>NC_064844.1:25355000-27855000 GCF_024166365.1 Elephas maximus indicus | reverse complement strand
CCACAGGAGGTGCACTGGCTGGGAATCAAACTGAAGGCTCTGGCCTGGAAGGTGAGATTTCTACCACAAAACACCACTGACTCAGCTAATAACATACCAGTGATGGTTCCCCAACTGTAACAAATATACCACAGGAATGCAAGATAGAAACAATAGAAAAAACAATGCCTATGGGGTGTATTTGGACTCCGTACTTTCTGCATAAGGATCCCTGGTGGTGCAGCAGTTAAGTACTTGGCTGCTAACCAAAAGTTTGGAGGTTCAAAGTGTGAGTGGGAATCTGCTCCTAGAAAACCCTATGGGGGCAGTTGTATTTTGTCACATGGGATCACTATGAGTTGAAATCTATTTGCCGGCACCTAACAACATTCTTAAATTTTTTTTTTTAACAACATTCTGCATAATCTTTCTGTAAACCTAAAACTGCTCTAAAAATTAAAATGTATTTAAAAACTAAAAGTATATATATATATAGTCTCCAAGCACAGCTGGGCCATACACTGCTTAGCACTGTTTACAAGCCCGTTTCCAACTCTCCTCAAGTTCCCTACCTCATCCCTGGTCTATCTCCTCGTTCACAGAGGAAACCGAAGCCATCATGCTGGAACACCGTTCTGTGCCATGGATCCTTCTCCCTCTCTGAGAGAGACTGTGTTCCCTAATCTCTACTCTCTCCACCCCACCAATGCTCTGAAAACCATCCCTACCCACATCCTCAGTCCTCACTCCGTTAATTTTACCTTCAGCCTCTCCAGTAGCTCCTCTCCCCATGTATATACAATATGCTCACTTTCTGAGCTCTCACTTTTGACCATCTTCTGAGGTAAAATGCCGCTTTGTAGTTACAACTTTTACTCCACCACATTATAACTGGGGGTCAGGGTGGTCAAATAAAGTGCTCCAGGAGCTCTGCTGTTGCCTCTTCCCCAGCTCTCATAAATCACTGTGAATTTCTTATCTTTGCATTTAGGTGGCTCTTCCCACTGCTTATGCACTGGCCTCCCCACCACACTGTAAGATCCTTGCCATTAATATCCAGAGCCCTTCCTTTTAGCCTCTGCGGCAGCTTGCACTCTACCTGGACACTCTGCAGGGCCCAATAAATACCTATGGCATAAGTGCTGTTTCACACTTAGTACTTTTAAACGTGGGATATCATCAGCCCAGAACGCCAGACCTTTCTTCACCTGCCAGGCGAACTCCTGCACATTCACCTGGATCCAGTTTTCACAGCTTTCTTTATGAAGGCTTTCCTGACTCTCCCCCACACATCTTTTAGATCGCCCGTATTTTGCGCACATACCCATTACAGCACTTTTCAGACCATACGAATCATGTGTTTTCAAATCAATCTCCCATCCTAGGCTGTGTCCTACTTTAGAAAGACAGTGTCGCAGTCATCTTGTATTCCTAGCGCGAGGCACTGCCTGGCACTTAGCAGGAGCTTAGTAACTGCTCTTTGACCGAATGAATGGCGACACACGTGCCCCAGTGGGGACGGTCTCTCACTACGGGCTGGGTACAAGGAGGCTCCCTCTAAACCAAACACCGGCTTCCTTTCTATGAAAGAGGGGACGGAGGGGCAGCGGCGGAGCGTCGAGGCCGCGTGGGAGGCGCGGACCCGGGATTTGATCTCCCAGCTCGCAGGGGCTGCAGAGGCCGGAGGCGCAGTGGAAGCGGGAGGAAGAGCAGGGGGCGGGGACTCCTGGTCCATGGAGGCGGAAGGGGGTGCGGGGAGGAGCCTGCGCCGAAGTCCCGCCGAGGCCGCGGACCGGGCGACGGGGGAGGGAGGGAGGGGAAGGAGGGGCCGCACTCACTCGTCCCCCTGCAGGAGGCTGCGCTCCGTGATGGGCCGCACGGCCGCCCGCGGGGGATCGGCCCCCGCGCCCGACGGCCGGAAACACAGGCTCAGCTTCTCCTCCAAGCTGCGGGCCAGCGCGGGGAAGCCGATACCTCCCCCGCCCGCCCCTGCCCCGGCCCCGGCCTCGGGGCTCGCGTTACAGTTCTCCTCGTCCCGGAGGCTCCGGGCCGGCTCCTGGAACTCATAGAAATCCTGCCAGTCCCCGTCGGCCGCCATCACCTCCCGGCGCCGCCGCGCGCCCCGCCCCGCCGGCCCCGCCCCGCCCCGCCCCGCCGTCGGCACCGACCCGACTGGCCGGGCCCCGCCCCGGTCCGCCCCGACGTCCCTGCCCAACCCCGCCGTCGGCCCCGACCCGACTGGTCCCGCCCCGCCCTGACAGGTCCCGTCTGGCCCCGCCCCGCCCCGACCGGCCCCGCCCTTCCCCGGCCAGCCGGCCCCGCCCCGGCCGGCCCCGCCCCACCCTGCTGTCTGGTCCTGACGGCTCCCGCCCCGCCCCGGCCGGCTCGGCCCTCCTCGCCGTCGGCCCCGCCCCACCCCGGCGGCCGGCCCCGCCTCCAAATACCGTGTCCTACCCCCTTCCTCCTGCTACTTGGAGGTCTTCTGTCCCAGCCACCCAGTTCCCTAGCCTTTCATTTCCCTCCATCTTCTCAGAGTTGACAGTTGGTGCCATACATAGAAAGGACAACCTTCACTGTGTTGAGTCACTGTCATTTCGAAATATCTTCCTTCTTTGTTCTCTTACTGGAAATTTGGCTCAAATGTGTTTAAAATAAAAGATTCCTTTAAGTTGCAGCCTGGGTGGTGCAATCAACCGCTGACATAAAGCTTGACAGTTCAACCCACCCACCGGCTCCAGAAGAAAGGCCCGGTGATCTGCTTCTGTAAAGATTACAGCCAAGAAAAGCCTATGGAGCAGTTCTACTCTGTAACACAGCAGGTTGCCATGAATTGGAATCTACTGGATGGAAGTTTGGGGAAGTGTCCAATTTTGCCCCAAGGTGTTTCCCTAGAGTGTTGTTGTTAGTTGCCATTGAGTGGCCTCCAATTCATGGCATCTTACGTGTAACAGAGCTAAACATTGCTGTTCCTCAGCCATCTTCGTGATCTTTGGTATGTTTGAATTCTTATGTCAATCCATCTCATCAAGTCTCCCTAGTGTAACCCCTCATTAACTCATTCAAACCTGCCGTATGCAGATGACACAACATTGCTTGCTGAAAACAAAGAGGACTTGGAGTACTTATCGATGAAGATCAAAGACTGCAGCCTTCCATATGGATTACACCTCAACATAAAACAAAAATCCTCACAACTGGACCAATAAGCAACACCATGATAAACAGAGAGAAAAAGATTGAAGTTGTCAAAGATTTCATTTTACTTGGCTCAGAATCAACACCCATGGAAGCAGCAGTCAAGACATCAAATGAGGTACTGCATTGGACAAACGTGCTGCAAAAGACCTCTTTAAAGTTTCGAAAAGCAAAGATGTTACTTTGAGGACTAAGGTGCACCTGATCCAAGCCATGGTATTTTCAATCAACTCATACGCATGTGAAAGCTGGGCAATGAATAAGGAAGATTGAAGAATTGATGCCTTTGAATTACAGTGCTGGCAAAGAATATTAAATATACCGTGGACTGCCAGAAGAATGAACAAATCTGTCTTGGAAGAAGTACAGCCTTAGAAGCAAGGCATCTCACATACTTTGGACATGTTATCAGGAGGGACCAGTCATTGGAGAAGGACATCATGCTTGGCAGTGTAGAGGGTCAGTGAAAAAGAGGAAGAACCTCAATGAGATAGATTGACACAGTGGCTACAACAATAAGCTCCAACTTAGCAGTGATTGTAAGGATGGCACAAGAGTGGGCAGTGTTTCGTTCTGTTGTACATAGGGTAGCTATGAGTCTGAAGCACTTGACAGCACCTAACAACATACCAACAACACAGTAACCTGGTCCTTTTATAACATTCCAACCAGAATAACAGCCAGAGTCTCTGGGAAATGCTCAAATGGTACAAAATTCATTCCACAAATATTTTATGTCTCCTACGTGCTGTGCTGCATCCTGTGGAACATATGAAGATTAATAATTATGTGAGTTAATATTTGCAAAGCACTTAGACCAGAGCCTTACACTTAGTAAGGGCCACAAATCCACACTGCTCCCTACAAGGGGCTTACAATGTAGTGGGGGGTGTGATAAGACTAACAGGAAATCTCTCGTATGATATAAAAAATTAGTATGATTTTAAGGTGACTTGATTATATAGAGGCAATAAATGCTTAAGAGTTGATAAGAGTGATAGCTTTGGACTGGAGTAACCAAATACTTCATTTACAACGTGGGCCGAAGCTGACCATGAAAGGGGAGGTATTTTAGAAAAACAAACCTTAAATTGGAATTGGAAAATAAGATTTTTCCCAGTATACTTTGTCCATCTTTTGACAGCATGGAAACCCATCCTCAAGAATATATGTTAATACCAACATTTTCTTATTTCCCATTCCAATTGTTATCTCTTGTCCCATGTTAAACAAAATATTTCTGTGATTGAGCCTAAGAAACTGTTGATAATTACAGGCAAGATTGTTCCCTATTTCCTCCGAAACCTTAAAGGGAGCAAATCCTGAGTTCTGCTTGGCCAAGAGTTAGAACTAATTAACCCAAATCCATTGCTGTTGAGTGGATTCCGACTTACAGTAACCCTGTACGACAGAGTAGAACTATCCTACAGGGTTTCCAAGACTGTAAATCTTTCTCCCACAGAGGGCTGTTGGGTCTCAACTGCCAACCTTTTGGTTAACAGCCAAACTTTTAAGCCACTGCACCCCCTGGTTCCTTAGAACTAATTAGCCACCAGTTAATACCTTTGGGGTTGATGAGAAAATATTCTGGTTCAGCTGACATTTACCTATCTGAACGTTACTCAAAGCGATGCTCTAAACCTATCAAAGAGCTGTTTTTCTCTAGGTTTGTAGCCACACACAAAGTTATGAGAATACTGAGTTGACTCACACTCTCTGAAGTGTGTACATAGATAGCTAAGGCAAAATTGTTTTTTTGTTTGTGTGTTTGTTTTTTCTTCTTGACTTGTATCTCCGTTTACCTATGTGGTCTGTCTGAATCTATGAGTGGAAATAAAATTCACTTACTCTGAGAACCCAAATGTAGCACTGTCAACCTTTTCATTTGCTTGGCAATAAACTGCCACAGGGTTATGATCTCAGAATTTTATTTTAGTCGAATTTTCTACACAGGATGCTTTTTACTTTTAATTAAATGCAAACTACCTTGTGTCACCCTGGACACTTTGAATTGCAAAAACAGGATTTGAATCATTTCTTAATTTATATTTGCACACCCATAATAAGGAAACCCTGGTGGTGTAGTGGTTAAGTGCTACGGCTGCTAACCAAGAGATCAGCAGTTCGAATTCACTGGGCGCTCCTTGGAAACTCTATCAGGCAGTTCTACTCTGTCCTATAGGGTCGCTAGGGGTCCAGAATCGACTCGACAGCAGTGAGTTTTTTTTTTTTTTACCCATAATAAACTTGGCAGTCAATGCAATCTATAAAAATGCTCCAACAAAATGTGTCACTGAGAAAACTGATTATATATGTCTGTGGTTTTACCACTTTATGAGGACCGAGCAATGAGAATAGAAACTGTAGTAGGGAACAAAATGCTAATCTGTGCCTTTACAGATTACAAATAGTCACTGTGAACATGAAAGAGAAATAGCAGAAAACAGTTTAAGTGGTGGGATAACTAACCAGGTAAAATTGTGAAGTAAAAATATTTGTATTCAGTGCCTTCCACAAGCCTCTCCCCATGCGATAAGTGATGACTAAAAGTTGCTCCAGCCTCCCAGAACAGCCGACAGGACACTGGGTTCCGCCCAGGCTGTGGCCCTAGTGCCTGTACCCACCCTTTTCTTTAGCTTCTTTGGTACTTGACTCAGACTGCTCTTACCATCTTATACCCTTTTACCTCATATTTCCTGACAACAACCATAGCCCACATCCCAGCAACACTATTTGCCATTTGCCAAATTCTAGCTTCCTAACATTGCTACAGAAACCCTGGTGGCACAGAAGTTAAGTGCTACAGTTGCTAACCACAAAGGTCAGCAGTTCAAATATACCAGGCACTCCTTGGAAACTCTATGGGGCAGTTCTACTCTATCCTAAAGAGTTGCTATGAGTCGGAATCAAGTCGACAGCAATGGGTTTGGTTTTTTTAACATTGCTACGTGGATGTCAGAAGAGATTCTGAAATTTGCTCTTGAACATAGAGTAGCTAAAGTGAAAGGAAGAAATGATGAAGTAAAAGAACTGCACAGAAAATTTCAAAGGGCAGCTCAAGAAGACAAAGTAAAGTGTTATAATGAAATGTGCAAAGACCTGGAATTAGAAAACCAAAAGGGAAGAACACACTTGGCATTTCTCAAGCTGAAAGAACTGAAGAAAAAATTCAAGCCTCAAGTTGCAATGTTGAAGAATTCTACAGTGTAAAATACTGAACAATGCGAGTAGCATCAAAAGAAGATGGAAGGAACACACGCTGTCACTGTACCAAAAAGAATTGGTCAACGTTCAAACATTTCAGAAGGTAACATATGATCAAGAACCTATGGTACTAAACGAAGTCGAAGCTGCACTGAAGGCAGTGAAGAAAAACAAGGCTCCAAGAACTGACAGAGTATCCAATAAGATGCTTCAACAGAGAGATGCAGCACTGGAAGTGCTCACTCATCTCATCTATGTCAAGAAATTTGGAAGACAGCTTCCTGGCCAACCGACTGTGCCCATTCCAAAGAAAGTCGATCCAACAGAATGCAGAAATTATTGACCAATATCATTAATATCACACACAAGTAAAATTTTGCTGAAGATCATTTAAAAGCAGTTCAACAATACATCGACAGGGAACTGTCAAAAGTTCAAGTGAGATTCAGAGAAGAGGACATAGAATACAAAGATGGAAGGGCTGACTCAGTAGGGGGAGAGTAAGTGGGAGTATGGAGTAAGGTGTATATAAGCTTATACATGACAGACTGACTTGATTTGTAAAAGTTCACTTAAAGCTCAATAAAAATTATTTAAAAAAAAAAAAAAAGATACCATTCCTGATGTAAGATGGATCTTGGCGGAAAGCAGAAAATACTAGAAAGATGTTTACCTGTGTTTTACTGACTACGAAAAGGCGTTCGACTGTGTGGATCATAACAAATTGTGGATAACATTGTAAAGAGTGGGAATTCCAGAATACTTAATTGTGCTCACGAGAAACATGTGCATATACAAAGATGCAGTCATTCGAACAGAAAAAGGGGATACTTTGTGGTTTAAAGTCAAGAAAGGTGTACGTCAGGGTTGTATCCTTTTACCTTACTTATTCAATCTATGTGCTCAGCAAACAACCCAAGAAACTGGACTACATGATGAAGAATGCAGCATCAGGATTAGTGGAAAACTCATTAACAACCTGTGATATACAGATGACACAACCTTGCTTGCTGAAAGAGAAGAGAACTTAAAGCACAGAGCCATCAGTATGGATTGCACCTCAACATAAAGAAAACAAAAGTCCTCACTACTGGACCAATAAGCAACATCATGATAAATGGAGAAAAGATTGAAGTTATCGAGGGTTTCATCAACACCTATGAAAGCAGCAGTCAAGAAATCAAGCAATGTATTGCACTGGGCAAATCTGCTGCAAAAGACTCTTTAAAGTGTTAAAAAGCAAAGATGTAACTTTGAGGACTAAGGTATGCCTGACCTAAGCATGGTATTTTCAGTTGTCTCATATGCATGTGAAAGCTGGACAATGAATCAGGAAGACCAAAGAAGAATCAATGCCTTTGAATTATGGTGTTGATAAAGAATATTGAATATACCATGAACTGCCAGAAGAACAAACAAATCTGCCTTGGAAGTACAGTCAGAATGCTCCTTAGAATGGAGGAGAGCGAGACTTCATGTCATATACTTTGGACACGGAGCCGTGTTTAGTTCTGTTGTACATAGGGCTGCTATGGGTGGGAACCAACTGTATGGCATAGAACAATAACCACAAACATTGCCACATATCCAGCAAAACTTCAGACTTTCTGCCAGTTTTACCTGTTTAGATCAGTCCATCAGCTCCCAAAGGCTTGTGGTAAAGACGAGGTTATCTCACTTTGTTATACCTCACATAGCCAGATTCTACAAGTTTGTCCACCACAATCAGTTCATTTCAGACCTTTTATTTCCTACCAATGCCTAGAGGTCCAATGAAAATATGCTAGCTAAATTGATATGAAATGTTACCCTATAAAACTAATTTTCAGTGCTTGATTCAAAATTAGAAAGGGAATATAGAGTAATGTAGAGAGCTTTGTGGTGCTTGAGTATTATGTTCATATTAATCATTTAAGATGAGAAAAGTTACTTTTCTGGTTTGAAAATATACTTAAATTATGCACATATGTAGTACACCACAGTAGAAATTTAAATAACAAAAAAGTAGATAATTCAACAGATAGACTTTATCTAAGGGTATAATTAATCAGGAAATATAAGAACTGGAAAAAGAAAGAAACTACTGGAGACAAGACCAGAAAATAATCTGGTTGTCAAAGCACCGTATTTAGCAAAAGCTGAAGATTATAAAGCAACCCTAAGACAATGAAAAATGTACATAAATGAAAATTTCTTGAAAAGATAAGCTAATAAAAAAAAAAAACTATTCAATAATTGGAAGAAAGGGAAAAACTGAAGAAACAAAAGGAAAAAGAATTTAGAGATCAATATGTTGACCTAAGAATTTAAACAAATGTTGTTGGCTTGCCAAAAATGGAAAGGGTAGTATTCTTTCCATTTTGTCTCTAGACCACATCCTGAGTGGTCTCAAATGCAAACATGCAGACATCTCAAGCTGTGCGTCCAAACCCCATATACATCTCTACATAGGCTCTCCCATCCCTAGTCTACAACTTGAGTTTCAGGGTTCACGCACTAGGAATGTGTTCTTTCCATTTTGTCTCTGTTTCAAAAAGAAACGATCGAGATCCTTTCAAGTAACTGAAGACCACAACCTAGCCTTTATTTTTTTTTTAATTTTTATTGTCCTTTAAGTGAAAGTTTACAAATCAAGTCAATCTCTCATATAAAAATTTATAAACACCTTGCTATATACTCCTAATCGTTCTCCCACTAAAGAGACAGCCCTCTCCTTCCCTCCACTCTCTCATTTTGTGTACATTCCACCAGCAAAACTTCAGACTTTCTGCCAGTTTTACCTGTTTAGATCAATCCATGAGCTCCCAAAGGCTTGCGGTAAAGAAGAGGTTATCTCACTTTGTTATACCTCACATAGCCAGATTCATCTCCCCTCCAGGCAAGAGATGCCAACATAGTCTCAAGTGTCTACTTGATTCAAGAAGCTCATTCTTCACCAGCATCTTTTTCTATCCCATTGTCCAGTCCAATCCCTGTCTGAAGAGTTGGCTTTGGGAATGGTTCCTGCCCTGGGCTAACAGAAGGTCTGGGGGCCGTGACCCCTGGGGTCCTTCTAGTCTCAGTCAGACCATTAAGTCTGGTCTTTTTATGAGAATTTGGGGTCTGCATGCCACTGCTCTCCTGCTCCCTCAGGGGTTCTCTGTTGTGTTCCCTGTCAGGGCAGTCATCGGTTGTAGCCGGGCACCATCTAGTTCTTCTGGTCTCAGGCTAACCTAGCCTTTATTAATAAAGATTGTTTAATTCTAATTATTCAAGTTTGATAGGGATGCATCTTTAGTGAATAGTTATGCCTTCAGTTTCAATGCATTTAATTAGGACCTTGATCAAGCAGAACCAGGCTGAACAGAAACAGTGGAGGGCCCCCAATAGAAGGAGCCAAGGTGACTTTCCATAGCTGAGCCCTTACAAAGTACTAAAATAGCTGGATTGGAAAGAAACTGCCAAGCACATGCCCTGTGATCTGGATAATCAAATGCTAGTCTCAGAAGGATTACTGGCGGTAGTTTTTTTTATCTAAATTATAATTGTTCTAATAATTTAACCAGTCAAGAAATCAAACGACATACTGCATTGGGCAAATCTACTGCGCTCTTTAAATTATTAAAAAGCAAAGATGTCACTTGAGGGCCAGTGTGCCTGACCCAAGCCAGGGTATTTTCAATTGTCTCATATGCATGTGAAAGCTGGACAATGAATAAGGAAGACTGAAAAATAGATGCCTTTGAATTATGGTGTTGACAAAGAGTATTGAATATACCATGGACTGGCAGAAGAATGAACAAATCTGTTTTGGAATGTTCCTTAAAAGATAGGATAGCAAGACTTTGTCTCACGTACTTTAGACATGTTATCAGGAGGGACTAGTCTTTGGAGAAGGACCTCATGTTTTGTAAAGTAGAGGGTCAGCAAAAAAGAGGAAGACCCTCAACGAGATAGATTGACATGGTAGCTGCAACAATGGGCTCAAGCATAACAATTGTGAAGGTGGCAGAGGACCGGGCAGTGCTTTGTTCTGTTGTACATAGGGTTACTGTGAGTCAGAACTGACTCAGCAGCACCTAACAACAACAACAATAATTTAACCTTGAAGGATCCTATAATTGATAGCAACAAATGTACAATCTAAATGGCCTGAATTTCCTGCTTTTAAATATTCTTAATTTTCTTATCTGAAATTAAGATTGTGCACAACTGAATATACCAAAAGTTATCTAATATATATATTTTTAATTTTAAGGCTTTTAGTATTTTACATGTCGAGGCTTCTTGGGATGATATCCTCTATGTGCTCTTTCTTCTACAACTGTTACCACTATACATTCTTACTAAGAATGAGGAACAAAGAATGAGGAGGGAGAACTCTTCCTTCAACAAGAGGACATGGATATGCATATGGATCTTTAAAATTGTAAAGAATTTTTCTTGCCTCCTTTAAGACTATAAGAAAAATTAGAATAATAGAGCTATAACAATGTGAATGTAATATATTCCCTATAATGTCTTCTCCTCAGAAGATTGTGATTTTGGCTTTTCGCCTTGTCATTCGTCTTTCTACAGGGTAGAGTTCTTTCTAACTTTGACTGACCAAATTGACATTTTTTTTGTACACTAGCAAAACCAAGGTTGTGTCTCTAACACTGGGGTCCTTGTACATGTTCCAATATCTTTGTCTCCCAGAGCCTATCCATTGCCTCTATTTACTGACCCTTTGTTGTGTAGGATTTTATCTTAGATAATTAATAGAGAGATACTCAGGTTTGACATACATAAACTCATTTAGTTTATTTCAAAGTAGTCATGGCAAGGCACCCAAGCAAGACCTCACAATATTCATTTAGAACCAGAGAATCGAAATTACAATTACAGTGTTAGTTACATGGCTGGAGTCCAAATCTTTAGACTTCAGGCTTTTACATTTAACAAGAGATCTCAGGAGGAAGGCTTGGCCACTGCTGGAACTTGGCGGGGGTCCCTAGAAGCTAGGGTCCAAGGCTGGCGGCAGCAGACAGAGTCTCAGCAGTCTCTTGGTGTTTCCCTCTGCCTTCTCTCAGTGAGTGAGCAGAAATTCAGGGTTTATATGTGAATTTGTCACCTTAGCTCCACATGACAAGGGCCAGTGTGACGTCAAAGACTACTACGTCTTTTCTGCAAGATTAGAGAGTAGCCAAATGACATATCTTCTCTTCAAGATTAGAGATTAGGGAGGTTGTTGAGATTTGTGTTACGTTTTAAGTCACAGCATGCCGGGTCAAAGTGAACTTAAAGGTTGTTTATGTTCCTTCCATATTTCACATGCTTCTATGTTTCTATGTCTAAGTTCAGAAATTTTCTAAATAAATTTATTATGACTTACAGATTTCTAATGACTTGTAGTTAATGTTAGAGAGCCTCACAAAGCCTTACAAAACATATTTCTAAGTTCATACTATGCGTACTACATATGTATTTTGAAAGCATAATAGTGATATATGCGATTTGAAATCATTGTATAAATATATAGAACACCCTGAATTCTTTGCCTCATTACTAACCAAGATCCTTTGAATCTAAAAAGTCCTGAAAACTAATGTATGATGGCAGAGAGCAAATTGGTGGTGCCTGGGGCATAGGGTGGGTTGGGGTTGGGGCATTAACTGCAAAAGGACATGAGGGAAACTTCTGGAGTGAAGGAAATATTCTATAACTTAATCATGATGGTGATTACATAGGTGTAAAAAACGTTTCAAACAGCCGACCTTTCAGATAGCAGTTGATCGCTTTAACCACTGTGCCACCAGGGCTTCTTATATAGGTATAGACATTTGTTAAACAGTAAACTTAAAAACAAGTTCATTTTATTACATGGAATTATAACTCAATAAAATTGGTTTTTTTTAAAGTGTGAGTTTGTTGAATCCCTTGTTAGAATTGCCCTGTACAGATGTGCTCTGCTTTTATTGTATTGATTTCATTAAAAGGGAGTTAATATCAGACTTTTAAAATTAGTTTATACACTGTATGTGGTAATATTGTTGATGAGTTGTTAATTGGTTAATTATCACTGCTATTTTACCATGCGATTAAATCTGTATTTTATACTATAATTTTGTAAAGGTGGTTTTAATGAACAGAAATTTACATTCTCAGAGTTCAAGAGGCTAGATGTCTACGTTTAGAGCACAGGCTATATATGAAGGCTCTCTCAGCCCTGGGGGAAGAGCTTTGTCTCTTTCAGCTTCTGGAACCCCAACATTCCTTGGTTCCTTGGCTAGCTTCACATGGCATCTATCCCCACCTCCCCCATCTGTGCTTCCTTGTCTCTGTGTCTATGCTGCTCCTTTTACCTCAGAAGTGATTAGGTTGAGGACACACCCTACACTGATATGGTCTCATTAACATAACAGAAAGAAATCTTATTTCCAAACAGGATTATATCCACAAGTACAGGGGTTAGGATTCTAACACATTTTTTGCGGGGGAAGCACAATTCAGTCCATAATGTAAATTAACTTCCAAAACCAAAACCAAACCCACTGCAGTCGAGTCCATTCCAACTCAAAGCGGTGACCCTACAGGACAGGGTAGAACTGTCCCGTAGGATTTCCAAGGCTGTAAATCTTTATGGAAGCAGACCACCAAGTCCTTCTCCTGCAGAGACGCTGTTGGGTTTGAACTGCCAACCTTTTGGTTAGCAGCCAAGCACTTCAACCGCTGGGCCACCAGGTCTCCTAAATTCTCTTCACTAGACTATAATACTATAGGATCTCTATGAGTCAGAGTCAACTCTACAGCAACGGGTTTGTGTTTTTAGACTATAATATAAAATTAGTAAAATAGATTATTGTCATTGGAGGACTTGGATTTTCAGAAACTCACTTGAGGGGCTAATTCTGAGGAGAAGAAATTCAGCAGAGAGGAGAAATCTCTCTCTGGCCCACACAGGAAAAAAAAAAAAGGAAAGAAAGGAGAAAAAGTTGTGAATCTTCAAGAAAACGAAGTAACTCTACTTTCCATTGAATTGGGGGGTAGAGGCAGGAATTAGTTTAAAAAGAAAAAAAAAAAAGCTGTCTTGAGCACAGTGACAGACTCCCAGGAGGTGACTGACACTATGGAAGACTCACAGGGCACTCCTCTAAAGACTAGTTGGCGTCAAAAGAGGTGCAATGAATACAAACAATTCTGAGGGGTTTGCAGTAGAAGAGAAACTTGAAGGCTTGAGTTACATTTGAATGAGATAAGTGTCTGTGAATGACTACATTTTGTGTCTGATCCTAGTTGCATATTTAATGTTGGTAAAACACATTATGTTTTGTTTTCTGGTAGGCTTATTAACATAAATTTCTTATAAATACTTGTCTCAAGTTTTACACAGTCACAAGAATGTTAGGACAAGGGTACCAAATATTTCACAAAACCAGCCAGATAAATCACCTCAAATTTGTACTAATGAAGGTGTTACAAGAAGGAATGTTAAGCTGAAGCATTTTGTTGTTGTTAGTTGCGCTGCAATCAGCTCCGACTCATGGCAGCCTTATGTACAACAGACAAAACATTGCCCAGTCCTGCACCATTCTCAGGATTGTTGGTATGCTGGAATTCATTGTTAAAGCTATTGTGTAGATCCACCTCATTGACTGTTTCCCTAGTTTTCGTTGGCCCTCTACTTTACCAAGTGTTCTACTCCCTTGAAACATTACCTTCTCAAGTCTTAGTCTTTTCATTTGCTTTCTCGCTCCTAAGTTTTGCATATGGAGATGGTAAAATTGCTTTTTCTACCTTTAGAGAAGGAAAATTTCAGTGAGTGGGGCGGGGATGGGGTGAGACCAAGGGTGGGGGTGTCTGTTTCACACATCACGTTACGATTTTTTAAAGCTCTAAGTCAAAATGTCTAGACATCAGAAGAGATGCACCAATATTGCTGCATCAGAATGACCTCATCAAAATGTTATATACCTAAATAAATTAACCACTTAAGTCAAATAAGTAGTGGATCTACAAAAACAAATGAAGCAGCCTTTTAAGATAATTGTTCACATAATTTAAGCAAGCACACACATTTTTCATTGCTCAGTTTTCTGCTTGATTTGACCAGGGTAGACACAAAAGTGAACTAATCGTTTCTAATTACACATTATAAGTGTAAGACTAGGTGTCTTGTGAATTCTTTATGGTTGTAGTTTTTTAAAGAATAAAATGTTATCTTTATTCCATGCTGTAGAGCATTCGGCTGCTAATCGAGAGGTCAGTGGTTTGAACCCACCAGCCACTCTGTGGGAGAAAGATGTGGCAATCTGCTTCCATAAAGACTGTTGTTGTTGTTAGGTGCTGTCGAGTCAGCTCCGACTCATAGCAACCCTCTGTATAACAGAGTGAAAAACTACCCAGTCCAGCGTCATCCTTACAATTGTTGTTATGCTTGAGTCCATTGTTGCAGCCACTGTGTCAGTTCATCTCATTGAGGCTCTTCCTCTTTTTCACTGACCCTCTACTAAGCATAATGTCCTTCTCCAGGGACTGGTCCCTCCTGACAACATGTCCAAAGAATGTGAGATGAAGTCTCGCCATGTGTCTAAGGCTGGGATCGCTAGAGAAGCAAAACCAGTAAAGCGTACAAAAACCTATAAAAAGAGATTTATATCAAGGAAATGGCTCACTTGGATGTAGAGGCTGAAACTTCCCAAATCCATAGGTCAGACTGGAGACTTCTTCTGATTAACATAGCTGCAGGGGCTGGCAAACCCAAGACCGGCAGGTCAGAGAGCAGAGCACTTGCTCACAGGCTGCAAAGACCAATGAATCCCAAGATTGGCAGTCAAGACCACAGGTAAGCTGCTAGCTCAATTCCCAAGAACCGGAAGTCAGACCAACAGGAGCCAGCTGCAGGGTCCAGAAGGAGCAAAAGCCCACCAGACAGCCTAGATCCCATCATGGAGGGGATCACATTACAACAAATCTCATCATGAAAGTGATCACATCATCATATGGCTGCCAAACTACATCACAACTGCCAAACCACTGAGACTCATGGCCCAGCCAAGTTGGCACCAACCTTAACGATCACACCATCCTTGCTTCTAAGGAGCATTCTGGCTGTACTTCTTACAAGACAGACTTATTCTTTCTTTCGGCAGTCCATGGTATATTCAATATCCTTCACCAACACCGCAATTCAAAGGCCTCAGTTCTTCTTTGGTCTTCCTTATTCATTGTCCAGCTTTCATATGCATATGGGGCGATTGAAAACACCATAGATTACAGCTTTGGAAGCCCTATGGGGCAGTTCTACTCCGCCCCATAGGGTTGCAATGAGGCAGAATTGACTCTTTAGCAATAAGTTTGGTTTCATCTTAGAGAAACTTTGCCACTTGGAAGAACTGATTCGCCCTACGGAACACTGAATTAGTGTATGCCCTGAATGAGGCAGAATTAGCATCACTGCCTGAATTTCACTAACTCATTGACCCACCTGTGAGACTGCAGGCTTCAGGTGCGGTTGCTGCCTAAGTTGTGCACATTGTGCACCGAGCAAAGGCACCCAGCTCAGGGGGTGAGTGGGTGCTGGAGTGGACACACACCATCAGAGCTGCATCTACCCAGAGGGTCACAATGAAGACACGTAGGCCAGCTCACCCCAGCTGCAGCCCTCTCCTCCAAAGTCATCCCAGTGAATTCTGAGAATCTCTATGAGGTGCCTCACTTCAGTTCGGGGCGGATATGAGTCTATTCCTTCATTTTAGCCTCCTTGTCAGCCCTGGGTACTGGTCTTTCCTAAAAATAACAGTAATGGGATGTTAAATGGGTGACTGACTAACAACAAGCAAAACCAGATCTTTTTCCTTACTCATTATGAGAGAAAACTAGAAATTAAAAAGAGGAATTAAAGTCACTGAGATGCAGAGTTGCCAGCCAAACTGAGAGAGGCTAGGATGTTCCCTGCTGGAGCCAAGGGAGAGGGCTTCCAGAGAACCAGTGAGAGGGCAGTGCTTGCAAGAAGGATGAATGGTGTCTTTCTCCCCAGCTTCATGGTTACTGAGATGCAGGACCTGGGCCCCAGTGCCCATGTATACTTTACATTGGATGTAATGAGAAGGTTCTTAGAGAGCTTTCCCCTGGAGTTTGGGGCTGTTATGGATTGAATTGTATTCCCACAAAATATGCACTGAAATTCTAACCCCTATACCTATGGATATAATCTAATTTTATCTGATGAAATCATCTTCCATAATGCAATCTAATATGATATAATCAAGAAGTTGAGGTTATGCCACTGTAGGGTGTGTCCTAAATCTAATCACAACTCAGTTATATAGAGAGCAGAACTGGCACAGAGACAGGCACACCCAGACTTAGGGAAACAGACGCCATGCGAGGATTGTCCACAAGCCAAGGAATAAAGGAAAACCCAGGGCTACTGACAAGGAAGGAAGAGACTGTGATTTGAACTTTTACCTTCCAGAACTGTTAGAAAATAAATATCTGTTCTTTAATGCCATCCACTGGTAGTATTTCTGTTACAGCAGCACAAGGTAACTAAGACAGGAGGCATATGTGAACTTAAGAACTGGACTGGGATTTAGAGAATTCTAAATGCAACAGACTGGTCAAAGCAGCCCATAATGAAGGTCCAAGAGAAAGAGCAGCAGTGGGAGCAGCCCACTCTTTTACCACTTATTAGGGCAAAGATGTATGATTTTTCCCTGTGGGCCAAGTGGAAATCCTGCAAGATACCTACACTCCAGTTGTCTTGAAAGGGCCCCATCCAAAAAGTTAACAGAATAAGGAGACCTCAGTAGGACACTACACCAACCTAGGAGGAAGAGAGGATGCAGAGCTAGACAGGATGTGATGAAGAAAGAGTGAAAGAGAAAACCCCTCCCCACAGCAGGCTCCAAGGCCAAGCCTGAGCAGGAGAATGGAGAAATTTTGACACAACTGTAAGTTTTCACACAGCTATAAACTGACATGAGCACTTCTCTGTCAGTTTGTTGTATGTGGTGGTTTGCATGTTGTTGTGATGCTGGAAGCTATGCCACCTATATTTCAAATACTAGCAGGGTCACCCATGGTGGACAGATTTCAGCAGAGCTTCCAGAGTAAGACAGACTAGTAACGAGAACCTAGCAATATAATTCTAAAACAAATTGCCCAGCGAAAATTTATGAATAGCAGTGGAACATTGTCTGATTATAGTGCTGAATTGAGCCCCACAGGCTGGAAGGCATTCAAAATATGATTGGGGAAGAGCTACCTCCTCAAAGCAGAGACAACCTTAATGACGTGGATGGAATAAAGATTTCAGGACCTTCATTTGCTGATGTGGCACAGCTCAAAAAGAGAAGAAACAGCTGCAAACATCCATTAGTAATGGGAACGTGGAATATACGAGGTATGAATCTAGGAAAATTAGAAGCCGTCAAAAATGAAATGGAACACATAAAGATCAAGATCCTAGGCATTAATGAGCTGAAATGGACTGGTATTGGCCATTTTGAATCAGACAATCATACGGTCTACTAGGCTGGGAATGACAGATTGAAGAGGAATGTCATTGCATTTATCCTCAAAAAGAACAATTCAAGATTTATCCTGAAGTGCAATACTGTCTGTGATTGGATAATACCCACACACCTACAAGGAAGACCAGTTAATGTGACTATTATTAAGATTTACGCACCAACCACTAATGCCAAAAATGAAGAAGTGGAAGATTTTTACCAACTTCTGCAGTACAAATTGATCAAACATGCAATCAAGATAAATTGATAATTACTGGTGATTGGAATGCAAAAGTTGGAAACAAAGAAGGCTCTGTAGTTGGAAAATATGACCTAAGTGACAGAAATGATGGCAGAGATCAGATGACAGGATTTTGCAAGATCAGCAACTTATTCTTTGGAAATACCTTTTTTCAACAACATAAACGGTAACTGTACACATGGACCTTCCAGATGGAATACGCAGGAATCAGATTGACTACATCTGTGGAAAGGGACAATGGAGAAGCTAAATATCAGCAGTCAGAACAAGGCCAGGGGCCAAATGTGGAACAGAGCATCAATTGCTCATGTTCAACTTCAAGTTGAAGCTGAAGAAAATTTAAACAAGTTCACGAGAGCAAAAGTACGATCTTGAGTATGTCCCACCTGAATTTAGAGACCATCTCATGAATAGGTTTGATGTACTGAACACTAACGACCAAAGACAAGACGAGTTGGGGGCTGACAGCAAGACATCATACATGAGGAAAGCAAGAGGTCATTAAAAAGACAGGAGAGAAAGAAAACACCAAAATAGATGTCAGAAGAGACTTTGAAACTTGCTCTTGAACGTTGAGTAGCTAAAGTAAAAAGGAAGAAATGATGAAGTAAAAGAACTGAACAGAAGACTTCAAAGAGCAGCTTGAAAAGACAAAGTAAAGTATTATAATTAAATGTGCAAAGATCTGGAGTGAGAAAACCAAAAGGGAAGAACAGGCTTGGCATTTCTCAAGCTGAAAGAACTGAAAAAAAGATCAAACTGCTACTATTGAAAGATTCTATGGGCAAAATATTGAATGATACATGAAGCATCAAAAGAAGATGAAAGGAATACATGAAGTCACTGTACCAAGTAGAACTGGTCTATGTTCAGACATTTCAGGATGCAGCATATGATCAAGAACCAATGGTATTAAAGGAAGAAGTTCAAGCTGCACCAAAGACTTGGGCAAAAAACAAGGCTCCAGTAACTGATGGAACACCAGTTAAGATGTTTCAACAAATGGATGCAATGCTGGAAGTGCTGACTCATCTCTGACAAGAAATCTGGAGAACAGCTTCCCGGCCAACCAACTGGAAGAGATTCATATTTCTACCCATTCCAAAGAAAGGTGACCCAACAGAATGAGGAAATTATTGAATGATATCAGTAATATTACACACAAGTAA
This sequence comes from Elephas maximus indicus, assembly GCF_024166365.1. Taxonomy (NCBI): domain Eukaryota; kingdom Metazoa; phylum Chordata; class Mammalia; order Proboscidea; family Elephantidae; genus Elephas; species Elephas maximus. The sequence goes on along the minus strand of NC_064844.1, from coordinate 27,835,717 downwards.
AATTTTGCTGAAGATCATTCAAAGGTGGCTGCAGCAGTACATCAACAGGGAACTGCCAGAAACTCCAGCCAGGATTAGAAAAGGACATGGAATGAGGGATATCATTGTTGATGTCAGATGGATCATAGCTGGAAACAGAGAATACCAGAAAGATGTTTACCTGTGTTTTACTGACTATGCAAAGGCACTCAACTGTGTGAATCATAACAAATGATGGATAACATTGCAAAGAATGGGAATTCCAGAACCCTTAATTATGCACATGAGGAACCTGTACATAGACCAAGAGGAAGTCATTTGAATAGAACAAGGGGATCCTGCACGGTTTAAAATCAGGAAAGCTGTGTCGGGGTTATATCCTTTCACCTTACTTATTCAATCTGTATGCTGAGCAAATAATCCAAAAAGATGGACTATATGAAGAAGAACAGGGCATCAGGATTGGAGGGAAACTCATTAACAACGTGCGATATGCAGATGACACAACTGCTCTGTCCCATGGAGCCAAGATGACTCAAAATTGACTCAAAGTCACAGGTTTGGTGGTTTCTTTCTTTCTTTTTTTTTTTTTTTTGGTCTGCCTGTTCAAAGGGCACAATATGAACTGAGGAAACTAACCCAGAATAGTCTATTTTGAAATACACCCTGGAAAAAATTACTAGACTTTAAAACTTAAAAAAAAAAAAAAAAAAACTTCCAGGCCTCTATGCAAAATGATCAAGTTGCTTACAAATGAAGAAAATCAAGTTGTCATCAGGAGCAAGATGCAACAACAGAAAGCAGTAGATTGACGTATATAAGATAATCAATGCAAGAAAGTGTGAGCCAAGGATGTTTTATCAGTCACAGCTATCCCTCAAGTTTGGAGGCTGAGAAAAGCAATGTTGAACCTGCAAGACATCAGAGAACATTGCACCCATATGCCCTTTTTGAGGAACCTTCTAGAGGACAAGCCTCACCCAACCAAAAGATGCCTGGGGAAAATCGGCAAAAGAACTGGTAGTGGGCATAAATATATCTATATCTAGGACTAAAATAAAGTTAGACGTAAGAACAGAAAATAGTATGCAAATGTGTGTTCTGATGCTGTCCGATTAAAAAGTCTAACAAAATTTGGGGAGAAAAGGAGGTGAAAATGGATCATAATTCACAATATAAAGGCTAAGACAATCAAGCATTTAGAGGAAACATTAAAAAAAAGTCTTACTGACTTGGGGGTAGGCAAAATTTTAGACCGGTAACTGGAAGCAATAACTATATAATTTTTAAAAATGATAAATTTCATCAAAACTAAAAATTTCTGCTTATCAAAATATGTTATGAAAATGAATAAGCAAGCTACACACTAGAAGAAAATATCCACAAAATATATATCTGACAAATAACTGATATTAAAACAAACCTACAGCTCTGTGATAAAAAGACAAAAAAACTAATTTTAAAATGGGTAAGATATCTGAATAGACACTTTACAAAAGTAAATAAACAAATAGACAATTAGCCATGAAAAGTACTCAACATCATTAGTCATCAGGGAAATGAAAATTAAGGCCACAATGAGATACCACTACACATGTACCCAAACAGCCAAAATTTAAAAGATTGGCAATTCCAAGTGTTGGCAAGGATGTGGAGAAAACAACACTCTTAAACATTGTAGGTGAGCATGTAAAAATGATACAACGGGTTTAGAAAATAGCCTGGCAGTTTCTTATAAACTAAACATATACCTACATGACCCAGAAATTCTATACTTGGAATTCTATACGCCAAGGAGAAATAAAAACACAGTTCTCAAAAAAACTTGTACAAGAATGTCCATAGAAACTTTACTCATAAAAATTGGAAACTATCCAAGTGTCCATTAATAAGAGAATATATGACAAACTACCACACATCCTTACAATAGAATACCACTGAGAAATTAATAGGAATAAACGCCTAATACAAGCAACCACGCCGATGAATCTCAAAAACATTACCTGGAGTGAAAGAAGCCTTATGCAAAAGAGTAAATGCTGTGTGATTCCATTTGTCTGAAGTTTTAAGCCAGGCAAAACTAATTAATGGTGGAAAAAATCAGAAAACTTTGCCTCTGGGGTGTGGGAGTGGGGATTGACTGGGAAGGGCATGAGGGAACTTTCTGCAGGTAATGGCAATTCTCTATATCTTGTTAGGGTTTGGGTTATGGGTGTTTACATTTTTCAAAACTCATAAAGGTACACTTAAGATTTGGGTACTTTAACAGAAAGAGGCTGAAAACATCCCCCCTGAGAACAAGAACAAGACAAGGATGCCCTTTATCACCACTCATATTTGACATTGTCCTGGAAGTTCTAGCTAGAGCAATAAGGCAAGAAAAAGAAATAAAAGGCATTTGAATTGGTAATGAAGAAGCTAAACTGCCCCTATTTGTGGATGATATAATACTATACATAGAAAATCCAAAAGATCCCACAAGAAAACTACTGAACTAATAGAAAGATTCAGCAGATAAACATACAAAAATCAGTTGGATTCCTAGACACCAATAGAGAGAGTGATGAAAAAGAAATCAGGAAAACAATACTATTTATAATTTAAAAAAAATTAATTTATAATAGCCCCTAAAAAAATAAAATACTTAGGACTAAATCTAACCAGGGATGTAAAAGACCTATACAAAGAAAACTACAAAACACTACAGCAAGAAACCAAAAGAGATCTACATAAATGGAAAAACATACCATGCTCATGCATAGGTAGACTCAACATTGTGAAAATGACAATTCTATCCAAAGGGATTTACAAATACAATACAATCTTGATCCGCATACCAACAACATTCTTTAAAGAGATGGAAAAAGTTATCATTAACTTTATATGGAAAGGGATGAAGCCCTGGACAAGTAAAGCACTATAGAAGAAGAAGAAGAAAGTAGGAGGGCTCACACTGTCTGAACTCAGAATCTACTTTACAGCTACGGTAGTCAGAACAGCGTGGAACTGGTACAACAACAATGGAACAGAATTGAGAACCCTGATGTAAACCCATCCACCTATGGTCACCTAATCTTCAACAAGGGCCCAAAGTCCATTCCATCAAATGGGGAAAAGACAGTCTTTTTAATAAATGGTGTTGGCAAAACTGGATGTCCATCTGTAAAAAAAAATGAAACAGGGCCCATACCTCACACCATATACAAACATTAATTCAAAATAGATCAAAGACCTAAATATAAAGCCAAAAACTATGAAGTTCATAGAGGAAAAAATAGGATCAACACTAAAGGCCCTAAAACAGGTCATTAACAGCATACAAACCACAACCAATAACACACAAACTGTTGCTTGATAAGCTAAATAACTGGGATCTTCTAAAAACTAAAAACTTATGCTCATCAAAAAACTTCACCAAAAGAGTAAGAAGAGAACCTACAGACCGGGGGAAAAAAAAATTTGGCTATTACAAATCAGACAAAGGTTTAATCTCTAAAATCTACAAGAAAATCCAATAACTCTACAACAAAAAGACAAATAATCCAATTTAAAAATGGGCAAAGGAAATGAACAGATACTTCACCAAAGAAGATATTCAAGTGGCCAACAGGCACATGACGAAATGCTCATGATAACTAGCCATTAGAGAAATGCAAATCTAAACCACAGTGAGATACTGTCTCACACTGGCATTACTTGCACAAAAAAAAAAAAAAAACAGGAAATAATAAATGTTGGAGAGGCTGTGGTGGGGAGATAGTAACTCTTACACACTGCTGGTGGGAATGCAAAATGATACAACTTCCTTAGAAAGCTAGAAAAAGAAATACCATATGATTCAGCAATCCCACTCTTAGGAATATATCCTAGAGAAATAAGAATCATCACTGGAATAGACCATATGGGCACCCATGTTCACAGCAGCATTGCTTACAATAGCAAAAAGATGGAAATAACCCATGCCCATCAACAGATAAATGGAAAAACAAACTGAGGTACATACATACAATGAAGTATTATATAACAATAAAGAACAATGATGAATCTGTGAAGCATCCCATAGCATGGATGAATCTGGAGGGCCATTATGCCGAGTGAAATAAAGTCAATCACAAAAGGACAAAAATTGTATGAGACCACTACTGGAAAATCTCATGAAAAGGTTTACATACAAAAAGAAACAATCTTTGATGGTTATAAGGTGAGGGGTGGGGATGGAAAAACTCTTAATAGACAATAGATAGGTGATAACTTTGGTCAAGGGTAAGACAGTACGCAATACTGGGGAAGCAAGCACTACTTGTACAAGGTAAGGTCATGGAAGCTCCATAGACACATCTAAACTTCCCAAGGCACCGAATTGCTGGGCTGAGGGCTGCGGGGACCATGGTCTCAGGGAACCTCTAGCTCAATCGGCATACAGAGTTTATAAAGAAAATGTTCTACATTCTACGTGGTGAGTAGCATCTCGGGTCTTAAAAGCCTGTGAGCGGCCATCTAAGATACTCCACTGGTCTCACTCCTTCAGGAGCAAGGAAGACTGAAGAAAACTAAAGATACAAGGGAAAGATCAATCCAAAGGACTAGTGAACCACAACTAACACGGCCTCCACCAGACTGAGTCCAGTACAACTAGATGGTGTCCAGCTACCACCACTGATTGCTCTGGCAAGTATCTCAATAGAGCGTCCGGGACAGAGCTGGAGAAAAACATAGAACAAAATTCTAACTCAAAAAGAAAGATCAGACTGGCTGGCCTGACAGAGACTGGAGAAGCCCTGAGACTATGGCCCCTGGACACCCTAACAGCTCAGTAATAAAGTCACTCCTAAGGTTCACCCTTCAGCCAAAGACTGGACAGGCCCATAAAACAAGACTAAATGGGCACACCAGCCCAGGGCCAGGACTAAAAGGCAGGAGGGGACAGGAAAGCTTGTAATAGGGAACTGAAGGTTGAGAAGGGAGAGTGTTGACATATGGTAGGGTGGTTAACCAACATCGTAAAACAATATATGTACTGTTTGATGAGAAACTAGTTTGTTCTATAAACCTTCATCTAAAGTAAATAGAAATGATTTTAAAAAAAGAAAAAAGAAAGTAAAACCAAACCCTCATGTTCACGGATGGGGTGCTTTGGTCAGAGAGAAAGAAAGGACAAAAGGGAAGCCACGCCACAGTCAAATCCGGCTGTGTGCTCTGCCCTTTGCACACAGCCCCACTTCCAGGCCTCACGTCAGTTCTGGAGCCAGGAGAATTGGTTCCTTGATCAAGGGAGATGTAGAGACCCCACACAGCCAGTGGGGTCACGGCCAGATCTAAACCCCAACCTGCTGACCTCAGAGCCACATTTCCCCAACGTTCACCTTTGCCTCCTCTTATAGGTAGAATTGTGTCCAAAAAAATACATTGAAGTGCTAAACTTTGAATGTGACCTTGTTTGGAAATTTGTGGTCATTGTTAGCTGCCATTGAGAGTTGCCCCCCAATTCATGGCAACTATATACAGAAGAGAACAATACACCGCCCAGTCCTGCGCTACCCCCGTGATAGGTTGTAGATCAGACCGTTGTGATTTACGGGGTTTTCATAGACTGATTTTTGCAAGTAGAGTTCCAGGCCTTTCTTCCTAGTCCATCTTAGTCTGAATGCTCCCTGAAACCTGTTCAGCATCATAACAACACGCAAACCTCCACTGACGGATAGGTGGTGGCTGAACTTGAGATGCACTGAACCTGGGTCTCCCACATGGAAGGTGAGAATTCCACTGCTAAAACACCACTGTCCCCAACTGTTTGGAAATAGGGTCTTTGAAAATGTTATGTTAACATGAGGTTATACTGGAGTAGGATAGATCCTAATTCACTAAGAGCAGTGTCCTTATAAAAGAGGAGAAGAGACACAGAAGGAGGAATGCGAAGGATTGCCAGCCGTCACCGGAAGCTAGGAGAGAGGCAAGAAACAGATTCTCCCTCAGAGTCCTTGAAGGAATCAACACAGCTGACACTCTGATTTTGGACTTCTAGCCTCCAGAACTGTGAGACTATAAATTTCTGTTCTTATAAGCCGCCCACCTTGGGATACTTTGTTTATGGCAGCCCTAGAAAATCAACAAAATTTGTCTGTGTCAAAAAAAAAAAAGATTTGGGTACTTTACAGGCACATAAGTTTTAAATCAGAAGAAAATTATATTAAACTCTGATAAAGGAGACCTGGCGAGCAGTAGTTAAGCGCTTGGCTACTAAAAAAAAAGGTCAGTAGTTTAAACCCACCAGATGCTCAACGGGAGAAAAGACCTGGCAATCTATTCCTATAAAAAAAAAAAAAAAATTCCTATAAAGATTCCCAAAAAGTCCATTGTTGTCAATTCAAACTCATAGCAACCCTATAGGACAGAGTAGAACTGCCCCCATAGAGTTTCCAAGGCTGCAATCTTTATAGACGAGGAGCCCTGATAGTGTAGTGGTTAAGCATTAGGCTGCGGTCAGTGGCTTGAACATACCAGGCAATCCACAGGAGAAAGATGTAGCAGTATAGATTACAGCCTTGGAAATATCTATGCTGCAAATAACATACCGTATACTTTCACAAAGCAGAAACAACAGACACAAAGAGAAACAGCCAGAAACCCACTAATAATAAAAGGCTTTAAAAATAAAATTTCTCAGTACAAGACAGAGGAAGAACAAAAATCTAGAGCCTAAGTATTGAAATTCAAAAATGTAAATCATAGGAAAAGTCAGTGGGCTGAGATACAAATCACTGTTTAAGTCCCCCAAATAGCTCTAAACACTCCCCTCACACAGCACATTTGCACTGGAAGCCCTTGAAAATAGTTGGTGATGGTGCTCAATAAATTTTAAATTTTTCTGATGACTATGAGTTGCCATAAAAGGAGTTATGGGTGGACATGTAACTGCCCTAAAAGATATTTGCTTCATAAGTTTACTAACCTCAAGAGTTGGGGTGAGAATACAATTAATGGGAATTTCTGAAGTGTTCTGAATTTTTAGGAAGAAAGTCATTGCATAAACATTTCTTTTTTGGCGTCTTAACAGTGTACACAGGTCCCTAAGGAAAAATCATCTCTGTCCTGCTTCAACTACTCACCCTAATTAAATCCCTCAGCTCCCGGCTCTATTAGAGAAACAATGCTCCCGACTCAGCTGACACTTCCCCTGATAATAAGTTATTTGCAAAACATTTCTTGAGACTTCCTGTCATAACCCTACAGCCTGGTGACCTGTAGAATAATCTAAATTTTTGGTATCTTAGCAATGGCCAGGCAGAAGAAAAGAGTCATATTCATATCCCGTTGGTGGCCTACCCACTTTGGCTTCCTAACATGGAGCAAGTTCAAGAAGGCACAACGGCTCACTGAGGAGACAGGCGTAGAACTAGATGGGACCTTTCCAATGCCACAAAAGTCACCTCTACTTCTTTGTCTAATAACGACTATGTCCCTTACAAAGATTGTCCCAGAGCTTTAAAGCCACTGGACAGGTTTTTTTTTTTTTTTCTTAAACAATAGGCTAAATAATAATAACAGGGTGCCATCCACACTGATTCCAACTGTCTTTAGAGTGTAAAGGGCCATGATTGCTTATAGAAGACTTCCACTTTCCACTCTTGTAATTATCTTTCCTTAAAAAAAAAAAAAAATTTCTAGGGGTCATAAATTAAGGCCTTTATTTTTAAGGGTTTGATAAGAAGGCATTTTGATGAATCTGCTTATTAGGTATTGTAGGGTACCTGAGTAGCAACAAGTGTGATCTAGCCATCAGAAGGCCTGGTCAGGTATGCCCATGGAGTAGCTTGTGTTGCAGAAGCTATTTGTTTCTCATTTCAACTCATTTATCATAATCTTTCCTTCTAAAGGCCAGGTCTTACATTGATCACATGTCTGCATAATGATACGAGCAACAAGGGTTGAAGCAGAAGACATTGAAAATGTCCCCATGGGGTGGAAGCTTACCCACATTGAAGACTCATCAGATGGCCTGTGATTCATCTCAGTTTGTGGATGGTCAATTTCCAAATCTTGATCAGCCTGTCTTGCTCTTGTTGGGTAAGAAATGAACACACAATATCCACTCTGAGAGGTTTTCGTCATGAGCAGTGTATTTGCCAACACCCAGAACAACTCTACGTGGCATATGGAAGAAGGTCACGGTAAGCATATTATTTAGCATGCCTTTCAAAGTGGTGTGAAATCTCTGAAGCAGTGGGTCTCAAGACCGCCTGGGAAGATGATTGTATCAATTAAGTGGATATGAACTCTCAGGCCCCACTAGGGAATCCTATAGAATCTCATTTCAGGTCTGCTTTCGTTTTCTAAAACCACTGGGAAACACACAAGACAATGTCTGGGAAAAGTATAGGGAGCAGTCTGCATCAGGCAGATTTTGTGGAGGATTTTCTGTTCACATATGTTGATTGGGGGTTGGGGGACTGCTTCACCAGGAATACTGAAGTTGTTTTGCTTAAAGAAACAAAGCAAAAGCCTAAAGCTGTTTTGCTGTCCAACTCTTTGTGACAGCAGTGTTCAAGTGGTTTGTACATGCTGGTGAAATCTGCTTCAAATGAACGTCAAGTGCAATTCAGGGCAAAAGAAATCTCTTACACTCAGTCCGAAAAGTGAGTTAGCCTTGGTAAAGGTGATTGGATGAACCCACTGAAAGGAAGCCCTGTTTGGATTCATCGTATTTATATAAATGGATGTTTGGTTCTTTTCCTTCTCCCAGAGGGACTAGTTCTCTGACTTTACTAGTGAATATGGTGAGTCCACTCTTCTAGAATATAACCTGTCATACGTCTTTCCTATCAATTTGGGTAGGGCAAGGTAAGCACTCATCAGGTTGTGTCTTGGAGTCTGGGTTACAGTCCAAGGGCGGGCTCCTTTTATTCAAGGCTGCAGAGCATGGAACTGACCAACATAAAGTCCACTATCACCGCCAGTTGTTGTTGAGTTGAGTTGACTCTGACTCATGGTGACCCCATGTGTGTCAGAATAGAACTGTGCTCCACAGGGTTTTCAGTGGCTGATTTTTTGGAAGCAGATCACCAGGATTTTCTTCTGAGGCCTCTGAATGGACTCAAAGATCCAATCTTTTGGTTAGCAGTTGGGTACCTTAGCCATCTGCACCACTCAGGGACTCGAAGCATATAGTGTTGTTGTTACTAGATGCCGTCAAGTTGATTTCAACTCACAGTGACCCCATGTGACAGAGTAGAACTGCTCCATAGGGTTTTTTAGGCTGTAATCTTTACAGGAGCAAATTGCCAGGTCTTTCTCCCATGGAGCTGCTATGTGGGTTCAAACCACCAGCCTTTCAGTTAGCAGCCAAGCATTTAACTGTTAAGCCACCAGGTCTCAAAACCAGAGTTTTGACACATGGCCAAAATTCATATGCCAATCTAAGTGGCTAGGTGGAGAAATCTGGAGTACCAACTTGTTTGTTCATTTATTCAACCAATATTCATTGATCATCAACTATATGCCAGGTACAATCAAGAAGTTAGAGATTCATTTATAAATAAGACAAATTCTTGCCCTTTGTGAGTTTTACATTTGGTAGAGCAGACAAGAGTGATCAAAGAATATAGAAGTGGGCAATAGAAAACAAGTTGGAAGGTATCCCAGAGTCAGGGGCAGGTGCCTGCAGTAGGTTAACACACCAGCTTACGTGGGTATGATGGGTCTATTTACAGAGCCTGAAGCTGGGCAATGAAGCCTGCCAACCTAGAGCCTACATTTGTTCCTATTTTTCCATTTGCAAAACAAGGCTAATGATATCTATTTTCAGATGCTTTGAATTCCAGCTGTGAAAAATGATCCCTGATGTGAATGTAAAATTTGTCTAGCTCCAACATGCCAGGTCTCTGAGCTTTTTGACCTTGGGCACATTTCAGGAGCTGTGTGTTCCAATAGGATGACCCCCTAGGCTCCAATCAGGAGCCCCATGTTCTGGTCCATCTTTGCCACCAGAAGAGGTAACAACCTTAGGCAAGCTACTTAATCTCTTGGAACCTCAGTCTCTTGACCTGCAAAATGATGGAATCAGGCCATGTGATCTTTAAGCTCACAATTCTTCTGATCCTCCACATAATTAAAAGGAATGCCATCGCATTAAGCCAGTTTTACCAATATAAATGCTGCTCGTGATTAGGAAAATTGCTTTGTTGTGGCTTATGGCCGGAACTAATTTTTGTTCCTTTAATGAAAAAATGTTATTATTGTTTCATTGACTAAAATTATATATTTTTCCTACTTCTCACTTTTCCCACATGCATCTAACTTGCAAAATTTTAAGATCCTTCTCAACAGTTTTGCCATCTTCTGCAGCTATTTGGTCACTCTTATGAGCACTTTCCTTTTTGTCTTACCTCACATCAACGATTTTGATGTTGTTCATGCCCCAGCATATTAATAATAAACAATAGCTAATATTTACTGAGGCCCAAAATATCTTATATGATCATCACAGCCAATGAGATATATTATTATCATATTTGCCTTATAGGAGGAGAAAGATGCATTGGGAGGTTACGAGTTTTCCCATTTACACTGCTAGTAACTCACATGGGGTCACCATGAGTCGGAATCAAGTCTACATCAACTAACAACAGCACTGCTAGTGAAAGCCCAGCTGGGATTGTCTGAACCCAGAGTCCAAACTCCTATTCTCGATTCCAAAATGGCTCAACTAGTATCTAATGCAACGGCAACGAAACAGAGAGAGGAGAGAAGAGAAGAGGCGAGGGGAGGGGAGGGAAGAGAAGTAGAGGAGTTCACACAATGTTCAATATAGAAAAAAATTAAAAGTGTTTATGCTCTATTTTTTTATTCTAAATAAAAATGGTTGTATTTAGTTCCACAGAAAATGTATAGTATTACAACTTAGATTACCTACTTTATTGAAAACCAGAGTAAAGAATAAAACCAGAGTACCAATGAGAAAAATATTATTTCTTATTTTAGCCATTATAGTGGTATTATCTGGGTCTATGTAGGACATAACAAAATGGAGGCAGCTTTCCAATCATAACTTGAAATTAGATCCTATGCACTATGGCAAGTGAAGGGCAGACAGTATGCAGCCCAAGGTCAAAAGTTGCCCAAGACTAACCCAAAGGCTTATGCCCCGGTTGAGGTAAAACTAATTCTCAGATTCCATAACTATACATGGTAATTCTTTCTGAGCATCAGAATAACCCACTCTATTTTCAAGTAAGGTCAACTCAGGGAGCTGAATTTAGGACATCTAACTGCCAGTAATATTCTTGGCTGGAAAACCTGCCCTTCGTTAACAGATTGCATGCTTACAATGCTCTCTGGCTTACCTAAAGTCATGGCCATTTTGGGAAAGGCATGATGCTTCACTAAAGCCTCAGCTTTGCTCATGAAGTTCCGAGGCCCACACCAGCAATTGCAGGCAGTTGTTCCTTGGCAGTGGTAACATTCGTTCCACAGGGCCGGGACGCTTTGGCACCAGCAAAGCTGTTGTCAAGAGGTCTTTACACTCCATCACGTCTATTGACCATCTGCAACCTGCTAGGTCATGGACTGAATGCTTCACTAGGGTAATTTATGAGTCATTATTATAGCTTCAGTTTTTATGGTTCATGCAAAGATCAAAAGTACAAAAATAGATTCATTTAATCAGAGAGAGCTGGAAAATAGCTGTCTTGCACTTGTAAATTCTTTCTGTAATGATGGTTTCCAGTACCTATCTTAATCTCCACAGATCAGCAATCACTCTTACAAACCCAAAAAACTACTGCCATTGCGTCCATTCCAATTCATTGCAGTGCTATAGAGCAGAGCAGAACTGCCCCACAGGGTTTCCAAGGCTGAAGTCTTTTTTTTTTTTTTTTTTTTGTACTTTACATGAAAGTTTACAGAGCAAACTAGCTTCTCATTAAACAGTTAATACACATATTATTTTGCGACATTGGTTGCCAACCCCACAACATGTCAACACTCTCCCCTTCTTGAACTTGGGTTCCCTGTTACCAGCTTTCCTGTCTCCTCCTGCCTTCTAGTCATTGCCCCTGGGTTGGTATGCCCATTTAGTCTTGTTTTGTTCTATCGGCCTGTCTAATCTTTGGCTGAAGGGTGAACCTCAGGAGTGACTTCATTACTGAGCTAAAAGAGTGTCTAGGGCCATACTCTTGGGGTTTCTCCAGTCTCTGTCAGACCAGTAAGTCTGTTTTTTTTTTTTTTTTTTGATAAGTTAGAATTTTGTTCTACATTTTTCTTCAGTCCTGTCTAGGACCCAATATCATGATCCCTGTTGGAACAGTTGGTGGTAGTAGCCAAGCTGGGCATCATCTAGCTGTGCTGGACTCAGTCTGGTGGAGGCTGTGGTAGCTGTGGTTCATTAGTCCTTTAGACTAATCTTTCCCTTGTGTCTTTGGTTTTCCTCATTCTCCCTTGCTCCAGACAGGGTGAGACCAGTGGATGGCCATTTGCAAGCTTTTTAGACCCCAGATGCTACTCATCAAATTAGAATATAGAACATTTTCTTTATAAACTATGTTATGACAATTGAGCTAGATATTTCCCAAGACCATGGTTGCCATAGCCCTCAGCACAGTAATTCAGTCTCTCAGGGAGTTTGAATGTGTCTATGGAGCTTCCATGACTTTGCACAAGGCTGAAATCTTTACTGAAGAAGACTGCCATATCTTTCTCCCACAGAGCAGCTAGTGGAATCGAACTGCCAACCTTTCCATTAGCAGCGAAGTGCTTTAACCAATATGCCACCAGGGCTCTTAATCACTCCTCACTGCCTTTTATATAAAGAAAAATTAGTAACCAACCAAATAATTCCCAGTAATTGAGTTAAACATTTATCAAAATCTTTGCATATAGTCACCAACTACTACTGTTTCTCTAGCACTACTTTGTTCTTTGACCAATAATATAAAGAATTGCTTGATGCAAAAAGTAGTCTACATACATAGACCCAGTGGCCCAGCAATTTCACTCCTGCATATATATTCAGTATAAATTTGTACTTATATCACCAAAAGACATGTGTAAGAATGTTCACAACTTTATTCCTAGTAGCTCAATACTGGAGACTACCAACTATCCATCAACAGTACGATGGATAAACACATTTATGGTATATTTACATAATGGTAAATTAAACAGCAGTGGAAAAGAATGAACTACTGTTACAAGTGACAGTTTAGATGAATTTTACATATGTAATGTTGAGCAAAAGAAGCCAAATACAAAAGAGTACATGCTATGCGATTCCATTCATATGGAATTCAAAAGCAGGCAAAACTATGGAGACAGAAATCAGAATAGGATTTCTGTTGCTGGGGTATTGACTGGTAGGGTACACAAGGAATTATTCTGGATGCTGTAAATACGTGATACCTTGATCTTGGCAGTAGCTACGTGAGTACATAGATAAAACTCGATAAGCTGCATATTTAAGCTTGTGCACTTTCCTTCACAGAAGTTATAATTTATCAAAAAGAATGAAAGAAGAAAGCAAAAGGACCCATTTTACATTGATAGGGTTCTCCCTCTCTGTTTTCTTAACAGACACTATTACCCAAAAACTAACCAGTAAGTGAGTTTGGGGAATGTTGGAGAAAAAAAATATCCAAACTCAGCATTGAAGAGAACTTCAAAAAAATGGCAGAGAAATGGAAGACAGAGAAGAAATAATAAGCTTCATTCACTCTGCACCTAAGCCATACCCTGGCAGTAAATTAGAAAAATGTGTTAACTTAGAGCATATTCACATCCATCTAATTTCTAGGGTGTCCTCAGCACTTGAATGTATTAACTTCTAAATGCTAAAATTCATCAGTCAGTTGCCATTCACAACAATTAATTGAGAATCCACTGTGAGCTTAGCTTTGTTTATATGCAGTTGTTGCCTTGCATTGTTAGGCATAGGGTTACGTTTGTTTGTGTTCATTCCTTATTGCAACAAAGCAATCCAATGATTTAAATAGAGAACTGAAAATCAAACCATTGCTGAAAGATTAGTGTTCTACATAACTTGGCTGTAAATAGAGTTCCATCAACTCTTCAATATTAAAGGAAGCCCTGCCTCATGAAGTCATCCTAATTTATAGCCAGGACTCTTTATCAGTAATAATAACACGGGTTGTGTCTAGATTTTGAGATATAAAAGTAAACTATATAACGTATCTTAATTAGCATTTTCCATTGAAAGAGGCCTTGGATAGACAATTAGGTGGGACTGGATCCCTCCGGTATTAAAAAATACATGCAATTAAAGACACACCTACTTCTTGTGTGCTGAGCCACAGCAAAACAGTAATATTTTCTACCACCGCCCAGTTCAACCACTGTCATCTCTCACCTTCACAATTACCTCCCACCTAGTGTCCCTGCTTCTGCCCTTGGCCTTAGTCTATTCTCTACACAGCAACCAGAGGGGTCCTTTTAAAACCTAAACCAAAAAAAAAACCATTGCTGTCAAATCAATTCTGACTCATAGTCATATCAAAACCTTCATCACTCAAAACCTCCAAAGGCTTGTCATAGCACTCAAAATAAAATCCAAAATCCTTACAATGAATTAACCAACCAAATCCACTGCTGGTGAGCTGATTCCAACTCATAGTGACTTCACAGGGTTTCAAAGGTTGTAAATCTTTATGGAAGCAGACTGTCACATCTTTCTCCTGGGGATCAGCTGGTGGGTTCGAACCATTGAACTTTCTGGTTAGCAGCCAAGCACGTTAAACACTGCACCAGCAGAACTCCTTTGCAATGAATTACAAGGCTCTAATCATCTTTTTTTTTTTTTTAATTTTTTTTTTAATCATCTGGCTTCCATTAGCCCTCCAATCTCTCTTATGAAACCCTTCGCATTTCACCCTCTCCACGCCAGCCAATTGGTCCCTTGCTGATACCAAACCCTCCAGACTGAGGATCCTGTGCTTGTTCCCTAGATATCCCCTCCAACCCCAACCCAATGCTGTGGAGTCAATTCCGACTCATAGCGACCCTATAGGACAGAGTAGAACTGCCCCATAGAGTTTCCAAGGAGTGCCTGGCAGATATGAACTGCAGACCCTTTGGTTAGCAGCCGTAGCACTTAACCACTACACCACCAGGGTTTCCCAGATATCCCCTAGAGATCTGCATTTCTTGCTCCCTCGTTGCATTTATAGTCTCACCTCTTCTTGGAGAACTTCCTGTCCGCTCTAAGGTAGCCCTCCAAACAATATAGATTTCCTTACCCTGCTTTATTTTTCTCTGTCACACCTGTCAGCACCCTGCATATTTTATATGTATGTGCTTGTTTGTTTAGGGGTCTTGGTGGCACAGTGGTTAAGCTCTCAGCTGCTAACCAAAAGGTCAGTGATTTGAACCCACGAGCAGCTCTGTGGGAAAAAGATGTGGCAGTCTGCTTCCATAAAGATTACAGCCTTGGAAACCCTATGGGCCAGTTCTCTGTGGCTGTGAGTCAGAATTAACTCAACAGCAATGGATTGGGGTTTGGGAGCTTGTTTGTTTATTGTCTGTGTCTATTTTTTTTTATCCTCTAGAATGTGAGCTCCTCCTACTGGAGAATAAGAACTTTGCTGTTTCACTGTTGTAGCCCCAGAGTCAGCTACAGTGCCTGGTCTATGATCGGTGTTTCATAAACACTTGTTAATTAATCATGTAAATGAATAATTAAATTAGTGCCCAGAAATAACATGATCTATAAGTGTTTGCTTATGGAAGCCCTGGTGGCGCAGTGGTTAAGAGCTTGGCTGCTAACCAAAATGTTGGCAGTTTGAATCCATCAACTGCTCCTTGGAAACCCTGTGGGGCAGTTCTACTGTGTCCTATAGGGTCTCTATGAGTCAGAATCAACTTGACGGCAACAGGTTTTGTTTTTTTTTTTTAACAGGTGTTTGCTGAATTTGGGAATTAGGAAGTCATTTGTCATTTCTAAGCTATATATTATCTGATAAACAGTCTTTTAGCAAGGGCTTGCGTAGATGGGTTGATGTCTGTAACATTTAAAAAGGCACTGATATATGCGTGACAAACTGAAACTTGTTATGTAGTATATGAATATGGCATAAAGTTTTAAGATGCTAGCTATGTCAGAATTGTTGGCCATCATACTCTGTGTCTAGCAGGAAACATACGTATGTGTATCAGGGTTACAGAGCTGTAGTCATTCATTGCTAGGTGTACAAAAACGTTCCTTCTAGTTCCTTGATACACATCATCTGATGCAGGGACACCGCAACACCAACTTCCCCGCTATTGAAGAGAAATATACAGACACAGGTTACCATTCACTGCCCTACGAAGTCAGCCCGGGTACCTCATCCAGCCCAGCGGTCTGCTCTTCATACAACCTAAAAGCAAACAAGGATTTTTATAGTTTTAAAGGGTTGTAAAAGAAAAACATGAAAGAGACTACTTGTGGCCCACCCAGTCTAAAATATTTACTATTTGGCCCCTTACAGAAAAAATCTGCTGACTCTTGGTCTACAGAATCAGGCTGATGGACAGGACTCTGGAAGAGGAAAAAGGGTATTAAAAATGAATCACTGGAGCATAGATGGTGTAAAACATCTGATCTGGCTTTCTGAATCAGTCCATATTACAAGGGCAGTGCATTTCCTAACACGGGATGGAGTGAATAAATTTCTGTAAAGACTGGGGGGAAATGATACTGGCAAAAGAAGCATAAACCTTGGATCTTGAACCTATGTTTTAGAAGGGGAAAAAGCCAGAAAAGACTTTTAAAAATGAATATAAGGCAAACCATGAGTGAAAAGAAAAAGAGAAGCTCTGTGGCATTGGGACTAAGCGCGTCTTTGTGGCAGAGACTCCAAGAAGTTCATCCATCATCATTCTCCCCTTCTTTTAATAACGGAACTTTTGAATTCAAGCTTGGCAGAAAGCCGCCCAACTAAAGATGACATTTTCCAGCCTCCCTTGCAGCTAGGTCTGACCAGGTCCAGATGTCAGCCCACAATTTGTCTGTAGTCAACTTGATTCCTGTGTATTGCATCTGGCAAGGTCCACATGTATAGTCACTGCTTATGTTGTTGACAAAAGTTATTTGCAAAGAAGAAGTTGTTGGTCTTGCAAAATTCTATCATGTGATCTCCAGCATTGTTTCTATTACCAAGGCCATATTTTCCAACCACTGTTTCCTCTTCTTTATTTCCAACTTTCACATTCCAATCGCCAGTAATTATCAGTGCACCTTGATGGCATGTTTGATCAATTTCAGACTGAAGAAGTTAGCAAAAATCTTGAATTTCTTTATCTCTGGCTTTAGTGGTTGGTGTGTAAATTTGAATAACAGTCGTATTAACTTGTCTTTCTTGTATCCACTTTCTGGGTGGATTCAAACTGCCAACCTTTTCATTAATAGCCAAGTGCTTAACTGCTTGTGCCATCCAGGGACTCCTCATAAGGACCTTACCTCAACCTTGCTGTGTAGATGTTGTGCTTCCCATTCTACAGGCTCAAATAGTTTAAACAAACCTCTTAGGAGGCATATGGCTGAAAGATGTGGCAGTCTGCTTCTGTAGAGATTTACAGCCTCAGAGTACCCTACAGGGTCCCTATGAGTCAGAATCAACTCCATAGCAGTGAGTTTTATTTTTCCAAGCATGTTATTTTGAAGGTTTGTTGCTAAGTCATTTACAGTTAAACAGTTCTCTCACATAGTTGTTCAGTATGCATTCTCATTACCCTCTAACCAACTTGCTGTGCTATATCCTTACCTGGTACACATTTCGTGAGAAAGAATGCAATAAAATGTGCTGTAATTGGTGCAAAAGTTAACATGCTCTGCTGCTAACCGAAAGGTTGGGAGTTTGAGTCCACCCAGTGACACCTTGAAAGAAAGACCTGGTGATCTACTTCTGAAAAATCAGCCATTGAAAATCCTGTGGAGCGCAGTTATACTCTCACACATATGAGATCTCCATGAGGCATAGGTGACTTGATGGCAACCGATTGTTTGTTTGTTTTACCTTCGGCTTGTTGAAATCTTGTCCTTAATTATATTTCAAATCAAGTCTCAATTCCTCAAGCCTCAAAGCCTCTTATGACTTTTCCACTCCTCACTTGTCTTCAGGAGCACAGTATTTAGACTTGGAGGGGCTTCAGGGGACACTGAATCCAACCTTGCAGTCAGTGCTGAGATCCATAGCATTCCAGAAAGAAGGGCCATTCGGCTTCTGCTTGCCTACACCCAGGGAAGGACAACGCTTTGCTGGTCAGGGCAACTGCTTCAAATGGAAAATTCTTAAAGGTCTTGTTCCTATGGTCTTGAAAGGTTAGATGTCATTTTTGTGTCATTTCAGGTATGCTGGTCTCTGATCTCCATCACAGCATTTTCCAGTTACCATCTGTGTTCCCTTGTGAATGTGACCTACTGGAGGATGAGATGATGCCATGTCATCATCATATCACCTACACAGTGCCTGACAAATAATAGCCATTGAAAAAATGTTGGATTTTGCATTACCATTTTTGGGAACTGGAATGTCTTGTGAATCCAGCCTCTCCATCACTGTTCTGTTACTATTTTCACCTGAACACAATATGCATATATTAACTAGAGCTCATTTAATGCATAGAAAGAGAGGCAGAGTTATTTCTTTTAAAGATGTAAACGCTGGAATGGTAGCACTTTAAAAGGATTTTGACCAATATTTAATAGTTCAAATTAGAATGTTTCTGGGATTAGTATCAAGCTTATCTATCTGTAGTTTCCGCACCCCATTTTGCTCTCCTTTTTGAAGTTTACAACGCATGTCTGTGGCCTGAGACATCCCTCCCGTTGTCTGGGAT
The DNA here is from genome assembly GCF_024166365.1 of Elephas maximus indicus. NCBI lineage: Eukaryota > Metazoa > Chordata > Mammalia > Proboscidea > Elephantidae > Elephas > Elephas maximus. Next base: position 27,816,916 of record NC_064844.1, on the reverse strand, counting down.
CTTGCAAAACTTACCTGGAGTGGCTTCGATGTGAGATCAACGGGCTTCTTCTGCACTCATTTGAGCCTGAGATCGACTCATTCAGGATGTTACCTCCTCCTTGCCTATTGAGGGCTACGTTTTCCATTTTGAAAAGGATTCCACTTGCTGAAGAACAGGGAATAACAAGGTAGCCCGGTAACCCTGGCTTCTCCCAGTCATCAAAGAGTTTACTGTGAAGTCACACTTGCTTCTTTATGCTTTTCTGTTCCTTTACTTTTCCTTTTCTCTCTTCTCCTTTTTATCTCCCTCACTCCTCTCCTTCAGTTCTTTGTGAAATTTTGGGGTTCTTATGGTCAGACTTCGGTTTGTAGATGCTTGCAGTACTTTGAAGGCATGTATTTACTGAGAATAGCTAAGCATGGGATCTTCCCGACCTTTCATTCGATTTATTTGAAATTCTCTGTGGTTTGCTACTGAGGAATCCTGGTGACACAGTGGTTAAGAGCTCGGCTACTAACCAAACGTCAGCAGTTTGAATCTACCAGCTGCAACTTGGAAGCCCTATGGGACAATTCTGCTCTGTTCTATAGGGTCACTATGAGTCGGAATCAACTCCATGGCAAAGAGGTTTTTTGTTTGTTTCTTTCTTTCTTTCTTTTTGTTAACTACTAAATACTTTTTTTTTTTTTTCTGGTCATAAAAGTGGAATTGGTTCATTGGTAAGTATTTGAAAAATGCAGAAGAGTACCAAAAGCAAGTTAAAACCATTTTTATTCCTATTCCTCAGAGGACTCCATTTTGCATTTTGGGGTGTGTGTGTGTGTGTGTGTGTGTGTGGCTACATTGTAGCAAGTCCTGTGAATATGTTTTACACCTTTCATTTGAGTGTATGTCTTTTTCTTTGAGGATCTCATAATATAAGGCAACCTAAAAAATCTTCATTTAACATTCCATTTTTATATAAACATATATAATCTAGCTATAAAATGTTGTTGTTAGATTCTGTCTAGTTGATTTTTGACTCATAGCAACCCCATGTGACAGAGTAGAGTTGCCCCAGAGGATTTTCTAAGCTGTAATCTCTATAAGAGCAGATCATCAGGTCTTTCTCCCATGGAGCCGCTGGATGGATTTGAACCATCAACCTTTCTTACAGCCACATGCTTAACAATTGTGCCACTTGGCTCCTATCTATAATATAGTAGAATGACATTTTGAAGTATTAATTGATTTTTTTCTCCTCATACTTCCTTTTACCCCATAACCTTCTCCCCTACAGGCCAGCAGACAGAAGCCCTCCTTTGCTTCAAGAGGAAGCTATTGTGGCAGAACCCGATAACAAAAGTGGTAAATTCTTGGCTTTTAATTTTAAAAGCGGTCATACAGATGTAAGACTGAGGGTTCAGGGAAAAAATACATGATCAACTCATCTTTCCCCAGTATCTTTTACCCTCTTGGCCACAAATATTAGGAAATATAACAAAAGTTATATTAGGATATATAACAAAAGAAAGATCTCCTTTACAACAGCAACAATAACAACAACAACAAAAAATCAAGAAATAAACTTCAAAAGAAATAAACAGGACTAACATCCAGGAAATTGTGAATAAAGTAACTCTAATGAGGATCAGAAAAAAAGACATGAATAAATGTAAAGACATACCTTGTTATTAGATGATAGGAAGACTTATTAACGAAGATGTTAATTCTCCCCAAATTAATCTGTAAAATTCATGCAATCCCAATCAAAATCTCATTGGGATTATTTATATAACTTGACAATCCCAGAAAAAACCCAGTGCCGTCGAGTCGATTCCTATGATCCCAAAATTCAAATGGAAGAATAAACATGCAGGAATATTCAGGAGATTCTGAGTTGGAGGTATGAGAAGACTTGTTCTGCCACTAATCAGTAGGCATTGTGAAGACATAGAGATTTTTAAATCATGCTACTGGTGTGAAAATAAAAAGATCAATGGAATAGAATGGAAATTGGAAGTAGACACCAAGGTACATGAAGTTCTGTCTCCCCAGATTTACTGAAATAATTCCCCATGTCCTTTTTTGTAGTCCTCCTACTTCATTTATTAGCCCTATTCTAGGGCTCTGTGAGTCTGTCAATTTCTCCTACTGTGATGGCTTGCCTGTTGCTGTCATGCTGGAAGCTATGTCACTGGTATTTCAAATACCGGCAGGGTCACTGTCTTTGTTATCTGGTGCTGCTATAACAGAACTACCACAAGTGGATGGCTTTAACAAAGAGAAATTTATTCTCTTATAGTCAAAGAGGCTAAAAGTCTGAATTCAGGGTGCCAGCTCCAGGGTAAAGCTTTCTCTCTCTCTTGGCTCTCAGAGGAAGGTCCTTGTCATCGATTTTCCCTGGTCTAGGAGCTTCTCAGCACAGGAACCCTGGGGCCAAAGGACGCATTTGACTCCCAGTGCTGCTCTCTTGGTGGAATGAGGTCCCTCTGCTCTCTGCTTGCTTCTCTCTTTTATATCTCTAAAGAGATTAACTAAAGATGCAAACTAATCTTGTAGATTGAGTCCTGCCTCCCTAACATAACTGCCTCTAATCTTGCTTCATTAACATCACAGAGGTAGGATTTATAACACATAGGAAAATTACAACAGATGACAAAATGGTGGACAGTTTTACAATACTGGGAATCATGGCCTAGCCAAGTTGACAAACACTTTTGAGGGGCACAATTCAATTCATAATAGTCAACCATGATGGGCAGGTTTCAAGTGAGCGTCCAGGCTAAGGAAGACAAGGAAGAAGCACTTGGCAGCCTACTTCTAAAAAAAATTAACCAGTGAAAACCTTATGAGTAGCAGTGGTACATTGTCTAATATAGTGCCTGAAAATGAGACCCTCAGGTTGGAAGGCACTCAAAAGACAACTAGGGAAGAGCTGCTTCCTCAAAGTAAAGTTGACCTTAATGACATGGATGTAGTCATGCTTTCAGGGCCTTCATTTGCTGGTGTAGCAAGACTCAAAATGAGAAGCAACAACTGCAAACATCAATTAATAATAGGAATGTAGAATGTATGAAGTATGAATTTAGGAAATTGGAAGTTGTCAAAAATGAAATGGAATGAAAGATGGATATCCTTGGCATTAGTGAGCTGAAATAGAGTGACACTGGCCATTTTGAATCTGACAATCATCTGGTCTACTATGCTGGGAATGACAAACTGAAGAGGAATTGTGTCATGTTCATCATCAAAAAGAGCTCTTTCAGATCTATTCTGAAGTACAATGCTGTCAGTGACAGGGTAATATTCATTTTTTTACAAGGAAGACTAGTTAATATGACTACTATTCAAATTTGCGCACCAACCACTAAGGCCAAAGTTGACGAAATTGAAGATTTTTATCAACTTCTGCAGTCTGAAATTGATCAAATATGCCATTGAGATGCATTGAAAATTACTGGTGATTGGGATGCAAAAGCTGGAAACAAAGCAGAAGGAACATTATTTGGAAAATATGGCCTTGATGATAGAAACGATGCCAGAGATCGCATGATTGAATTTTGCAAGATCAACGACTTCTTCATTGCAAATAACTTTTTCAACAACATAAACAGCAATTATACATGTGAATCTCACCAGATGGAATACATAGGAAACAAATTGACTACGTCTGTGGAAAGAGACAATGGAAAAGTTCAATGTTATCAGTCAGAAGAAGGCCGGGGCCAACTCTGGAATGGACCATCAGTTGCTTGCATAACAGTTCAAGTTCAAGCTGAAGAAAATTAGAACAAGTCCACGAGAGCCAAAGTACGACCTTGAGTAAGTATATCCCACCTGAATTTAGAGACCATCTCAAGAAGAGATTTGACTCATTGAACACTAATGACTAATGACCAGACTAGTTATGGAATGACATCAAGGACATCATACATGAAGAAAGCAAGAGGTCATTAAAAAGACCAGAAAGAAAGAAAAGACCAAAATGGATGTCAGAAGAGACTCTGAAATTTGCTCTTGAACATAGAGTAGCTAAAGCGAAAGGAAGAAATGAGGAAGTTAAGACAGCTGAAAAGAAGATTTCAAAGGGTGGCTCGAGAAGACAAAGTAAGGTATTATGATGAAATGTGCAAAGACCTGGAGATAGAAAACCAAAAGGGAAAAATATATTTGGCATTTCTCAAGCTGAAAGAGTCGAACAGAAAATTCAAGTCTCGAGTTGCAATATTCAAGGATTCTACGGGAAAATACTAAATGGCACAGGAAGCATCAAAAGAAGATGGAAGGAATCTACAGTAACTGCACCAAAAAGAATTGATTGACATTCAACCATTTCAGGAGGTGGCATATGGTCAAGAACCGATGGTACTGAAGGAAGAGGTCCAAGCTGCACTAAAGGCATTGGTGGAAAACAAGGCTCCAGGAATGGACATAATACCAATGGAGATGTTTCAACAAATGAATACAACACTAGAAGTACTCACTCATCTATGCCAAGAAATTTGGAAGACAGCCACCTGGCCAACTGACTGGAAGAGATCCATATACATGCCCACTCCAAAGAAAGGTGATCCAACAGAATGCAGAAATTATCGAACGACATCATTAATATCACACACAAGTAAAATTTTGCTGAAGATCATTCAAAGGCAGTTGCAGCAGTACATTGACAGGGAGTTGCCAGAAATCCAAGCCAGATTCAGAAGAGGACATGAAACAAGGAATATCATCACTGATGTCAGATAACTCTTGGCTGAAAGCAGAGAAAACCAGAAAGATTTTTACCTGTGTTTTACTGACTATGCAAAGGCATTTGACTGTGTGGATCATAACACATTATGGATAACACTGTGAAGAATGCGAATTCCAGAACGCTTAATTGTGCTTATGCAGAACCTATACATAGACCAAGAAGCAGTCATTCGACAGAAAAAGGAATACTGCATGGTTTAAGTTCAGGAGAGGTATGCATCAGGGTTGTACGTTCAATCTGTACACTGAGCAAATAATCCGAGAAGCTGGACTACATGAAGAAGCACAGGTCATAAGGATTGGAGGAAAACTCATTAACAACCTGTGGTTTTCAGATGACACAACTTGCTTGCTGAAAGTGAAGAGGACTTGAAACACTTATCGATGAAAATCAAAGACTACAGCCTTCAACATGGATTACACCTTCACGTAAAGAAAAAAAATCTTTCCATCTGGACCAATAAGTACCATCATGATGAACGGAGAAATATTGAAGTTGTCAAGGATCTCATTTTACTTGGGTTTACAATCAACGGCCATGGAAGAAGCAGTCAGGAAATCCAGTGATGCATTGCACTGGGCAAATCTGCTGCAAAAGACCTCTTTAAAGTGTTCAAAAGCAAAGATATCACTTCCAGGACAAAAGTGTGTCTGACCTAAGCCATTGCGTTTTCTATTGTCTCATCTGCATGCGAAAGCTGGACAATGAATAAAGTAGTCAGAATAAGAATTGACACCTTTGAATTACGGTGTTGGAAAGAAAATTGAATATACCATGGAGTGCCAGAAGAATGAACAAATCTGTCTTGGAAGAAGTACAGCCAGAATGCTCCTTAGAAGCAATGATGGCAAGACTTTGTCTCACATACTTTGGACATGTGATCAAGAGGGACTAGTCCCTGGAGAGGGGCATCATGCTTGCTAAAATAGAGGATCAACAAAAAAGAGGACGCTCAACAAGATGGATTGATACAGTGGCTGCAACAATGGGCTCAAGAATAACAATGATCTCGAGGATGATGCAGGACTGGGCAGTGTTGCGTTCTGTTGTACATAGAGTCAGAACCAACTTGACAGCCTTGGAAGAAAGGCCTGGATATTTACTTACAAAAGATCACACCCACTGAAAACCCTATGGAACACAGTGCTACTCTATATATGTTGGGTCGCTGTGAGTTACAACTCAATGCAACTGTAACTGAGTTTTTAGGGTCTTTATGAGATGATGTATATAAAGATCTTAACACAGTGTTTGGTAAATATTATTATTGCCTCTGGCAGAAGGAACAATCCCTAAAACGTTAGCAAGTTAGTTAAGTTTTTTCATCAGCATTGAACAACTTAAAGCTCTTCAAAGGTGGTTTATTGGGTATTTTTTAAATAGCTTTCCTAAAACCTGCACTGTAAGGGACTTCTGTTATTGTCATGACTGCCTATTATCTTTTATTTTGTGTTCGTGTGGTGAAAATATTCACAAATTTGAAAATTTCTACAGTTATAATTCAGTGACATTGATTTAAATTCTTCAAGTTGTACAACCTTCATTGGTATTCTTTTCTAAATTATTCCATCACCATTAACAGAAACTCAATGCCCCCTAAGCAAAAATTCCCCTTTTCCCACTTCCTCCCACCATTGGTAACCACTAATAATCTCTGCTTTGACTTATTTTTGTGACTTCCCTGGCTGGCTTGATATGCGGTTGTTCTGTCATGTGTTCTAGACTTGGGTTATTAACCAATATTGCTGGTTCTCTAGCCAGAGGACTCCTTTTAATATTTCTTGTAATTTTGGTTTGGTTTTAACAAATTCCCTTAACTTCTGTTTATCTGGAAATACCCTAATTTCACCTTCATATTTGAGAAACAATTTTGCTGGATGTATAATTCTCGGCAAGTAATTTTTTTCCTTCAGGGCTTTATAATTGTCATTCCATAGCCTTCTTACCTGCATGGTTTCTGCCGAGTGGTCTGAGCTTAGTCTTATTGACTTTCCTTTGTAGGTGACTTCATTTATCCCTAGATGCTCTTAAAATTCTCTCTTTATCTTTGGTTTTGGCGAGTTTGATTATGATATACCTTGGTGACTTTCTTTTGGGATCTACCCTGGGTGGGGTTCATTGAGCTTCTTGGGTAGATATCTTCTCGTCTTTCATGATATCAGGGAAGTTTTCTGCCAGCAAATCTTCAACAATTCTATTTTCTGTTATCCGCCCCCCCCACCTTCTGGTACTTCAGTCACTCATAGGTTATTCCTCTTGCTAGAATCCCACATAATTCTTAGGGCTTCTACATTTTTTTTAATCCTTTTATCTGATTTTTCCTCCAATAAATTGGTGTCAAATACTTTACACTAATAATCTTTTGTTTTTGTATATTTTCTTATTTTACATAAGTGAGATCACATAGTATTTGACTTATTTTTCTCAGCATAGTTTTCAAGATTCATCCATTTACCAGAGCTTAATTTCTCTTTATGGCTGAATAATATTCCATTGCATGTATATAGCAAATTTTGTTTACTTCCTCATCTGTTAATGAACAAATTTTCATTGTTTCCACCTTTTGCTGATTGTGAAAAATGCTGCAATAAACATTGACGTACAGGTTTCTGCTTACAAACTTGCTTTCACTTCTCTTAGGTATATACACAAGATTAAGATTTCTGAGTCATGGAGTAGTTCTATGTTCAGTTTTTTAAGGAACAGCCAAACTTTTCCACAGCAGCTCTACCATTTTACATTCCTACGAGCAATGAATGAGGGTTCTGGTTTCTCCACAACCTTGCCAACACCTGTTGTTCTCCATTTTCTGATTTTTTGTTTCTTGTATTTTTATTTAATTATTGCCATTCTAACAGGGTAAGGTGGTATCTCATTGTGGTTTTGATTTGCATCTTCCTAATAACTACATTGAGCATCTTTTCATGTGCTTATACGTCATTTGAATATCCTCTTTGGTGAACTGTCTGTTCAAGTCCTTTGCCCATTTTTTGGTTGGGCTGTTTGTCTTTTTCTCGTTAAATTATAAAAGTTTATATATATCTATATACCAGATATATGGTTCCAGAAAATTTTCTCCCAATCTGTAGGTTGTCTTTTCACTTTGATGATAAAGCCCTTTGATACACAAAGCCCTATATCTTCTGAATATTCTTTTATTCTCCCCAGCCAGGCTTGAGGCACGGAAGCAGACACGTGGCTGCACCAATCTGAGGCAGTCTCAAAAAATTTCACTTCAGAAGGGAACAGCATTAACTTCCTCAGCTTGTGGTAAGCAGGATGGTGGAGGCATTTGGCTTTTTGAAGCAAGGAGTGGCGTCACTTCTTGTGTCCAGGCTTGAGTGTCACTGGTTTGAGCAACTGGTGGTGACTATGCTGTTAAAGTGTTGAGCAACTATGGCAGTGGAGTTTCTGCTGGAGCAGTGGGGTTGGGATTTAATCCTGGCTCTCTGCCTCTCCCAGAGATTCTCTGAGCTTCCCAACATTCTCTAATAAATCCATTTCATGTTGAAACTAACCAGAGTGCACTGTTATTTCTGTATATGAAATTCAACTACTGAATTGACTCATCAAAGATCTCACTGATCAGTTAGGTCACATGCTGGCCTTGCCTTCGCACCCATCAGGCCACCGGAGGACTACTATACATGACAGAGATGCTAATGAGAGCTGGCTGATTGTGATTTTTATATCATGTGTATAACCCATTGCCATTGAGTTGACTCCAACTCATGGCAACCCCACCTGTTTTAGAGTAGAACTGCACTCCATAAGATTTTCAATGGTTGTAATCTTACAGAAGATCTTTCTCTCATGGTGCTGCTGGATGGATTTGAACCGCCAAAATTTAGGTTAGAAGCCAAGCAGAAATTGTTTGTGCCACCCAGTTACCTGTCATGTGTATGTTGTTATCATTAGGTGCTGTACAGCCAGTTCCGACTCAGAGCAATCCTATGTACAACAGAACGAAACACTGCCTGGTCCTATACCATCCTCACAATCGTTGCTATGTTTGACCCAATGTTGTAGCCACCATGTCAATCCATCTCATTGAGGATGTTCCTCTTTTTCGCTGACCTTATACTTTACCAAGCACGACAATATCCTTCACTAGGGACTGGTCCACCCTGATAACATGATGTTGCTTATTGGTCCAGTTGTGAGGATTTTTATTTTCTTTATGTTGAGGTGTAATCCACAGTGATGGCTGTAGCCTTTGATCTGCATCAGAAAGTGCTCCAAGATCTCTTCACTTTCAGTAAGCAGGGTTGTTTCATCTGCATATCGCAGGTTGTTAATGGGTCTTTCTATGATTCTGATTAACCATTCTTCTTCATATAGTCTAGTTTCTCAAATTATTTGCTCAGCATACAGATTGAATAAATATGGTGAAGGATACAACCCTGACACACACCATTCTCAATTTTAAACCATAGAGTATCCCCTTCAATTGACTGCCACTTGGTGCATGTCCAGGTTCTTCATGACACAATTATGTGTTCTGGAATTCCCATTCTTTGTAATGTTATCCATAATTTGTTATGATCCACAGGGTCAAATACCTTTGCATAGTCAGTAAAACACAGGTAAACATCTTTCTGATATTCTCTGTTTTCAGCCAAGATCCATCTGACATCCCTTTTTCCATGTCCTCTTCTGAAACTGGCTTGAATTTCTGGCGGTTCCCTATTAATATACTGTTATAACCATTTTTTAATGATCTTCAGCATAATTTTACTTGGATGTGACATTAATGATATTGTTCAGTAATTCTACATTCCGTTGGACCACCTTTTTCTGAAATAGGCATGTATATGGATCGCTTCTAGTCGTCTGGCCAGGTAGCTCTCTTCCAAATTTGTTGGCATAGATGAGTGAGTGCTTCCAGTGTTAGATTGGTTTGTTGTAACATCTCAACTGGTATTGAGACCTATCATGCGTATAGGTCTTGTGAAATGTTTATACTCTCTCACAATATAGTCAATTTTCATTTTTCTCTTCTCCTATGTAAACGTACCATGTTTTTCTCTAGTATGTTCATCACCAAGGGGGTGATTTTAACAATAGGCAAAGATCTATAAAGCATGATGCCACCAGAGTACACATTCCCCTCTCTGGAGTAATACATAGAAATGAAAACAGGTTTTACATAAGACATTCATTTCTCCCTTTTATTTCAAAATTGCTCACTCATGTAAAAGCATATTTCTCTTTCGTCCACTACAGGGAAACCAAAACATTAATTAGAAAAATGCATACCTGAATACATTTATACATTTATTGATGACAACAAATGAATAACTTTAAAAGAAAATAAAACTAATAAATTAATCTATTGGTCTACATAATACTAAGCAACTGGTTTGCTATTTTCACAGAACTACCTGAACTCACGGTTATTTTATTATCATCTCATCTCATCTCAACCTAGTATTGGTGCAAAACATATCTGAAGGTACTACAGATTAATAGGACTTTAAACAACCGTTAAGGCCTTAAAAAAAAATCCTGATGTCATCGAGTCAATTCCGATTCATAGCGACCCTATAGGACAGGGTAGAACTGCCCCATAGAGTTTCCAAGGAGCAGCTGGTGGATTCGAACTGCCAACCTTTTGGTTAGCAGCCAAGCTCTTAATCACTGTACCACCAGGGCTTTGGAATCCTTAAAAATAATCCAATAAATGAAATAATTCTTCCCATGTTCACAAATGCAAAGCTTAGAAGAGGATTTCTAATCTAGCACACTACTTTCGTATTTTAAAATGTCTTTATGCTCGCTTTCATTGCCAGTGATTTCAGGCCCAAGTGATACTCTTCAGCAGGAGATTGTGGCACTTTTGAAGGGAGATTGTACAAGTATATGCTCTACTCTTTGGTGAAGATTGGTTATACTCATTTAAAGAAAAATGCATATTATGTAATTCATTCATGAGAAGCCAAAACACTGCCTTTTAGGTCATCATTTGTATCAAGAAATTTTGGTTCCTTTTCTGCCCTTGAAAAGGTGAGTTACAAAACTCAATAGTGCCCCAGTGTGGAACTATAGGACAATTGACCTCCACTCTGGGCTTTGCTCTTTTTCTTTCTGTTTTAATTTCATTTCCTATAATGGTTTCTCTATGTAAGAGAAACTTTCTCTTCTTTAGAAGCTGTAACTAAGTTTTTTCAAGAGTCAACAAAAGAAAAGCACCCATCATATCCATGTGTGAAGTAATATATGTATTACAGATGAATTTATATTCCTTAGAAACAAAATACCTTTTGTATTTCCTAACTCATGTACTTTAATGACCATTCCAAAGAGTGAAGAGAAAATAAAAGCTACCCATGCAAAGTTCTGTCTTATTTTTCCATGATGTCCCAGGGTTAAGGACATTTAAATCATAAAAAGAATATTAGAGACATCACAGAAAATTCTCTTCCCCTAATTTTTTTTTTAAGGGTGAGGGACAAAATTGGGCATAAAATATAATGGCATCCTATTTGAAGCTTCATCTCATAATTAAATCAATTAAATTTTAAGAGAACTGTTTTTTTTTTTGTATGTGTAATAATCTACACACTTATTTTTTCTTTCTACAATGAATGTGACTTCTGAAGGTCTGAAAGGGAGCAAAGCCTCCTTTGTTCCTCTCCAATTTTCTTCCTTCCACCCAAAGCAAGAACCCCTCTAACGTCTAGTCAAGATGGTCCCTCAGTCTGTGTTTGGAAACCTCACTGCCAAAAAGCACCTCATCTGAAAGTCTAGCTCGTTGTTGTAGAGTTCTAATTTACATTTTCTTCTGCATATTAAAGCTAGAACTGCTTCCTTGTTTATTTATTCCCCTCCCCACTATCTCAATATTTGGGGACACCCTTTATGGCTTTCCTGGGTCTTTTTAAGGCGAATCATCTCTAGAACCTCAAACACCTTCTCACAGGACCTGGTTTCCCTGCTTCTCACTCTCCTCATTTAATCCTGAGGACAACTGCTGTGCAGGGCACCACCTCTGAGCTAAAGGGAAAATTTAAAAGTAAAATCATCCAAGAAAACAAAAACACGAACCCCCAGAGAGATGCATTTCTAAAACAATAAGTAAATCTTTAAAATGAGTGAGTTTTTGTTAAAATATGTTACATTGTCATTGAAGAAGTACAAGTTAGCAGACACCCAAGGCAGAAAGTTTCAAAAGTACTAGTAGTCTCATTGTAGCAGTAATAAGAATACATTTTTGTATGTCATCAATGAAATGGTAAAGCAGTAACGAGTTGCCATTGCATTGATTTCAATTCATTGCGACCCTATGTGTGTCACAGCAGAACTGTGGTCCATAGGGTTGTCAATGGCTGATTTTGTGGAAGTAGATTGCCAGGCCTTTCTTCCAAGGTGCCTGTGGGTAGACTCAAACAGCCAAGCTTTCTGTTAGCAGCCAAATGTGTTAACTGGTTGTACCATCGAACCAACCAACTGAAGTGGTAGTAACTACTTTAAAGGAATAAATAATGACTGTTAAAGCAGGATGATACCTAAAGAATATGCAACACTTGTAAACGCTAAAGAGATGGAACTGGTAAAAATAGGATGGATGCTGCAAACTCACAAATACGCTGTCGGGCATTACAAAGTCACAGTGCTGTGAAATTAATCAAATAGATGACCATGGCTTAAAGAAGCTGGTCGGAAATATGAGCAGCTGCATCTACAAATAATGGGGATAATAGATCACCAAATGTCAGCAATGAAGAAATACAAGCAGGGAAATAAAAATAAACTAGTTCCTGACATAAAGGATAATTTCAGTATGTAAATTACGAAGGCCCATTTACTTCCACTTGGAAGTAACCCTCACTGACATATATTTGCCATGATTTTACACTTTAACCAAGGTAAGATTTCTAGGCTGCCAGAAAGAAATAAGAAGGAAAATGAAAGTGATAAGGTTGAATAAGGATCTTCTTTCCAGGCTTTTGAAAAATGAAGAATCTTGCTGAAAAAGCATGAAGTAGAAGAAACTAACCTTGGATTGTGGACTATGTGCTTAAACTTTTTTTGGAACTTGATCTGCTGATGACCTGAGCTGTCTGCACTGCTGACATGTCCCCCTAGGGAACATTCCTCTTCTCTTCTGACAGGTGCCCCAGGGCTACTTTGGCTAGGAGACCATTTATAAATTACTTTTCTACCTTGGGGTCCTCTTAAACTAAGGCAGTACACTTTGAACCCCAAACTTGTGAGTTATAGGTCCACAATTACAAATTCTCAAGATAAAATAACCAAGACATGTAGAGTTCCATGCGTCCTCTGTTGCTGGGTAGAATTGCTCCTAATTGTTCCTGAAGTTGTAGTCCAGCAAGGAGTCTGCCTGTGTGCTAGGGAATCGGTTGCCTGTAGTAGACCCTACATCTTGTCTCCTGTGCCCTTGTCAGTGTGAAAATCTAAATCCCTAGATTACTGAAACCAACAGCCCCTCCTGACCCCCTCCCCAGGTCAGCTCACCTGCTTACTGCTCTGGTTTTCATTTACCCCTTTTGTCCTGGCCATGGAAATTTCCCACACTTTCTTGCTCTGTTGACTTTGCATTTAAATACATACTAAATTGTATTCTAACTAGTAACACTGACTGTTCATAGTGCAAGGCTTTTCAGGCTATCTACGGAATGGACTCAACAGCAATGGATTTGTTTTTATTCTCAGGGGGCGGGAGGGCTTAGTCTGCCATATTTTGAAAAACTGGACCTCAAATTCTAAACCACCCTTAAACATGAAAATGTGTGAGAGGAAAATAAATCCAGTCAAAAAATGTTAACTACTTACATGTCCTTTCAAAATAAAAGCACATGAGATACACTCCAGCAAAATCCAAATAATGTGAAATAATGTGAAAGATCAGAGAAAACGCAACTTTTACCCATGAGTTCAATTCTGAGACATTCTCGGAGGACAGCCACATAGAAAGAACTTGGTCCAGATTAGAATCAGCAAAGGACTACGAGAAGAAAGCCTTCAAAAGAAAAATATGTTTTCCTCAACAAATTGTGTGATTAAGAAAGTAGAAGTTCTTAGGGATGACACACACACACACACAAAAAAGTAAATTGATAGGTAATTAAAATTTCCTGGGAGGCAGGGCATTAAAAAATGTGCTAAACCAAATACCATATAGTTTTGGACAGTTGATGGGGTATAGGGAAAGAGTGTATTGGACCCTGATGCTACCACAGAGTTGCATCCCCTTCAGTGCAGGTCCAATCACACTTCTTGGTTATGCATCGAATAAGCTTTGCATTATCCTAGTATGGAAAGCAAGGATGAATTACCAAGTAAGCAAGGTACCCCAAGGCTTACTTGTGCTTACTTACTAATCTGTAGTGCACAATTTCACCTGCTTTTCACCACATCAAAGATGTGAAATTGTGCACTACAGATTAATAAGTAAACACAAACCCGCACATACCTTGCTTACTGGTTAATCTGCCCTTGATTGCAATTAAAGATTGTTGGTTTTAAATTTTCAGAATCACCCTGTAACCAAAGAAATGAAAACTTAATCATATTTACAACAAAGAACGAATTTTAGCTCTATAGATGTAATAGTAGAGCTAAGAGAAATTGGGGAAGAGGATGGGTTGTATAGGTGTATCATTTCCACATTTTATACATGTCAGCACTCGATATCTAAGTTGATTGTTTGAAACATTGAGTTTTGCATACAAGCAATAAACCAAAAAACCAAACCCATTGCCATCAAGTCGATTCCAACTCATAGTGACCCTATAGAAGAACAGGATAGAACTGGCCTATAGGGTTTTCAAGGCTGTAATCTTTTTTGTTTTTTCTTTTATTGTGCTTCAGGTAAAAGTTTACAGCTCAAGTTAGTTTCTCATTGAAAAATTTATACACATTTTGTTTTGTGACATTGGTTGCAATCCTCACAATGCCACAGCACTCTCTGCCTTTCTACCCTAAGTTCACCGTGTCCATTCATCCACTTGCCCCATCCCCTCCTGCCTTCTTGTCTTGCTTTTGGGCAGAATTTGCCCATTCAGTCCCTTATATTTGATTGAGCTAAGAAGCACGTTCCTCGTATGTGTCATTGTTTGTTCATAGGCCTGTCTAATCTTTGTATGAAAAGTGGCCTTCAGGAGTGTTTTCAGTTCTCAGCTAGCAGAGTGTCCGGGGCCATAGTCTCAGGAATTCCTCCAGTCTGTCAGATCAGTAAGTCTGGTATTTTTGTGAATTTGAATTTTGTTCTACATTTTTCTCCTGCTCTGTCCAGGACCCTCTGCTGTGATCCCTGTCAGAGCCATAGGTGGTGGGAGCCGGGCACCATTTGGTTCTTCTGGGCTCAGGCTGGTGAAGGTTGTGGTTCATGTGTTCCTTTAATGCTTTGGGGTAATATTTTCCTTGTGTCTTTGGTTTTCTTCATTCTTCTTTGCTCCAGATGGCATGGGGCCAATAGATGACTCTGAGATGGCCACTTTTAAGCTTTTAAGATTCCAGATGCTACTCATCAAAGTAGGAATGTAGAACATTTTCTTTATGAACTATGTTTTGCCAATTGACCTAGATGTCCCCCGAGACTATGGTCCCCAGCCTTCAGCCCCAGCAATTTGGTCTCTTAAGGTGTTTGGATGTGTCTAGGAAGTTTCTATGACTTTGCCTTGGTCAAGTTGTGCTGACTTCGCCTGTATTGTGTGTTGTCTTTCCCTTCATCAAAGTTGACACTTGTCTGCTCTCTAGTTAGTGATTTCCCTTCCTCACTCTTGTAAAAATCAAAGTTTTTTTTTTCTGCATGTAAACCTTTCCTTGAGTTTTATATTAGTGGTCTCGTACAATATTTATCCTTTTGTGATTGACTTATTTCACTCAGCATAATACCCTCCAGATTCATCCACATTGTGAGATGTTTCACAAATTCATCATTTTTCTTTATCGTTGCATAGTATTTCATTCTGTGTATGTACCATGGTTTGTTTATCCATTCTTCTGTTGATGGGCACTTAGGTTGTTTCCATGTTTTTGCTATTGTGAATAGTGCTGTAATGAACATGGGTGTGTATATGTCTACTTGTTTCATGGCTCCCATTTCTCTAGGTTATATTCCTAGGAGTAGGATTGCTGGGTTGTATGGTATTTCTATTTCTAGCTTTCTAAGGAGGTACCATATTGTTTTCTCTACTGATCATACCATTTTTACGTTCCCACCAGCAGTGCATAAGAGTTCCAAACTCTCTGCAACTTCTCCAGCATTTGTTATTTTCTGTTTTCTTGATTAGTGCCAGTATTGTCAGGGTGAGACAGTACTTCATTTTAGTTTTGATTTGCATTTCTCTAATGGCTAAGGGTCATGAGCGTTTCCTCATGTGTCTGTTAGCCGCCTGACTGTCTTCTTTGGTGAAGTAGCTGTTCATATCCTTTGCCCATTTCTCAATTAGATTATTTGTCTTTTTGTTGTTGAAGTGTTGAAGTAGAATTTAGAGATTAAACCCTTTTCAGATATGTCATAGCCAACAATTTTTTCCCAATTCTCTTTTCACGCTTTTGGTGAAGTCTTTTGATGAGCATAAGTGTTTAATTTTTGGAGCTCCCAGTTATCTATTTTCTTTTCTGGTGTTTGTGCACTGTTTATTATGGTTTGTATTCTACTTTGCCGTGTATTAGGGTCCCTAGCATTGTCCCCCTTTTTTTCCTTCCATGATCTTTACCATTTCAGGTTTTATATTTAAGACTTTGGTCCATTTTGAGTTAGTTTTTGTGTATGGTGTGAAGTATGGATTCTGTTTCATTTTTTCCAAGGCTATAATCTTTATAGAAGCAGATTGACACATCTTTATCCTGCGGAGCCACTGGGTGGGTTTGAACCACGGACCTTTTGATTAGCAGCCAAGTGCTTAAGCACTGGGCCACCAGGACTCCTTATACAAGCAATAGAAGAACTAAAAACAGTGAAAACCAACATAATCATTGAGAGCATAAGAGTGGGTAACTATAAAAGGGGCTTATCTTCCATAATAGAGAATCAATAGGTAATATCTAATATTGATAAATCAGTAAAATAAATTGGCATCTACTGATATTACTTAGAATTATGGTGATAATCACCAAAAAATAGTCAAAAGGAACTGGGGAGAGGAAATATTGTAGTTGGGGAGGAAATTTTTTACTTCTCACATTTAATATCATTCTATTTTCTTTTAGGTTTTTTTCAACACATTATTTGCCTTCTTTAAATGTGATTAGAGTTTTTAGAAAAATAAAACATAATATCTGACACAGTGCCTGGCACATAATAGAAGTGCTGTAAAGAAAAACTAGGATCCAGGAATACAGAGGCTCTTTGAATCCACCAATCCTGTGGGAAAATTTGGGATATATGTAAATGTATGCATTTCTTTTTTTCTGGGAAAAAAAGTGATAGCTTTCATTCAATTCTCAAAGTGTCATCCACTCCCAAAAATTTACAAATAGTTCTGGCCAAACTATATTGCTGACTGGTGCCAGAGTCCCCAGCATATTCTCGTATGCTGGTCTGTCTCCCTAAACCACCCACAACTTCTTCAAACTCCACTCTCAGAATGCTACCAGCCTTTGAGGCCCATCTCAAATACCACTTCTCTTAATCTTTCCTGATTGCCCTAGGCATAAATGAATGGAATTTCTCTATACTCCATGTGATTTTTTAAAGGAAATCTTTTTTCTTATTACATTAGTGTTGTTGTTTTTAGTTGCAATCAAGCAAATTCTGACTCCATAGGGTTTTCAAGGCTGTGACCTCTCAGAAGCAGATCACCAGACCTATCCTCCAAGGCAACTCTGTGTGGGCGTCAGCTAGTCATTGAGTGCTTAAACATTCACCACCCAGGGACTCTCATTATATTAGCAATATATACTAATTATAGAGGTATTTGAAAATAGAAAACAAAGTAAACCAAATCAAATCAAAATAATTTATAATCCTACAGCTAAGAAATAACTACTATTAATATTTTGATTTATGTTTTTTCAAACTTTCTTTCTATTCCTATATGTTGATGTGGTCTATTGATTTTTACTAAACATAATATTGTATTACATAATATTTAATAGTCTGTGTTTTCACAACAGTATGTTGTAAACATTTTCCCATGTTAATAAACATATTTGTACATCATTTCAAATAAATGCATAATTATTGTAGGGATATATCATAATTTATTTACCTATTATTGAACTGTTTCTGAAATAATACGTAGGTAGATATCCCTGTATCAAAACTTGTGCAAATGTGTAATTATTTCCTTGAGATCAATTCCTAGTAATGGATTGCTGGGACAAAGGGTATGCACATTTTGAAGGCTCTTATTTCATTCATACGTAGCACTCTTTAGAATCTTTCTTAGGCATTTACCCAACTCTTCCTTATTTTGTACTTATTTATGCACTTAACTTTTTTTTTTCTACTAGATTTTAAGCCTGATGGCTAGTAAATCTAGAGGATTCCATTGGTCTGTAAATAAATACCCCCAAAGCACTTAATAAGGGCCTGTAGGCTTGAATTGAACCAGAACCAGTAATTGTAAAGGTTTGGAACCAATATTTAGTGAACCTGTCCTTGAGTTTCATCAGAAGACAGCTTCAGCACAGAGAACAGCCTCTCAATGCAGGTCCTGCATGTGCAGGTTTGGGACTAGATTTCCAGTGAGAGGAGAGAATGGAAGATTGGGAAATAATGAGATGGAGAATTGTGTAATGGCAAGAGAGACAGGAAAAATGTCTAAAAAGCACATGAAAGTATGCTCAACTTCATTAGTCATTAGGGAAATGTCTGTAAAAACCACAATGAGATACTACTTCATGCCACTAGGATAATTAAAAGCAAAAAGACAGACAGTAACAAATGTTAGAAAGGATGTGGAGAAATTAGATTCCTTATACACCGCTGGCGAGAACATAAAATGGTGCCGTCACTTGGGAAAAACAGTTTAGGAGTTCCTCAAAATGCTAAACATTGAATTACCATATGATCCAGCAATTCTACTCCTGGGTGTCTACCCAGGAGAAATGAAAACATAGCCACACAAAAACTTGTACATGAATTTCGTAGTAGCTTTATTCATAAAAGCCAAACAGTAGAAGCAACCCAAACATGTGTTAAGTGATGAATGGATAGCCATACAATGGAAAGTCATTCAGCAATAATGAAGTAGTAATACATGCCACCACACTGATGAGCCTCAAAACATTATGCTAATGAAAATGAACCAGTCACAAAAGGCCCCATTTGTATAATCTCATTTATATGAAATATCCATGATAGACCAATCTATAGAAACAGAAAACTAGATTAGTGTTTGCCTAGGTCTGGGGCAAGGAGAAGGAATGGAGAGTGTCTGCTAATAAGTACAGGCTTTCTTTAGAGGATAATAAAAATATTCTAAAATTAGATTACAGTAATGGCTGCACAATTCTGTAAATACATTAAAAAAACATTCAATTGTACACTTTAAACATGTGAATTTATGGCATGTAAATCATAGCTCATCATAGCTCAATAAAACTGTTTTTGAAAAAAGGAAGAAAAAGAGACCTGAACTTTAATTTATTTGTCTCATTCTTCTTGCAAAAAAAAAAAAAGAAAAAAATTTTTTTTTATTTGTCTCATTCTTCTTGTACTTTCTGTTAATTACCATTCTCATGCATAGCAAAATTTCTCTCATTGGCTCAATAATAATAATAATATTAATAGTTTGACTCTTCTTCTGGATGGGCAGACCTTATAAAGAGTCAGATACACCCTAACCTTTCCCCTCACCTCATTTTTTTTTTCTGCTTTTTATTTCATCATTTATTTACCATCCTCCATCTTATTCATCACCTTATTTTCTGACCATGCAATTTTCCATGATATGCTCTATGGAGGAATTTACTACATGTGTTTCTTAGACTTTTATTGTTTAACAACCTTCTTTACACTCCCTGCCTAAATTGCAAAGTCTTTGATAGCAGAGAAAGGGAGGTTTTTATCCTCTATGATGTATTTATGTACCTTTGAATAGAGCTCAAAAGTTATAATGTCTCACAGATTGTGGCTGTAAAATACAAAACTTGAATGATAAATTTTAACTGTGACACAAATGGTGTCACTAGAGGGGTGTGTGGGTGTGGACCATACTAGGTAACACTGTCAGAGTTAGTGACACCAAAATGACTGCCTATGAACTACATGAAGAAGAATGCTGCCTCAGATTGGAGCAAGACTCATTAACAACCAGCCGTCTGGAGATGACACAGCCCTGCTTTCAGAAAGTGAAGAGGACTTGAAGTTCTTGCTGATGAAGACCAAAGCCTTCACGCCTCAGTGTGGATTGCACTTGAACATAAAAAGAAAAATCCTTGCAACTGGACCAATAAGCAACATCATAATAAATGAAGAAAAGATTGAAGTTGTAAAGGATTTCCTTTTACTTGGATCCACAATCAATGCCCATGGAAGCAGCAGTCAAGAAATCAAATGACGTATAGTATTAGACAAATCTGCTGCAAAAGCTCTCTTTAAAGTGTTAAAAAGCAAAGATGTCACCTTGAGGACTAAGGTGTACCTGACCCAAGCCATGATATTTTCAATCGCATCATATTCCTGCGAAAGCTGAACAATGAATTAGGAAGATCGCAGAATTGATGTCTTTGAGTTATGGTGTTGGTAAAGAATATTGAATATACCATGGACTGCCAGAAGAATGAACAAATCTGTCTTGGAACAAGTACAGCCAGAATGCTTCTTGGAAGTGAGGATAGTGAGACTTTGTCTCATGTATTTAGACATGTTGTCAGGAGGAACCAGTCCTTGGAGAAGGACATCATGCTTGGTAAAGTAAAGGCTCAGTGAAAGAGAGGAAGGCCCTCGACAAGGTGGACTGACACAGTGGCTGCAATGATGGGCTCAAGCATAGAAACAATTGTGAGGATGGCGCAGGACTGAGCATTGTTTCATTCTGCTATACATAAGGTCACTCTGAGTTGGAACTGACTCAATGGCACCTAACAACAATAATAATGATGGTTCAAATCACATGGTTTTGTCTGCACAAGCTACAAGCTCACACTGCTGTTTTCATTGCTGCCAGTGTTTTTTATCCTCACTGATTTTGTCAAACTTTCTGGTGTTTTAGCTACAGTATTGTGGTAACTAGCATGGGGGGTGACACTATGAGTTACCCCACTGAGTGACACTAACCCTAATGATGCCACTGACTGTGACCAGTTGTTTCAGAGAGACAGAAATGCCTCATGAAGCACCCTCTCCTTCACTTCCTCACTCCTAACCCCACCTCTACAATTGGGAAATAGGCATTCTAGAGACTGTCCAGAACATGGCATAAAAACCAAAGTTGAAAAAAATGTACATCAACCCCACCCGTAATATTAACTTCAATAGCACTTACCAAACAGTCTAACAACTCCATGAAGATTGATGATTACAGCTGTTCTAAAACTTCTCTGTACTTTCTAGGTATGGGTGCTTCTGTAAATATTTCCAGAGTTTTAACAATGCATTTGAGCATGTCTGTGAAGGAAAGAAGAAGGAAAAGGAGGGAAAAAGAGAGAGAGAGCCACCAGTGTTGGGGCGGTGGCCTAGCAGAGCCTTCTATTTCCTCCAACCACCTTCTCTGGGGACAGAGGACCAGCAACACACCCTCCCTCACAGTGTACTCCAGGGGACAGGGGCAAACCTTCCAACTGGGCACCCGTGTGCTGGCAACATCTCCCTACCTTGCCCTCCACTTTGTCCCCCCCTCTATAACCGGAGGCTTGTGTCTGTTCTGGTCACCCCTGCCTAGCCCAGCCTGCCAGGGACTATCAGTGACAGGTTTCATGCCACTTACCCAATGACTGATGACCCAGACACATGGCAACCAACAGTGCACACACACAATACCCAACACAGTGACCAGTGAGAATGCTCCCTGCACCCACCTCCAGCTGAAGGGCCATATAGACACATCATCTCATCCAGCTATATTCTCAGCAGCACAAGACCAGCAAACAGAAAACTGAGTTCTCGCACTTAGTCACTGCCCTACCCACTGAGAGTCAGGTGGTGGGAGCTCCAGTGCAGACAGACTAGTGATCAGAGTAGCACACACACCCTGCCTACTCTCTTATGTCAAAACAGAACAAAAAATCAAGTTGTAGCAAACATACGATAAATCAATAAATATAATAACACCTTGATGCCTCAGAGACAACAGACAATGTCAAATCACATAAAGAAGCAGGTCAAGATGGCTCCAGCAAGTGACCAAGATAAAGAAACAGATAACCTTCCAGAGGAGGAAAAGGTAATGGAACAACCTGAAAAGGAATTCAAAAGGCTAATATACATGTTTCTCTGAGAGGTCAAGAAAAACACGAATAAAGCTAAGTAAAACACAAACAAGGCAATAGAAGTATTCAGGAAAACAATACAAGAACAAAACAACAAAATGAATAGACAAATAGAAACCATATAAAGACAGCAACTAGAAATTCAAAAGTTTAACAATAAATTCTCAGAAATGGACAATTTAATAGAAGGATATAGGACCAGAATTGAATTACTGGAAGAGAGGCTTAGCAAAATTGAGGACAAATTCCTTGACACTAACTTGTTTGAGGAAACGATCAGAAAAAAGAATGAAGAAAAATGAAAAAGCCTAAGAATCATGTGGGATACAATCAAGAGGGGAAATCTGTGCAAGATCAGAATTCCAGAACAAAGGGAGGCAATGTAAAACACAGAGAGAATTGTTGAAGATTTGCTGAAAGAAAACTTACCTTTTATCTTGAAAGATGGGAAGATAACCATCCAAGAAGCTCAGCAAACTCCTTACAGGATAGACCACAAAAGAAAGTCATCAAGACATATCATAATTAAAGTTGTCAAAACCAAAGACAAACAAAGAATCCTGAGAGCAGCTAAGGAAAAACAACACATCACCTATAAAGAGGAACCAACAAAACTAAGCTCTGATTACTTGGTACAAACCATCCAGGCAAGAAGGCAATGGGATGACATATATAAAATATTGAAAGAAAAAAAAATGCCAACCAATAATTATATATCCAGCAAAATTGTCTTTCAAATACAATGGCAAATTTGGGACATTTCCAGATAAACAGAAATTAAAGGAGTTTGTAAAAACCAGACCAAACTTAAAGAAGTATTACAAAGAATCCTTTAGAAAGAGAATCATCAACCAGACAACAACTTGAGATTAGGACACAGGTCAATATCAGCCAGATATCAACCCAGGTAAAGAATTCTCAAATATAAAACAAGGCTAAATGACTGAAGTCCAGTTGTGAAGACTTTTGTTTTCTTTATGTTGAGGTGCAATATATACTGAAGGCTGTGGTCTCTGATCTTCATTAGTAAGTGCTTCGAGTCTTCACAACTGGACCAATAAACAATATCATGATTAACGGAGAAAAGATTGAAGTTGTCAAGGCTTTTATTTTACTTGGCTCCACAATGCACAGCCATGGAAGCAGCAGTCAAGAAATCCAACAATGCATTACATTGGGTAAATCCACTGCAAAGGACCTCTTTAAAGTGTTGAAAACCAAAGATGTCACCTTGAAGACTAAGGTGTGCCTGACCCAAGCCATGGTATTTTCAATTGCATCATATGCATGTGAAAGCTGGACAATGAATAAGGAAGACCGAAGAGGAATTGACAACTTTGAATTGTGGTGTTGGCGAAGAATATTGAATATACCATGGACAGCCAAAAGAACGAACAAATCTGTCTTGGAAGAAGTGCAACCACAACGCTCCTTAGAAGCAAGGATGGCAAGACCGCATCTTACATACTTTGCACATGTTGTCAGGAGGGATCAGTGCCTGGAGAAGGACATCATGCTTGGCAGAGTACAGGGTCAGCGGAAAAGAGGAAGACCCTCAACGAGGTGGATTGACACATGGCTACAACAATTAGCTGAAGCATAATAACGATTGTAAGGATGGCTCAGGACCGGGCAGTGTTTCATTCTGTTGTGCATAGGGTCGCTATGAGTAGGAACTGACTCAATGGCACCTAACAACAACAACAAAAGACTGAAAACAGGGAGCCAGAGATGTCAATCTGTAAATGACAACATTAAAACAAAAAGAGGGATAAATGGTATAGTTAAAGAACTTTCATATGGAGAGGAAGTCAAGGTGATATCAAGACGTAAAAGACTTCTTTAAACTTATGAAGATAAAGGTAAATTTCAAGGTAACCACTGAGAAAGCTAACAAACCTAACCATCAAAATAAAAAAGAAGAAAAACATAAAGTCTCCCTATTCACAAAATCAAATAACAACGAAAGAAATGAAAAGAACATTCACAAACAAAATCACTGCAGAAAATTAAGCAGAACAAAAAAATCTTCAACATGACAAAAAAGAAAACACAACTAAATGATAACAGTGAACACATACCTATCAATAATCACGCTGAATGTAAATAGCTTAAATGCACTAGTTAAGAGACAGAATGTAGCAGAATGGATTAAAAAAAAAGGATCTATCAATATACTGTCTATAATATGCTGACACAAAGACATAAATATATTAAAATCACAAGATGGAAAAATATATCAAGCAAACAATAACCAAAAAAGACAGAAGTAGTAATATTAATTTCTGATAAAATAGACTTTAAGGCAAAATCCACCATAAAAACTAAGGAAGGACATCATATAATGATTAAAGGATCAATCCACCAAGAGGACACAACCGTAATAAATATCTACATACCCAAAGAAAGGGCATCAGAATACATAAAACAATCTCAAACTGCATTGAAAAGAGAAACAGACAGTTCACAATAACAGTATGGGACTTCAACACACTACTTTCGGTAAAGGACAGAACAACTAGTAAGAAACTCAACAAAGATCCAGAAGAGCTAATTGCCATAATCAACCAACTTAACCTCATAGACATATACAGAACACTCCACTAACAGCAACAAAGAATATATTCTTTTCCAATGCACATGGATCATTCTCCTGAATAGACCACATGTTAGGCCACAAAGCAACCCTCAATAAAATCCAAAGCACTGAAATAATATGAAGTATTTTCTCTATTCACAATGCTATAAAAACTGAAATCAATAACAAGAAGAGCAAGGGAAAACATCAAATACATGGAAACTGAAAAACACCTTACTTAAAATCCAGTGGATAACAGAAGAAATCAAAGATGAAATAAAAATTCCCAGAATCAAATGAGAATGAAAACACATCTTACCAAAACATTTGGGACACAGCAAAAGCAGTGCTCAGAGTACAATTTATACCAACAGATGCACACATCAAAAAAGAGACAAAATCAAAACACAACTCAAACAAAAAGACAGCAATAAAAGAAGTGCGCAGCCACTAAAGAAAGGAAATAATAAAGATAACAGTAGAAATAAATGAAATAGAGAACAGAAAAACAATTGAAAGAATCAAAAACACCAGAAATTCGTTCTTTGAAAAGATCTACAAAATTGACAAAACAGTGGCCAAACTGACAAAAGAAAAGTAGGAGAGGAAGCAGATAACCCAGATAAGAAATGAGATGGGTGACATTACAATGGAAAGAACTGAAATAAAAGTGTCATAACAGAATAATATGAAAAATTATACTCCGAAAATTTGAAAACCTAGAGGAAATGGACAAATTTCCAGAAAAACATTACCTACCTAAACTAACACAAACTGAGATAGAAAATCTGAACAGACCTATAACAAAAGAAGACTGCAAAGGTAAAAACAAAAACAAAAAACTCCCAATGAAAAAAAGCCCTGGCCTGGATGGCTTCACTAGGGAATTCTACCAAACATTCAGGGAAGAACTCACACCAGTACTACTGAAACTATTTCAGAGCATAGAAAAGGAAGGAATACTCCTGAATTCGTTCTATGAAGCCAGCATAACCTTGAAAACAAAGCCAGGGAAAGAGTCCACCAAAAAAAAGAAAGAAAATTACAGACCAATATCCCTCATGAACATGGATACAAAAATTATCAACAAAGTTCTAGCCAATAGAATTCAACAGCATATCAAAAAAATAATACATCATGAGCAAGTGGGATTCATAATAAAAAAAAATAATAATACCAGGTATAAAATGCTGGTTCAGCATTAGAAAATCAGTCAACATAATCCACCACATAAATAAAACAAGAGTCACATGATCATCTCAATCAATGCAGAAAAGGCATTTGATAAAGCACAACACCCATTCCTGTTAATAATTATCAGGAAAATAGGAATAGAAGGAAAATTCCTCAACATAATAAAGGCATTTACAAAAAAATCAACAGCCAATGTTATTCTCAATGGAGAGAGACTGAAGGCATTCCCCTTGAGAATGGGAACAAGACAAGGATGTCTTTTATCTCTACTCCTATTCAACATTGTACTGAAAGTCCTAGCTAGAGCGATAAGGCAAGAAAAGGAAGTAAAGGGCATCCAAATTGATAAGGAAGAAGTAAAACTACCCCTATTTGCAGACGATATGATCCTATACATAGAATATCCCAAGAATTCTGTAAGAAAGCTGCTGGAACTAATAGAAGAATTCAGCAAAGTAGCAAGATGCAAGATCAACATACAAAAATCAGTTGGATTCCTATATATCAACAAAGAGAACTTCAAAAAGAAATCAGGAAAATAATACCATTTACAATACCCCCATAACATAAAATACTCAGAAATAAATTTAACCAGGGACATAAAAGACCAATACAAAGAAAACTACAAAACACTACTGAAAGAAACCAAAAAAGACCTACATAAATGGAAAAACATACTATGTTCATGGATAGGAAAACTCAACATTGTGAAAATGTCCATACTACCCAAAGTGATCTACAGATACAATGCAATCCAAATGCAAATTCCAGCAACATTCTTTACTGAGGTGGAAAAACTAATCGCCAACTTTATAAGGAAAGGAAAGAAGCCCCAGATAAGCAAAGCAATGTTGAAGAACAAAGTAGGAGGCCTCTTATTACTTCAGAACATACTGTATAGCCACGGTAGTCAAAACAGGACCATACCTCATGCCATACTCAAAAACTAAATAAAATTGGTTCAAAGACATAAGTATAAAACCTAAAACTGTAAAAATCATCAAGGAAAAGATAGGGATGCCAGGAGCCCTAGATAGAGTACCAAAAATAACTAAAATTGCACACATAGCACAAGATAAACTAGGTAGGGATCTACTAAAAATTAAACACTCTCAACAAAAGACTTCCTCAAAAAAGTCAAAAGAGAACCTATAGACTGGAAAAGATTGGTGGCTATTTTATGACATACCTGACAAGGAACTAATCTCTAAAATTTATAGAAAACTTCAACATCTCAATGATAAAAACACAAACAATTCAATTTGAAAATGAACAAAGGATATGAACAGACATTTAATCAAAGAAGATACTCAAGTGGCATGAATAATAATAATCTCACAATCATTCGCTGTTAGAAAGATGCAAATCAAAACTATAATGAGATCCCATCCCATCCCTACATTACCGGCACTAATAAAAAAAAAATTTTTTTAACAGAAAATAACAAATGTTGACCAGGTTGTGGGGAGATTGGGACTCTTATGCACTGTTGGTAGGAATGTGAAATGGTACAACTACTTTGGAAAACAGCACGGTATTTCCTCAAAAAGCTAGAAATAGAAATACCACCCGATCCAGCAATCTCACTCCTAGGTATATACCCTAAAGACATAAGAGCCATGACACGAACAGATATATGGACACCCATGTTCATTGCAGCACTATTCACAACAACAAAAAGATGGAAACAATCTAAGTGCCCAGCAACAGATGAATGTGTTAACAAACTGTGGTACGAACACACAATGGAATATTGCACAATGATAAAGAATAATGACAAATCCATGAAACATCACACAACGTGGATGAATTTGGAGAACATTATGTTAAGCAAAATAAGTCAGTCACGAAAGGACAAATACTGTACGAGATCAATACTATAAAGTAACAACAAAAGATTTACACACAGGAAAAAAAGAAAAAACATTCTTTGACAGTTACTAGGGACGGGAGGTGGAGGGAGAGAAAATTACCAGTTAGACATGAGTTAATATTGGGAAAGAAAATACATTGTATGGGAAAAGTCAGTACAACATGAGTGAGGCAAGAGAGGACACTGAGCAGGACATAAGAATAAAGGGCAACTACAAAAAACTTTTTTTTTTTTTTTTAACAGAAAACCTGCTGCAAAAGACCTCTTTAGAGCGTTAAAAAGCAAAGTCATCACTTTGAGGACTAAGGTGCACCTGACCCAAGCCATGGTATTTTCAATTGCCTCATATGCATGCGAAAGCTGGACAATGGATAAGGAAGATCAAAGAAGAATTGTTGCCTTTGAATTATGGTGTTGGCAAAGAACATTGAATATACCACAGACTGCCAGAAGAATGAAGTCTGCCTTGGCAGAAGTACAACCAGAGTGCTCCTTGGAAGCAAGGATGACAAGACTTTGTCTTAAGTACTTTGGACATGTCATTGGGAGGGACCAGTCCCTGGAGAATTACATCACACTCGGTAAAGTAGACTGTCAGCAAAAAAGAAGACCCTCAATGAGATGGATTGACACAGTGGCTGCAACAATGCGTTGAAGCGTAACAATGGTTGTGAGGATGGCACAGGACCAGGCAGTGTTTTGTTCTGTTTGTACACAGGGTCGCTATGAGTCAGAACCTACTCAATGGCACCTAACAACAACAATAACAACAGTAATTACTATATCTTAGACAATCCTGCAGCAATAGTGTTAACAAGCAATAATTTACAAATGGACAAATAGGTCAATAGATATGCCAAAAGGTGTGGGAGGATATAAGGGAACATACCCACTGGAAAATACAGGTTTGGTGGTAAATATTTCTACATACATGATTGCAGGTGTGGCTCATATAGAGCACACCAGGGGTAAATTCAGGGAAACCTCTTGGGCATATCTAAACACTTCGAGGGATAAAGTTCCTAGGCTAGAAGACGAAGGACCATGGATTGAGGGACATCTACGTCAACTGGCACAACATAGTATATAAAGTTAGTGTTCTGCCTACTTTGGCAAGTAGCGTTTGGGGTCTTAAAAGCTTGCAAGCAGCCATCTAAGATACAACTGTTGGTCTTTTCCCATCTGGAGCCAGGGAGAGTGAAGGAGACCAAAGACTCAAGGAGCAATTAGTCCAAAGGACTAAAGAACCACATGAACCACGGACTACATGACCCCAAGACCAGAAGAACTAGATGGTGTTTAGCTACCACTACCAACTGCTCTGACTGGGATCACAACAGAGGGTCCTGGACAGAATAGGAGAAAACTGTAGAACAAAAAAAAATCAAATTCACAAGAAAAGACTGGGCTTGCTGGTGTGACAGAGACTATGGCCCTACGACATCCTTCTAACCTGGAAACTAGGCCACTCCTAGAGACCACCTCCCAGCCAAACAATAGATAACCACATAAGATAAACAACAACAACTGAGAGGCACATACTCCTTAGAACAATCGATTATAAGATGAGAAGGCAGGAGGGGGTAGATAATCAGGACAAAAGAAAACGGGAAACCAGAGAGGAAATGGGGAGAGCGCTGACACATTGTGGGGAATGAAACCAAGGTCATGGAACACTTTATCTACAAACTATCAAATGGGAAACTAATTTGCTCTGTAAACTTTCACCTAAAGCACAATTTTAAAAAAAGAAGAAGAAGAAGAAAGAAAGAAAGACTGATTGACTGATTTTCTCCCCTGGCTTCTCTGGAAATGTGCCTGAGGAAGGCATAGTGGTAACATCTTACGGAGAGTGCAGTAAAACTTTGCTGAAGATAAGTCATGTATCTCCTCTAGCCAGGACGACCAAGTTAGAGTCTGAGAGTAAACAGCCAATGGAATTCTGCAGAGGCTGAGAAGCTTAATGGAGAAAGCCTTTTTTTTTTTTTTTTTTTTAATTCTTGCCAACCTATTCTTAGAGATACTAAAAATTCAGCTGGCATGGGAACTAAACAGATCAGTTTATTTTTGTTGTTGTTGTTAAGTTCTCACACAGTCCTCTCTTCTATTTTTATGGTTATGTGTACTTTGATGTTTTTGTATTTCTTTTCCCCATTTTCTTTCAAAAGCCCACTCTTACCCAGAGTATAATGATTGGAAACGTACACTTGTCCAAGATAGCATAAGAAGCAGTTCACGTTTTGCCCAAAGGGGATTTATTTTTTCCTTTTAAGGTGTTTCCAACTGCAAATTTAGGGAACAAGGGAGGGTAGGCCACACACGTAGAATTTGCACTCTAGTTGACTTGAGTTCACTTTTAAATTTAGAGCCAGGAAGCTTGAAATTAAAACAAACTGTAATGTACTTGGCTGTGTGTGGTAGGAAATGACCTTTCCAGTGCTGAAATCATAAAGTAATTTATCACAAGAAATCTTCTTTAATGATAAGTAATTATAGTCTTTTCAAATAACAGGTTTTTTTTTTTTTTTTAAACTGGGTTTCTAAACTAATGTCTCAAAACAGATCCTAATTTGCTAAACAGGCAGGATATTATTGTTACGGTAGCGAGGACAAGACCACGTTCCAAATCTACCACCCACCCTGACACTGGGTCAGACATCTAGTGGTTGTGGCTAGAGTCCCTCACATGTAGAGGAGAGATTACTGGCATGTAAACTAGTTGCCCTGGAGTCAACTCCAACTCATTGTCACCCCATGCATGTTAGAATATTACTGTGCTCCATAGGGTTTTCGATGGCTGACTTTTCAGAAGGAGATTGCCAGGACTTTTTTCCAAGGTACCTCTCTGGGTAGACTCAAACCTCTAACCTTTCTATTACCAGCCAAGTGTGTTAACTGCTTGTACCACCCAGAGGTTCCTACTGGCATATAAACAAACAAAAAAAAAACTATCACCGACAAGTCAATTCCAACTCATAGTGATGCTACATGACAGAGTAAAACTGCCCCCATAGGGTTTCCAAGCAGCAGCTAGTGGATTCGAACTGCTGACCTTTTGGTTAGGAGCCAAATGCTCAACCACTGCGCCACCAGGGCTCCTATTGGCATATTGGTGAAGGTAAACCCTGAGAATCAATAGTATCACCTAGGAACAGAGTAAAATAGAGAAGAAAGGGGCCCAGAACTGAGCCCTGGGGGTAACAACAAACAGACGGAAACCAAAGGTAAAAACGCCAGCACAGGAGCAGGAGGAGAAGGGCTAGGCAATGAGGCTGCAGGAGAACCAGAGAGGATGCCACCAAGGTAGTCATGAGAAGAGAACATTTCAAGAAGGAGGAACTGAGTGAACATGTCCAATGCACTAAAAGGTCAAGTAAGAGGAAGACAAAAAAGTGGCCATTGCACACGGCCTCATGGAGGCCATGAGTGACCTTGGCTGGAGCAGTTTCAGGGGAGTGATGAGAATCAAAGTCCCATTAGAAGAGGTGGAGGAGAGAACAGGATACAAGAAAGTAGAGACCAAGTATGCACAACTTTCAAGAAGTTTGTTTGTGAAGGGGAGTAAAGAAATGAGGCAGTAACTAGAAGGGAATGTCAGGTCATGGGAGAATGGTATTTTTGTCCATTTTTCAGGATGGGAGATCCTAGAGCCTGTTAGTATGCTGGTTAAAATGTTCTAGTAGAGAAGGAGAAATTGATATTCCAAGACAAAGAGGGTATAATTCCAAAAGTGACATACCTGAGGGTGTGAGAAGGGGATAAGAGAGGAGCAGATATAATTTCTGAAACAGAAAGGAAGTCCTAGACTATAAATGCAGAAATTTTGTAAATTTGGTAGCAGAAAGAAGACCGGAGTGTTCCTGTCAGTTGCATCTTTTTTTTTTCTGAAGGGAAATGGGAGGCAAAAGCAACAGCTGAAAGTGGGGTTGTGAGGGGGGATATTAATGGTCTGAGGACACAGGAACAGACGAGATAGTCTTTTTAAAGAGTGGGAGAATAAGCACTTGGAGGTAAAGGAGCAGCATGGTCAAGTGCTGAGGTCCCAC
Source organism: Elephas maximus indicus (assembly GCF_024166365.1). NCBI lineage: Eukaryota > Metazoa > Chordata > Mammalia > Proboscidea > Elephantidae > Elephas > Elephas maximus. The sequence goes on along the minus strand of NC_064844.1, from coordinate 27,785,162 downwards.
AAGATTTAACATGAGGTAAGTCAGAAAAAAAAAAATTTTTTTTTCTTTTTAAGTCAGAATATTTTGTGTGGTTTTTCTCAAGCTGCCTTCAGCAGCTCAGGTGCGGATGAGGACTGGGTGGCTATTTGGGTTTGGCTACAGTTGGAATTCAGCCAGATGATTACAATGAAGGAAGAGTGAGTCAGGAGCTGAGGACTTAAGACCAAAGAACTCATGCTTGGAAAGGAGAGAAATGCAGACAAGAGGGTAGATAAGGAAAAAGAGGTAGGGCATTGAGACTGAGGGTCTCCACGAATTTTTTTTTAACTGTTGAAACAGTGGTATTAGAGCAGGTAAGGTGAAAAGATAGAAAAAGTAATCAGAGAATTGGATTGAAGTTGATATTATGGAAGTTGTGAAGATAATAGGTAAATTTCAAGAATAACCTCAAAATCAGTTGTTTTAAATTTTCTTAATTTCCACCCCTCTTTCTTCCTTGTCTTGCATTAGGGCCATTGTACTTATTTCCTTTCAGTCCTTCAGATCTCAGCTCAAATATCTAAATAAGCCTCTCCCTCCAGTCCTATGTCACTTTCCATCACATCACTCTTTTATTTTTTTCATTCTTCCTCTCAAGATTTGCATTATATTATTTGTTTCTTGTCTAAACCTCTGATTAAAATATAAATTGAAGAAGGAGAGAAACATGGTCTTTCTAATTTGCCACACTATCCCCGGCACCCAGAACATCATCTGATATATGGTCAATATTCAATAAATTTTTGCTGTTTGAATTAATAGATCAGGTATGATTTCAGGAAAAATGTGTCCTACTTCAAACAGCAAATCCTAAAAATCACACTAAAAATTTCACCCCTTCAGATAACAGCATTTGCTTCTGTTTAAATGTCACTGCCATCTGATACCCCAAAAGGGATACAACATCACCTACCCAAGCAGTATTTCAGCCAAGAATGCATAAACTGAATCTAATCATGAGGAAAAATCAGGCAAACACAAAATAAGGAACTTTCCATTTAAAAAAGGGAAGAGTAAGAGGATTCTTCAAAAGTCAATGTAGGAGAGGCGGAGCCAACATGGCGCTACAGACAGAAGCACCATGCCATCCCTTTGTAGCAAAGATCTGAAAAACTGAGTAAAACAGATATAAACATCAATCGTGGAACCCTAAGCATCAAATGAAGGAATGAAGAATTCCATCAAGCACCAAATGGAATAAGAAACTGACAGGGAACAGAGAACAAGGACAGCTACAGAGTGGAGGTCTCCTACCAGCTAATATGGCACAGATTTGCCATCTTGGACTACAGCCACCAAGGAATGCAGACTGGGAGTATGGGAAGGCAACTTCGCAGAGCTCCCCAAAGGAGAGAGGGTACCTGGTAACCAAGGATACGCGTTTTCCCTCCCCCCACCGTTCTTCCCTCTAGGTTACCTTTGCTGCTTTCCAACAGAGCTGCAGTCTCTTGGCCAGAGAGACAACAGCTCACTGCCACCAGGGCCCACCTCGCCCCAACCAGCCAGTTGGTTTAGCATCAATTTTTGTTTGTTTGGGTTTTTTTTGATGGTTAGTTTGTTTTGGGGGGAGGGGGTTTGTTTGTTTGATATTGTTTTATCTGCTTTTTTGTGGTTGCTTCCCTCTCTCTCTCTCTCCATTCCTTCCTTTCCTTTCTCCTGCTCACCTGGCCCAATATGCCATTTCCTCCCTTTCTTGACAGGCTGTAATTTTTTGGTTTGTGGGCTTTATTTTTTTCTTTTCCTTTATTTATTTTATTTTATTATTATTATTATTTTTTTTTTTTGCTCTCTCTCCTTTACTTTCTTTCCTTTCTCCTGCCCATCCAGCCCTGTGCACTGCCCCAACACTTTCTCAAGCAGCGGTGCTGCACCACTCTGCAGGACAGTCACTGCACACAGCCTTGCTGGATCTGGGCATCCATCACTGACTACCTCCCTCAGCACCATTCTATTCTATTCTATTTATTTATTTATGTTGTTGTTATTATTTCTTCTCTCTTTCTCCCTTCCTTCCTTTCCTTTCCCCCACCTACATAGCCCCATGTGCTGCCTCACAATGTGGGATACAATCAAAAGCAAAAATTTGCATGTGATCAGAGTTCCAGAATGGGGGTGGGGAACAGAAAACACAGAAGGGATCATTGAAGATTTGCTGACAGAAAATTTCCCTAATATCATGAAAGATGGAAAGCTACCATCCAAGAAGCTCAATGAACTCCATATAGGATAGATCCAAAAGAAAATCACCAAGACATATCATAATCACACTCATTAAAACCAAAGACAAAGAATCCTAATAGAAGCTTGAGAAAGACAAAAATCACATACAAAGGGGAAACAATAAGACTAAGCTCTGATTACTGGGCAGAAACCATGCAGGCAAGAAGGCAATGGGATGACATATATAAAATCTTGAAAGAAAAAAAAATGCCAACAAGCATAATATATCCTGCAAAACTCTTGCTCAAATATGATGGCAAAATTAGGACATTTCCAGATAAACAGAAAGTAAGGAAATATGTAAAAACCAAACCAAACTTATACAAATTATTAAAGGGAATTCTTTGGTTAGAAAACAAACAACATCAGACAGCAACCTGAATCTAGCACCTGAGGCATCATCAGCCAGATACCAACCTAGGTAATGAACTCTCACGGATAAAACAAAACTAAAAAATTTACAACAGTGAACCAGAGAGGTCAATCTGTAATGACAATAACAGAACACTAAAAGAGGGAATAAACAGTGTAGGTATAGAACATTCAAATGGAGAGGAAGTCAAGGCAATATCAAATAATAAAGGGCTGGTTTAAACTTTGGAAGATAGCGGTAAATTTCAAGGTAACCACAAAGAAAGTTAACAGACCTACTCATCAAAATAAAGAAGAAAAACATAAAGTTTCAGTAAACACAAAATCTATAAGACAAAAGAAACAAAATAAAATCCACAAACAAAAGGAAATTCAGCACAGGAGAGTAAGAGGAACAAAGAAATGTCAAAAAAAGCACTACAAAATGACAGCAATAAACTCACACCTATCAATAATCACACTGAATGTATATGGCTTAAATGTGCCCATAAAGAGGCAGAGAGTGACAGAATGGATTAAAAAACACAAGCCATCAATATGCTGTCTGTTGAGACACTCCTTCAAAACAAAGCCATAAATATATTAAAAATCAAATGATGTAAAAAAAAATGTATCAAGAAAACCACGACCAAAAAAGAGCAGAAGTGGCAAAACTAATCTCAGATAAAATAGACTTTAAAACAAAATCCACCAATAAAGACAAGGAAGGACGTTACAGGATGATTAGAGGGACAATCCACCAGGAGGACAAAACCATAATAAATATCTACATACCCAATGACAGAGTTCCAAAATATGTAAAGTAGAATCTAACAGCACTGAAAAGAGAAATGGACAGTTCCAAAATAATAGTAGAAGTCTTCAACACGCTACTCTTGTCAAAAGACAGAACATCTAGAAAGAAACTTAACAAAGATACACAAGATCTAAAGGCCAACGAACCTGACCTCATAGACATATACAGAACACTTCACTGAACAGCAGCAAAGTACACATTCTTTTCCAAAGCATATGAACGTTTTCCAGAATAGACTACATCTTAGACCACAAGCAAACCTCAACAAAATCCAAAACACTGAGAAAATGCAAAGCATCTTCTCTGATCACAAGGCCACAATAGTAGAAATTAATAACAGGAAGAACAAGGGAAAAAAATCAAATACATGGAAACTGAATAACACCCTGCTTAAAAGCTACTGGGTAATAGAAGAAATCAAACATGGAATCAAAAAATTCCTAGAATCAAACAAAAATGAAAACAAATCATACCAAAACCTCTGGGACACAGCAAAAGGAGTGCCAAGAGGTCAACTTATAGCAATAGACTCACACATCAAAAAAGAAGAATGGGAAAAATCAAAGCATAAGCTAAACAACTCGAAGAAATGAACAGAGAATAGCAAAAGGAGCCCACAGCCACCAGAAAAAAGGAAATAACAAAGATCAGAGCAGAAATAAATGAAATAGAAAAACAATAGAATCAACAAAACCAAAAGTTGGTTCTTTGAAAGCATCAACAAATTCAACATACCATTGGCCAAATAGATGAAAGAAAAACAAGAGAGGATGCATATAACCCAAATAAGAAACAAAACGGGGGACATTACAACAGACCCAACTGAGATAAAAAGGATCATAACAGAGTACTATGAAAAACTATACAATGACAAATCTGAAAATTTACAAGAAGTTGACAAACTTGTAGAAACACACTGCCTACCTAAACTAACACAAACTGAAGTTGAAATTCTGAACAGACACAAAACAAGAGAAGAGATTGAAAAGGTAATTAAAAAAAAAAAAACTTTGAACAAAAAAAGCCCCAGCCTAGGTGGCTTCACTGGAGAATTCTACCAAACATTCAAGAGAAGAGCTTGCACCATTACTACTCAAATTATTTCAGAACATAGAAAAGGAAGGAATATTTTCAAATTCAGTACATAATGCCAGCATAACCCTGACACCAAAACCAGGCAAAGACCTCGTAAAAAATGAAAATTACAGACCAATATCTCTCGTGAATACAGATGCAAAAATTCTCAATAAAATTCTAGCCAATAGGATTCAGCATCATATCAAAAAAATAATACACCACAACCAAGTGGGATTCATACCAGGTATGCAAGGATGGTTCAATATTAGAAAATCAATCAACATAACTCACCACACAAATAAAATAAAAGAATCACATGATTGTCTCAATCGATGCAGAAAGGCATTTGATAAAGTCCAACACCCATTCCTGATAAAAACTCTCAATAAAATAAGTATAGAAGGCAAATTCCTCAACAAAATAAAGGGCATCTATGAAAACCAACAGCCGACATCATTCTTAATGGAGAGAAGCTGAAAACATTCCCCTTGAGAACCGGAGCAAGACAAGGATGCCCTCTATCACCACTCCTATTTAAGACTGTGCTGGTAGTCCTAGCTAGAGCAATAAGGCAAAAGAAAGAAATAAAGGGCATCCAAATGGTAAGGAAGAGGTAAAACTGTCCCTATTTGCAGATGATATGATACTATGCATAGAAAATCCTAAAGACTCCACAAGAAAACTACTAGAACTAATAGAAAGATTCAGCAGAGTAGCAAGATACAAGACAAACACACGAAAATCAGTTGAATTTCTATACACCAATAAAGAGAACTATGAAAAGGAAATCAGGAAAGCAATACCATTTATAATAGCCCCTAAAAAAAAAAAATACTTAGGAATAAATCAAACCAGGGATATAAAAGACCGATACAAAGAAAACTACAAAACAGCACTGCAAGAAACAAAAAGACACCTACATAAACGGAAAAACATACATGCTCATGGATGGGTAGACTCAACACTGTGAAAATGTCAATTCTACCCAAGGCAATCTACAAATACAATGCAATCCCAATTCAAGTACCAACAGCATTCTTTAACGAGACAGAAAAACTAAACATTAACTTTACATGGAAAGGGAAAAGGCCTTCAGTAAAGCACTACTGAAGAAAAAGAATAAAGTAGGAGCACACTACCTGACCTCAGAACCTGTTATACAGCTATGATAGTCAGAACAGCCTGGTATTGGTACAATGACATACACACTGACGATGGAACATAATCTAGAACCCACGTGTAAACCCATCTACCTACAGTCACCTGATCTTTGACAAGGGTCCAAAGTCCATCAAATGGAGAAAAGACAGTCTTTTTAAGAAATTGTGCTGGTAAAACTGGATGTCCATCTAAAAAAAAAAAAAAAAAACCTCACACCATGCACAAAAACTAATTAAAAATGGATCAAAGACCTAAATATAAAACCAAAAACTATAAAGATCATAGAAGACAAAATAGGATTAACACTAAAGGCCCTAATGCATGGCAATTAACAGAATACAAGCCACAACCAACAACACACAAACTCCAGAAGATAAGCTAGATAACTCGGATATTCTAAAAATCAAACATTTATGCTCCTCAAAAGATGTCACCCAAAGAGGAAAAAGAAAATCTACAGACTGGGAAAAAATTTCTGGGCTATTAAAAATGTGACAAAGTTCTAATCTCTAAAATCTATGGGAAAATCCAACACCTTTACAACAAAAAGACAAATAAGCCAATTAAAAAATGGGCAAAGGAAATGAACAGATACGTCACCAAAGATATTCAAGTCGCTAACAGACACATGAGGAAATGCTTGCTATCACTAGCCATTAGAGAAATGCAAATCAAAACCACACTCTCACTCTGACATTACTGGCACTAATCAAAAAACACAGGAAATAACAAACACTGGAGAGGTTGAGGGAAGATTGGAACTCTTATGAACTGCTGGTGGGAATGCAAAATGGTACAACCATTTTGGAAAACAATATGGTGCTTCCTTAGAAAGCTAGAAATAGAAATACCATATGATCCAGCAATCCCACTCCTAGGAACATATCCTAGAGAAATAAGAGCCATAACACATATAGACATATGCACACCCATGTTCATTGCAGCATTGTTCACAATAGCAAAAAGATGGAAACAACCTAGAAGCCCATCAACAGATGGATAAACAAACTATGGTACATACACACAGTGGAGTCCTTATGCAACGATAAAGACCAATGATGAATCTGTGAAGCATCTCACAACATAGATGAATCTGGAGAATATTATGCTGAGTGAAATAAATCAATCACAAAAAGACACATATTGTATGAGACCACTACTATAAAAACTCATGAAAATGATTACACACAAAAAGAAACAATCTTTGATAGTTACAAGGAACGGGAGAGGTGGGAGTGGAAAAACACTAAACAGAAAATAAACCAAAAAAAAAACCCCCGTTGCCCCATAGACGAGTTTCCAAGGAGTGCCTGGTGGATCTGAACTGCCGACTTTTTGGTTAGCAGCTGTAGCACTTAACCACTATGCCAGCAGGGTTTCCAAATAGAAAATAGATTAGTATTAACTTTGGTGAATGGTAAGACAGCACATAATACTGGGGAAGCCAGCACACCTTGTACAAGGCAAGGTCATGGAAGCTCCATAGACACATTCAAACTCCCTGAGAGACCAAATTGCTGGGCTGAGGGCTGTGGGGACCATGGTCTTGGGGAACATCTGTCTCAACTGGCATAACACAGTTCATAAAGAAAATGTTCTACATTCTACTTTGGTGAGTAGCATCTGAGGTCTTAAAAGCTTCTAGCAGCCATCTAAGATATTCCATTGGTCTCACCCCTTCGGGAGCAAGGAAGAATAAAGAAAACTAAAGACACAAGGGAAAGATTAGTCCAAAGGACTAATGGACCACAACTACCACAGCCTCCGCCAGACTGAGTCCAGTACAATTAATGTGCCCACTATCACCACTGACTGCTCTGACGGGGATCACAATAGAGGGTCCCGGACAGAGCTGGAGAAAAATGTAGAACAAAATTCTAACTCACAAAAAAAGACCAAACTTACTGGCCTGACAGAGACTAGAAAAACCCCTAGAGTATGGCCCCTGGACACACTTTTAGCTCAGTAATTAAGTCAGTCCTGAATTTCACCCTTTAGCCAAAGATTAAACAGGCCCATAAAACAAAATGAGACTAAATGGGCACATCAGCCCAGGGGCAAGGACTAGAAGGCAGGAGGGGACAGGAAAGCTGGTAATAGGGAACCCCAGGTCAAGAAGGGAGAGGGTTGACATGTCGTGGGGTTTTTAACCAATGCCATAAAACAATACATGTACTAACGGTTTAGTAAGAAATTAGCTTGTTCTGCAAACCTTCATCTAAAGTACAACTAAAAAAAAAAAGCCTAAATATAAAACCTAAAGTGAATAAGATCATGGAAGAAAAAATAGGGATAATGCTAGAGGCCCTAATACATGGCATAAATACAATAAAACCAGAATTAACAATGCACAAACACCGGAAGATAAACCGGGAGCGCCTAAACATTCAACACTTACGCTCATTAAAACACTTCACCAAAAGAATAAAAACAGAGCCTACGGAATGGGAAAAAATTGTTGGCTACAACATATCTACCTGACATGGGCCTAATCTCTAAAATCTATAAAACACTTCAACACCTCAATAACAAAAAGACAAATAATCCAATTAAAAAAATGGGCAAAGCAAATGGACAGATACTTCACCAAAGAACACATTCAGGCAGCTGAAATGCTTGTGTTCGTTAGCCATTGGAGAAATGCAAATCAAAACTACAATGAGATACCATCTCACTCTAACATTAATGGCACTGAAAAACAGAAAATAACAAATGTTGGAGAATGTCATGAATTGAATTGTGTCCCTCCAAAATATCTGTCAACTTGGCTAGATCATGATTCCCACTATTATTTGACCATTCTGTCATCTGATGCGATTTCCGTATGTGTTGTAAATCTTATCACTGTGACGTAACGAGATGGATTAGCGGCAGTTCTATTGATGAGATCTACAAGATTAGATAGTGTCTTAAGCCAATCTCTTTCGAGATATAAAAGAGCGAAGCAAGCAGAGAGACCTGGGGACCTCATACCACCAAGAAAGCAGCACTAGGAGCAGAGCGCATCCTTTGGACCTGAGGTTCCTGTGCTGAGATTCTCCCAGACCAAGGGGAGATTGATGAAAAGGACCTTCCTCCAGAGCCGATGCCCTGAATTCGGACTTCTAGCTTACAAGGCTGTGAGAGAATAAAGTCTTTGCTAAAGCCATCCACTTGTGGTATTTCTGTTATAGCAGCAATAGATGACCAAGACAGAGAGGTTGCCGGGAGATTGGAACTCTTACGCACTATGGAAAATGATACGGCACCTCCTTAAAAAGCTTGGAATAATAATACCATACAATCCAGCAAAGTCTTCTTCATACTATTCTATGTTTGCAACTTTTTTTAAGTTTAAAATCACTTTCAAATGAAAAGTTAGTTAAAAATTAGAACTATGGGAATGGTCTAAGCACATAACTATGGAATTTGAGAACAGGAGGGCTTTTAGAGGTCAAATAATCAAAATCCCTCCTTTTCATATAAGAAAACTGCCACGGGTTTTAAATAGGAGCAGAGCCAGATAAGAGTTTCATTCAGTTTATAAAGTTAGACATATACAGACTCTATGACCTAGCAATTCCACTAGATATTTATTAATACAAACGAAAAACTTCTGTCCACAAAAACATTTGTGTAAGATTGTTTATAGCTACTTTAAATGGTTGTGCACTCTGAGGAAGAGCGTTCTAAAACTACAGCTCTTGACATGATTGAAACTTCTGGCTAAGGTCTAGGCCAAATCCCTCTTTATCCTAAGTGACTCCGTTCTGGATTTTTAAACGCAAGCTTCTGTTATACAAATGCAGCTTGTCTCGTGTGTAAAATTTCCACTGTACCGCTGACCTAGAAACAAGCAATTCTACAGAAAACTGTGGTCTCTCCCACCCTATTCTGCTTGTCCAAAAGATCTCAGATGAACTCGTGGTCAGAAATGGCTGATGCAAAGAGATTATTCAACTAGTATAGGTGTCAAGCACATGACCCTAGCGAAGGGCCAATTCTCAGAAAATGTCCCTTTTGCTCCCCTTCAAAAAAAATGTTTTTCTAACCTGTGCCTGGGTTCTTACAAAGCCCGGTACTTTTCCACAACACCCCCTCCCCGCCCCCCAGCTCTGTAAATGTCAACCAATCACAAGCGTTTTAGCTGTACCCTTCCACTTGTCTTTATAAGTCTTTGTAAATGAGCAGCTCCCAGAAGCTTCTTGACTATTTTTCCAGTTTTGCAAAGTGCCTTTTTTACCATAATAAAAACTCTTTGTTTTAAACACACTTGTAGTTTTTTTACTCTGACAATTCATATAACGAAATGCTAAGGAGTGAAGTACAGGTATACTTCACAACATAGATAAATCTCAAAAACACTGGGAAATGTTCCCTCTTCCTCGATTTTTTGCATGAGTTTGTGTAATATTGGGTTTTCTTCTCTCCTAAAGCCTTGGTTGGACTCACGAGTGAAACTACCTGTGCCTGGAGTTGACTTCTGTGACTGGAGTAACTAGAGTGTTTTGTTTTGTTTTTGCTGCTGTTGTTAATAGATTTTATTTTTTAAATAGACTTTTTGTTTTAAGCAGTTTTAGATTAAACAGTGCAGAAAGTCTAAAGCATTCCCATATATGCCCTCCTCCCTCCACAAGGTCTCTCTATTGTTAATGGAAAGGTTTTTTGTTTTGTTTGTTTGTTTTAGTAAATCTGTTGACTGTCTTAAATTTGATCATTGGTAATTATAGCCTCATACAGAGTTGTAATACAGAGAGATCCTGTGGACCCTTTAACCAGTTTCCCGTAACAATAACATTTTGCAAAACTGTATATAGTCCAATATCACAACCAGGATATTGGCATTGATACAATCCACCCATCTGATCTTATTCATATTTCCCCCGCATTACTTGTGCTCATTTGGGTATGTGTGTGTGCTGCGCATTTGTTCTTTAGAATTTCATCATATGCGTAGATTTGTGTAGCTACCACAACAGTCAAGATACTGAAATTTCCTTCACCACAAGGGCGTGTACCCTTTTATAATTACATCCACCTCTCTGCTGTTCCTCCATCCCTAAGCCCCAGCAACCTCTAATCTATCCTCTATTTCTAAAAATTTTCATTTAAAAAGATGTTATAGAGCCATACAGAACGTTACCTTTAAGGACAGGATTTTTTCACTCAACGTAGTTCCCAGGAGATTCATCCAGGTTGTTGTAAATATCAATAGTTTGTTCCTTTTTATTGCTGAGTAGTATTCCAGGACATATATGTACCAAAGCTGGTTTAACCATTCACCTGTTGAAAGGTGTTTGGGTTGTTTCCAGTTTGGGGCTATTGTAAATTAAGCTGGTATGACATTTGTGTACAGGTGTTTATATTAACGTAAGTTTTCATTTCTCTGTCATAAGTGCCCAGCAGTGCCATTTCCTGATCATGTGGTAACTGCATGTTTGATTTTATAAGAAACTGCCAAACTTTTCCAGAGTGGCTGTACCATTTACATTCCCACCAACAATGTGCGGGTGATCTAGTTTCTCCAGGTTTTAGTTTCCTATGGCTGCTATGACAACTTACTACAAGCATAGTTGCTAAAAACAACTCAAATTTGTAGGTTAAAAGTGGAACACGGGGCCTCACTGAGCTAAAACCAAGGCACTGGCAAGACCACATTCCTTTCTGGAAGTTTAAGGGCAGTGTGCAACAACATATCCTGATCAACTACACCACAACTATAAGACAACACCCCAAATCTGCATGGTGCTCACAGGCTGGACCCAGTTTCTAGATAGCCAGGAAGCCATTAGAAAAAGGACACCAATAACTTATATGGATTGTTCCATAAATATCATGCCCCTCCAATCAGAGCCTGAACACACATTAGCACATGGAAAGTAGATTTTATTACTTACAAGAATCAGACAGCATACAACAGGAAAAGTTCCATTGCGAGCAGTCCTCCCTTCAAAGCTGCCTGGGCAGAGATGACAACTCTTCTTGCACTGACCACTTTGTGCCATGGATGAGGGGCTTCAGTGGGACCTAACCTAATGCTGGTATCCCCCGGCCAGGTAGGTCCACTTATGCTATGTGTGCCCTGCCTGCAACTTAGCTGAGGAGACTCAGAAAATTTTTATACTCCCAGCCTACATGACTAATCGTATTTGTTTAATCCTGCTAACAAACATCCTACTGCATCATGCCCCTCTGATTTCCTGAGAAGGGTATGTGGGGGTTAGCCTAGAAATGCATCTTTTTAGTCTTGGGAACAAACATCTGGCCTGGATGAGGGTGGTGGTTTTTTCTGAGGCCTAAAGGTGCCCGCAGGAAGAGGAATGGAGAAAAACATGGCCTCCTGGCTTGTCCGAAGGATTTGCTCCTCACAGGAAAAATCTATTTCCTTGCCTTTTCCAGTTTCTAGAGGTCACCCACATTCACTGGCTCCTTCTTCCATCTTCGAAGCCAGCAACACTGCAACATTGCCTCTGACTGATTCTCTTTGACCTCCCTCTTCCACTTTTAAAGATTCTGTGACTACGTGGGGACCCCTCAGACAATCCAGTATAATCTCCCTATTTTAAGGCAGGTGTTTTGCAACCTTAATTCTATCTGAAACCTTAATTCCCCTTTGCCATGCAAAATAAGATGTTCACAGGTTTCAGGGATTAAGACGTGGACATCTTCCGGGCAAGAAAGGGAGGCCATTGTTTTGTCTACCACACTGCATCCTCACTAGCATTTGCTAGTTTCACTTTTTTATTTTCATCAGTCTGATAGTTGTGCAGTTGTGGTGGAATATTTGTTTAGTTGGTGTCAGAATGGTGGGTTTCACTGCAACGGCCCAGAGTCATTGGAATATGTGGTTTTGGAAAAAAGGTAAATGAAAGAATAAGCAACCTTTGGTTTCTGGAGAGGATAGAAAGCACTCGCAGATCAAAGCAGCTGTTGTTATGTTGCAATCAGTTACCCAAGGCAAAAGCTATTCATGGGATTTAGGAAGGATGGATCTAACTCTGAGGAATAGGCTAATTGCATGCATATGGAAATACGGAGTGATAAGGAAAGGGCCAGACATACAATTTGCTTGGTTTCTGTCATCCATAATAGCAGGAAAAAGAATGTAGGGGCTGATTTTAGCATTGAACCAAGCCCAGATCTGGTCCAGTCAGGGCTACAACTGCTAGTCTCAGGGCCGACTCAGAAAGGGAAAATTGGGTCAGAACAACAGGCAGTTCCTCCATGACCCTCAGCCACCAAAAAGGTAGTTCGGGAGGGAAACAGGCAAAACCAAGAAACTAAAAAATCAAGGGGTATAGGGTAAAGGAGTTGCTTCAGTTTGTACATCAGTATGGTCAGCTTCCTGAGGAGCTGCTACTAAAATGGATTTAGGGGTGGCGTCTTTAGTTTTGAAAGCTGCAGAATGGAAGAGTATGTTTGGATTGATACAAGACTCACAATTCACTATGGAAATGTCATGAATGATGATACTAGTTCCATTTACACAGCAGGTTAACCCAGAGGGGACAGCCAGCCTGGTAGACTGGATAAAATTTGCGGTGAGATTTGTTTACCCTGAGAAGGGAAAGTGCCCCTCTCTCCCTTTCAATACCCAGTGGAACACTCCAGAGGAAGCAGCTGATGTGCTACTTATTATGCAAGCCATGCTAGAATGGCTTTATGTAGATCATGATATTTATCCAATGAGCATGCCCCTTACCCAGGTCATGGTAGATATGGTAGTCAAGGGAACCTCTTCTACATGGGCACCCCAACTAACCTTGCTACTGTGAAACAAAGCAACAATCCAAGAAGCCATATCGACCTGTTGGCACATCTTCCCCGCATGGGTCTTACGGATGCAAGAAACATAAGGGTGATTTATATGAGAATGGGAAGAGGCAATGGGGAAAAAACTTACCTCAGCAGGAAAGAGATTTTTAGATGGTTACTAAGAAAAGGAATGAACATAGCAGACACTGATGGAGTTGAGACAAAGGTTCTAAGGCAGCACTACAGGAGGTTAGGGGAACCAGTGGAAATTCCTGCTGGTCCCTCAATGTTCAAGAGGCCTAAACAAGTCCGTCTTATTCATCCCAGGTGGGAGGTATTTAATGATGGGAATTCCTACCTGGGACCATTTGAAGCAGAGGCACAGCTGGTTGATCAAGATAAGGATTGGATAGAGGCCCAGAGTCTTCTGGTCCAGGCCCCAGCAGGGGACTTAAGGCCATATGCTCATGTGTAGGTGAAATGGCCAAGTGGTGGGGAAAAGACCTTCTTGGGGCTCCTGGACACAGGAGCTCAATGTACTCTAATTCCAAAATCTGTCAAAAAATCTTGAAGGGGCCTAAGGTTAGACTGGAGAGATATGAGGATGCAGCATTTGATGGGACTGAGGTGAAAGTTTTGATGAGGATTGGGAGATTCAAACAGATGTTGTATGAAGTAGTTTCATCTCCCTTACCTGAATGTATTATTGGTATGGATATTATGTCTAATTGGGGAATACTCCCTCTACCTGAAATCGTAGAACTGAAAGCATGTAAGTCTGCCCTTAGGCCAATACTGATTAAAAAAAAAAAAAAAAAAATACTGATAGGACATGCTAAATGGGAACCATTAGAATTGCCTGAACCTATTCAGGTTGTTAATTTGAAACAGTATCATATAAAAAAAAAAAAATTTTTTTTTTTTTTTTTTTTTTATAGGATACCTGGCGGACAGAAGGAGATCGCTGCCTCGATTAAAGACATGCTAAAGACTGGAGTATTGGTGCCAACAAATTCTCTGTATAACAGCCCTGTATGGCCTGTGGAAAAGGCAGATGGCTCATGGACACTGACAGTAGACTATCGAGGCCTAAATAATGTAGTGCCACCTGTGGCTTCAGTTGTTCCAGTCAGGGTATAAAGGGTGGAGAAAATACAGCAGGCTAAAGGATAGTGGTACTCAGTGATGAATCTTGCAAATGCCTTTTTCTTCATACCAATCTCAAAAAAGAGCCAGCCATGCTTTGCTTTCACATGGGAAGGATCTCAGATTACTTTCACTACAATGCCACAGGGTTACCTGAATTCACCAGCTTGCTATCATTGTTTGGTTAGAAGAGACTTGGACTTGGTACAGATCTCAAGTACAATGATACATTACATTGATGATATTATGTTAATATCAAGCACTGAAAAAAAAGCTAGGGCTGATTAGAATACAGTGGTGGCACACATGACCAACAGAGGCTGGTTAATAAATCCAGCAAAAATCCAGGGCCCTGCCCAAATGGTGAAACTCTTGGGAATAACTTGGACAGGAGCCACCCGTGACATTCCACAGGCAACTAAGAATAAGTTGTTGCTTTATATGGATTTTGGAGAACACATATTTCACATCTGGGAATATTGCTGACCACCATCTAGAAAATCACTCAGAAGAATACTGCCTTCAAATGGGGCCAGAGCAATAGCAGGCTATGTCTGAATTAAGCCTCTTATGATCCACATTCAGATATGATTTTGGAGGTGTCTGCCACACGTGTTTATGCAGACTGGAGCTTATGGCAAAAACCTGAGAATGCTGCCCTATGGCAACCACTGGGATTCTGGACTCGAAAGTTTCCAGATGCGGCAGCACAATACACCCCATTTGAAAGGCAATTACTCGCCTGCTGTGGACATTGATTGAGACTGCCTCAATGACAGAAGGACATAAAATCATTATGAGACCTGAAATACCTTGGGTGATGTCAGAGAAATACTCTAATAAAGAAGGCCAAAATAGTTCTATAATAAAATGGAAATGGGTCATACAAGAACAAGCTACTGAGGGAATGCGGGGAGGCACCCACCATACCCACAAGCAGATGGCCTCTTTTCCCATAGGTCCTACCCTGGAACCACCTGAGAGACTGCCAGAGCCTATTGCTACAGACAGTGTCCTATGACGAACTTTCCACTGATCAGCAGAAGGCTGACTGGTTTACAGATGGTGAGGGTAAGTGGACGACATGTGATGTGGAAAGCTGCTATGTTAAGATTAGCAGATGGAAAGACTCTGATTGAAGAAGGTAAGAATAGTTCAGCTCAATGGGCTGAGCTGCATGCTGTTTTCCTAGCTGTGATGGAAGAATTGTGCAATGGTGAGAGCCCATATGTTTGGATTTTTACCAATTCATGGGCAGTGACCGGCAGTCAAGCTATATGGTCAGGCAAATAGGCAATGGAAAGTTGGACTATTAAGGGGATATCCATGTGGAGTATGAACCTATGGAAAGCACTCTGGGAACTTAGAGGGCACATCAGAGTAGGGCATGTTGGTGCCCGTCAGAAAAACATCATTCCTGGATCAGAAGGTGATTGGAATCAGCAAGTGGACCTGTTGGTACGCTCTCTTGAAGTAGCCAATTGTGTCCATGAAATGAGCAGACATGGGGCTTCTGAAGCAATGCAGAGATGGCCTGAATCTAGACACATTCCACTTGCACCCTCTTAGGCACAAAATACCAATAAGGACTGCTCTGTCTGCCAGCAAGAAAGACAGAGGTTGCAGATGGCTATGGGGCAGATTCCGGGGCAGGGGGGACCTGCACATAGCTGGCAAGTTGACTATATTGGATCGATGATGCCAGTGGCACCAGCTGGCTACAAATGGGTCCTCACAGGAATAGATACTTGCTCTGGACTAGGCTTTGCATATCCCGTGATGGATGCAAATGCCAAAAATACCATTAAGGGATTCGAACAAAAGATACTGTACCAATTTGGGCCACCGAGTTGTATTTCATCAGACCAAGGAACACACACACTTTACAGCCCACAGGGTGTAGCAATGGGCCAAGAAAGAGCATACTAAATGGACATACTATGTTGCATACCACCCTCGGAGTAACAGTTTGATAGAGAATTGGAATGGACATCAAAAATGGGGGGAGACAAAAGCATAAAGGGCTGGCTCACATGACTTCATGAGTGTGTGCTCACACTCAACATGAGGGGGACAAAGGGAGGATCACCACTGGACAGATTCCTATGCTTCTCTGGGGATTTGGGGAAGTGGGGGTGGGAGAGGATGCTGGTGCCACTGTACAGTCTTCCCCACGTCACCTAAAATTGTTTTTTTCCTGCCAGATTCTGAGGTTCCAGGACCAGAGATGAGGCTGTGGGTGCCAGAAGCTGGGGTGATCCTCAAGCAAGAGACTGTAACTATATCCCTGAACATGTATGCCAGAATTCCCAAGGGCCTGATGGGATGGATTGTACCTTCCCCCCATCTGGCAAAATTGGGTTTGACAGTGAATACTGCCGTGGTGTGAGATAGCCCGCTAGTGTTGTACCTATGTAACCCTACCCAACATGAATGGGAGTGGACTGAGGGGGAAGCTAGACTTGCTAGATAGGTCTTGCTACCAGCAGTCTGCACTAGCACAGCAGCTGAACTCAATGTTCCTTCCCAAGGTGGCAAAGTTGGGGTAAAAATAAATAACAAATGGAAGGAAAGAGAAATAATAGCTGAAGGTAAAGGAATGAACAAATGGGTTATGCAGCGGGGGAACCTAACATTATGCTGACACCTCGAGAGAGACTCAGAACAAGGGAATAATATTCTCTCAGTTGAATTTTGTTAGAGACCAGAAAGGGTGAAGATGAGATGACTTTTGGAGAACCTGACCAGATCAGATGGAAACCCAGGGCAGACCCGAATGGCTGGTATCTGAGTAAACTCACCCTTTGGACTCTTTCCCCTATTGAAGGGTTAATTATTAATGACTGTTTTGGACTGGTAAAATGATTGAAATGGGGAAGTTATCCTCCAAATATGAAAGAACCGTCGCTAGAAAAGCCTGAGGGTGGCCTGTAGTGGATTCATTACTTTTGTATGTCCGCTTATAGCCAAGGTCTTATAACTTCCACCCAAATGATTGTGTGATAGGGTAATCATGGCCTACTAAGGGGATTGGTCAGTTTTGCCTTAAAAGACAGCCAATTCCAGAGCAAGGAGGAGAGCCCACCAACACCAAAAGAGAGACCCGCAGCAGAAACCAGCAGCAGAGGCCTGCAGGAAATGGAGCAGTGGGCTTCCCGATCCACGGAGCAAGAAAACTGAGTGCCTTTGGGCAGGGAAAGTCTACGCCTAACCCATGAATTTGGGACTTGCCAGCCTCTAAAACCTCATGAGCCATTTCTTTTATATGGTCCTTGAGTTCTGTGAGAAGTTGCAGTGAATTAGGGAACCCAAAGACAGGAGGGTGAGCACTGAGGCAAGAGGGAAGAGTTGAAGTTAGAGATGATAGAGGTGTACAGCAGATTGGAAAAGTTAGACTTTTGGGATATCTTTAACTTCCACCTCATAGGATCCATCTTTGTGCTGATCCTTATAAAACAAATTATTTGTTTGGTAGTAAATATCTAATAGGTGTATAGTAAAACCATTGTGATTGTAATTTGCATTTTCCCTGATGACAAATGATGTTTAACATCTTTTCATGTTGTTATATTTACATCTTCTTTGGTGAAGTGTCTCTTGTCTTTTGCCATGTTCCAATGGATTTGTTTACTTTTTTTACTGCTGAATTTGAAAGTTGTTTATATATCCTGGATACTAGTCCTTTGTTGCATATGTGGTTTCCAAATATTTTCTCCCAGTCTGAAGCTTGTCTTTTCACCCTCTTCAAAGGGACTATCAATTTCAAGAGTTTTTAATTTTGATAAAGTTCAATTTATTAATTTTTCTCTCCATGAGCCATGCTTTTGATGTCAAGTCTAAGAACACTTTTCCCAGCCCTAGATCCTGAAAAATGTCTCCTATGTTGGTTGTTTTGTTTGTTTAAGTTTTATGGTGCTACATTTTATATTTAAATCCATGATCCATTTTCAATTAATTTTTGTATAAGATGAGAAGTTTCGGCAGAAGTTCATGTTTTTGTTTTTTGTGCCTGTGAATGTCCAGTTGCTTTGGCAGTATATCTCCTTTATTGAGTTGCTTCTGCAGTTTTGTCAAAAACTAGTGCAGAGGGGGCCAAGATGGTGGACTAGGTAGACGCTACCCCGGATCCCTCTTGCAACAAAGACTTGGAAAAACAAGTGAATTGATCACATACGTAACAATCTACGAACTCTGAACAACAAACACAGATTTAGAGACAGAAAACGAACAAATACGGGAAAGCAGCAACTGTTTTTGGAGCCTGGAGCCAGCGTCCCAGTCAGGTAACCTTGGCGCTGGGCATCTGGGCCCAGAGGAGCTGAACTCATAAATCTTGTGATGGTGCAAACAAGGAGCGCAGCCCTACCCCCCTGAACTGAACCCAGGTGGGGGCCCAGCCAGTCTGCGCAGGCGGCGTGGCGAAGCCTGGTGGGAGAACTCCCTGGGAGGCAGTGACTGGTTTTGGAGCCAGAAGTGCTACGTCCCAGCCGGGAAACCCTGGTGCTGGGTATTTGACTGGGTGCTCTCACGGCGCAAGCACAGGGCGCAGCCTTACTACCCTGATCTAACCCTGGGAGGGGGCCCAGCCTGTCCGCGGGGGTGGCGCAGTGACGCAGGTGGCAGGATGAGAAATCCCCGGGAGGCAGCGACTGACTTTGGAGCCGGGAGTAAAGTGTCCCAGCAGGGGAAACTTGACGCTAGGATTTGGACTGGCAGCACAGGATCTCACCGCGGCTTCAGCGGGCCAGACCCCCGGGGGCAATCTCCACACAGCCAACACACATAGGTGACACGCCCCTTGGGAATCTCAGTATAATAGTCATTCCAAGCAAGACAAGCAACTCTGGCTATATTCCGAGGTGCTACTCTCCTATCTCCCTGATCCCTCCCCCACCCTCCCCAGTCGGCTTCATTAACATTGGAATTTCCTGAGCCAGAGGGAGAACAGCTCTGGCTCCACGGCAGCTTTGCTCCCCCCCCCCACTTTTTTTTCCTTTGGTCTTTTCCTAACCCACTCTTCCGGCCTGAGAGAAGGAACCACAAAAAACCCAGGGACCAAAAATCCATCCCTAATTGGACTAAAAACACAGAACCAGCTACAGCCAAGCATATATGATCCAAATCTCAGACTTTCATCCTTACAGGGAACAAGGTGGTGGTTATAATCCAAAGGCAGTTCTGATAGGGATCTGACTGCATTTATTTTAGCGGAATTTCTGGAAAAACAAGTTTCCCAGTGATGGCTCGGAGACAGCAGTCCATATCAAACCACATAAAGAAGCAGACCATGACAGCTTCTACAACCCCTCAAACAAAAGAATCAAAATCTTTCCCAAATGAAGATACAATCCTCGAATTATCAGATACAGAATATAAAAAACTAATTTACAGAATGCTTCAAGACATCAGAAACGAAATAAGGCAAACTGCAGAAAAAGCCAAGGAACACACTGATAAAACAGTTGAAGAACTCAAAAAGATTATTCAAGAACATAGTGGAAAAATTAATAAGTTGCAAGAATCCATTGAGACACAGCATGTAGAAATCCAAAAGATTAACAATAAAATTACAGAATTAGACAACGCAATAGGAAGTCAGAGGAGCAGACTCGAGCAATTAGAATGCAGACTGGGACATCTGGAGGACCAGGGAATTAACATCAACATAGCTGAAAAAAAAACAGATAAAAGAATTTTAAAAAAACAAAGAAACCCTAAGAATCATGTGGGACTCTATCAAGAAGGATAACTTGCGTGTGATTGGAGTCCCAGAACAGGGAGGGAGGACAGAATACACAGAGAAAATAGTTGAAGATCTCCTGACAGAAAACTTCCCTGACATCATGAAAGACGAAAGGATTATCTATCTAAGATGCTCATCGAACCCCATTTAAGATTGATCCAAAAAGAAAAACACCAAGGCATATTATCATCAAACTTGCCAAAACCAAAGATAAAGACAAAATTTTAAAAGCAGCCAGGGATAAAAGAAAGGTCACCTTCAAGGGAGAATCAATAAGAGTAAGTTCAGACTACTCAGCAGAAACCATGCAGGCAAGAAGGGAATGGGACGACATATACAGAGCACTGAAGGAGAAAAACTGCCAGCCAAGGATCATATATCCAGCAAAACTCTCTCTGAAATATGAAGGTGAAATTAAGATATTTACAGATAAACACAAGTTTAAAGAATTTGCAAAAACCAAACCAAAGCTACAAGAAATACTAAAGGATATTGTTTGGTCAGAAAACCAATAATATCAGATACCAGCACAACAAGAGGTCACAAAACAGATATCAACTCAAATAGGGAAAGCACAAAAACAAATTAAGATTAATTTAAAAAAAAATGCTCATAACAGGGAATCACTGAGGTCAAAATGTAAAAGATCACAATAATCAAAAAGAGGGACTAAATACAGTAGGCATAGAACTGCCATATGGAGAGTGATACAAGGCGATATAGAACATTACAAGTTAGGTTTTTACTTAGAAAAATAGGGGTAAATATTAAGGTAACCACAAAGAGGTATAACAACTCCATAACTCAAGATAAAGGCCAAGAAAAACGTAACAACTCAACAAACATAAAGTCAAACACTACGAAAATGAGGATCTCACAATTTACTAAGAAAAACGTCTCAGCACAAAAAAGTAAGTGGAAAAATGAAATTGTCAACCACACACATAAAAAGGCATCAAAATGACAACACTAAACACTTATTTATCTATAATTACGCTGAATGTAAATGGACTGAATGCACCAATAAAGAGACAGAGAGTCTCGGACTGGATAAAGAAACACGATCAGTCTATATGCTGCCTACAAGAGACACACCTTAGACTTAGAGACACAAACAAACTAAAACTCAAAGGATGGAAAAAAATATATCAAGCAAACAACAAGCAAAAAAGAAGAGGAGTAGCAATATTAATTTCTGACAAAAGAGACTTCAGACTTAAATCCACTACAAAGGATAAAGAAGGACACTATATAATGATAAAAGGGACAATTGATCAGGAAGACATAACCATATTAAATATTTATGCACCCAATGACAGGGCTGCAAGATACATAAATCAAATTTTAACAGAACTGAAAAGTGAGATAGACACCTCCACAATTATACTAGGAGACTTCAACACACCACTTTCGGAGAAGGACAGGACATCCAGTAAGAAGCTCAATAGAGACACGGAAGACCTAATTACAACAATCAACCAACTTGACCTCATTGACTTATACAGAACTCTCCACCCAACTGCTGCAAAATATACTTTTTTTTCTAGCGCACATGGAACATTCTCTAGAATAGACCACATATTAGGGCATAAAACAAACCTTTGCAGAGTCCAAAACATCGAAATATTACAAAGCATCTTCTCAGACCACAAGGCAATAAAACTAGAAATCAATAACAGAAAAACTAGGGAAAAGAAATTAAATACTTGGAAAATGAACAATACCCTCCTGAAAAAAGACTGGGTTATAGAAGACATCAAGGAGGGAATAAGGAAATTCATAGAATGCAACGAGAATGAAAACACTTCCTATCAAAACCCCTGGGACACAGCAAAAGCAGTGCTCAGAGGCCAATTTATATCGATAAATGCACACATACAAAAAGAAGAAAGAGCCAAAATCAGAGAACTGTCCCTACAACTTGAACAAATAGAAAGTGAGCAACAAAAGAATCCATCAGCCACCAGAAGAAAACAAATAATAAAAAGTAGAGCTGAACTAAATGAACTAGAGAACAGAAAAACAATTGAAAGAATGAACAAAGCCAAAAGCTGGTTCTTTGAAAAAATTAACAAAATTGATAAACCATTGGCTAGACTGACTAAAGAAATACAGGAAAGGAAACAAATAACCCGAATAAGAAACGAGAAGGGCCACATCGCAACAGAACCAAATGAAATTAAAAGAATCATATCAGATTATTATGAAATACTGTACTCTAACAAATTTGCAAACCTAGAAGAAATGGATGAATTCCTGGAAAAACACTACCTACCTAAACTAACACATTCAGAAGTAGAACAGCTAAACAGACCCACAACAAAAAAAGAGATTGAAACGGTAATCAAAAAACTCCCAAAAACAAAAAGCCCTGGCCCTGACAGCTTCACTGCAGAGTTCTACCAAACTTTCAGAGAAGAGTTAACACCACTACTACTAAAGGTATTTCAAAGCATAGAAAATGATGGAATACTACCCAAGTCATTCTATGAAGCCACCATCTCCCTGATACCAAAACCAGGTAAAGACATTACAAAAAAAGAAAATTATAGACCTATATCCCTCATGAACATAGATGCAAAAATCCTCAACAAAATTCTAGCCAATAGAATTCAACAACATATCAAAAAAATAATTCACCACGATCAAGTGGGATTTATACCAGGTATGCAAGCTGGTTTAATATCAGAAAAACCATTAATGTAATCCACCACATAAATGAAACAAAAGACAAAAACCACATGATCTTATCAATTGATGCAGAAAAGGCATTTGACAAAGTCCAACACCCATTTATGATAAAAACTCTCACCAAAGTAAGAATTGAAGGAAAATTCCTCAACATAATAAAGGGCATCTATGCAAAGCCAACAGCCAACATCATTCTAAATGGAGAGAACCTGAAAGCATTTCCCTTGAGAACGGGAACCAGACAAGGATGCCCTTTATCACCGCTCTTATTCAACTTCGTGCTAGAAGTCCTAGCCAGGGCAATTAGGCTAGACAAAGAAATAAAGGGCATCCAGATTGGCAAGGAGGAAGTAAAATTATCTCTATTTGCAGATGATATGATCTTATACACAGAAAACCCTAAGGAATCCTCCAGAAAACTACTGAAACTAATAGAAGAGTTTGGAAGAGTCTCAGGTTATAAGATAAACATACAAAAATCACTTGGATTCCTCTACATCAACAAAAAGAACATCGAAGAGGAAATAACCAAATCAATACCATTCACAGTAGCCACCAAGAAGATAAAATACTTAGGAATAAATCTTACCAAGGATGTAAAAGACCTATACAAAGAAAACTACAAAGCTCTACTACAAGAAATTAAAAAGGACCTACTTAAGTGGAAAAGCATACCTTGCTCATGGATAGGAAGACTTAACATAGTAAAAATGTTTATTCTACCAAAAGCCATCTATACATACAATGCACTTCCGATCCAAATTCCAATGTCATTTTTTAAGGTGATAGAGAAACAAATCACCAACTTCATATGCAAGGGAAAGAAGCCTCGGATAAGCAAAGCATTACTGAAAAAGAAGAAGAAAGTGGGAGGCCTCACTCTACCTGATTTCAGAACATATTATACAGCCACAGTAGTCACAACAGCCTGGTATTGGTACAACAATGGGCACATAGACCAGTGGAACAGAATTGAGAACCCAGATATAAATCCAACCACATATGAGCACCAGATATTTGACAAAGGCCCAGCTTCAGTTAATTGGGTAAAAGATAATCTTCTTAACAAATGGTGCTGGCATAATTGGATATCCATTTGCAAAAAAATGAAACAGGACCCATACCTTACACCAAGCACAAAAACTAACTCCAAGTGGATCAAAGACCTAAACATAAACACTAAAACGATAAAGATCATGGAAGAAAAAATAGGGACAACCCTAGGAGCCCTAATACAAGGCATAAACAGAATACAAAACATTACCAAAAATGATGAAGAGAAACCCGATAACTGGGAGCTCCTAAAAATCAAACACCTATGCTCATCTAAAGACTTCACCAAAAGAGTAAAAAGACCACCTACAGACTGGGAAAGAATTTTCAGCTATGACATCTCAGACCAGTGCCTGATCTCTAAAATCTACATGATTCTGGCAAAACTCAACCACACAAAGACAAACAACCCAATCAAGAAGTGGGCAGAGGAAATGAACACACACTTCACTAAAGAAGATATTCAGGCAGCTAACAGACACATGAGAAAATGTTCTCGATCTTTAGCCATTAGAGAAATGCAAATTAAAACTACGATGAGATTCCATCTCCCTCCAACAAGGCTGGCATTAATCCAGAAAACACAAAATAATAAATGTTGGAGAGGCTGCAGAGAGATTGGAACTCTTATACACTGCTGGTGGGAATGTAAAATGGTACAACCACTTTGGAAATCTATCTGGCGTTATCTTAAACAGTTAGAAATAGAACTACCATACAACCCAGAAATCCCACTCCTCGGAATACACCCTAGAGAAACAAGAGCCTTCACACAAACAGATATATGCACACACACGTTTATTGCAGCACTGTTTACAATAGCAAAAAGCTGGAAACAACCAAGGTGTCCATCAACGGATGAATGGGTAAATAAACTGTGGTATATTCACACAATGGAATACTATGCATCGATAAAGAACAGTGACGAATCTGTGAAACATTTAATAACATGGAGGAACCTGGAAGGCATTATGCTGAGCGAAATCAGTCAGAGGCAAAAGGACAAATATTGTATAAGACCACTATTATAAGATCTTGAGAAATAGTATAAACTGAGAAGAACACATACTTTTGTGGTTACGAGAGGGGGAGGGACGGAGGGAGGGAGAGGATTTTTTACTGATTAATTAGTGGATAAGAACTGCTTTAGGTGAAGGGAAGTACAACACTCAATACATGGAAGGTCAGCCCAATTGGACTGGACCAAAAGCAAAGAAGTTTCCGGGATAAAATGAATGCTTCAAAGGTCAGTGGAGCAAGGGCGGGGGTTTGGGAACCATGCTCTAAGGTGACTTCTAAGTCAATTGGCAAAATAATTCTGTTATGAAAACATTCTGCATCCCACTTTGAAATGTGGCGTCTGGGGTCTTAAATGCTAACAAGTGGCCATTTAAGATGCACCAATTGGTCTCAACCCACCTGGAGCAAAGGAGAATGAAGAACACCAAGGTCACACGACAACTAAGAGCCCAAGAGACAGAAAGGGCCATATGAACCAGAGACCTACATTATCCTGAGACCAGAAGAACTAGTTGGTGCCCGGCCACAATCGATGACTGCCCTGACAGGGAGCACAACAGAGAACCCCTGAGGGAGCAGGAGATCAGTGGGATGCAGACCCCAAATTCTCATGAAAATACCATACTTAATGGTCTGACTGTGACTAGAGGAATCCCGGGGGGCATGGTCCCCAAACCTTCTGTTGGCACAGGACAGGAACCATTTCCGAAGACAACTCATCAGACATGAAAGGGACTGGACAGTGGGTAGGAGAGAGATGCTGAAGAAGAGTGAGCTAATGATATCAGGTGGACACTTGAGACTGTGTTGACATCTCCTGTCTGGAGGGGGGATGGGAGGATAGAGAGAGTAGGAAGCTGGCAAAATTGTCACGAAAGGAGAGACTGGGAGGGCTGACTCATTAGGGGGAGAGCAAGTGGGAGTAAGGAGTAAGATGTATATAATCTTATATGTGACAGACTGACTTGATTTGTAAACGTTCACTTGAAGCTCAATAAAAGTTAATAATAAAAAAAAAACTAGTGCGTATTTGTGTGGGCCAATTCTGGATTCTCTGTTTTGTTCCATTGATCTATGTGTCTAGCCCTCTGCCACTGTGAGGAAAGGTTTGACATTATGAATTTGTTTCTTTAATAGATATAGTACTAATCAATTTTTTTTCTTCTTTTTTTTAATTTATTTATATTTAGAGTTTCTCTGCTGCACAAGAACTCTTTAAAGTGTTCCAGAGCAAATATGTCACTTTGGGGACTAAGGTACAACTGGCACAAGCCATAGTATTTCCAATCGCCTCATATGCACACAAAAGCTGGACAATCAATAAGGAAGACTGAAGAAGAATTGATGCCTTTGAATTATAGTGTTGGTGAAGAATACTTAATATACCATGGACTGCCAAAAGAATGAACAAATCTGTCTTGAAAGAAGTACAACCAGAATGTTCCTTATAAATGAGGATGGTGAGACTCTGTCTCACGTACTTTGGACATGGTATCAGGAGGGATCAGTCCCTGGGGAAGGGCGTTATGCTTGGTAAAGTAGAGGGTCGGTGAAAAAGAGGAAGACCCTAAGTGAGATGGATTGACACAGTGGCTGCAACAATGCTCTCAAGTATAACAATGATTATGAGGATGGCACGGGACCAGGCAGTGTTTTGGTCTGTTTTACATAGGGTCACTATGTGTTGAAACTAACTTGATGGCACTTAACAGCAATAACAACATAGATTTTCTATTTCCTTTTATGTTCAATTTGGTAAGTTGTGTTTTAAAACAAATTTGTCCATTTCATTTACATCGTTAAATTTACTGGCATAAAATTGTTCATTCATTATATTATCCTATTGTCCTTTAATGTCTGTTGCATCTGTATTGATGTCTCTCTTTCATTCCTGCTCTTGATACTTTTGTTTTTTCTTTCTTTTTGATCAGTTTATTTAGCTAGGCATTTATCAATTGTGTCAGTCTTTTCAAAGAATGAACTTTGGGCTCTGTTTCTTTTGTGGTTTTTTGGTTTTCTGCTTCATTATTTCCATTCCTATTTTAATTATTTCCTTTCTCCCATTTACTTTCAGTTTAATTTTCTCTTTTCTTGCCCCATGAGGTGAAGCCTTAGCGCTTTGGTTTTTAAGTTTTTTTCCCCTAATTTAACATTGAAAGCTATAAATTTACCTCTAAGGGCTGCGTTAGCTGCAACCCTCGAATTCTGATATATTGTGTTTTCATTATCATTCAATGCAAAAACATTTCAATTTCCTTTGTGGGTTTTTTGTTTAACTCATAAGTAATTTATAATGTACTACTTACTTTCCAAATATTTGGAGATTTCTAGATATCACGGAAACCCTGGTGGTGTAGTGATTAAGTGCTACAGCTGCTAACCAAAGGGTCGGCAGTTCAAATCCACCAGGCGCTCCTTGGAAACTCTATGGAGCAGTTCTACTCTGTCCTATAGGGTCGTTATGAGTTGGAATCGACTCGACAGCACTGGATTTAGATATCGTAATGTTATCGATATCTAATTTAACCCCATTAAAGAAAAATACCCTTATGATTTTGATCTTTGAAATGTGTTGAGGCTTGTTTTATGGCTCAGCATATGGTCTCTCTCAGTGAATAGTTCATGCGCACTGGAAGACGACACATATTCTGCAATTTTTACATGTAGTGTTCTGTAAATGTCAATTAGATCAGTTAGTTGGCAATGTTCTTTAAATCTTCATTCTCCTGAATTTTTTTTTCTTTTTCTTTTTTGGTCTTCTTGGTCTAAAAATTACTGAGAAATATTATTTCAATCTCCAAATATAATTGTGGATTTGTCTACTTCTTATACGTCTGTTAATCTTTGGTTCATGTAATTTGTTCCTCTGTTATAGTATATACACATTTCAAATTGTTATATTTTCTTTATGAATTGAGTTTTTAATTATAAAACAATTCCATTAACATTGCCTTGCCTTGAAGTTTACTCTGTCTATATTAATATAGCCACATCTGTTTCCTTATATGCTTAGTATTTGCATGGTAAATCTTTTCTGGTTCTTTTACTTTCAACTCTCTCTGCCTTTATATTTAGGAGTATCTCTTCTAAACCAAGAAATATTTGGATCTTGCTATTTTATCTAGCCAGACAATTTTTGCCATTTAATTAGAATGTTTAGTCCATTTGTATTTAATGCAATTATTAATATTGTTAGATTTAAATCTCATCTTGCTGTTAGTTTCCTATTTGTCCCCTCTAGTCTTTGTTTCTTTGTTCTTCTTTTATTTCTTTCTTTTGATTCAACTGAGAAATTTTTAGCATTCCATTCTATTTCCTCTTTTGCCTTTTTAACTGTATTTCTTTGTGTGTGTGTGTGTGTGCGTGTGTGTGCGTGTATATATATATTGCTCTAAGTATGACAATATTAACTTCAGCTTACCAAATTCAACTTTGAATTGATATAATGCTAACTTGAATTAATTTTAATAATGTTAGAATGTATAACAGAATAAGGTTACAATGGTATGATTTCATATATATTTCCTCTCATCTTTTGTGCTATTGTAATATCTATGTATAAAATATATGTTAAACCACATAATGTATTGCTGTTACTTTTGTTTTAAACTGTTAATTAACTATCAAACAATTTGACAAGAAAGAAAAGTTATATTTTACATATCTCAGATATTTGTTCTTCCTTCTATTTCTCAACCCCTCCTGAAGATTCAACTTTCCATTGCGTATCATTTCCCCTTAGTCTGAAGAACTTCCTTT
This sequence comes from Elephas maximus indicus, assembly GCF_024166365.1. NCBI lineage: Eukaryota > Metazoa > Chordata > Mammalia > Proboscidea > Elephantidae > Elephas > Elephas maximus. The sequence goes on along the minus strand of NC_064844.1, from coordinate 27,756,372 downwards.
AGCATTTCTTATCTGAAGATGACAATTTTTTCTTGGTTTTCATTTATCTGAAAAAGTCGTTATGTCACCTTAATTCACTTTCTCGTAGTTAAGGAGGCAGAAGTCCAAACTTGGGTGCCAGCTCTAGGGGAAGGCTTTCTTTGTCCACTCTGGGGGAAAATCCTAGTCTCACTTTCTTCTTGGTGGTCCTTGGAGATCTCCATGTGGCATCTCAATCTGTTCTTTTTGTATTTCAAAAGTAATTGACTTAAGACATGCTACACTGAAATGGCCTCATTAATAAAATAAAGAATTGAGAATACATCCACAAGGATAGTGGTTAAGAATCACAACCTATTTTAGGGGACACAATTCAATCCATGGCATTCCCTTTTATAGTATTTCTCTCATCAATTTCTATCTGCTCTGGCCACCCCAAACTCCAAATCCTGACTCATTAGCTCCACAAGACAGCCACTTTCAGTTTGAGTTCTATCCTCTAAAGGCTGCACAGACTAGAGAGTGCTTTCAGGACAAAAGCCAGGTAAACGTGGCTCTCATGCAGTGTGACTCTTCTTTCAAGGGTCGTATTCACTCCACTTTCTACTATCTTTTAGTCATTCCTGAGTACCTTCAAAAAGTAGCTTTTTTACATTTTTCCAGAGTTTACAATTTTTATCAATAGGAGTATTAATACAATATAAGAGTCAGACTCCAACCCTGCTGAGAACCCAGAGGACTGTATTTTTCAGACTTCTGGAAAATGAAAAGTATGAATCCCAGACCTTGACCTCTTAAAATCCAGATGGGAAAAAAAAAAAAAAAGATTATTAACACATGACACGACTGGAGAACAAAAAGGCAATATATGAATTACTATTACATAGGTAATAATTTTTTTTTTTTAGGTAGTAAAACTAACCAATGCTTTAAAAGTTCAGAAAAGTATTTAATCAAACATATTTCTATACATGAGCCTCAAGGTTTTGTGCAATCACCCAAACTCCTTCCTTGAAAATTCTTGCCTCGGAGTAGAATATGTACAAGGTCAGGTTTTTTAGAAGTTGAGTGTCACTGCCCTTTCTCAGGCATCAGAGGGCTAGAATTTGGGGATTGTCAGGTAATAATCATCTTGATAATGTACATGAAGGTTTGGCCTTGGCCAGGACACTGCAAATAATCTTCTTTAGAGAAATCCATTATCCTTCTTGCTGCCTAGGAGCCTTTAGCTTTGATAGATTGAATAACCATGAGAAGTGGGAATGAAGGAAATATGTAGTGTTTTACTAATCAGAACTTGAATTCTAAGAGTCCAGCTACTTAATTCAAGCAGTTTTCCAGCAAGAGATGAAGAAAAGTACAGGATAAAGGAGATAAAAGGTTTGAGAAGACTGCCTGTCTTGACTTTCACTAACTCTCCATGGTTGAAAACAAGGCTTCAGTTAGGCTTCTAATCTGCTTCGGCTTTCTAGCAACAATTGCTGTAATGCCTTAGTTTGTTAACTACTTGGTCTTCTAATGCCACCATTCAGCAATGGTCTGCATTTGAATATTACATGCCTCCTGAGCCTGTTTGCCGAATTGATCAACTTTTAAAATCCTGTTATCTAGTTCTAAATGATTCAGAATTCTAAAAGAGCACACTCATACTGCTGCTACGAATTAAAGAGGGCAAGAACGCACAAGACTGAACTCTTTTTAAATCCTTAAAAGTACTAAACAGAAACCATGGAATTAACTTCGGTATTAGAAAAATGTATAGAGTGCTGATCAGTTCAGTGAAAGTCAATCACCTACTTCATAAGAAGAAAGAATTTGGCTTCTTGGATTTAGTGTTTGGCAACAGAGCCCTTTGATATGTACACCTATTGATTATACCTTCAGTTACTTTGAGAATTACAGGATAAAAATTCATTGAGTGTGGGTGAAAGGCACTTTGCACATTGAAATTCAAAAGCAGATTCTTTTTATGAGCCAGTTATTTACTGAGATCCTTGAACTATTAATGTCAAAGTGAAATAGAGTGGTCAGCAATTTCTAGTGGATTTTTGGTAAATATATTAAGCCATTAAGCTAATATATTTGGTAAATATATTAAGCCAGTAAGCAATAAAATACCTATTCTTTTTAATGAAAGCCCTGCTTCTTATTTTATTCCTAGACTAATCTGATACTTAGTAGCCCCCAGATATTATGTATATGCTCAGACAAAAATCTTCCAATTATTTATTATTTTGTCAACTACAATAGGAATATTTTTAAATGTTCTATCTCCAACCATTTATTTATTCAAAAAACATCAAGTTCTGTCTATACTCCTGCCTTTAGTAGCCGAGTAGGAATAAAGAAAGGAGCAAAACTTAGCTCTTAAACTCAAGGAGTTCACAGATATCCACCAATCATTAGAGCAAGTGAAAAATACCCTAACAGAATTGTCTTCAAGTTCACATGGAAACACAAAAAGGAGATGACAGTTAAGTTGAGAAGGATGAGCAAGAGTGTACTGAGCAGGGTCTGTGAGGAAGAACATTCCTGGCAGAGGGGCTACACGTTCCAAGACAGGAAAGCGTCACCCTACAGAGAACAGAGCAGGTGGTCTCCTTTGGCTGCTCCAAGGGTAGGGAGGTGAGTGGTGGGAAAATGGGCAGGACTGGTCAGTGGAGGTGCCCTAAGGTTGGTACACTATGCCCAGGAATTTGGACCTCAGCCTGCAAACAGTGAGGAACCACTGGAAGATTTTAAGCAGGACATAGTCAGATTTGTGCTTACAGATTACCCTGGAAACAGTATATAGAATGGACTGAGGGGATAAGACTGGAAGCCAAGGAACCAGTTAGGTGTTTACACATTGTATAACCAAGAAACAGTGAAGACAATGGAATACTAATCACCCATAAAAAGAAATGAAGTCCTGATACACGCCACAACATGAATGACCCTTGAAAACTTTGTGCTGAGTAAAAAGAAGTCAGTCACAAAAGGTCACGTGTTATAAGACTCCATTAATATGAAATGCCTAGGATAGGCAAATCAATAGAGGCGGAAAGTAGATTAGTGGTTGCTAGGGCTGGGGGAGTAGGGAGGATTAGGGTTGATGGCTAAGAAGTGCAGATTTCTTTTTAGGGTGATGAAAATGTGCTAGAATTGACTATGGGGGTGGATGCACAACACTGTGAATATACTAAAAACCATTAAATTTTCTGCTTTCAAAGGGTCAATTTTATGGTATGTGAATTACAACTCAATTAAAAATTTTTATAAAAAAGAAACAAAATGATGAGGCCTGAACAAGGGCAGTGAGAATGCTCTGACTCTGACCTACAGAGTTGGATGCACAGGACTACCACAAACCAGGACAGGGGGCTCAGAAGGGAGCTGCACTCTGGACATTCTTCCTTGAGGTGTCCATGAGGTATCAGGACGATGATGAATAAAAGCCAGGCATATGGATGTGGAAGTTACCAAAGAAGGCTAGCTCAGAGATGAGGATTTGAAACAATTCATCATATACTTTGTAGTTAGAAAAAGGAAGAAGATTAAAAAAAAACCCTAAGGAAAGCATACAGGGTAAGATGAGGGCTGAGGCTAGCCCACTGAGGAGAGTCAGTGTTTAAGGAGCAGACAGATGAAGAGGTGCTGTCTCAGGGGTCTCTAAAGAAACAGAACCAGTTGGATGGTTGGATGGATAGATAGATGATAGATAGATAGATAGATAGATAGATAGATAGATAGATAGATAGATAGATAGATAGATAGATAGATAGATAGATAGATAGATAGATAGATAGATAGATAGATAGATAGATAGATAGATAGATAGATAGATAGACAGATAGATAGATAGATAGATAGATGATAGACAGATAGACGGATAGATGATAGATAGATAGATGATAGATAGATAGATGATGGATGGATGGATGGATGGATGGATGGATGGATGGATGGATGGATGGATGGATGGATGGATGGATGGATGGATGGATGGATGGATGGATGGATGGATGGATGGATGGATGGATGGGTGGATGGGTGGGTGGGTGGGTGGGTGGGAGGGAGGGTGGGTGGGTGGATGGATGGATAGATGGATAGCTAGATAGATGATAGATAGATAGATGGTAGATAAATAGATATATGATAGATAGATAGATGGTAGGTAGATAGATAGATAGATGGATGGATGGATGGATGGATGGATGGATGGATGGATGGATGGATGGATGGATGGATAGATAGATAGATGGTAGATAGATAGATATATGATAGATAGATAGATGATAGATAGATAGATAGATAGATAGATAGATAGATAGATAGATAGATAGATAGATGATAGATAGATAGATAGATAGATAGATAGATAGATAGATAGATAGATAGATGATAGATAGATAGATAGATGGATGGATAGATAGATGATGGATGGATGGATGGATGGATGGATGGATGGATGGATGGATGGATGGATGGATGGATGGGTGGGTGGATGGATGGATAGATGGATAGCTAGATAGATGATAGATAGATAGATGGTAGATAAATAGATATATGATAGATAGATAGATGGTAGTTAGATAGATAGATAGATAGATGGATGGATGGATGGATGGATAGATAGATAGATGGTAGATAGATAGATAGATGATAGATAGATAGATAGATAGATAGATAGATAGATAGATAGATAGATAGATAGATAGATAGATAGATAGATAGATTAGATGATAGACAGGTAGACAGATTAAAAAAAAACCACTTCCATCAAGTCAGTTCTGACTCATAGTGACCCCATAGGGTTTCTGAGGCTGTAAATCTCTATGGAAGCAGATTGCCACACCTTTCTCCTGCAGAGCTACTGGTGTTTTCAAACTGCCGACCCTTCAGGTAGCAGAAAGGAAGGATTCCTGCCTTTATTTATCTGTCACTTGGTTGGTAACTTTGTAGTTGAGCCACTGTGCCGTTTTCATTTTTGCTATTCTGCTAATGAAGTGGTTATGTTCCACTTTAATCCTAATTAGCATTAATTTAGTTCAAGTGCTTTGTAATTAATCTTTTATGCTAATTAAAGTTTTTATACATTAATATATCACAAAACACGCGAAAGCAAAACATATTTCTGACTAGCCAATTAAGTCAAGCTTCTTCAGCCTAAGAGCAGGGGAGAAAGAAAAATACCTAGATAAATTGGGCCACATAAACCACCCTTTTCTGAAAAACTGTCCCTTAGATCTGCATTAAAATTTTCACTTTAAAATAAGAAAATTAAGTTCAACCAAATCATACTTTTCCTGATTTTTTCTCAGTAGGAAGGTGCCCCTTCTTAACTAGTTTGTGATTTTTAAAAAAGGTTTTTCAGTACTCATTTTTATATCTAGTCAGGATTTCTTTGTTCAGATTAAGAAATATGGATTTTTGAAGCCCCAGCAAGTGCTACCACCCCAGATGCTCCAGATTATGGCTTCCTTCCTCCCTTTCAAGGAATAAACCAAACCGGCTCAAGGACAGAGTAGAACTGCCCCCATACAGTTTCCAAGGAGCGCCTGGAAGATTCAAACTGCCGACCTTTTTGGTTAGCAGCCATAGCACTTAACCACTACGCCACCAGGGTTTCCAAGCAAACAATGAAAAAAAAAAAAAAATCCACTGTGGTCAAGCGGATTCCAACTCATAGCGACTTTATAGGACAGAGTAGAACTGTCCCATAGGGTTTCTAAGGAGTAGCTGGTGAATTCGAACTGCCGACCTTTTGGTTAGCAGCTGTAGCTCTTAACCACTGCGTAAGCAGAACTTAAACGTAAATCCTGCTTTGCAATGTGAAAAAAAAGGCTTTCACACTGCCTTAGTTATCTAGTGCTGCTATAACAGAAATGCCACAAGCCGATGGCTTTAACAAAGAGAAATTTATTCTCTCATAGCCTAGTAGGCTACAAGTCCAAATTCAGGGTATCACCTCCAGGGGAAGGCTTTCTCTCTGTGTAGGCTCTGGAGGAAGATCCTTGTCATCAGTCTTCCCTTGGTCTGGGAGCATCTCAGCACAGCAACCTCAGGTCCAAAGCCCGCACTCTGCTCCCGTTGCTGCTTTCTTGGTGGTATGAGTTTCCCATGTCTCTCTGCTTGCTTCTCTCTTTTATATCTCAAAAGAGATTGGGTTAAGACACTACCTAATCTTGTAGACTTCATCGATATAACTGCCACTAATCCATCTTATTACATCATAGTGATAGGATTTACAACACATAGGGAATGCACATAAAATGGGGGACAATCACACAATACTGAGAATCACGGCCCAGCTAAGATGACAGATATTTTGGGGGGACACAATTCAATCCATGACACTCACATTTTATCTGTCCCGGTCCTCACAGTAACCTGCGTTGGTAACAGCACAGTCAGGACACAGGCTTTTTTAGTTCAAACCCTGACTCCATTCTCTACCTGTGTGGACCAACAGGTCACCCTCTGCCAGGGTTTCCTCACCTCTGAAATGATTACTGCTCATTGAGGTTGCTGTGAGGATTAAATAAATTCACATATGCAAGGTGCTTAGAACTGTGCCTGGTACAGAGTAAAAGTTAAAAACCAAACAAAAACATGATCTACCCTTCCATTCCGACACTTAGCAATCCCACGTGTGACAGAGTAGACCTGCTCCACAGGTTTCCTTGGCTGCAATGTTTATGGAAGGAGATTGCCAGGCCTTTCTTCTTGGTGTGGTTGGGTGGGTTTGAACTTTTAAGTTAGTAGCTGAGTGCAAACAGTTTGCTCCTCCCAGGTATCTCTAAATGCTCAATAAATAGTACTAATTATTGTAGTTACCATTATTGTTATTATTTCCTGTGATTGGAGATACAGAAAAGCAAAGCTACTCAAGTAACACACAGGGGAGCTTGGAGTTCCAGATGCTTCCAACTCGGCCACTGTGCCAATAATAACCAGGGTTCTGAGGTACAACCCAGCATCACGGTGAACACAACATGGCCGACCCTGGATGGCCCAACCAACCCTCGCCGGGGTGGCCAGAGTGCCGTAAGAGCCCCTCCCACGTCCTACCCACAGTGAGCCAAACTTGGGGTTTCTGGGGTTAGAGCCTCTCTGGGCTGGGTAGCCTCCAGCTCAGGGATCCCAAATAAACTGTGCTATTCATTTATATTGTGTCTAAATACAACATAAACACCTCTGATTCTGTATTTAGAATAGATTCCTAGGAGAGGAATTACTGGGTCAAGGATTACAGACTTTTTCTGTCTTGTGGTACAGCTTACCAAATTGCTTTTTCAAAGTTTGCACCAATTCATACTGCTAGCTATCAGTAGTACTTGAGAATGTTGGTCTTCACCTTTACTGGTGTTGAATATTTTCTTTAGAAAAATCTGTGTCAAAAACCTGTCTCTCTGACAGGTTAAAAATGGTATTTCACTGTCATTTTAATTTCTTGGATTCACAGATTTAGGTTAAATGATTTTTTTCCACGTATTTATTGCTCATTTATATTGTGTGTGTGTGTGTTGTTTATGTCATTGGCCTACATTTCCTGTTTGGTGGTTCTTTTGAGGTTTTCTTATTGATTTTAAGTACTTTCGTATTTTAAGAATAGTAACCCTTTGTCGTGTATATTATAAATGTTCTCCCATTTGGCCATTTGCCTTTTAATTTCCTGATTGCCTGTGTGTGTGTGTGTGTTTCTCTCTCTCTCTTTTTCTTTTCTATCATGTGAGATGGTTAATTTTATGTGTCACCTCAGATAGGCTATGGTGCCCAGTTGTTTAGTCAAAACTGGACAATGAATAAAGAAGACTGAAGAAGAATTGATGCCTTGGAATTGGCATTGGCAAAGAATAGGGAGTATTCCATGGACTGCCAGAAGAATCAAAAAGTCTATCTTGGAAGAACTACAGCCAGAATGCTCCTTAGAAGTAAGGATGGTGAGACTTCATCTCACATACTTTAGATATGTTATCCGGAGGGATCAGTCCCAGGAGAAGGACATCATGCTTATAAAGTAGAGGGCCAGTGAAAAAGAGGAAAACCTTCAACAAGATGGATTGACACAGTGGCTGCAACAATGGGTTCAAGCATAACAACAATTATAAGGATGGCGCAGAACTGGGCAGTGTTTTGTTCTGTTGTACATAGGGTTACTATGAGCTGTAACCAACTGGGCACCGCCTAACAACAGCAGGGCTGAAATAAAAAATAAAATTTCTTTTTTCTTTCAGTGTTCAGTGAACTAATCCTCTATTTTAGGCTCCATTTGCTTAGTTGGCAGAAAAAAAGAGATATATACTAATATCTGCCTTGTTTTCAGCCCTTGTTTTGCATCAGGTACTTTTGTATTTTTCGCTAATTCACCAGACCAGCAGCCCTCTGGCTAGGCTCTGTGTTCTGGCCTGCACTTCCCAATATCATCCTTTACGCTGTAAAATCTCTCTTATGCTTTTGAAATCATGGTGATTTATCTGCATTTTTTTTTGGTCAATTTAATCTAGAATATTGTGGGTGCTGTCCTATATTTGATATAGTGGTTCTAACTCATGTGTTTCCGGGGACCATTGGGCGTAATAATCTTTCTAACAACCTTTTTTTTTTTTTTAAATAGCCTGAGGAAGAAAATGAATTCTGTTGATCCACCATCTCCTTTTCCTCCCTGGGTTTAACTTCTGCATCATAATCAAGGACTCCTATTCAGTCTCTAATCAATTCCTTCCCTTGATATAATCTTGAGAACGTCTTCCTTCTAGTTTTATAAGCTCTTCTAAATTGCTCAGCAAAGTCTCTGTTGACCACTTGTACTTTGCCTGCTTGTAAGTTGTCCATGCTCCCCATTTGGCACTTTCCAAATTTTGGAAGACATGTTTTTCTTGCATTAAGCTCTTTGCTTCTCACACCCAGTAATAACAAAAATTTAACAAAAGCTAATTATGTTGGCAGGGAGGGCAGTGGTGGTTCAGCAGTAGAATGCTTACATTCCACGCAGGAGACCCAGGTTCAATTCCAGGCCAATACACTTTACGCACCGCCGCCACCCATCTGTCGTAGAGGCTTGTGTGTTCCTATGATGCTAAACAGGTTTCAGAGGAGCTTCTAGACTAAACAAAGTAGCAAGAAAGGCCACGTGATCTACTTCCAAAAATCAGCCAATGAAAACCCTATGGACCACAAAAGTCTGATTTGCAATCATCGTGGGTATGCACAGGACTGGGCAGTGTTTTGTTCTGTTGTGCATGGAATCGCCGTGGGGTTAGGGGCCTACTCAGGAACAGTTAACAAGAAGGATTATGTAGGCAAATTTTTCGTTTTATTGACAGTAGGCAAAATACATGTTCGGAGCAGTAATATTCAGCAGTGTCCAGGAAACTGACACAATACCTGATCATTGCAGTGAGCTTCTACCAAAGAGCTGGGAGAAGAGTCTCAAAACAATTGTCCAGAAGTTCAAGGCAAATCGTATTTCTATGAAAAACCAATGGAGCATCAAACACGATATAACCTTAGACATTTCAGTGAGCTTGTGTTATGAAAGGTGTAACTCTTGTGTTTTATGCCTGCCCACATTAAACGTACCAGAAGTGTCTGAAAAATCTACCTCATTACTCAGACTCTTAAATTGCCGTCCTGCATTTTTAAAAGTCACATCAAAGAATAGATGTGTGATATGAAGAGAGCATTGATTTCTCTACATTCTGTCTCTGGAGTAAAGAGAAAAAATGAGGCAATATTTTAAAAAGCCATCAAGTTCAGAGTTTATGACAATAATAAAAACTTTCAATAGAGAACGTTCTAAAAGAGATTTGAGTTTTTTGTACTGTAGACAGGGACACTAAGTTTATGTGTTGAACAGTTATTTAGAAAAGAAGTAACGCATTCCAGCAACCGTAGGTAGTTTTTAAGCAAAACAGAATCTCAGGTATAACAGCAATAAAAGCTGAACATTACGATTTTTGTTCTCAACTAAAAGTAATCTAGAAATACAGTTTACGTCAAGTAGCAAGGTTCAGGTCACTGACCAGACAGCTGTGATCTTGTTTTAGTTAAAGATTTTCCTGAGTCCACCAACTTGATTGATTTTGTAGTAGTTACTATCTTTGCTGGAGTCCTTGGGTGGTGCAATAGGTTAACATGTAAGGTTGCTAACTGAAAAGTTGGAGGTTTGAGGCCACCCAGAGGTATCTTGGAAGAAAGCCCTTGCAATCTACTTTCAAAAAATCAGCCGTTGAAAACCCTATGAAGCATAGTTCTGCTCTGACACACATGGGGTCACCAGGAGTTGTAATCAACTCAACTGGTTTATTGTTGCTGCCAGATGTCAGGTGCAGCGGGTGAGTCAATTCACAGTGCCGTCATCATTGGTCCACACCAGGCTCCAGGACTTTTGTTTTCATATTTTTTATTCTATTTCATCCCAATTCTCCACTCCCATTCCCTTTACACATAGGCAACCATCCTAATGTATTTGCAATCATTTATTTAGTTAATACTTATTTCATGCCTATTATATTATGTTTCAGTTCTAAGAGCTAGGAATATATCTGTGAACAAAACAGATAAAAATGCCCCCCTTTCTGGGTACTGTTGTAGTGGGAGATGCTCAGTTAAAAAAAAAAAAAAAAGTAGTCAACAATTGGTCTTTATTTGCCTGGAGCAACAGAGGAAGAAGAGTCAGGAGTGGGAGATGATATGGAATATGGGGCTAATTGCCTCCACGAACAACTGCCTCCATTGCAGTGAGACCAGAACTGGATGGTGCCTAGCTACCATTACTCAACATTTTGATCAAAGATTCTATAGAAGAATCCTGATTAAAAGGAGGAAAATGCAGAAAAAACTTTCAAATTCTCATGGAACCCAGCCTTTCTGAAGCCATGGAGGCTGGATAAACCCCTGAAGCTGTTGCTTTCAGATAATCTTTAAACCTTAAATCAAAAATATCCCCTGAAGTCTTCTTAAAACCAAACAGTAGGTTAGCTTAACTAGTAAAGAACGTCTGCCTTGAGCATTATGTTCTTTTAAGATCTGTCTATATGGGATCAAATTGACAACAGCAACTCGAAAGATTAGATGAGAACCTTAGGGGGCAAGGAGTATATGCTAATGGGGAAAGAACAGCTCAGAAAAAGAGGGTGAGAATGGTTGCACAACTCGAAGAATAATAAACAATATTACTGAATTGTGCATATTGAAACTGTTGACTTATGTTTTGCTGTGTATGTATACTCTCAACAATGACAAAAAATAAATTATAATAAAAAACACAGTAGTAAATATTATTAAAGAGTGATAAGTACTATGGAGAAAAGATAAAAGAAAAGGGACAGGAAATGCTGGGGTTGGGAGTGCCATTTTAAACAGAGTGGCCAGAAAAGGACTCACTCAGGAGTGACGTTTGAGCAGACTTGAAGGAGATGAGAGTATGAGCCACACAGATATCTGAGAGGAAATCCAGCTAGAGAAAACAGCAAGTACGAAGATCCCAAAGCAGAAATTGCCCTGGTTATTCAAGGAACACTGAAGAGGCCAGTGTGGCTGAAGGAGAGTAGGCAAGCAGCAGAGAAGGAGCTTAGGAAAGAGGTGGTAGGATTAGGTGGTAGGGGCTTGTAGGCCATTGTAAGGACTTTGTTTTTCTTCTGAGTGACAGAGGGGACCCACTGGAGAGTTTCCTGCGGAGGAGAAGCATAACGTAGCCTAGGTTTTTTGATCTTTTTTTTTTTTAGCTTTTGAAATCATTTATTTTATTTTTTTACCATATTTTTAAAAGTAATTCTTATTGTGCTTTAAGTGAAAGTTTATGAATCAAATCAGTCTGTAACACATAAGCCTGTATATACCTTACTACATACTCCCATTTACTCTCCCCCTAATGAGTCAGCCCGCTCACTCATCCGGTCTCTCCTTTCGTGACCATCTTGCCAGTTTCTAACCCTCTTTACCCCCCCATCTCCCCTCCAGACAGGAGATGCCAACACAGTCTCAAGTGTCCACCTGATACAAGTAGCTCACTCTTCATCAACATCTCTCTCCAACCCATTGTCCAGTCCCTTCCATGTCTGATGAGTTGTCTTCAGGAATTAGCCTAGGTTTTTAAACAATCATTCTGTGTGCTGTATTGAGAATAGACTATTGAGGATCAAGTATGTGTGTATGTAGGGAGACCAGTAAGGAGGCCAAGAGAGATGATATCTGCTTGTACTAGTCTGGTGTTATGGATTGAATTGTGTACTCCCAAAACACGCGTTGGAATCTTAACCTCTATTAACTATAGATATAATCCTGTTTGGGAATAGGATTTACTTTGTTACATTAATGAGGCTCTATCAGTATAAGGGATACCCTGATGGTGTAGTGGTGAAGTGCTAGGGCTGCTAACCAAAGGGTTGGTAGTTCAAATCCGCCAGGCGCTCCTTGGTAACTCTCTGGGGCAGTTCTACTCTGTCCTATAGGGTTGCTATGAGTCAGAATTGACTCGACAGCACTGGGTTTGTATCAGTATAAGGTATGTCCTAAACTTAATCACTTCTGAGTTATACAGACACAGAGACAAGTGAGCACAAATGGGAGAAGAATGATGCCATGTGAAGATTGCCGAGGAACCGAAGAACAGGAGCTGAAAGAGACAAGAATCTTCCCCCAGAGTTGATGGGAGGTGGCCTAGAGCCAGTGCCCTGAATTCAGACTTGTGAGAAAATAAATTTCTGTTATTTAAAGCTATCCACTTGTGGTATTTCTGTTACAGCAGAACCAGGAAACTAAGTCAGCTGGTAATAGCGAAGTTTGTGAGAGGAGGCCACATCCCACACGTATCTTGAAGGTATTGCTGTCCAAATTTACTGATGGATGTGGAGTGTGAGAGAAAGAGGAGTCAAGGATGACTCCATGGTTTTAGTCTGAGCAACAGGCAGGATGGAGTGCCCTTTACTTCAGTGCAAACATCGTGGGAGGAGTACATTTGGGGGAAAAAAAGTCAAGAGTTCAGGTTTGAGATATTCAGTTTTGAATTATGTTTGAGATATTAGATACCTGTTATGAATTGAATTGTGTCTCCCCAAAATACGTATTGAAGTCCTGGCCCCTGTACCTCTGGATGTGACCCTCTTTGGAAATAAGGATTTTCTTTCATTGTGTTAATTAGGCCATACCAGAGTAGAGTGGGTCATAAACCTAATCACTTCTGAGTTATAAAAAGAGCAGAATAAACACAGAGAGACACCCAGAGGAAACACAGGCACCAGTCTACAAGCAAAAGAATGCTAAAGATTGTTGGCAGTCAACAGAAACTAGGAGAGAGGTTCACAAAAGGAATTGACATGGCCGAGATCCTGATTTGGACTTTAAGCCCCCAGACTGTGAGAAATAAATTTCTGTTCTTTAAAGCCACCCACTTGTGGTATTTCTGTTATGACAGTACTAGGTAACTAAGAAAACACCCAATTTAAGATGATGAATAGAAAAGTACTTGGGGGAAGATCAAGGCTGAAGATAAAATTAAGGAGTCAACAGTACCTAGATGGAACAGTGCTATGATACTGGAGGAGATATCACCAAGGTTGTGAGTTACAAGAGAAGAGAAGGTGTTGAGGAGATAAGAAGCAACCAACAAAGGAGACAGAAGAAGTTAGTGAGGTAGAATTGAGGTGTCCTGAAAACCAAATGAAGAAAATGTTTCAAGGAGGAGTAAGTAAGCAAGGGTGTCAAGGTCAAATAATTTGAGGGCTAGAATTTGTCACTGGATTTAGCAACATTGTGGTAATTGTTGATCATGGCAAGAGATATGGGCAAAAAAGGAAAGGGCAGGTAGGAATCTTGATTGGAATGGGTTTAAGAGAGAATTGGAGACAGCGAATATAAATAAAGCTTCCAAGGATCTCTGATATAAACAAACAAACAAAAAAACCCACTTCTGTCGAGTCGATTACCGACTCATAGCAACCCTGTAGGACAGAGTAGAACTGCCCCATAGAGTTTCCAAGGAGCGCTTGGTGGATTTGAACTGCTGACCTCTTGGTTAGCAGCTGTAGCACTTAACCACTACACCACCAGGGTTTCCCTCTGATATAAAGGAAGCAGAAATATAGGACAGTAAGTAGGGGGGGAAGTGTGGTCAAGAGAGTTTTGTTTTGTCTTTAAAATAAGAGAAATAACAGCATACTTGTATATTGATGTAAGTTATCTAGTAAAGAGGATGAAGTATAACTGTTATGGATTGAATTGTGTCCCTCAAAAAAGATACGTTGAAGTCCTAAGGCTTAGTACCTGTGAATGTGACTTATTTGGAAATATCGTCTTTGAAGATGTTATCAGCTACCACGAGATCATATCAGAGTAGGGTGGGTCTAATCTAATATGGATGCTGTCCTTATAAAAGAAGAGAAGAAACACAAAGAGACATACGGGGGGAAGACAGCCCTGTGAATACGCAGCTACAAACCAAGGAACTCCTCCAACCCCACTTAAACCTTCAGATGACTGCAAGCTCATGAGAGACCCTGAGACAGAACCATCAGCTAAGCCACTCTTGGATTCTTGACCCACAGCAACTCTATGAGATAATAAATGTTTGTTTTAAGCTACTAAGTTTTGGGGTAATTTGTTATGCAGCATGGTAACTAAGACACAAAGAGTTCCCAAGACATGTGAAAACCCATTCAATATAACTCATGGAAATGTTATCTTGCAAGATTACCTATTGCAATAGCGGAAGCAATTAAGAACTCTTTGTGGTTGTGAACAGCCAAGAAGAGACTGAAAATATCTGTCATATTTAATCTGTATGCTGAGCAAATAATACAAGAAGCTGGACTATATGAAGAAGAACGGGGCATCAGGATTGGAGGAAGACTCATTAACAACCTGCATTACGTAGATGACACAACTTTGCTAGCTGAAAGTGAAGAGATCTTGAAGCACTTACTAATGAAGATCAAAAACCATAGCCTTCAGTATGGATTAGACCTCAACATAAAGAAAACAAAAATCCTCACAACTGGACCAATGAGCAACATCATGATAAACGGAGAAAAGATTGGAGTTGTCAAGGGTTTCATTTTACCTGGATCCACAATCAACAGCAATGGAAGCAGCAGTCAAGAAATCAAAAGACGCATTGCATTGGGTAAATCTTCTGCAAAGGACCTCTTCAAAGTGTTGAAGAGCAAAGATGTCACCCTGAAGACTAAGGTGCACCTGACCCAAGCCATGGTATTTTCAATCACATCATATGCATGTGAAAGCTGGACAATGAATAAGGAAGACCGAAGAAGAGTTGACGCCTTTGAATTGTGGTGTTGGCAAAGGATATTGAATATACCACGGACAGCCAAAGAACGAACAAATCTGTCTTGGAAGAAGTGCAGCCAGAATGCTCCTTAGAGGCAAGGATGGCAAGACTGCGTCTTACATACTTTGGACATGTTATCAGG
The DNA here is from genome assembly GCF_024166365.1 of Elephas maximus indicus. Classification (NCBI taxonomy): domain Eukaryota; kingdom Metazoa; phylum Chordata; class Mammalia; order Proboscidea; family Elephantidae; genus Elephas; species Elephas maximus. The sequence continues at coordinate 27,740,980 of NC_064844.1, read as the reverse complement.
AGGGATCAGTCCCTGCAGAAGGACATCATGCTTGGCAGAGTAGAGGGTCAGTGGAAAAGAGGAAGACCCTCAACGAGATGGATTGACACAGTGGCTGCAACGATGAGCTCAAGCATAGCAACGATTGTGAGGATGGCGCAGGACCAGGCAGTGTTTCGTTCTGTTGTGCATAGGGTTGCTATGAGTCAGAACTGACTCGACAGCACCTAACAACAACAACAACAACAAGTTACTTTGAAGAACACTCCATAAATCAATCTCTGTAGGGCAATTGACAGTTTCCAACTATGGGGTGCAGAAGTTGGGCTCTTGAGTGATCAGGTAATTCATTTTTTCAGAACTGAAGACTGTCAAAAAATGCCTGGGGCTACCAGAAGCTGAATGAAATAAGGGAGGATCTTCCCTAGAGCCGTCAGAGGGTACATGTTCCTGCTCGTGTCCTGATTTCAGACTTCTAGCCCCCAGAGTTGTGTGAAAAAAAATTTTTTTTCTTTTGTTTTATTGTGATTTAGGTGAAAGTTTACAGCTCAAGTTAGTTTTCATACAAAAATTTATACACATATTGTTTTGTGACATTAGTTGCAATTCCCATAATGTGACAGCACACTCCTGCTTTCCACCCCGAGTTCCCTGTGTCCATTCAACCGGTTCCTGTCCCATCCTGCCTTCTCATTCTGCCTCTGGACAGGAACTGCTCACTTGGTCTCGTGTATCTGATTGAACTAAGAAACGCACTCCTCATGTTCATTATTTTTGTTTTATAGTCCTGTCTAATCTTTTTCTGCAGAATGGGCTTCAGAAATGTTTCAGTTCTGGGCTAACAGTGAGTCTGGGGGCCATAGTTTCAGGTGTTCCTCCAATCTTTGTCAGACCATTAAGTTTGGTCTTTTTAAGTGAATTTGAGTTCTGCTCCACACATTTCTCCCGCTCCATCAAGGACTGTCTGTTGTGTTCCTTCAAGGCAGTCATTGGTGGTAGCTAGGCACCATCTAGTTCTCCTGGTCTCAGGCTTGTGGAGTCTTCTACTCTGGATTCCATCTATTCTCACCTCATCAAGGATATAGCTCCATCAATTCTCTCTGCTCTCTCCTGAGGCATTGCATTAGTTTCCTAGGGCTGCCATAACAAAGTACCACAAAATGGGTGGCTTAAAACAAAGATAATATTGAGGGAACATTCTTCTATGCTAACAAGAGGGAAGGCAGAGTACTTAGGTGCAGATTCCAGCATGTGGGTAGATGTGGTGAGAGCTTGTGAAAATTGTCTTCTGGTTGCTTTAATTTTGTCAGGGAAACAGGAAGCAAGGTCTCCAGTGGTGAGGAGTGGGAAGGAGGTGTTGGAGACTTGAGGAGAGAGTGTTGACTAGATGAATAGAAGAAAGTGTTGACCAGGGGAATAGGAGAGTGAATGGAGGGAGGATATGTAGTGTGATTGCCTGGGAGTCCTAGGATCCTCCTCAAGTTTGTGACCATGAATCAGCAGGGCTATATGCTTTTCTCCAGCCATATTTGTCTGCAAGGATTTTACCAGGATTGTGGTTTTGCTAGGAGAGTATGCTGAAGCAAGAGAGGAAGACTTGGTGCCAAGGTGTATGTGCAGAAGGACTAAGCAAGGCTTATTGATCATGAAATTTAAGCTGAGAAAGAAGGGAAGTGAGGGCATGAGGAGAAGAGGAAAACTAAAGAGATGATAGGATCAATGGACTAAGGTTCCTGGTGAAGGTTTAACAACTGGTTCTTGGCAGGAGAGGGAGAAGACCTGATTTGTAGCCCTTGCAGATTTCAGTGGTATAAATACTCCCATCACGGCTGATTGCAAACTATCAACCTTATGTTACTGAAAGTGTAGTTGAGAAAAGCTGCACAGAATCGGCTCTCCAGAGCCAGTATGAATAGGCACCAGGTAACCCCCAAGTCAGGGCTCTAGAGGGAGTGAACTGTAAAGATAAGTGATGTGGTCAGAAGAGTAAGAGGCTCAGGCTGAGATTATGAGGGAGTTGCAGACATTGGCTGAGGAAGAGTGAAGAATAAGAGTTCAAGGCACTGAGAGATCAGGGAGTTAAAAGGATTATCTACATGGAGAAGGAAATCATCAAGTATTAACACAGAAGTGGTGTTATCGAGAGTGACAGTGAGCAAGAGTTAAAAACTTGGACCCCATAGATATCTGCGACAAGCAGCGTAGTGCATGGTTGAGTCTGATGACATAGGAATCCCAGCTAGGGATTTTTACAGAGGAGGAGGGGAAAGTGGTCTGGAGGGGCAGTGAAGAGCAGGGAGGATACCTGCACCCCCTCCAGGTCAAGTGGGAGGAAGGTTGTAAGAAAGAGTCACCAGTTAAGAGGGTTCTGTTAGAGCAAAATGAAGAAAATGTTCAGGGAAGTATAAAAAGGTTTTGCTGAGAATGAATCATGAGTTCCAGAGGGCACAGTGGAAGATTACAGGAGCTAAGGAGAGGGGTGGTGGGGACAGAAGAATATTTGTGCAGAGCCTTGTGGGGATTGGTAGGCAGGAGATGAAGGGAACTTCTTGTTTGGCTTTTTGTAGGGACTGACCCAAGCAGAGGGATGAAGGGCAAAATGAGATCAGTCTTGATGGTAGCAAGGGAGGGGGTGTCTCTGGGCCCCTACTTCACAACTGTCAATGGGAGTTTAGGGAAGGGCTTCTCATTCCACATGTGCTAGACTCACTGTTGACCCCTACAGGAGGGGGAAGTCTTACTGTGAAGCTTAGAACTCCCTCTGAATCCCACTGATGGAGGCCAGAGGACCTGGCCTTGTCATCAGTATGCTGGATTCACTCAACCCCAGAGTTTAATGAGTATATATCTGTTTATAATTGTTCTTGTAAAACATATATTGTTTTATATGCATATTCTTTAATTTTTATAAACAGTGTTGTGTGTATTGTTTCTCATTCTGTTTCTTAACTTTCCCTCAGAATAATGTTTTTTTTTTTAAGATCAATAGTTGTGGTAGGCGGAATTCTTAGATGGGCCTATGATCTCCACCTCCGGGGCATGATTATGGTATGTTTGTTACATGTCAAAGGTGATTTTGCAGGTGTAGTTATGGTTACTAATCAGTTGACATTAAGACAGGGAGATAACCCCAATGGATCTAACCCAATCACACAAGCCCTTTAAGAGCAGAATTTTCCTTGGCTTGTTGCAGAACAGGAAGTCAGAGAGATTTCAAGCATGACAAGGATTCAACACACCATGGCTGGCTTGAAGATGGAAGGGACCAAGTGGCAAGGAATGGGGGCAACCTCTAGGAGTTGAGAGCAGCCTCTGGCTGACAACCAGCAAGGAAGTGGGGATCTCAGTACTACAACCACAAGGAACTGAACTCTGCCAACAACCTGAATAAGATTGAAGGCAGATTCTTCCCCAGAGCTTCTAGATAAGAGCCCAGCCCACCAACACTTTGACTGCAGCTTTTTCTGATCCTGAGCAGAGAACCCATCATGCCCGGACCTCTGACTTACAGAACAGTGCGATAATAAATGGGTGTTGCTTTAAACCTCTAGATTTGTGGTAATTTGCTATGCCGTAATAAAAAATGAGCACAATAATGATGCCTGTACATTTTCTTTATTTGACAAACACTTATTTAGAATTTACTATACATAAGGCAAGATTCCAAGAATTTAGAAATACTTCTTTAATCTTCATAACAACTCTATAATCTGTGCTTTATTATTTTTCTCATTTTACTGATGCAGAAACAGAAAGATCAGGTTATTTGTCAAGTGTCACGTGCTAGAACCAACAGTCAAACTCAGGTGATCTGGAGTAAGGATACATGCTCCAAATACCACATTTAGTCTTTGCTTCTAGTTGCTGTGTAGTGTTATTTCACAGTGTGCATCTAGTATACTTAACACATTGATTCCCCAGGAATGGACTTCTCATGGCCCTGTGTGAGAAGCTCACAGAAGAATATACCCCAGAATGGGCATGGTGGGTCCTACGGTACATATGTAATTGACTTTTTCCAGCTGGCTGTCTGGGATAACCACATCTGTCCACAACCACCACTAGCAGCCCATCAGGGCCACCACACATCTGCCAATCTGATGAGAATAGTGATCTATCGTTGTTTTTTAAATGATAGCTCATTTGCATTTCTCATATCCCTTGCAACACATTTACGTATGATTCTGCCTTATTCATCAGAAAAAAAAAAAAAAGATAAACTAGTGAAAGGAAAAAGGCTACAAGTCCTAACATAGCACCATGGTTTTGGAATCAGACAGCCTCGGATTTGAATCCCAGCTCTTTCCTTACTTGCCAGATGACCCTGGGAAAATTGTTTAATCTCGCCGAAACTCAGTTGTCTTATCTGGTAAATGAGTATATTAGCATTGACCCCTGTAAATTCCTCTAAGTACTAAATGAGATGATATACATAAAAGGATTATTACCGAACTTAGCAAAGTAAGTGTTGGATAAGTGGCAACTATTATTTTACTTGGAAACCCTGATGGCATAGTGGTTAAGAGTTACTACTTCTAACCAAAAGATAGGCAGTTCAAATCCACCAGGCGCTTACTGAGGAGCCCTGGTGGAGCAAATTGTTAAGCACTGGGCTGCTGACCAAAGGTCGGCAATTCAAATCCACCCAGAGGCTCTAGGGGAGAAACACCTGGCAATCTGCTTCCCTAAAGATTGCAGCCAAGAAAAACCTGTGAGGCAGTTCTACTCTGTCACCTGGGGTCGCTATGAGTCAAAATCAACTTGAAGACAATGAACAACCAGCACCAACCACTAGCAACTACCACCACCTACAACTATTTTATCATTATCACCATCAACATCATCATCTTATTATTATTATTATCATTATTAACCACACTTGGGCTGGAAACCCTGGTGGCGCAAAAAAAAAAAAATGTTGGCAGTCCAAATCCACGAGGCACTTCTTGGAAACCTGTGGGGCAGTTCTATTCTGTCCTGTAGGGTCACTATGAGTCAGAATCAACTTAACAGCAGTGGGGTTGGGGTTCTTTGGTATACTTGGGCTGCCTTTTCAACTGAACCTTCCCTAACTCAAATTATGGGACAGGCAAGCCTCTACATGGCAGCAGTATACTTACCACCAGTGGTCTTAGGTTCAGGATATTTTGGAGGAAGAAACAGGTCGGAGAAATGGTTTAAAAGCAGAGCCAAAAGGAGTAACAAAAGAGAAAAAGTTAAATAACATTCAAACCATCATCTTAAGTCAGGGTTGATGCCAGGCCAACAGCTGAGGACAGGAGAGCTGCTCTATGAAGGAGGCTCTCCTGGCTGGGGGTGCACACACCCCAGCAGGAGGGGGAATAGCTCTTGGCTCCCTCCTGCCAGGACAGAGAAGATGCTGTCGTGCTGATACACATTGAAACCCAATGTGTACTTGCCAGAGGTACTGTGTCTGTTTTTTTTTTTTTCAAAGCTGTTATATGTTGATGAACGTTTTTGGTCTAAATTCCTTCTATTTGATTGATAACACTAATATATAAGTAACCAAAATTGGCAGATTTCACTCCGGATTTGGGAAATCCATCATTAGTTTTTTTTGTTTTGTTTTGGTTTGTTTTTTGAAACATGAGTCAGGCTTTGCTGCCCACTGTTATTATCTTGTGTCCTGTTACTGGCAGAATATACTACAGTCATTTCATTGAGTTTTCCAAAATGCGGAAAAGACTGGAGCAAAACAAAACAAAAAACAGCATTACCACGTAGGAAAAGCAAGTATCTTCACCCCAAAGTGAACGTCTGATAGAATAAACTCAGTAGCATTTGCACAGTTTTCTGTCTTACGCGGTTTGATCCAGCTGTACGTTAGTGTTTGAACAACAAAAAAGACAGAGAAAATGCAGTTGCCCAGCTTCAGTATTTTTTGAAGTGTATTTTAATTTTCCACTTTACCTAGGCGCTCCCCTTCTACTTCTTAGAATTTCTAATTGTAGAATTTGCTTGCTGAAAATGTGTGCTTTGGGCTAGAAAAGAATATTTAGAAATCCTTACCCCAAAAAAAGCAAGTGGGAGTGGAAATTTGAAAGCGGACCGCCTAATTCAGCACTAAAACCAGTGTGAGAAGCAGTGTGTGTGTGTGTGTGTGTGGTGTAAAATGTGCTTTTCAAAGTGCAGAGAGGTTCATGGGAATGTCTGATTAGCTCCTGTAAGCAGAAAAGAAAAGGTGCTTGGACCTCCTCTTGTTTCTTCTTTGGAATAATTTGGATGGAATTTGTGATGCAGAAAAGCTTAAGGAAGAAAGGATAACCATTCTGCGTCGTGGAAATTTTTTGAAAAAAAAAAATTGCTTCCTCCAAACAAGGTATGTCTGATGAATTTCTAAACTGTGTGTATAGTTTGCCTTCCAGACAGTGTCTTAAAAACATAAAATGTATTTGTCACTAAGAAACTACAATACCTACCTTGACCAAGTAGCCTTCTACAAATTTCAGCCTCAGGGGAGTAGGGATGGGAGCGGGTGTAACTGGCAATAATTTATATAGGTATATAAATTGTAAACTGTGCTAAGACATTCAGGTTAGAAGAGGATTCTTCACTCTCTTTAAACCAACTTTATGATGGTTAAAGTAAGTTGGAAGTTGAAAAGTATGGCATTTTTGTACAGCTTTGAAGTACATTTCAGTCTCTATTATCTTGCCTTTTATGCCTATAGAGGACAGTAGCAATACAGGAATTGCTTGTAACAATATATGAATAGCAATAAAAGAAATGGGCACACTGATGCTAAATTAAAAAAGGAACTATTAGCATGAATGTGTGCTTCTCTCTATTCAGATGGATCTCCGTGGAATGTGGCTAGATGTGCAGTTCTGTGTCTTGTTTACACTGCAAATGTTTTCTTAGGCTGAATGCTTCTTTTACTGATAAGCCTGAGGAGTGGGCTAGCATTGTGAAGACTACCATTGTAGCTCAACTTTGCACAGGGAGACAGGAGACGAAATCTCTTTTGAGCATGATTTGTGTCAGACCAGTATAAACATGAAAAAACTGTGTTGAGCACAGGTTAAACTAAGGAAAAAAAAAAAAAAAAAAGAGGATAAGATTAAATAATTAGGCTCAACACTTTGCTCCCAGCAACCCGCGGCAGCTTTGCCATCCCCAGATTGAAAGTGGAATTCAAGGTTTTCTTCAGGTTTATTGGAAAAATAAAACTAGGCGTTCTTGGCCACAGTGGTGGTTCAAAAATGTAAGCGCTTAAGAAAATAGCATTTTGCCATTACACTGTGTTGAAATAAATGTGGACTTTTTGGTGGTTAGGTTCTGAGGTTGTTTTCCCTGAATCTCTTGAAGATGAAAACAGCCTGCAGCAGGGCAGGATCAAACGCTGATTGTCGGTGTGTTTTCTCTGTGTGTCAGCTGCAAGGGGTAGCTGTGCTGGCAAGACAGCTGGAAGTGCCTGTCTTTTATTTGTTGAATTAAAATACCCTCTTTTGCAGGGGGGCTTTAGACGAAGAATGGTAAGACTACAAGGGCTGCATTTTTAATTGCAATGTACCACGCTCGTTTCCCAGACTAAGCTTCATTAAAATATATCTTATACCTCAGCACTAAAGAAAATACCTTAGCAACACTGGAAAGGCTTAATATCTATCCTGAAATAGCGTTTCCTTTATTAATATAATTTGGAAGATCTAATTATCTTTTTCGCCAAGTTACCAATCACATGAAGAATAGCTGCTTTCAGAGCAAATACACAGGGTGGTTTATGAATAACATCATGAGAACAAAAATGCTTCTGCTGTTCTCGTCTGTAATTCCTGTAAGACACATTGTGTACAGGAAAGGAACGTGCTGGGGTGCAGTGTACCAAGCCTGGAGTGCTGAATTACAGTGGCAGCGCCTCTGATACCTAGCAGGGTTACTTTGGAAAAGATGTGTACGTTTCTTGACTTTGGTTTCCCCACCTGTAAAACAGAAATAGCAATGGCCACCCACCCTCCTCCCCAGGGTGGTCATGAGTTTCAATATTGATTCTCAGTTCCAAAAAGACTTTGAAATATGAAAAGTTCTATAGAGATGCAATCTTTTTTTGTTTGTTTGTTCTTCCATATTCGAAAAAAGATCACACTGGGAGGAGCCATTTCCTTGGTGGCACAAAGGTTAAAAGGTTGGCAATTCAAACCTACCCACCAGCTCCACAGAAGAAACACCTGTCAATCTGCTCCTGTAAAGATTGAAGAAAAAAAGAAAAAAGCCTGGGAAATCCTATTGGGTGGTTCTACTCTGTTATGTGGCCTTGCTCTGTGTGGAAAACCAACTTGAAAGCACCTAACAACAACAAAGTCATTGCCTTCTGGTAATGCTTCATTGTCTCCAGGATGTTCCCCTTATGTGTGTCCACATGGGCAACTGCATCTCTCTTTACTGTCTTATGGAAGAACGAACCAGCACTGGGTGCAGGACAGTGCACCTGGTCTGTCTGTCAGTAGAAAGGCATTCTAGCTGTGTGACCTTGGGGGGGTTATTCAACATCTCTGGGTCTCCATTTCTTCATGTATGAAGTGAAGAAGTTGGACAAGATAATCTCCAAGTTTCTCTCCCAATCCTGTGGTTCTAGTGAACCGGTACCTCTCGGATGTCAAGACATGGCCAGGTCCATTTCATTTTTTAGACTCTCTGTATATTACAAAATGAAGAAGTATAAAAACAGGGTTACAGAACCTGTGGTATATTTTAAATGTTCATGCTTAACTGACTAAAGACGACTCCACACAAAAATGTAATGTAACATAATTGTACCATTAACAAGACAATTAGAGGTATTATTGAAATATTTGCCATTCCCAAATACAGAGTAGTTAATGCACTCGGCTAAAAGAAACACTGGATGTTCAAGTCCACCCAAAGGTGCATCAGAAAAAAGCCTTGGTGATCTACTTGCAAAAAGTCAGCCATTGAAAACCCTATGGAATACAGTTCTATTCTGACACACATGGGGTTGCCATGAGTCAGGGTCAACTCAATGACAGTTTTTTTTTTTAATATATATATATATACACACACACACCATACTTTTACACAAATAGCATGTACCTTCTATGTTTATTTGTCAACCTCTCCCTCACTAGGTATTTTGCTTATGAAAATACCTGGGGGCCTGGGGGTGGGGAGGGAGTGGTTGGCAAACAAACATAGAAGGCATGCATTATTTCCATAAAAATATGGTGTGTGTGTATATATATAATAAGTATATGTTGAATATATCTATTCAATAGATCATGCAAATTTCAGTCTCAAGGGAGCTGGGATTGGAGTGAGTATAATTTGCAATAATTTATATGGATATATAAATTATAGCTTGTGCTAAGACATTCAGGTTAGAACTATTTTCACCGTCTTTAAACTGGCAATATCATGGTTAAAGTAATTGAAAGGTATGATATTTGTGTAGAATTTTGAACTTGGGCCACATTGAATATATGAATATACATATTGGATATATATATGTATAATATATATCCAGTTTATATATGAATAGACATGAATTGAATATATATATTCATAGTGTACTGGGAACAATGTGGCCCATGTTGTAATGACAGACTTCTTTCAATTTTGTTGGTATGTTTCTGTGGCTGTCTGTGTAATCTCATCTCGAGATAATATCTAATATTTGAATTTAAGGCCTTCCATATGAGGCCAAAGCCAAATGGCCCGTCTCTGCTATGGGTCCTGGGATTTTGTCAGGCAGATGAATCCACCACTTCTTAAATGTGTTAACTTTGGCAAGTTCGTTAAACACACAGGGCCTTAGTTTTCTCATCTGTAAAAGGGGTCTATTATCAGTGCCTCCCTCACAGGATTGTGGCAAAGAGCTTAGATCAGTACCTGGCACACTGACAGCAGCCATTTTCTTTATTATATGTGACTAGAGTAAGGAAATCAAGTCAGTTGTAAAACAAGTCATTTGTAATCCTCTTCAAACTTTTAAACATTAATTGTTTGGATGTAGTAAACCAATAGATTTGTGGATTTATGTGATATATAATTATTAATATAATTATTAGAAACTAGTTGCCATCTCTTCACCCAGAGCATCTGAGCTAATCAACCAATCAGCAAATGATAAGCAAGAGAGGCAACTTCTGTGATGTCTATAATTTGAAGAACCCCCAAACTCTCTCTTGCTGTCTAGATATACGTCTCCCTGGGGTTGCAGAAGATGGTGAAATGCCTGGTCCTTGGGCACACACAGCATGGGAAAGAAAAAGTGCAAAAGGAGCCAACTAGTTTTTACAGGCATGAAAGTCATTCTGCAAGTGGCAGCAAGCAGCTTCTGTTTTTGTAGAGAATGGGACAAGAAAGGAAGAAGAGACCAGGACAAGGTTAGGATAGGCAACAGCAGTGACTCTTTGATAGTGCTGATTGTTAAAATTTTAATTAAGCACACACATGCACACACACATTTGAGTCCGTCTAGGATCATCCCCCTGAGTTCCTGTTTGCTGACCGGGAGAGGAAGGGCGGAATGGCAGGCCATAGCCCCGTGGGATGCCTGGAGTCCCACATTCGCAATGGAACAAAGACTATTTCAGTTTTGTTTATTGCATTTTCCTAAGGTTACCTCATTTGTGAAATACACAGTTGTGGATACAGGATTTAGAATTTGTTTTTAATCAACTAGAAAAATGTTCTGCTTCAAAAGGCTGTAAACTTTAGAAAAATCTTAGAGACTACCTCTTTGAAATGCTCGGGGCTGCCTCAGAAGTGCACAAAGCAGGCACCAGGCAATGGTCTGAGTGGAGCCATCTATAAAAGCTGGACTTTGTGTGGCAACCTGCAAAAGACAAACCCCACAGCAGATGTTCTGACTACACTGAAGTCCATTGCCGCATTCCAGTGTCCTCAGAGAGAAAGGTGAACTGAGAGAATGAATGCCAAAGTCCTTTCCTGAGTCAAAACTAGAAACCAGAGTTTTGAGACAAAAAGAAATATTACTGTGGTTTAGATTCAGTTTAGAGAATATTTTGGTGTTTGTATTTTATTCCAGTCTTATAAATTTAAAAAATATTTAGGTCCATTTCTGGTTCATATTAATTCACTAGATGTTTTTTCAATTCTTTTTAAGAATGTTAGATGTCATTCGTCAGCCATTTTGTGTGTGGGTTTGTGTGTGTGACTTCTTTTACTGTGCTAAAATTATACATAACAAAACATTAGCCAATTCAGCAATTTTTACACTTCAGTAGTGTTGATTACATTCTTCAAGTTGTGCAACCATTATCACTGTCCTTTTCCAAATTATTTCACCACCACTAACAGAAACATAGTGCCCCTAAGCAATACCTCCTCCTTTCCCCCTCCCTCCCACCATTGGTAACCACGAATAAGCTTTGGTTTCTATATATTTTCCTAATTTCCTCAGCCATTTGACTGGCCAAATTGTCCTGCAACCTATCTAGAAGATTTTCATGAGAATGGGCTAAAGATCCTGTCTTGGTCATCTAGTACTTCTATAATAGAAATATCTCAAGTGGATGGCTTTAACAAAGAGAAGTTTATTCTCTCATAGTCTAGTAGGCTAAAAGTCCAAATTGAGGGTGCTGGCTCTAGGGGAAGGCTTTCTCTCTGTCAACTCTGGAGGAAGGTCCTTGTGATGCATCAGTCTTCCCTTGGTCTGGGAGCATCTCAGCACAGGAATCTCAGGTCCAACGGACACGCTCTGCTCCTGGCACTGCTTTCTTGGTGGTATGAGGTGGTATGTCTCTCTGCTCACTTCTCTCTTTTATATCACAAAAGAGATTGGCTTAAGACATTGTCTAATCTTATAGATATCATCAATATAACTGCCACTAATCCATCTCATTACCTCATAGTGATAGGATTTACAACACATAGGGAAACCATATCAGATGACAAAATGGTAGACAATCATACAATAGTGGGAATAATGACCTAGCCTAGCTAGGTATTTTTGGGAGACACAAATCAATCCATGACAGATCCTTACAAATCTCTCAGCAAAGAAAGAAGGAACAAGATTTCAGAATTGCTCCCTACTGGGACCCTAGGTTCATTTAGCTAAAATGGCAGTCAGAAACTAATATTGTTCCTTCACCAGGAAGTCCAAAATTCAAGCCATGGCCAACTCAGGGCAGCATCTTACTGAGATCAGACTAGCTGCTTTACCTCTGTTAAGTGCTAAGCTAATGTTTAAGTGGTCACATGTTACAAGAGGAGGAGGAGGACAGTGATTAGCCACCACTCCAACACGAACAGGAGTCATTGTTAACATTTACAGAGTGATTCGTATGTGCCAGACACTCTTCTGAGTTCTTTTCATGTATTTACTCATTTAACCCCAATAGCAACCAAATGAGATGGGCTGTTACTATCCCCATTTTACCAATGAGAAAACCAAGGCATTGAGAAGCTAAGTAAGCCGTCCAAGGTCACACAGTTAGTAAGTGTTGGAGCTTAACTTTGAACCCAAGCTGTCTAGTTCCATAGATCATGCTCTCAACCTACCAGGAAATAGTTACACATGGTCATGGTTTTTCTATCCCTGCACCAAACTAACCTTTGCCATCCCTGAGAAAGTAATCTTCAAGCCAAGCCAAATTTCTAAGAAAAATATTCTTTGCAAGTACAGACACCTTCAGTAATAATAGTGGAGGGAGCGGAGGCAAGAAATTCATGAAAGAAGGGCTGTTTGGAAGGGAGGGTTCTTATTTCTGGCTTTCTTGAATAACCTGCTGTTATAGGGATTGCTCAGCAGGTGTGTCGGGAGGATGTGCCTTGGGGAAACACCAGGGAGCTGTGTCATCATCAAGTCCCCAAAAGGTTGTAAGCTAGCAAACAACACATCACAGAAAGGATCTTATTTCCTCAAGACTCAGACTACTTCAGAAAATCACTTTTCATGATAAGAGTCTGTACATTGACAAGACTCTAGTAAAAATTTCTTGAATTCTTTCCCTCAATTGCCGAAAGGCTAAAGTTTTGTGTGGTCATGTGATAAAAATTCAAAAAATTGTCCTTCAGGCTATAGCAAGAAGGAAATTCTTCCTTCTCAGATTTTAAAAGACAAACAATATATATTCCTTTGGGGATACCCTACATATAGCCCCCAAGTGACTGGGTCACTGACATCTCCCTGTGAAGTGAATTTCCTCCTCCAGGTTCCTGTGTGCCCCAGACAGAGAAAACATGCTCGGGACACAACGGTGCACATCAACTTGCCCAGACTGGCCTTGCTTTTATAATAGAGTGAGTCGATCTCAGAGATAACATGCAAGGACAGCAACAACAAATATTTACTGGGAGACTGCCATGTGCCATCCACAATTTTCTCTGGGCTGGGACAGAGCAATAACAAAACGGTCTTCCTTCTCCTGATGCTGCCAACCAGGGGGCAGAGAGAAGAGAAACATAGAGATCAGGTGGTGATGTGGGTTGTCACAAACATAATAAAGTAGGGCAAGGGGGCTGGAGAGAGCAGTGAAGCGTGGGTGGCATTCTGCATTGTCTGGTCAGTGAATGTCTGATAAGAAGACCTTTAAACAGAGACACTGCCTGGGGAAAGGGCATTCCAGGCAGAAGGAAGAGCAAGCAGATGCAAAGGCCCTGAGCTGGGATGGTACCTGGGGAGGTTGGTGTGTCTGGTGCAGGTTGAGTGAGGGGGAAAGGGATGAAGTGAGATCCAGGGTATGCTTCAGACAAGGGACAGAGACAGTGCCCTCCTATGCTCCTCAGTTTCCCCTACATGCCCACTCTCACACTCTCTGGGGGACAGTTTTTGCTCATGCCCTGGATGAGATCTGAGATGATCCTTGTCTTAGTTGCCTAGTGCTGCTGTAACACAAATACCACAAGTGGACAGCTTTAAAGAACAGAAATTTGTTTTCTCACAGTTCTGGAGGCTAAAAGTCCAAATCAGGGTCTTGGCTGTGTCGATTCCTTCCTTGTCAGTAGCCCTGGATGTTCCTTGGTTCTTGACAATCCTTACACAGCATCTGTCTTCCCCAGTATATGCCTGTGTCTCTGTGTCTATTCTGCTCTTTTTATAAGTTAGGAGTGATTAAGTTTACCTACACTGGTATTGCCCCATTAACATAGTAAAGAAAACTCTATTTCCAAACAGGATCACAGTCACAGGAGTGAGCGTTAGGATTCCAACATGTATTTTGAAGGCACGCATTCAATGTATAGCCACTCCTTCACACAAAAAAATAACAGTTACCAACAAGTTGATTCCAGCTCATGGTAACTCCATGTCTTTCAGAGTAGTACTGCACTCCATGGGGTTTCCGTGGCTATGACCTTTCAAAAACAGATTGCCAGGTCTTTCTTCTGAGCTGCCTCTAGATAGGTTCAAACCATCAACCTTTCGGTTAGTAGCCCATCGCTTAATCAGTTGTGCCATGTAGGGACTCCCTTAGTTACAGGCCACACTCAGAATTTTCTTTTTTTGAATTCAGAATATTTTTTGAAAGATGTTGGTCACATTAAACTTCAGAACAATCGCAGCTCAGACATTAATATATATATAATACTTATAATACTTATTACGTATATATTGCTTATTTTATACATGTAATACATGCATACATATTTTAAGGTAATTCTTAAAAACTACATTCCAAGTTTAAAGTTGCATTCCCCACCTCCAGGCTTGCTTTCTGAAGTGGGAAAGGGGGCATGATTGAATTCTCCCTTTTCCTGCCTTGAGCCTTTACCCTACCTAATAGCCCCAGTCTTTTTCTGTCTCAAGTTGAAATGGGTGCAGAGAGGAAACGTAGGGGGCAGAAAGATTAGTGCTGTTGTGAGCTGGCATCAGGATCCCTGGGCTTGGCTTGGCATTTACAGCTGGCTCTTGCTGCCATGGGACCCTTACAAGGGTTCTCAGAGATCCCTCAACTCACCTGCAGTTCTCTGGATGCCGTTAAATGAATCTACTCCAAAGGTGGCTTACAGTTCTTCTCTCAGTCCCTGAGAAGTTGGCGCTCCGTCTCCAGTGCTTTCTGTTACAGTCTCCTCAGGCTTGCATGCACTGTCTTGGGCAGGTTCTGAAGCAATCCCAGGCTGACTCCCTCACGCACATGGTATCTTCTTTTGCTGCGAGCTATTCCCCTTCCCTTTAGATTAGTTAACCGTAAGTAGGCCCTACTGCATCTGTGGGACCCCAGTCCACTGCGCCCCCAAGCCCAGTTGTGTCTCCGACTCAGTCATTTCAAAGGATGTTGCTGGTATCCAAGCTAGATTTCCAAAGGAAGCAACCAAGAACTCAGGTCCTTACTGCCTCCCTCCAGGTTATACAAGAGGTTGTAGAAGCTGAGAAAGGAAATGGGAAATTGAAGAGTAAGAATTTCTTTAGGAAAAGTTGTTGGTATTTTCTTTCCTTCTCTGCAGATGGAGAAGGGGAACAGATTCTCCTCCCATCCCCTCCCACTTTAGACAATAATGAGAGGAGCTTCAAGGAGTCCTCTTTGGAATATGCAAGTGGTTGGTACCTACTGTCTCTGACCTCAGCTGAAACGAAGACAAAGGATCATCCCATTTTAATATCCCATTATACAGCCAATTACAATACACTCAAATGTTTATTTAGATGGGTGTGTTATGCCTGGCTAAACTTAAAAATATGCCTGGGGCATCATTTTACCCTAAGTAACATTTGTGAGGGAGAAAGTCATGAGTTCAGGCCCAAAAATGACTCTTGAAAAACCTCTTGGCCGTATAACAAAGACAACTTTATTGCGCAATGGATGCGTGTCTTAACTATTGCCAAGGATGCATTTCAAACAGCTTAGGATATACACGTCCACTAAAATGGAAAGTGAAACCATCCTGCAAAGTGATGAAACAGGGCAGCCAAGTTAAGAGTTTGAGCCTGGGACGGAGTTCTGGTTCTGCCACATATTAAATCTATAACCTTGGAGGTTGTTGCTGTTAGGTTTCTTCAAATCAATTTTTTGACTCATAGTGACCCCATGCGACAGTGTAGAACTACCCCCTACGCTGCAATCTTTACGGAAGCAGATCGCCAGGTCTTTTCTCCTGTGGAGCCACTGGGTGGGTTCAAACCACCAATCTTTCAGTTAGCAGCCAAGAGCTTACCTGTTGCACCACCAGGGCTCCTTAACTTTGGAAGAGCTTAACTTCTCGAAGATTCACTTTCCTGCTCTATAAAATGAGTGTAATAGCACTCATCTGATAGAACTACTGTGATAACTAAATAAGATTACATATGTGCAGTGTGTAGCACACAGTAAACATTCTGCAAATGATAGTTATTATTATTGGCTGCCACCTACCTCTCAGTTTGCTGAACTGTGATGACTTGTGTTTTGCTATGATGCCGGAAGCTAAGCCACTGGTATTTCAAATACCAGCAGGGACACCCCTGGTGGACAGGTTTCAGCAGAGCTTCCAGACTAGGAAAAAAGACCCAATGATCTACTTTTCAAAAATTAGCCCATGAAAACCCTGTGGATCACAACAGAATATTGTCTGACCTGGTGCTGGAAGATGAGCCTCTAGGTTGGAAGACACTCAAAATACACAGTGGCCACAACAATGGACTTGAGCGTGCCAACGATCACGAAGGTGGTGCAGGACCGGGCCACCTTTTGTTCCATCATACACAGGGTTGCCATGAGCCGGAGTCGACTCGACAGCAACTATCAGCAACAACATTGTTATTGAGGGAAGTGGACTCTGAACTTCTAAAACTTCCCATGAAGAGAAGCAAAGGAACCAATCAATCCCATCTCATGTTAACAGGCCACTATAAGGCTAGATCAAAATTGTCAGTAGAGACATGAAGGAGGGTCTGGAAGGCTCCTTCTTAGCTAGGATAGATGGGGAGAGCCTCAGAAGTGTGAAGCTGCACGGCTCTTGGGAGAGCTGGGTCTCATGCTTCTAAATGACTCTGTTTCTGCTGCCCTCTTGCAATTTCCAGGACTTAATCCTCTGCAACCTTCAATTCCAAAGCCACAGGCACTGCCCTCCTCCACACCCTCTTTTTCATCCAAGCCTGTGGATAGTAGGACTCAAGAATGTGCTTCAACTCATAGCTCCATGCCTACCTCTGAGCAGCGTGGGGAAAGTTGGAACCCTGTCATCTGAGATGAGCCCATTCTTTATCAACAGGCAGATGGGAAGCTAGCACAGATCCTGCAGACACACCTCAATCCTCCTTCCTATCTCTTAGGAAGAACATGCCAGAGCCAAAAATGTTTTTCAGTGCCCTGGAAAGTTTAGGCAGGCCAAAAAGCACAGAGTGTTCAGGCCAATTGAGGCTCCAGGGATCACAGCTGGAAGGACGCAAATACCCAGCTCCACATGCGTAGTAGACAACCCCTTAGCAACCACAGACCTCAAAGCCCAGAGGGAGAAATTCACTGGGAGGAGGCAGAGCTAATCCACAGTGTCAAACACATTAGGTAAAGAAGTTTCTGATGAGAGAAACTTGTCTTCCAAAGGATCATTTAAACTGCACGGTTTCCAGAGTAACTAAGAGACGCCGTCATGGCCCACCTCATCTTTCCTACTGAGGCCCTCACCCCCTTCCCCCAGATTTTCTGCTTTTCGTGTCCCCTTCCATTACAGAGGAAAAATAACTCTTGGAAGGAGTTCTTTGGAGCTCATTTGGGGGCATGCCTGCAAACTGGTATTTTTTTCCCACTGGCAATATAAGATCTGAACTACCACTTCAGAAATGTAATTACTGTTTGCAGTCTCACTAGAAATCACTATTGGTCGAAGCCTTTGTGGATGTGGTAAGCATTACCATATGTCAGGTTCTTAATGAGGTACAAAACGATGGTCCGAAATACTCGCACCAAAAAAGGCTTTCCCTTTTTGGTTTCCTGAGGTTGAGAAATGTGCCACATGGATCAATGGGCCTAATGGCGTAGGCATATAGCAGTCACTGCACACATAGATTAGCTCTTTAATCCACACAACTGCCCAAGAGTGAACATTTTTGCTTTAGGATTTTCCCCAACTGTATGTGGTGATCCAAACTGATCCTGGAGAAAAGAATAAATCTATGAGCAGTTAATACCCTAGTCATCAAAAAATCACCTACAGTGCTTATGGAAGGTACTTAGACTGGAACATCAGTGACATTCTCATAAATATATTGGGAAATAAACGTTCTCATAAATCTGAGTTTCTCAGTTCTAGCACCATGGACATGTTCGGCTGCATAATTCTTTGCAGTGGAGGGCTCTCCTGCGCACTGTAGGGTGCTGAGCAGCATCCCTGACCTCTACCCACTAGAAGCCAGGAGCGGCTGCTTTCACCTCCAGTTGAGACAACCAAAAATATCTCCAGACACTGCCAAATGTCATCTGGGGAGCCAAATTGCCCCTAGTTGTGAACCTCTGCCATAAGGACATTTTCACAGCATAGTTTCAAGGTCACCGACTCCCATTTCTTCTTCGCCGAGCATCCCAGGCAGGAAGGCTGCTTTCCTCCTTCTTAGTGGCTTCTGCAGCTCCCTGGATTCCTTGCCACCCTTCCTCCCCAAGCCTGATTCCAGGGTTGACCTCAGCTTTTCCATGGACCCCCTGTTGTGATACTACCAACAGACAATCACACGCGCCCTTTCATGTGAAGTGTTTTCATCTTGCTGTTAGTTATTTTAGAGAAACAGGACCTAACTAAAACAACAAACACGAAGAGGGTTTTTAACAGAAACCAATTCAAACTGGCTCAAGTAAACGGACCAGAAGCATCTTGGATGTCATGCACAGGAGACCAAGTCCAGCTGGATCTCCTAGGACCTGGGCAGCGGCCAGAAATGAAGGTGTCCACTCTCCATACTTCTCCCAGGCCATGGGCTTTCTCTTCACTGTCTCTGTCTGCCTCCATTTTATCCATCTTATTAGGGCCCCATGTGACCTTCAGCTTGTCTCCCACAGCTTTCAAGGTGTTTCAAGGCATTAAAATCTCAATTCCAAAATCCCAAGGGAGGCTTGATTGGACTAAGTATCTGTTTTTGCCAGACCATATGCTTTTGACCGACTGAGTCACTTTATTTCCCTGCATTTGACTATAATATCTGAGCTGCCTGCTTCAGGAATCTTGTGAAATTAAAGTAAAAGATGTAACCAGGCTTTGAATGTGAAAAGTATGCTACAAATGAAGGGTGCAATTTTTATTTTATAATAATGTTACACTAGAAATCACAGAATAGTCTGAAATTATCAGTCATGTGATGAGTTTGATATAATAGAAAGAACGTAAGCTTAAGGTAGAGAAGATCTGTGTTGTGTAATCTTGGGCTAGTCACTGAACGGCTCTCAATTATAGGAATAACAATGTCTATTCTATCTTCTCACAAGTAGGTGGTTCAAGCAATAATGGCTGAGAAAACACTTCACACAATCTGGTATAAACCTGCATTATTCCATTCTTCTCCAGTTAAAACCACTGTGTGGACAGGCATTGTGAGTTAGGAACACTTAGGAATCGTTTTGCTGCAAGCCCAGCTGAAAGGGAAATTTATCATCTCACATAACAGTTGGTCCAAAGGTGGGCTCAGCCTCCAAGCACAAGACAATCAGAGCTCTATTTTCTCAGTGACTCACTTGGCTGCCCTCCTTCTCGTGTTGGCTTTTTGCTCAGACTGGCTTCCTTCATGGGCATAACATGGCCAAGGCACACCTGGAACTACCTGCTTCCTTGTTCATTTTCAACAGGAGAGGCAACCTCCCTCTCCCCTAAAAGATTAAGGTCTTTTCTGTCTGGCCAATACAACTCAGGATACCATCCACCCTTAGGCTAGTAATGGCTACCTGGAGAGTGCCTCGTGCTGAGGGACCCAAGCTTGAGCTTCTGAAGCCATCACAGCAAAGGGGAGAATATAACCATTCCTGGCTTAGACTCAGGATCAGGATCCACCTCAGGCGCTGGGGATGGACCAGGCTTCCTGGAGTTCCCTGAATGCATAGTGTGGGTTTTATTTCCTTTGTTTCTGTTAACAAAGAGGAAAAGAGGGATGTGGGTGCTCTGCTTAGGCAACCAACCATGTCCAGTCCATATGCTCAGGCTCACAGCACACCTTCAAGTTGCCTTGTAGATATTTAGGAGCTGCCATATTAAGAAAAGGCAAAATCCTCCCAGCCTTCCTTGCCTATTTGGCTTACAACTTCTGTCATCATTTCTTTAAGGAGGAATGCAAAAAGGAAGGAAATGGAAAGAGGGGAAAAGCAAAGGAAAGAAAGAAAAATGACTCCCCTGTTTGGCTCTCTATCTCTCCTCTTCACAGAATCCTGGGGAATTATCTCAGTGGCCTTGAGATGGTCCCTGGGGTCATGGTAACAGGAACACTTCAGGCCTAGCCCAGAGGAATACAGTCTGTAAAAGGTTTATATACAGATTGAGGCCACCTTCACATTGGAAAGGCCCCTTGTGCCAACCCTCTTTTCCTGATTCTCCCCATATTACCCACAGCGTTGACAAGTGGCTGAGGCTTCACACTTAGGCAAAGATGGATGGACAAAGCAAGGCTGCAGGTGTGGCCTCTCACCATTCAAAGTTGTCTGTCCTCAAGGAACTTTGGCCTCTTATAAATAAAAAACCGTTTCCGGATGGGCACTGGCTCTTTCTACCTCATGGACAAAGAGTATTGTTGGGTGCACCCACCTGTTGCATCACACACCAGACAAACACCACCATTACATGTCCACATGAGCAGATTTTTTCCAAGTGAGTGGTTCAACTAAGCTTCTAGGGGGGCTTATTAAAAATGATGAAAACCCAGTGCCGTCTGCAAGAATAATTTTTAAACTTCCTTTGTCTCTCTGTTTCCTAAAGGATCAAGTCCACATTCTTTAGAAGTGACGTTCAAGGCCAACATGGCTGAAC
This sequence comes from Elephas maximus indicus, assembly GCF_024166365.1. NCBI lineage: Eukaryota > Metazoa > Chordata > Mammalia > Proboscidea > Elephantidae > Elephas > Elephas maximus. Next base: position 27,720,142 of record NC_064844.1, on the reverse strand, counting down.
CCTTTTTTTCCTCTGTCTCTGTCTGATTCCTCTCATATCCTGGCTAAGCAACAACCATTCCTGGAGCTCCACTGCCCTGGTGTCCTCTCTTTTCCTCTCCACACATTGTTCTCCAACCTCCCAGTTAAAGCTATTCAAGTCTTTTCCAATCCCTGTTCAACAGGCCTATTTGACCATCCACCCCTTTTTGCCACCACTGTACCCGCTACAGAGCTCTGGTGGTGCAGTGGTTAAGAGTTCATCTGATAATCGAAAGGTCAACAGTTCGAATCCACCAGCTGCTCCTTGGAACTACTCTGTGCTATAGGGTCACTATGAGTTGGAATCAGCTTGATGACAACGGGTTTGGTTTGGTTTTGATTTTGTACCCACTAAAAAAAAAAAAAAAAATTTTTTTTTTTATTTTATAGCAGAGTCTTTCAATTCTGGCTGCTCAGTAGAGTCACCTGGAGGAGGTTTAGAACAATCCCGATGCCTGGGCCCCCCTCAGACCAGTTAAGTCAGAATGTGCCTGAAATAAGGTCCCTAGGTGGTGAAAATGGTTTGCTCTTGGCCACTAACATAAAGGTTGGCAGTTCAAACCCACCTAGCGGTGCCAAGGAAGAAAAGTCTAGTGATCTGCTTCCGTAAAGATTACAGCCAAGAAAACTCTATGGAGCAGTTCTACACTGTAACACATGGGGTCACCATAAGTCAGAATCAACTCTACAGCAAAAGGTTTGGTTTTGGTATATTAAGTAGGTACATGTACTTGTTATGAAATAGCTACGGCAAGTGATGAAATGCAGAGCCTCTGGACTTGGAAAGCCTGGCTTGAATTCTAGTTCCTCTTCTTACCAGACTGGTAACATTGAGCAAATTACCTACTGTCCGTGTGCCTTCAATTCCTTCCTCTAAAAAGGAAATGCAGAAGGATTCCCTACATCATAGGGTCAAAGATTAAATGAGTTAATACATGTATTTAGTATATGCTCAATCAATGTTGCTTGTGATTGGCACAAGGAGCCCTGTTGGCACAACAGTTCAGTGCTCAGCTGCTAATGGAAAGGTTGGCAGTTTGAACCCACCCAGCAACTTTGCATTCACCCAGAGGCTCTGTGGGAGAAAGGCCTGGCAATTTGCTCCTGTAAGGATTACAGCCAAGGACAAAATAATTCTATTATAGAAACATTCTGCATCCCACTTTGAAGTGTGGCATCTGGGGTCTTAAATGCTAAGAAGCGGCCATCTAAGATGCATCAATTGGTCTCAACCCACCTGGAGCAAAGGAGAATGAAGAACACCAAGGTCACATGATAACTATGAGCCCAAGAGACAGAAAGGGCCACACGAACCAGAGACTTACATCATCCTGAGACTAGAAGAACTAGATGGTGCCTGGCCACAACCGATGACTGCCCTGACAGGGAGCACAACAGAGAACCCCTGAGGGAGCAGGAGATCAGTGGGATGCAGACCCCAAATTCTCATAAAAAGACCAGACTTAATGGTCTGACTGAGACTAGAGGAATCCTGACGGTCATGGTCCCCAAACCTTCTGTTGCCCCAGGACAGGAACCATTCCTGAAGACAACTCATCAGACATGCAAGGGACTGGACAATGGGTTGGAGAGAGATGCTGGTGAAGAGTGAGCTACTTGTATCAGGTGGACACTTGAGACTGTATTGGCATCTCCTGTCTGGAGGGGAGATAGGAGGGTAGAGAGGGTTAGAAACTGGCAAAATTGTCACGAAAGGAGAGACTGGAAGGGCTGACTCATTAGGGGGAGGATAAGTGGGAGTATGGAGTAAGATGTATATAAGCTTATATGTGACAGACTGACTTGATTTGTAAACTTTCACTTAAAGCACAATAAAAATTATTTAAAAAAAAAAAAAAAAGATTACAGCCAAGGAAACTCTGTGGAGAAGTTCTGCTCTGTCACATGGAGTCGCTATGAGTCAAAACTGACTTGATGGCACCTAACAACAAGAACCCCCATGTGTCTGTCAGTTTGTTGTACTGTGGGGGCTTGTGTGTTTCTGTGATGCTGGAAGCTATGCAACAAGTATTCAAACACCAGCAGGATCACCCATGGAGGACAAGTTTCAGCTGAGCTTCCAGACTAAGACAGACTAGGAAGAAGGACCTGGCGGTCTACTTCTGAAAAGAATTAGCCAGTGAAAACCTTATAAATAGCAGTGGAACATTGTCTGATATAATGCCAGAAGATGAGCCCCTTGGGTTGGAAGGCGCTCAAAAGACAACTGGGGAAGAGCTGCCCCCTCAAAGTAGAGTTGACCTTAATGACGTGGATGGAGTCAAGCTTTCAGGACCTTCACTTGCTAATGTAGCATGACTCAAAATGAGAAGAAACAGCCGCAAACATCTAATAGTAACTGGAACACGGGACTGTTATGAAGTATGAATCTAGGAAAATTGAAAATTGTCAAAAATGAAATGGACACATAAACATCTACATCCTAGGCATTAGTGAGCTGAAATGGACTGGTATTGGCCATTTTGCATGGGACAATCATATATGGTCTACTCTGCCAGGAATGACAACTGGAAGAGGAATGGTGTTGCATTCATCATCAAAAAGAATGTTTCAAGATCTATCATGAAGGTCAATACTGTCAGGGATAGGATAATATCCATATGCCTACAAGGAAGACTGGTTAATATGACTATTATTCAAATTTGTGTACCAACCACTAAGGCCAAAGATGAAGAAACAGAAGATTTTTACCAACTTCTGCAGTCTGAAATTGACCAAACATGCAATCAGGATGCATTGATAATTACTGGTAATTGGAACATGAAATCTGGAAACAAAGAAGAAGGATGGGTAGTTGGAAAATATGGCCTTGGTGATAGAAACAATGCCAGAGATCACATGATAGAATTTCGCAAGACCAACAACTTCTTCATTCCAAATACCTTTTTTCAACAACATAAACAGCAACTATTTTTTCAGATGGAATATACAGGAATCAAATCAACAACATCTGTGGAAAGAGACGATGGAAAAGCTCAAGATCATCAGTCAGAACAAGGCCAGGGGCTGATGGCAAAACAGACCATTAATTGCTCATATGCAAGTTCAAGTTGAAACTGAAGAATATTAAAACAAGAAAATTTAAGCCTTATGTTGCAATATTGAAGGATTCTACCGGGAAAATATTAAACGACACAGGAAGCATCAAAAGAAGATGGAAGAAATACACAGACTCACTATACCAAAAATAATTGGTCGACGTTCAACTGTTTCTGGAGGTAGCATATGATCAGGAACCAATGGTACTGAAGGAAGAAGTCCAAGCTGCACTGAAGGGTATGGCAAAAAACAAGGATGTGGTGCTAGAAGTGCTCACTCGTCTATGCCAAGAAGACAGCTACCTGGCCAACTGACTGGAAGAGATCCATATTTATGCTTGTTCCCAAGAAAGGTGATCCAACCAAATGTGGAAATTATTGAATGATATCATTAATATCACACACAAGTAAAATTTTGCTGAAGATTATTCAAAAGCTGCTGCAGCAGTATATTGACAGGGAACTGCCAGAAATTCAAGCTGGATTCAGAAGAGGACGTGGAGCCAGGGATATCATTGCTGATGTCAGATGGACCCTGGCTGAAAGCAGAGACTACCAGAAAGAGGTTTACCTGTGTTTTATTGACTATACAAAGGCATTTAACTTTGTGGATCATAACAAATTATGGATAGCATTGCAAAGAATGGGAATTCCAGAACACTTAATTGTGCTCATGAGGAACCTGTACATAGACCAAAAAAGCAGTCATTTGAGCAGAACAATGTGGTTTAAGGTCAGGAAAGGTGTGCATCAGGCTTGTATCCTTTCATCATATCTATTCAATCTATATGCTGAGCAAATAATCCAAGAAACTGGACTATATGAAGAAGAATGGGCATCAGGATCGGAGGAAGACTCATTAACAACCTGCTATACGCCTTGCTTGCTGAAAGCAAAGAGGACTTGAAGCACTCACTGACTGCAGCCTTCAATATGTATTACACCTCAACATAAAGAAAGCAAAAATCCTCACAACTGGACCAATAAGCAACATCATGATAAACTCAGAAAAGGTGGAAGTTGTCAAGGATTTCATTTTACTTGGATCCACAATCAACACCCATGGAAGCAGCAGTCAAGAAATCAAAAGACACATTGAATTTGACAAATCTGCTGTGAAGGACTTGTTTAAAGCTTGAAAAGCGGAAGTGTCACCTTGAAGACTAAGGTGCACCTGACCCAAGTCATGGTGTTTTCAATCACCTCATATGCGTGTGAAACCTGGACAATGAATAAGGAAGACTGAAGAAGACTTGACGCCTTTGTATTGTGATATCGGTGAAGAATATTAAATATACCATGAATTGCCAAAAGAACGAACAGATCTGTCTTGGAAGAAGTAGAACCAGAATGCTAGTTAGAAGATGGTGAGATTACATCTCACATATGCTTTGGACATGTTATCAGGAGGGATCAGTCCCTGCAGAAGGACATCATGCTTAGTAAAGTGGAGAGTCAGGGAAAAAGAGGAAGACCCTCAACAGGATGGATTGACACAGTGGCTGCAACAATGAGCTCAAGCATAACAACAATTGTGACAATGGCCCAGGACTGGGCAGTGTTCCTTTCTGTTGTACTTGGGGTCACTGTGAGTCAGGAACCGACTCGATGGCACCTAATAACAACAACAGTTAGTGCATATTGATCTCCTTCTGGAAGGCTCAATTTGATGATGGGATCTGCATCTTGTTCCTCTCTGTCTAGCACTCACATTACATATTCATTTGTTCGTTTGAATGATTAATGGATGTATGAATGAAGATAAGTTTTTACTTTTGGAGCTCAGGGAGAGTTAAATAGAGGAGGTGGCCCATGAGCTGAACCTTGAAAGATGGATAGGCTCACGAGAGGCAGAAGAGATGTGGGTGATAAGGTATTCCAGAGAGGACACTAAAAACAGCATGAGCCAAGGCATCCATGTGCAAGGTATAGAGAAAAGACCAAAGACCTGGGGTGTGCTGGAGGCAGAAGAGAGGATTATAGAGGGGAATTGGGTTAGATGGAACAGGAAAGGTGAGTTGGTGCCACTTGGTAAAGAGTGTTTAATGCCTCACTGACGAATTTGGACTTTATCCTGTAGGGTTAAGGGGATTGTGAAGAAGAGCTCTGAGCAGGTGAATGTCCAATCAGTCTTTTGCTTTAGGAAGCTGATCCTTTCCTACTGGAGGGAAGGGTGACTTGGAGCAAGGAAATCAAGGAGCAGGAGTCAGGTTAGGAGACTCTGTAGCTTCTCATTTGATATCAACATTGTCTGTATATTTTAGATCTTCCTAATAGACCAGGTCTTGTGAAGCTCTGTGGCCCCACTTGGTTTATGTTAACTGAGTCACTGCTGAATTTGGTGGTAGTGATGATGGTGGTAACAATAATACCTCCTGAGTGCCCTTTCCGTGGGGTTTTGTTTCTCCTTGTTTTATTTTGACTTACATGTTACTAGTTTTTGATTTATTAATATATGTGCACAGGGTAAAGATTAAAATAGAACAAAACCGTAAGACTCCCCCATCTCTGATCACCACTTACTCAGTTCTCTTTCCCTGATGAAGGAAATTCTCACTACTAGAGATTTTTTGTGACTCCTCCAAGAGATACTGTATGTGTAAAGATGAAATGTGTACAAATACTCTCTTCACCTTTATTTACTGAGGTATAATTGATACATCAACTACACATGTTTAAAGTGTGCAAGCTGATAAGTTTTGACATACGTGTACCGTGAAACTATCACCATAGTCAAGGAAATGAACATATGCCTATCCCTTGTGCCCTTTGTCACCCTTTCCTCCTGCCCCTTCCTCCCCAGCCCCTCCTCCCCCTGCCCTCTGGCAACCGCTGTTGTGCTTCTTGTTGGTATAGATAACTTTGCATTTACTAGGTGCAGTGTAAATGAGATAAAACAGAATGTACACTTTTTTGTCTGGCTTCTTTCACTCAGCGTAATTATCTTGAGATTCACACATATTGTCGCATGTGTCCATAGTTTGTTCCTTTTTATCGTTGAGGAGATTTCCATTGTATGGATATACCACAATTTGCGTATCCATTCTCCTGTTGGTAGACATTTGGGCTGTTCCAGTTTGAAGCTATTACAAATAAAGCTGCTAAGAACATTTGTAGACAAGTCTTTGTACTTACATATGCTTTCATGTTTCTTAATAAATACCTAATAGCACTAGTGGAATTTCTGGGTTATGTGGTAGGATTATGTTTAACTTTTTAAGAAACAAACTATTTTCCAAAGCAGTTGCACCATTTCATATTTCCATGAGTAGCATCTGAGAATTCTAGTTCCTCCACGTCCTCACCAACACTTGGTGTGGTCAGTCTTTTAATTTTAGTCATTCTAACTGCAAGTTGTTTTTGCTCACATTGTCACACTCGATTCCTGTATGGACTTTATACTTCCTAGTCATCAACGCTGATCTTCGTCAAGTCTTTCTTCCTCTTTCTTTTCCCTGTGGTCTTTGTTTTCCCTATTTAAATTATATCTATTCCCTATTTAAATTATATCTCTTTCTTTGCCCCTCTAGACTTCTTGCACTTTTAACAAAGGGCATTCCTCTCTCGTACATCTTTAGCTGATGAGCAATTTGCTCTCTTATCTGTAAACTTTAAACATCCTGATAAAAAGATACAAGGAAAGTTTCATTTTTTTTTTTTTTTTAATCTGTATCAATACAATCTGTAGATCACCTTATACACATCAGGGTGTTCAGAAAGGGGTGAAGAGCCAGGAGACACGAAACCTGGGCTTGACCTTGGGCATGTGACTTTGAGTAAGTCCCTTACCCACTCCAGACCTCAGTTTCTTTGTCTTTAAAATGGGGATTATGATGTTTGCCCCAACTCCTTCATAGGTTTACTGTGAAGAACAAGTTTATATTTATTCATTTTCTTAACAAACATTTATTGTTGCACCCAGTCACCAAACATTATCCCACGTTCGAGGAACAAAAGGTGAACAAGATAGACATGGAGCTCACATTCTAGGAATGCACATTAAATTGTTTTTTTTAACTGTGAAGAATTATCTAAATATTAGGGGATATGATTATTTATTACCAAGCTACTCTCTTCTGACTCTGGGCAACAAGAGATCTCTTACATTGGCTGCGCTTCTCCACTTAAACCAATGTGTCTTTTTCCTTTACAACTAGGCTTCATTTACCTCATTAGAACTTCATATTCAAGACTCTTCCTATTACCTCTCAGTGCAGAAGCCATAAATTTATGAATCAGAAACACATTCTTTTGGAAACCCATACTGCTCTGTTTTTGTTAGAACCCTGGTGAGCACATAAGGAATTAAGTCTTTGACACTACTGTTTGCCCCACGTCTCCGTGACATCTGTCCACCTGCAAGGACTGTTTAACAGCCATTGTCTTCATTCCCAGGATCTGGAATTGTAATGATGAGAAAGAAGCCTCAAAACATTCTGACTGCAAGAGCAGTGCTGATAGGCTTCCATTTCTAATGAGTAAGCACGTGGGTGAGCACTCCTCTGAGGCTAGAGCATTTCCCGGAATCCTGTTGATTTTCATCATCCATCCCAGCATGTAAAAAGCCATGTCTCGTCCTGACTTCTAATGCTATTGGACAGACCTGAGAGAATTTCCTCTGTTCTCAATCTTCCCTTGTTTGTTTGTTGACTATCAATAATGCTTCATTCATTAATTTTTTTATTGAGATATAATTCAAATAGCATACAATTCCATGGGTTTTAGCATATTCACAAGGCTATCTTTGTTTTGTTTCCTTTTTTATTTCCTAGGGAAAAAAAAAAAAAAGCCCTAATCACTCATTTATTGATTCAACACATATTCATGGAACACCTATGATGTACTAGTTATAAAAGTATAGAAGTAAAAAAAAAAAAAAAATCAGATTAAAAATCCCTGCCATCATGGAACTTGCATTCTAATAGGAGACACAAACAATAACCAAATAGAACAATGGAGTATTCCAGAGGTAATAAGTGGCATGGAGAAAAATAGAGTAGGAGAAGGATAAGATGTGCAGTTGGTGGTGGTTGGGAGGCGGACTTGTAATTTTAAATTGGGTGGTTAGGGGATGTCTCATGAGAAGGTGACAGTTAAGCAAAGACACAAAAGAAATGAGGGACAAGCTATGCGCTTATCAGGGAGAAAGGAGTTGAGACAGAAGAAAGAGTAAGTGCAAAGGCCGTAAGTTGAGAGAAGTGTTCCAGAAACAGTCAGGGGCCAGTGAGGCTAGACCCCAATGAACGAGGGGGACAATCATGAGAAATGACCTCAGAGAGGGCAATGGTGGCCTGCAGGCACTTGTATGCAGACATTAGCTTTAATCCTCAGTAAGGATGGGAGCCATTGTAGAGTTTGGAACAGAGGAATGACATGATCTAACTTACCTCTTACAGAAACCTGCTGGCTGCTGTGTGGACTGTACAGGGCAAGGGAAGGAAACCACCTAGTTAGAAGGCTAATTGCAGTAAGCCAGGTGAGAGAGTAGTAACATAGACCAGGTAGATAGCAGTGCTATAGAGGGTGAGGAGTAGTCAGATTCTGGGTACATTATGACTGAAGAGACAACAGGCTGGACTGATGAATCGCATATGGGGTTTGAGAGCGAGAAGTCAAGGATGACTCATAGATGAAATCGGCAGTGCTGAAGGGTAACTGCTAATTAGTGGTACTGGGTAGGGGTACCACTAATTAGCAGGTGGATCCAGTAATGCAGCTTGGCATACGGCATTTATTCCATAGGAAAGATAAATATTTAGGCCTGAAAACCTGTGAATTGTTCTCAGCTTCTCAAATTAATAGAAGACCAAAAAAAAAAAAAAAATCAAACATGACTTATTATCACACTATTTCTAAAATATGACCTAGCTATTTAGGCATCAAATTGTAAAGTAGATTGTATGTGTGATTTTATTTTTATTTTGAGACTAAAGACCATTATTTTGCTTTTATTTAATCAAATAGTCAACCACCTTAATTGGTTAACTGGAAAATTTAACATATTGCAGCTGTTGCAGGGGTTTAGAAAAGTGACCAGTTCTATTTGTTTATAACAACCTTCCATATGCTAAACAGTTTTATTTAAGTTAATAACATCAGTTGCTTGTATTACTACCTCAACCATAATATAATAATTGCTTTTTGTTAATACACTCTGCACAAAAACGTATCTAAATGGATGTAGGCTTACATCGGACCTAATTAGTACCTGGTTGGAAGAGTGAATTGTGTTCCTCTCTTTCAAAATCTCCATTCAGTGATGTCATTTTGGCAGCTTGAAATCAGCCATGGTGGGAGAATTTACACCACAGATATTGGCAAATGATATAAATCAGGGGGAGGGCTGTTTGTTTCTTCACAGAGCAGGTTAACCAGACACCACTGGGCATAGCAGCTTGTAGGGTTATGAATGCCAGCTTTACGCCACACAGCAAGGGCATTGAGGAAGAAGGGTCGCAGTGGGTGCCATCTTCCCCAAAGGGGAGGAGTGTTTCATCTCTGACATTGTTTAGAATTTCCAGCTCAAAGTAATAGTAAGAGGAGGTCAACTTTAAGTCTTTAAATTCTCTACAGTGTTCTCCCTATTGCCTACACCGAGGGAAGACACCTCCCACCCACTCCCACCTCCGTTCTACTTACTGGCTGGTAACTATGGGTGTTACATTTAACCTCTTAAGCCTCAGTTTCCTCATCTGCCAATGAGAATCATAAAGCCTACCATGCTGGTTTATTGTGAAGACTGGAAACAATAGAAAGTACACAGCATATGCTCATGAATGGTAATAAGTATGAATAAAACTTTGAGGGTTTCCTCATAGACTTAAAAGAGGGGGACAAAACAAAAAATTACAGATCAAAAGCAGCTTTGTATCTGATCTTCTTTCCAGCCTGCAGGCTTTGTTCATGCTGTTCCCCTCAACTGGAGCCACTTCTCCCCAATTTCTGCAGCTTCAGACTCTGTTCATTCTTCGAGGTTGAACCAATTGCTACCACCTCTGTGAGGCTTTCTCTTACTCCCTCAGCTGACAACATCTTTCCATCCTTCAAAATTCCAGGCCCCTTGGGAAATCTCTGGCACTACCCCAGACTTCTGGATTAGGATCTGCAGTTTAACAAGATCCCCAGGGGATTTCTGTTTACGTTAAGATTTAAGCAGCCCTGCTCTAAACCATGGTTCTCCAACTTGGCTGCACATTGGAATTGCCTGGGGAATTTTTTAAAATCTTAATGCGTAGGCCCCACCTTAATAGATTCTGACTCAGCTGGACTGGGGTGCAGCCTGGACATCAGGCCTTTTTTAAAACTCCCAGGTGTTACTAGTATGCAGCAAAGTTGGAGAACCACAGCTCTATAAGCTCCCCTCATGCTCTCTAATTGGCCTTAAGGCTCTCATGGGCTGGTTATTTGTGTCCATGTTTGTTTTCCCACGTCTATTAAACTCTAAGTCTTTTAAGAGCAAGATCTGTTGTTTTATTCAATTGCTATCACCTTGTCTCTAATCATGTAATACCTAGTATTTAAAAACCAAACCAAACCCACTGTTGTCAAGGCAATTCCAACTCATGGCTACCCCATGTGTTACGGGGCAGAGCTGCTCCATGGGGTTTGCTTGGCTATAAGCTTTATGAAAAGGAGCCCTGGTGGCTCAAAGGTTAAGCGCTTGGCTGCTCATCGAAAGGTTGGCGATTCAAATCCGTCCAGCGGCTCTGCAGGAGAAAGACCTGGCAATCTGCTCCTGTAAAGATTATGGCCTAGAAAACCCTGTGGGAGAGTTCCTCTGTCACATGGGGTCACTGTGAATCAGAATCACCTCAACAGCACTCAACACCAACAGTCTTTATGGAAGGAGAGCACCAAGCCTTTCTTCCGCAGCACCACTGGGTGAGTTTGGACCACCAGCCTTTAGATTGTGCCGCCCAGGGACCTAGCCATATGAAAACCAAAAATCAACCCTTTAGAGGGGAGAATGCTGACATGTCGTGGGGTTGTTAACCAGTGCCATAGAACAATGGGTGTACTGATTGTTTGACGAGAAACTAGTATGTGCTGTAAACCTTCATCTCAAGTACAATAAAAAGAAAAAAAAAAAATCAACGCTTTGCCATCAAGTCAATTCCGACTCATAGCGACCCTATAGGACAGAGTAGAACTGCCCCATAGGGTTTCCAAGGAGCACCTAGTGGATTTGAACTTCTGACCTTTTTGCTCTTAACCACTCTGCCACCAGCGTTTCCAGCCATATAGTAGTCATTTAATAAATATTTATTGAATGGATGATGAACAAATTATTTATTTGTAATCTAAAAATTTTCTCCTCTCAATACCGGAAGAGTAGGTTTTATGCTAATTTGACGACTGGTTGGACATACTCTTGAAGTTGTGGAATTATTTCCTCTTTGGTTCTAAGTAAAGACTGAATCTCTGAAGAGTAGGAGGCTGGTGGCTACAATGGTTTTTTAACTGAGAATAGATTTCCTGGGAACCAGCAAGGCCAGCCATGAGCTGCTTATAGAAAGCCACAGTGTGGAATCCGGAGACTCCAGAGGGCGATGCAAACCGGTGCAGCCCATCCCCACACACTCCCAGTTCGATTCAGAACCTCTGGCTGAAATATGATGATGTTTTTGTTTCTTCCTCTCCAGGGTGCCATTCGGATATTTATGGGGATTGTTGTTCTCACTATGAAGGCATCTGTTATTGAAATGTTCCTGGGTAAGTACTTTTATATGTGTATCTGGATACTCTTTGAACATTTTCCTAAGGGCCAAAATGCCTGCCAAGAAAAGTTTTAAACCAAGACAGAACATATAAATAATACAGTGTATCTTTTTACTATAAACATGTTAGAGAAAACTTTAAGTGAGAATGTTAAATGTAGATCAAATTCAGAGTGTGTGTATGTGTATACAAGGGAGGCTTGGTGGCACAGTGGTTAAGCCCTAAGCTGGTAACCAAAAAGGTTGGCAGTTCAATCCCACCAGCCACTCCATAGGAGAAAGATGTGGCAGTCTGTAAAGATTTACAGCCTTGGAAACTCTGTAGGGCGGTTCTGCTCTGTCCTATAGGGTTGCTATGAGTCAGAATCGACTGGATGGCAGTGGGTGTAGTTTTTTGGGTTTAGTATACACTTTTTTTTATACAAAGCAAATATCTGTATTATATATGTGGGTGTCTATATATTATGTATTACCCACCCAAAAACACATATATATACACATATCTGTGCGTGGATTCAGCAACTAAGAAATATTTTACATGGAGCCTATTTACAGATTCCTAATTTAGAGATTTTTGTTTCTTATTTAATTTTCAAAAAATACATACTATCACTAACAGACATGGCCTTACTTGTAACATTGGCAACTCACACTTTTAGAGATGAAACACTTCAAACTTACCCATTATCACCAGGGCTTCGGACCAAGCCCAGCGGTAATCTTCTGTTAATCCTGGCCCTTCAGTGCTGTGGCCTTGTCGGGTAGGGTGACCCTGCGTGTCACTGTGAAACTGTTCCCAGGGGAAGGAGGAAAGGCCCTTCAGACAGTCAGAGTGTTTAAGATCTGTGCAGACAGAGTCTAAAGCTACACAGCAGAATTGGGAACCTGAGCAGAAAGAGGTAACACGGCCGAGAAGACAAGGAAGGTTCTGGGCATGGTGGAAGAAGCACTGGACTAGGAAGCAGGGGATTCGTGTTCTAGTCCTGACTCCACCATCAATTTGTTCATTCTGCCAAGTCTCTCCACCTCCCAGGGCCTCCATTTCCTTTTCTGTAAATTATTGTGGGTGAGGTATTAACCACCCAGCCCTAAAACTAATGTGGCTGCCAGATATCTAGAGCAGCTTAGTCAAATTTTCCTGTCTAAGTCACCCTCTCCTGTAGCCAAACATAAACCAGTTGGCAACCAGTCAACTCCAACTCATGGCAACCTCATGTGTTGTAGTGTAGAACTGTGTTCCATAGGATTTTCAATAGTCGATTTTTTGAAAGTAGATCACCAGGCTTTTCTTCCAAGATGCCTCTGGGTAGACTCAAACCTCCAATCTTTCAGTTAGCAGCCCAGCTTGTTACTGTTTGCACCACCCAGGAAGCCAAAGATACGGGCACTAATAATGTCTTGAGGCACGCTACGATCTGGGCAGTATCAATCAGGCCTCCTCCCTGGCACTATCTCCTGCCCCTCTCAGGTCTGGACACCTGGGCCAGGAGCCCTTCCTCCATCATTGCTGCTGTATTAAAAGCTGGGCAAGGTCTAAGGTTTAGGGACCCTAACAGCACATCTACAGCTTTCAGTACACCTGGCCTGCATTAGCACACTGGAGAATATTCACCTGGGAAGCAAGAAGTCCTTCCTCTCCACTTCACCCTTTTGAGAGGCTATCTCCCCTCCCATACTAACCTATAGTTTGGTAGGTTTCTATCATACAGCAGGGGTAGGAATAGGAAGGATGCAGCTGGTGTAAAACAAAATGAATCAATCCAGCAAACAAACCCTGAAGCCACCTCGTGCTCTGCCAAGCTCTCCAGCACCACAGAACCAAGACGGATGATGCGACTACCCTTCCTTGTTCCCCTGTCCCTTTTGGCCTGCCTTCTGTAAAACTGGTTCCCCTTCAGGGTTGTTCATTCATGAAGCAAGAAATGAAAATGAAAAAAGGAGACCCCTATTCAGAAATTCCCTCTCTAAGTCCTCACATGTCTGCCTGCCAGCATCTCTCCAATCCACCCACGTGGCTTCATCCCAGGGGCCATTTCCTCCATTAAGTACCCCAGAACCCCTCCCCCGGGCACTGTGACAGCCTCCCTGCCGCAGATCTTTACCCCCTAACTGGTCTTCACCACACCCGATCAATCGCCCTGAAGCACACATCCCATCACCACTCTCCTGATTTAAGCTCCGTGGGGTTTTCCTGTTGCCTGTAAGATGGATCCCAAGTTTTAAAGCACCTTGCTTGGGAGGCCTTCCTGATATGGCTCCTCCTGTCCTTTGCTATTCTCACCTCGCACCACAGCCCTCACCCTGGCACTGAAATTCTAGTTTCCCTGAAGTCTGTGTCATTTCTCACCTCCAGGCCTCTGAGCACTCTGTTCATTCCCCCAGAAGGCTGTTATCCCCCACATGCCACATATCCACACCTCCCTGGCCTGGCAAATCCTACTGGTTCTCCAGGAAGCTGCCCCCCTCCCCCCCCCCCCGCCACAATTAGATCCAGCTATCTTCCTGTGTGCTTCTTTGGCACATTGTATTCACCTTCTCTCTGGTCTGGCTCCCCCCAAAGACTGCAAACTCATCGAGGGCAGGAGTGTGCCATGCTCACTGTTGTATCTCCAGGGCTCAGCATATCTCATAGCCACTCAATAAATATTGAACATAAATGATTGTTCCTAGGGACAAAATGCTGGATTTTTAAAGTACCCAGGCCATCCAAATGATCCCCAAATCCCTCCTAATTAACACCAATTAAATGTTTCATTAGTCTGTGTCAGAACTAGCATGTTAGGTTTAGACATGTTGAAGTTATGATATAGCATGGTTTCATGTTGCCTACCGTCAGTGGAGAACACATATAATGAATGCGGGCACTGTGGGGAGCAAGCGGAATAAAGAGGCAAACTTAGATTCTAGTTCCAACTTCTGCCCCAGATAACTGCATACCTTTAACCAAGATGTTAACTTTGACCTTGTCTTCCTTTCTATAAAATTCAGGGATGCCCTCCTAAGCTCCTCCCAGCTTGAACATGCTATGTTTTGAAGCATAATTTCATGGTTTATGGGATTATAGAGAATAAATTGTCATATCATTGCCATGACGCTCTACTTTATTTGGAGCTAAATGCTTCATTGAGTACATGATCCCAAATTAAACCCTGGGGAAGTTCAAACTGCTGTAAGATGATCTACCTTATACATCCAGTTTCTGGAGGGCATTGTGGACACTACTCATATCAGCATATTGGGGTTTCTAAAAAGATCTAAAAAGTTTATGGGATAGAATGAGGCATTTCTTTAAAAGTATTCAGTAAATATTTATTGCTTTAATCATTGATTAGTTGTTCTGGCATTTCATGTCTTTTCTTGAAAGTAGATGGATTCTGAATATAAATCATGACTGACAGGAAAAGTGGGAAATGTGAGCACAGATAACCATGCCACTGTTTTTAGAAATCACTTTTCATTATTATAAATCTATATGATTTCAATATGACAAATTAAAAAATAATCTATATAAAATATATACTGTATACATAAATAAAGCATAAAATGGAGAAAATACAGAAAAACATAAGAGATGATAATTCTGCCATTATTCATATTTTTGCAAATTTATTCCAGTTATTTCTCCCTGTGTATACTCTAACTTTATCAAAATCATTCTTTAGGTTAGAGCTGAGCTCTCTCCCCGTCGCTTAACATTGTTCTATGCATCAGTTGTCTTAAATGCTTAGGATTTTCCTATTACTGGACATTTCTAGTATTTCTTTATTTTCAAATTGCCATTAGAAATAATGAGGTGATGAGCATCTTTGTACATAAATCTTTGTCTACCTCTCTGATTATAAACCAAAAGAAACCTAAACCCTTTGCCTTTGAGTTGATTCTGACTCATGGCAACCCCATGTGTGACAGAGTAGAACTGCTCCACAGGGTTTTCTTGGCTGTAATCTTTACCGAAGCAGATTGCCAGGTCTTTCTCGATTGTAACTTGAGGTATAACTAAGGGTGTATTTTCTAGGTCAAAAGATATATGTTCAAGACTCTTGAAATGTAGTTTCTTAGTTATCTAATGCTGCTATGACAGAAATACCACAAGTGGATGGCTTTAACAAACAGAAATTTATTCTCTCACAGTCTAGGAGGCTAGAAGTCTGAATTCAGGGCACCAGCTTCCAGGGAAGACTTTCTCTCTCTGTTCATTCTGGGGGAAGATCCTAGTCATCAGTCTTTCCCTGGTCTAGGAGCTTCTCTGCACAGAGGCCCCAGGTCCAAAGGATGCGCTGCACTCCCTGCGCTGCTTTCTTGGTGGCATGAGGTCCCTCTCCTCTCTGCTTGCTTCTCTCTTCTATATCTCAAAAGAGATTGACTCAAGATATAACCTAATCCTGTAGATTGAGTCCTGCCTCATTACCATAACTGCCTCTAATCCTGCCTCATCATAGAGGTTAGGATTTATAACATATAGAATAATCACATCAGATCACAAAATGGAGGACAACCACGTAATACTGGAAATAATCGCCTAGCAAGTTGACACACATTTTAGGGGGACACAGTTCAATCTATAGCATGTAGTAACAAAGTGCTTTCCAGAATGGCTCTACCTGCTTAGACATCAAGATCAGTGTCTGGGAATACCTAACTCCAAATCCTTGCCGGGATTAAGTATAATCTTATTTTCGGTATTTCCTGACAGGAAATGAGAAAACATTCCCTTGTTTTGCTTTAGCTTGCAATTTTTGTCATTAATGAGACTGAACATTGTTTCAAGCTTATTTATTTGCATTTTCTCTATCTATAAATTATCTGTATAATCAATGTTTTTTTTAATTGACGTAAAAAAGTTATACCTCCAGTATCTTAACTATACTGATTGAAACCCCAAGAAAAGAAATAGAGAGAGAGGAGTAGGGTGAATTTTTTTATTTGAGAAAGCAGTTTTAACATTTAAAGTGTTTTGAAATTTCAAGCTCTACTGAAGAAGGGTGTAAACTTTTCATGTTAATCAAAACTGGAGCATTGTATTTGAAAAGATTTGAGAAACATTACTGCCGAGTGAGTAAATCACATCACCTTGGAACTTTGGATTCTAGATTCAATTTCCTCAAGGCTTCTAGACACTCCTGGGCTTAGGAACCCGCAGAAGGGACTGGTTTTCATATTTGTCTGCCCTTTGTACTTGCAAGTGAGCACTGAGCAGCCCATCCTAACAGTGCTGAGAGTTGTAAACCACTTGCCACAGAAACATAGGTGCAGGAGGGCAGTGTTTGGTTTTCCACAAGAATTGATATCAAAATTTGTCACTATTTTACCTAGTCTCTCTACTTAACTTGCTTAATTTTTTTCTATATATTTATTTAGTACTTGTAAAAATATGCTAGGATTCTAGATATTTATTTTTGTGCATAAAATAAATATGTGGCCTTTGCACAGAGTTTGATGACACAGAAACTACTATAAAAATTAGACCTCCAGGACACTCACACCTACCCAAGCCCCAGAAGTAAATAAAACCTAAAAAATACCTGCCTTCA
Organism: Elephas maximus indicus; assembly: GCF_024166365.1. Classification (NCBI taxonomy): domain Eukaryota; kingdom Metazoa; phylum Chordata; class Mammalia; order Proboscidea; family Elephantidae; genus Elephas; species Elephas maximus. Next base: position 27,702,815 of record NC_064844.1, on the reverse strand, counting down.
TTCTACTTGGCTGGGCTTTTGCTTCTCACTCAGTTCTCCTTCATGTTTCTGGTCTTGCGGGACATGAGTGTCAACTGGCCAGACCTCCATGAATGCTAATAGTCAAAATTGAGGATAATTCAGGGGCTGCATCATTGGCACAGATTAGCTCGATAATCAAAAGATAAATAATACTTTGTCTTAATGCTGTGATATTGCCACTTTTTCCTTCAAAACCCGTTGAAAATTTTTATTTTATTTGTACTAAGTCCATTTATACCTAAATCAAGCATCTGTTTTCTCTTAAAACAAACACATAACCTAGGGGGTAAAATGTCTATTTTGAATGTTCTTTTTCCCCATGTTCATCTCCAGAGCACCAACACCATCCAGAAAGTGAGTTTCTCAGAAAAGTGGCTAAAATGGAAGCCAGTAGAGTGGCACCACCTTTGGGTGGGTGAGCTGGGAGAAGGCCCAGAGAGGAAGAAAGAAGAACAGAGAATTCACTAGCCTCTTAAAAGGAAAAACTGTGCTTTTCTGTCCACAAGAAGAATTAGTACAGATACAGAGAAGTGAGCATTTTCATACGTTACTACCAAAAAATAAATAAAACCAAACCCATTGTCACAGAGTGGATTTTGACTCATCATGACCCCTTGTGTTACAGAGTGTTGATTCCATCCACGTGTTACAAAGTAGAACTGAACTCCATAGGGCTTTCCTGAAATTAAATCTTTACAGAAACAGATCATCGGGACTTTCTTATGCAGAGACACTGGATGGGTTTGAACCATGAGCTTTTCGGTTGGTTGTTGTTGTTAGATGCCGTTGAGTTGGTTCCGACTCACAGCAACCCTATGTACTACAGAACAAAACACTGCCCGGTCCTGCACCATCCTCACAATTCCTCTTATGCTTGAACCCATTGTTGCAGCCACTGTGTCAATCGATTGGTAACCAAGTCCAAATAGTTTGAGCCATCCAGGGACTCCTTTGCGTAATAATAGTAGAAGTATAAATTGGTTTTAAAATTACTATGACAGATTTTCACAATATGTATGAAAATTTAAAGTGGCCATAGCTTTCAGACAAGAAATTTTATTTGGAAATTTATTTAAGAAAATAATAAACATAATATACAAAACAAAATAAAAATAAAAATAAAACATAAACCAGCCACTACATCAGCCTGAGACCAGAAGAACTAGATGGTGCCCAGCTACAACCGATGACTGCCCTGACAGGGAACACAGCAGAGAACCCCTGAGGGAGTAGGAGAGCAGTGGGATGCAGACCCCAAATTCTGGTGGAAAGACCAGACTTAATGGTCTGACTGAGACTAGAAGGACCCCGGAGGTCATGGTCCCCAGACCTTCTGTTAGCCCAAGACAGGAACCATTCCCAAAGCCAGCTCATCAGACAGGGATCAGACTGGACTATGAGACAGAAAATGATACTGGTGAAGAGTGAGCTTCTTGGATCAAGTAGACACATGAGACTATGTGGGCAGCTCCTGTCTGGAGGGAAGATGAGAGGGCAGAGGGGGTCAGAAGCTGGCCAAATGGACACAAAGATACACAGTGGAGGGAAGCAATGCACTGTCTCATTAGGGGGAGAGCAATTAGGAGAATATAGCAAGGTGTATATAAATTTTTGTATGAGAGACTGACTCGATTTGTAAACTTTCACTTAAAGCACAATAAAAATTAAAAAAGAAAATAATAATGGACCTGTGCTATTTATAATAAGAAGTCTATTCATCAAGGATTGGCTAAATTATGCAAATCCAGCAGGCAGTTAAAATGATTGTGGAAAGAACATTTAACAACAAGGAAAACATATTGGTCTATATCCTTAAGCAGAATAAGTTATAAAATATTGTGAACAGTATGAGTATGATCAAATGTTTGTTTAAATTTACCCATGTAAGTATGCATACACATAGAAAAAGACTGGAAACTATTCTACTTCTGTGATCACCATATTTTCTGTACTGTTTTGAGTTTTTTACATTTCCTACTCGGAACATGTATTACCTTGGTAATAAGGAAAAATAAGTCAGCATTATTCTTTTTTAACCCAAGGCTTAACAGGAAAATATATTATTTTAGTAATAAAAAATCAGTCACTATTTTTCAAAAACACAGGGCTCAGTTTCATCTTACCTGCTTGGAAGTAAACTGGTCATGTGACTATGAATTGAAAGGATAAAGAATTTCCCTTCCTTCCCCAACCTTTATGCTTCCTGAGGACCAAAAACAAACCAAACCCAGTGCCATTGAGTCAATCGCAACTCATAGCAACCCGATAGGACACAGTAGAACTGCCCCATAGAGTTTCCAAAGAGCACCTGGCAGATTCGAACTGCTGACCCTTTGATAAGCAGCAGTAGCACTTAACCACTACACCACCAGGGTTTCCTTCCTGAGGACAGTAGTGTCTAAATGCCATCTAAGGTTCTGCTCTTATTTCTGAGTAGGGAGCCCAGCCACCTGTAGTCGGCCTCCATGGGGCACAGAACCAAGGGCTGCTACAGAGGACACCAGGGCCCTCAGACTCACACCTCAGACCCCATGATGAGTCTCTCCCTCTTCTCTACTACCCTATCTCCTTCCCTTTTCTTCCCAAACAGCCTCTCTTCTGAGCTTTTTTACATTTCCCCTCCATTCAGCCTTTCCTCGGTCATACTTGCACACACACACTTATGCACGCATACACATGCACACACACAATCCTCTACGCTAGTCGTTTGGAAACTCACTATGCAACAGTGGGATGAGCACAGGAGGGGCCTGTGTGCTACCTCTATCCTTCATTCCTGGGACCAGGCAGATTAGAAGCCTTCTCCAGGCCTTCATTCTCTCCTTTGGGAAGAAGAGCCTGTAGGGTTGGTATGGTGAAATTTAAAAACAGCGAAGCAAAGGGTAGGTGTCCAAGAGGTATTTTGGAAAGGAGCTTTCAGCGGAGGTTAACAAATGCATACAAACTATACATCTTATTTCCCCAACCTTAATATAAGGGAAAATTATCTCAATGAGAATGGTTTAATGTGTGATTAAAGCAAAAACAATGGTCAAAAGAAAGTGTTCAGGTGAAATAATATTGATTAGATTTTTTTGTATTTCCTTCATGTAGTTTTTCTGGTGACTGGAATACATTCAAATAAAGAAATTACAAAGAAGATTAAAAGGCCCAAGTTCGGTAAGTAAAATTGCAACTCCTCTTTAGCATAGGCTTGTGTCTCCAATGTGGAAGGTCAATATGCTTGTTTTAGATAATTTGGAAGGTTTTTTTTTTTTTTTTTTTTTTGGGTCTTTATCTCAATTACTTTCATTCAAACTAATCAGTGATGAATTTTATATATTTCCAACCTCAATCCAGAAAGAAGGAGTCCGATATTAGGGTAAAAGGTATTTAGTCCCATGGCACTGGAAAATCACAAAGTGCACATACAAAGACCAGAGACACTATGTGCCTGAGGCTAACTTAAGTAGGCATTTTCCCGCTATTGAAACGCTGTCTCGATTCCCCATACCAGAAAATTTGGTCTGGCTCATACAAAGATCCAGCAAGCCTCCCCAGAAAAGCCCATCAGATTTCATACCCAGTCAGTAGAAAAATAAATTTCATTTTTGGGCAGTGCACCAGTTAAGATTGGATAATAGAAAATCTAAAATACCAGTCACTTAAAATAGATAGAAGTTTATTTCTCTCTTCCATAAATATTGTCAGTCTGGGATTTTATGGAAGCTGCACAATCTTCTGGGACCCAGACTCCTCCTGTCTCGTCGTTCTGCCATTCTCAACATGGCTCCCAATTCATTGTCTAAAATGGCTGCCCCAGTTCCATCCATTATGTCCATATCCCTTCACTCCAGGAAGGGATGAAGAAGGCCACATACCAGCTCCCTTTAAAGATACTTCAGAAAGTTGAAAACACCACTTGTGCCAATAGTAAGGGAAAATGTATTGATTTCAAGCAGCCATGTGCCTAGTTAAAAATAAGGGGTCCTGTTACTAAGGAAGGAGGGAAGAACAGATATTGGGAGACATAGATTTTTAAGCTTGAAGGAGGCTTGAGTTAAGGTGTATTTATAAAAGGCCAGAAAAGACAAACTCTAGATATAGTCAGTATTCTATGCTCTTCACAACTGAAACTTTCTTTATAGGCATTAAATTTAAGTGCCTTGAAATCAGCAACATTAACAATTTGAAATAAAAGAAATTTGCTTCATATACCACCCTTTTTTCTTCTGTTCCTTTAAAACCTATTTGTGGAATTTCCTGTTGAAATGAAACCAAAAGGGCAGACAGCCACAGCCTCCTAGCCTGAAATACTAAAAAAAGAGTCGGTTGTTTATTTATTCCTGTCAGGACCAAGAGCCAAGAGGACTGGACCTGGGGCAGACGTGTGTTCAAAACAGTGATTGGATTAATATGGAGACAAATGCACGAACAAGTATGAATTCCTTTGGGCTGTTTCCGGTATCTTCATTAACTCATATACAAAAAGCATGAAAGGCTCCATGATTACCATGACAACAGTTTTCAATGACTATGAAAGCCTGTGCTAAATGACCCAAGAGCAAGCCTCTTTGTGAGATCTCAAACAGATTGAGTTTCCGATATGCTAAATTCTGACTTTATCCTCCAAATCTCCCTAGTGATGCAGCACATTTGAATCAGTAGATGAAAGAAGCCTTTTCTCTAATTAAAAACTCCGGCATAGTCATTAAATAAGGAAAAAAAGATGCAATGAAGGAATTGGATATTCCCAAACCATGGCAATATCTGATTCTTGACCTCAGGAGTATTTCCAAATCACAGTCTATAGCTTGAGGCCAAAATAATTTTCATTTTTTCTATTCAGTGTTGTCAGCTGCTGGGGTAGGTTACTGATGGCAAGGGAAGCACATCATTCATTCATTTGGTGATATTTATTGGGTGCTACATCAGGATAAATGGAGGAAATATTGAATTTGTCAAGGATTTCCTTTTACTTGGGTCTACAATCAATGCCCATGGAAACAGCAGTCAAGAAATAAAATGACACATTGCATTCTGCTGAAAAAGACCTCTTTAAAGTGTTAAAACGTAAGAATATCACTTTCAGGACTGAGGTGCACCTGACAAAATCCATGATATTTTCCATCACCTCTATGCATGAAAAAGCTGGACATGAATAAGGAAGAACAAAGAATTGGTGCCTTTGAATTATGGTGTTGGCGAGGAATGTTGAATATACCATGGACTGTCAGAAGAATGAACAAATCTGTCCTGGAAGAAGTACAGCCAGAAAGCTCCTTAAAAGCTAGGATGGTGAGGCTACATCTCATGTATTTCGGACATGTTATCAGGAGGGATCAGTCCCTGGAGAAGGACATCATGCTTGGTAAAGTAGAGGGTCAGCCAAAGAGAGGTAGACCCTCAAGAACATGGATTGACACAGTGGCTGCAACAATGGACTCAAACATAGCAACAATTCTGAGGATGGTGTAGGACTGGGCAATGCTTCTTTCTGTTGTGCGTAGGATCGCTTTGAGTCGGAACCAATTCAACAGCACCTACAACAACAAAAAACATCGGGTTCTCGCCAAATATCAGGCACTGTATTAGGCACTAGGATACAACAGCAACTGAGACTCCATCTTTTCCCTCACAGAGCTCACACTCTAGAAGCGAAGAAAGACAAATCAACAGACAAATATAATGTAGTATGTATTTTTAATTTTTTTTTTTTTAGGCCAGGGGGAGCTAAAGGTACTCTAAGAGCAAGGAGAAGAAGCTGTGTATCTGAGAGCCCTCCCTGGAGAAAGTGACATTCCCTAAACTGGTATCTGAAAGCTAAAAAGGGGTTGGCCAGAGACATAACCTTAGTTAATCTCTGGTTGACCTAGCCTAGAGGTCCCTCAGTAGTGCAAATGGTTTGCGCTCAACTACTAACAAAATGTTGGTGGTTCAAACCCACCCAGCAGTGCTACAGAAAAGAGGCCTGGTGATCTGCTTCTGTAAATATTATAGCCAGGAAAACCCTTGACAGCACAGTTCTACTCTGTAACACATGGGATCTCCATGAGTCAGAATCAACTCAATGGCAATGGGTTTGTTTTTTGTTTTATTGTGGTCATAGTCTAATCCCTCAAACAAGGGGATTTGGAAAGTCTGACTCCCAAAGCTTGGAGGGAATGTTGTCTTCAGGCAACTTCTGTCCTCTCTCCTGCAACCTTAGGCTCAAGAGGTAGAAGAACATGAAAGCCAGGTACCTTTTTAGACTAGTAAAGGGGGAAAAAATACAATGAGAATAAAAATAAGTTAATATCTTCATAAATTAATCTTCTGTATAGTCCAAGGTAAAGTTTACCTTACTGCACAAGATGAACGTGTTACCACTTTTTTATTAAAGGTAACTTTTCCAAGGTGCTCATTCGTCTGATATGTTTTAGAGCCATAGATCTAGCCTTACCTAGAATCACAGTCATGGCAGGCTCAGTCAACACAAACTACTCAAGCAGTTTCTAACAAATGACCGAAATGCGACTGCATTTTTCTTGATTGTTTAAGGCTACAAATAACAACTAAAGGGTTTAGGTGTATGCATTACACTTTTCCTACGGCAATCATGACACCTATGGATTTTAAAGATTAACTTTATTTATTTGTGGCCACGAAGGCTACATATCCAAAAAAGGTCTACACTTCAATTCATGAGCCTTTCAGTCCAAGTTGTAATAAACACATCGTACATTTCCACATAAATTACGTCCGCCAAAGACTCTAGAAAAATCCCCGCCTGGCAGAGTGTCTGTGCTAGAGAAAGAAAAGCTTTTAAGCTTTAAAATCTCCTCAATAGCTTTTCTACATGTAAAGGAGCCCCAGAAGAGCCCTAGAAGGAATGAACTTAGCCCAAAGTGGTGTCAGGTAAGATAGTGTTACACAGATGAAAACCTCAATGATTAACTCCATACAACACATTGAGCAGTAGCCGTTGAGTCAATTCCAACTCATGGTTATCCCATGTGTGTCAGAGTTGAACAGTAGTTCATAGGGCTTTCAATGGCTGATTTTTTGAAAGTAGATCCCAGGCCTCTTTTCCAAGGAACCTCTGGGTGGGTGGACTCAAAATTTCAATCTTTCCAAGCTCATTAACCTTTTGCACCACCCAGGGACTCCATACAACTGGCTGCCTGTTCTGCAAAGTCTTTGACTTCAGTGAGCTTCCAATGTCATATGAGATAAAATAAAAGTATGCAAAGGAAAACCTTTCTGGACTCAACCCCCCTCCCCAACACAGGCCTATACAAATCTAGTTTAGGTGACCCCTGTATGCACTGTACTTCCTCTATCAAGGCTTACCGTATATCGTTATTAGAGCTTTTTCATACAGCCTGTCTTCCTAGCTAGACCAAAAGCCCCACGAGGACATAATTAGATTTTAATAGGTAATTGTTGGATGGATGGGTGGATAGGTAGGTGGGTGCATGGGTGAGTGGATGGACAGATGAATGAACAACAAAAAAGATTATAAAACAAAGCAAATGTGGTAAATAAATGCTACATAAGAAAAACAAGGAGTCTGTGATAGGATTCATACCAGTTTCAAGAAACAGCCTTTAATATGAGGCATTAAAAATAAGTAGAGTTATACAGGTAGAGATAGGTGGGAGGGCTTTCTAGGTCAGCAGAGCCCAGATATCATGGGGAACAAGTAGAAGGGGAGGTCAGGAAACAATGAGTGGCTTGGTTGGCTTAAGTGTTGAGGAGTCAAGGGAGCTGGAGCTGAAAGGTGGATTAGGACCATGCAGTGCTAGACTGAGAAGCTTGGTTCTTGTCATTGGCTAGAGTACGGAGCCCTGACTGTTTTCTGAGTGGGAGATTTTCATGGCAATGACAACAATCAGTGAGATAAACAACAGCAAGATACTCTCCAAGGGCAGTGAAGCTACATTCTGAAACATTACATTTATTTCTGTGGAAATAGATTTAACTTGGGGTGAAATGTGCAACCTTTCATTCACATAGTTCTCTTCAATAAATTAACCTTAATACCTTGTAAGGCATGGAAAGATTTTGCAATCATCCCTGAAAGGATGGATGATTCCCAGAGGCGCTGCTGTAGGCATGAAGAGGTGATTGTTCCCAGACTTAGTTACTTAGTACGTTGGGAACTGACAAAGAGAAATCCAACTCTGTGGTTGTAGGACTTTGGTAAGCTTCTTGGGTAAATTCACACATCGTTAGCTGTAGCAACTTGTAAGTAATCCCCGGGGTTTGCTTGCCTGTGCCTGGTGCCAACCTCAGTATCTTCTCCATACAGATTGGACTGTGTGTCCTTTCTCAGACCACAAAAAAGGAAAAAGACTTTCTACCCCTCCTTCTTATGTGTGGGTAAGAAGAAAGGCATATTCTCTCTGCGTTGCAGGTTTTCAGTTGTGTAAACGCTATCATGGCAATTCTCAGAAGTAACAGGAAGGCAATGTAAGGAAAATTATACCAGATAAGTTGTCTTGCAGGAATCTGGGGTAAATGCACGCATACACACACACACTCTCTCATTCATATACACAACCCATTTGTCACAGGTATCCAGCATTTACCCACCGGCAGTTGTGTCAGCTGTCTATGAGTTCAGAAACGCCTATAGAATTAGAGTAGGAAAGCAGCAATTTAACTCCATATCGTCACTTGTAGAAAAGTGTGGCGAAACAGGTTCCTATATGTAGACTTTTGCCTTGGTTCTTTGGAAAAACAGCTTGAGAGATTTCTCCCCTAAGCCCTGAGGAGTTACCTTTGCCCTAGTTTCTACCCCAGAGATTTTGTTACTTTTGTCCAGGTTTACTGGCATTTCCTGGGTAAGCTGTAAACAACTTGACTTTTGTCTGGCCTTGGGCTAGAGCGTGCCCATTGATTGGTATGCACCTTTCAGGGATTGGACAATAAACCCATGCAAATGAAGCGACTACAGACTATGCAAATAAGGTGACTATAGCCTACTATGAAGTGTCTATGGCATGAGGAGAGAGAATTCGACAGTTTGTGGCCCCCACTGGGAGGGACCATACCTTGAAACTGACAAAGAGTTGTGTATATATATGCAGCCAGCCCCACAGAGGTTTTTCAGACAGAAAGAAGCAGAAGAGAAGCAGCAGGAAGAAGCAGAGAGAAGAGAGGAGGCAAGCAACATTTTAAAATAGATGTAACACCAGCCAAGGGCTATAACAATGAAGACAACAAGAGGCCTAGAAGGGGCCTAGAAGCAGAGCTGGTGGCAACATTCAGCAGGGCCAGGAGGAGTCTGTCTTCAGGGGGCCAAAAGGAGCCCTGCATGGCCCAGAGGAGCTGAGAGAGCAGTTCTATACTGAAGAAGTGAGACTTTGCCTACTTGTTTCCTGATCTAGATCCTGAGATGTAGCCTGTTGATCCTGACCCCTTAATAAGCCTCTTGTCTTAGTTATCTAGTGATGCTATAACAGAAATACCATACATGGATGACTTTAACAAAGAGAAATTTATTCCCTCACAGTCTAGGAGGCTAGAAGCCTGAATTCAGGGTGCCAGCTCCAGGCGAAGACTTTGTCTGTCGGCTCTGGAGGAAGGTCCTTGTTATCAGTCTTCCCCAATCAAGGAACTTCTTAGTGCAGGGGCCCCAGGTCCAAAGGACGTGCTGTTCTTCTGCTCTTGTTTCTTGGTGGTATGAGGTCCCCATGCCTCTGCTCGCTTCTCTCCTTTATATCTCAAAAGAGATTGACTTAAAACAGAACCTCATATTGTAGATTGAGTCCTGCCTCATTAACAAAACTGCCTCTAATCCAGCCTCATTAACTTCATAGAGACAGGATTTACAATACATAGGAAAATCACATCAGATGACAAAATGGTGGACAATCACACAACACTGGGAATCACGGCCTCTCCAAGTTGACACACATTTTTGGGGGACACAATTCAATCCATAACACAACTTAACTGTAAGTACAGTATGTGAGTTCTGTGAGACATTGCCGCAAATTGCCAAACCCAAACAGGGAAAGGAAGAGTACTGAGTGGAAGGAGTGTGGCAGAGATGGAGTGTGGACTTCTGGGATATATTTGGCCTCCACCTCATACTACGAATTGGCTTTGTGCTAATTCTTATATTTGAAGTTACTTGTACAAAGAAACAGCCAAGTATAGCTGGAAAAGCTTGCGTTTAGAGCCAGAGGGCCTGAGTTCAGGTCCTGATTTTGCCTGTTACCTAGTACAGGTAGTCCCTGACTTACAACGTATTGGAGTTATGACGAACCGCACTTAGGAATATTTGTTCTTTGTTTTGGCACATCTTATGGTCAGTGATATGAACTCATACAATGCTGCAGTGCATAATTTGCTAATGTTATCATCCTTACATGTTCACTTGCAGATGTTCAGTGTATCTGGAACAGTGCATCTTCCTGGGAGAAAGTTACAGGAAAATGCATGCAGGGGATATGGGAAAAAATTGCTGAGTTATGTGAACATGGTCCAAGCTTTTGATCAGGATAATACGATGGAAGAGATCGGTGGAAAAAGCATCCATACGGCAAGAATGCTGAATTTAGAGCTTGTTATTGTTCATATGGAACAGCTCATAGATCACGAAGAAGGGAAATTGACAGTCCAGGACTTAATGAATTTTGAAGAGGAAAGAAATGCTGACAAAGAAAGAAATAATGAGGAAGAAGGACAAAAGTAAAAAAAAAAATCTACAGTGGATGCATTAGCTTAAGTTCTTTCTAAACTAAATCAGTAGCTTCAGTTGCTTGAAAACATGGACCCAAACGCTGATCACTTTGTTAAGTCAATAGGCAGGTTCAGGTAGCAGTGAGATGGTACAGCAAAATATATGAAGAAAATAAGGAAAGGACCACACAAACAACACTCACTAGTTTTCTGACTAGAAACACCATCCCCGTTCTCAGGGATAATCCAGGTGATCCAGAACTTTCCACAAGTGGAGTTATTACTGCAACTGACACGTGCCAGCGTCGTCCATACCTTCTTCACCGTCAGAGTAAATATTTATGATTTGTGTATTTTATGTATGTGTGTCTTAAAATATGTCTGTAAGTTTATATATAATGTTTCCAACCCCAAAGACAAAGATCGGATTTATAAAGAAACTGATAATAAAAAGCAATAATAATGAAAACTAAAAAAAAAGTATTCAACTTACATCAGAAGTGGCTTACAATGGAGTCATCAGAACAGAGCTCTGAACTTGAGCAAATCCATTTACCTCTCTGGAAAGTGGGGGCAATAGTGCCTTTCAGAGCTTTGTAAGGATCCAGTGGAAGAATGTGTATTAGGTAACAAAAAATAAGTTATCTTTTACAGCCCAAAAGTTGCGTTTATCACAAAGAAGTTACCCTCTGTCATCCAGTTCTCTGTCCTCCCATTGAATATAGATAAATGCATTTTTCTCATCCTGGCAAAAATGCAGGTTAGAATGATCAATTTTTATTGACTTTTTGGAGTGCTTACAGTACTTAAAGCATTCAGAGGAAATGTAAAGATAAATCATTTAGTTTGGATGGAAGATTCTTTGAAGGTTACAAGAAAACAGACTACTTCCCAAATAACTGAGAGAATATTGTAAAGAAATAAACCACGGTTTCAATATACTCAGAGAAGAGCTGCCAGAAAGATGCAAATGCTTCCTGCAGGCTAGATGTAGACTTTATACTTTCCAATTATTTTGGCAATTACTCTGAAAACTATGATTAGCTCACTCTCTCCAGCTTTATTTCTCTACCAATTGAACAAATATTTGACCTCCAGCCACATTTTTTCACTACACCCTGTTTTTCCACAGTGCCTGAGTATACATGTGTTTGAGATATACTTTTTGACTTCTTTTTTTCCCATATGGGATGAATGAATGAGTTAATCCACCAGTTGAGCTAATCCACTTGGGTGGAGAAGAAGCAGATCTTATTTAAGATACTTCCTAGGCCTTTGTAAAAAAAAAAAAAAAAAAGCCTTCAAAGGAAGAAGGGGAGGAGTTGATTAGCAGGAGGCAAAATATTCCCATGTGACATTTTCCCCTTGGTTTTTGCTTTTATTTATTTGCCAATTCAACATTTTTCACGTGTATAATTTAGTGACACCAATTACATCAATTATATTGTGCAAATTTTCCATCACCATAAACAGAAACTTAATGCTCCTAAATAATTACTCCTCCTTGTCCTTTCTGAACCAATGATTTCATGGAAAATCCTACTGCCCGTACTGTGTGCACTCTACAGTCTCTCAGCAGGTTTGATTGGTGTACAATACTCATTCAATCAGCTTCTAGACGCAGCCCCACTTTCTCAACTCCTAAAGGGTTAGCCTGCCAGGAGATTAAAAATCTTAAGGTGCCAAAGTGACATCAAAATTTAATTCCAGTTCACAGAGCTTGTCTCCTCCTATTTCAAAGAACTAAGAGCCAAGAAGGCATGCTTTCATTTCCCTCTGTGTCTAAGGGAGAAGGTACATTTGGGAGCAAAGAGGTGATCTGTGGGAGGGAGGAGAGCTGAACACCCTCAGTTCTACCCAAAGATTAAGCAATTAACCAATTTAAGGGGAGAAGACACTGGCATTTTCAGCCCCAAAATTGCCTTTAAAAAAAAAAAACACTCTGAGACTCAAAATAGAAAATGCAGTTGAGTATCAGAGTTTAAAAGGATGAAAGGTAAAAAGAAAATAACTTTGGTGAGGAGGCAACCCTTGGTAGGGGGAATGAAACCACAAAGCTGTTTCGAGCACAGTGTTCCTCTTCTTAACGTAGCCCTAGAATTGTTTAAGCCTGTGATCAGAGGAGGATTTCCATGCTGGCCGAGCCCTGTGTGTCAGACTGCCTGGGAGGGGTAAGAAAGGAGTGGGCACCCTGACTTCAGTGCGTCCTCCAGCCTGAATAAAATGCAACTCTGCTCCATTTAGGTTCATAAGGGTTAAAAAAAAAAAAAAAAAAAAAACAGTATTTTTGTTTTGTTTTGTTTTTTGGCTACAGCTGGAAGCCATTAACAACTTTGAGTTTATCTCAGTAACCCAGTTAGAGGGTGGGTGGCCTGGCGGAGATTCAGAATCCGAGTATCTAATCACAGAATCTTAACACTGGGAGGGGCTTTGATTCAACTCCCACCCAATGGAGAAATCTCTTCTTCAACTGTTCAGCCTCTGCTTATGTACTTCTACCAAGAGCCCATTCACTGCTTCACAAGGCAGGCCATTCTTTCAATGGCAACTTCAATTGCTAGAAAGTTCTTCCTGGCAAAATCTGTCTCTCTACTAAGTCTATCCTTTAGATTCAGCTCAGCCGTCTGCTGTAATTACACACAAAAGTCCTACTTGTGAAGACAACTCTCACTTGCTTCAGAATTCTTGCCTTCTCATGGCCAAAACATTCCTTTCTGCTAACCATCCCTCACATTCGGTGAGAAGACCCTCAGTAAGATGAATTGACACAGTGGCTGCAACAACGGGCTCAAGCATAACAACAATTGTGAGGATGGTGCAGAGCCAGGCAGCGTTTTGTTCTGTTTAACACGGTGTCAGTATGATTTGGAACCGACTGACCAGCACCTGACAACAGCAACCTGAGCCTGCCTACTCTCTTCAGATCGTCTCATGTTTCAGAATCCCTTCTGAAGAACAGGGCCCAAAACTGAACACATTCCCAGAAGAAAGGTGTCATCTCAGGGGAAAACCTTTGCAGTGAAGACATAGCCCCTCCCTGTGATGCAATGAATTCACTCTTACACGGCCTTTCTCACCACGATCTTGTGACTCCTACGAAATGATTGGATGGGACTATGCAGATAAGGTGCTTGTGGCCCACCAAGGAGATAGGACAGCTTGCTAATAATGCAAATAAAGTACAAGGAATCCTGCAGGGGTGGGACCATACAAATAAGATGTATGGAACCCTAACGAGGAAATTAGTCAGCTTTGCCATCCTGCTATGCTTAAAATGATCCATCCCAGAGGCAAAAAAGGGAGACCTCATTACCATCAAGAAAGAAGAGCCAGGAGTGGAGTGTGTCCTTTGGACCCAGGGTCCCTGCACCGAGAGCCTCCTGGACCCAGGAGGCAGAGAGCCATACATTGGAGATGGCACGAGATAAAGAGAAGCAGCAGCAGAAAAATGGTGGCAGCAGAACCAGGAGACCAGTGCAAGATGGTGAGGTGGGCTTCCTGGCCCACAGAGCAATGTGGCTAGAGTGAGCATGCCAGCCCTCGGAGTGATAGAGCTGAAGGCCTTTGGGCAGGAGGCTTCCTGGCAGAGTGAGGTGTCTCTGAGCGCTTGTTGGCATAGCTAGAGAGCTTTGTAGCACTTGTCCAAGCAGGGCAGAGACCAGGCCTGAGTGGGGTTCAAGGGCCTAGGGCTGAGGGAGGGGGCCGAGAGGAGCCCTGCACAGCCGAGAGGAGCTGAGAAAGCCATCCTACATTGAAGAAGGGGGACTTTGCCTACATGCTTCCCAATCCTGATCCCAAGTTGTAGCCTGTTGATCCTGATCCTGAGTTGTAATTTGTTACCTCCCTAATAAACCCCATAACCATTGAATATTGTCTGTGAGTTCTGTGTGGCCATTGCAACAAATTGTCAGACCCCCAGGGAAGTACAGAGTGCTGTGGGAGGGACAGCTGGTGTCAGAATTGGTAAAAAGATTGGGGGGTGGAGGTATGTTTGATTTCCACCTCCCAGGTATCAGCCTTGGGCTCATGCTGATCTTGATTCTCTTTCCTAACTATGTGAAGTTGATAGACGACCTCTGACACCACCACTCAATTTTTACACACCCCTTTTAGATACTGTCAGTAGCTCATCTACTCCACCCTCTCCCCAGCCATGAAAACCACGTTCATCGTATGAATGTTGGTGTTGTTGGCTGACTCATAGTGACCCCATGCAAATGGTCTTGTGCCATCCCCATGATGGGTAGAGGCACTGCTGAACCCTGTTCAGCATCATAGCAACACGCAGGTCTCCACTGACAGACGGGTAGTAGCTGTGCATGATATGTGTTGGCTGGGAATTGAACCCAGGTTTCCTGAATGAAAGGAGAGAGTTCTACCACTGAACCACCACTACCCTCCTTTCCCCAAGCAAGTGGGAGAGAGAAAGTTTCAGCTCCAGAGGACTTTGTTTTTATATGGCGCTAGTCTGGCAATAGCAGTAACAAAGCCAAAAAGGAGGGAGGAAAGAACTAAAGAATTTCCCCTGGATGCTTACAGGTGTTCATCAAGGATTGAGGCAGACTCCCACCTTGACCCTAGATCTAGACTCTCTAGGGCCAAGACAAAGGATCACTTTTATTATATATCTCCCCAGTCCAAAGCCTTCCATTACATCCTCCCATCCTCCACAGAACACAAGCACTCAAGCCTCCTTAACCTGGCCCAGCCCTACCAATCCATTATCCTCTCTCCATGCTCTAACACACAGTCCCCACTGCAGCAGGCTGACCTTGTCAGGGTCATTCCTGCCCCCAAGGCCCATGCTCCTCATATTAGCCCTTCTTGGAACACCTTTGAGGATCCTTGGTGGTACAAGCAGTTTGTGCTCATCTGCTACCCTAAAGGTTGGTGGTTTGAACCCACCCAACAGTGCTGCAGAAGAAAGGGCTGGTGAACTGCTTCTGTAAAGAACACAGCCAAGAAAATCCTATGGAGTTACTCTGTAATGTGTGAGGTCGCTATAAGTAGGAATTGACAGCAATGGGTTTGTTTTTGTTGTTGTTGTTGTCGTTTTTTGGTTTTTGTAATACCTGCCCCTCCTCCGGAAACCCTGGTGGCGTAGTAGTTAAGTATGACAGCTGCTAACCAGAAGGTCGTCAGTTCAAATCCACCAGGCGCTTCTTAGAAACTCCATGCGGCAGTTCCACTCTGTCCTATAGGGTCGCTATGAGTAGGAATCAACTCGACAGCAGTGGGTTTTGTTTGGGGTCCTTCCTCCTATAAGGTGGCCTGAGAGTTTTCTCTTTTCCTGGGCTAGCTACAGAGGAGCTGAAAAACCATTACTCTTCTGCCATTGACTCGAGATTACATTTCTGGCTGCTGGAGGTGGGTCTTTTCCAAGAGTTCTCTACTTCAAATAATTGAGTGTCCAAATAAGCACAGGAATCAGCCTTTTGCTCTTGCACTCAGCAGGTTAAATGCGATGGATGGCCACTGTTATTCTTTTGGTTTGAGGAATGTCCTAATTACATCTTTGCTTTCATTATATGGAGGCGACCCAAGGTCAGTCCAGACTCTGGCTTTTAGAGATTAGGTAAATGAACAGTTATGACCTAGCAGAGTCACCCCATATATAAGCTGATCCCACGAGGTGTAATTCTGATCTCCTTTTGTATTCCCAGCTGTGCCTCAGATCAACTGTGATGTCAAAGCGGGAAAGATCATCAATCCTGAGTTCATGGTGCAATGTCCAGCAGGATGCCAAGACCCCAAATACCATGTGTACGGCACTGACGTGTACGCATCCTACTCCAGCGTGTGTGGCGCTGCGGTCCACAGGTGGGCACCGCTGACTTACTTCATATCAACAATTAGGGTGCAGGCAGGCGGCTCCTGGTGGAAGGTTGCAAGCTTAGCAAACAAAAACTTACATGTTTAACTGAGCATTCTGTGTTTTATCTGACCACCCACCCCCCCCCCGCCCCCCGCCATTCCTGATGGAATGACCCAGAAGCTGTGCACGGCCTGGATCCTCTTTCACAGCACTCCATGGAAAATAGGGCTGCCTTCTCTGTTCATCCTGATGGGGAGGGAGGGAGAATTCTATTCTTCTACCGTCATGACAAGGAGACCCAAGTTCTTCAGTATGTTGTTTTTTTTTTTTGTTTTTTTTTTTTTGTTTTCCTTCTCTCTGTATGTGCTGAGCAAGGAAATGAGGAGGATTTAACCAAGGAAGGTTCATATGTTTGGAGGAAGGAATGTCACAGCTATGGCAATGGTGTGGGGACAAATGGGAACAGGGAAAGTAATAGGAGGCTGACAGGTGGAACCACTTGATCGGCTGCTGGTTTGGAATCCAGGAAGGCGGGCAGGAGGCATGACATGCTTTGGATTAAGTCATTGCCTAAATGAAGAGAGGCGAAAGTGACCTTCACAGAATCCTCACGTCTCTTTGGTTTAGGCTCAGAGTCAAAACACTGGGAAGTGCAAGTCTACTTAATATCCTCGATTATAAGGCTAATATTTATGTTCCAGGCACTTCACCTATGTTATCTTTCTTTTATTCTCACGGCAATTCCCATATGTAGTAGCTACTTTTATCATCCACATTTTAAGGTGAAGACAGGTTGAATAACTTTTCTAAAGCCACAGTATTAAAAAGTATCAGAGTGGCGGCTCGAACCCAAGTCCAGTTTCCTCCAGAGCCTGTGCCCCTAACCACTTCACGGCACTGCCTTGAGATGTGGCTCCCAAGTCAACACTTCGCTACTGGATACGAGACAAAGTTTCTGAATTAGTCGGGGTTCTGGTGCCTTTTTCCTTTACTTTCCCGGCATACCGGTCAGCGGATTGTTCAGTTGTACCTCTGCCAGTGACAGGGAAGAAAATGTAAATATCAGTCCCTTTCAAAGAAACTAATATCAGTAGCCTCTCTGAAATTTGGAGAAAGAAGTACGAAAAAATTATGTGTAAAATAAGCTTTAAGAATTGCTAGAAGATTCTATTGACCACACTCTTCTCCCCGCTACCACAGAGGGATGATGAGCTAAGTGGTTTTTCAATTGAAGCAGGACTACTAAAGCTCTATTAAAGATAAGTAACGGAACATTAAGGAAACTTGAGAGCAAATGCTGTCTTAACTCCAGACCATGGAATAAAAATATCTGGCTTTCACCCTGAAATCAATTTCAAGCAAAAAGGAAACAGGTATCCAAATCTACACAAAGACACACATGTGCACAAATACATGTGCCTGCCCTCCACACATGTGCTCACGTGCATGCATTTTCCCACATACTTGTACACACATGTGCCTGTCACCCCACATCCTTGCATACACAATGTGCACACCCATCCAGTTCCACCCACACCATCAGCACTCTCCAGTGTGTGCACACTACAGCGGAGAAACTGACATCCACCGCAGAGGCTGAGCCCATCTTCAGGTTACCTGTATTTTTCCAATTGTGATCTGATACGGTTGGCACTTGCTTCCTCTGGCACTTGCTGGCTCTCTCTTGCCTTTCCGTGTTTCCTATGCAGTAGACAGCTACATGAATAAATTTGACCTTACCAAAGATCTCATCATAATGACAGTAATTACACACTGTGATTCTCTCCTTCGAGCATCATCACAACCCTATTGCTATTAGCATCCCCATTGGTTAGACGAGGAACTGAGGCACAGGGAAGGAAATTAAATTCCTAGTTTGTTGCACAACTGGGATTACAATTCGAGTTCTGCCTTACAGCCCAGAGTCCAAGAAACACTTTTACATAAGAACTGGGGATCCCCAGCACTGCTTAGAGTACCAAGTGAGGATGCGGGAGTGGAATATGGAGCAGTCAGAGCTGGGAAAGGTTTTATGATGGATGGACACATCCCTGGGGAGAAAACAAGATGGGCATTGACAGGACTCCACATCCCAGTGTGGAAGTGGAGGAGCTTGGTGGGATGAGCGGAGACGAGGGTACAGGGGCAGAGAAGAGTCTGAATGTTTCAAAAACAGGATTTGCTACTTGAGCAACTGAATGTCATTGTCACTTCTTGAACCCATGACTGATGTAGTGGAAAAGGCTATCTGGAAAGAAGTGTCACTGTCCACAGGGAGGGCAGATAGAGAAGTCTTAAAGGAAAACGGATAGGAATTTTGCAGGCTATCAGTTTTGTTTTTCACAAACAGAAAGGGCTTGTTTTCAGAAGGCAGGGTTTAAAATGCTGAGGGAGACAAGAAACATGAGTAGAAAGTACCTGAGGGACCTACAGTCCTTGCCCTGACAGGACCTCCCTCAGTCAGACCTGGGGACTGGAGAGAGCATCCTTTGCTTAAAAATTTAGATTAACATGGATTAACGGATTTGATATTCATACCACATACCATGCTCAGATGTCTTATAATGGGTGATTCCTTTGATTCTTCCAAACCAAAGGGACAATGAACATATTTGAGGGATCATATTTTGGCTCAGTGTTGTCCTAAACTGGTCCCTATATTTAAAGTGGCACCAAGTGCCGGGGAGAGAGGTGCTTTGTCTGAGATGATAGCAATGAAAAGTCTCTCTCTGTACAGCACACTCTTGTAGGTAATTTCTGACTAGATACCCTCCCTCAGAACCACAGCCATTGGAAATCTGTCTAGTGGTAGGCAGTCCATTCTCTGTGAGCAAAGACACTGACCCTCTGCTCATCCCAGTCCCCTGGTACCCTGGTCAGGGAAGAGGTGAGGATCAAGGCCATGCTCAGCATGGTACAGGGCACTCTGAGGAATGCAAAGGAATGGAACTTCTTTTGCTCTGTCAGGATATAAATGAACTGCCTACATCTGAGTGAGGGACAAATGAGATCACATTTACATGAATTCTCCAAATTACTGTGGCTCTGAGCACTCACCTGCCAGATGAATGGAACCACAGCCTCTCTCCCTCCTCTGGCATCTCTTACCTACCGGGGCTCCACAGGAGGGTCTCCCTCGTACTTCATCTCCTGTAGTTCACCCAGGATCTGCCCTTCTCCAGGATGATGCCTGGAAAGATCCATCCCCTCCAGTTCAATCCACCCACAAGATGAGGTTTTACTCTCTTCCCCAACAGGAAAGTCTCGCAGAAATACAATGGTTCTACATCTATCCATTTTTCAAAGTCTGGGGTTTCAGTCTCAGTTTCAAGTCAGTCTCTCATACAAAATCTTATATACACATTGTTATGTGACCCCAGCTGCTCTCCCCACAATGTGACAGCATACTCCTCTCCACACTGTATTTCCCCCGTCCATTCGACCAGCTCCTGTCCCCCTCTGCCTTCTCATCATATCTCTAGACAGAAGCTGCACACATAGTCTCATGAGTCTACCTGAGCTAAAAAGCACGCTCCTCACCAGTACCATTTTTGTCTTATAGTCCAGTCTAATCTTTGAAGAGTTGACTTCAGGAACAGTTTCAGTTCGGTGTTAACAGAGACTCCTGGGACCGTGACCTCTTGGGTCCATCCAGTCTCAGTCAAACCATTACATCTGGTGTTTTTTACTAGAATTTGAAATCTACATCCCACTTTTCTCCTGCTCCACCAGGGATTTTCTTTTGTGTTCCCTGTGAGGGCAGTCATTGGTGGTAGCCAGGCACCATCTAGTTTTTCCGTTCTCAGGCTGATGGAGTCTCTGGCTTATGTGGCCCTTTCTGTCTCTTGGGCTCATATTTTCCTCATGTCTTTGGCGTTCTTCATTCTCCTTTGCTCCAGGTAGGCTGAGACCGATTGATTTATATTAGGTGGCCACTTTGCTAGCTTTTAAGACCCCAGATGCCACTTACCAAAGTGGGATGCAGTACGTTTCCATAATACGCTTTGTTATGCCATTTGACACAGATGTCCCCTGAAACCATAGTCCCCACACCCCCCACCCCTGCTGCTCTGTCCCTCAAAGTGTTTGGTTGTATTCAGGAACCTTCTTAGCTTTTGGTTTAGTCCAGTTGTGCTGGCTTCCCTGTATTGTGTGTTGTTCTTCCCTTTACCTAAAACAATTCTTGTCTACTACCTAATTAATGAATGCCCCTCTCTCTCCCTCTCCACACTTATAACCATCAAAGAATGTTTTCTTCTGTGTTTAAACCTTTTCTTGAGTTCTTATAATAGTGGTCTCATGTAATATTTGTCCTTTTGTGACTAATTTCACTCAGCATAATGCCTTCCATGTTCCTCCATGTTATGAGATGTTTCATGGATTCCTCATTGTTCTTTATCATTGAGTAGTATTTCATTGTGTGAATATACCATAATTTGTTTATCCATTCATCAGTTGATGGGCACTTTGGTTGTTTCTATCTTTTTACTGTTGTAATGGGTTTTCAGTCTTATGCAACCCTCACAAGGGGTACCAGCAGCCCAGTCCAGCTTGACACTCCCCTGGGTCCCCCATTCCCTTTAAGCAGCCTGAGGCAAGCTCAGCATGTCCCACCCTTCCCTACTCTGAGTGGCAGCTAAGTGCCTCATCCGTGACTCTTAAACAAGAGTGAACACACACACACATACATGCACACATGCACACACACACAGACACACATACACAAGCATTTTCACAAGTGAAGTTTACAAGTACAAGGGAGTATCAATGCAAGGGTAGAATAATTTCTCTGGGGAAAAGAAAAATTACTTCCATTTTCCCCATTAATTATAAGTAAAGGGAACTTAGGGTCATTTTATTATTTTTTTAATTAGAATGTTCAGCCTAGGCCAGTGGTGTGCTGCTGATAAATGTTTAATGACCAACTCTCCAAAAAGGAGGGGCAGTGGGTCCTGATTGGCCAACTTCAGTGGTATAAATATTCAACTAATTTTAAGCTGCCAATGTGAAGTCAACTGCTTATACAATTCTAAAAGTTTAACCACTGGCCCTGGCCAGCTGGTGTGAGCAGCTCCCACACACCACTGGAAGGCCTTCTTATGCTAAAACATAACCTATTGTCCTTTCTGTGAGAAAATTCCCCCATCTAGTTGGGAGACAATTGACTCAAGAAGCCTTTAGGAAATAGTACTGGACGGAGTAAAACCAGAGTCTCCTTTGTGAACAGAAGGTTCTCTAGCGTTAGAGAAGGAGGTGGCAGAGACCTGTCAGTCTCTGTGGGAAAGAGCTGTTGGAACCTGAGCTGCCCTTGAAGGCAGCACAGGCCTCGTCAGGCAGGAGTGGAAGCTGGGCAACCAGGTGAAGAGCAGCCCGGGCAGAGATAGGTGAGTGGAACAGTGTGGCTTGTCAGGGGAGCACAGCCAGGCTAACTGCGGCGGAGAGAAGTGCAGGTGACCCAACTATGGAAAGTCCCTGTTGGAGACAGGGCAAAGTTGTAAAGACCCCAGCGAGTGATGAGGAGTTGGTGTTGGAGGTGCCTATGGTTTTGAACCATGAATGGCATCTGTGACTGAGTGGGACAAACCCAGGATTCAAGGTCAGTTGGACCTGGGTTCAAATCCCTGCCTTGCAATTTGTTAGCTGCAAAATCTTGAGTGAATCACTCAACCTCTCTAAGCCTGTTTCTGCAAAATGGGAATGACAGCAATTCTTCCACCCTACAACTCAGATTTGCTGGGAGGATCCCTTGAAATACTCTTTGTGGGAATGATTTTCAAAGCAATTAAGTGTTTTATATGTCAGTTCTTATTATCACTGTCTTTCCTTCATGGTCATTGGGAAGTTGAGTGTTGAAGGTTGTTGACTCACCATGAAGGCGGGAGGACAGGAAATAGCAACTCTCATTCCTGCTGGGGTGGGGGGGGACGGTGATGATACTTTTTTAGCCCCTGGGCCATAAATTACAGAGACCCAAAGGAGCCATTTTAGGCTCTGGGGTAATGAAATGACAAGATGAATGTGATATTTAAGAACCAGAAAGGAGCCCCTGACTAACATAGACAGAGAGAGGTAGATAAATCTCTGCAGGAGACATCATATCAGTATGTGAAACCTTGTAAAATGCTGAAAACTAAAGAAGCAATTTCCATTCTTTGGAGGACTCTTCTTAATGAGTTTAATTTAGCTCTACACTTCCCTCCTTGGCTGCAAATAAAAGGAGTAAAAATACTTTGCTTTTAAATTTTTCATACCATTCTTTGAAATAACTGGAGTCATTGTGTGACATCAAAAAACCAAATTGGAAATTGTCAAGAGAACTGTTTTACTTAAAAGAATTAGTGAGGATTCCTAAAGAAATTAAACATAGAATTACCACATGACCCAGCAATTCCACTCCTAGGTATATACTCAAAACACTTGAAAGCAGGGACCGAAACAGAAAACCCGGACACTAGTCTTCGTTGCAGCACTAGTCACAATAGCCAAAATGTGGAAACAACCCAAATGTCTACCAACAGATAAGTATAAACAAAATGTGGTATATCAATACAATGGACTAGTATTTAGCCATAAAGAGAACTGAAGTTCTGTCTGATACATACTACGACATGGATCAATCTTGAAAACATTATGCTGAGTGAAATAAGGCAGACACAAAAGGACACTAATTGTATGATCCCACTTATATGAAATATCCAGAATAGGAAATGCACAGACTTTTGTTAGTGGTTACCAGGACAGACGGGGGAAATGGAGGGCTATTGCTTAAGGGGTACAGAGTTTCTGCGAAGGGTGATGAAAAAAATTAGAAATAGATAGTGGTGATGGTGGCATAACGTGATGAATATAATTAATGTTATAAATTGTAAAAATGGTTGAAATGGCAAATGCTTTTGATATACATATTTTACCACAATAAAAATATTTTTTAAGTAAAATTTCTAAGTGAAAAAAAAAAAAAACTAGTGGGGATGAGGAAACCAAGGAAAGGAAATTTGAAACATGGTGGAAGAGAGATTTCTGACTGGCAAAACAATCGAGTCATTAATAAGAGAGAGGGTATTTTACCTGGGAGGGCAAATGTCAGGCTGTGTAATGGGGGCATCATTCCCAAGATCTGGGCTGCAGTCATGGTGAACCTTTTCTTAATCTCACTGCTTCCATTATTTCTAAATAAAGATGAAGGCTGGTTTGATGGTCTGTTGATCATATCAAACAATATTTTTCTGCTTATTCTTTAAAAATTATTTTTTTCTCTTCACAGTGGTGTGCTTGATAATTCAGGAGGGAAAATACTTGTTCGGAAAGTTGCTGGACAGTCTGGTTATAAAGGGAGTTATTCCAATGGTGTCCAGTCATTATCTCTACCACGATGGAGAGAGTCCTTCATTGTCTCAGGTATCCCCACGCTCTAGAAATGTGCTAAATGTGGTATGGGTTAAGTGGCCTCAAAGGAAGAAATGTGTTCTTTTCAATGCTCTGATAAGTTTTTGTTTATGTTTTTGTTTATGACCCACCTCATTGCATAAAAATTGGAACCATTAGCTCTTCTGATAATTAGAATCAAGGAACAATGAATTATAATTATCAGTGACAAATCACCACAAAATCAAACCTGAAAATGTTAAAAGGCCTCCAATTGCTCATTTTAAACACATCGCAGTTATAAGCTCAACCAAGCTTTTAAGTAAGTGAATTATATTTTAAAAACCTGGGTTGCTGAATAGTCCTGTAGTTAGGCCAGATGTACCTCATATCTGCCTCATTCTTCCCTGAGGTTTCTGGTAAGTGACTGGATAGGGACATATGTTCTTCAAAGCTGAGCTGCAACTTTAACTTAGGTTTTTTCAATTTTTTACTTACTTCATTTCATTTCACTCCTCAGTCACTTCTTCCTGTCCAGCACCACAGGAATTTGATAGACAATCGTATTTCACTCTTTTTTCTTCTTCTTCTTCCAAAGAGGTAATGTCAATGAGCTAGTGACTAGTGTAACTTTACAGTGAAAAGATAACCACGAATCTTTGTCCACCTTCCCTTTTCTATTTTTTAAAATTTCCCCCAATGCACATTTTATTTTGAAAATTTTTACATTTACAGAGAAATTAAAAGACTAGAACAATGAATTCCCTTCACCTAGCTTCACCAGTTGTTAATATTTTCCTACATTTGCTTTATCTCTCTCTCTCTCTCTATTTTGTCCCGAACCATGTGAAATTAAACTGGAGACATCATGCTACTTTACCCTTCAATACTTCAGCACACATCTTTTAAGAAAATTTTCCTAAATAACCACAATATAATACCAGTATCACACCTGTAAAAATTAACACTAATATAGTAATAGTATCTAATATACAGTTCTTATTCAGTTGTATTCAATATCCCCCAAATAGTCTTCATAACATTTTTTTTTTTTCGGATCCACAATGTGATCAAAGATCATGAATTGTATTTACCTGTCATGTCTGTTTAGTGACATGTGGAACTGTCCCCCATGACCACTACCTATTTTGTTTATTAATGGCATTGACATTTTTTAAGAATCCAGGACAGTTGTCTTATACTTGGTCCCACGATCTGGATTGGTCCAACTGTTTCCACATGACTAGATTCACGTTAAATTAAACATTTTGGCAAGGATGCTACATGGCCAGTAACAAAGCATACCCATCGTGTCATATCACAATAGCTGTATCAGGAAACATGTAATGTCATTTTGTCCAACTGTTGGTGATGCTAAATTTGATTACTTGGCTACTTTACCTTATCTCTCCATGGGGAAAAAAAAAAAAAACCTTGTAATTAATAAGCGATCTGTAGGGTGATACTTTGAGATAGTGAGACTAGCCTGTTCCCCAGTAGATGTCACCCAATGGTTTAACATCCGCTGATGATCTTTTCTATAGCATGTATTACGTTAGGGATTGCACAATTATAGTTTTTCTAATTCGAGTATTCCTTTTACAATTGATAGTTAGCATCCTAACTAACTTTCTCCACCTTTTTTTGTTTTAATTATAGCATGTTTTAATCCATATCCTCATTATTCTTTTTAATGCTCAAATTATCAAAGTTTAACCACTGAAAGTCCTTCAGACTTTTGACATGTCCATATTAGTCTTTGAGCACAACACAATGTTTTATTCCCACCCTAAACTTACTTAACCGTAGATCTTGGATCTCCCGTTATCTCCAAGGAGGTTCCATGGGATTTTAAACTAGATTCCAGCAAACCTTCCTGGTATCCTAACAAGAGGTGCCATGGGACTTTTCTGAGAAGGAACCACCCATGGAAGTCCAGTTGAGGCAGGGTAAGAGAGAAGTATCTCCGAATGTAGAAGGTCTTCAAATCAAGTGACTTTCAGGCACATTTATGCACCCCATGCCCCAAGCCCCATTATCTGCCATAGATCAGAGTTGTAAAAGGACTACAGACAGACCTTTTAGGATTTTCTCAATTTGAGTAATCCCTGTTTCCTCCTGCCTGCCGAATTCTACTCTCTCAGGGTTCAAATTAGACTGGTTTCTGTGTAAGCTAGTGGGGCGGAATCAACCACAGCACTGTGGTAACAAAGAATTCAGACGAGGGCCTGTAAAAATGCTAATGTCTAGAACACAAAGTTGTTGAGCAGAGGGAGAAACAGAATCTCCACATAGGTGTTTACCAAGTCACTCCTGGCTAAGAGTGTTTCACTTCTAACTGCTTCGCCTGCAATCCAGGAATCCCAGTAGAGGTTTAAAAGAAAATTAATTCCATGTGAGTAGAGATGTTTGGGGGTTTTTTAAGTGAAAATCAATCTGCTGAGATTATTCTCTATAAATCTCAGCTTCCATCTCCCCTCATTTCACCTAGTGACATTTAACCGAAAATATTTCTTGCCAATGATAATAAACGTCTCTGCTTCTGGAATGGCTCTTTCGAATGAATGAGCTGGGAAGAGTGCACTGCAGCGTAAGGATATCACCTGGCCGCCAAGGAGCACGGCGCCCCTTTTTCAGAGGCTGGCGGCCAACGAGTTTAATTGGATTGTGTCAGAATCCTTCTCTGAAGGCTCACATGCCCCTGTGACCTTTCACTGGGTTTTTATTTCCAGTTTTCACACGTAACTGTGCTGCTTCAATTAATGACTTTGGTGGGCTGGGAGTGGACTGTGCATTTTGGGTCAAAATGATCTTTCCCCAGTCCAGGAATGGGGTGGGCCATGTGTTCTTTGATCCCCGCATTTCAGAAAACTGAGCTCAGACTTCTGCTCCTCCTGAGCAGAAACAGAAAAGGCCGTAGGATTTCAGATGTGAGAAGAAGAATAAACACACGGAGATGATGCCTTTGCACGGCTCTCTGGTGAGGAAGTGTGGCCCGCAGCCTCAGGGACCTCAGCGAGTCTGAAACAAGCCCTAGTGTGGCAGGCTTGGACAGGAGCAGAGAAGCCGGAAATACCAAGCTCTAGTTGAGGAGCCCTGGTGATGCAGCGGTTAAAGCGCTCTGCTGCTAACAGAAAGTTTGATGGTTCAGTGGCTCTGCAGGAGAAAGACGAGGCAGTCTGCCTCCACAAAGATTACAGCCTTGGAAACCCTGTGGGCAGCTCTACTAAGTCCTGTAGGCTAGGTACACCCTGGAATCAACTCCACGGCAACGGGCTTTATGATTGTCTTGACAACAGTGGGTTGGGTTTGGTTGGGTTTGGTTTGGTTTGGTTAGAGTTCTTAAACATTTTGGGCTTTTTTTCCCCCATTAGATCCCTACAACTTTGTGTAGTGAATAGGGTCATGTCATTATCCATATTTTCTGAGTAAAAAAAATGAGAATATCAGGAGCTGAGCCAGTTAATCCATGGCAAAATAGAAACAGAAACCTAGATTTCCTTACTCTCAATTCCAGACCCTTCCTAAAACCCCGTCTGCTTCATGATCCTAAAGTCCTTTGTGCCAAAAGGATGTTTGGCAAAATCAAGGACTAAGTTCTGTTCCAACCCCCCAGCTCCTATGCCCCAACCCTCTCTATCTCCTCCCCAAGCCCCAGCCTGTAACAGCATTCCCTCGGTGGACAGCTGGAATGCTTTCATTATTAGAAATAAATATTCAATAATGAGGATTTTCCTCCCGTAGGTATTTGAATTTTAGCGAAGATCTAAGTATTAAGATATTCATTTGCTCAATAAATATTTATTGAGCACCTACTACATGCCAACCACTGCTCTAAAAAACAGCAGCCGTCCAGTCGACTCTGACTCATGGTGACCCCTTGTATGTCAGAGCAGAAATGTGCTTCGTAGGGTTTTTGGTGGCTGATTTTTCTAAACTAGATAAGCAGGCCTTTCTTCTGAGGCTCCTCTAGGTGGACTTGAACCTCCAACCTTTCAGTTAGCAGCCAAGCATGTTAACTGTACCTCCCAGGGTCTCCTAAACACTGCTCCTCAAAAACCAAGAAATCCATTGCTGGTTAGTTGATTTCAACTCATGGCAACCCCATGTGTTATCAAATAGAACTGTCCCACTGGGTTCTCTTGCCTATAATCTTACAGAAGCAGACCGCCAGCTCTTTCCACACAGCTACTGGGTAAGTTTGAACCACCAGCCTTTGGGTTAATAGCCAATTGCAAACCACTTGCACCACCCAGGGACCTGTAAACACTAATCTAAACCCATTGCCCAGTCAAGTTGATTCTGACTCATACTGATCCTATAGGACAGAGTAGAACTGCCCCCAAAGGGTTTGCAAGGAGCGGCTGGTGAATTGGGACTGCTGACCTTGTCATCGTTAGCAGCCAAGCTCTTAACCACTGCATCACAAGGACTAGGCCCTGGGAATTCAACAATCAACAAATCAGACAAATTACTTGCCTTCAGGGGGCTTACGTACAATCCAGTAGTGCTTTCAGTTTAATCTCAGAACAAAGCTTACTTGATGGAATTTCTCGCATCACTTCAGGGTTGTAGGAAGGCTTTGCAGGCAGCAGCCTTCTCAGGCAATTCTTCAGTCCTGTGAGACTTGGTTGCTGCTTTAACCAGCCCCAACCACCTGAAAACAGTTTGTTTTGTTTTGTTTTAATGCCTTCATTATTTCCCATGACAGGCATTAGCGTTCCTCCTCCTCACAAATTTCTCTCCGTGGGAGGGTAACAAATAGTTAATTCAGGTTTCTTCAGTGCCATGGAATTCAGATAGATCCACAGGGTCAGTGAAGGGGAGAGGTAGCCATCCACCCCATAGCTGGCTGCGACCAGGAGAGCGTACTCTGTCATCTAACAGGACAGCAGCGTGGAATAGTTTAGATTCGTCTAAGGACTTAATTAAACATTCAAAGCCACATATATGAAAACCTTAGCTGACATGTCATCTTCATGAGCGAAATAAAGATTGCTAATGTGAAGCAGCTCTGAATCATGGAGATTTTATTGCTTCCATTCTGATATTAATAAAATGCAGGCTATACAGGGAGGCAAAATGCCACTTTGACTTTCTTATCGTAATCAACAATTCAGCACAAGGAAGACTGGTTTTATTGAACTCCAGAGAGATAAATTGGAAGGAAGGAATCAGCTTATCAGTACAGGACCATCTAAAACCTCTCACTCTAGAAATAAATCAATTTTCTTTTTCTTTTTTGCAGAAGGTAAACCCAAAAAGGGTGTAACCTACCCAGCGGCTCTTACATATTCATCATCTAAAAGCCCAGCTGCCAAGGCAGGCAAGTGTTTGCGTGTGATTTCATCGAAATCTTCTGAGTTCGTCAACATGCAGTGTTGTGTTTCAGGAGATAGTGCAGAAATTAACATCGTCCCCAATCAGGCTCCACTGCCTCCAGTAAGATTTTAACAGATGCCAGGAACATAGGCACAGAAATCAATGGGATCAGGTGGCTGGGGCTGAAGAATGAAGGCCTTATTTTTTCTGTTTTGTTTTGTATTGTTTTAGCAATTCCAAGATTGTCTCTGTATTTGTGCCATTTTTGTTCAGAATGACTATTGCCTTGAATTTTACTGTATTGTTGCTTTAGAAGATGACATGACATTCTGTCTGGAAGTGCTTCCTGGCAGCTGGAAGAGAAAAGCTGTATCTACTTAGGTAGGACATGAAGGGAAGCAAAGACAATGATGTGGCTTATGTGATAACGGATTCCCTCAGGGGACAGCACCCGATCCAAACAACCCAAGCCAAAACCGACACTGTCTGTGGGTTGGTTGTGCCCACCCAGCTTCCATGTGAATTGCAAAAGGGGGTGCAGATAGACCTCAGGCAAAGGAAATGCCTTTTTATAGATTTCTGTGCTAAAGTGAGAACTGTGCCGTGCAATACTGTGTCTGTGGGGTGCTATGATTTCCCACAAGGGCAAAGAGAACTTGGGAATTGCTTTCTAATGGGATCTTGCATGGTTTCCAGAAACTTGATGGGCTAGCTGATTTTTTATTTTGTTCAGGTTCTATTCATGTACTTAAAGTGAACAATGGTTTAAGAATAGCAATAGAAGTTAGCATCTATTGAGCACTGCTGTGCTCCAAGAGCAGGATAATCACGTGTTTAATCACCCCGACACCGTAGGTAAGTACTATTCTTGTCCTAATTTAGAGCTTGAGGAAAATGCAGCACAGAGAGTTTAAGTAACTTACTCTTTGCCACACAGCTAGTAAGTAGCAAAGCTGAAAATCAAACCCTGCATCCTGGCTCCAGAAACCCTTTTCTAAACCATGATACTATGTTTTCTTACGCTAATAATATTGTCCTAATTTGAGGAGCCCTGGCATACAATTAAGGAACGATGCCCCCCTTCTGTAACTGTCCCCAACTACTATATCTTCAATGACTTATTAATTAGTCCAGAAATCCAGACTCTGGATAGTTCGCTTCAATTGTAAGGATATAGTTGTGCACCCACCCTCTACCCCCCCCACCCCATGCTGGCAGCAGGTGGAGGTGCCTCATCAACCATTTCTGAGACATCACTTTTTTCTTCTTTCAGTATGGATACAGGGAAGAGGAAACTGTCACAGAAATCTCCTTAAGTGACTGGGCAGTCGGTGGGGGAGAGTGTCCTCTCTGTTATCTCAGCTAGGCTAACACAGTGACTTCTGAATAGGTGCTGTGTGTGGATATCAGGGGCAAGGGGCAGTGTTCAGCCAGAAGTCTTTCTCCAAGTTAGGTATGCCATCCCTTGGCCCAGCACCCCTGGGCAGCCCCTCCTCTCCTGCCCCCTAGCAGAAAGCCAAGGGAGCAGCTGGGGCTCTCTTCCTCCTCCAGGTCTGAGGAGAGCTGAGATAAGGTGAGGTGGCATACTTCTTCCCATCACTTTCAGCTTTGGCCTCCCGAGCCCTGCTGACCTGGGCCACTCCAGCACCACCACCACCACCGCCCCCCCATATGCACACACTCTCAGAGATCCCTGGTACAGAAACTGTCACTATATTCAAGCAAGCCCCCCAACTTCTGGGACGACATGTCAAGCACCTCCTATTTTTACCATGAGGGAGAGAGTGCTTCTAGGATCCCAGAATACTCCAAAACCTTCTCTCCAAACTCAGATCCTGCAGTACATAAGGGTGGACCTCTGATCCCTGCAACTCAGAACACGTCAGCAGGACTGAGACGCCCACCTCCTCTCCCATGGGCCCAACCAACCTTGATGAATGTCTCTCTTGAAGCACCTGATTTGGCTTGGAGAGGACAGAGCACATAGGAAGAGAGGGAAAACCTCTTACCCTGAATACCGCACTCCCCAAAAGGTAGCTCCTCTTCATCTGGCCCTGTCCTTGCCCTCACTGGCCGGGGGAGGTAGGGGGTGATTATGCTAGTTCTCCTGAGATGAGCTATAAGCAAACCTCAGGGAGAGCAAACTGGCCCCACTTGGGGGCAGTTCAGGCTGTGGTGAAATGAGATCCTTTAGGTGGCCTTTTGCCTTGGTTCTCTGGAAAAGCAGGTTATTTTTCCCTTAAGCCCTGAGGAGTTACCTTTGCCCTACTTTTCTACCCCAGAGGGTTTGTTACTTTTGTCCAGGTTGATTGACCTTTCCGGGTTAAGCTATAAACAACTGGATTTGATGCTTTTTGTTTGGTCCTGGGCTGCAGCCGACCCGTTGATTGGTATGTACCTTGCAGGGATTGGTCAATAGACTATGCAAATGAGATGAGTTGTAGCCCAACCTTGCCTAATATGCAAATGACATGTCTGTCACCTACAGAGAGGGGCTTGGTCAGTTCATGGCCCTGGTGAGAGTGCCATGCCTTGAAATTGACAAGGAGTTTATGTATTTAAGCAACCAGCCCCACTAAGGTTGAGAGACAGAAAGAAGCAAGAAAAGAAGCAGAAGGAAGAAAGAAGGGAGAAGAAGCAGAGACAGAAAAGAGGCAAGGAACCTCCTAAAAGAGCTATAACATGGTCAAGGACAATGACAGGCCCAGTGGCAGAGACTGCAGCAACAGGACCAAGAGGATCATGTCCTGAGGGAGCCGAAAGGAACCTGTCCTCGTGGGGCCAAGAGGAGCTGACAAAGCTGTCCTACACTGAAGAACGAAAACTGCCTACATGCTTCCTGATTCCTGAGTTGTAGCCTGTTGATCCCGATCTCAAGTTGTTCCTCAACAAACCACTTAAATAAAAGTACGGTCTGTTGCTACCGGAGAATAGCCTCTGTTCTTGTCTTCGGTGTAGGAAAGAATTCAAACCCTGAGACAAATAGTGTCAAGCAAGCAGAGGTTTATTAGCTAACAGAGGGTTAGTAACAAAAGTACACTTGACTAGGGAGCACCAAGCAGGCTACTCAGATATAAAGAATCTGAGAGCCCCGATAGTCGTTTTCTTAGAATTTTTTATCCTTCTTGTCTCTTATCTGTCCATGTTAATGTTTAATTAGCCAAGACAGGGACCCCTAAAGAGATTATTTCCTTGGCTTAAGGTTTAATTACCAAGTTAGGGACTTTATCAGGTTAGGGACCCTTATAGGGATCATTTCCTTGGCTTTAAGTTTAACTACGTAGGGACCATCTTATTGAGGAATGTCACCACCACCCCTTTTCTCTTCCTCTTCTCAAGTGCAAGCTTTTCCCCTTGCCCACACTGTGCGTTATGTGTGGCCATTGCAACAGATTATCGAACCCAATGGAGAATAGAGAGTGCCGTGGGAGGGACAGCTGATGTCAGAATTGGTAAAAAGGTTGGAGAGTGGAAGTATGTCTGACCTCCACCTCAGAGAGATCAACCTTGAGCTGATCTTGACTTGCAGTATCCCCCCAAAGTTAAACACGTTCTGACATTATTATTATTACTGCTGCCATTTCACACAGGGGCACCCCTGCACATTCAGAACAGGGGTACTTGGGAGCATCTGACTTTAGCTTTGAGCCTTAACCAGAATCCTAGGATAACAGGAAGAATCTCTAGGACCCCCTGTGACTGTGGCTATCAGCTTTCTTTGTGCCAAGCACTGTGTTACACAGCAACCCTGAGGCAGAGTACTGATATTGTCCCCATTTACAAATATTCTTAGAGAAGTTTAGTAACTTGCCCAAGGGTACAGGACTACCCAGCCCAAATCGCACTCAAATTCTGATTGTATCACCTTAAAGCTGATAAAGTGTGTGTGTGGGGCAGGGGGAGCAGGGAGATATAAAGGGTGGAAGAGGAAGAAAACCAAAAACAAAGAAACCCAGTGCCTTCAAGTTGATTCTGACTCCTAGGGACCCTATAGGACAGAGTAGAACTGCCCCTATAGGGTTTCCAAAGCTGTAAATCTTTACGAAAGCAGCTGGTGGGTTCAAACCACCAACCTTCCAGTTAGCAGCTAAGTGCTTAACCGTGGTGCCACCAGGACTCCCTGAGAAGATAGAAAGTACAGCCAAATGATGCCTTCAATTTTGAAATCCACTTGGTTTGCCGATCATTTCTATAACTTCATCTCTGTCTACCCAAGCACCAGAGCCCAGTTGACCACGTCCACCCCCAGCAAACACTGGGTCCATGTGGCTGAGTGACTGAAAGAAGGAGTACTGTAAGCTGGGGCAATTTGCTGCTATGAAAATTTATAAATGTATGGCAAAAAAAAAAAAAAAGTTGCTATCGAGTTGACTCCGACTCCTGGAAAACCCATGTGTGTCAGAGTAGAATTTTCAATGGCTGATTTTTCAGAAGTAGATCTCCAAGCCTTTCTTCTGAGGCACCTCTGGGTGGACTCGAACATCCAACCTTTCAGTTAGCAGCCAAGCATGTTAACTGTTTGCACTTCCCGGGGCTCCTTATAGCAAAAGTCCTAGTTATAATGCCAGGCTCTACTGATATCACTTGTCCCCTTTACTAAACCATCTCATCCTTTAGGTATTACTTTCAGCCTCCTATTACTAGATCATCCATGGTTATCAGAGTTAAAAAATTAAATGCATTCCTTCATGTATTCATTGATTCAATAACCATGCAGTGAGCACCTCCTATGTACCACACTCTGAGCAAAACTCCAAGGATTCTAACATAAGAGGGATACTTGATGTTATGGGTTGAATTGTGTCCCCAAAAAGTTTATGCTGAAGTCCTAACCCCTGGTACCCAGGAACGTGACCTTGTTTGGAATAGGGTCTTTGAGGGTGTTATCAGTTAACATGAGGTCATCCTGGAGTAGGGTGGATCTTAATTTAATATGAGTGGGGTCCTATAAAAAAGAAGACACTTAGAGACAG
The DNA here is from genome assembly GCF_024166365.1 of Elephas maximus indicus. Taxonomy (NCBI): domain Eukaryota; kingdom Metazoa; phylum Chordata; class Mammalia; order Proboscidea; family Elephantidae; genus Elephas; species Elephas maximus. The sequence continues at coordinate 27,668,666 of NC_064844.1, read as the reverse complement.
AGGGAAGACTGCACTACGATAGCAGAAGCAGAGATTGGAGTTATGCTGCATTTGCAAACAAAGAAATACCTGGGGCCACCAGAAGCTGGAAGAGATAAGAAAGGATCTTCATTCCCCTAGAGCCTTCATAGAGAGACCCTGCCAACACCCTGGATTCTGACTCCAAGTCTCTACAACTGTGAGACAATAAATTCCTGCTCTTGTAAGCCACCCAATTTGTGGTACTTTGTTGCAGCAGCCTAGGAAACCAGTACCCCTGGTGTCTTGCCAGGCGGTCTACTTTCAAAAAACCAGCCACTGAAAACCCTATGGAGCACAGTTCTACTCGGACACATGGGGTCGCCCTAAGTCAGAACTGATGTGACAACAACTTTTTTTTTTTCTTGCTGTGGTACCAGGGATGTGCCTTCCCAGGTATTGGTGAATGTCTCCACACCAACACTTATCTAATTTTATTCAGCTCGGAGTAGCTCTAGGCTCCAGCCAAGTAACAGCTGCTGCCTAATGGCTGTTAACTGCCTGCTCAGGAACAGCATTTATGTCTCAGGTAATGCCTGTCTGCTGTGTGAGCTGCACAAGGTGAACCAAGATGCCTTCTGTTTTTCAAGTGTGATGATTTCCCTTGGAAGAAAGTTCTCATGCTTTGGGGGGTCATCCTAACCTGATTAACCTGTTAGCTCACATTCTCGGAGAGACCAGGAAGCATTTTTCAGGGGCATGCTGAAACCTGCCAGCTGCTACCCTCAATCTCTAAAAGGAATTCATAATTCAAGAAAAAGTAGCAACAAAGAGGGGTATCCCTTTATGATTTTTACTGGAGTTTTTCATTTAAATTGGTGAAAACTTACTCCACAGTGGGACTGCCACTTTAAAGGGAGGTTTATCTAGCTTGAAGCCTAGCAAGACGCCACGTATGCTGGTTTCCAAGGCTACAAAACCGGTGTTAACATTCCCAGTTTACAAAGAAGGGAGCCAAGCTCACAAAGCTTTAGCGACCAGGAGTCAAGCCTGGTGCTGGCAGTGGTTCTCTAGTCAGTTTTCATCTCCAGATCTGTCTCTGAGCAGGGCCCTGGCATCGCCATTTTAATGCCTCCACCTCAGTTCTGATGATGAGCCAGGTATGTGGAGCTCTGACCCACCTCCTGCTGCTGTCGAGAAGGTGGCTGTCCAGAGCTGCTCTTGACCATGTCCAAGAGAGTAATATATTAAGGGCCTAAGGGAAGTTATATAAATTTTTCCTCTTAAAACTTTTAAAAAGAGACCAAATTTCCACCCCTCTGAGATTGTGTGAAGAAACTGTTTTACTTCAAATTACTCAAGAAGAGCCTGTCCCATGAATTACATCAAGGGCTTTAAGTTCAGTTGGGAACTGTGAGCAATTGGGGTAGAGTGATTTTCTGTCTCCCTTTTAAAGACAGATCTGATCCACAAAGGACAGAGGGCAAACAAAAACAATAGCCCATAGATAACACTGCAAAGAATGGAAATACTGGAACAGTTAATTGTGCTCATAAGAAACCTGTACATACACCAAGAGGCAGTTGTTCGAACAGAACAAGGGAATACTACATGGTTTAAAGTCAGGAAAGGTGCGCATCAGTGTAGTATCCTTTCACCATACTTATTCAGGCTATATGCTAAGCAAATAACCCAAGCAGATAAACTATATGAAGAAGAACACACCATCAGGATTGGAGGAAGACTCATTAACAACCTGCTTTATGCAGATGACACAGACTTGCTTGCTGAAAGTGAAGAAGACTTGAAGCACTTACTGATGAAGATCAAAGACCACAGCTTCAGTATGGGTTGCACCTCAACATAAAGAAAACAAAAATCCTCGCAACTAGGCCAATAAGCAACCTCATGATAGACAGAGGAAAGATTGAAGTTGTCAAGGATTTCATTTGACTTGGATCCACAATCAACATCCACGGAAGCGGCACTCAGGAAATCAAACAACACATTGTATTGGGCAGATCTGCTGCAAAAGACCTATTTAAAGTGCTAAAAAGCAAAAATAGCACTTTAGGACTAAGGTGTGCCTGACCCAATCGCCTCATATGGATGTGAAAACTGAAAAATTAATAAGGAAGACCAAAGAATAATGAATGCCTCTGAATTTGGCATTGGTGAAAAATATTGAATACAACATGGACTGCCAGAAGAACAAATAAACCTGTCTTGGAAGTACCGCTAGAATGCTCATTAGAAGCAAGGATGGCGAGGCTTCGTCTTATGTTTTGGACATGTTGTCAGGAGGGACCAGTCCCTGGAAAAGGACATCATGTCTGGTAGAGTAAGCGAAAAAGGGGAAGATCCTCAAGGAGATGGCTTGACATAGTGGCTGCAATGGTCTCAAACATAGCAGTGATTGCGAGGATGGTGCAGTACAGGGCAGTGTTTTGTTCTGTTGTAGATAGGGTCATTATGAGTCAGAACCAACTCAATGGCACCTAAAAACAACATTTCATAAAATCCACAAGTGATTCTACAAAATGGCTTTTCCCTATACGATGTCGCTTGAACCCGGGCCTGCATCTCCCTAAAGAGATACTAATGGGTAGTAGCATTTACCACAGGGTAAGACAGAGGAATACTTTGGAGAAATTAGAAACTTCTCTAGGACTTGTTACGAAAGCTCAATCCCTTTCAAGTAATGGAAATGTCTTAAATCATGCAGGTTCAGTTTTGCCTGAGGATGGTGCCATGACTGGCTGAACCCTGGAGGCTGCTGCCGGCTCTTTAGTAATTTGTCTAGCATAGTACACAGGCATATGTAAAGGTGACCCACTTGTAGGCAAGAAACAGGGTGCCTTAGTTATCTAGGGCTGCTGTAACAGAAATACCACAAATGGATGGCTTTAACAAACAGAAGTTTATTCTCTCACAGACTAGTAGGCTGGAAGTCCAAATTCAGGTTGTGAGCTCTGGGGGAAGGCTTTCTCTGTCAGCTCTGGAGAAAGGTTCTTGTCATCAGTCTTCCCCTGGACTAAGAGCCTCTCCACGCAGGAACCCTGGGTCCAAAGGATGCACTCTGCTCCGGCGCTGCTATCTTGGTGGTATGAGGTCCCTGCTCTCTGCTTGCTTGCTTCCCTTTCCTTTCATCTCCTGTAAGATGACTCCACGGCACTGGTTTTTTCTGGTAAGATAAAAAATGGTGCAGGCCACACTCCAAGGAAACTCCTTTTACATTGGATCAGGGATGTGACCTTAGTGAGAGTATTACAACCCCACCTTAAACCTCTTTAACATAAAATTACAATCACAAAATTGAGGACAACCACACAATACCAGGAATCATGGCCTAACCAAGTTGACACATATTTTTAGGGGACACAATTCAATCCGTGACACATGGTAAGTGAGGGAGCCGCTTCCTGCCTCACCAGCTAATGCCTGCAGGAGCACATTGAACAGCTACACTCCAGCCCAATTCCAAGGCACAGTGCGTTGACCTGCTCTCCCTTGTCACTGCTGTGACCCCACAGGAGGGGACAGCATCAGGGTGGGGAAATGAGCAGGTACCAGCACTGGGCAGCGGGTCTGCACATCCAGCCGCATGTTTGTCTATGTGGCCTTTCCCGGGCGACGGTTCTGTCACTGTTCTCCAGTGTCAAGAAAGACAGATCCCACAAAGAGGGCACAGCCTTCTTATCTCGGACTCTATTTCCCTTGACTTACTCTCCTGTGTGCCAAAAACACATCAGTCCTTAGCAGAGTTAAGGCTGGAGCTGGGGTGCTGCAATAGGCTGAGCAACGGCCTCCAAAAGATATCCACGTCCTAATCCCTGAATCCTGTGGACGTTACTGTCTATGGCAAAAAAGGCTCTTTGCAGACGTGATTAATTAAGGGCCTTGAGCTGAGAAAATGTTCCTGGATTATCCAGGTGGACCATAAATGCATTTACATGCTCTTATAAGAGGGAAGCTTTTTTATAAGAGGGAAGCAGAGGGAGATCTTACCACACACAGAGGAGGAGGCAGTGAGATTGATCACTGAGGCAGTCACCCACACACACATACACACACACACACCAGCTGCCATCGAGGCAACTCTGACTCATGGTGACCGCATGTGTGTCAGAGTGGAACTGTGCTCCACAGGGTTTTCAGTGGCTCATTTTTCAGAAGTAGGCCACCGGGCCTTTCTTCTGGGGCACCTCCGGGTGGACTCAACCCTCTAAACTTTCGGTAAGCAGCCACCTGCATTAACCATTTTCACTACACAGGTACCCTATCCCGAGGCCAATGCTGATTGAAACAGCAACAACAATGTGTCTATGAACCATTGCTTTTGGCTTCTTTCAAGTTAACTTGACCATTGATCATATTCTGCCTTGCCTATTTTGTTGTTTTGAGATGTCATTTGAATATTCTATTGTTATTTCATCTTTGGTTTGCTTATTGGCTTATCCCTTCATCCAGATTATACCTTGATTTAGGGCGGGAATGGTGGGTCATTCACCCAGATTTTGCCCCCTGCAGTGCCTAGCACAGGTCTTTGCTTGTAGCTGGTGTTCAATAAACACTTGTTCACTTTATTTTATTTCTAGTCCTATAAGAGCCTACCTGCTATTTTGAAGGCCCTGTTGTGATTCTGTTTTGTTACAGGTGAGACAACAAAAGCCTATCAGAAGCCATCAGTTCCAGAGACAGCCACAATGCCAGTCACCCTGACGCAGGTGCCGACGACCACTGCAGCCAAGGCCACCCACACCTTCTTGCCAAAGGCATCCCCATCTGCAGCCTCAACCACCGGCAGCCCCAGACCACAGCCCATTTTCCACAGGAGCCAGGAGCCGGGTCAGTAAGCAGATCACTGTTGCTGTAGACTAGACAAGCAGGGGGTTGAATTTTAGAGAAAACAGCTCCATGTGAAGACCAGTTTGCAGCAGCTACCTCCCGCCATTTCAGCTGGGTGAGTGGGGAGCACCTGAAAGCTGGGCCAGGGGTGTGTGGCTGACGTCCTCCCAGACACAAGGGGTAAACTTGAGCCAATAAGAGCTAAGCAAACCATGCAGAGGAGCTTAATAGAAATTCAAAAATAAGACTGCTGTTATTATACTTTTGAAGGTAGGCTATTATATAAAAAATTTTCCCATTGCAAAATCCTCATTTCTCCAAAAGTTCAATTCTAAGAACAGTAGATTTCTATGAACACTGGTGTTTTTGTTTTGCTTTGTTTTGTTGTGAAGTGATGAACGGTACACCCTGAAAGCCTTCAAATATTAAAAACAAACTAAACCAAAAGAAGCCCTTTAGGAAAACTCACATAGCTCAAGTTTTTATCCCTTTTCTGATTGTTTTTGTCTTATTTCTTAAATCATGCTTTAGGTTTTAGCAAAGTTCAGTTTATGTAATTAATCTCAGTGTTACATCAAACAGGACCTGAAGTGCTGATTTGATAATCCAATCTCAAGTTTCTAGCAGGCTTATATCTAAACTACCCTGGGCTAGAGGTCTTCTGGAAAGGGGGTGGGAAATTCTACAACAAATGCCATGATTACCCCAGCAATTTTTTCTAAATATTTCCCACCTGGTCCCTGCATTGTTTTTTTCTTTCAGAAGGAAATGCCCAAACTTGTTCTTTTCTGCCTCACCTCCAGCTTCCAGACATAACTGTCACATACATGGCTTCCACATCACAGCTCAGCTATTTATCCGTCCATTCATTTCACAAATACGAATTAGCGCTTACAACGTGGCAGACTGTGTGCTGAGCATTTTACCGATATTAGCCTATCAAATCCTCATAACAACCTTCAAAGTACACGTGTCACTTCTAATGTGATTAACCCAGTGTACTGATGAGAAACCCAGGAGGAGAATGGTGAGGAAGCTGGCCCCAGGGACACAGCTGGGAAGCAGCAGGGCTAGGATTCCCGCCCCGGTAGAAGCCTGCCTCCCTTGCAGGAATCATCTCTGCCATAAACCAATACCCCAGGCACCAATGAAGCATCACAGCACCAGGGGCCTGACCGTCAAAGAACGACACAGACACAGCGGTGAGATTAGAGGGTGCCCACAATAGCCAGCTTCTGCTGTAATTGATAACAAGTAACAATACAATGGACACATTCCATATTTACCATGTGCCGGGCACACCGCATGCATTTAATCTTCCCAGCAATCCTATGAAATAGGGATTTTTATTCCTATCCCATTTCACAGACAACTCGTGGAAGAAACTGTCATGGAAAGGTCCAGATCAAGGATATCAAAAAATTAATTTATTTGGGTTTCTGAAACCTATCAGACACCCCCCTACCACCCTATTCCTGTTTAACTCAGGCTAATATTTCATTCCTTTTTTTTTATTATTTGTGGTAAATATATAGGTAACAAAACCTTTGTCATTTCTATAATCTTCGCATGTACAGTTTGGCAATATTAATTATATTCATCGTGTTGTTCAACCACCAGCCTTGTCTGTTTCCAAACAGAACTCAGGCTAATTATCACCACAGACACACAACACCTGACAACAAAGAGGACACAGCTAGGAAGGATGCTGGCTGGCTGGGTTAACAAGGGCCTCGGAGCCAGAAGTTTTCCTTTTTTATTTCAATCTCTTGATTTTTAGAAGCTGTGATTCTTTCAAAGATTTTTGAGTAGCTGAGTGCATATTTGTAAGTTGCTTTCTCCGGTTTCTTCTTTAGAGGACGTCAGCTCTTATCTAACACATGTAATTAAACATATGGCATATTTACTTGCTGTACTGGGAGCTTTGAAATCCTGTTACAAGTTGGTTCTGAACTTGTGGAAAACCTCAAGAAACTTGAAGAAGTGACGCCCACCCTGGCAAAGCTGCGTTGTTCCTGGCGTGGGGACAGGGGCTTTGGACAGCAGCCTCCCAGGCGACCAGCCTTCCTTCTTCATCCTTGTCCAGCACCGTCTTCCATGCTGACCCACGGGCTGCTGGGCAAATATACAGAGCAGGCCTTCCAGGCAGCACACGCGGCAATCGCTAAGAAAGCAGCCAAGATGGAGTGGAAGGAAACTTTTTTACAAATTGTATTGCCTAGTCAAAGGATTTTCTGTAGTCATGGAGAGAGGTGAAAACTGATGTTTGGGGTGCTTGTGTCTTTTGTCTAATAACAGCTTTGTTGAGATCTAATTCACGTATCATACAATTCACCCATTTTACAATTCAGTGCTTTTTTGTATATTCACTGGAGTTGTGTAATTGACTCACCAGGATCAATTTTAGAAGATTTTCATCACCCCGTAAAAAAAAAAACCCTGCCCATTAACCGTCATCATTTCTCCTAATACCCCTCCATCCCAATATAAGCACCAATCTACTTTCATGAAGACCTGTGTCTTAACACATGGTAATAGATATTTGCTGTGAGATTTTAAACCAACTATATTAAATAATGTTTGGTACTTAAGTAACTTCTTTTTTCTTCAAATGAGCTCAAAATATTCTGCCAATTATAAGAGAACAACACTCCTACTGCTGTAGACCAGTGAGTTGCTATTACTGCATTTATTGAGTATTTTTCTATTTTCTCTGATATATGTGACTATAGTTAAAAGATTCTAGAAGTAGATGGGGTGTTCAAGCAAAATATAAGTCATGTATTCATTCAACAAATATTTACAGACTGCCTCCTATATGTTAGGTACCATTCCAGGATCTTGGGCTACATCAGGGAACACATCCCACCAAGACCCCCCACAGCAGAGCACTTCAGCTTAGGACACCTGAGAAGTATGTGGCTAAAACAGGAGTGACCTGTGATTGGGGCTTAGGGTCCATGAGTCATCTTTGTTCCATAATGAGGTAAAGAGATGCCCTCTCAGACAGGACACGGGGGCTTGGAGGGAATCCAGTGGAAAGTAGGAACTGTGTAGCAGGAAAAGACAGGGCTTCTCCCAGTCCATGGACAGGAGCTGATGGAGGCGGAAGGATTCCAAGGAAGATGGACTCCAAGAAAAATGGGACTGGACACCAAGGCCATGTAACAGCCCCTTAACTGACCCAGAAATGTGCATCCAAACAAGACAAATGGGAACAAATCAAGGCTGAGGGTAAGAGAGCCAAGAGCCAGAGTGGCGGAGACCTCTCAAAGGGGCAAGGGTGAGGCAACATGGAAAACACCAAGGACTACAGTGATCCATAGGACCCAAGGCGGCCATAGAGCTGTACCCCAGGGTCAGAGGTGGCAGCCTGGAGGGCCAGATCCAGACAGCTGCCTAGAAAAGAGCTCTGGAAAAGATGCAGACCACTACCAGGCCAGCTGCATCTATTGCAGGCTTAGAAGGTGGGGTGGCTTTATCCACCAGTGTTTTCCTGGTCAGGTTCATTTTGAAAAGTGCCAGCATTGTCTCAGCTGACGTAACAGATTAAATGGACCCACAACCAAGGTAGGCCGGAGAGGGGGATCAGAGTGCTGCCTAGTGGCCAGGCAGCTGTGGCTGTGATCATTCATCTTCCTACTCCCCACTGCCCTCTCTGACCAAAGGCAGTGCAGAGGGAGGAAGTGCTGAAACCTGGGACAGGAAGAGAGACCAGCATCTCTAACTGCCCGTCCCTTCCACATACATTTTCACTTCTCACCAACATATATACCTCATCAATGAATGTCCATCTTCCTTAAGGTGTCTGGAGAAGGTTTTCTTAAAATTCAGTATTACAAATAGTAAGATGAACATTCCAAAAGAAAAGAAGTAAAGGTCATGATCAGTAAAGCCACGATGGGAGAACTACAAGTGGCCAATAAATATGACAAAACATGTTCAACTTCTCCAGGAATCAAAGAAATAGAAATTAAACTGAGACGATGTCACTTTTCACCAATTCAGATTGAAAAATGATAATACACAGTATTGGCAAGAATGTGGAGAAATGACCCAGAATTAGCACTTACAGGAACATATCCTAAGGCAATTATCACCCAAGACTGGATACAGATGTTGTTCATAATAGAAAAATAAATGAAAATGGTTTAATTGTCTATTATTAGAACAGTTAAAGAAATTACTATACCAGTTGCTGATGGGCTGACCCCAACTCATGGCGACCCCACACGTGTCAGAGTAGAACTGCGCTCCATAGAGTTTTCAACGCTGATTTTTCAAAAGCAGGTCACCAGGCCTTTCTTCCAAGGTACCTCTGGGTGAACTTGAACCTCTAGCCTTTCTGATAGCAGCCAAGTCCTTTAACTATTTGCACCACCCAGGGACTCCAAAGAAATTACTATACAGTCATTAAGATTATGATGAATATGTGTACATACTGACATGGGAAGAGCAGCCCGTGACAGAATGTTAAGACAAAGAACCAAGCTACAAAACAGCATGGGCACCAGTCTCCTGTCTGTAACTGTGCATTGTACATGAGAACGTGTGCGTAGGAAAAGGGATAGGAAAACGTATACCAAAATTACATACGTGTAACTGCTGGGTAGAGGGATTTCTTATTACTTTTTTTTTATAGTACATGATTTTTTACAGTGAGCATGTGTTGTCTGAATAATTAGAGAGAACATAAAACTATTATGAGTTTGTCTCCAAATAACTGAACCAAAGGCAAAGGGAGTCCTAAGTGGATTGCAGATTAGATACCATTCTAAGAAAAACTGGTATTTTTCCGTGACCTCTCATCCCTTCCCTTCTATGAAACTTGGTTCTTTCCTCGACTGGTTTTCACATGGCCCCCATTCTCCAAAAGGGGCTTTACATTTCTCTTTACAGAATCCCTGTCTCCCTTCTCCCTTTTAAAATCTTGCTTCAGAGAAATTGCCCAATAAATAATGAATGCTAAAGTGTATTTGATTCTCACACAGGGTAATTAAGGATAACCCATTGTGTACCTTCAAAAATGACTGAAAACCAATGCCATTTGCATCAATACCATGTTAACACACCTCAAGCAAATTGCTAAACATTAAGTGACATTTCTATTGAAGGATTACTTTAACCGCCTCATGAGTGGCACAGCTGAGGAGAGTTATTATAAGAATAATGAATGTAAAGAAATATGGCACTTTGGTAAAAGACACTTATTTTGACAATTGTGAAATGCAAAGGTTTTTATTACCTGGAATTTTCAGCCAGTCTTTTGAGTTAAATCCACTTTTTTTTTTCTCCATTTCAATGTCTCCTCCAGGGCAGGTTCAGACCGCCCAAGGACGAAGCTGTACCTTGATTCTGACCTTGGTAATGTCTTGCTAGATTGGATCATGGAAAGAATGAGAGCAGTTAGATTAAAATTCATGCTCTGACCAGTCAAATGTTATTGCAGATCTCTGGTCCACAACTACCTACACGAGCAGCCACAACAGCTCCCGTGCCAACCCAGGTAAGAACCTCAATTCACCTTTCCAGCTACAGGGGTTTGTCTCTCCAAATTCTTGCCACCTGATTTAAATTTGGACCAAAAGATCAATGCATTTAGGCCAAGGGAAGATCCTGCCCTTACAGAGTCCAACTCGTAAGGAAAGTAAGGAAAAGCAAAGCCTTCACGAAATCTCAATTCCCTTGAGGTGATTTTGTGGAGGCTGTGATAAAAAAAAAAAAAAATTTTTTTTGTGATAGAATTCCTAAGGATTCAGCAACCAGGCTCTTTAAAACTTGGAAAGGGATACCACCTGGGGTTTACGCTTGAGGAACTCGGCTCAAAGAGCGAGGGAGGATCTTATCATCTCCAGTAAAGGACAGAGCTGATTTCACTTGGGTACTTCTACAACATGGGGTATAGAAATACATTCTCTCTCCTCCAGGAAGTCTCCTGTGAGTTGTGACCTTCCCTGGCTCTCCTTTCTTCACTTCTGTGTGCACTCCTGCATGATTTAGCCCAGGAACTGGAAATGCAGAGGAATAAAGCAAATTCTCTTCTCCATAACTTTGTCGAGGCCTGCAGAGGGTTAGGTGCTTTCCATAGACTTTGCCCAGGGTCTGCTCTGTGTCGATAGGCTGCCACGGACTCAGCGCCCACCTCCTGGTGACCCCACACACAACAGAACAGACGCCTGTGCTACTCCTCCCCATGATCTGTTGCACATCAGACTGTCGTGACCCATTTCAGCAGCTGAGTCTTCAGAAGCGCACTGTCAGGCCTTCTTTCCTGTCAGTCCGTCTTAGTCTGGAAGCTCAGCCGACACCTGTTCAGCACGATAGCAACACACAAACCTCCACGGACAGCCGAGTGGTGTCTGTGCATGAGGCGCATTGGCTGGGAATCAAACCTGGGTCTCCCACATGGAAGGCAAGGACTCTACCACTGAACAGCCAGTGCCTCATGATAGACTCGATAAGAGTATAAAATTCCCTTTGAAGCTGCAAGGCACTAAGATGGAGGGCTTGGACTTCGATCCAGGAGTTCTGGTTTTCTTTCTGCTGGTGAATACCACCTGTCCTCCTCATGTTAGAAGTTCCTAGATCTTCTTAATGTCAAACAACAGTTTAGCTTAACTAGTAATAAAGGTCGGCCTTGAGCACTGTGTCTATTAAGACCTATCTATATGTTTTTTTTTTTTTTATATGGGATCTAAGTGATGATGGCAACTCAAAAGATTAGATAGGAACCTTAGGGGGCAGGGAGTTTATGTGAATACGGGAGGAAAAACTCAGAAAAGGGAGTGAGAATGGTTACACAACTCAAAGAATGTAATCAGTGCACTCAATTGTACACATAGAAACAGTTGAATTGGTGTATGTTTTGCTGTGTGTATTCCCTAAAACAACAGCAAAATAAAATAAAAGTATTTAATGGAAAAAGGAAAAAAAAAAGAAAGCAGGTTAATTGGAAGAACCAAGGGTAGAGACTGTCAAAGAAGAGAAGACCAATAAAGAGAGTCGAGAAATACCTTAGTACTGATATTGGATCGTCCTCTGTCCTTGGCTGAAATTGATTATGTACAAGTCAAAAGTAATGAATATTTCAATTCTCTTGGTTCTTTGCGGACACACCCTAAACAAAGCATATTTTTTATTGATGCATATATATTAAGAATGTTTGAAGTCTAGACGTAGGCAAAAAATAAAAAATGTACAACGGCAATGTTAAAAAAAAAATCCTAGGTATTGTAGGTTGTTTTGCTTTGACACCAGATCTGGGGCAGGGGCTCCATGGGGTCCCCTGGACAGGGTTAGCAGCTTCCATGAGCTTCACAACTGCACTTTTGCCAATGTACATGCCATTGTCCTGCACAAAAGGGCTTAAGAATTGGAAGTTTGTCAGGGCACGGACTCCAAGGCCATCTTAGGCCTCAGTAGGCCCATGGGACGCTCTCCTCTTGTCCCCTTGGCCAGGATTTCTGCCTTCTCTGCAAGCCCTGAAAGTGGAGCCAACCACAGAGAGCTTGGCTGATTTCCAAGGAAAATCTGAACTGGTATCACTTTCCTCAAGGGGCAAAATAAGAGAAGAAAGCAGTTTGCTGGTTGCAAGTAAATCCGCTGACCCTGTGTCATCAATCCCCTCAGGTATCCAGAGGCAGGATTCCTTGGGAGCTGCTTTCCAGAAACCTGCTGGAGTGGATGTCAGCCTGGGTAAGTGGCTTCTGCTTGCCATCCCTGCTGCTGAGGGAGTTGCTCTGCAGACACCTACCTTCCTACACATTCAGTGCGAGCCTCTGCAGCTCAGCGCCTAGTCACTGGGGTTTGGGGTCATGCCAAGTTATTCTAACCTCTAGAAAATGTCTATTTGCTCTGTCCTCAGCACATCAAAGAGAAAATCTCTGTCAGCTCAGACACCCAAGGGTTCTCATCAGTTCATGTCAACTTAACAGGCTCCCACCTGAGCAGCCGAGCACCCACCCTGTCCATCCCAGGCTCACCTCTGGGATGAAGCGCAAATACCCGACACAAGTCAAACATGGCATGTGGGCTGTGGGGCCAGGGACCACAAAGCAAATCACCTCATCTCCAGGCCTACATTTTACTGCCTGACAGCCCTGGATTTGTTACACTAACTTTTTCCTACCTTTACTGCTCCCTGACTCTATTGCTCTGTGGGTCTTTGTTTCTTCTCCTTTCTCTTCCATGCCCCTAACGATTACCCTCTATCTTGCTGACGTATACAGATGCTTCTAGCACTGTTTTTATCCTCAAATCCTACCCATTTCTTCTGCTCCCCTCCCCTTACCATCATCCCTGCAACTTTGCTTTGAGCACTCAGACCCTCCCCATCTACTCTTAGAGTGCCTTGGCCTTAGAAGGATTCTTCTAGCCAGAAGGTGCTCAGACCTAAACCAGTAATGATAAGTTAAGACATCTATTGATTATTCAGTTGCCGTCAAGTTGATTCTAACTCTCATCCATCCCATGTGTTGCCAAGTAGAACTGCTCCATTGAGTTTTCAAGGCTGTGAATGTTCAGAAACACATCACCAGGCCTTTCTTCTGAGGTACCTGTGGGTGGGTTCAAACCACTGATCTTTCAGTGAGTAGACAAGAACTGAACTGTTTGCACCACAGGGACTTCTATTGACTATAGATATATGGAGTCAAGATATTATGGCTCCTGGTGGAAAATGCAGAACAAAATTTCAAATCCTCAAGGACTCTAGACTTTCTGGAGCCATGGTGGGTGGATGAACCCCTGAAACTATTGCACTGAGATAATCTTTAAACTTTAAACAAAAATATCCCTGAAGTTACATTAAAACCGAACAACAGTTTGGCTTAACTAGTAACAAATGTCCGCCTTGACCATTATACTCCTTTAAGAACTATCTATATGGTATCAAAGTGATAATAGCAACTTGAAAGATTAGATGGGAACCTTAGGGGGCAGTGAGGGGTCAAGGAGGAAGGAACAACTCAGAAAAGGAGGACGAAAATGGCTGCACAATTCAAAGAATGTAGTCAATGTCACTGAATTGTACATGTAGAAACTATTGAATTGACGTATGTTTTGTTGTGTATATGCTCGAAAACAAAATAAATAAAATTTAGAAAAAGACAAAAAAAAAGATACTATGGCTCCTGCAGATGGCAGGAAGCCATTGCACACCCTGGGTAAAGGCAAGTAAGACCATTTGGAGTTCTTAGATATCCTTCAACCAGCTTTCACCTCAGTAGATGCATAGTTAACTGATAGCATAACATATTCTGCATATCAGGAAAGTTACTCAGTTCCTCACCTATAAAACCATCAGATCATGGAATTGGAAAGGACTGCATAAAGTTTATCTGGTCAGAATGAATCCCTCACGGCACGCCAGACAGATGCATCTACCCTCTATCTGATAATTTTGTGTGTCAGGAATTTCCCAGTTCCATCATTTGTTGGGGAGCCCCTGAGTGGTGCAAACGGTTAACACACTTGGCTGCTAACTGAAAGGTTGGAGAGTCAAGTTCATTCAGAGGGGCTTTGGAAAAAGGCCTGGCAATCTACTTCCAAAAAATCAGCCACTGAAAACCCTATGGAGCATAGTTCTATGTTGAGACACATGGGGTGGCCACGAGTCAGAGTTGACTCACTAGCAACTAATTTTCATTTGGTGGACAGCATTGTTAGACATCCTTTTCTAGAACTTTGGCCCATTGTTTCTAATTTGTCTTAACTAGTGGTTCTCAGAATGTCATCCTAGGACCCCACTTTCAGTGGGGGGCTCCCTTTTCTGACTATGTATCAGTGTAAGGTTAGATTTTCTTCATGTAGTTTACCCAAAACAACATACCACAACAGATGGACTGCAGAAGTTGATATCAGATTCCAACTGTCTTCTATTAAGCCAGACATTGAAGACATCTGCCACTCCTCTTGGGCTGAATTTTTGTTTCAGAAAACATAGTTTTTTTGTTTTTGTTCATAAAAATGATATTAATGTTAAAATATAACAGTTCACCCTAAGTCAGAATCGACTCAACAGCAATTGGGATTTTTAGGGTTTTTTTGTTTGTTTGTTTTTTAATTGTTATTTGTAAATGAATTAATAGTTGAATAAATTTATGTTTAACATTCTATTTCAAATGGGAGAATGTACAGTTTTAATTTCTAATATTGTCAAAATCAACAAAGTTTTACCCTACATAAACAAAAGTTCTTTGTAGTCTTCAATAATTTTTAAGAGCATAAAGAGACTGAGACCAAAAAAAATTGAGAGCCTTTCAAATATACGGAACTACTCTTCTTTTCCTCCTTTATGCCTCATCTTCTCCAGGGTACATTTCCCCATTTCTTCCTACAAGTCCTTCAGGCCTTGGTTTCTAGTACAGCCTCTGATTGGTTGTTGTTAGGTGCTGTTGAGTCAATTCTGACTCATCTCAACCCCATGTAAAAGAGTAGAACTGCCCTGTAGGCATTTCTAGCCTATAATCTTTTCAGAAGCAGATTGCCAGGTCTTTCTCCTGAGTTTGAACTGCCAACCTAGTCTGTTAGTGACTCATAAAACAGGGTATCCAGAGTAGAACACAATGCTGCAAGGGGTGTGCTGGGGAAGTGCCTCCCTCATCCTAAATATTCTGCGTCCACTAAAGAACCCCAAGTTCCATTTGGACAAAGCTCTGTCTCACCATTGGCTCATCTTCTACTGAGCTTGCAATAGCTGAAGTTCCTAGGCTTTTTTCTCTTGTACTTCTATCTTTGTATATTAATTTTAAAGCATATTATATACTAACATGCTTTAACATATTAACATATAAATATATACATATATATGTGAAACGTTAAAGCACATCACCCCAATCCTGTCTATGTGCAACTGAGTTTTTGAACCCAAGTTGGAATATTATACTTCTCTCTATTAAATTCTCCCTTCATTTAGTCTGCTGCAATCTTTCTGAACCTTAATTCTGTCATTCAATGTGTTAGCTAGCCTTCTAATCTTTGTGTTGTCCACAAAATTGATAAACATACCACCTGTCTCTATTCCAGTCATAGATAAAAATATATCACATGGAGCAGAATCCCGTGAGCCTCACTGTGTTCAGGACAACACAGGACAACCCTCCTCTATGTTCAGGGCAACCCATTAACAGCCACCAGCAGCTAGATATGGACCTAATGATGCTCTCATTAGGCCCAGTATTTCATCTGTTTCTCCACAAGACACCAGATTTACGACCTATGAATGTTTCCTGCTACCTGCCCCCACACCCCACTCTACCTTCTGCACACAGATGTAGCTTTACATAGCCCCAATTTAAGCCACCATCCCCACTGCAGGGGAACTGTTTTTTAATTCAAATATATATATACACATTATTTATGGAGCCTACAATATATCAGACACTGTGCTAGGTGTTAGAACTACAAAGATGAATCAAATATTTTCAGATTCTAGAACTTTGCACCTGGAACTTCTGCCATCACAGGTCTCATACCCACTCCTGAGAGAGGGCATCAGCAATGCCATGGCCTTCTACACATTGGACCCCCCACAACTCACCATTACCCCACCTGCTGGGACCCTCTGTGTCTGGGCAAGAACCACCACCATTGGCCTGGCTGTTCACGCTGCATTCAGGGGAGATGGGGGCATGTCTTCTCATGATTCAAGTTAGAACTGGGTGGCTTTTCCTCAGAACCATCCCTGTGCCAGTTTGCTTCACAGTACCATGAGCTCTGTTTGAGTCAAATGTGCTTCACTGGCCTGGAAACCTAACCATGGAGTTAATGTTGTTTCCCTGAGAAAAGCCTGCCAGGGTCCAAACAAATGCCCTACACCGAGCTGTGGAACAGAACCTATTTGTAAAGCTGGGCCAGCCGATGCTCCAGCAGTGTGATGGCTCCTGTCCAGGGGCTCGTGCTGTCCTCAGCCTTCTCTGAAAGTCCTCAGCTGTACCCTGCCCCCTCAGCACTTCACACTTCAGCACAGAAGAGGAAGTTCTCCAAGGAAAGTGCACATCTCTGGGGCATTAAGCCAGGTGAAGGGGCGCGTTGGAGACTCCCCACAGCTCCAAAGGCCTGCCACCTCCCCCTAAAAACAGCAGCTGGGGGGAGTCACTGAGGAAGAAACCAGGGAGCTGAAGTGCCCACCTGGACTCCTGTCCCATAAAACTTTAGAGTCCTAAGGGCCATGTGGTGCAGCTCCTGCTCAGGTACTAGGCTAGTGACTTCCAGATGTGTAGGGGAAGCAGAAGGGGCTGTAACCAGAGTAAGGAGGATCCACACCAGATCTCAGGAGCAGGGGTGTGCAGCCTTTTGACGACTTAGCTACTTGGAATGAGTTACAGGTGGCCATGCCAGGCCTGGCTCTTCAGTGGCCTAAGCAAGCCCTTGAAATGTTGCATGTCTAGGGTTCAGGCATCTACCCCCTCCAGTCTGAAGTCCAGCTCTATCACTCCCTAGGCGTCAGTTTCTCTGCATCGGTCTCCTCGTCACAATGGGCTCTTAGTTGTACCTGCCTCACAGGGTTAGTCAGTGCTTGATACTGAGAAAGCTCTCAATGTTAGAGGTTTCTAATTTTTTACCATGGAAATCATTCAGAACCAATACTCTTTGCCATCATCTCTGTGGTATGAGATGACCAAGCAAGGATTGTCACAAAAATAATTCCATTTTTTTCTTTTTTGAGTGTCTTATACTTCTTGCAGTGATTTTATACACAATTGTCTCCTTGGAGTCTCCTATGGTGAGAGTCAGGGAAGGAAGCATCTTTATGATCTCAGCTTCCCGGAGGGAGATACTGAGGGTCAGAGAGGGTTGGTGAGCCACCCTGGCTGCCCAGCTAGAGTTGGTGGACCCAGGACAGGTCTTCTGACTTATTTCCCCATACCACCCTGTTCCTCCTGGCAACAGAATATGAAGGTTCTTGCAAGTTTACTTCTCATTACTACCAAGTCCAAGAAACACCAAGCCTCAGCTGTCCAAATATTTTTCAGTCCTTGGCTTTTCGGTGAAAGTGATTTGGTTCAAGCTTGTCCCACATAAAATGAAAGTGACACTAATAGAAGGTTGGGGTTCTGGGAGAGGAGTAAGAGGCTTGGAAACCCCTGATGTCAGGGAACTGTTTCTCTCCTACAAAAGCAGAACTTCCAGCATTCCAATTCTTCAGGCATTCAAGGGTGCTGAAAACCTTCAGCAAAAACTGACAGATGCCACCAGCATGTCGTTTGTTTTAGGAAAAGAGCAAAATGCATATCTTTACCAGTAGGTGGCAACAGAATAATAAGGCTAGAGAAGCAGGATGTTTAAAAATATTAATCATAAATATTTTGAACTTGGAGACCATCTCGTCCAATCTGCTAATGTTGTTCACAAAGAAATTGAAGCCTACGAGGGGTGGGTACGTGAGTGACTTGCTCAGTAGTTAATGGCTGATCCAGACTAAACTCAGGTTTCACCATTAAACCAGAACGTACAAGAGCACTGATTGCCTCCTTCTCCAAATAGCCTTGTATCTTAATCATGTGAAGAAGAATATGGCTTCTCTTGAGTGTGCTAATAATTCCAGCAGGCAGCAAAGCTAATAATCTTTAAGAAATGAAAGTTGATCCTGCCCTCAGTCTTCTGAGCTCAAAGAGAATAAAGACAGCTCCACATGGCCCTTGTGATGCCCTTATGAAGCTTCCTAACATGTTTGTGCTGGCTCTGAGTCCTCCCAGCCATGATTCC
The DNA here is from genome assembly GCF_024166365.1 of Elephas maximus indicus. Lineage (NCBI taxonomy): Eukaryota > Metazoa > Chordata > Mammalia > Proboscidea > Elephantidae > Elephas > Elephas maximus. The sequence goes on along the minus strand of NC_064844.1, from coordinate 27,650,153 downwards.
GCAAAAACGATTGGGGAGTATTGACTAGGAGTCTCCCCCTCTTTCCTACCCTTTCCACTTTATCAGCACAAGTTCCTTATGAAGGGCTTTAAGTATATTACTACATAAAGGATGTGAGGTGCCATTCTGTATTATTCTGCTTGAGGCAATGGTGAGAAGCGGAGCCTCAGGGAAACAAGTGGACTGCCTGCTCACCATATGTGTTCTGTGTAGTTCCGAAGAAGAGAAATCAAACAGACAGGTGAGACAAATGTACCTGGAATGATATTAAGTGTATTACTATTGCTGTTGTTAAATGCGATTGAATCAGTCCTCAACTTGTGGCAACCCCATCCACAGCAGAACAAAATGCTGCCAGGTCCTGCAGGTCCCATCCAGGTCATGGGGATGGTTCCCCTTGATCAGTTGTACCATTCTGATCACAGAAATTTTATTGGCTGATTTTCATAGGAGGTGCTTAATAAATGGGATGGGTGTATGAATAGATGGATGGATGAACGGACAGATGGACAGATGAATGGATAAAGGTTTAAGGCAAATGATTTCAGTTTGATACAGTGAAAATTTTTCTCACAGTCTCAATATCTAACAAAAATGCACTATCTTTGGTTAGATGTGTAATGAGTTTCCTTTCTCTGGAAATGTTCAAACACCAGCCAGTACTCACTTGGTGCAGGTGTTGTAGGTAGGAGCAGGTCGAAGGGTTGGTTTGGACTAGATGAGCTTTTAGGGCCCTCCGGATCATAAGATTCCTTTTATTCCGTGATTCTTGAATGTGTAGTGAAAGGAAGGGACAAAGATGATTTTGTCTCTGGTTTTAAGAGTATTAGGTGGGAAAGTCCAACAAATTTCAGGTTGCTTCATTCATAAACCTGGTCCCATGCTCCTTTACTGGAATTTCTGCCACAATTGGGAAGCCTTATCACCCTCGCACTTTCCTTGAGCGCTCCTGCTGGTTTCATTTCAGTGACAAGTTTGTTTCTTTTTAATTTTGAAAATTGGAAGAAACAGATTCGTGGAAACTTGGATTGGTCCCTTTAGATGTAGGTAATTATACAGCCAACCTCACAGGCATGAATAGATTAATATTCACAAGTATACAGAACTAGGAGAGTCTAATATCAGGTTGGTGGCGGGAGAAGCCAAGGTCAGCAACAGCAGTCTTTCTGTAGGCTTCCATTGACCAAGCTAAGCACAAAGATTTCTCCCAAGAAGGCCTGGGGCCAGGGGCAACATTGGATAAAGAAAGGGAGAGAGGAAAAGCAAAGACCAAAAGCAGAAGGGAGTTAGTTCCTCACCCCAAAAATGGATATAAACCCTCACTCCATCCAACAGCACTCTTTTGTTCTTGGCAAAGTGGTAGTCAGGTTTTCCCTTCACGTGAATGGGTGCTGTTTGCTGATCACTGCAATAAATGTTTGAAACTTCGGGCTCTTGGTTTGAGGGAAGAGTTTGCCGGTGGGTGAGTGAAGAAGCTGGATGAGAGGACAACAGGCCTCTAGACTTGCATTTCTCACCCACCCTCCAACATGGAACCTTCTGGAGTTTCTCTAAGAGGCCCCTGGCTGAGAAATGTTATTAGGCACCCAAACTGAATTTTTTAATGATGGGAGGAAGTGGGATGACCAAGCTGACCTTTAGCAGGAAGATGAAATCATGTGCTTTGCAAATTGGAAAAAATAACAAGAAAAAGAGAAACCTCACTGCAGCCAAAAGTGAGGAGAGGTCCCAGCACCTTCCTCCAGGGCAGGAAACTCCTGGGGCTTCTGGGCATCGAACAGGAAAGACTCACTGCCTGCGCTGCCAGGGTCTCTCTGCCTGTGAAGCACATTGGTTTACGAAGCCTAAAGATTATGTATGTATTGTCTTTATTTTCTTAAATGGTATATTTGTGATCTTGGCTGCCATGTAAATGCCTCTAAAGGAACCCCTGAAGCTGAGATTCAACTCACACAGCCTCTCCAAGTGTGAGACCTTCATGCATCTTTACTTCTTGCCTGACTTGGGGAGAGGAGGAGGAAGGTATTTGCATTTTAGACCCTTGTGTTTGATTTATTTGGATCTGATTCTCTTCCCCTTCATTCTACATCCAGCCCCCACTAGACTGTCTTCCTCGTGTCTCACCTTTGTTCATTGACTCAGTCACCAAATAGTTGACTGAGAACGTACGTGTGCTGGGCACAGTGAAGATTTACAGGATGAGTGAGACACAGTTCCCTGACCTCAAGATCTTCAGAAATTTACGGAGGGATCACTTACACTGGCAAGATGTATAATGCTTTCAGATAAGTAAAGCAAGACTCACATAGGATAAATAGGGCAGTCAGGACAGAATGGGGCTCTTCTCCAACTCCTCTTTTAGCACCCAGCAGAATGCCATGTCTTTAGTCGGCTGTCGGTAAATATTAATATGTATATATGACTCTATGGCACTGGGTATATATATATGTGTGTGTGCGTGTGTATATATGTATATCAGGACGTGAGTGGTGTGGAGAAGAGCACAGTTAGCTGTAAGCCAAGCCCTGAGCTGGATGTGAATACCCGTTATGTCCCCTTCCTCCGGGTGAGGCCAGACGCTTCCTGTGCTTGTAAGTCACCAGAAGTTTTACTGCTCTTTCCAGGATTTGTTCCAAAAGAAGAATTAAGCACACAGCCTTTGGAGCCAGTATCCCAGGGAGATCCAAGTAAGTTAATTGACAACTGGAAACCCAGGGTGGCTTTGACGTCTGATCTGCTTTCTCCTCTCTACCCACTCACTCCCACCCAAACCTGCCTCTCTCCTACATGGATCTATTTATCCTTTCTCTGTCCCTTTGTTCTAAGGGCAAGGAAAACCTTTTGAAGGATTTAAATTTTCTGTGTGCATGAGAGGGGAGAGGATCAGATTTTTAAAAAACATCACTATGGCAACAGGGCGAAGCATGGCATGAGGAGACAAGAGAGGGTGACAGGAGGAGACGTGGGGGCAGGCGCAGTGATCCAGTAGAGGATGATAGTCACCAGAGCTAGGATTTGAAATTGGAAATGGAGAGAAATCAAGAGATGTAGAGAAGGAAGAGTCTAGAGGGTTGGAGATGGGAGTGCAAGAGAGGGAGCAGTTAAAGATGATTTGAGCAACTGAGTAAATGATACCGTGATGAGGAACACTGGGTATGGAGCACCTTGGGGGCAGGGAGATCATTTGTATCTATCATCTTCCATGAGACACCTGGTCTAATCCATATGGGTTGATGTGCGTCCCCACAAGAAGACATGTTCTGTCCTAAGCCCCAGTACCTGTGAATGTGACTTTATTTGGAAATAGCATCTTTGCAGATGCAATTAGTTAGCATGAGGTCATACTGGAGTAGCTGAGCCCTGTAAGGGCTTATGATGCCCTGATAAGGAGAGGAGAAGAAACAACTAGAGAAACACAGAGGGAAAACGCCCGTGTGAAGATGAGGCAGAGACTGGAGTTAGGCTGCCATAAGCCAAGAAACGTCTGGGGCTACGAAACAGAGGAGGCAAGAAAAGGTACTCCCAACCCAATGTTGAGAAGGGAGAGTGTTGACACATCGTAGGGTTGTTAACCAACATCATAGAACAATATGTTTAATGAGAATCTAGTTTGTTCTGTAAACCTTCATCTAAAAAAAAAAAAAAGTATGATAAAAAAAAGAAAAGGTCCTCCCTAGAGCCTTCAGAATGAGCATGGCCATATTGACACCTTGATTTCAGACTTCTAGCCCCCAGAACTGTGAGAGGATAAATTTCTGTTGTTTTAAGCCACCCAGTTCACGTAATTTGACTCAGCAGTCCTAGGAAATCAAAGCAGTTGCCCACCCAGATCTGACACTCAGCAGGGACAGCCCTGCTAGAGATTTGGAGCCAGGAGATGGTGAGATACAGGTGGAAGCTGAGGCTATGGAAAGGGAAGATGTGGCCTAGAAAATGGAGTAAGAAGAAAAAGAGGACTTAAACCTGAAGAACTTCGACACTAAGTAGGTGGAACAAAAGCTACATGAGGGCACCAGGAAGGAGGGTCCAGAGAAAAACAGGAAAACCAGAAAGGTGTAGCATCCTGCAAGCCGAGGGAAATTACTTGCAGACTCCCCAGAAAGTCACTACAAGGCAGCCACCAATGGGCTGTGAATCGCAACCCCGCTGTGTGCGAGAATCACCCGAGACGTTTTTTAAAAATTAAAAATGCCTAATTCCTGCCTCATACCTACTGAATTGGACTCTCTTAGACCTTGCTATCCAGGGTGTGATGTGGGGACCAGCAGTGTCAGGATCACCTGGGAGCTTGTTAGAAATGCAGAGTTGCAGGCTCCACCTCAGCCCTGCTGAATCCAGGCACTCACTGAGAAGCCTGTAGAGACACTCACTGCCCAGGGTGGTTCCCGGGCACCTTTCTTTGTTGACGCTGCTTAAGGGACTGTGCTGTGTAATGGCTCTGATACATGTGCAGGGTTCGGAAGCACTGGCCTGATGCATTGGGCAACACTGCACTGATCTATAGGGGTGTACCATGTTACAGAAAACCAAAGCAATTAAGAAAATTGGTAGATTGATTCCTGTTGACCCTTTGTCTTACCTTTTCTTCCTCATCCTCCAATTGGTAACCCAATTCTACCTTTCTGTATTAAGGCTGTCTTCAGATCAGCACGTTTTCATCTCAGTAGGAAGAGCCACCAGCTCCCAGTCAGCACATGCTCGGGGCCAGGACCATTCTCATTAATACCTACCGGGAAAGGTGGAGGCAAAGGTGACCCCAACATCACCCATCAGACTAGTGAGGGAAGAGAATTAAACAGGGAAACCCTGCACCTTCTTTAACCCTAGCCATGCCCTGAACACCTCCATCCTGAACGCAGTTCAAGAAACAAGGAGAAAAGAAACTGTCTGTAAAGGGCCAAAATAGAGGCTACAAAATCCATGTACTTCATTCATTTAAAAAAAAAAAAAGAAGAACCCCCTTGGCTCTTACTCTATTAACATCGTTATTTAACAAAGAGTTGTTTGCATTTTTAAAGACATAATGAACTAATCTGCTGACATCTGGAGGGAAACTCCCCCTTCAGCAGTGCTGCTCAAACTTCAATGGGCACAGGATCACCAGGGATCCCATTAAAATGCAGATCTGATTCTGTAGGCCTGAGTGGAGCCGAAGAGTCGGCATTGCTAGCAAACCGGGCCTGGTGGGCAGCTAGCCCGAAAGAACACCACTGCCACCTGGTGGCCCCAATTCACATTGCAAGGCTAGATCTAGGGAAAAGTGAGTGGGCCCCCAGAGAGAACACCTGGCCAATTCAGCCCTATTTGGGAGACACCAACATGACGAACCACAGAGCCCCGTTGTGCTTCTCTTTGGCTTTATCCTAGGTTTTAGTGGCATCTTTAAACTCCATTACCGAATTTTATTTGCTTCTTTCAGTCTCCATCTTGAGGGTCATGCTGGGTATAAGGAGTTTAGGGATGGGGGAATGCCAGCTGAGCAGGAAGAATTGGCAGGCACTGAATGTCCTTTTTTTTTTTTTTTTTTTGAATGTCCAGGCAGACAGGAGATAGAAGTTTGCGAAGTCTGCCAATGAGCAGACACAAACAAGTGTCTTAAGTGCAGATAAGAGGAGTGGGCCAGGTGCAGGGTTGTCTCTGTCATCTCCTACCTCTCCTCTGATTTCAATTGCCGTGCATCTTTGCAAGACAAGAAAGCACATTCTCAGATGTAACTTTTCTTTTTAAGCCACCAATTCTGCAGTATCCCTCATCAATAAATACTACTCATCAATTCCCCTGCTAAAGCTTTGTGAGCACACATCCATCTCTTGCTTACATTAAAAAAAAAAAAAAAAAAAATCACCTCCCTCCCTAGGGACGTTCTCCTGGGAATGGGAATGGGAAGACTCCAGACAACAGCAATGCAACACGGAGAAGAGAAGCCGGTGGTGGGTGCTGTGGGCACTCGGGTGGCAGGGCAGGGAGATCCAGGCTTGTCTTGGCAGCTGCACCCCCACCCACCAGGACAGTGCTGGCTCATGTGTGTCCTTGGTTACTCCAGCCCAGAAATTCCTAACTTTATTCTCTCTTTTTTTCCTCCATTCAAAATATTTTTCTCCCAAATTGAAGTTGTTCAATCATTCATCTCATATTTTATTAATCAAAGAGGTAACTTCTGATAAAAGCTTCTTTTGATCAGTGTTGAATAATCAGCTTTATCATCCAGAGATGATGTAAGTTCAAAGGTCAAAAGCAAAGAAAAGGCTAATTCCTATTTCTCTTTCTGCCATTCCCTATTAGCCTGTGAAATACTGATAACTTGCAAACCCCTCTCTTCCACTTCCGCCATAACCTTTACATAGTCACAGAGCTCGGGATAGGAGAGCCTAAGCTAGGAGCAATTACCCTAGTCTCTATCACAACTAAAAGAAAAGACCAAAAAAAAAAAATCTAAGATAGCTACCACAAGTGCTGGTATTCTGTAGATATATGTAGGTGATTTCTTTGGTTTCCCACCCAGCGAAGTGAAGGAAAAGATTGGGTCCAACTAGTTCTCATTCTACAATTCCCGCCCTCCCTTCAGCACTAGCCTTGAAGATTCATTGATACTTTTGTACAGACCCAACACATAATTCCAAAAAGTTAGGATCAAAGTAAAAAGCCACAAGCTCCTGGGACTCAGTCTTGGTGGCGTCTCTCATCTGGGAGTCTGCACATAGAATCTGAGCCTAGGAAACTGTTCTGAGAGTCTTCCAAAGCTTAACTGGGCTGTCACTGCCCCTAAAGCCTATACTTGTGGCTGATACATAGAATTCTAAAACACTCATGGAAATAAGTACTAGCTCAAGCATCCAGGACCTGGAAAGGGTCCAGTGAAAGTCTGGTGATGGGTACAAATAAATGAATATGCTTTGCATCTTACTGCCTCTTTATTTTTCCCATTGGAACGTCAGTGGGGTCTGAGTGGAAACAGAAAGAAGCGAGAGAATGCCTAGGGAATTCAATGGGGGAGAATCAGAATAACAGAGTCCTTGTCCATTCCTCAGGCTGCAAAGTTGACTTGTCATTTGTAATCGACGGGAGCTCGAGCATTGGTAAACGTCGATTCCGAATCCAGAAGCAGTTCCTGGTTGATGTTGCCCAAGCTCTTGACATTGGCCCTGCTGGTCCATTGATGGGTGTTGTTCAGTATGGGTAAGTGGCATTTATGTCCAGAAACGAGGTGATGCTGAACGCTTCATTTTGTGCCATAAATGATTTACCTGTGTTTTATTGGCTATGCAAAGGCATTTGATTGTGTGGATCATAATAAATTATGGATAATATTGTGAAAAATGGGAATCCCAGAACACTTAATTGTGCTCATCAGGAAATTATATATAGACCAAGAGACGGTTGTTCAAACAGAACAAGGAGATATTACATGATTTAAAATTAAGAAAGGTGTGCATCAGGGTTGTATCTTTTCACCATGTTTATTCAATCTGTATGCTGAGCAAACCGTCCCAGAAGATGGACTACATGAAGAAGAACAGGGCATGAGGATTGGAGGAAGGCTCATTAACAACCTGCGATACGCAGATGCCACAACCTTGCTCTCTGAAAGTGAGGAGGACTTCAAGCACTTATTCATGAAGATCAAAGACTACAGCCTTCAGTATGGATTACATCTCAACATAAAGAAAACAAAAATCCTCACAACCGGACCAATAAGCAACATCATGATAAATGGAGAAAAGATTGAAGTTGTCAAGGGTTCCATTTTACTTGATTCACAATCGACACCCATGGAAGCAGCAGTTAAGACATCAAATGACATATTGCATTGGGAAAATCTGCTACAAAAGACCTCTTTAAAGTGTTAAAAAGAAAAGATGTCACTTTAAGGACTAAGATGTGCCTGACCTAAACTGTGGTATTTTCAATTGCCTCATATGCATGTGAAAGTTGGACAATGAATAAGGAAGGCTGAAGAAGAAATGATGCCTTTGAATTATGGTGTTGGCGAAGAATATTGAATATACCATGGACTGCCAGAAGAATAACGAACAAATCTGTCTTGGAAGAAGTATAACCAGAATGCTCCTTTGAAGCAAGGATGGCAAGACTTCATTTCACATACTTTGGACATATCATCAGGAGGCACCAGTCCCTGGAGAAGGACATCACACTTGGTAAAGTAGAGGGTGAGCAAAAAAAAGGAGGACCCTCAAGGAAATGGATTGACACAATCACTGCAATAATGGGCTCAAGCATAACAACTATTGTGAGGATGGCACAGGACCAGGCACTGTTTCATTCCATTGTACATAGGGTTGCTATGAGTTGGAAGTGACTCAAAGGCTCCTAACAACAACAGTGCACAGATAAGTTTTCTTTTTTTAATGCAAATGTAAGTGAAAGAAATTGAAACAATCCAGACGCCATGTTAAAAATTCAAGAATTCCAGAAAGGACTTATTGCTGAGCGGGAGTCCATCCTGACCCATAGCAACCTATAGGGCAGGGTAGAACAGCCCAATAGGATTTCCTAGGCTGTTAATCTTTATGGGAGCAGACTGCCACATCTTTCTCCCTCGAAGTGGCTGGTTGGATTCAAACTTCTGACCTTTAGTTAGCAGCTGAGCCCTTAACCACTGCACCACCAGGGGAAGGATAGGTTAGTAAACACTCTTAAGTAAATAGCATTTGTGCTCATAGCCAGTAGAGAGAGTAGTTATTTGCCTGGGAATCAGGAGAACTGGGTTTAAGTCCCAGCTTTGAGGCTAACATGCTGTGTGGCCTTGGACCAGGGCTTCACCTCTCTGATCATCAGTTTCCTCATCTGAAGATAAAGAAGGCCCAACCCCCTTTCCACCCTGACTATTACAACCTGTGTTTGAGGGGCTGCGCCCTGCTCTGCCACCTATAGGTGAGACACCTAGAAAACACAGCGCTTTAAGTTATGATTTTCTTCAGAGTCCACTCCCTCTGCCAGAAGACGGGAATCTTCAAGTGCCTGGATAACCTTAGGTCTCTGCAATGGTACTGGGAATGCTTACCAACTAATGGGCAAGACCGGGTGCGGGTGGGGTGGCTCCCAATAGGCAGCTGGCCACACCAGGTGACTCTCCCCAGTTCGTTTTATTATTTTACTTAGGGTAGAAATTGAGGCTTTGGTTAAGAGCTATGGCTGCTAACCAAAAGGTGGGCAGTTCGAATCTACCAGCCATGACTTGGAAACCCTATGGGACAGTTCTACTCTGCCCTGTAGGGTTGCTATGAGTCCAAATCAACTCAATGGCAATAGTTTATTGACATCCATTCTTAACCTTCTTCTCTCTTACTTGAGATTATGAATCAATCTTATTTTGGATATGAAGAGGTTTCTCCCTAAAACAGATATACAAATATTGACAGATAATAAGCAAACAGAAGAACATGCATAAATATCAAACATGAACCATTGAGGGCAGGATAATTATTGCATAAATTGAAACACTTTCCACCAAGGACCATTGCACATAGCATGATGCCCTCCCCTCAGCTCTGCAGCTTAACACTGGAAGTGGAAACACACAGCTTAGTGCCCCTCGCTCAGAGCAGCAGTCACAGCTCATTAGCCCCCCCTGGAAACTGAAAACATGCATACCCGATGACATCCAGGGGGTCTCTAGCTCCCTTCAAAGGTCTCCCAAGGGCCTCTTGTAGCAACATTGCAGCCAATGTTGTTCATATCAACGACAAATCAAAAAACCAAACCCGGTGTCTCCAAGTTGATTCCAACTAATGGTGAGCCCATGTGTTACGGAGCAGAACTGCCCGATAGGGTGTTCTTGACTGCGGTCTTTGAAGGAGCAGATCACCAGGCCTTTCTTCCACAGTGTTGCTGGATGGGTTTGAAGTCCAACCTTTAGGTTAGTGAAGAGCAAATCATTTGCACCATCCAGGGACCTTTGACACTAGACTTTATTTTTGAGTTGTCAAGAGAAATAAACATAAAATGCTTTATTTTCATAAGAACCTGTAACATTTTTATTTTTAGAATTAAATTCCAGTAACGCATTTAGCACTATTTTCTATTCCTGTGAAGAAACTTAATAGATTAGTTAGCTGGCACTTGTATGTAGTCAGAGAGTCAATTATATAAAAATAGCCAATTGCTACAAATGCTAACTCTCAATGTCAAATCATCTATCTTGAGGATTTTGCTTTGAAATAGGAAAAGAATTTTTTTTTTTTTTTTTGGTCATTGTTTTCTAGTTTTCAAAATGTCAGCCCGTTTTTATTCCTGTGTTATTTTTTAAAGACCATGAACTGATAGCAGGCTTCTCTAGGGAAGAACTCTAAGTATTTGAGTACCAGATGTCCCTGGTCAATTTTATTTGGGGTTCAAAGCTTGATGTGTTATCTTGCATTAAAAATAGCTGTTCTAGAAGCTTGTGTATGCCAGAGTTTATAGTATAATATGAAAATGAGGTGATAAAGACGTCAAGGAAAGGAGAAGCAGGCAAATAGTGTTGTGTGCCAATGCGAACATGGGTTAAAGAACAAATGTATCAGGGAAGGAAAAACAATTCAATGAAGAATATCCCTCTCCCCTCCCCCACCCCCCAAAAAGCCAAAACATTTTTCTGACATGATCAACATTTGCAGGAAAGATTTTACCTCCATGTTTCCTAATTCCACTTCCTAAGTGATCCTTTGCTATTCCAGTTGTTGTTAGGTGCTGTCGAGTCGGTTCCTACTCATAGTGACCCCATGCACAACAGAACAAAACACTGCCTGGTCCTGAGCCATCCTTACAATCATCGTTATGCTTGAACTCATTGTTGCAGCCACTGTGTCAATCCACCTCATTGAGGGTCTTCCTGTTTTCCACTGACCCTGTACCCTGCCAAGCATGATGTCCTTCTCCTGGGACTGATCCCTCCTGACAACATATCAAAAGTATGTAAGATGCAGTCTCGCCATCCTTGCTTCTAAGGAGCATTCTGGTTGTACTTCTTCTAAGACAGATTTATTCATTCTTTTGGCAGTCTATGGTATATTCAATATTATTCGCCAATACCACAATTCAAAGGCATCAGTGCTTCTTCGGTCTTCCTTATTCATTCTCCAGCTTTCACATGCATATGATGCAATTGAAAATACCATGGCTTGGGTCAGGTGCACCTTAGAAAATTTGCTATTCCAGAGTCCTTTGGAGCATTAAGGGCAGTGTGTGTCTTTCCTTCATTTTCTGCTCCTACAAGCTAATCCATTGTCTTCACCCTCCTTGGTAGCAGGGTGGAGTGGAAAGCACGATGCCTTGGTGACAGAATACCTGAATTCTGCCCTAGCTCTGTGTGTGACTTTAAGCCAGTCACTTAACCTCTCCAGTGAGTGCTGCCATCTGTAAAGTAGGGGGCTGAACAGGATGATTTATGAGGGCTCTGCCAGCCCTGGTGTCCTGTAACTCAGTGATTATATCCCGAGACACCCCATCAGTGAACAGTGGATGAACAGACTAGGTAAGCCACCACCCCCCCGCCTTCCTTCCAGCCTCAGGGTTCCAATCAGGCCAAGATGATCAATGATGGCTTGCTCAGAGGACATTAAAGACGGGTTACCCAATAAGCAAAGCATGCAGTGTACATACCGGTAGTGTACAGCCCATGTGAAATTATGCACTACAGATTAGAAAGTAAACACAATTAAGCCCGTGTGTACATTGCTTACTGTAAGCTGGTGCATACCATGCTTACTGGTTAATCCGCCCCTGGAGGTCATACATCCGTCTGTGCGGAATAAAGTAAATTGAAGGGAGGGCTGAGGTTGAAGGGGAGACATGCTTGTCCAGCTGAAATCGCTTTTCATTTCAGTCACCCAGCTTCCTCCCCTGGGTGTCCCTCTTCAGACCTTTCTTTATCAAACAGGTATTAGTGAAGGGGTGGGCAGGAAGGGGCAGGGTAGAGAGGTAGATGTGGTCTGGGAGCCTGTATTTCTGAAAAAAGAAAAGCACATGCTTACTGGATCAGGAGCCTGATTCCTCAAGCAGCATTGTGGCTTCCCACGAGATTCTTTGTTGTTGCTGTTCATTGCCACCAAGTTGGCTCCAACTCAGAGAAACCCCATGTACAACAGGAAAAAATGTTGCCCAGTCCTGCACCATCCTCACAATCATTGGTATGCTTGAGCCCATTGTTGCAGCCACTGTGTATTATAAGTGTCTTCCAACATTTTTTTTTTTCCAACATAGTGGGCTCATCTTCCAGCACTATATTGGACAATGTTCTGTTGTGATACGTACATAGGGTTTTCATCGGTTAATTTGTAGACCATCAGGCTTTTCTTCCTAGTCTGCGTTAGTCTGGGAGCTCCCCTGAAACCTGTCCACCGTGGTTGACCTTGCTTGTGTTTGAAATACATAGCTTTCCAGCATCACAACAATATACAAGCCACCACAGTATGACAAACTGACAGACAGGTGGTGGAATGTCTTCTATACTCCCACTTGAATTGCCCCTCCTGTCTTGAAATCACAGACCATAGTGGCTTTCAAGAACACTTGGACCCATCTCCTCATGCTACAGTGAGGAAATGAAGCCCTACAAAGAAATCACTACCCCATCAAGAATGAGCACTTGAAGGAGAGGCTCAGTTTGGGAAGGAACGGGCCGAGGGACGGGAACTCTTCAGACAGAATTTCTTCTTCCTCTGATCCTTCTCTGCTCAGTGACCACTGGTCCACACTGCACACTGCTTCGCCAGGAGATCTCGTCCCTTGGTTTTCTTTAGGAGATGGGGTCAGGCTAGAATTTAAAGGACCCATACAAATATTAAGGGAAGTCAAAAGAGAAATAAACAAAAAACACAAGATGTATAAAAAACAGCCTGGTTTACAAAATGCAATGCTCGTTCCGCGTCCTGACTACTAAGTGTCCTAGTCAAAGGTCTTTTAGGTGCAGGGGACAGAAAGCCACTCCAGGTAGCTCAGGAGAAGGGAGATGTATGGGAAGGAGAGTGTTCACAGGACTGACAAGTCATTGGTCCTGCCCTCCCTCCTGGTCCCTCCGTCTCTCCCTGCAGTTCTTTTCATCTCCACTTCTCTCGCTTGCCCGCCCCATTCTCCTCTCATCAGACCGGTATCCTCTGGCAGGCTCTTGGTTTCTGTTCCTCTGTAACTTCACCTTGCACTGGCTGAGTTTTCACGTCTGGCCCAGGCCCAGAGAAAAGCCCCAACCACTGTGGCAACTGGCAGCACTCCCTCCCCAGTGTCCCCACCTCTGCACATGCAGAGACTCATAACCCACCACCCAGCACGGTTGCTAACCATTTGGCAACCACAGCATTCCTGCCATGATCATCACACACCCACAGTAAGAGGGGCAGCCTCAGTGCAGACTCAGAGAGGTTAAGTGACTTTCCCAAGGACACACAGCTAAATGCATGACCACTGGGAAGTGGGCAAATGTTAATCTTGGGTCAATTCCCAGGTGTCAAATAAAATCGACTTCAAAGCTAAAATAGGCTGCTGAGGATTTTGCTTATCTGCCAAGAACACTTCTGATAATTGAAGCGTTCCCCCAGAACAAAGACTGAGACGCTGCGCCTGAACAAAAGGCTAAGGATCAAGCCCTTGTCTTGCACATGCATTCAAATTTAAAATTACACAGCCAACAGGCTAGTAATTGCACTTAATACCAACGGGAACACTAAAAGGCCAAATGAAAGAACAGTCAGAACAAGTGGCTGTTAGGTGAACTCTAGCAAACAAAACAAACAAGGCCGGACAGATTGCGTTTTGGCTGCAGTCTAGACCCGCAGGTGTTAAATGCCCTCCAGACCTTCAGTATGATCTCGTTTTAATCCCCAGTTTCAGTATAAACGGAACACAATTGCACTTGTTCTTTTGAACTTTGTAATCAACCCTAGGATATCAAAATTGGAAAACAATTCTTAAAAACTGCAGAACACTGGCTTTTCTTCATTTAAAAATGAAATAGATTCTCGTTTGCTCGTGGTTCTGTGACAGTTCTGCCCTGTTGAAGGGAGTGGCTCTGAATTGAGCTGCATCCCCTTCCTCTTCTTACTTCTGAGCTCACCCACCCTGAGCCCTGGACCGGAGGACTCAGCCCACACTCTCAGCTGAGCTTCCCTTCCTGCCCAAGAAGCAGGATGGATGCACAGAGGCTCCTGTAGATCAGCTGAGCCACCAAGTGCAGGACAATCAGACGGGGAGAAGAAGCAAGGGGTCAAGTCTGGTGTCATAGGCAGAATAATGGCTCCTAAAGCTGTCCACCTCCTGATGCTGGAACCTGTCATTATGTGACCTTATATGGCAAAAGGGACTTTGCAGATATGTTACGGACCTCAAAGTTAAGGACCTCAAGATGGGGAGATTATCCTGGATTATCCGGTAGGCCCAATATAATCACACAAGTCCTTAAAATCTGTGAACCCTCCAGAAACCATGAAGGTTGAATGAACCCCTGAAAGTACTGCCATGAGATAATCTTTAAACCTAAAACCAAAAATATCCCCTGAAGAACAGTTTAGCTTAACTAGTAAAAAAGGTCTGCCTTGAACATTATGCTCTTTTAAGAACTATCTAATTGGGATAAAACTGACAACAGCAACTCGAAACATTAGATAGGAACCTTAGGGGACAGAGAATTTATGTTAATGAAGGAGAAACAACTCAAAAGAAGAGGGTGAGAATGGTTACACAACTCAAAGAATGTAATCAATGTAGAAAAGAAAGGGGGGCTAACGGTAACGTCCACCTCTTTGGGTTGCTGCTGTTGTCGTTCTGAGTCATAACAGCCCTGTGTACAACAGACTGAAACACTGCCCGGTCCTGCATCAGCCTCATCATCATTATTATGCCTGACTCCATTGTTGCAGCCACCGTATCAATCCATCTCCTTGTGGGTCTTCCTCTTTTTCACTGACACTCACTTTACCAAGCCTGATGCCTTTCTCCAGGGACTGGTCCCTCCTGATAACACGTCCAAAGTATGTGAGATGAAGTCTTGCTATCCTCGCTTCTATGAAGCATTCTGGCTGTACTTCTTTCAAGACAGATTGGTTCACTATTCTTCTTGGAATCCATGGAATGTGTATTCAGTATTCTCCACCAACACCATAATTCAAGGACATCAATTCTTCTTTGGTCTTCCTTATTCATTGTCCAGATTTTCACATGCATATGAGGCAATTGAAAACACCTTGGCCTGGGTCAGGTGCACCTTAATCCTTAAAGTGACATCTTTTCTTTTTAACACTTTAAAGAGATCTTTTGCAGCAGATTTGCCCAGTGCAATATGTCGTTTGATTTCTTGACTGCTGCTTCCATGGGCTTTGATTGTGGATCCAAGTAAAATGAAACCCTTGACAACTTCAAACTTTTCTCTATTTATCGTGATGTTGCTTATTGGTCTAATTGTGAGGATTTTTATTTTCTTTATGTTAAGGTGTAATCCATATAGAAGGCTGTAATCTTTGATCTTCATCAGTAAGTGCTTCAAGTCCTCTTCACTTTCAGCAAGCAAAGTTGTGTCATCTGTGTAATGCAGGTTGTTAATAAGTCTTCCTCCAGTCCTGATGCCCCATTCTTCTTCGTATAGTCCAGGTTCCTGGATTATTTGCTCAGCATACAGATTGAATAGGTATGGTGAGAGGATACAACCCTGAGCAACTCAACAGCAAAGGTTTGAGTTGCTGGGAGGATTAAATATGCAATACTTGCATGATGCTTAACAGTGTTTAGCAAATAGTAAGTGCTCAGTTTTGAGCTGTAACTACAAAAATGAATTTCGATCTCAGTTTTCCCATCTTCCTTTTCTAGGAAAATAATAAAATCCCCTGGCAAATGGAGCAAGTAGAATGAGCAAGTCCATATTCAGCCCCCATCTCAGTAATTTCTGCAACTCTGGGCGGGATATCTGATTTTAGAAAAGCAGGGGGAAAAAAATCAATGTCTCAAAGCTTGCAGCCAATAAAATGTCAGAAGTGGCAATTTCAAAAAAAAAAACATTTGTGAACTTTTCCTGGTTGGGGTCAGGGGGAGATGTGACTGCGGCAGAAGGGTTAGAAAGATGTGGTGTTGCTAGCTTTGAAGATGGGGCCCCAGTCAGCCTTCTAGAAGGTGGAAAAGGCAAGGAAACAGATTCTCCCTAGAGCCTCTAGAAAGGAACGCAGCCTTGCCGACACCTTGAATTTACCACGGAAGACCTGTTTTGGACTTCTGACCTCCAGAATTGTAAGATGGTAGATTAGTGCTGTTGAAGCCACTCAGCAATAGGAAACTAACAGACTGGCAAGGAGGACCACTCTGTCAAATTCTCTAAGTATGCAGGCAAAGGACAGGTGAACCAGGCGCAGGAAGGAGTAGGAGGGCCTGGGGAATGAGGCACAGCCCAAGACAGTGCCAGGAGCTGGCCCACCACAGGACTTCAGAGCAGGAAGAGACAGCCTGGTGTCAGGAGGGTGCTTTTAAAAAAGGCTGACGCCTGGGCCTACCCTAAACCTATTCAGTCTGAACCTGGCACAAGGTGAAGCCCAGACATCAGTATTTTAATCTTTGATTCTCATCTGTAGCCGAGGTTAAGAGTCACTGAACCCACCTCCTGAGAGGGGAAGGGACGGCTCGGCCAGCTTCCCAGGTTCTCAGTGGCAGGGCCCGTTTTGAAAGCATCCTGACTCCCATCGGGTACGTAGTATACTCGCCCGCACAGGAGCTAATAGAATCCCAGGACAGCACACACTCATTCCCCAGGGCCCAGGAGCATTTGCAAACACCCCACCACACGCTTCTCTCTCTCTGTGAGCACCTGGGGAACGCTGAGTCCTGAGGCCTGGCGAGCTACGAATACAATTTGCACAAGAACCTTAGGCTTTTTCTATTCCCCGCTGTGCGATTCTCTCGGCAGTACACAAAGCGATGGTTGCAGTTGACTTCCATGGCTTTTGCTAAACGGCTCCCCTTGAACTCACATCACATATTCACTGGGCTTTTCCAGGGACCCCTGAGATTCCGCTCGCCCAGAGAAGATGATCGCCATCCCTGCGCACATTAGAACTAGCCGGGGAGCCTTTAAAACTCCTGATAGATAGCCAGACTAAACCTCAGGACTACGCAGTCAGAAATCTGTGTGGGACTCCATCAGTTTTCAAAGCCTCCCAAGGTGATTTTATTGTGCAGCCAAAGTGCCACCATAGAGTGAAGCCAGGTCTATTCCTGTGGAGGCCCGAGCTGATCTCTGGTGAACCCGTTGCCCAGCCCCTCCCGCCACCTGCCTTAGGAGTCCAGAGGGCTGCAGGGGCTCCCCCACCTTCCTTCCTCAGGGGGAGGCCTTTCTCAGACAGGCTTTCTGTTCTTTTGCTTTCTCTAGACTTACTCCATGTTCCCTTCCCTCCTGGTGTCCCTGGCAGCCCAAGCCCCACTGCTGATTTTCTTGATCCTTAAAGCATCCTCCAAGACGTTGTTACCCAAAGTGCAGCCCACAGTCTCATCAGAGAGGTTGTTGCTCAGGACCTCAGGAATCAGAATCTACATTGTAACAAGAGCCCCAGGTGGCCGGACACACAGGAGAGTTTAAGAAGCTCTGTTGCCCAGACACAGCTTCCACAGCACCTACCTGCCCTGACGCACCGCTTTCTTGGCTTTAAACCAGGTGCTGTGGGATAAATAAATCAGTAGACGCTGACTTTAGCCAGAATCAGAGCCTTAGGACTGAAAACGCTTCTAGAATCCGGTGCTTTCAACACTTCCCTGATGATTAAAATCACGTGATGCCTTTTTTTTTTTTTTTTAAATGCCAGACGCTAGCCCAGACCTACTGATTTTGAATTTCTTCCAGGGAGAGAGGCCTGGTGAGCTGTAGTTTAACAACTGTTCCAGGTGACTTTTATTATCAAGGAGTTCTGGAAACCCTGATGGTCTGCCCCGCTCCCTGCCCCCACCCCACACTTTCCTTGGAGTCTCCTGTTATGTCCACATTTACATGGACATATTTTTTATGGGTCCTCTCTGACTGATGGTCTACTTGCTTTCCTCTTCAGCACATGCAGGGTAGCCATTTCCTATTGCACAAATTATCCTTTCTATTCAGAGCCAAAGTCTGGCTCCCCATAATTTCTCTTCATTAGTCCTGGCTCTTCCTCTAAACATAGAACAAGTATGTGTTTTCTCCTTGAGGTATCAGCCTGTTTGTTTATTTTCAACTCTTACTTTCAAAGGAAGCGTTGGGCATTGCTGAAAATAAAAACTGTGTTTTCCTTTAATGAGAACTTGTAATAAAATTATAAATTAAAAGTTTGCTTATATAAAAACATAGTGGAATACCTCTTTGAACTTTTTTAATATTCTCTATCTGTGGAAAGTCACCAGATGAGGGTCTCAGGCCACCGGCCCATATATCCTGAAAAAGCAAGCATGCAGCTATTTGCTCTGGTACCAAGCTTTCTCATTCACTCCTATGACTTAGTTAAATTATAGTTTAACAAATATTTCTCGAGTGTTTGCCGTATACTAGCACTATGCATTTGTTGGGGATACTGATGTGAAATTCATCTAAGTGGTTTTATTTCAATTGCTTATAAATTCTTTGGTGGATGGGCTATGGCTTTGCCTTAAGTCATAATTTTAGCAATTAGAAAAGGTCTCAGAGGTCCTCTGATTCAACCTTTCAATCCACTTTCAAAAATTTTAAAATGTGACGGAGATTCCCTTCCTCAGGACTTTACAAGCTAGTAAGGGAGGCAATATTTTAAAAAGAAATAACATTAAATAAAATTAAAAGCAGCTATTTTTATTAATTAGGTATATGATTAGCTAACCTGTTTGCCTCTGAAGATGGATTCATGTACCTCTGGTATAATGTATTTCTATGATACAACTGGAAACCCTGGTGGCATAGTAGTTAAGAGCTACAGCTGCTAACCAAAAGGTCTACTGTTCGAATTCACCAGGCACTCCTTGGAAATTCCATGGGGCAGTTCTACTCTCTCCTGCAGGGTCGCTATGAGTCGGGATCCACTCTACAGCAACCGGTTTGGTTTTCAGTTTGGTATGATACAATTGCCTCATATGCATACGAAAGCCGGATAACGAAAAAAGAAGACAGAAGAATTGATGCGTTTGAATTGTGGTGTTGGTGAAGAATACTGAAAATACCATGGACTGCCAGAAGAATGAGCAAATCAATCTTAAAAGAAATAAAACCAAAATGTTCCTTAGAAGTGAGGATGACAAGACTTTGTCTTGCTTACTTTGGACATGTCATCAGGAAAGGCCAGTCGCCAGAGAAAGACATCATGTTCGGCGAAGAAGAGAGCAAAAACAAGGAAAGTCTTCAAGGAGCTGGATTGACAAAATAGCCTCAAACATATCAAAGATCATGGAGATGGCATAGGACCCGGCAGTGCTTCGTTATGTTATATATAAGGTTGCTATGAGCCAGAGCTGACTTAACAGCAACTCACCACATCATGATATAATACGGGCAGAAGAAGCATGGTGTGGAGCTCAGACGTAGAGTACTCAGTTCCACCTGGAATAGTCCAAGAGAGGAGAGGGCACCTGAGCTTTCCTGCATTTATTTACTCCACAGTAAATTATTGCCCCCTTTTTTTTTTTATGCTAGGTATTAGAAACCCTGGTGGCGTAGTGGTTAAGTGCTATGGCTGCAAACCAAAGGGTCGGCAGTTCAAATCCACCAGGTGCTCCTTGGAAACTCTATGGCACAGTTCTACTCTGTCCTATACGGTCGCTATAAGTCAGAATTGACAAGACAGCACTGGGTTTGGTTTTTTTGGTATGCTAGGTATTAGAATAGGAAATACGAGGTCACAGCACCTGTTCACAAGTAGATTCTTTGCAGTATGGGAAAGAGAAAGGTAATCAACAATTGGTCTAAAAAATTATCAACGTTCAGACAGCAGCCTGCACAGGGTTCCCAGGGAACACCATCAGTGTGGCCAGGTAACGGGGGAGACGTTCCACATTCGATTTTTTTTTTCTGTAAAAACTTTTTTTTTAATAATTTTTATTGTGCTTTAAGTGAAAGTTTACAAATCAAGTCAGTCTCTCACATAAAAACTTATATACACCTTGCTACATACTCCCAATTACACTCTCCCTAATGAGACAGTCTGCTCTCTCCCTCCACTCTCTGTTTTCATGTCCATTTCGTCAGCTTCTAACCCCCTCTACCCTCTCATCTCCCCTCCAGGCAGGAGATGCCAACATAGTCTCAAGTGTTCCCCTGATCCATGAAGCTCACTCCTCACCATCATCCCTCCGCAACCCATTGTCCAGTCCAATCCGTGTCTGAAGAGTTGGCTTCAGGAATGGTTCCTATCTTGGGCCAGCAGAAGGTCTGGGGGCCATGACCACCGGGGTCCTTCCAGTCTCAGTCAGACCATTAAGTCTGGTCTTTTTATGAGAATTTGGGGTCTGCATCCCACTGCTCTTCTGCTCCCTCGGGGGTTCTCTGTTGAGTTCTCTGTCAGGGCAGTCATCGGTTATGGCTGGGCACCATCTAGTTCTTCTGGTCTCAGGATGACGTACTCTCTGGTTCCTGTAAAAAGTTTTGAAAGGAATCTTTATATTTTTTCTTTTTAAATTATTTGTTGATGAGCAACATTTAAACTTATGATTGGCTAAATTCTCAACAATCACCAGACACACTAAAGAAATCTTACAAAGTGAGAAAATCTAGCCTACAAATAATATTTAAATGTAGTTAAATTTTTAATGAATTTAAAATTTTACAGTTAATGAAGCATATATGATGTTATGTTTGGTAGACAATTATATATTTGTTATTGTCAGTATCAGTTTTGCAGTTTTGTAGCCAATTTTTTTTTTTTTTTAATGTCTCAGCCTCTAAAAACATTCATAATCCTTGGTCACCAAGAGAAGACCCAGATGTTGGGGGCCTTGAAGTTTATACAGTATGAGAGCCACCTTAAAAAAAATACAAAATTATAAATGCAAAACCAGGCCTTTTGGAAGAGGCATCACTAGATTCCCGGTTAATCTGCCTCTTGGAGGCACTTAGAGCCTATTGGATAATTTGTTTTGTGCAGAGGCCACCTGGGGTTCAGGAAGACCAGGTAGGAAGCTACAGCAATAGTCCAGGAAAGAGAAGATGAAAGTTCAAAGACAGGCTTTCATCTTTTCTTTCCTGATGGAAAGAGATGGGGAAGGATGGGGAAGACACGAGAATTTTAAGAAGTAGGTCAGATAGGGCACGGTATTTGATGAGGAGGGTATCAAGAATGCATACTGCTATGACGGCTCCAGCCTCAGGGTGGTGAATGGTTAAGCACACTACTGGTTGAAAGGTTGACAGCTCTACTCACCCAGAGGTGCCTCAGAAGAAAGGCCTGGCAGTCTGCTTCTGAAAGGTCACAACCTTGCAGCCCCTATGGAGCAGTTCTACTCTGCACACATGGGGTCGCCATGAGTCAAACTGACTCAACTAACAACAAGGACGACCCAGTGAGTCAGAAAAGGGAATATGGAAGGGGAGACGGGTGGTTGGGTGGAGCAGATTTGGGAGACAAACAACTGCAGTTTTGGAACTATCAAACCTGAGGTGTCTGTGGAACCACCCTAGATGCCACAAGGTGCGTTCCAGATGGAGACGTAT
The DNA here is from genome assembly GCF_024166365.1 of Elephas maximus indicus. Lineage (NCBI taxonomy): Eukaryota > Metazoa > Chordata > Mammalia > Proboscidea > Elephantidae > Elephas > Elephas maximus. The sequence goes on along the minus strand of NC_064844.1, from coordinate 27,628,549 downwards.
GGAAGCCATCTGATGTACATCTGGGGTTCAAGAGAGAGGACCAGGTGTGCCCTGGACAGCTCTCAGCATGTGAGTGGTTGCTGAGCTCAGGAGTTGATGGGGTTCCCCAGGAAAGTGCATTAATTAAGAATTGAAGCATAATGGAGACAGCACCCTAGTGGAACACCAGCGTTTAGAGGTAGAGATACACTGAAGAAGAACAAAGAAATATTTGTTTCTTCAATACTGTAGGTGCCAGGCGTTGTGTGGAAGAAAAAGCTGAATTAGGCACAAAGGTGTCAGCTGGGGGCGGGGTCAGGAAGAGTAGCTAGAGCTGGGGTCGGGGGCGGGGCGGCAGCAGGATTTGGGTTTTCCGGCTAAAGGAAGAAGTAAGCAAAGGGACGAAGCTAGAAAGTGAGCATTTCATTCTGACTAGATTATAGAATATATATGATTGGGGAAGATAGGGAGGGAAAGGGAAAGAGTGAGAACAGCATTAAACGATAGGCTGGAATTAAATTAGTACTGGCTTTGAGAGCCAAAATATGAAAATTAACAGTGGGGGCCACTGATGGTTTTTGAGCAAAAGAATTTTACAGTCAGGGCTGAATGTGAGGAAGAGTCCTTTACGTATATATGTGTCACTGGCATTGCAGAGACCAACGTAGAAATCTCAGAAGCTGCAAAAAGTAAGGGGGGGCCTGAGCTCTGGGTTGCCATAGATACTGAGGATGGAATAAAAGCCAGTGACAGAGGGGACCTTCCTCACAGGTTGAGTGAGTGGAGTAAGTAAAGACAGTCCAGGTTTTAAGCTTGGTGGCTGGGAGGTGAATATAGCATATACTGAAACTGGTCTGTAAGAATAGAAACACTTAAGCCCTTAAGCCTAGTGGGAGAGAAGAATAAAGCAGGAAAAGCAGTAGTGCTCCATCTTTGTGTGACTCCTCCTCCCTGTCATCTGCACCTGATTTTTATTACTGCAGCCTCATGTCAGGATGGCTTCAAGGCAGCCAGTTCACACTGCAGATTCATAGTAAGGTCACACTCAGCTACTGCCCAGATTTCCCCGTTCTGCAGTTTGCTTTTGTTGTGTAACAACCCAGCAGCACCTGAACCCAAGGTCAGCCGCATCTCTAAGAGACCAAAGAAAGGCTCCTGAACCCACAATCATGACATATGGTTTGTTTGGAAAGCTTACTTATGGGACTGTGGCCCCGGGCAGCGGTTGGACCAGTTTAGCGCTCTGCAACCACCTAGCAAGGGACACAGCTTATATACCGTTCCATCTGGGACCAAAGCTCATCGTTTTCTCCCATGTCCTTGGGCAGTCAGCGTTCCCAGGGACTTCACATCCAGGCCCAGATGTTTTCCTTCTTGTTGCTAAGGCATTCTTCGGCCTTGGCCGCTGGCCCACTCATGCCACTCCCGGCCTTGTACCTTAGCCCAAGTCCATCCCGAGTTCATCCCCAGCATGCTTCGGGGAAGAGCAAAGCTGACTCCATTAGGGAGGGGATGCATATAGCTGAATAGCATTACCCTACAGCTTTGTTGTTCCTTGTTTCTTCATTTTTGTTTAATCCTATACATAGAACTCGGTCCCTGAGTGGCACAAATGTTTTTTATTCAGCTGCTAACCTAAAGGTTGGCAGTTCGAACCCATCCAGCAGCACCAGGGAAGAAAGGCCTGGCGATCTGCTTCCATAAAGATTACAGCTAAGAAAACTCTATGGAACAGTTCTGCTCAGTAACGTATGGGGTTGCCATGAATCAGAAACGAATCGATGGTACCAGGTTTGGGTTCTTTTGTTTTGGTACATGGAAAACTCAGCTTTTATCTAGTGGAACTTGGTTTTCATCTGGTATATGGGATATGGTTGGGTTTTACCCAGTGTCCCCACTTGGTTGAGCTTGTTTTAAGCCTCCATCTGTCTCCTCTCTCAGCTTTACATCACCTTCATTTAGAGAAGCATGCCTTTTGGCCATTTTGCTTTGGTTTTGTCTTAAGAGCCAGCCCCTCGGATTCACTAATAAATGGGTGGGCAGGAGAGCATCCTTCAAGCCTCTTTATACTTTCTCCTCTAACACAGATCACCTTGAGATGACTGGAAAGATTATAAATGGGGAGAGAGGGTGGGCAGGAGGGAGGTCCTGGAGCAATTCTCTGGTGACGCTACAGGTCTCCTGAAGGACTAACCAAGAATCTACTCTAGGGACCCTTGGAGTTCCCACAGGAAAACTGCCCAGAGCTGCTTCTTTCTGGATCTACTCCTGATGTTTGTGGAAAGCTGCTTTTCAGGTCTGCTTTTCTCTTTCCTCAAGGACTGTCTACTAAATTGCAGGGCCCCTTAGTCAAAAATTAGTAAGAACCACAGAACCTTAAACCAAGCATGGCCCTTCTCAGTGCAACATGAGGTGTCTTTTACTGCTGGTGCCCACTTCATCCTGGACGTGCACACACCCCACCTAATAGAGCCCTCCTCCTTTCCGGCACTCCTTCCACTTGGTCGTAAAAAGTATTCCATATCCTGCTGCTCAGCGGCTCCCAAGCCTGTTCTCAGGGCCTACTGTGGAGACTTAGCACTAGAAAAGGATCCTCACTCTTTTTCTCCAGTGAATTTGCTCCAACTTCTCTCCTTTTTTTTTTTTTCTCTCCAGTTTTGGGGGTAGTGATGGCTCTGTGGTAGAATTCTCACCTTCCACGCTGGAGACCTTGGTTCGATTCCTGGCCAATGCACCTCAGGCACAGCCACCGCTCCTCTGTCATTGGAGGGTTGTGTGTTGCTACAATGCTGAAGAGGTTTCAGCAGAGCTTCCAGACAAAGATGGACTACGAAAAAAGACCTGGTGATCTACTTCCAAAAATCAGCCAAAGAAAACTCTATGAGTCACAATGGTTCGATCCTCAACCAATCGTGGGAATGGTATAGGACTGGGCAGCATTTCATTTTGTTGTGCATGAGGTTGCCATGAGTTGGGAGCTGACTGGACAGCAGCTAACAAATCTCAGTAGATAGACATAGATTCTCTGAGTGAGATTCGAGTAGTCTCTCCCACTCTCAGGAGCCACATGATGAGAAAGATGGAGTGTTGTCTTCTCCTTGGCGTCACTATTAAAATGCATTTCCCATTCAAGGGGTGTTATAGATTGAATTGCGTCCCCCAAAAATGTGTGTCAGCTTGGCTAGGCCATGATTCCCAGTATTGTATGATTGTCCACCATTTTCTCATCAGACATAATTTTCCTACGTGTTGTAAATCCTACCTTTATGATGTTAAGGAGGCAGGATTAGGGCAGTTACATAAATGAGGCAGGACTCAGTCTATAATATTAAGTTGTATCTTCAGGTAATATCTTTTGAAATATAAAAGACAGACTTGAGCAGAGAGACAGGGGGACTTCCAGGGAGCGAGTCCTTCAGACCCGGGGTCCCTCCGTTGAGAAGCTCTAGACCAGGGGAAGATGGATGACAAGGACCTCCCACCAGAGCCGACAGAGAAAGAAAGGCTTCCCCTGGAGCTGAGTTCTGATTTCTAGTCTCCTTAACTGTAAGAGAATAAATTTCTGTTTCTTAAAGCCATCCACTTGTGGTATTTCTTTTATAGCAGCACTAGATAACTAAGACAAAGGGTAACTCCAGAAGTAGCTAATAGTTTAAATTTTCTTCCCGTAGAGCAGGGTCTAGGACAGCCCAGGGACTTTGGGCACTCAATAGGCATGATCCTACATTGGCAAAATCCCACTTGACAACAGTCCTGATCATTAGAAGTATGATGGATGTTATGGTTGTTGTTTTTATCTAGATAAGGAAACTGCAGCCCAGAAAAGTTAAGTGACTTCCCTAAGGCCACACAGCTAGGGAACGGCACAGTTAGAACTAGAACACACACCTCTGAGTCCTAGAATAAGCTGTTTCCCTCTACATACACTGAGGGGGGATTCCGGTCTCCTCATTTTTCCATTACTTCTGTCCACCTAAAACCAAACCCACTGCTATCGAGTGGATTCCAATTCATAGCAGCCCTATAGAACAGAGTAGAACTGCCCCATAGAGCTTCCAAGGCTGTAATCTTTACAGAATTAGGCTGCCACATCTTTCTCCTGCAGAGCGGCTAGTGGATTTGAATCACTGACCATTTGGTTATTGTTGTTGTTAGGTGCCATCAAGTCAGTTCCAACTCATAATGACCCTGTGTACAACAGAACAAAACACTGCCAGGTCCTGTGTCATCCTCACAATCATTGTTATGTTTGAGCTCATTATTGCAACAACTGTGTCAATCCATCTCATTGAGGGTCTTCCTCTTTTTCACTGATGCTTCACTACCAAGCACGATGTCCTTCTCCAGGGACTGGTCCTTTCTAATAACATGTCCAAAGTATACTAGACAAATTCTCACCATCCTCAGTTCTAAGGTGCATTCTGGCTGACTTCTTCCAAGACAGATTTGTTCGTTCTTCTGGCAGTCCATCACATGTTCAGTATTCTTTGCCAACACCATAATTCAAAGGCATCAATTCTTCAGTCTTCCTTATTCATTGTCCAGCTTTCACATGCATATGAGGCAATTGAACACACCATGGCACACCTTAGTCCTCAAAGTGACATCTTTTCTTTTTAACATTTTAAAGAGATCTTTTGCAGCTGATTCGCCCAATGCAATGCATCCTTTGATTTCTTGACTTCTGTTTCTCTGGCATTGGTTGTGGATCCAAATAAAATGAAATAATTTACAATATCAGTATTTTCTCCATTTATCATGATGTTGCTTATTAGTCCAGTTATGTGGATTTTTGTTTCCTTATGTAAATTGAAGTTTAATCCATACTGCAGGCTGTGATCTTTAATCTTCATCAGTATGTGCTTCAAGTCCTCTTCACTTTCAGCAAGCAAGGTTGTGTCAACGCAGATCTCGGGTTGTTAATGAGTCTTCCTCCAATCCTGATGCCCAGTTCTTCTTTATATAGTCCAGTTTCTTAGATTATTTGCTCAGAGTATGGTGACTTATGATGAAATGATACAACCCTGATGCATACCTTTCTTGACTTTAAACCAGGCAATATCCCATTGTTCTGTTCAACTGCCTCATGGTCTAAGTACAGGTTTCTCATAAGCGCAATTAAGTGTCCCGGAATTCCCATTCTTTGCAATATTATCCATAATTTGTTATGATCCACTGACCATTTGGTAGTGGGGCATTTTTCAAACCACAGGTAAAGACTGTGAAGCATCTTCCATTCTATTTGTATATAAAAGAAGAGATTATGTTTTCTGCTTTTCTCCAAAAGTAATAACTTCCCAGCTGATTTTTATTTCTTATATTGATTCTCCAGAGACAACCCTGCTACCCAGTTTAACCTCAAGACTCACATGAATTCTAGAGATGTGAAAGCAGCCATAGAGAAAATGACCCCAAGAGGAGGGCTTTCTAATGTAGGTATGTGATCTGGATTCAGAAAATTCTATCTTGTTAGTATGGTTCTCTTTCTACGTGGATTTCTTCAAACGTTCTGTATGTTTTTGCTGTTGTTATTAGCTGCCGTCGAGTTGACCCCCCAACTCATGGCGACCCCATGCGCGATGGAATGAAACACTGCCCACTCCTGCACCATTCCAGGATTGGTTGCAGGTCGAGCTGTTGTGATCCATAGGGTTTTCATTGGTTGATTTTTGGAAATAGATTACCAGGCCTTTCTTTCTAGTCCATTTTAGTCTGGAAGCTCTGCTGAAACCTATTCAGTGCCATAGCAACCTACAAGCTTTCACTGGCCAGGAATCAAACCCAGGTCTCCCACATGGAAGGCTAGAATTCTACCACTGCCCTCTAACATTCTATACATTGTTGTTGTTAGGTGCCGTAGAGTCTGTGCCAACTCACAGTGACCCCATGGTACAAAGTAGAACTGCCTCGTAGGGTTTTCTAGGTTGTAATCTCTACGGAAGCAGATCTCCAGGTCTTTCTCCCGCAGAGCCGCTGGGTGGGTTTGAACTGCCAACCTTTTGGTTAGCAGCCAAGCACTTAACAGTTGCACCACCAGGGCTCCTCAACTTTCTCTATGGGAGGAAAAAAATAATTATCCATCACAAAATGACTCACATTGGTATCTGTGTATTTTCTAAAGTATTATCGTTGATTCTGGGGGCAAAAGTCACTATAATCTACATGCTGCAGAGCCACAGCAACGCCCAGCTTTTGAGAATGGCAGCATCTTCAGGACAAGTAGCACTTCTATTGTGGTTTTTTCCTGATTGGCCTACAGTTGTCAGTTATTTAACTTTAAATTTGTAACCAGTTTCACTCAGGAGGCTCCCCAATGCCCCTTGAGAATCTGGTTCCCACCGACTCCTGTTGCAGTGATGACTGTGTGGGAGAGACATGTTCTTGGTTTCAAGCTGAGTCTCATGAGATGTCTAAAGCCTGGGTGAGGTGAACAGAAATCCAAGGTCTAGTCTTCAACAGGGCAGGTCCAGAAATTCCATTTTATTGGTTCACCCAGAGGTAACCGGGCATTAGGAAACAGTTTCACTCTAACCAAGCTCAAAGACTGCCCAAGAGCCCATGCCAATGTGTTAATTTATAAATGGTGCCCTAGCTTTGAGGGCACTGGGAGGACTAATTGTCCACCTCTCAAGAACCCGTTCCTACCATCGAAGTGCAGGGAAATGAAGAAGCGATGTACAATTGCTTGGCATGGAGCACACACATAGAGAAGAACTGTCTTTGGGGAAGCATCCTCAAAGTTACAGTAAATCTGATTAATTATCTCTCTCTCCATTTTAGTGTACATCTCTGTAGTGATCAGAATAGTAGTGTCTTAGGCTGAGTTCTCTAGAGGAACAAAACCAGTGAAGCATGTATACAGAGAGAGACAGAGAGAGAGATTTATCTCAAACAAATGGCTCACACAGTTGTAGAGGCTGGCAAGTCCCAAGTTTGTGGGTCAGATGTCAGGCTGGAGGCTTCTCCTGACCCACATAGCTGCAGGGGCTGATGAATCCAAGATCATCTACTCCAGCTGGCTTAAGCAGAAAGGGATTTATTTCAGCGTATTAAATGGTTTGAGGAATTATTGGAAAATAAATAAAAGAATTATTGGAAAATGAATCAGCTGATCAGCTGCAGGGGCTGATGAATCCAAGACTGCTGGCTCACAGGCTGCAGGGGCCAACAAATTCCAAGATCGGCAGGCAATACAGCAGGCCGCTGGCTCAAGTTCCAAGAACTGGAGGTGAGATGATGATGAGCCAGATGCAGGATCCAGAGTAAGCAAAAGCCAGTGAGCTTTTCCAAAACATCCATATATGTTGGATGAAGGCCACACCCCTGAGGAAACTCCCTTTACAACTGATTGATCATGTCAGATTATATCATAGAGGTGATTACATTATATCACAAAATGGATAACTATATCATTATGTAACTGCTAAACCACTCAGAATCTTGGCCCAGCCAAGCTGACACACAACCTTAACCATCACAATTAGTATCTGACAAATATAGAGCCTTGACCTTTGAACAATGCTAAACACTGGCCAAGTCACTCCTGTCCAGGCCCCCAAATCAATAGGGCCTCATCACAAACATGATAGAGTTCATTTCTGATTTGTTTTCAACTTTATACTTACATCAGTGAAGTTCCAATACTGTATCCTGGAAAAGACTTCAGAAGGCACTTTATTTCTTTGATGAAATTAGTGAGATGCTTTAATCTAATTGCATACTCTAACTCTGCCTTTGTATTGATCAAGATTTGAGTTCAGAGAACAGAATCTACTCCAGCTGGCTTAAGCAGAAAGGGATTTATTTCAGCGTATTAAATGGTTTGAAGAATTACTGGAAAATAAATAAAAGAATTATTGGAAAACGAATAAAAGAAATTATTGGGATGTCTAAAGAAACAGACTCTCGGCTGAGCTCTCCGCGATGATTTCCAAAAGCTCCCTGTAGAACCAGGTTCCAAAGGGTCTGCTGCCCCTTCCAAGATCAGGAAATCACTTTCTGAATCCCACCAGCTCCCGGACCTTGTTACAGCCAAGTCAGGAACATGCTTTAGCCAAGAAGCCACTGTGATCAGGAAGCTGCTGCTACAGCTGCCAGGTCCAGAGCCATTCCCTGCCTATTCCTATCCATATCCTTAAAACAGATGCTCAGCACCCTACCACCTCAACACCAATGGAGCTAAACCTGGGCAACTCTGCTAACACTAAAAAGTCAAATTCTCTGCAGATACTTTGTCCACAGAAATAGCAGAAACAAAAGTCCAGCCTCTGCCTTACTTCCACCTTCCAAATAACACGTGAGTGCATTAATTCATGGAATCAAAACGAATCTAGAACCCTAGCTGCAAGGGAGTCTAAACAATGTAGTTTTCCTATTTCCAGCCTCTGCTCAGGAAAGTGCTGGGAATATGTGTTGGGCACTAATTCACTGTGGTCTCCAAACTGGGTGGGATTGACGTGATCTTATGGTTCCCTGTGCTCTGATATGGAGCCAGAGGGGATTGCTGGGTGACCTTGGCCTTAAAGAAAATGATATATTGTCTGAGAAAGCAGCTCTCAGAGGCCAAGATTTTTTCTAGCAACCAGATTCTGTGTAACCAGTTCACACGGGTTCTCCAGGACATTTCTCCAGCAACTGCATATGTAACCATTTGGTCTTCTCATTTGGTAGGTAATAGGCTGGCCAAAAGCAGGAAAGCAGAGAATGTAATGACAGTAATCCTAACATTTTCAGAAGGTGATTCTTAACTTTTTTTTTAAGATTGAGAGCCTCTCTAAGAATCTGATGAGAGCCATGGTCCTTCACCCAGATAAATACTTATACACACAAGATATTGTGTATAATTTCAAGGAATTTGTGAATAAACAAATACTCTAGCCTGGCTCCCTCAGGCTTCCTCTATGCTCCAGGGGTCCACAGAGCCCCAGATAAGAGCCCTGCCTTTCTTAATGCAGCTATGCTGATTCTAAGGGGATCAATTGTCCCAGTTTTCCAGGGAGGACACGGGACTTTCATTGCTATACTGGGCAAGTCGTAAGCACACCAGGACAGTAAGTCATTCTAGCTGACTCCAAAATTTTCCTGAGGCCCTAGAAGGTGGGAAATAAGCACTTGGGAAGGGCATGTTGGAAGGCCTTGTAACACTGCATCGCCATTGCTCTCAGCTAAAGCAGATTGTTGCAATGGAAATCTAGGCCCAGAGATCTGGAGTGAATTATCCTGGGCCACACCACCTGCAGGTGATGTAGCCAGGGCTAGAGCACAGTCTCCCAATTCTTGTGGATATAGCTCTTCCTTGGCCAGACAGACTTATGCCCTTGGCTTAGCACTGCAGCCATGAGAAAAGACACCACTGAGCCCAGAATACAGCCCTCCACAGCTGGCAGCTCCTGGAGCTCACCCCAGACTGCAGGAGGCCAAGAGGCTACTGTCAGTCACTCCAGGCCAACTCCTCCCACCCCATGCTCTTTGAAACAACATGGGACCAGCTTAAGGACTTAGTATGGTTTCAGCGCCCAGGCAGAGAAAGGACCCCTTTGTTTTGTTAAAAGTCTTTCCCACCTGCTTTCTGGCCCCTAATTTTTTTTTTTTTAAGAAAAGACAATTAGAAATTAAAGGCTTAAAATGAAACTGGGATGGGAGTGAGCGTACGTGTTTTTCTGGACCTCTTTGTGCCACTGTCAGTTCCTTACCTGTTCTGGTGGTGGGAATAGGTCCCAAAGGAGTCATCTGGGGGCACAAAGGGGCTGCCAATATTCCCACGAGGAGGGAACAGAGCAGGAGAGGCAGCATATGCCTCAAACTCGGACGGTCTGCTCAGGAACAGCCCCACTGATGATCTTCACAGTAAAATACAAACAGCGCATATGGTAATTCATGGCTGCCCAGCCACACAGGCCTACACCTTAGCTAGGGGATTCAAGTCCCAGCAGAATTTCTGCGTAGCCACGTTTTATCACCTAGTCTGCATTTTCTGTGCTGGCTCCTGTCTCCCAGCATCCCCCTGTGATCCCAGAGAAGCAGGGTTACCTGGATGCTTGAGTTGGAAAGAGCTTGGAGGAACAATATGCCACATGTTCAGCCTGGCCTGACTGAAGGAGACAGAGCACATGTCCCTGAGAGTATCCTCAGCCAGAGCACATCAGAACACTACAGAAGCAGAGCAGCCATGTACAGCTGCACAGGTTGGGCACTGCACAGCTCCAAAAGGTGTCATTCTCGTAGACATAGTTGTGAATCCCTCATCTCCCTCCAACCGTGCATTACAGCAGCCTCAGGACTGATGCAAAACACTCCAGCCTGGCTCCCTCAGTCCACCATTTTACATAGATTTCACATACCCACCCAGTACCGTGGTGTTGATTCTGACTCATAGTGACCCTTGTAGGGCAGAGTAGAACTGCCCCATACAGTTTCCAAGGAGTGGCTGGCAGATTCGAACTGCTGACCCTTTGGTTAGCAGCCAATAGCACTTAATCACTACGCCACCAGGGTTTCCAAGATTTCACATAAAAAATTAAAATTATTGATACAGATATATAGATACATAGATATCCCTGCCATCTTAAAAATACAACGGTTCTCTTCTCATACCATGGTCTCACTGTTCCTCTTCTTTGCAGAACAGCCATTGTCCCTGGGATCCTTAAAACCACAATACCTTCTAGAGGGAGAATTCTGCTACTTAGGTTTATTGCTTGATTACATTTTGGGGTTAACTGAGGGTTAGCCTTTAGAAAGCTCTTTTTATTTCAGATTAATACTTCCAGCTCTAAGCATTCTAAAACATCTAAACTTGGCAGTGGTGGTCATATAGGTTGGGCTTCCAGTTAATCGGTTAGGTTTCTATTAATTGAGGTTTCTCTATCCCATATATATGAACACATTAAATCTACATTTCTTTAAAAAATATTCTGCAACCGAGTCATGGTATCCTTTGCCTACTAAGACTGTGATCAACTCCTGTATTTATAACTGGCATGATCATTCCAAGAACAAGTTTTCTCTCTTCCAGGCCGGGCCCTCTCCTTTGTGACCAAGAACTTCTTTTCAAAAGCCAATGGGAACCGAGGTGGTGCTCCCAATGTGGCAGTGGTCATGGTGGATGGCTGGCCCACGGACAAGGTGGAGGAGGCTTCAAGACTTGCAAGAGAGTCAGGAATCAACATTTTCTTCATCACCATTGAAGGTGCCATTGAAAAAGAGAAGCAGTATGTTATAGAGCCCAATTTTGCAAACAAGGTATGTAACTTCCCAGAGTTCCCTGCACTTTGAAAAGCTGCAACACCGTCAAAGCTGTGTTTCTCCTTCCTTCAAACATGAAGTCCCTGGGTGATGCAAACGGCTATGGACTTCTGGAAAATCAGCCATTGAAAGCCCTATGGAGCACGGTTCTACTCTGATACATGTGGGGTTGCCATGACTTGGGGTCAGATAGTAACTGGGTTTTTGTTTGTTTGTTTGTTTGGCTGTCTTTTAAGCCCACTTCTAGGCAGGAGGGCCTCTAGTGACGGACTAAGTAAGTCTGGGACCTGGAATAACCTCCTCAAAACAAAATCTCACACCTACTTTGGGAAGAAAGTGGAGGAACACTGTCCCCAGCATTACCTAGAGGCTCTCCCTCATTCCTCCCACAGCCCCAGAGGACCTAGGGCAGGACCCCATTGAGCCTGCCTGCACTCACTCTCACACACACACACACACACACACACACACTCAGTGATAAATAATGAAAAGGAATAATTGGACCAGATCGGTGGTTTTCAAACACTAGTCCTGGGTCCTGTGGAGATGCCTGTCAGCAGATGGGACCAGAACAGATGGGATGGAAACCTCCTACACTCATTGCATCAACCAGCTCAGCTTTTGTATGTTTCAGTGGGACTCACAATAGCCGTCCTCCAAAGAAAAAGTTCCAACTTAGAAAGAAAGAAACCCTTGGACTGGTTTGTCTTTGATGTTCTTCCAGCTTTAATATTCTCCATTTTCAGAGCTAATAGTGCTCAACACCTTGCATCATAGCCAACTGCTGACTATTTCATCCTTCTTGAAATTCTCTTCTCCCTCAAATTCCAGGACATGGAGCAGCTCCTGTTTCATTTGCTCTCTCCTTTTTTCCATCTTGTACCCTAAATGCAGACTTCTCCAGGACTCAGTCCTTGGCCCTCTGCTCTTCTCTCACTCAGCTTTCTCCCCCCACCCCCTGAACCTCACGCAGGGACTCAGCTTCAGTCTGCACTCAGAGCACCAACTCCCTCCTAAGTCTCCACTGTGGCCTCTCTCTTGAGCTTTATAGACATCCATTTCTAGCTGATCGACTTTTCTTCACCTGGATGTCCTGTCAAAACTTTAAATCCTACATTTAAAAAGCCAAATCCATCCTCTTTCCCACCTAAACTGGCTCCTCCTCTGGACTTTTTCATTATGGCACCATGTCCACCTCCCACACAGAGCCACCCCAGAACGCCTACTCAGCTGCTGAGACCCACGATCCCATCTCATACATCCCTCTATTCTTCCCATACCCATTGCCGCTTCCTCATTTCCAGCTAGTATCCATATCTGGCCTCTCTCCCTCCAAGGTCTTCGCAGTTCAGTTTAGACTTCACAATGAAGCCCAACTCATGTTTATGAAGGGCTCCTCCAAGCCTATATGTTCTCTCCTCCAAATCCACCATTGTTCCCCCATTGCTCCATTCGCCCTCTGATCCTAACCCGCCCTCCCTGAGCATCTCCTGTGACCCACACACAGGCCCTGTGCTTCAGCCAACTGGTCTCCCTCCAAGCCTGGCAGGACTTGGCTCATCTGCCTGGTGGGAGGCCCTCCTCTCCATCTATTAGCTAGAACTCAGCCCAGCCTTCAACACTTGTCTCAAATACCACCTCTTCCATGGAAAGTTTTGTGGACCCCATTTTAAGCCAATTAAAAAATGTTTCCTAGGAAAGCTCTCAACCATCTTGTTTTTAAATGTTTTTTAAGTAGTACAGGTTCATCTATGGTCACAAGTCTGTGATTCTGTCTCTGACCCCTGGAGAGGCAAGGGCGAGGAGGAAACGCCCCACCTCAGGAACCCTAGCCACGTCCAGGAGCACACCAAACACTTTGCTCAATGCTTATTTGCAGCTGCGCTAAATTTTTTCTGGAACATTTGCCTCAAGGTAGGGTTGTATGGAGGACAGAGCTCAGGTTTTGAAGTAAGACAGATTTGTGTTCCAGTCTCAGGGACTTTGAGGATGTTCCTTCATGGCTGGACCTCAGTTTACTCCTTCATGACGAGGTTATAAAACCAGAAAACCAAACCTGTTGTGTGGAGTGGATTCTGACTCACGGTGACCCCATGTGTGCAGAGCGGACCTGCACTTCATAGGGTTTTCAAGGCTGTAACTTTTCGGGAGCAGATCACTAGGTCTTTCTTTCAAGGTGCTTCTTAGTGAGTTCAGTTTTCTAACCTTTTGGTTAGCAGTGAGCACTTACCATTTGTGCTCCGCCTTATAGGATTGAGGTGGGGATTTATTGAGAGAATCTCTCCAAGAGCATCTGGTGTACCATCATACACACGTGGCCACTCCACAACGATGGGACCCCTTCCCACTCGGTGAAGGGCTGCTCTGGAAACATTTGCTGTAGTCATTTCTCTTGTGTGTCTTCCGTTTTCCCAATCACAACAAAAGCTTTCTTTAATTCTCTCATGTGGTGGCACCTACCACTGCCATCTTGTGGCTTGCTGCCAGTACAAATGAGTTGAAGGGCCCAGAGAGGCATAAATATGAAGCTGAAATCAGTGATTCACACCTCCCTCTGGATTTGTTTGGCAGATGGCTTTTCACTAAGCCCCAGCTGGGGGAATCATGTGAGTCTTGAGATGATTGCAGGGATCTTTGCTCCAGTGAGTGCCTGATTGGGTGAACTGAGATAGAAAAAGAGAATATTCAGAGAATTAGGGCAGGAAACAAGGGGTCTGTTTGCTTCTTTGGCTGTCCAGGTGGCCCAGGGTAGTGGTGACAGGTGGGAGGACTTGCCCGCCAGCCTGGTGAGTGTCCCTCCCCTGTGTCTTCCCAGGCTGTGTGCAGAACAAATGGCTTTTACTCCCTCAACGTGCAGAGCTGGTTCAGCCTACACAAGACCCTGCAGCCCCTGGTGAAGCGGGTCTGTGACTCCGACCGCCTGGCCTGCAGCAAGACCTGCTTCAACTCAGCAGATATTGGCTTTGTCATCGATGGCTCCAGCAGCGTGGGCACCAGCAACTTCCGCACAGTCCTCCAATTTGTGGCCAACCTAAGCAAAGAGTTTGAGATTTCTGACACAGACACTCGAATTGGGGCTGTGCAGTACACCTACGAGCAGCGGCTGGAGTTTGGGTTCGACCAGTACAGCAGCAAGCCTGACATCCTGAATGCCATCAAGAGGGTAGGGTACTGGAGCGGAGGAACTAGCACAGGGGCAGCCATCAACTATGCTCTGGAGCAGCTCTTCAAGAAGTCCAAGCCCAACAAAAGGAAGTTAATGGTCCTCATCACTGATGGGAGGTCTTACGACGATGTCCGAATACCAGCCATGGCTGCCCATCAGAAGGGTAAGCTGGCCTTGCCAGGCAGTCTGGGTTCTGAGGAGCTTCTCGGGGGCTCATGAGCCAGTGGGGTAAGGAAGGTACTGTCTTTTTATGAGGAACCCCTGGATGGTGCAAACAGTTAATGTGATCAGCTGCTAACCAAAAAGTTGGAGGTTCAAGTCCACCCAGAGGCACCTTAGAAGAGCCCTGGTGATCTACTTCTGCAAAATCATCCATTGAAAACCATGTGGACCACAGTTCTATTCTGACACACATGGGGTCACCAGGAGTCAGAATTGACTCTACAGCAACTAGTGGTCTTTTTGTGATTGGTTTTGTGACCATTTAATAAAATGTACAAAACCATAGAGAGTATTAGGACTGTAGTTAAACCCTGCAGGGCCCTTTCAACAGTGAAGGGGGAATAGACCACCCACCAGCAGGTACAGATTTGGTGGTAGACATTGCTACATACATGACTACAGGTGTTCCTTATATATTAATACAGATAATAGAGCACACAAGGAGCACAGTCAGGGACACCTCTTAGACATAACTAAACACCTTGCAGGATGAAGTTCCTAGGCTTCAAGGCAAAGGATCATAGACTCGGGATATCTATGTCAATTGGCACAACATCATTCATAGAGACAATGTTCTGCATCCTACTTTGGTTAGTAGCGTCTGAGGTCTTAAAAGCTTTCTAGCAGCCATCTAAGATACAACTATTGGTCTCTTCCTGTCCAGAGCAAAGAAAAGTGAAGGAAACCAAAGACTCAAGGGTATAATCAGTCCAAAGGACTAGCGGACATGTGAACCACAGCCTACATGACCCTGAGACCAGAATTAGACCATGCCCAGTTACCACTACCAACCATTCTGACTGGGATCACAACAGAGGGTCCCGGACAAAGTGGGAGAAAAAATGTAGAACAAAAAAATCAGATTCACAAAAAAGATCAGACTTACTGATCTGACAGACACTGGAGGAATCCCTGAGACTACGGTCCTGAGATGCTCTTCAGGCTAAAGTCCTGGAGACTACCTTCCAGCGAAATAGTAACCAAACCCATCGCCGTCGAGTTGATTCCGACTCATAGTGACCCTATAGGAAACAGTAGAACTGCCCCATATGGTTTCCAAGGAGTGCCTGGTGGATTCGAACTGCCAACCTTTTGGTTAGCAGCCATAGCTCTTAACCACTCACCACCAGGGTTTCCACCAAACAATGGACAGATCCATAAAACAAACAATAACACCAAAGAGAAACATGCTCCTTAGAACAATCAATTATATGAGATCAAAAGGGCAATATTTGCCCGAAAGTAAAGATGAGAAGACAGGAAAGGGCAGAAAATCAGGACAAAAGGTAATGGGGAAACCAGGGTGGAAATGGGGAGAATGATGACATATTGTGGGGAATGAAGTCAAGGCCATGAAACTCTTTGTATATAAACTATTGAATGGGAATCTAATTTTCTCTGTAAACTTTCACCTGATGCACAATTTTAAAAAGAAAAAAAGAAGGAACAGACCAGGAGGACAGCAAGTTAGTTTCCTAAAGTGTCATTGAAAACCCAAGGGTGACCTGAACATTAACCCTTCCTTTACATCCTACACCCTAAGGCATTTTACATGAAGGTGTGATACAATGAAAGGGAATTAGATTCATTACTTTAATCTCTATCGAAGACCACCAAATTGTGTTGGAACATTTTAAAGAAAAATAATATTTTTAAAGAAAAATACTATTTTTATAAGCAATCGCTAACAAGATTTTGGGGGTTTGGGGACAACTCTAGAGAAATGCTTATTCAAAATATAGTCATGCACCATATAAGGTCTGTTCAGGCAATGTCCCACTGCGTATAAGTCCGTAGTCCCGTAAAATTATAATAGAGTTCAGGAACCCTGACTGGAGAATGGGATGTAGTGGACATAATCAGACATCAATAGCTTCCCACATGCAACACATGTTATCTCATGTCTCTTGTATCCAAAGCGATTGTACTGCCAGGCATATAATGGTACAGTACATATATAACCTATAATACATATGTTTTGATAGTCATAATAAACACCTATGTTACTGGCTTATGTATGTACTGTACTGTACTTTCTATTGTTTTAATGAGAACTTTCCCTACTTACAAATAAAAAGTTTACCATGTAACAGTGTATGCTTTGACTGGTAGGCAGCAGCATCCAACCTCGTGTATCGCATGTCTCTTGGGTGTTGTACCGTTATCTCTGTTTAATTTTCTTTCGAAAATATCACCATGAAGCACATCATGGCTGCCAAACACAGCAAAACCAGTGCTAGGGATAGCAGCAGCAAGAGGCAAAGGAGAAGTACAGTACTGTATGTGTACAGGGCCTTGGCTGTTTAGGCAATACAGGTACACTACAGCATCCCGTATAGCTTTGCTAAGTATATAATACGATATTTGCACAATGTCCAAATCACATAACGTCCTATTTCACAGAATGTATCACAGATGTTAAGTGATGCATGACTGTGTTTAAAAAAATATTTCCATATAAAAACGTATAAAAGAGCACATCAGAAAGCTTAAAACTATGAAAAATGAGCAAGATATTTTTGTAAATGTTTATAAAAATGGTCACATGTATGCCCTTTTTATAGGATCTATGTATAATCACTGTTTTTTTCTAAAGTACCATAAAATACAAACAACTTAGAGAACACCTCATGTTTTAGTAGAAATAGTAACAATAATAAAAGTGCACCAAGCAGTTGGTGAACACAAAGGACATAGATAAGTGCTAGTGTGCAGGACTCGCCAGGACTGGTTGTTTTTTCTTCTCTGCCTGCACTTAAATTGGGTTATTTTGCAGGATTTTCTGTATTGTTAAAAGCTGCTTTTAATCCATTCTGAAATGAGGAGGAGTAAAATAAGCCTTAATACAGTAGCTTTGAGAAACCAAAGTAACAAGCCCAGGGTTCAGGTACAGACTGCTCGTGGTTTACCCTCACGGAGCCCTTGGGGCATACTCAGCCATGACAGAATGCCTCATGGCCCACATGCCAGCAGTCACCATGTCCCTTGGGCTCATACCAGCAGAGTCAATATGGTTTAAGACTCAGAAGCAAGCTGTCCAAAGTTTCAAAGTGGAAACTGGATGGACACACAGCTGGATGGACCAGCTCTAGATGACAAGCCCAGGGCTCTCCTGCTTTCTCCAAACATCTGACCCCCTGCTTGTGTTCAGCACCACCAACACTTATTTTTCTAGATGGACCTCCTTTGGGCCTAACCTAGTGGGTATCCCTGGCCTGCTTGGCAGGAGAAGTGAAGACCAAGGGAGATGTCCTGGGAGCTACCAGGGGTGTCATGATCTGGAAAATGTTAAAGTACTGGAACCAATAGGTACAAATTGCATGGAGGCAGTTTCCTGCTCAACCTAACACTAAGACTCATCTGAAAACGAATGAGCATTTCATCCCTGGGAGCATCCAAGACGAGGCCATTAGAATTGCCAGTAGGCTCCCTACAGCACAGCGGACTCAAGGATCTGGAAAGCTAAATTTCTGGTACTGTTTGTGCTGTCTTTATTAGGGACAGCCTTTCCATCTTTGAGTAGAAAAGACAGCTTAGTCAGTCTAAGCCCAGACCTATAGCTATTTTAAAGCCCAAAGCTGGCTTTTCCCAATCTAGATGATATTCAGAGAAAAGAAATTGGAGAGATGAGAAAAGTGACTGGGAGATGAAATCCAGCTGAGTGGGCCACATTTGAAAGCAGCTTAGGCCAGAACCGTGTGGGCAGGTTCAGCTCAGCAGTCAACAGGACAGAGCTCCCAGGAGAAGACACTGGAATCAGGGAGATGGGCCCTGTGCCTGGGCATGAGGCCACACCAGGCTCTGCCATCTTCTTTCATAGCATCTTGCTCACCCGCTTTGGGCCAGCCTGAAGGTGGTGGGGGTGGACAGGCTTTTGTTGACCAGCTGCCCCCAGCTCAAATCAAAGACCATCACACCAGGCAGACTCACTACTTTCCACTAAGAATGGATACCTAGTCTCTGAAACATATCCTCTCCTCCCTGGGCCATCTTTCAAACCCGACCTTCCTCCCTTCACCCCTTTTACAACCTAACACCTTCATTTCCACTGTACTCTTTCCCATCTGCATCTAGACTTGCTCAAGTCCCTCCCATCCTAAAAAAAAGAAAAATTCTCCCTGATCCCAAGTTTTTGCTTCAGTTACCACCTGCCTCCACCCCTTCACACCCAAACTTCTGGAAAGGGTTAGCTATACATGCTGAGAGAGCCTAGGTGGTGCAAGCAGTTTGCAAATGGCTGCCAACCTAGAGAGGCTGGTGGTTCAAACCTACCCAACCACTCCACAGAAAATAGGCCTGGTGGTCTGCTTCTGTAAAGACTACAGCCAAGAAGGCACTATGGAGCAGTTCTACTCTCTAACACAAGAGGTCACCATGAGTCAGGGGCCGGCTCCGTGGCAACCGACAACAGCATATCTTCTATCCCCATGTCTTCACTTCATTTTCACCTTCAACTTCCAGCGATTCATTTGGTTTCTTCTACACCTACTCCCCTGGAACTGCTCTCACCAAGCTACTAGTGTCTTTTTCTTTTTTTTGCTTTTGCTTTTGTTTTTTCTAAATCCTTTGAACACTTTTCTGCTTTCATCCTATGAGGCCTCCCTGAAGCATTCAACAGTGTGGGCCCACCCCTTATCTGGGAGGCTTTCTTCAAATGGTGCTGGAGCAGATGCTGGGTGACCACCCCCTGGGACCTTGTGCAAGGGCTCCTGCACTGGGAAGGAGGTTGGGCTGCCTGGCTTCTCAACCAAAAAAAGAAAAATCCATTGCCCTCAAGTTGATTCCGACTCATAGTGACCCTATAGAACTGCCCCACAGGGTTTCATAGGCTGAAATCTTTACGGAAGCAGGCTGCCACATCTTTCTCCCACGGAGCCAGCTGCAGGGTGGGTTTCAACTGTGGGCCTTTCAGTTAGCAGCCAAGCACTTAATCATTGCACCACTAGGGCTCCTATGGCTTCTCAAATCACCCTCAAACCTAAAGCCATTCAGTTCCACTGTTTCAGTTAAAAAAAGATACTGAACTAACTCTGATGCATTTAGGACTCACTGAGATCTGGCTCTCCGCAGGTCAGAGCAGGTGTGTGTCATGTGGTGTGACCTGCAGGTTTTACTTGTCCCAAACTATCTTCCTCTCTGCCTGCTCTGGGACATGAAATTCTTACCATGTATTTACTGTTAGCTTATAGTAGATGTTCAAAGGTATTTACTGAACGAAGGAGTGAATGAATGAGGGCCATTTAATTCTAGAAGCCTAGAGGCTGGCAGGGAGGCCTGTTTTGGCATATTTGGTTGCACTTGAAGACAACAGCCAACAAAGTCACGGGAAGGCGCTGCTTCATTGGCAGTGCCTTTCCCGGGGGGGACACCTCTTCACCCCACCCTTGTCCCCACAGGAGTGATCACCTATGCAATAGGCATTGCATGGGCAGCACAGGACGAGCTGGAGGTCATCGCCACTCACCCTGCCAGGGACCACTCCTTCTTCGTGGACGAGTTTGATCATCTCTACAGATTCGTTCCCAGGGTCATCCAGAACATTTGTACAGAGTTCAACTCCCGGCCGCGAAACTGAGCTCAGAGCAGACAAAACAGCAGCAGACGTGCTCTACCGACTGGTTGGTTGGGCCACCCCAGCGCTTCACGCAGCCGACGCTGGACACCGAGGCAAGGAGGGTGTGGCACACAGATGTCTTCTCCTCCTCCTCTGCCATCGTTGTTTCTCATACTTCAAAACTTGGAGCTAGAAAGATGATCATAAATTGGCAGAATGTGCTGAAATGATACATCATTTTGAGGGGGTTGGGGATTTTATGTTTCCATGATTATTTTCAGAATAGAGCGCAGCACTCGTGGCAGGTTTAAGTGGAGTTTTGGTGGGATTTTTTCCTTTATTCTCATTAGAGCTCTGTAACCCTCAACAAGTCTCGTCTTGTCATGGTATTGTAAGAGTTGCTTAATTAAATGTTTAACAGGATCACGTGCAATCATTCTGGCTATCGTGTACAGCCCTCACAGGGTTTGTGGGGGCCTCCGCCTCTGCCCTGCTCCTTTCCAGAGCCCCTGCTGTGTGCTCCACCAGCCGTGGTGACAGCACATCCATAGAGGTGCAGAGAATTTGCCTCCCTTTTCACTAGCATCAGAGTCCCTGGGTGGTGCAAATAGTTAAAGCGCTCGGCTGCGTTTTGAGGTTTGAATCCCCCCAGAGGGACCGTGGAAGAAATGCCTGGTGATGTACTTCTGAAAAATCAGCCATTGAAGACATTATGGAGTGCAGTTCTACTCTGACACACGTGGGGTCTCCATGAGTCAAGATCAGCTCCATGGCCACTAGTAACTTGTCGCTATCACCTGAATCCCTGAGTACCTGCAACATTACTTCAGGAGCAGCTGGTGAAAGGCCACGAAGGACCAAGGTGATCTTGCTTAAGAGTGGCGCATTAGGCCGATACAGGCGCTCTCAGCCCAGGCTGCACGTTAGAATCACCACGGGAGCGGGGAAATGCCGGTTCCCAGGCTATATCCTAATACCAGTGTAATCTGAGTTTCTAGGGCATGGAGCCTGGGCACTGGTTTTGTTTTCGTTTTTTTTTTTTTTTATGGGCTGTCCTGGTGATTTTGAATGCAGGCAGATTGAGAACCACAGAGCTATCCCTGAGAAACCTAGTGTTACAGCTCCTTTCTGGGAGAGGCCCCGTTTACGCCTCTTGTCCAGAGTCCCATCCAGTTTAGCTGTTGTCTTGGATTTTTCATTTTTTAACTAAATGTTAACAATTGCCTCAAAATGAGCCAGGATGGGTTTGTTATCGTTGGTAAAAATGGATGTTGAAGAATGCTCCTCTGCATGGAGGCGAAAGATAGTGCCTGTGCCTGCTGTTGTTAGCTGCCATAGAATCGATTCTGACTTAGGGCAACCCCGCACGTGCAGAGCAGAACTGCTCCATAGGGTTTCAATGCTGTGACCTTTCCGAAGCAGGTCACGAGGGCTTACTTCTGAGGTGCCTCTGGGTGGGTTTGAACCGCCAACCTTTGGGTTAGTAGTGCAGTGTTTAACCATTTCTGCCACCCAGGGACTCCTGCCTGTATCAATACTTGGGATAAAATGCTTACATAAAAAATTGGAATTGATGATCTCTTTTTTTTCCACTTAGCAGAATTTTCTCTGAGTTTACCACACCTTTCAGTACTTGGAGAGAGAATATCTTATCAATTAAAAATATCATGGTCTACGGGGAAGAATCTACTAAAGGTGTAATCAACTTTAAATTTATAGCCATAAAAATTTACTTTGAAGGTGATTGCAAACAGTTTTGTTCAAAAACTTCAAAATATGAAAACCATTTTTAAAGGGGAAATTCCTCAAAAGATACCACACTATAAAAGACAGATACAGCAAAGATACTAATTAACCGAAATAAGTACTAAACCAAAACCAAACCAGACCCACTGCCATCGAGTCAATTCCAACTCATAGCGACCCTATAGGACAGCGTAGAACTGCCCCGTAGGGTTTCCAAGGAGCGCCTGGTAGATTCGAACTGCTGACCTTTTGGTTAGCAGCCATAGCTCTTAACCACTATGCCACCAGGACATAGGAACAATTATTCTGCCTATGTTTTTGAATGGGCAGATAATCAATCTAAAGGAGGTTTTAAAAATGCTGCTTCAATGTACTCATCTAAGTTATTTTAATTTCTTTAAAAAATTTTTTGTGGAAAATAGTTTAATATAGCTTTTTTATAGGGACTTTAATATAATAAAACCAATAGTAGTCAATAAGTAAATATTTCCCAAAATAATATAATTTTAATTACTTTAGTGCCCTCTCCCACTCACAAAATATCCTAGTCTGGAATATAAATGGTGTGGTGGCCCTAGTTATAGGTACTCTACTTTTGAAGGTAAACAAAACCTCCTCAAACAGGCACATTGTGTCATGTCATCAATAAATATCTGCATATAAGCCCTGGGAAGGGAAAGACCACAGGAGGTGAGGTGGCTGAGAAGCTCAGAGGCCATGGTGTCATCAAAATTGTGTGGATGTTCAAGTCACCAAGGATAGTGACGGGAGTCACAAAAATAGTGACAGGAGTTAGGTTAGAAAGAAAAATAGTGAGCCAAGCAGAGGTATCCTCTGGGGAGAGAGAGAGTGTGATGGGGAGGTTGGTAGCAGACAGCAGTGATGGGGATAGGAGGGCAGAAGGGAAGAGGAACTGGGGGCTTTGAGGTAGGAAGGAAGGCAAGTAGTTAGGAAGGAGCAGAGGGGGCAAGGCACAGACCTATCCTGTTCCAAGCCTGAAATGCACAGGGTATGTGATGGTTAATTTTATGTGACCACTTGGCTAGGTTCTGATGCCCAGTTGTTTGATCAAACACTACACTAGATGTTGCTGTGAAAGTATTTTGTTGATGTGATTAACACTCAGATCAGTTGATTCTAAGTAAAGGAGATTTCCTTCAGTAATGTGGGCAGGCCTCATACAATCAGTTGGGGGACTTTTAAGAGTAAAAACTGAGGTTTCATGAAAAAGGAATTCTGCCTTAAGACAGAATCACAGAAGTCCTGCCAGTTTCCAGCCTACTGCCTGGACTACAGATTTCGGACTTTCCAGTCTCCATAATCACGTGAGTCAATTAGTACATACATGCTACATATATTCTATCAATATTTGTGTGTGTGTGTGTGTGTGTATGTATTCTATCAATTCTGTTTCCCTGGAGAACCCTGACTAATACTAGGTGAGAGAGAACAAACAGCCCCACATGGGAGGCTGCAAGAGACAGTCAGGTTTTAGCGAGGTGGGGGCAAAATGGGAAGGGGGTGAGGCTTCTGGGAGCTTGCTGACAACAGAGAGAATTTCTCCAAGAGGCAGTAGGAAAGCTGGGGTGGGAAGTGGTGGCTTGAGGGGTGTACATCAGGGGGTGCAGTTTGAGGTTGACAGTCCTGGTGATGATGGATGACATGGGAGGCTTGGACAGAACTGCCACCTTGCTCAACTGTGCCCAACACTGCTAAAGCAAGACAAAAATCTTGACACTGGAAACAGAACCTTAGAGACAACCTATGTCAAACCCTCAAGTTGCAAAAGAGGAAACTGAGGTGGCTATGGAGGAAAAGAACTAGATCTCATCTTCTGGGGTCTTCTGTTGACTCACTTGACCACCTTTTGTTAGGATCAGAGCTTTTCGCCCCCACACAGCTCTGCACACCCTTGGGCTGTGGTCCATCTTCGCAGAGCTGTCCCCTGACCCACTCACCCAACTCAGCTCTGCACACACCTGGGCTCAGTCCATCTTCGAAGAGCTGTCTCCCTGAGCCTCTTACCAACCCAGGGCTGCATGCTCCTGGGCTTTGGTCTACCTTTGCAGAGCTCTTTCTCTGAGCCCTATAGACTCCCCAACCAGTCTCCTGAAGCAACTTTATCTTTTATTTCTTGGAAAAGCTCTCCCATGCCCTTTCTCCCCAAAGGCAACCAGAACAAGCAGACAAGAAGAACTGAACCTGGTTCTCTGGGTGCAATGGTGTCTAAAGCCTACCCATATCAATGTTTCTACCTCTCAGGAATCAAGGCCTTTTGAAAAGGATTTCTTTGCTAAGACTCGACCCATTGCAACAAGGATCTGCTAGAAATTTCTGGCCAAGCTGACAGGGTCCAGATGTTTCTTGTTTCTCTGGGGTCTTTAAACCGTTTTGAACAGGAGAAAACCTCCCTCAAGCAAGTTTTCCAGCGTCAATCTCACACGGGCCAGCATGGGTTTATAAAGAAAATAATGCTTCTGCTTCCACGAATTTTCCAGCCTAAGAGAAGAGCTTCCAAATAATAGTGTAATTTTCAAATCAAAATCCTAAGAAATGTTCTCCCCTTAGGTTACCAATATATAAATGTTGTAAGTAGGAGATATGCTTGAAAGCACAAATTCAATTACTTTGAGGAATTCTCAATCCAGTGGAAAACCGCATACAAATGAACAATTAAAATCATATAATTATTATCAAGGGATCAGGCTCAAAGTGCCTGACTGGCGATTGCAAAGAACCTCATGGAAAAAAAATCATGATAATGCCTAACAATTAGTAGGTGCTTGCTGTGTACCAGATGCTGCTCTACAGGCTTCACCTGTATTAACTCACTTATCTCAATTTACTAAGAGATGCTATTATTGTTTTACAGATTATGTAACTGAGGCATGGAACTGTCCAGTAACTTGCCCCAGGCCACCCCGCTGGTCTGAGGCAGAGCCAGAAATCCAGCCCAGTCAACCTGACTCCAGGGTCTGGGTCCTTAACCACATTGCTGCTTAAAAGGGTGATGCATGAAGTAGATAAAGTGGCCACATGCGAGGTTCTTTACTAAATCTGACAGTTTAAAATATGCGTACGATTCTGCATGATACACTCTCAAACCAAAAAATAAGCAAACCCCTTACCATAGAGTTGATGCTGACTTGTGGCGACCCTATATGTCACCCTATATGTGACCTCCCTCCATAGGGTTTTTTTTTTTTTTTTTTTTTGCTGTAATCTTTTGTGATGGTTAAGATTGTGTGTCACCTTGGCTGGGCCATGATTCTCGGTGTTTTGGCAGTTGTATAATATTGTGATCACTTCACTATAGAAAAATGATATGTGATCAACCCCATGATGGAATCTACCGGCGGGGGTGGGGCCTGTGGCGGCTCACCGCCCACTCAGCCTTCACCTCTCCGCCCTCTGCAGCCTACTTCCTTCCCGGTGGCCTTGCCAAGGCTTTTGGCTTGCTCTGGATTCAGCAGTTGTCTTTTGTCATCTGACCTCTGGTACTTGGGCCCTGAGCTAGCTGCTTACCTGTCGATCTTGGGATTCATGGACCTTCTCAGCCTGTGAGCAAGAGCCATGGTGCCTGACCTGCCAATCTTGGGTTTCCCAGCTTCTGAGGCTGCATGAACTGGGAGCGGCCTCTACCCTGATCCATGGATTTAGGACGTTTCATTCCCTACAATCGTGTGAGCTGTTTCCTTGATATAAATCTCTCTATGTATATGTTTATACGCTTTACTGGTTTTGCTTTTCTAGAGAATGCAGCCTAAGACATCCTTACAGAAGCAGATCTCCAAGTCTGTCTTCGACAGGGCTGCTGGGTGGATTCGAACTGCCAACTTTAATGTACTCTCAGTCTGTTAAATGTACAATGTGAACAGAGTCTGTTAAATGTCCAGTGTAAACTCCACTTCTCCCCATCATTCTTCCTGATTCTCTAACAGCGATCCTATCCTCACTTAAGATGGGAGATTTTTATCTCCAGTCCATGGTCTCTAAAGATCCCTAAACACAGTGTGCTTCTCTATCCTCTTGCGAAACTCCTACTCATCCTTTAAGTCCCAGTCCTAATGCCACCTCCTCTCTGGAGCCTGTCTTAACTTGCTTAGCTAGACTCAGGCTCTCTGGACACCGAATCCCTGCCCACTCATTCTCCAGAGTCTTCTGTGATCCCTTTTCATCACAGGGTATAACCCACACACATCATCAAGGACATGAATACAAGGAATGACAGCACAAACCCCCTAATACAATGGCTTTGGTGGGATGAGAGGCAGAGATTCTTCAGGAAGGGAGAAACAGAACAGTGTGTCAAGAGAAAGAGTCTAATTCCATCCAGCCTGCACCAATCTTGAAATGTCCTGAGGTTCATTACTATAGATTACAATCACTATCTCCCTTTTTCTGTGAACATTCCTGAGGTTAGGTCAACAAACATGCTTTTGGTACCTATTACATGTCAGGCACTGTGATAGGCAATGGAGTACAAAGATGAATAAGACCTGGCGCCTGCCTGAGGAGCCTCTAGGCTAGTGGGGTAGAAACACTCATGACGAAGATAACATCTGCCTAATGTGTCGGATGACAAGCTTGAGAAGACTTCTTGGGCTGGCTTTTTTCTTTAATAATTTTTATTGTGCTTTAAGTGAAAGTTTACAAATCAAGTCAGTCTGTCACACAAAAACCCATATACACCTTGCTACACACTCCCAATTACTCTCCCCCTAATGAGACAGCCTGCTCTCTCCCTCCACTCTCTCTTTTCCTGTTCATTTCTCCAGCTTCTAACCCCCTCCACCTCTCATCTCCAGGCAGGAGATGCCAACATAGTCTCAAGTGTCCACCTGTTCCAAGAAGCTCACTCCTCACCAGCATCCCTCTCCAACCCAATATCCAGTCCAAACCATGTCTGAAGAGTTGGCTTCGGGAATGGTTCCTGTCCTGGGGCAACAGAAGGTCTGAGGCCAATGACCAACGGGGTCCTACCAGTCTCAGTCAGACCATTAAGTCTGGTCTTATGAGAATTTGAGGTCTGCATCCCACTGCTCTCCTGCTCCCTCAGGGGTTCTCTGTTGTGTTCCCTGTCGGGGCAGTCATTGGTTGTAGCCGGCCACCATCTAGTTCTTCTGGTCTCAGGATGATGTAGTCTCCGGTCCGTTTGGCCCTTTCTGTCTCTTGGGCTCCTAATCGCCTTGTGACCTTGGTGTTCTTCATTCTCCTTTGCTCCAGGTGGGTT
This sequence comes from Elephas maximus indicus, assembly GCF_024166365.1. NCBI lineage: Eukaryota > Metazoa > Chordata > Mammalia > Proboscidea > Elephantidae > Elephas > Elephas maximus. The sequence goes on along the minus strand of NC_064844.1, from coordinate 27,601,405 downwards.
GAGACCAATTGATGCATCTTAGATGGCTGCTTGCTAGTATTTAAGACCCCAGACGCCACTCTTCAAAGTGGGATGCGGAATGTTCTCTTAATAGATTTTATTACGCCAATTGACTTAGATGTCCTCTGAAACCATGGTCCCCAGACCCCTGCCCCTGCTACGCTGGCCTTCGAAGCATTCAGTTTATTCAGGAAACTTCTTTGCTTTTGGTTTAGTCCAATCGTGCTGACCTCCCCTGTATTATGTGCTATCTTTCCCTTCACCTAAAGTAGTTCTTATCTACTATCTAATTAGTGAATGCTCCTCTCCCCTCCTACCTCCCTCCCCCCTTCTTGTAACCACAAAAGAATGTTTTCTTCTCAGTTTAAACTGTTTTTCAAGTTCTTGTAATAATGGTCTTATACAATATTTGTCCTTTTGCAACTGACTAATATCACTCAGCATAATGCCTTCCAGGTTCCTCCATGTTATGAAATGTTTCACAGATTCCTCACTGTGTGAATATACCATAATTTATTTATCCATCCATCCATTGATGGGCACCTTGGTTGCTTCCATCTTTTTGCTATTGTAAACAGTGCTGCGATAAACATGGGTGTGTGTATATCTGTTCATGTAAAGGCTCTTATTTCTCTAGGATATATTCCAAGGAGTGGGATTGCTGGATCGTATGGTAGTTCTATTTCTAGCTTTTTAAGGAAGTGCCAAATCGATTTCCAAAGTGGTTGTACCATTTGACATTCCTACCAGCAGTGTAGAAGTTTTCCAATCTCTCCACAGCCTCTCTAACATTTATTATTTTGTGTTTTTTGGAATGATGCCAACCTTGTTGGAGTGAGATGAAATCTCATTGTAGTTTTGATCTGCATTTCTCTAATGGCTAATGATCGTGAACATTTCCTCATATATCTGTTAGCTGCCTGAATGTCTTCTTTAGTGAAGTGTCTATTCATATCTTTTGCCCATTTTTTAATTGGGTTATTTGTCTTTTTGCAGTTGAGTTTTTGCAGTATCATGCAGATTTTAGAGATTAGGCGCTGGTCAGAAATGTCATAGCTAAAAACTTTTTCCCAGTCTGTAGGTAGTCTTTTCACTCTTTTGGTGAAGTCTTTGGATGAGCATAGGTGTTTGATTTTTAGGAGCTCCCAGTTGTCTAGTTTTTCTTCTACATTCTTTATAATGTTTTCTATACTGTTTATGCCATGTATTAGGGCTCCTAACGTTGTTCCTATTTTTTCTTCCATGATCTTTATCGTTTTAGATTTTATATTTAGGTCTTTGATCCATTTTGAGTTAGTTTTTGTACATGGAGTGAGGTATGAGTCTTGTTTCATTTTTTTGCATATGGATGTCCAGTTATGCCAGCACCATTAGTTAAAAAGACTGTCTTTTCCCCATTTAACTGTTTTGGGGCCTTTGTCAGATATCAAATGCTCATATGTGGATGGATTTATGTCTCGATTCTCAATTCTGTTCCATTGGTCCATGTATCTGTTGTTGTACCAGTACCAGCCTGTTTTGACTACTGTGGCGGTATAATAGGTTCTAAAATCAGGTAAAGGCCTCCCACTTTGTTCTTCTTTATCAGTAATGCCTTATTTATCCGGGGCCTCATTCCCTTCCATATGAAGTTGGTGATTTGTTTCTCCATCCCCTTAAAGAATGTGGTTGGGATTTGGATCGGAATTGCATTAAATGTATAGATCTCTTTTGGTAGAATAGACATTTTTATAATGTTAAGTCTTCCTATCCATGAGCAAGGTTTGTTCTTCAGCTTAAGTAAGTCTCTTTTGGTTTCTTGCAGAAGTGTACTGTAGTTTTCTTTGTATAAGTCTTTTACATCTCTGGTAAGATTTATTCCTAAGTATTTTATCTTCTTGGGGGCTACTGTAAATGGCATTGATTTGGTGGTTTCCTCTTCGATGTTCTTTTTGTTGGTGTAGAGGACTCCAACTGATTTTTGTATGTTTATCTTGTTGTATCCCGATACTGTGCTGAACTCTTCTATTAGTTTCAGTAGTTTTCTGGAGGATTCCTTAGGGTTTTCTGTATATAAGATCATGTCATCTGCAAATAGAGATACTTCTACTTCTTCCTTGCCAATCTGGATGCCCTTTACTTCTTCATCTAGCCTAATTGCTCTGGCTAGGACTTCCAGCACAATGTCGAATAAGAGTGGTGATAAAGGGCATCCCTGTCTGGTTCCCGATCTCAATGGGTAAGTTTTCAGGCTCTCTCCATTTAGGGTGATGTTGGCTGTTGGCTTTCTATAAATGCCCTTTATTATGCTGAGGAATTTTCCTTCTGTTCCTGTTTTGCTAAGAGTTTTTATCATGAATGGGTGTTGAACTTTGTCAAATGCCTTTTCTGCTTCAATTGATAAAATCATGTGATTCTTATCTTTTGTTTTATTTATGTGGTGGATTACACCAATTGTTTTTCCAATGCTGAGCCATTCCTGCATACCTGGTATGAATCCCACTTGGTCATGGTGAACTATTGTTTTGATATGTTGTTGAACTCTATTGGCTAGAATTTTGCTGAGGATTTTTGTATCTACATTCATGAGGGATATAGGTCTGTAACTTTCTTTTCTTGTGGTGTCTTTACCTAGTTTTGGTATCAGGGATATGCTGGCTTCATAGAATGAGTTTGGTAGTATTCTGTCCTTTTCTATGCTCTGAAATACCTTTAGTAGTAGTGGTGTTAACTCTTTTCTGAAAGTTTGGTAGAACTCTGCAGTGAAGCCACCTGGACCAGGGCCTTTTTTTGTTGGGAGTTTTTTGATTACCTTTTCAATCTCTTCTTTTGTTATGGGTCTATTTAGTTGTTCTACCTCTGTTTGTGTCAGTTTAGGTAGGTAGTGCGTCTCTAGGAATTCATCCATCTCTTCTAGGTTTTTGAATTTGAGTATAGTTTTTCATAGTAATCTGATATGATTCTTTTAATTTCAATTGGGTCTATTGTAATATCGCCCATCTCATTTCTTATTCACATTACTTGCTTCCTCTTTTGTCCTTCCTCTGTCAGTCCGGCCAGTGGTTTATCAATTTTGTAAAAAAATCACCTTTTGGTCTTGTTAACTCTTTCAATTGTCTTTCTGTTTTCTACTTCATTTAGTTCAGCTCTAATTTTTATTACTTGTTTTCTTCTGGTGCCTGTGGGTCTCCCCTGTTGCTCTCTTTCTATTTGTTCAAGTTGTAGGGATAATTCTTTAATTTTGGCCCCTTTCTGTTCCTAGATGTGTGCATTTATTGATACAAATTGGCCTCAGAGCACCGCTTTTGCTGTATCCCAAAGGTTCTGATAGGAAGTGTTTTCATTCTCATTGGACTCTCTGAATTTCTTTATTCCATCCTTAATGTCTTCTATAATCCAGTCGTTTTTGAGCAGAGTATTGTTCAGTTTCCAAGTGTTTGATCTCTCCTCCCCACTTTTCCTGTTATCGATTTCCATTTTCATGGCCTCGTGGTCAGAGAAGATGCCCTGTAATATTTCAATGTTTTGGATTCTGCTAAGGCTTGCTTTATGACCCAATATGTGGTCCACTCTAGAGAATGTTCCATGTGCACTAGAAAAGAAAGTATACTTGGTTGCTCTTGGGTGGAGTGTTCTGTATATGTCTATGAGGTCAAGTTGGTTGATTGTGGCATTCAGATCGTCCGTGTCTTTATTGAGCTTCTTTCTGGATGTCCTGTCCTCCACCAAAAGTGGTGTGCTGAAGTCTCCTGGGCTGGCTTTTATGGGAACAGTTCACTGTAGCCAAGAGAAGGACAATTCCTGGCAGAGGAAATGATCTGAGCAAAACATGGAGTCATGAGTCACTGTGGTGCAGAGAGGATGATAGCATGAGATTGTCTCGGGGCTTGCAAAAAATGAGACTAGAGAGAGAGGCAGGGCTCAGGCCACCAGAGGCTGGGTTCATTCAGGTTCTCTTGGTTGCAAGTAATACAAACTCAATTCATAGTAGCTCTAGCAAAGGACCACCACCTGTCTGTTAGTTTGCTGTACTGTGGTGGCTTGCATGTTGAGATGATGCTGGATTGGAAGCTATGCCACGGGTATTTCAAATACCAGCAAAGTCACCCATGGTGGACAGGTTTCAGCAGATCTTCCAGAATGAGAAAGACTAGGAAGAAAGGCATGGTGATCTACTTCCAAAAATGAGCCAGTGAAAACCCTATGATCAGAGCAGAATATTGTCCAACAGAGTGCTGGGAGATGAACCCCCGGTTGGAAAGCACTCAAAATACACAATGACTGCAACAATGGACTCGGGCATGCCAAGAATCATGAAGATGGAGCAGGACCAAGCGATGTTTCGTTTTGTCACGCATGGGGTTGCCAGGAGTTGGAGCCAACTCAATGGCAACTAACAACAACAAGCAAAGGGGGGATTCTTGGGAGGAAACTGGAGTAACTGCTGAATTCCAAGGTCAGGGCAGCGGCAGAGCTCAGAAATGGGATGAGTGACAGGAGGAGGACAGGAGAACCAGGCAGCCCTCTTACTCCACCCTCCTCCAGGATGAGCTGCATTTGGAGATGTTGGACAGCTGTGGAGAGAGGCAACACAGTGAAACTGCCTGCCCCTACAGACACAACCCACGATGTGGCCCCCTTCAGCCGGGCCACCCAGCAAACCCGGCTGATGGCTACCACAGGGGGTGGGCACTTATATCCTCCTATCTGATCGCCTGTAATTAGTGACGCTTTCAAGTTCCTCAAAGCATCAAGCTGTCCCGAATGGTGCTGAACACATCCCCACAAGTTCTCGAAACCAAATATAAGCTGAATAATAGTCTTCCAGCTCTGTAGTCTTCCTGTGTTTTGCTTAGAAGCTTTACCCAGGGAAGCCAGTGACTGCCTCTCTGTGACTCCCTTTTACTTCTCTTGGCCTCAGTGGCTGCAAGATGTCACTTGTTTATATACTGTTCAGTCATTCCCCAAACAGACTGTCGGAGGCAGAGGTGATGCTTCTGAGACCCGCTTCTGTGTCTAGTATGAAGGTGTGAGGAGAAACACCTGTTTAAATAACCATCCACGTGGAAAACAAATACAGTTGAAAGATCATAATTTCAGTGTAGGCTTTGCTTTTACTTTTCTTTCTTTTTTTTTTTTTTTTAATATCCTTTCATTGAAAACCACTGAATAGAACTTTATCCCTGCCATCCCTATTACACAAACTGGAACTGTAGGCAGTAAGCTGCCCAAGTAAGCAAATACTAGACTCAGCTTGGCAGCCAAGACCTTCTTATAAAAAACAGAATTCCAGCTGAATAGCCCCTTTCTGTGGCTGCTCTAATTTTGCACTGGGGTGTGGTGAGCAGGGCGTGCTCAGGTTAAAGGCAAGTTGGAATCTGGATCCTAAGAAGCGAACCTTTACGAAGAAGCCTGCGACGTCAGGACGCCATAGAAACTGTGCCAACAGCAAAACGAGACCCGAAATCAAGTTCTTTGCCATCGATCTGACACCCCCAAGGCATCCTACATCCTGGTATTATGATATTGACTTTTTTTTTTTTCAGTTATCCTAATGCTATACAAGTTGTCCTTTAAATCACAATGAAAGGGAGTGGCTTTTCAACCTCAGCAGGAGGGTTTGGTCCTATCCCAAAGCTAAAGAGGGAACAGGGACTAGTTGAAAAGTAATGCGTGTCTAAGACAGGCTCCGAGCAAAATAAATGAGCAGATGGAGTTTTCTAAAGGGCAAAGGAGTGGTGGAATTTTGTTTCCTCCTAAGAAAACAGCTTCACTGAGCTGGGGACACTGCAGAGTGGAAACAGCAGGGTATCGTTCCAGCTCCTGTGACCTAAATGTAAGGCCAGGAATATCCACGTGCCCTGTCTACCTTCAGAGAGGGGCATTGTCCTGAAGTGGAAAATCAGCGCTTTCATCTTGAAATCATTCTAATCTGGGCAGTCAGCAAACACCTCTGAAAGCAAAGGAAGAGCGGGGAGGGGCGGCCTCAGCAGCCAGTGCATGTGGCATGGCCGCAGGCTCCTTCAGGGGCAGGTCTGGGGCAGCCCTCCGAGAGCCCCACGTACCCGGTCCTGCAGCATGCCAGTGAGCACAAGTCAGGCCACTGAGCAGTTCCTGGTCCCAGGACTCCATTTGCACCCTCAGATAGGGGCCTGGGGAAATTGGGGTGCCAATAGTACAACCAATAACAGGTATCGGTTTCGAAGCCTCCAAAGTGCTGTGAACTGTACTAAAAGCTTACACTCATTATGTCACACAAAATTCATGTTGTTGAATAAATGAGTATTTTAAAACCACTCTTTTTCCATGCTTCTTTTGGGAGCTAGGTTAGTCTTGAAGTATAACCATCATTGGGAGTAGGCTTTGTGCTATGTGCATATTTTCATACCTCATTATGTCCTCAATCAAACCAAAACCAAACCCGTTACTGTTGAGTCGATTCCAGCTCATGACGACCCCATCTGTTATGGGGTAGAAGTGCCCCATAGGGTTTTCTTGGCTGTAAGCTTTACAGAAGCAGATGGCTAGGACTTTCTTCCATGGCACCCCTGGGTGTTTTTGAACTCCAACCTTTAAGTTATTAGTTGAGCACAAACCATTTGTGCCATCCAGAAGCCTTCTATCCTCAGTCAGTACCTCACTTTTCCAACTGAGGACACGGAGATAGAGAAGCTGAGGAGTCGGCCGGGGCCACACAGTAGGTACAAAGGCTAGTTGGGCATGAACCCTGACCTCCTGATGGCAGATTCGGTGCTGCCTACATTACTGAACAGCCACCTTGAGCTCTCTGCTTTTCCTTCCTTCTTCTCCAGTTTCTGCCTTCCTCTAGCCACTCCCCGCCTTACGTTCTTAGTCACACAATACTGAATCATCTCCTTAGCTCCAAACATTACCTAGATCTTTGCTTTATCTCTGTTTTCTGCCCTGCGGCATGGGATCCCTGGGCTTGGGAGACTGGAAAGTTACTAGGAAGTTCCCAGTTGCCTTTTGCCTACCGTGTCCCTTTCCATGTTTCCCTGGTCATTACTTAAGAGCTGCTCATCAGCTCAGACAGTGTTCGTCCATGTGCTGACAGTCTCTTGAAATGGTTTCACACAGGATAAGTGGCAGATGTGATGTACCTTCTGGGCAACTGTGGGAGAAAAGGAATAGCAGAAGTCCTAACATGGAAACCTTTTGATTTTTTTCTTTTAAGTATTTCATTAACAAAATATTTTCAATTTCAAAGAGCTCTGAATACTTATAAAAACTAAGTACTTTGGGAGTCCCTGGGTGACACAAATGATGAAGTGCTTACCTACTAACTGGAAGGTTGATGGTTCAAATCCACCCAGAGGCTCCTCAGAAGAAAAGTCTGGTGATCTGCTTCCAAAAGTTCACAGCCATGAAAACCCTATGGAGCACAGTTCTACCCTGCACATATGGGGTTGCCGCAAGTTGGAAGCAAACCTGTTGCCATTGAGTCGATTCTGACTCATAGCAACCCTATAAGACAGAATAGCACTACCCCATAGAGTTTCCAAGAAGTGGCTGGTGGATTCAAACTGCCGACCTTTGGGTTAGAAGTCAAGCCTCTTTACAGTTGGCCACCAGGGCTCCAATAAGCATTTTAGAAACAAGTTGCCCCTGTGAAATTTTCTTTAACCAAATTCTAATTGTATCTCAGATCTTAGTTATCTAGTGCCGCTATAACGAAAATACCACAAATGGATGGCTTTAACAAAGAGAAATTTATTCTCTCACAGTTCAGGAAGCTAGAAGTCCAAATTCAAGATGCCACCCCTAGGGGAAGCCTTTCTCTATTGGCTCTGGAGGCAAGTCCTTGTCATCAGTCTTCATTTGATCTAGGAGCATCTCAACACAGGGACTCTAGGTCCAAAGGATGTGCTCTCCTCCTGGCACTACTTTCTTGGTGGTATGAGGTCCCCTTGTCTCTGCAGAAACCCTGGTGGCCTAGTGGTTAAAAGCTACACCTGCTAACCAAAAAGTCAGCAGTTCGAATCCACCAGGCACTCCTTGGAAACCGTATGGGGGCAGTTCTACTGTGTCCTACAGGGTCGCTATTAGTTGGAATTGACTGGACAGCAATGGGCTTGGTTTGGTTTTGGTTTGTCTCTCTGCTCACTTCTTTCTTTTATATCTCAAAAAAGATTGATTTAAGACAGAACCTAATCTTGTAGATTGAGTCCTGCCTCATTAATATAACTGCCTCTAATCTTGCCTCATTAACACCATAGGGGCGGAATTTACAACACATAGGAAAATCACATCAGATGACAAAATGGTGGACAGTCACACAATACTGGGAATCATGGCCTAGCCAAGTTGACACATATTTTGGGGGGACTCGATTCAATCCATGACATCAGGATAATTTCCTAGGGTGTAAGCCAGTTCAGGGCTGTCAGGCACATGCTCCAACCCCAGGCCCCAAGGCACAATTACCTTTCCACAGACCACAGAGGAATGGCAGCTGCAGGGGACTGGCTCTGCCCTGACGCTCTGCTGACCTTGCATGCATCAACACAGGCTGTGTGGGTCAGGCTTAGCTGCAGTCTGACCCAAGCCTTGGTGGAATATCCTACCATCCTCCGAGAAACACAGTGAGGTAGGCAGTTTGTGAGATGCTAACAAAGCCACTTCTCATCCACCTCTCTACCTTCCGGGAGATTTCCACAATGCAGTTTTTTCTACCTCCCTGGTTTCAGTGAAGCATGGGACATTCTACCACGCCCTTGTTAGGCCAGAGCTGCAGGCTGTAAAATGAATTATCTGCTGTCTAGAATTGGCTCACAGCAACAGAGTACCCCAGAGTCCCTGGGACATGCAAATGGTTAATACACTTGGCTGCTAACCAAAAGGTTGGAGGTTTGAGTCCACCCAGAGGTGCCTTGGAAGAAAGACCTGGCAATCTGTTTCCAAAAGGACACAGCTTTGAAAACCCTATGGAGTGCACACATGGGGTTGCCATGAGTCGTATCCACCTGATGGCATCTGGTAACAGAGTGCCCCACCATTCGTGTTATCTGTCACCTGGACCTTTTTGTCTGATGGTGTCCTGTGGGGAAGGGAGCTGACATCATGCTGACCTTATTTTTGCTGACTACGTAAGTTATCAGCTCTCTGAATCCATTGGGTTCATTGTGTTTTACCTGCCAAATCTATGGCAGAGTGGCGACAGCGGTGACCACTGTTTTGTAGGGACTGCTTGACCACTTGACAGAAGTTGTTTTTTCCAGATGCCTCAGGAAACCTTATGTACCACAACAGTGTCCCCCAAGAAGTTTCTGGATGTCCCTGATCCTGCATGTCCATGACAACACAAGTCTTACCCGACTCCTCCACCCCAGCTATAAAAGATCTGCCGGTGACCAGGGAACACAGAATTCTGCCTTGAGATCTGTGAATGTTTGCAATCACGCTGCTTTTACCACACAGGCAGTGGTGCCCTGAAAGCCTTTTGGCTGGGGTGATGCATAGGTTTTGCCTTAACAGATCAAGTAATAATGGCTGCCTGAAGAACTATAATTAAAAAAGATTCTAAGGCCAAGACCCTTAAAGAAAGAGATGCTAAAACTGATTATTGATGTCTGCCATAGGAAAGAGATGGGGCAACGTCAGTTCTCGCAGTTGGAATTTATCCGTGAGATTCCTGGGTAGCTCAAGCTGTTGGCAATTGGCTACTAATCTAAAGGTTGGCAGTTGGAATCCACCCAGAGCTGCCACAGAAGAAAAGCCTGGCCATCTGCTTCCACAAAGATTACAGCCAAGAAAACCCAATGGAGTAGTTCTATTTTGTAACACATGGGGTCACCTTGGGAAACCCTGGTGGCGTAGTGGTTAAGTGCCACAGCTGCTAACCAAAGGGTCGGCAGTTCGAATCCGCCAGGTGCTCCTTGGAAACTCTATGGGGCAATTCTACTCTGTCCTATAGGGTCGCTATGAGTTGGAATCGACTCGACGGCACTGGGTTTGGGTTTTGGTTGGGGTCACTGTGAGTTGGAATTGGCTCAACAGCGTAAGTTTGGGGTTTTTTGGTATGGTTTACAGGGGGCAGGCAGTGATGGTTTAGTGGTACAATTCTCACCTTCCACTTAGGAGACCCAGGTTCGAATCCCAGCCAATGCACCTCAGGCGCAGCCCCACCCGACGCCAGTGGTGGCTTGTGTGTTACTATGATGCTGAACAGGTTTCAGCAGAGGTTCCAGACTAAGACAGACTAGGAAGAAACGCCTGGCAATCTGCTTCCAAAAATCAGCCAGTGAAAGCCCTTTCTGATGACGCAGGACCGAGCAGTGTTCTATTGTGAATGGAGTCGCCATGAGTCAGGGATCTACTTGATGCAGCTAATAACGAAAACAACAACAATGGTTTAAGGAGCATAAGGCAGTATCTCCAAGAAGCACACTTGGAGAATTAAAAGGGAACTTTCTTACCTATTCTTCCTGAATATGGCATTGCCTATAAATTCCCCCAGATAGATCTCTTTGCTTTCTGGAAAATATCAGTAATAGAGAAAATTAGTTTTACTTTAGCGTAACTCCTCTTCTAAATCACCTGGAAACAATCAGTTTAAGAATTTCTAAACCAAGAACTCTTTGCAATGCACTGCTTTGGTTACCAGATCCAGAATTCTCCATAGTAAAATATTTCTCTGCAGGTTAGACATTGTTAACAGTTGCTTTTGGGGCAGGGATGAGGGTGACAGAAGGGGAGCTAAGGAACTGTCCCATTCTGAGGGGCTTTTGTGTGCCTGGCACTATCTTGGAGCCCTCGTGGTGCAGTAGTTAAAAGCTCAGCTGCTAACCAAAAGGTTGGCAGTTCAAATCCACCAGCCATTCCTTGAAAACCCTATGTGGCAGTTCTACTCTGTTCTATAGGGTCACGTGCCTTCACATTCTATTATCACAAATAAATCCTACAATGACAATCCCAGGCCCATATCTTTATCTCCATTTTGCAGAGGGGAAAATAGAGACTCAGAAAGGTTAAGTAACCCGACCTAGGGTCACATATCTGATAAATGGTAAGGTCAAAACCAAGTGTGTCTCAATGAAAATTATTTAATTAGTAAACACAATAAAATTTATACACCAACATTTAACAAAACTATTGTTTCAGGTTTTCTCCTCATTTAGGAAAACATAGATAGTCTATTAACAAAAAAGTCACTGAAAAAAGGGTGTGGTGGTGTCTGACCTCATCTAATTTCACAAGGGGGAAGAGAGAGCATCAAGATCTTCATCAAATCAAAGCTGATTCCTCTGAGGTGGAAGTCAGACATACCTCCTCCTTCAACCTTTCTACCAATTCGGACAGTAACCATCCCTCCCATGGCACTCTACATTTGTTGATTCGTTGGAATGGGCACACAGAGCTCACAGACAATACTCGCAACTATGGGGTTTATTAGGGAAGTAACAGGCTACAACTCGGGATCAGGATCAGGAAGCATGTAGGTGAAGTCTCCCTTCTTCAGTGCAGGACATTCTCTCAGCTCCTCTCCACCATGCAGGGTTCCTCTCAGCCCCCTGATGACTGACTCTTCTTGCCCCCCTCAGGACAGGCCTCTCTCTTAGCCCTCAGCCCTTGGCCTGGCCTCTGCCCTGCTTGGGCAAGTATTACAAAGCTCTTTTAGCTCTGCTCGTAAGTGCCCAGAAGCACCCCACTCTACCATGAAGACTTGGCCCAATGCTGTCCAGCTCTCTTGATCCATGGGTTGGCATACCCAGTGTAGCCACCTTGCTCAGTGAGCCAGGAAGCCCACCACACCATCCCAAGTTTGTCTCCTGATTCTACTGCTGCCATTTCTCTGCCGCTGGACTGTGCTGTGCTTACTGTTGCTTCTCACCGTTTCTGGTATTACAGCCCTGTCTCCTGGGTCTAGGAGGTTCTCAGCACTGGGGCCTCATGTCCAAAAGATGCTCTGTGCTCCTGGTTCTTCTTTCTTGATGGTCGTGAAATCCTCCCTTTCTGCCCCTGGGATGGTTCATTTTAAACCTAGTAGGGTGGCAAAGTGACCAATCCCCTTGTTAGGGTTCCATACACTTTATTTGCATGGACCCACCCTCACACAGATGCCATGGACTTCATTTGCATTATCAGCAAGCTGTCCAACCCCCTTGGTGGGCCATGAGCACCTTATTTGCTTAGTTCCACCCATTTTGTGGAAGTCACAAGACCATACATGGCTAAAATGGCCATTTTAAGTACTTCACTGCACCACAGTCATGGAACAAAATAAGGTGAAATTATAAGGAAGGTTCAAATTTACAATTTCTGAATAACAGGAAGTACAAAGGAAAAAAGGAAGTCTAAAATGTAAAGTCAGGAAAATATATTTAAAGAAATACTATTTTAGAGCTTTCAAGTATATGTAGAAACTTCTCAAATGACTAGAAAAACTATCTTAAAGAATCAAGAAATCCTGTGCCCTCTCTTCATTGAAGAGCATATCAGGTCTTACTTGTTTTTTGAAAACAGATCAGCCACCACCATGTAGGAGGTAGTGGGCATTTCTCATTACCTAGAAATCTCTAGGAGTCCCTGGGTGACGCAAATCATTAAGCATTCATCTACTTACCGAAAAGCTGACAGTTCAAATCCACCCAGAGGTGCCTTGGAAGAAAGGCTTTGCAATCTATTTGCAAAAAATCACAACAATTGAAAATCCTATGGAGCACAGTTCTACTCGGAAACACATGGGGTCGCCATGAGTTGGAATTGGCTCCACAGCAACTGGCTTGGAGATCTCATTTTTCCTTTTTCCTGGGGGAGGGTAGGTGTTGTGGGTTCTTGTCTGAAGAACCTGCCAGGACAGTCTTCAAGGGTGACTCTCTAAGCAGTAGGGTGCACTCTTGAAAATCAGACAAGTAATGGCTATACAATCGGATGTACTAGAAATGAGAGAACCTATAAAAGATGCCAGGGATGACACACAGCAGGTGTTACTGACTTATTGATAAAAAAAAATAATAATAAAATAAGCAGTAGATAGTGACTGAGTTCAAGCTGAGGATAGCTTATGTTCATCTTTGTAGTCCTAGCACCTAACATGGTGACTGTGGGACATTAACTCTCATCTTGAGCTGAACCACAGATATTGTGAAAATATTCATGGTCTGTGTCTGGATTAAACTACCTATAATGAAAGTATTTTAAAAAGAAAATACCTGAGCTATGATCCCTGCTTTCAGGAAGATGAGAGGTTGTTTGTTGAGAAGACCAAACGCAAGGAGAGTTGAATAACAGCACAAGCAGAATGAAACCTTGATTGTAAAACTTAACCATGCATCAGAATCACATGGGGGCCTTGTTAAAACACAGATTGCTAGATCCTACTCCCAGAGTTTCTGACTTGGTTCGTCAAGGGTAGAGCCTGAGAATTTGCATTTCTAATAAGCTCCCAGGTGATGTTCCTATTGCTGGTCTGAGGTCCACATATGTGTTGAGAACCACTGCTATAGGCGTTTTAGAAAGCAGATATAAGCTTACATTTCCCTTGAGTAAATGCTTAATAAGTGGGATTCCTGGGTTGTTTGTTAAGCATTAAAAAGTGCCAAGTGCCAATTAGTAGATAAGAACTGCTTTAGGTGAAGGGATGGACAATACTCAATACATGGAAGGTCAGCTCAACTGGACCAGACCAAAAGCAAAGAAGTTTCCGGGATAAACTGAAGGCTTCAGAGGTCAGCGGAGCAATGGCGGGGGTTTGGGGACCATGGTTTAAGGAGACATCTAAGTCAATTGGCAAAATAATTCTATTATGAAAACATTCTGCATCCCACTGTGAAATGTGGCGTCTGGGGTCTTAAATGCTAACAAGCGGCCATCTAAGATGCATCAATTGGTCTCAACCCACCTGGAGCAAAGGAGAATGAAGAACACCAAGGTCACACGATAACTAAGAGCCCAAGAGACAGAAAGGGCCACATGAACCAGAGACCTACATCATCCTGAGACCAGAAGAACTAGTTGGTGCCCGGCCACAATCGATGACTGCCCTGACAGGGAGCACAACAGAGAACCCCTGAGGGAGCAGGAGATCAGTGGGATGCAGACCCCAAATTCTCATAAAAAGACCAGACTTAATGGTCTGACTGAGACTAGAGGAATCCTGACGGTCATGGTCCCCAAACCTTCTGTTGGCCCAGGACAGGAACCATTCCCGAAGACAACTCATCAGACATGAAAGGGACTGGACAGTGGGTAGGAGAGAGATGCTGATGAAGAGTGAGCTAATTATATCAGGTGGACACTTGAGACTGTGTTGGCATCTCCTGTCTGGAGGTGGGATGGGAGGATAGAGTGAGTTGGAAGCTGGCAAAATTGTCACAAAAGGAAAGACTGGAAGGGCTGACTCATTAGGGGGAGAGCAAGTGGGAGTACGGAGTAAGGTGTATATAAACTTATATGTGACAGTCTGACTTGATTTGTAAACGTTCACTTGAAGCTCAATAAAAGTTAGTTAAAAAAAAAAAAGTGCCAAGTGCCAAGTTCCTGTTCAAACCATTTTGCTTTTCCAACAAAAATGTATGAGAATTCCAGTTGCTCTGCATTCTCACTAGTACTTGATATTGTCTGATTTTGTCATTGTTGTTTGTATGAGCCATTCTAAGAGGTGGAAAGTGGTATCTTGCAGTTTAAATTTGTATTTCTCTAATTACTACTGATTTTGAGCATCTTTTCATGTGCTTGCCAAAGTGTGTATATCACATACTTCGGACATGATATTAGGAGGGACCAGCCCCTGGAGAAAGACATCATGCTTGGTAAAGTAGAGGGTCAGCAAAAAAGAGGAAGACCCTCAATGAGATGGGCTGACACAGGGGCTTCAACAACTAGCTCAAATGCTGCAATAATTGTGAGGATGGCACAGGACGAGATAGTATTTCCTTCTGTTGTATGTAAGGTTGGTATGGGTTGGAACCGACTCAATTTGGTGAATAGTCTGTTTAAATTTTTTACTCATTTTAAAGTTCATTGTTTTCTTATTGTAGAATTTTGAGAGCTATTTATATATTCTGGATACAAGTCTTTTATCAGATACATAATTTGCAAATATTCTCTGTTGTTTTATTCTCTTCACATTATCTTTTGAAGTTGTTATTAGTCACCATCAAGTCATTTCCGACTCATAGTGACCCTATGTACAATAGAACAAAACACTGCCTCGTCCTGCGCCATCCTCACAATCATTCTTATGCTTGAGCCCATTGTTGCAGCCACTGTGTCAATCCATCTCATTGAGGGTCTTCTTCTTTTTCACTGACCCTCTACTTAACCAAGTACAATGTTGTTCTCCAGAGACTGGTCCCTCCTGATAATGTATCCAGTATCCCAAGTATATGAAACAAAGTCTCGCCATCCTGGCTGTACTTCTTCTAAGACAGATGTGTTCATTCTTCTGACAGTCCATGGTATATTCAATATTCTTCACCTACGCCACAATGCAAAAGCATAAAATCTTCTTCAGCCTTCCTTATTCATTGTCCAGCTTTCACATGCAATACAAAGTGATTGAAAACACCATGGCTTGGGTCAGGTGCACCTTAATCCTTAAAGTGACATCTTTGCTTTTTAACACTTTAAATAAATCTTTTGCAGCAGATTTTCTCAATGCAATGCGTCATTTGATTTCCTGACTGCTGCTTCCATGGGCATTGATTGTGGATTCAAGTAAAATGATACCCTTGACAACTTCAATATTTTCTCTGTTTATCATGATGTTGCTTATTGGTGCAGTTGTGAGAATTTTGTTTTCTTTATGTTGAGGTGTAATCCATGCTGAAGGATGTGGCCTTTGATCTTCATCAAGTGCTTCAAGTCCTCTTCACTTTCAGCAAGCAAGATTATGTCATCTGCAGATCGCAGGTTGCAATAAGTCTTCCTTCAATCCTGATGCCACATTCTTCTTCATATAGTCCAGGTTCTCAGATTATTTGCTCAACATACAGATTGAATAGTTGTGGCAAAAGACTACAACTCTAACACATACATTCCTGATGCAGTATCCCCTTGTTCTGTTTGAACGACTACTTCTTGGTCTAAGTACAGGTTTCTCATGAGCACAATTAAGTGTTCTGGAATTCCCATTCTTTGAAATGTTATCCACCATAATTTGTTATGATCCACACAGTCGAATGCCTTTGCATAGTCAATAAAACACAAGTAAACATCTTTCTGGTATTCTCTGCTTTCAGCCATGATTCACCTGACATCAGCAATGATATCCTTTGTTCCGTGTCTTCTTCTGAATCCAACTTGAATTTCTGGCAGTTCACTGTAGATGTACTGCTGCAACTGCTTTTGAATGATCTTCAGCAAAATTTTACTTGCGTGTGATATTAATGATATTGTTCTATAATTTCCACATTCTGTTGGATAACCTTTCTTGGGAATGGGTACAAATATGGATCTCTTCTAGTCAGTGGGCCAGGAAGCCGTCTTCCAGTTTCTCCACATAGGCAAGTGAGCACTTCCAGCGCTGCATCTGTTTGTTGTAACGTCTCAATTAGTATTCCATCAGTTCCTGCAGCCTTGTTTTTCTCCATACCCTTTAGTGTAGCTTAGACTTATTCCTTCAGTACTATCAGTTCTTGATCATATGCTACCTGCTGAAATGACTGAATGTCAACCAATTTTTTTTGGTTCAGTGACTATGTATTCCTTCCATCTTCTTTTGATGCTTCCTGCATCATTCAATATTTTCCCCATAGAATTCTTCAATATTGCAACTCGAGGCTTGAATTTTTTCTTCAGTTCCTTTAGCTTGAAAAATGCCAAGCATCTTCTTCCCTTTAGGTTTTCTGTCTCCAGGTCTTCACACATTTCATTATAGTACTTTGTCTTCTGGAGCTGCCCTTTGAAATCTTCTGTTGAGCTTTTTTACTTCATCATTTCTTCCTTTCTCTTTAGCTACTCTGCCTTCAAGAGCAACTTTCAGAGTCTCTTCTGACATTGATTTTGGTCTTTTCTTTCTTACCTCTCTCTTCAATGATCTTTTGCTTTCTTCGTATATGATGTCCTTGATGTCGTTACACAACTCGTCTGGTTTTCGGTCATTAGAGTTCAATGCGTCAAATTTATCCTTGAGATGGTCTCTAAATTCAGGTGGGATATACTCAAGGTTGTACTTTGGCTCTCGTGGACTTGTTCCAATTTCCTTCCACTTCAATTTGAACTTGGATATTAGCAATTGATAGTCTGTTCCACAGTCGGCCCCTGGCCTTGTTCTGACTGATGACATTGAGCTTTTTTATCATCTCTTTCCACAAATGCAGTCAATTGATTCCTGTGTGTTCCATCTGGCCCTTGCCACGTGTATAGTTGCCATTTTTGTTGTTGAAAAATGGCATTGACAATGAAGAAGTTGTTGGTCTTGTAAAATCCTATCATGTGATCTCTGGCATCGTGTCTATCACCAAGGCCATTATTTTCCACTACCAATCCTTTTTCTTTGTTTCCAACTTTCACATTCCAATAGCCAGTAATTATCAATGCATCTTGACTGCATGTTTGATCAATTTCAGACTGCAGAAGTTGGTAAAAATCTTCAGTTTCTTCATCTTTGGCCTTAGTGGTTGGTTTGTAAATTTGAGTAATAGTCGTATTAACTGCTCTTCCTTGTAGGAGTATGGATATTATCCTATCACTGACAGTGTTGTACTTAAGGATACATCTTCAAATGTTCTTTTTGATGGTGAATGACATGCTGTTCTTCTTCAATTTTTCATACTTGGCATAATAAACCATATGATTGTCTATTCAAAACTGCTAATACCAGTCCATTTCAGCTCACTAATGCCTAGGATATCAATTTTTATCCATTCCATTTCATTTTTGATGACTTCCAATTTTCCTAGATTCGTACTTCGTACATGCCACATTCCAATTATTAATGGATGTGTGCAGCTGTTTCTTCTCCTTTTGAGTTATGCCACAGCAGCAGATGAAGGCCCCAAAAGCTTAACTCCATCCACGTCATTAAGGTCGACTCGACTTTTAGGAGGCAGCTCTTCCCCCAGCTTTGAGTGTCTTCTGACCTGATGTTCTGCTACTATTCATAACATTTTCACTGGCCAATTCTTTCAGAAGTAGACTGCAAAGTCCTTCTTCCTAGTCTGTCTTAGTCTGCAAGCTCCACTGAAACATGTCTATCAAGGGTGGCCCTGCTGGTATTTGAAAAACTGGTGGCAAAACTTCCAGTATCATAGCAATGGGCTAGCCACCATAGTACGAGAAACTGACAGGCACACAGTGATCTTTTGAAGAGATGTTGTTAATTTTGGTAAAGTCCTTATGTTGATTTTTTTTGTTTGTTTTGTTTTTCATGGATTGTGCTTTTGGTGTTGTTTCCAACAAATCTTTACTCACACAAGGTCACAGAAGTGTTCTCCTTTGTTTCTTTCAAGAAGTTTTACAGTTTTATGTTTAAATATAGGATCCATTTTAAGTTAATTTTTGTATATGGTGCAAAGTATGGATCAAAGTTTATTTTTGGCATATGGATATTCAGTTGTTCCAGTACCATTGGTGGAAAAACTATCCTTTCTTTGTTGAATTGTCTTTGCAGCTTTGCTAAAAGTCAATTGAGTATATGGTGTGGGTATATTTTTGAACTCTGTTCTCTTCCTTTGATTTGTATGTCTATCTTTTCACCAGTTCCATACTTTTATGATTATCATAACTTTATAGTAAGCCTTGAAATCAGGTAGTGTTATGGATTAAATTGTGTGCCCCCAAACCCCAGAAGACATGTTAACCCAGACTCTCTGTTAACCCAGAACTAAAACCATTCCTAAGGCCAACTCTTCAAACAAAGAATAGACTGGCCTATAAGACATAAAATGATATTCATGAAAAGTGTGCATCTTAGTTTCAGTAGATACAAGAGACTAAGGTAGAAAAGGATAGGAGCTGGTTGAATGGACACGGGAAATCTGGGGTGGAAAGGAGGAATGTGTTGTCACATTATATGGAGAGCAACTAGGGTCACAGGACAATGTGTGTGTAAATTTTTGTATTAGAAACTAACTTGAGCTGTAAACTTTCACCTAAAACACAATAAAAATAAGTAAATAAAATTCTGTTCCTCCCAAAATATGTGTCAACTTGGTTAGGCTATGATTCTCAGTATAGTGTGATTGTCCTTCCTTTGGTGATTTGATTGATGTATTTATCCTATGTGTTATAAATCCTAACCTCTGTGATGTTAATGAGGCAGGATTAGAGGCCTTTACGGTAACGAGGCAGGACACAATCTACAGCATTAGGTTGTATCTTGAGTCAACCTCTTTTGAGATAACCCAGTGAAGAAAGAAGCAAGGAGAAAGGAGGGGGACCTCATTAACACCCAGCAAGAAGCCTTCTCCAGGAGTTGGCACCCTGAATTCAGACTTCTAGCCTCCTAGACTGTCAGAGAATAAATTTCTGTTTGTTAAAGCCATCCATTTGTGGTATATCTGTTACAGCGCCAATAGATAACTAAGCCAAGTCCAACTGTGTTCTTTCTTTTCAAAATTATTTTGGCTATTCTAGTGCCTTTGCCTTCTAATCTAAATTTTAGAACTGGCTTGTGGATTTCTAAAAAAAATAAGATTATGCTGTGATTTTTATTGGAATTGTGTTGAATCTAAATCATAGTGGGGAGAATTGACTTCTTTAATATTATTGAGATGTCCAATCAATGAACACAGCATATTTTCCATTTATATGTCTTTTTATTTTTGTTTTTCATCAGTGTTTCCTAGTTTTCAATGTACAGATCTTCCACATATTTTATTAGTTCTGTACCTAAATGGGGCCCTGGTGGCACAGTGATTAAGTGTGTACCTGCTATCTAAAAGATCAACAGTTCGAATCCACCAAAAACAAAAACCAAACCCATTGCCGTCGAGACGATTACAACTCATAGTGACCCTATAGGCCAGAGTAGAACTGCCCCATAGAGTTTCCAAGCAGCACCTGGTGGATTTGGACTGCCGACCTTTTGGTTGGCAGATGGAGCTCTTAACAACTATGCCACCAGAGTTTCCTTGAATTCACCAGCCACTCTAAGTATTTCATTGACTCTAAATATTTCATGTTTTTTGGTGCTATTGTACATAATACTTTAAAAAAATTAATTTCTAATTGTTCACTGCTAGTAAAACGAAATATGATTGAATTTTTGTACATTGACCTTTCCCTGCAACCTTGCTAGTTCTATGAGTTTTATTTATTTGGTAGATTTGGGGGGAGATTTTTTTTTTTTTTTGTAGACAATAATGTCCTCTGTGAATAAAGACAGCTTTTTCTTCCTTTCAAATTTGTATGTCCTTTATTTCTCTTTCTTGCATTCTTGTGAATACACACAGCTTTGTTTTTTCCTTTCCATGATATCTTTCTCTAGCTTTATTACGCTGGGTCAGACCTTCAGTATGATGATGCTGAATAGTCATGGTGAGATCAGACGTCTTCTTCCTGATCTTACAGGGGAAATACGCTGGGTCAGACCTTCAGTATGATGATGCTGAATAGTCATGGTGAGATCAGACGTCTTCTTCCTGATCTTACAGGGGAAATATTCAGTTTTTGATCATTAAGTATGATTTTTTTTTTTTTTTACTGTTCTTTAAGTGAAAGTTTACAAATTAAGTCAGTCTCTCACACAAAAACTTATATACACCTTGCTACATTTTTTTTTCACATACTCCCAGTTCTTTTACTTCATTAATTCTTCCTTTTGTTTTAGCTGCTCGATGTTCGAGAGCAAGTTTCAGAGTCTCCTCTGACATCCATCTTGGTCTTTTCTTTCTTCCCTGTCTTTTCAATGACCTCGTGCTTTCTTCATGTATGATGTCCTTGATATCATTCCACAACTCGTCTGGTCTTTGGTCACTAGTGTTCAATGCGTCAAATCTATTCTTCAGATGGTCTCTAAATTCAGGTGGGATGTACTGAAGGTCAGATTTTGGCTCTCATGGACTTACTCTGATTTAATTCAGTTTCAGCTTGAACTTGCATATGAGCAATTGATGGTCTGTTCCACAGTCGGCCCCTGGCCTTGTTCTGACTGATGATACTGAGCTTTCCCAACGTCTCTTTCCACAGATGTAGTCAATTTGATTTCTGTGTGTTCCATCTGGTGAGGCCCACGTGTATAGTCGCCGTTTATGTTGGTGAAAGAAGGTATTTGCAATGAAGAAGTCTTTGGTCTTGCAAAATTCTATCATTCTATCTCCGGCATTGTTTCTATCACCAAGGCCATATTTTCCAACTACCGATCCTTCTTCGTTTCCAACTTTCACATTCCAATCACCAGTAATTATCAATGCATCTTGATTGTATGTTTGATCAATTTCAGACTGCAGCAGCTGATAAAAACCTTCTATTTCTTCATCTTTGGCCCTAGTGATTGGTGCATAAATTGGAAAAATAGTCGTATTAACAGGTCTTCCTTGTAGGCATATGGATATTATCCTATCACTGACAGCGTTGTACTTCAGGATAGATCTTGAAACGTTCTTTTTGATGATGAATGCAACACCATTCCTCTTCAAGTTGTCATTCCCAGCATAGTAGACTATATGATTGTCCGATTCAAAATGGCTAATACCAGTCCATTTCAATTCACTAATGCCTAGGATATCGATGTTTATGCATTCCATTTCATTCTTGATGATTTCCAATTTTCCTAGATTCATACTTCGTACATTTCAGGTTCCAATTATTAATGGATGTTTGCAGCTGTTTCTTCTCATTTTGAGTCATGCCACATCAGCGAATGAAGGTCCTGAATGCTTTACTCCATCCACATCATTAAGGTTGACTCTACTTTGAGGAGGCAGCTCTTCTTCCGCCGTCTTTTGAGTGCTTCCAACCTGTCAGCACTGTATCAGACAATGTTCCGCTGCTATTCATAGGTTTTTGCTTGCTAATGCTTTTTAGAACTAGACTGCTGGATCCTTCTTCCTAGTCTGTCTTAGTCTGGAAACTCAGCTGAAACCTGTCCTCCATGCATGACCCTGCTGGTATCTGAATGCCGGAGGCATAGCTTCCAGCATCACAGCAACACGCAAGCCTCCACAGTACAACAAACTGACAGACACATGAAGTAAAAGAAGTGAACAGAAGATTTCAAGGGGCATCCCAAGAAGACAAACTATTATAATGACATGTGCAAAGAGCTGGAGATGGAAAACCAAAAGGGAAGAACACGCCCAATGTTTCTCAAGCTAAAAGAATTGAAGAAAAAATTCAAGCCTTGAGTTGCAATAGTGAAGGATTCCACGGGGAAAATATTAAATGATGCAGGAAGCATCAAAAGAAGATGGAAGGAATACACAGAGTCATTATACCAAAAAGAATTAGTCAACGTTCAACCATTTCAAGAGGTGGCATATCATCAGGAGCTGATGGTACTGAAGGAAGAAGTCCCAGCTGCTCTGAAGGCATTGGTGAAAAACAAGGCCCCAGGAATTGATGGAATATCAATTGAGATGTTTCAACAAACAGATGCAGCGCTGGAGGCGCTCACTTGTCCATGCCAAGAAATATGGAAGACAGCTTCCTGGCCAACTGACTAGAAAAGATCCATATTTATGCCTATTCCCAAGAAAGATGATCCAACCGAACGTGGAAATTATAGAACAATACCATTAATATCACACGCAAGCAAAATTTTGCTGAAGATCATTCAAAAATGGCTGCAGCAGTATATCGACAGGTAACTGCCAGAAATTCAGGCCGGTTTCAGAAGAGAACATGGAACCAGGGATATCATTGCTAATGTCAGATGGATCCTGGCTGAAAGCAGAGAATACCAGAAGGATGTTTACCTGTATTTTACTGACTATGCAAAGGCATTTGACTGTGTGGATCGTAACAAATTATGGATAACATTGCAAAGAACGGGAATTCCAGAATACTTAACTGTGCTCGTGAGGAACCTTTACATAGATCAAGAGGCAGTTGTTTGGACAGAACAAGGGGATACTGATTGGTTTAAAGTCAGGAAAGATGTGCGTCAGGGCTGTATTCTTTCACCATACCTATTCAATCTGTATGCTGAGCAAATATTACGAGAAGCTGGACTATATGAAGAAGAATGGGACATCAGGATTGGAGGAAGACTCACTAACAACCTGCATTATGCAGATGACACAACCTTGCTTGCTGAAAGTGAAAAGGACTTGAAGTACTTACTAATGAAGATCAAAGACCACAGCCTTCCGTATGGATAGCAGCTCAACATCAAGAAAACAAAAATCCTCACAACTGGACTAATGAGCAACATCATGATAAAAGGAGAAAAGACTGAAGTTTTCAAGTATTTCATTTTACTTGGATCCACAATCAACACCCATGGAAGCAGCAGTCAAGATATCAAAAGACTCATGGAACTGGGTAAATCTGCTGCAAAGGACCTCTTTAAAGTGTTGAAGAGCAAAGATGTCACCTTGAAGACTAAGGTGCGCCCTACCCAAGCCATGGTATTTTCAAGCATGTGAAAGCTGGACAACGAATAAGGAAGAATGAAGAAGAATTGATGCCTTTGAATTGTCGTGTTGATGAAGAATATCGAGTATACCATGGACTGCCAAAAGAACGAACAAATCTGTCTTAGAAGTACAACCAGAATCCTCCTTAGAAGCAAGGATGGCGAGACTGCGTTTTACATGCTTTGTACATGTTGTCAGGAGGGATCAGTCCCTGGAGAAGGACACCATGCTTGGCAAAGTACAGGGTCAGCGGAAAAGAGGAAGACCCTCAATGAGGTGGATTGACACAGTGGCTGCAACAATGAGCTCAAGCATAACAATGATTGTAAGGATGGCTCAGAACCAAGCAGTGTTTCATTCTGTTGTGCATAGGGTCGCTATGAGTCGGAA
This sequence comes from Elephas maximus indicus, assembly GCF_024166365.1. Lineage (NCBI taxonomy): Eukaryota > Metazoa > Chordata > Mammalia > Proboscidea > Elephantidae > Elephas > Elephas maximus. The sequence continues at coordinate 27,577,553 of NC_064844.1, read as the reverse complement.
CCGACTCGACAGCACCTAACAACAACAACACACTCCCAGTTGCTCTCCCCCTAATGAGACAGTCACTCCCTCCCTCCACCTCTCTTTTCATGTCCATTCTGCTAGCTTCTAACCCCCTCTACCCTCTCATCTCCCTTCCAGGGAGGAGATGCCAACATAGTCTCAAGTGTCCACTTGATCCAAGAAGCTCACTCCTCACCAGCATCCCTCTCCAACACATTGTCCAGGCCAAGGTATGATATTTTTTGTTGATGTCTTTTATCAGGTTGATCCAGTTCCTTTCTATTGCTAGGTTGCAGAGAGTTTTTATCATGAATGGATGTTGAATTTTGTCAAATACTTTGCCTGCATCTACTGAGATGATTATGTGATTTTTCTTCTGTATCTGTTGATGTGGTGAATTACATTGATTTTCAAATGTTAAACCAGCCTTCTCAGGATAAACCCTATTTGGTCATGATGGGTTATCCTTTTTAAATATTGTTAAGTTCAATTTGTTCAAATTTAATTGAGTATTTTTGCATGTATATTCATGAGTTGGAGTTCCTTGGTGGTGCAAATGGTTAATGTGCTCAACTGCTAACTGAAAGTTTGGAGGTTTGGGTTCACCTAGAGGCACCTCAGAAAAAAGACCTGGCAATCTACTTCCAGAAAATTAAGCACTGAAAACCCTATGGAGTGCAGTTCTACTTTGACACACATGGGGTTGCCATGAATTGAAATTGACTTAACATCAACTGTTTGTTTTATTCTTGAGGACATTAGTACACTTTCTCCTGAGTTATCAACTCATTATCTGCCATTTAGCATTTACGACAACAGCAAAAAATCTACTGTCTATTTTGTGCATTAACAATGTATGACTGGCAGTGACAAACACTGAGGCATGAGGCGAGAGTAACGCTGGCTGTGATGGTTAAGGTTATGTGTCAACTTGGCTGGGCCATGGTTCCCAGTGGCTTGGAAGTTATGTAATGATGCAACTTGGCAGTTAAGCAATGATGTAGTCATCTTCCTGTTTGTGATCTGATGCGGTCATCCTTCATTTTTGCATTACACCAATTTCACATAACGACCTGATCTTTGGAACCTAATAATGTTGATAAGTGAGGAGAGGGTGTATGTAGTTTTTGTTTCTTGTGATGTCTTTTTCTGGCTTTGGTATCACAGTAAAAATGCTAGGCTGCATAGGATGATTTCAGAAGTGTTCCTGTCTCTTCAATCCAAAATAAGAATTTGTATAGAATTGGTATTGTTTATTCCATAATCATCTGGTAGAATTCCTTGGTGAAGCTATCTGGGCCTAGAGTTTTCCTTGTAGAAAGATTTTTAACAATAATTCCAATCTCTTTAATAGCTAAAGCCCTGTTCAAGTTATCTATTTCTTCTTGAGTTTGCTTGGTCTTTCAAGGAATTTTTCCTTAACATCTAAGTTGTTGAATTAGCACAAGGTTATTCATAATATTCCCTTGTTTTTCTTTTAATGTCCCTCAAATATATAATGACGTCCCCTCTCTCATTACTGATATTGCTAATTTCTGTCTTCTCTCATTTCACTCCTTGTCTTAGTTATCCAGTGCTGATATAACAGAAATACAATAAATAGGTGGCTTTAACAAACAGAAATTTATTTTCTCACAGTGTAGGAGGCTAGAAGTTCAAATTTTTGGGTGCTGACTCTAAAGAAAGCCTTTCTGTCTCTGTAGGTTCCAGGGGAAGGAATTTGTCTCTTCTCTGTTTCTGTTTCTTGGTTCCTTGGCGATCTTCAAGTGGTGTGGCATCTCTTTCCCCCCATCTGTGCTTGTTTCTCTGTGCCAAATTGGAAAGGTGATTGATTGCCTTAAGACACACCCTACACTGATATGACCTCATTAATATAACAACATAATCCCAAATGGGATTATACCCACAGGTATTCCCAAATCCAAACTCATTGCCCTCAAGTTGATTCCAATTCATGGCAACCCAGAGTAGAACTTCCCCATAGGGTTTCCAAGGCTGTAGATCTTTAGGAAAGAAGACTGCCACATCTTCCTCCCATGGAGCAGTTGGTGGGTTCCACAGGTAAAAGTATTTACAACACATTCACAATCCAATCCATAACACTCCTGGTAGGTCTAGGTAAAAAAATAGAGTTTATCAATTTTATTAATCTTATCAAAGAAACAAGTTATGTTTTCACTGACTTTCTCTTTTTTCTGGTTGACATATTATTGGTTTCTGCTCTTATCATTCCATTTATTCTGCTGTAAAATGGTGGAGGGGTGTCAGGCCTCCTTGCCTAACTTCATGACGGAGGAGGATCATTATCAGCATCAGAAGCCCAAGGCTGATTGCTATGAAGTGGAGGTCAGACATACTTTCCACCCTCCAACATTTCACCAATTCGGACGCCAGCCGTCCCTCCCATGACACTGTCTACTTCTCCGCTGGGTTCGATAATCTGTCGCAATGACCACACAGAACTCACATAACTTAGAGTTCTGAAGTTTATTAGGCAAGTAACAGGTTACAATTTGGGATCAGGAACGACTCAGGATACAGCTCTTCAATCACGACAGCCTCTTCTCAGCCGTGCCCACAGGCAGGCTTCTCTGTTGCCCTTGGCCCCTTAGCCCCTCAGCCCGGCCTCTGCCCTGCTTGGTGCAGTTTTATAAAGCTCTTTAGCTCCACCAATAAGTGCCTAGAGGCACCCCATTCTGCCAGGAAGGCTCCTGCTGGAAGGCACTAAGCTCTCTTGCTCGATGGGTCGGCACACCCTCTGTAACCACCTTGCACCATGGGCTGGTAAGCCCAATGAGCCATCCTGCTGCCACGACTTCTCACCATCTTGGGCCATCTCTGGTGTTAGAGCTCCCTCTCTTTCTCTCTCCTGGGTCTAGGAATAGGGACCCTGGGTCCAAGGACAGGCTCCACTTCTGTCTCTTCTTCTTGATGATAGTGAACACCTCCCCTCCCCATTCACCTCTGTAATGGCTCATTTTAAGCCTAGCAGGGTGGCAAAATGGACCAATTCCCTCATTAGAGTTCCATACACCTTATTTGCATGGCCCTACCACCACAAAGGGTGCCAAGAACTTTATTTGCATTACTAATAAGCTGTCTAATCCCCTTGGTGGGCCACAAGCACCTTGTGTGCATAGTCCCACCTGGGCATTTTGTGGGAGTTACAAGACCACGGTGAGATAAGGCCATATAAAAGCAATCCATTGCACCATAGGCCACACCTTGGCTTTTCTAACCATAGTTCTTTCATACCTGGAGGATAACTTCCCAATTATTTTACCAGTTCTGAATAAAAAAATTAGTCCTTCAATTAGTCCTTCAGCAGGGCAAACAGTTCTGAGGGTGAGGTTACTTGGGTACCAGCCATTCAGGTCTGCTGCAGGAGTCCATCTGATCTGGTCAGGTTTTCCAAAAGTCATCACATCTTCACCCTTTCTGACCTCTGAAAAATTTAACTGAGAGAAGATTATTCCCTTGCGTTGAGCCTCATGAGGTATCAGCATAGCAAAACCTTTAATGGACTTTAAGTTCAGCCACTGTACTCCAGTCCAGCAGTGCCTCCATCTTAGTTCACTCTTTCACACTTACAGCTTCTATAATTACAATTTTTTACAATCACAATTAACACCGTTAACAGTCAATACTCACAACTGAATCATATAATCCTATCAACATCTTTCCCCACCCTTTCTTCACCCCAGACCCATCTGGAAAAGAGGAAACTATTCACTGGGAATCCTCCCTTGTCCCCCTCATTCTGAGTGTAAGCACACCCATGAAGGCATGTAAACCAGCCACTTCATGCCTTTATCTCCCCCTGTTTTAGATAGCCAGTGTTTAAATTGCCTGTCCCTATCAAACCAGTGCTCTGAGGAGACAAGCATGTTCCTTGATCAGAAAAATCTTCTGTTCCAACTGTAACTTCAAGCATCTGCGTCCATAAGCAAAGTCCAGTCCAGAGCAAGTAAGTCATCAACTTGTAGCAATCTACACCAGTTCATGGTACCAAACATCTTTCTCTTCATTCAGTCAGGCTCTGGTCAGCTCATCCATAGGCCTGGCAGTCCACACACCTCCTTACACTTGAGACCAGCCAGCCCCTTCTCTCTCTGTCATCCCTAGCCCCCGTGAATAGGTCAACAGCTACCACCCATAGGTTCAGGAGTCTACACAATTCCCTGCACTTTTGACCAGTCAGCCCCTTCTCTTTATCATCTGTAGTCCCTGTGGGCTGGTTCAATGGATGCCAAAGGAACATGTTCAAATTCAGCCCATCTTTCCATTGCTGCACCTTCCCTCTTGCACTCCTCTCATGGCCCCAGGTGATCACCTCAAGTGAGCATACCAGGCTGTCTACTCATTGACTCCCTTTAACTTCCAGTCCTGGAAGGGGGTTCTTGTGATGGGCTCTGGCTTTTTCTGCCTCAAACCACTTGCTTGAAATTAAAAAAGCAAACAGTCATTTTTTTTCTCCTGTCCTTCCTTCAAATGCAAATTTCCTGCTCTCCCAGCAGTTCTGAGTGGGTCCGTATATCTTTTCAAATTGCAAATTTCCTGACTGCTAAAATTCTGGGTGGGCCGTAGGTTTTCAATCCAAACCCTCAGTACTCTATACAGAGGGTTACTGGATTGAAACAAACAGCCGGTGTTTCTTTTGGGCAAATCCTAGTTCCCCTTTTAGCATATCCAATCAAGGATTGGCTGAAGGTGGAGTTGCACACTCTTTGTTATCTATGATACCCAGTATTCATTTCCATCATATATGCAGGTCTATTTTATAACACTATGTAGAGAAAACATTCAATAGCCACAGTATATTCAAATAAAGACATAATACTTTTTAAAACATTCTAGATTCATCTTCCCTTCTCCACACTTTGATTATCTTCCCATTCATATGCATATGACCTTGGGCCTCTGTCTGGGTAGAACCAGAATACCCTGGCCCCCTATCAATCATCTTGTTTAACCAGCCTGGCTTTTGCCCAAGCCACTTCAAATGCAGCTTTTCTCCCCTCAGTGGCAGCATAACATCTCTTACTTTCCTTTCTCCCATTACAGGTAACAACAACCAAAGTAACCATTTAAATATCAAAAGTTTTACTTCCCACGCCCTTTTGTTCTTTGTCTTACAAAGTCCCATGCTCCCATGAGTCTGGAGCAATGAATCCCACTTCTGATGCCAACTATAAAAATGGCAGCATAGGAGCAGCATCAGACCTCCTCTAACTTCCAGAGGGGGAGAGAGAATCACCATCAGCATTGGCCCAAGGCTGATTGCTACAAGGTGGAGGCAGGGGTGGATGGCCCAGTAAGCAAGGTGAGCAGAGGCTTACTTGTGCATACTTACTAATCTGTAGCAAAAAAATTCACCACATCTGTAGTGAAACCCATATGAAATTGTTCAACTACAGATTAATAAGTACACGCAAGTAAGCCCATGCTTACCTTGCTTACTGGGTCATCTGTCCCTGTCAGGGACTGTAAATTTGAAAGGAGTCTTTGTTTCTGCAGGAAGGCTCTGTGAAGTTGGGAGGGAGACAGATGCCAGCGATACCTAGAATCTTTGCTGTGGTGACAAATTTGAAATTACTCACTACAGATGATCTGGTAAGCAAGGTAAGCACTAGACTTACCTTTCCTATTGGATAATCCACACCTGGGTGGAGGTCAGACATACTTTTTACCTTTTTACCAACTCTGACACCAGCTGTCCTTCCCATGGCGCTCTCTACTCTTCTGAGGGGTTCAATAATTCATTGCAATGGCCACACAGAACTAAAGACGTTACTCACAGTTCTGGGAATTATTAGGGAAGTAACAGGTTAAAATTCAGGGTCAGGAATGACTCAGGATACAGTTCTTCTATCAGGGTAGCCTCTTCTAGCCATGCCCACAAGCAGGCCTCTCTCTGGCCCTTGGCCCCTTGGCCCGACCTCTGCCCTGCTTAGACAAGTGTTACAAAGCTCTTCAGCTCTGCCAATAAGTGGAAGCATCCCACTCCACCAAGAAGCCTCCGGCCTGAAAGCACTCAGCTCTCTTACTCCGTGGGTCAGCACACCCACTCTAATCACTTTGCTTTGTGAGCCAGGAAGCCCACTGCACTTGTCTTGTACTGGTTTTCTGGTTCTGCTGTCACCATTTCTCTGCCACTGCTTCTCACCATCTTATGCTGTCTCTGGTGTTACAGCTCTGTCTCCCGGGTCTAGGAGGTTCTCAGCACAGGTATCCTGGACCCAAAGTACAGTGGTTAAGAGCTCAGGCTGCTAACGAAAATGTCGGCAGTTCAAATCCACAAGCCACTCCTTGGAAACCCTATGGGGGCAGTTCAATTCTATCCTATAGGGTTGCTATGAGTCAGAGTTGACTCGAAGGCAACAAGTTTGATTTGATTTTTTGAAAGATGGTTGCTTTAGGCTCAATAGTATAAATCTATACCTTATCACAGTCTGTCTAGAAGTTATATTGTACTACTCCACCTATAAGAATCTTACAACTGTATACTTTCATTTCCCCTTGTTATTCTTGTCTTATATTTTATTTCTGTATTTGCTTTATATATTTCTATATATTGTTACTGCTTTTTCTTTTAACTGTCAATTATCCTTTAAACTAACTTTAAAAAATAAGAAAAAGTAATTTTCATTTGGAGCCCTGGTGGCACAGTGGTTAAGTGCTGGGCTGCTAGCCAAAAGGTCTGCAGTACGAATCCACCAGCTGCTCCTTGGAAACCCTATGGGGCAGTTCTACTCTGTCTTATAGGGTCACTATAAGTCGGAATCGACTCGATGGCAATGGGTTTAATTTTTATTTATCCATATTTATTTACCATTTCCAAAGTCCTTCATATCTTTCTGTCAAGCTGGATTTCCATCTGGCATCATTTTCCTTCTGCCTGAAGGACTTTATAGGGTCACTATGAGTTGGAATCGAATTGATGGCAAGGGGTTTGGTTTGGTTTTGAAGGACTTCATTAACATATTTGCTAGTGATGAATACTTCTAGCTTTTGGATGTCTGAAAAAGTTTTTATTTTGCTTTAGTTTGGAAAGTTTTTACTGGATGTAGAATTGTAAGTTGACAAGTTTTTTTTTGTTTTTTCAATACTTTAAAGATGTTGCTCAACTTTCTTCTGGCTGTTTTCTGAGAAACTAGATGTTATTTTTCTCTGTTCCTTTGTAATGTTTGTTTTTCCTGAATGTGTCATTTTTAATCTCAGATACATTTTTCCTTCTAGAAATTTGGTTTGTGCCCTTTTTTATATCTTCTATATCTCTCTTTAACATGCCCATGCTTTCTTCTTTTTAAAAAGTGGAATATAGTTATAATAACATTTATATATCCTTCTCTACTACCATACTTTAATGCAAATAACTCATGCCTTCTACATTTGTTTGCAGCTGTGTTCCCCAGTACAAGGTGTTTACATAAGTACTATGATGCCAATTTTTCTTTTACATGTTGCTGTAAAAAAAATTAGCCTGTCATGCTTATGAAATATCTCATGGGAGGGCACAGTTGGCAAACAAGTGTAGAAAGTGTGTGTTTTGAGTAAAGATATGGTAATTCTATCACATGTGTGGATTGACTCATTTTCAATTAATTTTTCTCTTCATTTGGGATCCTTGATAACTGGATCTTAAAGATTGTGAATTTACCTTGTTGAATGTTGGTAGTCTCGTGTGTGTGTGTGTGTGTGTGTGTGTGTGTGTGTGTGTGTGTGTGTACTTAGCTTTGTTCTGGATCACAGTTAAATATACTGATCCTTTTAAGTATTACTTTTAAGCTTGATAAGACAGGAATAGAGAAATTTTTAGTCTAGGGCTAAGCTTTCTCTATTAACAAGGCAATAATACTCTTCTAAGTCCTCTACTTGATGCCTCATATGTTATTAGATTTGTCCACTGTGTCTGGGGGAAATATGAAATACTCCCAGCCCTGTGTAACATGAGGGGATTGTTCTGCCCGCATCTTTTGAGTGACTCTTTCCCCTGACTCTGGTAGTTTCCTCTCAGTACTCAACTAAAGACTTCAGGAGGGTCCAGTTCAGATGTCTAGAGTTCTATTGTGGTATTCTGCCCTGAAAACTCTAGCCACCTTGGATTCTTCAAACTCCAACCTCTGACTCTTCAACTCACAAAGACCTCTAGACTCTGCCTGGGTTGCTTCTCCCCACACTGAGTCATGGACACTCTCTCTAGGTAATAAGCTGGGTCAATAACTTGTTTCCTCTCTCTCAAGGATTCTCTTATGCTGACTGTTGTTCAACATCTGAAAATTCTTGTTTATTTTTTTCCCATTTTAAGAAGTTGTTTAAGGGGGAAAGTAAATCTGGTGCCCGTTATTCCATCTTTACCAGAAGCATAATTTGGTTCTTAATTTGTAAGAGCTAAGGAAGTTCACCCTTCATATTACAGAGTTAGTTGAACCAAAGAATTTATGCCTAAAAGTGTTTGTTTTTTATGACACATCTTAAGATTTTTTTTTCAGCATCTTCAGGAAAACAAGCCAACCTCTCCTAAGGAGTGAAAGATAATCTCCTTGGGAAGGAAGAACCATGCGCCAGTTGATAGAACACAAATATGACCTTAGGGACAAACTCAGGGCTATACTAGGACCCCAAACATCTGCCAGTTTGTGGTACTGTGGTGACTTGCATGCTGGTGTGATGCTGGAAGCTTTGCCACCAGTATTTCAAATACCAGCAGGGTCACCCATGGCAGACAGGTTTCAGCTGAGCTTCCAAACTAAGACAGATTAGGAAGAAGGACCTAGTGATTTACTTCTGAAAAAATCGGCCAGTGAAAACCTTATGAATTGCAACAGAGCACTGTCTGGTAGAGTGCCAGAAGATAAACCCCTCAGGTCAGAAGGCACTCAAACTATGACTGGGAAAGACCTGCCTCCTCAAAGTAGAGTCGACCTTACTGATATGGATGGAGTCAAGTTTTTGGGACCCTCACTTGCTGATGAAAAGAAATAACTGCAAACATCCATTAATAATCGGAATGTGGAATGTATGAATCTAGGAAAATTGAAGTCTTCAAAATTGAAGTGGACCGCATAAAGATCGATATCCTAGGCATTAGTGTGCTGAAATGGACTAGTACTGGCCATTTTGAATCAGACAATCATATGATCTACTATGCTGGGAATGACAAAGTGAAGAAGAATGATGTCACATTCATTGTCCAAAAAAAAAAAAAAAAAAAAATTCAAGATCCTGAAGTACAATGCTGCCAATGGTAGGATTCATAGGCCTACAAGGAAGACCACTTAACACTACTATTACTCAAATTTACACACCAACCACTAATGCCAAAGATGAAGAACTTAAAAATTTTTACCAACTTCTGCAATCTGAAATTGATCAAACATGCAATAAAGATGCATTGATGGTGAATGGAATGCAAAAGCTGGACAGGAAGAGGGATGAGTAGTTGGAAAATAAGGCCTTAGCGATACAAATGACACCAGAGATTGCGTGATAGAATTTTGCAAGACCAGCGACTTCTTCATTCCAAATACCTTTTGTCAACAACATAAATGGTGACTATACACATGGACCTCAGCAGATAGAATACACAGAAAGAAATCAACTACATCTACGGAAAGCGATGATAGAAAAGCTCAATATTATCAGTCAGAACAAGGCCAGGGGCTGACTGCAGAACAGACCATCAACTGGTCACATGCAAGTTCAAGTTGAAGTTGAAGAAAATTAGAGCAAATCCAGTAGAGCCAAACTATGACCTTGAGCGTACCCCACCTAAATTTGGAGACCATCTCAAGAATAAATTTGATGCATTGAACACTAATGAGCAAAGAACAGACAAGCTGTGGAATAACATCAAGGACATCATACACAAAGAAGACAAAAGGTCATTAAGAAGACAAGAAAAGACAAAAACAGACATCAGAAAAGATTATGAAGCTTACTCTTGAATGTAGAGTAGCTAAAGCAAAAGGAAGAAATGATGAAGTAAAAGAGCTGAACAGAAGATTTCAAAAGGCAGCTCCAGAAGACAAGTATTTTAATGAAATGGGCAAAGACCTGGGAATAGAAAACCAAAAGGGAGGAATACACTTGGCATTTCTCAAGCTAAAAGAACTGAAGAAAAAATTCAAGTTGCAATATTAAAGGATTCTAGAGGGAAAATATTGAATGATACAGGAAGTATCAAAAGAAGATGGAAGGAATATACAGAGTCACTGTACCAAAAAAAAAAAAAAAAAAATTGTTGACATTCAACCATTTCAGCAGGTAGCATATAATCAAGAACTGACGGTACTGAAGGAAGAAGTCCAAGCTGCACTGAAGGGTAGGGCAAAAAACAAGGATCCAGGAATTGATGGAATACAAATGAAGATGTTTCAACAAACGGATGCAGCACTGGAGTTCCTCATTCCTCTATGTCAAAGTAATGGTTGAGATTGTGTGTCAACTTGGCTGGGCCTTGATTCTCAGTGATTTGATAGTTGTATGATGGTGTGATCACTTCCATGATGAGATTTAATATTATGTGATCATCTCCATGGTGGGATCTGCTGTGAGTAGCCAGTCAGTTGAATGAGAGTTTCCTTGGGTGTGTGGCCTGCATTGAGTATAAGTGGATATTCTGGCAAGGCTTTTTTTTTTTTTTTTTTCATTCTGGATCCTGCAGCTGGCTCCTGTTCATCTAATCTCTGGTTCTTAGGACTTGAACTAGCAGCTTACCTGTGGTCTTGCCTGCTGCTCTTTGGGATTTGTTGATCTTCACAGCCTATGAACAAGAGCCCTACTTCTGACCTGCCAATCTTGGGCTTGCCAGCCCCTGTGCCTATGTGCATCAGGAGAAGCCTCTATCCTGATGCACAGACTTGGGATGTTCCAGCCTCTACAACCACATGAGCAATTTCCTTGATACACATCTCTCTGTCTATACATATCTTTACATGCTTTACTGGTTTTGCTTCTCTGAAGAACTTAGCCTAAGACAGTCAAGATATTTGGAAGACAGCTTCCTGGCCAACCGACTGGAAGAGATCCATATTTATGCCCATTTCAAAGAAATGTGATCCAAGAGAATGCAGAAAGTATCAAACAATATCATTAATATCACACACAAGTAAAATTTTGCTGAAGATCATTCAAAAGTGGTTGCAGACCTAAAAATAAAATCTAAAATGATAAAGATCATGGAAGAAAAAATAGGGACAATCTTAGGAACTCTAATACATGGCATAAACAGTATACAAAACATTACTAACAATGCACAAACACCAGAAGAGAAACTAGATAACTGTAAAAAAAAAAAAAATAATAACTGTAAGCTCCTAAAAATCAAACACCTATGTTCATCCAAAGACTTCACCAAGAGTAAAAAGATTACCTACAGACTGGGAAAAACTTCTTAACTATGACATTTCTGATTAGCATCTGATCTCTAAAATCTATATGATACTGCAAAAACTCATCAAAAGACAAATAACCCAATTAAAAAATGGGCAAAGAATATGAACAGACACTTCTCCAAAGAAGACATTCAGGTTGCTAACAGATACATGAGGAAATGCTCATTATCATCAGCCATTAGAGAAATGGAAATCAAAACTACAACGAGATTCCATCTCGCTCCAACAAGGCTGGCATTAATCCAAAAAACACAATAAATGTTGGAAAGGTTGTGGAGAGACTGGAACACTTATACATTGCTGGTGGGAATGTAAAATGGTACAACCACTTTGGAAATTGATTCGGCACTTCCTTAAAAAGCTAGAAACAGAACTACCATACAATCCAGCAATCTCACTCCTTGGAATATATCCTAGAGAAATAAGAGCCTTTACACAAACAGATATATCCACACCCATGTTCACTGTAGCAGTGTTTACAATAACAAAAAGATGGAAGCAACCAAGGTGCCCATCAGTGGATGAAGGGATAAATAAATTATGGTATATTCACACAATGGAATATTATGCATTGATAAAGAACAACAATGAATCTGTGAAACATTTCATAACATGGAGGAATCTGGAAGGCATTATGCTGAATGAAATCAGTCAGTTGCAAAAGGACAAATATTGTGAGACCACTATCATAAGAACTCAAGAAATAGTTTAAACACAGAAGAAAATATTCTTTGATGGTTATGAGGCTGGGAGGGAGGGAGCGGGTATTCACTAATTACATAGCAGACAAGAACCATTTTAGGTGAAGGGAAAGACAACACACAATACAGGCGAGGTCAGCACAACTGGACCAAACCAAAAGCAAAGAAGTTTCTTGAATAAACCGAATGCTTGTAAGGCCAGAGTAGCAGGGGCAGGAGTCTGGGGACCATGGTTTCAGGGGACATCTAGGTCAATTTGCATAACAAAATCTATTAAGAAAACATTCTGCATCCCAATTTGGCGAGTGGCATCTGGGGTCTTAAATGCTATCAAGTGGCCATCTAAGATGCATCAACTGGTTTCAACCCACCTGGAGCAAAGGAGACTGAAGAACACCAAAGACACAAGGTAAGTATGAGCCCAAGAGTCAGAAAGGGCCACATAAATCAGAGACTACACCAGCCTGAGACCAGAAGAACTAGATGGTGCCCAGCTACAACTGTTGACTGCCCTGACAGGGAACACAACAAAGAATCCCTGATGGAGCAGGAGAGCAGGGGGATGCAGACCTCAAGTTCTCGTAAAAAGACCAGACCTAATGGTCTGGCTGAGGCTAGAAGGACCCCAGAGGTCATGGTCCCCAGACTTTCTTTTAGCGCAAGACAGGAAACATTCCCAAAGCCAACTCTTCAGTCAGGGATTGGACTGGACTATAAGATAGAAAATGATACTGGTCAGGAGTGAGATTCTTGGTTCAAGTAGACACATGAGACTATGTGGGCACCTCCTGTCTGGAGGGGAGATGAGAAGACAAAGGGGGACAGAGGCTGGTTGAATGGACACAGGGAATACAGGGTGGAGGGAAGGAGTGTGCTGTCTCATTGGGGGAGAACAACTAGGAGTACATAGCAAGGTGTATGTAAATTTTTGTATGAGGACAAAAAAAAAAAAAGTGGTTGCAGCAGTACATTGACAGCGAAATGCTCGAAGTTCAAGCCAGATTCAGAAGAGGACATGGAATGAGGGATATCATTGGTGATGTCAGATGGATCTTGGCTGAGAGCAGAGAACACCAGAATGTTGTTTACTTGTGTTTTATTGTGCAAAGGCATTAGATTGTGTGGATCATGACATATTATGGATAACAGAATGGGCATTCCAAAACACTTAACTGTTTTAACGAAGTGCCTGTACATACACTAGGAAGCAGTCATTTGAATAGAACGAGGGGATACTGTGTGGTTTAAAGACAGGAAAGGTGTGCGTAAGGCTTGTTCCCTTTCACCGTACTTATTCAATCTGTATGCTGAGCGGATAATCCGAGAAGTTGGACTATGTGAAGAAGAATGCGGCATCAGGATTGGAGGAAGGCTCATTAACAACCTGAGTTATGCAGATGACATAACCTTGTTGGCTGAAAGTGAAGAGGAATTGAAACACCTACTGATGAAGATCAAAGACTACAGCCTTCAGTATGGACTGCAGCTCAACATCAAGAAAACAAAAATCCTCACAACTGGACCAACAAGCAACACCATGATAAATGGAGAAAAGATTGAAGTTGTGAAGGGTTTCATTTTACTTAGATCCACAATCAACACCCATGGCAGCAGCAGTCAGGAAATCAACTGACGTGTTACATCGGGCAAATCTGCTTCAAAAGACCTCTTTAAAGTGTTGAAAAGCAATGATGTCACTTTTTGGACTAAGGTGCACCTGACTCGAGCCATGGTATTTTCAGTCAACTCATATGCATGTGAAAGCTAGACAAAAGGCTAGAATAAGGAAGACTGAAGAAGAATTGATGACTTTGAGTTGTGGTGTTGGCAAAGAATACTTCCAGTAGAAGGAAAAAAATTGTCTTGGAAGAAGTACAGCCAAAATGCTCTTTAGAAGCAAGTATGGTATGTCTCACATACTTGGACATGTAGGCAGGAGGGACCAGTCCCTGGAGAAAGACAGCACGCATGGTAGAGGGTCAGCAAAAAAGAGGAAGACCCTCAACGAGATGGACTGACACCATGGCTGCAACAATGTGCCCAAGCATAACAACAGTTTTGAAGATGGCACAGGACAGGGCAGTGTTCCCTTCTGTTGTACACAGGGTCAGTATGAGTTGGAACAGACTCAACGGCACCTAACAACAATATCTAGGAAGGTAGAGTTTGGGATTTGAGTGAACAGAAGCTTACTTACCCAGGTTTGATGTTTGATCATTCTTCAGATAGTAGTGAGTGAATTCAAAGCAGGGAATGGGTAAACAAGATTAGAATGAGTATGATATCCTATGGAGGAAGCAAATATGGCAGTGATTTGAGGTGCTGTTATTAAGAGTCAAGATGTTAGGATTCAGTGTCTACAAATTACATACATTACCTACTATATTCAGGATAGGAAGAGGAGATGAGGGAAAGTGCAAAATAGAAATTAGTGACTGAAGAGATTCCTCTCTAACAGGCAGCTCTGACAGAGTACTGGGTAATCCCGCAGCCATTACAAATCTACTTCTCCTTTGCCATCTACTACTAGAGGAGTTGAAAAGTAAGATACTCACTTTTTCACCATCCCTTAAACATAGGGAAGGCCTATGTTCTCACCAATGAGATATGAGGCGAAGTCAGCTGAAAGACCTCTAGAAAGATTTCCTTTGCTCTTAAAAAGTGAAATGTCCTGATTAGTACTTCTGCTTTTTTACCTTATTCTTGCCTTGAACTTGTATACCATGGCTGGCATTATGAAAGCCATTTTGAGACCAAACATGAGATTAAAAACCAACACCTTAAGAATGGCAGAAAATATAGAGGGCGGGGCCAAGATGGCGGACTAGGTGGACGCTACCACAGATCCCTCTTGAAACAAAGACTCGGAAAAACAAGTGAATCGATCACATACGTAACAATCAACGAATCCTGAAAAACAAACAAAGATTTAGAGATGGAGAAGGAACAAATACGGGGAGGCAGCGATTGTTTTCAGAGCCTGGAGCCAGTGTACCAGTCAGC
Source organism: Elephas maximus indicus (assembly GCF_024166365.1). Classification (NCBI taxonomy): domain Eukaryota; kingdom Metazoa; phylum Chordata; class Mammalia; order Proboscidea; family Elephantidae; genus Elephas; species Elephas maximus. The sequence continues at coordinate 27,562,450 of NC_064844.1, read as the reverse complement.
AGATTTTCTGGAAAAACTAGTTTCCCAGTGATGGCTCGGAAACAGCAGTCCATATCAAACCACATAAAGAAGCAGACCATGACAGCTTCTCCAACCCCCCAAACAAAAGAATCAAAATCTTTCCCAAATGAAGATACAATCCTGGAATTATCAGATACAGAATATAAAAAACTAATTTACAGAATGCTTCAAGACATCACAAATGAAATAAGGCAAACTGCAGAATAAGCCAAGGAACACACCGATAAAACTGTTGAAGAACTCAAAAAGATTATTCAAGAACATAGTGGAAAAATTAATATGTTGCAAGAATCCATAGAGAGACAGCATGTAGAAATCCAAAAGATTAACAATAAAATTACAGAATTTGACAACGCAATAGGAAGTCAGAGGATCAGACTCGAGCAATTAGAATGCAGACTGGGACATCTGGAGGACCAGGGAATCAACACCAACATAGCTGAAAAAAAATCAGATAAAAGAATTAAAAAAAAATGAAGAAACCCTAAGAATCATGTGGGACTCTATTAAGAAGGATAACCTGCGGGTGATTGGAGTCCCAGAACAGGGAGGGGGGACAGAAAACACAGAGAAAATAGTTGAAGAAATCCTGACACAATACTTCCCTGACATCATGAAAGACGAAAGGATATCTATCCAAGATGCTCATCGAACCCCATTTAAGATTGATCCAAAAAGAAAAACACCAAGACATATTATCATCAAACTCGCCAAAACCAAAGATAAACAGAAAATTTTAAAAGCAGCCAGGGAGAAAAGAAAGGTTTCCTTCAAGGGAGAATCTATAAGAATAAGTTCAGACTACTCAGCAGAAACCATGCAGGCAAGAAGGGAATGGGACGACATATACAGAGCACTGAAGGAGAACAACTGCCAGCCAAGGATCATATATCCAGCAAAACTCTCTCTGAAATATGAAGGCGAAATTAAGATATTTACAGATAAACACAAGTTTAGAGAATTTGCAAAAACCAAACCAAAGCTACAAGAAATACTAAAGGATATTGTTTGGTCTGAAAACCAATAATATCAGATACCAGCACAATACAAGGTCACAAAACAGAATGTCCTGATATCAACTCAAATAGGGAAATCACAAAAACAAATTAAGATTAATTAAAAATAAATAAATAACAATACACATAACAGAGAATCATGGAAGTCAACAGCTAAAAGATCACAATAATCAAAAAGAGGGACTAAATACAGGAGGCATTGAACTGCCAGATGGAGAGTGATACAAGGCGATATAGAACGATACAAGTTAGGTTTTTACTTAGAAAAATAGGGGTAAATATTAAGGTAACCACAAAAAGATATAACAACTCCATAACTCAAGATAAAAGCCAAGAAAAACGTAACGACTCAACTAACATAAAGTCAAACACTATGAAAATGAGGATCTCACAATTTACTAAGAAAAACGTCTCAGCACAAAAGTATGTGGAAAAATGAAATTGCCAACAACACACATGAAAAGGCATCAAAATGACAACACTAAAAACTTATTCATCTATAATTACGCTGAATGTAAATGGACTAAATGCACCAATAAAGAGACAGAGAGTCACGGATTGGATAAAGAAACACGATCCATCTATATGCTGCCTACAAGAGACACACCTTAGACTTAGAGACACAAACTAAAACTCAAAGGATGGAAAAAAATATATCAAGCAAACAATAAGCAAAAAAGAAGAGGAGTAGCAATATTAATTTCTGACAAAATAGACTTTAGACTTAAATCCACCACAAAGGATAAAGAAGGACAACACATAATGATAAAAGGGACAATTGATCAGGAAGACATAACCATATTAAATATTTATGCACCCAATGACAGGGCTGCAAGATACATACATCAAATTTTAACAGAATTGAAAAGTGACATAGACACCTCCACAATTATACTAGGAGACTTCAACACACCACTTTCGGAGAAGGACAGGACATCCAGTAAGAAGCTCAGTAGAGACACGGAAGACCTAATTACAACAATCAACCAACTTGACCTCATTGACTTATACAGAACTCTCCACCCAACTGCTGCAAAGTATACTTTTTTTTCTAGCGCACATGGAACATTCTCTAGAATAGACCACATATTAGGTCATAAAACAAACCTCTGCAGAGTCCAAAACATCGAAATATTACAAAGCATCTTCTCAGACCACAAGGCAATAAAACTAGAAATCAATAACAGAAAAACTAGGGAAAAGAAATTAAATACTTGGAAAATGAACAATACCCTCCTGAAAAAAGACTGGGTTATAGAAGACATCAAGGAGGGAATAAGGAAATTCATAGAATGCAAAGAGAATTAAAATACTTCCTATCAAAACCCCTGGGACACAGCAAAAGCAGTGCTGAGAGGCCAATTTGTATCGATAAATGCACACATACAAAAAGAAGAAAGAGCCAAGATCAGAGAACTGTCCCGACAACTTGAACAAATAGAAAGTGAGCAACAAAAGAATCCATCAGGCACCAGAAGAAAACAAATAATAAAAATTAGAGCTGAACTAAATGAATTAGAGAACAGAAAAACAATTGAAACAATTAACAAAGCCAAAAGCTGGTTCTTCAAAAAAATTAACAAAATTGATAAACCATTGGCTAGACTGACTAAAGAAATACAGGAAAAGAAACAAATAACCCGAATAAGAAACGAGAAGGACCACATCACAACAGAACCAAATGAAATTAAAAGAATCATTTCAGATTACTACGAAAAATTGTACTCTAACAAATTTGAAAACCTAGAAGAAATGGATGAATTCTTGGAAAAACACTACCTACCTAAACTAACACAATCAGAAGTAAAACAACTAAATAGACCCATAACAAAAAAAGAGATTGAAACGGTAATCAAAAAACTCCCAACAAAAAAAAGCCCTGGCCCGGATGGCTTCACTGCAGAATTCTACCAAACCTTCAGAGAAGAGTTAACACCACTACTACTGAAGGTATTTCAAAGCATAGAAAAGGACGGAATACTACCCAACTCATTCTATGAAGCCACCATCTCCCTGATACCAAAACCAGGTAAAGACATTACAAAAAAAGAAAATTATAGACCTATATCCCTCATGAACATAGATGCAAAAATCCTCAACAAAATTCTAGCCAATAGAATCCAACAACACATCAAAAAAATAATTCACTATGATCAAGTGGGATTTATACCAGGTATGCAAGGCTGGTTTAATATCAGAAAAACCATTAATGTAATCCATCACATAAATAAAACAAAAGATAAAGACCACATGATCTTATCAATTGATGCAGAAAAGGCATTTGACAAAGTTCAACATTCATTTATGATAAAAACTCTTACCAAAATAGGAATTGAAGGAAAATTCCTCAACATAATAAAGGGCATCTATGCAAAGCCAACAGCCAATATCACTCTAAATGGAGAGAACCTGAAAGCATTTCCCTTGAGAACGGGAACCAGACAAGGATGCCCTTTATCACCGCTCTTATTCAACATTGTACTTGAAGTCCTAGCCAGGGCAATTAGGCTAGTCAAAGAAATAAAGGGTATCCGGATTGGAAAGGAGGAAGTAAAGTTATCACTATTTGCAGATGACATGATCTTATACACAGAAAACCCTAAGGAATCCTCCAGAAAACTACTGAAACTAATAGAAGAGTTTGGCAGAGTCTCAGGTTATAAAATAAACATACAAAAATCACTTGGATTCCTCTACATCAACAAAAAGAACACCGAAGAGGAAATAACCAAATCAATACCATTCACAGTAACCCCCAAGAAGATAAAATACTTAGGAATAAATCTTACCAAGGATGTAAAAGACCTATACAGAGAAAACTACAAAGCTCTACTACAAGAAATTCAAAAGGACATACTTAAGTGGAAAAACATACTTTGTTCATGGATAGGAAGACTTAACATAGTAAAAATGTCTATTCTACCAAAAGCCACCTATACATATAACGCACTTCCGATCCAAATTCCAATGTCATATTTTAAGGGGATAGAGAAACAAATCACCAATTTCATATGGAAGGGAAAGAAGCCCCGGATAAGCAAAGCATTACTGAAAAAGAAGAAAGTGGGAGGCCTCACTCTACCTGATTTCAGAAGCTATTATACAGCCACAGTAGTCAAAACAGCCTGGTACTGGTACAACAACAGGCACATAGACCAATGGAACAGAATTGAGAACCCAGATATAAATCCATCCACATATGAGCAGCTGATATTTGACAAAGGACCAGTGTCAGTAAATTGGGGAAAAGATAGTCTTTTTAACAAATGGTGCTGGCATAACTGGATATCCATTTGCAAAAGAATGAAACAGGACCCATACCTCACACCATGCACAAAAACTAACTCCAAGTGGATCAAAGACCTAAACATAAAGACTAAAACGATAAAGATCATGGAAGAAAAAATAGGGACAACCCTAGGAGCCCTAATACAAGGCCTAAACAGAATACAAAACATTACCAAAAATGATGAAGAGAAACCCAATAACTGGGAGCTCCTAAAAATCAAACACCTATGCTCATCTAAAGACTTCACCAAAAGAGTAAAAAGACCACCTACAGACTGGGAAAGAATTTTCAGCTATGACATCTCAGACCAGCGCCTGATCTCTAAAATCTACATGATTCTGTCAAAACTCAACCACAAAAAGACAAACAACCCAATCAAGAAGTAGGCAAAGGATATGAACACACATTTCACTAAAGATATTCAGGCAGCCAACAGATACATGAGAAAATGCTCTCGATCATTAGCCATTAGAGAAATGCAAATTAAAACTACGATGAGATTCCATCTCACACCAACAAGGCTGGCATTAATCCAAAAAACACAAAAGAATAAATGTTGGAGAGGCTGCGGAGAGATTGGAACTCTCATACACTGCTGGTAGGAATGTAAAATGGTACAACCACTTTGGAAGTCTATCTGGCATTATCTTAAAGAGTTAGAAATAGAACTACCATACAACCCAGAAATCCCACTCCTCGGAATATACCCTAGAGATACAAGAGCCTTCACACAAACAGATATATGCACACCCATGTTTATTGCAGCTCTGTTTACAATAGCAAAAAGCTGGAAGCAACCAAGGTGTCCATCAATGGACGAATGGGTAAATAAATTGTGGTATATTCACACAATGGAATACTACGCATCGATAAAGAACAGTGACGAATCTGTGAAACATTTCATAACATGGAGGAACCTGGAAGGCATTATGCTGAGCGAAATTAGTCAGAGGCAAAAGGACAAATATTGTATAAGACCACTATTATAAGATCTTGAGAAATAGTAAAAACTGAGAAGAACACATACTTTTGTGGTTACGAAGGGGGGAGGGAGGGAGGGAGGGAGAGGGTTTTTTATTGATTAATCAGTAGATAAGAACTGCTTTGGGTGAAGGGAAAGACAACACTCAATACATGGAAGGTCAGCTCAATTGGACTGGACCAAAAGCAAAGAAGTTTCCGGGATAAAATGAATGTTTCAAAGGTCAGCGGAGCAGGGGCGGGGGTCTGGGGAACATGGTTTGAGGGGACTTCTAAGTCAATTGGCAAAATAATTCTATTATGAAAACATTCTGCATCCCACTTTGAATTGTGGCGTCTGGGGTCTTAAATGCTAACAAGCGGCCATCTAAGATGCATCAATTGGTCTCAACCCACCTGGAGCAAAGGAAAATGAAGAACACCAAGGTCACACGATAACTAGGAGCCCAAGAGACAGAAAGGGACACATGAACCAGAGACCTACATCATCCTGAGACCAGAAGAACTAGTTGGTGCCCGGCCACAATCGATGACTGCCCTGACAGGGAGTACAACAGAGAACTCCTGAGGGAGCAGGAGATCAGTGGGATGCAGACCCCAAATTCTCATAAAAAGACCAGACTTAATGGTCTGACTGAGACTAGAGGAATCCCGGCGGCCATGCTCCCCAGACCTTCTGTCGGCACAGGACAGGAACCATCCCCGCAGACAACTCATCAGACATGAAAGGGACTGGTCAGCGGGTGGGAGAGAGATGCTGATGAAGAGTGAGCTAATTATATCAGGTGGACACTTGAGAGTGTGTTGGCAGCTCTTGTCTGGAGGGGGAATGGGAGGATAGAGAGAGAGGGAAGCTGGCAAAATTGTCACGAAAGGAGAGGCTGAAAGGGCTGACTCAATAGGGGAAGAGCAGGTGGGAGTACGGAGTAAGATGTATGTAAACATATATGTGACAGACTGATTGGATTTGTAAACGTTCATTTGAAGCTTAATAAAAGTTAAAAAAAAAAAAAAAAGAAATATAGAGACTGGGTCCTTCTTGACATTTATCAACAGCAAAGCCAAGGCCAACAACTCCATTCCTCTGGGCTTCTTGTTATAGGAGAGGAGCAACCTCTATCACGTTTAGGCTACTTTTGTCAAGTTTTCTCAAAATTGAAGCTGATTCTATTCCTTTTCATATAATAGCAGCAAAATGTGAACACTAGGATAAAGAAGATAATCCTTATTGAAAGAGAAGGATACAGTAGAAATACCCCATTAATATGAGAAAGGAAATGAGTAATAATTAAACCAGCAAAAATAAAGTAAAAGAAAACAAATAATAAGATAGAAAACATAAAATAAGTGAACACACTGAATAAATTCACTGAAAGAAACTACCACATCATTAAAAATGAAACCTAGAACTAGGCATCTTAAAAGAAACACTCAAAACAAAGTGATAAAGAATGGTTGAAAATAGAATGGAAGGGGTATGTATCAGACAAGGAAGAATATAAATTTAAAAGCACTAAATAGGATAAGGAAACCCTGGTGACGTAGTGGTTAAGTGCTACAGCTGTTAACCAAAATGTCAGCAGTTCCAATCCGCCAGGCGCTCCTTGGAAACTCTACGGGGCAGTTCTACTCTGTCCTATAGGGTCGCTATGAGTCAGAATTGACTCGACGACAATAGGTAAATAGGATAAAGATTGAAAGACACAATGAAGAAGCTATACCAGACATAAACCTGTATGTACCCAACAATGTAGTAACTAAACATATAAAGCAAGAATTATGAGCAGTAAGGAAAGCCTGATTAAAATACTGTGGAATACTTCACTAGACTTCTTTCATAGCTGGACAATGCTCAGAAAAATGTAAGTATATGGAAGAATTGAAAAACAAAATCAACAAACTATGTAATTGATATTTATAGAACCTTAAATCCTTCAAATAGAAAATACACAAAGTCAGTCCATGACACTTTCACAAAAAATCAATAACATACTCGGTCTCAAGTAAAGCCTTAAATTTTCAAAGTAAAAAAGATTTTACAGGACATATTATTTGATCATGAAAAAATAAAATAGAAATAAGTAACAAAACCAATTTTTTAAAAAGCTCTTAACTCCTTAGAAATTAAGAACTACACATATAGATAACCCTTCGATAAAAACAGAAAATGAAAATCACAATACTACACGGAGAAGAACTTACAAGAAGTATAAACATACAGTCCTATAGAAAAAAAAATTGAAAAATTAGAATAAAATATTTTCCACAAAGTATAAATTATCAAAATTAATCCAAGAAGTGGAGTTTTGAATTGGTTAAAAATCCTACCATTAAAAAAGGCCTTAGAACCAAACGATGTCTCAGCCAAGGTCTAATTTTTAACAACCAATTTCAGTGATCTCTTATTTAAACAATTCTAAACTGTAGAAAAAGATGGCGAACTCACTAATTCATTTTATGAAGTACAATGTTCTAAAAACTTTTTATTGAAGTATAAGATACAAAAAGTGTACATATAGGTGTTAAATTTGATGAATTTTTATGACCAAAACATCAGATGTAAGCAGGCAATCAGAACAAGAATCAAAGAATTACCAGCACTCCAGAAATGCCCCCATACTTCCTTTCAGACAGTAGTACCTCCTCCCCTGCCTCCCATTGAAGATAACCATTTTCCTGTCTTCTAACAACATAGATTAGTTCTGCCTGTTCTTACACTTTACATAAATGAAATCGTTAATACTTTTATATCTGGCTTTTATGCTCAGCATTGTTTGCGTGATTCATCCACATGTTGCATGCAGCTGTAGACTGTTCATTTTCATTGCTGTATAATATTCCATGGTATGAAAAAAATATATATGAATTTATCCATTCTGTGGTTGATGGACTTTTAGTAGTTTCTGGTTTGATGCTATTATTAACAGCATTGCTATAAACATTCTAGAACAGATGTTTTGATGAACATATGTATAAAATTTTGAGTACATACCTAAGAGCAGATTACAGGTTTTCCCCAGGTTATGAACATCTGATTTACATACAACCTGTAGTTACAAACCAACCCATCCATGTAAATCCTCTTATATTAAGAATTCAAGGTACGTTCAATGTTTCGTAATAATGGGAGCTACTTTGTGACATGCATCAAACTTTTATTATTATTGTATTATTATGTTGAAGATATTTTCGTGTATCTGGAAGTATTTAATGTTTTTAATGCATAGAAAGGTATACTATATACTAAGACAAACATTTGACTGACATTTGATATGAACTGAACCTAACTGTTCCAACTTACATACAAATTTGACTTAGAGATTTAAGAATGGAACTCATTCATAATCCAAGGACTGCCTGTACTGGACCCTATGTAATGAATATTTCCAGCTTTAGTAGAATCTGCCAATGAATTTGCAAAGTATTTGAAGCCATGGATGTTCTCACCAGCAGTGGACGAGTGTTCTGATTATTCCCATATCCTTGCCAAACCTACATAATTTTCAGATCTAATAAAAATAGTCCCTAAACTACAGACTAATCTCAGTTATGAATATGCATGCTAGAGTTCTAAATAAAAGCAAATAGAACACAGATTTATAAGAAATGAATAACACATTATGACCAAATAGGCTTTATTCCAGGGCTGTAAGGGTAGTTCAACATCAGGAACTCTGTACACATAACTCAGCTGGCCAACAGCTTAAAGCGGAGAAACGCACGGCCAAATCAAGAAGTGCGGAAAACACTTTGATGAAATTCAGCAGCTTTCCTTAAAAAATCTCTGGGCAAAATAGGAAAGAAACTAAATAAAATAAACATTATTTACCAAATTGCAAAACAAGTATTCTAAATTAATGCCAAACCATTTCAATTAATATCACCATCTTACTCAATACTTTATTGGAATTTCTAGACAACGATGATTCTAGAAAAGAATCTTTCAAACACTGGAAAAGATAAAGTTATTTTTGTGAATGTCAAGATCATACTTCCAAAAATCCCAGCAGAATCTAGGGAAAAACAGAATTAATCAGAAAGTCTATCAAGGATAAATGATAAATTTGGTTGTATACAAGATATACACACAGAAAGAAGATGTTTTCTCTTTCTTTGTAATAAACTCGCTATTATCGAGTCGATTCTGATTCAAAGCAGCCCTGTGGGGTTTCCAAGGCTGTCATCTTTATGGAAGCAGACTGCTTCATCCTTCTCCTGAGGAGTGGCTGGTGGGTTTGAACTGCCGAACTCTTGGCTAACCACTTTAATCACTGCATCACCAGGGCTCCTTTTTTTTTTGTAATGGATATTAGAAAATGGAAATGGGGGGAAAAATCCATTCACAATAACGACCAAAAGGTTAAGAAATACGAATACATTTGACAAAGACATAGGATTTGAATGAGGGAAACTCTCAAATCTTATTAAAGATATTAACAAGATCTGAATAAACAAAATACCATGTTCTTAGATGGGAAGACAATATCTTATATATCAAAATCCCAAAATTAATATGTAAACTTAGTATCATTCAAATTAGACCCCCACAGGGATGCTTTCTGAAATCGGAAAAAATTATCACAAACTTCAAATGCCTGGAAATAGTCAAGAAAGGTAGTAAAAACAACAGTGGGCAGAGGGATGGGGTGGGAAAGAGCTCTGCCTCACTATATTCTAAAGCCACCGTATACAAGCATATTATAACCCCACTGTATCGCTGTGAGTCGGAATCAACGCAACGGCAGTGCGTTTGTTTTGGTATACCGCTGTGAGTCGGAATCAAGTCCATGGCAACGAGTTTGGTTTTGTTTGATAATTGAATCCATGTGATATTGCCATAGAGAAATAAGTGAAACAGATGAGTATACTGAGAAGTAAATCTCATTACATGTAAACTGTAATAAATGACAAAGTTGGTATTTCAATTCATTGGGAAAAGGTAGTTCATTTAATAAATGGTGTGGGAACAACTGGCAACCCATTTGGAAGAAAATAAAGTTAATCCACAGCTTGCATCCTATATAAAATCAAATTGAGTAAATATTTAAATGCTTTAAAGAAGAGTTAAGGTCATTCTAGGAAACGCTATACATGCCACCCAGCGGTGGAGGCCTTCTTAATCAAGACAGAATACTTCAAAATTTTTATATAGTCACAAATATCTATATTTTGTAAAACAGCTAGTATATACCCACATATAGACTGATAGACTATTCAATATAAAGATTATATATAATACGCACTACATTATTACGTATTAAATACATAATATACAAAGAGCTTAAAAATTGGTTTAAAAAAAAGACAAACACAATAGGAACAGACATAAATATGAATAAAAATGAAAGAAAACACAGGCATAAATTAAAATATGCATATTTGTGGTAGGCAGGATTCCAAAATGGCCTCCGTGACCTTCACCCTGGTGTTCCTCCCATGATTAGGCCACTGTACAAGGCAAAGGCATTTGCAGATGTAATACAGAAATTATCTGGGCAAACCTAACCTAATCAAACACCCTTAAAAGCAGACAGTTTCCTCTGGGTAGTAGCTGAAGAGAAAGCAAAGATTTGAAATTCAGGAAGAATTTGATGCACCTTGCTAGCTTTGAAGATGCAAGGTACCACGTACAAGGACCTGAGAGCAGCCTTTAATAGCTGAGAGCAACCCCTGGCTGACAACCAGCAAGGAGGCATACAACTGTAAGGAACAGAATTCTGCCAGCAACCTGAATAAGCTGGGAAGTGAATTCTTCTGAGCTTCCAGGTAAGAGCTCAGCCTAGCTGGCATCTTCTTTTCAGCCTTGTTGGAGGCTAGCAGAGAACCCAATTGAGCCTGCTTGGTGTTCTGACAAAACTATGAATAAATGTGTGTTAAGTAGCAAAAACTGTGGTGATTTGTTATGCAGCAACAGAAAATTAACCCAAGAGGTAATTTACTTATGAATGCAATCCAAATGACTGAGACACATATGAAAGGAGTTCAGATTCATAGTAGTCAGGGAAATGCAGATTTATTGAGATAACACCTGACACTTAGAAGCCTTGTCTTCTGTTTTTGCTATTGCTAGTGAGTAAAAGGAGCAGCCCTGGTGGCACACTGGCTATGCGCTTGGCTGCTAACCAAATCAAACCCACCAGCTGCTGTGCGGGAGAAAAGATGTGGCAGTCTCCTTCGGTAAAGATGAGAGCCTTGGAAACCCTGTAGGGAAGTTCTACTCTGTCCTATAGGGTGACTAGGAGTCAGAATTGACTCCATGAAAACAGGGAAAAAAGTGACTATAAAGGGAAAAGTATCCTGCTAACCAAAAAGTCGGCAGTTTGAATTCACCAGCCATTCCTTGGAAACCCTATGGGGCAATTTTACTCTGTCTTATAGGGTCGCTATGATTCGGAATCGAGTCGATGGTAAAGGGTTTGGTTTTTTTTTTCGTTTTGTGGAAATATTGTTTCAGCCTTTTTTTTCTTTTGAAACAATCTGTCAATATCTATTAAAAATTTTAAAATACACGTCCCTCCACCCAGCAATCCTACTTGAGGAAATCTATTTCCATAGAAGTTTTCTATTTCCATCATGGTTATGATACAATAAACACAGTAAATACAGTAAACACAGGTATGTCTACTGTAATCTTAAAAGATCTGGTAGCAAAGTAAATGTCCACCAATATGGAAAAAGTTTAAGAAATCATGATATGTGATCACTACAGACTATTACACAGCCAATTAAAAGAATGAATGAAGAGCTGTAAGGCAGGCTTGAAGGGATTTTCATAAGTTGTTACATGAGGAAAGATGCAGAGGATCCATATGATCCCATTTAAAGCAAACTGATCCTCCCCCAAAAATGTTAATATTTTATTCATGTAATATTGTGTGGTATATGTGTTTGCGTGCACTAAGAAATTTATACGTATTAAATACGTAACATGTGTCCAGGCCAGATTCTTGCTGTATATATTTTAAAGGACTCATATAACATAAAACACTTTAAAGAGAGAGATAATAGTTCTTACATAATACATAAATTCAACATTATATTTATTCAATTGAGTATTTCATACTCATCTAATTCACTACTTTGTTTAATGATTTAAAGTCACTGGATTGTTAAATATAAGTAGTCTGTCTCAAACTCGTTGACTGTTTCACTCCTGAAATTAAGGTGTTCAGCCAAAGCCATCAGGCTACCTGGCCCTGCTGGAGTGCTGGCAGCAACCCACACCAAGGCAAAGATGCTCCCAGAAGGGTTAATAAACATTTAATCACCCTAAAATCCTCAGATGAAAAGCAACCCTGGTAACATCCTGAGGGATCTGACCCCAGAGCCTTCAACTCCAAAGCAAACTCCCCTGAGGGACGCCTTTCCTGACAAGGTCCCACTGGTACGGCATTCCTCTTCCTCCTTAGGAAAAAAAAGCCAGTCAAGAACACCAGGACCCTTCTAGGAAGTCGAAGCAGACCCAGCCTGCACCCAGGACAGTCAAAGCAGGCTTAGGTTCAAGACTGGAGTGGGAGCTTCCCATGGAGTGATCTGAGGCCAGTGGGTTGGGCCTGGGGGGCAGCGGTGCTGGGACAGACTGCCGCATCAGGGATCAGAGACCCCTCTCTCCCCATACCTTGGCTCAGTTCCGACGCAGGCAGGACTAAAGTGTGCAGCAGGAACAGGGCGCTGCCTTGCACATTCTGTTGCTACCTGCAAGGTGAGTCCAAATTTCTCCCCAGTCAGGGCACAAACCTCAATCTTAGGATCAGTTCCACAGAGCTAAATGCATTTGAGAGTCGCCTTGGGCCTAGCAGGGATGATTTTTTCTTCTTTGTCTTTGATGACCTGGATAAATTTAGAGTTTTGAAAATGTGCTCTCTGATTAATCAATCAACAAATATTTCTGGAGTACTTTCTGTACGGAAAGGCACCATGCAACGTGCTAAGGGGAATACAAGAAAAACAAACATGGTTCTTGCCTCAAGGAGCTTATAGAGACAGAAGCAAACAGAGAATCATTAACTGTTTTATTTTGTCAGGTGACAAATGAGCAGTATTAAATATGCAAAATCCGGTTGTGGACAAGGGGAGAATCAAAACATTCGGAATAAAACTCATCACTACCTGCTCCCAGGCCTCACAAAAACCCCACAAGATTTTGAAAGATAATACACAAACTTATCATAAATTCCTTGTCAATCTTTGTACCACATGAAATAAAGCTTTTACGTATCTGCAGAGGTAAGCTGTATATAAGTGTCATATAGGGAAGACACAAAAGTAAAATCGTATCTGCCTCTAAAGAGCAATAATGTTTCCAAAGAGAAAGAAGTCGGCTTGTGAGCTTTAATTCTTTTGAATTGGAATCAGTTGATGTGTATTCCTAAGTATCTTACAGCAATGAGAAAAAGGAGCTTGTGTTCTTGCTTAAAAGGCTGATGGAAAGGAGTAAAAATCTGTGTTTTAGAGTTGGGAGAAAGCCTGATTCCTTCTGGCCCTGAGATATTCAAGGAATCTGAATAGGTACCAACCACTTCATTGAAAAACAAAGTGTCCACTTCAGTGAATTTAATTATCAAAAGCTATTTTAGCTGAATCTGCATACTTTCAAAATCCGTGTGAATGATAACTGGCAGGATCTAATCTTAACGGCGACTCTCCACAGCTGTTAGCTAGAGAGGATGCTGTTACTAACATTATTCACACGGAACATACGATATAGCTTAATGCTGCATTCATCTTAACACGTATCAAATGCACAAGGATCCATGTTTACCAGTGAGCTAGGCCCCAAAATGCTGCTTTTCCAATCAGGGAAATGCTGAGACATTCACCAAGTACAAAAGCGTACCCCACAGCAGTTGAGTATTGAAGGGGTATTATTCACAAACAACTGTTAAAAGACATGTGAGACCACCGAGTATTTTCTGAAATTTACAATTTCACTGAATGAAGTTATCTCATCCATAGGATACTCTGAAATATGCGGGCTTAAAAGTCTCTAGAAAAGATGTAAATACCTTTTAAAAAATGTTTTTAAAAGCACAGTCAAAAACATTCAAAACTGATAATTGATTCTATAAAAATGATTCTCCTATCTTTTCATGAGATTATCACTCGGCCACTTTGGGACATTTCTTATGTCTGGTCTTCATTCTGGCATATGCAGATGACATAACATACCCAAGCCTATGTTAATATGGCTTCCTAAAATATAATAAATGTATTTTGATCAATACTTCACCAGAGGGCCCTAGGATACTTCTGATATCTTTCCTAAAAATCTTTAATTTATAGATCAATGATAAACTAGCCAGAATTGACCACTTTTTAGAGGACAGAATTGACCATTTTTTAGAGGACAAAAGGATCTCAGAGGTCATCTGGAAGACAATGGGTGATGGGCTCAGGTAACTCTGCCTGGTGGTTTTCCTTCTTGGTGTGGTTACTTCCTCCACCAAACTCTCACCCATGTTACCCAACACCCAATATAAACTTTCTGTTGGAATTATTTTTGCTCTAAGCTAAGTTAACCTTATTTTCCTGGAAAAATTACTTCCTTGGTCTCACGTTCATAAGGAAGTAGTTTGATGCCCCCTCCCCCCCCAAAAAACACAACAAACCCACCACCATCGAGTCAATCCCGACTCATAGCGACCCTATAGGACAGAGTAGAACTGCCTGATAGAGTTTCCAAGGAGCGCCTGGCAGATTCGAACTGCCAACGTCTTGGTTAGCAGCCATAGCTCTTAACTGCTACATCACCAGGGTTTCCTAGTTGGATGCCAGTATACTTTAACATTTCGTACATTGCTGCTAATTTTCACAACTCATGCTTAACATAAAATTTTGCTTTCTTTGCAGTTTTTTAATTTAAGTTTTTCAGTTTGGGAATTCTCATTTGTGGATGATGGGTTTCCCTACCATTACCCTTAATTTAATGATGCTATTAAAAATCTTTGGTTTAAGGTTATAGATTGGGAACCTGGTACATACACTGCCTCTTATGAGGACATGAAAAACTATGGCACATGAATTAACTGTACTAACTCTGGTACTCCAAGTGCTATTTAACAGATGTTCTACCGTGGGCTCTCCTTTTTATCACTGGGCAAATGATCTAAAGAGGCACACAGGAAAAGTTGATGTGAAGTTAGCATCTGGACAAATCTTTGTTAAGGTGAATGGCTACATCACCAAGGATAAGAGACTTTTCCATGAAGTAGACCCTTCCTATTAGCAGGATGCTGCGCATTTTGTCCAACCAAATAATCAGATCATTCTTCACATCTGACTGAAATCACCGTTACCTTTAGTCTAATAGAAACTAGGAATCAAGAAAGGCTAAGAGTTTTATAGGATCTAAGAGATACTTAAAGTGAATTATTTCGTTTGGCAGATTTTGGATTTTGTTTGATTTTAAAAAATATACAAAATTAAAATTTGTGTTCCAGAAAATATGGATTTCAATTTTCAGAGGTGTACACCATGTCAGTGCTTCTCTCTAGAGCTGGAATGTCTTGGTCATTATAAATGACAGGTATAACTGAGAAGTAACAAGTAGAAAGATGCTTCATGGTTAAAGTGTTCATGTTAAAAGATGCTGCCAGACTCCAGGTTTTCCTGGGGAATACCCTAAATGCCAGGATAATTCTGGGACCCCTCAAAACCTCAAAAGTCTTGGGAAACCCAATGCAGGCCAGAATACTCAAGAATAGCGCCCTGAACCTCGGCTGACCCTAGACTATCCATCAATCCATGAATAACTTTTGGGGCCCTCTTGACCTAGAAGTGCAATATTAAAACAACTCCAGCAAATGTCTCAGTTCTCATTAAAAGGGACAAAAGAGACATTTCTGGCACTACAGGAAAATCTGAGTACATATTGCAGGATCTAACACTGCAGCAGCACACAGAACATCAAAGAACAGATTGTTCCAAGGCCAGCAGAGTACCTCTCAGATTCTGGGTTGCACTGTGGCTCCAGACTGGAACCAAGAGATTTTGAGTTCTGAAAAAAAGTGTTGGATTAAAGGTGGAAGGGGTATGGAAGGCTTATGCTTGTCTGTTAAACAGCCAAAGACTAGACTTAAAAAGTTAAAAACACATTAAATCTATGTACGTGTGTGTATGTATACACATAAACTTTTAAAATTATTTAATTGAGCACTTGAAAAATAGGAAACCCATTTGTGTCCCTGAAAATATCACTGATCCAATCTTATGGGGTATTTTAATTTTACTGGCTTTCCAAAGGTCCAAACTCCTCTTATGATAAAACTCCCACCTTCCTCAAATCAGTAATTAAGATTGGGTCATTACACTGGGCTCACATCGGCTTTGTCTAATACCTTTTTATTTCTCTGCTCCCTTTTTTACCACCCCCCAAAAAAAAAATCAGGTTTTTTTTAAAGTATTTTAAATGATTCACTGCAAATCCACAGCTAGATTCCAAATCCAACAAATATTCCAATTCACGAGACATCTATAGCACATTAACTATATTTTTACACTTTATTTAAAAACAAACAGTACACTTAGAGCCACCAAAAATGGATATCTTAATTAGCTTATCCAGACCCTGAATTTACAAAGAAACTTCTTGCACCACGAAAATTAGCATTTGGATTAATTTACATTAATTGATGACCAAAAATACCTGAAAGATCAAACAATGTGGCCCAGGACTCACCATGGGGTCTGGGGGCAGGAGAAAGAGTCCTTTAGGAAGGTGAACTGATGATGCCCTGAGGCCAGCTCTAGCGAACTCAAGTTGAGAGAAAATAGCCAGATTTCAGTACTACAAAGAAGTGGTTCCTCCCCCCTCCCCAAAAAAAGGGGGGGGTCCTAGATCCTGTAGCTAGAACGGGGGCAGAAGATTCCTCTTCGTCTGGTCGTCTTGGCCAGGAAAATGTGTAGAGAAGGGGGTTGTGTTTTCTGACAACTTCAGCCAAACAATGAGAACAAAGGAGGGATGGATGGATGTGGTACACCCAAGACTTTCTGACTGCTGATAATACCAAATTTAGCAGCTCTCTACAAGTCAATTAAAATACCATTCATTCTCTGAGACATTTTCAGAGAGAAGCTAACACACAACCAGGGAAAAATCATTCCACATTAACAAGGCACTCACTGGTTCACAGCCTGTTAAAAACCCAGGCAGACATTAGAGTTAATCTAAATTAAAACGCACTTTCTAATTTGCATCAGAGAGATGACAAGCATGTGGTCCCAGTCAAATCATAGCTAAAGCTTGAGTTGCAAAGATCCAGAAGATTCTGACCGCTAATCACCACATCAGGAATACTGCTAAAATAAAGGAGTGGGATCTAGGGATCTCTGTTTGGCCTAACATTTGCATTTTTTAGATTAAAAAAAAAAAAAACTGATGCAAAGGATTTGTTAAATACTTTGTCAATCTGGTGTCCCTTACAATGACATAAAGATCAGTCAGATGATGGACACGGCCAATTTAAAAGCTTTTTGTGGCAAAGTAAAAAGATTCAAATTACTTACCAATGACCTATCCTTGTTTTTAAACACAAATATGTAAGTATTTGGAGCCTTTCCCTAAAGAAGAACTTTAGGAATTGATACATTTCAAGAAAATATACATGTAATTTCTGTTGGCTATTACTTTTATACAACCTGAATCCCAGTGTCACTTAAAGTACTGCAATTATATAAATTACTAAACAAGTAACAGTAACTGAGGCAACTTCTGAGTAAATAAAATGAATGATTAAAACAATAGTTTTGAAACACCTTTCAAAGAAAAAAGCAAGCTTCATAAAATTGTATGTAGAGAGAGCTCTTTTTCCATGTAAATTCAGTAACAGTTTGGCTCTTGGTTGAAATTATCACACATATACCAATTAGAAATTATCTCTACTGTCAACACTGATGGTTAATTTTACGCAATTCTTTCCAAAAGAAGCCAAAATTAATTGTCTTCTGATATGATTTGTGACATCTTAGTCCGATAAAACTTAGATGACAAAAGCCTGAGAAAAGCACCAACATAGATTTTTAAATTGCATCCAACCATCAGTTCAGATGTCATGAAGATTTGCTTCTATTAATATGGCAGCAGTAACAAAGAGGTAGATATGAAAGATGCCATTTAAACACTTTAAGACTACTCTTAAGTGGGATTTTAACTAGTTCAGGTGTTTAAAAATCATTTTTACTAGTTGAATCTTCATAAGAGTTTCAGGACATGCTCTTGTGTAAGGGAGAAATATATCTGAAGTACTAAGAAAGTTGGCCTTTAAAAAATTACATTTACTTGGCCAAAGTTAATGAGATCCCATAATTTTGGTGAACCTGTAATTTCTTCTTTTACCCAAACCTGGCTATTATTAAAGAATAGTTACTTTTTCTCTACTGAAATTTCTAGGAATTCACATTCGAAATTCTTGAAAGTATATGTGGTACTCAGAAGAGCACAAAGACAGCGCATGAAATGTCCCCTGAAGTCCCAGAAGTTGAGCAGATACATTAAAAAGACATTGATGGTCACAAATCAGGACCTTCACAGATTGGCAAACACACACCCATGCATACACACTCTTTCTCTCACCCCCACCCGCCTACCACACAAACTCAGTCCTCATCCTCACTGTAAGGCTGCGTCTGTATTTTTTTAAAGGCACCTCTCATTCTCTAGCTATTGCCTTTTAATGATATTTGTTTTGTTAAAAAGCCTGAATGTTCAATGGAAATAGTTCAGAACTGAGAATGGAATATTTTTCAATTCACATTTGAATAGCCAGCTTTTCTTACATTCAGATTTTAATAAACTAGAATGACAGTCTTTAAAACAAGCATGCTAGCCTATAATGAATATAGTATATACAGTAATTTAAACATTTATAACTATATATTATACCGCAAAAGCAAAGAGCACGACACTCATCATACTCATCGTTATCCGTCGTATACGCTACCTCCAAAAATGAAAATACAAAACAGTAAAATGCACCTATGGTTTTTTTTTATATATATATATATAGTCTATATATATATTATATATATTTGTACAATATATATAATATATATTTATAAAATATACATACATTTTAGACATTTTCAAATAAATCTTCATAATTACCTCGAAAAGAAATTTATAGCAAGAATACTGAAGGAATGAAAGTCGGATAAACAAAAAATTTTCACAAAGCTCATTATCAGTGATGCCACTCAATCTTCCCCCTTTTAGTCATACTAAAATGATTATAAAAGCTAAATACTTTGCATAACTAATTACCTGTTTAATGGCAAAAATTGCTAAACTTGTTCAATAGAAAAATACTGAAGGTCACTGTATTACTTACGTTAAACATCTGTCTATGGTTTGAGAAGCAAATGAGCTCCATATGACAGCTGAATTTTGAGAAGGGTGCTGCAAGCTCCCAGAGATGTATCCACAGCATATGAAAATAAGGCAGGGACCCGCACCTCCTGATTTTCATATTATTCTAAAAGGGTCATCCAAAATATTTACAAATCAAGTAATACGAAAGCATTTTAACAACTGTTTGGTTCTTGAATCTGTTCGTTTCATAATCTGAATTTTTGATAGGCTGGGGGAAAGGTCAGACACGTGTATATGCCACTATCTGATTGGAACACAGCTTTGGCTCATTTCTAACCTGAGACCACACAGCTCTAGTGGAGAAGACTCTCTCTCTCTCTGTGTACAGTCTCCAATGGCACAGCACTGGCTTTCTAAGGAACTTTCAACAGTTCCATCGTATGCACTACAGTCTAGCCATCTCATGGTTATTTTCTATTTACTAACGGAAGGATTCCAACCATGAGGCATAAAATGAATAGGGGAAGAGAGTGCCTTAGTTTAGAGAACTCAGTAATATAAGCAAAGCAGGCACTGAGGACCCTGGAAGATAATTAAAGCAACAACTGGTAGAACAATAGCTTTGTGGTCATCCATCATAAATATACCAAAGAAGGGCACCTGACTGGAATTTCCCAGTATCTGTTCGCCAATGTTAGGTTAGCACCCTACCTTCACTCTGTGAAGAACCAAAGAACAATTTACATAACACAATGTGGAATTCTGTATCTGCATGGGAATGTAAACATTCACCCATAGCTCCTGTCTAGGTCAATTCAACTGATTATACAAAGGAGTCTCTTGAGCCCACTGTTAACCGAAGTACAGAGAAAATGAAAAGATAGCTGTGTCAAAATACTACAGCTTAACTGTAAAACAAGCAGGCAAATTAACACTGGTGCTTAGCTTAAAAGAAAATTTGCCTGTACACTGTAGAATTCAAGGTGCAAAAAATAGAAATTTTAGAGAAATATTGTTAATTTTTATCTACATCACCACCAGAATTTGTCAAGGTTTAGATGTACATATTATCAGAGGTGTCACTGCTATGACAATAGAATATGTGGGGAGAAGAATGTAGGAATTATATTAATGGGTTAAAATATTTATGGATATATAAATATATGACGGCAGTGGGTTTGGTTTTTTTATATATTTTTTTTAAGTCTGAGAGCCTACTGTATGAAAAATTGCGCATTAATCATTTATTTCTATTTCATAGATTGTCTTCTGTCCTTCTAGGTAAACAAAAAAAGGGTATGAGAAGAGTGACAATTGTAGGGCTCAGGTCTGTAGGTCAGGGGAATTGGTCCAGATGGTAGGATTACGGGAAGCCCAAGACCTGACCAGACGTGGGCATGGGCAAGGTGGGTTCAGCGAAGCCTGGTCCTTTCAGATATGCTTTTTTCCCAGAAACAATAGTGATTCACTGCTCATCCAACCATATTTTATATTCCAAACAGAACAATGGGAGAGGGAGAGAACGAGAACCTCTGAGCCAATTTTATGCACTGAACTCCTCCCACCAGCTTTCCACGAGCAGCTTCCTGGACATATCAAGAGGACTTCTGGGGTACAAAACATTTGATTTAGTCCTTCTGCAAAAGCAGCTGGCTGAGGTTAACCTTACTCTTTGGACTATTAAAACATAATAATTATGAACAATATTTGGTAGGTACTAGATACTGAATGTGAGAGTCAGAGAAGGCAGGCCAGGGTGCATCTGAAGCATGGTTATGTGGGTGCTGATAACACAAGGCTGCAAATAACTTGTTCTTCAATTATCAAAAGTAAGATTTTGATGCCGTGAAATTACTGTGGTACTATAACATAAAAAAATGGCTTTTAAAATTACTAGAAATTATTAGAGAGACATGGCCTGCTTGTCCTTAAAAATAAACAGAATTTCAAACCTGAATTACTGAAATCCTTTAGTAAAGGCAGACTGTTATCAACTATTCTTCATAATGGTATCTGACAGCTAAATTTTAGAATGGTACCAAATCTATTTTCAAAAATGTAATATAGAAATCTGCCTGCAAACTAAATATTTGTTTAGCATTTCTGAATAATAATATATTTAACATACTATTGCCGTTTTTCCCCGCTAATGGTAAACTGCATTGCCAGTGGCTTTATGTGAACGGCTGAAAGGAGAGCTAAGAAAAACCTTATTTTAACACTGCCTGGCCACTCGGCCAAACGGCTTAGTACAGCAGGTACGATAGATTACTATGTTCCCTACCTAATGTGTTTAACAAGATTTCTCAAGGGAGAACTAGGTCTAAGTTTCCATTCTTCTTCCTCTACTCATCCCCAGCCATCGAGTTCTTTAATTATCACGTCCGCTCAGGCCAGCCTAGTGAATTGGAACAACCTCAGATAAAAGCGCCTATTTTGAAAGTTTTCAGGCTCACAAATTCAGCTGAGCTTGCAGCAACCTGAACAGTTTTAGAAAACAGTATACGAATTGCAAAACTATACTTTAACAAATGTTCTCTGTGCTCCTTCGGCAGAACACAAGGGCAGGATGAGCTGACTCTTGCCCTGGTCTTCTGTATCTCTTTTGTGCAGTTTATTATTTATAAAGAGCTAGAAGGTGAAGATGATGCATCGTGTCATACAAAGACTTTAGCCAGGGCATCTGCTCCAGCACTGGCTATATAGCATTTGGATGGGTGGAAAGCTACATCATGAATTGATTCTTCAAATTTTTTCCGATGAGCTGTGAACTCTTGGATACATGTCTTACTTTCTAGGTTCCACAAACGTATTGAACAGTCATGACCTATACCAAAAGAAAAGAAATTGAAAGGAGAAATACATTAACATGAAAATGATAAGGAAAAATGAGTAATCTACAGTTGATGTACTTACTGCCAGACATCAAGTATAGGCCATTAGGATCAACTGCTAAACTTGTAACAGCTTCTAAGTGGGCTACCATCGAGTGGATCAATTTGCCTTCGGGGGGAAAAAAAGAGCATTACTCTTTACTAACAACTTTCTTCATCCTGAGCAGATGTCAGTTACCATGTTGCAGTGGTCTCTCCAGCCACCCTGCTCTGTGTACTTACTGTATCAACAGCCCTATCCATTAGCTAAAACACGCATTCCCCCCCTGGTGCCCATCACCACCACCACCACTTCTACTCATGGCAGTGATAAAGAACACAAGCTCAATTTTCAGATCATACTTTTATCTTTTAAACTACAACATGGATAAACAGTAACTTGCACATACAAACACCTTCAAACAATGTTCATTAATTGAAACTTGGACACTATTAATCAACTACTTTGCATGCTTTAAAAAAAAAAATCAAACATGTTGCCGTCGAGTCAATTCCAACTCATAGTGACCCTATAGGACAAAGCAGAACTGCCCCATAAGTAGGAAGTGAACTGCTGACCTTTCGGTTAGCAGCCAAGCTCTTACAGGCAAATTAGACAAGTTGTGGGAACTGAATTCCAATTTATAGGAAGGAGAAACTGAGAAACACAAAGGAACAGAGAGGCAATCTGCCCACAATTTTGGTGGAAACATTAAATGGAAAGGAATTAAAAATATTGAATTACTCATCTTTAGTAAAGTCAGCAAAAGCCAACATATTTACAGAGCCAATAGCAGCTACCCATGTAAATACGCCTGCTAACACAGGGTGCTTTCCTCCCGGCACAACGCCTCATGAGTTTCCTTCAGACTGGTGGGCTGTAAGCCAATAAAAATTAGGAAAGTCCCATGGCCAGATTCAATCAGAACCAAACAGTGTTACAATACAGAAAAGACTGTTGTTGTTAAGTGGTTAAGAGTTTGGCTGCTAACTAAAAGGGTGGCAGTTTGAATCCACCAGGCACTTCTTGGAAGCCCTATGGGAGCAGCTCTACTCTGACCCAGTGGGTCGCTATGAGTCAGAATCGACTTGACGGCAATCCCTAGAGCCAAGGTTATTATTATTGTTGTTGCTGGTTGCTGCTGAGTTGGTTCCGACTGATAGCAACCCTGTGTTCAGTAGAATGAAACACTGTCTGGCCCTGCGCCATCCTCACTATCATTGTTATATTTGAGCCCATCGTTGCAGTCACTGTGTTAATCCATCTTTACTGGAAACCAGGGTTTCCAATAAAGCATCTACTCAACATTAAACAAACCAAGACGATTCTACATTCTATAATGAAGCCTAGTTCCTAGCAGATTTGGATGGAATGAACAGAAACCGAGCTGGAAAAGTATTTGTGTTTCAGTGCCCACTCGCTGACCATGAAGCTACCTACTGATAAGCACCAAACTTAGCCTACTTACAGTGGTAATTGTTTTGCTTTAACAATAATCGATTTTTAATAAATTCTTACCTGTATTGTTATCAAAGAATTTGATGTGTCTGTCTTCATGAGCAGTGATGCTGATAGGAAGAGTGGGATGACTGATGACTCTATTAATTTGGCAAGAAGTACTGGCTGCTAAAATGAAAAAATTAAAGAGCAACACAAATGAGTAAAGCTATGATTTTTTTTACATAAAGTAGACCTGAATACTCACCTAACGACTGAAAAAGTAAATGATGAGACTTTAATTTGTCTTCATTCATTTATTCTGTGAGTGTTTCCACAATTTCAATGTTAGGAAATGAGAATCATCTGAGCTATGCCATACTTACAAATATAAATGTGCCTACCAATTCAGATTTCCTGTTCCGCTACCTGCTACGGAAGGGTGCCATCTACAGCTTAGTCTACAGTCTCTGATATTTTTCATTGTGCAGTGTTCTGAGATGTTTCTGCTACTTTAATAAACTCCCAATATTACTTATATGTAGGAAATCCCCTAATTTAAATCTTAACTCTACCCACAGAGCTTTTTATCACAGTTATCATCTAAAGATAAACATGACAAAGAGCGTTTCTTAACCCTTAAATTTTCTCTTTTTCGCTCTTCCTCATCATAATAGAAATGGTTATCATCTGATAGTCCAATATGTTTAGAATCTTAAAATAGTCAGCATCCTAATAAAAAAACAACCAAACCCATTGCCGTCGAGTTGATTCTGACTCACGGCAACCCCACAGGATAGAGTAGAACTGCCCCATACAGTTTCCAAGAAGCGCCTGGTGCATTAGAACTGCTGATCTTTTGGTTAGCAGCCGTAGCTCTTACCACTTTGCCACCAGGGCTTCCCAGCATCCTAATTAGCATATCCTATAATTTGCACAGTATTTAATAGCTTTCAAAGAGATTTCACTTACGTGCACAATGAAACAGGTAGGCTACATAACACTATGCCCATATCACAGTGAATGAACCAAGGTCCAAAAAAAATCGTGACTTCTCCCAAATCATGTAAAAAAAAACCCAGCTCCTAGCTTCTGGTCTTCTAACTTACCCCAACTAAACGCTGTCGCTGTTGTTAGCTGCTACTGAGTCAGCCCCAACTCATGAAGACCCCATGGACCATGGAATCAGACTGTTGTGCTCCACAGGGTTTTCACTGGCTGTTTTAGAAACAGATGGCCAGGCCTTTCTTCTTCATTGGTCTTTGTCTGGAAGCTCCACTGAAACCCACTTGCCATCACAGCAACACAAAGGCCTTCAATGACAGACGTGGGATGGCCGTGCATGCGGCACACTGAACTACACACAGTTTTCCAGCACACGATTTGCTGGCGTTACCATCCTCAGATGTTTAGTCATAGATGTTCAATGTTACGACTTATAAAGATGCTGATAATAAAAGGTAATAATAATAAATACTAAAAGAAAATGAGGTATTCTACTTATATCAGAACCCACTTATGACGGAGTCATTGGAATGGAAATCTATCATAAGTCAGGAACTGCCTGTATAAGCATAACGTTAATTTAATATATACCAAAATTAAAAAAAAAAAAATCATTATATCATGGCCCACAGTGGGAAAAGGTTGCCCTTATAAACGACATTATTGGGGCAAACGGAAAAATTTGAATATGAACAGTAGTTTAAACCAAAACCAAACCAAACCCAGTGCTGTCGAGTCAATTCTGACTCATAGTGACCCTATAGGACAGAGTAGAACTGCCCCATAGAGTTTCCAAGGAGTGCCTGGTGGATTTGAACTGCTGACCTTTTGGTTAGCAGCCATACCTCTTAACCACTACGCCACCAGGGTTTATCAAAGTACAATAAAAAAAAAATATATATATATGTATACACATATACAGAAATAAAGGAAATATAGCAAGATGTTAAAAACTGGTAGATCTGGATAAACGGTAGCCAGGAATTCTTGTACTATTTTTGCAACTTTTCTGTAAGTTTATAATTATTTCAAAAAAATCTTAAAATGTCTTTTAAATCCTAGAATAGGTATTATAAATTTACAATCACATAATACAAAATACTTATAAGCAACAAGCCTGACCTGCACTATTTTTAGTCTAATTTTACTATATTTTCACAATGGTTCCTACAAATACGACATCTTAAAAGCTGAAGACAGTCTTTTTCCAGTGCTACTGGCAGCTGGCTACCCAGCCTATTATCCAAGTATAGAATGAGTCTCCTGACCACAGAGATTCAGTTCTTGGTTAGTTATACTCAATTGAGAAGGGCCTAAACAAAGGGATGCTTAGTTTCCGTGTTCAGACTATGGATTCTTTTCTCCAGAGAGAATATACCACTGAGCAATATCCTCTTCAACATTTAATAAGAGAACAATAACAACAAAAGAGAAACGCTTTAAGTAAAATATCCCAATATATTCCGAGAGGAGTTTCTGAGAATAGCCTCAATTACTTTGAGATCTAGAATATGATTAGGATAGAAAAGAAATCAAATTATGGAACCAAGAAAAAGAAACTTCTTATTTGGTAATAATTTTAAGAAAGTATCTCTACTTGACGGTAAATCAAATATGCAACATGCAAAGAACACTAGGAAAAAATTCAAAGCACACAGCAACAGTCACTCTTAACAACGAATCCAAAACCATCCACCAAATATTCGTATTCAGCTTGTGATTTAGAAATAATCTACCTTTTCACTGAGTTCACAAGGACCCAATTACCTGCTTCAACTACCTTTTACTTTATCAGCCAAATTGTCATTGATCTCATTTTGAATTGTACTTTGTACATTCTCAAGCAAATCAAAACAAACAAAGAAAGAATGGAAGAATATTATTTTAACATAATTATTTCAACCAAAAGCCAAAAAATCTTATTTTTTATTTTTTCCGTGTCTCTTTTTTCCCAAATACTGCAAAGTTCTATTCATGCCTACTTCCCCACACAATTCTCACAGGATAAGAGAAGAAAACAAAGAACTGGAAAGAAAAAAGGAAGAAAGCCAAAAAGGAATGAAGAAAAATTTTAAGACAGAGAGAGAAAGAGAAACAGATAGGTACACTATGGAAATTAGTTCTCAGATTAAAGCAACAGTATATGTGTGGACGGCACTGGCGGTTCAGTGGTAGAATTCTTGTCTTCCAAGCAGGAGACCTGGGTTCAACTCCCAGCCGACACACCTCATATGGAGCCACTACCTGTCTGCAGTGGAGGCCTGTGTGTTGCTATCATGCAGAAGAGGTTTCAGCAGAGCTTCCAGACTAAGACAGACTAGCAATCTACTTCCAAAACACCAGCCAAGAAAAACAATGGTCCAATAAGCAACTGATCATGGGGATGATGCACGACCAGGCAGTGATTCATTCTACTGTGTGGCCATAAAGCAAGGGCTGTGGCAGCTAACAACATCATCACATGTATATGTGGTTTTCCTCATCCACTGAAACCTAAAGTGTGGATTAGGGCTAAAAACAGGAAGCAATGGTTAAAAAAAACACAAAAACAAGACTCTGTATACCTTCTTCACAACCTGAGAAAGTGTTTATTTCTGACTTTCCATAGCCAATAAGAAGTTTCAGATTTGGGATTCTGAAAATGCAAACTTGCTCTATATTCTAATCACTTCTGAGCTTTGTTAATTTCATTACTAACAAAAAAAAATGAAATTATGAGAAATGAAAAATAGAAAATCGATCCAAACACAGATTATTTAAATTGGTATACATACTTGTATCTAGGTTAGATTCTAAAGTGAGAATGCGTTGTTGTGTTTCCATGTTAAAGATGCTTGTGTATCCTTTGCTGAACGATGCTACCATATGGCTAGGGTCACTGCTCACTAGATCCACAGAGGCAGGGATTCCCAAGTCTAAGAGAGTCAGAACATATTCAGAGAGTTTTAATTAGAGGAGATAAGCAGAAAACGTGCTTACAGTATAGCAAATAAAGAGTGGATTTTTTTCTTAAGAAGCTAATAAGGCTTTCCATTAGAATAATCCACTCAATAGAGACTATTTATTACTTTTAACCCTAGCCCATTCTTAAGTGTTCAACAGATCCTCCACCTATTAGTCAGCTAATGTATTCATGGTATGCAAGTTAATTTTAGTGTCAATAAGAAAATCATAAATTAAGGAGAGAAATATGCTCTAAAACCTAAGTGCCTGTATTCAGAAGCAAACAAAAAACATTTATGAACTACGTGTTTTGCTGCTGCCAACCTCAACTTGGGGCTCAGAATGGCACAGCAGGAGCTCTTCATTTAAAAAGCCCAGCTCTTACCAGGAATTCTAACTCATCGTAAAGACAGAATTTAAAAAGTCATGTAAATATCAAATGCAGGCAGCTCATCAAAGCCTAGAATACGTTATGATAGCCCAGGGTTACAGAAGGTGTTTTCATGTATCACCCAGAATAGGTTAAAATTCGGAGCTTATTTACAAACATAAAAAAAAAAAAAAAAAGATATATATATATACACTAATCTGGGTTTTTTCCCCCATTTGGCTCAAAATCTAACGAAAGCAAGCTAATAGTTAAAAAATATACGTATTACAGGGGAAAATTAAAAACCAAAAACCAAACCCGCTGCACTCGAGTTGATTCCAACTCATAGCAATCCTACAGGACAGAGTAGAACTGCCCCATAGGGTTTCCAAGGAGTGCCTGGTGGATTCGAACTGCCGACTTTTCGGTTAGCAGCCGTAGCACTTAACCACTCACTACGCCACGAGGGTTTCCAGGGGAAGATTATGAATGGCTAATCAGCACATACAAAAAATTGCTCAACATAATTAGCATCAAAGAAATGCTAATAAAAAACCACAATGAACTACTACTTACTATGCACCTGACAGAATATCTGAAATTAAACATACTGACAATACCAAGTGCTGGTAAGGATGCGGAATAACTGAAATTCTCAGAAATTATTTGCAGGTTTAGCAGTTTCACATAAAGTTAAATAAACATCAACCCTAAGACCTAGCCAGCAATTCTACTTCCACTTCTAGGTCTTTACACAAGAATAATGAAAACATACGAGTGTTCATAGCAGCTTTATTCAAAACAGCCACAAACTGGAAACAACCCAAATGTCCATGAAGAGAAAAATGAATATAAACAATCATGGTTTATTCATAGAAATAGGAGAAATACTATTAAACAATAAAAATAAATGAATTATCAATACTCAAAACATAGATGAATTGCAAAAACATTATAGTGAGAGTAAAAAGCCAGATACAAAAAATATTGTATTATTCTATTTACATAAAGTTTTAGAATAGACAAAACTGATCTATGCTGAAAGAAATCACAACAGGCGACACCTCTGGTTGGGAGGAGGGGGGCTAGGAAGAGAAAACTGACTAGGAAGGCATTAAGGGAACTTTGAGGAAGTCAAGGAAATGTTCTGTATCTTGATAGGTGTGTGAGTTACAGGGGTGCACGCATTTGTCAAACTCACTGAAATGTACACTTAAGATCTGTGTTTTTCATTGCATCTAAATTATATCTCAATTAAAAAAATAAAAGTATTATGTGTGCTCCTTTACCAAATACTATGTTTTTAAAATTATATAATAAGTTGGAAATTCAAACAAACATACTTTTGTTGCTTAAAAAAAACCTTCAAATTAAATTTAAACAAAGCATTAATAGAATTATTATTTTCAGAATAAGACATTTTGTAAAAGATTCGGCAAAATAATAAAACAAAGTATGTACCTTGATTATCATTAAATACGCTTAGGGCTGGAGCAGCCTCAGCTGTACCCCATAAACGCAGAGTGCCGTCTGCTGAACAGGACAGTAAACGCTGATGTGCTGCGCTGTAAGCCAAGCCCCAGACCGCATCTGTGTGGCCTACAAGGGGGCCTCGTAAAACAGAAGGATCTAAAACAAGACAGCAAAAATACAAAATCAGGAGAAAAAAACAAGTCATAAATGTATTTAGATTCCAGAGAAAATAAAAAGTATAAACATAAAAGCACCTGATACCAGTATAAAATATGCTTTCTAGTTTCTATTATTTTTTTCAAAGTAGGCCTGGAAATACACAAAATGTAGAGCCTAAAATTAAAAAGCACATTTTTTTTCCTATTCCTCCCAAGGGCCAATCTTCCATTTGTCTAGATTTAAAAACAGCATGTTACCACAAACCGTTTGAATTTAATCTACCTTCAGGGAAACCACAGCTCATATTCTCTGAGGAATTGAACAGATCCTTCCCTCCTCTGACCTCCTTCAGCACTTTGGATGTACCTCCCTCGGGCCACTTGTCCTACTCTACTATGAATAACAGTTACTCCTTTGAGCAACAAGCCTCTGGCATTCATGAGGGACAGGACCTGAAACCTACAGAAATCCCCAGATTCTCAAACAGCAATAACTGAGATGTGGGGTGTCACTTCACACAGTCTCAAGATAAAAGTCAAATTGGAAACTTTAACATGTTTTTAATGCTCACAATGACTCTGTGAAGTAGTACTCTCAAGATGGCTCAGACATGTTAGGTCTGAAAATGCCAATGATGTTACTGTCTTATCTCCTCTCACACGTATCCATCAAATATTTACTGAAAACACACTGTATGCAGGCATTATGCTAGAAGCTGCATTCACACAGATGATTAAAACACGAGGCAATTCCTGTCCTCAAGAGCCTTAGTAGTCTAATGGAGAAGACAACGTGGTCAGTACAAGAATAGTGACAGACACCAATAACCAAGGTGAGTGAGTAACTGGGACAGTGCGAAAGCTGTCTGAAGAGAGTCACACCTAAGAATACAAAGGAGTTGGCCAGTCAGTGAATACCAAGAAGGCATTCCTCACAAAGGAGGCAGCACAAGCAAAACTACAGAGGAAAAACAGTATGGTATGTGAGGAAAATTAGAAACAATTCACTATTACTGGAATGTGAAGTTTGAGGCAGGAGTGAATGAGATGAGAGCACCTAGTTTACAGGAGGATTTCTGTGGCATATTAAGGGACCTGGAAATTATTCTGAAAGCAACAGGAAAATACTGAAGGGTTTCCGAAGGAGCAGCGAAGTTGAGTAAGTGTTTAATAAGATAACTTTGGCTGTAGTGTAATAGTGTAGAAGACAAACTAGACAGAATCAAGATGAAGTAAGGGAACTGTTTTAGTGGGGCCTAAACTAGGGCAGTGGTAAACTGGCTAGAGGGGAAGGAACAGATTCAAGAAATATCAAAAAGACTATGAGAAGTAAGGCACAAGAAGGTATCAGGGAAAACTATTACGTTTTTAGTTTAGGTAATTCTGATAGCACCACCAAGTAATAAACAGTATATAGGAAATGAAAATGTTGGAATATACTGACAATACAACAGCCACTTTGAGATGTCCTGAAGGTAGCCTGAAACTCAGAGAAAAGATTTATGAGTGAACAACATATAAAGCCATACAAGTGGATTCAACCACCCAAGGGAAGTTTGTATACCACAAAAAAAAAAGAAAGGAGCTAGGGCCTTGATAAATGCCAATATTTAAGGTGAGAAAAATAAAAGAAGTTTATTAAGGTTAGGAAACAGAAATTATCACAGAGTCAAGTGCCAAAAAAGCCAACAGAGTAGACAAATTTCAAAAAGGACAGGGTGGTCGACAGTCTGAGACTCAGCCAACAGATCTGGTAAGATGAAGATTTTTAAAATGCCTCTTGGGTCAGGCAATTAGGTAGTCATGGATAATCTTGTTATGTTTAAATGGTGTTGCTAGAAGCCAGAATGCAGAGGGATGATAAAGAAAGAAAGCACAAAAAATTAGTAACTAGTAATTGTGTTTTAGGAATCCCTGGGTGGTGCAGACGGTTAAGTATTTAACTACTAGCCAAAAGGCTGGCGGTTCAAACCCACCCAAAGGGGCCTCAAAAGACAGGCCCAGTGATCTGCTTCCAAAAGGTCACAGCCTTGAAACCCCTATGGAGCAGTTCGACTCTGTTCATGAGGTCACCATGAGTCAACTTGACAGCAACCTCCTCCTCCCCGCTCAGCTGTGTTTTCTAGACAACACAATGAGACTTAAATGATAAAGGCAAAGAACTAAATAGAAGCCCGAGAGGAAAATGGAGTCAAGAAAAGGCTTTCCCTCACCTGAACTTAGTTATACGTTGAGGGGATGGAGAGAGAGCAAAGATGGTAAGAATGGAGATAGGGAAGAGACAGACAGACAGACTGACTACTAGAGCCCAGTTCCAAAGGGAATGAGAGAATGAGGTCAAAAGCAAAAGGGAATGGGTTGGGACAGAATGGGGGACAACTTATCCTCTGAGAAAGCAGTAAAGGAAGTAAGGGAAGGCAAGTAACAGATAAATTTGTAAGAGAACGAGAGAGTTGGAATCAGAGAAAACATGCTGGGCCTCAGTTTTCTCCTGAGAGGGCAAGTCCTGGTGAGAGCCAGCTCTATGGGGCAAGGACTCTGTTCATGGAACAGCCTCTAGCAGACTGTTGTTCACAAAATATGTTTATAAAATCAACAGTGGGAGAAATTTTTGTTTACTGAACTTCTTAGGTGGCAAAATTAAACTGACCATGAAAATAATATATGCTTATATGACAAATATGATACTTCATATCTTTCTATAATTTAAGAGGAAACCGAAACTGCCAATTCCTAAACAGTCTTTGACAAAAGAATTTATGGTAACAGCTGGTGAAGCTGGTGACAGATTATAATACAGATTTATGTTTCCTGATAATATTTCCAAGACTAAAGGGGACTTCTTAAATTCTGAGGCATCTAAAATATTTTGGTGTCAGAGACTTCAAAATATTTAACTTCTACCCCCCTCCAACAATTGATCAAGGGATGAAGCCAATGTTCGCTTGCCCTCAAAGTTGTTTAGAATAGTGATAAAATATCATTACAGATTAGCTGATAATGAATCAAGTAGTATACAGATGCATAAAATGAAGAAAACAATAGTCAATCAAGGCAACATTTCCAATTAGTAAGATTTTGGGGGTTGGGAGTTGCTTTCTCAGGAAGAGTAAGTGTTTTTCTTCATTCTTTTAGTATTATATATCAAACTGTTTCCCAAATATAGGAGTCCTTTTTGACAAAATAAAGATGCTTTCTTTCACAAATTTATTCTTAAAAAAAATCTGATTACATAGTTACATATGCTAGAAAAAATATGGGAAAACATTTTATTCTTTCAGATCTTTGGGGAATCACATACCGTAAGAGTCATAGGGATCGATGTTGGGGTTAGTGGTATTCCAGCCCTGGATCAGTCCATCAGTACCTCCACTATAACACTGCTCACCATTGCTGCTCATTACCACACACAGCACTGGACCTCTGGGAGATTAACACTCAATTTTTATCTCAGAATATGACTTGTTAAAAATAAGAATGCTTAATCATTCAGATGGCTATTTTTCTGTTTTTTTTTGCTGAAAGAGCCTCTGGCACAGTTAAGTGCTCGACTACTAACTGAAAGGTTGGTGGTTTGAACCCACCCAGAGGGGCCTTGGAAGAAAGGTCTGGCAATCTACTTCTAAAAGGTCACAGCCTTGAAAACCCTATGGAGTGTAGTTCTACTCTGCAACACATGGGCTTGCCGTGAGTTGGAAGTGACTCAATGACAACTGGTTTGGTTTTTTTTTGGTATGATGAATAAAAATACTATTGAAGCATTGTTCATTTTTCTCCCTTTGCTAAATCAGAGGTTGGCAAACCACGGCCTGCAGACCAAATCCAGCCAGTGGTCTATGTTGGTATAATCCTCAAGTTAAGAGTGGTTTTTACATTTCTAAAGGGTTACAGAACAAAACAAACTAAAAACCAAGAGTATGCAAAGATATGGCTTGACGGGCCTAACAATATTTACTCTCTGACCTTTATAGAAAACTATGCCACCTCTGTGCTAAATCAGTTGAATGGATACATTCTTTAAGCTCAAACAGAAGCAGGAAAAGCATGCAATACATGATCACGATTTAAAAAAAACTCTAATATTTTTATCCTGGACTAACTTAAGGAAAAAGTTAGAATATCTAATATTTAAACCTAATTATTTCATCTGATTTTGAAGATATATATATATCTTTATATATATATACACACACGTATATCATTCAAACATCATGTAAATAAAATCTAATTTTAGCAAGGATCCCTACTCAGTTGATAAGCCTATTTCTAGCATTACATTATCTGTCAGTTTCTTTTACATTTACAAAAAACACTACTAAATACAAAAAATACATAACACAATTACTTAAGTGAAAGAAAATAAAATATCCTAATCAGGCAGATGTACGATGATGTTGGTTTAAAACAAAACAAACAAAAAAAAGCACATACTTACTTATGAGCCCTGAATGTATAGATAGGCTCTACATCGAGAGAAGTACTCCTAAATCAGAGAGAGAAGAGAATTTTTACCACTCTAAGTTTCAGTAGTGAACAGTCTGATTGAACATATGCTGTAAAATCATCTTTAGAAATACAAACATTATGGTAACATACCATTCTAAATTACAGGCTGCATAGAAAGCTTACCTAACACCAATCACATTATTAACATGGCTTCACATGAACAAGATCCTTGTTTGACAATAACACTTTGTTACAGTGCTTTTAGCCTCCGCATAATCTATCTGACTAAAGCAAGAGAGAGAGTCATACTCAGGAGAAACAACGTGGGCTTTGAAGGGACAAAGTTCTGAATTCAATTTCTGGCTCTATCATTAACAGGCTAACTTTAGGAAATTATTTATTCTCTCAGAACTTCAGATTCCTCTACGTTTAAAACAAAACATAAAAATGGGGATAACGCTGAACACCTCACAAGGATTAAATAAAATTCTACAAGTTAAATAAGTGGCCTAGGACAGCCAGTAGGATTTGAATAAATGGTACTTTAATTTCCCTGGTTTTCTATGAAGGTTAATATGTCTATCCTTGATACTTGCAGAAACTAAGTCATCGGTTTATTCATGACTCAGGACACCACAATGATACCTGACAGTGGCCATAATTGTTCATGGAAACTGGAATAAAAGCCAAGTATTTAGAATCTTCTATGCTGCTCGAGAAAAATGTGGCAGTCTGCCTTTATAAGGCTCACAGCCCTGGAAACCCTGTGGGGCAGTTCTGCTCTGTCCTGCAGGGTTGCTATTAGTCAGAATCGACTCCATGGCACACAACAACAACATTGTATTGCAGTTATTTATAAGCGTATGTTATCTTTCCTTATGTCATTTCCAAGCTTTAAGTTCAGAGATAAACAGGCCATATTTTATCTCTGAAGATAAATGAAGATATTATTACTAAGCTACTATCAGCAAGAAACTTGCTTCAGTGTTTTTCTAAATTTTAATCAAGAGTACATGATAAAACATTCACATTCTCTTGTTTAATGTGATGCCCGCTGTGACAAAAGGCACAATTTACTGTCCGGACATAAACTTTCTCTGCTGCAAACATCTGAATCTATATGCAGAGCCATCTGATTTTCAGCAAGACCTATCTGATGCAGACTGATAAATCAGGACTCTTATCTGTCCTATGCATGATGGGAGTCACATAGAAATGCCACTGATTTCTTTTAGATGGGGCAACAGAGGTCCTCTCCATCGGATGTTCACACGCACCTGTGTAATAACAGCAGTCCTTGACACTGCAGAAGGGCTCTTGCTGGGTTCTGTGCCGTGCGGACCCAGGGAAAAGAAGAGCTCCAATAAAAATTCCACCAAGCAGGCTCAGAACCAGCTTGGCGGCTGCTAACAGGGTTTATACTAACTCATGTGTGCGCATGCTTAGAGAGGAGCCAAGCGACCAAGGGACGCACACTAGGAGTTAAGTGATGGCAACAACAGTGCCCTTCTGTCTAGACATACTGGTGGGTATGGAAAGTAGCTAAAGGCTCAAGGCCCAAAGGCAATACCAAAGAGAGGTACCTTCCCCTCTTCTCAACTAGTCTTCCCTCCCCTCCACCCCATAAGCCTGAACTTAGTGAACAACGGTGGAGGGGTATGGGAGAGGGTGCTTTAGTCATTTTAAACATGCCTATACCTGGGTGGTGCAATGGTTAATATGCTCAGCTGCTAACCAAAAGGGTGAAGGTTGAGTACACCCAGAAGTACCTCAGAAGAAAAGCCTGGCAATCTCCTGAAATATCACCCGCTGAAAACTCCATGGAGCATGGTACTACTCAGACACACATGAGGTTGCCATGAGTCGGTACTGGCTAGACAGCAACTGGTACCTGGGTAGTGCAAACAATTAATGCACTTAGCTGCTAACTGAAAGATTAAAGGTTGAAGTCTACCCAGAGGCACCTCAAAAGAAAGGCCTGGCAATCCACTTCTAAAAAAGTCAGCTACTGAAAACCCTACGGAGCACAGTTCTGCTCTGACACACATGGGGTTGCTATGAGTTGAAGCTGACTTGATGGCAACTGGTACTGGTTTACACTGTTTCCAAGCACAGCAGACACCTCAGTAAGTGGCTTCCTCAGTATGACAGCTACTTAATACACTAAATAAAGGACTGTAGGAGCCTGGGTGGCACACACAGTTTGCAACTAGCTGCTAACTTAAAGGTTGGCTGTTCAAACATAGCCAGAGGCTTCACGGAAGAAAGGCCTGGCAAACTATTCCCATGAAGAAAACCCTATGGAGCAGTTCTACTCCGTAACACAACAGCCAAGAAAACCCTACGGAGAAGTTCTGCTCTGCAACACATCGGTACACCATAGGTCAGAGGCCAACTTAACAGAAGCTAACAACAATAACAACATAAGGAGTGTAATCAGTCTTCACAAACCCTGGGGAAACATCAGATGATACTATTTCTCCCCTCCAAGCATAAGTTTTCCAACCTAACAGCAGATTATGAGTATGAAGGAAAAACACTCTAAATTATGTGACACACAAAAATAGGTATACACACAGAAAGCCACATTCTTTGATGACTACCGAGGATGGGAGGGGAAGGAAAGTTGTCTGCTAGATAGCGGACGCTTGTTATTTCTGGTGATGGGAAAAGCAAACGCAACATGGGGGAAGTCAGCACAATTTGATAAAGGTAAATGAAGACACTGAAAAGCATGCAAGAATAAAGGACAATTATAGTAAATGCTATACCCACCAAGCCAAACCCACTGCCAATGAGTCGATTTTGACTCATAGTGACCCTGTAGGACACAGGAGAATTGCCCACAGGGTTTCCACGGCTGTAAATCTTTATAAAAGCAGACTGCTACATCTTTCTCCTGTGGAGCAGCTGGTGGGTTCATGCTGCCCATCTTTCGGTTACCAGCCAAGTACTTTAAACCACTGTACCACCAGGGCTTCTCATATATGCTATAACACATACAATTTTGCAACAAGAGTGATAACAACTAAAAAATAAGTGTGTGGTTACATAGGTAGATGTGTATATGTGTACAGGCAGGTATATGTGAATACGTGCACGTGCACAAAAAAAATACACATAAAAAAATATACAGGTATATTTGTAGGCATAAGTATATACATGTTTGGATGTGTTGGATGTTTGTAGGCATAAGTATATACATGTTTGGATATGCTGCATATATATTCATGTAGATAATAAAGAACACGGGGGCACAATTATGAGGACCTCCTAGACATATCCAAATACCTCACGGGATTGGTTTACTGGGTTAAAGGGCTTGGGACCATAGTCTCATTAGACAACTCTGTCCATTGGCATAACATAGTTCATAAAGATCATGTTCTACATCCTAGTTTGGTGAGTAGCATCTACGGTCTTAGAAGCTTGCGAGTGGCTATCTAAGATACAACTATTGGTCTCTTCCTGTCTGGAGCCAAAAAAGAGTAAAGAAAACTAAGGACTCAGAGAAGTAACTAGTCCACACTAAGAGCCTGCACAAGCCACGGCCTCATCTAGCTTGAGACCAGAACTAGGTGGTGCCCAGCTGCTATTACCTACCGTTCCAAACAAGGATACAACAGCAGGTCTCAGACAGAATGGGAGAAAAATGTAGAACAAAACTTAAATGCCTAAAAAAGATCAGACTTACTGGACTGATAGAGATTACTGGAACCCCCGAGACTACAACCCTGAGATACCCTTTTAACTTGGAAATGAAGCCACCTTTCAGCCAAATAACAGACTGACTTATAAAATAAATAATATTACCTGTGAGGAATGTGCTTCCTTAAACAATCAACTACATCCGAACAAATAGTCAACATTTACCCAAAAGCAAAGATGAGAAGGCAGGGAGGGGCTGGGAAGCGAGATCAATGGAAACAAAACAAACAGAATGAAAATAATGAGAATGCTGACACATTGCAAAAATTGTAACCAATGTCACGGAGCAATTTGTATATAAACTGTTAAACGGAAACCTAATTTCCTACCTAAACTTTAACCTAAAACAAAATAAAATATTTTTAAAAATAAATTATGTGACACATTGAAGAAGAGAGAACAACAAGAGATATTTGGGAAATTTAATACCAAATGTTAAAATAAGGATTTTTATGCTGGAAAAAAAAACATAAATTAAAATATTCAAATCAAGTTAAAGTAGAATATTCTCACTTTTTGGCTGGGGCTGTTTTCTGTAAATTCCACATTTTTAACGTATGGTCTTCTGATGCTGTTATCAAAACAGGCTCAGTGGGGTGGAAAGCAAGGGCTCGAATGCCATCAAAGTGACTTCTTAACGTAAACTTAGGATTCCACGTTTTCCTCAATGCATCTTTATTGTTTGCTATCTATTGAAGAAACAAAACAAAGACACCAACACATTTAATTCAGGACAGGAAGAAAACCTCATTCAACATAACTGTTGCTGATTTGTCATTAAACCATCATACCATGCAACCTCCAAAACAATTTTAAAACAACATCATTTTTAACGTAAATAACCAAACAATAGAAAAAATTAGCAAAATATCAACAGGGGTTTCCTCTGAATATGAAAGGTGTAATAGGGAAACAACATATTTCAATATAAAGCGGGTCAAATAATTTAATAATGTAAATGTGAAAAACAGATCTTTACTAAACCAAACCAAACCTGTTGCCATTGAGTTGATCCCGACTCACAGAGACCCTAGAGAACAGAGTAGAACTACCTCTTTGGGTTTCCAAGGAGTGCTGGTAGATTTGAACTGCCAACCTTTTGGTTAGAAGCCTGAGCTCTTAACCACTATACCATCAGGGTTCCAGATCTTTACTAGGATGATTAAAAAAAGACAAGTAGTTTCAACCTAAATTATAACACAGAAGGAGAAGTTGTGGGGAGATTAGAACTCTTACGCACTGCTGGTGGGAACACAAAATGGTACCACCATTTTGGAAAATGATATGGCACTTCCTTAAAAAGCTAGAAATAGAAATACCATATGATCCAGCAATCCCACTCCTAGGAATATACCCTGGAGAAATAAAAGTCATCAGGTGAACAGACATATGCACACCTATGTTCACTGCAGCACTGTTCACAATAGCAGCAAGGTGGAAACAACCTAGGTGCCCATCAACAAATGAATGGAGAAACAAACTATGGCGCATACACACAATGGAACACTGTGCAACGATAAGGAACAATGATGCATCTGCAAAGCATCTCGCAACATGGATGAATCTGGAGGGCATCATGCTGAGTGAAATACGTCAATCACAAAGGGACAAATATCGCATGAGACCACTACTATAAAACTCCTGAAAAGGTCTACACAAAAAAAGAAACAATCTTTGATGGTTATGAGGGAGTGGGAGGGAAAAACACTAAACAGAAAACAGATAAGTAGTAATTCTGGCAAAGGTAAGGCAGAACACAATACTGGGGAAGCCAGCACAACCTGTACAAGGTAAAGTCATGGAAGCTCCATAGACACATCCAAAGTCCCTGAGGGACTAACTTACTGGGCTGAGGGCTCTGGGGACCATGGTCTCGGGGAATATCTAGCTTCACTGGCATAACATAGTTTATAAAGAAAATGTTCTACATTCTACTTTGGTGAGTAGCACCTGGGGTCTTAAAAGCTTGTGAGCGGCTGTCTAAGATATTCCACTGATTTCACCCCATCTGGAGCAAGGGAGAAAGAAGAAAACCAAAGACACAAGGGAAAGATTAGTCCAAAGGACTAATGTACCACAACTACCACAGCCTCCACCAGATTGATCCCAGCACAACTAGATGGTGCCTGGCTACCACCACTGATTGCTCTGACAGGGAGCACAACAGAAGGTCCCAGACAGAGCTGGAGAAAAATGAAGAACAAAACTCTAACTTACAAAACAAACAAAAAAATAGACCAGACTTACTGGTCTGACAGAGACTAGAAAAACTCTAAGAGTATGGCCCCTGGATACCCTTATAGCTCAGTGATGAAGTCACTCCTTAGGTTCACCCTTCAGCCAAAGATTAGACAGAGCCATAAAACAAAACGAGACTAAATGGGCACAAAAGCCCAGAGGCAAGGATGAGAAGATAGGAGGAGACAAGAAAGCTGGTAATGGGGAACCCAAGGTCGAGAAGGCGAGAGTATTGACATGACATGGAGTTGGCAACCAATGTCACAAAAGAATATGTGTATTCTTTAACAAGAAACTTGTTTGTTCTATAAACCTTCATAAAAAAAAATTAGAACACAGAAACTCTGTAATTTGGGTAATCATTGAAAAAAGAAGTTATCTTAAAATCTGTGAACATTTTACATTTTGATCATGCTTTCAATACTTTCTAATAGGAGCTAAATTTTCTTCATTGAACTGATTATAATTACAAAGCTCATTAACTGAAAGCAAAAACTGTAAAAACTGGATGAGACAATCATTAGACATTACAAAAAAAAAACAGATTCCATTGGTAAATTAAACACATCATTATGTTCCTTTTCTCCATGGTGATGCCATCTCAACAACTAAAAAAATGGCTCTATTTTTTCCATATCAACTAATAGGAGGGCTAAAGAGGTAAATGGCATTTGACTTCACACTAGCACCATATATGAGCCCTTCACATCCTAAGGCTAAAAAACATGGTAGGCTTAAGCAAGAGGGAGGCAAGTGCTCCTAACACTCTAAAGAACTCTATTTACAATAACAAAAACCAACAAAAATAATAGCTGCTATTTTGAGCTTTAGTCATTATTTTGAGCTTTAGTCATTATTTTGAGCATCGCTCAAAGCACTTTGCATGCATTAGCTCATTTACTCCTCATAATGACTCCCTGAGGCAGAAACTAACATTATCTCCACTTGACAGACTAGACAATAAGGCAAAGAGAAGTTTAAGTGACATGCTCAACGAACTCTACAAGTAAATGGAGGAGCTGGGATTCAAACCCATGTAGTCTGGCTTCAGAAGCCACATTTGTAACAAAAACTGTAATTTAGAAACCAGAAATTAAAAAAACCTGTAGAAAATTTTGTATAAGACACATAACAACTGAACTAATAGGAGAACAAAAACATACACAGAACACAAAACATGCGAGGAACCACTGAAAGAACTGGACCTAATTATCCTGGAAAAGAAAAAACTGAGTTGAAACATGTCTACTCTTGTTAAACAGCTGAAAAGTTTTTCTATGTAAGAGAAATTGGATTCTTTCTGAATGCCTTAATGTGGTAGGCAGTGACTAAGATGGCTCTAATGAGCCCTATTTCCTTGTACTTAAACCTTGCATAGTTCGCTCCTCCATTACAGGGTTGGTCTGTGTGACCAATAGAATACAGCAGAAGTAATAGCAAGTTACTTCCAAAATTAGGTATAAAACCTTTCATTGCTCTCTCTTTTTGAGTGCACTTGCACTGGGGGAAGCCAGCTGCCATGCTGAGAAGCCCCATGGAGAAACCAAATGCCAAAGAACTAAGGTCTTCGGCCAATAGCCAGCAAGGAACCAAGGCCTACCAACAACCATGTGAATGAGCTTGGAAGTGGATTATCCCCAAGTGGAGTCTTCAGATGACACTGCAGCCCTGGCCAGTGTCTTTACCACAGTTTCAGAAGAGACCCTTAGCCAGAATCACCCAGCTAAGCTGCTCTCAGATTCCTGACCCACAGAAACTATGACATAATAAAAGGTAACAAACGATTTTTATCTTAAGCTGTTGAGTTTTATAATCTATTTGTTACACAGCAATAGATTACTAATACACTTATAAAACTAGGAACTACTTTCGGAAACAGGAAAACAGACCTAACACCAAGTTTTTCAACCATTAACAGCTATGAGAAAAGAATGAGCTTCCTAGAGGTAGAGGACTAACTTCCATTAGATGATGGATGACCTGTTTGTGGGGTTAGTATAGAGAAAACAAAAGTACCTAATAGGAACTTCTACTGGACTAGGTAACTTGGACCAATTCACAACTGATGACAAGTAGAAACGTAGAAGTAAATATAAAAAATGAAGAACCAGGAAAAAAAAAAAAAAAACAGGCTGGAGAAGGGGGAATCAGAATAGGATCCAGGGAGGACAAAGGCCTAAGGAGGTGATCCCAGTGCTTGGGGCTGTTTTTCTTCAGAACATGTTCACTGATTCCAGAAAGGGATGGCCGAGAAGTCAGGTAGTGCTTTTAATAAACAGCCTTGCTGTGCTGGGGGATACAAGTTGGTGCTCAGGGTCTGCTAAGAAACTGGGGCTTGATAAACCACCCTGCTTTGTGTTATGAGGGTTGTATCATAGACATAAGGATGAATTGTAAAAAGACAAGCCCTTGCAGGGACTGTAGATCAGCTTTAGATTGTCTCAAAAACTAAAAATAGAGTAAGATGATACAGATTTCTAGTGGCCCCAGACACTGAAGAGAGGCAAATTAAAATACACTTTCTGGAGGAAGCTATCATCCTAGGCCTCAAGTTATTGCCACGGACAATTTTTCAAATACGATTATTTGGCCATAGAATAAAAAAAACAATGCACATAAGGCGGTAAGACAACATAATTAAAAACAAGCAGAAACAACAAATAACTATAACTGAACTATAGACTCTCCAATTAAAACTTCAGGTCATAAAAAAATCTAGACTGAAACATGAAAAAAAAAAAAGATAGAAAATACAGAAGAGAAAGAATTGGAGATTTAGAGATTATAGAAAGGAGATCTAACATATGTGTAACTAGAACTCCAGAAAAAGAATGAGTTATACAAAAGCAATATCTGAAGAGAAGTGGCTGAGAACTTTCCCAACCTGATGAAATATACCAAGCCAAGAAGACATAAGAACTTCAAAAAGATTAAATGAAATGAAAACCATACCTTCGATGGCAACTAAGGCATAGAGAATACCAAAAAGATATTCAAAA
The DNA here is from genome assembly GCF_024166365.1 of Elephas maximus indicus. Taxonomy (NCBI): domain Eukaryota; kingdom Metazoa; phylum Chordata; class Mammalia; order Proboscidea; family Elephantidae; genus Elephas; species Elephas maximus. The sequence continues at coordinate 27,519,187 of NC_064844.1, read as the reverse complement.
TATTTTTTAATCATTCAAAAAAATCATATTACCATTAAATGTCCAACAATAGGACTGACAGTTGACTTCGGCAGAAATAAAAGCCAAAAGATAATGAAATAATACATTTAGAGTGCCCAAAATACACGCTGCCAACTATGATTCAATACCCAGAGACAATAATTAACCCACTCAGGTGAAATAAAGACAATTTAAGAAAACTGGAAACTGAGAGACCTGCACACCAGCAGACCTTCATTAAAGAGAAATATTAAAAGTGTTCTTAGAGCAAAAAGAAAGTGAATGGTCAACATGCAGGAAACAATGAAGGAAAGTAAAAATGTAAACATGGATAATCCTAGCTGAATACAGACTGTACAAAACATCTTGTACGGGATAAATATATAGATGAATAAAATATATAACAAGAATAACATGTAAGTTGGGAAAGGGTAAAATAGAGTTCAAAGAGTTCAAAGGTCTTTGCATATTACATTTTGATAAGGATATGTGTGCTAGTCTCTAAACCAAAGAGTATATAAAATCCGAAGTAACAGAGGTGGGAATTTCAATAATAAAAACAAATCAACCCTCAAATAGGGAAAAACTGAGAAAAAAGGGAACCCAAATATATCAGTAATTACCTTAAAAAGGAACAGAGTAAATGCTTCAATTAAAAGACAAAGGTTATTAAAGACTGGATCGAAAAATAAAAGTCAACTAATTGGTGTTTAAGAAAGAAGTAAAATATAAAGATACAGAAGCACTGAAAATGATAAAATCTGTATGTGCAGAATGGAGTATAAGGAGCTTATTTCACCAGAAGGTTACTGTAATTATGAGTGAGAATAAAATGGAGTAAGATGGGAGATGAAAAGTATGGATTTCAGCTGGTTTTAGCGGTAGAACCAACTTGGTAATGGAAAAGTAATACTTTCCTTTATCTAAAAGCAATGAATAAAGTATACTGACTGAAATATGGATCTAGGTAACTTCCATAATTTTAATGTCTAGGTCATGTGGCAAATGTTATTGTTTATATATTCATATTTTCGAAGTCTGCAATTAAAACCGAGCCAAGTTCTACACTTAATAAAGAAGTTTTACCATTGCCTCCTTTCTCTACAAAATCAATTTTTAATTTTAAAAACTGAGTAAAAATAAAACTACCACTCACATCATAAGTTAGTGAATCTGCTTCATTGGCCACAGTAAGACCTGCCAATTCTCCAAGTCCCAGCTCACTTTCAAGGGCTTCATCTGCTCCCATGATGAACGACTTTCCCGAAGATGGAGGAAATGTTAATGCTTCCACTAATAGGGGGAAGACAAAAGAAAAAAAACAAAAAATCTCTAAAGAGTCAACCATTCATCTCATTCACCTGTATCAAATTTTTTATAAGGGTATATATACATTTGATTATTCTTAAATGCTTTTAAATACAATAAAATTCAGTAAGCAGAAAATCCTGAAGAATTGCCTTTTGCATGTCTTAATCACAAGCTAAAGGAATTACCTAATTAAAATATATAACTTGAAACAATACCAGCAGCCTACTGTCCTTTCATTTTCACTATAAAGAAAAATATCACTAAAGAAAAGTAAATCTTAATATTTGATGCCAATTACCCAAATTATTTCTATCAATTACTAAACACATATAACAAGTGGTTCTTTCTGAACACTGCTGGTCTCATTCAAAATAAAATTGGTAATTCCATAACCTGGAGGAATACAGAAAATTACAAATGAAAATGGTTAAAATCATAAAATACGCATATTTGAGACAAAATTAATATACAGTGTTAGAAGTCAAGACTGCCTTCAGGGAGGAGAAAAGGGGAAGTGATTAGAAGGCAATACGGGGAGGACTTGCCCCGGTAATGTTCTACTTCTTGACCTAGGCAGTGGTGACATGGGTGGGTGCATTTTGTGATAATCCACTGACTTAAGTGGAATAAACATTTTTAAAGCATACATTTGAATACTTTCAGTAACTGCCAACTGTGCTTCAAGATGTCAAATTTGTGATAAACTTGAATATCTTTTACTTTGTAACACTGAACATACCAATCCAATTCCTTCAATAACCATCATAGAAAAAAAATTTTTTTTTTTTTTTTGAAGAACCAGTTAAAAGCAAAATGCCAAATTAAAACAGATTTTATTTAACTTGGTCAATAATAAAATGTCACTCTTTCTAAATGAAAATAGAATCTAACAGTCTCAGATGGTCTTCGAGTAGTTTCAAGAGGTGGTTACTTTACCAATGACAAACATTTATAAGCTGATTGATGGAATTTAGTAGTTCAAATTTTGGCTGCTAAAGAGGTAAATGAAAAGAAACAAGTCAATTTAAATTAGTACGTGTAGAAAACTGGATTTGCAAGGTGTTTTTCAGCTTCACGTTCAATCATAGCTAATAATTAATAATATTTATTGAATAAATAAAAGAATGGTTACCTGCTTTTAAAAACAGTAGTGGTAGAAACTCTATTTAAACTCATTATAAGAATAAAGTGAGGAATAAATTAGTAAGACATGTTCAAGCCACCACACAATGATTAAAAATAGGTTTTACTCAAACATACCATACATCATGAGGGGTTCATTTACTAATGAACTCATTAGTAATAATTTCCTATAAAATAATTTACTAATGAGTTCATTTACTAATGAGAAATGGAGATTACTTAAGTACAGCAGCAATTTTCATGCAAAATTTGAAAACAAATGATTCATGGGAGACTATCAGGCTAGGTCTTCAGCCAGGTGTTTTTAGTTTTGTTTTCATTTATAACGTGTCCAGGTATCTTTGTTCAGGTGTGAAATAAAAATGACTCTTCAAAAAAAAGACTAAGATTGACCATACTTACTCTTAGTGTGGTCACTTCCTAGTATTTACCATAGCCTGCTCCAAACCTGTGGTTCTGCTGCTTTTCTATAACCCTTGGCTAAGTTACCAACCAATCCAATACGAAGCATACCGTCTTCATTCTAGCTCATTTCTCTGCCAAGAAACAAGACTATAAGCAACGGGCCCAGACACATTGTCTGGGCTAACGTAACTAATGCTCTAGAAATGGCCGACCAAAACCTGAGAACAAAGGAAGGCAATGACTACTTCCTCACAGACCAGTGAGGAGCCAGCAGACTTCAGGGCTGGAGAAAGCAACAACGCTCTGTGATTTGATTGCTTTCTAAGATGCCTTAGAACTTAAGATATTGGTCACATTTCATTTCCATTTGGTAACTAAACATTACTTGCCCTAATCACCATTTTACAAAATTATTTAACTGTGCGTCTTGAATGTGACATTGCCTTCTGAATTATTAAAATAAAAATAAATAAATGTATGTGCATGTATGCATGCATGCACATACACAACTAAGGCCTCAAGTTCTACAAGTACCTCGTTAAGAAAGCACGCACAGGGTATGGAAGCGTTTCCTAAAAGCAGAGATCAAGGAACACTGGTCACAGGCAATTAAATATACAATCTATTTCTTAAGCGCTTTTTTCTATTTCTGAAAAATCTGCACTGTGGGGAAGGCTTAGGACCATTGTTACAGCAGGTGAGTTAAACATTTAATACTTCAGTTTTAGGTTCTTAAACGTATTTTCTACCAAGGGCACTTTCTGTGGCTTAAATAATGCTTTTGTTCATCTGTCAGTTAGTAAATAGTACATATTCTGCCTCTGTTATTAGAATTCTACACAATTTATATATATGACTCCACATGAAATCTCTGAAAAAATACCATTTTTGAGTTACGAGAATAAGAGAAAATTTTTTCCCCTTTATCTAGACTTGATCTTAGAATAAACTGATTAAAATTCTCGTATCTATGAAGAATGAATCTACTACTGAACATACCTATTGAGGACCATGATTCCCCATCTGTAATTTCCAAGAAATAGGTCTACATCAAATAAATTGTACGTCTAGAGTGTACTGTGTTGATTCTCCATTATTTAATAAATTCCAAGGACACTGTAACTTTAACAAGCAACTAATCTGTAATGGTCAAAAATTTCATTGAAAAAGTATTCCAACCATGATAACCTATACGTCATGGTCCCATTAGTTTTTGTTTCTCAAAAATGTAACTGAATTAAAAAATAAAAGAAGAAACACACGATTATTCCGTGCCTATTAAAGTGGTACACGTACCGTAAATAACTACAATATTCAGAGTCAAGGCATTTTTTAAAATCAAATTTTGAAAAATACTCATTAATCAGGATTACTTTTATGTCATACTGGATTTTCAACTAATATAAATATACATTTAAAAATCAATTTACACCTATAATCACTTCATATATTTACAAATATATAAAATCAGAACTTGTATCTACAAGGCAGAAGGAACTGTATTTATATACCACAAGATTATGCCGTAAAAAGCTAGAAACAACATAAATATCCAAAAGGGGAATGGCTTAGTATCAAATCTAAAATATAATATGTAATGTTAAAATTATAATTACAAAAATCATGTTTATGATTTCATGTTAAGTAAACAGAATTATTCTACACAATGACTATAACTATGTAAAAACGGTACGTATGTGAACAACAGCTGGAAAGGAACAAGAAAAAACAGAAAGCAGAAAATGTAACTAGATTTTTTTAGGTAAGTTTTATTTTTTCTTTTTCATTTATCAGTGATAACTTGCTTCAGTAAAATATTTAAAAATATCAATGAGAGTCTCAAATAAGTATTTACCATCTATTTATAGACTTAATTTTCTCACTGTTTGGAATGGTATATACAGGACCTACCTCATGGGCTCTGTGGAGCTAGGCGATATTCTGAACTAGAATTTACAGCTGGTTTTTAAGTTTATGATCTTTTTTCAAGTCTTAAATATTGAAGTTGGAATTAAACCACCTTGGATCTACGAAAGCCTATGCTTTCTTAGTACAGAAATACTATACAGAGCAAACATTTACAAAATAAAATTCTTCTCTCTTAGAGAGTCCTTTCTAATGACTGAATTTAGATATGTATACCCAAAGTTTTTGTGCTCCAGCGTGTTAAATACTTGCCTTCATCTGCCCTATTTATTTCATGTTCAGGAAGCCTGGCACTGCTGGGTCTGGAAGGTGAACCCACAGATGGCTGCAATGAGGGAAGTTCATCAACATCTCTCAAATTAGCAAGCATATCTTGCAGCTTTGACCTATTGGGCCCTGGCCCAAAAAGGGGGAGGGGGAGACAAAAAAAGAGAAATAGAATTATCCAACTACATTAAAATGGTGCCATAAACTTTATTTACATTTGCCAACATTTACCTTTGATAATGGCACTATCGTGCTGTATTAATAAGAAATAATTATTTTCAGAAGAAACTTTCATTTCTTGAAAACGATTTTACATATACTTTTTAAATTAAGCCAATGAAATAACATCATTATTTGCATGAAAAAGAATGCTCATGTTCAATATGGATCCTTCAAAGTAAGATTATTCTATCAAACCTTTGTATCCTGCTCTAAATGCAGACAGACAGCACAGATCGTAAAGCTACTGTGTACTGAATTAAACGACTTCCCTTTTTGGTTGGTTAAGTTAAGCTGCACTCATTGCCTTACATCCTGAAGCTACGGTACTCGAGATGAAGTCTCATGCCCTGCCAATTACTTACCTGAGCTTTGATCCATCATTCTCCCACATCCCTGTTTTGACTGTTTTATATAGGATAGAGGCTGAAACAGATCTTCGGTAGTTTTTCCTGTTATAAGTTTAATTAAGAATGGGAAAATCTTACCCATAGTCCATCATGGTTTTTTCCTATACCAGCAAAGAATACAAGTATTTTTAAGCAATTTTAACTAATATCTAGAAATCTACTTCAAGACAGTGTAATTGCAATACATAATTTGACTGGAAATATTTCCATTAGACCATATTAAAAAGACTCAAATTTTCTAACAACGAACAGTTCAATTCAAAAATATTTATAGTAGTTTATAAATTAATGCTTCATATACCAAATCGAAGCTTTGGTTCCTTTCTGTTTTCATCATTTCTTTACTCCTTCCTAGACTGTTTTGTTAAGATAACAGGAACTGAGGCGATAAACAAAACATGCTGAACCTTAGTCTACGGTCCCTGTATCTCCAGTGAAAGATGCTAAATTTCTCCTCGAAACAGTCCTTTTTCTTTGCCACACTAAAAAACAATGTGCTGTATGCTTTAATACTGATCAAACCTCCTACACAGGAAATCCAGCTGCTTCTATCAGTAGGAAAACTGTTCCAGTCAAATGGTGCAGTTTTAGACCTTAAGTGCTAAATCCCAACTACAGAGATGCCTTGACATTTGACAAAAAGTGACTAATCAACATGGTAGCAGATGGATTCTATATAAGTCCTGGCTACCTTTCCAATCGAAAGATCTTTTACACTTCGAGACCTTTTACATAGTAGCATAAATGACCTAAAGAAATATATCGACTTTAAGTAAACCCAGAAATTAAAACATTTTCCTTGTTTCTCATGTATGATATATATATTTTTCCAAAATTCCAATTTGATTTTATTATGGCTCTGAAAAGCTATGACAAATCATTTCCCACTATATTTATCCAGAATCAATTTTTTAATCAGTATATTTAGATAAAGGTATAAAATGTTCTTATGTTTTTAATGTTAATCTTCCTCACTGTGACTTAATTTGTATTGAGAAAGCATCAAAAGACAATTTTTCTGTATGGCTGATGCTACGGTAACATCAACGATGATCACTGACTTTCTATCAATTCAAACTAAACATTAGTAAATTCTAACATACTTTAAAGATTTAAAAGTTTTCGACTAACTGCCATGTTGTAAAAGAATATCCTAATAGGAATGGCCAGTTTTGACAAGTATTAGCATCACTATAAAAAGAGAACAGAAAAAGCATATCCTTGCAGTCCTCTGCAACTTTTAAATACTTTCTCATTAAGTGAGATCCTAATCTCAATTTATAATACTTTAATATCACAAAGGATGAAATTCACTACTGCCTTAAAAGGGAGAGCCACGTTCATATTGTCAATGAGAGTGGGAGTATACAAGGTAATTAATATAGCCTTGCTCTCCTAGAGACATGTTTAGGAAAGTTTCCAGGGATGTTTGAAAGGTCTTGTATTTCTATTTTACATAGTTAAGTAGATCTATAATTAAACTTTATTAATAATTTGCATAATAAAAGTTATGCATATATGATTCACAGGGCTAGAAAGTTAATTTTGGCTTGTTTTTGATGCGGTACACATCTGACTGAAAAGAAAAAAGAATTGTTAAGATTATTATAAGTGTAATTGGACAACAATTTTAAATTAGAAAATAAATACTTGCAAAGTTATGCATATGACTGTGCCCTGTATAGCAGATAGTAGTGACAGCAAATGAACTGCGTGGTATGAATACACAGAATATTCAGGGGTAGAAATTAACTTTCTTAATGTCTTCAAGATCTAAAATTATAAGCAATAATTCTGATGGATTGCCAGACTGCCTCAACTACCTGAAATTTACATACTGTTAACAGTGAAAAATCACTGTTGTAATCATGTATGCTATTAAAAATAAAATTATCACTATGTTAGAATACATAGTCCAGCACTATCATGAAGCTCTGTACTTAGTAGTAGTATATATTATGATTCCATAATCATATGTGGGCTTTTTTTTTTAAGTTCATAATCAAAGAGCCATTTAATTTCAACCCCTGAGAGCAGGTGAAAAGGAAAGAGGTCAGGAGCAGAAAAGAAAAAGAGTAAGTAGTTTTAGGAAAACATTGAAAAAAAATTTGGGGATGTGAAAGAGGCAAGATTTATGATTTACAGATACAATGTTTTCCACTTACTCTTCACCCCCTTTTTCCCCTTTCTCTCCTTTTTGTATTGCTCCTTGAGTTTGGTAATTACTCCCTGGTCCACATTCCAGGCTTCAGGCATGAGACACTGGTCTTCCTTTTCTAAACAGAGTAAAACAAATGAAACAGTCTTTTTCAATAAAATACTGAACATTCTAAGTCAATCTGTCTGAATGACATAACAATTATTTTCTTCAGAGTGTCACTAATAGAAAATATACCAAAAACCAAACCCACTGTCATCGAGTCGATTCCGACTCTAGTGACCCTACAGGACAGAGTAGAACTGCCCCATAGAGTAGAACTGCCCCATAGAGTTTCCAAGGAGCACCTGGAGGATTTGAACTGCTGACCTCTTGGTTAGCAGCCGTAGCACTTAACCACTACACCACCAGGGTTTCCAGTAGAAAATACAGCTATTGGTTATTCATTAAAAATGTAAGTCACACAAAATATAATGATCAATTCAACTTCCTAGGTGATAATACTAGATTTCTCTTGAAAGAGACATAGAAAAAATATATATATATAGAAAATTTTGGTGATTTTTAGTAAATTATGCCCAAAGCTTTATAATCAAGAACCCTCACTATCACCCTATTTTCTGAATTCAAGTTAGATCAGATGACTCACAAAAAAACACTTATTAACTTATGAGAGATTAGTATCAAGGTATCAAGAAATTGTATACAACAGTCTTCAATAAGCTTTTCATTTTTAAAATTTTATATTTTTGGCATGTGTACATCAAAAAATGATAATTTTAATTTTACAAACTCTATTAAGTAACAATAGCATTTTGTAAAACTTATTACTCAACCTTTATCCAAAATTTAAAACAATTTAAATGACTTGTTTATAAATTCTTAAAAAGAAGAACAGAAGACTGAGCTTCAAGTAGAAAAGAAATTCAATAACCAATTTTCACTACTTTAGGAAAACAAGATTCAAAGCGTAAATACAAGTTATATTTTAAACTTACTACAAAACAATTTATATACTACATATGTATACATAAAACCAAACTCATTGCTGTCAAATCGATTCTGACTCACCGCAACCCTACAGGATAGAGTAGAACTGCCCCATAGGGTTTCCAAGGCGTGGCTGATGGATTTGAACTGCCGACCCTTCAGTTAACAGTCGAGCTCTTAACCATAATGCTATGTTAAGGGTTAGCTCATAACTCTGGCTTGAACTCAAGACTCATATATCCAAGTGTTCACTCTGCATCTCCATTAGGAAGTCTAAAAGATATCCCAAAACTAAACATGTACAAAACCAAACTCCCCATCTTCTTCCCTACCCAAGCTGTTCCACTCACAGGGTTCTCAATTTTAATTGATGGCAATTCCATACTTCCAGTTGCTCAGACCAAAAACCTGTCTTTCTGGCATATTCCACATCAAATATTTCAGGAAATACTGCTTCCTCTGCCTTCAAAAGACCTCTAGAATCTAATTCTCAACTCACTGCTACCACCCAGATCTTCTGCTAGAATTACTGGGATAATTGCCCACTTGCTTCCATACCCCCAACCCCATCGAGTCTATTCTAACACTGGTTACCCTGTATAGTATACTCTCAACACAGTAGTCAGAGTGACACTTTAAAATAAAAGTCAGATCATGTTATTCCTCAGCTCAAAACCCTCCCATGGCTCCCCATCTCACCAGTAATCTAAGTGGCCCTATCAAAACCAAACCCACTGCAATCGAGTTGATTCTGACGTACAGTGACCCGACAGGACAGAGTGGAACTGCCCCATATGGCTTCCAAGGCTATCATCTTTACAGAAGCAGACTGCTACATCTTTCCCCTGCAGAGCCGCTGGTGGTTCAAACTGCTAACCTTTTGGTTACCAGCCAAGTGCTTTAACCACTGCATCACTGGTTGCTGTAGGGTTGACTCCGACTCATAGAGACCCTATAGGACTGAGGAGAACTGCCCCATGAGATTTCCAAGGAGCAGCTGTTGGATCTGAGCTGCTGACCTTTTGGTTAGCGGCCCAACTCTTAACCACTGTGCCACCAGGGCTCCAGATGGCCCTATATAATCTGGTTATTCCTTATTACATTCCCCATGGATAACCCAGCTCCAGCTACTGTGGCTTCAATGAATTCCTCAAGCATGCCAGAGTTGCTGCTATCTTTGGGCAATAATTCTTCTAATGATTCTGGGGTAAGTAAACCTATCAACCAACCTAGAAGGTATTTTTCAAATAAGTCCAAAGGACTCAGAAGTATAAGTGGTATCTTCCCTTACATGGGAAATTCCAATAAATGAAAAGGAATACACTAATAACTTACTTAATACCTCAATAGGAAAAGTCATTAGAAGATTTAACAAATGCCCCTGACATTATAAACTGTGTCTGATAAGTAAGGGAAATTTAAATTTATCTTGGAATGCATAGCATAAAAGTAAGCAACATAATCTCTCTTCCAGGCTTTGTGTTACTGGGACTGTTGACTGTTTACAGAGAAAGAACATGTACTTCCTTGAGGTGATCATATATAATTCTCATTGTGCAGTGTTACAGGTGGGGAAGAAGGTCACAAAAAGACCTTGTTTTGTTTATAAAAAATATTAGGAAACTTTTTCCTCCCACTTACCCAAGAAACTATTTTATTAGTCATTATAAAATGACCATGTGAGTGTGAGGAAAAAAATTTTGGAAAAAAAAATTTTAACATGAATGAGAGAAAGAAAAAGCATCTTTTTTCCATTTCACTTTAAAATTCTGACTTTCATATTTCCTTCAGAGAAGAAATATGCAAAACATTAGGGTTTAAATTAATGTTTCTGGAGCAAGGGAGAATGAAGAAAACCAAAGACACAAGGGAAAGGCTAGTCCTAAGGACTAATGGACCACAACTACCACAACCACTGCAAGACTGAGTCCAGCACAACTAGATGGTGCCAGCTCCCACCACTGACTGCTCTGACAGGGACCACAATAGAGGGTCCTGGACAGAGCTGGAGAAAAATGTAAAGCAAAATTCTAATGCACACACACACAAAAGACTAGACTTACTGGTCCAACAGAGGCTGGAGAAACCCCGAGAGTATGGCCCCAGACACCCTTTTAACTCAGTAAGAAAGCCATTCCTGAGGTTCACCCTTCAGCCAAAAATTACACAGGCCCATAAAACAAAATTTAAGTTGTCATTCCCAGCATAGTAGACTATATGATTGTCTAATTCAAAATGGCCAATACCAGTCCATTTCAGCTCACTAATGCCTAGGATATCGATGTTTATGAGTTCCATTTCATTTCTGACGATTTCCAATTTTCCTAGACTCATACTTCGTACATCCCAGGTTCCAATTATTAATGGATGTTTACAGCTGTTTCTTCTCATTTTGAGTCATGCCACATCAGCAAATGAAGGTCCTGAAAGCTTCAGTCCATCTACATCATTAAAATCGACTCTACTTTGAGGAGGCAGCTCTTCCCCAGTCGTCTTTTGAGTGCCTTCCAACCTGGGGGGCTCATCTTTCAGCACTGTATCAGACAATGTTTCGCTGCTATTCATAAGGTTTTCACTTGCTAATGCTTTTCAGAAGTAGACTGCTGGGTCCTTCTTCCTAGTCTGTCTTACTCTGGAAGCTCAGCTGAAACCTGTCCTCCATGGGTGACCCTGCTGGTATCTGAATACCAGTGCAATAGCTTCAAGCATCACAGCAACACACAAGCCCCCACAGTACGGCAATAGTCAGACACTCTACTATGCTGGGAATGACAATTTGAAGAGGAACGGTGTTCCACTCCATTGTCAAAAAGAACATTTCAAGATCTATCCTGAATTATGACACTGTCAATGATAGGATAATATCCATACGCCTACAAGGAAGACCAGTTAATACGACTATTATTCAAATTTACGCACCAACCACTAAGACCAAAGATAAAGAAACAAAAGATTTTTATCGGCAACTGCAGTCTGAAATTGACCAAACATGCAACCAGGATGCATTGATAATTACTGGAGATTGGCATGCAAAAGTGGGAAACAAAGAAGGATGGGCAGTTGGAAAATATGGCCTTGATGACAGAAACAATGCCGGAGATCAAATGATAGAATTTTACAAGACCAACAACTTCTTCATTGCAAATACCTTCTATCATCAACATAAATGGCGATGATACACATGGACCTCACCAGATCGAAAAGCTCAGTATCATCAGTCATAACAAGGCCAGGGGCTGATTGTGGAACAGACTATCAATTGCTCATATGCAAGTTCAAACTAAAACTGAAGAAAATCAGAGCAGGTCCAAGAGAGCCACAATATGACCTTGAGTATGTCTCACCTGAATTTAGAGACCATGTGAAGAATAGATTTGACGCATTGAACACTAGTGACCGATGACCAGACGAGTCACGGAATGACATCAAGGACATCATACATGAAGCAAGAGGTCATTGAAAAGACAGGAAAGAAAGAAAAGACCAATATGGAAGTCAGAGGAGACTCTGAAACATGCTCACAAACGTCGAGCTTGTAAAGCGAAAGGAAGAAATGACAAAGTAAAAGAACTGAACAGAAGATTTCAAAGGGTGGCTCTAGAAGACAAAGTAAAGTATTATAATGACACATGCAAAGAGCTGGAGATGGAAAACCAAAAGGGAAGAACGCACTCGGCGTTTCTCAAGCTGAAAGAACTAAGGAAAAAATTCAAGCCTCAATGTTGCCATAGTGAAGGATTCTATGGGGAAATTGTTAAACGATGCAGGAAGCATCAAAAGAAGATGGAAGGAATACACAGAGTCATTGTACCAAAAAGAATTACTCGATGTTCAACCATTTCAAGAGGCAGTATATGATCAGGAACCGACGGTACTAAAGGAAGACTTCCAAGCTGCTCTGAAGGCACTGGCAAAAAACAAACACACAAAAAACAAAACAAACCCATTGCTGTGGAGTCAATTCTGACTCGCAGTGACCCTATGGTGAAAAACAAGGCTCTAGGAATTGATGGAATATCAATTGAGATGTTTCAAAAAACGGATTCAGCACTGGAGGTGCTCACTTGTCTATGCCAAGAAATATGGAAGACAGCTTCCTGGCCAACTGACTGGAAGAGATTCATATTTATGCCTATTCCCAAGAAAGGTGATCCAACCGAATGCGGAAATTATAGAACAATACCATTAATATCACACACAAGTAAAATTTTGCTGAAGATCATTCAAAAAATGGCTGCAGCAGTATATCGGCAGGTAACTGCCAGAAATTCAGGCTGGTTTCAGAAGAAGACGTGGATCCAGGGATATCATTGCTAATGTCAGATGGATCCTGGCTGAAACCAGAGAATACAAGAAAGATATTTACCCGTGTTTTATTGACAATGCAAAGGCATCTGACTGTGTGGATCACTGGGTAACACTGTGAAGAATGGGAATTCCAGAACACTTAATTGTGCTCATGAGGAACCTTTACATAGATCAAGAGGTGGTTGTTCAGACAGAACAAGGGGATATTGATTGGTTTAAAGTCAGGAAAGGTGTGTATCAGGGTTGTATTCTTTCACCATACCTATTCAATCTGTATGCTGAGCAAATAATACGACAAGCTGGACTATAGGAAGAAGAACGGGGCATCAGGATTGGAGGGAGATTCATTAACAACCTGCGTTATGCAGATGACACAACCTTGCTTGCTGAAAGTGAAGAGGACTTGAAGCACTTACTGATGAAGATCAAAGACCACAGCCTTCAGTATGGATTGCACCTCAACATCAAGAAAACAAAAATCCTCACAACTGGACCAATAAACAACATCATGATAAACGGAGAAAAGGTTGAAGTTGTCAAAGATTTCATTTTACTTGCATCCACAATCAACAGCCATGGAAGCAGCAGTCAAGAAATCCAATGATGCACTGCATTGGGTAAATCTGCCGCGAAGGACCTCTTCAAAGTGCTGAAGAGCAAAGATGTCACCTTGAAGACTAGGGTGCACCTGACCCAAGCCATGGTATTTTCAATCACATCATATGCATGTGAAAGCTGGATAATGAATAAGGAAGAACGAAGAATTGATGCCTTTGAATTGTGGTGTTGGCAAAGAATACTGAACATACCATGGACTGCCAAAAGAACGAACAAATTTGTCTTGGAAGAAGTGCAACCAGAATGCTCCTTAGAAGGAAAGACAGACATACTGGGTCTTACATACTCTGGACATGTTGTCAGGAAGTATCAGTCCATGGAGAAGGACATCATGCTTGGCAAAGTACAGGGTCAGTGGAAATGAGGAAGACCCTCAACGAGGTGGACTGACACAGTGGCTGCAACAATGAGCTCAAGCGTAACAACAATTTTAAGGATGGCACAGGACCAGGCAGTGTTTCATTCTGTTGTGCACAGGGTCGCTATGAGTCAGAACTGACTTGACGGCACCTAACGACGACGACGACATAAAACAAAATCAGACTAAATGGGCACACCAGCTCAGGGGCAAGGACAAGAAGACAGAAAGGGACAGGAAAACTGGCAGCGGGGAACCAAAGGTCGAGAAGGGGAAAGCGTTTACATGTCATGGCACCGGCAACCAATGTCATAAAACAATATGTATATTGATTGTTTAATGAGAAACTAATTTGCTCTGTAAATCTTCATCTAAAGTACAATAAAAATAAATTAGTATTCCAATGTTTACAACTAAAAATATTAAAAAGTTCTTCATTTTAGCCAAAAGTATTATGTGTGTTCTCGTCTTATAAGATTTTACTAGTGGTATATCCACATCTAAATAATAATGAATAACCCTACAAAACAATTTTATATCATGTTATTATCTTAACGGACAAAATATTAAATGAAAATCTATTTCAAACAAGAAACCACTTGTTTCTTGTTTGATCTTTTGAAAACAGTGCAAGTTTTTATAATCTTAAAACAATGGCAAAATGATTAGCAATATTACATTCTTTCAATAAATAAATATTTGCTCAAACATTAGGCCACTGGGGATCTATTTAAACAATCTACCAAAATGTTCTTGAGTTTCAAAGGGGGAAAAGCAATCAGTACAAACCATTAGTCTCAACCTAAACTATCTTCATAAAAATTCTAATACAAACTTATTTATGTAATAGTTACATACATAAATGAAATAGTTATATAAAATAGCTATATATTTTAACTGAGAATCAAGATATCTTTATCAATATTTGTTTTTCATATACACATCCAATTTTTAAAATTTACTTTATACCAAAAAAATCATCAAGGTTTATAATTTTAGCTGATTTATCATTCAATATCAACTTTAGTTCTTGAAAGTATAATACACAATCTACATTTAAAGTAGTTGCCTGAATAAAGGTGAATAAAAATTCTAATAAAAAAATAACTTCAACACACACCATCAGTTACCTTTTCTAACGGCGACTTTTTTTAAAACGACTCCTCTACAGTTTACGTGTTTTAGTTAAAATTCTCAAAGATTAGCAAAAGAATCAATACCTTATTTAAATTTAACAGAAAATTTAATGTTAAAATTCTAAATTATCGGCTCATTAGTGCTTTAGTATATTTTAACTAAGGCTTCTATACAGCTGTATCTACAATGACATGAATTTGTATTGAAATAAGTAAATATTTTATAACTTTCTAATTAGCAAATCAATGCATCCTAAAATCACATCGAGGGCTGTCAGAAAATTGCAAACTACTTTTTTACAGATGCAAAACAAAAGACAGGATTTGAAATCTAGTTTGGTTAAGTGCTTAAAAGTGAAATAATTCAAAATAGAGAAATGGAAATAATTTAACCTTCGACACGTTTGTATCTTAACTCTCTGCTATCCTAAAACACAAGCCATAAAAGTAGATCTCATTACCAAATTTTAATATGTAATCTTATTTCCTCTGTACAAGGGCTAAGTTCAGTGACTCTAACTTCTTGGTGGCAGAAAATGTGTAACAAATATTTTCCAGTTAAAAGTTAAAGGTTACCAAATAATGTTCAACTTTAAAAACTTGTTAAATATAAGGTTTAGTAAATGAATATATAAGTAATTCCTATTGCACTGGGCTATTTAACAAACCTGTGAAGGCATACTAAGTTAGTCATATTCACACCCATGGATGTGTGAATACTGCAGAATTTATGTGCCTAAAGTGCAAAATCTGCTCTGCACTTAAAAAAAGGGGAAACCACATCCATCTCTTTTATCTCAAAGGAGCAAGAAATTCTTAATTCCTTTCTAAATAAGTCTTAATGTGATCTGATTTTAGATCACAGGAGCAGGAGGCCAGCAGTTAACATGTCAGTTGCTAAGTGAAAGCCTAGTGAGTTAGCTATACAGCTGAATAGAAACAAGGAACTTTTCATTCTTACTTTTCCTCAATGTATTTACTTTGATGGAAAACCAGCTTCCTAAACCCTTCATGAGGAAATTGTGCAATTTTATTTAACACGAAATGTACAGGACACGGTAAACTTTCAACTTCAAAAACAAAGAAGAAATATCCCTTGCTATCGGGCTGAAAAAAACTTCAAAGTAGGAAGTTGTATCAGATCATCAGCAGAACTAGATTGTGCAGTAGAAAAATTACGGCTGTGGAAAAAAATTGCTTCATCCATTGTTTTAATGAATACAGCATTCAGGGTTTTAATGTCAACATGTTTTAAGCTGGCCCCTAAGGAAAGCCCCAAGGAGAAATGAGGATAGTTACTGATGTTCTAACCTTAACCTGTCCTTAAAGTACACAGGATTATGAATTAAGTTATGGAATTCCTCAACTTCAACAGAAAATTCTCTCTCTCTCTCCCTCACACACACACACAATGGAATCAATTACTTTTGAAGAATTTATCACAATCCTACTTTATTGACAGGGATAATGCATTTCCAAACTACTAGATGACCTATTAGAAGTTTTAACTCCTGTTTTATGTTTAAAATGTTAAATTCTTTTAAAACAATTTGAGAAAAATAATTCTATGTCTTGTACAAACTGACAAAACCTGATAGAATGAGTAACTTTCCAACTTCCAGTTCTTTTTTGCATAGAGGATGCCAGGCATAAGATCTCTAAAATTCTCTCTTACCTCCTCATACTCAACAACCACAAAATCTAGATTTGCAAATTCTATTCTCTAGGTAGAAAACAAATAATAATATGTATATGAATACAAATTCTTCTCAGACGGGACTGTTTATAATAAAAAAGATTAGGTAACTAGTTACACAACATTCTTTAAACACACAAACACTGGATATCAAGAGATGACAACAGTAAAAAGTCTACAGGAAGTTCAACATTTCAACATTATAAGAGATTTCAAGGGTCCTTTAAGATGCTGCCCTGTTGGAAAACATCCGTTTGTTTTATTAACCTCTCTGGTTGAAACCGCCATGCTCCCTTACCCCAGTCTGTTCCGTCGCCGGCACTTCTAGATTCACTGTCTCCTTCGTCTGATGTAACCAAGAAGTCAAACTCCTTTAGAGCTTCTTTTGTATCTCTATCTTCACTGCTGTCAGGCAGTATTTTTTTCCTAACAATCTAATGAAAAAAACAAAATGCTACATTAAAATACTAAGATAGATTACAGATTTAAATAACGAAGATGGTGTCCCTTTACAATTGCATGGGAAAACACAATCGATTATTTTCTTTTTCAGAAAGTGTATTTTTGTTGTGTTAAATAATTGTATACCTACACGACTCAGTGAAAAACACAGATTATCATTTGGAAAAGACATGCATTATACATTTTAAAACAGTAAACTTTGTTCAATATCAGGTATCATGAATTGCTTTAAATAAACGAATTAATTGAACTATATACTGAAATTATTGAAATATAAGACACCAATTTACCACGGAAATCACAGACAGATGAAAAATGTCTCTGACATACTGAATTATGAGGATCACATACAAATTTTACACTTCTTGGATGCAGTCTCTGCAGTTTGCAGACATTCTAATCTAACCAAAAGATGAGACAGTTTATAAAACATTTCAAAATTTTTACAGAATACGACCATGATAAATTTTAACTCTACTACATCACAAAACCTAAAACCATGAATGCTACAAACTCCAAAACACATGCCTCAAGATTTATAAGGTAGGGGGAAAAAGGTTTGCATTATTTCTGCTGTCCTAACCTTGCATCAATTTTCTTTAATAACTCTATCTATATTCAATTATTTTTCCTAAAATTTTGACCTCTTAGAGTTGAGATCTGACTTAGATTAATTAGCAAATCTGATATGGGCTATTATGACTCATTTGTATACATTTAGGAGTAGATGTGGTTTCTTTGCTCTATATGCCAATGCACTTCATGAATAACCTCCTCTTGGTCACCTCCACCACCAGACACTCAAAGAAATTAGGATGACTGGTTTGAAGTTTCTTTAAATAAAACAGACTCAATATTTTAACTTTTCAAGATTTTAGCTTCTTCACTTCACGCAAATTGAGACTAACATGACCTAATCAAACTTCAACAAGGACACTTACGAGTAGTTTAAAATTACAGAGGTTCAACAGACAGGCTAGAAAAGGCAAGAATGTCCAGAAATAGACCCTAAGAGATAACAAATACCTGGTTTATGTAGCCTTGTTACCAGGCTCAACTAGTACCACTTATTAATAATAGCACTTATCATCTGAGACCAGATACAGTCTCAGAAATCCTTCTCAAAGCAACACTCCGGGAAGCCACTGCCAACGGAACAGAGCTGGCACACTAGAATAAACCTATCTTAGCTATCTTGTTATATATGAAACTAAATAGGAGAAATCAAGAATTATTTAACAATGCTGGAATAATTTGTTAACAATTTGGAACACTTCAATAAAATCAACATACACTTTTATGTTTACAGCATGTCCCAATCAACTATCTAACAAATCTGTTAAACAAACAAAAAGAACACCATCAGTTTGGCAGACTGTGAACAGAAAATTCACGCTGAATGTGCAATACTCTGTATTTACAACCATATGTCCATAACCTGTTCTAATCTTTCCTACGCGGCCAGACTAAGGCAGAAAAGTGTTTCTGACGACTTATACCAACAGAAGACGCTGATCCTCATAGTATCAAATGCAAGAGTACTGACTAATCCTTATGCTTCTAACCTAAAGGCTTGATCCCTCCATTTCCCTGACCCTGATGAGACCCCCAGCTATAAATTCAGAGAGACCATCACCAACATCTTGAGATGCAAAGTCCTTGTTCTCACTGCCCCCCACCGCCCCCCATGAAAAGGCAGGGACAATCCAGAAGTATCTGGAATCTCAAAGTGAAAGTATGAACGTATTGTCAACATTCCTTATTGCTAAATATGGTACCGAGTAAACATCAACTCAGGAAAAAATCTGTTCCTAGGCCTCATCTCAGTATAACCTTACAAAGAATGAAGATAAGCAGGAAGATAAGGCAGCAAGGACATTAGTACAGTATCTGAGATACAGTATAGCAAAGAGAAAGAACCAGTATTTATCTCCTTCCTGATAGTTGATTATCAATAACCCTTTTCACATCTTAACGTTAAGAAAGGTAAACTAACTTCCATGCCCCTATACTCTTCCCCTCGTCTGTGTTGTTGTAGTTGTTAGGTGCCATCAAGTCGGTTGTGACTCACAGCAACCCTACGCACAACAGAAGGAAACACTGCCCGGTCCTGAGCCATCCTTAAAATCATTATGCTTGAGCTCATTGTTGCAGTCACTGTATCCAAACACCCCGCTGAAGGTCTTCCTCTTTTCCGCTGACCCTGTACTCTACCAAGCATGATGTCCTTCTCCAGGGACAGATCCCTCCTGATAACATGTCCAAAGAATGTAAGATGCAGCTTAGCCATCCTTGCATCTAAGAAGCATTCTGGCTATACTTCTTCTAAGACAGATTTGTTCATTCTTTTGGCAGTCCATAGTGTATATTCAGTACTCTTCGCCAACACCACAATTCAAAGGCATCAATTCTTCGGTCTTCCTTATTCACTCTCCAGCTTTCACATGCATATAATGTGATAGAAAATGCCATAGCTTGGGTCAGGCACACCTTAGTCTTCATCAAGGTGACATCTTTCCTCTTCAACACTTTGAAGAGGTCCTTTGCGGCAGATTTACCCAATGCAATGCATCTTTTGATTTCTTGACTGCTGCTTCCATGGCTGTTGATTGTGGATGCAAGTAAAATGAAATCCTTGACAATTTCAATCTTCTCTCCGTTTATCATGATGTTGCTCATTGGTCCAGTTGTGAGGATTTTTGTTTACTTGATGTTGAGCTGCAATCCATACTGAAGGCTGTGGTCTTTGATCTTCATCAATAAGTGCTTCAAGTCCTCTTCACTTTCAGCAAGCAAGGCTGTGTCATCCGCATAATGCAGGTTGTTAATGAATCTCCCTCCAATCCTGATGCCCTGTTCTTCTTCATACAGTCCAGCTTCTCGTATTATTTGCTCAGCACACAGATTAAATAGGTATGGTGAAAGGATACAACCCTGACACACACCTTTCCTGACTTTAAACCAATCAGTATCCCCTTGCTGTGCCCGAACAACTGCCTCTTGATCTATGTAAAGGTTCCTCATGAGCACAATTAAGAGTTCTGGAATTCCCATTCTTTGCAATGTTATCCATAGTTTGTTATGATCCACACAGTCAGATGCCTTTGCATAGTCAATAAAACATGGGTAAACATCCTTCCGGTATTCTCTGCTTTCAGCCAGGATCCATCTGACATCAGCAATGATATCCCTGGTGCCACGTCCTCTTCTGAAACCGGCCTGAATTTCTGGCAGTTACCTGTCGATACACTGCTGCAGCCATTTTTGAATGATCTTCAGCCAACTTTTGCTTGCGTGTGATATTAATGGTATTGTTCTATAATTTCCACATTCGGTTGGGTCACCTTTTTTGGGAATAGGCATAAATATGGATCTCTTCCAGTCAGTTGGCCGGGAAGCTGTCTTCCATATTTCTTGGCATAGACGAGGAAGCACCTCCAGTGCTGCATCTGTTTGTTGAAACATCTCAATTGATATTCCATCAATTCCTGGAGCATTGTTTTTTGCCAATGCCTCAGAGCAGCTTGCACTTTCTTCCTTGAGTACCATCGGTTCCTGATCATATGCCACCTCTTGAAATGGCTGAACATCGACTAATTCTTTTTGGTATAATGACTCTGTGTATTCCTTCCATCTTCTTTTGATGGTTCCTGTATTGTTTAATATTTTTCCCATGGAATCCTTCACTACTGCAACTCAAGACTTGAATTTTTTCTTCAGTTCTTTCAGCTTGAGAAATGCCGAGTGTGTTCTTCCCTTTTGGTTTTTTATCTCCAGCTCTTTGCACATGTCGTTATAATACTTTACTTTGTCTTCTCTAGATGCCCTTTGAAATCTTCTGTTCAGTTCTCTTACTTCATCAATTCTTCCTTTTGCTTTAGCTGCTCAACGTTCGAGAGCAAGTTTCAGTCTCCTGTGACATCCATCTTGGTCTTTTCTTTCTTTCCTGTCTTTTCAGTGACCTCTTGCTTTCTTCATGTATGATGTCCTTGATATCATTCCACAACTCATCTGGTCTTCGGTCACTAGTGCTCAGTGCATCAAATCTATTCTTAAGATGGCCTCTAAATTCAGGTGGGATATACTCAAGGTCATATTTTGGCTCTTATGGACTCACTCTGATTTAACTCAGTTTCAGCTTGAACTTGCATATGAGCAATTGATGGTCTGTTCCACAGTCGGCCCCTGGCCTTGTTCTGACTGATGATATTGAGCTTTTCCATCATCTCTTTCCACAGATGTAGTCAGTTTGATTTCTGTGTGTTCCATCTGGTGAGATCCACATGTATAGCCGCCGTTTCTGTTGGTGAAAAAAGGTATTTGCAAATGAAGAATTCATTGGTCTTGCAAAATTCTATCATTCTATCTCTGGCATTGTTTCTATCACCAAGGCCATATTTTCCAACTTCTGATACGTCTTCTTTGTTTCCAACTTTTGCATTCCAATCGCCAGTAATTATCAATGCATCTTGATTGCATGTTCGATCAATTTCAGACTGCAGCAGCTGAAAAAATCTTCAATTTCTTCATCTTTGGCCCTAGTGGTTGGTGCGTAAATTTGAATAACAGTCGTATTAACTGGTCTTCCTTGTAGGTGTATGGATATTATCCTATCACTGACAGCGTTGTACTTTAGGATACATCTTGAAATGTTCTTTTTGACAATGAATGCAACACCATGCTTATTCAAGTTGTCATTCCCAGCATAGTAGGCTATATGATTGTCTGATTCAAAATGGCCAGTACCAGTCCATTTCAGCTCACTAATGCCTAGGATATCGATGTTTATGAGTTCCATTTCATTTTTGGTGATATCCAATTATCCTAGATTCATACTTCTTACATTCCAGGTTCCAATCATTAATGGATGCTTGCAGCTGTTTCTTCTCATTTTGAGTCATGTCGTATCAGCCGATGAAGGTCCCGGAAGCTTTACCCCATCCACGACATTAAGGTTGACTCTACTTGAGGAGGCAGCGCTTCCCCAGTTATCTTATGAGTGCCTTTCAACCTGGGGGGCTCATTTTTCAGCACTATATTAGACAGTGTTCCACTGCTATTCCTAAGGTTTTCACTGGCTAATGCTTTTCAGAATTCAGTGCCGGGTCCTTCTTCCTAGTCTCTCTTAGTCTGGAAGCTCAGCTGAAACCCGTCCTCCACGGTTGACCCTGCTGGTATCTGAATACCAGTGGCATAGCTTCCAGCATCACAGCAACACGCAAGCCCCCACAGTACGACAAACTGGCAGGACAAAAAAAGACAAGATGTGAATATACCCCTGGGGTGGGAATTTGAGCAAAATAAACTCTCCTAAACGGAAAATGAATTGGTAGTCAACAGTACTGGGGGAGGAGGTTAGAAGTACAAGGATCATCCATGAGGTCACCTGCTAGTGACCTAACTGGATTGTTCTTACCTTGGCTATCTATTAAAAAAAAATTGTTAAGGTGGTGCAGAGATAATGTATTGTTCTGTAAATGAGTCAAAGATGGCCTCTATGTACTGGCCCCAGGTTATCAGTTTCTTCATATCAAGCTAAGGCCCGTAAGTCCAAGAAGCTTGCCTGCCTGCCTGCTGGTGCCAAACTCAAATTTTTGCACATCTAATTGTTTTAAAAATAGTCTGAACAAGCAGCTCTTTAGTTATTCAGAGCCTGTCTGCTTTGAATACCCAGCAAAACTGCCCGAACATTTGCTAGCCAGAGATTGGATGAAGACTGCAGGTACAAAGACTCCCCGCTGCTGCTCTTTAGAGCTCTCTGACCCACAGTCTACCCAACTTGCTGTTTGAGGGACATCACTTAGGACGTGTGACACCCCTCCCCCACCCAGGAGTTCTCTTGCTTTCTTCCCCTTGTGGTGGCTTCTAGCACAATTTGCCTCTGGAGGGCCTCCTGCTATGGAGTACTATCCCTGCATTCCAACTGTCATTCCATCAACGCCAAAAAAATAGCTTGTTGTGCAACACTGCCATCTTGTGGACGCATCTTTTTCTATGATCAGCCCCCAAAACAGGTACATAAAACCATCCTATGTAATATGCATGTTTTTTCATCCTGATAAAACATAAAAACTATCTTTCTAAGGAAATTTGATGGACTTGCCGACACTAAAATCTAAAGCTGCAAAACCTATTTCCAGTAAGCTATTATTTACAATAATGGGGAAGAGGAAGGGAGAATAACGGGATGGAATGAGTTATTCCAAAAGAAAGCCAGGTAGGAACATTAATATGAGATAAAACAGACTTTAAGGCAAAAAGCTTCAATAGGGATACAGGCTCATAATTTAATGATAAAAGGAATTTATTAGAGAGAGGTAAAAATTCTGAATCTGTCTGATTGGACATAACCTCACTCCGTGAACCTTTGTTAACAAGCCTAACAACAACTGTATCCTCCTGACCTTTAGGATGGCACTTTACTAAGAAATGGAGAATGGATGGATACACACACACACACTTCTCTCTGTCTAGCTATCCACACATATATCATGTAAAGGCTCCACGCCTCCACATGTAAAAGGATTCTATAAGACAAACCACACAAAAAATGTGAGAGAACATGAAACAGACAATTCACAGAAGAAATGAGTCATTACGCACAAGAAAAATGTTGCTCATTATTATAATATTAAGGACAAGAAAATATGCTCAACATATTAACGCATTAACCAAAGAAACAGGCAAATGTTCTCCCTATCAGACTGTCAAACATCTAGCATCACTGAGGATACGGGGAAAATGGCACACGTACTCCTGGTGCAAGAGTAAACTGGTATAACCTTTATGGAAAGCAGTCCGGAAGTTTATCTGACAAAATTTAAAGGAGTATACCATTGTTGGGGCGCTGGTGGCACAGTGGTTAAGCGTTTAGCTGCTAACCAAAAGGCTGGCAGTCCTAATCCACCAGCCGCTCCTTGGAAACCCTAAGGTGGAGTCCTACAGGGCTGCTGTGAGCCACAATCGACACAACAGCTTAAGGTTTGGTTTGGCTTTGATACCACTGTTGCTGTTGTTATGTGACCTCAAGTAGATTTCAACTCACAGCAAGCCCATGTGACTGCCCCATGGAGTTTTCTTGGCTGTAATCTTTATGGAAGCAGATCTCCAAGTCTTTCTCTCGCAGAGCCACTGGTTAGCAGCCCAGTGCTTAAACAACATGCCACCAGGGCTCCTTAAAGACTGGGTAGTGATTAAAAAATTCATTTTCCCTGTCATTGTCTATACAGCTCACTGATTTTTCTTTTACTACAGTAAATTAAGACATGTTATTGACTTCTTTGAATAAGAAAAAAACTGTGGATGATTGCCTAAAGCTCCAGTAATACCCATGGCAGGACTGCATCAGCAGAGCACTACTGAACGGTGGCCCAGAGAACAAGTCTGAAGCACACAGATTATACTTAAAAAAAAAAAAAAAAACTTAGAGAGCACTTTATAGTTAAATCATTTTCATACACACTGTTTCATTTTTTCCTCACAAAATCCTATGGGGATAAGCTATAATGTCCATTTTACAAACTAATAAAACTAAGATAAACTATTAAGAAGCACAGATAATCAGCGGCAGAACTGGGATTTAAACCCAGGCTTCTGGCTACAGGTTTAGTTTGCCTGATATCAGTGGTGTTAGTAGGGCTGGTGTCACCTAGTGCAGTAATTCATGGTGTCACTCCTCCGATACCAGACCATACAGAATCTTTAGTAATGTTTTATGGACTATTATTACTCGTAAACTGTAATTTCCATGTATCGCTCCTTCTTTACCTTTAAATACTACTTCATTCTCAAAAAAGTTATTGATACAGATTCACCAATACTAATTACCACAACTGTTGGTGTTATTGTTATTAGATGCCGTCAAGTCAGTTCTGACTCACAGTGACCCTATGTACAATGGAACGAAACAGTGCCCAGTCCTGCACCATTCCTCATAATTGTTGCTATGTTTGAGGCTACTGTTGCAACCACTGCATCAATCCATCTCACTGAGGATCTTCCCCTCTTTCACTGACCCTCTACTTTACCAAGCATGATGTCCTTCTCCAGGGACTGGTGCCTCCTCATAACATGTCCAAAGTATGTGAGATAACGTCTTGCCATTCTCACTTCTAAGGCAATCTGGCTGTACTTCTTCCAAAACAGATCTGTTTGTTCTGGCAGTCCATGGTATATTCAATATTCTTCACCACTAGCACCATAGTTCAAAGGCATCAATTCTTCTTTGGTCTTCCTTATTCATTGTCTAGCATTGACATAGATATGAGGTGACCAAAAATACCATAGCTTGGGTCAGGCACACCTTAGACCTCAAAGTGGTATCTTTGCTTTTCAACACTTCAAAGAGGCCTTTTGCAGCAGATTTGTCCAATGTAATACACTGTTTATTTCTTGACCACTGCTTCCATGGGCATTGATTACAGATCCAAGTAAAATGAAATCCTTGACAACTTCGATCTTTTCTCCGTTTATCATGATGCTGCTAATTGGTCCGCTTGTGAGGATTTTTGTTTTCTTTATGTTGAGGTGTAGTCCGTATTTAGGGTTGTATCCTTTGATCTTCATCAGTAAGTGCTTCAAGTCCTCTTCACTTTCAGCAAGCAAGGTTGTGGCATCTGAATATCGCAGGTTGTTCATCAGTCTTCCTACAAACCTGATTCCATGTTCTTCTTCACAGTTTAGCTTCCTGGATTATCTGCTCAGCATACAAACTGATTAAATATGGTGAAAGGATACAACTCTGACGTGCACCTTTCCTGATTTTAAACCATGCATATCCCTTTGCTCTGTTCAAACGACAGCTTCTTGGTCAATGTACAGGTTCTGCACGAACACAATTAAGTGAGCTGGAATTCCCTTTCTTCACAATGTTATTCATAATTTGTTATGAACCACACAGCTGAGTGCCTCTGCATAGCCAATAAGACACAGGTAAACAACTTCCTGGTATTGTCTGCTTTCAGTCAAGATCCGTCTCACATGAGCAGTGATACGCCTCATTCCATGTCTTCTTCTAAATCCAGCTTGAATTTCGGGCAGTTTCCTGTTGATGGACTGCTGCAAGTGCTTCTGAATTATCTTCAGCAAAACTTTACTTGTGCTATTAATGATATTGTTTGATAATTTCCACGTTCTGTTGGATTATCTTTTTTGGAACGTGCACAAATATGGATCTCTTTCAGTTAGTTGGCCAGGTGAGCTGTCTTCCATATTTCTTGGCATATGAAAGTATGCACCTCCAGTGCTGCATCCGTTGGTTAAAACATCTCAGTTGGTATTCTGTCACTTCCTGGAGCCTTGTTTTTCACCAATGCTTTCAGTGTAGCTTGGACTTCTTCCTTCGGTACCATCAGTTGATGCTGGGGAACTGCCTAATTTAAATTATTCTACAATTAAACATATTTAATTTAAATTAACAAATTTAATTATTTAACTAAATTAAGTTTGATTTTTAAAATTAACTTTAATTTTATAACGATTGATATTTAGAGAAATAAAGAACTCAAATCTAAAATCAGGATTGCTTTCATAAATGTAAACATCTAACACAAGAGGAGACTAAAATGATAATAATACGGCCATAAAGGTGTATGCAAGAGTTCTTGGAATATTAAGGAGGATCAACTTAAGATTCTATTTCTCTATGTAAAGTTAAACTGGTTTTTTAACATTTCCTTTTCCTTTCATAAACTCTACATCTTCATGTTTGTACCCTTTACTCTTTTAAAATTTCCAGTGAATGAAAACTCTACTCAACAGATTGTTTTTGTTTTTAATTATTGTGATGGTTTAGGTTGTAAATTCTCCGCGGTTTGGCAGTTATGATGTAGTTTGGCAGCTTTGTAATGATGTTGGATCGCTTTTCTTTGGAATGGGCACAAACATGGATCTCTTCCAGTTGGTTGGCCAGGTAGCTACCCTCCAAATTTCTTGGCATAGATAAGTAAGTGCTTCCAGCGTTACATTCATTTGTTGAAACATCTCAATTGGTATTCTGTCAATTCCTGAGCCTTGTTTTTCGCCATTCCCTTCAGTGCAGCTTGGACTTCTTCCTTCAGTACCATTGGTTCTTGATTACATGCTACATCCTGAAATGGTTACGGAAACCCTGGTGGTGTAGTGGCCAAGAGCTACAGTTGCTAACCAAAAGGTCAGCAGTTCGAATCCACCAAGCACTTCATGGAAACTCTATGAGGCAATTCTATTCTATCCTATAGGGTCACTAAAAGTCAGAATTGACTCGACAGCAAAGGGTTCAATGGAAGATGGTTAAACAATTCTTTTTTGGTACACTGGCTCTGTGTATTCCTTCCACCTTCTTCTGACGCTTCATACATTGTTCAATATTTTGCCCATGGAATCCTTCAATATTGCAACTTGAAGCTTGAATTTTTTCTTCAGTTCTTTGAACTTGAGAAATGTCAAGCATGTTCTTCTGTTTTGGTTTTCTAACTCCACGTCTCTACACATTTCATTACAATACTTTCTTTTGTCTTCTCAAGCTGTCCTCTGAAATCTTCCGTTCAGCTCTTTTACTTCATCATTTCTTCCTTTCGCGTTAGCTACTCTACGTTCACAAGCAAGTTTCACAGTCTCTCCTGACATCTATTTTGGTCTTTTCTTTCTTTCCTGTCTTTTTAATGACCTTTTGCTTTCTTCATGTATGATGTCATCACACAACTCATCTGGTCATTAGTGTTCAATGCGTCATACCTATTCTAGAGATGGTCTCTAGATTCAGATGGGATATATTCAAGTTTATTTTGGTGCTTGTGGATTTGTTTAATTTTCTTCAGCTTCAACTTGAACTTGCATAGGAGCAACTAATGGTCTGTTCCACAGTAGGCCCCTGGCCTTGTTTTGACTGATATATTGAGCTTCTCTATCTTCTCTTTCACAGATGTAGTTGATTTGATTCCTATGTATTCCATCTGGTGAGGACCACATGTATAGTCGCCTATTACGTTGTTGAAAAAAGGTATTTCCAATGAGTAAGTCATTAGTCTTCCAAAATTCTATCATGCAATCTCCAGTGTTATTTCTATCACCAAGGTTGTATTTTCCAACTACCAATCCTTCTTTTTTGTTCCCAACTTTTACATTCCAATCATCAGTAATTACCAACGCACCTTTATTGCATGTTTGATCAATTTCAGACTGCAAAAGTTGGTAAAAATCTTTAATTTCTCTATCTTTAGCATTAGTGGTTGGTGCGTAAATTTGAATAATAGTCGTATTAACTGGTCTTTCTTGCAGTGCTATGGATATTTTCTATCACTGACAGCCTTGTGCTTCAGGATAGACTGAAATGTTCTTTTTGACAATGAATGCGCCACCATTTCTCTTCAATGTGTCATTCCCAGCATAGTAGATCATATGATTATCTGATTCAAAATGGCCAACACCAGACCATTTCAGCTCACTAATGCCTAGGATATCAACTTTCATGTGGTCCATTTCATTTCTGACGCCTTCCAATTTTCCCAGATTCATACTTTGTACAATCCATGTTCCAATTATTAACGGATATTTGCAGTTTTTTTCTCATTTTGAGCCATGCCACCTCACCAAATGAGATCCTCAAAGCTTTGCTCCAACCACCTCATTAAGGTAGACTCTACTTTTAGGAGGCAGTTCCCCCCAGTCATATTTTGAGTGCCTTCGAACCTGAGGTGCTCATCTTCCACCACATGAGACAATGTTCCATTGCCATTCAAAAGGTTTTTACTAGTTAATTTTTTAGAAGTATATCACCAGGTCCTTCTTCCTAGCCTGTCTTAGTCTGGAAGCTCCACTGAAACCTGTCCACTATGGGTGACCCTGCTGGTATTTGAAACACCAGTGGCAAAGCTTCCAGCATCACAGCAACACATAAGCCACCGCAGTACAACAAACTGACTGATGAATGGTGGAATGACCACAATACTAGAGCTAAAACACTGGAAAATTTGACAAAACCAGCAACTATAAAAATATCGGCAACAATGAAAACAGCACATGCTTGTAGTGTGTGCAGATGAAACCATGAGATTCAAAGAGTCATTGTATTTAGTAATAATGACAGCTCTGACTAGAGTACATTAAAAAGTTCAAAAAGTAAATTAGCATAGAGCTTTAGCCTTGTAGGCTAGGCTTACAAAAAATGATTCTGTGTTATAACAAACTATATGGATGTTTCATAAAAATAATAAATTTCTGCTGAAACACTGCACAAAAATTTTATAGACAGTCATTTTGGTGTTACCTCCTCTGACAGCGTCACCCAGTACAGTCAGCGCCCCCTATCTCCCCCTAGTGACACCATTGCTTTATAGTATCTTATTTTCCTCCTCCTCTTACTACATCAATGAGAAAAAAGGAATGCTGAACATTTTCCTAGACAAATCAAAGCATGTCCTCATGACCTTACTTAAAGAAGGAAAAGGGATGAGATGGCAGAAAGGGAGAGAAGGCAGAAGCAGCAATTTAGAAACATCTCATTCCAGGAAATTACAATGGGGAAGTTTTATAACCTTATAAAGATCTGAACAAGCTTCAGAAGAACCCTAAACAATTATGAAGAAATCTAGATTTCTGAAAGCAGACACTTTTGTAGAACTTGTCTACCAAAGCAACCCTGACAAGAGACAAAAACTGTATTGAGTAGAGCCATTAGGCACCATGATAGGTCTGTCGGTTCTACTGTCTTATAAAAAAAAATAGTAACCAATAATACTGCATTGTTATAACACAAAATGTTTACTACATTCTCTAGCCCTATAAAATGTTATCCTATTTAATGAATTAACAAAAAGTAAAACAGTAAGGACTTTCAAGAGAAAGCTGCTATTCTGAAAATATGCCTGAATTTCAAATCAATCCTGAACACTGAGTTCTCCAAAATTCATGAAAAAAAAATTAAGGGTTTAGGTTGAAAAACACGGATTATTTTTAAAGTATGCATTCTGTTCACTAAAAATATTTATATTAGTTGATTTATCCAACTCACTGTTGAAGTGTCAATGATGCTTTTTTCTCTTCCATCAATATCATCGTCTTCATCTTCGTCACTGAAATCCACAGCTGCGCTTTCAAGGAATTTGAAATTATCCAGTACGGAGGCAGAATCTGTTAACTCGGATTTTCTGGTTTAAAACATGTACATCTTGCTCAGTTTACCTTTTCTAACATTAACATAAGGATTAATCCATGATATGTTGCACTAATTTCTGTTTACATTGTAACTATGATCCCCCCCAATCACGTTCTATGTTGACTCTTATCCATTCCATTTCCATGGACTTTAATTGGAAAGCAATACAGGATGTGGTTACTGTTTTAAAAGTACTTTGCAATCATATCTACTCAGTGTTATGCTAATGTAAGTAATTTCTGACTCAGTATTATTTTGTTCTTTAAGTCAAACTTAACATACTTATTTAAAAATATTTTTCTTATTATCTCTGCCTCCAGTGTTTGTTCTTTTCCTCTCTATAACACTTCCTTTGACCTCTTACATAAGCTTCTACAACTAAGAAAATAACTAGTAGATATGTCATTATCTCTGTTGTAACCTTCTATTTCTGCTGAACAGCTAAAGAGGTTAAAAAAAAATGTGCACATAAAAAAAAAAATTTTTTTTAATACTAAAAATAATGTATTGGTCAAATTAATATTACTACAAGACTTGATCCTTGCTGTTAGTTGCTGTCAAGTATTGGTTAATAAACCATTAACTTTTTTGGAAATGACTGAGTTTTTAAAGATGTGAGACTTGAATTTAGTTTCCTGGAAATACTTTAGTAAATAAGGAGCCCTGGTGGCACAATGGTTAAGTGTTCAGCTGCTAACAGAAAGGGTGGTGGTGCAAATCTGCTCAGCAGCTCTGTGGGAGAAAGACGTGGCAATCTGCTCCTGTAAAGATGACAGTCAAGAAAAGTCTATGGGGCAGTTCTACTGTCACATGGGGTTGCTATGAGTCGAAATTGACTCAACAGTACCCAAAAATAATAATTCAGTAAACAGTTTTTTAATGGCCAAAATAGAATGATTTTTCTCCAGTTCATTAGGAAATGTTTTAGATGAGAAGACATTTTTCTGAAAAATTTTAGTCACAACTATGGACAAAACTTCCAAGACAGATAAATCCTAAGTTTGGGTCAGCTGAGAGCTACATATTTGTCCTTCCCAGCCCCATATTCTCAGTTCCTACCTAAATCTGACAGATTCAGAACGATACTCTTGTCACTTTCAAAAAACTAAGCAAACCCAAAACACATGACAATTACAGTGGTCTTCTGTGAAGGTCTTCATGATGACTTAAAATCAACCCTCAAGGTGAAAATGCAACTAGAAACAATGTTCACATGTTCCATGTCTACACAGAGAAATAATTTATACTTTTACATCTATAAAAATAAGTCAACATATCCCTAATTATTAATAAATAAATTTAGGAAGGTGTCAATGACATTTTGATTACAAAAGACTTATTTTTCATCTTTATACAAATCCTCTAATATTAGCTCATGTGCCAAATAACAGGAACTATGTTCTCATTGAAAAATGTTTAGAGTTCAATTAATACCATTCTTCTAAGCCTAAACATGTGTTAAAATAAAGTAACCTCATTCTTGGACTTTCACAGAATCTTTGGTTTTTCATTTAGTTAAGAATTACGGAAAATTTATTCCAATAAAAAAAAAATTTCTTCATTGAACTATTCATGTTCGCTTTAAAGAGAATTATATATAACTGTATGATAAATGATCCAAAAAGCAAAACAAAATATTTCAAACAGCTACTGAATTTTTCACACGTAGGTGGGTTAGACAGTCCATCAATTTAAAATACATGCTTAAAAATATATTTCAGTCATAGGAAATATGAGTTACAGCATTATTAAACAAAAGTAGTTAAAAAAAAAAAGGGGTTTACTTCTAAGAATTTTGAGGTATTTGCTTGATTTCTAGGTCACCAATAATGAAATTTCATTCTTACAGATTAATAGTCAATTTCCAAATCTCTTATAAAGTTCTAATAGAAAGTGACTGAGCTTCAAGACACTAAAAATCTATAATACATACATAAATTTCAATAAAATAAGAATTTTCTAAGTAAAAAATTATATTCGGAAATTAAAATAGCCAATAAAATACAACGGGTAACTTTAATCCTTAGGTGTTTCCTTCTTACAAAATAAAATGAAAAATCTTTTTAAACTTAATTATATTTCTGTATCACTATCTTAAACTGTATCACCCATACAACAAAAAATATTTAATAAGAAATAAAATTCAAGCTAAAACACTTTCCAGAAAAATACTTACCCAATCATTGCTGTCTCTTTAATTTCAGCCTCTGTGCCATTTATAATTGAGTCCTGATTTTTGTCATCTTCCCTGTCGGTGACATCACTTGAAAAGCCCAACAAAGCTCGCACTCGTTTAGATTTCACATCTAGGATAGTGTCTGTGTAACCCACCTCCTGTAGATACCTGTGTGAAGAAGATTCTTACAATTCAGTCATATAGGCATCAGTACTTTATAATTTAATATGTAAATAAAAATATTTCTTCAAATTCACTGCCTGTGTAAGACTTAACAGTACAGTACTATGCGAATGAGACTTGCTAATAAATAATTTTCCAGCTGCAGATGGGGCTGTCTCTTGCAGTACCAGCCTCTTCAGTCACTGAGAAAAATCAAAGAACCACACAATACACCATTCATTACATTTATCTTAAGAAGAAGTTGTTCTTTAATATACCTAACAGCACACTCTCTACTCTAGGCTGGATTGGAGAAAGCTAACTCCCAGATTCTGTTGAATTACTAATTCATAATAGTATTCCAGCAAAAAATAAAAATTCCAGTAGACTTTTTAAAAAACATTTCTGATGGCAAGTGTCACTGGATTAATTGAGACATGGGGAAAATGTTTCTAGCACGTAGGGTTTCCTCCACAACACACAAGCAGGTAGTCTTTTTCAAAGACTCATGTCTACAGAAGGGAAGCTTTAAATCTACAAAAATGTTAAAATATAAATTGTTGTTTTTGGTAGTTGCCAAATTGATTCCTACTCATGGCAACCCCAAGCGTACAGAGCAGAACTGCTCCATAGGGTTTCCAAGGCTGTGACCTTGTGGAAGCAGATGGCCAGGCCCATCTTCCCTGGGTGGGTTCAAACTGCCAAACTTTCAGCTAGTAGTCTAGAGCTTAGCCATTTGCACCATCTGCAATTAAATTAAAATTGCAGGATGTGAGGTGTGTGTATGTGTGCACATATGTATGCATGTTGCAGAGTGGCAGCAATGTGGAGAAAGGGGATAGCCTTTGTATTAAGAGTTAGAGCTGAGTCTAAAACCTATTTCTGAACAATGAGAGGCAGGGCCAAGACAGTGAACTAGCCAGTAGCTTCTGCCCATCCCTCTTACAACAAAGACCCAAAAAAACAAGTGAACTGATTACACAGGACAAGCTAGAATCCCTGAGCATCAAAGGCAAAACTAAGGAATCGGTCTGAGCGACAGCAGAGGAAGAGACGGTGTAGAAGCAGTGACTAGTTGCTGAGCCCGTGCCACGCCTCAGCTCCGGTTCCTTGGCACTGTTCTTTGGAGCAACTATGGCGGGGCTGATGGTAGTTCCCTGAGACACAGCAGTTTAACAAAAGAAGGCAGAGTGGCGCGCCCCTGACACTGTGGCAGGTCTACAACAGGGCTGGCTGTGGCATTTAGGAAGCAGCTGCTTCAGTGAAAGAAGGCAACCAATGTGCTGGCACACCAACCCCCACCATGGGACTGGCTGAGGAGTTTAGGACACAGCTGCTTTGGCAAAAGAAGGCAAGTGCTGTGGGACACAGCCCTAAACCCCTGGGGCAATCTTGGTGTGGGAGGGGGGCAGCCTGGGGCAATCACAGCAGGGACCCAGTCAGCACACACAGGCTACACATGCCTCTGGAATCTGGGATAAAACAGCACTCTCCACACAAGATAAGTAATTTTATCTAATAGCTCCCTCTTTTGAAAGAACTCTCTCCTCTCTATCTGATCCCTCCCCCTCTGCCCCAGCCAGCTTCATTAACAGTTGATTTCCCTGGGCCTGAGATTGAACCTGCTGCACTCTCTGAGCCATACTCCTGGCCTAGGAGAAGGAACAAATTAACAAACGGGGGTGGGGGAATACTACTCCGCTAATCTGGTAGCTCAGAGCAGAAGCAGCTCCAGCGCAGGCATAAGCAATCCACAGACTTTTTCTCTCACCCCTACATGGATCCAGGTGGCTATTATACTGCAAGGGCAAATCTGTCTGAGATCTGACTGTATCTGTTTCAGCTGTGTGGGGAGAAGCAGGTTTTAGATGTTTGATACCGCTCTGCCTAGTAAACAGGGCCTTCACCTACCCACAGCAGGGGCCCGAGAGCTCAAGGCTCCATCTACACCACGTAGCCGCCCGCAAAAGGATAATGGTGCCTACCAGTCCTTACAGATATAAGCACTGGGTGCCAAAGGTACAGTTCCACAGCCTACCCACCACAGTGCTCTAAACAACAGAGATGCTCCTTCCTCACTGACACTTGAGGGAAGGCTGTCAGCCCCCTGCCTTCCTCAGAGTGTGACCCCCTGCTGCTACCAGAAACCGGTACATACACCCATCACCACTGCTCCTCTAAGATAGTAGGTGAGAGCCTATGCCACACACTAGGTGACTGGCAACCTGGACACCTGAGCTGAATCTATACAAGAATAGTGAATGGACCCCTACACTCATATACCTGGTAACAGCTCTAGCCATCTGGTAACAGGACATTAGTGCTTCAAAGGCTCCAATAACCAAGCGAGCTCACTCTAGTAGCCTATTAAGCCATATCGAAACAAAACAAATAAACTATGACACAGTAAGCAAACATAAATAACTTATAGATAGCTCAGAGACAACAGTCAATATCCAATCACATAAAGAAGCAGACCATGACTGCTTCAACAAACTCCCAAAACAGAGAATCAAGGACTCTCCCAGATTAAGATGTACTCCTGGAATTACCAGACATAGAATACAAAAGATAAATATATGGAACTCTTCAAGACATCAGGAAAGAAATCAGGCAACAAACAGAAAAAGCCAAGGAACACAGAGATAAAGAAGTTGAAGAAATTAAAAAGATTACTCAAGAACATAATGAAAAATTTAACAAACCGCAAGAATCCATAGAGAGACAGCATTCAGAAATTCAGAAGGTAAACAATAAAAATACAGAATCAGACAACTCAATAGAGAGTCAGAAGAGCAGAATTGAGGAACTGGAATGTAGAATTGCGGCAACTGAAGATAAATCACTTGGCACCAATATATCTGAAGAAAAATCAGATCAAAGAATTAAAAAAAAAATGAAGAAACCCTAAGAATCATGTGGGACTCTATCAAAAAGAATAACTTGCAAGTGATTGGAATACCAGAACAGTAAGGGATAACAGGAAACAAAGAGAAAATTGTTGAAGATTTGTTGGCAGAAAACTTCCCTGACATTGTGAAAGATGAAAGGATATTCATCCAAGATGCTCATCAAACCCCATACGAGGTAGATCCCAAAAGAATGTCACCAAGACATAGTATCATCAAACTTGCCAAAACCAAAGATAAAGAGAAAATTTCAAAAGCAGCCAGGGATAAACGAAAAGTCACCTACAAAGGAGAATCAAAAAGAACAAGTTTGGACTACTCGGCAGAAACCATGCAGGCAAGAAGGCAATGGGATGACATATATAAAGCACTGAAGGAGAAAAACTGCCAGCCAAGAATCATATATCCAGCCAAACTGTCTCTCAAATATGAAGGCAAAATTAAGATATTTACAGATAAAAACAAGCTTAGTGAATTTGCAAAAACCAAGACTACAAGAAATACTAAGGGGAATTCTCTGGATAGAAAATCAATAATATCAGATATCAACCGAACACCAGAACACAGAACAGAGTAACCAGACATCAACTGAGATAGGAAAATCATAAAAATAAATCAAGATTTAAAATAAATGTTCAAAACAGGACATCGGTAATATCACTATGTAAAAGATGACAATAATCAATAAAGAGGGACTAAATAAAGTACACATAAATCTTCCATATGGAAAGGAAATCAAGGCGATATACGGAGACACAAGCTAGACTTAAACTTAGAAAAAGAGGGGTAAATATCAAGGTCACCACAAAGAAGACTAACAATCCTACACTTCAAAATAAAAAACAAGATAAACATAAAGACTCAGCAAAAACAAATTTAACCACAATGTAAAAGAGGAACACACAATTCACAAAGAAAAACTTCTCAGGACAAAAAAGTGGAAAAATGAAACTGTCAACAACACACAAAGACATCAAAATGACAGCACTAAACTCAAACCTATGTATAATCATGCTGAATGTAAAGGGACTAAATGTACCAATAAAGAGACAGAGAGTTGCAGAATGGATTATAAAACTCTATCTGGCTATATGCTGCCTACAAGAG
Source organism: Elephas maximus indicus (assembly GCF_024166365.1). Lineage (NCBI taxonomy): Eukaryota > Metazoa > Chordata > Mammalia > Proboscidea > Elephantidae > Elephas > Elephas maximus. The sequence goes on along the minus strand of NC_064844.1, from coordinate 27,482,294 downwards.
ACACACCTTAGACTTAAAGACACAAACAAACTAAAATTCAAAGGATGGAAAAAAAATATATCAAGCAAACAACAACCAAAAAAGAGCAGGAGTGGCTATACTAATTTCTGATAAAACAGATTTCAAACTTAAATCTACCACAAAGGATAAGGGTACTAAAAAAAAAAAAAAAAAAACTATACAACAATTAAAGAGACAATATACCAGAAGGATATAACCATATTAAATATTTATACACCCAACAACAGGGCTTCAAGACACATAAAACAAATTCTAACAGCATTGAAAAGTGAGATAGACAGCTCCACAATTATACAAGGAGACTTCAACACACCACTTTCAGTGAAGGACAGAACATCCAGAGAGAAGCTCAGTAAAGACACGGAAGAGCAAAATGCCACAATGAACCAACTTGACCTCACAAGACATATACAGAACAGTCCACCCAATAGCAACCAAGTATACTTTCTTTTCCAGTGCACATGGAACTTCTCTAGAACAGACCACATATTAGGCCATAAAGAAAGCCTTTGCCGAATCCAAAACATCAAAATATTACAAAGCACCTTCTCTGACCATAAGTCATAAAAAAAAAGTAGAAGTCAATAACAGAAAAAGCAGGGAAAAGAAATCAAACACTTGCAAACAGAACAATACCTTGCTCAAAAATTACTGGGTTATAGAATACATCAAGGATGGAATAAAGAAATTCACAGAATCCAATGAGAATGAAAACACTTCCTATCAGAACCTTTGGGACACAGCAAAAGCAGCACTCAGAGGTCAATTTATATCAATAAATGCACACATTCAAAAAAGAAGAAAGGGCCAAAATCAAAGAACTATCCCTACAACTTGAATGGAAAGAGAGCAACAAAAGAAACCTTCAGGCACAAGAAGAAAACAAATAACAAAAATTGGAGCAGAATTAAATGAAACAGAAAACAAAAATAATTGAAAGAGTTAACAAGACCAAAAGCTGGTTCTTTGAAAAGATTAACAACATCAATAAACCACTGGTCAGGCTGAAAAAAAACAGGAGAGGAGGCAAATAACCTGAATGAGAAATGAAACTGGCGATATCACGACAAACCCAAATGAAATTAAAAGAATCGTATCAGATTACATACTGCAAGAAACCAAAAGAGACCTTCATAAGTGGAAAAACATACCCTGCTCAACATTATAAAAATGTCTACTCTGCCCAAAGTGATCTATAGATACAATGCAATCCCAATGCAAACACCAGTGACATTTTTTAATGAGATGGAGAAATAAATCACCAACTTCATATGGAAGGGAAAGAGGCCCCAGACAAGTAAAGCGTTACTGAAAAAGAACAACAAAGTGTGAGGTCTCACACTAACTGACTTTAGAACATATTATACTGCCATGGTAGTCAGAACAGCCTGGTACCAGCACAGCAACAGATACATAGATCAATGGAACAGAATTGTGAATCCAGATATAAATCCATTCACGTATGAGCAACTGATATTTGACAAAGGCCCAAGCTCTGTTAAATGGGGAAAAGACAGTCTGTTTCACCAAATGGTGCTGACATAACTGGATATCCATCTGCTAAATAATGAAACAAGACTCATACCTCATGCCATGCACAAAAACCAACTCAAAATGGATCAAAGACCTAAATATAAAATCTAAAACAATAAAGTTCATGAAAGGAAAAATAGGAACAATGTTAGCATCCCTGATACGTGGCATAAATTGTATACAAAACATTACTAGAACTGCAAAAACAGCAGAAGAGAAATGAGATAACTGGGAGCTCCTAAAAGTCAAACACCTATGCTCATCCAAAGACTTCACCAAGAGTAAAAAGATTACCTACAGACCGGGAAAAAGTTTTTAGCTGTAACATTTCTGATCAGTGGCTGATCTCTGAAATCTACATGTTACTGCAAAAACTCAAAGACAAAAAGACAAATAACCCAATTAAAAAATGGGCAAAAGATATGAACAGGCACTTCACTAAAGAAGACTTTCAGGTAGCTAACAGATACATGAGGAAGTGCTCAGGTTCATTAGCCATTAGAGAAATGCAGATCAAAACTACAATGAGATTCCATCTCACTCCAACAAGGCTGGCATTAATCCAAAAAACACAAAATAATAAATGTTGCAGAGGTTCTGGAGAGACTGGAAGACTTATACACTGCTGGTGGGAATGTAAAATGGTACAACCACTTTGGAAACTGATTCGGCACTTCCTTAAAAAGCTAAAAACGGAACTATCCTTACGATCCAGCAATGACACTCCCTGGAATATATCCTAGAGAAGTAAGAGCCTTTACGTGAACAAATATATGCACACCCATGTTCACTGCAGCACTGTTTACAATAGCAAAAAGATGGAAGCAACCAAGGCGCCCATCAATGGATGAATGGATAAAATTATGGTATATTCACACAATGGAATACTGTGCATTGATAAAGAACAGCGATGAATCTGTGAAACATCTCGTAACATGGAGGAATCTGGAAGGCATTACGCTGAGTTAAATTAGTCAGTTGCAAAAGGACAAATATTGTATGAGACCACTATTATAAGAATTCAAGAAATACTTTAAACACAGAAGAAAATATTCTTTGATGGTTACGAGGGTGGGAGGGAGGCAGGGAGAGGGGGATTCACTAATTAGATAGTAGACAAGAATCATTTTAGGTGAAGGGAAAGACAACACACAATACAGGAGAGGTCAGCACAACTGGACTAAACCAAAAGCAAAGGAGTTTCCTGAATAAACCGAATGCTTCGAAGGCCAGAGTGGCAGGGGCAGGAGTCTGGGGACCATGGTTTCAGGGGACATCTAGGTCAACTGGCATAACAAAATCTATTAAGAAAACATTTTGCATCTCATTTTGGAGAGTGGTGTCTGGGGTCTTAAAAGCTATCAAGTGGCCATCTAAGATGCATCAATTGGTTTCAACCTACCTGGAGCAAAGGAGAATGAAGAACACCAAAGACACAAGGTGAGTATGAGCCCAAGAATCAGAATGGGCCACATAAATCAAAGACTACATCAGCCTGAGACCAGAAGAACTAGATGGTGCCCAGCTACAACCAATGGCTGCCATGACAGGGAGTACAACAGAAAAACCCTGAACGAGCAGGAGAGCAGTGGGATGCAGACCCCAAATTCTAGTAAAAAGACCAGACTTAATGGTCCGACTGAGACCAGAGGGGTCCCAGAGGTCATGGTCCCCAGACCTTCTGTTAGCCCAAGACAGGAACCATTCTCGATGCCAACTCTCGAGACACGGATTGGACTGGACTACAAGACCGAAAATGATACTGATGAGGAGTGGGCTTCTTGGATCAAGTAAGATACATGAGACTATCTGGGCAGCTCCTGTCTGGAGGGGAGATGTGAAAGCTGAGGGGGGCCGAAGCTGATTGAATGGACACGGAAACACAGGGTGGAGGGACCGAGTGTGCTGTCTAATTAAGGGGAGAGCAACTAGGAGAGTATATAGCAAGGTGTATATAAGGTTTTATATGAGAGACTGACTTGATGTGTAAACTTTCACTTAAAAAGAAAAAATAACAAGATCTGAAACAAATATGACAATTAAGATAAAGCTGGGTGGTGGTTACAATGGTGTTCATCATTCTGTTACTTCCTGTATTTTTTTATATACTTGGCATATTTAATAATAAAACTTTAATTAAAGAAAAAAAAGAAAAACCCCTTTCTGCCACTTGTTGTGTAACTTTAATTCTGAACCTCATTTTTTTTTTCCTTAAATAGGCACACCTACTACAGGGCCTGGGATATAGAAGGCACTCGATACCTATTAATACCAAAACTGTCTAAAAGTGGTCAAAAGTAGCAATTACAGGAATACAAAAAGGCAAAGGCCACTAACAAATGTGACAGACGAATATTAGGCACTAACTGTAAGTAGACACCAAGTTTACTCAATGTAAAAAGTAGACAACCAGTCTAAAATCAATTTATTTCAATATTCGGTTTTAATAGTTATGACAGTTGAAAGAAAGCTCACAAAGATATGTAATCAAAATGGAGTAAGTGTATCTTATCAAATAGTCATTTTTCAGTGCCATCCCATATTAACGGAAGTTTTTTTTTTTTTTTTTTTCTTCATTCTGAAGGAGAGAAGTGTTCCCATCTTCTAGATTTTTACTGGTTCCAACAGGAAGCAGCTGCAGCTACAGTTAACATACCCAGAGCAGAGGGTGGATTACTTATATGGTATTTTCCAATATATGTAAACATATATTTATTCATATTGACTTTTTTTTTTTTTAACAAATATCACAAGTACTGATATTACTGGTAAGAAAAGAAAATCAGAAATAAATATCTAACAATGAAAGTATACAACAGCTTACACACTCAAAACTATTAGGCTGTCAATATAAGGGGTGTTCACATGTAAAAACATGAAAATAATATGATATATAATTGAAATCTTCTAAAGCGGTAATGAATGGTTATCAAGCTAAATTTTGTTTGAGAGTGGTTATTCAATTTCCCTAATAATTTTCTAAATAAGATATGTATTATCAATAAAAAGAATCCAATAAATGTTAATACGAACTTCACTAAAACATATTAAAGTAACTCTAGGTACTTTAATAGGTGCTATTCCAAATCAACCCCCAAATTCCAGGTGGTAACACAGTAAAAGGAGTTGCTGGGTGGTAAAAAAAAAAAAACAGCTAACACACTCAGCTACTACTTGAAAGGCTGGAAGTCTGAGTCCTCCCAGAGGTGCCTTGGAAAAAAGGCTGGGCAATCTACTTCCAAAAAAATCAGCCACTGAAAACCCTATGGAGCACAGGTCTACTCTGACACACGGGATCACCATGAGTCAGAATTGACTCGAGAGCAGCTTTTTTTTTTTTTTTTTTTGTACTTCAGATGAAGATTTACATAGCAAATTAGTTTTTCATTAAACAATTAATATAAGTTTTGTGATACTGGTTGCCAACTCCACCACACGTCAACACTCTCCCTTCTCAACCTTGGGTTCCCCATTACCAGCTTTCCTGTCCCCTTCTGTCTTCTCATCCCTGCCCAAGCTAGTGTGCCTATTTAGTCTCATTTTGTTTTACGGGCCTGTCTAATCTTTGGTTGAAGGGTGAACCTGAAGGAGTGACTTCAGTACTCAGTTAAAAGGGTGTTCAGGAGCCATATCCTCGAGGTTTCTCCAGTCTCTGTCAGACCAGTGAAGTCTGGTCTTTTTCTTGTGAGTTAGAACTCTGTTCTACATTTTTCTCCTGCTCTGTTCAGGACCCTCTAACGTGATCCCTGTCAGAGCAGTCAGTTGGTGCTAGCAGTTGGGCACCACCTCGTTGTGCTAGACTCAGTCTAGCGGAGGCTTTGGTAGTTGTGGGCCATTAGTCCTCTGGACTAATCTTTCCCTTGTGTCTTTGGTTTTGTTCATTCTCCCTTGCCTCAGATGGGATAGGATCAGTAGAGTATGGTCACTCACAAGCTTTTAAGACTCCAGGCACTACTCACCAAAGTAGGATGTAGAACAAAATAGAAAAGTTTTGATTAAAATTTGAGTACAGGTATTTAATTTTATTTTTACAGGTAGTTCCTGACTTATAATGTATTTGAGTTATGAAGAACTGCACTTAGGGCCATCTGTTTTGTTTTGTTTTGTACATCTTACCATTAGTAATGGAGCCAGCTGGCGCAGTGGTTAAGAGTTCAGCAGTTCGAATCCACCAGCCTTGGAAACCGTGTGGGGCAGTTCTACTCTGTCCTATAAAGTCATTATGAGTCGGAATCGACTCAATGAGTTTGTTTTTTGTTGTTTATTTTTTATCATTAGTAATATGTTCTACATACAATGTTGAAGCATGTTAATTTGCTTACATTATCATTCTCAGACTATCACGGGCTGAATTATGTCCCCCCAAAAATATGTGTATCAGTTTGGCTGGGCCATGATTCCTGGTATTGTGTGACTTTCCCATTATGTTGTAAATCTGCCTCTACGATGTTAAAGAGGGAGGACAAGCAGCAGTTGTGTTAGTGAGGCATGACTCAATTTGCAAGACTGGATTGTGTCTTGAGGCAATCTCTTGAGAGATAAAAGACAGAAGTGAGCAGAGGGGGAAGCCCCCCTCTCTACCTCAAACCACCAAGAAAGCAGTGCCAGGAGCAGAGCAAGTCCTTTGGACCTGGGGGTCCCTGTGTAGAGAAGCTCCTAGTCTCAGGGAAGATTGATGAGAAGGCTGACAGAGAGAGAAGGCCTTCCCCTGGAGCTGACACCCTGAATTTGGACTTCTAGCCTACTTTAATGTGAGAAAATCAACTTTGTTAAAGCCACCTACTTGTCGTGTTTCTGTTATAGCAGCACTAGAGATGACTAAGACACAGAAGTCCACTCACAGATGCTCAATGTTACAATTTACTGCTCAGAATACTCCCATATAGTAGGCTATGGCAATAATAATTAAAACTTTTTAAAAATGAGGTATTCGACTTACGGCAGAATCGATTTACAATGGAGTTGTCCGAACAGAACCCCACTGGAATTCAGGGACTACTATAATAAATTTCCAACTTTCCTGAATTTAATCAGTTGCTCTTGCACGCTAATACAAAGGTGTTATGTTTTTCTATTTCTAACAAATAATATTTAATACATCACCTTGGCAAAATAGTCGCATTGCATGTCTCTGCTTTCAAAACTGATAGACATGTTCTACACTCACATTGGTTTTACTAAGTCGTTACTTTCTCACTCGTTGATAAACACGTCACCTTTACTTTGAGTAGTAGATTATAAGTCTTTACGTACTTGAAAATATCTCTTGAGTAGTTTGCTATGATAATCACCTCTCATAAAAAGAAAAACAGACCAGTACACTATGAACCCTTATCAATTATAAAAGGAAAAAAGCACAAATCATATTTAAGACCAAAGTTAGGGCACTAGTGAAAATTCACTTATTAGATATTAGCAAAGTCTCATTTCCTTCTAATTTTTTTTAAGACAAAAAATTGATACGAGAAGATGTTTTAATATTCTCTTCCCATACTCGAAATGGCTGACATCCATCCATTTTGGAGACCATGTTGTCGTTGTTGTTGTCAGGTGCCGCTGAGTCAATTCCAACTCATAATGATCCTATATACAACAGAACGAAACACTGCCCAGTCTTGCACCATCCTCGCAATTGCTGTTATACTTAAGCCCGTTGTTGCAACCACTGTGTCAGTCTATCTCGCTGAGGGTCTTCCTTTTTTTCCCTGACCTCTACCAAGCGTGATGCCCTTCTCCAGGGACTAGACCCTCTTGATAACATGTCCAAAGTATGTGAGATGTAGTCTCGCCATCCTTGCTTCTAAGGAGCATAATGGCTATACTTCTTCCAAGACAGATTTGTTCGTTCTTTTAGCAGTCCATGGTATATTCAACATCCTTCGCCAACATCACAATTCAAAGGTGTCAATCTTCTTCAGTATCCAGCTTATGCATGCATATGATGCGACTGAAAACACCACGGCTTGGGTCAGGCGCACCTTAGTCCTCACGGTGCTATTTTGCTTTTTAACACTTTAAAGAGGTCTCTTGCAGCAGATTTGCCCAGTGCAATGCATTATTTCTTGACTGTTGCTTCTCTGGGCGTTGATTGTGGATCCAAGTAAAATGAAATCCTTGACAATTTCAGTCTTTTCTGTTTATCATGATGTTGCTTATTGGTCCAGCTGTGAGGACTTTTGTTCTCTTTATGTTGAGGTGTAATCCATATTGAAGGCTGTAGTCTCTTATCTTCATCAGTTAGTGCTTCAAGTCCTCATTTTCAGCAAGCAAGGTTGTGTCATCTGCATATCACAGGCTGTCAATGAGTCTTCCACCAATCTTGATGCCACGTTCTTCTTCGTATAGTCCAGCTTCTTGGGTTACGCGCTCAGGGTACAGATTGAGTAACTATGGTGAAATGATACAACCCTGACACACCTTTCCTGATTTTAAACCACACAGAATCCCCTTGTTCTGTTTGAACGACTGCCTCTTGGTCTATGTACAGGTTCCGCAGGAGCACCATTAATTAAGTGTGCTGAAATTCCCATTCTTCGCATTGTTATGCATAACTTGTTATGATCCACACAGTCGAATGCCTTTGCACAGTCGAATGGTAAAGAGCTTTCTGGTATCTGTTTTCAGTCAAGATTCATCTGACATCAGCAATGATATTTTTCTTCATTCCACATCCTCTTCTGAATCCAGCTTTAATTTCCGGCAGACCACAGTGTTAGAATATTCACAAGCAACCCAAAAATTCAAAACAGGTAGTTAATTTCATTTTACTGAGGCACAAATCTGAATCCCAGTTTTAAAAGTGATACGCAAGGGCCAAGCATGAGCTGGTGAGTGAGTCTAGTCTACCACTTGACATCTGAACCTCATCCTAGCTTTGTTTCCTCTTTATAGTTTCAAATACACATTTTATAGAAGAAAGTATATGTTAGTGCAACATCCGCAATTTGGTAATTAAAGGAGCTCTCCAACCTATTTAAAATAGAAAGTTTGAAAATATAACACAAATACATGTAAACACCGACTGGGATTATATTAAAATATATGTATATTCATGTATTAAAGATGCAAGGAGTGACTTTAGGGTACAGAATTCTTTTAACTGCAAATGTAAGTGTATAACAAAATTTAGAAGCTTGAAATTTTACTCTTCTTGATGAAGATAAAACTGTAGAAAGAGAATCTGTTCTTAATTATTCTTACGAATATTTAATAAAAATAAATTCCACCATGGGGAAAAAGTGTTTAATATGAAAAAGGAATAGTAATTCAATTAAACTTTTCACAACAGCAGTATAGTAATATGAGAAACAAAATTATTCTGAATTGGAAACACAAAATAATCTCATGAATATATATTGTCAATTTATAATTTGAACTTGGGATACTTACTGTCTGAGCAGTTGTCGACCTTGTTTCCACATTAACTGGCTGTTTTGTTGTGGCTGTACCTCTGTTTCATTACCTTCATCTGGAAAACATTAAATCATAATAAAACTGACTTGTTTTACATTTTAGAGGGCATCTTGATTTATAAAAAGTATCCAATAAAAATGTATAAGGTTAAGAACATGTAAAACTACAGATGTAAAGTATATGTTAAATAGAAAAAATTTATGTTAGGATACCATAAATTTTGTTTTAAACTCTAATTTCCATAAGAAAACTCTAATATAAAACTCATTATTGTTGCTGGATTCCCCTTAGAGTAGCAGACCTAAAATGAAGACATCTTCTTTGGCTAGCTTGAGAATTTTCCTCCAGGACAAAGACTTAACCAAATGAAGTCATATGATAAGAACCAAATAAAAGTACTACGAGGCACCACATCAGAGCTAGACTAAAATGCCCAGAGGTGTTGGCAGAAAAGCCAGTTGGGTAAAGGGCAGATGAATAATAATAATAAAAAAAAACCTATTTCCCTTCGGAGCTATTAAATAAAAGCCTTAAGTATTCTTTTGTTAAAAATAATGAATTAAAATTAATGAAAGCCTCCTGAGCATTTTAAATTTATCATTAAATTGAATCTTTTCAAGAACTTGGTAAAAATAAAATAAAAAGCGCCTTCTCCATGGTAAATCTGCAGGAAAGAATTTCCAAACTACACTATGTCTCAACTTTAACTATACAAAAAATTTCACACTTGTCATCAGCTATAAGAAACAGCTGATCTTTGTAGGATCTTATTCAAAAGGGACAAGAGATACTGGGATGTTTGATATATAGCACTTACTGCATGCTTACTGTTTTCCAGACATTGTGTTCAAAACATATATATACTATCTCTTTTAATTTTATGACCTCAAAAGATAGGTATTATTACTATTCCCATTTTAAAGCTGAGAAAGTTGAGTCTTAGAGGTTAACTTACAAGTTTCTTAATTAGAAACATGGCTCTAAGTATTGAAATCACATTTGTTTGACTCCAGAGCCCAAGCTTTTTAATACTTTCCTCCACATGCTATCACTACGAAGATAAGAAATTATAGAAATGTCTAAATAAAAATAAGAATTACATCTTACACTCTCATTTTCCTCTTAAAATAACCCCAAAATAACTAGTCCGATCTCTGCAATATACGAGAGAAATATCAGGGTAAATTTGGTGGGTGGGAAGAGGGTGGTTTTTGAGAAAAGAAGTGAGTTAACACAAGAAAGATTACTCTGGGATGACTTCACAGAGGGTATACTTTACAAAGGTCCCTAGGTGGTGCAAACGGTTTGCACTTGACTGCTAACCTAACGGTTGGAGGTTTAAACCCACCCAGCGGTACCGGTACCATGGAAGATAGGCCTGGTGATCTGCTTCTGTTAAGATTGCAGGCAAGAAAACCCTACGTATGGAGTACAAGAGAGAAAATAACAAAAAATACACAATCCAAAAGAAAGCTGAAAAAGAGAACAAAGAAGAGATTGTACAAAGAGAAAACAAATAGCAAAGGGTGGCAGATTTAACCCTAACCATATCGACAATCTCATTAAATGCAAATAGTCTAAATATCTAAACATTAAGGCAGAGATGCTCAATTTTCAGTAACTACTTGGTCTCCAATAAGAAAGAGGAGAAAATGAAATATCAAAGATAAATGAATTTTGGCCTAACCTGGGGTAATGTTCTCCTGAAGCAGAAATGTAAATGTTTGGAAATGGATGAAACTAAAAAAAAAAAGGAGGAGAAAGTAATTTTTTGTGAGAAATGTTTCAGAACATGTCTGGATTATCAGTTTTAGTATAATACAGTAAATGGATAAAAGAACGAAGGCTGGAAAACTCCTGGTTCTTTAAGGTTTGTGCCATTTAGTTACACCTCGTATACTCTCCTAGTTGCTGTTTCTATCACTGTCATCTACAGAGCCCTTGATAACTCTCCAAACCTGGCTCACATACTTCCTCTGCAATCAAACTTCTACATCATCTTGAGTGAAGTCAGTATTCACGTGGGTGATCCGCTACAGCCTCTCCACAATCACCCCGCTACTGGTGTCGTACCCTAGATCTTTTCATAAATGAAGAACTGTCACAGATGCAGAAACTCACTCTGAGCATATCCTCTAGGGCCAATCACTCTCGATTAACTCTTTTTTTGTTTGTTTGTTGAGCTGGTACTTATAGACCAGAGGTTGGCAAACTATAACCTGCAGGTCAAATCCAGCCTGCCACCTGTTTTTATACCTAAAGTTTTATTGGGCCACAGTTATGCTCATGGATAGAGTCTGTGGCTGCTTTCATGCTACAACAGCAGAGTTGAGCAGCAAAGGCCAGAAGGTCTGCAAAGCCCAAAATATTTACTATTTGGCCTTTTACAAAAAGTCTGCTAACTTGCTCTAGGCCACAGGTCCACCTCTTACATTTAACTCATCCCTCAACCTCATATTGTCTTCTTCACTTCCTTCCCTCTCTAATTTTAGTTCATGGTCTATCACTTCAACCATTTTTTTTTTTTTTTTGCAAAGGTCCTCAATTTTCTTGTTCCTTTATCCCTCCATGAATTCAATGCATTCTCTTTGCCTCTACGAAAATTAGTGCCTCTATACAAATTCATGATCATGAAGCCTTAGCTTTTCCCAATCCTTCTATTCCTTAGTTTGTCCTCCTGATCACCATGATTAGTTCAAAACCTTTCTCCTTTTCCTTAAACCTCTCACCCACTTTTAACAGGTAATTCTGTGTCATCCATAAAGCCATTGTATGGACATTCCCTTAAATAACCACCAGCAAACCAAACAACCTAGCTTCTTACATTCCCTCTTTGTAATAATAAAAGACATGTTCTTCCTGCCATTTTTCAGCTATGTTCAGAATTCAATCTCTATCGCTTCTTCAAATATTTTCTATTGTGACAATGTCCACTCTCTCCCTTTTATCGGCTCCTCCTCCAAGAAACACACACTCACGTGCATTCATGTGTGTGCACACACTCGATTTCCTTGACCCCATGTCCTTTCAGCTATTACTGTCTAATTCCTCTCCTTCACAACCTAGCTTCTGGAAAATTGTCTACACTCATTCTCCATTTCCCACTCATGTCTTTCTATCTGCCCTCATCTGTCTACCAAAACTGCATGCAATAAAGGTCTCAGTGACCTATGTGTCACTAAATATCAGAGATACTCTTCAGGCCTTTGGAAAAGCTTCTCTTTTCTTGGCTTCCACTATCCTGGTTTTCCTCCTTTCATTAAGATATTCTTTATCAGTTTCCTTCTTCTATCAATCTTTTAAATGGATCCTCAGGAATCCATTTTAGTTCTTTCTCTCACTATGCATAAGATCCCTGGGTGATCTCTTCTACTTCTGTGGCTTCAAATGCCATCAATGGGAGATGCTAATGCCTCTCAAATCAACATTATCTAACCTATACCTCTGGCTGGAGCTCCAGACCCATATACCCAACTATCTACTAGTCATCTTCACTTGGCTGCCCAACAAGTAAGTCCAAAATGAACCCACCACCTTCCAAACCTACTTCGGTCTAGTTGTTTAAGCTAGATATGTGGGAGCCATCTTTGACTCTTTTTCTTTTCATCCCCTACATCTAACCAAGGACTCGTTTCTGCAGGTTTTACTTCCTAAATATTTCCTGGACACACCAACGTTCCTTTGACTCCACTGTTAGGACCCTACCAAAGTACCCTTCCTCATTTACTGAGGTGATTGTAACAGTTCTAAAGTCAGTCTCTCCATTTCCACTTTTTCCCTCTCTACTCCATCTTCCACACTGTAGTGAATGTGACCTAAGAGCAAATCTGATCACAACAGCCCTAATTGAGAACATTCCAGGGTAGTTTGTGGGGCAGTGAGTCTAAGTCAATGGTGGTGGAACAATATGGGGAAAGACAGTGAGAATGGTGATACAACATAAAGAATGTAACCAATGTCATCGAACTGTACATGTAGAAATTGTTGAATGAGTGTATATTTTCACCAAAAATTAAACATTTTTTTAAAAAGTACATTCAAATGTCTTCTCATTATTCTTAGTTTATGATAAAGCCTGAAATCCTTAACATATTTTACAAGGCCCTCTACCATCTGCACTGCCCTCAAGTCTAACCCTCTAACTTCATCTATAAATACTGCCTCCTTTCTACTACCACCCAGTTATTCAGTTTCTCGAATGTACCACACTCACCTCAGAAGATCTACCACTAATACTTTCTTTCCCCCACTTCTCCTTCAATAAATATTTATTCTATCCACTTGCCCTGGCTAACTTCTACTTGTCCTTCACATGTCAACTGAAATATCACTTCTTCCAAGAAGCCTTCCTTGACCACTTCAAACTAGATTAGGTTCCCCTACTATTGTCTCTAAAACACCTGTTACTTCCCCCATTGTATATTACCCAGTGCTGTCGAGCCGATTCGACATACTTTATCATTCTTGCTTCTTTAATCATCTTCCCTATGAAAACCCATTAGGACACGTTGTCTTATTCGCTGGATTTGGTGCTGGACCTGACAAACAGCATACATGCAATATTTGTCGTATGAATGGGTTGCTGGGTAGTTAGACAGACGGAAAACATTCTTGTTGTTGTTAGGTGCTGTTGAGTTGGTTCTGACTCACAGCAACCCTTTTCAAAACAGAATGAAACAATGCCCAGTACTGGGCCACCCTCACAATCGCTGTTATGCTTGAGCCATTGTTTCAGCCACTGTGTCAATCTAACTTGCTGAGGGTCTTCCTCTTTTTCGCTGTCCCCTCCACTTTACCAAGCACGATGTCCTTCTCCAGTGACTGGTCCCTCCTGACAACATGTCTAAACTATGTGAGGCGAAGTCTCATCATCCTCGTTTCTAAGAAGCATTGGATGTACTTCTTCCAAGACAAATTTGTTCATTCTTTTGGCAATCCATGGTATAGTCAACATTCTTCACCAACATCACAACTCGAAGGCATCAATTCTTCTTCGGTCTTCCAGCTTTCACGTGCATATGAGGCAATGGAGAACACCATGGCTTGGGTCAGGAGCACCACAGTCCTCAAGGTGACATCTTTGCTTTTTAACACTTTAAAGAGATCTTTTGCAGCAGATTTGCCCAATGCAATGCATCTTTTGATTTCTTGACTGCTGCTTCCATGGGTGTTGGTTGTGGATCCAAGTAAAATGAAATCCTTGACAACTTCAACCTTCTCTGCTTATCATGATGTTGCTTATTGGTCCAGTTGTGAGGATTTTTGTTTTCTTTAGGTTGAGGTGTAATCCGTACTGAAGGCTGTAGTCTTTGACTCTCATCAGTAAGTGCTTCAAATTCTCTTCACTTTCACCAAGCCAGGTTGTCATCTGTATAATGTAAGTTGTTGAATGAGTATTCCTCCAGTCCTGACGCCACGTTCTTCTTCACATAGTCCAGCTTCTTGGATTATTTGCTCAGCATACAGACTGAGTAAGTATGGTGAACAGATACAACCCTGACACACACCTTTCCTGACTTTAAACCATGCAGTATCCCTTTGTTCTGTTTGAACGACTTCATCTTGATCTATGTACAAGTTCCTCACGAGCACAATTAAGTATTCTGGAATTCCCATTCTTCACAAGATTATCCATAACTTGTTATGATCCACACAAATGCCTTTGCATAGTCAATAAAACACAAGTAAGCATCTCTCTGGCATTCTCTGCTTTTAGCCAGGATCCATCTGACATCAGCGATGATATCCCTGGTTCCATGTCCTCTTCTCAATCTTCAATAGTACAACCCTCTCAGTGTACTACGGCAACCACTTTTGAACGATCTTAAGCAAAATTTTACTTGCATGTGATATCAATGATATTGTTTGATAATATTCACATTCTGTTGGATCACCTTTTTTTTGAATAGGCATAAAAACGATCCCTTCCAGTTGGTTCACCAGGCAGTGTCTTTCAAATTTCTTGATACAGACGAGTGAGCACTTCCAGAGCTGCATCCATTCATTTATTGAAATATCTCAATTTGTACTCCATCAATTCTTGGAGCCTTATTTTTCATCAATGTCTTCAGTGCAGCTTGGACTTCTTCCTTCAATACCATCAGTTCTTTATATGCTACCTCCTGAAATGGTTGAATGTTGACCAGATCTTTTTGGTACAGTGACACTGTATTCCTTCTATCTTCTCTTGATGCTTCTTACATCATTCAGTATTTTGTCTATAGAATCCTTTAATATTGCAACTTGAGGCCTGAATTTTTTCTTCAGTTCTTTCAGCTTGAGAAATTCTGAGCATTCTGTTCCCTTTTGGTTTTCAAATTCCGGGTCTTGCACATGTCATTATAATACTTTGATCTTTTCAAGCCTCCCTTTGAAATCTGTTCAGCTCTTTTACTTCATCATTTCTTTCATTCGCTTTAGCTACTCTACATTCAAGAGCAAGCTTCAGAGTCTCTTCTATCATCCATTTTGGTCTTTCTTTCCTACCTTTTTAATAACCTCTTGCTTTCTTCATGTATGATGTCCTTGATATCATTCCACAACTCATCTCGTCTTCGGTCATTAGTCTTCAATACTTCAAATCTATTCTTCAGATAGTCTCTAAATTCAGGTGGGATATACTCAAGGTTGTACTCTGGCTAATGAGGTATTATAAACTAAGAAATTAAACCTGTGAGTTAGGAATTAGTCTCAGTTTTTAAAAAAGGAATGGAGCAAGCTCATAAAGATTAAGTAATATCAAAAGGATTTAAAGTGGCAGCACAGAGTCAAATTCCTACCTATTTGACTTCAAAGCCCAGGATCCCTCTACTGAGCGACACTGTTCTAAAAATTATGAAACAAAAAATTTTTTATATAAAATCATTAATTAAAATCATTTCTTTCAATCAGACATTATAATTTTAGGGCTGTCTTTAACAAATGACCTAACCTAAAAAAAAAAATTTTTTTTTTTTAGCTTATTTAAATACATCACAGGTTGCAAGAATGGGCCCCAAAGTAAAAGGTTGGACAACTACAGATCAGAGTTTAAATTAAAAAAAAAAAAAAAAAAAGGCAGCAGTCAACTAGATAGTGTTCTAAATCTCAAAGATTCAACGTTCAGATGTGGAAATGTGTTGTTAACATTACTACATGAAAATTAATTACAAAATTGGCAGCACATTCAGAAATCATTTTAGGAAGGATTCATATACCGTCAAATGTAAAAAAAAGTGTGGTAAAAATTAGAAGAATATGAATTTTGAAGCCATACAGATCTGGGTTCAGCTCCACATTCTATCACTTAATAGCTGCATGACCTTGGTCAAGTATCTCTACTTCTCTAAGTTTAAATTTCATATACATAAAATGATAATACTATCTTTATAAAATGAGTAGGAACCCTGATGGTGCAGTGGTTAAAGCACTCGGCTGCTTTAGCCAAAGGTCGGTGGTTGAAACCTACCAGCCATCCCTCGGAAGAAAGATGTGGCAATCTGTTTCCTTAAAGATTTTAGCCTTGGAAAACATATGGAGCAGCTCTACTCTGTCCTATAAGGTCACTATGAATCTAATCGACTCAACGGGGGCGGGGGGGAGGAGGAGGCATTACTGAATGACTATTTTAAGAATTAAAGTTAATATACATAAAGTCCCTAATACAAAGCAGGTACTGAGGAAATGATATAAAATGACAGCTAGTATTTTCATATACTCAGCACATTTCACTATAATACTTTACTTTGTATTCTCAAGCTGCCCTTTGAAATCTTCTGTTCAGCTCTTTGACATCATCATTTCTTCCTTTCACTTGTTACTCTATGTTCAAAAGCAACTTTCAGAGACTCTTCTGACATCCATTTTGGTCTTTTCTTTGTTTCCTGTCTTTTCAAGGACGTCTTGCTTTCTTTATGTATGATGTCCTTGATGTCATTCCACAACTCGCCTGGGCTTCAGTTCATTAGTCTTCAATATGTCAGATCTATTCTTGAGATGGTCTCTAAATTCAAGTGGGATAGACTCAAGGTCATATTTTGGCTCTTGTGGACTTGTTTTAATTTTCTTCAGCTTCAACGTGAATTTGCATGTGAGCAACTGATGGTCTGTTCTGCAGTTGGCCCCTGGCCTTGTTTTGACTGACTGAGCTTCTTTCTCCATTATCTTTTTCCACAGATGTAGTTGATTTGATTCCTGTGTATTCCATCTGGTGAGGTCCACTTGTATAGGCGACATTTTTGTTGTTGATAAAAGCTATTTGCAATGAAGTCATTGGTCTTACAAAATGCTATCATCCAATCTCAAAGATGTCGTTTCTACCACCAAGGTCATATTTTCCAACTAATGATCCTTGTTTGTTTCCAGCATTCACATTCCAATCACCAGGAATTATCAATTCACCTAGACTGCATGTTTGACTGATTTCAGACTACAGAAGCTGGTAAAAATCTTCAGTTTCTTCATCTTTGCCATTAGTGGTTGGTGCATAAATTTGAATAACAGTCATATTAACTGATCTTCCTTACAGGCTCATAGATACAACCCTATCATCAACAGCACTGTACTTCCGGATAGATCTTGAAATGTTCTTTTGGACAATAAATGTGACACCATTCCTCTTCAATTTGTCATTCCTGCCATAGAAGACCACACAACTGCCCAATTCAAATTTGCCAATACAAGTCCATTTCAGCTCTTTAATGCCTAGGATATTGATCTTTAGGTGTTCCATTTCATTTCTGATGACATCTAATTTTTCTAGATTCATACTTCGTACATTCCACGTTCCTATTATTAATGCATATTTGCAGCTATTTCTTCTCATTTTGAGTCGTGCCACACCAGCAAATGAAGGTTCTGAAAAATTTACTCCACCCATGTCATCAAGGTCAACTCTACTTTACGGAGGCAACTCTTCCCCAGTCGTATTTTGAGTGCCTCCCAATCGGAGGAGCTCATCTTCTGGCACTATATCAGACAACGTTCTGCTGCTATTCATAAGGTTTTCACTGGCCAATTTTTTAAAAAGTAGATCTCCAAGTTCTTCTTCCTAGTCTGCCTTAGTCTGGAAGCTCCACTGAAACCTGTACACCATGGGTGGCCCTGCTGGTATTTGAAATACTAGTGGCATAGCTTCTAGCGTTACAGCAACAAGCAAGCCACCTAAGTATGACAAACTGACAGACGAGTGGTAAAAGTATTACAATAAAACGTGCAAAAACATGGAGTTAGAAAACCAAAAAGGAACAACACACTATGCACCTCCCAAGCTGAAAAGAAGTGAAGAAAAATTAAAGCCTCAAGTTGCCATACTGAAAGATTCTATGGGCAAAATATTGAATGATACAGGAAGTATCAAAAAGAGAGAGGAGGAATACACAGAGTCACTGTACCGAAAAAATCTAGTCAATGTTCAACCATTTCAGGATGTCGAATATGACCAAGAACTGATGGTACTGAAGGAAGAGGTCCAAGCTGCACTGAAGGTACTGGCAAAAAAAAAAAAAAAGGCTCCAGGAATTGCTGGAATACCAACTGAGATGTCTGAACAAATGGATTCAATGCCGTTAAGTGCTCACTCATCTATGCCAAGAAATATGGAAGACAGCTACCTGGCCAACCAACTGGAAGAGATCCATATTTGCGCCCATTCCAAAGAAAGATGATCCAACAGAATGTAGAAATTATTGAACAATATCATTAATATCACATGCAGGTGACATTTTGCTAAAGATAATTCAAAAATGGTTCCACCAGTCCATCAACAGGGAAATGTCACACAGCACCTATAAACCTAGAAGAATAAGTGTCAATGGTTTGGTGCCTTCATAATGTTCTTCTGAATCCTAACAGAAATGCTCATGTTCTATGGGGTATAAGGGCCATTTAAGATGAAAAAAAAAGTAACTATGGACACATCTAAACTTACACATGTATAAAATCATATATGAGGGTTTACAAAGCTATTCTAAAAAATCATCTGATTTCATTTTTTTCCAGTAAAATATTAAAAAAGTTCAGTTTCCTTCTTCAGACAAAGATTGCACTGGACTGTAAGACATAAAATGATGCTGATGGGGAGTGTGCTTCTTAGCCCAAGTAGGCACACATGAGACTATGTGGGCAGCTCCTGTCCAGAGGCGAGATGAGAAGGCAGAGGGGAACAGGAGTGGGTTAAATGGACACAGGAAATATCAGGTGGAGAGGAGTGTGCTGTCACATTGCAGGGAGGGCAACTAGGGTCACATAATAATGTGTGTGTAAGATTTTGTATGAGAAACTGACTTGAATTGCAAACTTTCACTTAAAGCACAATAAAAAAAAAAAGTTGTTTCTTAAAATCACCTATCTTTGAAACCTAGGCCAAAAAATGTTACGAGTTTCCATAAATAAGGCAAACACATCGTGCAAGCTGAAAACCATCTCTTTATGGTAATAGTATTTTACTAAAAATAGTTTTTGACAAAAAAAAAAAAAAAAAAACCACTGCCATCGAGTCGATTCTGACTCGATATGAGTCAATTCCGACTCACAGCGACCCTACAGAACAGAGTAGAGTTTTTTTTGGACAAGTTTTTGACAAGGGTAGAAAAATAGATACTTGACACACCTACTAGGTCGGCTATTACCAGGAAAACGAAAAATAGCAAGTGTTAGCGAGGATGTGGAGTAGTTGGAATCCTCATACATTACTGCTGATAATGTGAGACGGTACAGCCACTGTGGAAAACACTATGGTGGGCCCTCAAAAACTTAAACATAGAATTATCATTTCACCCAGTAATTCCATCCCTAGGTATATACCCAAAGGACTTGAAAGCAGGGACTCAGAGACTTGTACACCAATGTTCACTGCAACATTATTCACAATAGTCAAAAAGTGGAAACAACCCAAGTGTCCATCAGCAGGTGAATGGATAAATGAAATGTGGTATAAGCATACAATGGAATATTATTCAGCAATAAAGAGATATGAAGTTCTGATACATGCTACCACTTGAATGAACCTTGAAAACCTTACGCTAAGTAAAATAAGTCAGACAGAAAAGGACCAATATTGTATGATCCCACTTATATGAAATACCTAGAGTAGGCAAATGCATAGCGACCAAAGTTCATCAGTGCTTACTAGGGAGAGGGGGGAATGGGGAGTTAATGTAGAAGAGGTACTGACAGGCTCTCTGTTAGCCCAGGATGAAAGCATTTCTGAAACCAACTCTTCAGACAAAGATTAGACTGGACTACAACAGGTAAAATCATACTCGTGAAGAGAGTGTTTCTTAGCTCAAGTAGATACATGAGACTAAATGGGCAGCTCCTGTGTGGAGGCAGAAGAGAAGGCAAAACGGGACAGGAGCTGGATGAATGGATATGGGAAATCTGGGGTGGAAAGGAGGAGTGTGCTGTCACATTATGGGGCAAGCAACTAGGGTCACGTAACAATGTGTGTATAAATTTTTGTATAAGAAACTAACTTGAACTATAAACTTTCACTTAAAGCACAACTAAAAAAAAAAAACAAGAGGTACTGAGTTTCTGTTCGGGGTGATCAAAAACATTTCGTAATGGATAGTGATGATGGTTATACAATACGGTAAATGTTATTAACGTCACTGAATCTCATACTTACAAATGGTTAAAATGGTAAATGTTTGTTATATATATTTCACCACAACAAAATCTAGTAAAAAGAAAATAGCAGAGTGAGGGAATGCAGAATGTTGAACCAAAAAAAAAAAAAAACAATCATTGCCCCTGAGTCAGTTCCAACCCGTGGTGACCCAATGCTTTACAGAGTAGAACAGCTCCACAGGGTTACTTCGTTATAATCTTTATGGAGGCAGATCACCAGGCCTTTCTTCCACGGTGCCACTGGGTAGGTTCAAACTGCCAACCTTTACGTTAGTAGTCTAGCACGACCATTTGCACCATCCGGGAACTTATATGTAGAATGTTACCGCTGACAAAGATACGGTTTGGAATTGTCAAAAAAAAAAAAAGACATTTGAACATTTTAAGAAAAGAAAAACACATAATGACCTTCACTAAATATCTAAAATGGACTATTGTGTTATAACAATAACCAATCTTTAAATTATCCATGCAAATAAGGCAGAGGCATGGGGTCAAAAAAGTCAGGTTATTAGGAATATCTTATATCTTGACCTACTAATAAATGAGTTGTATCTGTATTCTTTAGTATCTGATTGTTTGCAAGCACTATTTTGTATTAATTGTTTGGTGGGGTGAAGAGGAATACAAGAGAAGGAAAATGAATTGACATTAAAAAAAGCAATAAATGTTTTTTAGCTATTAAAACATGTTCTGGTAACAAAACAACCAGAATGGCAACAATAAGAAAGTTCATGCATTATGAAGAACACATCCGGTGTCACTGAACAATTTGTGTAGGAACTGCCCAATGGAAAACTAAATTGCTGCATAAACCTTCACCAAAAACACAATCAAATATTATTTAAAAAATAAATATGTACAACAAAAAGAAACATGTTCCGGTTACACAACCTGATATGGGTACGAAAATCCAACAGCTCTGGACTTGAAATGAAGGAATTAAGTTTAAGGGATTAGGAATTTAAGAAGAAATCTCTTCTCTCCATAGTTCCTACTCTTTCAGGACTTCAAAGATGTGATATACTCTTCACTGTGCATCTCAAAGTTCCCATTAATGCCGGGAAGTCCCAGCTAAGACACGGTTATCTTGGTGCATGCTACCCCGTGAATTCTGATCCATCCACTAAGTACAGAGCACAAGCATAAAATAGGGAATCAAAAGAAAGAAAAATAGGGAAAAGGAAGGGAGGTGGTGGAAAATGATACCAAATGACACTAAATGATTAGCACCAAAAGATAAGTAGGTCAGAAAAAATAACTAACATGCAAATAATCTGAAATTAACTTACAGTTGTAAATGTTGCTACGAAATTCTAGATATTAACTTCTTTTTATCACTTAAACTTCCTTTAAAGTTAGCTTACCAGAATCATAGCTTGGAGGCTTCATATCTCCCTGATTCAATTCTGTCCCATATTTCAACTTGTGGTATTTGGCTCTAACAAAGAAATGAGAAAATACAAACCATCTTAAAACATATTTAAATGAACTTTAAGGTATGTAACTGAGGTAGTCATCAGCAGGCCGTTGTCCTGGCTAAATACTCCTAAAACTTTCAAAGGTTCCAAGTCGTCCATGGTGTCGAAGTCATAATAAAAGAATGTGTACCTTATTTTTTTTTTATTTTTGGTTACACCATCAAGTGTCATTACAACAAATTCAGGAATAACACTGAGAACCAAAAGTCTTCTTTCTGTAATAAGAGATGAACCACGTAACATTCTTGTTTTTACAGTATTCAAATTTTCTTGATGATTGCTAGAGTAGAACTCTACTATCAGAAGTAGCAGAAAAAGCTTGGATTGTGACATAAATTGTGGAAGACTGCCCTTTCTCAAAACAAAGTTTTTTTTAAAAGTCATCTATATTATTATGATATTACGTGCCTTGTCAGGTCATTATGAATTGACAAGTAGGCATAATAGTGAATAATCTAAGGAGGCAAAAGGAAAAAACAAACAAAACAAACACAGCCCAACTCACCAACGTGGAATAATATTTTTTTAACTAACCAAAGTATTCTTTGCCTTTTACGCAAGAAGCACTGTGAAAAGGTATACTATCTTCTTTTAAAAGTTAACAAGAATACTATTATTTCTATATAACTTGATTTAACGAGTCAGGTTTATTCATCTGGAACCAGAAAAAAATTCAGATTTTGCAGAAACTGAAAAGGCTAACTAAATATGGCCATACTCCTTCAATGCATTTAAACATTTTGACTTGTTTGCTTCCCTCAAAATATTTAAGGCCACTTACAATAAATACTCAAAGTGGTAAGACCTAGACAGTAATGATGATGATGACAAGAATAACAATTTGAAAAACCAAAGTAATAAAGAAGGAAGAAAACAGGAACATAACCAAGTTTGAAAGATACTTTTTCTTTATAAAAAACTGACTACTTATAATAAAGTCTTTGTAATTTAAGAAAATTATTTTAAAAATAAGAACTATTTGCTCAAATATGTAAAGTACTGGAATCCTTTATGAAATTCTAATAATAGCTAATAATTATTTTGCTATTTTTTCAGTTGCAACTGAAAAATGAAAGAAATTTAAGAAAGCCTATGGAAAATACAGGCAGCTTGATGGCCTATTTTTTAAGGGAAATTATGAGTGTTTTTATATTAGTCTTTCTACCTTTTATGTACATTTCAAATATTTTGTAATAAAAAGAAATTGCACAATGTACGCATTAAAGAGGAAAAAGAATGCTCATGTCCTACTATGGAATGATCTCTAAAGTGACAAAGTACAAAACAGTATTTACAATATTCCTCCATGTGTGCTTTTATAAAAGGGATCTGTATACCTATATACGTACAGTGGAATATTATACAGTTGTAAAGAGAAATGAAGTTCTGATGTATGCCTCATCATGGACGAAGTCTGAAAAGTTCATGCTAAGCAAAATAAGTCAGTTACAAAACGACAAATACTGTACGATCTCACTTACATGAAATAAGCAAATATACAGAACCAAGATTATTAATGGTTACCAAGGGGTGGGAGAGAGTGGGAAAGGGGGAATTTTTGCTTGGGGGGTATTGAGTTTATATTAATGGTGGTGAAATATTTTGGAAAAGGATAGCAATAGTGATAGCACAAATGTAATTAATGTCATTGAACTCTGAATGTGGAAGTTGTTGCATTAGGGAATGTCTGGGTGTATGTATTTTCTCCACAATAAAAAAAAAAAAAGGATGAATATAAATACATATGAATAGAATATTGCTAGAAGGATACATGATACATAAGACACCAGTTAAGGTTTCTTTTGGGACAAGAAATGAATGAACTGGGGCAGAAGGGAGACTCTTTGTGTTTGGTTAATTAAACCTATGTGTATGTTTGTTTTAAAAAAAATTTTTTTTAGTACATATCTTTGGTCTAAATTATCTAGAATATCTTTTTCTCTATTCCCAATGTCTCTCTTACTCAAAGATTTCATCACCAGACTCAACATTTTCTAGTCTACTGCGATGTATTTATGATAATGTTGATTATCAGAGGGCAAGGTTTATAGCCATTAATGTGACTTACAGTCACCAGAAAGTAAACAAGGTTCTTAATGTAATTTTCAATCTTCATATTTCCACAAACATACTTCATCTACCATGACACAACGTAACAATGGCTCCTAAAAGGCAAAATGGCAACTGTAAACAACTGGTTTAAGGACAGATAATACTATACTTTTTAAATAAATGTGGCAATAATATTTTATGAAGTTAATATATTTTTTTTATTTATGTATTTTTTTATACACAGTAAAAGAAGAAAAACATTTTCAAACAAAATGCTGCCTTATAGTGCATTCTAGTGCCCTTAGGAAAAACTGCAACAGGGCTAACAAAAAAAGGCATAGAAAATATTCTATATAATAAATGTAACAAAAATAATGACATGCTATGAAATAACATTTTATAAAAAATTTTACAAGGACAAAATATGCAATGAACTGCTACGTTTACTACAAGCTGTGTTCCCTAAAATCAGGAATCTCCCTACTGAATTTTTAAATTCACAGAAAAATGTTTTTCTTGCAGAACCCTCCTCAAGCATTCCTTTTGGAGCCAATATGCTAAAATTCTTTCTCACTCATATTGTTTCCCATTGTGCTAACAACACTTCACCTCACTGTGCTACCAATCTTTTCTTGCTCTCTCTTCTTTTCCTGTCTCATTTCCTGTCTAAGGTAAATACGGAGATCCCATATCTAAGAACGCTGATACGGAGCTAGGCCTCCCAATTGGCTTAAAAATTGTTTAATATACTAAATAAATCTCATTCTAATTTTGCTTCGACACAAAGATATTATTATACCTAAAGTGCAGGAAGGTGCCCTGGTAGTGCAGTGGTTAAAAGCACTCGGCTGCTAACCAAAAGGTCAGTTCAAATCCATCAGCCGCTTCAACGGAGAAAGAAGTGGCAGTCTGCTTCCATAAAGATTTACAGCCTTGGAAACCATATGGGGCAGTTCTACTCTGTTCTACAGGGTTGCAATGAGTTGGAATTGACTTAACGACAGTGGGTTTGGTTTTTGGTTTTAATGTACTAGGAATATAGCATTCCAATCACATCTTAAAGCATCAATGCTAAAAATAATTCGATTAAATGCAATGAATTGTTGTAAAAATGACGGCACTGGAGTGGCGTCTGACCTCCTCTAACTTCACAAGGGGGGAGACTCACCATCAGCATCAGCCCAAGGCTAATTCCTATGAGGCAGGGGTCAGGCATACCTCCTCTCTCCAACCTTTCTACCAATTGACACCAGCCTTCCCTTCCATGGCACTCTCTACTTCTCTGCTGCGTTTGAAAATTCACTGCAATAGCCACAAAAAACTCACGGACCACAGTCACAGTTACGGGATTCATTAGGGAAGTAACCGTTTACAATTCAGGATCAGGAACAACTCAGGATATGGTTCTTAGATCAGGACAGCCTCTTCTTCGCTGTGCCCACAGGCAGGCCTCTCTCACCCTGAGCCCCTCAGGCAAGTGTTACAAAGCTCTTTAGCTCTGCCAGTAAATGCCCAAGGGGATCCCACTCCTCCGGAAGCCTCCTGCCTGACGGTATTCAGCTCTGCCACTCCGTGGGTACACATGCCCACTGTAACATCCTTACCCTGTGGGCTAGGAAGCCCAGTGCGTCATCTCGCAGGGTCCTGCTGCCACCGTTTCTCTCCCACTGCTTTTCCCCATCTTGCACTATCTCCGGTGTTACAGCTCTCTCTCTCTCTCTGTGTCAGTCTCCTGGGTCTAGGATGTTCTCAGCACAGGGAATCTGAGTCCAAAGGACACACTCCACTCCCCTCTCTTCTTGGTGACAATGAGGACCCCCCTCTTTCTGCCTCTGAGATGGTTCATTTTTAAGCCTAGTGGGATAGCAAAACTAACCAATCCCTTTGTTAGGGCTCCATACTCCATATTTGCACATTCCCACCCCAACAAGGGTACCATGCACCACCTTATATGCATTATTAGCAAGCTGTCCAATCCCCTTGGTGAGCCACAGGCATTTGCATAGTCCCAATCACTTGGTAGAAATTACAAGACCACGGTTAGAAACGCCCTATAAAGGCAATCTATCACACGGCAACTGCTACTGAATTCCTATGATATGCCAGCTGAGCGTAACCTGAAGTGTGTACTCAGTAAGGACAGAGGCAAGAGGATGTCCATGAAACAGAAGGGAAATAAATAACTACAGCACACAGTGATAAGGGCTCTCAGTCACCACATCAAGTGTTATCAGGAATGCAGATAAGTGATTCTCTAATGCAGTCAAAGGTGGTGCCACATGAGATTTTAGCTAAGCTTCAAAAACCAGCAGAGGTTTTCCAGTCAGACAAATGTACTGATGGACAGGGACGAGCATCACCTGACACAGTGGGTGAGGGGAAAGCCGCCGTGTATTTAGTGCCTGGATTACAATATGGAAACACTGAAGACAAAGCCGACAATTAGGTCATTATAGTGACACAGATAAGAGAAAAGTGGCAGTGTGTAGAGAGGACTGAAAAACATGGCAGACATGTTTCAGAATTTTATCTTATATAGTATTTGCAGTTCCTCAGTATATAAACTACTGAATAAACCTCAGATTATACATCATGTATTCTTGAAAATTTATATGTAAAGTCATTTTGTAAATTTTGTAACACTTTAAAGAATGCTTTGATAAAGTCATTGCTAGGTGAGTAATCCTTCTGTAATGTTAGCAATTCACTCAATTTACTAATTTTTTTCTTAAAATGGACTACTTAAAAAAAATCTATATAATGTAGTAATTCAAAACCATAACCCTTACTTAAGTGCTTCTATTGAAATGACAAGATGTCTGGAGTTTGCTTTAAAACAGGTCAAGATGAAATGAAACAGTTTCTGTTGAAGCCTGAAGATGGATACAAAGGAATCATCAGACTAGTCTCTCTAAGTGTCTGAAATTTTTCTCAATTAAAAAAAAAAATTACTGCCAGTAAAGAACTAGAAAAACGATTTCAGAGTATAAAGCACTGCTCCCAGCCACAAGGAAATTCTTTTATTCTTAATTTATTGCACTTACATAGTGCCATTACACCAAGAATAATCCTAATGATTCTATGAACTTCAACTGGATACAAAGTCAGAGATTCTTTTCGAAAAGCATCCCATTAGTTAAGGTGGGAAAGAAAAAAAAAAAAAAACCTTCCCTAAACTTACCAATGTCTTATCTCTCCTGTCCTTCAAACTGAAACTTCTTGAAAGAGTACCAACTATCTGCAGTAAACAACTGACATGGAATCTGGTATGACACTGCTGAACTCCCTTTTTCTTTAGCTTGTTTCCAAAATACTACTCTGGTTCTTCCATCTCTAACATTCCTTTGTCACTTCTTTTTCCTCTGTTGTTTGTTTGTCTTTGTTTTGTGTGTGTGTGTGCTACTCCCTGTGGTTCTTGCTAATTCTCTTTTCTCACTAGACTTGCTGTATTACTTGTCTCAACTACTCCTATCACTTCACCCACAACAACATTAATGATTCCCAACTCCACATCTCTAGTCATGAGTACCCTGACATATCTGCTCTTCAGCCCTATTCTGTATCTTTACTTCATCTGATAACATGGGAACTCTCACTCATAACACAGGGAGTGCCTCAAGTCAGAAACCTGGAAGTCATTCATGAATCTGAATCCCACCTTTACTACAGCTCTTTGACTCTGCACAAATTATTGCTTTTAATCTTCAAGGCCTGGTACACAGTACTTACTCAATAAATAGTTGCTATTATTAATGTCTTAAAGCATTCGGTTGCTAACCAAAAGGTCAAGGGTTCAAGCCCACAAGCTGTTCCATGGAAGAAAGATGTGGCAGTCTGCTTCGGTAAAGACTGACAGCCTTGGAAGCCCTATGGGGCAGTTCTACTCTGTCCTGTAGTGTCACTATCAATAAGAATCAACTCAATGGCAGCGGGTTTAGTTTGTGGTATAATTAATGCCATTATTCTTTTTCTTTGGTTATGTCTATAACTTAGCCATCCCCAAATATTCCCAAGTTACATACTTTTAAAAGTTTTTCCTCTCATCTCTCCATCTGTATCCAACTTTCAGTCAACCTATCAAAGTATGAAAAAAAAAAAAAAACAGCTGCCTTCAAATCGACTCTGACTCATGGCAACTCCATGTGTGTTGGAGTAGAACTGTGCTCCACAGCGTTTTCAATGACTGAATTTTTGGAAGCAGACTGCCAGGCCTTTCTTCCAAGGCACCACTCAGTGGATTCAAACTGCCAAACTTTCAGTTAGCAATCAAGCACATTAACCAGTGACTTCGCATGGTATGAAAAGAACTCCCTATTTTTTCACTAAAAGGCCAACCTGTTTTCAGTCTCTTCTGCCATTTAAATACCCTCCAAGAAGGCGAACATAAGTTCTAATAAAATTTCTATCAATACCTATTTTTTGATGTATAATAAAAAATTTGACTGGCCTTTGTCCCCAGTTCCTGGGATATAGCCCCAAAATTCTTGGTATTCCCCTCTTTCCATAATAAAACTATAATCTTAAATATAGCACTTTCCTAAGTTCTGGGAGTCGTTCCAGCATATCATCAAACCTGAGAGTGTACTAGGAACTCCCAATCTGTAGCCACCTGGTCAGAAATGAGGGTGGCCTAAGCTTGAAGCTGGTGTGTGAAATGAGGACAATCTTGCTGAGCCTTTAACTTGTGAAGTTTTGCCTCTCAGTGGTTTACGCCAGAAGTCACTGTATTTGATATTCACCAATATCATCTGCTAATGCTATTTTATGGCAGTTGTGCAACTTAAAAAGGATAAGGAAAACATGCCAAGTAATCACAAAAATGAAGCAAAACAGAATTCCAATATTACCTAGCAAGTATTCAACTACCTAAAACCAAAGAACTATCTCAGACTGCTAACAAAAAAATCCAAAGACCATGTGTTAAAGTATATAAATTTAATTCATTTGATAATTCCCAAAACTCTCATTGATGACTTATTTTTCTTTAATTGTGGCCCAAGGTTAATTAAGTATCTTACAAGGTTAGCGAAATAGAAAAGGTAGAATTAGCTTCTGGAGACACAGGGCTGACAGCAAAGGAACAAAATACAAAAAAAAAGTCTATAAAAAGAATCTCAACTTAGTCTGCCGGAGTAAGTTTTTTCTCTATGAAAATATATCTAATTGATTAGTATCAGATGGTAGGGAAAGGAATAAACAGTATAGAAATTTACTTTACTATTTAAACACTAAAAAAAAAAAAAACTACTTCATAAAAAAAAATGTTGATAATTCAGAAAGTGCTTAAGTTTCTTAAGGCAGGAAAAAAAGTTGCTAAATTTTTTAAATCATATAAATCAACTTATTGATCATTACTATTATTAAACTATTCATAATGAAATTAACATATTACAACCATTCATAAAAGTTTACAACAGATACTGCTTCCTGAATTAAACAATTTAAAGTTTTAAAATTCCAATTTATTTTAAGAATGACAGAATTATTCAGTCATTTCAGGGAATACTAACTTCCATTTTACTAAATTACCTTTCCTGTTTAAGAGCATATTCCAGCATTTTGATCCTCCTCACCAGATCCTTCTTCAGATTTTCTTGACCTTTCCTCTCCCCCTGTAGAAAGGCAATCTGGGCCTGAGTAGAGAAGAGAAAGACAAGGTTCTGTTCAGCCCAAATGGATTTTTTTTTTAAAACTCCTCTGAGGAAAGAGCCTTTGGAAAACAGGATAAAAAAGACACAAAAATATTTCCTGTACATTTCTGTCACAAAGAATGTAAATATACAGACACAGTGACAGCAAGGGGAAAAAATGCCTTAAACTTGACTAAAAAAAGACATCTATATTCATTTTACTTCAGACTAGACATGTTACAACACGTAGTCCATATCCTCCAACAGTCTATAATTGAAAACCATATAAACACAGACATATGCAAGGGGTAAGTACTAGCTTGCTCAAGTGTTTGTCTTTGAAGGCAGAAAGGCAAAGTCTTTTTATAAGAGAGTGAAGATGGGGAAAAGGACAAAAGTAAAATCTTATAATCCCCTTGCAAATTAAGAGTTCTCAGAGTTTCACCACGTATTTAAATTGTATGATAGATTTCTTGTCTTGAGTGCCTTTATCCCTGACCTCCCCTACAAACAATAAATAGCTTCCCTTTCTCAGTCCCTACCCTTCACTCCAGTCCCCTTTTAGGAAATTTAATACGCAGAAAAAAAGTGAAAGTTGGAAAAAGGAAAATCTAAGCAACAGCCCTCCACCCTTTTCTGGCCCCTCCAAAGAATTACTTTTAAAAACCCTGCATTTTAACCCCAAGTGATTCTTAAGAGCAACTCTTTCCTAACCTCTCTGTTTTACTAAAATTCTTGTCTACAGTGGAACAGAGAGGTTAGGAAAGAGCTGCTCTCCAGAATCATTAAAACAGGCATTTAAAATAGAAATAATATCTTCCATCTAAGGAATTTAAACTATGTTACAAATACTAACTTGTTAAAGCAACTCATATACCTCTATGAGTAGGGTAGGGGGTCTATTTCAGGGCCTTCAAGGATAGCTCGCGTCTGTCAGTTTGTCACATTGTGGTGGTTTGTGTGCTCTGCCACCGGTATTTCAAACACTTCCAAGGTCACCCATGGTGGACAGGTGTAGTGGAGATTCCAGACTAAGACAGACTAGGAAGAAAGGCCTGTCACTCTACTTGTGAAAATTAGCCAGTGAAAACCCCATGGATCACAACAGAATATTATCTGATATAGTGCTGGCAGATGAGCCCCTAGGTTGAAAGGCACTTGAAATACACAGTAGCCACAAAAATGGACTCAAGCGTAACAGCAATTGTGAAGATGGAATAGGACCTGTGAACTTTTCATTCTGTTGTACATCGGGTCACCACAAGGCAGAGATAACTAACAACAACAAGAATAGCTATCAATTTCACCATTCTCACATGCTCGGGTCTCTCCATTTCTATTATATTAAGCCACTAAGACACAATATTTTCCATTTAAGTAAGAACATTACATTTAAGGATGGCCATACCATATGCCACATCCTTAAGGAATTGTGGAGACTGCCAAACTAAGGTTTAGTGAGTGAGCCATCAAACCTAATTCTAAGTAGTTTGAATGAGGCTCATTTCCACTTACTCAGTGCCATAATGAACATAAAATCCAACTCACCAAGCTTCATATAAGCCTCATGATGTAGGTACCATTATATTTTTGCTATCATTTCAATAAGCTCTAAAAATTTACATCTCAATTAAAAGTAGGATTATTTTTGTTTTATTGAAATAATTTAAAGTAATTCGAAAACAATTCAATACCTACATTATCTATTTATACCTAATGATAATAAAACCTTTTGAAATGAAATATTCTGCGATAACATTATTTTACTTAAGCAGAATAATAGCACATGCATTTAAAGCCGATAAAAATACAAAAGGAAATGACAGCCTAACCTCTCTGGCCAAACAATGCTTTGGCATACAATTTTATACTCTCTTTAAAACGGCTTTAATAAACGTACATTCGTTTTCCTATCCTCTTGTCAATTCACGTATCTGATTCGTCAAATATTTATAAAAACAGAAGCAAGGCCCAGAATTATTAAAAAGAAAGAAAGGGCAAACAAAAAAGAGAAACAGGAGGGGGTGCATCACCTCTGTGATACTAGTAAAGATGCATAACTTGGAACGAACCATGAGGAAACACCAGGCAAACTCAAATTGAAAGACATTTTTACATTAACCTGCTTATAATCTTCGAAAGTGTCAGACCATGAAAGTCAAGGAAAAAATGCTCCAGATTGAAGGAGACTAAAAGGACATAAAAACCCAATGCGACGCATGACAAAAAGCTGCTGCTGTCAGAGCCAGTTCTGACTGGGGGCACCACGTGTTTCAGCGTGGAGCTATGCTCCACGGGGTTTTCTACAGCTGTAGTCTTACAACAGTAGGTAGCCAAACCTTTCTTCTTTGACACTGCTGGGTGGGTCCAAATCACCAGCTTTTTTTTTAGGTTAGTAGTTGAGTGCAAACACTTGCACTACCCAGGGACCTGCAATGCATTCTACTAGACTGGATTTAGCTATAAAAGGACATCACTGGAACAACTAGAGCAACATGAATGGGGTCTGGGGACTAGATGGTGGTAATGCGTTCATGTTAATTTCCTGATTTTGATGGAAATGTGGTTATATAGGACAGCATTTGCTTGTCAGAAATTAATACTGAAGTATTTGGTAGGAGGCAGTGGGACATCAGGTTGGCAACTTGCCCTCGAAGTATTAAGGAAAAAAAAATCTTTGTACTGCCCTTGCAACTTTTCTGTCAGCTTAAGATTTAATTTTTTACTTTGCAACAAGCACTATGCCAGCTTAATAATCTTAATATGATTAAGATACAATCTCAATCCAAAAGTCAGCACCATGCATAACCGGGAAATCCTAAAAGCATTTGACAATAAAACCAGCGGCAAAACACAGATATTCATTATTTACCACAAATATTTTAACAGTGTTCTGAAGGTGCTGGCAACATAGTCAAGAAAAAAATAAGTACAAAAATAGAAATGAGGAAATAAATTATTATTTTCAAATCAAGTAAGTGGATACTGGAAAATCTAAGGAAAAAAGACTACAAATTAACACAAAAAAAGGAAGAATTTTATAAAGTAGCTGCAAACAAAATTACTAAACTGAAATCAGTACACTTCTAAAAAATAACCAGTTAGAAGACATAGTGAAAGAAAACAATCTCATTTATAATAACAAAAATGGTAAGAAGATTAGAATAAACTTTACAAGAAAAAATAAGAACTATACAAAGAAAATTTTAAATGCAACTAAGGGGCACAAAAAATGACTCAGCCAAAGGAAAAGGCACACCATGTTCTTAAACAATAGGAGTCGGCATTGTAATGATTGTTTCTCCTAAATTAATCTTTAAATGTTAGGTAAGCCCAGTTAAAATAAAGAGTACGTAATGATTCTAAAGTTCATGTGGAAAAAGAAACACGGAAGTATAAACAAGTAAAATCTCAGAAAGTCATAAAATATTTCAGAACATATTATGATTCTACAGGCATTTTAAAAAATGCCACTGGTATACAAACAGATAGGTCTATTGCTGAGAGTATCCCAAAAACAAGCCCAATGCCAAATGGACCAAAAGTTTTTAATGAAACTCCAAACATTAGAAGAAAAGATACGATTTGTTTTTGTTTTAATAATCTCAGGGTTGGGAGTGTCTTTATAAGAATAAGACAAAAGCCATAAAAAACTAATAAACCTGAACTCCTAAAAATATCTGTACGTGGCAATTAAAGTAAGTTGTTTAAAAAAACTATTAGAAAATATAAGACAATTCTTTTTTAACAAAATTCAAACAACAGAATAGGAAAAAAAAATACTCATATCACATATCACAAGGGTTCACTTAACAAATCAATAAGACCAAGAACTCAATTTACGTTGACAGAAAAGGAAATATAAAAGGCTCAAACATACTAAAAAGATGTTCATCCTCACACTTAAAAGAAATGCCAGTGAAAATTACAGTCAGGTTTCTCCTTTTCCATCAGACAGATAAAGTTCAATAATTTAATAATACACCGTGTTGGAAATGGCATTGGAAAACAGTCATTTATATATTGGCTGTGGTACTGTAAACTGGCTTCATCTTTATAAGGGACAATTTGCCATTATCTACCAATTCTGTAAACACACATTCCCTTTGACTCAGCGATTTTAATACTAGAACATTATCCTTCAAATATATGAAATGATACACTAAAAAAGGACAGACAACAGTGAACATACAACCCAGGCAACTAGTTAAATCAATTATGAGTACAACAGGAAGAAAATCAGGATAGAAACTAAGGCCTATGAGAGCAGAGGAAAAAAGACTCAATCTCTTTAAGTTTTTTCCTTCTGGAAAACTTTAGTCAGAAAGTAAGAAACAAAAGGTCTTAAGACACATGTTCCTACATAAGGATGATGTCAATTCCTTTTGGAAAAAACAGCCTAAGTCTAAAATGTAAATAACTGGTATAAATCTACATCCTTTCAAAATAAAGATTAAATACCAGCTAAAGATTCTCCTGACATGGCAGTACACTGCTGTCTGAATTGGATTATCTAATTGAAAAGGAGGGGTGGAAATAGAAGAGAGGGAGAGACTGAAAAAAGGAGAAAAGGGGAAAAAACAGAAGGAAAGTAGGATACATCTATAGGAAGGAATACTATGTAGCTGTTACAAAGGAGAGACACTTCTAAATATATTGATACGGAAAGTCTGCAGTGGGAGTAATTACTTTTGTGTGTGGCCTTTCTAGCCATGCGTTTGTAATTTCCACCCAGGTGACTGTATGATAGAATAGTTGTGGCCTAAATTTTTTTTTTTTTTTTTTACCAAGGAGATTGGTCAGTTTTGCCTTAAAAGAGAGCCAATTCCAGAGCAGGGAGGAGCCCACTACCACCAAGGAAGGAGAGACCTGGCAGCAGGAGACAGCGTGGTGGGCTTCCCAGCCTACAAAGAAAGAGAGATGAGTGCCTTTCGGCAAACACTGAAGGACAGGGAGAGCACAGCTGGGGAGAGGCTATCCTGATGGAGGAACTGTATCCTGAGCTTTCTTTTTTTAATTTTTATTGTGCTTTAAGTGAAAGTTTACTAATCAAGTCAGTCTCTCATACAAAAATTTATATATACCTTGCTGTATACTCCTAATTGCTCTCCCCCTAATGAGGCAGCACACTCCTTCCCTTCATTCTCTTTTCATGTCCATGCTGCCAGCTTCTAACCTCCTCTTCCCTCTCATCTCCCCTCTAGATAGGAGATGCCAACATAGTCTCATGTGTTTACTTGATCCAAGAAGCTCATTCCTTGCCAGCATCATTTTCTACCCCATTATCCAGTACAATCCCTGTCTGAAGAGTTGGCTTTGGGAATGGTTCCTGTCTTGGGCTAACAGAAGGTCTGGAGACCATGACCACAGGGTCCTCCTACTCTCATACCATTAAGTCTGGTGTTTTTACGAGAATTTGGGGACTGCATCCCACTGCTCTCCTGCTCGTTCAGGGGTTCTCAGTTGCGTTCCCTGTCAGGGCAGTCATCGGTTGTAGCCAGGTACCATCTAGTTCTTCTGGTCTCAGGCTGATATAGTCTGGTTTATGTGGCCCTTTCTGTCTCTTGGGCTCGTAATTACCTTGTGTCTTTGCTGTTCTTCATTCTCCTTTGATCCAGGTTGGTTGAGACCAATTGATACATCTTAGATGGCTGCTTCCTAGCGTTTAAGACCCCAGACGCCACTCTTCAAAGTAGGATGCAGAATGTTTTATTACTAGATTATATTATGCCAATTGACTTAGATGTCCCCTGAAACCCTGGTCCCCAAACCCCTGCCCCTGCTACGCTGGACTTCGAAGCATTCAGTTTATTCAGGAAACTTCTCGCTTTTGGTTTAGTCCAGTTGTGCTGACCTCTCCTACACTGTGTGTTGTCTTTTCCTTCACCTAAAGTAGTTCTTATCTACTATCTAATTAGTGAACAGCCCTCTCCCTATATCCCTCCCCCCTCATAGCCATGAAAGAATATATTCTTCTCTGTTTAAACTATTTCTCCAGTTCTTATAATAGTGGTCTTATATAATATTTGTCCTTTTGCAACTGACTAATTTCACTCAGCATAATGCCTTCCAGGTTCCTCCATGTTATGAAATGTTTTACAGATTCATCACTGTTCTTTATCGATGTGCAGTATTCCATTGTGTGAATATACCATAATTTATCCATTCATCCACTGATGGGCACCTTGGTTGCTCCTATCTTTTTGCTATTGTAAACAATGCTGCAATGAACATGGGTGTGCATATATCTGTTCATGTAAAGGCTCTTATTTCTCTAGGATATATTCCAAGGAGTGGGATTGCTGGATTGTATGGTAGTTCTGTTTCTAGCTTTTTAAGGAAGTGCCAAATTGATTTCCAAAGTGGTTGTACCATTCTACCTTCCCACCAGCAGTATATAAATGTTCCAGTCTCTCCACAACCTCTGCAACACATTTATTATTTTGTGTTTTTGGGATTAATGTCAGCCTTGTTGGAGTGAGATGGAATCTCATTGTAGTTTTGATTTGCATTTCTCTAATGGCTAATGATTGTGAGCATTTCCTCATGTATCTGTTAGCGGCCTGAATGTCTTCTTTAGAGAAGTCCCTGTTCATATCCTTTGCCCATTTTTTAACTGGGTTATTTGTCTTTTTGTAGTTGAGTTTTTGCATTATTATGCAGATTTTAGAGATCAGGTGCTGATGGGAAATGTCACTGCTAAAAACTTTTTCCCAGTCTGTTGGTGAAGTCTTTGGCGTAGGTGTTTGATTTTTAGGAGCTCTCAGGTGTCCAGCTTCTCTTCTGCATTGTTAGTAATGTTTTTTATACTGTTTATGCAATTTATCAGGGCTCCTAACATTGTCCCTATTTTTTCTTCCATGATCTTTATCATCTTAGATTTTATATTTAGGTTTTTGATCCATTTCGAGTTTGTTTTTGTCCATGGTGTGAGGTATGGGTCTTGTTTCATTTTTTTGCAGATGGATATCCAGTTTTGCCTGCACCATTTGTTAAAAAGGTTGTCTTTTCCCCCATTTGACTGATTTTGGGCCTTTGTCAAATATCAACTGCTCATATGTGAATGGATTTATGTCTGGATTCTCAATTCTGTTCCATTGGTCTATGTATCTGTTGTACCAGCACCAGGCTGTTCTGACTACTGCGGCAGTATAATAGGTTCCCGAGTGTTCTTCAGCTTGAATTGTAACTGTTGCTTCCCTAATAAACCCCATAATTGTGAATATAGTCTGTGAGTTCTGTGTGACCATTGCTGTGAATTACAGAACCCAGCAGAGAAGTAGACTGCCATGAGAGGGACGGTTAGTGTCAGAATTAGTAAAGATGGCAAAGAGAGAAGGCTTGTCTGACCTCTATCTTATAGGAATCAGCCTTGGGCTGTTGATCTTGGTTCTCTTTCCCCCTTGTGGGGTTGGAGGAGGTCAGACACCTCCCCCAAGCCATTTTTACAATGTCCAAGATATGTTAAATGTGAAAAAAAGAAAAATGTGTGCAGTTTGCAACCACTTTTTTTTTTTTTTAAGGTAGACATATTATGGTGCTTCAATGTGTAGGTCCAGCACAAATAGGTGACAGTATTCTCACAAATGAACCAAGGTGACAGTCCAAGACCACGACCGAATCACCACTTGGAAAACTCAGGGCACACACCTAGGGTAGTGGGGTATCAGCAGTGAGGATGTGACAGAAAACGTATGGCCCAAAAGGACCCCTAAAAAGTTCTCCTTGCACATCACTACAATACAGGCTTCCTTCTGAAAACAGAGGCAGATCTCCAGTTAGAGAGCAAATACATTTCTATTTCTGACCTCTAATATGAAATTTACTTTATTTTATACCATTCAGCTAATTTTTATCATTTTTAGAAACCTCGCCCCTGCCTATACTAGTGTCACCTCAGTATCTTCACAGAGTGAGCTCACCTGAACTTTCCAGAGTTTGGGAGGGGAGGAGAGTGAGATTAAGACATGCAATTAACCCAGTAAGAAAAAATTGCAAAAACTAGGGAAACTCAATCTGATGAAATAGATAAAGCTTACAAATAGCTTCAAGTGATAAAAATAATACATGTTAATTTACATACTATGACCATTTCATTTATCTGTAGAAGTAAACCTAATGGTAACGGCATATATTTTTTTGAAAACTTTGGAATTATCTTCAAGGAAAATACATGTTTAAAATTCCATAAAGTTTTTTAAGTTTTTTATACCTAAAATTAGGCCTACCATTTCCTAACCATTAGGAGCAAAAAAGATAAAAACAACAGTAACAGGATATTTTACCATTTAGGCATAAATGGTAAGCAGGAAATGTTTATTTTCAACTGTAATTGCTCAAAAGGATTTACGTAAGGAATATAAACCTGCTATATCTGAGCAAGTTTATCTGCATACACGGGAATACACGGCAAAGAATTAAAATATTTAAAATGTACCACTTAACTGACTGAAGATTTTTTTATATTTTATTTTTTGTTGTTGAGAATATACACAGTAAAAATATATACCAATTTAAGTTTCTACGTGTATAATTAAGTGACATTGATTACACCTATTTTCACCTTCTATTCTGAGTTGCTCTTCCCACATTAACATAAACTCACTGCCCCAAAGGTTTCTATCTAATCGTTCAAGTTGCTGTTGTCAATTTGATCCCATATACAGGTAGTGCCGATGACGGGATTCTGTTCCAACGACTCCGTCATAAGTAGGCTCTGATGTTAACTGGATACCTCATTATTTTTTTAAGTTTTCATTCTTATTTACTATCAGTATCTTTACAAATTCAATCTTTGTCTTTGGGAGTGGAAAACATTACATACAAACATGGATATATTTTCATATATGCATACAAAAAAAAATACACAAATCATAAAAATTTACTCTAACACCGAAGGGCCAGACAATGTCATTTTGTCAGCTGCAGTAATAACTCCACTTGTGGAGGGTTCTGGATCATCTGGATCATTCCCGCGAATGGAGATAGCATTTCTGGTCAGAAAATTAGTAAGAATTGTCCGTATGGTCCTTTTCTTTTATTCTTTACATATTTCGAGGTAACATCTCACTGCTCCCTGAATCTATCAACTTTAGCAAAGCAGTCAGCATTTGGATCCATGTTTTCAAGTAACTGAAGTCTGATTTAGTTTAGAAAAAACTTCAGCTAATCTTTTCACTGTACATTTTTTTTGACAACTTCTCTCCTTCTTCTTCCTCATTATTTCTTTCTTCTCCAGCATTTCTTTCCTCTTCAAAATCCATTAAGTCCTGATCTATCAATTCCTCTTCTTCGTGATCTATGAGCTGTTCCACATTGGCAGTATCAAGTTCTAAGTTCACTGCTCTTGCCATATGGACAATTTTCCACCAATCTCTTCCATCATGTACTCATGGTAGTCTTCTCCTTGCTGTTCCTTCAAGTTTTCAAAAAAAAGCTACGTGCTTTCATTTGAATCATCAGTAAACTCATAGGCATCCTCTTCTGGATTTGGTCTTCTATACAAATCATCAGCAGAGTTCTCCATCTAGGGGAGTCGCCCTTGCTGCTGCTTTGTTGAAACTGTTGATTTTAAGCCAATCCTTTAACTGCCTCCAAAATTCTATTCTTATCCTTAATGACTGTCAAAACGGTCAAATGAGAAAGTCCTTCCTTCAATTGCTATCTCGCCGACTATCTTTCCATTATCACAGGCCTTAACGATCGTCATCTTTATAGCCATGTCTAGAGCCTTCCTCACCTTCTTTTTTGGATTAGAATTTGTGGTGGCATGACTTCTTTTGCTATACATATTGTTGGGGAAACAAGGAATGTAGGTGTTACAGTTGGAGAAACCTGAACAACTCAGCTCCAAATTAACAACTGATGCTTCTTATGGTATGAAACACTGAATAAGATCACGTTATAGGTCTGGTCTATGATGAAGTCTGTCAGTGTCGTAACAATGAAGCGGGTATTGTAACACCTGTCAGGCACGTGTACAGTTCAATTGTCATATGTTCTTAGAGTGAGCCCTGACCAACTTTCTGTCACAACTCCCCACACTGACATCGACTTCATTGTAGACCAGGCCATAGCCTGCTATATGGCAGTGTTTTGAACAGTAAATCATAAAATAGTAAAATTGAACATCTGCCAGTGAACGTCTGAAAATGATAACATCAGCAAATTATGCAGTGCAACACTGTATACGG
This sequence comes from Elephas maximus indicus, assembly GCF_024166365.1. NCBI lineage: Eukaryota > Metazoa > Chordata > Mammalia > Proboscidea > Elephantidae > Elephas > Elephas maximus. Next base: position 27,442,361 of record NC_064844.1, on the reverse strand, counting down.
TACAAAAACAAAAATGGATAGCCATAAGTGCGGTTTGTCATAATTTCATCATGTCGTAAGTCAGTGACTACCTGTAAATAGATCTTAAAAGAGTATAATGCTCAAGGCAGACATTCTTTACCAGTAAAGCTAAACCACTGCTTGGTTTTAAGAAGACTTCGGGGATATTTTGGGTTTAAGGTTTAGCGCTTATTTTAGAGCAACAGTTTCACGGGTTCATTCAGCCTCAAAGGCTCCAGAAAGGCTGGATTCCATGAAAATTTAGAATTCCATTCTGCATTTTCCCACTTTTGATCAGGATTTTTCTATAGAATCTTTGACCAAAATGTTCAGTAACGGTAGCCAGGCATCATTCAGTTCTTCAAGTCTCATGGTAAAGGAGGCAGCTGTTCATGGAGGCCATTAGCCGCACATTCCGTTTCTTTCTCTTATTCCTGACTCTTCTTTTTCCTCTGTTGCTCCAGGCAAATAGAGACTAATTTTTGTACCCTGGACATCCATTTGCAAGTTTTTAAGACCCTAGGCACTACACATCGAACTAGGAGGTAGAACAGAAGCACTAAAAAACAGATTATTAACCCAATTACTGGGATGTCCCATGAAACCATGACCCTAAACCCCCAAAGCAAAAAGCCAAATCCCATGAGATTTTTAGTTGTACACAACCAGCCTCAGCAATTACTTTTTTGCTGTTGTTGTTACAAACATATCTATCACATAGCTTTTGCCAATTCAATTTTTTTACAGGTGTACAATTTACTGACAGCAATTACATTAATTGGCTATGAAATCCTATCCTAAATCAATGCGATTTTTCCATCACCATTTACTAAAGACATTTTAAACTATCTTGTACTCTAAAATTAAAAAGAGCTACAACTCAAAATAACCAAAATCACTAAAAAGTGTCTTAAGAAAACTATACAAAACATCGGTTTGGGTTGGGTCCAATAGCAGTCAGCTGCTATTGGAGGGAAAGAGCACTCACTTTTAGGAACAGTAATTTCTGCTTTGTGGTCCAGGGAAAACATAAACTTAACTAAAACACAGATTCGTTTCAGTGTTAGAAAGTAAATCTTAAAATTCCTGGAATATATTCTAAACAATAATATTGAACACCAATTATAATTTTAGAATTGGAAATGTAAATTTAGTAAACATTTAAAAAATCTAAAATAAAGTACTAGAAAACACGACTAATTAAAGGTTCTCATCTTCACTGTAAATACAAAGTCACAAATAATAAGAAATACTTAGAATGTAAAGGTCAATAATATGGTTTACATAAGCTAAGAAATAGTGTGCAATGAAGATTCAATAATCTGCGTTCAAGCTTAATGTCTTCTATAAACAAGTATTCCCTCTGAAAAGCTCTGGATTACATTATGCTCTTAAATCTAGCCTGCTGCTATCCTTACATTCAGTCAACTCCAATGGCTTTCCCTGGCTTATAATCACTGCCCCTAAAGATAGTATCACCATTTGGCATGATATTACCAGATATGGGTCAAAATATTATTAACATCCATTTAGGTTTCCTGAGTTCTGAACTGGAAAAGATATCTACACTCCCCATATAGGAAACAAGGACACAGGCACTGAACGGTTAAGCATCTTTCTCAAAGTCAGGTAACTAATTAATGACAAGACAACTCAATGCTCCCCATTTTTAGTGATCTACAGCAGGAGTACTCAAACTTTAGCATCAGAATCACCTAGAGGGCTTGTTAAAACAGACTGCCAGATGCCACCTTCAGGGTCTTTGATTCCGAATGCCTGGGGTAGTGCTGCCCAAGAATTTACACATCTAACAAGTACCCAGATGATGCTAACGTTACTGATACGAGACCACGCTAGAGAAACACTCACGTACACCATCTGCGACACAGTTAGAAGGCCAAAAATAAAGCTAATAGGCTGCTAAGGAACAAGGAAAAGAGCCATCCCAGAACCATAGCTCTTTACACAGCACAAGTATGGAGTTCTACATAGGCCCTCAAACTGACAGACCAGTACATACTAGCTTTTCTGATTCCTTTCCAAATTCCTCATTTATGACTCTATTTTCAGCAGTCTCCTGAGAAGGAAATAAAATTCTCCAACATTTTTCCGTTCAATCATGTGTTTTGGGAATACCTACTACCCACCACTATCCAAACTGCTGTAAAGGAGACTATAGGAAAAACAAAACCAAGTTCCTACTCACAGTGCACTTCCAATCTAGTTAGGGTACATGATCAACACACATACGTTCAGAAGGACGCTAAGACAAGGCAGTATGGTCTTCTGATAAAAATAAATTAAGCGGCCCATGAGAAATATTCATTCATTCAACAGTATTAACCAAGCACTTACTTTGTACCAGGCACAGTTATGGGCACTAGGTCTCAAGTAGTGATAAAACAAATATAACAGAGCTCAGTCTAATGGATGGAACAAACGTGTTGCATAAAACATATGTGTACCAGCAGGATATGCTTTATACAACTAAAACCAGAAATACAGTTATAGGTAAAAGCAATAAATTTAAAAATAAACAGAATTAAAATACAATGCGATGCCTATTTAACTCTGAAGTTAAGTACAGAACTGATGTCCAATTCAAAAACTGTATTTTATCTTCAGCCAACTGTACTTTTAAATAGTGAGCTTCCAGAAATACTCCTCATAAATAAAATACCTATATTTTACTTATTTACCTATATTCTTTTTCAAAAAAGATTAAGAAGTTTTTTTTAGATGATACCATAGGAGAAGGTGGTGTATTCTTTCACAAAGCAGTCTCTCCACCCTTAAGTATGTGATTACAAATATAGGCTTTCCTATACAGAATACCCCCAACTGGCCCAAATTCTCATTTAAAGCACTAAATTAAATACACCTATGCTATCTGCTTACAGAAGCATATAAATAACTGTACGTTAGAAGGTTTTTGAGTCCTTGTGAAAGTTTCCTTTGGCCCCCAACCAAGCAGTTCTGACAACACACTCCTATCTTCCAAACCTTTACAAATATTCCTAATGTTTGCTCAAATGGCTAGAAAGAAAGCTCAGTTTAAAATATGGGTGTGTGTGTGTGTGTGTAACCAGCGAGGCAGGGCTATGTGAGGGTGACTTTATCACTCATGTCATCGGGAGCCTGTGTGTGCGCTGGTGCACACAAACGTGGTGAAGCTGATCCCAGAGAGTGAAAACACGGTATCCATTTCAACAGCTATGAAGAACACATCCATTAAAGTGGGACCAGCTTGGAAAGGCAGCTGCAAGACCAAGATGGCCCAGATGGCCTGAAGAAGCAAGCAGAGGAGGAGCAAGGATGGACAAGAAAGCAGGAAAAGAAGCTCCATGTTCCGGAAGAACACCAAGCAGGCATCCCTGCTCCATACCAACCACAGCCTTTCTTCCCTCAATTGCTCCTTCTCATCAGGAAAGAGTGAGCCAGGCACCCCACACAGTCACAACCCCTCCCCGCCATCTCCCACTCAGGGCTACTGGGTGGCCTCTGATGCCGTGCACTCAGTAGGAGGGGTTCACCACAGAGCAGGTCCCTCAGCTCCCTCATGCCCAGTTCCCCAGCTGGCTCTAGGCACATAGCCCAGCCCTCTGCATGGTCTAGAACCCAAGCTCCAACACTAATGCCACCCTCCATGGCGCAAGTCAGCAGGCAGCATCCCAGTGTCACCACTGGCCCACACCCTTCTCCACCACCGACAGCTTCACTTCAGCATTCCCCATCACCCCTGTCTGGCCATGGGTCCAGGCCTTCCCCATCAAGCTTCACTTGTCACCTCCTCTAGGCAGGCAACTCTCATGGCCCAAGAGTACGAAGCCACCCTGTCACCACTGCTTAAGAGGGTGCAGTCATCCAAGAAGCTGGTGGCTGCACCTGCCACTTCTGAGAAGCTAGTCACTTCTCACAAGCATACCTTTGAACTGCCACCCACTGATGTCAGCCCTCTGGAGGTAGCTGGAACCAGGGGTGCGCTGTCTCGGGAGGAGGTGCTACCAGGGAACTGCAGGCTGGCCATGGATTGAATTGTGTCCCCTCAAAATACATGTCAATTTGGTTAGGCCATGATTCCCAGTGTTGTGTGGTTGTCCTCCAATTTTTGACGGATAGAATTTTCCTTTGTGTTGTAAATCCTAACCTCTCCCTGTGGTTAATAAGACAAGATTAGATTATGTTAAAGAGGATTAGGTGGGATATAACGCCCTTGTCAGGTCACATTCTTTATCCATTGTAAAGGAAGTTTTCCTGGGGTGTGGCTTGCACCACCCTTTATCTACAAGAGATCAAAGGAAAGGAAAGTGAGCAGAGGGTGGGGGACATCATACCACCAAGAAAGCTGCTGCTGGGAACAGAGCATGCCCTTTGGACCTGGGGTTCCTGTGTGGAGAAGATCCCAGTCCAGGGGAAAATTGATGACGAGGACCTTCCTCCAGCGCCAACAGAGAAAGATTTCCCCTGGAGCTGACACCCTGAATTTGGACTTCTAGCCTACAAGAAAATAAACTTCAATTTGTTAAAGCCATCCACTTGTGGTATTTCTATTACAGCAACACTAGGTGACTAAGACAAGCCTGTTCTCTCATGTGCCCTGGGCACCCTCCAGTAAGGCCAGGCTGAACAGAAAGTCACCGCAGAAACAAGAAGCCATCTAAGGTAGACTCCTCAGAGGATGCCACCAATGAGGAAAAGAGCAAGGTATACGGAAGCCAAGCTTACCACCTAACCCAGAAGTAGGCCAGAATCCATCCCTCAGAGGAACAGGGGATGGGGAAGAGGATGACTTCTTGCCCAGTGACCAAGGCACCAAGGCTCAGTGGTCCCAGGACTATTGACAGGGGTCACACTAGGGCCTCCCAGAATAGAGGGCCCCAGTGTCCTCCCCGCCCCCCCCCCCCCACCACCACTTTACCTCTGAGGTGGCTTGAGAGCCTGAAAACCTCTGAGGAGGCTGCCAGCACCTCCTCACCAGCCCACACCCTGGGTAGGGCTAGACTCACAGACCCCATGCCCACTGAAGGCTGCTGAGAAGCCAAGCACCTCCACACTCAGGCACTAACAGCACTTTGTCCCAACTCTTCAGGAATCATCCCCACGCCAGTTGCTCTGCTGCTTCCTCTACCCCTAGGGAGCCAAGCCAAAGATCCTGCAAATTCCTTACTAAGCGCCCAGACACAGCATCCTCAAGCAGAAAGGCAACGAAGGAAGCTGGGCCAGCCCAACCCCAGAACTTGGAAGCCACAGCTCCAGACCACCCTGAAAACTGATCTCCGAGGCAGGTGGAGAGGTCACAGCCACCCAGTGTCCCTGGACTGGCCCATTCATCTGCTCGTAATATTCCCAACCATAGCTGGCTATGGAAGCTTGAGTGTTCACACGTAGAAAAGGAAGAGCTGGAGCTACCCCTGGGCATCACGAAGTACAGCATGCCTCAGATAACAGCACGCAGGATACTCCATGCAGAGGCTACCCACACACACCCAGGAGCCCAAGCCCAGTCTGCTCCAGAGAGGCCGAGAACCAAGGAAAAGGATCAGGGCTTGGCACTGGCCTGGCACTTGATGAGTTTTTTAAAGAAAACATAGCAGCTGTCTGCCATTTCTTGCACTCAGACTTGTGTAATATACACTCCTGGAAACCAAAAGAAACAAACTATACATACACATACATACATATATACATATAAAATCGGCTGCCATCGAGTCAATTCCAGCTCATGGCAATCTCAAGTGTTGAGAGTAGAACTGCGTTCCGCAGAGTGTCCAAGGCTGTCACCTTCTGGAAGCAGACTGCCACGCATTCCTTCCAGGGTGCTTCTGGGTGGGTTCAAACAGCTAACCTTTTCATTTAGTAGTCCAGTGCTTAACATTTTGCACCACCTAGGGACTGACTGACTCCACACACACACATGCACGCAAACACACACACACAGAAGAGAGGTGTGAGAGAATAAGATATCAATCAAAGGAGGAATTCCTATGGATATAGAGCATAACGGACTTCACATTCATGGATTTAACAATCATAGTTACCACTGTTTAAAAACCATCTAAGAAGACACTGTGTTAAGCCAATGGTGAGACTAAAGGCAAGATCCAAAGGCTAAATGCATGAGCCCACATTAACACTAAGCATTTGCATCTCAAAGTACAAAGGCAATAATTCTAAAAAATTATTTTTTAAAAACATGAGTTTCTTTATGGAAAAAATGCCTCTTTTCCTCCAAAAAAAAAAAAAAACCAAACTGCTGGCAGAGCTGTTAGAAGTGAACAAAATATGAGGAATAAAAAAGTGATTGCCCTTAACCAGAAAAGAAACAAAATGTCAAATTTGGTAACAGCTTGTAACTACAAACGTGAACAAGTCCACCAAATGTTCTACACACACACACACACACACACACACACACACACCCAAAATTCATTAAACTGATTCAGCAAGTGCTCTAACTTGAGCAAAAACTGTTCATCAAGTGAAATAAAACTTTCACTCAAGTTGGAAAGAACATTAACTTGTAGAATAGGGCTCTACATAAGAAACATACAACTCACAGTGGAAATACAATTCAGAGGCAGGAAGGATTCTACACAAAGATCTCTGAAGTTAAAATTCTGAGGATTTGCAAAGGTCTCCGAAAGCATCCCATGACAAGTCTTCTATAATGTATGATTTTCTTCATGGTTAGAAAGCACCAAAGGAGTTTTAAATATGTTTTAAACCAATAAAATTATCTTTTAGGAGGTATATAATCTCTAAAGAAGCATTCTTTGAAGCCAACACTTTTCATATTTAAAGCATTCATTCTGTATGTATAAACTATCAGCTAATAAATCTAAGATGACTTTTAGTCTCTCCCTGATTCACTGTAACCCATGTAACTGCAAAAAACAGTCTTCTTAAGGCAATAACATAATACCGCTTTCCTACTCGACCACCTTCAGTGGTTCTCTGTGCTATGTATATAAAGCCCAAACTCTTCCCAGTGGAATTTAAGGCTACCTACAATCTGTTCCCAAATCATGCTCCTAGCTGTGTCTTCCACAATCCCTTCTCACAGATCCTAGGCTCCAACCAAAGCTGCCCGTCTGTTAGTCTTCAGACATCGTCTCAATTTCCCAGGACCATGACTTGGCTTATGCTCGTCTCTTCTACCTCCTACCTACCCAAAATGCCCTTTCACATTCAGATCCTACCAATGTCCAGTTCTACTCAGGTCACAGGAATCCTTAATCCCTCACTTCTCTGAAGCCCACATGCATTTATTGTTCTTTATTTTAAAAAATTCTATATGAAAATACTGTTTTACCATTTTACGGCACTTAAGAGTTTTGTTATCGTTCGTGGGGGCAGTGGTAGTTCAGTGGTAGAATCCTTGCTTTCTATGCAAGAGACTGCGGTTTGATTTCCGGCCAACGCATATCGTGCTCAGCCACCACCCATCTGTCAGAGGAGGCTTGCGTGTTGCTACAATGCTGAACAGGTTCCACTGGAGCTTCCAGACTAAAACAGACTAGGAAGAATAGTCTGGTGATCTGCTTCAAAAAAATCAGCCAGTGAAAACTCCATGGACTGCAAAGATCTGACCTGAAATCCATTGTGGGAATGGTGCAAGACTGGGCAGCATTCTACTGTGCACAGAGTCACAGGGGCCAACTCAATGGCAGCTAATAACAACAACAATATTATTGTTCAATCAAAGAAAAGAAAACAAATACTTTGGAGCAGTTAATGTGTACCAGGCACTCTGCTAAATCTGGTGGCACAGCGGTTAAGGCTCTTGGATGCTAACTGGAAGGTCTGCGGTTTGAACCCATCAGCTGCTCTGTGGGACAAAGATGTAGCAGTCTGCCTCCATAAAAAAGATTTACAGCCTTGGAACCCCTATGGGACAGTTCTGTTCTGTCCTATAGGGTCACTATGAGTCAGAACCAACTCACAGTGTAATCTCATTTAATTGGAACTATCACACAATGACTTACCTGTTCTCATTTAATTTTCCACTTTTTTTTTTTTTTATGGTTTATCTCATTTCCTAGTCACAATTGACGGCAATGGGTTTGGTTTTTATTTTGGTTTAAGGGCAGAAATCTTCATTCATATATTCAGCAAACTTTCATTAAGTGGCTACCGAGTGTCTCTCACTTGATTTGTCCTGATGATACAGAAACAGGATTCGTGTATTCTACTATGTTATAAATCTCTTGAGGACAACAGCTATATGAACAAAAAAGCAGACTGAACTGTTTCGGCCCACAGTACCTTGCAATACTGTAGTTATTTAATGTTATTTATTAAGAAGATAAAATTTCTATTGATCAGTAAACGGACAAAAGACACAAACTTGAAGTAAAAAAAAATTAAAAAATAGTTACTATAAACTACAAAATTTTTGTTCGTATAACTTTGAAAAATTTTTCAATTCTCAGTTTTTTCATCTACCACATAGATGGCTATGAAACATGAACCACAGCTCCTGCTACTAAAACAGAACAAGTGAAATATTTCAGTATTACCATATGAAAATTATAAATTTAAATATTTAGACAAAAACAAAGTGACAGATAATAAAAGCTGACAAAAAACATAATGAAAACAATTTCATTAAAAAAAAAAAAAACTACTTAATGCCCTGAATGAAACACATTTAAGCTCTTCTCTTCCTTTTGCTTCATATTTAAACAAAATCTTCCTGTTTGCTTATATTCTATTTTATCTATGGTATAAGCAACCAGCTGTCCAAGACACTGTCTTCTTACAGTAAAATTATGCTCTCCATAGTATACGAAGATACAATTATTCCACCAACAACAAAGTCTAAAATTTTGGGTTGGGTTTTTTTTTTTTTTTGCCCTCTGTCAAGGCAATAAATTACACATAATCATTTACTCTAATGACAAATGCCACAGAATTGTAAGAAAGTTATGTTATGTGGTATTCAGGGAGAAATTCATACACAAAGAAGACAAATTATATTCTGTGAAACGTTAACACTGACTAGGTGATTGAACTACCGATTTGATTTTCATTAAACCTTCCTATAAATGAACTCATATTACACACTGAGGGGGTTACAATTAATGTCACAAAACAATTTATATATAACATTTTTGAATGAAAAACTATTTTGCACTATAAACTTTCACCTAAAACACAATAAAAAATTTTTTTTTCATTTTTTTGCAACACATCCAACAGGACTTAAAAGGGCCCTATGCATATGTGAGTAATAAATTATCTTTCAATATGACGACGAAGCCAATAGAAAATGGAAACTATGAAGAGATATATTTAAGAAAGATGGAAAGTGGTGGTATAAATGGCATATGTTCTCCAAATTCTTAATTCCAAGGAAAACTTTTTCAATCACCAGGTTATCTAATGTTTAATTTGATTGTTTTTCTTTGATATTATTGCACCAGCCCCAGAAATGCCATTCCCTTTCAGGTTATAGGCTCTCTCTTGCTCCATTTTAATGTATCAGCTAACACAACCTACTTTTCATTTTACTACCAAGTTCTCAAATAAATAAAGAATATTATAAACTCTCCTTTTGAGATAATCTCTCTATGTTCTTACATACTTATGACTAAAAAAACCCAAAATTTTACAGGTTAACATAATAACATACTTCGATCAAGACAGCAGAGTCCAGAACAAGTTGAGGAAGAGAAAAATAATTTCAGTTTTAAAATAAAGGGGAAAAAAAACCTTGCTGCATAGAAGTGACAGTATTAATTTATAAATAAGTAAATAAATATCCTGAAAAGAAAATAAATATCCTGAAAAGACAGTTCGAAAAGAAACTTATATTCTATGACCACAGTGGTTACAAAACATTCACTCTTGACAGTTAGCAAGAGGAAGAAGAAGCATATTCCTTAAAAGGATTTCATTACCAGTAAATGGCTCTACAAGGAAAACAGGGAAAAAAAAAAAAAAAGCAAACAAATATGGAGCTAAGTCAATGCAAATGAAACACGCTATGGTCGAACATCCAAGACCATAAGTATGGCAGTGAGTATTTTAACAAATCTTGAAAGTATACTTTGAAAATATTTTTAAAGATTAATGTTCCAGAAGGAAGAAAAAACTAGTTATCACACAAACATATTAAGTATAAACAAAAGTTTAAAAAATTAAGGAAAGCAGGCCCTAAGAAACCATTGCGAAGGCAGCACAGGTGCAGCTAGACAGAAGAGGTTTCATTTTCAGCTTTGGCAATAGATAAGTGGGTCTTGAGTCCATTTGGTGTTGCCTACTGGCATTTATTTTCATAAATAAAACTGACCTATAATCATTTTTCTAGTATTATCAGATTTCAAAATTATTAACACTATTAATATTCTGCTTAAAGTTTTGGAATACATTGGTATCTTTTAATATTGTCCTCTGCTATTGGTCTTTATGGACTCTTATTATTGCCAAATTTATAATTTTTTACATAATTATCCTTTATCTCTTCCTTATCAAGGTAGATTCAGTAAATGTCTGATTCAATTTTAATTCCAATGTTTACATTCTAATTAGCCCAATATATCCAAAATATTACTGTTTTAACATGTAATTACTATACCAGTACCAGGATAATACCAGTTACCATTAAGTGGACTTCGACTCATGTCGATCTCAGGTATGTCAGAGTACAACTGTGCTCCTAAGGGTTTTCTTTTTTTTGAACATTTTACTGTGGTTTAGGTGAAAGTTTACAGAGTGCTGATTCAGATTTAATTCTAAAGTGTATCTTTGAATATCTATTAAATTTAAACTATTTTTGTTCTTACAAAAAAAATTTGAACCAAAACAATGCTTTACTTATTACAATAAAATAATATGAATAAAAATAAAACCAACAGCACAAACCTGTTTTCTAAGTGTGTCAGAGTTCTTTTTTTCAAAATGCAAATACTGAACAGGGGTACACTGTGCTGTCATTCCCCCCACCCCCCACTGATACACCGCCAATCATTCCAGGACCACCTGTTGCTTTTGCAGTCCTAATCTAGTATCTAACGTACCACACTGAATATCTTATCTCGGATAAGCTAACTAAAAATCAAAAAACCAAACCTGTTGCCATTGAGTCGATTCCGACTCACAGTGACCCTATAGGACAGAGCAGAACTGCCTCATAGAGTTTCCAAGGAGCACCTGGTGGTTTCGAACCACCAACCTTTTGGTTAGCAACCATAGCACTTAACCACTATGCCACCTGGGTTTCCTAAGCTAACTATAAGCAGTGAATAATGTCCAGCTTTTGCACTGTGGTTAACACAGCCCTTTCACATACCTATCTTATTAGTATATTAATACTTTACAACAGTACTACAAGACTCAATCCCTGAGTGGTACAAACAGTTAGGCGCTCGACTACTAGCAAAAACATTCGAGGTTTGAAGCTATCCAAAGGTGTCTCAGAAGACATGACTAGCCATCTGCTTCCGAAGGTCACAGGCCTGTATGCACCATGAGTCGGAATCAACCCAATGGCACCTAACAACAACAACAGAAAACTATGAGGTAGAAGTCAAAAAGAGTCCAAAAAAAGCCGTTCAATAAAATTCAGTATCGAATGTTTTTAAAGCTCATTTTGTCACTTAACAGAGGCAAACTACTTGACCTGGCTAAGATTTCATTTCCTTATTAGTAAAAATGGGGATAACATCCCCATGCTCACAGTCTCCTTGTAAACATCAAACTAAACAATGTACACAAATGGGTTCAGCAAATTTTGGTACACAAAGTGCCTGTTTCTTTTCCTACGTAAAAACAGCTGCCATCGAGTCAATCCCAACTCATAGTGACCCTATAGGGCACAGTAGAGCTGCCCCACGGGGTTTCCAAGGAGCAGCTGGTAGATTCGACCTGCCAACCTTGTGGTTAATAGTCGAGCTCTTAACCACTGTGCCACCGGGACTCCTAAACCAAGTCATCATTCCAGTTAAACAAGAGGCACTACAGTCCTTCCCAAAGATGGTCTAAGATGGTCCCATCACCAATTCCATTAATATAGTAATAAAAAATGCTTGTACACGTGTACAAAAAATAGTAAATAAGTATTAATTTTTGCAAACAGAATGACTGTATTCCTAGAATATCCAAGGAAACTGGAAAAATTAAAAGATCGTACATGAACTCCTGCAACTCAAAAAAAGGACAAAACATCCAATCAGAAAATGGGTAAAGGACTTAAAATGACGTTTTTCCAAAGAAGATATACAAATGGACAATAAAACCAACACCAAACCCATTGCCGTTGAGTTGATTTCGACTTACAGCAACTCTACAGGACAGAACAGAACTGCCCCACAGAGTTTCCGAGGAGTGCCTGGTGGATTTGAACTGCCAACCAGGGTTTCCAAATGGACAATAAACACATGAAAAGATGCTCAACATGACTAGTCAATAAACCCAAACCAAACCTACTGCTGTCGAGTTGATTCAAATCCACAGCGACACTATGTACAACAAAATGAAGCACTGCCCAGTCCTGCGCCATCCTCACAACTGTTACTATGTTTGAGCCCATCGTTACAGTCACTGTGTCAATCCATCTGGTTACATCACTGTGTTAATCCATCTTCTTTTTTGCTGACCCTCTATTTTACCAAGCCTGATGTCCTTCTCCAGGGAACGATCCCTCCTGATAACATGTCCAAAGTATGTGAAACAAAGTATTGCCATCCTGGCTTCTAAGAAGCATTCCGGCTGTACTTCTTCCGAGACAGATTATTTGTTCTTCTTCGATCTTCCTTATTCATTGCCCAGCTTTTGCATGCATATGAGGCGACTGAAAATACCATGGCTTGGGTCAGGCGCACCTTAGTCTTCAAAGTGACATCTTTGCTTTTCAACACTTTAAAGTGGTCCTTTGCAGCAGATTTGCCCAATGCAATGCGTCTTTTGATTTCTTGACAGCTGCTTCCATGGGTCTTGATTATGGATTCAAGTAAAATGAAATTCTTGACAACTTCAAACTTTTCTCCATTTATCATGTTTTGCCTATTAGTCCAGTTGCAAGGATTTTTGTATTCCTTATTCTGAGGTGTAATCCATACTGAAGGCTATGGTCTTTGATCTTCATCAGTAAGTGCTTCAAGTCCTCTTCATTTTCCGCAAGCTAGGTTGTGTCATCTGCATAGTGCACGTTGTTAATGAGACTTCCTCCAATCCTGATGCCCTGCTCTTCTTCATATAGTCCAGCTTCTAGGATTATTTGTTCAGCATACAGATTGAACAGGTATGGTGAAAAGATACAACCCTGACACACACCCTTCCTGACTTTAAACCAGTCAGTATCCCCTTGTTCTGTCTGAACAACTGCCTCTTGATCTAAGTAAAGTTTCCTCATAAGCACAATTAGGTGATATGGAATTCCCATTCTTCCCAACCTTTCCCATAACTGGCTATGATCCACCCAGTAGAATGCCTTTGCATAGTCAATAAAACACAGGTAGACATCCTTCTGGTATTCTCTGCTTTCAGTCAGGATCCATCTGACATCAGCAGTGATATCCCTGGTTCCACGTCCTCATCTGAATCCGGCCTGAATTTCTGGCAGTTCCCTGTTGATATGCTGCTGCAGCCACTTTTGAATGATCTTCAGCAAAATTTTGCTTGCATGTGACGTTGATGATATTGTTTGACAATTTCAACATTTGGTTGTATCACCTTTCTTGGGAATAGTTATAAACACGGATCTTTTTCAGTTGGTTCGCCAGGTTGTTGTCTTCCAAATTTCTTGGCATAGACAAGTGAGTACTTCCAGCACTGTACCTGTTTGTTGAAACATCTCAATTGATATTCCATCAATTCCTGGAGCGCTGTTCTTCGCCAATGCCTTCAGCGCAGCTTGGACTTCTTCCTTTAGTACCATCAGTTCCTGATCATATGCTACCTCTTGAAATGTTTGAACATCAGCTAATTCTTTTTGATATAATGACTGTGTATTCCTTCCATCTTCTTTTGATGCTTCTCACATTGTTTAATATTTTTCCCATAGAATCCTTCACTATTGCAACTCAAGGCTTGAATTTTTTCTTCAGTTCTTCAGCTTGAGAAATGCCGAGTGTGTTCTTCCCTTTTGGTTTTCTATCTCCAGCTCTTTCCACATGTCATTATAATACTTTACTTTGTCTTCTCTAGCTGCCCTTTGAAATCTTCTCATCAGTTCTTTTACTTCATCAATTGTTCCTTTTGCTGTAGCTGCTTGACGTTTGAGAGCAAGTTTCAGAGTCTCTTCTGACATCCATCTTGGTCTTTTCTTTCTTTCCTGTCTTTTCAATGACCTCTTGCTTTCTTCATGTATGATATCCTTGATGTCATTCCACAACTCATCTGGTCTTCAGTCATTAGTGTTCAACCTGTCAAATCTATTCCTGAGATGGTCTCTAAATTCAGGTGGGATATACTGGAGGTCGTATTTTGCCTCTTTTGGACTTATTCTAATTTTCTTCAGTTTCAGTTTGAACCTGAATATGAGCAACTGATGGTCTGTTCCACAGTTGGCCCCTGGCCTTGTTCTGACTGATGATATTGAGCTTTTCCATCGTCTCTTGCCACAGATGTAGTCGATTTGATTTCTGTGTGTTCCATCTGGTGAGGTTCATGTGCATAGTCACCATTTATGTTGTTGAAAAAAGGTATTTGCAATGAAGAATTCAAACTTAAAAAAAATGGAAAACAACAAACGCTAGCAAGGATGTAGAGAGATTGGAACCCTTATACACTGTTGGTGGGAATGTAAAATGGTACCAAAACTATGGAAAACAGTATGACATTTCCTCAAAAATAGGAAACAGAACTACCTTATGATCTAGCAATCCCACTTGTAGGTATATATACCCAAGAGATGTAACAGAAGTGACAGGAACAGACATATGCACACCTATGTTCTTTGCAGCACTATTCGCAATAGCAAAAAGATGGGAACAACGTAAGTACCCATCAATGAATAAATGAATAAATAAAATGTGGTACATACAAACAACGGAACACTTGTTGTTGTTAGGTGCCCTCAAGTCATTTCCAACTCATAGCAACCCCCGTGTACAAAAGAATGAAACACTGCCCGGTCCTGCACCATCCTCACAATCGTTGCTATGCTTGGGTCCATTGTTGAAGACACTGTTAATCCATTTCGTTGAGGGTCTTCCTCTTTTTTGCTGACCCTCTACTTTACCAACCATGATGTCCTTCTCCAGGGACTGATCCCTCCTAATAACATGTCCAAAGTTTGTGAGATGAAGTCTCGCCATCCTTGCTTCCAAGGATTATTCTAGTTATCCTTCTTCCAACACGGATTGGTTCGTTCCTTGGCAGTCCATGGTATATTCAGTATTTTTCGCCAGTACCACAATTCAAAGGGGTCAACTCTTCTTTAGTCTTCTTTATTCATTGTACAGCTTTCACATGCATATGAGGTGACTGAAAACACCATGGCTTGGGCCAGGTGCACTTTAGCATCCAAGGTGACATCTTTGCTTTTTAACACTTTAAAAAGGTCTTTTGCAGCAGATTTGTATTTTCTTATTTCTTGATTGCTGCTTCCATGGTTGTTGATTATGGATCCAAGTAAAATGAAATTCTTGACAACTTCCATCTTTTCTCCATTTATCATGTGTTGCTTATTGGTCCAGTTGTGAAGACTTTTGTTTTCTTTATGTTGAGGTATAATCTATACTAAAGGCTGTAGTCTTTGATCTTCATCAGTAAGTGCTTCACGTCCTCTTCATTTTCAGCAACCAAAGTTGTGTCATCTGCATAAGAGAGGTTGTTAATGAGTCTTCCTCCAATTCTGATGCCCCGTTCTTCTTCATGTAGTCCAGCTTCTCAGATTATCTGTTCAGCATACAGACTGAGTAAGTATGGTGAAAGGATACAACCCTGAGACACACCTTTCCTGATTTTAAAACACGCAGTATTCACTTCTTCTGTTCAAATGACTGCCTCTTGATCCGTGTACAGGTTCCTCATGAGCATGATTAACTGTTCTGGAATTCCCATTCTTTGCAATGTTATCCATAATTTATTATAATCCACACAGTCAAATGCTTTGCATAGTCAATAAAACACATGTAAACATCTTTCTGGTATTCTGTGCTTTCAGCCAGGATCTACCTCACATCAGCAATGATATCCCTCCTTCCATGTCCTCTTCTGAATGTAGCTTGAATTTCTGGCAGTTCCCTGTTGATGTACTGCTGCAGCTGCTTTTGAATAATCTTCGGCAAAATTTTACTTGCAAGTGATAGTGAAATACTACACAATATAAAGAATGATGAGTTCTCAAAACATAACATGGATGGATCTAGAGGACAATATGCTGAAATAAGTCAATCACAAAAGGACAAATATTGCATGATTCCACTTTTATAAAAGACAAGAATGGTGTATATATACAGAAGTCAATGCTCACTGGTGGTTACCAGGGATGAGAGGGGGAAGGAGGAAGAATCACCCTCTAGATAATAGACACTTGCTATTTTCAGTGATGGGAAAGGCAATATCGAATGTCAATAAAGTATGCGCAACCTGACCAAGATAAATGATGACCCCAGGAAGTACACAAGAATATGGGACGTTTTTGGTAAATGCTATAACAGATACCATCTTGCAACAACAACAATAACAAACAAAAATGTGCATGTGGTTACATAGGTAAATATCTATGCTTACAAATACATAGGCAGGTATATGTGTATCTATACATGTGCACGTATATCTGTAGGCATATGTATGTAACTGTGATGCATATATATTCACATATATAATACAGCATATAGAGGGCAAAGGTATAGATGCTTCCTAGATATAACCAAACACCTCACAAGACTGATTTACTGGATTTGAAGGCTTAGGACCATAGTCTCATGGGACAACTTGGTCAACTGGCATAACATAGCTCATAAAGTTTATGTTCTACATCCTAGTTTGCTGACTAGCATCTGGGGTCTTAAACGCTTGCAAGTGGAAAGAGAAAGAAGGAAACCAAAGACTCAAACTATAGTCTACAAGACGAAAAGTCTGTACAAACCACAGCCTCATCTACCCTGTAACCGGAAGAACTAGATGGTGCCCAGTTACCACTACCAACCATTCTGACCAGGGACAAAATAGATGGTCTTGAATAGAATGGGATAAAAATGTAGAACAAAGTTGAAATGTTCTTTATCTATGCTGTCCAATATACTAGCCAGAGCCATTAGCCACTGAGTGCTTGATATGTAACTAGTGAAACTGAGAAACTGATCTTGACTAGTTTAAATTTAAATAGCCACATGTGGACAGTGCAACTCTAAAGGAATTAATAATGGAAGGCACAACTAATGTTCTTATTGTTTTTTCTCCAGGTACCATTACTGAACGCTTTGATACAACATTCTATACAGGAGTCCTGATCAAAAGGGGGAAAATGCAGAACAGAATTTCAAACTCTCATGGGCTCCAGCCTTTCTGGTGACATGAGGACTGGAAGAACCCTTGAAACTATTGCCCTGAAATAATCTTTAAACCATACAACAAAAAATATCCCCTGAAGTCTTCTTAAAACCCAATAATAGTTTAGCTTAACTAGTAAAAAAAATTCCACCTTCAGCATTATGCCCTTTAGGAACTATACACCAAAAAAAAAAAAAAAAAAAACCCGCTGCCATCAAGTTGGTTCTGACTCATAGCGACCCTACACGACAGAGTAGAAATGCCCACAGGGTTTCTAAGGCACAGCTGGTGGGTTCAAACTGCTGGCCTCTTGGTTAGCAGCTGAGCTCTTAACCACTATGGCACCAGGGCTCCAACTAGGAAAAGAAGGGTGAGAATGGTTCCACAACTCAAAGAATATAATCAATGTCACTGAATTGTACATAGAGAAAGAGTTGAACTGGCATAAGTAAGACCAGTTAATATGACTATTATTCAAACTTACACACCAACCGCTAAGGCCAAAGATGAAGAAACTGGAGATTTTTACAACTTACGCAGTCTGAAACTGATCAAACATGCAATCAACAATAACAAAATAAAATAAAAAAATAGTTGTGACCTTCTTTAGTAATTTCTCTACAGCTGCACTGTCCAGTACAGTAGCCACTAGCTGTCACATGTGGCTATTTAAATTTAAATTAATCAAAAGTAAATTACATTTTAAAATATTTTTTTTATTTTATTGTTAAGAATATAACACAGAAAAACATATACCAATTCAACAGTTTCTACATGTATAATTTAATAGCATCAATTACATTCTTTGAGTTATGCAAGCATTCTTACTCTCCTTTTCTGCGTTAGGCCCCCCCAATTAACAGAAAAAAACAATGAAAAAATAATGTAAAGGATTCTCTCAAAAAATAGAACAAAAGGCAAAGAGATGGAAAATATTTAAGCAAAGGTAAGGAAACAACGGAATCAATCAAAGGGTCCATCATGCAATTAACAGGAGTTCCAAAAAGAGACCAGGAAAAATCAATACGATATCAAAGAAAAAAACCCAACCCAGTGCCATCGAGTCGATTCTGACTCACAGAGACCCTATAAATAATTTTAAAAAACACAACTGAAGAACAGAAACAAGTCCACCACTATCCAACATAATGAATGGCAGAAGAGTTTTTTAAAAATGACACCAAAATATTATCATCATAAAATTTTAGACCACCAGGGATAAAAAGCTTCCAAGTGAGGAAAAAAGGATAAATATAAGCAGTCAAGAATCATCAATCATTTTCAGACATGATAATTTTCAAAACAGTTACTTGCCATACATCCTTTCTCAAGAGACTTCAATTTCATTAAAAAGAAAGGAAAAACTTAAAGCAAGACATATAATCTGACACAGAACTTCTAATGATAAAAGAACCCAAAAGGAAGCTTCAGAATAACAGCTAGGCCACAGACCTAGATAGCAAATATTCCACATAAGAGCAAGATAGGGAGCTCTAAGGTAGGTTTGACCACATAAAAATTTGTATTTAATGGTCACTGAGAGATGTGAAAAGCAGTTCAAAGAAAACTAACTATGAAAAAAATTAAATACTCATTAAGTCCAGGGAAAACAAAAAGTTGAATAGAAAAAGAAACAATAGTACAGTACTTGGCTGTCCTACAACAAAACCATCTAATGGCTCAAAATAATGAGAGTTCAGTAGGCTATATTTTGAATTTTTTTTTAATATTCTTCTTTCTCATAACAAATGTAATACAAATGGAAAAAATGCAAACTTCACATAAATACATATAAAGGAAAAACTGATAGATGCACCCCTTTATCTCCATCCCACTGCTCAAAATGTTATGTTTGCTGAATTTTCTTCTGACAGACGAATGATAAGCAAGAGTAACATATTTTTGTTACATCATTATAAAAATAAGTGGGGGAAGAGGGACAAGATGGCAGAGTAGCCAAATGCTTCCGGTGATCCCTCTTACAACAAAGACTCAAAAAAACAACTGAAACAACTATATTTATGACAAGCTAGGAGCCCTGAACATCAAGGGCAAAGTTAGAAAATGGACTGAGCAGCAGAGGGAAGGAGAGATGGTTCAGAAGCCGAGAGGAGTTGCCGGACCTGAATTGCCAGGATCCCTCAGGCACCATTCCCAGAAGCAGTTGTGGCAGACTGGCAGTAGCATTCAGCTACAGTTTACTCAGGGAGAAGCAGCCAGCCACGCAATCTACTCACACCTCTAGAACCAGAGAAGATGGGTGCTTTTGGCAAAAGCTAAGTACTTACATATATTTTACCATACCCCCCGCCCCAAGTCGGCTTCAGTGGCTGTTGATTTCCCTGGGCATGAAATAGGCCCTGCTCAGCATCCTCAGCCATTCTCCTGGCCTCAGAGAAGGAATAAATTCACAACTGGGGGAAAAGATAATTTGCCAGCTCCGCTAAACTGGGGACCTCAGGACAGAAGCAGCTCCTGTCCAGGCATGAACGGTCCGTAGACTTTGAATACCTTTCCACCCAGCACGGATCTGTGTGGGCCTATTTCAGGAGACTAGCTCCTTGCTGGCAGTCCGCAGCTGTTTTGGCTGTGCAATGGAGAGGAGGGTGTTTGATGTTTGACACCACTCTGCCTATTGAATAGGGTCCTCACCTACCCACATGAGGGGCCTAAGGACTGGTGGCACCACTCAGGTCACCCAGCCACCTGCGACAGAGGTCCAAGGATACCTGGTACCTCCCAGTCCTTACAACCAAAAGCATTGGGTGGCCATGGTCTGCCTGCAGAACCCACCCACCTGTGTGCTCTAGGGAACAGGGACGTGCTTTCCTCACAGACACTCAGGGGACGGCTGTCAGCCCCCTGCCTTGCTCACAGCGTGACCCCCTGCTGCAACCAGATACCTGTACCTACACCCATCCCTCTAAGGCTGTAGGACAAAGCCTGATTCACACACATGATGGCCAGCTACCTGGACACCTGAGCTGAATCCATACAAGAAAAGTGAATGGATTCCTAGGCTGATATACCTGACAATAGCTCTAGCCATCTAGTTACAGGACATCAGAGCTTCAAAGGCAAAAATAATCAAGCTAGCTCATTCAAGCAACCTATTTGGGCATATCAAGACAAAACAAAACAAGAAGCTAGGATACAGTAAGCAAACATAAAATAAACTAGTACAATAACTTATACATGGCTCAGAGACAAAGGTCACTCTCAAATAGTATAAAGAAGCAGGCCATGAACACCTCAATAAGCTCTCAAAACAAAGAATCAACGGATCTTCTGGATGGTGTCTTCCTGGAATTACCGGATGCAGAATACAAAAGGTTAACATACAGAACACTTCAAGACATCAGGAATGGAATCATGAAGGTGATCAGGCAACACGCAGAACAAGCAAAGGAACACAAAGATAAAGCAGTTGAAGAAATTAAAAAGGTTATTCAAGAACATAATAAAAAATTTAATAAGCTCCAAGAATCCATAGAGAGATAGAGAGATAGCAATCAGAAATTCAAAAGATTAACAATAAAATAACAGAATTATACAACTCAATAGAAAGTCAGAGGAGCAGAATTCAGCAAGTGGAAGGCAGGATTGGTGAGACTGAAGATAAAGCAGGAAAATCACAAAATAGATCAAGATAAAAAAACACTCAAAAGAGGGGAACAGCAATGTTATTATGTAAAAAGAAGACATTAAAATAATAAAGAGGAACTAAGAAATGTAGTCACACATCATTCATATGGAAAGACAAGGCAATATAAAGAAATAAAAAGTTTTAAATTTAGAAAAACAGGTAAATATTAAGGTAATCACAAAGGAGACTAAGAATCCTACTCATAGAAATAAAATACAAGAAAAAAATAGACTCAGCAGAAACAAAATAAACAACAAATGAGAGGAAAAGACAATATATAAACTACTCAGCACAGAAAATTAATTGCGAAAAAGAAACTCAACAACACGCAAAAAAAGACATTAAAATGAACGCACTAAACTCATACCTATAGTTAACGTAAATGGCCTTAATGCATCAATAAAGAGACAGAGAGTGCCAGAATGGAAAAAAAAAAAAAAAAAACACAATCCATTTATACGCTGCCTACAAGAGACACATCTTAGACTTAGAGACACAAACAAACTAAAACTCAAAGGATGGAGAAAAAATATACATAACAAGCAAACAACAATCAAAAAAGAGCAGGAGTGGCCAATATTAATTTCTGACAAAATAGACAAAGTTAAATCCACCACAAAGGCTAAAGAAGGACACTACATAATGACTAAAGGGACAATATACCAGGAAGATATAACCATATTAAATATTCACGCACCAAATGACAGGGCTGCAAGATACATAAAACAAACTAACAGCGTTGAAAAGTGAGATAGACAGCTCTACAATTATACAAGGAGACTTCAACACACCACTTTCAGTGAAGGACACAACATCCAGAAAGAAGCTCAATAAAGACACAGAGGCTCTAAATATTACCATCAACCAACTGGACCTCATAGACACATACAGACCACTCCATCCAACGGCAGCCAAGTATACTTTCTTTTCTAGTGCACATTGAACATTCTCCAGAATAGGCCACATACGAGGCATAAAGCACACCTCAGCAGAATCCAAAACATCAAAATATTACAAAGCATCTTCTCTGACCAGAAGGCCATAAAAGTATAAATCAATAACAGAAAAAGCATAGAAAAGAAATCAAACACTTGGAAACTGAACAATACCCTGCTCAAAAACAACTGGGTTATAGAAGACATTAAGGATGGAATAAAGAAATTCATGGAATCCAATGAGAATGAAAACACTTCCTATGAGAACCTTTGGGACACAGTGAAAGCAGTGCTCAGAGGTCAATTTATATCAATAAATGCACACATACAAAAAGAAACCCTCGAGCACCAGAAGAAAGCAAATAATAAAAAACAGAGCAGAATTAAATGAAACAGAGAACAGAAAAACAAGTGAAAGAGTTAATAAGACCAAAAGCCGGTTCTTTGAAAAAATTAACAAAATTGACAAACCACTGGCCAAACTGACAAAAGAAAATATGGAGAGGAAGCAAATAATCCGAATAAGAAAACGAGATGGGTGATAAGAATAAGAAATGAGATGGGTGATATTACAACAGACCCAACATATAACAATCATATCAGATTACTACGAAAAATTGTACTCTAACAAATTTGAAAACCTAGAAGAAATGGATGAATTCCTAGAAACACACTACCTACCTAAACTAACACAAACAGAGGTAGAACAACTAAATAAACCCATAACAAAAGAAGACATTGAAAAGGTAATCAAAAAATTGCCAACAAAAAAAGCCCTGGCCCGGATGGCTTCGCTGCAGAGTTCTATCAAACTTTAAGAGAAGAGGTAACACCACTACTACTAAAGGTATTTCAGAGCATAGAAAAGGAAGGAATACACCCAAACTCATTCTATGAAGCCAGCATATCCCTGATACCAAACCCAGGTAAAGACACCACAAGAAAGAAAATTACAGACCTATATCCTTCACGAACTTAGATGCAAAAATCCTCAACAAAATTCCAGCCAATAGAATTCAACAACATATCAAAAAAATAATTCACCATGACCAAATGAGATTCATACCAGGTATGCAGAGATGGTTCAACATTAGAAAAACAATTAATGTAATCCATCGTATAAATAAAACAAAAGACAAGAACCACATGATCTTATCAATTGATGCAGAAAAGGAATTTGACAAAGTTCAACACTCATTCATGATAAAAACTCTCAGCAAAATAGGAATAGAAGGAAAATTTCTCAACATAATAAAGGGCATTTATACAAAGCCAATAGCCAACATCATCCTAAATGGAGAGAGTCTGAAAGCACTCCCCTCGAGATCAGGAACCATACAAGGATGCCCTTTATCACCACTCTTATTCAACACTACGCTGGAGATCCTAGCCA
This sequence comes from Elephas maximus indicus, assembly GCF_024166365.1. Taxonomy (NCBI): domain Eukaryota; kingdom Metazoa; phylum Chordata; class Mammalia; order Proboscidea; family Elephantidae; genus Elephas; species Elephas maximus. Next base: position 27,418,945 of record NC_064844.1, on the reverse strand, counting down.
GAGCAATTAGGCTAGATAAAGAAATAAAGGGCATCCAGATTGGTAAGGAAGAAGGAAAAGTATCTCTATTTGCAGATGACATGATCTTATATACAGAAAACCCTAAAGAATCTTCAAGAAAACTACAGAAACTAAAAGAAGAGTTCAGCAGAGTATCAGGATACAGGGTAAACATACATAAATCAGTTGGATTCCTCTACACGAACAAAAAGAACATCAAAGAGGAAATTATCAAATCAATACGATTTACAGTAGCCCCCAAGAAGATAAAATACTTAGGAATAAATCTTACCAGAGATATAAAAGACTTATATAAAGCAAACTACAAGAAACTACTGCAAGAAACCAAGAGAGACCTACATAAGTGGAAAAACACACCTTGCTCATGCATAGCAAGACTTAACATTGTAAAAATGTCTATTCTACCAAAAGTCATCCATAGGTACAATGCAATTTCAATCCAAATTCCAAAGACATTTTGTAATGAGACTGAGAAACAAATCATCAGCTTTAAATGGAAGGGAAAGTAAAGCATTACTGAAAAAGAAGAACAAAGTGGGAGGCCTCACTGTACCTGACTTTAGAACCTATTATGCTGCCACAGTAGTCAAAACAGCCTGGTACTGGTACAACAACAGATACACAGACCAACGGAACAGAATTGAGGATCCAGACATAAATCCATCCACATATGAGCAGCTGATACTTGACAAAGGCCCAAAGTCAGTTAAATGGGGAGAAGACAGTCTTTTTAACAAATGGTGCTGGCATAACTGGATATCCATCTGCAAAAAAATGAAACAAGACCCATACCTCACACCATGCTCAAAAACGAACTCAAAATGGATCAAAAACCTAAATATAAAATCTAAAACAATAAAGATCATGGAAGAAAAAATAGGGGCAACGCTAGGAGCCCTAATGCATGGCATAAACAGTATACAAAACATTACTAACAATGCAGAATAGAAACTAGACAACTGGGAGCTCCTAAAAATCAAACACCTATGCTCATCCAAAGACTTCGCCAAAAGAGTAAAAAGACTACCTACAGACTGGGAGAAAGTTTTGAGCTATGACATTTCCGATCAGCGCCTGATCTCTAAAATCTACATGATACTTTTACTGCAGAAACTCAAAGACAAATAACCCAATAAAAAAATAGGCAAAGGATATGAACAGGCACTTCACTAAAGTAGACATTCAGGTAGTTAACAGATACATGAGGAAATGTTCACGATCATTAGCCACTAGAGAAATGCAAATCAAAACTACAATGAGATTCCATCCCACTCCAACAAGGTTGGCACTAATCCTAAAAATACAAAATAATAAATGTTGGAGAGGTTGTGGAGAGATTGGAACATTTATACACTGCTGGTGGGAATGTTAAATGGTACAACCACTTTGGAAATCGATTTGGCGCTTCCTTGAAAAACCAGAAATAGAACTACTTCATGATCCAGCAATCCCATTCCTTAGAATATATCCTAGAGAAAGAAGAGCCTTTACACAAACACATTTATACACACCCATGTTCACTGCAGCACTGTTTACAATAGCAAAAATATGGAAGCAACCAAGGTGCCCATCAATGGATGAATGGATAAATTATGGTATATTCACACGATGGAAGACTATGCATCAATAAAGAAAAATGATGAATCCATGAAACATCTCATAACATGGAGCAATCTGGATGGCATTATGCTGAGTGAAATTAGTCAGCTGCAGAAGGACAAATATTGCATGAGACCACTATTATAAGAATTCAAAAAATAGTTTAAACAGAGAAGAAAATCTTCTTTGATGGTTAGCAGAGAGGGGAGGGAGATAGAGAGAGGGGTTTTCACTAATTAGACAGTAGATAAGAACTATTTTAGGTGAAGAGAAAGATAACACATAATACAGGAGAGGTTAGCACAAGTGGACTAAACCAAAAGCAAAGAAATTTCCTAAATAAACTGTATGCTTCGAAGGCCAGTGTAGCAGGGGCAGGGCTTTGGGAACCATGGTTTCAGGGGATATCTAAGTCAACTGGCATAATAAAATCCACTAAGAACACATTCTGCATCCCACTTTGGAGAGTGGCATCTGGGGTCTAAAAGCTGGCAAGCGGCCATCCAAGATGCATCAATTGGTCTCAACCCACCTGGAGCAAAGGAGAATGACGAACACCAAAGACACAAGGTAATTATGAGCCCAAGAGACAGAAAGGGCCACAGAAACCAGAGACTACATCAGCGCCTGAGACCAGAAGAACTAGATGGTGCCCAGCTACAACTGATGACTGCCCTGACAGGGAACACAACACAGAACCCCTGAGGAAGCAGGAGAGCAGTGGGATGCAGACCTCAAATTCTCGTAAAAAGAGCAGACTTAACAGTCTGACTCAGACTAGAAGGACTCCGGAGGTCATGGCCCCCAGACCTTCTGTTAGCCCAAGACAGGAACCATTCCCAAAGCCGACTCTTCAGACAGGGATTGGACTGGACTATGGGATAGAAAATGATACTGGTGGAGAGTGAGCTATTTGGATCAAGTAGACACACGAGACTATGTGGGCAGCTCCTGTCTGGGGAAGAGATGAGAGGGCAGAGGGGGTCAGAAGCTGGCCAAATGGACATGAAAATAGAGAGTGGAGGGAAGGAGTGTGCTGTCTCATTACAGGGACAGCAACTAGGAGTATACAGTAAGGTGTATATAACTTTTTGTATGAGAGACTGACTTGATTTGTAAACTTTCAGTTAAAGTGCAATAAAAATTTTTTAAAAATAAGTGGGAATACAGCTATACATATATGAAAATACATAAAATCAATAAAAGCTAATTTTTATTGAGCTCTTACTATGTTATACTATTCTGAATAAATGTTTTATATTTCTTAAATCATTTTGTCACACAAGACAAAATCTTTACATATGAACTGATCATATTTAAAACATAAATATGTATTATTAACAGATCTGAAGAAAACATAAATGCTACAGTTAAACTTCTACTATGATACTTTTGTCTTATACATATACAATATACAAGGGCAACAGGGATACAATGAAAAGAGCCTGCCAGGAAGGATGGCGTCTTAGTCATCTAGTGCTGGTATAACAGAAATACCACAAGTGGATGGCTTTAACAAAGAGACATTTATTTCCTCACAGAAAAGTAGGCTAAAAGTCCAAATTCAGGGCGTCAGCTCCAGGGGAAGACTTTCTCTATGGGCCTTTTCATCAGTCTTCCCCTGGACTAGGAGTTTCTCCATGCAGGGACTTCAGGTCCAAAGGACGTGCTCTGCTCCTAGCACTGCACTTTGGTGGTCTGAGGTCCCCCACTCTCTGCTTGATTCCCTTTCATCTCTTGTAAGATAAAAGGCGGTGCAGACCACACCCCAGGGAAACTTCCTTTACGTTGGATCAGGGATATGACTTTAGCAAAGGTATCAGAATCCCACCCAAATCCTCTTTAACGTAAAATTAAAAACAATCACAAAACGGAGGGCAACCACACAATACTGGGAATCATGGCTCAGCCAAATTGACACACATATTTTTGGGGGGACATAACTCTATCTATGACAGACAACGTAAGTTTATACATTGCTGATTTTACCACCAAGGACACTAGCTGTAGGCAGTAGGAAACAAGGCTGGGGTTCCAAAAGAGTTTTCAAGCTAGAAACATATTTGGTAATCTGTGTTTGTATACACATAAAACCCAAAGCGTTCTCAAAAAAATTAAAGTAGTTTCAATTGTATACGTGTGTGTGTTTCGTTTGTCAATTTCTAGAGGATAAGATGTAGAAAATATGCCTTTCTACATTTTAATTCATTACATAAAACAAGCTTGGTATGTTAAATAATGTTCTTAATATAAATAGAAATCCCAGTGGCTTCATCTTAACCTACTTTACAAGTATTAGATTTATTTAGCTTTAATAAATAGAACTATCTTTTCGTTTCCTGTTAAAGCTGCAACATTAACCTGACAAATTACCAAAACTAAATTGTTGTTGATGCTATTGTTAGGTGCCGTTGAGTTGGCTCTGACTCATAGCAGCCTCATGTATAACAGAACAAAGTGTTGCCAGGTCCTGTGCCATCCTCACAATTATTGTTAAGTTTGAGCCTATTGTTGAGCCACTGTGTCAATCCATCCTGTTGAGAGTCGTCTTCTTTTTCAGTGATCCTCTACTTTACCAAGTTGTCAAGAATTTCATTTTACTTGGATCCACAATCAACACCCATGGAAGCAGCAGTCAAGAAATCAAAGGACACATTGCATTGGGCAAATCTGCTGCAAAAGACCTCTTTATAGTGTTAAAAAGCAAAGATGTCACTTTAAGGACTAAGGTGTGCCTGACCCCAGCCATGGTGTTTTCAATCACCTCATATGCACGCGAAAGCTGGGCAATGAATAAGGACAATTGAAGAAATGAGGTCTCTGAATTATGGTGTTGCAGACGAACGCCGAATATACCATGAACTGACAAAAGAAAAAACACATCTGTCTTGGAAGAAGTACAGCCAGAATGCTCCTTAGAAGCAAGGATGGCAAGACTTTATCTCACATAATTTGAACATGTTATCAGGAGGGATCAGTCCCTGGAGAAGGACATCATGCTTGGTAAAGTGGTGGATCAGAGAAAAAGAGGAAGTCCTTCAAGGAGACAGACTGACACAGCGGCTGCAACAATGGGCTCAGGCGTAACAACGATCGTGAGGATGGTGCAGGATTAGGCAGTGTTTCGTTCTGTAGTACACAGGGTTGCTATGAGTTGGAACTGACTCAACAGCACCTAACGACAAGAACTACTTTACCAAGTATGATGTCTTTCTTCAGCTACTGGTCCCTCCTGATGACACGCCCAAAGTAAGCAAGACGGTGTTGCCTCCCTTGCTCCTTGGCTGTACTCCCTCCAAGACACATTGTTTGTTCTTCTGGCAATACTCTTCACCAACACCACAATTCGAATGAGTCAGTTATTCTTCGGTCTTCCTTTTTCATTGTCCAGCTTTCTCATGCTTATGAGGCGATTGATGTCAAACCATACCCTAGTCATCAAAGTGACATCTTTGCTTTTTAACACTTTAAAGAGGTCTTTTGCAGCAGATCCACCCAATCCAATATGTCACCTGACTTCTTGGCCTCTGCTTCCACAGGTAATGATTGTTGATTCAAGAATGAAATATTTGACAACTTCAATTTCTTCGCCATTTATCATGACATTGTTTATTGGTCCAGTTGTGAGAATTTTCATTTTCTTTATGTTCAAGTGTAATCCATGCTGCAGGCTGTAGTCATTTACCTCTTCTGTAAGGGCTTTAAGTCATCTTCACTTTTGGCAAGCAAGGTTGTGCCATCTGTATATCGCAGGTTGTCAATGCATCTTCCTCCAATTTTGACACCTCGTTCTTCTTCATATAGTCCAGCTTTGGCTAATTTTTTAAAAATTATTGAATCAAGATAAAAACAAACCCCTCCAAAAGATTTTCTCATCCTCCAGAATAATCACCTTTACAGTTATCAGTGTAGTTTGGTCAGCAGCAAGGTATTATCTTTTTTTTTTTTCCCCAGCATTATTAACCAGGGGCTCTTCTTGCAAATATGGACTCAATTTTAACATCATCATAATTAACACATACTGTGATAGGTGTTGGGCATAAATTTTGTTTAAAGGTACAGAGGAAGTTGATAAAGAACCAAAAGAGCAGGGACTGTCCACGCTGTTTACTGCTATCTCCAATGGCTAGGATACTCACTTGTATGTAGGAGATGTCCAATTAATATTTGTTAAGTTAGTCAAACACACTCATAAAAATCAAGTAAACAGCATAAGGTAGCAGACCCTAAGTGCCAAATAACGAGGCAAGTACTAAAAAAAAGGAACAATCACTAAAAGCTAGGGGTATTCAAAAAGTCTTCATGGACGAAATGGGACTTAAGTTAAATCTGAATAAAGAATAATATAAGCCTGCACGGTGGTAGAAAGACATTACAGAATAGAGAGCCTTTTGAGCAATGACAAAAATAAGTAGAATGGCTTATATGTAAAGCAAGATTACACTATTATGGTTTAGAAAGAGAACTCTAATACAATGATAAAAAGAAAAAAAAAGGTAAGGAAGGAAATACAGTCTAATCATGGAGAGGTTTGAAAGCTACTATAGGCCAAAAGGGAGCCCTGGTGGTATAGTAGCTAAGAGCTACAGTTGCTAAGCAAAAGTTAGCAGTTCAAGTCCACCAGGCACTCCTTGGAAACTCTATGGGGCAGTTCTATTCTGTCCTATAGGGTCGCTGTAAGTCGCAATCGACTCAACAGCAATGGGTTTTTGGTTACAGGTCAAAAAAAAAAAAAAAAAAAGTCTTGCATAAATCAATATTTTTAGAAGACTAGGAAGCAAACTGTATAGAATACTGTGGGCTAGGTAGAGGCTAGAGGTAAAAATTAGGAAGGCCTCTGCCGCAGTCACCCAGATATGAGGTGACAGGTGTTTGAACCAGGGTAGGAGTAATATTAGGAATTAAATCATTAAAAAATGGATTTAAAACATTATATAGATATGACAGTTAAGGCTGTGTATCACCTTGGCTGGGCCATAATTCTCAGTGATTTGGCAGTCGTATGATGTTGTGATCACCTCCGTGATGGCATTTGCTGTGAGCAGCCAATCAGCTGAAAGGCAGTTTCCTTCGGCCTGTGGCCTGCAACGAATATAAGTAGATATTCTGGCAAGCCTCATGGGCTTTCTGATCGCACTGGATCCTGCAGCTGGCTCCTGTTCATCTGACCTCCAGCTCTCTGGACTTGAACTAGTAGCTTACCTGCAGTCTTGCCTGCCGATCGCGGGATTCATCGATTTTCGCAGCCTGTGCGCAAGAGCCCTATTCTCTGACCTGCCGATCTTTGGTTCGCCAGCCCCTGCAGCTACATGCATCAGAAGAAGCCTCTTTCCTGATCCATGGACTTGGGATGTCCCAGCCTCTACTATATATATATATATATATATATTTGTATATATGTTTATAGAGAGATTTATATATATATATATATATAGCAAGATTTATATCAAGGAAGTAGCTCATGCGGTTGTAGAGGCTGGAACGTCCCAAGTCCGTGGGTCAGGAAAGAGGTATACGCTTTACTAGAGAACCCAACCTAAGACAACAGACTTTACAAAGCTTAATACTTGGATAGGAGAGCGGGTGCAAGAGACCAAAAGGTTGGGTTCTGAGCCTTAGTTTCTGGAAAAAGGCTGGGAGTAGGGAGGAAGGTCAACTTGGTTTGGTAGAAGGATTTTAGAAAGAATGACTAGGTTTCAATTGATGGCAGGTCATCCAGGTGAAGATATTAGCAAGAATTAGACATGTAGAATTATACCGTGGAAAGGTATGAGATGTAATTTTCTAAGTCATCTACATAAAAGGAACTGATTGGAGTGGGAGTACTTAAGTCAAAAAGTAACTACAGAGAAAAGTATAACCCAGTGGACAATTATCTGAATATATGAGTGGAAACAAGATCACAAGAGGCTGAGAAATAAGTAACCAAAGACAGAAAGAGATGAAACTAGCAAAACACTGAAGGTAGTATATATGGTCTGATCTGAGAAAGAGAAAGAGTTTAAGGTGACAGTGCTAATATATAAGAGAGCTGAGAAAAGGGTTTCTTTTATTGTTACTGGTTAGTTGGTAGGTTTTTAAATAGGGGAAGCTAAAATGAGATGGCCAAATGGATATTACTATTACCACTGGCATCATGGACTCCGTGTGAGCTGGGGTCCTCCACTGAATACCCTGTGCCTACGAGAATCTCAGCCATTCAGTAAGTCCCTGGGTGGTATAAATGGTTAATGAGCTCGGGAAAGTTTGGAGGTTCAAGTCCACCCAGAAGCACCTCAGAAGAAAGCCCTGGGAGCCACTGAAAACCCTGTGGAGCACATTTCCACTCCTGATACACACGCAGTTGCCATGGGTCAGAACTGACTCAGTGGTTGGGTTTCTGTGTGTGTGTGTGTGCCTAAAAATGCAGAGTTCAAAAAAGGTTAAATACCACAGTATATTGGTAACACAACGTATAACCAAACTGGAAAAACAGAATGTAAAGTAATGATAACTAGATATTTTCTTTAAAATAAGATTTGTATTCAAGCAATAAATACTGAATTAGTTATTTATTTAGAAGGAATAAAAAACTTGTGTAAAATTTATGTTCAAGCATAAATACTCAATTAGTTATCTATTTAGAAGGACGAAAAATTTGTGTAAAATCTGAAGACTTGGGCTTTTAGAAAAGAAAAAAATGTTACACAACCCTGCTGACTATGAAGGCTTTTTAGGATATGATGCCAAAGGTATTTCCTGGTAGTCAGTGTTTAACATGGAGCCCTGGTGGCATAGCGGCTAAGATCTCAGCTGCTAACCAAAAGGTCAGCAGTGCAAATCCACCACCCGCTCCTTGGAAACCCAATGGTACAGTTCTACTCTGCCTTATAGGGTCACTATGAGTCAGAATCAACTCGACGGCACCGAAAAACGAAAACGGTGTTTAACACAGAAATGAGAAAAAGAAAGAAAGAAAACCTACAACTCGCAACTACCAAAACTCAAGCACCATTGGCTGCAGCTAACATGAAGCTACAATTGAGAAGCCAGTGAAGGCCCTGAAATGAGCTGTCAGAATGACTTGGAAAGGCACAAGCAATGCTCTCTACAACTGAATGCAGATAATATTTGTTCTAGAAGACTCTTTCCAGTAGAAGTCATAAAACAGAACCAGTTAGCAGCAAAAGGGACGGATAGGCTACTCCCTATACAACATGTATTGCATATTCACTGCATATAATTATCCAAAAAAAGCCACTGCTGTCGAGTCGATTCCAACTCATAGTGACCCTATAGGACAGAGTAGAACTGCGCCACAGGGTTTCCAAGAACCACCTGGTGGATTCAAACTGCCAACCTTTTGGTTAGCAGCCATAGCTCTCAACCACTAGCCATCAGGGTTTCCATATATAATGACAGACACCGTAAATACCAAAAATGTCTGAGACACAGGCCATGCCCTTAAGGACGCAATTTAGCATGGAGCCAAGATACACATTTACAGATACATATTCAATAACAATGTAGCCTAATCAATGATTTGCTCATTTAACAATCATTTATGAGGCAGCTACTACGTGCCAGTCATTGTGCTGGACCTTAGGGAAATAAAAATGCCCTTAACATTAGCCATCCAAACCCAAACCAAACCCACTGTCGTTGAATCGATTCCAACTCATGTCCGCCCTACAGGACAGAGGAGAATTGCCCCAGAAGGTTCCTAAGGAGCAGCTGATGGATTTGAACTGCTGACCTTTAGGCTAGCAGCCAAGTTCTTAGTCACTGTGGCACGAAGGCTCCAAGATTAGCCATCAGAGAGATGCAAATTGAAACCATAATGAGATACCATTTCATTCCCACTAACACGGCTAAGATTTAAAAAAGAGAAAATAACAAATGTTGGCAAGGATGTGGGGACATTGGAACCCTCACCCACCACTGGTGGGAATGCAAAATGGTAGAGCCATTGTGGAAAACAGTGTGACAGTTCTTCAAAAAACTACAAATAGAACTACCATATGACCCAGCAATTCCACTTGTAGGTATATACCCAAAAGACTTGAAAGCGGAGACTCATAGACTTGTACACCAATGTTCATCGCAGCACTACTCACAACTGCCAAAATGCGTATTTAGGAAACAACCTATATATCCATCACAGATGAACAGATAAACAAAATGTGGTACATACATGCAATGCAACACTATTCAGCCAGTAGGAGAAATGAAGTCTTCATAGATGCTAAAATATGGATGATCCTGGAAGACATTATGCTGAGTGAAATAAATCAGCATCACAAAAGGACAAATACAGTATGGACTCCCTTATATAAAAAGACAAGAAAAAGCAAATGTAGAGAGAACAAATCTTATTAGCGGTTTTAGGGGCAGGAGGGAGGTGGAAAGAGGGGGCTGACAGTGATTGAAATATCAGGTTGATTAAGGGTAAAGCAGCACAGCCAATTACTGAACATTTTGATCAAGGATTCAATAGATGAGTCCTGATCAAAAGGGTGGAAACGCAGACCAGAATTTAAAATTCTCACAGGCTCCAGCATATCTGATGCCATGGGGGCTGGATGAACCCCTGAAACTACTGCTCTGAGATAATCTTTAAACCTTAAAACAAAAATATCCCCTCAAGCTCAAGTCTTCTTTAAACCAGAGAACAGTTTCATGTAACTAGGAAAAAAACGTTTACCTTGAGCATTATGCTCTTTTAAGAACTATCTACATGGGATCAAACTGACAACAATGACTTGAAAGATTAGACAGAAACCTTGGGTTGGCGGGCAGTGAATTTATATTAATGGAGGAGGAACTAGCAAAAGGAAGGTGAGAATGGTTACACAACTAGAAGAATGTAATCAGGGTCATTGAATTGTATATGTAGAAACTGTTGAATTGGTGTATGATTTTCTGTGTATATCCTCAACAACAACAAAGTAAATAAAATTATAATCAAAAAAAAAAAGCCCTTAAGTGACTCAGTCAAGTAAAGAAACAAATATAAATAGTACGAGATAGGTGGCAGAACAGAGATACAGCAGAAGCTCTCTCGGCTAATTCCCTCTTAACGGACACTATGGATTAACCAGTATTCTCTAGTTCCTTTTGTAAACACTGCCCGAAAGCCTATGGCATACTGAAGAGTCCAGCTAGTAGATTATCCTCTGTAGTTCATTCATACACTTAGATTTCCACAGTAGAGCTGTAAAAGCTCACCAAGAGCCAACTGGGTTTCCTCCCAAACCTGTTTATACTAGTTGCATTTGTTATTTTAACTAGGTAACTCAATTAAATGTTACATAAATCAATAAAATAATGAGTATGAAAAGAAAGACTGAATTGAATGCTTTGGAAAGACAAGACAATAAAGGATACCTCCTAAAAAAAATGCTGTTAAATAAGATGTGGGTGAAACAACCGTAGACAAGGAAAATGTCATAAAAATCTAGAATTTCTGCATTCAGTTTGCTTCACTTAAGGAAAGCCAAACAGCTTAAGGAAAATCAAACCTAGAAATCATAAACAATGCATTATAATTGTGATTATTCAGGAATGATAACACCAAACCTAATGAGAGTTCTTGAAAAAAAAAAAAGGTGGGTGGGCTTAGTGTTACATTGACAAATGACCATCCATTTATGTATTTTTAACTTTAAATAAATTATTTGCGGTACCATTTTAACCATCTTCATGACATAACAAGGAGCCTTGGTAGTACAGTGGTTAAGAGCTATGGCTGCTAACCAAAAGGCTGAGAGTTCAAATCTACCAGCTGCTCCTTGGAAACCCTATGGGGCAGTTCTACTATGTCCTATAGGGTTGCTATGTGTCAGAATCAACTCAACGGCAACGGGTTATGGCTTAAATGACCAACTACCAGTCTGGATGGTGTTGGATAACAATCTTTCTGCATTAGGGTCGCTACAGTGTCACCATGAGTCAGAATCGACTCAACAGCAATGGGTTTTGGGATAGGACAGCATGAAGATCCCTTGCGTCGGGAGGTCAGAGAAGTTTCCCAGAGAGAGAAAACCAAATCTTTGAAGATGATTAGAAATCTACCAGGTAGACAAAGGGAAGGAAAACATCCTAATGCAGTACATTGACCCAGAAGCATGAAGGAACATGAGGAATGTCAAAATATTTCCTTCTTACTATGTACGCCCAGGTCCATCATTCAAGAGGCAAATTACTTAACCTCCCTCCTCAAACTCCTCATTTATAAATTAGAGAATGATTAATAATACCTACCACATAGTTTTGAAAATATTAAAATAGATAATACATGTAAAGTACTTAGCACTTACTTGGCACACAGTAAATGCTCAATAAATGAAACTACTTTTATTTCTGGAGGATAAAGGAGAAGAAACAACAGATAAAGTGCTGGGTTAAATTACTGGGACCAGAATACATACCTTCTTCCCCTACTAACCCTACTCTTTCTAGTTCAATAAGTGCGCTGACCCAGATCTCCAGACTTCTCCCTGCCTGCTCCCTCCTTTTAGCTTTACAGGAATCCACATTCTTCAAAAGCAGGTTTTGGTTATGCCTATAATTTAGGCTCCTTCACTGCTTAACCTTCTTATTCAGGAAGTATAAGCAAATAAATTGAGAGCAAGTCCCAGACTGAGCTGTAATTTTCCATCAGGTAAAATTGGTATCACTCTTGTGGAATCTGACATCATGTTTATTTCTCCTAACAAGATATACTGGTTTTGTATCCAATTTCTGCCACATGCAAATGAGTGCTAATGGAACCTGTGTGTACAGTAGTGAAACATTTCCTGACCCTGTCCTTAGAACTCTATTAGTGCAGTTATGCCAAGAAGCTATCTGCCACACCCAAAATACCTATTTCATCCAACCTTATTCAATACTTTCCAAACCTCACCTTAATTCCAAGGCTCCTACTCCCTTATTTTTCTCCCCTCCTTAACTCCAAACAAAATACCTATTCATTTTTTCTTTTGCCATACTGTTTCCAGTCAACTCTACAATAAATTTCCCTTTTAACATAACAGTATTTACTAATATTTCATCACCTTCTTCATATTAAGTACTTTTTAATAAAAGTTGAACAGTAGTAAGTTGGCCAAAGAAAGTGATCTTATTTCCTCAAATAACTTTCTGCATAAAAGCAAATACATGGTTGACATATTATTCTGTTTTAACATACCATGTGTAAAACGGAAAAGCTAAGAATAACTTAATAACCAATGTACTACACAAAACTTGATGTATGATCAATAAACACAAAATGTATTAAGATATATATATACACGGACTTTAATTAGGCCGCCCTCAGAGCAAGCGCAAAAAGCTCCAAATCTGCAGATTTCTTAAAGAAGGGAAATAAACATTTTATTTCGGTACTCCCTATACAAAAATAAAATTATTTAAAAAGCTACAGTTAGGGGCAGAGGGTTGGGGACCATGGCTTCAGGGGACATATAGGTCAACAGGCATAACAAAGTTTATTAAGAAAATGTTCTTCAACCCACTTTGGTGAGTGGCGTCTCGGGTCTTAAAAGCTAGTGAGCAGCCACCTAAAATACATCGATTGGTCCCAACCCGCCTGCAGCAAAGAAGAATGAAGAACACCAAAGACGTAAGGAAAATACTAGCCCAAGAGACAGAAAGGGCCACATAAACCAGAGACTCCATCAGCCTGAAACCAGAAGAACTAGATGGTGCCCGGCTACCACCAATAACCACCCTGACAGGGAACACAAACAGAGTTCCTGATGTAGCAAGAAAAAAGTGGGGTGCAGAACTCAAATTCTAGTAAAAAGACCAGACTTAATGGTCTGACTGAGACTGGAGGAACCCCAGAAGACATGCTCCCCCACCCCGCCCCGGACTCTCTGCTAGCCCAAAACTGAAACCATACCAGGAACCAACTCCTCAGACAAAGATTAGGCTAAACTATAAGACATAAAATGATACCTGTGAAGAAAGTGCTTTTTAGCTCAAGAAGATACATGAGACTAAGTGGGCAACTCCTGTCCAGAGGCAAGATGAGAAGGCAAAATGGGACAGGAGCTGGTTGAACAGACATGGGAAATCCAGGGTGGAAAAGAGGAGTGTGCTGTCACCTTATAGGGAGAGGGACTAGGGACACACAACAATATGTATATAAAGTTTTGTATGAGAAACTAACTTGAACTATATACTTTCACTTAAAGCACAATAAAAAGAAAAAAAAAGCTACCGTTACACATTAACATTTTTTATAATTTATTTTATTTTGTTGTTGTTGAGAATATACATAGCAGAACATATACCAATTCAATAATTTCTACATGTACAGTTCAGCGATATCGAGTACATTCTTCGAGTAGTGCGACCATTCTCACCCTCCTTTTCCTAGTTATTCCTCTCCCATTAACATAAACTGTTAACCACCTTTAAGGAACACAAATTGTTAGGATCTCCTACACCTTACCATATAATTGTTTCACTAAATTGTTCTATTTGAAGGAAAACTTGAAATAAGTTGAAAAGCAACATTTACTTTAAATATGACAGCTATACAAGGCACACTTAATCATCTAAATATTATAATTCACTTGGCTCCTTCGTTCAGAAGCTGGTACACATGAGCGATGGACCAATAAAAGGTGACAATGTGGTATGCAGACTAAGGCACAAGGGTGGGCAGCAGGACTCCTGAGTTCTAAACTACACCAACTCACAGAATGACCTAAGACAAGTCACTTCATTTCTCCGATCTTAACTGATAAAACAAAAGACTGGACTACTTAACTTCTAAGGTCCCTCTGGACGTCAAATATTTTTGGTCTATTAGAATGACTAGGATGTGTTATGTGCATGCCTGATAGCTGAGGTTCTACATTTACAAGTGCTGAAATGAATATCAGATAATACATCCTACAGGAGTCACAAACAGGTAACTGTGTGTCCTGTCTCCACTCTGTCTGCCTCTGCTTCCCCCTACCCCTCTCTTTTTCCCTCTTCTATCTGTTTTCGATTTCTCTCTCTTGCCTCAGGTTTCTCTCTTGAATTCCAAATTTTCCTCTATTACTATCTCCAATAATCAGTGCTTACAGCTACAGTATTTTTACAATTCTCCTAAGGGCAACAAATGTTGATAGAGAGTAAGGAATTATCTGGCCAAAATAAGGAAAGATGGGAACCCAGTGAGATAAGGGAATGAGACAGGCACTTCTGCCCTTAAACAAATCTGAACTTTTGTTTTGAATGCCCTGCAGGAGCCAAAGGGCAAAAATCAAAGACCAGGGTCTTGCTGTTGTTGTTAGTTCGTTGCCATCCAGTTGGGATCCAGGGTCTAACAGGTGATATACCCCACATTTAGCTAAGACCCAAAAGGGCGTATACCCTCAAGGCAAATGTGAAGCAGAAGTATATTGGCCCTCCAATGTACTCACGAGCAACATACATTAGCTGGGTGGTCAAAAAACCCTCAAGCAATGAATTTGCTCTAACGTGGTTCTGGATTGATAATGCCCCAGACTACAGCAGGAAGCAATGCAAAACATTTCTTAAGAAGATACTTCATTTGAGATCTCAGATTATTCTTATAAAAACTTTTTCAAGGACAGTGAGCAGCACACAAAGATAATCCAGCATACAAAGAAACACGCCATCCTGAGCAAGAACCTGCAGAAACAACAGACCACAGATCCTGGCCTGAAAGACTCCAAATATTCCAAGTACAGAGACATCGACTGCAAAATAACTACACTTACTAGGTTTGAAGAATCTTTTATGACGCTGAAAACATATGCAGAGAACAGGAAACTATGAAAAAGGACCCAACAGAACTGAAAAGGAACCAAACTGAACCTCAATAATGATCAAAATTAAAAACTCACTGGGTGGCATTCACAGAATATATTCAACAAAAGAGAAGATGGAATGGAATACACCGTATTTTACGCAAATAACTTGCACCTTCTACGTTTGTTTGCCAGCCGCTCCCTTTCGCAAGGTTTTTTTCATTAGCGTGCTATGCTAATATCTTCCAGCAACATGTAAAAAAAATTAGCATAGCGGCACTTATGAAAATACCCTGCAGGAGGAGGGAGTGGATGGCAAACAAACAGAAGATATGTGTTATTTGCGTGAAAACATGGTAAATCAGAATAAATTTCCCAGGAAGAAGCACAAAGAGACAAAAAAGATGGAAAATACAGAGCAGATAAAGGAGAAGGCCTAAGATACATGCAATCAGAGCCCCAAAAGTAGAAGAAAAGAGAATAGGATAGAGGAAAAATCTAAAGAGAGAATTTTACAGAACTAAAGAAACACCGATTCACAGATTCATGGTTGGTGTAACATGGTCCTAAACAAAATAATAAATCTATATTCTCAACAGTTAATGTGATGGTTGGCCAACATGAACATATGTCACTGAACTATACATGTGAAGATTGTTAAAATGGTAAATGTTTTGTTACCTACCATTTACCACAATAACAAAAAAAACTGTGTATTCTGACCAGGGCTTCGAGCCCCTGCTGAGAATCTGTATTTCCACCCCAGATATACCGAATCAGAATCTACATTTTAACAAGTTTCTCAGGTTCTTATGTATAATAAATTTTGAGAACCACTGCTCTATAAGTGGTTCTCACAACTGGTCCCTAACCAGCAGGATTAGCATCACCTGGGAATTTGTTAGAACTGTTCAAACCGGTTCAAAGCCCTGATTCTGACACATCGTAATAAAACTACTACAGAACATCAAGAACAAACCAAATGTACACCTTAAATGCAGCTAACAAAATTAGATAAAAAGAAGTAGAAAACAGTAAAATCTCTACTTTTAAAAAAATTATTTATCTATTCTGTTAAATAAAAAGAAAAATGAGTATGTGTTATGGATTGAATAATGTCCCCCAAAAATGTGTCTATCAGTTTGGCTGCGCCACGATTCCCAGTGCTGTGTGATTTTCCTACATGTTGTAAACCCTGCCTCTATGATGTTAACAAGGGAGGACGTGTGGCAGTTGTTAGCGAAGCAGGACTCGATGGCCAAGACTGGATTGTGCCTTAAGACAGTATCTTGAGATATAAAAGAGAGAAGCAAGCAGAGAGACAGGGGGACCTCATACCACCAAGAAAGCAGTGCTGGGAACAGAGCCCGTGCTTTGGACCTGGGGTCCCTGCAAAGAGAAGCTCCCAGTCTGGGGGAAGATTAATGAGAAGGTCGTCAAAGAGGGAAAGCCTTTGCCTGGAGCTGACACCCTGAATTTGGACTTTTAGCCTACTTTACTGCGATGAAATAAATTTCTCTTTGTTAAAGCCATCCACTTGTGGTATTTCTGTTATAGCAGCACTAGATGACTAAGACAGTATGCATCAGTGTGGCTCTGAATACCTAAGAAGGTTATAAGGATCAAATAAGATAATGTATCTGAGAGGGCTTTTAAAAACTCAAAAGACAACTGGAGGTTTAAGTTCTGTACAAGCTTTCTCACTTAATTCACTCTTGGTCATTTAACCTCTCTCTGGGCCTCACTTCACCTATAAAAGAAAGCTGGAGCTGATTATTTTCAACTGTCTTAGTTACTTAACAAGAATACCACAACTGAGAGCTTCTAACAAACAAATTTTCTCACAGTTTAGGACACTAGAAGTCTGAATTCAGAGCATGAGCTCCAGGGGAAGGCTTTCTTTCTCTGTCAGCTCTGGAGGAAGGTCCTTGTCTTTTCGGCTTCTGCCTCTTAGTTCCTTGGAGAGCACCATGTGTCTTGGCATCTATCTTACCCCATCTGATTCTCTTGCTTGCTTGGGACTGACTCAAAATACGCGTGTAAAAATGGCATGGCAGAAGCATCTGACCTCTTCCCCCTCACTTCACAAGGGTAAGGAGAATCAAGATCAACAGCCCAAGGCTGATTCCCACGAGGTTGAGGTCAGGCATGCCTCTTTTCTCCACCATCTTCACCAATTCTGACACTAACAGTTCCTCCATGGCGCTCTTTACTTCTCTGCTGGGTTTGATGATTCGTTGCAACAGGCACACAGAACTCACAGACCATACTCACAGTTACGAGGTTTATTAGGGAAGTAACAGGTTACAATTCAGGTTCAGGAACACTAAGGATACAGTTCTTCCATCAGGACAGCCTCTTCTCAGTGATGCCCACAGGCATACCTCCATCTGGACCTCACCCCCTTGGCCTGGCCTCTGCCCAGTTCCAGCAAGTGTTACAAAGCTATTTTAGCTCTGTTAATAAGTGCCCGGAGGCACACCACTCTGTCAGCAAGCCTCAGGCAGAAGGCACTCAGCTCTAGCTATGTGGATCTGCAAACCTAGCTCTAGCAAGTGCCCAGAGGCACCCTACCGCACCAGCAAGCCTCCTACCCAAAGGCACTCAACCTTTCTCGCTCCATAGGTTGGGCCACCTCCTGCTGGTCTCCTGGCTCTCTGCCACTGCTTCTCACCATCTTCAGTGTTACAGCTCTCTTGGTCTCCTGGTTTCAGAAGCTTTTCAGCACAGCAATCCCAGGTCCAAAAGATGCGCTCCACTCCTGGCTCTTCTTTCTTGGAAGTGGTGAGATCCTCTTCTGCCACCTCCTGGATGGCTCATTTAAGCCTAGCAGGATGGCAAAACTGACCAATCCCTTTGTTAGGGTTCCCTAGACCTTATTTCCATGGTCCCACCCCCACATGGGTGCCATGAACTTTATTTGCATAGCTAGCAAGCTATCCAATCCCCTTGGTGAGCCACAATTACCTTATTTGCATAATCCCACCCAATCACTTGGGAGGGAGTTAGAAAACCATGGCAGAAAGGCCATATATAATCGATCCATTGCACCACAATACCCTACACTAATCCTGTCTCATTAACATAACAAAGACAACCCATTCCCAAATGGGATTATAATCACAGACACAGACATAGGGGTTAGGATTTACAACACATATTCTTCAGGGACGCAACTCAATCCATAACACCAAGGTTCATTCTAGCTGAAATATTACACTTGCATTATCTCTCTGTAAGACTGAGGTGACAAAATTATAATCTTCTACTGATCAAAAATAAAATGCTAGCTTATCATCAGAAAGACCAATAGAAGTATTAACAGAAATTGTATCCCAAATTCTATAAAAAGCCATCCATATCCTGAATACTAATGCAAGTATTGAAATCATCAAACTTATATATGCTGTATGTATGTGTGTATGTATATTATGTACTTATGGAAATATATAGATTATAGATGTTTATATATGTGTGTATATATACACACATATATAAATATCCATAATCTATATATATACTCACATATGTACATATATGTAAAGCAAAAAGAACTACTAAAGCAGGTGTTGGTTCTCAACCCTTGCTGCGTATTAGAACCACTGGAACGCTCTAAAAAATATTAGTGCCAGGAGCCCTAATTCCTAAAATTCTGACTTAATTGGTCTGGGGACTTAATTGGTCTGGGGTACAGACCAAGAAATGGGTATTTTTAAAAGTTTTCCCAATTATTCTAAGGTTCATCTAATGTTAAGAAACACTGAACTAAAGCAACCAATGGTAGGATATGTGTTAAAACGGTATAACCTTTATAACCTTTCCAAAGTATAATTAAAGACTATGAAATTATCAAGAATATGAATAGAATAAAAAAGAGCCCTGGTGGCACAACAGTCAAGTGCTCGGCTGCTAACCAAAAGGTTGGCGGTTTGCACACACCCAGTGGCTCTGCGGGAGAAAGATTTGGCGATGTGCTTCTGTAAAGAATTCTGCCTAGAAAATCCTACAGGGCAGTTCTACTCTGTCACATGGGGTCACTATGAGTCGAAAGCGACTTGTCTGCACACCGCAACATGAACAGAACGAAAAATGAACCTGTTCGTAAAATTATACCATAGAACAATGGGTTGACCTGCTCAAGTTTAAAAGTGGTTTAAAGGGGCCAAATAAAATCCAAGATTAGTTTTACAATGCTGTTAGTAAATATATATAATTTATTACATAAGAAGTCATGCAAGGTTAAAATACATTCAGAAGGAGTTTATCAAGTGCCAAGATAACATATACATGTTGTTGGGTGTTAAGTCACTTCCGACTCATAGTGACCCCATGTGACAGCAAAACCCATAGGGTCTTCTTGGCTATTATCTTTACGGAAGCCGAGTGGAGCAGCTGGCTGGGTTCGACAACCAACCTTTTGGTTAGCAGCCGAGACTTTAACTGTTGTATAACCAGGGTTCCTTCAACAAACACATACTGGGTTAATAAGGAAAACAATTACATTGAGAATTAATGTTTCGAAGCTGACACCAAACTCACTCCTAATTAAACATCCCTCAGTGCCACTGTCAGACCCACAATATTAGACTTCATGGTCCCTGGGTGGTACTTAGATTCTTTAACATAGAAGAGTTCATGGCTACAGTTATGCTTTTCTCTGGGAATAAAGAGATAGAAATCATAGTATAGATTTAACACCATGCACGTGCTACCATTTATTTACTGAGCGCTTACTTAGTGTTGGAAACCCTGGTAGCATAGTGGTTAAGTGCTACAGCTGCTAACCAAAAGATCAACAGTTTGACTCCATCAGGCGCTCCTTGGAAACTCGCTATGAGTCGGAATCAACTTGGTGGCAATGGGTTTGGGTTTTTTTTTTTTTTTTACTTTGTGTTATATACCAGGCCTCTGCTAGGTACTTTAAAACAGTATCTCAGGGCAGTTTATTATACTCATTTTACACGTGAGGAAACTATAAAGCCCTGAGAAGTCAAAATTATTACAAATATGTATCTTATAAAATACAATAGCTAGTAAGTTTTAGAGCAAGGGTTTAAACCCAGGTCTATGTCATACTGCTTTTTACTATAATTACAAGCAATAGTTATAATTAAAAAAAGTAAACTGTCATTTTAAGTGCTTCCTTTGTTCACTTCAAGGCTGAATAAATCTTCTCAACAGTCCTAAGAAGCTGCTCAGTCAAAATACTTTTGAGTTATCTTCTGACTCCCCTTTTCTCAAGCTTCACATCCTCTTGCTGGTTCTACCTTCAAAAATGAATTCAAAGAGGCAAAAGTAACACAGTGGAGGCAGCAGTGACCTGAAAACATAGCCAGCACCATGAGCCTCCTCAACAAGCCCAAGAGTGAGATGACCACAGGGAAACGGCAGAAGCGGGAAAAGGAGGAGTTTAACACATGGCCCCTCTCCATGCGCACGCAGTCAGTCAAGAACAACACCCAAGTGCTCAACAACTGTCACAACAAGAAGCTCTTGGGCCATGTGAAGGCCTCTGACAGGCACTGCAACATGGTGCTGGGGTACCCCAAGAGCAGCAACGGCAAGAAGAAGTCCAAGCCCATCAACACGGACCACTATATCTCCAAGATGTTCCTGCGTGGGGACTTGGTCATGTGGTCCTGTGGAACCCACTCATCGCCAGCAAGTAGGGCCCTGTTCCTGCCCCAGAACTACCTCCCGCCACCCTGCTAAGACCTGCCCCTACGTTGGGAATAATAAATTCCCTGTTTTTTCTACCAAAAAAAAGTGAATTCAGAATCCATTGTATTTTGAATAAGTATCAAAATCTATGTTCACATATCTCATCACTACCCCTCTAGTCCAAGTCACCATCATCTCACACCTGAAGTACTAAAATAGCCTCCTAACTGGTCTCCCTGTTTCTTCTACCCTTGCCTCCCTTTCAAGTTTATTTTAAATCTCTTCAAAGGGTTCATTTTAAAGACGGTGTCACTCTTTCGTTCAAAACATTCATGGATGCATCTTGCTGAGGTAAAATCCAAAGTCCTTACATTGTCCAAGACCTAGTATCTCTCTGACATCATTTCTTCTACTCTCCTCTCCTCTGGCCACACTTGCCTCATTGTTATTCCTCCAACTTTCCAAGCACACTCCCCTGAATGCTCTTTCCTCATGTATCACCTTTTCAAGTCTTTGCTCAAATGTCACCTTAATCAGTAAAGCCTTTCCTCCCCACCATCTGAAGCATTCCCTATCTCCCTTATTCTACTTTATCATGGCATTTATCACCATCTAACATTTGATGTGTTTGTTTACGTATTACTGTCTCTCTTCCCCCAGGATTTAAACTTCATGAGGGTAGGGCCTGTTTTATTCGCTGTTGTATCTCCAGTGCCTAGATCAGGGCCTGGCATGAGAAGGGTGATCAAAAATATCTGTTGAATGAAAATATGAATCAATAATGTCAAAATCCAGATTGATAAACGCTCCAGTATATAACTTCCAGACTACATGCTGCTCGATCATTTCGCTTTTTCACACAACTCTAGCATTTCCAGGTAAATCTCTCTCTTTCTCTCTCTCTGTCACACACTCACACACTCCAAAATCTGGGGCTAGCAAGTTTTCTTTTTTATTTAAATGCTTGCTTTCCCATAAGTCAGTAATTTTCAAACACTGAGCCTTAGCCTCTCATTACCTCGCAAAGTTCTCTCCTTCTGCTATATTCTCCCCCCTCACTGCTATTCAGTGCTCTTCTCTCTTATGCCATTCTAAGAAAATTAAACCCCCCAAATGAGAAATGCTCTGATTCTTCTATGTTTTGTTTATGTTCTATCACTTCAACTAGTTTCTTTGAGGTCATCCAGCACAATGTCTCACATACAGAAAATGCTCTCAAATGTTATGGTTAGTATTCCGCGTTCATTTCCTAAAGCTTAGTAATACTCTTCTTAACTTTTCTTCTCCTATGAAGTACCTATTCTCAAGTGTTGGGGGGAAGGGAGAGTAATAATCAAAAGTAAAAAAGAGAGTCTATTAATATTAACTAGGATGGGCAAGGGACAAAGAAATGACAAAGAAGCTTTTGGCAAAATGTGGCAGTTCTCTTATTCCCAAGATCTGAAGGAGGCAGGAAGTGGTGATGGCAGGCTGGACCAGGGAGATGAGAGCTTGAATTGCCTTTCACAACTCTGCCCTGGCAACTTGAAAGAGCAGGACTGACAGGTTCCTGAAGGGACAAATTAGACTTAAAGTGATTTTTGTTGACTTTGATGTTAATGGCTTGAGAAGAGATTTAAAAATTAAAACAAAGACATCAGCTGCTTCATATTTCATCGCAATTCATTCAACTCTTTTACAGCCTATTGTTTTTCCAGGAAAATTCCAATGGCAAAAGGGAAATGTTCAAATTTAGTGACGTTGGTAATTGAAGAAAGAAACACTTTCAATTATACTAATAAGGGAGACTCAGGCCACAGATTCCTGCCAACCCTCCCCCCTCCCTACAAATACATACTGTTTGAAAAAATGACACTGTTTAAAATTTTCTCTGCAGAAGCTTAATTTAATTTGATATTTAAGTAGACTTCTGTTCTCTGACCACGAACCAGAAGATACTGTAAAAGTTGTACCCTTAATATGATGGGGATTATGGGGAAACTTACCTAAAGTTCAACATTTGACATAAATAACCCAGAAACATATGTCTCTGTGTCTGTGTCTAAATTTTAAGATTGACCACCAAAACCAAAAAAAAAAAAAAACCCATTGCCGTGGAGTAAATTCCAACCAATCCTCTAGAACATAGAACCATCGGGTTTCCAAAGAGCAGCTGGTAGATTTGAATTGTCAACCTTTTGATTAGCAGCAGAGCTCTTAACCACTGTATAACCAAGGCTCCTTTTTTTTTTTTAAAGATTGACTACAGCACAGATAAAAAGTGTAGACATGGGGAATGGGGAGGAGAGAGGGGAAAGGATGGGGTGGGTTGGAAGTTCCCTAACTTCTACATGTAGGAAGGAAAGTATTGTTTTCTTGATTGCTTCTGACCGAACTAGTCTGACTTATCTCACATTCCCTAAACTGAAAAATAAATTAAAATTTAAGCAGCTACATACAATTATTTTCTTCAACATCAAAGTTAAATCACCCCTGAAGTCTGAAATCCACAGGTTTATTTACAGATTGTACTGCTAATAAAAGTGATGGTATAAGCAATCAAATCTGCTGATTACTTATACCGTCAGACTCATTATTATAAAAATAACAAACACGAAAAGACCAAATACTGTAGGGATGAAAAAGCTGACAAAGAATATATAAACATATAACCGTAGAAACTGTAAAAGCAGAATTGTAGAAATGGAGTCACTCTTGCTTCACTTAACTGCTTATATGTCATCTCCTCTGAGAAGTCTTCCCAGACCACCCCATCTAAAACAGCTACCCCATCACACTCTATTTCTGTATCCCAATTATTTTTCCTCATAGTAGTTGCCACTACAGGCCATCTTCTTGCCCCTCTCCCCCCACCCCCCCCATCTGCCTCCTGATTAAAGGCAAACTCCATGAAGGTAGAGGCTTTGTAGGTCTTGTTAATCCCTGGGCCTAGAATCACATAGCCAGCGCTCAATAAACATACTCTGAATAAATTATGAAAAGGAAGCCAAAAGTGGTTAAAGGATTTCCTCAAGGTCACAGTAGTAAGCACAGCTCGTACTAGAACCTGTCTCCTCTTCTCAAAGCCACTTCCACTACACCAAAGGAGACCATTCCAGCACATGGTTCTATTTAATAGATTTCTCCTTTTCTTTAAGTGCCAAAGAAAATGCACGTTACCAAACAAAGTGACACACTAGGTGGCATGTGAACTTCAAGTGTTTCCCCAACCAAAACTAGATTCATGTTTTGTAAACAGACAGGATTAGCCTATAAAATTGAAAGGTACAGCCATTCACAATTCTTTAAACTCCTTGTGAAATTTGTGTATGTCTTGGAATTTTCAAGATCAGCCACTGAAAGCCTACTCACCAACTCAAAATGGCCTGTAAAGTATCCGCCTCACTTTCATTCAACTATAAAAGCCACCACCGCTCCTCCCTGGATATACTTATCTTGCAGACTATGCATCAAAAAGCAATGTAACCAACTTTTAAGCCCCTGTAGTTCTTTTTAAAGTTATGGGATATCTCACAAAACAATGCAAATAAAATTAGCCCTTGGAAAGTTTTAGATTCTGAGAACAGGAACCATCTCTGAGCCACCATCTATCTGACTGTGATCATCTAAATCCTTCCTTCAAAATCCATGAATGTGAACTATCTCAAAGAAATGCGGGGGAGGGAGGAGGGGGTGGACTAGAAACATTTACATATCTAAAAAAAGTTAGTATTTCTAATAACACTTTTGCCTGAAGTCAAGGCCTTAATGACACAACTTGTTGTCTTTTTTGATCCCCTTCTTTTCAGAGAGCGGAGCCAAGTGCCAATACCCTTTGCTGGGAAGATCCCTAAGCCCAGGATGGGACACACCAGGATAGATGATTTGCTCGAGGTCTCTCAAAACTACTGTCAGCTCAATTAGTAAACTGAAAGGGATGACCTAAGATGCAGGATAGTAAGAGAGTTCGAATGAGACTGAGAGTTATGAGTGAGGAGCAGCAGGCGAAAAGCAGCGGGGAGGGTAAACAACGCACCAGGGGCGGGAGTGGGTACTGAGGTCAAGGAACGGGGGTCAGCGAAAGGCAAAGGTGAGGGGAGGACCGGGACGAGGTTCGGGTGGGATGGGCGGGAGCAAGGCGGAGAGGACAGGCGAGGGCCGGGGGAAGGAGGGGGCCGGGGCGGGGCGGTAAGGAGCGAAGAGGCGGGATGAAGTGGGCCAGGCCGGGAGGGTCTTTACCTGCAGCTCCGCCCGCTCCACCTCCCACTGGGCTCTCTCCACCTCGAAGCGGGCCCACTCGTGCTGCAGGAAGTGCAGGATTCCTGGGAGGCTGTACTGGGCTCGGGCTGCCCCCGCCGCGGCCGCCCCGTCGCCGGCCACGGCAGCCTCCGCCAGAGGCCCGAGCCCCTTGGCACCACCGGCGCCCGGGTGGTTGTTGCTGAAGAAGACGCCAGGACCCGCCTGCTCGTCCATGGCGGCCGCAGAAGCCGGGGAGCTGCCCAAGCGCCCAGCACCGGAGGCAACAGCGGCGGCCAGCAGCGCCTCCTCCTCCCTCCGCCGCTCCCCGCCCACACCCGTCAGCAGAGAGCAGCCGCCTAGGCGCGGGGCCGCCGAGCCCGTGACGGGCCGGGAAATGGGTCAACTGCGGCGCGCGGGCGGCGCGGGGCTTGCTGGGAAACGTAGTCGCGGAGCGCGGCGCAGGGCGAGCGCGGCGAGGCCGCCTTTCCGGCTGCGGCTGGGCCGGGGTGTGGCTGAGTCCCGCCAGCGGAGATGGGGGCCGCCGGGACGGGGAGTGGCGCTTTCCTCTCGGGCCGGCGTTGGGCGCCGGTAGGCAGCGCTCCAGCCTCAGTCGCATGCGGAAGTTCTAGGGCGGCGTTGCCTGTTTCATACACACATACACACGCGGAAGTTATCACGCCAAAAATACCAGAGTTGCACATCTTTTAGGGCTTCCTGGTAGTTCTGTTAAGAAACAAGCTCAAAAGCGAACTACCGTGATCGCGCCTGGACGGGTGTTCTCCACCCAGCTGACCAGTCCGTTCCCTTCGGCTCCGACTTGGGTGGTTCTCTGACCCTAGACTCTCCTCAGCTCTGGCAATCTGCATACCTCCGTCGCTTTGCCTCTTTTTCACTCGGAAGTTCAGACCTGTTTCCTGATCCTTTTTCACTTTTAAGAAGCTCTCGCCACCTCCCTCCTGTACTCAGCGCAGCAAATTTCTGCTTCTCTTTTCCAAATCCTGGTTTGTTGACACCTCATCTGAAAAACTACTGAAGTCCTGTAAAAGTTACAGATATCCAAGGCTTCTGGTATCTTGTTCTGCTTTTCTTAACCTTATCCCGCAGGTTTTTTACTCAATTCAACAAATTCTAGATTACTAGTTATATCCCACACCGAGGATGTAGAGATAAATAAGACATAGTTCCTATTATCAAAGAAAGATTGACATATGTATAACCAACTCTCACAGTACGTCAAAGCTACACTACCTGAAAGAACAAAATTCCCTTTCTGCTCCCTAAAGCTGTTTTAGGTATCCAGGCACTTCTCTTTTTTCCTTTGTCCCATTCCCAATTTCTTCCACCATTCACCTGCGAACTGGCAACAGTATTAGCCTACCAAAGGTACACCGAGTTCCTCTCCTTTTAAAAGTTTCTTTTTAATGTTTTTCTTCGCCAAAGTCTCTGTCATGTGACTACAAATTCACACTACAACGAAAATTGTTAACAAATGAAAATGTAATTGAGCCCCGGTACTGTCACTCTAACAAGTTATCTCTAATTCTTTTGTGGGATGAAAGTCTGCGATATGAGATCTGATGACCATGAAAAAATGTAAAGATATAGGCTGGTGAGTGACATGTAAGGGAAGGACATCCTGTCCCTATCCTGTCCTCCACCCCTTCCCATGAATCCTTGGGGGAAGGACAGGAAACACATTGTATTTATTCTGGTTGCGAATAAGGCATGGCAAGCTCTCTTCCCACAGTTATTGCATGTTTTTGCTTTATTATGATAAAAGATGCATCCAACCCTGGCCAAATTCCCTGTCATAAATTATTTTGACTTTTAGTGTCCTTTGAGATAGAGGCTAATCCTCTCATTTTACAGCCCAAGAAACCAAAGCCCAGAGAGGCTAGGAGACTTTTCCACAATGAGGCCTTTAATAAGTGGCACAGCCAAAAGTAAAACCCAGATTTCCTGACTGCTATTCTAGTGATCTTTTCATTAGCTCATTGCCTCCTCTTGTGTTCCTTATTAGACCTACCAGAACACAAAGGGGACAATTATGAATAACAGCATGCTTTGTCATCTGGGTGATTTAAGCGATCTTGTGGTTTTTATGAACTTTGTATGTTAAAAATTATCTTTTTCTCTAACATGTCCAACAATCCTTTAAATCAATAAATAACAGACTATAACACATAATTAAATTTAAACATAACCTGGACTATCACAGATATATAAAAACACTGTTTAAACTCATAGTGTAGTGACATTGCTTACAATACTATTATAGCTTTTTGCTTTTTAAGGACTTATGTACACACAAAATCAATTCTGTAATATTATGAGCATTTCTTTTTGCAAGAGACATTCACTCAATGTACCAAAATATTAGAAGTGATTATATTAAGGTAGAATTACAAAGAAAATTTACTTTACTTTTCTCATTTTCCAAAAACTTCTATAATACGATTTCTTTTTAACCAAAAAAAAAAAAATACTTTTTTAAAAAAAGGTCTTCCCTTGCAGTTCTTTTGCCTTGAATTGTTTTAGGAGAATGATTTCCTCCTATACGGAGGAAGGATAGTCTGGTGGTGTAGTAGTTAAGTGCTATAGCTGCTAACCAAAAGGTTGGCAGTTCAAATCCACCAGCTGCTCCTTGGAAACTCTGTGGGGCAGTTCTCCCCTGTCGTATAGGGACTGCGAGTTGAAATTGACTTGACAGCAGTGGATTTGGTGTTATACTGAAGCAGGGAGGCCGTAGTGGTGCAATGCTTAAAAGCTCAGCTGCAACCAAAAAGGCTGGCAGTTCCAACCCACCAGTCACTTGCTGGAGAAAGATGTGGCAGGCTACTTCTGTAGTTTTACAGCCTTGCAAACCCGATGGGGCAGTTCTACTCTGTCCTATAGGGTCACTGTGAGTGAGAATCTACTCAAAGGCAACAGGTATACCTAATCAACTTCTGAAACCATTAGTTTGGAATAATAATTTTCTTTTTTTCTTTCTTGTTTGTGTTTATCTGTGCTTTTCGAATTTTCTGTATTCAGTATGAATTACCTTTTTTAAATAAACGTTTTGTGGAGGTGTTATGGATTGAATTGCATTCCCCAAAAATATGTGTCGTAAATTGTAATCCCTATAACCTTGGTGGCACAGTGGTTAAGTGCTACAGTTCTACTCTGTCCTATAGGGTCGCTATGAATGGACTCGTCAGCAGCAGGTTTGGCTTGGTATACCTGTGGTTATAATCCCGTTTGGGAATGGGTTTTCTTATGTTAATGATACAGTATTACTGTAGGGCGTGTCTTAAATCAATCTCTTTGGAGATACAGATTAAAAAAGCAAGTGACCAAGCAGAGATGGTGGAAGATAGATACCAAGCCACGTGAAGATCACCAAGGAGTAGAAGCTCAGAAGAGACAAGGATCTTTCTTGACAGAGAAAGCCTTCTCCTAAAGCCAGCACCCTGAACTGAGACTTCTCGCCTCTCAAACTGTGAAAACATAGATTTGTTTGTTAAAGCCACCCATTTGAGATATTTCTGTTATAGCAGCACTAGATAAGATAGGAAGTGTAACAGAAAGCTTGACAAATGTTAAGTGAACACTTCAGTGAACTGTCACAAACTGTAACCACTACCCAGATCAGGACATGGAGCATTGCAAGCACCCAGGAGCCCCTCTCCATGTGCCCTCTCATTCACAACAGCAAGAATAACTTTATAATTAAAAAAAAAAAAAAAAGTTAAAAAATGAATGATTGGAAAGGACACGGCACTTGCATTCAGTCAAACCTGAATTTTCTTCCTGATGTTACAATTTTCCCAATCTGGAAACAAGGGCAAATGGTTCAACTTTTTTCCAGCCTCAGTATTCTGATTTTTAATATAGCCCACTACTGTCAAGTCGATTCCAACATATCAAACCTGTAGGGTTTCTAAGGCTGTAAATCTCTACAGAAACACACTGTCACATCTTTCTCCCACAGAGCCACTGTTGGTTTTGAACCACCAACCTTTTGGTTAACAGTTGATCACTTTAACCACTGCGCCACCAGGACTTCTCATGATTTTTAATATGGGAGCAACATTTACTTTATGGAGTTACTGTGAAGATTAAATGAGAGAAGACATGTAAATCCCCTAACACAGTGCCTGACATAATACACTAAAAAATGATAGCTGCTATTGTAATTTTTTTTTTTTTTTAATTGTAATAGAGTTCACAAGATCAAATGAAAACAACAGACTCCTGGCAAATACTACGGGCTCAGTGGTTGTTCTTTTTACCTTTTTCATTCCCTACTCAGAACTTTAATTCAGTAGAGTTAAAATAATCTTAAACATTAAGCCTCAGACCTCAGTGTTGCTGATTTCTTGATCTTTTCATTTTATAATTAATAATGCCTAAGTGACACAAAAATGCAAAAATGGGGTTCCCTTTTTAAGAACAGAGAACTCTCGTCAAAATGTTGATTTATCTATCAGTAAACCAGTTTAAAATTAAAAAATGGTGAAATGCTGATAGATTATTTAGATAATGGAGTGTTTGCTATTTTTTGGTTTATGTGTGTGTGCTTTGGTGGGGATGGGGATTCAGGTACAGGAAATTACTTAATAAAGCCCTTCTAGCCATAGTCATTGTGGCTTCCACACAATGATTGGGCGGGGCCACGCAAATAAGGAATATGGAACCCTGACAAGGTGTGGTGGTTGGAGTTGTGTGTCAGCTTGGCTAGGTCATGATTCCCAGTATTGCGTGGCTGTCCTCCATTTTGTGATCTGCTGTGATTTTCCTAATTATCCTCCACTATCTGATCTCTTTTTCTTGGGACTTGAGCCAGTGGCCTGCCATCTGACCAGCTGATTCTGGGAATCATCAGCTTCCACAGCCCTATGGGCCAGCAGCCTATCATCTGACCTGATTCTCCAGCTTCCACAGCCCTATGGGCCAGCAGCCTATCATCTGACCTGATTCTCCAGCTTCCACAGCCCTATGGGTCGGCAGTCTGTCATCTGACCTGATTCACCAGCTTCCACAGCCCTATGGGCTGGCAGCCTATCATCTGACCTGATTCTCCAGGTTCCGCAGCCCCATGGGCTAGCAGCCTCTCATCTGACCTGATTCTCCAGCTTCCACAGCCCCATGGGCCAGCAGCCTATCATCTGACCTGATTCTCCAGCTTCCATAGGCTTGGGAGCCGGCAGCGTGTCATCTGGCCTGCCGTTTTGGGTTTGTGGGCTCTTCCAGACACATGAGTCAGGAGAAGCCTATGCCTGACCCATGGATTTGGGACTTGTCAGTCTCCACAATTGTGTAAGCCATTTCCTTGATACAGTTAGTGAATTCTGTGAGACATTGCAGCAAATTACGGAACCCAAAGATGGGAGGGAGAGTACGGAGGGGAGGAGAAGTAGTTGATGTTAGAGATGATGGAGTAGTACAGCAATTTGGAAGAGTTGGACAATTGGGACATATTTAACTTCTGCCTCATAAGAACCAACTTTCTGCTGCTTCTTATAAGAGAAATTACTCATTTCAGGATTATAGTTCTACAAAATGACAAATCCTTCTCCTGTTTTTTTGCTTTTTCACTAGAATGATTATTTTACCAAAATTGTCCAAAATAATCAGTTATTTGAGTCTCCAGCTTTCCAACTGCTCAAAGAAAAGGCTTCAGGTAAAACTTTAGGGCTCTTCCAGAATTCTCGCCATAAAAATGTATGGGTCATTTCACTGAAGAAAGGCCTTCTTCTGGATGAAGAGAGATATGGGGAACAGGCATATGAAAT
This sequence comes from Elephas maximus indicus, assembly GCF_024166365.1. NCBI lineage: Eukaryota > Metazoa > Chordata > Mammalia > Proboscidea > Elephantidae > Elephas > Elephas maximus. The sequence goes on along the minus strand of NC_064844.1, from coordinate 27,387,915 downwards.
ATCCTATTGTTTATGTGCCTCTTTTACCACTTGTCCACTCCATTCTCTCTCTCACCTCTTCTTTCTGCCCATCCTGCTTCAGGTGGCCAGCTCAGGCTTCTACCTTTCCTCAGCCTCCAGCCAAACTTAATCCCTAGATTTGAAACCGGGTAACGGCTGAGTTGTAAAAGCAGCCAATAACAAGTTGAAAAGTGAAGAAATTTTAGTATCTGCAATTTTTCTTGGAGACCAAGAATGAAAACTGTATCCCAGTTTAAAACTTCTGAAAGGATGGAAAAATAGCATCCATAATTTGCTATCATTAACTATTAGTGTACTATCATTTTCTTTTAGAAGAGTATGGTTGTTGTTGTATTGTTACATACCATCAAGTCGATTCCAACTCACAGCGAGTGACCCTAATGTACTACAGAACGAAACACTGCCCTGTCCTGCACCATCCTCATAATCATCATTACGCTGGAGCCCATTGTTGCAGCCACTGTGTCAACCATCTCGTCAACATTCTTCCTCTTTTTCACTGACCCTCTATTTTACCAAGCATCATGCCCTTTTCTAGGGATGGGTCCCTCCTAATAGCATGTCCAAAGTAAGTGAGACTAAGTCTCACCATCCTTGCTTCTAAGGAGCATTCTGACTGTACTTCTTCCAACACAAATTTGTTCATTCTTCCAGCAGTCCATGGTATATGCAATATTCTTTGCCAACACCATAATTAAAAGGCATCAATTCTTCTTTGGTCTTCCTTATTCATTGTCCAGCTTTTGTATGCGTATGAGGTGGTTGAAAATACCATGGCTTAGGCCAGGAACATCTTGGTCCTCAAAGTGACACCTTTGCTTTTTAACACTTTAGAGGTCTTTTGCAACAGATTTTCCCAATGCAGTACAACATTTGATTTCTCAGCTGCTGCTTCCGTGGGTGTTGATTGTGGATCCAAATAAATGAAATCCTTGACAACTTCAATATTTTCTCTGTTTATCATGATGTTGCTTATTGGTCTGGTTGTGAGGATTTTTGTTTTCTTTATGTTGAGGTACAATCCATACTGAAGGCTGCGGTCTTTGATCTTCATCAATAAGTTCTTCAAGTCCTCCTCACTTTCAGCAAGCAAGGTTGTATCATACCACGGGTTGTTAATGAGTCTTCCTCCAATCCTGATGCTGAGTTCTTCATATGGTCCAGCTTCTGAGATTATTTGCTCAGCATACAGTTTGAATAAGTATGGTGAAAGGATATAACCCTGACCCTTGTTCTGTTCCAATGACTGCCTCTTGGTCTATCTACATGTTCCTCATGAGCAAAATTAAGTGTTCTGGAATTCACATTCTTTACGATGTTACACTTAATTTGTTACGATCCACACAGTCGAATGCCTTTGCATAGTCAGTAAAACACAGGTAAACATCTCTCTGGTGTTCTCTGCTTTCAGCCAGGATCCGTCTGACATCAGCAGTGATACCACTTGTTCCATGTGCTCTTCTGAATCCAGCTTGGATTTCTGGCAGTTCCGAGGTGGCATACAGCTACAAATACTTTTGAATGATGTTCAGCAAAATTTTACATGGGTGTGATACTAATGACATTCTTCAATTATTTCCACATTCTCTTGAATCATCTTTCTTTGGAATAAGCACAAATATGGATCTCTTTTGGTCAGTTGGCCAGGTAGCTGTCTTCCAAATTTCTTGGCATAGACAAGTAAGCACTTGCAGCGCTACATCCATTTGTTGAAACATCTCAGTTGATACTCTGTGAATTCCTGGAGACTTGTTTTTCGCCAATGCCTTCAGTTCAGCTTGGACTTCTTCCTTCAGTACCACCGGTCGATGTTAGGGAATTGCCTCATTTACATTTTTATTTTAAAATGAAATTAAATTTATTTAATTTAAATTAACAAATTTAACTAAGTTTAATCTTTATAAGTTAATATTAACTTTAACTTTGTAGCAGCTGATATTTAGCAAAATAAAGAACTCAAATCTAAAATCAGGATTGTTTTCATAAATCTAAATAACTAACACAAGAGGAGACCAAAATGATAATACAGCAATGAAGCTGTAGCAGAACTGCTTGGAATATTGATGGTGATCAACTTAAGATTCTATTTCTCTAAGTGAAGGTACACTGGTTTTTGAACATATCCTTTTCCTTTCATAAACTCTCCATCCATCACTTTTGTACCCTTTTCTCTTTCAAACTTGTCAATGACTGAAAGCTTTACTTGACAGATTGTTTTGTTTTTAGTAACTGTTGTGATGGTTAAGATTGTGTGTCAACTTGGCTGGGCCATGATTCTCAGTGGTTTGGCAATTATGATGTAGTCTGGCAGCTATGTAATGATGCAATCACCTCCATAGTGAGATCTGAGAAGTCAGTCAGAGTTTTCTTGGGAGTGTGGTCTACATTCAATATATGTGGACTTTCTGGCAAAGCTTGCTGGCTTTTGCTTGCTCTGGATCGTCTATCTGACCTCTGGTTCATGGGACATGAGTTAGCAGCTTATCTGCCAATCTGTGGATTTGTCAGCCTCCGAAGCCTGTGAGCCAGAGGCCTGCTGTCTGACCTGCTGATCTTGGGTTCGCCAGTCCCTGCAGCTATGTGAGTCAGAAATCTCTAGTCAGACCTAGAGACTTGGGGCTTTCCAGCCTCTACAACTATGTGAGCCACTTCCTTGATATTATTCTCTCTCTATATATATATGTATATACATACACACATACATGAATATATATATATATATTCACTGGTTTTGCTTCTGTAGAGAACCCAGTCTAAGACATTTGATAGTTATGATTTAGTTTGTACCTTGGCAGTTGTATGATGATGTGATCACTTCCATGATGAGATTTGATATAATGTGAACACTTCCATGATGGAATCTACTGTGAGTAGCCAGTCAGCTGAAAGGGAGTTTTTTTGGGGGTGTGCCTTCATCCAATATATATGGGGACTTTCTGGCAAGACTTAAAGGATTTGCTTGCTCTGGGTCCTGCAGCTGGCTCCTCTTCATCTGACCTCTCGTTCTTGGAACTTGAGCTACCAGCTTACCTGCTATCTTACTTGCTGATATTGGGATTCGTTGATCTTCGCAGCATGTGAACGAGATCCATGCTGCCTGACCTGCTGATCTTGGATTCACCAGCCCTTGCAAGTATGTGAATCGGGAAAAGCTTCTATCCTGACTCATGAAGTTGGGACATTCTAGCCTCTATAACTGCATGAACCATTTCTTTCATATAAATCTCCCTGTATATATATTTACATGCTTTACTGGCTTTGCTTCTCTAGAGAACCCAGCCTAAGACATTTGGTACTGAAAGTAGTTCTAAAACCAAGCCAAACCCATCACCACTAGAGGAAAAAAAATCGTTAGGATGAGTTTTCAAAATTGGTTCTCAAGTCTAGTTAGTCTTAAAGATGTTGATGACTCTGCTTCCAGTAGGAAAGAGGGCACTGCTAATCCATGGCATGAGGTGGCAATGAAAATACAAAAAATAGAAAAACTATACTCAAACAAATTTGAAAACCTAGAAGAAATGGATGAATTCCTAGAAACACACTACCTACCTAAACTAACACAAACAGAGGTAGAACAACTAAATAGACCCATAACAAAAGAAGAGATTGAAAAGGTAATCAAAAAACTCCCAACAACAACAACAAAAAAGCCCTGGTCCGGACGGCTTCACTGCAGAGTTCTACCAAACTTCAGAGAAGAGTTAACACCACTACTACTAAAGGTATTTCAGAGCATAGAAAAGGATGGAATACTACCAAATTCATTCTATGAAGCCACCATATCCCTGATAGCAAAACCAGGTAAAGACACCACAAGAAAAGAAAATTACAGGCCTATATCCCTCATGAATGTAGATGCAAAAATCCTCAACAAAACTCTAGCCAAGAGAATTCAATAACATATCAAAAAAGTAATTCACCATGACCAAGTGGGATTCATACCAGGTATGCAGGGATGGTTCAACATTAGAAAAACAATGTAATCCACCACATAAATATAACAAAAGATAAGAATGACATGATTTTATCAATTGATTCAGAAAAGGCATTGGACAAAGTTCAACACTCATTCATGATAAAAACTCTCAGCAAAATAGGAATAGAAGGGAAATTTCTCAACATAATAAAGGGCATTTATAAAAAGCCAACAGCCAACATCACCCTAAATGGAGAGAGCCTGAAAACATTCCCACTGAGATCGGGAACCAGACAAGGATGCCCTTTATCACCATTCTTATTCAACATTGTGCTGGAAGTCCTAGCCAGAGTAATTAGGCTAGAGAAAGAAATAAAGGGCATCCAGACTGGCCAGGAAGAAGTAAAAGTATCTCTATTTGCAGATGACATGATCTTATACACAGAAAACCCTAAGGAATCTTCCAGGAAACTAGTGAAACTAATACAAGATTTCAGCAGAGTATCGGGATACAAGATAAACATACAAAAATCAGTTGGATTCCTCTACACAAACAAAAAGAACATCGAAGAGGAAATCAATGCCATTTACAGTAGCCCTCAAGAAGACAAAATACTTAGGAATAAATCTTACCAGAGATGTAAAAGACTTATACAAAGAAAACTACAGTACACTTCTGCAAGAAACCAAAAGAGACTTACATAACTGGAAGAACATGCTTTGCTCATGGATAGGAAGACTTAACATTATAAAAATGTCTATTCTACCAAAAGCGATCTATACATTTAATGCAATTCCAATCCAAATCCCAAGGACATTCTTTAATGAGATGGAGAAACAAATCACCAATTTCATATGGAAGGGAAAGAGGCCCCAGATAAATAAGGCATTACTGAAAAAGAAGAACAAAGTAGGAGGCCTTACTTTACCTGATTTTAGAACCTATTCTACCGCCACAGTAGTTAAAACAGCCTGGTAATGGTACAACAGATACATGGACCAATGGAACAGAATTGAGAATCCAGATATAAATCCATCCACATACGAGCAGCTGATATTTGACAAAGGCTCCAAAACACTTAACGGGGGAAAAGACAGTCTTTTTAACAAATGGTGCTGGCATAACTGGATATCCACCTGCAAAAAAATGAAACAAGACCCATACCTCACTCCATGCACAAAAACTAACTCAAAATCGATCAAAGACCTAAATATAAAATCTAAAACGATAAAGATCATGGAAGAAAAAATAGGGACAACGTTAGGAGCCCTAATACATGGCATAAACAATATAGAAAACATTATAAAGAACGTAGAAGAAAAACTAGATAACTGGGAGCTCCTAAAAATCAAACACTTATGCTCATCCAAAGACTTCACCAAAAGAGTAAAAAGACAACCTACAGACTGGGAAAAAACTTTTAGCTATGACATTTCCGATCAGCGCCTATCTCTGAAATCTACATGATACTGCAAAAACTCAACTGCAAAAACACAGATAACCCAATTAAAAAATGGGCAAAAGATATAAATAGACACTTCACTAAAGAAGACATTCAGGTAGATAACAGATATATGAGGAAATGTTCACGATCATTAGCCATTAGAGAAACGCAGATCAAAACTACAATGAGATTTCATCTAACTCCAACAAGGCTGGCATTAATCCAAAAAAAAAAAAAAAAACACGAAATCATAAATGTTGGAGAGACTATGGAGAGATTGGAACACTTCTACACTGCTGGTGGGAATGTCAAAGGGTACAACCACTTTGGAAATCGATTTGGTGCTTCCTTAAAAAGCTAGAAATAGAACTACCATATGATCCAGCAATCCCACTCCTTGGAATATATCCTAGAGAAATAAGACCCTTTACATGAACAGATATAAGCACATCCATGTTTATTGCAGCACTGTTTACAATAGCAAAAAGATGGAAGCAACCAAGGTGCCCATCAATGGATGAATGGATAAATAAATTATGGTATATTCACACAATGGAATACCACGCATCGATAAGGAACAGTGAGAAATCTGTGAAACATTTCATAACATGGAGGAACCTGGAAGGCATTATGCTGAGTGAAATTAGTCAGCTGCAAAAGGACAAATATTGTATAAGACCACTATTATAAGAGCTTGAGAAATAGTTTAAACTGAGAGGAAAACATTCTTTCGTGGTTACGAGAGCGGGGAGGGAGGTAGGGTTGGAGAGGGGTATTCGCTAATTAGATAGTAAATAAGAACTACTTTAGGTGAAGGGAAAGACAGCACACAGTACAGGGAAGGTCAGCACAACTGGGCTAAACCAAAAGCAAAGAAGTTTCCTGAATAAACTGAATGCTTCGAAGGCCAGCGTAGCAGGGGCAGGGGTCTGGGGAACATGGTTTCAGAGGACATCTAAGTCAATTGGCATAATAAAATCTGTTAAGAGAACATTCTGCATCCCACTTTGAAGAGTGGCGTCTGGGGTCTTAAACGCTAGCAAGCAGCCATCTAAGATGCATCAGTTGGTCTCAACCCACCTGGAGCAAAGGAGAATGAAGAACAGCAAGGACACAAGGCGATTATGAGCCCAAGAGACAGAAAGGGCCACATGAACCAGAGACTACATCATCCTGAGACCAGAAGAACTAGATGGTGCCCAGCTACAACTGATGACTGATCTGAGAGGGAAAACAACAGAGAACCCCTGAATGAGCAGGAGAGCAATGGATGCAGACCCCAAATTCTCATAAGACCAGACTTAATGGTCTGACTGAGACTGGAAGGACCCCAGTGGTCATCGCTTCCAGACCTTCTGTTGGCCCAGGACAGGAACCATTCCTGAAGCCAACTCTTCAGACATGGATTGGACTGGACAATGGGTTGGAGAGGGATGCTGGTGAGGAGTGAGCTTCTTGGATCAGGTGAACACTTGAGACTATGTTGGCATCTCCTGCCTGGAGGGGAGATGAGAGGGTGAAGGGGGTTAAAAGCTGGTGAAAAGGACATGAAAAGAGAGAATGGAGGGAGAGAGCAGATTGTCTCATTAGGGGGAGAGTAATTGGCAGTGTGTAGCAAGGTGTATATGGGTTTTTGTGTGAGAGACTGACTTGATTTGTAAACTTTCACTTAAAGCACAATAAAAGTTATTTAAAAAAAAAATACAAAAAATATCACCACCAATACACCAGATATTGGTGAGAGCTGAGGCTTTAAGTGATTGCACGTTTGATACCTTTCTACAGTTTTGTCAAAATGAGAAGTATAAAGAAGCTGGTTGGTTGATCCTACTTTCACTAGACAAAGTGGTCAAAGAAATGGATGAGCTCAGGCTTCAGAGTCACAGCTCAAGGACTGCATAAAACTCAAAGTTGACACTTGTGCCTTGAAAGAAAGCCTTATTTCTTGTAGTAACAGAGCTGATATTGCCAAAAACAAACACAGAGTCTTATTGTAAGAATGGCTGGATTACAACTCCAACTGAATTCCCAACCTGTAATTGTGTCTGAAGTTAAAGTGAGGGCATTGATTGGGAAGAAATGGGATTCTGAAACTTGCAATGGGGACATATGAGCAAATAGTCAGGAAGCTGGGGACACTGAGCCCTTAAATTCCATTTAATCACTCTTGCCAGCAAAGATAGTCCTCTCACTCCTATCTGAAGAGATTACTGCATCTTTGTCTGCTAATCCACCCTCCCCAGTAAAACCATTAGCCCCTCCAACCCTATCTGATGAGATTAACCCAGCTGTGTCTGAAGACCTTTTGTCTAAGTCATCCCCTGGCAAGGCACCTGAGTCATTGCCAGGATCCAAGGCAGGTGACTTACAAGATGTTGCTGAATGTTCTCAGAACACATCCCCACCACCCATTTTTGCTTCTAGACCTATACTACCTATACTACCTGTTGCTGTAGAGTCGATTCCAACTCATAGTGACCATATGGACCTATAACTAGACTTAAGTCCCAGTAAACCTCAAAACTGAAGTATGAAGTGTGACCAAGGAGGGGGTACACTACACTCCAAAAGAACTGCTTGAGTTTTCTAATATGTACAAAGAGAAACCTAGGGAATATGTGCGGAAATCGTAGTAAGGGTGTGGGATAATGGTGCAAGGAACAAAAAGTTGCATCAATCTGAGTTTATTGATATGGGCCCACAAAGCACAGATTCTTCATTCAACATTTCAGCTCAAGAGGTTAGCAAAGGATTTAATAGTTTATTTGAGTGGTTTGCTAAAGCATGGATTGTGCGGTGGCCCACGCTAAATCAAGCTGAAGTTCCAAACCTGCCTTGGCATACTGTAGCAGAAGGTATCCAAAGACTTAGGGAAATAGGCATGCTAGGTTGGATTTATCAGGTTAGACCCACAGACCCACCCATGGAGTGTCCAGAGGGCACACCATCATCACAATGGTGAACAAATTTGCAAAGGAAGCCCCAGCATCCTTGAAGACAGCTGTGATTGCTATTTAATGTAAGTCAAATTTGACAATGGGAACTGCCCTAACTGAATTAAGACATCTAACTACAATGGGGCTGATTGGACCCCATGTTGGTAGAGACCAAGTTGCAGCATTCAATCCACAAAAACAAGATGAGCGTGGTTACTGTAATGAACAGCAAAGTCAAAGCAGTAATCAGAAAAGACTGACTTCTATGGACTTGTGGCATTGGCTACTTAGTCATGGTGTCCATAGGAGTGAAATAGATGGGAAATCTACGAAAATTTACTTGGTCTGTACAGGCAGAATTCTAGGTCAAGTTAATGACAGTCTAACTCAAATTGCCAGAATAGACAGTCATGGCCCCTCAATCAATGCCCAGACTTGAACCAGTTTACAGATCCACAACCCCTTGAATGAATTTGAAGCCAAGTCCCCTTGAGGAAGGGCCCCACTACACTGCCCAAAATTTATACTGTTAGTCTTCCTCATAGCTTTCCCCAAAGGGACCTACGGCCTTTTATGAGAGTAACTGTTCTTTGGGGAAAAGGAAATAATCCGACTTTTCAGGGATTATTAGATACTGGCTCTGAACTGACACTAATTCCCAGAGACCCAAAACATCATTGTGGCCCACTAGTCAGAGTAGGGGAATATGGGGGCCAGGTTATTAATGAAATCTTAACTCAGGTCCATCTCACAGTGGGTCCTTGAGCCCATACTGTGGTGATTTCCCCAGTTTCAGAATGCATAATTGGAATAGATACACTCAGCAACCAGCAGAACCCCTACATTTGATTCCTGACAAGTGGAGTAAGGGCTATTATGGTAGCAAAAGCCAAGTGGAAGCCATTAGAACTGCCCCTACCTAGGAGAATAGTAAACTAAAAGCAATGTCATATTCCTGGAGGGACTAATGAGATTACTGCCACCATCAAGTACTTGAAGGCTGCAGGGATGGTGATTCCCAAAACATCCCCATCCAACTCGCCTATTTGGCTTGTGCAAAAGACAGGTGGATCTTGGAGAATGACTTCAGTTGCAACTGCTATTCCAGGTGTAGTTTCATTGCTTGAGCAAATTAATACGTCTGGCACCTGGTATGCAGCTATTGATCTGGCTAATGCCTTTTTCTCCATATCTTTTTTGAAGGACTATCAGAAGCAGTTTGCCTTCAGCTGGCATAGCCAGCAATGCATCTTTACTGTCATACTTCAGGGATATACCAACTCTCCAGCCCTATGCCATAATTTAGTCCTCAAGGATGTTGATTGCCTTGCCCTTCCACAAGACAACACACTGGTCCATTACATTGATAACATCATGCTGATTGGACCTAGTAAGGAAGAAGTGTCAATGACTCAGGACTTACTGGTAAAACATTTGTGTGCTAGAGAGTGAGAAATTAATCCGACAAAAATTCAGGCACCTACCACCTCAGTGAAATTTCTAGGAGTCCAGTGGTGTGGGGCATACTGAGATATTCCTCCTAAGATGAAGGATAAGTTATTGCATTTGGCTCCTCCCACAACTAAAAAGGAGGCCCAATGCCTGGTGGGCCTTTTTGGGTTTTGGAGGCAACATATTCCCCATTTGAATGTGCTGCTCTGGCCTACTTATGAAGTGACTTGAAAAACTCCTATTTTTGAGTGGGGCCCAGAACAACAGAAGGCTCTGCCTTCTGCCACAGGTTCAGGATGCCATGCGAGCCACTCTGCCACTTGGGCCATATGATTTCATTAATCCAGTGGTGTTTGAAGTGGAAGTGGCAGATAAAGATGCTGTTTGGATTCTTTGGTTGGGCTCTATTGGTGAATCACAGCTCAGACCCTAAGGATTTTGGAGCAAAATGCTGCCATCCTCTGCAGATAACTACTCTCCTTTTGAGAAAGAGCTTTTGGCTTGTTACTGAGCCTTAGTAGAGACTGAACACTTGACCATGGGCCACCAAGTAATCAAGTGGCCTGAGCTTCCTATCACGAACTGGGTATTGTCTGACCCACAGAGTTATAAAGTCAGACATGCACAGTAGCACTCCATCATCAAATGAAAGTGGTATATAGAGATGGGGCCTGAGAAGAACCTGAAGGCACAAGTAAGTTGCATGAGGAAGTGGACCAAATGCCAAAGAAGTGAAGATATTTGTGTCTTATGTGAATACTCACCACAGGGCAACCTCAGCAGACGAGATTTTAACAATCAAGTGGAGAGGATGGCATGTTCTGTGGAAACCAGTTATCCTCTTTCTCCAGCCACTCCCGTCATTGCCCAATGGGCTCATGAACAAAGTAGCCATGGTGGCAGGAATGAAGGTTATGCGTGGGGTCAGCAACATGGACTTCCATTCACCAAGGCTGACTTGACTACAGCCACTGCTGAGTGTGTCAGCAGCAGAGACCAATACCGAGTCCCCAATATGGCACCATTCCTCGAGGTGGTCAGTCAGCAATTTGGTTGTAGCTTGATTATACTGGACCACTTCTATCATGGAAAGGGCAGCAATTTGTTCTTACTGGAATAGATACTTACTATGGATATGGATTTGCCTTCCCGCACACAATGCTTCTGCCAAAACTACCATCCATGGAAGTACAGAATACCTTATTTACTGTCATGGTGTCCCACACAGCATTGCCTTGGATCAAGGGACTCACCTCACAGCAAATGAAGTGTGGCAATGTGCCTGTGCTCAAGGTATTCACTGATCTTACCATATTCCCCAACATCCTGAAGAAGTTGGCTTGATTGAATGATGGAATGGCCTTCTAAAGACACAATTAGAGCACCAGCTAGGTGGCAATACCTTGCAGAGTTGGGGCAATGTTCTCCAGGGGGCTGTATATGCTTTATTTTAAACCACCATCCAGTATATGGTGCTGTTTCTCCAATAGCCAGGATTCATAGGTCCAGGAATCAAGGGGTGGAACTGGGAGTGGCACTACTCAGTATTACTCCTAGTAACCCACTGGTAAAATTTTTGCTTCCTGTCCCCATGACCCTATGCTCTGTGGGTGGAGAGGTCTTAGTTCCAAAGGGAGGAACGCTCCCATCCAGAGACAGAACACTGATTCCATTGAACTGGAAATTAAGAATGCCACCCAGACACTTCGGACTCCTCATGCCTCTGGATCAACAGGCAAAGAAGGGAATTACTGAATTGGCTGGTATGATTGATCCTGATTACCAAGAAGAAATCAAATTAATATTACTTTTTTTTTTTTTTTAATGGAGGTAAAGAAGAGCATGTCTGGAATGCAGGAGATCCCTTAGGGCGTCTCTTAGTACCATCATGCCCTGTGATTAAAGTCAATGGAAAACTACAGCAACTCAATTCCAACATGACTATTAATGGCCCAGACCCTTCGTGAATGAAGGTTTGGGTCACCTCACCAGGCAAACAATCATGATCAACTGAGATGCCTGCTGAGGGTAAAGGGGAAATGGAATGAGTGGTGGAAAAACGTAGTTCTAAATACCAGCTGTTACCACGTGACCAGTTGAAGAAAGGAAGACTGTAATTGTTATTTCTTCCTCATACATAGTCATCAAATATTTTTGTTTTTCTCACTTATAAATTGTTAAGATGTAAACCGGGCTAGTGCCTTTTCTGTTGTACTCATGTTAGTTGTATCATGTTAGACGCCAAGTGTGACTTTATAATTCTTTATTTACAGATCGTGTATGATTTAGGAAGATGTGTACAGATGCCAAGTTGACAAGGGGCAGACTGTGATGGTTAAGATTGTGTGTCAACTTGGCTGGGCCATGATTCTCAGTGGTTTGGCAATTATGATGTAGTCTGGCAGCTATGTGATTATGTAGTCAACTCCATAATGAGATCTGATATAATGTAATCACCTCCGTGATGAGGTCTGCTATGAACAGCTAATCAGTTGAAAGGGATTTTCCTTGGGAGTGTGGCCTGCATCCAATGTATGTGGAGTTTCCTGCAGCTGGCTTTTGCCTGCTCTGAATCCTGGATCTAACTTCTTGGTTCTTTGGATTTGAGCTAGCTGCTTAACTGCTGATCTTGGGATTCAACAGCCTCTGCAGCCTGTGAGACAGCCACCTGCCATCTTACTTGCCCATCTTGGGATTCATTGGTCTCCACACGCTGTGAGCTAGAGGCCTGCTGTCTGACCTGCTGATCTTGGGTTTCCCAGCCCCTGCAGCTACATGTCAGGAGAAGCCTCCAGCCTGAGCCACAGACTTAGGATTTTCCAGCCTCTACAACTGTGTGAGACATTTCCTTGATATAAATCTCTCTCTCTCTCTAATCAAACACCAAACCTGTTGCTGTCCATTCTGACTCATAGCGACCTTACTGGACAGAGTAGAACTGCCCCATAGGGCTTCCAAGGAGCAGCTGGTGCATTCAAACTGCCTGCCTTTTGGTTAGCAGCCAAGCTTTTAACCGCGACACCACCAGGTCTCCTCTGTCTCTCTTTCTATATATACATATGTACATGTGTATATATATGTATGTGTGCATATATATATATACACTTCACTGGTTTTGCTTCTCTAGAGAAACCAGCCTAAGACAACTATGTTGCCCCATTTCTGAGTTAGGAACTGCGTTTCAATGAATATAATTATCATTAAACGAAAATTATTGTATCTGTGGGGAACAAGAAGCTTTTTATAAGTTGGCCATTCCTGCCAATTGTGCACCTGAGATGCACCTGTTTCTGGGTGCAGCCACTTTCTCATCAGAGAACACCGTATCTCATTTATGCCTGAATTGCTCAGAATAGTAAAACAAAACAAAACCCACTGCCTTCGAGTTGATTCTGACTCATAGCAAACCTATAGGACAGAGTAGAACTGCTGCATAGGGTTTCCAAGGCTGTAGATATTTGGAAATGGAAGCAGACTGCCCCATCTTTCTCTCGTGGAGTGGCTGGTGGGTTCAAACCGCTGACCTTTTTGGGTTAGCAGCTGAGCACTTAACCACTGTGCTACCACAGCTCATTGTTTAGAATGGTACCCCTCCAACTTCCATCTGAGATTCCTTAGACATAAACTGAGTTTCCAAAAGAATTCAGATGTGATACATTTTTTTAAAAAAACATGGTGGGGGGTAGTCTGGGCATTGTGCGAGGAAAATAAGAACAAATGAGGTTAAAGAGGTCTGGTATATTTTTGTTTTAGTTTTTGAAGGCCTATGCTTTCCATCTTTTTTAATACAGAATCTAACCTCCTTTGCATGTACTTTATTTCTCCCTCTACTCTGCAGGCCCTCAGTAAGCTACTGTTGTCCAGTAAGTATTCATTACAACACTTGGAGTTGTTATCTGTAATGGAGAATTCCGCCATTATCTATGTTATCTCTTTTCCCAGATTTCCCCCCAGCTCTAGGACATGAAGTAACAAAAGTAGGAATGGCTTGAGCCAGCTCATTTACCCTTTCACATGAACTCATAACTAACATTATGACTAATCAGCTGATTGCATTAAAGCTTAAGGAACCAATACATACAAATCATTACAGAAGGAGAATTTAAATAATAACCACTGTTAGTATATGGCAATGACCAACTTAATGCTGCAACATTTTTATGAGACTGTAACCAGATTAAAATAGGAAAGAAGAGTACAAATTATCTAGAAGACGAGAGTGGAATGGAGGTTTTTAAACAAATTTCAAACATCCTGAGGAAGAAAAGTACATAGTGCATTTGATATGCTGAAAAAAATCCAATATAGCTGACATATAAAGAACACGAGGAAATAAATAACAGTTATTTTTATAGTTAATACTTACTGAGCATTTACTCAATAAAAATATTACATTTTACATGCATTAACTCATTTAGACCTTACAGCATCCCAATGAGGTAAGTACTAACATTATCTTCAGTTAACAGATTGGGACAGTGCCATGTGGCCATAGCCGCTGACATGAAATAATATAACCAGAAGAAGTAGGCAGAGGCCAGGTTACACAAGAACCTTGAGGGTCACTTTAAAGAATTGGTCTTTATGCTAAGGAAACCAACTGAAGAGTTTTCAGCAGGACATCAGGTTTCAATTTATAAATATCATTTTGGTTTCTTAGTGAAAAATAGAACATTAGCAGACATTTCTAAATTGTTTTCTAAGGGTCAGGCACAATTTTAAAGTTTTTTAAATACATTAATTAACCCACACACTGTGAGGTAGGTATTACTCTCAATTTACAAATGCAGAGACTGAAGCACAAAGAGGACAAATGACTTCCCGGAAGTCATACGGTTTGTGACAGCCAATTTCCAACCCAAGCAAACTGACACTAACTTTGCTATACTGCAATCATGGTGACATGGACTAGAGTGCAGATGATGGCGATAAAGACACATGGAGTGATTTGATAATTTAGGAGAATTGATGAAGAACTAGGTATAGTGGGGAGAAAGTGGGACATGTCAGAGATGATACCAAGATTTATGGCTTATGCAACAGGATAAGACAGTAGAGTGTTTTCCGGGAGATCATGGGTTGAAAAGCAGGTTTAGGTAACGAAGCGAGGATTTCAAGTTTGAATCGAGAGTGTCACACATCAATGGGAAGGTCTGAAGTGCAGAGAGGCTAGAGGTCCAGATGGCCCTGAGAAGGAGTCCTTGCCTGTTATTCTCTATCGCACCATACTTTATATACTGTGTTCCTTCTTATTACTTATCACAACCAGCGACTATTTAGTGTCGTCATCCCTCCCTGGAAGAATCCCCCATGGCAGATTCTCTGCTTGATTGTTCACTATTATATACTCCTGCCAGCTCCATAAATATTTGTCCAATGAATGAATAAGAGGCCGAATTAGAGAATCTTATCACAAAATCTTTGACAAACAGGAATTCAAGTTCTCCTTGAACATGCACGGGGTCAAGAGATGCATTCTTATGAAGTGCTTATTTTTTAACAGCTCTCTTAAAAACTCTTAATTGCGAACCACTTATTTGAAACATCAACCTGTTGGTGCAGGTCTGCTATCTGTTTCCACTCTCTGAAGATAATGACCACATTCCTCCTCTTCCCTTTTTATTTTGGTTTGGTCTTTTTATTAGTATTATTATGGTAAAATATATATTAAAAAATTGCTGTTTCGGCCAGTCTTAAGTGTACAATTCATTAAAATTCATCACATTTATCACACTGTACAACCCTCACCACTACACATTTCCAAGTTTTCCACCACCCCTAACAGACACCCAGCACTCCTTAAGCAATAGCTTCCCTCTTTCTCCTCCCCTTGTAGTCACTGATAAACTTATCTCTCTGCATTTCCTGTTCTAGATATTTCATGTAAGGGGGACCATACAATATTTGTTCTTTTGTATTTTATTTCATTCAGCATTAGGTTTTCAAGGTTCACCAATGTCATAGTATCTATCAGGACTTCATTTCTCTTTATGGCTGAGAAATATTCCATTGTTATGTATTTCATTGGTCTATATGTCTATTCTCCTATCAGCACCACACTGATTACTGCAGCTTTATACTCCTTTTTGAAAACAGGAAGAGAGTCCTATTTCATTCTTTTTCAAGATTGCGTTGATTCTTCAGGGCCCCATGCAATTCCATACGAATTTCAGGATTGGATGTCTCCCTTTGTTTGCCCTCAGTTCCTCTATATTACCTGGCTGTACGTGCACTCCAGCTTGTCAGTGTCCTTGATATATGCCCTCAGAGGTTAATCCTCTGACCCAACCCCCTTCCCTCCCCACACTGGAATAGCGCAGTATGTAGAGTAGGGCTATCACCTTCCTTGTTTTGAAAAGTGCCTTTTTTTATTAATTAACAGCCCAAACCACATTAACCTTTCTACTAGCTTCATCATGATTTACAGTCAAATAAAACACCATTTTAAAAAAATGTTTAAGTATCAAAATATTTGTGAAAATTTAAGGGCACTCCCAGGCATTTTCTTGGAATATGGAAAACAATGACCCAGTTTCATTTTCATGTGTTTACTTCAAAAATATCAAAATTCAAACCTGTCCTTCTTTTATAACCCCTCTAGGGAATCTATCCTAAGGAAATAATCTATAAAGTTTCATTTTTAAAAAGTCAATTGCAGCATTATTTACAAAAATTAAAAAGGAAATAATAAAAGTAATCAAATATAGGGTAATGGTTAAATCAATAATGGTACATCTACTATTAAGCAGCTGTCGAAAATGGTTATTAAATGCATCCCATATTATAATGGGAAAATGCTTATGAAATAAGTAGGGGAAAAGGAGGTTACAACATCTTACCTACCTGCAGGATGATTACAACTATACAAGGGCAGTGACCAGAACCTTAACAGTAGTTTAGTCTCAGTGGTGGGTTGTAATAATTTTCCCAAAATTTTAATGAATGCATAATTTATCATTAGAATTTATTAATTTATAAGGTATAAAACTGACTTTCCCATTTCCTCTGATTCTACATGTATGCACACTAGGCAAGATTAAAACATTTTTTGTTTCACAAATCAAACAAGAAGTGAGAGGTTTTCCTAAGTAACTGGAAAAGAATTGAGAAGAAGCTGGAAAAGTCAAACAAGTCCACTTACATTTTCACAAATTCTTTGACTAGCACAGGGGAAAAAGCATAAAGAGAAGCATATGCTTATAAGAAAAACAATGCCCCAAATGGAAACTCATAAATTCTAAACGGCAAAAAAGGCAGAGAATTAAAGATAGGGGATAATAGCTGTGAATAAATTCCCCTGAAGTAAAAAAAACATGTACTTGTATATGCACTTATATATGCCTTGTATAAGCACGATTTTCACCTTTTTTTTTTATTAGTGACAGTACCAACGTTAGCTCAGGATAATTTTTCCAAATTATGATTAAGACGTGAAATTCTGATTTAAGTAAAATTCTGTGGAATCTATAAATGATAATTTCATAAGCTTTAAGCTATGAGAGAGCTAGAAATGAGCTTGTTATATATAACTAAATCCGGTTTTAAAAGAACCCATTTGATAGAAAGCATTAAGGCAAAAAATTTATTTATAGTTGTACTCTAGCCATTTCTGGAATCAACCTAAAAAGTTCGCTCCAATGAAGAATGATGAATATGTGAGGCATGGTAATTTACGTAATTAAGTAAAATTAGGCTAATTATATCCACCATTCCATGTTGTTTTAATGAAAAGGAATATGAATAAAAAGTGTTTATTACAGTGCCTGGCACACAACAGTTGTGAAATGGCAGCTCTTATCCATAGTAATAAACTGCAATATTCTAACTCCTGCATCTGGATTACATGCTTATGTTTTATACTGTTATATTGTGATAATTATGTGTCAACTTTCTAGGCCATGATTCTCAGTGGTTTGACCGATAGTATGTAATCACCCTCCATTTTGTGATCTGACGTGAGCAGCCAATCCGTTGAAAGGGGAGTCTCCTGGGGGGTATGGCCTGTATCCAATACACATGGATGTTCTGGCAAAGCTCATTCTGTCTAGTTTCTGCACCTGACTCATCATCCTCTGACCTGTGGTTCTTGGGACATGAGCCAGCAGCCTTCCACCTGACCTGTCAATTTTGGGTTTGTCAGTCCCTGCAACCACCCGAATCAGAAGAAGCCTCCCACCTGATGCCTGACGCACGGATTTGGGACTTGCTAGCCTCCACAACTGTGTGAGCCATTTCCTTTAAATAAATCTCTCTCTATATATTTATATACTATATGCTTCACTGCTTTTGGTCCTCTAGAGAACCCAGCCTAAGACATACACTACGATAGTAATTTTACAAACATGTAAAAACTACTCGTAAGGCTCAAGAATCTGCTAAAGATTTACTCTCTTGATAAAAAAATGCAGGATATATAGAGACATATGTAATTTTTTAGATGTACAAAAGGTCATAGAGGGACTAATAAATTTTGCTCTCATGTTATAGATGAGGAAACTGAAGCCCCAAAAGGGTTAGGTTGCCCAAAATGCTATCCCTAGTTGAGGGCAGAAACTGATTTACAACAGGGACACCTGGCTTTAGAATTTAGTTCTAATTAAGGATTCAGATTATAATATTAACAAGAACTTAGAAAGCAAATAGAAGATACTTTACTTCTTAACTATTAAAACGTAGTAGATTAAGCTTCAGAAAGAAATCTACTGGCTCTACTGATACTTCTCTGCTGAGCTTCATGACGCTGGACATTCATGATGAAATAAATATGATTTAGGATAAGACAAACCTCATGGGTTGGGCAGTAAAACAAATTAATAAGTATAATTCTTCAAACAGACCTTCCTTTGATAGATATGATCATAAAAACTGGAAGTTGAAGTTGTCAGTGGGTCAAATGGGCTTAAAAACCAAAAACCAAACCTAGTGCCGTCGAGTTGATTTCGACTCATAGCGACCCTATAGGACAGAGTAGAACTGCCCCATAGAGTTTCTAAGGAGCGCCTGACGGACTCTAACTGCTGACCCTTTGGTTAGCAGCCATAGCACTTAACCACTACGCCACCAGGGTTTCGAGAACTTATAAAGATGCACTGAAAGAAAGCGAGAAGGAGGGAGCGAGGGAGGAAGGAAAGAGAGAATTATTGTTAATGCATGTTGCAGCATCCTGAAGTGGGAAATGATGGGAAAAGTCTGGGAGGTCCCCAAAACAGGAGAAAATAGCCAAGGCAGAAATAAACACAATCTATAAATAGATGAATGAAAAGGGCTTACATAGTACATTCATGTGGGCAAAAAACAAGATTGAAATAGCGTGGCAGTTCCTTAAAAAGTTAAACATAGAGTTACCATTTGACCCAGCAATTTCACTCCTGAATATATATCCAAGATAAATGAAAACATACATCTACACGAAAACTTGTAGATGAATGTTCACAGTAACACTATTCTTAATAGCCAAAAGGTAGAAAACCAAAGTCCATCCACCAATGAATGGATAAATAAAATGTGGTATATCCATACAATGGAATATTATTCAGACATAAAAGGAATGAGGTACTGATACATGCTATAACCCTACTGAATCTTGAAACAATTAGGTGTAAGAAGCCAGTCATAAAAGACCACATATTATATGACTCAATTCATATGAAATGTCCAAAACAGGAGAATCTATAGACACAGAAATTAGATTAGTGGTAGCCTAGGGCTGGGGAAATGGCATGATTGTGAGGTGATAGCTGAAGGTACAGAGTTCCTTTTTAGTATGATGAAAATATTCTAAAATATTTGATTGTGGTAATTGTTGCACAACTTTGTGAATATAATAAAAACCACTGAATTGTACACTTTAAATGGGTGAATTGTATGGTACATGAATTATACCTCAATGAAGCTGTTAAACAAACAAGAATAACTTTGGAAAAGTCTGAAAAAAAAAAAACCCTGTAGGAATAAAAGTCAGCGAGAAAATAGGGAGAGAAAGCACCTAATTGAGGTAGCTGAAGGAGTGATTAATGAAGAAAGGCAAGGTGAGCTGCCTATTGGCAAAGGTATGAAAGAGAATAATAAACTAGACGGCTAAATAATTATACACTTGGGAGTGGTCAGAAAGGTGACGTGCTTTTGAGAATATAGCCTATGTAACATGGTTTGGCAAAACTTGGTGTTTAAAATTTGCTAGGCCAAGTGGGAAACATTCATTTCCTCAATTGTCTACTTAACATGGTAAAATTCTCACTGCATAAGAAACTGGCAGAACTATCTCTAATTCATTTTTGTATGCCCTGCGGCAACTAGTTTGATGCCTTACACACAGTAAACCCAAATCCAATGCCGCTGAGTCGATTCCGACTCATAGCGACCCTATAGGACACACAGTAGGCTCTCAATAAATACGTGATGAACAAAACTAACCATCATAGCTAGAACTTGAAGCTCTATAATTACAAAACATAACTGAAGCCAAATTTTAGCCATTAAAAAAAGCAGAACTATTATACCACAGTTGAAACGTTTTAATGGACTTTTAAATGAGAGTTTTAATTCAATTAACAACTAAAATATACACAAGAATAATTTAGTAATTTAATATGAAAGTAAAAAGATCTATCAGAAAGGTAGGGACAATCTGGGAAATGCTAAGAAAATGCTGTGACTTCTTTCATATTACATACACCACAAAACAGATGCTTTTCATTATTTTGGTAACTTAAAATTTAAATTCTGCTTATTTTTCCATTCAATTTTCTTCCTGACAGATGCTGAATTCTGATCTGTTTTCCTGACAATATCGACAGACTTATCCAACTACATGATACAATTATGTTTTCAGCATTTAAATTTAGAAACTATGGCTCAGTGTCTAAAAAATAAATTAATTAATAAAAGAGAAATGTTACTAGGAGAAAAATGAAAACAAATTTACCACATGATAAAAATAATTACTCCTCAAAATCAGTAAGTGGTGTGAGCATTATTTCGCTTAGCACACTTGGAAGCACTATATTAAAATGGACTTAAAGCATGGAATGATACAGTGGCTATCACTAAGTGCTAGCTAACAATGTAAATAAAAATGAATGGAAGAGAAAATTAAAAAAAACTTGTTTTTAGCTTAATTGTTGGAGCAGAGTATGTGGCCGGGGCTGGCTGCCGGGCAGCTGCTTTAGCCTTGCTAGCTTGGCTCGCTCGCACGGCAGTTTCCAGACGCACTTTCAACTCAGGAGCCGCCCCCATTACTGTCTTGAAAGCATGTGGATACAGAGGTCCAATATGCATTAAATTCTGGAGTGCAAACTCATGAAGATCTTTGGAGGTTGTACTTGCTGAGGCAAAAGAAACTTCATCCAGCAGGTACGAGATCAACGTTGGAACTAAAAGAGCAAGTAACTGTACTCCTGTAAATGCAAAAATAATGTATGAAGAACCTGAATATCACAAATTTAATTTTAAAGCTAGGCAACTACAATGGTAGTTTGAATTATAAAAAAATGTAAGTAAACATGCACAATCTGAGATCTCAATGATAATTCATAATTAATATTAAACATTTACCAAAAGGAGAGGCTATTAGGGCTGGAGACAAGGTTTGTTAGTATTGTGTATTTTACATTTACGTTAATTTGTTTTATTAAAAAAATACTGGTCAAAAGGTTAAAAAGGAATAAAACATTAAAACTGTCAACTGGCAGAATGTATTTTGAGAGAAAGATTATCTAATTTTAAAGGGCATTCCAGAACAGGGAGGCTGAAGTATGAATAGAAACCTGGTGAGCATCTATTTATCATTATTTAACTAGAACTAGATATTCCCTTCTTTTTCAATAGAAAAGCAATACAATAGTTGTCTCATTTCTTCATTCCAAAAACTCCACAGTTAGTGAGGAAAAATCCCTCAAAAATAAAGGAATATATAAAATTGAAAGCTAAACAAACAAAAACCATGTCTGGCTGACATAAATTTCAAGCCCTAAAAATGATTTATTTAGAAGCTTAATCTCCTTTTGCTAGTCTCTTTGTTCATGCCCACATTAACAAATTCATCCTGAAATATAAACAGCATTAAAGCTGATTTTTCTAAAAAAAAAAAAACCCAAAAACTTATGTTCTTTTATAATCAATGTTGAGAATAATGCTTTCTCTACTTTTAATTGGAAACCCTGATGGTGTAGTGGTTAAGTGTTACAGCTGCTAACCAAAAGGTTCGCAGTTCAAATCCTGCAGGTGCTCCCTGGAAACCCTATGGGGCAGTTCTACTCTGCCCTATATGGTCGCTATGAATCGGAACTGATTCGATGGCAATGGATTTGGCTTGATTTCCTACCTTTAATTTACACTAATTTTTGTAAATTAAATGACAACAGATAGAATTAAAGCCCAGGCTGTAAGGGGGCAGGAGCATCTGAAACAGAATGTGGGATATAAGATTTACTAATGTCACCAATTTACTAATACCACCAGGAAACCCTGGTGGTGTAGTGGTTAAGATATAGCTCATTAATACTTAATATTACAGATTGGTCTGGTAACGAGTTAAAATTACAGTTCTTTTGGTTATTTTATGCTTGAAATTAATTAACTCTTACTTGGAATAAGGTCATTTCATGGACATTGCTAAAGCCTAATTATTAAAAAAAAATTATTAAACTATTTAATTTCATAAATAATATATAAATATATTCTTACTGGTAAAAAATAAAAACAATACAGAATTATTGAAAAAAAAAAAAGGTACATGACTTGCTTCCCTACTTGTCCTCATACTAAGTTTAATTCTAAATCAGGGCACCTGTTCAGGAACTGATCCCAAGGGTCGACACAACTCAAATGTGTATGAGACGCTGACAACGCAAAAAGCAGTAAATTTAGTGCTGAGACTGTAAAATGAGTAAGATTTGGCCCTTATTTTTATATAGTTTATAACCAACTGAGTAAAATAATACAGATAAAATTATGTTGAGTTCCCAAAGATAGACCATGATGTCAGTCATAAAATTTTTAGCAGATAATCTATTAACATCAAATTTCAACTGAACAACTGCTTCACAGCAGCTCTTCTTCCCCACTTTCCCAGTGCTGGCACTGGTTCCGCGCTTCCTCCAGGCAACACAGCAACCATTGGCTCTTCTTTTTTTCTTGCTCCCTATAACCAGGTATTCATTAAGTCAGATTAATTTTTTTTTTTTACAGTCACTTCTGCGTTCTTTTCTTTTACTATCACAATTCAGGATTATTACTATGACAGCACTGGGTTTTTTTTTTTTTGGAGAGTTATGGAAACCCTGGTGGCATAGTGGTTCAGTGCTATGGCTGCTAACTGAAAGGTCAGCAGTTCGAATCTGCCAGGCAGGCATTCCTTGGAAACTCTATGGGGCAGTTTTACTCTGCCCTATGGGGTTGCTATGAGTCGGAATCGACTTGACGGCAGTGGTTTTTTTTTTTTTTTTAGGAGAGTTATTGCAATAACTTTAAAATCTCTGTCTCCTTTCATAGTTCCTGCAAATTTTTGCAAGAGAAGAGAAAAAAAATTTTGATAGGGAAAAAACCGATATAAGTTTTACCTGAAGAGCGATCTGGCAATATACGTTAAAAGCTTTTAAAATATGCATTTCCTTCGACCTAGTAATTTCACTTTTAGGAATTTATCTGATGGAAATGATAAAAAATGTGTGTAAAGATTTCTGTACTAGGATGTTCATCTCAGAATTTTTATGATCTCGAATCACTGAAAATAGCTTAATCATAAGTTACTAGTTTAAAAAGAACAGTCTCTTTGCAGTAATTAAAAATTACATTTTAAACACAAATATTAGATTGTGATGAAATCAAGACTGAAGTAGATAACAAAGAGAAGTAGGCATTAAGCTGTATAAGTCTCTAGTTAAATGTGGTAGCTAGTTTTTCATTAAATGAAAAATAATAATTAAAAATTTCAAAATTTGAGGTATTTTTAATAATGATTTTGTTATTAATATTAATCTAGTTATATTTGTTATAAAGCGTTACACCTCTACTAAGACCAGAATGTTTTTAAATAAATCTATTAGAGATTGATATTTTTGCTAGTTCTTAAACAGTGCATTCATAGAAAATAAAAAAATCAGTGTACTGAAAGTCATTAGTAACTAATTTTAACTTCCTGCTTATAAAAATATAAATCAACTCAGAACACTATGTTACTAACACACACAAAAACACTAAGCTTTCAGACAGTAAACACTCCTTAGTCAACTTACTGTTGCAAAGCCTGTGTCTAACATCAAACAAGATTTGTATAATACAGATCTTCATTTTAGACTATTGGCTTTTTTAAGGAAATACTTACTGTTCTGTTCTTCACCAAGAGCAACCAATGTTTCAAGTACTTTGATTCCTTCCTGAACAGCTACAAGTTCAGTGTTACTGGTTGGTCTGTTTCTTTCAACAGCTTTTAGCTTTTCAACCACTATTGGAGCTAATGAATGGATATATGGAGTTGAAAGGGCACGATTGGAATGCTGGAAGACTGAGAGGAGAAGCTGGTAACATTTGGCTTGAACCTATATAAGAAAACCATTTTATTCATTAACATGCATGATAGTTCTTATGTGCTCTATATCACATTGCATCTTAATATTATACTGAAAAGATACTGCAGGATGAAAAATAGAAATGTGGGATGCACTAATGTCATTTGCTGAATAGCATAATTAAGCTTTCAATAAGCTAATAATAAGTAAATAATACTAACTGAAGAGAAATTAAATAAATATAACTCAGTTACCAAATTATCATGCTTACATAATTTGCATATTTCTATAGTGTAGAAAAAATCAGAAACTAGGAATTCTAATTTCTGTTTTTTTATTCTTTTAATTTGCAATTAATTTACAAATGTCCCTCCTACTTTAGTGAAGTTAATATTTGAATGATCTCAAAGAAAGCTATAACAACACACTGCTTAGACACCTCAAACGAATTTGGATTCCCTGGAAATGACTGCTTACACCAATTTATGCTTATCAGGTCTATAAAGTCTCAATGGCTCCATTTCTGAAAGATTTTGTTTTAATAATGACAACAACAACAAAGGAGAGAAGGTCAATCAACATATGGGACAAATAGCAGAATAAAAATGTTGCAGTGCTAGAATTAAAATACTTGTCAATTAGTGGTTATTATGGGAAAGTATCAAACAAACTTTATTAAAAACAAATGAGGCTATAAAATTTCTCATGGACTTTACCTTTGCATACAAAATGTGTTCACAATTTTAAACAAAAGCTGTTACTTTTTTAAGTTTTACAACTCAGAAGATGATTACTTGACACGTAAGTAACTTTTCATACAAATTATTCTGTAAAAATACCATCTCTCATTGATCAATTTAAGGAAAAATAAAACTTCAATTTTTATAAATGGCTACTGGATTTATGATTTTTCTGTATTATAGAACACTTATAATAAACTTGAAAAATACAGCCATGTAAAGAATTTTTAAAAATCATACACGAATCCGCCTAAATAATTTACGAGGCATCTTAAGCTTAGTATGTCCGAAACTGAACTCTAATTTCCCCGTCCTCAAGTCTGCTCCTCTTCAAGTGTTCCTAATTTCAATCAACAGCACTACCATTTGTTTATTTCCTCAAATCAGACACCTAGATGTCATTTTTGACATGTTCTTCACTCTTACAAACCCATGCAACTTTATCTAATCCATCGCGAAGTCTTAACTTATTCAACTACCTAAGTATCTCTGGAATATATCCGTGTCTCTTCCCTGTTGTTACTACTCAAAATCAACGATAAACAGCCTCCTAACTGGTGCATCGGCATACATCCATGACTCCTTCCAATCTTCTTCCACCATGCAGCAGTGGCCATTTAAAAAAGCAAATTTGCTATCGGTTCCCTGCCTATTGCCCTTAAAAACTAAAAAACAAACACAAAACAAAAACAAACCCACTGCCATTGAGTCGATTTTGACTCATAGTGACCCTAAAGGACAGAGTAGAACTGCCCCATAGGGTTTCCAAGGATAGGCTGGTGAATTTGAACTGCTGACCTTTTGGTTAGTAGCTGTAGTTCTTAACCACTGCCCTACTAGAGCTCTGTCCTATTGCGCTTCAGGACAATTTTTAAAATCTTCAACATGAACTATAAGTAGGGTAACCATCCATCTTGGTTTGCTAAAAACACTGTCAATTTAGGCCTTTTATCCTTGTATAAATATTAAAAACATCTTCTTTCACTATCGAATGTGCTGGTTTAGACAAATAACTCTCACAGCCAGACAAGCCATAAAGTCATAAAGCTCTTCCATGATTTGTGCTCTCTCTGGCAGCCTTTTATAGGCTCTCCACACTCTAGACATACTAACCTTTTTTTCAGTTTCTTATTCCAGAGTCCTGTATTCTCTTAAGTCAGAGCTTTGCCCATAATGTTCTGTCTGGGTAGCTCTTCCACTCGTTTTTGTCTAGGTACCTCCTACTCATCCTTAGAATCAGCTTAAACATACTTTCCTTATGTGGCCTTCTCTACCACCACAGAAAAATGTAGCCCTCCTGTAGTAAGCCTCTATAACACCTTATATTTTCCCTTTATAAAACTGATTACACATCTAAAGCCTGTCTTCCCCACTAGTCTCTAAGCTCCCTGAGGGAAGGGATTATGTCTGCCTTGTTCATTGCTCTATCTTCACCATCTGGCTCAGGTCCTAGCACATAGGAGCTTTCCATTGATTTTTTTGTTTTAAGGTTTTAATAAATAGAAGATCTACATGTATACCCACGAAAAATTATAACTAAGACTTTAATCTCATGTTGATACAGCTAAAAGAACTTAAAGAATAAAAAACTAAATAGTGTGTTACATCATATTCTAAAAAAATTACTTCTTGAATCTCAGAGACAAGGGTGGTATAATTTCCTTGTTGGCTTCAACTATACATATTATGTAATCTAATATATACTATCCAATCTAAATTTTTCTTCAAGCAAGTGAAATAATTCTTTCTCTTGTTTCTGTATATATTAACATGCTAATTATTTTAATAAAGAATATGGAAGATTAATCATAATATTATCCAACAACAATTAAGAACTTTACAGACATTATTTTACATAATTCTCATAAAAATCTCATTAAGATACTATTAGAATCCTCTTTTTACAGATTGATAAAAGGAGCTCCAGTTGTTCAAGTTCACTATACTAACATGTGCTAGAGATGGAATTCAGACCCAGGCAACGTGACTGGCCATTACACGTTATTGTCTCCCTATAAAGATTACAAAATAATCCATTAGACACCTTTTAGCTCTAAATTTCTATGATGATTTGAAATATACAATTAGATCAATGTAAAAAAAAAAAATCAATCTAGATGATATCCAATGGTGTTTAGGCCCAGTGATCTTTCTCAACTTTTCCACTTAAAAACCATACTGTAAATACTTAAGATTTGGTGGGATCACCATATTTTAATGAATCAACTTGAAAGTTTCCTGATAAAGTGGAATGTTTACCTCTATGTTTAATTTTTTTATGTGTAACTTACCCATGGGTCACATGAATTTAATGCATTTTTAAATCTGTTCATGCAGCCATTCTGTAATGACTGGACTCCTATTATTTCACTACTAGCAGACCACAGGAAGAGTGCAATTGCTGTTAGCATGCTTACTTCATCTGGCATAGGCATAGAATCTTCTGAAAATAAAAAAGAAAGCAATATACTGTTTCGGAAATGTTTTGGAATTCCAATCACAACCACCATCCCTCCCCTGCCCCCCATATTTATAGCAGTGTGTGCCTCAATCTACTACAGTCTACAAACAATATATGAGAAGTCATCTAGTGTGGAGGAAACTGAAGGTTCTTTATTAGAAGTCTCTGTACTTTAAGTCCTTTCTCCTTGTTTTTCTAGATGATACGATACTAATTAAAAACTTTCAGGCAAAAATCCTAAAGAGAACTCTAATATGGAAAACAAAGTAAGATACAAAAAATGATATGAAAATAAAAAATTAAAAGTAATTTGACTTGTTTGGTGCGTAGACTGATCAAAACTTTCAAACCCTTGCATTCCAACAAAGTTAAATGATAATAAGATATTCTAATTTATTTAAAAAACCAGAGTAGATTTTGTTAGTGTATCACCTTTCTATTCAGTAAACTTGAAAACCTCTAATTTCCATTAAACCATAAAAAGATATCCTGTATGATTTCCTGAAGACAGTATTCTATCAATTTTAAATAATTTCTTGCTACTGTAATCATTTATTTAGGAATAGACATAACTTAACCTAATGAAAATAAAGTATGGAATTAGTTAAATTTAAGAAATACATGAAATATGTACATTTATTCTAAAGAAGAATACTAATGAACATATAAAATAAATTATCTTGTGATACCATTTCTTCGACAGCTGAACTTATCAGTACTCTAGATGTGAATATGGGCTAATTTGGTAACTTTAAACAGACAACAATAATCAGTACCTTATGAGGATTACAAACACATATATTTGTGTTGCTAACATTATCTCATAATGAGGGTACCAGCTATTCATAAAATCGGATGGGCTAAGAACAATAGCCTAGAAGTCCATTAACTGCTTGTTAAGGAAGAACAGGTTTCAGATTTGAAGGTTTTAGCCAGTATATAATAACCTGAGTCCTACATGTTAAACCTGAGAGCTCTACAGTAGGAATATTATTCTAGTATTGAATGGCGGAATGACAACAATCGCTTATACCAGAGTTTTGTGAGAAAACAATCATTTGCTTTTTAAATTATTTTAAATTATGACTTTAAGAAGATTGCAGCATCTAAATACCATCTCCACTAAAAGGAACCAAGGTCTTTTTGAGAAGTGACTAATCCCAGAACAGAGACAGGGAAAATATAAGACGAATCCATTATATCTTGGTGCCAGAAACTAAAGATGTACTCAAGAAATATGGGGACATGTCAAAATGACATAGGAGCCACCTTGAAAAGCTCCCAATGGCCAAATCTGGGACAATTTGAGTATTAAAACTGATAATAACTGTAAGGAAGCCATCAAACTAAGAAAAAGAAACATGAGTCTGTTCTGATTTTAATAAATATGTAATAAAAGAAAGGCAAAAAGGAAGGTCTTCCTTTCAGTAGAATCATGAGTCAGAGCAAGGCCAAGAGCCGACTGCAGAACAGACCATCAATTGCTCATATGCAAGTTCAAGTTGAAGATGAAGAAAATTAAAACAAGTCCAAGACAGCCAAAGTAAGGCCTTCAGTATCCCACCTGAATTTAGAGACCATCTAAAGAACAAATTTGATACGCTGAACACTAACGACCAAGAGCAGACAACTTGTGGTATGCCATCAAGGACATCATACGTGAAGACAGCAAAAGGTCATTAATAAGGTAGGAAAGAAAGACCAAAATGGATGTCAGAAGAGACTCCGGAACTTGCTCTTGAATGTACAGTAGCTAAAACAACTGGAAACAATGATGAAGTGAAAGGGTTGAACAGAAGATTTCAAATAGCAGCTCAAAAAGACAAAGTAAAGTATTATAATGAAATGTGCAGAGATCAGGAGTTAGAAAACCAAAACAGAAGAACATGCTTGCATTTCTCAAGCTGAAAGAACTGAAGAAAAAATTCAAGCCTCCAGTTGCAATATTGGGCAAAATATTGAACAATGCATGAAGCATCAAAAGAAGATGGAAGGGATACACAGAGTCATTGTAATAAAAAGACATGGTCAACTTTCAACCATTTCAGGAAGTAGCATATGATCAAGAGCCAACAGTACTGAAGAAAGAAGTCCAAGTTGCATTGAAGGCACTGGCGAAAAACAAGGCTCCAGGAATTGACAGAACACCAATCAAGATGTTTCAACAAATGGATGCAGCACTGGAAGTGCTCACTCATCTATGTCAAGAAATCTGGAAGACAGCTACCTGGCCAACCGACTGGAAGTGATCCGTATTTGTGCCTATCCCAAAGAAAGTTGATCAGAAAGAATGTGGAAATTATTGAACAGTATCATTAATATAACAGAGAAGTAAAACTTTGCTTAAGATCATTCAAAAAAGGTTGCAGTAGTACATCAACAGGGAACTGCCAGAAATTCAAGCTGGATTCAGAAGACGACATGGAACAAAGGGTATCACTGTTGTTGTCAGATGGATCCTGGCTGAAAGTGGAGAATACCAGAAAGATGTTTACCTGTGTTTTACTGACTATGCAAAGGCATTCAAGTGTGTACATCATAAATTATGGATAACATTGCAAAGAATGTGAACTCCAGGACACTTAATTGTGCGCATGTGGAACTGGTACGAAGACTAAGAGGCAATTGTTTTAACAGAACGAACGGGCAAATCTGCTGCAAAAGACCTCTTTAAAGTGTTAACACGGCATGGTTTAAAATCAGCAAAGCTGTGTGGCAGGGTTGTATCCTTTCACCATTCTTACTCAATCTGTATGCTGAGCAAATAATCCAAGAAGCTGGAGTACATGAAGAAGACCTTGCCATCAGGATTGGAGGAAGACTCAGTAACAACCTGCAATATGCAGATGACACAACCTTGCTTGCTGAAAGTGAGGACTTGAAGCACTTATTCATGAAGATCAAAAACTACAGCCTTCCATTTGACAAAGTTCAACACTCATTCATGATAAAAACTCTCAGCAAAATAGGAATAGAAGGGAAATTTCTCAACATAATAAAGGGCATCTATACAAAGCCAATAGCCAACATCACCGTAAACGGAGAGAGCCTGAAAACATTCCCACTGAGATCAGCAAACAGAAAAGGATGCCCTTTATCAGCACTCTTATTTGACATTGTGCTGGAAATCCTAGCCAGAGTAATTAGGCTAGAGAAAGAAATAAAGGGCATCCAGATTGGCCAGGAAGAAGTAAAAGTATCTCTATTTGCAGATGACATGATCTTATACACAGAAAACCCTAAGGAATCTTCCAGGAAACTACTGAAACTAATAGAAGAGTTCAGCAGAGTTTCGGGATACAAGGTAAGCATACAAAAATCAGTTGGATTCCTCTACACCAACAAAAAGAACATCGAAGAGGAAATCACCAAATCAATGCCATCTATAGTAGCCCCCAAGAAGATAAAATACTTAGAAATAAATCTTACCAGAGATGTAAAAGACTTATACAAAGAAAACTACAGTACACTTCTGCAAGAAACCAGAAGAGACTTACATAAGCAGAAAAACATACCTTGCTCGTGGATAGGAAGACTTAACATTATAAAAATGTCTATTCTACCAAAAGCGATCTATACATTTAATGTAATTCTGATCAAAATCCCAAGGACATTCTTTAATGAGATGGAGAAACAAATCACCAATTTCATATGGAACGGAAAGAGGCCCCAGATAAATAAGGCATTACTGAAAAAGAACAAAGTGGGAGGCCTTACTTTACCTGATTTTAGAACCTATTATACCGCCACAGTAGTCAAAACAGCCTGGTACTGGTACAACAACAGATACATGGACCAATGGAACAGAATTGAGAATCCAGACATAAATCCAACCACATATAAGCAGTTTTGATATTTGACAAAGGCCCCAAAACAGTTAACTGGGGAAAAGACAGTCTTTTTAACAAAGGGTGCTGGCATAACTGGATATCCATCTGCAAAAAAATGAAACAAGACCCATACCTCACTCCATGCACAAAAACTAATGCAAAATGGATCAAAAACCTAAATATAAAATCTAAAACAATAAAGATCATGGAAGAAAAAAAAAAGGGACAACGTTAGGAGGTCTAATACATGGCATAAACAGTATACAGAACATTATAAAGAATGTAGAAGAAAAACCAGATAACTGGGAGCTCCTAAAAATCAAACACCTATGCTCATCCAAAGACTTCACCAAAAGAGTAAAAAGACTACCTACAGACTGGGAGAAAGTTTTTAGCTATGACATTTCTGATCAGCGCCTATCTCTAAAATCTACATGATACGCAAAAACTCAACTGCAAAAAGACATATAACCCAATTAAAAAATGGGCAAAAGATATGAATAGACACTTCACTGAAGAAGACATTCAGGTAGCTAACAGATATGAGGAAATGTTCACGATCATTAGCCATTACAGAAATGCAGATCAAAACTACAATGAGATTTCATCTCACTCCAACAAAGCTGGCATTAATCCAAAAAAAACACAAAATCATAAATGTTGGAGAGGCTGTGGAAAGATTGGAAAACTTCTACACTGCTGGTGGGAATGTCAAATGGTACAACCACTTTGGAAATCGATTTGGCGCTTCCTTAAAAAGCTAGAAATAGAACACCACACGATCCAGCAATCCCACTCCTTGGAATATATCCTAGAGAAATAAGAGCCTTTACATGAACAGATATATGCATACCCATGTTTATCGCAGCACTGTTTACAACAGTAAAAAAATGGAAGCAACCAAGGTGCCCATCAACGGATGAATGGATAAATTATGGTATATTCACACAATGGATTACTACGCACCAATCAAGAACAGTGAGGAATCTGTGAAACATTTCATAACGTGGAGGAACCTGGAAGGCATTATGCTGAGTGAAATTAGTCAGTTGCAAAAGGACAAATATTATATAAAACCACTATTGTAAGAACAGGAGAAATAGTTTAAACTGAGAAGAAAACATTCTTTCGTGGTTATGAGAAGGGGGGAGGGAGGGAGGGTGGGAGAGGGGTATTCACTAATTAGATAGTAGATAAGAACTACTTTAGGTGAAAGGAAAGACAGCACACAGTACAGGGGAGGTCAGCACAGTTGGACTAAACCAAAAGCAGTTTCCTGAATAAACTGAATGCTTCGAAGGCCAGCATAGCAGGGGCCGGGGTCTGGGGATCACGGTTTCAGGGGACATCTAAGTCAATTGGTAAAATAAAATCTATCAAGAAAACATTCTGCATCCCACTTTGAAGAGTGGCATCTGGGGTCTTAAATGCTAGCAAGCAGCCATCTAAGATGCATCAATTGGTCTCAACCCACCTGGATCAAAGGAGAATGAAGAACAGCAAGGACACAAGGTGATTACGAGCCCAAGAGACAGAAAAGGCCACACGAACCAGCGACTACATCATCCTGAGACCAGAAGAACTAGATGGTACCCGGCTACAGCCGATGACACCCCTGACAGGGAACACAACAGAGAACCCCTGAGGGTGCAGGAGAGCAGTGGGATGCAGGCCCCAAAATCTCTTATGACCAGACTTAATGGTCTGAGACTAGAAGGACCCCTGTGGTCATGGCTCCCAGACCTTCTGTTGGCCCAGGACAGGAACCATTCCCGAAGTCAACTCTTTAGACATGGAAAGGACTGGACAATGGGTTGGAGAGGGATGCTGGTGAGGAGTGAGCTTCTTGGATCAGGTGAACACTTGAGACCATGTCGGCATCTCCTGCCTGGAAGGGACATGAGAGGGTGGAGGGGGTTAGAAGCTGGCGAAATGGGACACCAAAAGAGAGAGTGGAGGGAGAGACCGGGTTGTCTCATTAGGGAGAGAGTAATCGGGAGTGTGTAGCAAGGTGTATATGGGTTTTTGTCTGAGAGACTGACTTGATTTGTAAACTTTCGCTTAAAGCACAATAAAAATTATTAAAAAAAAAAAAAACTACAGCATTCAGTATGGATTACACCTCAACATAAAAAAAACAAATATCCTCACAACTGGGCCAATAAGGAACATCATGATAAATGGAGAAAAGATTGAAGTTGTCGAGGATTCCATTTTACTTGGGTCAACAAATCAACACCCATGCAAGCATCAGTCAGGAAATCAGACACATTGCATTGGGCAAATCTGCTGCAAAAGGCCCCTGTAAAGTATTAATAAGCAAAGATGTTACTTTGAGGGCTAAGGTGTACCTGACCCAAGGTATGGTGTTTTCAGTTGCCTCAGATGCATGCAAAAGTTGGACAATGAATAAGGAAGACTGAAGACTTGATACATTTGTATTATGGTGTTGGCAAAGAATACTGAATATACCATGGACTGTCTGAAGAACAAACAAATCTGTCTTGGAAGAAGTAAAGCCACAATGCTCCTTAGAAAGGAGGATGGTGAGACTCTGTCTTATGTACTTTGGATATGTTATCAGGAGGGGCTGGTCCCTGGTGAAAGACAGCATGCTTGGTAGAGGGTCATCGAAAAAGAGCAAGATGCTCAGTCAGATGGATTGACACAGTGGCTGGAACAATGGCTTAAAAATTGTGAGGATGGTGCAGGTCCAGGCAGTGTTTCTTTCTGTTGTACACAGAGTTGCTATGAGTTTGAATCAACTCAATGGCACCTAACAAAAAGGAAGGTTTCCCTTTCAGTAGAATGTCAGCTAATAAATGTAAAAGGATAAATAAATGTAGATGTTAGAAAATTATCATTTTGAAAGCATCATAGCAGTAACTCATTCTGGCAGCAAGTGTCAATGGATGTTAAAACCACTAAGTGAAGGTTTAATGGGGAACAGAGAATTGACACAGCTTCAAACCATCTCTCTACAGATTACTTATTAATTATAAAAGAGAAAAATGGCAACTTTAGAGGGAAGAAACATGGAAAACATCTGCTTCAACAAGTTATTAAAGTTCACATCCCTAATAATGGGATAAGGCAATATTACATGCCTCTTCTATATAATGGTCTGAGAAAGATATAACAGCACTTATGCAGAATTCCTGCAAAAATTGCCTAACTGAATCGAATCCTGAGGAAAAAAATGGGACAATTTCAAACTGAGGAACATTCTACAAAATAGCTTGTATTCTTCAAAAACACTAAATGTCATGAAAGATAAAGAAAGGCTGGGGAACTGTTCTAGAATAAAGACAACTAAGGTAATGTGACAACTAAATGCAATGCAGGATCCTGGGCTACAAACTGGGTAAGTGGGGGAAAAGAAAAAAAATCTATGAAGCTTATTATTGCAAAAACTTATAAAATTTACATAGGAACAATAATAGCATTGCATCAATGTTAAATTTCCTGAATCTGATTAATTCTTCTGTGGTATGTGAGAAGAGAACGTCCTGTTCTTAGGAGATCTGTGAAGGATTGAGGGGTGAGGGGTCATGATTATTTCAATTTATACTCGAATGGTTCAGCAAAAATCATACCGATAATATTAACAATAATAATATGTGGCTACAGAGAGAGTGGTGAATGTGCAAAATGCTAATAGTGGGTGATCTAGGAGAAGGGTACACTGGAGTTCACTATATTACTCTTGTAACTTTTTTAAAGTTTGAAACTCATTTCAAAAGCAAGGTTTTAAAAACAAACAAAATTTACAGCAACCTTAAGACTGATTCATTAACATCTGAGGAGATTTATGTACGTGTGTGTGTGTATAAAAAAACACCTATGTAAATATATAGACACAGTTTTTGTGAAAATTGTCTTTGATTTTATAATAGGAAACATCATTTTCATAATGGAAATTCCCTACTATAATACTTTTTCTTGAAAAGCAAGGAATTCTGCTTGCCTTGGTACACACATATATACCTGTGGCCTTGATCTCTGCTTTATAACTGACCATGTCTCCTGAGAATTAAGTTCTGGACAAAATATAATACTGGGCAAGCTCATTGTCTTATTATACCTTTGTCGTCATATGAATGAACTAGCTTGATAAAATATCAAAACTTTCCTTTACAATTGACAATTAAAAAATATGTAGGATAATTGACTACAGATCCCTCACAAAAAATTAAAACAATATTTATATTAAAAAGAAAATTTTAAACTATTGCTTTTTCTCGTTTTTCGTATGTATCTCTCTCTCTACGCTGGTTAACGAGGTGATGTCGAGTCAATTCTGACTCATCGCAACCCCACGTGTGTCAGAGTAGGATTGTGCTCTGCAGGGTTTTCAACGGCTGATTTTTTTAGAAGACTGATGTTTTTGAAATGCCAGGCCTTTCTTTCCAGGTGCCCTGCATGAACTCGAATTGCCAACCTTCTGGTTAACAGCCAAGTGTGTTATATATATACATAAATATGGCATCTAATGTTTCTTTAGTTTGTTAAAATCTACTTTAAAAAGCAAAATATTCAAATATTCTCTTAACATGTAAGTCATGATAAAGCTAAAATAGGTTTAGTAGCATTAATAAAACTTATTAAGCTTTTCCATTCCAAATAAGTAAAATTAGAAAAAAATTCAGATTATAAAACTATTACATATTCATTGTTTAAAATATAAAAAGGGTATGCAGAATAAGATTAAAACTTATAATTCTACCACTGTTTACTGTTAAGGTTTTGGTTTAATTACCTCTGGTATGGGTTACTCTTTACCAGTTTATTTATAAATATATGTTTTAATAAATAGAATATCCAAATGTAAATACCATCCTGTACTTTATAATTCTCCCACTGCCAGATAGTTTCAGTGATCATACATTTTCATAGTTGTAAAATTGTTGCTGTTATCTGCCTTTGAGTTGCTTCCAACTCTTGGCGGCCTTACGTCCAACAGGTCAGAAGGTGCCATCCTCACAACTGTTGATAAGCTGAGCCCATTGTTGTGGATTGGGTAAATAGGCTGTAAATAACCTTAAACATAATTTTTCGATGAACAAAGTCAAAGGGTATGAATTCTTAAAGACTCCTTGTACATGCTGCAAAATTGATTCCCTGATAGTTGAAACCATTTTAAACTCGTCAGCAAAATATGAAAATGCTATTCTTCTGGTACCCACTGTAACACCGTCACATATAAAAAAAATCAGTTTAACAGGTAAAAATTTCTATTTTTTTGTTTTCATTTGCATTTCTTTGCCTACTGATGAGGCCAAATTTTTTTTATATGCTTGGTAGTCATCTCTTCCCTTTTTTACTAACTCTTGTTCTTTCCTTCTACTGGGTGTTAAAGGCTTTTCTTATAAAACCTCTTCCTATATTAATGGTATCAACTCTGACATAATATACTGTCAGTTTTTCAGCTGCCGTTTAATATAAGATGTTTTGACAGGTAGAAGTTAATTTCTTTATAGCTGAATAGACTGATGTTTTTCTCTGTGATATATTCCAATGACTTACGCTTAAACAGTCTTTTATCATTCTAAAATAAAAGATTCACCTATATTTTCTTTTTAAAAAAATTTTACATTATCATTTTAATTTATCTGGTATTTATTTTGATGCATGATAAGAGGTGTGGACCTAACTTGAATTTATTTCACAAATTGCTAAGTGACATAAATCATTTGTAGACTATTGTATAGGTTTTCATCATGCATTATATTCTCATGTGGAAAACAAATAATAAAGTCCATTTGCTGGCAAAAAAAAAAAGTGCTTCTGGTTCTTTTATATTGTCTTTATAAGAGAAATAGAACTTGAAAGAAAAAGTCTAACAGAAGAAAAATGCACAAAAAATATGAATAATAATTTCCTAAAAATGCAAACACACTCATAAAAATTCTTAATTTCACCAGTTAAATGTCAAATGCAAATTAAAACAATAAGCTAGTACATTTTACCTATCAGATAACAAAATTAAAAAGTTTGACAATAACAAGTGGTGAGGATGTGGGGAAATAGGAATTATCAAACACTGTTGGTGGGAATGTAAATTCATATAGCTGCTTTGGAGAGCAATTTGGCAATGTCTGATAAAATTAACATTAAAATGTGCTAACAATTCCATTCCTAGGTATATACACTAGATAATCAGAGCACATGTGCATGAGGAATTTCCAAGGATATTCACTGTAGCAAAATTTGTAATTGGGAATAATTAGGGACAGCAAAAGTAGCCACTGACAGGCGAATGGATAAACAAATGATAAACACATATGATGAAATGCCACACAGAAGATAAAAACAATGAGAGTTTTATACATCCACATTAATAGATCTGAAAATTTTATTGTTGTGTGAAACAATTAAGGTAGAATGAGATATTATGGTCTATATAATTAAAAGAATTATATATAAAAAAACACCAACAGAACTCCCATATATTGCTCCTGGTTATTACTCTCCCTCTACATAGTGGAGTACCTGGGCGGCGCAAGCAGTTAATGTGTTCAGCTGCTAACTGAAAGGCTGATGGTTCAAGTCCCCCAGAGGCAGCTCAGAAAAACGGCCTGTCGATCTACTTCTGAAAATTTAGCCATTGAACCCTATGGAGCAGTTCTACTCTAACATGCATGGGGTCACCATGAGTTGCAATCAACTCAATGGCAACTTTTTTTTTTAACATATAATGCATATATATTTATTAATACATATAAGTAAATTTATTAACATATTGACATATACTTATTAGTATAGAAAGTATATCTACTCATATACGTGTGTGTGTTTCTGAAATGAAACATCAAAATCAAGATTGTGGTTCCACCTGGAGATACCATGGCATGGTGACAGGTACTTCAACTTTCTTTCGTATTTTATTTAAAAAAAAAAAAAACTTTAAACAAACATAAAAATACAGATATTCTGCAAGTTTTTTGTTTTTGAAAATTTCCGCAATAAGAATCTACATGCTAAAAAACACAAAGGCATTTAGAGTGAACTATCCAGAAAAGGGTATTTAAGTTCATATCTGAAAAATGTGACTAAACCACCTCGTTAATTGGTTCAATGTTATACTGCATATTTCTGACACCCATTAATTAATTAATTAAGAGATGGATATCCAAAGAGATGAAAAATGTGTAAACTCTGATCAGGTTACCTGGTTGAGAATATTCCAGGATGCATGCAAGGGTACTACGGATTAGAGCGGTCCATTGTTTTTGCGTTTCCTCAGTTTTGGCCATTGAAAGTGTCACAATACTTTTGATCCCCTGAAGAGCGGCACTGACTGGGGGAGGAACCTGATTATCTGCAGATTTTAGTGCTGTGTCTTTCAATATTCTCGCAATTAAAAATAGAATCGTGGGCAGGACTGTCATACATCCTGAAATAAAAAAAAATTAAATTACCTCTTAACTATTTCAGTTCCCATCTTACTGTTGTTTCAATTGCTTACATTTTTTGAAATTTCTTGTGGTTTAATATTACTCTCTTCCCTGTTTTAAGACAGAATTTACTGCATTACTGTTATTATAATTCAATGTTCGAAAAAGAATAAGAAAATGGCAAGTTATTTCAAAGAGACAATTATTTTCTTTTTTTTCTCCAACTAGCCTTATTTTTATTACTTCTAATATTTTACCTATTTAATATTTCATGCCCTTCATAATGAGAGAAGAAGATGGTAAAACAGAGAGAAAGCACTATCATATACTGCGTGAGAGAAGCATCTGGGTGACTTGGTGAATCATAGCAATTTTAAGACATGTAATCAATCATCAATATACCAAAACCAGCTTAGTCAATTCAGGAAAATGAAGAAATATAGCGTGAGCAAAGAGAGATGAAAGAATCCCAGAATATGTATGGGAAAGGATTTTAAAGTCATCAAATTCAACCTCCAACTTAATGAAGGAATCCCCCTCACCATTCTCACATGCACGCATTATGGATAGCCTCTGCCTGCAAAAGTCCAATGAGAAGTCACTATTTTCACAGATGTAGAGTAGCTCTTGATCAACTTAACAGCAACTAACAACAAGTAGCTCTTGATCAACTTAACAGCAACTAACAACAACAACAATAAGGTAACTCTAAGAACGAGAAAGGTCTTCCTTGTGTTGAGCTGAAGTTTTATATCTAGTTCTACCTTCTAGATAAAACAGAAGGAAAGGCTACTTCTTTATCCTATAGTTCTTCATATCTGCAGATAGCTATTATGTCTGCCTTCAATCTTCTCTTTTTCAGTCAACAATCATTTCTTTACGTTCTCCTTAGAGTTGGCTGTCACTCTTCTCCGATATTTTTTAGTTTGCCAATTTTTCAAGAGTGGCAACCAGACCAGAAAATAAAGAACTTAGTAATTTTACCTTTTGTCTATCTGCTAAAATTCAGTGTCTTCTCCCAAGCTGTAGTCCTATCTCTTCCCTGAAGTTTGTTTGCAATATACCTGAAAAGAGCACCTTAGGTTTTTGGTTTTCTAAATCTTCTAAGGCTCCTAAAAGGTAAACAAACCCTTTAAAAAACCAACTTCTCATCTCACATTTGAGATTTAAGAGGAAAACAAATCGTGAACACTGCTTAAGATCAAGGCAGGCTCATCTTTGTCTACGGTAATATAATGCATTCCCATGTACTGATCAATACTGTACCAGCAGGTGAACAAAGGGACGGTAAGTCAGAGAGTATGGTAACCGCTGCTGCCACCAAACGGGCGCTTTCTTCTGAGAGTCGAGTTTTAGTGGCTGTGTGACTTGGAGAGTCCGACATCTTGGTACTAAGATGTGGCATATGCCGTACTAAAATAAACATCAACAGCTCCATAGTTGCAAAGACAAGAGATTTTCCAGGAATAAGACCACCGCTGTCACCTCCTTCTCCTAATACAGGACAGGTCTCTTTTTCCACATCATCTTCATCTTGAGAAAAAAAAAAAATTGGTGAAATTATCAGCAAAAATTAATAATAGGAGATAAAACAACACAATAAGTATATTTGAGAAATCTTTTAAAAAGGTTTACAAATAAATGCCTTACTGATGCCACATGTCTTTTTCAGTATAATTCTCTGCCTTGCTAGAATTCTGTGCACTGACCTCTCCTTAAAACTAACAGACAATTCATTTTACACAGAAACACACACACTTACCCTAATATGTGTGTGTGACCGTCTGTATGTGCATTTCATAAAAGGAAGAAAACATGTTATTAGGCTGAACCACATGACACTGGCATGTTTGAAGATGAAAAATAGTCAACTATCACCATTTTCATTTGGTTCATTCTAATAAGAGCAAAATCAATTTCAACTCTTCTAAATTCATTT
Organism: Elephas maximus indicus; assembly: GCF_024166365.1. Classification (NCBI taxonomy): domain Eukaryota; kingdom Metazoa; phylum Chordata; class Mammalia; order Proboscidea; family Elephantidae; genus Elephas; species Elephas maximus. The sequence continues at coordinate 27,347,271 of NC_064844.1, read as the reverse complement.
TTAATTAAAATTTTTAAATCAAAAAACTCCTGGCATTAATATTTAAAAAAATAGGATCTACGTCAAAGTTACTATAATTTCTAGTGCTTACTCAAAGTGTTTCTTTTTTCTTGCAGATAATCCTGAGCAGCTCTTACTATCTGTTGCACGACTCCAGTAACCAGCAGCTGGACGGATGGTGGATTCCAGGTCAACAGGAGGCGGTGCAAAACATTCAGCAACTCAACACCAATCAGCTATTATAAATTAATACAGACAAATTTCATTAATTTTATTTTCAAAGGTCAAACTTATATTATTAAAATCTGAGGAAATGTACACGTAAAAAAGATTGTGAGGTAAAACTAACACATAGGACTGTGTAACAAATAAGAACAATATAACGATCTTGAGAAATGCTCACATTTTATCCCAACTTACTTTCGGGCAACAAATGGCTTTATTTACATATTTAAATAAATTTTATATTCAGACATGACCATTCCCCTAATCCTTTCCTCTACTTGGGCTAAACAGTTTTGCTAGAGCCCAGTGCCACTGAAATATATAACTTCCAACCTACATTGAGTACTCAAGAGTTTTCTACCTGAGATTTGAGGTATTCCTCGTTAAGCGCTTCTCCCATTCACCTCAGGAACATTATAAACTTTCACCATCCACATTACGCCTCTTATTCCATCATCTTCTACATCAAAGCCATTCAATGAACCTGCCTCAAATTTCAAATGGAAAAAAACTTATCTGCAGCCAAAGCTAGCTTTATTTCTTTCCTTAAGATCAGCCACTTATCTAAAGCTGATTAATCCATCTTTCCTCTTGTGCTCCCTATATTCCACCCTACTGACTTCAGCTTCCTAGGGATTCTTCAAGGACCTCAATCATATCTCATAGGGCTTCAACCTCTCTCTGGTCAGGCTTCCTTTCCTCAGCATAAGGAAAATGCTCCACCCTCTCCTATCAAGTATTCCCTTCTCTTCTACTCCTCCCCCCAACCTCCCGCTCAAACTGTCAGATTCCTGTATCTACCCCCACACTCTCTGTCATCTCTGTCTTGCTCCTTCCTTTCCCAGCCCAGATGCTTCCACATCCTTCACTGTCTCATTTACTCCTCCATCTTCCACAATCTGGCTTCTAGCCACCTATGAAAATGTTCTCTCTGAGGTCATCAATGACTGTCTCTGGACTCTTTTCTGTTTTTATTTACTGAATTTCTGCTTCTTATGACAATGTCATCTCTCTTCTTGAAACTCCTCCCTTGTGTTTTTTAAATCCACTCTTATTTCTTCTCCTACTTCTCTAGTCATCTCCACCGCTGATTTCTCTCCCTTTTCTCACGCCTTAAATGTTATTTATACCCGGGGATCCAATCTTGGCCCTTTTTTTCTTTTCATCACTTTTCTTAGGCTCCTGTACTCATTATTTCTCCTGAATTATGAAAGGAGCCTCACAACTGGCCTCCTGTCCCCCTTCTCATCTCTTAAAAACTAACCTTTACAAGATTGGTAACGTGATCTTCCTGAAAGAAAGTTAATCACGTCCTTCCTCTACTTAAACATCTTAAATCATCCCCATATCATTTTCTGGATATAGTTCTAACTCCTTGATATGCCATAAAGAAATCTTCATGATTTCTGCTGTCCAGGCTCACCTCCTAACAACCCCCACATATTCTATTCACCTCAGCCATAGTCAGTGACTCTAGAGCCTCTGAACTTGTCATGTTCTCTTGTGCTTCCTTTCTTTGTATTTGCTGTGCTCCCTGGGAGGCAAACTCAATCCCCTTGTGCTGCCCTGCTAACTCCTCTTTTAAGATTTGATTCAACCACCATCTTCTCCGAGAAGCCATCGTTTACTTTCCTACGATAATGCCAGTGTTCCTCCTCTCTAGTCCCATTATACCCAAACATACAGCTAGCCCAGCATCTACCTTACTGTACTTATCCCCTGCTCCACGTGCAGCTTAAAATCATCTTTGATATCTATGACTCAAACAGTGTCTGAATCAGGACAGGCACAGAATAAAAGCTGTGGAGTGAATAAGTACAGTTTATATACTTTACTTCAGTTTACTCTGACAATGTTGAAATGATAGAATTCAGCTCAGGAAAAAAAATTCATTCTATTTTAAAGCAATATTTGAATAAAGAAAGAATTACCAAATTAAAAAAAAAAAAAAGCTAGGTATATGAGATATTATGTTAAAACCAAAATAATACAGAGTTTAAAAATAGTAATCTGTCTTCATTCACAGATTAAATTTATAGGTTTGACAATTTGAAAACAACCCTGAAGATTCTTACAGTAACTTATAATTTAGCACAGGCACAGCTTCAGGCTGCAAGGTTGTGATATAAGCAAGAGTCAATCAGAAAGGGAATTTTGCAATCACAGAGCGTCTGCTTTGTTTTTGATTTTCCGTTTTGGTCAACATCATGTGCAAAACTAATTTTGATATAATAAAATGATAGTAGCTTTGTTTTTCATCTGTTTGTGTTTCATGGAAAACTACCCCAAGTGATACTATGATATTGTCTACAGAGTTGGTTCTTAATATGAAAATAAAGGAATTCCTAAATGAAAAAGTATAACAAATTCAGTGCTTGCCTGATTCTGTCACATGAAGTCTCTAAACATTCCATACAGAAATTAGAAAAAGTAATTCATAAGCAATTCATTAGATGACTACTTGAGTCAGCACAGAAATACTTCATTTAAGAGATAAAACTTTATCAAACATTTCATCATGGCATGATTAATTTTAATCATTTTATAAATTACTTCAGTCCTTTACTGGCAGAATCATTATCTGGGATTGTAGGTATCCCCTAAATTTCTGGTTTTACTTGAGTGCTAAAGAATGAATTAAAGAAGGTGTGGTAACTAACTCTAGTCTGGGCACGCCTGGTTATTCAACATTCAGTATAAGGTTCTACATGAAGCCCAAATCCCGAATATTTATAATATTTATTTTTTATGTGAGAAAATTATCTTAAGATAAATCTGATTAAAACAGCACATGGAGTTAATTAGAAATTACAGAAAGTCACTGTACCTGGTCTTCTGCAACATGGACTCGGGCATAAGGAGAATCTAGTAAGGTGTGTAAGGCCTGTAAACATGCCGTAACATGTTCGATTGGCTCCTCTGGTCTCGGCGAACAAAGAAACTGTATACTCACACCTGCAATGTACACAATAAAAACGTGGGTTTGTCAATATAAATGCTTTATGTTGCCTTGACATCATTTTTTCCCCTGCTTTTCTTAGATATTAGTTTAACAGTATTCATCAATGCCTTAAAGCAGAGTTTAAAACAGTTTCCAAATTAAGCATCCAAACCCAATATAGGTTGTAGCTCTGCAATTTGGTTAATAATTAGATTGGGGGGGTTCCCCCAGGTTATCCAGCTGATTATGAAGACAATCAGTTTTTTATTTCTAAGACATTTTAAAATAACACATTAAAGGCAAATCAATGAAAATTATAAAATAACTTCTCATTAAACGGTTGCCGCCCAATTTTTCATACATACGAAGTTTTTTAAATGGTAAGCCAGAGAGGCACCACGGGTATCTTAATTTGTTTAAGGGTAAGGTATTGTTTTGGAAGTCTTCCGCATTTTTATTTATGAGATCTACCGATGAGTTCTATAATTACACCTTACCAATTATACTCCTCCCCTTGCCCCTAGAAAATATGAGCTTCAGTAAAATGTATAAATTCTTGAGTGTTAAAAGACCATCTACAAAGGAAATTATAAATTAAGATATATTTAAATTTGTTTTAACTTTGCATTTTTTTTCAGGCAATCTGTTAAATGTCAAGTAAAAAGAACCCATCATTGAGAAAATAAAAACCACACGATCAATATTTTTTCTTAAAAGTTATTCAATACTCCTCTGAAAGTGAACATGAGAGCTAAGTTTTTTAAGAATAGTTTTTAATAATTAATTTCTAGGTAAAAAATTCAGTTAACAATTTTGAAAGTGAGTGGAAAAATCCTCCTTTTACTATTCCTCCTCTGAATTGTGCTTCAGAAAACTTTTCCATAGCATTAAAATGAAAGATAGGCATTTTCAGAAGTGATGCCTCTTGAAATACATTAACATGACACACCTACCTAAAATCAGATGCATCCTGTCTTTGTTAATTTCTGGCAATGACTTAGCACTAGAAGTTGCTACCGATGCCTGGTTTAAAATCACAGACGTACAACGTTTTTGTGAACCAGATACTGCTGCTGCCTCTGTTGTGTCTGAGCATGTAAATCCTGTACTATTTAACCAAAGCGCCACTGCATGGAGAACTGGGGCCCAGGAATTCCGGTAGTGAAGTCTAGCCGTGTCAATAGTCTCAGGAGTATAAAATGCTCCACCTGGAAAACAATGAAAAACATTACTTTCTACTACAAGTGTTCACTCATTTATGAACAACTTAACTTATAAATACCTGTTAAATATCAAAGAGCAATCTGGCCAAAGAGATTCTCCTCTTCACAAGATAAGTATACTAGAAAGCATGTCCTTCTAGAAAGTATACCTACTGGGCAGCATTTTCATCTGCTGCACATAGAGTTGCTATGTATTAGGACCAACTCCACGGCACCCAACAGCAACAAACCTTGTCCTTGCTGCTGCTGAACCAGAATGCCTGCTTCTTCCTCACTGGTGCCGGGGTTCTAGCCTTTCCCCTGCTACTGTTCATGCCATTACCTTTTTCCACCCTGTTGTCTCAGGTGTCATCTCTTCATTGTTGCCATCAACTCCTGGAGCCCCTATTACCTTCTCTTTCTACCATATCCAGGAACCTGTCTCCTTTCTTTTTTTCTCATCTTCTGCTATTTTTCCCTACTTCCTGTTTCTAGTACCAACACTGAGGACTTCCTCATCTCTCCTTGCTGTTATGATAGATGAAGAAAGGCAAAAAGAGGGAACTTCATTTTTTTTGTCAGTAATATGTGAGGAGAAAAAGGAGTTTTTTTTTTCCCATTAGGAGCTGATGGTATGTTTTCTAAATAAGAAAAATATTAATGATGACTTCTACAGAAATTTCTGTAGGAAAAACAAACCAAAGTACAACATTTATGAATGGGCTTTAGGAACACAATTCACTGGTAGACAAGAAACATACACATTAATCAATACAGTAATTTACTTCATCATGGTTATGCATAATGACTTCATATATGTAATTATTTAGAGCATTCTAGTTCATACAGTTATTCCTATAACAGTGTTAACATTTTCCCTTGGGCTAACAAATAAGCTTAATGCTGTATCTGGAATCCATAAATTCAATATGGAGAACATGCTTTTATAAACAATGTCCATAAAGTCAAGTTTAAGGCCACAGAAATTTAAGATGTTATCATGAGTACTATCGTTGCTAGCCTTCACCAAGTCCATTTTGTTTAATTACTACTTTGAACTCCATAAAAGCAAAACACTGAATGCCATACTTACCATCTGGGGGGAGCTGGCTAGCAAATTCAGCGGGTAAGGTCAAAAGCGCATAGTCTTTTAATGCTGCCAACCACAGGCGGCTGAGAATTGGCAGTTCAGGTTGTACGAGCGTTATTAAGCTATCTGGTGGTAGTTCATCTACGGTGCCATAATCATCATCGTCATCATCAGTGTTTTTAGTAGCTCTTTTTGGTTTTGACTCAGCTTCCTTTTTAATATTCATAGCAACTACATATACCTAATAAGATATTCAGGAGGAGAACATTGCAAGGCATAAGATAAAAAATGAGATATTCTAGGTCGCTATAATTATGCAGTTTCATCATAAAAAGAAATTGATTATAAATATTAGACATTATACAAGTTCATGATTTTCTGATAACCACAAAAGTATAATTCCACCTGCTTTGGAGAAAACCTTTTTTTATCGAGATGACGTCTGACTTTTCCTCTCACAGCTTTACAAAGCCCCCTTTTGTATGTTTTGTCTTTACCATAGGGTATAACTTCCTGTTTACTGATTCCACTTTCCTAGATTATTAGACACAGTCAGACAGCATTCAAAGAAAAAGGCTGAGGGGGGGAGGTGGCCTGAGAAAAAGTTTCTATAAATATCCTCCTAAACCCCCTTTTTATACAGTTCTTAAAAGATATCTAGCAATCTAGAACTTACAACAAATACCAGAACAAACAAAATTACTTGCTGGTCATATATATTATCTGTATCTTTTCTCCCTAGTTTGAGAACCAAAAAGATGTATAACAGTTAACTTTCCTGAAACATAACTTTACATATTCTTCTTTGGTGAGTTATGTTTGTTTGCTTTCTTTTGTCTTTGTACATGCATTTACACTTTGGTAACTGGCACATACACAGCTGGATAAAACATCGATGATAAAGCAGGGAAAAAAAAGAGAAAGAGAATAAATTGCACTAGATTAAAATCTTGAGAAAATTGTTTTCCTTCTACACAGTGTTTTCACTGTACCTAAGTATATATAATGAGGTAGTCAGAAACCCTGGTGGCATAGTGGTTAAGTGCTACAGCTGCTAACCAAAAGGTCAGCAGTTTGAATCCACCAGGTGCTCCTTGGAAACTCCACGGGGCAATTCTACTCTGTCCTATAGCATAGTTATGAGTTGGAATTGACTCGATGGCAATGGGTTTGGTTTGGTTTCTGGAATGAGGTAGTCAGAAACCCTGGTGATGTAGTGGTTAAGTGCTATGGCTGCTAACCAAAAGGTTGGCAGTTCGAATCCACCAGGTGCTCCCTGGAAACTCTATGGGGAGGTTCTACTCTGTCCTCTAGAGTCGTTATGAGTCGGAATTGACTTGACAGCAACAGGTTTGGTTTTTAATGAGGTAGTCTTTGCATCTATGTAGTAGGCTGGAAGTTTCTAGGTAATAGGACTGGTTTTATCTTTTATACTGTATTAACTATACTATACTCTACATGTATTCCTATACTATATTCCTATATTATGTGACACAGAGAGAGCATACAATTGTCTATGTTCTAGACAATGATAATAGGAGACTTCATGAATCTTCGTTTGTAAGTAAAAACATTCTTTAACACTATGATGGTCTGTAATAATAATACTGACACTCAAAAATCCAGAAATATTAATAGAAACCAATGAATTTTTACAGCAGACACTTTGAATCTCAAGCTATAAATATATCACATGTATATTTCCTAGTGGCTTTAGGCTTGATATTTTTCTAAATTTGTTATTATGCTGACGTTTTAAGAAAATGTCTCAATAAGCACTGTGAATATAATCAGCCATTGTACTCATCAAATCCTTACTAGGAGGCACCTATTTTTACCTTGCACTTGCTATTATGATAGGACCTGAGGCAACAAAGATGAGTAATTCATGGATTTTGCCTTCCCTGAACTCACAGACTAGTTTAATGATGGGGAGTGAGAAAATAATTTTTTAAAAATTTCCTTTAAATGGTCAGTCTTCTCTACTACATTCCACCCAGTGCCTACCTAGGCACTCCAGGGCTTGTGGAATAAATGAACAAATCTCAGGGAGCACCAAGGATGAATGGATCTTAACCTTGGGAGAAAGAGAAAGGCAAGGCAGTTTTTAAGAACAAAATGTGTTCACTTGCTCAGAGACAAAGGAGATGAAAGGGGGATTCCAGGCAGAGGGGATGTCAAAAGAACAAGAGCACAAAAATAAGAAACAGCATGGCATTTTGAAGAAACTGCAAGTTTTTGGTATAGAGTGAGCACAGAGTATAAGGTAAAAGTAGTTGAAGATGAAGCTAAAAGGGACCTTTATGCCTGGTAAAGTAGTTAGAATTTTACTCTATTGGCAGTGGGGAAGGGGAGAATGCTCATTGCAGGATTTTAAGGTCAGAGGTGTGTGTGTGTATATGTATGTATATATTTCTTTTTTTTCTCAACTTTTAACTTTATTTTAATAGTTATACCATAAAAAGTTTGGAAAATAAAATTTTTTTAAATCATTCATAATTCTCATTTCCAGGTTTTCACATTCTGTCATTATAAAGTTGTATTTATGCTGTATGGAGAATTTTATATTTAATTTTATTCACTTAACACACCACAAGGGTTTCTCATGTGAATACTAGTCTTCACAACCACTTTTCTTAATGGCTGATGAAGATGATCCATAATACATCTAACGATGCCCCTATCGTTGACATTTTCTATTTACTTCTGAATCTTTACTTAGCCTTGCAAATCTGGGAAAGACGAAATAGTTTTCAAGAAAAGGTGTTTACTTTTTCATATTATAAATAATGCTGCAAGTAAACACTTTTGCTCACTTTTCCGTATTTTGGATCTTTTTTCCCTAGGATAAAATCCCAGAAACAGAATTACTGTGTCAGTATTATAATATTTTTATGGTTCTGAATAGATAACTTCCACCAAATGCTTTCTAAGAGGGTTCTCTATTTCACATTGCTACCTATAATACATGAGAATATGTTCTGACTTATTTTTTATGTCTTATGAGACTTATTTCTCTTATTAAATATTATCCAAGAACAATATAAGTTCTCTGTAGAAAAATAAGTAAGAAAAATGAAAAATGAAAAAAAAGTCACACATAGTTCTACCACTTAGATGTATTACTGTTAACATCGTGGACATGCTGCAGATGTATATGCAATCTTCTAAACAATTATGTGTGTGTGTGTGCACACGCGAACAGTTTTAACCTGATATTCTATTCACTTAACATGTTACCATCACCCTTCAGGTTTAAGAACTACATTTAGGTCATTTCCACTTCTTTTTGTAGAAAAATAAAAATCACAACAAACACCCTTGTAATAGAATCTTGTGCATACCCTTAAATATTCCTTAAGATAAATTGATCAACGAATGTGCAGTTTAGAAAGTGTTTTGATACAGACCACCTTCAGAAAAGTTTTACTAATGTCATCATCTTAAAAGTCAAGTTAATTTAATTGGAGAATGTTTTTTATATTTCTTTTTTCCCCATATGTGTATGTGTTCCTTTGTTCCTTCTTTGTGAATAATCAATTCATATATTTTGTCCAAGACTTGTATTTTAGAATGATTACCCTGAAAATCTTTATAGGAATAGCTGATGACAGAAGGACCGACAGCAGAGAAACAAATAAGGATGCAGTGGCATAGACTACGTGACAGATGATGAAGACTTGAGCTAATAGGGCAGTGGGAAAAGAGGAAGCGTTTATTTACAGATATAAAAAAGGCAACTGTGATCTAATGCTAAGTTAAAAAAAGTTGCTATGTTGAATAAGATTCCATTTTTATCTTTAGAATAAAGAGGTATACACACACATACCTATTATTCAGGAATATAAAAAGACTCACATTCGTACATGGGCATAATATACTTATCGCTATTGTTATATTAGATGATAAGATTATAGATAAGTTTTGTTTTCTTTTTTACAGTTTTTCTCTATTTTCTGGATTTGTGCAGTAAGCAGAGATATTTTATTATCAGAACAAAACTGTTATTTTCAAAGATACGAACTAAGTAAAGCAGACAGGAATTAGTTACTTACTAGACATAAGATGAGCGGCTTTGAGCACTAGTTAAGACTGATACCCAGGTTCTGGTCTGAAGAAAACCCTGTGGAGCAGTTTTAATCTGCACACATGCGGTCACCATGGGTCAACAAGAGCATGGAAGAAAAAAAAAAAAAAAAAAGACAGGGAAATATAACCTAGTCCCTGCCCCCAAGTAAGAGAACAGATATTGAGTGAACACATGGGAAAGTTTTATGACTGCAATACTTAAAAAATGTCCATAGGAAGATGAGAAGGGAGAGATTAATTCTAGCCAGAAAAATGGGAAGGTTGAGATGCTACATACTTGTGTGGGGCAATTAGTTAGGGTAAGGGAGAAAAAAGAGGAATAAAGACTTATTTTAGACACACTGGGTGTGAGGTACCTATGCATCATCCAAATGGAGATATCTAATGAACAGCTGAAAATATGAGATTGGAAGTTAGGAGAGAGGTCTGGATGGAGATGGAGACAAGTAGAAGCTACACTCATGGGTGTGGATGAAGTTGCCCCATAAAGGTATGAAGAGTGAAAAAAGGGACTGGAAAAAATACCAACATTTAAAGAGCAAGCAGACAAAGAGACGCTAGCAAGGATATTGAGAACGAACAATCAAAAAGAATAAAGAGAGTTGTGTCACAGAAGTCAACGAATGCAGAGTTTCTGGGAGGTTTTTAAAGAGGTGAAGTAAGACAGGGATTGAAAAGGGCCAATGATTTGGATAATTGTTATTAGTGGCTTTACTAGAGTAGTTTAAATGAGGTGGTGAATGCAAATGTAGATGGGGGAGGGTGTTGAGAAGTGAGTGATTGAATGTTTGAGGAAGTGAAGATAACGAAACTACTTTAATAGGCCTAGATGTGAAAAGGAGAAAGAGAAGGAAGTAAGCAGAAGGGGATAAGAAGTCAGGGAAGAATGCAGACAAGGGGAAGGAGCACGGAGAAGGAGAGGCTGAAGATAGGGAAAGGAGGATAATTGACAGCACTGAGCTTGGAATAGTCTCCTCCTCACCCTCAAGCCTGCGTCATGCCTACTCTCATCCTCCAGATCTCAACTTATATGTCGCTTTCTCCATGAAGCCTGCTCTGAGCCCCTAAGACTATTTTAGGTACCTCTGCTATGTGTTGCACAATGCTCTGTATTTTGCCTATTATAGCATCCATTACATTTTGTTGCATTTACTTGGTTAATAGTCTGTCTTCCCCAGTGAAGGTAGTAGTAAATGTAGTATAACTGTCTTGTTCACCACTATATTCTCAATTGCTAGCCTGGCACAGTTGATGCTCAGTAACATTTTATTGAATAAATCACAGAGTGGGAGGTAAGGAATGAGAAAAGTTAGTTCTAGGTTTGAGGAAGCCCTCAAAATAATAGTAATTATATTAATAACAGCAGATGACATTCATTGTGCATGTATAACATGGTAAGTAACGTACAAAGTCCTTTACACTGATTATCTCATTTAATGTATACCATAAACCTTCAAAATGTGTACAATTATCCATACTTGAAAGTTAAAGAAACATGCTTAGGCAATTAAATAACTTGCCCAATGTCACACAGGTAGAAAGAACAGTTATTAAATATTTACATAAACCCAAAGATTTGAAAGTAGCAATCTGAGGAGTTACAAAACTAGCATCTTCTGAGTGAAAAAGGAGGAGCAAAGATAAGCCTTGAGTAGAGCACTCTAGAATACACTGAGCATCTGAGAAGAATGATACAGGAGAGGAAGCTAAGCAGAAAAAAATATTCCTATACAATATTAAGGGCTAAGTTTGAGGTGCAAATCATTAAATTATAGCACCAAGTTACACAAAAATAAGAGTACCAAATAAAAGCGTTCATTATTAATTTAGTTACGTGAGGTTCTGATCTAAATTTTAAAGCAATCATTTATCTTCCATTGAGTGCCAGACACAATACTTGGCCCTTTTATATACATTCTATTAGGAGAAGATATTATTTCCATTTTGTAATGAGGAAACGGAGGTTCTGAAAGGTTAAATCACTTGACCAAAGTCACACAGATGGTAAACTGTAAAGACAGAACCTGTTCTTGGGCCTCTGACTCAACACTTAATGTTTTTTCACTGAACTACACCAAACTTCTAGGAGGTGAATCAAGCACATATGCAAGTCAGCAGCGAACTAGCTAACTGACAAACGATCTATGACCATCAAACTACAAGACCATCTCTATGTTTGGGGATGTTAATGAATATGGCTGGAGAATTAAGAATAATTTTGGAGTCTTTTTGTTTTTTTTTAAATCACTAAATTAGCTGAGATTCAGTTTCTATCAGTAGGAGTAAGTTTTAACTGAAAATTTAGATACGTGAAAAGTTAATAAAGCATTTGTATTAGTTTCAAAGTAAGAAAACAGAAATGGTCATATAGTAACCTTTTTCTTATACTTTGCATATAAAATCAGAGATGTGCATCAATTTGAGAAAACAATCATTTTATCAATAAGAAAAATAATGAATTTTATCAATAAAAACAAAAAATATTATTTTACTTGTCTAAGCCACAAATGGCTGAGGGGTAAACACTCAGGGACACTCTATTTGAAAGAAAGCTTGATCTATAACCTAAAAATTAGAGGGAACTAACTTTCCATGATATCTTATTGAGCTCTACATTTTTTCTTCTGCTTAAAAAAAGAAGAGGTCCTTTAAACTATATGGGCATGCTTTGAACCAGTAATTCCTTATTCAGTGGTCACTGGCTGCTGATGCCGTGGAAATATGGAAGTGAGATATTGGGTTGGCAGAGGAAGAAACAGTTATTTGAAATACCTGAGGTCAAATGATGAGAATGTGAAACCAACTGGCAGAGGAATTTAGAAAAATGAATTTAAAACAATATAAAGAAAGTAGCTGTCGGAACGAAAAAGGTAAAGCTAGCTATTAAACAAATCTAGCAGTCTTAATATCAATAAGTGGTGGCAAGTATCCTCAAATTTAATCAAGTAAAAGATTCTTGGCATGAAATATTTTCTACTATTTATATTTGTGGGGTTTCCTTGCCTCATTTCCAAATAGTAAGTAAAGATAGCCCTTCCTGAATATAAAGGTTTCCCAAAGCTAATGAAGAAATATAATTTTCAAAGGTTTAATAGGAGTTCTTTTAAGCCATCAATGTACATGTGTTTCAGTGATAAACAGCAGATAACAGATTTTCACAAAATAATCCACACTAAAGGTTTTTTTTTAAAAGGTTAGTTTTAAAAAACAAAATTCAAATCAACAAAAAATTTTTACCAAAAGGAACAGAGGAACATTTTCTCATGGATGGAGAAATGATTAAAAAACAGTAGGTCACAGTTACCTCTGCCCATGCTTTGAGAACAGCCAGCTTTTCCATAGTTGTGGCGCTCTCTCGGTAGAGCTGGCTGGAAGATCCTTTTCCGGCCTGAACTTTGTCCAAAGAAGAAACCAGCAGATTGTGTACTCGACGGAGGTCATTGAGATCACTCACAACTCCACTTCCAATCCATGTACTACATACCTAGCCAAAGACAAATTAAAAAAAAAAAAAAAAATTGTATATAAACAAAAAAGTAACATTGTATATTTGAAAATGGAAAAGAGATGCTTTTCTTTCTTAGGGGAATAAAAACAAAACAAAACATCCCAATACTATGCTTTTTTTTTTAAATGACCAATCAGCAGTGAGCACTCTACAATCGAAGTGTAAGGATTTTAATTGCATTCCTATGTGTAAAAACAAAAGAACACACACTTATCATGTTTCCATTGTCTAATTTAACAAAAATTTTAACAGAAAAAGTTCCTCCCCAAATCAGTTTAGTTGTGAATAATTCTTAAATGCAACAAAATTTCTGAATACTTGCCACAGGCAAAGGGTTACACGAGGTGTTATGGAAGACTTTTGAGAGGTCACAGCCTTGAAAACCCTATGGAGTAATTCTACTCTGCACACGAGGTTGCCATGAGTCAGAATCAACTTAGTGGCAACTAAAAACAACAGCACACACACACACACACACACACACACACACACAAAGCACAGGGATAAAACGTAGAACCTGCCCTCAAGTAAAAGAACAAATATTGAGTGAACACATGGAAAAGTTTTATGACTGCCGTAGTAAAAAAATGTCCAGGGGAAGGTAAAGAAGGGAGAGATTAATTCCAGCAAAAGAAATGGGAAGGTTTAGGTACTAGCTGTTTGTGTGTACAGACATGGAGGAGTTACATGCAGAAGAGATGAGATTAGAAAAGTTAGGATCAAATTATGGTAGAATTTAAATTCCATGTGAACTGAATTCAGACTCCGTTCTGCAGGCAATCATGAGTTACCAAGGCTCTGAGCAGGGGGATGGTATTATAAGAACTGTGCTTTGAAAGTATTGCTCCAGTACTTATAGACAGGAAGGGATGTATACGGACTGTGCGCAACGCGTTAAGTGACTATTATACTGCTACGGATCAGAGATGATATGCATCAAGCTGGGAATAGAATGAAAAAAGAGAGGCATCTGAGACAGATTTGGAGTTAGAAATCACAGGATTTTGAAGCCAATTAGATATTTTGAAGGAGTGGGGGCAGGGAGATACAAAAGGAGTGAGGAATCCAAAATTGCCAAATTTTGATTGCCAAACCTTTTAAGTTAGCTGAATAGAAGGACTGTTACACTGTTGCTTAGAAAAGGAAAATCAAAAGGAAATGAGAAGGTAAAGAGCATGATTTTGATTGTGAATATTTTGACATGTTGAGTTCAAAGTGACAGTAATACATTCATAGTGAGACATTCAGCAGGCAGGTGGAAACCTGGGTCTGGAATTCAGATGCAAGGTCAAGGGTAACTATGTAGAGTTGGGAAACCTCCCAGCAAAGGTAATAAAGTAAAGCAATAGTGCTAGGTTCAAGGATTGAGGGGAAAAAAAGCTTTAAGGACTGAACACAGGGAAAATAGTTATACTTAAGGGACAAGTGGAATAAGAATAAGCAATGAAAGAAATTGAAAAGAAAAAGCCAGAAAAGCAAACAGAAAATCAGGCAAGTATGGTGATTATTAGAACCAAGAAAAGATTGTCAAGAAGGCAAGAGTGGTCTGATTGCCAACTCTAACCAATAATAACCCTCACTTTCTTATATGAAACTGTTGGGCTGGCAAGTGTTTTACAATTCCCAGCTTTTTGGCAAAAGGTAATAAGGTACATAAATCTCATTAAGGAATACTGCAAACAAGATGTGTGGCAATGCCTCATAATTAATGCATGAACATTTCTGTAATGAAATATATTAAGAGGAACACTAAGAGAGATTAATCAATGCTAGAGTCTCAGCTTCCGGTCAGGATCAAATGAGACCAGGTCAGCTCAGGTTTTGTAGCCAAGTGTACCATGAAAAAACTTTTGGTTTTCAGGGCATTTGGATTTCAAATCATGCTTAATGGACTGGCGTTCCCATATTTAAAACTCTTAAAAGTTGAGAACATTTATATAAACTATTTTATTCTCTTATAATCTTAGTTTCAAAATGTTCAACTTCATAAACTACAGTTAATAAAAATTATTAAGGACATCTCTTAACTGATTATTATCAATTAAAACATACTGATGGCAAAATAGGGTGCCAGCCAAAACAAAGCTGAAAATACAATAAAATTTAAAGTGAAAAGAGATGAAATGCAAGTCAGGAAAGAAAGAGGTGTTATTCCTGAAGAAACTAAATATATTGGAGAGATCAGATAAATATTTCTGTAAAATTTGGCAGAAATGTAACAGTAAAAGTTGGGGAAGATAGTAAAAGATGCAGGATTTGGCCCTAAATTTGCATTGCAAAAACCTAAGTACTTTCGCCACTTTAAAGAAACTGAAATTGCAAATTGCAGCTAACACACTACGGTTTGGTTTATGAAGCCAAAGCAGCACTGTATCGACAAAATCATATTCAAAAAAGATGTTTGCCCTACATCAAAAGATTGGTGAATGAATAAACATTTATAAATTTTAAGCTGAAATAAAATACTCAAGGCACACATTATCTTTATGATTGACTTTAAGTTTTTTTTTTTTAATGAACCTATTGATTACTGTTTCCAATTGTGTGACGCTGAGGGTCTCTACTGTAATTCCTAAGAATCACCCTGATTTGAAGGTTTCTCCTTGTAAATTCTAGTTTATTTTAGCACACATGTTGGGATACCATGTTTCATTATCTGCTCAGAGTCAACTCCTTATTTTCCCATAATGCAAGGAACTTGCAGCCCTCTGCGCCACCTGTTTCAAAAACAGGTTTCCTTCCAGGAAGAGAAGGAAAGGAAGCTACAAATTTAAGCCTGCCACTAGAAAAGAATGTTCTTATAGAAAAAGAAGCTGAAGCCAATAAGGAAATAAGAGGTTTAAGGCAAATTCAATAACAGGAAAATCTTCATACCACTCATTCACAAGAATTCTAATAGACTTAACTTTTCTAATGATAAGGAGCTTTACAGAAGGTTTTGTCTGTTTAAACACTGCTCTGAAACATTATCATGACATTTATCTACACATGACTGTCATGGGTCCCTGCTGGCACAGTGGTTAAGTGTTAGGCTGCTAACCAAAAGGTTGGCACTTCAAATCCACCAGCCACCCCTTGGAAATCCTGCCGGGCAGTTCTCCTCTGTTCTATAAGTCAGAATTGACTCAAGGGCAGTGGGTTATTTTTTATGGTTTAATGATTTTTACAGTTTGTATGTCAATATTCCAAAACAAATTGCATATTCTAATCCCACAGTTTGTATTTCAAGTACCATAATCCTACAACGTAGCTCTAAAACAAGGCTCCCTTTTAGGTCTCTGGTCTGCTCTTGCTGGAAGGAATTCATTTCTCTAAAGGCCATAATTAAGGCAGCAGCCTTCAGTGAAATAAATCTTAACAACAGAAGGAAGAGGCAAATCCATTCAGCCACAGAAAGGAAAAAGTAACAATTTCAAACCAATATCTGCCTGTAGGTCACATGAGGTTTGACCATGGATTCTAAGCAAAAAACACCGATCACAACGCTGTACTCCAGAAAACTGGGAAGGAAAGAGCTGCTTATTTTCTGTCCTTATATAAGCAGAATGTGGTTTTCTGAAAGATTACAGTTTAATGCATGAACTTTTTCAGGATGAGGCATATGAAAAAGAGGAACCTATTAAAGGTGTCAAAGCATAAGTGTTTTTGATGGTTTTATGACTCTACAGATACAATAAAGTGAGGCTAATCCTGTGGGATTCATTTTGCAATGGAATTTCCATACTGTGAAATTCTGTTTGAAATAACTTAACACCTAGAAACTACTAGAATTTTTACAACCTCTGGTCAAAAAAAAAAAAAAAACTTTTATTAATTATAATTATTATACAGTCTTTAATTATTACAGATTTTGAGATTTTACTTTTATTTTAGCCTCTCTTACGATTTTCCTATGTCTGTTTACCTCTGGATAATATAAGAGCTATGTACTCCAAAGTCATGTCCTTAGCTATGACAAAAAAAGAACTCTGATTAGCAGTTACTACTTCATCATATGATACATAATAAAAAAGGAAACTGCCATTGTTGTATTTCCAAGATAAAAATAAATATTATTTGCTTTTTCATGTTGTCTTTCTTGGAAGTGAAATTTTAAGATATCTATGTCAACACTATTTTTCTTACCTGGCAAGCTTTTGCTATTATGTCTGATGGAGTATCTTGTGAAAAAGCTGGTCTTAGAGCTGCTCCCACCTAGAACAATGAATACGAGGATTTCATTTTTAAAGATAATATTCATGAAGCTTATTTTGGTCTGGAGATGAAAATACACAAAACACATCTCTTTTCCTCTCCTTTTCATCACCTCTCCCTTACCTCTCTTTTCAGTTACAATAAAGTTAACCACACCATTTTTATTTTGCTTTCCAGGAGGTTATCAGTATCAAATCTATATGAATACTATACCAAATTGACAATTAACCTTGTGTCTTTTCCTTTGTTTTTAATAGTAAAGATTTTTCCAACAAAACCATGTTACCAGAGGTAATACAAAATTGCTATTCTACCTCTCAGTTGTTTTTTTTTTTCCTTAATATATTTATAATAGCATTTACCTCAGGAGTGAATCATATACAACTGGGATCAATTCCTTTAAGTAACTGAGTAGTACTAAAACTTCACAATCACTAAAAAACCATAGAGATG
The DNA here is from genome assembly GCF_024166365.1 of Elephas maximus indicus. Lineage (NCBI taxonomy): Eukaryota > Metazoa > Chordata > Mammalia > Proboscidea > Elephantidae > Elephas > Elephas maximus. Next base: position 27,329,569 of record NC_064844.1, on the reverse strand, counting down.
ATTTTTACCTCAAAGAGTGATGATTTAAGAGAAGATTGCTCAAGAAATAAAAATGTACGTACCGCTGTGAAGGAATACGCGCTTTAGATTGAAATAAGCCAACATCAGTCATGGACTTTTAATTGTATTAGTAGATTTAATATCTATGAGTTGAATAAAGGAATTACTTGTTGCCATCAAGTTGACTCTGACTTACAGTAGCCCTTATAGGGCAGGGCAGAACTGCCCCATAGGGTTGCCAAGGCTGTAAATCTTTACAGAAGCAGACTACCACATCTTTCTCCCTACCGACCTTCTGGTTAGCAGCTGAATGCTTAACTACTGTGCCACCAGGGCTCCGTAATAAAGGAATTAGATGCAGTCAACTCCTAAGTTGAGATTTCTTCCCTTCACTAGTGATCTGGTCAAGTAAGGCATATCAACAGCCATGGGAAAATGGATCAAGAGTCCCTCTCTCTGGCTAAAAATGCATGGCAACTAATCCCAATACAGGAGTCTGTATTGGATCCTGTACTGAAGGAGAAAGAATACCATCAAAGACATTACTGGGTAGACTAACAAAACTGAAATATGATAAAAAAAAAAAAAAATTTTTTTTTTTTTATGATAGATTATATAAAATCAATATATCAATGTTGAATTTCCTAAAGTTGATAACTGCCCTGTGGTTATATAAGAGAATTTCTCATTGTTTGGAAATACAGACTAAGGTGTTTAAGGGTGAAGGTACCTGTAAAAAGTTAATTCACTCTTAAATGGTTTAAGAAAAAAAAGGGTGTGTGCATATGTGTGTAGAGGGAATGTCAATGTTAAAACACATAGGGCATAATTAACAATTGGTGAATCTGGGTAAAGGGTATAATAGCTTTTTGTACTATTCTTACCACTTTTCTGTAAGGTTGAAATTATTTCTAAAAAAAAAAAAGTTCCTCATTCTGAAGGTTGGGTATTTGGGAGCAAACAATTACATATAGGTTTTCTATAGTCACCTGGGCTAGACGCTATAACTTCCTCACCAATACTTATGATGAAAACACAACATATTATCCACATCTGTTATGTTGTGTATGTCTGAGCAAAACTTTTAGGTAAGCTTTTAGTGTGTCTGGAGCCAAGACTTTGGCATAAGCACAGCAAAAAAAAAAGTTTCATTATTTTTTTCCTTGTGAATATAATTTTTTTTTCCTTTACATAATCTTCCATTGCTAGGATTAGATTTATTGCCTCATTTGAATAACATAAATACAGCTATAAATCCCAGGAGAAACAAGCATATTTCAGTTTAGAGTGAAATAAAAAATCTTCTGAAAGTATCTAATTCTACAGCAAATATATTACCTACTGTTATTAAAAGTTAATTTATCTTTTAGTATGCTAGGGGCAACTGCTTTTTATTTTTAAAAATGTTCAAGTGTTGACATATAAAAATAATAACTGCAAATCCACAACACTCTTTTGAATGTTCCTTTTATCTTTTCAGCAGCATAGATAACCAGGTAAACACAAGACTGGGAAGCTAGGTTGGAATTTCTATTCTAGTTTTATCACTAATAAGCTGTCAAAACTTAAAAATAGTGACAACAGTTTTACATCATTGTCTCTTCAACTGTGGGTTGACTGAAATTGTTTGACAGACAATGTGACTGAAGATATGTGTCCCACATGAATAAGTAGACTGCGGTGCCAAATACATTCTTCAAGGGAGTCTTTACTCCTTTAATGGTCACTCAAAAGATCAACTTTAAGTTTCTAAATAAATACAGTGCCTCACATTAGCTTGATATTGCTCCAGAATCACATGACCTGGAAATTCTGGCTCAGGCACAGAAGCAAACTTCTTGATAATGTCTTCAAGTGCTTGGAGACCAGCCATCCGCAGCTGGTTGCTATGGTCAGTTGCAGCCATGAATGCCATGCGAATCAGGTCAGAGAGATGAAGTACTAACAGGTCATCTAAAAATAAAAACAGAGGCAACAGAAAAAGTTTTCCAAAAATAAGTATAATAACATAAAAATATGAAACTCTAAACAAATTTCTAATAAAAGCTTTTTTGATCCATATATTTTGCTGTGTTTAAAAATAACAAAGATATACTTTCAAGAAAACTTTCATATTAATCTTTTAAGAACACTAGCAAACCTTTGTACAATATGGCAACACAGATGAAGTTACAGGATACAAAGTGACATTTGAAGTAAAATAATTAACTTTCCCCAAACTAGTTTGTAATTCCTAGTTGGTAGATTTTTTTTTCTACAAAAGATCAGATAGTAAGTATTTCTGGCTTTGCAGGCCATATGGCTTCTGTCACAACTACTCAACTCTACTGCTGTAGTATGAAAGCAGCCATGGACAATTCATATACAAATGATTATGGCTATGTTTCAATAAAACTTTATATAGAAAGGGGAAATGTCTTTTTTTTTTTAGTAAAGGGTGTACTGGATCTGTCCTAACAAGCTGAAAAGCAGGCCTTGAAACAATTCAAAGTAATTTAATCATATCCCAGTACAAGGTTCAACAGTTCTTAAAGGAATAAAACAAAATCTAGCATAAACATCCTAACATGTGCAACGTCTGACACCTAATAAAAAATTACAGGAATGAAAAGAATTAGAAAAATATGTCTCATAATGAGGAGGAAAAAAAATCAATGAACAGAAAAAGAACCAGAAATGAACCTATAACAGAATTAGCAGTGACCTTAAAACAGCTATTAGAAATGTATTCTGTACGTTCAAGAAGGAAAAGCAAAAGCATGAATGCAGTGGGAGACAAATCAAAGTTAGAAAAGATGCAAATGAGACTGCTAAAGATAAAAAAAAATATGAAATAACAATACACTGGATAAGATTAATAGTGATTCGATACTGAAGAAGAAAAGATCAGTGAACTTAAAGAAACAGCAACAGAAATTATCTAAAGAATTTATCAAGCTCAGGGAACTTGAGTTTTTCAGGAGGCTGTAAGACTCTTATTTTTTGATTTCCCTATCTGAGTTGATATCTGGTTTCTCTGCTCTGTGTTCAAGTATTGTGTTCATATCTGATATTATTGATTTTCTAACCAGAGAATTCCCTTTAGTATTTCTCGTAGTTTTGGTTTGGTTTTTGTAAATTCCCTAAGCTTGTGTTTATCTGTAAATGTCTTAATTTCACCTTCATATTTGAGAGACAGTGTGGCTGGATATATCATTCTTGGCTGACAACTTTTCTCTCTCAATGATCTATATACATCATCCCATTGCCTTCTTGCCTGCATGGTTTCTGCCAAGTAGTCCGAACTTATTGATACTCCTTTGCCTTTTCGCTTATCCCTGGTTGCTCTTCAGATTTTCTCTTTATCTTTGGTTTTGGCAAGTTTGATGATAATATGTCTCGGTGACTTTCTTTTGGGATCTACCTTGTATGAGGTTTGATGACCACCCTGGATAGATATCCTTTCATCTTTCACGATGTCAGGGAATTTTTCTGCCAACAAATCTCTAACAATTCTCTCTGTATTTTCTGTTATCCCTCCCTGTTCTGTTATTCCAATCGCTTGCAAGTTATTTTTTTTGATACAGTCTCACATGATTTTTAGGGTGCCTTCATTTTTTAAAACTCTTTTATCTGGTTTTTCTTCAAATATATTGATGCCAAATGTGTTATCCTCCATCTCCCCAATTCTGAATTCCAGTTCCTCAATTCTGCTCCTCTGACTTTCTACTGAGTTGTCTAATTCTGTTAATTTTATTGTTAATCTTCTGAATTTCTGAATGCTGTCTCTCTATGGATTCTAGCAGCTTATTAAATTTTTCATTATGTTCTTGATTAATCTTTTTAATTTCATCTGCTTTCTCTGTGTGTTCCTTGGCTTTTTCTGTTTGTTGCCTGATCTCGTTCCTCCTGTCATTCCTGATGTCGTGAAGAGTTCTGTATATTAATCTTTTGTATTCCACATCTGGTAACTCCAGGAATACATCTTCATCCGGGAGAGTCCCTGACTATCTGTTTTGGGAGTCTGTTGAAGCAATCCTGGTCTGCTTCTTTATGCAATTTGACATTGACTGCTGTCTCTGAGCCATCTGTAAGTTATTGTAATAATTTATTTTATGTTTGCTCACTGTATCCTAGCTTCTTGCTTAGTTTTGTTTTGTGTTTTAGGCTATTAGAGTGAGCTAACTTGATTATTGGAGGCTTTGAAGCACTAATGTCCTCTTACTAGATGGCTAGAGCTGTTACCAGGTTTATGAGCCAACGAGTCTATTCACTATTCTTGTATAGATTCAGCTCAGGTGTCCTGATACTCGGTCACCTAGTGTGTGGTGTAGGCTCTCATCTACTATCTTAGAGGAGCAGTGGTCATGGTTGTGTGCACTGGTTTCTGCTAGTGGCAGGGGGTCACACTCTGAGGACAGTACAGTGCTGACAGCCTTCCCCCAAGTGTCAGTGAGGAAGGAGTGTCTGTTCTCTAGAGCACTCTGGTGGATGGGTTCTGCAGCTGTACCTTAGGCACTCAATGCATATACCTGTAAAGACTGGTAGGCACCACTATCCTCGGAACCCTTTCGCAGGTGGCTAGTTGGTGTGGATGGAGCCTTGAGACCTCAGGTCCCTCCTGTGGGTAGGTGAGGGCCCTATTTAATAGGCAGAGCAGTATCAGGCCTGCAAAACCTGCCTCTCCACCGCACAGCTGAAACAATTACAGTCAGACCTCTAAAGATTTGCCCTTGCAAAATAATAGCCACCTGGATCCATGTAGGGGTGAAAGCCAAAGTCTGTGGCTCACTTAAGCCTGGACTGGAGCTGCTTCTGCTCTGAGCTTCCAGATTAGGGGAGTCGGGAAGTATTTCTCCCATTTGTTAATTCGTTTCTTCTCCCAGGCCAGGAGAATGGCTCAGAGAGAGCACAGCAGGTTCTATTTCAGGCCCAGGGAAATCAACTGTTAATGAAGCAGGCTGGGGCAGAGGGGGGAGGGATCAGATAGACAGGAGTACTTTCAAAAGAAGGAACTATTAGATTCACAAGGTATATTAGACAAAATCTGAGCTAAAACATCACTCTATTTTATCTCAGATTCCAGAGGCGTGTGTAGCCTGTGTGCGGTGGCTGGGTCCTTGCCGAGATTGCCCCGGGGAGTTAGGGCTGCATCCCACGTTTGCCTTCTTTCACTGAAACAGCTTTGTCCTAAACTCCACAGCCCGTCCTGTGGCCGTCACACCAGGTGGCCGGGGTGCTGGCACTTCGTTTGCCTTCTTTCGCTGAAGCAGCCACTTCCTAAATGCCACGGCTAGTCCCGCTGCAGACACGCCACAGGATCAGGGGTGCGTTGCTTTGCTTGCCTTCTTTTACTGAAGCTGCCATGTCTCAGGAAACTACAATCAGCCCCGCCACCGTCTGCCAAAGAACGGCGCCAAGGAACTGAGGCGCTGTGCGGGCTCGGCAACTCGTTGCTGCTTCTGCGCTCTCACCCTCCCCCGTCGCTCAGACTGATTCCTTAATTCTGCGTTTGATGCTCAGAGTTCACAGACTGTCATATATGTAATCAATTCACTTGTTTTTTTGGGTCTTTGTCGAAAGAGGGTTCAGAGGAAGCTTGTGACTAGTTCGCTGTCTTGGCCCCACCTCTGCCCCAAATCATCTGTAAGACTCTTAAAGTCTTTTTGAAGCAGTGGAAATGCTATGGCTCAGAAACAAACAGCTGATTCCCAAGTAGCTACTATTTACACAGGCTGTGTTGTTGTCGTCAAGATTACAAATTTACAAACTTTCCATTTTTCGGGTGCTTGCCTAAAATACTGCTTTTAGAATCTTAAATTTAAAAGGAATATCTTTCGGTTTGGGGGTAGGGGCAAGGAGAAGGGGGGAAAAATCTAGCTAAAAGTCCTCAGTGCTTCCTCACATAACTGAGGAAGGAAAAAATGCACCATCAATAAAACCAGCTATAATAAACTACTGCTAGAATTGGAGAGGAAATTTCCAAGGCAGAAGGAACTGAATTAAAAATGGCCTATTCACATTATGCGAGCCCATAATATATAAAATATTCTCCACAGTAATAAAAATACTCATTATTCCTATTGCACTCTGTCACCTAATTCATAAATCCTAAATTTTGTTTTGTTTTTAAGACTATATCAAGCTACCAAACCCCAAACTAGGCAACTGTCCCTGGAATGAGAATGCTGCTTTCTTCAATAATCAAAGTGCTGTAACTTCTTTACAAAATCTTTCCCTCAACCTTCCTCAAATCAAGACCTCTCTTTTTTCTAAATCCAAAGAGAAGAGCACCTGAAGGGATGAGAGTGGAAAAGGGTACTGGGCAATGATAAAGAATTAACATAACCACAGCGGCCAACTTGTCTGTCAGAATTTGAAAAGCTTAAAACAATAGGAAACTATATCTAAGGAGAGGGACAGCACGCTCTAACTGTTTCAATGGACAGTGAATGTGCGTGCCACAAATAAATAACAATTTACCCGAGGAAGCGATCTACCCAATACCATCCGTAGCCCACATAACAAATAAAAAACAATTATCATATGACACATTAAGGACCCCTGAGCCAAGAGACCGAGTTGTTAGAAAAACAAGATCACCCAATCATAATCTTAATTCTTTGTCTTTAGCCAATCATAGCCTGTAAGTATTTTACTCATAATAAATCGGCACCTGTCAAAGTGGTATAAAAAGCACTTATAGATCGCACTCCTTTGGATTTTGGTCTGTTAAAGCCTGAGTGCTTGCATCCAGGTTTCCATTTCGTTTTCTGATGTCACAATAAAAATCTCTGTTAAAGAAGGCTTTGGTGAAAGTTGTTTCTCCACGACGGCAGAAAGCCCAAAACGTGGAAGGATTTGGGGGCTGACAGAGGTTTATCACTTAAACCCTGCAGAGATGACATGGCCTAGTGGGGAGCTAGTAACTGGCTCTGCTGAGCTTGGGTAGCTCCATGCTATAGGCCACTGCAGTTGGTTGCAAAAGTCTTTGGAGCCCTGGTGACACAGTGGTTAAGAGATCAGCTGCTAACCAAAATGTCAGCAGTTCGAATCCACCAGCCGCTCCTTGGAAACCCTATAGGACACTTCCACTATGTCCCATAGGGTCGCTGTGAGTCAGAATCAACTCAACAGCGATAGGTTTTTTTTTTTTTTTTTAAGAGGTTTATTATATTCTGGGAGTAGTAGTTCCCTACAACTAAAGCTCAGTAGATAGGGAGATGAGGATGATGGCAGAAGAGCCTAGATAACACATTCATTGGTTCTATTGTTTCTCACATACCCTGCCATGATTGTTCAGAATCAGAATGGCAGGCAGAACAAAGTACATCAGGTGGGGGGAGCTGTTATATCAGCTTACCATGCAGCTGCAGATGTGAAATACCCTAGTAAATGACAGAGTATATGAGTTAATCCACCCCCCCAACACAAACTCTACCCACTTTGTGAGCAAATTCCAAATATGGAGAGCCTTCTCTTCTTTTGAGGATATATAAACAAATAAGCTTATTATGAAGAAATACAAGGGTGAAGATCCTAAAGATTCAGAGACTAGCTAACCTCTGAAAATAATGTTCTATATAAACTAGAATATTTAGAAAATCATTTGGTACCCTCAATAAAATGTAAAAAGTCATGGCTGCTATGGAATAAGCAGAGATAACCATAAAGAACGAGAAGGTTATAATGGAGGTGGAAGAAATATAGAAAATTATAGGAAAACTAAAAACACAAAAGCAGATTTAAGATCCACAAGGAGGCAGAAAAGAGTAAACAATTACCAATTATATACACAGAAAACTTGTGAGGATCTCTGAGAATGCAGGTAAAAGGACAACAAGATACACACACACACACACACACAAAAATAAAAACAGTTAAATACAAAGGAAAGAAAGCCAATCAAAGGTTTTTCACAATTCCTTAAATATGGTATGCGCATTTATGCTTCCATTGCTTTACAAATTCTCTTATTCCCTCTGCTTATAATAAAGCAGTATGGTAGTCAGAATAAGGGCCTCAAAGATGTTCATGCCCTAATCCCTGAAACCTGTAAGTATGTTATTTTACATGGTAAAAGGGACTTTGCAGAGGTGTTTAAGGCTGTGTATCCTGAGATGAAGAGATTATCCTATATTATCTGAGTCAGCCCAATCTAATCACTTTAGTCCTTAAAAGCAGAGAACCTTTGCTGGCTGAAGTGAGAGAGAGAAAGAGAGAGAGAAATGTGGCAACTGAAGAGGGATCACAGAAAACCAAAGATGCTAGCTTGGAGATAGAGGAAGGGAGCCAGAAGCCAAGGACCACGTTATGCAGAGGGAAAGACAACCCCTCTAGAGCTTCTGGAAGAGAATACAGCCCTGCCAACATCTTGATTTTAGCCCAGAGAGACACATGTTGGAATTCTGACCTACAGAACTATAAAATAATAAATTTGCACTGTTTAAGCCACTAAGCTGATAGTGATTATAGTAGCAATGGAAAACTAATACAGATTTTGGTTCCATAAGTGGAGTGCTGCTGTAAATACCCAAAACTGCAGAAGTAGCTTTGAAACTAGGAAGTGGGCAGAGGCTGGAAGAATTTTGAGGGGCATGATAGAAAAAGCCTACACTGCCTTAAATATACTTAATAGAAGAAATATGGATGCTAACAACTCTTTTAGCGAGGAGCATGTGGGGAAAACCTAAATTGTCTTAGAGAATACTTACCATGTACAAGACTGTCAGTAGGAGTGTAGACGTTAAAGGTGTTGCTGGTGAGGGCTCAGAAGGAAGTGAGGAACACACTACTGAAAATTAGAGGAAAAGGGATACTTACTATATAGTGGCAGAAAGCTTACTAGAATTGTATCCTGCAGTTATGTGGAAAGTAGAACTTGTAAATGGTGAAACTGGACCTTTGGGTGAAGAAGTTTCCAAGCACATTGTGGTGTAGGCTGGTTTCTTCTTGCTACTTTTATAACGTGTGAGAGGAAAGAGGTAAATTGAGGGGAAGACTGTTTAAAAAACAAAATAAAACCAGGAATTGAAGATTTCAGAAATTTTCAGCCTATACAGATTACAAGATGCTAAGATTGAGAGATTCACTGTAAGAAAGCTACTGTAGAGAAGAAGCTGAGGGTGTGCTTGTACAACCTTTTACTAATACCTCAGAACGAGGAAAAGGTCAGACCATTCAGGCACACGAGCTCTTTGAAGAGAATAAGGCTGTGACTCACAGATCCTCTCGATCAAATCAGAAAGCATCTAGAAAGCTCGGGAGCACTGCCCCTCAGCCATCTCAGCGGAAGCCAAAAAACGCAAATGAAATTATCTAGGAAAGATCTGTAGAAAAGCCTCTTGTCTAATAGCGTGAATCCCTGTGATATACATGGGAGGCTCAGAAGGTTTTCCAGAATTTACATCAGCAGAAACACTACCACCTTGGACTGAAAGAGAAGGAATATGAAATTAAAGATGACAGGCAGTCTCACAAAACACTACAGGCAGAAAACAGGCTTATACAACTACTCAACTACAAACAGATGTTCCCTTTCATGAAAAAGGAAATAGGATGGGAAGGGCAGCACCTTGAACCACAAATGACTAATTTCAGGCCTTAATATCTAATGGAAGTTGTCCAGCTGAACGTGAAAACTGCTTGGGACCAAAAACCCATTGCTGTCGAGTCAATTCCATAGAACTGCACCACAGGGTTTCCAAGGAGCAGCTGGTGGATTTGAACGGCTGACCTTTTTGGTCATAGAACACCTTAGCTCTCAACCACTATACCACCAGGGCTCCTGGCTTGGGGACCAGTGATTCCTATTTATATTTTCTGCCCTTTTGAATCAGAATGTCTATAACTTTTATCCTATGCCTGTCCCACCACTGTGTTTTAGGTGCAGATAACTTAGAATTGTGCCCCAGGATAAGCCAGACCTGATTTGGATGACTTAGAGGGTAAAATGTAGGACTTTTGAGATGATGAGATTTTGGACTTTAAAATGGTGCTGTAATAGGTTGAGACAACCTATTAAAACAACAACAATCTAATCAGAGAAGTTCTTCTCTACTATTTCAGCTTCTAACCAAAACCAAACCCACTGCTTCTGAGTTGAATCCAACTCATAGCTCTATAGAACAGAATAGAATTGCCCTACAGGGTTTCCAAGTCTATAAATCTTTAAGGAAGCAGACTGCCACATCTTTCCCCCACAGAGTGCCTGATGGGTTCGAACTGCGTACCTTTCGGTTAGCAGCCGAGCACTTAACCACTGTGCCACAAGGGCTCCTACTAGCCAACAATCCTTAGAGTTCTTAGACTTGTGGATTCATCTGCCTCAGTTGTTTTCCCCCTGTGACTGGGCATTGATTCTGTGTCTAATCTGCTCTTTTTAATAACTCAAAAGTGATTAGGTTTAGGACACACCCGACACTGATACAACCTCATTAACACCACAAAGAAACTCATTTCCAAACAGGATTACATTCACAGGTAGAGAGGTTAGAATTCCAACATATATTTTGGGAGAATACAATTCAATCCATAACACCTCGAGAGCCTAAAGGAACACAACTCTGATGACAACTTGATTTTGGCTTAGTGAGACTCATATTGGATTTACAAACTACAGAATTGTAAGGTAATAAATTTGTGATGATTTGTTACAGCACCAATGAAAAACTAATACAATCACCCTCTCCACTTCTGACTGTAAAACTTTTTCTCTGCCTTTAAAATCCAGCTTCAAAATCACCTCTTTTGTGACGTATCCCCTGGGTCTTCAGGAAATGAATTTCACTTTTTTTATTTTTCCAAATTACTCTATCATTTGAACATACCATAATTATCTGAATGATAAGTCAGACTCTCTGTCTTCTAGAGTAGTTCCTTAGGGATACAGACTATACTTTTTTTTTTCTTTGTATCCCTGATTGTAGCAAATAATAACCAAAATCAAACTCGTTGCCATCAAGTCAATTCCAACTCAATAGCGACCCTATAGGACAGAGTAGAACCACACCATAGGGTTTCCAAGGCTGTAATCTTTATGGGGAAACCCTGGTGTCACAGTGGCTGCTACTCTGTCTTATAGAGTTGCTATGAGTTGGAATCAACTCGATGGCAATGGGTTTGGTTTTTTTATGAAAGCAGACTGCCACATCTTTCTTCCAAGGAATAGTTGGTGCTTTGAACTGCTGCCTTTCAGTTAGCAGCTGAGCACTTAACCACAGCGCCACCAGGGCTCCTCATAGCAAATAACAGGATTCAGTAAATATTTGTTGAATACTGACATAAATGAACACACTGTGTTCATGACATATTGTGTTTTGCTGATACCCTATATTCAGATTCACATTTTATATATGAATACAACTGTTTTTTTGTTTGTCTAGTTATTTTTTTAAATTTATTTGTGAGCTCTGCTGCTTTGTATATAGAATAAAAATAATCTGGAAAGAATTTTTAATTTACAGACATATAATCTGTCTTTGGATATTTAAAAAAATGATAAGTGATGAAAAGAAAATAAAGTACAACTTCTCTAGTCTCTTCATCTGTAAGGTGAAGCTACTGGACTTGATGATCTCTTTGTAAATTTCCTATAATATCTGATCCAGGAGGTATGTGGTATAAAAAGCTTACAAAAGATAAGAAGCAATGAAGTATTTCACTAATGAATAGTTTTCACCTTTTCAAAAATACCTAATAGCATTTCTGAAATCTGAGAGTTCTAAATCTGCCTTAAAAAAAAAAAAGAAATCTGCCTTGGAATTCATGAATTCTGACATTCTCCATGGCTGGGATAGAAAGCTCACCTTAGCGTTTTGCTATCTCTTTTACACTGAAGGGCTAAAACTAGGACAATTTAACTGAGGAAACATACGTAAGCGCCGTCATTATCCCAGTGGCAAGTTATATTTACAAACATACACACACTTATCTTTGGACCACCTTCTTCACGTTATCTTCCAAATACGGATCAGAAGGTGGATGGACGGTATAGAGACAGGAGAGAAAACTAAGGTAAAAGGCAGGGAACTTAAAATAACTGAAAGGAATAGTTTAAAGCATGTCTTATAGTGGGAAAATATTCCAAACTTATAAAAATATATCAGGCAAAAGAAGTACTGGTTTTAAATTTACTTGTGGGGTTTCGTAGTTTTGCAGAACGTGCCATGGCAAGATCAAAGTGAGCCTGGTCTGCATTCTCACACAAATTGATGATTCGACACAGGCAGTCAGCAGCAAATACCCGAGTGGCCCAGCGAGGTGCCACAAAGGGCTTTGATTTATCTTCTTCACCTAGTGTGGTAAACATGGTATCATCATCCATCTCATCTTTCTTTTCAGATTCTTCATCTTTTCCACTACTTAAGAGAGTTGCAGCACTCATATCTGTAACAAAAATATAAGCATACTGTAACAATATCACACTTAGCAAAAAAGATGCTTTAGAGATAGCATTAATATTAAAAGACTTCTAATTAAAAAATGACTACATTCTCTTTCTCTAGAAAATAATACAATTCTCAAGTTTATTATTTTCTTAAACAAATACCAAGGGAAGAATAACATAATGCTAATTTATATTTTTCACTAGTTTTGTATACTATATTCAGCCACAGAGTAGCTTAGGATTTTATATATAAAAATTTAGTTTCAACTTAGCTATTTTCCAAAAACATATAGGAAATTCATTAGTTTGTAAGATAATTTAACCTTCAACATTTTTACAGGGATTTACAGGTTAAAAGGAAACCCTGGTGACATAGTGGTTAAGTGCTACAGTTGTTAACCAAGGGATCAGCAGTTCGAATCTGCCAGGTGCTCCCTGGAAACTCTATGGGGCAGTTCTACTCTGTTCTATAGGGTCGCTATGAGTCGGAATTGACTCAACGGCAGTGCGTTTTATAGATTAAAAATTATTAGCATATTTAAATGTAAACTCAAATTTATGGATATACACCCGCCCCCACATATCTGAAATAAAACCATTTTCATTACTTTAAGAACATATTTAGTATATTAAATACGTACCACTAGAAGCTGCCAGAACATCTTTACAAAGCATTAGCCAATGGGACAGTTTTTCTATTGCCAGAGATGAAAGCATATGCCCCAAAGTGTCATGAATATCAGAACATAATTTTCGATCTGTCTCTCGGTCTAGCATTCCAAAAAGAAGTCCTTCAAGACCAGTTTCTGTTACATTAACACCTTGGTGTCTGCAACGGATATCACTTCGAGAACTAACCCCAGGTGCAAAAGGATTGACATCTGAAAAGTAATATTTACAAATGAACATCTATAGGGTTTTGTTGTATACTATAGATAAAAATTATGGTAAGGCCATCTTAATTCACAACAGGAACAAAACCAGGCAGCCATATATGCATTTTGACATGGTCTGGTCTTCAATTTACATGTCTTTACGATTTTTAAAAAAATTTTTACTATGCTTTAAGTGCAAGTTTACAAATCAAGTCCGTCTCTCAGACAAAAATTTACATACACCTTGCTATATATACTCTAGTTGCTCTCCCCCTAATGAGACAGCACATTCCTTTGCACCCTCTATTTTCGTGTCCATTCAGCCAGCTTCCGACCCCCCCCCCCGCATTCTCATCTCCCCACCAGACAGGAGCTGCCCACATAGTCTCATGTGTCTGCTTGATCCAAGAAGCTCACTCCTCACCAGTATCATTTTCTATTCTATAGTCCAGCCCAATCCCTGTCGTGAAGAGTTGGCTTTGGGAATGGTGCCAGTCTGGGGCTAACAGAAGGTCTGGGGACTATGACCTCTGGGGTCCTTCTAGTCTCAGTCAGACCATTAAGTCTGGTCTTTTCACAAGAATTTGGGGTCTGCATCCCACTGCTCCCCTGCTCTCTCAGGGGTTCTCTGTTATGTTCCCTAGGATTAAAATTTAATCTGACAATAAAGGTAAGACCCTGCCCTGATATTTAAGACTGATTATTATAAGCTATTTTACACAATTCTCCAGAGAATGCTCAATAAATATATTTGACTAACAAAATATATGTGGGAGAGAAACATACTTCTAACAATTCTGGCTCATGGCACCCCCATGTGTGCTAGAGCAGAACTGTACTCCATAGGGTATTCAATGGCTGATTTTTGGGAAGTAGATCATTAGGCCCTGCTTCTTAGATGCCTCTGGGTAGACTCAAACTGTCCCTTTTGGTTAGGAGTCAAACGTGTTCACCATTTGCACCACCCAGGGCCTCCAATTATCAGTGGATTGGTATTCTAAAAGTTCATTTAAAAACTTGGAAAATCTTTCCAAGTACCATACAATCAAAAGTAACATTATTATGAAATAGTGGTTAAATTTCTTGCTTAATCCAAAAATCTTTTTATAAGCAGCAGAAGTAGTACAACTGGTAGCATTAAGAATGAGTACTATGAGGCTCTCTGAGTTTGGAGCCCTCTGAACCCCAAAGGGAGTAAGACAGAGAGATGTAGGCTGAAAGGTGGCTCTTACAGTTGGGTTGCCCCAAAGACAGAATAAGGGGAGTTTGCAGAAAACAACCACAGTGAGGGGAATTCAAAGATAGCACACAAAGTAGAAAAAGGGTTCCAAGGAAAAAGGACAATACTAGGGAAAGATTAGGCACAGAGGCTTTTTTCCCACTTAGCAGTACACAGTCAACATTTTCACATATGAGAAATCATGTTTCTGCAATGTGAATTTTAATTCATGTAGCAAACCACTAAACTAAGTGGACATTAATCACTGAGGATGAATTCCTAAAAGGTGAACTGCCAGGTCAAAGGGTAAGCACATTTTGAAAACTTTGGGGACACACTGTCAAACAGCCCTCCAGAAAATTCACACCATTTTACATTTCCACCAGCAGTATAAGAAATTTCTCTTTTATTTATATTTCCCCAACAATGATTATAACCATTATTTTGAATCTCTTGGTCAGTTACACTGATGAAAAAATGTTATCTTATGGTTGTGGTAACTTACAATTATTTAATCACTAGAGATTAAACCTATTTTATACATTGGTATTTCTTATTTGATAAAACATCTGTTTATGTGCTCTACTAATTTTTACAGGTGCAGAAAAGAGTTAACCTAGAAGGCTTGAGACTGGCAATAGACAGGCCCACCCCAGGGTGGTGGCTGGGAACTTGGATTTCAGAAGGGTTCCTAGCATTCCCGGATAAAAGTGGCTCACTGTGCCTAAACTGTATGAACAATATGGTTTGTGCTAAACACACGCTCTCCTTCTATGAATCTGAAATTTTGGGACATGCTGGGCAGATGGTGCCTACATGACCAGCCTTCAATAAAAACCCTGGGCACTGAGTCTCTAACCAGCTTCCCTGGTAGACAACACTTCACACGTCACAGTTCGTTGCTGGGGGGAATTAAGCACGTCCTATGTGACTATGAGTCGGAATTGACTCAACAGCACTGGGTTTTGTTTTTTTTTATGTGACTCCACTGGGAAAAGACTCTTGGAAGCTTGTGCCTCCAGCTTTTACTCCGTGCGCTGTTTCTCTTTACTGATTTTGCTTTGTAGTCTTTTCTTTCACTGTAATAAATCATAGCTGTGAATACAACTACATGCTGAGTTCTCCTAGTGAATCATTAAACCTGGAGTAGTCTTAGGGAGCCCCAACACATGAATTTGTAAGAGCTTTTTTTTATATGTGTGTGTAGAGTAATAAAGATATAATCCTTTGACATACACTTTGCAAATATTTTTCCTGTCTTACTTTGTCTTTCAATTTTGATTATGGTGACTGACTTGTAGAAGTTTTGTATGTATTCAGGAGAGTTATATAACTATTTTTGTTGCTATTTTCTCTCCAAAAAGCAAAAAAGTTTACTGGTAGACTTCTATGATAAACTTCTTTCACATTCTACAATACAGGATGCTTATTAATAGAGCTGTTATTATATGACACTAAAACTGATGCTGTCTTGCTTCTAAGGTACCCCAACGAATTCTGAGCATTAGAAAATTCTAGTCAGTAAAAATTTTCTCTCATAATAGGGGAAATATCTGTCAATTAAGCTCTGAAAAAGCCCCAAACCACTTATCTGAGGAGAGCTAAAGACTAGCTATTAGTTCAACGCACACAGAAAGAATGCAGAAAGATCCACTTTTTTTTTTATTGTGTTTTAGGTGATAGTTTACCACGCTAATAGTTTCTCATTAAAAAATTTATGTACAAATTGTTCTGTGACATTGGTTGCAATCGCTGCAAAAAGATTCACCTTTTGCTACCAAAATATCTACTGATATTTCATTGTTTTTATTGGAACTTTGGTCTCACTTTTCTTAGAGGAAAAGTTATAACACAATATGTTAAGCACCAGACTGGAAGCTTTCAGATGTTTCCAAAATAACATAGTTTCTCTTTTCAGAAGTCTGCTAGTGATACAGGGCAATATTCCTAGAGTTACTCATACTTGCATACCTAAAACATCCTCAAGGGATGGCAAAAGATCCTGATACCAAATGCTATTAAGTTTTTATTAAGCTGCAAAAATTAAAAAAAAAAAAGTAAAACTGCAAAAAAAAAAAAAAAACAAAAAAACACTGGAAGCTTTAAAGTGATAATGGTTTTATTTTACTTAAGAGTGTTATGAAATTTTACCATATTTCAACATAAAAATGTTACTCAAAAACTAATATTCATTTGAAATGTGAAAGCATTTAAACAAAAAAGGATATTGACCAATAATGTAACTTACTGACACCGCTGCTTTCTTTGTCCCCTGCATTTTTTGCCAGGCTCATGGCATATTCACACACTTCAGCGGCTTCTCTTTGCGCAAGTTGCCGGAGACACGCCACAGCTGCCCGTCGAAGCAACAAGTGGGAACTACACAAGTGAACCTGCAAACAGTAAGAATTTTACGCACAGTTGTTTAAAAAGCTGTAATTCTTTAACATCACTGGCCCAGTGAATAAACACTGATACCTTACTTGTGAAGAAGCTTTTCATTTAACAACCTCACCTGTTTAAAATAGGGCTATTAGAAAAAAAAATATTAATAAAAATATAAATAATATTTTAGTAGCTAAAATAGTTGTCTTAAGACCTGGGCACTAAAGTTCATAAAATATACTTAGCTGAAAGCTCAGAAGGATCTTCTACACATCTTATTTTATACATGGTTTACTAAACTTTGTAATCTCAATGCATTTTCTGAAGAAATCACATTTCATGTATGTAAGGTAACTGCAAACGGTTAACATGCACAGCTACTAACTGAAAAGTAGGAGGTTTCTGTCCACCCAGAGGAACCGCAACATAACGGCCTTGTGACCTACTTCTAAAAAAACCAACCGCTGAAAATCCTGTGGAGTACAGTTCTTCTCCGACACACAGGGGTTCACCGTAAGTGGGAACTGGCTTGACAGCAACTATTTTTTTTAATTACATATGCTGAACAACTATCACATAACACAACCATTTCTGCTGGCAATGACTGCATAGAAATGAACATAAAATTTACAAAAATTTAATTTGAATAAACAAGGGACCAGTCCCTGGAAAAGGACATCATGCTTGGTAAAGCAGAGGGTCAGCAAAAAAGAGGAAAACCCTCAAGGAAATGGGCTGACACAGTGGCTACAACAATGGGCTCAAGCACAACAATGACTGTAAGATGGCGGAGGCCCAGGCAGTGTATCGTTTGGTTGTATGAATCAGAAATGACTCAAAGGCTCCTATTAACAACAATGTGTAGGCTATGCTTCAGCGTGTCAAAAGATCTAGTCAATACAGACAGTATGAGGACTTTAGGCAATGTGGAATCAAGACAACTACCGGAATGGCCCTTTTTCTCACCTTTAACCTGCCACATCTCCTTCCTAGCTGCCTGTAACCTCACCTCTTATGTCTTTGGATGAGGTTCAGAAAACATGCCCTGTAATAAAACCTTTGATGCTCTGTTAAGGAAATCAGATTGGAGACTTTATGTTAATATATATGAAATTCATTGTACTTCCTGTGGCTTATTGATAAGCTCCACTGAGATCCAGAAACTTGTGCTGATACTTTACCATATGTTTTTTAAATGTGTCTCATCTGATAAAGTCAATATCCACAGTACAATTACACTTACGGGAAAAACAATGGAGAGAGGAACCAGACAACCTGAGGGGTGTGTGTCCTCATCACATTTATCAGTTGCCTGTTTAAGCTACATTATAGAACAAGTTCACCTTGCTCAAGAGATGCTACCTATGACCTCAGAGCATGAATCAGACCATGTCTTTTGGCAAGATGTTATAGATCTTGTTGCAGAATACAATTTAGTTTTTTTTATTAGCTGGCTACTTTCTTTGTGGATGTTCTCTGTAGACATTTCACGTATACCTGGTTTCTGCCCTGTTCTCCTTGACGGTCCAGGACTGATTCAGTTCCCCTTTGTCTATGGTGAAATAAAGGCAAATCTTGTTGACAAAGCTAAATATGCTATTGATCTAATACCTAATACCTTAGACTTTCAGTTAGTTCCTTTGCCTCATCCTGGAAAACCATCTCGTTCCTCCACCTCAATAACATTGCCCCATGGTTACATCTAAGTACCATGCTTTCTCCCTACATATCAGCCCCCTACCCAAATGAGAAGGAGCCTTAGTGGTTACGCACCCAGCTGCTAACCTAAAGATCGGTAGTTCAAACCCACCAGTGGCTCCTCAGGAGAAAAGACCTGGAGATCTGCTCCCATAAAGACTGCAGCCTAGAAAACCTTATGGGATAGGTCTACTTTGTCCTGCTTTGAGTCAACACAACATCCAAATGAGATCTCACAGTCCATCATTTTAGCACTATCTTGTTAACACCCTCAAGGCCCTTATCCTGCTGTCATTTAATATAATTTGCCTGGCCAAAGTCCAACTATGGATGTATCAAAATATCTGGTTGCTCAATTCTTGCACCCAACTTATTTAGAGGTGTTAGGGAAAAATTTCACAACTGGGCAGACTGGTACCATCATATATCAGTTAATGAAGCCAAAGAGGGTCACTAACCTCTACTGAACCCTCAGGACTACCACCAAAAAAACCAAACCAAACTCATTGCCGTCAAGTCAATTCCAGCTCATCCCACCCATAGCAACCCTGTACTTCTCCAGTTAGTTCAACTCCCATATCCCACTCTCCTGAAACTTCTGATCCTGTTCGTTGTCCTCTCACACAAAGAACTTATCTTCCCTTGTACTTAATTAAGAAAATAAAAGTCATCAGATAACTCCCTCAAGCCACCAAATCCATAAACTCACTTGCACCCACATTCTTCTCCTTTTCCTTCACGTTCCACTGGAGGAGACAGCTTATGCCTTGGAAATCCTATCCTATTCGAAACCTTGAATTAATTATTCCCTCTCTGCCCTACATCTTTAACTTTCCCACACTACCAGCTCTATGCCATCAGTTTTTAAACCTGCTTGCATCTCGCTAGCTTAGGAGAAAAAGAGTCTGTCTTGACTCCACAGCCTTCTCTTTCTTCTCCTCTCAAACCTCTTAGAAGTTGTTTCTGTTCCTACTCTCTCTTCAACTCAATGTATTTCGGCTTCCATTCGCACCACTCTACCAGAAGAGCTCTTGCTAAAGACATCATATCACAAAATCCAAAGGATACGTTATAGTTCTCATCTCACTCAATACTTTGACAATATTTGATACAGCTGACTACTCCTCTGCCATTTAGCTTCTGTGAACATCATGACCTCTATTTAATACTGAATCTCTCTGGCTGCTTCTTCTCTACTTTCTCTGCTGACTCTTTTCCTAATTTTTATATCTTGGGTTCCTCATTCACCCTCTCCCTGGTGATCTCACCTACTCCTATGTATTTATGTAACACTGAATGTTTGTTGTTGTTAGTTGTCATCAAGTTGGATCAGACTCATGGCAACCTTAAATATAAAAGAACAAAACTTTGCCTGGTCCTATGCCATCTTCAGAAACCCTGGTGGCGTAGTGGTTAAGTGCTACGGCTGCTAAACAAAGGGTCGGCAGCTCGAATCCACCAGACACTCCTTGGAGACTCTATGGGGCGGTTCTACTCTGTCCTATAGGGTCGCTATGAGTCGGAATCGACTCGACGGCACTGGGTTTGGTTTTTTATGCCATCTTCATGATCATTGCTATGTTTGAGTCCATTGTTGTGACTATTGTGTCAGTCCATCTCATTTTGTTTTCATTGACCCTCTACTTTACCAAACATGATGTCCTTTTTTAGCAACTGGTCTTTCCTGATGATGTGTTCAAAGTAAGTGAATCAGAGTCTTGCCATTCTTGCTTCTAAGGAACATTCTGGCTGCATTTCTTCTAAGGCTGATTTGTTTGTTCTTTTAGCAATCTACAGTATATTAAATATTTTTTGCCAGCACCACAATTGGAATGCATTGTTTTTTCTTCTGTCTTCCTTTTTCACTGTCCAGCTTTCGCGTGCATATGATGTGATTGAAAAGACCCTGGCTTGGGTCAGACGCACCTTAGTCATCAAAGTAACATTTTTGCTTTTAAAATCATTAAAAAAGTCTTTTGAAACAGATGTGCCCAATGCAATGTTTCTGCTGTTGTTAGGTGCCATCAAGTCAGTTCCGATTCATAGCGACCCTATGTAAATAGAACACTGCCTGGTCCTGCGCGATCCTCACAATTGTTATGTTTGGGCCTGTTGCTGCAGACCTTATGTCAATCCATTTTGTCCAGGGTGTTCCCCTTTTTAGCTGATGATCTACTTTACCAGGCTTGATATCCTTCTCCAGGGACTAGTCCCTCCTGATAACATGTCCAAAGTACATGAGATGAAGTCTTGCCATCCTCACTTCCAAGAAACGCTATGGCAGTCAATGGTATGCTCGGTATTCTTCACCAACACCATAATTCAAATAGATCAGTTCTTTGTCTTCCTTATTCACTGTCCAGCTTTCACATGCACATGAGGTGACTGAAAATATCATGGCTTGCATGGATGAATCTGGAGGGCATTATGCTAACTGAAATAAGTCAATCACAAAAGGACAAATACTGTATGAGACCACTATTATAAAAACTCATGAAAAGGTTTATACACAGGAAGAAACATTCTTTGATGGTTATGAGGGAGGTGAATGGTAGAGAGGGAAAAACACTAGGTAAGTGCTAACTGTGGTGAAGGGTAAGACAGTACACAATACTGGGCAAGTCAGCAAAACTAGACCAAGGCAAAGTCATAGAAGCTTCACAGACACATCCAAACTCCCTGAGAGACTGAATTACTGGGCTGAGGGCTGGGGACCAAGGTCTCAGGGGGCATCTAGTTCAACTGACGTAACAGTTTATAAAGAAAATATTCTACATTCTACTCTGGTGATTAGCGTCTGGCGTCTTAAAAGCTTGTAAGTGGCCATCTAAGATACTCCACTGGTTCCACCCTGTCTGGAGCAAGGGAAAAAGAAGAAAACCAAAGACATAGGGAAAGATTAGTCCAAAGGACTAATGGACCACAAGTACCACAGCCTCCACCAGACTCAGTCCAGCACAACTGGATGGTGCCCAGTTACCACCACCGGCTGCTCTGACAGGGATCACAATAGAAGATCCTGGACAGAGCTGGAGAAAAATGTAGAACAAAATTCAAACTCACACAAGAAATACCAGACTTACTGGTCTGACAGAGACTGGGGTAATCCCAAGAGTATGGCCCCCGGACACCCTCTTAACTCAGTATCAAAGTCACTCCTGAGGTTCACCCTTCAGCCAAAGATTAGACAGGCCCATAAAATAAACAATAATATGTGTTGCTCAACCACATATATGAGATTAAACGGGCATACCAGCCCAGGTGCAAGGACAAGAAGACGAGGGACAGAAAAGCTAGATAGATGAAATTGGGAACCCAAGGTTGAAAATGGGAGAGTGTTGACATGTCTTGTGGTTGGCAACCAATGTCACAAAACAATATGTGTATTAATTGTTCAATGAGAAACTATTTTGCTTTGTGAACTTTCATCTAAAGCACCAGTAATAATTAAAAAAAATACATCGTGGCTTGGGTCAGATGCATTTTAGTCCTTAAAGTAACCTCTTTGCTTTTTAACTTTTTTTGGGGGGGGGGGGCGGGGTTCGTTGGATTGTACTTTAAGTGAAAGTTTACAAATCAAGTTGGACTCTCATACAAAAATTTATAAATACCTCGCTGTATATGCCTAACTTCTCTCCCCCTAATGAGATGGCACACTCCTTCCCTCCACTCTCTCTTTTTGTGTCCATTCGGCAGCTTCTGACCCCCTCTACCCTATCATCTCCCCTTCAGACAGGAGATGCCAACATAGTCTCATATGTCTACTTGATCCAAGAAACTCATTCTTCACCAGTATCACTGTCTATCCCATGGTCCAGTCCAATCCCTGTCTGAAGAGTTGGCTTTGGGTATGGTTCCTGTCTTGGGCTAACAGGAGGTCTGGGGACCATGACCTCCAGGGTCCTTCTAGTCTCAGTCAGACCATTAAGTCTGGTCTTTTTACGAGAATTGAGGGTCTGCATCCCACTGCTCTCATGCTTCCTCAGAGGTTCTCTGTAGTGTTCCCTGTCAGGACAGTCATTGGTTGTAACCGGGTACCATCTAGTTCTTCTGGTCTCAGGGTAATGTAGTCTCTGCTTTATATGGTGCTTTTTAACATTTTAAAGAGGTCTTTTGCAGCAGATCTGCCCAATGCAATATGTTGTTTGATTACCTGACTGATGCTTCCATGGGTGCTGATTGTGGATCTAAGTGAAATGAAATCTTTCACGTCAATCTTTTCCCCATTTAGCATGATGTTGCCTATTGGTCCAGTTGTGAGGATTTGTGTTTTCTTTATGCTGAGGTGCAATCCATACCGAATTGATCTGATCTTCATCAGTAACTGCTTCAAATCCTTTTTCCTTTCAGCAAGCAGTCTTATCTGCATATCGCAGGTTGTTAACGACTCTTCCACCAATCCTGATGCCACATTCTTCATATAGTCAAGTCTCAGATTATTTGCTCAGCATAGAGTTTGAATAAGTATGACGAAAGGATACAATCCTGACGTGCACCTTTCTTGATTTTAAATCATACAGTTTCCCCTTGCTCCGTTTGTCTCTTAGTCTATATACAGGTTCCTCAGGAGCACAATTAAGTGTTCTACATCATTTAATTTCTTGTCTGCTGCTTCCATGGACATTGATTGTTGATCCATGTAGAATGAAACTGTTGAAAACTTCAACCCTATGGATATGAATGCTTATGCCTCCCAAATTTATCTCTCTAGCCAGAGTTCCTTTTTGTAAGCTCTAGGCCGATATAAAAAAAACCCCAATATAACAAACTATAAAAAAACCACTTGTGTAAAATTGAATTCATGATATCCTCTCCTCCCAACTTCCTCCCCCTTCAATGTGCCAATCTCAGGAAATTACATCACTATGCTTATGTCAGTAACCTGGGCCTCATACTTCTTCTCCCTTTTAGCCTACAATCAATTTATCAACACACTCTATCGATTCTTCCTGCTTCATATCAATTAAATTCATCTACTTTTTCCATTTCCATTGCTGTCAACTTAGAACAAGCTACTGTAATCTCCTCGCTAGACCATCGTAATTCTTGCCCTGTGGAGTTCATTCTCCACTGTGCAGCAAGAATGAAATTTTAAATGTGTATATCTGCTCTTATTATTCTCCTGTGGAATACCTTATAAGGGTTTCCCATTGCTCGTACAATTAGGTGTCTCGAGGTTTAATATATTGAGAAAGTCCTGCGTGATCTGTCACCTGGCTAATTGTCCAGCCTCATCTTGTGCCCCTCTCTCCTGCTCCTCCTTCTTTTTCAGCCTTAAGCACAGTGGCTAATCAGTTCCTTAAATGTATCACATTCCTTCCCACCTCAGGATCTTCCACATTTTTCTTTCCCTGCCTCCCCCCTCCGCCCCCAAAATGCTGTCCGTTTCACTATTATGCCCTTTTCCAAACTAACTTCTATTTATCCTGAGGCTCACAACTTAAATATCATTTTTTCAGGGAAGTCTTTTCAGAATGCCCTGATTGTGACAGGCCACTGCTGCATGCTGTCTTGCACCCTTACCCTTTTCTGGTGCTTATCTTATTTGTAAATAATTACTATTGTCCACATTTCTCTTGTAAACTATAAACTTTATTACGACAAGGCTTGGTTATATCTCATTAATAAATATATCCTCAGTACTGTGCATAATGCCTGACATATAGCAGGCTCTCAATAAATATTTGTTGAATGAATAAATTAACGATTGTGATGACAGCAACCAATATTTAGAAGTTGTTAATCAAGATTTAGGAAATTAAATTCTGTGTGGGAAGGACTAAAAATATGATGCACCCTTTACCTAGAAACAAATAGTTCATCAAAATATTTTTTAAGAGGCAAAAAAGAAAACCAGTGAATAAAAAGAACAGTCATAGAATGACAATAGAAGCTGAAACTCCTGAATTCACAATCCACGAAACCTACATTTTTTGCTCTGTTCTAATTTGGTCTTTTGGGAGACAAATTTGGGGGCTTCCTAAGTCAATCAATGAATGAAGCAGCTTTATACTTACACAAAGGCTAGGAACAAGACTAGAGAGATTGACATGCCGTGGTGCAAACATGTGAAGCTGCTGAAGGCACGATATGGCAGCTGCCTGAACGAGAGAATCTGAGTGGTCCTGGGTTATTGCACAACCCACCAAACAAGAGGAACGGATGGTAGAAATTGTCGCTCCATTCCCTAGCAGCAAGATTAAAGAAAATGTAAAATACAATTATTTTATTAATAATACAAAAAACATTCCTAGAAAACAATTATCTCCTAAAAAATCCCTCCTTCCAATTATTATTCAGTTACAAAAACAGAAGGTCTGCAAAGTTCATACAAACGATTTCAAAAGACAAGTGTATTTGGATGTCAAAAATGCATCTCTTAGATTTCGCTAGGTTTACATTTATTACATTTCTCTGGGATTACATTTATTTCACTAGGTTTACATTTATTCTTTTAAACCTGTCATTGTTTTATTTCAGAGTCAGGTGATTCCTCATTCTCTGGTTCTCTGTTCAACCAATATTATCCTATCATTATAGAGCAACTTCAAATCCTCTCTTCCTAATAAAATCAACGGTAATTTTTCCAGAGCTAATTAGAGAAAATAAACTGTAATATCATATACTCTCTCTATAACAATTTCTTAATTGCTAATAGAAGGGATAAAATGTTACCAATATAAATCAAAATGATTTCATATGCATATAAAGACCAAACAAGGAAATCATAGAGTCACACTGCAGTTTTCAAATATGCATTGTCCCATCATCATCACATCAGTAAGGACTTGTAAACACCCATGCTTAACCGATGGTGCCTGTTTAGTCTCTCCATATCCCTGTGACTGGAAGAAAAAAATATCTTCACTTTGTCAAAGAGGACACTGAGAAAAAGACATGTCTAAATCATATATCTTTCAATTCCTAGCATTCTTAGGATGTTTTCCTTTTTCAGTCATTACTTAAAAAAAAATATTTGTCCAAATGAAAGCAACAAAGCATAGTGATTAAGAATACAGGCCATGGAAATTGATATATGTTTGATCCCTGGCTCCAACTACACGCTGGGTACATAAAACCTTGGAAAAGTTTCTTAACTTCTCTCACCCTCAGTATTTCATCTCTACAACGGGGATGATACCGATCTCAGTACTGTTGTCAATTAAATGAGATAATGTGTATGAAAGTATAACCCACTGAAAGCATTTAATAAATGACAGGGGAAAAGGGAAAAACTCTGAAGGTGGTTTATACATTCAGAATAAATTCACAATAATTTGCTGCCTTGAATGGTCACTTTAATCATCAATGGAATTATCTCAGTGGAACTGAGTGGTAAGAACATGGACTTTAGAACCGTGTACGTGCCACTCATTAGTTACGTAACTCTAGGCAAGTTCCTTATCTTCTCTGGGCTTGCCTCGTCACAGAAAAACTAGGTAATATTATCTACCTTATGGCAGTGGTTTTTCAGACTATGAAAAAAAAAGAAAAAGAAGGCAAAAGTCCTGAAAGACAAATGGATGGCACTTCAGGACAAAGGAACTCCATCTTTATCTGTTTTCATTGACGCTCCAAGTAAAATTTCATTTAGAAATGTTTTCTGTGTTCAAATTATACGATTATAAGGATTAAATAAAATGGTACATGTAAAAAGCAGAGCGTCAGGACTTCAGTAAATTGCAAGCATTCAGTATATAGTAACTGCTATTATTACAAAATTTCTTTAATCAACATGAGAGTAATATTTAGGAAACTGAAAGACAGTAGTTGTCTAGTTGCTTTAATCTAAAATGCATTTACTTACCTTGTAGTTCAGGGCCAACGGTAGTTATTATTGCACCTAAGCATCTACCCAAACACTGATGAACTTCTGTATGTGAAGGTGGGACTGTCAACAACAAGGTAAGAACTAGAGATAAGGTGGGCTCCACATATCCACGATACATCGGGCCACTAGAATCCACTATCAAAGCAAGCGAATGAAGAGACCAAGTCTGGAATAAAATGTGATTTTGTTTTAGTTCTAAGAAATAATTAGTATATATTGATTTCTTTTAAATTAAAGTTTAGTCAATACTAACATCTTAGTTTTTAATCAATGAAATACATTAAAAAAAAAAAAACTATACTTCTTAAGAAATAAAAGGTAGCATATGGTTACCAATAACCAAAGCAATTGGTGTACAAACGAAATGCTTACAGTTCCTCTGCACTGTGGCTTTGAGTGTCAGAAGTGAAATTTCAAGGATGAATTCATTTTTTTCTATTATGTTGCTGATGTTGTTAGGTGCCTTGAAGTCACTTTCAACTCATAGTGACCCTTTGTACAACAGAACTAAGCACTGCCCAGTCCTACACCATCCTCACAATCGTTGTTATGCTTGAGCCCATTGTTGCTGCCACTGTGCCAATCCATCCCATTGAGGGTCTTCCTCTTCTTCGCTGACCCTCTACTTTACCAAGCATGATATCCTTCTCCAGGGACTGATCCCTCCTTGTCATGGATTGAATTATGTTCCCCCAAAAATGTGTGTATCAATTTGGCTGCGCTATGATTCCCAGTGGAAACCTTGGTGGCGTAGGGGTTAAGTGCTACTGCTGCTAACTGAGAGGTCGGCAATTCAAATACGCCAGGCGCTCCTTGGAAACTCTATGGGGCAGTTCTACTCTGTCCTATAGTGTCGCTATGAGTCGGAATCGACTCGACAGCAGTGGGTTTGGTTTTGGTTTTTTTGGTATGATTCCCAGTATTGTGTCACTTTCCTACATGCTGTAAATTCCGCCTCTATGATGTTAATGAGGGACGATGGGCGGCATTTGTGTTAGTGAGGCAGGACTCAGTTTACAAGATTGGATTGTGTCTTGTCTTGAGGCAATCTCTTGAGATATAAAAGAGAGAAGCAAGCAGAGGACAGGGGAACCTCATACCACCAAGAAGGTAGGGAGGAAAGCGTGTCCTTAGGACTCAGGGTCCCTAGGCAGAGAAACTCCTAGTCTGGGTGAAGACTGATGAGAAGGCCAACATAGAGAGAAGGCCTTCCCCTGCAGCTGATGCCCTGAATTTGGACTTTTAGCCTACTGTACTGTGAAGAAATAAATTTCTTTGTTAAAGGCATCCACTTGTGGTATTTCTGTTATAGCAGCACTAGATGACTAAGACACTTCCTGATAACATGTCCAAAGTATGTGACACGTAGTCTCGCCATCCTTGCTTCTAAGGAGCATTCTAGTTGTACCTCTTATAAGACAGATTTGTTCGTTCTTTTGGCAGTCCATGGTATATTCAATATTCTTCATCAATACCATTAATAAAAAGGCATCAATTCTTCTTCAATCTTCCTTATTCATCGTCCAGCTTTTGCATACATGCGAGGCAACTGAAAACACCATGGCTTGGGTCAGGTGTACCTTAGTTCTCAAGGTGACATCTTTGCTTTTTAACACTTTAAAGTGGTCTTATGCAGCAGATCTGCCCAATGCAATATGTCTTTTGATTTCTTGACTGCCACTTCCATGGGTGTTGATTGTGGATCCAAGTAAAATGAAATTCTTGACAACTTCAATCTTTTCTCCATTTATCATGATGCTGCTTACTGGTCGAGTTGTGAGGATTTTTGTTTGCTTTGTGTTGAGGTGTATTCCATACTGAAGGCTGTGGTCTTTCATCCTTGTCAGTAAGTGCTTCAAGTCCTCTTCAATTTCAGCACGAAAGGTTGTCACCTGCATATTGCAGGTTAAGGAGTCTTCCTTCAATCCTGATGCCCTGTTCTTCTTTATTTATATAGTCAAGTCTCAAATTATTTGCTCAGCATACAGATTGAATAAGTTTGTTAAAAGGATGCAGACCTGACGTGCTCCTTTCTTGACTTTAAATCATGCAGTTCCCCCTTCTCTGTTTGAACCACTGCTTCTTGGTCTATGTACATGTTCCTCATGAGCGCAATTAAGTGTTCTGGAATTCCCATTCTTCACAATGTTATTCATAATCTGTCATGATCCACAGAGTTGCATGCCTTTGCACAGTCAATAAAACACAGATAAACAAAAGAGGACTTTAATAAAACCCTAATAAGAATTTTTAAGGCAATATAATTAAGGCTTAGAGAAAATTCTAGAAGTGTTTAAAAAAAAAACAGGATTTGTGATATCAAAAACTCAGAAGATAACTGGAAAAATCAGTAATTACTGAAAACCAAATCAACGGAAGAAACATCCTATAACATAGAGTAAAAATATAAAAATAATAATAAATAAAAATAACAAAAAGAGAGACCTGGTATATTAATAATAGGAGTTCCAGAAAGAAAGAAGGAAAAGATAGTAAGAGGGGTCTTTTATACAGAATTTGATAAAATTTCTAAGCTTCAAGATAGAGTGAACATTCTTACACACAGCCAGACCAAAATATAAGGTTACAGACTTATATTCATATTTCAGATAAGTTTCTTAGCAAAATCACTGAAAAGATGTGGGAACCAAGGCAGCCATAATGCCCAAAAGCATCCATTAACTCAGGAGCTTATTACATAAGCCATTGTCTTTTGAAGTGTCAAATATATGCATATTATAAAAAAAGAAAATGAGTTCATCATTGAAGTTTTATTTCTAGACACTCAAAAAGTCACTGCAGAGAGAAACTTTAAGCATAGCATATGCACATTAGTCACTGTATTAGCTTAAATTTAACCTTTTATTTCCAAAGAGACATATTTGGAAGTTTTTATAAATAATTGATTAGAAATTAAGATGTTAGTATTTATTAAAGTTTAATTAAAATAAAAATTAGGCTGCTATTAACTTCTCATGTGAAACATCAGAAGATAGAAAGAGTAAAACATATTTTTTTTAATTTACAGAAAAAGATTGTGTGCCAGGAATAGTATACCCAAGTATCATTCAAACATGAAGGCAAAAGAGTCATTTTCAGACATGCAAGAATTTAATACATCACTCAGGGACCCTTTCTAAGAAAATTATTACAGGAGGAAGTTTTCCTATCAAATAAAAATAAAATCAGAACAAGGATCTCAAGATAACAGTTGAGGGTATAGAAAAACACCTTTGAACAGTAACTCTTCAGTAATTACAGTTAAATTGTTACTGCTGTTGTTGTGTGCCAGTTGAATTGACTTTCGACTCATGGCAAGCCCGTGTGTCAGAGTAGAACTGCCCCACAGGATTTTCTAAGCTGTAATCTTTACAGAAGCAGATCCCCAGGTCTTTCTCCTGTGGAGCCACTGGGTGGGCTCAAACTGCCCATCTTTTGGTTAGTACCACCAGGGCCCCTATAGGTAAATAACCTGTTGCCGTCAAGTTGATTTCGACTCATATCCACCCTATATGACATGGTAGAGCTACCCCGTAGGGTTTCCAAGGTTGTAAATCTTTATGAAAGCAGACTGCCACACCTTTCTCCTGTGGTGTGGCTGGTGGGTTCAAAACAACGACCTCTTGGTTAACACCGAGTGCTTAACTATTGCACCACCAGGGCTCCTCATAGGTAAATACCAGTAAACAATAATGTGACTGTGAAACGTAAAAATCACGCTTACGCTATTTCTGTACAGATGCAAAATGAAACAGTAGCTTGGAGGCAATGTAATTGATCCAAATTACAGTAAAATGTCCTGTCGTGTAAAAAGAACTATGTAGAGCAGTCACTTAAGGAAGTTTGGTTTTAAGAAATCAAAGTGAGAGGTCTGAGAAAAATTATCTTCTGAGAAAAAGATGAACACAAGAGGAGAAAGAAAACCAGTGCCTACTCTTTTGACATAAGGGAAGAAAGCACAACTTCTTATGGACGATCATTTTAAAACTTGGTCTTTTCCTTTAGACTAGTATGAAAGAGGAGACCTCGTGGTACAGTGCTTAAGAGCTCGGCTGCTAACCAAAAGGTCAGCAGTTTGAATCCACCAGTTGCTCCCTGGAAACCCTATGGGAGAGCTCTACTCTGTCCTAAAGCGTCACTGTGAGTCGGAATCAACTTGATGGCAACAGTTGGTCAGTATTAAAGAAGCATAAAAAAGGAGCATGGCCCTTGGATTTCTTGCTTTTTGTTTTTAACCCTTTTGAAAATTTTATGTTTTGCAGAGCTGGAGAACTTTACCAAGAAGTAAAAGACAATCTAAGCCTATGTGTTAGAAGCTTCTGGTAGATTTAATGTCTTTATTCAATCACAAAGGAACTCATTCATTAATAAGTTAATAACAGGCAATAACAAATTAATCACCACTTGTCTGTCAGTTTGTCCTGTTGTAGCGGCTTGTGTGTTGTTATGATGCTGGAAGCTATGCCATCTGTATTTCAAATACCAGCAGTGTTACTCGTGGTAGACAGGTTTCAGCAGAGCTTCCAGACTAGGAAGAGAGGCCTAACAATATATTTCTGAAAATCAGCCAATGAAAACTTGATGGATCACAACAGAATACTGTCCCATACAGTGCTAGAAGATGAAGCCAAAGGTGAGCAGGCACTCAAAATACAAAGGAGCCACAACAATGGACTCAAACATACCAATGTGAAGATGGCACAGGACCAGGCAACGATTCGTTCTGTTGTACACGGGGCTGCCGTGAGTCAGAAATGATTCAATGGCAACTAACAACAACGGCAATTAAATTTGCCTCTTTTCCCAACCTGTGAGTCCAAATATGAAGGTGGCAAGGTGAATGCTGTTGCCTGCATAGGTTAAGACTCTTAGGTTCATTAATGTGAAATGGCAAATCAAGAGTGCAGAATATTTTCACACATGTAAAAATCTAGACCCTCACTGTAGTTGTATCTACCTGTATATAAAATGATTAAAGAACAAAACAAAGCAAAAAAAATTCTAAGTGTGCGCTTAAAGATTCAATCAATGACCCAGAACGTGGGTTAGAATATCAGCGGACGAGAAACAAAGAAGGGCAGTTATTAAAAGACACACTATCAGTCTCACAAATGTAAGGAAATGCAAACAAAGAGAACACAAGCATCAAAAACCAAACCAAACCCATTGCTATCGAGTCGACGCCAACTCATAAAGACCCTACAGGACAGAGTAGAACTGACCCAGAGGGTTTCCAAGGAGTGGCTCGTGGATTCAAACTGCTGACCTTCTGGTTAGCAGCCAAGCTCTTAACCACTGCGCCACCAGGGCTCTGAAAACGAGCACCAAAAACCTCCAAAAAACCCATTGCTGTCAAGTCAATTCTGACTCATAGCAACCCTACAGGACAGAGCAGAACTGCCCCATATGGTTTCCAAGGAGTAGCTGGTGGATTCAAACTGCCAACCTTTTGGTTAGCAGCCAAGCTCTTAACCAGTGTGCCACTAGGGCTCTGAAAACAAGCACGAAGATAATAATAACTTTTTAAAATACATGTTTAAAGAAAAGTATGTGAATGGGTTAAATTATAAGAAAAAAACAAAAAACTTTAGGTTAAAAAACAAAATCCTGTCATAAGTTATTAAAAATAAGACAAAAAATGATAAAGATCTGAACGTATTTTCTTAAAAACCTAACAGAATCATTACTATCTTACAGAGCAAATAATTTCCTAAAAGGTTATTTAAAAATTTCACAATTTAAAAAATTAATCATATTATACCTGGACTTCAGGGGATGTTCCATCTTGTGCTAGAGCCAATAAAATGCTGACACTCGTCTTCAGATGCTGTCCTGAGCCTATACCACCAACATAACGATGCAAACAGCCAAGAGCCAATGAGTGACCAGTTCTAGATACAACATCTCGAGCTGATTTCAACCTGAAAAGAAGTTTATGCTTCAGGGATTTATTCTAGAAATCAGGAAAGTTTATAATTGCAATTACTTCCTTCCACCCTATCTCTACTTCCTAACAAGAGTAAAGATTCAATTTAAAATGGCTGGCTGAATACAGCCTACTTTAATTTTAAAGAAAATTTAAAAGTAGAAACATAACTTTGCAGTTTTTAATATTAATTATTTCTTGAAAATCCAAAAGCTACTTAAATATTATTATAATTTCAAAATAAAAGTAACAGCTTTTATAACTGGTTTTCACAGAAAAAAAAAAAAACATGACTTGCATTCACATAATTAAAATAAAAAACAAGACTAAAAAACTACCTTTAAAATATTTTTTAAATTTCACTTAAAAAATTCCTTAAAGTTATGATTTGAACCTCTTTAAAATGCACTATTCCCTTCTCTTTATGAAATATATATATGTATTTTCTAACTTTTATTTTTTTGTTGCTGTTGGGAATACACAGAACAAAACATACACCAATTCACAAGTTTCTATATATACACATTAGTGACACCGATTACATTTTTCAAGTTCTGCAGCCATTCTCACCCTCCTTTTCTGAGTTGTTCCTCCCTCATTAAACATAAACTCATTGGCCCCTCAGGTTCCTATCTAATCTTTCGAGTCCATGTTCTCAATTTGATCCCGTGTAGATGGTTCTTAAAAGAACACGATGCTCAAGGCAGGCCTTTTTTACTAGTTAAGCTAAACTACCATTTGCTTTTAAGACAACTTAAGAGGATATTTTCAGGGGTCCATCTACTTTCTATGGCTCTAAAAAGTCTAGAGTCCATAAGCATCTGAAATTCTGTTGTACACTTTCCCCCTTTTGATCAGGATTCTTCTATGGAATCTTTGATCGAAGTGTTCCGTAATGGTAGCTGGGCACTATCCAGTTCTTTTCTTCTCATGGCAAAGGAGGCAGTTGTTCATGGAGTCACTTAACCACATATTCCATCTCCTCTTTGTATTCCTGACTCCTTCTTCTGTTGCTCCAGGTGAATACAGACCAACTGTTGTGCCTTGGATGGCCACGTGCAAGCTTTTGAGAACCCAGGCACTAGGCAACAAACTAAGAGGTAGAACAGAAGCACTAAACACGTTATTAGGCCAATTAACGGGATGTCCTATGAAATCATGACCCTAGTCCTCCAAAGGAACCAAATTCCATGAGGCGTTTGGTTGCACATAAGAGGACTTAGCAGCTATTCTTTTATTATTGTTGTAAATGTATCTGCCACTCAACTTCTGCCAATTCTTTTACAGGTGTACAACTTATTGACAGTGATTACAGTAACAGGCTTTGCAATCCTACCCTTTAATAAATATGACTGTTCCATCATTATCATTTTTATTAGGTGCTGTCCAGTCAGTTCTAACTCATAGTGACCCTATGTACCACAGAATGAAACACTGCCTGGTCCTGAACCATCCTTACAATCGTTGTTATGCCCACTGTTGCAGCCACTGTGCCAATCCATCTTATTGAGGGTCTTCCTCTTTTCCACTGACTCTCTACCAAGCATGACGTCCTTCCTTCTCCAGGGACTGATCCCTCCTGACAACATGTCCAAAGTATGTAAGACGCTGTCTCGCCACCCTTGCTTCCAAGAAGCATTCTGGTTGTATTTCTTCCAAGACAGGTTTGTTCATTCTTTTGGCAGTCTGTGGTATATTCAATATTCTTCACCAACACCACCATTCAAAGGCGTCAATTATTCTTCAGTTTTCCTTATTCATTGTCCAGCTTTCACATGCATATGATGTGACTGAAAATACCATGGCTTGGGTCAGGCGCACCTTAGTCTTCAAGGTGACATCTTTGCTTTTTAACCCTTTAAAGAGATCATTTGCAGGAGATTCGCCCAGTGCAACACGTCTTTTGATTTCTTGACTGCTGCTTCCATGGGTATTGATTTTGGATCCGGTAAAACGAAATTTTTGACAACTTCAGTTTTTTCTCCGTCTATCATGATGTGGCTTATTGGTCCAGTTGTGAGGATTTTTGTTTTCTTTATGCTGAGGTGCAATCCATACTGAAGGCTGTGGTCTTTGATGTTCATCAGTAAGTGCTTCAAGTCCTCTTCACTTTCAGCAAGCAGGGTTGTGTCACCTGCATAACACAGGTTGTTAATGAGTCTTCCTTCAATTCTGATGCCCTGTTCTTCTTCATATAGTCCAGCTTCTAGGATTATTTCCTCAGCATATAGATTAAGTACGGTGAAAAGAATACAGCCCTGAAACATACCTTTCCTGACTTTAAGCCACTCCGTATCCCCTTGTTCTGTCCAAACAACTACCTCTTTATCTATGTAAAGGTTCCTCACGAGCACAATTAAGTGTTCTGGAATTCCCATTCTTTGCAAAGTTATCCATAATTTGTTATGATCTGCACCTTCAAATGCCTTTGCATAGTCAATAAAACACAGGTAAACAGCCTTCTGGTGTTCTCTGCTTTCAGCCAGGATCCATCTGACATTAGCAATGATATCTCTGGTTCCACAACCTCTTCTGAATCCAGCTTGAATTTCTGGCAGTTCCCTGTCGATATATTGCTGCAGCAGTTTTTGAATGATCTTCAGCAAAATTTTGCTTGCGTGTGATATTAACGGTATCGTTCTATAACTTTCACATTTGGTTGGATCACCTTTCTTGGGAATAGGCATAAATATGGATCTCTTCCAGTCGGTTGGCCAGGTAGCTGTCTTCCAAATTTCCTGGCATAGATGAGTAAGCGCTTCCAGTGATGCATCCATGTGCTGAAACATCTCAATCGATCTTCTGTCAATTCCTGGGGCCTTGTTCTTCGCCAATGCCTTTGGTGCACCTTGGACTTCCTCCCACAGCACCATCGGTTCCTGATCATTGGCTACCTCTTGAAATGGTTGAACACTGACTAATTCTTTTTGGTATAATGACTCTGTGTGCTTCTTCCATCTTCTCTTGATGCCTCCTGCATTGTTTAATATTTTCCCCCACAGAATCCTTCCTTATTACAACTCAAGGCTTGAATTTTTAATTCAGTTCTTCAGCTTGAGAAATGCCAAGCATGTTCTTCCCTTTTGGTTTTGCATCTCTAGGTCTTTGCATATGTCAGTATAAAACTTTACTTTGCCTTCTCAAACTGCCCTTTGAAATCTTCTGTTCAGTTCTTTTACTTCATCATTTCTTCCTTTTGCTTTAGCTGCTCAATGTTCGTGAGCAAGTTTCAGAGTCTCCTCTGACATCCATCTTGGTCTTTTCCTTCTTTCCTGTCTTTTCAACCACCTCTTGCATTCTTCATGTATGACCGATGTCATTCCATAACTCGTCTGGTCTTCTTCAGTCTTTAGTTTTCAAAGCGTCAAATCTATTCTTGAGACTGTCTCTAAATTCAGGTGGGATATGCTCAAGGTCGTATTTTGGCTCTCATGGACTTGATTTGATTTTCTTCACTTTCATCTCGTACTTGCATGTGAGCAATTGATGGTCTGTTCCATGGTCAGCCCTGGCCTTGTTCTGACTGATGGTATTGACCTTTTCCATCATCTCTTTCCACAGATGTAGTCGATTTGATTCCTGTGTATTCCATCTGGTGAGGTCCACGTGTATAGTCACCATTTAAGTTGGTGAAAATGGTATTTGCAATGAAGAAGTCATTGGTCTTGCAAAATTCTATCATTCAATCTCCAGGGGCTATGGAGGCCAGTGAATCCCAGAATCAGCAGGTCAGACAGCAGGCCTCTGGAGAGGTTAACTGATCATGAACCAGAGGCGGCATTCAGATGCAGATCGACAGAGCTTCACCAGGACACACACATAAATCTTAGATGCAGGTCATGCTCCATCATCAAGGCCATTATTTCCAAATACCAATCCTTCTTTGTTTCCAACTTTCGCATTCCAATCGCCAGTAATCATCAATGCATCCTGATTCCACGTTCGATGAATTTCAGACTGCAAATAGAAGAAATCTTCTGTTTCTCCATCTTTGGCCTTAGAGGTTGGTGTGTAAATTTGAATAATGGTCGTATTAACTGGTCTTCCTTGTAGGCTTATGGATATTATCCTATCACTGACAGCGTTGTACCTCAGGATACATCTTGAAACGTTCTTTTTGACAGTGAATGCAACACCATTCCACTCCAAGCTCTCATTCCTGGCATAGTAGACTACACGACTGTTCAATTAAAAATGGTTTAATGCTAGTCCATTTTAGCTCACTAATGGCTAGGATATCAATGTTTATGCATTCCATTTCATTTTTGACTATTTCCCACTTTCCTAGATTCATACTTCGTACATTTCGGGTTCTAATTATTAATGGATGTTTGCAGCTGTGTCTTCTCATTTTGAGTTGTGCCATATCAGCAAATGAAGGTCCCGAAAGCTTTACTCCATCCACGTCATTAAGGTCGACTCCATTTTGAGGAAGCAGCTCTTCCCCAGTCATCTTTTGAGTGCCTTCCAACCTGGGGGGCTCATCTTCCAGCACTGTATCAGACAACGTCCCGCTACTATTCATGAAGTTTTCCCTGGCTAATTATTTTCAGAAGTAGAGTGTCGAGTCCTTCTTCCTAGTCTGTCTTAGTCTGGAAACTCAGCTGAAACCTGTTTTCCACGGGTGATCCTGCTCGTATCTGAATATAAGTGGCATAGCTTCCAGCATCACAGCAACATGCAAGCCTCCACAGGATGACAAACTGACACACGTGGGGGTCATCACTATTAATCCTCCCTTTTCCCCCACCCTCCTGTCCCTGGTAACCACTAATAAAGTTTGGTCTCTATATACTTGCTTTTTCTTGTCTTTTTATATAAGTGAGGTACTACAATGTTTGTCCTTTTTTGATTGGCTTATTTTGATCAGCATGTCTTCGAGCTCCACTCATATGATAGCATGTATCAAAACTTCACTTCTCCTACAGGCTGAGTAGTTTTCCATTGTATGTATGCACCACATTTTGTTTATCCATTCATCTGCTGATGAGTATTTAAGTTGTTTCCACCTTTTGAGCATTTTGAATAGTGCTGCAATGAACACTGGTATACAAGTCTCTTTTCAAGTTTCTGCTTTCAAGTCTTTTGGGTATATACCTAGGAGTGGAATTGTTCTGGAGCCCTGGTGGCACAGTGGTTAAGTGTTCAGCTACGAACCAAAAGGCTGGCAGTTTGAATCCACAGCCACTCCTTGGAAACCCTATGGGACAGTTCTACTGTGACCTACAGGGTCACTATGAGTTGGAATCAACTTGATGGCAATGGGTTTGGTTTATGGTAGTTCTACCTTAAGTTTTTTTTTTTTTTTGAGGGACCACCACACTGTTTTCCACAACAGCTGTACCATTTTGCATTTCCACCAGAAATGGATAAGGATTCCAACTTCAACACATCCTCACCAACATGTTATTTTCTGTTGCTTTTTTTTTTAATTTCAGCAATGTAAAGTAAAATGGTATCTCATTGTGGTTTTGATTTATATCTCTCTGATAGCTAATGAATGATGCTGAGCATCTTTTCATGTGTTTAGTGGCCATTTGAATGTCCTCTTTGGTGAAATGTCTACTGAAGTCTTTTGCCCACTTTTATGACTGGGTTGTCTTTTTGTTGTTGTCAAAGTTTTATGTATATTTTGCTCATTAGATTCTCGTTGGATATATGGTTTCTGAAGATATTCTCCCAATTGGTAACTTTTGTTTGCATTTTTTTTTTGTAGTCTTTCGATGAAAAAAAGTTTAAAATTTTTATGAGGTTCCACTTATATATCTTGTCTTTTGCTCTTTGTGCTTTTGTTATTATATTAGATAATCCATTGTTAAAAACTAGGCCTGAAAGCATTGCCCCTGCTTGTTCTTCAAAGAATTTTATGGTTTTAGTTTGCATATTTAGGTCCTTAATCCATTTTGAATTTGTTTTTGTGTATGGTGTGATAGAGAGATTCTGTTTCATTTTTGTCCCTGTGGAAATCCAATCTTCCCAGCACCAATTATCGAAGAGACTCTACTTTCCTCACAGAATGGACTTAGAACTCTTGTTAAAAATCAGTTTACCACAGACCCACGGGTTTTTTTCTGGACTCTCCATTCTGTTCCATTGGTCTATGCGTCTACTGTTATACCAGTACAAGGCTGTTTTGGTTACTGTAGCTGTATAGTATGCTTTAAAATCAGAAAGTATGAGTCCTCCTACTTTGTTCTTCTCTTTCACCACTGTTTTAGCTATCTGGGGCCTTTTGCCATTGCATATAAAGTTAAGGGTTGGGTTTTCTATTTCTGTAAAGAAGGCTGTGGAATTCTGATCGGGATTGCATTCAATCTATAGATCACTTTGGGTAGTACTGACATCTTAACAATATTAAGTTTTCCAATCCATAAACATGGAACATCTTTCCATTTATTTAAGTCTTCTTTAATCTCTTTCAGCAGTGTTTCATAGTTTTCATTGTATAAGTTCTTCATGTCCCCGGTTAGATTTATTCCTAGGTATTTTTTTTTTTTATTTTAGTCTCTTAGATGCTATTATAAACAGAACTGTTTCCCTCATTTCCCTTTCAGATTTGTCATTGCTGGTGTACAGAAGCACAACTGATTTTTGTTTGTCAACTCTGCAACTTTGCTAAATTCCTCTATTAGCTCTAGAAGCTTTCTTGCGGATTCACTGGGATTTTCTATATATAGGATTATATCATCCACAAAGAGAAATATTTTACTTCTTTTTTTCCAGTCTGGACACCTTTTATTTCCTTTTCTTGTCCTATTTTCCTGGATAGGACTTCTAATACAATATTGAATAGAGATGGTAAACGAAAAATTTCTTTTAGAAAGATCAGCACAAAGCTGGTTCATATGAGGCAGAGATTAAGGATGTCCCAAATGTCCAACTTTTCCAAGCTCCTGTACCACTTCATAATCTCTAATATCAACTCTCCCTTTCCCCTCTGCACTCTCCCTCCCATCTTTGGGTTCCCTAATTTGCTATAATGTCTCACAGAACTAAAAAACCTATGTAAAGGAAATGGCTCACGAGGTTGTGGAGGCTGGCAAGTCCCAAATTCATGTCAGACAAAGGCTTTTCCCGACCCACAAAGCTCAGGAGTTGATGAGCCTAAATTGGCACTTCAGACCACAGGCTATGGGCTCACAAGGCTGCAGAAGCTGGAGAATCAGGTCACGAATATGCCACTGGCCCAAGGGGCTGCAGAGGCCAGTGAATCCCAGAATCAGCAGGTCAGACAGCAGGCCTCTGGAGAGGTTAAATGATCATGAACCGGATGCGGGATCCAGACGCAGAGAGAGAGAGCTTCACCAGGACACACACATAAGTCTTAGATGCAGGCCACACACCAGGGAAGGGACTAACTTCAGTAAGGGTGGGGCCTGAGTCACACCTTCCTGCAAGGTTGCAGCCTTCTTTACGACACACTTTATACCAATCCTGCCATATCAACATGCAGAGGTCGGGATCCGCAACACGTAAAATGGAGACAATACTGGGAATCATGGCCCAGCCAAGTTGGCACATAAACCCAACCATCACAGGTTCCACATACCTTATTTGCATAGTCCCCCTCAATCACTGTGTGTGTGAGTCACAAAGACCATGACTAGAAGGGCCATATTAAGTAATTCACTGCACTGCAAATGGTGAGAGTGGGCACTCTTGTCTTGTTCCCAATTGCAAAGGGAAAGCTGTCAGTCTTTCTCCATTAAGTATAATGTTGACTGCTGGCTTTTCATATATGTCCTGAATCATACTGATGAATTTCCCTTCTGTTCCAAACCTTCTTCAGGGTTTTCATCAAGAAAGGGTGTTGGATTTTAACAAATGGTTTTTCTGTATCTGTAGAGATGATCATGTAGTTCTTCTTCTTTGTTCTACTGATGTGGTGTACTACGCTGATCGATTTTCTAATGTTGAACCATCCTGAATTCCTGGAATAAATCTCACTTGGTCATGGTGTATGACTGTTTTAACAGGGTGTTGGATTCTGTCTACTAGTATTTTGTTGAGGATTTTTACATATATATTCTTAGGAGATACTAGTCTGTAGTTTTTTTTTGTGGCGTCTTTGTCTAGTTTGGGTTATGTTTACTTCATAGAATGAATTAGGGAGTATTCCTTCTTTCTCTCTCTTTTGGAAGAGTTTAAACAGTACTCGTGTCAGTTCTTTTCTAAATGTTTGGTAGAATTCCCCAGTAGAGCCATTTAGTCCAGGACTTTTTTTGTTGGGAAGTTTTTGACCACTGGTGCAATCTCTTCACTTGTTATGGGTCTGTTGAGACTCTCTATTTCCTCTTCAGTCAGTTTGGGTAGACTGAGTGCTTCTAAGATATTATTCATTTCATCTAGGTTATCTAGTTTGTTGCCACACAGTTGTTCATAATATCCTATCATAATTCTTTTTATTCCTATCAAGTCAGTTGTAATGTTCCCTCTTTAATTTTTATTTTATTTACATCTTTTCTCTTCTTTGTCAGGTAAAATATCTTTTTAATGAATTTAAAAATATGAAAGAGGAAATATTGTATATTTTAAAATAAACTTTACTGGCATGTATTCCTATACAATAAAATTCACTAATTTTAAGTGTACAACTTAATGAATTTTGTTAAATGTATATAATGTGTAACCACCTTAATAATCACAACATAGAAAGGGGCTAACCAATACTACTATTATGTGAGACACATACATGATTTTAAAATTTCTAATCACCACATTTAGAAAAGGGGAAAAGAAACGAGTGAAATTAATTTTAATAAATTTTATTTAACCTAAATCTATCTAAAATATTAAAATTTGAAAATGTAATTAATATAAAAAATTATGAATGAGATATTTTGTATTATTTTTTTCATGCTGAGTCTTCAAAATCTG
Organism: Elephas maximus indicus; assembly: GCF_024166365.1. Classification (NCBI taxonomy): domain Eukaryota; kingdom Metazoa; phylum Chordata; class Mammalia; order Proboscidea; family Elephantidae; genus Elephas; species Elephas maximus. The sequence goes on along the minus strand of NC_064844.1, from coordinate 27,288,391 downwards.
ATGTGTATTATATACTTACAGCATATCTCAATTTAAGCAAGACACATTTCATCTGCTCAACAGCCACATATGACTAGTGGTTACCACATTGTCAAAACAGAAACAAGACATTTCCATCATCCCAAAAAGCTCTCCTTGACCCTTTGTAGTCACATGCCTCTCCTATCTCTCTGACAGCTAATGATCTGTCTTCTACCATTATAGTTTTACCTTTTATATAGTTTCACACAAATGGAATCAGATAGTACAAAGTCCTTTGTGTTTGGATTCTTCCTTTGGTGTAATACTTTAGTAGCAATAGTTCGTTGTTGTTGTTAATAGTTCCATTTATACTCCATTTATGATACACTACATTGACTGGTTGATGAATGGACCCAAAGAAATCTGGATTCTTTCCAGTTTTTAGCTATCATATATAAATCTTCTATGAAAATTCAAGTACAAGTATTTGTATACACATATGTCTTCATTTACCTTGGGTACATATCTACGGGTGGAACCGCTGGGTCATAGGGTTTAAGCGTATGTTTAAATTTATAAGAAATCGTCAAACTATTTTCCAAAGTGGCTATACAATTTTGTATATGCAGCAGAAATGTATGAGTGTCCCATTTACCCTGCATCCTTGACACCACATGGTATTTCATTCTTTTTAAATGTAACTACTTTTTTTTTTTTATACTCTAGTGAGTGGTATCTCATTGTTTTAATTTGCATTTCCCTTATGACTAATGTCATGGAGCATCTTCTCATGTGCTTTTTTGCATTATTGTTAACTTTTTTTGTGAAGTGGGAGTCCCTGAGTGGTATGAACGGTTAAGCATTGGGCTACTAACTGAAAGGTTGGGTGGTTCAAACCAGAGGTGCCTATGAAAAAAGGCCTGGTGATCTGCTTCTGAAAAAGGTCACAGCCAAGAAAACCCTATGGTGTGCAGCTCTACTCTGAAATACATGAGGTTGCCATGACTTGGAATTCACTTGATGGCAACTGGTTTGGTTTTTGGCTGGTGAAATGTCTGTTCAAATGTTTTCTTTTAGTTTAAGGCTTGCATTTTCATTTTAACAGTGGTCCAAAAAAAAAAAAAAAATTAATTATGATACATTCAATTAATTAAAAAAATTCTATGGTTCATGCTTTTTCCATCACATCTGAGAAATCTCTACGTAATTTAAGATAGCAAAGATTTTTCTATTAGAAGTTTTATAGTTTTAGCTCTTACATTTAGATCTGTTATCATTATAAAGTTAATTTTTTTTTATATGGTGTGAGTTAAGACATGGGATTATTTTTTTGTTACATGAACACATCCCATTGTTCCAGCACCATCTGTTGAAAACCTGATCACTTCCCTATTGAATTGCCTTGGCATCTTTGTCGAAAATCAATTTACCATATATATATGAAATTACTTCTTGATTCTGTTCCATTGATCCTATCCTTGTATCAATACTGCAGTTTGGTTACAGTAGCTTTGTAAAAAGTGTTGACATTAGGTAGCGAAAGTTCTCCAACTCTGTCCTTTTCCAGAGGTGTTCTGGCTGTTCTAGATTCTGCATTTCCAAAAAAAAAAAAAGAGTTTTACTTCTACCTTTACAACAATCTGCTTTCCTTTTATCTACTTTATTGCACTACCTGGAATATCCAGTACAATGCTGAGCGAAAGTGGTAAGACCAAACATGCTTGTTCTCAGTTTTAGGGAGAAAGCAGTCAGTCTCTGATCACTAAGTATGATGTTTGCTATAGGTTTTCTGTAGATGCTCTTTATCAGATTTAGTGTGTTCTCCTCTGAAATTCCTGATTTTCTAACCGTTTTCATCATGAATGGATACTGAATATTGTCAAATGATTTTGTTACATCTAATAAGATGATTGCATTGTATCTATTTTAGTCTGTTAATATGGTGAATTATATTGATTTTCAAATGTGAAACCAACCTTTTAAGTTTGGGATAAACCCCACTTGGTCATGATGCATTATTCTTTTTAAATACTGTTGCATTTGCTTAGCTAAAATTTTGTTAAAGATTTGTATGTCTATGCTCATGAGGGAGATTGGACTTTTCCTTGTAATGTCTTTGTCTGGTTTTGGTATCAGGATAAAGCTGGCCTTATAAGGAGTTGGGCAGTATTCCTTGCTCTTCTGTTTTATCTGGAAGAGTCAGAATAGAATTGGTATTATTCTTCTTTAAATATTTGGTTGAATTCATTAGTGAGGCCATCCAGGCCTGGAGTTCTTTGTGGAAAGGTTTTACAACTGTGAATTTAATTTCTTTCACAGATAGAGAGCTATTCGGATTACCTGTTTTCCTCTTGAGCGAGCTTTGCCAGTTTGTGACTTTCAAGGAATTTGTCCATTTGATTTACGTTGTCACACTTACTGCTGTTGAGTTATTTAGACTATTTCCTTAGCTTTTAATGTCTCCAGAATCTATAATCAATTGTGGTGATATGCCCACTTTCATTCCTGATACTGGTAATTTGTGTCTTTGCCTGCGCATTCTCAATCATATTCATTTTCTCTTTCCTGATCAGTCGGGCAAAAGGATGTCAATTTTACAATTTTCAATGAACCAGCTTTTGGTTTCATTGATTTTTTTCTATTATTCCTCTTCTCTTCTTCATTGATTTCTGCTTTTACCTCTACTATTTGCTTCATCTGCTTACTTTTAGTCTAATTTGTTTTTCTAAGTTCTTAAGATAGAAGCTTAAGATAATTGACCTAAAACCTTTCTTCTAAGCATTTAATGCTATAAATTTATCTCAAAACACAGCTTTACCTGTATCCACATAAAGGCTGATATGTTCTATTTTCATCTTTATTCAGTTCAAAATATATTCTAATTTTTCTTGTGATTTCTTTTTTAACCTGTGGGTTATTTAGAAGTATGCTTTTTATTTTCCAAATATTAGAGGATTTTCCAGATATTTTTCTGTTATGGATTACTAGCTTGATCATACTGTGGACAAAGAAATTATTTTGTATAATTTTAACACTTTTAAATTGCCACTGAATGTAATCCATTTTGGTTAATGTCCGTGTGCACTTGAAAAGAATGTATACTTTGCTGTTGTTGAGTGTTCTATAAATGTCGACTAGATTAAGTTGGCTGACTGTGCTGTTAAAATCTTCTATACACTCATTGTTTGTATTTTCTCGTCTGCGGGTTCCACTTGTTCTATCGATTATTGGGGTTGCCATGAGTCAGAATCGACTCAATGGCAACTAACAAGAACAACCTTGATGGTAACGTAGCCGCTGCAGTTTCTTTGGATTAATCCTTTTACTTTTAATCTGTTTATTTATCTTTAAAGGGAGTTGCTTACAGACAGCATACAGTTAGGTCTTTTTTTTTTTTATCCAATTTGACAATCTCTGCCTTTTATTTGGAACATTTATACTATTTACACTTAAGCAATCATCAGTATGGTTGGGCATGAAGCTACCATACTGCTATTTGTGTCCTATTTGTTCCCTCTGTTCTTTGATCCTCCCCCCCCAACCCTTTTTTCCGTCTTCTTTTAGATTTAGTATTTTTTATAATTTCATTTTATCTTCACTACTGGCTAATCAAGGAGCCCTGGTGGTGCAGTGGTTAAGGGCTTGGCCGCTAACCAAAAGGTTGGAGGTTCAAATCCACCAACTGCTCTGCAGGAGAAAGATGTGGCAGCCTGCTTCTGTAAAGGTTATAGCCTTGGAAACTCTGTGGGGTTCTACTCTGTCCTATAGGGTCGCTATGAGTCAGAATCGACTTGATGGCAATGGGTTTGGTTTTTGGTTATTGGCTAACCATCTATACCTTTGTTTTGCTTTTTTAGTGGTTGCTCTAGAGTTCAGTAATATGCATCTTTAACTCTAATACTATATCTTCAAAAAATACTGTACCCCTTCATGTATATTATAAAAAATTAACGAAGTATACTACCCTGTGCTCTCGTTCTCTGTGCTACTGTTGTCATGTACTTCAATTCTGTACATGTTAAAACCCTAAAATATGCTGTTATAATTTTTGCTTTAAATAGTCAATTATCTTTGCAAATGATTTAAAAGATGAGATTAGCTCTTTTCATTTTGCACATATTTACCATTTGAGGTGCTCTTATTCCTTCATATACATCTGAATTTCTATTTGGTATCATTTTCCTTTTGCATGAAGAAATCTTTTTTTTTTTTTTAACATTTCTTATCATGCAAGCCTGCAGGCGATAAATTTTCTCAGCTTTTAGTTGTCTGAAAAAGTCTTTATTTCCACTGATACAGGATTCTAGGTTGACAGTATTCTTCTTTCAGTACTTTAAAGATTTCCCTCCATTTTCTTTTGCTTGCATTGTTTATGAGTAGAAGTCTGCTGTCACTGTTATCTTTGTTACTATGCATAATGTCTTTTTCCCCTCTACTAGCTGCTTTCGAACAAAACAGGGTATACTGCCTGGTTTAAAATCATGAAAGGTGTGCATCATGGCTGTATCCTTTCACCATACTTACTTAATCTGTATCTGAAGAAATAATCCAAGAAGCTGGACTATATGAAGAAGAACGTGACATCAGGATTGAAGGAAGACTCACTAACAACCTGTGATTTGCAGATGATACAACCTTGCTTGCTGAAAGTAAAGAAGACTTGAAGCACTTACTGATAAAGATCAAAGATTACAGCCTTCAGTATGGATTACACCTCAACATAAAGAAAACAAAAATCCTCACAACTGGACCAATAAGCAACATTATGACAAGTGGAGAAAAAATTGAAGTTGTCAAGGATTTCATTTTACCTGGATCCACAATCAATGGCTATGGAAGCAGTAGTCAAGAAATCAAACAATGCATTGCATTGGGCAAATCTGCTGCAAAAGACCTCTTTGAAGTGTTAAAAACCAAAGAAGTCACTTTGAGGACTATGGTACACCTGATCCAAGCCATCGTATTTTCAATCACCTCATATACATGTGAACGCTAAACACTGGATAAGAAGACCAAAGAAGAATTGATCCCTTTGAATTATGGTGTTAAGGAAGAATGCTGAATATGCCATGGACTGCCAGAAGAACAAACAAATCTGTCTTGGAAGAAGTACAGCCAGAATGCTCCTTGGAAGCGAAGATGGTGAGACTTCGTCTCAACTTACGTTGGATGTGTTATCAGGAGGGACCAGTCCCTGGAGAAGGATATCACGCTTGCTAAAGCAGAGGGTCAGAGAAAAAGGGGAAGATCCTCAATGAAATGGAGTGACACAGTGGCTGCAACAATGCTTGTGAGGATAGCGCAGGACTGGGTAGTGTTTTGTTCTGTTGTATACAGCATCACTATGAGTTGGAACTGACTCAACGGCACCTAACAACAACAGCTGGCAGCTTTTATGATGTTCTCTTTATCATTTTTTTAAGCAATTTGATTGCAATGCACTTTTATCTTTCTTCCCTTGGGGTTCATTGGGGTTCCTGGATCTATTGGTTTATAGTTGTCATCAAAATTAGAAAAATTTTGGCCATTATTTCTTCAAATATTTTTTTCTGAGATTTTAATTACATGTGTATTTGACAGTTAGTTTGATATTGTCCCAGAAGTCACTAAGACTCTGTTCACTTTTTTTTCAGTCTTTTTTCTCTCTATAATTCATTTTAGATAGTTTATATTGGCGATGTCTTCAACATCACTATTTTTTCTTCTGTAGTGTCTAATGTTCTGTAAATCCTATCTAGCATATTTTTCATTTCATTTATTTTACATCCGTAGAAACTTCCTTTGGGTTACCTTTATGAATTCTATTTCTCTCGTCATCATGCTCAGGTTTTCCTGTACTTCCTTAAACATACAGAGCATGTTTACAATGGCTATTTTAACATACTCATCTGTTAATTCTATTATCTCTTTCATTTCCTGGGCCTGTTTCTACTGATTAATGGTTTCTCCTGGTAATGGTTCTTATTTTCCTGTTTCTTTGCATGTATGGCAATTTATTTTTAAATTTTTTATTTTACTTTAGATGAAAGCTTATAGAACTAGTTTCTCATTAAACAGTCCATACATCATACATACATTTTTCTGTGACATTGGTTAACAACCCCATAACATGTCAACACTCTCCCTTCTCAGCCCTGGGTTCCCTATTACCAGCTTTGCAGGTATGGTAATTTTTGATGAGCTTCTAGACACTGTGATTTTACGATGTTGGTTGCTGCATTTGTTGTATTCCTTTAAATACTGTTGGGTTTTGTTCTGAGGTGCAGTAAAGTTACTTAGAATCAGTTTTTTCCTTTCAAAGATTGTTTTTAAGATTAATATAATGAGGATATTGCCCCACTACAAAGGCAATATCCTTCTAAGGACTACACCTAATGCCTCATATACCATATTTTTATGCAAATAACGTGTACCTTCTGTGTTTATCAACCAACTGTACCCTTCCCCTGTGAAGTATTGTCTTAAGTGCCTCCACGCCAATTTTCTTACATGTTGCTGTGAAAAAAATTAACACAGTGCACTTATAAAAGTACCTTGCAGAGGGCGCACATGGTTGGCAAACGAATGTAGAAGTATGTTATTTGTGTAAAAATATGGTATAGAAGATCTTTCCATTTTTTGGATGGTGGAAAATGAACTAGTCTCAGTCCTATGTAACCCTTAGAGATTGTTCACCTTTTCCTTTCTGGTGGTTCTTTCCCTGGTCTCAGGCATGTTCTTTCCACTCATGCGCATATCAGTACTTGGCCGAAAGCAGTGACTCTTCTGCTCATAGCTCTCTCTTTGTGCAGCGCTCTCCTCTCTGGTATTCTACCCCACACATTCTAGCTACTTTAGCCTCCTGAAACATCAAATCCTCTGTCTTCAAATTAGTTAAACTTGGGCTTCGCATCCCCATGCTTTAGCCTGGAAATTCCCTCCAGGCCATAATCTGGAGCAGCTGTAGTGTTTACCTTGCTTGTTTCCCATTTCTCTGGAATCATTCCTGTGTTGCCTGCTGTCTAATGTCTGAAAACCATAATTTCATTTATTTTATCTGGTTTTCTAGTTGTTTAAGACAGGAGGGTAAATCTGATTGCTGTTACTCCACTGTGACTGGCAGTAAAAAGTCCTGTGTAACTTTTAATGTTTATTTAAAATAACCAATTTCATTATTTTATTCACACTGAACTAGGAATGTAGAGATTTTAAATGGATCAAACTTCTAAGCCTCATTTTGGACAACCAGAAGGATCAAATAAAGAACATATATAACTTTTTAAGCCAAAAAATACAATGACTAATAATCATACACCACTGGAAGAGAGGATATGATGGCACTAAAAACAAAGCACCTGAAATAACAAAAGTACCTAGAAAGCAACTTTGGTTTCATTTTTCAAAACTCGATTATAACACCTGATAAGCCTTCCAAGACCAGACTTCTGACAACCTCATACAAGTAAAAGCCAAGAGACCAAAATGACCAAAAATCAACTCCAAGACTCTGGGCAGTCAGTTTGCCTATTGGAAAAGAAGGAAAATTCAAAATGCCATCACAGAACAGATATGAAGAAATGCAGCAATGAAAGAGGTGAACTAAGTTTATCCTGAGCAGTATTTCAACATGCTAGATGCTTGGATAAGTGTTCTTTACCTAAGTCTCAGTTTCTCTAGCTATAAAATGGACTTTATCATTAAATCTACAAAGCAGTCACTTTGAGGAATGAAAGAAGTTAAGACTGAATGCAACTTGAAATTCTAAGGCGTGATACAGATTGAAAAACTATCTTCATGTTACTTCTTAAAAGATAACATTTTAGTGGACTAAAAACCAAGGCCAATTTTCTCAGTGATAATTTTCTGTTTGATGAAGTAAATAACGCATAACATACATTTCTCTGAAGTCGCGAAGTGGTTTTTAATTTGCATGGAAAAAAATACAGCCAGCAAAGAGTTTTATTTTTTCCTAAACTGAGTCTTAAGAAATTGAACCTACTCCCCACTAACTTAGAATGGCTTATAGGAATCATTAAAATGAATTTGTCTCAATGCTAAGATAATATAAAATTTTAATGAGCAAATATAGCTAACCAATCTGTGTATTTAAGTGACTTTGGCTTTACACAGCCACATATTATATCAGCAACAGACAACGTTCATGGAATCAGTCTAAAATAATATGGTTACAGGATGCAGGCGATAGAAGCTATTGAGGAATACTACCAGATTTCATTAACTCTAAGATACCATAGATTTAAAAATATATCATTTTATACAGCAGTATAAAAAATGCTGGCAATGGTGACATTTGTACAGAATAAAACACATTCCAATTTCAGATGGATTAAAATGTGGGAAAAATGGTAACTTAAAATCTGTGCAACGGTTAATTTCATATCACAATCGATTATCTGAAAAACCTAATGAAAATGAGCTGACAGTACTTACAAACCATTAACCAGACAAATTTAAATGAGTGAAATGCCCCTGTATTTCACTAGAATACAAAATACTCCTACAAGTATTAAAAATTAATTAAGCCCCTTATACTGCCCCAAATTTATCATTTAAGAGCTTTCCAAAGAAACACACACTTATTTTATCTATTATTAACAGAGTATAAACCACCAAATAGATAGCAGAGACTAGCTCTTCTGTCAAAATCTAATCAAAAGGTGATTTCAGAACCAATGGCAAATATTGGAAAGAGCAAAACTAATGTAGCACTAGAGGACAGCAGAAGTCACTCTGCAGAAGCTTAAGTGTTTGGGATAGTTTTAACTATTTTCTGCCTGCTCAGAATAGCCTCAGTGATTTATAGGTATTATCCTATAACCTTCAGAGCTGCTTGGACTTCTTCCTTCAGTACCATCGGTTCCTGATCATATGCCGCCTCTTGAAATGGTTGAACATCGACTAATTCTTTTTGGTATAATGACTCTGTGTATTCCTTCCACCTTCTTTGAATTTTTTTTTTTTTTTTTAATGCTTCCTGCATCGTTTAATATTTTCCCCATGGAATCCTTCACTATTACACCTTGAGGCTTGAATTTTTTCTTCAGTTCTTTCAGCTTGAGAGACGCCGAGAGTGTTCTTCCCTTTTGGTTTTCCATCTCCAGCTCTTTGCACATGTCATTGTAATACTTTACTTTGTCTTCTTGAGACACCCTTTGAAATCTTCTGTTCAGTTCTTTTACTTCTTCAATTCTTCCTTTTGCTTTAGCTGCTGGGTGCTCGAGAGCAAGTTTCAGAGTCTCCTTTCACATCCACCTTGGTCTTTTCTTTCTTTCCTGTCTTTTCAGTGATCTCTTGCTTTCTTCATATATGATGTCTTTGATGTCATTCCACAGCTCGTCTGGTCTTCAGTCACTAGTGTTCAATGCGTCAAATCTATTCTTAAGATGGTCTCTAAATCCAGGTGGTATATACTCAAGGTTATATTTTGGCTCTCATGGACTTGCTCTGATTTTCTTCAGTTTCAGCTTGAACTTGCATAGGAGCAATTGATGGTCTGTTCCAAAGTCAGCCCCTGGCCTTGTTCTGACTGATGATATTGAGCTTTTCCATCGTCTCTTTCCACAGGTGTTGTCAACTCGATTTCTATGTGTTCCATCTGGCAAGGTCCATGTGTATAGTCACCGTTTATGTTGGTAAAAGAAGGTATTTGCAATGAAGAAGTCGTTGGTCTTGCAAAATTCTATTATTCGATCTCTGGCATTGTTTCTATCACCAAGGCCATATTTTCCAACTACTGATCCTTTTTGTTTCCAACTTTTGCATTCCAATCACCAGTAATTATCAATGCATCCTGATTGCACTGATATCAATTTCAGACTGCAGCAGCTGATAAAAATCTTCTATTTCTTCATCTTTGGCCCTAGTGGTTGGTGCGTACATTTGAATAACAGTTGCATTAACCGGTCTTCCTTGTAGGCGTATGAACATTATCCTATCACTGACAGGGCTGTGCTTCAGGATACATCTTGAACATTCTTTTTGATGATGAATGCAACCCCAGTCCTCTTGGAGTTGTCATTCCCAGCATAGTAGACTATATGATTGCCCGATTCAAAATGGCTAATGCCAGTCCATTTCAGCTCACTAATGCCTAGGATATTGATGTTTATGTGTTCCATTTCATTTTTGACGATTTCCAATTTTCCTAGATTCATACTTCGTACATTCCAGGTTCCGATTATGATGGATGTTTGCAGCTGTTTCTTCTCACTTTGAGTCGTGCCACATCAGCAAATGAAGGTCCCGAAAGCTTTACTCCATCCACATCATTAAGGTCGACTCTACTTTGAAGAGGCAGCTCTTCCCCAGTCCAAGCTGCTCTAAAGGCATTGGTGAAAAACAAGGCCCCAGGAATTGATAGAATATCAACTGATATGATTCAACAGATGCAGTGCTATAGGTGCTCACTTGTCTATGCCAAGAAATATGGAAGACAGCTTCCTGGTCAACTGACCGGGAGAGATCCATATCTATGCCTAGTCCGAAGAAAGGTGATCCAACCAAATGTGGAAATTATAGAACAATATCATTAATATCACACGCAAGCAAAATTTTGCTGAAAATCATTCAAAAACGGCTGCAGCAGTATATCGACAGGGAACTGCCAGAAATTCAGGCCGGTTTCAGAAGAGGACGTGCAACCAGGGATATCATTGCTGATGTCAGGTGGATCCTGGCTGAGAGCAGAGAACACCAGAAAGATATTTACCTGTGTTTTATTAACTACGCAAAGGCATTCGACTGTGTGGATCATAACAAACTATGGATAATTCTGCGAAGAATGGGAATTCCAGAACACTTAATTGTGCTCATGAGGAACCTTTACATAGATCAAGAGGTGGTTGTTCGGACAGAAGAAGGGGATATTGACTGGTTTGAAGTCAGGAAAGGCGTGCACCAGGGTTTTATTCTTTCACCATACCTATTCAATCTGTATGTATGCTGAGCAAATAATACGAGAAGCTGGACTATATGAAGAAGAATGGGGCATCAGGATTGAAGGAAGACTCACTAACAACCTGCGTTATGCAGATGACACAACCTTGCTTGCTGAAAGTGAAGAGGATTTGAAGCACTTACTAATAAAGATCAAAGACCACAGCCTTCAGTATGGATTGCACCTCAACATCAAGAAAACACAAATCCTCACAACTGGACCAATGAGCAACATCATGATAAATGGAGAAAAGACTGAAGTTGTCAAGGATTTCATTTTACTTGGATCCATTATCAACAGCCATGGAAGCAGCAGTCAAGATACCAAAAGACGCATTGCACCGGGTAAATCTGCTGGAAAGGACCTCTTTAAAGTGTTGAAGAGTAAAGATGTCACCCTGAAGACTAAGGTGCACCTGACCCAAGCCGTGGTATTTTCGATCGCATCATATGCATGTGAAAGCTGGATAATGAATAAGGAAGACCCAAGAAGAACTGATGCCTTTGAATTGTGGTGTTGGAGAAGAATATTGAATATACCATGGACTGCCAAAAGAACAAACAAATCTGCCTTAGAAGAAGTACAGCCAGAATGCTCCTTAGAGGCAAGAGTGGTGAGACTGTGTCTTACATACTTTGGACATTTTGTCAGGAGGGATCAGTCCCTGGAGAAAGACATCATGCTTGGCAGAGTACAGGGTCAGCAGAAAAGAGGAAGACCCTCAACAAGGTAGGCTGACACAGTGCCTACAACAATAAGCTCAAGCATAACAACGACTGTAAGGATGGCTTAGGGCGGGGCAGTGTTTCGCTCTGTTGTGCATAGGGTCGCTATGAGTCAGAACCGACTCGATGGCACTTAACAACAACAACTACGTCCTATAACCAGCCAAACTGTTATTCTACATGTGAAAACAAAGAATGCCACACTTGGATCTGCAAGAATTCAGAAAACACTTTTTCTTCAGAACTACTATTTGGTAACTGCCCACTTTCTCTTTCTCTCATTAATGATTATGCTGTAGTTTGGTATAATTAATATCCAAAATATAATTATAGTATATAACTATTATATTTTTAGATATTACAGTTAAGAATAATTTACAGAATTCAAGTGTCAATTCTTGACCACTTTGATTTTCAATTTCTCTACTTAAGCAGTTAATTAAGAACGGAGAGTTACTAATAACTGCATCTTATTAGTTTTACCATCATTATTGATAACAGTTAGAAAAAGAGTGGTTTGTTCCAAAAAGTATATAATTAACAGAGAGAAGAACTTGTTGGACAACTTCAGAGCACTTCTTAAATGAATAACTGGTAGAAGTCTTTGTTAATATTCTTTTCAATTCCATCACGTAACGTTGAAGAGCTGAAATCAGAAACTTTCCCCATACTAAAAGCATCTAACATGACAACTTTCTCAGATACTTAAGTTTAATTAATTATTTAATTAAAATTTGAAATCATTATGAAAAAACACAAAATACTATCACTTGGTACATCATGTGGAAAACTATCGACCAGCTGATAATTATTGTTTACTTAAAAGACATCATTGCCTGTATGAGAAACTTACCTGTTGATAAAGAGACCCACTTACTTGTCAAAGCTATACTGTGCCATTCTAGCAATAAAAGTTGCTTCTCCAACCACCTGAGCCATTCTTCCAAGAGCTTCCCCTGCTGCACACCGTAAGATGGGGTTTGGGTTGTCAAGAGCACCCATAACCAGTGTTAGGGCAGATTTACGAACTTCCTCAGGTCCTAGAGTACTTTTGTTTTCAGCTAAGCCCTATGTTTATTAAAAAAAAAAAAAAGGACAATTTATAACTCACATTATATAAAAGAAAAATGTGCTGCTATCTTCATAAATATACATACATCTTCACACATTATTTTCTTCAGCCAACCTTCAATTGCATTTTCTAGGCCTAGAATCAATACCTATTAAATTGATGATAATCATTTCCCTAAACGTGATTTCAGAACATGATATATAATGTAATCATAGGCCAACTGGCCCAAAAGCCAACAGTCCCTAAGAATGTCTCAATCCAAAGTTGATTTTCTCTTTACTTTTTCCTTAATATAGTAAAAAAAAAAAAGGCTTTATTTCTATAGCCAATGCGTATAGCTCTTTTCCTTGATGCTTATTAAACATGACTTAAGAAATAGTCATTTAAACAACTAGTTTATTTGAAAACAATAATACCTTATAACAATCTAGTACTGAATAATATAAAAAGTTTCAATACATCATGAGAAGCAAATAGTATAGGGCATGAACTCTGTGAGACAGGTGAAATATTTATCATTCCTCTTCATACATGTGGAAACCGAGGCTGAAAAAACCCCTGAAGGAATCACACTAGACAAACACCTAGTGAGTAGCTAAGCCAGAAGACAATCTCTAAACATAGTATTCTTTCAACTACATAGCATAGACTGTCATGACTTAAGGTCTTCGCCATAAATCAGATATAAGCTTTATCTAATTAACCTTCAGTAGCCTATCAGATCTCATTAGTGAGGCATCTTTGAAAACCTGAGAGAACTGACTGGCACTTGTAAAACCTAAGGGGTCAAATCGAAACATGAACTTTAATATTACTAAAATATAAAATACATATTTAATTACAATGTGCCTAATGTAAAGTTTCTAGTAATTTAATAATGTAAATACATAGTTATATACATGTAAACATTTGTATAGGCTAGATAGGCCTAACTTACTAAATTCATTAAGTAAAATCTTATTCTAGAATATTTATTATGTAAATATACCTTCAGTGCACTCAGAACAGCAGTAAATATGTTAAGCTGCACGGCCTGCTGGCGGACACCCTTGGCTTGTTTAACACATTCAGCAAAGTGATCCAACATTTGCAACCTACAATCATAGAATAAAGATCACATTAACTATACTTTTTCTTCAAATATGGCTCAAAAATCAAAGACAACAGGAGTACAAGCTAACTGTTTAGCAAATAATGTCCCACACTGTCTCTTTTCTATTTCTTTCCCACAGCTGGTCCAGACCAGATCTCATCCTGCTCAATCAATATATTGGTATGTAGTTATTAACTAGAAAAAAAAAAACAAGAGACCAAAAAATAAGTTTCACTTTGTGAAATGAGGTCATGATTGCAGTGTCTTCCCCATGAAGGCCAGCATCCATAAAAGTGCCCGGCATATAGAAGGTACTCAAGGTTTCTTGAAATTTTTTTTTTTTAAGTTATGTATTTTAGCTTGGGGATAGGCAAATGCATCTGTGTGAAAGATTTTTAAGTTGGGAATAAAAAATGCTGCATAATTTTTTTCTTTTTTTTTAAATACTCCACATAGAATAAAATAGTACCTCCTGTCCTATCCTTGGAAACTAATTGAGAGATTTTTAAAAAAGATTTAGCTTTGGTCATTTTTCTAAATGTAAGCACCCAAAAGTGAAGTGGTTTTTATATTACCTTAAATTTAAAAAAATGAGACAGTTAACCAAAAAAAAAAAAAAAAAAAATCATGGCTCTTTTAAACTGTTCTGATAAAAGGGTGTGAGCTTCTTTCAGATTATTCTGAAAAGATATAAAGTGACACAAAGGCATCCAGGGAAGCTGGATTTAGTAATAAGATAACTAAGACCTAAACTAGGAAACCAAAATCTCTTCAAGGTCACTGTAAGGGTTTAAGCTTAATTAATAACAGCTCAATTAATAATAGCATGAACTCCAGCTAGAGTTCCCCAGGGCTGAAGCTGACTACTTTTACATTTTTTCTGACACAGATCCACATCTTCTTTGGGTGAGAGAACGAGGCGTTATTTATACTGCTAAAACAAGCACGCACATGATAACACAGATATAGTCTCCCGGACTGCCATAACCATCATGTGCCTATATTCAAGCTGAAGTACTTAACTTTTTTTTTTTAAAGCTGACTTAAAAAAATTTTTTGTTTCCTGATTTTAAAATACTTATTGTGATGAATTTGAAAAATATTAATAAAAAGTTACTACCCAGAAATAACCACTGCTGCCCTCTGATATATTTTCTTTCAGGTCTTTATCTTAGTATATAAATATACTGCAGGATGAACTGAATGCCGATTAAGGCGCCCGATGCTTACCTTCATCAGACCCCAGAAAAGGTGTTGGGTGATATGGACAATGGCCGCGCAAGTTGGAATCTGCTAAGGAGTATGTAATAGCTAACCTGCCCAATCAACTAGGCCTGAAAATGGATGACGCTGGAACGTTGGGCCCATACCTGGCTGTCCCTTGAACCATCTAGCAGCTGGTTCCCTCCAAAGTTTCCCTCAGGATAGCTGGTGCTCTCACACTGTTGAACCCATGCAGTTTTATTCGGTAAAGCAAACAATTAGAGGTCTTGGGGATGAAATGATCTCAACCTATTCTCAAAATTTAAATGGGTAAGAAGTCCAGATCGCTGGTGTGGAGGCAGGCGTGGAATGCAAGTACCTACTGGGCCACTTTTGGTAAGCAGAACTATACACACATTTTTATGTGCTTTAAAAAACCAAATTAGGACGATTTCTGGCCTTTAATTTTACTTTTTGTATCATGAGTGTTTTCTTACATCAAAACAGTTTCTATGAACAAATATTCCAGACTATGGATGTCCCACAATTTATTCATTCATTCTTTCATCATCAGAGTATTTATTATATTTTTAAAGGAATTTATTTATACTTCACCTTGTTCCACGAAAGTGGTTTAGTAGAGTAAAAACAATCCCAAATTCTAGTTATAGCTCTGCCATTAACTGCTGTGCAACTTTGGGCAAACCACAAACTTTTAGACCTGGATTTTCTTAGATTTAAAATAAACACATTAAAGTAGATGCTTTATAAGATTCTTTCACCTACAGTGTTCTACATTTATGTGGCAACCAAACATTCTTAAAGATATCTGGGTAAAGTAAAATTTCATATTTAAACTTTTCCCCCCTCAATTATAAAGCAATTAGTCAAGTAACCTACAAGTTTAAAGATGTGTGACTCTTTTAAAGGCATATTTTGCAAAACTTCTGAGTCATCTGTGAAGGTCTTGCATTAATTCATTTTTACTACTTTTTGGGAAAATCATCATAAATTTAACAAAATGTCTACTAAAGTTAGGGCTAGTTTTTGTGGGCATAGAAAACGGCAAACTAAAATGCTCATATTAGGAAAAAAGTCAGCTACCTTAGTTTCCCAAGTTCCAGACTTAAGCTGTCTTACACAAATGTTATCGGAGTGTTTTTATTTTGAGATTATTGTTTAAATAGTAACTCACTTTAACTAGGATAGGAAAATCTACTGTTTGAATATAACTTATATGTAACTAAAATTACCTGAGTGACTTCATACTAACCGGTGTTTATAAGAAACATGAGGAAACACTACACCAAAAAGAGCGACAGAGGCATCAATGACCGAGACTCCAAGAGGGAGAGGACCGGGCACCGCCTCTCCAGCAGGTATTCGTAAATAAATGGAGGATGGATCATGCTCTAGGGCCCCACTTCCAGATGCACTGTTTGGCTGGAGCTGCAAAAGAATGACACAGAAAAGCTTTCAAAATCTACTCTGGAATTGTAATTCACTTACTATGTTATTAGGCATGAGGAATGGAACAGAGGAGGAAAGCGAAAAGGCAACAAAAAAACAACAGGATCTGAACATTTAAAAACAGGTAAAATATAATTCAGCCATTAAAATAAGAGTCATCGGTAACAGCTTATACAATCTTTAAGATTAAAAAGAATAATTTATGTGAAAATGATGATCATCTCCCAAATGGTCAACAGGAACAAAACAATCAAATCTTTTGTTCTTCTTCAAAAAAGTCTGTATTAAGTATCTGTAATGCTTGTTTTAATGCACAATAATGGTAATTTCTTTTTTATTACTGTACTATGCGTTTAGCCAACACCATCTCTAAGTGCCTAAGAAACCTCAATGAAAACTAAGCCTTTGATCTAAAATATCTTCTTATGTAATAGGACCATGTAATAGGACCACTGTTTTAGATTAAGCCAGTATTTCATCTCCCTGCTTTGTTTACTACCTGGTCTTCAATTGATTTATGGTCAGTTTCTTGAAGCCAGGAGCCAAGAAGAACACTGTCATCATAATGGCAGAGGGACCTGAGGAGGGATGTAGTCGTGTTGGCAGAGTTGTCAGTCAAAGTGAATTCTGCTACCAATTCTCTAAGAAGTGCATTGAAAGATCCTAAAAAGCAGAGCTTCCAGTCAGATTAAAAAGAATAATTTATATGAAATGACAATCATTTCCCAAATGGTGAACATGAATAAAACAATTAAATCCTTTGTTCCCTTAAAACATTCCATACTAAATATCTGTAAGGCTAGTTTTAATCCACAATAATGGTACTGCCTTCTTTTATTATTGTATTATGCATTTTAGCTCAAATTATTTGAAGTAACCAAAAACTTGAATAGCAGCAAAGCAGAGCATACCAAAATTCTTGAGCATGGTTGTACTGGAGACAAATCAATTGTTTATTATAATTTTAATATTTCATATAATATTTGATTTCTGAAAAATATATCACTATTCTTCCCTCCAGATTCCTAAATTATTGACTGTATGATAATATGTATGAAGCTGATTAGGATAAGAACTATAAACAGGCTGTGAAGATAAACCAGCTGGATCTGAATCCAAGCTCTGACGCCTACTAGTTGCTTTGCTTGGTTTGGGCAACCTACTTTTCCTGTCTGAAGCCAAGATTCTTCACCTATACACCATAATTGTTCGCAAATAACACACACTTTCTATGTTTGTTTGCGAACCACACCCTCCCCCCACAAGATATTTTCAAAAAGTGCTGCTATGCCAATTTTTTTTACATGTTGCTGTAAAAAAAAATTATCATAGCACAGGGAGAGGGTGCGGTTGGCAAAGAAACATAGAAGTCATGTGTTATTAGCATCAAAATACATTAATAGGGATAACTGCCTCATAGGCTTGTGCTTAGAGTCAAAGGAACTAATACATGCAAAGGGCTTAGAACACTGCCTGGAACACACTAAGTGCTCCATAAGTGTATACATGAAAAGTAAAATGGTTGCTTTCCTTTGCATAGTAAGCCAATCAGTCAGAGATCCTTGATCAGGACTCTGTAATACTGGGGAGAACTGGAAAGGCATAGTAAAGAATTTTTATCAAATACTGCAAATTTTATTTACCTTCGTAAGTTTTTGGAGGCAACAAAGCCAAGATATCATAAAGTCTTAAACGGACCATTGCAGCACTGGCTTTCAAATGAGCTCCATGGGCTTTAATTACAGATGGAATACTAAAATATCAAAAGTATAGTTGGCATCAGTTTATTAGAATAAGTATTATTGAGAAACATTTTTTCAGCAATGTATCAACATACTGTTAGAGTACATTGATAGGCATTACATTTTCATTTTAGTTTAGTTTATGACCTTTACAAACACTTTAAGATACAATTGCGTGTGTGTGTCTGTGTCTGTGTGTGTGCGTGCACACCCTGGCGGCACAGTAGTTAAGAGTCTGGCTGTTAACCAAAAGGTTGGCAGTTGGAATCCATCAGCTGCTCCTTGGAAACCCTATGGGGCAGTTCTACTCTGTCCTATAGGGTCGCTATGAGTCAGAATCAATTGACGGCAATCCACACATACGTATATACAGCTAACTGATTTTCACCAACAATGCAAAGACTATTCAATGAGGAAACAGTAGTCTTTTCAACAAATGGTTCAGGGACAACTGGACAGCCACATGCAAAAGAATAAAGTTGGACCCTTACCTCGTACCAAATACAAAAATTAACTTAAAATATATCAAAAACCTAAATGTAACAGCTTTAACTATAACACTATAAAACTCTTAGAACTGAGAAAAGCCCACTACCAAACCCACTGACGTTAAGCCAATTCCGACTCTTAGTGACCCTAAAAGACAGAACTGCTCCATAGAATTTCCAAGGCTGTAAATCCTTACAGAAGCAGACTGCCGTATCTTTTTCCAGTGGAGCCGCTGGTGGGTTCAAACCACCGACCTTTAGCCAAACACTTTAACCACTGCACCACCAGGGCTCCTCAAAACTAAGAAAACATTGGGTAAGTCTTCATGACCTTGGCAAAGGATTCTTAGCTCTGTCACCAAAAGCACAAGCTTCAAAAGAAAAAAACAGAAAAACTGAACTTCATCAAAATTAAAAACTTCTGTGCTTCAAAGGGCACCATCAAGAAAGTGAAAAGAGAACAGAACGGGAGAAATTACTTGCAAATCATGTATCCGACAAGGGATTTATATCTAAAATACAAAAGAACTCCTTTATCTCAATAATAAACATAAATAACCCAATTAAATAATGGGAAAAGATCTGAATAGACATTTCTCGACAGACCTAAAAATAGCCAATAAGCATATGAAAAGATGACGACATCATTCATCGTAAGAAAAATGCAAATCAAAATCACAATGAGATACCATTCACAGCAATTAGGATGGTTAGAATCAGAAAGACATACAACCACAAATGTTGGTGAGGATGTGGAGAGATCAGAACCCTCATACATTACTAGTGAGAATGTAAAATGGCGCAGCCACCTTGCAAAACAGTCTGGCAGTTCCTCAAACGGTTAAACATAGAGTTACCCCATGACCCAGCCATTCCACTCTGGAATATACCCAAGAGTAACAAAAACATATATCCATGCAAGAATTTGTACCTGAATGCTCTAGCAGCATAATTCATAATAGCCAAAAGATAGAAACAACCCAAATGTCCATCAACAGAAGAACAGGTAAACAAAACGCAGCATATCCATACAATGGAATATTATTTACACCAAAAAAAGAAATGAAGTACCGATGATACATGCTCAACACGGATGAACCATGAAAATACTAAGTGAAAGAAACCCAGCCCAAACCCACTGCCATCAACTGACTCTGACTCATAGTAACCCTAGAGGACAGAGTAGAATTTCCCCGAAGGGTTTCCAAGGCTGTAATCTTTACGGAAGCAGACTGCCACATCTTTCCCCCGCGGAGCCACTGGTGGGTTCAAACAGCCGACCTTTCCATTAGGAGCCAAGCACTTTTACCACTGCACCACCAGGGCTCCTTTAAGTGAAAAAAGCCAGTCACAAAAATACATTTATTATATAACTCCATTTATACAAAAGTCCAGAGTATGGAAATCTATAAGGAAAGAAAGTAGAGCAGTGACTGCTCAGGGCTGAGAGAGAAGGTTTAATGGTGCATAAAGGAGTTATAGCTAAAAGGTATAAATGAGGCTTCTTTTTGAGGTGATGAAAATGTTCTAAAATTGACTGTAGTAATGGTTGCACGTATCTGTGAATATACTAGAAACCACTGAATTGTACATCTGAAATGTATGGTATGTGAATTATACCTCAATAAAGCTGTTAAAAAAAAAACAAACCTGTATTTCAACCCATACTGTTATTGTAATTTTTTAAGTCACTTTATAAAAGTAAAGTTTCATTTAAGTCTTCTGTATGCATACTAGAGGGAAGAACAAAACATGACTGATAAGTATACATACATATAATAGGATGTTAACTTGTCATAATTGCTTACTTACTGTGACATCATAGTCATGGCACATTCAATAGGGGTCATCAGCTTCCTAATCACGTCTTCAGTTAGGAGCTCAGGACAATGAGCAACAAAACTCCTCATTGCTAGATAAAATTTTTAAAAAGGACAGATGTGGAGCAGCTTTAGTGAGGATGAACACATTTATAAAATTATATAAAGATAAATGTATCTACCATTTTCAATTATTATAAAATATAAGGTTCTGAAACCCAAACAAGCCCAAAGAAGAGCCAACTGTAACTAAAGAGAAAAATAATTACAAGAGGCTTTTTTTTTTTAGAAGAAAGGTGGACAGTAGAAATACAGGGAGGGGAAATACTTGTTAGGGAGATTTATTGAGTGGGAATTCAGAGAACTTTTAAGCCCAAATGAATTCAGATGACTGCAAAAAAGTCATTTCAAGACAGAATCAGGAGTGGGCAAACGGTCCAGTGAGAAGGATCTCTCGGCTGGCTCTTCAACAACAGAACTAAGACTAAAACACCTCTTAGATGTGTGCAGCCAAACTGCCATCTTGCCCTGTTGCTCTTATCCCCTGCTGACTCCCTAACAAAAACAACTTTACCTGTAATTTTTATAATGTTGATATCTGAAAAATATTTCAACTTTGCAGATTTGATAATGATGTGAGAAAAGACCTGTTTTTTCACTATGAAAAGATTAACTGTAAACTCGGTAAGCCTGGTATTCCTAAGTATCATTTTTTTTAAATACCTGTTAGGCTTTTTTTTTTTTTTAATTGTGACCCAGTGCTTCTTTGACAGGTGAAGACAGCACTAAATGGGAATTAAGAGGCTAGGTTCCAGTTCCCAACCCATCACCAACTCTAATTCGTTCTAAGAATCTCAACTGCTATTTTATAATTAGCCAACTGAATTAGATTTTTTTAAAGTCTCTTCCCAAATCTAAGATGCCATTTATCATTACATATTAAAAAAAAGAAAAAAAAAAAGGAGCCCTGGTGTTGCAGCAGTTAAATACTTGACTGTTAACCGAAAGGTTGGCAGTTTGAACCCACCCAGTAGCTCCATGGGAGAAAGACCTGGAGATCTGCTCCCCTAAAGATTATAGCCTAGAAAACCCCATGAGGCAGATCTACTCAGTCAGATGAGGTCGCTACAAGTTGAAAATCGACTTAATGGCACCCAACAACAACATTAAAATAAAAATTTCAAGTAGTAATTTTCCTTCACTTCATAAATATTTTAATAATATATTAATATTCTGAAAGTACAATCCTTTCAATTCTTACCACATAAAGCTCCAGCACGACCTTCCAATGTCACCTGCCATGTAAAAGAATCTCCTCTGGCCTTCTCAGCCTCCAGTTCCTTTAAAGAACGAGGGAAAACATTTCGCCACAATAATAACATCTTGGGAAGATGGTAACGAACGACAGATGGTCCTGACCAAGAAAAGGAGAATACAAAACCATAGACCTTACACCAAAGAAAATGAGACCCCACACACATTATCTGTCATCATCTCACTCTATCTTAATCACCAAAATTAACATTATTTCCAACATGTTTTTTATACAGAAGCAAAATATACATCTACTGAAGCATAATAAAACTAACCTTAAAATGGATCAATATTTTTAGCACCCAAGAAAGCAGCACCCACAGAACTGTTTCAATGTGATTTTATCACCCTACTAAAATTACATCATTTGTATTCACTTTGGGGGTAAAACTTGCCCCCATACTCTCATCTCTTTTGATTAGCACTAAACTAATCAGGTAGAGGATGACAGAGGTCCAGGCAGTATTTTGTTGTTATATATACGGTTGCTGTGGGTCGGAAGCAACTCAATCGCATCTAACAACAACAACAGGTATATGGCTATTCTGATGGCGAAGGTGAAATCTTACTACCAGCTTTTTCATTAATGTACTTAAGCAATAATTACCAAAAGAGAAAATTACTATCAAATGATGGAAAAAAACCTTTATTACTTTACAACTTAATTCAAAGTCTAGAATGTGAGGTTTAATAACTTTTAAATTGAATTTGCCTTATAATCTATTGACAGTTATACAGTTTAGAAAATCTAGCTGAAATACAATTATACCTAAAGTCATAAGTGCTCCCAGTAAAAGCCATCCAGCTTGGGTACGCTGTAAAGACAGCCTGCTATTCTGTGCAGCAGTTCGTAAGAGATCTTCAGCAATACTTACTACCATCTGCAAGAGAAGGTTAGAATTGGATTTTGATTTAAATAAGTCAAATAAGAAAACACAACTAGCATGCCTCATTAAAAACGTTGTCCTTTTTCTTAAAAACATGGTTAAAAGAGGCAACATCAAGAGTGTTTTGGGAACCAGTAGTCTATTCAGTCCTAATTCCACTGATGACTCTGAGAAGCAAACAGAAACATAGTGGTTAAAAGTGAGCTCTGGAGCCAGACTGCTTGGGCTCAGATCTCAGCTCAGCCATTTACTAGCTTTCTGACCTAGGGCAAATTAACCTCTCTGCCTCAGTTCCCGCATTTGTAAAATAATAACAGGAGTGCCTAGCTCACAGGACTACACAAGGCTTAACTAAGTTAATACACGCAAGGCCCTCAGAACTACTAGCGCACATAACCACTTAATAAATATTATTTGGAAACCCTGGTGGCGTAGTGGTTAAGTGCTACAGCTGCTAACCAAAGGGTCGGCAGTTCAAGTCTGCCAGGCGCTCCTTGGAAACTCTATGGGGCAATTCTACTCTGTCCTATAGGGTCGCTGAGTTGGAATCGACTCGATGGCACTGGGTTTGGGTTTAGTGATATTATAATCCTATATTAAAAGATTTATTGAATGCCTATTATGCATATGTCATTAAGCCAGGTTTATGGAGCTTACAGTCTTAGAAAGAAATGATACAGGAAAACGGACAAAAACAGAGAGCAGCACAGATAAAAGGAGAAAGAGGAATACAGAAGGAGTAATGGTCTGCAAATGGAAGGGCTACCATATACTGAGTGGCTTTGAAGAGATTTCAAGAACAAGACGGAACTTAAATTTGGCCCCTAAACAAATAGGTAAGTTTGGTGTAGGTGACTAAGGTGGTGGATGAAATTCTAATGTAAGAAATGAGCATGTGCAAAGGCATGGAGGATGAAAAAGAAAACGGGAAGAAAGCAAGATGACTAGTCTGACTAGAGCAGTGGGAATTTAGAATGAACAGGTAGAATGAAGGCAGATTATGAAAGTACCACTTTACCAGACAAAGCAGATTACATTTTATTCTGAGTACTATGTAGTCCCTAAGGGTCTCTGTGAGCAAATTTGAAATGGTGTGGGGACGACTGAGGAGAAAACTTCAAGCAGGTAACTGTGTGGCACAGGGAGATGGAAGCCTAGATTCCAGCAGTAGCTGCGAAAGCCAAAGGAATAAATGGACCTGGACAGAGTATTCTAAAAATAATGAGAATTTAAAAATCTAGTCCCAATCTGCCTATGCAAAATTGCAAATAATATTTATATGAACACTTCTGAGTTCTGGAGAAGAAAACCATTAAAACAGATTAAGATATACTATCTTTGTTGTTGCTGTGTGACATCGAGTTGATTCCCACCCATAGCCATCCTACATGACAGAGCAGAACCACCCCATAGGGTTTCCTAGGCTGTAATCTTTATGGGAGCAGATGACTAGGTCTTTTCTCCCTTGGAGCCACTAGTAGGTTTCAGTTAGGAGCCGAGTGCTCAACCATTACATCACCAGAGCTCCTTTATACTATCTTTACTTTCATCAATTATGAAAGCATAGGGAAAAAATTTAACTGATTTACTAAAATCACCCTCAATTTTTATTGTGTATTTTCAAAATGCTAACTTTGACCACTGGCAATAGCATATCTCCTGACATCTTTTAAATAGCAAGATTACTGTTTTTTGTTTTGTTTTTTAGATTTAAAAAAAATTTATTGTGGTAAAATACAAATAACAAAGTTTGGCATTTTAACCATTTTTAAGTGTACAATTCAGTGACATTAATTATGTTTACAATGTTATTCAACTATTACTACTATCTATTTCCAAAACTTTTTCATCACCTCAAACAGGAACTCTGTATTCATTAAGCAGTGACTCCCCATTTCTCCTCCTCGCAGCACCTGGTAACTAATTTACTTTCTGTCTCTATGAATTTGTCACTTGTAGATATTTCATATGTTGTTGTTGTTAGGTGCCGTTGAGTTGGTTCCGACTCATAGTGACCCTATGTATAACAGAACAAAACACTGCCCGATCCTGTGCCATCCTCACAATCCTTGTTACGCTTGAGCCCATTGTTGCAGCCACTGTGTCAATCTATCTCATTGAGGGTCTTCCTATTTTTCACTGATCCTCTACTTTACCAAGCAAGATGTCATTTTCCAGGGACTGGTCCCTCCTGATAACATTTCATATAAGTGGGATCATATAATATTTATCCTCTTACGTCTGTCTTATTTCACATTTTCAAAGTTCACCCATGTGGTAACGTGCATCAGAACTTCATTCCTTTTTATGCCTGGATAATATTCCATTGTGTGCATATGCCACATTTTGCTTATAGGGTCAGAATCGATTCCACAGCAATGGGATTCATCTGTTGATGGACACTTGGGTTGTTACTACCTTTTGGTAGTAACTGTAGAATACTGATGTCATGAATACTGAGTCCCTACTTTTAATTCTTTTGGGTATATACCTAGGAGTGGAATTGCTAGATCATATGGTAATTCTGTTTAACTTTTTAAGGAACTGCCAGACTATTTTCCACAGCAGGTCCCACCAGCAACACACAAATGTTCCAATTTCTCCACATCCCTTCTGACATTAGTTTTTTGTTTTTTCCATAATAGCCATCCTAGCGGGTGTATGAGTTGAAATCCATTCAACGGCAACAGGTTTTTGGTTTTAGTGGGTATAAAGTAGAAGCTCACTGTGGTTTTGATTTGCATTTTACTAAAGACTAATGGTGCTGAACATCCTTTCATATTACTGACCATCTGTATATGCTGTTGTTAGCTACCTTCAAGTCAGCCCCAACTCACTGTGACCCCATGCACAAGAGAACAGAATGCTGCCCAATTGTGCGCCATCCCCATAACTGATTATGAATCAAACCATTGTGATCCATAGGATTTTCACTAACTGATTTTTGGAAGTCAAGTGCCATGTCTTTCTTCCTAGTCCCTCTTAGTCTAGAAGCTGTTCCTGACTGTTCAGCATCAGAGCACCACACAAGCACCCACTGACGGAAGGGTAGTAGCTGCACATGAGGTGTACTGGCCAGATTCAAACCTGGGTCTCTGGCATGGTAGGCAAGGATTCTACCGCTAACTACCAACGCCTCACTTGTATATCTTAGCAACGCAAAAATTTTAGTCCTTAAAGCTTAGAGAAAAATTCTGATATTTTAATAATTACTATAATATGTGTTCAGGTCTAAAATAAACTTTAAAATGGTACTATACCCAGACACTACTGAGTTCTGGTGGCGTAGTGGTTAAGAGCCTGTCTGCTAACCAAAAGGTCTGTAGTTCAAATCTACCAGCTGCTCCTTGGAAATCCTATGGGGCAGTTATTCTGTCCTATAGGGTCCCTGTGAGTTGGAATCGACTTGACAGCAACAGGTTTGGTTTTTTTTTTTTGGTTTATACCCAAAGTCTATCATTCCTATATAAGAATTAAATATCAAGTTTTAATTAGGGTCTGTTAAACCCATATTAGCAGAACACTGTATACTACCATAGTAACACTGTTGTCAGTTGATCATTCAGTTCAACATTGAACACGGTAAGTGTTCCAATAAAAAACACAGCTTAGTTGCACAACTAGAAGAATGTAATCAATGTCACTGAACTGTACATGTAGAAATTGTTGAACTGGTGTATGTTCTGACGTGTGTATTCTCAGCAACAACAATAAAAATAAAATAAATTATTACCAAAAAAAAAGCCCCACAGCTCTTACGATAGCATTTACAATTCTACAATCTCTGTCATACCTTTCCCTTGGCATGAGGAATGCCCAAGGGACACTGATGAACTCCACCTAACAAAGCAGCCATTGCAAAACTGTATCCACTAACAGCTTCTGGTGAAGTCTTCAGGTTGTTGAGCCGTTCTGCACACCTGTCTAGAAATGGTGTCAACTGGAAAGGTAATGCCACAGCCACACAGCGCAAACACCAGGCAGCAGCAAGTCGAGCGGCCATACTCGGATGAAGGAGCACTGAAGTCACAGTCTCCAAAAGCCCTAAAAAAGAAATACTCAAAAAATTATTCTTCAATGAAGTCGAAAGATTTCATGGACCAAAAGACTATACATAACACAATTCAGATCATCATCATTGTGGTTTCACACACAGAATTTCAGAGCTTTGTCAAAAAAACACATACATTACTCAGAAACAGTAGAGTAACTTAGGGGAACATTTTACAAAAACAACACAGGACAATTACATCAATAAAATATAAATGGTAATGTAAAATTAAATGAATCTTCAATAAATATTAGTCAACGATTAGAAATAAAACTACTATGACTCTTTTTGATTTATCTCCCAGAGCTTTATTTCGCTATTTAGTTCAATACTCATTATCATTAACAAATGATCTAAATTGCTAATTATGATAAAGGTAATCAATCAGGAGTTAAGTATCAATCATACCTATGACTTTTTAAAACAGTAAAAAAAATACTCCAGCTAGTGACTGAGTATCATACCTATAGACGCCTCCTGGATAAGAGGCGAGGCAGTGGCATTTAGGCTCTGGACCAGGCTCCCGAGCTCCTGGAGGGCACAGACCATCACATGCTGACTTGCTGCAATGTCTGCTGCTCCAGACTTGTTTTCGCTGCTTGTGTCATTCACTACTGCTTCTGGAAACACAGCATCATGCATTTGGGTGAATTAAATTGTAATTTTTTTTAGTTTGTGTTTTTAAAGCATACCA
Source organism: Elephas maximus indicus (assembly GCF_024166365.1). Classification (NCBI taxonomy): domain Eukaryota; kingdom Metazoa; phylum Chordata; class Mammalia; order Proboscidea; family Elephantidae; genus Elephas; species Elephas maximus. The sequence continues at coordinate 27,260,935 of NC_064844.1, read as the reverse complement.
ATTGATTCCTGAGTGCTAAACGGTAGTTAGTTCTCAGGAGAAAACTTATATTACTAAACACTTAAGTGACATAAAAATGTTGTTTAACGATTTTATAACAACACTTAAATATATACTAAGGTATATAGATACTAAGTATGGATACTAAGGTATCTTTCTGCTTCTAGTAATGCAACGGTATCTTTGCTCATGTACTTGAGCGCATAAGAGGTAGAAATTTAGTGTATAAAAGCTCAGGCTCTGGAGAAAGAAAACTTGGCTTCAAATCCCAATTTCACCAGTCACATTAGTTATATGACACTGGGCAAGATATTCAACTTTCTACGTCCCAAGTTCCTCCTCCGTAAAAAGAGCTTATGTGCCTATTATAATGATTAATATTATGATGGCTTATACAGTCAATGCGTATAGAGAATTTAGCACAATGCGGCCGCTGGTACACATTCAATAAATGTTAGCAGCTATTACTGTTACTTTATTATTAGTGCTATCTCAAGTATTCTAATATATTGATAGCATCATTGTTAAGTTACGGATCAGCTAGTAGATCTATAAGGAAAGTGGCTTTGAAACTATAAGTCTGAAGCTTGTAAGTTATAAGCTCCCTAAGGACGAGTACTATCTGACTCTGGTTTGCTGTTACTCCCGCTACGTGACAGTGTTGCTGGCACTCAAACCATTTCTTTGATGAATCAATGTACAAATATTTTTCAAGTCGTTAACCTAGAATAGATTGATTTAACATACTTAACAAACTTTACTTCATTACTTTAAATATTCTTTAACTCACAATTCATATTTTTCACTTATGTATTAAAAAATGGCTTGCTCTGTTACCTAAAGCACAATAAAATTAAAAAAAAAAAAGTCTTGTCCTAAATAATGTTAGAAATAAAAATCTACAACTATTTATAAATTTATTTTCATTTTATAAATTATTTAATATATCTTAGCCAGACATAAACCACTGATTATTATCTACTCATTAAATTATTCCTAACGACTTCTATTAGATAATTTTCCCAAAAGAGACCAAAGTTTATTGGTCAGGGGGCAGTTGGGAGGGGTTAAGGGGGAGTTTGGGACCCTCTGTTGTGACCCCTGTCAGACAGTCAGTGGTGGCATCATCTAGTTCTTCTGGGCTCAGACTGGGGGGGGCTGTCTCATAATCTTTAATTATTGAGGTTTCACAGCATATCTATCAACAAACCAATCCAACTGCCGTCAAGTCGATTTCGACTCATGGCAATCCCATGTATTTCAGAGTAGAACTGCACCCCACAGGGTTTTCAATGGCTGTGATCTTTCGGAAGCAGATTGCCAGGACTTTCTTCTGAGATGTATCTGGATGGGTTCGAATCACCAATCTTTTGGTTAGTAGCTGAGCGCTTAACCATTGGAGCCACCCAAGCACTCCAAATCTTTCTGTAGGGAATGGACTACCATCTATAATTGTCCCTCTCTAAGTTATGATATTAAGCCTATTGGGGGGAAAAAAAACTCATGTGTTTATAAAATGACAGGCTCCAAGTAGAAAACAGATTTAATTATTTAAAGACAGCAACCCAATTTGCTACTGCACACCAGAAGAGCTATAAAATCAGTGTACCCAGAAACAACCCAGAGCCGTCGGTACTGGAAATAAAACAGAAAACCTAATCTTAAAAATATGCTACCCAAATCCTGAAAAATTCTATTTTATTGCAATTATATATTGTATTAATATCAAATAAGAATACACAACCAAAATGACTATGAAAACACAATCCATAAAATAAACAATATCATCTGTGAGTACTCTGCTCCTTTAAAAAGTCATCTACACGAGACCAAACAGTCCACACTTATTCTAAAGCAAAGATGAAAAGGCAAGGAGGCAGGGGAATTAGATTACTGGGAACAGAACAACTAGAATGGAAATAACGAGAAAGTTAACACACTATGTAAAATGTAATGAATGTCACTGAACAAACCGCACTGAAATTGTTAATTGGGACCCTAATTTGCTGGGTAAACTTCCACCAAAAACACAATGAAATACTATTTACAAAACAAAACACACCCCAGAAAGAGATACGAACTAATCAGATTTGTAAGGCATTTATGAAGAATAATAATGAAGAACTAAATATAACTAAGATAATCAATAACATATATTATAATGTCAATTCTTACCCACTGCTTTCATTTGTTTCCCGATAGCCTGGCAAATTTCCTTCGCGGCTGCAATCTGGGCTTTTTCCCCTAGCAAACTGCCCACAGTAGCTCTTAGGATAAAGGAGACACATCGTCTTGAGTATACAGCCTCTACATGTGTTTGTGTTGCCCGAGGATGAGAAACCAGATCAAGTACATGGGACAAGAATGTAGCAAAGCTACGCTCCAGCCACTGACCACCCAATGTTGTCACAAAGACAACATATGCCTATAAACAGATTAAGATACAGCTTCAGATAAATTTATATAAATGCATTAAAATTAGATAAAGCAAATAAAGAAATAACTGATAACACGCTAAATAAATTCTATATGATAAATATACAGTAAACTATTATAACAACAAATATTATACTTCTTTAAATATAGAAAATTTAAGACTTGAGACCTTATTTAGAAATTCTAGCACAGGAACTACCAGTAAAATTATCACTAACTCAATAAGAACTTCATGAAAAACTGAGAGAGAGTGGTGAGGGAGGGAAGGAATAGCTGAATTCACTTTGGTGATCAGGAAGGTAACAGGTTATAGGAATAGGAAAACCATAACATACTAAATAAACACTGGCCTAGAACTACAAAATATTTATGACTTTCTTTGTAAGATACAAATGGCTTACTTCTATTTTATACTTGTTTCAGGGGCAAGGTATCATTGGGCTGATTTTGACTAGGATCATGAAGGACCACTTCATCTTCTTACACAGATAAAAAACAGCAACAACAACAAAACACGTTGCCACTGAGTCGCTTCTGACTCACAGCGACCCTACAGGACAGAGTAGAACTGCTCTGTAGGGTTTCCAAGGGGCAGCTGGTGGATTTGAACTGCTGACCTTTTGGTCAGCAGCTATAGCACACCATAGCTCTTAACCACTAGGTCCCCTCTTATATAGATAAAAGCAAGCATATTTGGTGTTAATTATCATTCTAAAACTTAAGTTCCGAGTCAGATTTAATCTCATAGCAGTAACTGATCATTGATGGTAAGTTCAATTAAAGCATTAGGCAATATTTCTAGTTATAAGGATTCTTGGAGAATACAAAAATCTAAATGCCTCAAGCTTCCTGAATACAGTTTCAATTAAAACAGAATTCTTTTATATCTTATCATTTCCAAGCAAAATTTGAGAAAATTCCATAAGATATTTACATAAATATAGCAGACACAGGCATATTTAAATGTCAACTATCTACCTTTCCGTATCAGCATGTAATTTTGAATTTGAATGCAATTCATTCATTAACAGAAATGTTCTGAAAGAAACTAGACAGTATAAACAATCTCCATATGTGTTACTTATTAATAGCCTTCCATGAAACTCTACGAGCGATACGGACAAAATTGTTCAATATATGAATATGTCACAAACCTGTGTAACTCCAACTCTCACTTCACGATTAACCGACCCTCCAACTTTTAACATTTCTCCACCACTCTTCAGGAAACCTGATCCTCCACGTAGAAATCCTGTGGCCATGAGTTCTAAGACTTCATCTAACGTTGCTCGCTTCACATTCTGGCGCATTACTTTTAGGAAGAAAAGTAAAAAAAAAAAAAAAAAATTATGAGCCAAGATATTTCTAAAACAGATTAATTAAATCCTATTTTCTAATGATCTATAGTTTTAAAAGGCAAATAATTCTTTTTAAGGGTACTTTCTCTGATTGCAAAAATAAGAATTAGTTAACATGCTTTGGACAGAATCTGGAAAATAGAGAAAGGCATGGGAAAAAACAAGCATAATCCCACCACCCAGGCATAACCACTAGTAACATTTGGTATGCTTCCTTTTTCAGTCACTTTACTTTGTGTATAAAAATTTATATAAACATACAAACTTTCTTTGTGTACCACTGTGAGTGTACGTGTCATGATCTTAAAGTCAGATTTTTCTTGTTTAGTTTTGTTTGCGCGTCTACAAGGACTAAAATAAAAAATAGATGGAACATCTCTACATTCACAAGCAATAGAAATCATTACGACTGAAGAGACCATGATAAAGGATTTCACTCGAGAAAGTTATTAAAGTATGGTAGGTTTTCTTCCCTTCTCCCCTTACCTCAAACTAAAGGAGCTTTAAGAGATCACTTTCTTTTTAATGATGGACCACAAAATCAGTGCCACACCTAAGTGCAAAAGTGTTGAGAAGCAAAAGGCTATGACTGAAGCTGGCAGCTTCATAAAAGAGTAAAGAGAAGTAGCTATGTTGAGGTTAAGAGAGAGATTTATTCTGTGCTGAGTAGCTGGTCTGGGTGCCGTTTTAAAAAGGACCCCACATAGGAGACTTCCTGCCAGGATAAGGTAACCTTAGCGAATTCTGAGGGATGCAGAAGAGTAGTAAATGACCAGAGACAAGGGGATTTACACTCAGATGTTCCGAGTGGGGGTTCACAAGAGTGTTTTAAACACTAGCTGAGCTCAGAGAGCAGCAGAGCCAGATCATGACAATGTCAGGCAAGTGAGGCCTCTCCTGTGTCTTCCCCTGCTCACGGCTCATCTGACTCTGACAGCAGTAGAATACAGTGGAGAGGCAGAAAAAGGCCAAAGCTGCCCCACGCCTCTTCCCACTGCCAGCTTCCAGCCGAAACCATGTTTGAACTGGGGGAGAAGAAAAGCTTCAACTTTGAAATTCAGGGTTTTGCCTATTAAAGAGAACTGAAAGTTTAAAATACTGAGACTCTACCAGTGACTAGATATGGATAAAAAAATATGGCCTCTGCCTAAGATCTCATCTTTCGATAGGAAAAGAACAAGCTCATAGTATAGAAATGAAGGGCCAGTGAGGGTGGAGTTGGGCAGAAAGAATAAAATTATTATTTGCTTGCACCCAAAACAGTTTATGCACATGTTTTTCCTCTATTTTTTAACCTATTATATTCACCACATTATTAAAGACTACATAACAACATCCAACTTTATGACTATACCACAACTTATTTAGCCACCATCCTCTGGCTGGACATGTGTAAGTTTCCAACTTAATCCCGAGATATGCACCTTTTGTATATAAATCTTAGATTTTCAAAAACTTTTTTAGTCATTTTTCTTGAAATAGATTAACTGGGTCAAAAGGCACAAAATGTTGAAGACTACTTTCTTAAAAGGCAGTAACAATAAAAGCTTGCAGGTGGCTATCTAAAACTATTGGTTTAAAGACTCAAAGAAGAAACTACTCTATAGGACTAACAGCCCACATGAACCACAGCCTCATCTATCCTGAGACCGTAAGAACTAGATGATGCCTGGCTACCACTAACAATCATTATGACCAGGGACACAACAGATGGTCCCAGATAGAACAGAAGAAAAACACAGAACAAACATCAAATTCCTAAAAAAGGCCAGACTTACTGGACCAGTAGACGATCCCTCAAGACTATTGCCCTGAGATCCCTTTAAACTTGGAACTGAAGCCCTCATGGAGGTCACTTTTTGGCCAAATAATAGATTGACTCAAAAAATATACAGTTTCACCTGTGAATACTGTGCTCCTTTAAATAATTACCTATATGAGATCAAATGGTCAGTATTTACTCTAAAGCAAAGACGAGAAGGTAAAGAGGGGTAGGGAAGATAGATTAATGGAACCAAACGAGCAAATAGTAAGAATGCCAACACATTGTAAAAAAATGTAACCAAGGTCACTGAACAATACATATAGAAACTATTAAATAGGAACCTAATCTGCGGTGTATGTTTTCAATGAATACAATAAAAGAATAAACATGAAAATTTTACATCACAATGTTTTAAAAAAAACCTTACCAAATGAGAGTTATAATTTTTTCTATTTTCTAATTTGACAGATGAAAACCCTTATTCCATTGTTTAATTTTACATTTTGACCACACTTGGACAATTTAGATAGATGTTATTTATTTTTACTATTAATATCATAGTCTCAACTAAAGAATATTATTTGAGTTCAACCATCTTAAGTTATATTGACTATCCATTGCTGACCTTTTGAACTCTATTACCTTAGAGAATACATACAGTGCCAGCAACAGAACGGTGATAGAAATGTGGACGTTAAATGTGCCCCTGGCGCAGCTTTAAAACAAAATGACGAACATTTGAATGAACAATGGAGGAAGGGAAATGCTTTTTATGCAGTGGCAAAGAAGCTGTCTGAAATATGTTCAAATGTTTGGTGGGAGGTAGAACTTGTAAGTGATGAAGCTGGATATCTGACTGAGGAGATTTGTAAGCAAGACCTTAAAGGGGCTGCATGGTTTCTCCTTGCCACTTACAGTAAAATGTGAGAGGAAAGAGATGGGCTTAAAAAATGAACTGTGCAAAATGAAAACAGAACTGAAAGATTTAGAAAATTCGGGTGTACAAACTAAGGACATGTGTCCTAGAATGTTCACCAAGGACGTGGCTACACAATTTTTTCTAAAGAGATTAATCCTGTGACTGATGGGTCTAACCAACTATCACAGCAGAAAACCCATCAGCTTAGACTGAAGGGGACAAGAGAAAGAACGAAAGGAAAGCACGCTGTCTACCTCTTAGAATTTCATAGGTAGGAAACAGGGCAAAGGAGCTACAACTGTTGTCCTGTAAGAAAAGAAAAGAACCATTCCTGGAACAGCTCAGAGATCAGCAGAACTGTTAGAAGGAGCATGGGAAGCAGGGCCTTCTTGGTTTCAAAGGATGGGGACATGGTCTCCTGGATTTCAAAGAGTGGGGCCATAGCCTCTAAGCTTTCAAACAGCCGTTCTGCTGGGCTTTAGACCTGCCTGGTGCCTGTTATTCCTTCTTTCCCTCCTATGTCTCCCACTTGTAATGGAAATGTCTACCTTGTGCCTGTTCTTTGGAAACAGATAACTTGTAATCTACATTTCACAGATTCACAGATAAAGAAGAATTTCTCCCCAGGATGGAATATGCTTAGAGTCTCACCCATATTTGATTTAGATGATTCAGTAAATGAGGTTTTGGACTGGAGCTGATTTAAGACTTATGGGATGATATCATGGGGAAAATATGTTTTGCATGTGGGAAGGACATGAAATTTGGTGAGGGGAGGCAAAGGGTAGAATGTTATAGATTGAATTGTGTCCCCTCACAATAGGTACTGTAATTCCTAACCTATATGCCTGTGGTTATAATCCCATTTGGGAATGAAGTGTCTCTGAAATGTTAATGAGGCAGGATTATGTAGGGTGTCATAAGTCAACCTCTTTTGAGATATAAAAGATATTAAATAAGCAAGCAGGAGAAGCAGAGATGGGGGAAGAGAGATGCCAAGTCACATGAAGGTCACCCAAAAGCAGATGCTAAAAGAGACTAAGACCTTCCTCCAGAGCCACGAGACAGAGGACGCCTTTCCCTAGAGCTGGCACCCTGAATCTGGACTTCTAGCCTCTTAAACTGTGAGAAAAAAAAAATTTGTTTGTTAAAGCCACCCACTTATGGTATTTCTGTTAAAGCAATACTACATAACGAAGACAGCGGTTAAGTACCTAGGCTTTAGAATTTGACTACCTGAATTTGAATTTCAGCTCTGACACTTATAAGAACACAAATTAAACAATATTTCTAAGTCCCAATTTCTTCATCTATAAAATAGGAATAACAACAGTACTTATAACTCATGGGACTTTCGTTAGGATTAAATAAAACAATTCTGCAATATGCTCAATGCAGTACCTGGCACATAGGTAGCACTTCTAAGTGTTGCCTATCATCACTATCTAATTCATTAATTGAAATAATTATCATTAAAGATGAGAAAACCAAAGCTCAAAGAAATTGGGAAGAGTTTCACTGATAATAAATATGAGGGCTAGGACCTGCATCTATACTGTCTGTTTCTCTGTGATGTAGGGTGTGGTAGGGATGGGTACAACAGCACAGCTGGGCTTACTCAGCCTTACTCGGAGCTCTCCTTGAGGCATCTCCATGGAACTATGAGGCACAGAAGTCTCTTAGAAAAATCAATGCTCCCTCTGATTCTGCTTACAGTGATGATTAAAAACAACTAATGTTGTGCTATACATGAAGATCTACTGACCAGAGGCTGAACTAAGAAAGCATATTAAGCACTAGATTCCTATCCCACAAACATTATACAAAACCATTTGATACATGTTATTTGTTTCTATGTCCACCAGAATTGCTACATAATATCTTGTACATTATCATCATAAAAACTATCTTGACTATATCAAGGAAAATGCCATTTGGGTATTTCATTTTACGAAAAAGAAGATAAAGATACCTGACAATTTAAATGCTTTAAAGTGACCTGTCTAGATGTAATAACTAATTTAGAAGATAGCATCCCATATACCTTCAAACATCTATTATATTCTAATCAAGGGTTGGCAAATAACATTACCTGTAGCCTGTTTTGGCATCAATGCTGTTGCCATGACTGTTCCTAAGAGTTTAGACACTGCCACTCGTACTCCATAATTTGAGTTTTCCAAAGCCTTAAAGCAGAGAGTAGCTATATTTTCCAGTTCAGCAGTCCACATGAATACAGCTTCGTTCTGTAGTTCCAGCAGACACTGGAATTAAAAAGTAAATTATATCCTGGAACTTTCACTTTTGGAAATGGAGTAATAGGAATGTGATTCGCCCTCCCTCCTGAAACAACCAGAAAATTGGAAAAAATATATGAAGACACTGGACATCAGGATAGTGATCCTTGGAAGATGGGAAACAAACAAAGTGAGCCTTCTGACTGCCCCAACCTTAGGCCTTGAGTTTTCAGTACTTAGGGGGAAACATATAACACTAAAACACTATATTAGGGGATAAAAAAAGGTCTCAAATCAATAACTTCAGCTTCCACCTTCCACTAGATCAAGGGTAAATTCAACACAAAGTAAGCAAAACAAAGGAAATAATACAGAGCACAGAGAAAATCTGTGAACCAGAAAACTGAAAAATAATAGGAATGACAGCAAAAGCTAATTCTTTGAAAAGAGCAATAAATTTGATAAATGTAGTCAGACTGATTAGGAAAAAAAGAGATAAAAGGCAAATTATCAAAGTTAGAAACGAGAAGGTCATATTACTACAGGTCCAACAGACATTAACAGAGTAATAAAAGGATATTACGGACAAGTTTATGCTAATAAATTTGACAACTAAGATTAAATAAACAAATTCTTTGAGACACTATTGAATCTCACTCAAGAAGAAACAGATTACCTGAATGGCCAATATCTATTAAAAAACTACGGTTGCAGTTTAAATCCTTCCTGTGCAATTTATTTTGTGTCAATTACACTTCCATTAAAAAAAAAGAGTACATCACATCTTAAAAGTTCTATAAGCTCTTACACCGTATTAGATAACATTCATATGTAAAATACTTTAGCTTGATTATTTGTTTTATAATTTATGGAATAAAAATACAATTAAGGTTGAAATAAGCTATAATTTGTTTATACTATTTGTGAAATTATAATAACACTCTTGCACACTATTATTTTACAAGTGAGAAAACAGAGGCACAGAAAGATTAAATATCTTTCCCAAATTAGATAGATAGTAAGGGGTAGGGCACACATTTGAAGCAGGAATTCTAACTAGACAGCCTACACACTTAGCCACTATGATATTATTAATTCTAAGACAGAAGATAGAAAGATATCACTACCTTTAGGTACCTTGTTCTCTCATCTGAGGGAAATTCTTAGCCATGAGAATTGAAGATAGCCAGAGAGAGGAAGGCTAATATGCTATTTGAATAAATTAATCAATCAAAGAATGCAGAGATGGAAAATAAATTCCTTACCAGAAAAAGGTTCTATTCTTCTATTAAAACCAGAATGAGTAGCTACATTTAAAAACAAATCTGTAAGTTTTTAACCTACTTGGCATCATACTTTAAAACTTGAAGAGAAAAAAAACCTTGACTGTTTAAAAGAGCAAGCGGGATAAACAGCAGCATTATAAATTGGTGGAGTACTAACCTTGGCAACTGCACATCTAACAGCCATTGACCTGTCCGTCAAGAGGGACCTGGCATTCTTATAAATATCCCGATGAGAGGAAGCTGCTGCACCACCCAGTCCATTCAGAACTTTCCGTAAACTCATTAAGATTTCACTTCGCCCTTGAGACTGGACGTGTACATAAACCAAATCTTAAAAACTGTGTTGTAAAACAAATTTCTTATTTAAACAAAAACATACCAAAATTTACAAATTCTCTGAACCTAATAATCTTACCTCTAAATTTTAAACAGTCAGTAATAAATAATTACTCAAAACTTAAAAACCCTAGAAAGTCCCTGAAAGGTAAGAGTAATTATTATTCAATTAAATATCTTTCTAAGAAATTATATTAAATAAACATATTCCAAGCATAAACAAATACAATTCTTATGACATACTGAGGTGCAATAAAATGAGAACACGAAGACAAATTCAAAAGCATCAATATCATATCTCAAACCTTCAGAATTTGAAAGGTTAAGTAAAAAGTAGTTAAGAAGTAATTTTATAAACCACCCAAAAGAGATGTAAGAAGATATTCGACACATTTAAAAACCTTGGAACTCATATATTTGAGGGTGAAAGAAAAGAATACAATGTAATGCACATTAACAGAAGGGGCAAAATTTTAAATCACCTTCTTCCTTGATAAGCTGTATGAGTTCCACAGTGACAGCAAAAAGGCAAATATTTATTTTCAACTGCCATCTAACTCTTGCCACAAGCAAAATATTCAAATATAATTGGTTGTAAAACTCACCTCTGCACTTTTCAGAGATTTCAAAAGATTATTTACTGTTTCTGGAAAGGCACTGCCTAACATTCTCCCCATTTTTTCATAAAATGCTCCAACACAAGCCACTGCAGCCCTGTAAGAAGGGACAGTTTCACTGGTTATCGTCCAGATTAACACAATTTCGTTTTATTTTCCTCACTTTTAAAAATCAATTTTTATTTGTCTAGGACACATTTTCCTATAAATCCTTAGTTTTCAACTTTCAAAAACATCTTGCTTATTTCTTATAGTTATAATAAATACTACAAAGTTAATAAAACTGTATTCTTGCTAAGAATACAAGAGAATACATAAATATACACATAATAAATTGTGCCTATCCTTTAGGAGAAAGCCCAAGCTTTCCCTTTATGAAGTCTTCCCAAATGTGTCAATTTACAATGATTCCTCCTTTAACTTGACTATTTTATATGTCTATATCTAAACTCACGAGTAGAACCATAAACCCGGAAAATGGGAAAGATAACTTAAACATTTTGTACTCATAGTACTTGCCTGGTACTACGTAAATAATAGTATGCACTATGAAACAGGTGTAAAATTCATGGAAATTACTCTAATGGAATACTCAGCTACCTGAAAGAAGAAATGTTAACAGCATAACAGCTCTGTGGCGGTGAAACTACCCACCACCACTCAGCAAATAGTGAGTAAGCAGAGAGCTGAGTTCAGCTTAGCCAGGCAGGAGTAGAACATGACAGCTAAGACTCACAGCTTAGCCAGGCAGGAGTAGAACACGACGGCTAAGACTCACAGCTTAGCCAGGCAGGACTAGAACAGGGCGGTTAAGACTCACAGCTTAGCCAGGCAGGAGTAGAACAGGGCGGTTAAGACTCACAGCTTAGCCAGACAGGAGTAGAACACGACGGCTAAGACTCACAGCTTAGCCAGGCAGGACTAGAACAGGGCGGTTAAGACTCACAGCTTAGCCAGGCAGGAGTAGAACAGGGCGGTTAAGACTCACAGCTTAGCCAGACAGGAGTAGAACACGACGGCTAAGACTCACAGCTTAGCCAGGCAGGACTAGAACAGGGCGGTTAAGACTCACAGCTTAGCCAGGCAGGAGTAGAACAGGGCGGTTAAGACTCACAGCTTAGCCAGGCAGGAGTAGAACACGGTGGCTAAGAGCACATGCTTGGAAATCTGGCGGGTCTGTGCTTAAGTCCTAGAACTTGCCACTTGGCAGCTATGTGACTTGAGCAAGTTACTCTGAAGCTGACAGAGGTCAAATAAATTTAGTTCAGGATCATACAGGTAATAAATAGTAGCATCGGGGAGACAACCTTCCTTTCTTGACTCCAAATTCCATAATTTCTTTTCAAAACTGAACTATCTGGTGGTTTATACAAAGTGTGTGAACCCCTGCTCTACCACATATACCTTCCACTCATCTCACGCTAACCTCTAACCTGGTGAATTTCAACATAACCATCATGAATTTGCTGAAGCGTCTGTGGGGAGCTTTCCTTGATACCGCTCTCCCCCGATACTGCAACTAACCTTACTTAGGTGTTATTTCCCTCCCCCAGCAACTTTCACTGTACCGTAACTGAGGACTTTCTTATCTGACTCTCACAAAATACATTCCTATAGCTGTTTCCTCAACATCTGCTCCAAAAATGTCTGCTCTAGGCTCAAACTACAAGTATGGGCTAGGAGCTAGGTTAAAACTTTAATCTAGGGGTCAGCAAATTTGTGGACCAAATGGTCTCAACAACTCAGCTCTGCCATTGTAGTATGAAAGCAGCTACCATTAAATACATGGGTGTGTATGTATTCCAAGAAACTTTGTTTATAAAAACATGCAGCTGACTAGATTTGGCCTAGGAATACAGTTTGCCCATTCCTGCCTCCATCCCATAACCTAGAAACCCTTTTCTTTAAATCCCAGACGAGAACATCATCTCCACCCAAGTTTACCAAAAGCCCTCTGTGTACTGTAAATTGCTGACATTATACCAATTCTCTGTAATTTGCTGAAAATCCTAATGGCAAGTGGAGCACACGAGGAAGTACAGCCCTTTCCCCAGAACTACTCAGGGTTTTTACTGTCAGCAGCACACCGCAGGTTCTGCCCACCTGAGGGTCTTTATGGGTTGGCAGTCCCTTAAGATAAGTTACTCAGAAAGAACAAATAACCTTCAAGGGTTCCTATCAAAGTAAGTACTCACAATTTTGTTGGTAAGTAGGCTGCAGTGTCATCTTTATTTTTGATAATGTCATTACATTTATCAAGTGTTTGAAAAACGGTAAAAGTATCCCCAATGCTATACAGGGCTGCGAGATTTTTAGCTAGCAGTTTCCGTGTAGGTGGTCCAGGTGAACTACTTATTAATCCAGTTAGTTGTTCAACAAGTTTTTTCTGTTTTTCCTTCACATCCGTCTGTTATTTAAAAACAACAACAAAAATTACCATTTTTTTAATGTATAGTGGTGCAATGCTTAAGCGTTTGGCTGCTAACTGAATAGCAGGCAGTTCAAACCCACCCAGCAGCTCTGGGAGAGAAAGACCTGGATGGAGATCTGCTTCCGTAAAGATTACAGCCCAGAAAACCCAATGGGTTAGTTCCACTTTGCCCTATAGGGTCTCTAGGAATCAGAATTAACTTTACGACAACAGGTTAAAAGTAAAAATGTAGCAATACAGTCATTTTATTTAAAGGATGGAGATAATTAAAAAACCATATGTAGGAGCTGAATGCATTTGCCTCTGTGAAGGGAAATAAAGTGGGAGGAGAATCAGGAGACTCCTATCTTTTCGAACAAGTTTTTAAACTGTTTCAACTCTGTACAGGTATAATTTTAACTTTAAAGCTAAATTTTTAAAACAGTGGGAACGGAAGGAGATTAAGCGAAGGAGGCAAATACAGACAACTCTTAAAGAATTTCATTATAAAGGAGAAAAGAGAAATGAAACATTAGCTATAAGGGAACATGGGATTAAGAAACAGGTTTTTGTTTATGTTTTGGTTTTGAAGATGGGAGATAACACAGCATATTTGTGTCCTGAAGGTACTGCTCCAATCGCGAGGGGAAAATCAACGATATAAGAGTTCAGAGAATGGGCAAAACAGATCCGTGTTGTGAGAAGTCAGGATAGTGGTTACATCTGGGGGTTACTGATTGAAACAAGCATGAAGGAGGTTTTTGTATTCCTGGTAACATTCTATTTCTTGATTTGTGTGATAGTTCTATGGGTGGGTTCTCTTTGTAATAATTCACTGAGCTGTAGACTTATAATGTCTGCACTTTTCTGCATATATATTATACTTCAAGTTTAAAGGTTTAAAAAAACTGATAACACAGGAGAAAAGGAGGAAATGGAATCTCATGCACCAATGGAGAGAATGGCCTTCAACAGGAGCATGGACAGTTCATTCATAAAACAGGAGGAAAAGTACAGTGTACAGATACACACGTGAGGGAAGGAACAGATGTAGTGGTGGAAACACGTGGATGTTCTCTGCAGGTAGTATTTTCACAGTGAAATAAGAAGCAAGGCCATCAGTTGAAAAAGAAGAATGGAGGAGGAAGTGCTGGAGAACTAAGGAGAAAAATTTAGGTGTGAAACAGTTTTCCAGCAAACCAGGGGACTATACAGTAGGATTGCTAGACAGCACTGAGGGACCACTTAAAGTTGATGATGATGAATTTAACATAACACCAGTCACTTAGTCATGTTTTTCTCCAGTCAGAGACATCGAGCCGGCAGCGAGCTAGATTTAAACGAGGTTTGGGTTTTGTCACAGAATAGTAAAGGCACAGAACAGAAATTCCTGTTACAATAAGAGTTTCAAGTTCCATAAGTGACCTGCAAACATAAGATGTATTTTCTTACAAATCATGAACACGTAATTTCTCTATTATGCTTACCCAATTAGAAAGAAAACAATACCATACCTTGTTGGCAGCAACCAAGACTTTATCAAGAAACCGCAGCCATTCAAAAATAAAAACTGGTCTCTTTGCTTCCGTGATTTGAGCCAAAGCGTCTTCATTTAACAGCAAACTGTGCGCTAACTCCATTATTGACGAAGTTTTAAATTCACACCTTAAATTGATAAAGAAATACTCATAAGGTTTTTGGTTTTTTTTTATTTTAAAACTTGAGCTTAGTGAATGAAACCACTAATAAATAAAAACTGTGTCTTTACGTCTCATTTCATTTGGGAAAACCTAAGCAACTCCGAGGCAAAACCTAAAAATCTAATTCTAAGGGACAAGGATATACAAACAGAATTTAAAAAGAGAAAAAGGAAGCAACCCATGCTCACTGAGGAAGAATAAATAATAAAGTGAAAGAAAAATTAAATGTGGCAAACAAGGCATTACTTCAGAAGAAACACATGTCATCAACCCATTTCATAAATGAGAAAACAAGCACCAAGACCAATCAGCACTGATAACCCTTCCTCCTTTTTCTTGTCCATGGCTCGGTGCGTACCACCCTTACCCTTCCCTGCTGCACCTATCCCAGCATAAAGGTCCCAAATTAAACGTCTCTAAGAGGTCTTCCTGGAGGCGGCCAGGTTCCCCCGCGAAGCTTCAGTGACAACCGCGGGTGGCCCGGGAATGCAGCCGGCAGAGGCCTCGCGTGCCAGGGCTGGTTTCACCTGGCTACTCCGAGGGCCGCCGCTCAGCGCGGGGCCTGGGGAAAATGCAAGAGGCCGCCGCAGGCCTGGCCCCGGTCACTAGGGCTGTCAACTCCAGAAGGCGGCCGCTAGGAACCGAGCCCGCAGCCTGAAAAGTGAAAATGTTCACATTACGGGTTCAGATTTCTTCCCCGCCCCTCTGGAAATACACAGGGGGCAGGGGTGTGTCTGCGTGTCAACGTGCACGCTTTGGCGGAGGACAGGGTCGACCTCACCTCCTAGTTTGGCAGTAGTGAACAGCTGAGCTCTGCGGAACACGCAGCCGCCAATGGAGCCGGAAGTCCCGCCTCCTACGCGCCTGCCAGCAGGAAACGAGGCGACTGCGCGAGCGCGGAAGACCGGTTTTTGCGCAAGCGCACTAACCACGCGTTCCTAGATCCGCCTTCCGCAAATCGCTATTTGATGTGCACAGGGGAATCAGGTGGCGGCAACGCGTTGGCTGGTAGGCGCATGCGCAGCGCGCTTCTTGCGGGCTGGGCAGAGGTGAGTAGAGCTGCCAGGTAAGGTGCTAGGGGCTCTCGATAGAATAGTGAAGGCCGGATGTGTGCTGCTTGTAACTACCTCACTACACTATCATCCACATTCTCACCCGTGGGTGGTAGCGTCGGTGGGTTGGTTGCAGCAGGCAGGAGCTTGAGGGGGAAGGTATCCGAAGGGGCGTATTTGGGAGTCAGGCGTTTCTTGTCACCTTTCTACTCCTGACTGTACGTCCAACGACTTAGGCCATCTCTCCGCTTGAAGCGTAATGGGATTCTCAGTGTGTCTGAAACAGGACTCCTGTTGCCACCCCCCACCCCCACCCCGTCAAAAGCAAAAACCCCTTTCTTGGTGTCTTCCCGCTCTCAAAAAACGGTGACTCTTTATTCTTCCAGATATCCAGGCTAAGAGCCTTGGAATAATCCTTGGCATAGCTCTTTCATACATCACCTCCAGTCCATCGGCAAATCCTGTTAGTTCAACCTTAAAAATACACCCAGAATCCAACCACTTCTCACCACCTCCACTGTTGTCACTCTGGTCCAAGCCACCATCATCTTTGCCTGGATTATTGCCTTGTGAACTTTATGATTATGCTTGATGGGAATGGATGATGCTATAGTATATTATACCGATTAAAACGGAGCTTTAAAAAGAACCTGGGACCCCCATTCAGGTCTGATACAAACGCCTAGCACTCAGTGTTAAATGGGTTTCTTAAAAATAATCCAATCCTATTTGCAGCAGCAGGAGTGCTAAGACCTGGATTCTTTGTGGTTTTGAGCAAGTCATTGAGCCACAGTGAGCCTTCAGTTCTCCACATGGAAAGCAGGACTAACTATTCTTACCTTCTTGTTCCTCGCTTTTGACTAGGCTCTGACTCATGGCGACTTCTCAAAAAAAAAAACCCAAACCCATTGCCTTTGTGTTGATCCTGAATTATAGCAACCCTATATATACGACGGAGTAGACAGAGTAGGAGTTCCAAGGCTGTAAATCTTTACGGAAGCAGACTGCCACATCCTTTCTCCGCAGAGCTGAGGGTGGGTTCGAACTGCCAGCCTTCCAGTTAGCAGCCGAGCACTTTAACTATTGCACTACCAGGGCTCCATGGTGACCTTAAACCAAAATTCATTGCTGTCAAGTTGATTCTGACTCATAGCGACCCTATAGGACAGAGTAGAACTGCCCCCATAGGCTTTTCAAGATTGTAATCTTTGCAGAAGCAGACTGCCAGATCTTTCTCCCACGGAGTGGCTAGTGGGTTGGAACCCCGGATCTTTTGTTTAGTAGCCAAGCACTTGACCACTGTGCCACCAGGCCTCCTTTCATGGTGGCCTTACTGGGTTGTTAATGATTAAATGGGATAAAAGGGTGTGATGTACTGCATTAGTACTAAACCATTATGTGTAAAATTATTATTATTAAGATGAAGAATCTGAGGTTTAGAGATGACAAATTACCACAAATGCTGCATGCAATCATATGTAACTTAAATTTATTATGTTATAAAAAGCAAGGATGGCAAGACTATATCCTACATGTTTTGGACATGTTATCAGGAGGGGATCAGTCCTGGGAGAACGACGTCATGCTTGGTAAAGCGGAGGGTCAGTGAAAAAGAGGAAGACCCCCAATGAGATGGATTGAGACAGTGGCTGCAGCAGTGGGCTCAAGCATAACAACGACTGCGATGATGATACACGACCAGGCAATGTTTCGTTCCGTTGTACGTACGGTCGCTACGGGTTGGAATCGACTGGACGGCACCTAACAACAACAACATGTTATAAATGAAAAACAGACAGAACTAAACTAATGTTTAAGGATGCACACGTGGGTAATAAAACTATAAAGAAAGGAAGGAAGTCGCTGCCATAAAAGAATAGTAACTGCTATTAGAATGAAGAGTCCTCGTGGTGCAGTGGTTAAGAGCTTGGCTGCTAACCAAAAGGTTGACAGTTTGAATCCACCAACCACTCCTGGAAACCCTATAGGGCAATTCTACTCAGAACCAACTTGACAACACCTAACAACAACAACACTAGAGTGGAAGGAGGGTGTACAGTTGGTAGGGGATGTAGAGGGCTCCTGGGGTGGCTGATATGGTTCTATCTTCTGGTACGGGTGCCACATCTATTAATCTACTGATGTATAAGAAATTATCCCCAAATTTAGCAGTTTAACAATGATAATTTATTATTTCATAGCCTCTGTGGGTCAGGAATTTGTTAGCACTGTAGCTTAGCTTGGATGCTCTTGTAACGTTATAGTGAAGATGTCAGCCCAGGCTAAGTCATCTGAAGGCCTGACTAGGGTGGGAGGATCTACTTCCCAAAAGGGTAACTGTAGTGATGCACAGGTTGGTACTGGCCGTTGGCAGGAGCCCTTGGTTCCTTGCTGTGTGTACTTCTCCAGAGAGCTGTATGAGAGTCCTCACTACAGGACAGCTGGCTCCCTCCAGAGTGAGGGATCTAACTAAGAGCAAAAAATAGAAGTTTCAGTGTCGTTTATTACCAAGTCTCAAGTCCTGCTCCATCATTTTCACAATATTCTGTTGGTTACACAGGTAAGCCCTCTTCACTGTGGCAGGGGACTACACACGGACGTGAAAACTGAGAGGCAAGAATCATTGGAGGCCATCTTGGAGGGTACCACATGGTTGTAAGATTATCTGCTTTATATTAATTCATTAAACATTTTATGTGCTTTTCTATATAATATATTTACAAAAATGTTTTTTAGAAAATAAGACTGGCAACATAGGAAAAAATATTCTATTACTACAGAATTATAAATATTATTAAAGACCCTTCTTGTCCTCATCGTAGCCAAACATTTCTTAAGAATTCATGATGTCTGGGACACTGGTAGGCAGTGGGGATAGAGGGGACTTGTTTTGTGGTTTATAGCCTAGTTGGGGAGGTAAGCATTCAGAGTATTAAAAATCAGTATAGTAATATTTTTTTCATCCACCATAATTATCCATACTCTTTTGGTTGTGGTTGATAGAACTCCTACTCAAATAAGTTAAAGTACGGGAAGGATGCTGGATCACAGCATCAAAGAAAGCTACAAGCATCAGAAATGGGAACTAGGACTGGAGACTCATTGCTTTTTGGCTTCCTTTGTCCCATTTTGTCTGTTTTCTTTGTCTAGCTTCATTCTGCAGACACGCTGGCTCTCCAGAGCTCAGCTTCGCATACTCCTGGTTCAGAAACCCTAGTCAAGAGGGCTTCTTTCTCCCATAGTCCTGTCGCTGGGACATAGGGTACTTTAATTGGCCATCTTTGTGGAGGAGTTCCTGGGTGGCACAGATGGTTAAGCACTCAGTTACTAATTGAGAGGTTGGAAGTTTGAATCTACCCAGAGGTGCCTTGGAAGCAAGGACTGACGATCCACTTCACAAAGATCACAGCCATTGAAAACCCTATGGAGGGCAGTGCTGTGAAACGGGAGGTTGCCGGAGTCAGAATCACTCAAGGGCATGGTGCCTAAGGGGGTATAGGATACTGTTATGGCCTGAATTATGCCACTCAAGAATATGTGTTGGAATCCTAATCCCTATACGTATGGATGTAATCCCATCTGGGGATAGGTTTTTTTTTTTTGTTAGGTTAATAAGTCCATATCAGTGTAGGGTGTGTTATAAGTCAATCACTTTTAAGATATAAAAGGAGCAGATTAGGCACAGAGAAGCAAACAAACAGGAATGGGGAAAAGAAAGATGCCAAGGAACTCCAAGAAGAAAGGATTTCCCCCAGAGCAGATAGAGAGTCTTCCCCTAGTGATGGCACCCTGAATTTGGACTTCTAGCCTCTTGAATCGTGAGAAAATAAATTCTGTTCATTAAATCCAACCGCTTGTATTTCTGTTATAGCAGCGCTATAAAGCTAAGCTGGATACTGAGATAGTCACCTCCATCAGAGCCATTTGGAAGTCAGAGGGCTGGGTTCCCAAAGGAAAGGATGCTGGGTAAACAAAAATAGCATATGTGCCCTACAGCAAGGGACTTCACTTCTTATCTATGAGCTGGACCTGCAGCATTGACATCGCCTGAGAGCCTGTTAGAAATGCAGAATCTCAGACTCCAACCCAGAATTAGATTCTGCATTTTAAAAAGATTATGTGATAATTTGTATACACAATAAAATTTGAGAAGCACTGGTCCGGATAATTATTTTATCCTTTTTACATGGAAACTGTCCCCCAAAATATTTCTATGTGAGAGATTTGCTACTATGTCAGGTTCCAAATGAGCAGCTAGAACATGAAGTGCTGTAGGAATTTAAGAGAAAGACTTGGAGTGGTCAGGACAGGTTTTTGTGGAGCAAGGCAGCCTAGGCCTGGGAGGACTGAAACGTCTGTGGTATGTTTAGAGGACAAGAGGAAGCCCATGGTGGCTTGGATCATGAATTCTAAAGAAGAGTCGGGGGAGGTCTAGATTGTAAAGGGCCTCTTGTGCTGTGCTGGAGTGACTGTTCCATTCCTTCAGGGTAAAGTTTATCGAAGGATTTGAAACAGAAGTAGCATGACCTGATTTATGTTTCAGAGAAACTACTCTGGAGGAAGTGCAGAGGATGGACTGGAGGAGAGCTCAAGGCAGTGAGATCAGTTAGGAAGCTGTTAAAATAATTCAGATGAGAACGAAGTACCTGTACTAAAGCAGTGGCCACAACTGTAGAAAAACATGAGTGGCTGTGAGCGATATTGTGGAGGAGGAATTGAGGGGATCTAAGAGGTCAGGATGCAAGAGAAAGTGGTGACATTCCAAGAAAACCAAACCTATTGCAGTTGAGTCAATTCGCAACTCATAGCGACCCTTTAGGACAGGGTAGAACTGCCCCATAGGATTTCCAAGACTGTAATCTTTATGGAAGCAGACTGCCACATCTTTCTCCCACTGAGAGGCTGGTGGGTTCAAACAGCCAACCTTTCGTTTAACAGCCAAGCGCCCAACCATTGCACCACCGGGGATCCTTATGGCAACATTAATGACGTGGAAATATAGGAGATGCAGGATACTTTAGGGGAATGATAATGAGTTGTTTGGATTGTTGAGTTCAAGAGGTCTGCAGATGAAGATGTCCAGATGACACTTATATTTGTAGTAGAACTGTAGAGAAAGGTCATGGCCCCTGAGGGTTTATTTCCATTTTGGTAAACTAAAAACATCGTAATTGTTTTTTTATCCTACTTGATTTGTAGATACTACTTTCATATGAAGTTAAACATGGCAGAAGAAGAGGACTACATGTCTGATTCCTTCATTAACATCCAGTAAGTGAATATATACGTTTCATGTAGTGATGTGTATAAGACATATGTGATTATTAAGCAATGGGATTTATTTTAAGTGTAGGGTTGAATGTTTGGTCTTCTTGCTTTATAGAAATACCCTCTATGTGTCCATTTAAAAGACTAGGAGCCCTTTCCTCCCTTGTAATGCCCTTGATCCTTTTTATTCCTGTCTCCTAAGGAAATTTACTCCTTTTTCTTTATTTCATCTTATTGTCTCTTTTAGCTATTATTCAGTTTTGCTCTTTATTTTGTCAGCCTCCTAGAAAAATTAGTGAACACTTACTGCTGTTAATTTCTTCACCTTTATACTTTTTAGTTTCCTACGACATGGGACCAGCCTTCGTCTTCCTACTAAAGCAGCCATTCTAGATCACTGATTGTATTCTAATACAGTCGCATTCAGTGGCCTTCTCCTAGTTCTTAATCTCCTTGACACTGCTGCAGAATTTAACTCACTTTTGCTTTCTAAAGCTTCCTCTCTTTGTTCTCTGCCCTGATTCCCTGCCCTTTCCTCTTGGCTGTGTTGACACATTTGTTGCTGTCACAACGTAGTCTATTGAATTTTAGCAATATTTCTAACACCTGTTCAAATATCTTTGCTATCATTAGTAATGATAGCAAAGTTGATCACAGAGGTAGCAGTGAAATGTTAAGTAGTGTCAAGTGAGTAAGTGGCAAAGTTATGAGAAAATTTCATGTAAATTTTAATCTTTACAAATTTCTGAATTTGTAAAATAATCTTTTTTAAATATTAAAGTAATCTCCATTATTGTCCAGGGAAGATATCAGACCAGGATTGCCAATGCTGAGGCAAATCCGAGAAGCCCGTCGAAAAGAAGAAAAGCAACAAGAAGCTAATTTGAAAAATAGGCAGAAGAGTTTAAAAGAAGAAGAACAAGAAAGACGTGACATTGGGTTGAAGAATGCACTAGGTTGTGGAAACAAAGGGTTTGCTTTGCTCCAAAAGATGGGATATAAAAGTGGTCAGGCTCTTGGCAAGACTGGTAAGTCACATTCGTAAGTAAACAGGTATTTCTAACCAGCAAACTGATGTATTGATGAGTACCAGAGATGCAAAGTTTCATATATGTTACCAAGCTTTGTAGACAACCAGCCTTTTGAGTACTTTTCACTTTCTCGTATGTTTTAGACATTGCATGTGAGATCAAGTTACATAGGCTTATCAGCCCAGCTCAGCCTTAGAGGCAGTAACAACAGGGATGGACATGGCTTACAATGGGGACAGCAGCTAAGAATGGTGACAGATGATGGGTTGAGAAATTCTAAGGGACAGTAAAGCAACATTGAAGATGATGGCGGGACCCTGGCCTGTGTGCTTTATGCCTGTGGTAGCTATATGTGACCACCAGTTGGAGAAGCTCAATTCTTACCTCTCTTTTTAAGAAGTGAAGCTGATTAAGATGTAGAGATAATGTGTTAGCTTCTATAAGCTGTTTTTCTTTCCTTCTGGTCTTTGAGTTGCTTTGCTTCCCACCTAGCAAGGCTTTGCTTCCCCTTAGGGCTTTTACTCCCTTAGGCTTACAATATCTGTGTTTTTACTTCTTAAAGCTCCACCTTCAGGAGTCCCTAGGTGGCAAGAATGGTTAAGCTCCTGAGAGGTTGGTGGTTTGAACCCACCCAGAGGCACATTGGAAGATAGGCCTAGTGATCTGCTTTCAAAAGATACAAAACCAAAACTAAACCCATTGCTGCCAAGTAGTTCCGACTCATAGTGACCCTGTAGGACAGCGTAGAACTGCCCCATAGGATTTCCAAGGCTGTACTCTAGAGAAGCAGACTGCCACATTTTCTCCACAGAGCTGCTGGTGGGTTCAAACTGTCATCTTCCAATTAGCAGCCTACCACTTTAACCACTGCAGCACCAGGGTGAAAAATCACAGCCTTAAAAATCCTGTGGAGCAGTTCTACTTTGCACACAGGAGGTTGCCATGAGTCGGAATCAGCAGCAACTAACAACAACAAAGCCCCACCTTCTGGTGGCATGGAGGCTGTGGGTCAGCCTTACTGAGGACTAGGCAGTTAAAAGGCAGGAGAGGTAATTGATTACAGAGTATTGATGTTCAGCTTTCAGTTTTGAACATCATTAAAACTGGAGGGGATATGTACAGAGCATTATAAAATTGTGTGCTATACTTACTTAACTGTATTCTGAGGAAGAATTTCTGGTTTGTGCTTTCTCTTTTTTAGGAGATGGTATTGTTGAACCAATTCCTCTCAACATCAAAACAGGTATGTAATTATTTTTTAGCGTATTGTTATTTTTATTTTGGCTATAAACACTGGGCAAGTTGATTTCTCAATACCAATAATAATTTTTGCTAAGCTCTAGTCTAGCGAAGAATGGGAATTCCAGAACGCTTATTTGTGCTCATGAGGAACCTTTACATAGATCAAGAGGTGGTTGTTCGGACAGAACAAGGGGATACTGATTGGTTTAAAGTCAGGAAAGGTGTGCGTCAGGGTTGTATTCTTTCACCATACCTATTCAATCTGTATGTATGCTGAGCAAATAATACGAGAAGCTGGACTATGTGAAGAAGAATGGGGCATCAGAATTGGAGGAAGACTCATTAACAACCTGCGTTATGCAGCTGACACAACTTTGCTTGCTGAAAGTGAAGAGGACTTGAAACACTTACTAATGAAGATCAAAGACGGCCTTCAATATGGATTGCAGCTCAACATAAAGAAAACAGAAATCCTCACAACTGGACCAATGAGCAACATCATGTTAAACTGGGAAAAGATTGAAGTTGTCAAGGATTTCATTTTACTTGGATCCACAATCAACAACCATGGAAGCAGTAGTCAAGAAATCAAAAGACACATTGCATTGGGTAAATCTATTGCAAAGGACCTCTTTAAAGTGTTGAAGAGCAAAGATCTGAAGACTAAGATGTGTCTGACCCAAGCCATGGTATTTTCAATCACATCATATGCATGCGAAAGCTGGACAATGAATAAGGAAGACCCAAGAAGAATTGACGCCTTTGAATTGTGGTGTTGGCGAAGAATGTTGAATATACCATGGACTGCCAAAAGAACAAACAAATCTGTCTTAGAAGAAGTACAACCAGAACGCCCCTTAGAAGCAAGGATGGCAAGACTGTGTCTTACATACTTTGGACATGTTATCAGGAGGGACCAGTCCCTGGAGAAGGACATCATGCTTGGCAGAGTACAGGGTCAGCAGAAAAGAGGAAGACCCTCAACGAGGTGGATTGACACAGTGGCTGCAACAATGAGCTCAAGCATAACAACGATTGTAAGGATGGCTCATAACTGGGCGGTGTTTCATTCTGTTGTGCATAGGGTCACTATGAGTCGGGACTGACTTGACAGCACCTAACAACAACAACGACTAGTCCTTATGTTTGCTTAATACATACCTTATTTATGATGGTGTGGCTACAGTTCTTATCATAGGAAGCCCTCAGTAAATGTTTGTTGGTTAAACTTCTAAAACTTTTAAATGAAAAATAAAATAACTTTTAATGAGTGTAAAATAAAATTTAGAACATAAAAAACGGGGAAAAAAATCTTTTTATCCATTTAAAGCACAATGCTTTTTGGCTACTGAAATGTCCTAGAAGTGATATGAGACCAAGCCATTAATTTTTTTTTAATACTTGGATGAACTCAAGACAAAAAAATGCTTTATTTGTATACCATATTTATATAAAAATATGACAGTTGTTGCTATTTTCCTGATTAAAAATAATTTTAATGCCCAATTTTATAGTAATAGTATATTGGATAAGACTAATCTTGTAAAAATCAGATCGAAGTTTGGGTTTTTTTTTTAATCTGAATGTTTTCTCCTATCAGCCTTGTCAAATGATTTTTGAAAGATTATACTCAAATGAGAACTGCATTTAATTTGTAAATATTTTAGTTGACATCTGTTGAAGTATAATGTCAGTAAGTTACTCATCAGAGCGTTCTGTTTGAACAGGGAAAAGCGGCATTGGTCATGAGGCATTATTAAAACGAAAAGCAGAGGAAAATTTGGAAAGCTACAGAAGAAAGGTACACATGAAAAACCAGGCTCAAGAAAAAGCTGCAGAACAGTTTCGGTAAACCTTTGAGCTGTTTCTTTTTTCATCTCCTGTTTCCTGGTACTTAGGTATATAAGATAGCTAACGAGCACATATAGACCGTATGTGTACAATTTTTTTCTTTTAATTAGGATGCGACTTAAAAATAAGCAAGATGAAATGAAGCTAGAAGGAGACCTTAAAAGAAGCCAGCGAGCCTGTCAGCAGTTGGATACCCAGAAGGTAAGCCTTTTACCCACCTTCACTTTGGTAAAATGTTTTAGCACCTGGTATGACTTACTGTGTATTTTTATTAAAAAAATAAAAATTGAACTCCACGCCCGCTTTATCTGGCTTTCCTTCAGGGTGCACTTGTGATCTGTGATCATTGATACTCACGGTAATGACTTACTCACTGCAGGAACCTGAATTGTCAGAATTACCCTGTGAGGGTTAAATAACATTTTTACATTTAATTGTTCTGTCTTTATTTGAATATTGATTACTCAGCACTGGTATGTATGGAAATTCTGTTCACCAGAATATTTGATTAACCAGAATAGCCTATTTTCAGTCCATATTCAGTGCTTTATGTGTGTCTAACCAGTAAATCAAGGCTGGATGCTGTTCATTTCCAATTTTAATGGTTTGCAAAATCTATCTTAGTTATTATCTTAGGGATTCAAGTACCATCACAATAAAAATGACTTCATTTAAAGTCTCAAAAATGTTTGTAGTAAAATTCCCCTCATATATAAACAGATGGCTAGAAGCAATCTCTCACTCCTCTGTATTTCCATAGTACCTTATTTTGAACTTATTTCATGACACTTAAGATTTTCTAACTTGTATGTATTATTTTATGCCCAAAGCATATCTTCCTTACTAGACTGTCAGCAACTTAGGGGCAATATTCTAATTGAACTTGGTAGCCCCATAGTTCATGGTACAGTGCCTTACTCTTGGAGCAGCACACAGTAAGTATTTATTGAAAGAATGAATAGATGTTAAAATGAACATGAACTGGAGATAGATTTTTCAGTACCGCTGAGCTCTGTTTAATTGAAACTAATTTTGTGTTTTCAGAATATTCAGATTCCCAGGGAGGCCTGGTACTGGTTGAGGCCTGAACAGGAGAGTGAAGAAGAGGAAGAGGAAGAAAAAGAACAAGATGAAGATGAAGTTAAGAGTGAAGATTTAAGTGTATGTTTTGGCACCAATTCCTTTACAGCAGGGTTTCTCAGCTTCTGCACTATTGACATTTTGGACCAGATAATTCTTTGTTGTAGGGCCTGTCCTGTCCATTGTGGAATGTTTAGCAGGATCCCTGGCCTCCATCCATTTAGAGGTTGGTAGCACCTCCAACCCCTTGTGACAACCAAAAATGTCTCCAGACATTGCCAAATGTCCCCTGAGGGGAAAAATTATCCCCGGTTTACAACCACTGGTTTACGGGATTATTTTATAAGCCCCAAATTAAAACTCATATAATTTTTTCCGTTAGCTTCAGTTTGTTCTCTCACCTCAGCTTGGGTTTAAATGATGGATTAGTTGCAAATGTAAATTAATTTATACCTTGTTTCCTGTTAAACTTCTTCAAGAGATTCTAATGAATAACCCCCTCTCCAAAAGAAAAAAAATACCATCTAAAGAAGGTGGGGATTACCCAAGAAAGGAATATATATTCCTAGTTACTCGTATGTAAGAACTTTTTAGAAAACGTTCATAATTTGAAAAGCCTTTGCTCCCTTAATGGGGAGACAGTTAATGAGAATTGTTATGGCAAAAATAAAGCAGTGTGCACCCTCATACCCATAAAGGTGAGGTAGATTCCTTGGCAGTAGGAAGGGTCTTTAAGGGATGCTGATTATAGTAGAGCCAACCAAAAGTGATTTTCTAAACAAGTGTTCTCTGTTGTGCCTAGCAGATTTGTAAAAATCTCTGGGTGGCTAGTAAACTAGAACATGTTCTAACATGTTACTTCTACCCTTGCCACCTCTAATAACTGACTGAAAGTATAGCAGAAAATTATGGCCTTGGATTAATTCAGTGTGATTTATGGGACTTCAGAAAGCCAAGGTTCTGTTTAATATAAACTGTTGATGTACTTCTGTCCTCCTATATCTAGGTAATGGAAAAACTACAAATATTGACAAGTTATTTAAGAGAAGAACATCTGTATTGTATTTGGTGTGGGACAGCCTATGAAGGTAAGAAGATACTTTAGACTTTTTCAAAATATTAAGAATGCTCTTTGATTTTTAGCTTTGAGCTTTTATAAAAGTAACATTTCCCATAGGCAATGGAAATGTCTAACTGCATCCAAATGGCAATGTGGAATGAATGTCTTAAAGAAATAGTGGTTTTGGAAATAATTGAGACTTTATTAAGGTTGCTTTTAACTTTTCAGAAACTAAATGTGCAAAAGGTAACTTTTCAGTCTTTTACTTCAAAAGAAACAATATTAGAATCTCTTGAGGAAGATGAATTTTTTTCATGCTTTATTTTTAAAGATTCTTTCTTCAGCTACAGATATTTGAAAGAAATTTGTATTAAATTATTAGAACTGATTTTTATGTAGTTAAATAGAATATTGTCTTCAAACCATAAAAATCGGAAATCTTGAAATCCACCCCATTTTTGTTTTCTTTTTAATTGTACGGGAAAAAATGGTTTAAAACTTGCCAAATGTCTCCTGGAGCCGAGTGCGTCCCCTTCTGATCCAGTTACCCCTGCTGCCTTTGCTAGCATGTATTTAAGAACTTTGTACTTGACAGTGAAGAAGTTGCAGCTATAGTTGTTGCTTTTATCTTTTCCTGCTTTAGTAAGTAGCAAACACAGATGATCAGATCTACAATGTTACATGGAAATACTTTTCTAGAATAGTTTACTATAAAAATTGTCCTAATCTTTTGTTTTCCTCACATAAAATTACAGATAAAGAAGACTTATCTTCAAATTGCCCAGGACCAACTTCTGCAGATCATGACTAAAAATATTCCCAATAAAGTGGAACCTAGAAAAGTGTTCATGTTTCCTGAACAGTTGAGCAATTAGAATTCATTTTTTTTTTTTTA
The DNA here is from genome assembly GCF_024166365.1 of Elephas maximus indicus. NCBI lineage: Eukaryota > Metazoa > Chordata > Mammalia > Proboscidea > Elephantidae > Elephas > Elephas maximus. Next base: position 27,232,392 of record NC_064844.1, on the reverse strand, counting down.
TGCCAGTAAGGAATGAGGACCTTCATATAGCATTGCATTCATTTTTGTACTTTAAACTCATAGCCACTCTATAGGACAGAGTAGAACTGCCCCATAGAGTTTCCTTTAGAAGGATATAATTGTGCACTGACTTGAGAAAATAATGGGATGCTATTTTAGAACACAGGTATCACAGACATGGCCAGTTATAATTTATGATGGTATTGTGATACTTCTGGGGTTTAAGGACACCAATAGGTATCCCCTCTTCCCCTCTTTACGTTGAAACAAATTGAATAACGAGGCATGAGAGTCAGAGGGAGATTGATATATTAGTTTTATTAGGGATGAAGCTGAAATAGAGAACATGGTTGACTTGTTTTCCAGTCAGGCTTCCTAATGTTTCTCCCTAATTGGAGAGAGCAGCAGGCCTCTGCTTGCAGGGACAGAGCCTGCCCTAGCATTTAGAGACCAGTTAGTTCTCAAGGTTAAAGAATCCACCAGGGCTGAGCCTTACATGCTCGGTTCCTTCTCCCAGTATCACCAATCGGATAAGATACTTCTCTGTTGGGAAGGACTGAATGAGGGTTCAGAGAGCTTGTTTCCATACTTCTCTCTCCAAAGGAGTGGTTCTCTTCCCTGTATGCAAGCATAAGAAGGAGGGGAAAAGTATTCCCCTCAGTAAGACAGAGGTCAGAGGCACTGTTCCATTAATACCAAAAATTCTAATCAGTTTTAGAAACAGTAATAATGATGCTTCTGGTAAAATCTTGAGTTTTCATGGAAATGTGTGTATCCAGTGTAAGTGACCAGTTGCTAAGTTTTGGCTAAAGAAATTTAGGAACTGGGGGAGAACATTAAATACTACTGTATTTAGGAACCCCTTGACAACATTCCCAGCAGATGGTAATCTAACTTCTGTCTTCATTCCTCTAGCCACAGAGAGCTCACTGCTCTAAAACAGACCACTCCATTGCTCTAAAAAATGCTTTTGTTTTTCCATCTTAAGCTGGAATCAGCTTACCTGTAACATGCCACTAGGAAGCCCCATCCATCAAAACCAAGAATTTTCTTTGAAGTTCATATTCCTAGATGTCTCCATTAGTGATTTTGATTCAGCTAGTCTAGGGTGGCTCCTAGGGGAGCTGTGACCTCACCTTATAATGCAGCTCACCTTTCAGGAGCACTGAGCAAGAGAGTCACCTCTTCTTCTTTTCTAGGAACAGTATACACAAGAACAGCAAAAGCTAGTCTTCACTTGAATGGATTGAGACAATCAATGTGACTGGGATTCACTGCTGATCTAATTCACTCAGTCTCAAGTTTACCTTGGGGAGTTTTAAAAAAAGATAATGCAAAGGTCCCACCCCTAGAGATTTTGATGAAGTTGGTCACTGGCCTGGGCATCACTACTCTTGGTTTTAAAATGAAGCAGAGATTGAGAACCACTAACCAACTTAACTTCTTCATCCAGGAAATGAATCATTGTTTTTATGAATATAAAGATATATAAAATATTGGAGTTTATATGATTGTATAGTATTGTTAATGTTTATTTCCCAAGTAAATGTCAAATTTTAAAAATTTATTTAAAAAATAAAATTGTAGTAGTAACTAAAACAAAGGAATACACCTTTTCCTTGAAATTACAGTAAAGTCCTTTTCTCTCTTTTCAGCTAACATACCTACATTCAGTCAGTCCCAAAGCCATGTGGATTGTTTCACATGGAATGGAGTTAGACAGGAACTGGCTTCTCTTTCTCCTCTTACTGACTATGGGGACAAGACACCTGCCCAAGGGCCCAGACTGTTTCTGATATGTTCTTGAAGAATTATGCTGAGAATAACCTTGATGGCACCCATGACCCCACCAAGGTTATGCTTCCCATTTCCAGAGCTCTGGCTCGCAGCACTAGACCAGCATTAGAAAGTGGCAGATGTTCCTCTATTCTTACCCATTTAAGGTTAAAAATACAGGTTTTCAGTATGAATATAAACATGTTTTTATTCATATAGACCTTTTACAACTTCTTAACTAGAAAATAATGAGACTGAGGGAACCAAAAGAATGAAAAGAATTTAATTTGTATGGAATTTCACATTTATATGAAATTTGAAACTTAAGACAAAGTGAATTTTAACATATCATGTCACTCTTTGTTTATATTGTGTTACATATCTTTTCAAAATTCTATCTAGAAGTTCTAAAATGTTTCATTTTCATAATTATAAATCCAGAATACTGTAGTTCCTGACATTGAGAATAAGTAAATACACTTCAGTGTACCAAATCAGTTTACCTTATACACATTTACTTCAGGTGTTACTTGCCAAACATTAATCGTTAAAATTTGAAAGTGAGTATTATTATTATTTAATATCAGGCATATTTTTTTGTAGGATACAACAAGACATATTCGACACTTCCTTTTACTGCCCACCAATTCAAAAGCTCTTAGTTCTTGCTTTATGCAGCGCAGTGTACTCGATGCCTTGGTGTATACAAAAATGAGAGACTATCCCTACTTTCCAGAAATTCACAGTAAATGAGGGAAACAGCCATATAGGAATGACTGTGCTCCAGGGCCAACTGGTAAGCACGAGACAGTAGTGAGATACTAAATGGGAGTAGCAGGGAGAAGAGTAATTCTGAATGGACAAGGTGAAACACTATGCAAGTAGATTTAGAAGGAAGGCATTACCATATGGCCCAGCAATTCTAGGTACTCGCCCAAGAGAAATGGGAACATATGTTCACACAAAAAGCTGTACACGAATGTTCATAGAAGTATTATTCATAATAGCCGAAAGGTGGAAGCAGCCCCATGTCCATCAACTGATGAATGCATAAACAAAATGTGGTATATCCATACAATGAAATATTATTTGACCAGAAAAAGGAATGAATTATTGACCCATGCTACAACATGACTAAACCTGGAAAACATTGTTAAGTCAAAAAACCACATATTGTGTGATTCCACTTCTATGAAATGTCCAGAATAGTCAAATCTGTACAGATTTGGAAGTAGATTAGCGGTTGGCCACGGCTGGTGGAGATAGGAGGAAATGAGGCATAACTACTAATGGGTACGTGCTTCTTTTTGGGGTCACAAAGATGTTTTCAAATAGATTGTGGTGATGGTTGCACAACTCTGAATATACAAAACACCACTGCATTGTACACTTTAAACGGGCAAATTATATGATCCATTAATTATATCTGGATAAAGGAGTTATTTTAAATTAACATTGAACAAGGAGTGCGTAATAGGAGGTAAAAGTGGGGCGACATGCCAGGCCAGATTGAGAAGGCAGGTCAAAGAGAGTCATTTGAACTAAATCCTTTATAGATTTTTGAGCAAAGAAGTAACATGATCAGATCAATGTTTAGAAAACAATGCAATGCACGAGAAAGATTTTAGGGGCTAGAATAAAAGCCAGTTATCTGAGTAAGCAATAGAGGAACTGAATCAAGGCAACAATGGTGAAAAGGCAGGGACAAATACAAGAAATAATTCAGGGGATGAACAGAGAACATTTGGCACCTGACTTGGGATGTAGAGGAAAGGCTGAATGGAAGATAAGAGAAAGCCATATTCTGCTGAGAGTGTATCTGAATGGTTCTTAAGAGGCCCATACAAACTGAGAATATGATGAAAACTCAGAAAAATGTACTACATATTTATCCTTCATCTCTAAGGTCTCATCCAGCTCTGAAATTTTAAGATTCTGTATAAAAATCTGCATATTAGGCAATTTATAAACACTTTGAGGAGTCCGAGTGGGGCAAACACTTAAGTGCTTGGCTATTAACCGAAAGATTGGCAGTCAACCCACACAGAGGCACCTTAGAATAAAGGCCTGGCAATCTGCTTCCAAAAGGTCACAGCCATGAAAACGCTACGGAGTGCAGTTCTACTCTGCAACACATGGGATCACTATGAATTGGAATCAACTCAACGGCAAATGGATTGGTTTGGTTTTATTTTTAATCAACACTTTGAAACCCATGTGTGGACCTCCTGGATGTCCAATCCCAGACCGAGAATCCCTAGACCAATTTCTCACTGTTGGCATACTGACATTTTGAGCTGGATAATTCTTTGTTTTGGAGGGCTGTCCTGTGCATTGTAGGAGGTTTAGCAGCACCCTTGGTCACTACCAGGGATGCCAGTAGCACACTTTCCCCCCAACACATACCTTCCCCCGCCCATCTGAGGACAACCCAAAGCATCTCCAGATGTTGCCTAATGTCCTGTGGGGCAAAACTGCCCCAGCTGAGAACCACTTCCCTAGATCATAATCTGCAGACTTCACAGTGTATCAGAATCACTTGGAGGACTTGTTACAACATTTCTGGGCTCACCCGAGTTTCTGTTTCAGAAGGTTTGGGGTGGGGACCAAAATTTTCATTTCTAACAAGTTCCAGGCGATGCTGATGCTTCTGGTCCAGAGATCACACTTTGAGAACCACTGGTTTTCAACCAGGGGTGATCTGGGGTAGATGGCAGGGATGTAGCTGAACATCCTATGATACACAAGACAGCCACCCACAACAAAGAACTGCCCAGCCCAAAATGCCAACAGTGCCACTGCTGAGAAACTCGGCCCGAGAGTAAGCTATTCCTTGATGTCAAACAATTGCAGATCACGGCCCGTTAGCTAGACTGCAGACAGCGTATTTGAGAATGAAACAGAACAGAAAATAACGACATGCATCAAAAACAGTAATTGATTTGTGAAACTTTTAAGTAGATACATAGATGGGTCGGTAGGTAGGCAGAGAGACAGACAGAGTTGATTTTCTTTAATCATGGCAGTTATGGCCTAGTAAGTGTGAACACTGAATGAGCGAATACTGAGCCAGTGCTCCTAAGGGAAATACAGGTTTAGGTTCCTGTGAGGCCTGGTCACATTTTTTATCAATCAGTCAATACATAACCTTGTTTTATGTGTGCTTCTATTTAAAGACACCTTGTTTAATACAACTGATGCATTAACATCAAATGAAGCTTATCTTAACGTGCATTTTTTCTGTAAGGCACCTTACGGCCTTGAGCTTAGGAACTCCAGACAGCACGTCAACGCTATGCTTGGGAGCCAATTTACACAGGGTAATCACCAACAAAAAGCACAAAAATGAGAAAATGGGGCACTAAGTAGCCTACAAAAAGGACACTTGTTTATATTGTGAGAGCTGAAACGAGAAGGCTGAGCATCACCTCGGTCGACCTCAAATGGGAAATGGGGTGTCAGCGACTCAAACTTTTTCTCACTTTGTGAACATCTAAGAATGACTGTGAGAGCACCGGGGGACTGATTTTGGGGTTACAAATTGATTTCAGAGAGTAGGCCAATTTGCAAATATGGAATCTATGAAAAACAAGGATTGACTATAGAATAAAAACATACAGAGTTGCAATATTAAGAGTTTTTTTTTTTTACAGTGGTCAAAGAAGTGTAGAAGGTACAGCAAACCAAGACTCTCCAAGGGTTGTGTGTTAGACTGGATGATGGCTCCCAAAGATGTCCAGGTCCTAATCCCTGGAACCCCTGAATTACATTGTATGGAAAAGGGGTCTTTGCAGATGTGATTAGGTTAAAGATCTAGCGATGGGGAGATTAGCCTGGATTATCCAGGTGGTTCTGAATGTAATCACAAATACTCTTGTAAGAGAGAGGCAGAGGGCAATTTGGCTACACAGAAGAAGGCACTGTGATCATGGGAGCAAGATGCTACACTACTGGCTTTGACAATGGAGGAAGGGGCCATGAACCAAGGGATAGAAACTGCCAGCAGAAGCTGGAAAAGGTAAGGAAACGGATTCTCTGCTAACGCCTTTAGCTAGAGCACAGCCCTACCCACACCTTGATTTAAGATCAAACCAAAAAAAAGAGTTGTTGTCAAGTTGATTCCGACTCATGGTGAGTCCGTGTATGTCAGAGTAAAACTGTGTTCCACAGCATTTCAAATGGCTGATTTTTTTCACAAGTAGATTGCCAGGCCTTTCTTCTGAGTTGCCTCTGGGCGACTCGAACCTCCAACCTTTCAGTTAGCAGCCAAGCATTTTAACCATCTACACCAGCTAGAGCTCCCAATTTTAGACTAGTGAAACTGAGTGTGAACAGCTGGCCTCCAGGGAATAAATGTGTATTATTTTAAGCCACCAAATTCACAGTTATTTGTGACAGCAGCCACAGAAGAATAATACAGGCTTCAATCAAATTAACCCCCAAAGTCAGACATCTTTGTGAGGTATTTTCTTTGCCTCACACGTTTACCTACTACAGCTTTTAATTAGTTGGAATTTAAGCCAATAATGAGGCCACAGTACACCTGTCAACTGTGGTCCCTTCATCTGTGACCATTCTGAGAAAAGACTAGGTCACAATCACAGACACCTAGTCACAGACATTCAGTGCCGGATGGACTTCTAGATATAAAGAGTAAACATATAAACGGAGATGTTTGCCATACTGTGTTCCTTAGCCCTCCTCTATACAATATTCCCTCTCTTGGCAGTCCCCTGGATTCAATGATGACCTCCGTGTACGAGCCTAATCCCAGGATTTCACCCGAGCTCCTAGCCTGCATTTCCTACAGTCTGCTCTTATCTTCACCTGGATGTTCTGGCAGCATCTCCACAATGGGACTCAACATCTTACCTCCATATGTGCTCTGCCTCACCATGCCCTAACTCCTTTAATGGCACCATTTACCTGCTGCTCACCTTGAAATGCACCTGAAAGTAACCTTAGAGGTTGACCTTTTCCTTAATCTCTACCTCCAATTAGCTGTCAACTCCTATTAGTTTTACCTCAATTATACTTCTTGGTTTTCTCCCCTCCTTTTGTTCAGACTCTCTTGGCCTCTCAGCCTTCTAACCTTTTGAATATAGCCTCTTCCTGCTCTAACCCATTTTAAAGACTTTTTTTTTTTTTTTTCAAAATACTGCTTAGGTCACACCCTGCTTAAAAAAAACAAAACAAAACTCATTTGTCACATTTGGAAGTTGCTAGGCCACCAAGTCATTCTAAAAATGGGTAAATCAAGTAAATATTTATCCCATACTTCCTATTCAGACTGAGAAACTTCTATATGTAAGAATCACAGATGGTAAATGTAAGAGGTTTGATAAAATCAGAAAATCACTCTTTTGCAACTCCTAATGAAATAGTGAAGCCCTGGTGGCATAGTGGTTAACAGCGTGGCTGCTAACCCAAAGGCCAGCAGTGGAATCCACCAGTTAATCCTTGGGGACCCTTAGGGGCAGTTCTGCTCTGTCCTATAGGGTCGCTATGAGTCGGAATCAACTCGACAGTAATGGGTTTCGTTTTAATGAAATAATGGGTGCAGGCAACATTCACCAATAGCTGCTAAAACCATGAGGTGAAACGAAGCTGTATAATGGATGATACCACCTGAACCCACTGATCAATCTCAGCATCACCAAAAGCGGGACAATCAGACATCATGTTCCTCCTGAAAGGATACAGTAGAGAGTATACACCATCACCTATGGAGTATCCTTGAAAAAAAAAAAAGGAATTTAATCAAACTTTTAACTACCAGTTCATAGGTAATGTGAGGGATAGAAGAGCTTGTTATGTGGCACCATGGGGATACCATCAGCCAAATCCTGAATGGAGTTTAGTCTACAAGACATACGATCCACTTTATTTCTCAAAAAAACAGCCAGAGGAAAGAAAAAAAAAAAAAGCAGGTAAATGTTATAGCATAAGAGACACATGAACCAAATGCAATGTTGGATCCTGACGTAAACAACAGGAAAAAGACAATAATTGAAATAGGAAAACTGAATACGGACTATTACATGAATGAAATCTTGTTAATTTTATTGAGTGTGACAATATTACAATAAAAGGCTTTATCTCCTAGATACATATGTAGACACACACACACACACACACACACACACACACTGAATTGTGTTGAACATCTGGAAGTGTCAGACATCATGTCACTTTACCCCTAAGTATTTCCGTGTGCATTGCCTGAGGGTAAGACATTTTGCTGCATCATCACACCAAAGAAAATTAACAATTATTTTATAATGTCATCTAATGTGAAGTCCATATTCAAATGTCCTCAATTGTCCCAAAAATGTCTTTTATAGCTGTGTTTTTTCCTTTTTAATATCCAGGACACAATCAAGATTCAGGCATTGCATTTGGTCATTCTATCTTGTAAGTCTCGTTTATATTTAGAATATTTCCCCTGCTTTTTTTCCCCCAAGGCATTAACTCTTTTGAGAAGCCCAGGTCAATTATAGCATAAGCTACAGTCAGAATTTGTCTAATAATTTCCTTATGGTTAAATTCCCCTTAAACACTCTGGACAAGAAAACTAAATAGCTGATGTTGTATAATTCTTCTTGTATCACAATAGAAGGCCGATGGTGTTAGGTTGTCCCACTCTGGGTGATGCTCGTTTTGATCACTTGGTTATTGTGGCGACCCCAGGATCTCTCCATTGGAAAGCTACATTTTTCCCTTTGTAATTGTTACATCATCAATGGGATTACACTTAATTCCTTGTGAGATTCTGTTCCCCTACACCTTTTCGTCCTATGGTTTTAGCATACACTGATAAACCCAAACCCACTGCCGTCGAGTTGATTCCGACTCACAGCGACCCTACAGGACAGAGTAGAACTGCCCCATAGAGTTTCCAAGGAGCACCTGGCGGATTCAAACTGCTGACCTCTTGGTTAGCAGCCATAGCACTTAGCCACTACGCCACCAGGGTTTCCATACATTGATAAGGCTTGCTTTAGTCAATTATTGCATTGGGAGTTGAAAACAAGTATTAACTGTTTTTTTTTTTTCATTAACACTTTAAAAATAGTTCTAAGTCCTTATAAAAGGATTTTCTCTTACTGTGATTTTTCTCATTTTCTATTTAGCCTAAATTTGACTCATTTAAAAAATACTGTAAAATCACATGGTAGCTTTAGAATGGTGAATTGGTTACTATAAAGTTTAAATTAACCTGCAGGGTCTTCCAAGTTATAGTCTAAATTATTATCTGGCATTCCCTACAGCAATTCAGGGCAACAAACTACTGTACCCAATGTTCCTCAAATATATCTTTTCCTGAACTCATGCCCCTTGTACCAACTGCCCATGTGGTCACCCCTCTACTCATGCAAATCCTTTGCATACTTGGATGTCCCATTGAAATGTCTCTTCTAAGCCCTGTGCCATGATGTTTAGTAGGAGGTGATCTCATTCCTCCAGGTTGACTTTTTCTGTACTTACTACCTTACAAGAGTTATCTACTCTTTAAGGTGTTTGTTATTATAAATACAAAAATAAAAAGAATCACTATGTAGCAAACATTAGTAGACACAAAAAAACCAGTTGCTGTCTAGTGGTTTATGACTCATGGTGACCCCATGTATGTCAGAGTACCACTGTGTTCCATAGGGTTTTCAATGGCTGATTTTTTGGAAGTAGGTTGCCAGGCCTTTCGTTCAAAGTGCTTGAGTTAACTCAAACCTCCAAACTTGCAGTTAGCAGCCAAGCGTGTTAACTGTTACACCACCCTGGCACTCCTAGTGGACTCAATATCCAGTTTAAGGAAAAAAGTTGCCATTTCCTTTGAAATTCACTTCCACAATCATATCACTGCCCTCCCTCATTAGATATAAGGCACTATCCTAAATTTAATGTTTCATATTCCCTTTCTTTCCTTTATTGTTTTACTATATTTGTTTAGATCCTTAAACAAAATAACTTAGTTTCCCATGTTCTGCAATTTTATATAAATGGAATCATTCTGTATGTACTTCCTATAATCTCTTTTGTTCAGTTAACATTATGTTCCTGAGAGATGTATCATGGTGTTGCACTTAGCTACAATTCATTCATTTTCACTGCTATATAGTATTCCAGTGTGTGACTATAATACAATGTATTTATCCATTCTCTTTATGATTGACATTAGGGGCTGTTTCTGGTTCTTTTATTTATTATAAACAGGCTTCTATGAACGTTCTTGTAAGGATGTATGTAGTAATGGAAATGATGGCTTTGAGGGTATGTGCAACAACTTTATAGATAATGCCAACTTGTTTTCCAATGAGATTGAACATCACTTATCTTTTTATGACTATCCTATTTATCCAACTGGCTTGTACGTCAATTAAGGCAGAGAAGGTCTTACATTATTTCTTGGCCTAGAAAGAGTAGATACTCAATATATATTTATTAATTGATTCATTAATTGATGTAAGAAAAAAAATTTGGAAGGATTTTCCCCATGTTCAGAATAAAGAGATGAACTAGAAAAAAAGTCAAAGGTAAGGATACTTTTGATGTAAACAATGAAAACTTTTGTGCAACTGTAGTAAAAAATTAAGAGGAAAAAGGAAAGCAGAAGGTAAATACCTACTGATATTCTCTAGCAGATTTTAGACAGTTAAAGGAAAATCATGAATCAGAAGCAGCAGCAGGATACTTTTTCATTCGGGCCCTAACATGACTTTGACTTCTTTTCCTCTGGATCATTTTTCCACTTTTTCAAGGTCTTCAGTATTTCAGGTGCCTTAAGTCGTTCCTTGGGATCTTTTGAGAGTAATTTTTGTAGAAGATTTTTCTGTAATGATAATGAGAGTCAATACTAAGAAAAAAAACACTGAAATTAAAAAAAATTTGATTACTTTCAAATGCTTACTTCCTTGGTATCAAATACATCTGGGAAGATGCCTTGCCTTAGATCGTTAAAAATCTGAAAATAAAAAAGATGTAGTAATTAGGTAAGTATTTACTTGGGAGGAAAAACAAACTTAGAAATCACTAAAGACTAGGGATACCCTAACTCAAGGATAGGCTCTTTGGAAAATTCTTGATCTTTGGGAAATTCTCCTTAGCCAATAAGCCAGTAAGACCCTCTCTGCCCACTCCCCACACCTAATAACCATCCCTGACATTATCCAAAAAGCTACTGCTGTCAAGGCAATTCTGACTCTTAGTGACCCTATAGGACAGAGTAGAGCTGCCCCTTGGGTTTTCAAGGCTGTAAATCTTTAAGGAAACAGATGCCACATCTTTCTCCCGTGGAGCAGCTGGTGGGTTCAAACCACCCACCTTTCGTTTCGGTTAGCAGCCAAGCATTTTAACCACTGTGCCACCATTACCAAGTGTTAAGTTCATTGTATGCATTATTTTCCTTTATCCTTGCTGGAACCCTATCCTATAGGTACTTTCATTATCCCCATTTTACGGAGGAGGAGGCTGTTGGCTCTAGGTGAGTCTCCTTTCCTGAGCTTCACACTTAGATCTCCAGTTGCCTATCACCTTTAGGGAAAAGCCCCGGTGGCGCAATGGTTAAGACTCAGCTGCTAACTGAAAGGTTGGCTGTTCAAACTCACCCAGCAGTTCTGCAGGAGAAAGACCTGGCAACCTGCTCCTGTAAAAATTACAGCCAGGAAAACCCTGTGGGGCAGTTCTACTGTGTCTCACGATGAGTCAGAATCGACTTGATGTCACTTACCAACACCAACACTGCCTTTAGAGGCTCCCCACTGCCTACACAAGAATGTCTATATTCTTTTCTCAATTTAGTCCCAATCTGCCTTCCCAGCCCCACTAACCACCATTTCCTTGTACTTCATATGCTCGAACGAAGTGACACTGCCTGCTGTTGCCAAACACACCCTTCACAGTCCTGTCTGAATGCTTGAATCACCTTCATCCTGTACTGGACTACTAAAAGCCAGTGGATGCTTCAGGAAAAAAAAAAAAAATTTTTTTTTTTTTTTTTTTTTTTTTTTTTTTTAGAGCCTAGGTTAAATGCCTCCATGAAACCTAAATCCCTACAGCTGGAAAGATCTCCCTTTTAGCTGATTCCATAACACTTTATGCCCTACCCTAAAACATTTATTTCATTCCATTTTCTTCCTTTTGAGAAAATAAGTTCCTTGAGAATAAGGCTTATTCATTTATATAACCCTTAGCATAGTGTCTTATACAAAGCAGGCAATCGATAAAAATTTACTGACTGACTTGAATAAGAAGAAATAGCAATCGTTTTATGAGATGTACATGCCTTCCGGAGAAGATCAAAGTTTTTGGTCTTTAACAGAATGGCTGGCAAACTTGAAATAGAGAAAATCCATATTTCATTTGCAGTAAGAAATGTTCAAGCCCATACTCACAAAAGGACAAGAACAGCTGTGGCATTTTGAAGATGATGGGGTTTTTTTTTTTGCAATTTAGTTTATTTGTTTTTTTCCCCCTTAATTCTTTCTTTGAGATTATTTACCTTGACTGTTTCCTGAACAGTAGTACATATGTGAAGAAGCTCAGCAAGAATTAGCCCCAAAGCAAAGATGTCCACTTCATTTCCATATTCTTGTAAAGACATCTGAAGAGAGCAAAATGTGATATTGACATCTGTTACTCATCCAATAGAAATATGCATGCATTGAGAAACCAAAAAAGTTATTTTACCAAAATATTTTAAGTCACTTAACATGTGTGTTTTATTAGCAGGAGTCGTGGAATCAGACTGTCGAGGTTCAAACCACGGCTCTGGTACTATTCAAGTTAACCACAAATGTGGGACTAATCTCAGCTAGAGAAAGAAGATAACAATAGTGTTAACCTCAGAGTTTGTTGTGGGGATTAAGTGAGATACAGCATGTAAAGAACTAAAAACAGTGCCTAAACCCAAAACTCACTGCCATTGGGTCGATTCTGCCTCACAGTGACCTTACAGGACAGAGCAGAACTGCCCCCAAAGGGTTTCCAAGACTGTAAATCTTTACGGAAACAGATTGCCTCATCTTTCTCCCATGGAGCAGCTGGTGGGTTTCAACCACCAACCTTTCAGTTAGGAGTCAAGTGTGTTTAACCACTTCACCACCAGGGCTCCTCAGAAACAGTGCCTAGTAGGGGTAAGATATTTAACCCAGTGCTGGCATATGGTAAGGACTCAAAAATGTTAGACATTATTATAATTATTGGCCAAGAATGCTAGATTATGTATCACACATTAACAACTTTAAGTCTAATGCTAAAAAGGTAAATGATAAGTTTAAGCCTTTACCAATTCTACCTTCATTGGATCCAATATTTCAAGTAAGCAGGTGACGAAGATGTGGAATAAACAGTAAAATATTACCAAAGATGCTTCTTCCATTAAAAAAAACTTGTATGCAAATGTTCACAGAAGCTTTATTTGTAATATTCTATAATTAAAAACAATCTAAATATCCCTCAACAGGAAAATGGGTGAACAAATCGTGATATATTCGTGCAATGGAATACTGATCCGAAAGAAAAATGAATAATCTACTGGTACTGGTGGTGGTGGTGCAGTGGTTAAGGACTCAACTGTTAACAAAAAGGTCAGTGGTTTGAACCCACCAGATGCACTGTGGGAGAAAGACACGGTAGTCTGCTTCCATGAAGATTTGCAGCCTTGGCTGAGGCAAGCAACAGCACCCTAAGCTGGGAACTCAGGACAGGGCCCCTTTGCCTAGGTGCAGACATAAGGGGTCCACGGACTTTGAATGCCTTTCACCCCTACCTAGATCTGCGTGGGTCCATTTCAACAGTGTAGGCCCTCATTAGCACAGTACAGCAGGGTATATACTTGAAACCTATTTTCAACTGTAACAGCTAACAGGGAGTGGCAGGTTCGAGACATTTGACACTACCCTGCCCATTAAGCAGGATCATCGCCTACCCACATCATGGGCCTGAGGACTGGTGGCTCCACTCCACCTAGCTACCCACGACACGGGTCCAAGAACAAGTAATGCCTCCCAGTCCTTACAGCCAACAGCACTGAGTGCCCAAAGTCTGGCTGCAAAACCCAACTACCTACGTCCTCTAGGGAACAGGGATATGTCTTCCACTCAGGCATTCAGGGCCAGCCGTCAGCCCCCTGCCTTGCTCACCAAAGGTGCCCCTGTTACAGTCAGATATCTGTGCCTGCTCCAATCACCCCTGCCCATTTAGAACTGTAGGTGAGAATCTGTACCACACACTTGGTGACCAACGACCTGGACATCTGAGCTGAATCCACACAAGAAAAGTAAATGAACTCCTGGGCTCACATACCTAGTAACAGCTCTAACTACCTGGTGACAGGTTGTGAGAGCTTCAAAGATACTAATAATCAAAGTAGTGCACATGACCAGCCTATCTGAGCATATCAAAGCAAAACAAAACAAGAAGCTAGGGCAGAGTAAGCAAACATAAGATAAATAAATATAATAACTTATTGATGGCTTGGGGACAACAGTCGATATCAAATCACATAAAGAGGCAGACCACAATGGCTTCAGCAAGTATCCAAAACAAAGAATCATGAAATCTTCCAGAGAAACAGAATTTCTTGGAATTAACGGAGGTAGAATTCAAAAGATTAATATACAGAGCTGTTCAAGAGATCAGGAAGGAGATCAGGCAAAACGCAGAACAAGCTTGATAGAGGAACTAAGAAGGTTATGCAAGAGCATAATGACAAATTTAACAGGCTGCAGAGAGAGAGCAAACAGAAATCCAAAAGATTAACAATAAAATTTCAGAATTAGACAACTCAATAGAAAGCCACAGGAGCAGAACTGAGGCAATGGAAGTCAGAATTAGTGAGATTAAAGATAAAGCACTTGACACCAACTTATTTGAGGAAAAATCAGATAAAAGAACTTAAAAAAAATGAAGAGACCCCAAGAATTATGTGGGACTCTATTGAGAGGAATAACGTACAAGTGGTTGGAGTGCCAGAACAGGGGGGATGACAGAAAATACAGAGAAAATTGTTGAAGATTTGTTGTCAGAAAACTTCCCTGATATCGTGAAAGATGAGAAGCAATCTATCCAAGAAGCTCATCGACCCCACACAAGGTAGATCCCAAAAGAAAGTCACCAAGACATATTATAATCAAACTTGTCAAAACCAAAGATAAAGGGAGAATTTTAAGAGTGGCTAGGGATCAATGAAAAGTCATCTACAAAGGAAAGTCAGTAAGACTAAACTCTGACTACTCAGCAGAAACCATGCAGGCAAGAAGGCAATGGGATAACATACATAAAGCCTTGAAGGAAAAAAACTGCCAGCCAAAAATTATACATTCAGCAAAACTGTCTCTCAAATATGATTGTGACATTAGGGCATTGACAAACGGCTCAGGGAATTTATAAAAACCAAACCAAAATTACAAGAAGTACTAAAGGGAGTCCTCTGGTTAGACAATCAGCAACATCAGGTAACAACCCAAGATTAGAACACAGGAAAGAACAACAAGGTATCAATCCAGATAGGGAAGTCACAAAAATAAATCAAAGCTAAAACACTGAAAATAGGGAAACAGAAGTGTCAATATGTAAACAATGAAAACATTAAAACAAAAAAGAGGGACTAATTAATGTAGTTATAGAACTTCCACATGTGAAGAAGTCAAGGCGATATCAGGAAATAAAAGATTTGTTTAAACTTAGAAAAATATAGGTAAACATTGAAGTAACTACAAACGAAAATAACAATCTTACACATCAAAATAAAAAAACAAGAAAAACATAAAGACTCAGCAAATACAAAATCAAGAATAATGAAAAAGATGAAAAGAAAATACATAAGGAAAAATGACTCAGTACAGAAAATTAAGTGGAACAAAGAAACTGTCAACACTCACACACACAAAAATACATCGAAATGACAGCACTAAACACATAAATAAAAAAACATACCTGTCAATAATTACACTGAATGTAAATGGACTAAATGCACCAATAAAGAGACAAAGAGTGGAGAATGGATTCATAAAAAAAAAAAAAAAAAAAAAAAACTGATCCATCTATATGCTACCTATAAGAGACATGCATTAGACTCAAAGACACAAACAAACTAGAACTCAAAGGATGGAAAAAAATATATCAAGCAAACAACAATCAGAAAAGAGCAGGAGCGGCAATATTAACCTCTGAGAAAACAGACTTTAAAGCAAAATTCACCACAAAGGATAAGGAAGAACACTACATAATGATTAAAGGGTCAATACGTCAGGAGCACATAACCATAATAAATATTTACACACCCAACGACGGGGCTCCAAAATACAGAAAACAAACCCTAACAGCATTGAAAAGAGACATAGACAGCTCCACAATAACAGTAGGAGACTTCAACACACCAATTTCAGTGAAGGACAGAACATCCAGAAAGAAGCTCAATAAAGACAAGGAAGATCTAAATAACATGATCAATCAACTTGACCTCACAGACATATACAGAACAATCTAGCCAAGAGCAGCCAAGTATACTATCTTTTCCAAAGCATGTGGAACATTCTCCAGAATAGACCACGTATTAGGCCACACAGCAAGCCTTAACAGAATCCAAAACATCAAAATATTACAAAGCATCTTTTCTGACCATAAAAATAGAAATAAATAACAGAAAAAGCAAGGAAAAAAATCAAATACATGGAACCTGAACTTCTTGCTCAAGAACTACTGGGTTATAGAAGAAATTAAGGACGGAATAAAGAAATTCAGAGTCAAATGAAAATGAAAACACTTCCTACCAGAACCTTTGGGACATAGCAAAAGCAGTACATAGAGGTCAATGTATAGCAATAAATGCACACATACAAAAAGAAGGGCCAAAATTAAAGAATTTTTCCTACAACTCGAACAAATAGAGAAAGAGCAGCAAAAGAAGCCCAAGGCACCAGAAAAAAATGAAATAAAAATTAGAGCAAAAATAAACGAAACAGATTATAGAAAAACAACTAAAAGAGTTAACAAGACCAAAAGCTGGTTCTCTGAAAATATAGTAAAAATCCATAAGCCACTGGCCAAACTGACAAAAGAAAAACAGGAGAGGAAGCAAATAACGTGAATAAGAAATGAGATGGGTGATATCACACAAGACCTAACTGAAATTAAAAGAATCATAACAGAATATTATGAAAAATTGTACTCCAACAAAGTTGAAAACCTAGAGGAAACAGACAAATTTCTAGGAACATACTACCTACATAAACTAATACGAACAGAGGTAGAACAACTAAATAAACCTGTAACAAAAGGAAAGATTCAAGAGGTAAGTAAAAAACTCCCAACAACAGCAACAAAAAAAGCCCTGGCCCTGACGGCTTCACTGGAGAATTCTACCAAACTTTCAGAGAAGGGTTAACACCAAAGGTTATTTCATCAGAGCATAGAAAAGGATGGAATACTCCCAAACTCATTCTATGAAGCCAGCATAACCCTGATACCAAAACCAGGTAAAGACACCACAAAAAAAGAAAATTACAGACCAATAGCCCTCATGAACTTACACACAAAAATTCTCAACAAAATTCTAGCCAAAATAATTGAACAACATATCAAAAAAATAATTCACCATGACTAAGTGGGATCCATACCAGGTATGCAGGCATGGTTCAACATTAGAAAAACAATCAATGTACTCCATCACATAAATAAAAAGTAAGAAACACATGATCTTATCAATCGATGCAGAGAAGGCATTTGACAAAGTCCAACACCAATTCATGATAAAAACTCTCAGCAAAATAGGCATAGAAGGGAAATTCCTCAACATAATAAAGGGCATTTATACAAAGCCAACAGCCAACATCATCCTAAATGGAGAGAGTGATTTGGATGTTATGTGAACATCATATTACAGGCAATCCCCGGGTTACAAACATCTGACTTACATACAACTCATACTTAAGAACCGACTGCTGCGTTTGAGAGCCATGATGTTCTTCACAGTGATATTTTCAAAAGAAAATTAAACAGAGAGATAATGCTACAATACTCAAGAGATGAGACTGGATGCTGCTGCCTACAAGTCAAAGCATGCACCATTATACAGTAAACTTTTTGTTTATAAGTAGGGAAAGTTCACTTTAAAATAATGACAGAAAGTACAGTACATACATAAGCCAGTAACATAGGCGTTTATTATAACTATCAAGACGTATGTATTATAGGTTATACATGTACTGCACCATTATACACCTAGCAGTGCAATTGCTTTGTATACAAGAGGCACGAGATACATGTGTTGCATCCGGGAAGCTGTTGTGTTTGCTACATCTGGTTACATCTGCTACATCCTGTTCTCCTATAGAGATTTCTGAACTCTATTATAACCTTATGGGACCACAGAGGTACATGTGGTCAGACGTTGCCCAACGGGATATTATGGGGATGTCACTGTATTTTAAAATTCTGAGAGTGACAACCTAGGATACAGGAGATATTTAATAAAGTCAGGAGTTAAAAGGGAATCGTTAGCCCTTTATAGTATTCTACTTTCAAACTCTTCACAGAACTTAAATTATGTTTTGTGCTAAATGGTCCAAGCCACCCCCAAAGGGATGACGTAGAAGCCCTCTCCATCTTAGGCTCTCAAACCACTAGATAGCTCAGTACATTTCTTTTTGGGTAACAAAACAGAAGAGGTATTTTATATTTTATCACTAAAATCATCTTTAAAGGGCAATAAGAAATAGAATGGACAACTCGAAAAGATGAAAAATGGACAATAGATCAATAAAAACAAAAAATACTGTTAGAATTAACTATTTAATGAGAAACTAAGTTGCTCTGTAAACCATCTAAAATATAATAAATAAGCTTAAAAAATCAGAAGTTAGTTATTTGATAAGACCAATAAAATTGACAAACCTTTAGCTAGACTGACAAAGAAAAATATTGTTGGAATAGAGCCTATATATAAGGTAAACATTCACAAATTAATAGCCTCACAAATAACCAATTAGATACAAAAATCCCATTTTAGTAGAAAAACACTATATTCAGGGAAAAGCTTAAAAAGTAGGAACAATCTTTATAAAGAAAAAAATATTTAAAAACCATCGAAGAATATAAAAGCAGCCTTGAGGTAGCCTGTATCATCGTTCCCAATTGTTCACTGCCCTTCTGGTGTTTATTATAATGTGTTTACATTTATTGTAAATGTAAAAAATTGGAAACTTTGCTTCAGGCTCAGCAATGCAATTTGCTCTGGGCAATGAAATATGAGTGGAAGTGATGGATGCCACTGCTGAGCAGAGCCAATAAAAGCCATCATAAAGGTCTATCTAGTTCTGCCTTCAGGACAACAATGACCCAGACAGGGTTTTTCCTTCAGCCAGAGCCCTGGAATGAAGTAGACATGTGGACCCCAACTGCAGCTAGCCTGTGGCCAACATGTAAGGTGAGCATGAATGATACTGTGCTGCTTTGTAAGCCACTAGGATATTGCAGATCCATGATATTATTACCAGAGCATACCCTGCAAAAGCCGACTGATGGAGGACCTGAATTAGTGTGAGACACATCCCAATTTCCTGCAAAAGTCTCAAATATAATTTGGGTCTCAAATATAAGCTGACATCAAATATATGTATAGATCTCAATTTTCCTCAATTGAATCCTTAAATTCAATGCAACTACAAACAAAATCTTAACTCCGCTCATTATGGAACATGACAAGCTGATTCTACAGTTGGAAATAACTTATGTAAATGCCCACCAATAAGGAAGTGGTTAAATGAATGATGGTACATCTATATTCTGGAATACAAGGCAGCTGGGTAAAGGAATGTACCATTTGTACTACCTATTTTTACTGAGTGAAAAAAGTCACAAAATAACATTACAGTATACTTCTGAAAATCTGTGTCTATTTTTATGTTAAAATGTTTGTGTGTATATTTTTGTATATTTTTATATAATTCACAGAAAATTATCTAAAGGGATAAACAACAAACTAGTAAGAAGAGAAGCAGAGAGGGAGGTTAAGGGAAATTTTACATTTCCATTCTGTACACTTCTGTGCTGTTTTAACTTTATAAGACTTGCTATTATTTTTATAATTAAAAAAAGCAAAAGAAGTAAAAAACAGACAGAAAGGAAAGGGACCATACCTGTTCTGGGCTCATGTATCGCCATGTTCCCTTGTCAACTGTTCGCTTTTCATCATTTTTCAAGGATGTTACAAGTCCAAAGTCTCCAATCTTTACTTGTTTTATATGTACTAAAAATATGTTACTTGGCTAAGGGAAAAAAAAATTAATTTATACATAGCAGTCTGACATACTTTTACCACATATCTGAATCATATTTAGCAACAACCATCTTTCCATTAACTTATAAGTAAATTACTTATACTATCTCCCTATTTAACCTTACACAGGCATTTAGCCTTACACACGTAGCCCAAGTCAGGAAATTTAAAATTATAGGTCTTTAAAATGTCAGCTGAAGGAAGTAAGAAACGTTTCAGCTAACAGCAGAGAAGGCTGGAGACATACCTGCCTTCAAATATCTGAAGAGCTATCAAGTGGGTGGGTGGGTTGATTCTCTATGATGCCAGAGAATGGATCTGGCAGTAGAGGGTGGAAATGACCAAAAGATTTGTTTTCGCATATCCTAATATACTAAGGGAGGCAGTGGTGGTTCAATGGTAGACTTTTCACTTTCCATGCAGGAAACTGGGGTTCAACTCCTGACCAATGCACCTCAAGTGCGGTTATCACCTGTATTGTCAGGAGAGGCTTACATGTTGCTATGATGCTGAACAGACTCCCTGGGCGGCACGATTGATAACTGCTCAACTACTAACTGAAGGGCTGGTGGTTTGAACCCACCCAGAAGTGCCTCGGAAGACAGGCCTTGTGATCTGCTTCTGAAAGTCACAGCCTCGAAAACCCTATGAAGCAGTTCCATTCTGCACACGTCGGGCAGCCATGAATCTGAATCAACTCGACAGCAACTAACAACAAGGATGCTGAACAGGTTTCAGTTGAGCTTCCAGACTAAGACAGACGGGGAAGAAAGGCCTGGCAATCTATTCTGAAAATCAGCCAATGAAAACCCTATGGATTGCAATGGTCGGATCCACAACCAGTCACGGGGACTGCATAGGACCAGAAAGTGTTTTGTTCCATTGTGCATGGAGTCTCCATGAATCAGGGACAGACTCTATGGCAGCTAACAACAACAACAACAACAACACTCTGTTGTGTGGTCCAAAGAACAGGAGTTAAAGAATTCCCCATCCTAGAACCCAAGGTCAGGAAGAGGAGAGTGTTGACATGTGTGGGAATGCTGCAAATGTAAGTCCTTAAAAGTCCTTAAGACCCTTCTAATTCTGAGATTCTCTGAATGGGTCTATTCTCAGCAATGCTGCCGAGTACCCTGTGCAGACCTTCTCCTGGAGGCTTCTTTTTTTATCCAAATCTTTATTTATTTCAGGCAAAGATATTTTGTCCATGGAAGGCATTTTTTAATAATTTTTATTGTGCTTTAAGTGAAAGTTTACAAATCAAGTCAGTCTCTCACATAAAAACTTATATACACCTTGATAAAAACAATACTTCCAATTACTCTCCCCCTAATGAGACAGCCCGCTCTCTCCCTCCGCTCTCTCTTTTCGTGTCTATTTTGCCAGCTTCTAACCCTCTCTACCCTCTCATCTCCCCTCCAGGCAGGAGATGCCAACATAGTCTCAAGTGTCTACCTCATCCAAGAAGCTCACTCCTCACCAGCATCCCTCTCCAACACATTGTCCAGTCCAAACCATGTCTGAAGAGTTGGCTTCGGGAATGGTTACTGTCCTGGGCCAACAGAAGGTTTGGGGACCATGACCACCAGCGTCCTTCCAGTCTCAGTCAGACCATTAAGCCTGGTCTTATGAGAATTTGGGGTCTGCATCCCACTGCTCTCCTGCTCCCTCAGGGGTTCTCTGTTATGTTCCCTGTCAGGGCAGTCATCAGTTGTAGCCGGGCACCATCTAGTTCTTCTGGTCTCAGGATGATGTAGTCTCTGGTTCATGTGGCCCTTTCTGTCTCTTGGGCTTGTGTCCTTGGTGTTCTTCATTCTCCTTTGATCCAGGTGGGTTGAGACCAATTGATGCATCTTAGATGGCTGCTTGCTAGCGTTTAGGACCCCAGACGCCACTCTTGAAAATGGGGTGCAGAATGTTTTCTTAATAGATTTTATTATGCCAATTGACTTAGATGTCCCTTGAAATTGTGGTCCCCAAACCCCTGCCCCTGCTACACTGGCCTTCGAAGCATTCAGTTTATTCAGGAAACTTCTTTGCTTTTGGTTTAGTCCAGTTGTGCTGACCTCCCCTGTATTGTGTGTTGTCTTTCCCTTCACTGGAGGCTTCTTTTATGTCAATGTCTCTAAGCTTATGACAACTTAACAAACACAACCCCTTCACCTTTACTGGAGACCAAGTTAACTGGAAGCTGATCGCTAGCACCAAAGTATGTTTTCCATGTAATCATTTAAGCAAATTTAAAAATAAAAGGAAGGATAGATGATGAAATCAATGTTGTCATCCTTGAAAAGACTAGACTTTCAATATGATTTTGGGCTATACACATGGAGAGGATGTGGCATAACAGTTATAAGAGGGCCTAGTAAAGAAACTGAGAGGAGAGGGCACAAGCCCAGAGAAGGCTGCAAGAGGAGCTTCCAAGAAGCCAGCCTGAGAAGGCCCATGCGGAAACTGGCACTTAGATTAGAATTCAATTAACAGAACGGAATCTAAAGCCAATAACACACATGGAAAGGTGTGGACGTGCGCAAGTGAATGTGGAGGGGGGGATGCCTATACTATCTTAAAGTTATCATGTAGGAATCTCTTAGGTTTGCAATTGAACCTGCTAGTCCTGAGAAACAGGAGTTTGAGTTGATGATGTTGTCTAAGAACAAAAGCTGGATGGGACTGTAGTAAAAACATCATCTCAATTATTTAGAGTTCATTAAAATTAAAAGAAAAGCGATAATGCCACATTTTGTCTAATCAGATATGATTAGGCGAACTGTATGGTTGTAGAGCACAAAAAATGGGTGCAAACTTTATACAGGAGACACAAGGAACAGGGGCTGATCCTCAGGCTGAAGCTGACCAGGGACCCTGGACCTCTTAGGGGACTGGACCTTCAACAGAGGAGCAGCCACAAAGAGTAAACTCCCACTCCAGAAACCCATATGTCTAGGTTCCTCACTAGAGCCTTTGGTCGAGTTCTTAAGATTCCAACATAAAGAGGTAAACACTACAAAGTTTTTACAAAAGAGGGCTTTATTGGGTAAAGACCATTCTGTGGCAAACCAACTGCAGCTGGAAGTTAGCAAAGCACCACAAATAAAGTGCCCACCTTCACTTGCATCTTCTCTCAAATGAGAGAAAGCAGCAATTGTGCCAGTGAGAGGCAGAGGGGCAGAGGATGAAAGAAGGATCCAGCATTAGACTCTGACCTTTGAGCAACTGTACGCATAGAGCAAAAATTCTCTGCAGACAGACACAGGAAAAGACCGCTCCATAGCAAAGGACACAGATGACGTAGGACACAGGAGAGAGTGGGCAGATGAGGTCAGAGAAGAAAGGAGAATCCAGTCAGCACCAGGACAAAGGCACTTCCCAGAGCCACAGCCAGCAGAAGGTTTCACTAATTCATTTTGAGGACAGCCTGGAAGTTAATACCCAAACTCCCGTACTTTATTTGCAGGTTAATATACATCAACAGGAAATCTTGGTGCCATAGTGGTTAAGTGCTACAGCTGTTAACTAAAAGGTCAGCAGTTGAAACCTACCAGGCACTCCTTGGAAACTCTATGGGGCAGTTCTACTCTGTCCTATAGGGTCACTATGAGTCGTAATCGACTCAACTGCAATGGGTTTGATTTTTGGTAAATCAACATGTGTTCTTACTTTCTTATTAATTCTATGTATGACTTATTCCAGAGTGAAGGTATAGCCATTCTAAACTTATCCTTCTGAATGTAGTTATAATGTTCTAACATTAAAAAACACCTTCAGGTATTGTTAAAAAGAGATATTGGAACCAGGTAGACTTACACACTGAGGCGCCAGACATCCAGCCCCTGAGCAGACCAAGGTAGTAAAACCTTTTAAGGGCCAAAAGCTTGGAGACTTGAGCCCACCCAGAGGCACCCTCGGAAGAAAGGCCTGGTGATCTACTTCTAAAAAATCAGCTATTGAAAACCCTGTGCAGCACCGTTCTACTCTGACACACATGGGGTTGCCATAAGTCAGAGTCGCCATGACTGCAACTATTTTTTTGTTGTTGTTGTTGTTGCTTTTTAATTTTTCTTACTCCTGTCTAGGTTCAACACCTACTATATACATGCATGCTTATTTTTCTCCAGGAACTTTTCTGCTTTGTTCCTCACTCCTGGCTGTTTTAGAGAAATGAGGTAAGTAGACAGCCAAAATCCATACAGATAAGATGCTTCTGCCTAGAAAAGAAAAAGGCCCATCTAGAGTGATCAGGAAAGGCATTATATAAAGGGAGTGGTGCCAGAGGAGACAGGCAGAAGAGGGGTGCATGTGAGAACATGAGCAAAGTTTCAGTGGTAGGGCTCAGCCTGGCTAGTTTGTGATGGGAGTGGGCGAATCCCAGGGAAATGAGTATGGAGGGGAGATTGTGAAAAGCTGTTCTGTCTCTCTTCTTTCATTTTGATGTGAAGGAAAATGGGAAAACTGTTGGTCCAGACCATGAAAGAAGCTAGGAAGCCAGAAAAAAATAAAAATACTAAGGGATGATTCAATGATCCAAGTTTTAGACTACTGAGATTTTCCAATCATGGAGCAGAAAAATCTACCCAAATGCCAAGAAAATACCTGACTCTGGACACAGTAGTCCTCCAGAGTGATGACTGAGGGTTGGGAGAACCATGTTCCCAAATCTACAGCCACCAACCATGCCCGAGTGGCAGCAGAGGCTAGGACAGGGCAGCTCATTGGCTGTGCCAACCACAATAATTATTTACATGGAAATGTTCAGGATACTAAAGCTCTAAGTGTTTACAGGAAACCCTGGTGGCATAGCGGTTAAGAGTTCAGCTGCTATCTAAAAGGTTGGCAGTTGGAATCCAACAGGTGTTCCTTGGTAACCCTATGGGGCAGTTAGTTTTACTCCGTCCTGTAGGGTCACTATGAGTCAGAATCTTTGTTATGCAAATGAGGTGGCTCTTGGGTGGGGGCTGGACGGGTCAGAAAGGCCTACCACATGGTATCTCCCACACTTCAAAGGAAGGAGTTGAGCAAGGCTAGAGTTGAGTTCAACCATTTGGGCAATAATTAATCAACTATGCCTACATAATAAAACCCCAACAAAAACTCTGGACACTGAAGCTCAGTGAACCTCCTAGTTAAAGAAAGACATCAATGTTGTGAAGGTTATTCTTCCTTTGGGACATAGAAGCTCTGCGTTGGGGACCCTTCCAGACCTTGCCCTATGCAGGTCTGCATTTGTATCATTTTGTTATAATAAAACTGTAATTTTAAGTATAGGGCTTTCCTGAGTTTGGAGTTGTTCTTAGGAATTGCTGAATCTGCAGTGGGGAAAGCCCCCAAATTTGTAGCCAGCAGGTCAGAAGTGAGGGGGGCCTGGGAACTTTCAAGCTTATGGCTGGCATCTGAAGTCTTTTGTTTTTTTCTTTGTAAACATTTATTTCTTATTGTACTTTAGATGAAGGTTTACAGAGCAAATTAGTTTCTCATTAAACAATTAATACTCATATTATTTTGTGACATTGGTTGCCAACCCCAAGACATGTCAACACTCTCCCCTTCTCTACCCTGGGTTTACCGTTACCAGCTTTCCTGTCCCCTCCTACTTTCTAGTCCCTGCCCTGGGCTGATGTGCCCATTTAGTCTTGTTTTGTTTTATGGGCCTGTCTAATCTTTGGATGAAGGGTGAAGCTCAGCAGTGATTTCAGTACTGAGTTAAAAGGATGTCGGGGGCTGTACTCTTGGGGTTTCTCCAGTCTCTGTCAGACCAGTAAGTCTGGTCTTTTTTTGTGAGTTAGAATTTTGTTCTACATCTTTCTCCAGCTCTGTCCGGGACCCTCTATTGTGACCCCTGTCAGGGCACTCAGTGGTGGCAGCTGAGCACCATCTAGTTGTGCTGGATTGGCATCTGAAGTCTACAGCAGAACTGGCAAATTGTTTAACTTGTGAGATCTGACCTCGCTCTGGTGGTTAAGGTCAGAGGAAGAAGAACTGCATTTGCAGCTGGTGTCAGGGAGGAGATCTGGACTTAGAGTTAGTTGGTGCGTGTTGGAGGAGGCAGGCAGACACAATAATTAGTAAATTACATTTAAAAGCTCCTAACAAAGCATTTTCCACTTACCTTAAGGTCTCTATGAATTAACCGTTGTGAATGTATATAAGCCACTCCTTTTGTTATTTGCTCAAATAAATCCAAAGCCAAATCTTTGTCTGATTGCTTGCCTCTTCTGCTTTCGATCCATTGCTCCAGTGTCCCTTTATCACAGAACTCCATTTGGATGAAAAGACATTTAGTCACTGACCTGGATATAAAATTCACAGAACGTTAAAAGGAGAAATAAAAAATACATTTGTGCTTTTTTATTATACTTATCTTCTTTTTTTTTTATTAACTTTTATTGAGCTTCCAGTGAACGTTTACCAATCAAGTCAGACTGTCACATATAAGTTTATATACACCTTACTCCGTACTCCCACTTGCTCTCCCCCTAATGAGTCAGCCCTTCCAGTCTCTCCTTTCGTGACAATTTTGCCAGCTTCCAACTCTCTCTATCCTCCTATCTCCCCTCCAAACAGGAGATGCCAACACAGTCTCAAGTGTCCACCTGATATAATTAGCTCACTCTTCATCAGCATCTCTCTCCTACCCACTGTCCAGTCCCTTCCATGTCTGATGAGTTGTCTTCGGGAATGGTTCCTGTCCTGGGACAACAGAAGGTTTGGGGACCATGACTGGCGGGATTCCTCTAGTCTCAGTCAGACCATTAAGTATGGTCTTTTTGTGAGAATTTGGGGTCTGCATCCCACTGATCTCCTGCTCCCTCAGGGGTTCTCTGTTGTGCTCCCTGTCAGGGCAGTCATCGGTTGTGGCCGGGCACCATCTAGTTCTTCTGGTCTCAGGATGATGTAAGTCTCTGGTTCATGTGGCCCTTTCTGTCTCTTGGGCTCATAGTTGTCGTGTGACCTTGGTGTGCTTCATTCTCCTTTGATCCAGGTGGGTTGAGACCAATTGATGCATCTTAGATGGCTGCTTGTTAGCATTTAAGACCCCAGATGCCACATTTCAAAGTGGGATGCAGAATGTTTTCATAATAGAATTATTTTGCCAATTGACTTAGAAGTCCCCTTAAACCATGGTCCCCAAACCCCCGCCCTTGCTCTGCTGACCTTTGAAGCATTCAGTTTATCCCGGAAACTTCTTTGCTTTTGGTCCAGTCCAGTTGAGCTGACCTTCCATGTATTGAGTATTGTCCTTCCCTTCACCTAAAGCAGTTCTTATCTACTAATTAATCAGTAAAAGACCCTCTCCCACCCTCCCTCCCTCCCCACCTCATAACTACAAAAGTATGTGTTCTCAGTTTATACTATTTCTCAAGATCTTATAATTGTGGTCTTCTACAATATTTGTCCTTTTGCCTCTGACTAATTTCGCTCAGCATAATGCCTTCCAGGTTCCTCCATGTTATGAAATGTTTCACAGATTCGTCACTGTTCTTTATCGATGCATAGTATTCCATTGTGTGAATGTACCACAATTTATTTAACCATTCATCCGTTGATGGACACCTTGGTTGCTTCCAGCTTTTTGCTATTGTAAACAGAGCTGCAATAAACATGGGTGTGCATATATCTGTTCGTGTGAAGGCTCTTATTTCTCTAGGGTAT
Source organism: Elephas maximus indicus (assembly GCF_024166365.1). NCBI lineage: Eukaryota > Metazoa > Chordata > Mammalia > Proboscidea > Elephantidae > Elephas > Elephas maximus. The sequence continues at coordinate 27,204,692 of NC_064844.1, read as the reverse complement.
ATTCCGAGGAGTGGGATTTCTGGGTTGTAAGGTAGTTCTATTTCTAACTGTTTAAGATAACGCCAGATAGATTTCCAAAGTGGTTGTACCATTTTACATTCCCACCAGCAGTGTATAAGAGTTCCAATCTCTCCGCAGCCTCTACAACATTTATTGTTTTGTGTTTTTTGGATTAATGCCAGCCTTGTTGGAGTGACATGGAATCTCATCGTAGTTTTAATTTGTATTTCTCTAATGGCTAATGATCGAGAGCATTTTCTCATGTGTCTGTTAGCTGCATGAATATCTTCTTTAGTGAAGTGTGTGTTCATATCCTTTGCCCACTTCTTGATTGGGTTGTTTGTCTTTTTGTGGTTGAGTTTTGACAGAATCATATAGATTTTAGAGATCAGGCGCTGGTCGGATATGTCATAGCTGAAAATTCTTTCCCAGTCTGTAGGTGGTCTTCCTACTCTTTTGGTGAAGTCTTTAGATGAGCATAGGTGTTTGATTTTTAGGAGCTCCCAGTTATCTGGTTTCTCTTCGTCATTTTTGGTAATGTTTTGTATTCTGTTTATGCCTTCTTCTTTTTCAGTAATGCTTTGCTTATCCGAGGCTTCTTTCCCTTCCATATGAAGTTGGTGATTTGTTTATCCATCACATTAAAAAATGACACTGGAATTTGGATGGGAAGTGCATTGTATGTATAGATGGCTTTTGGTAGAATAGACGTTTTTACTATGTTAAGTCTTCCTATCCATGAGCAAGGTATGTTTTTCCACTTAAGGATGTCCTTTTTAATTTCTTGTAGTAATGCTTTGCAGTTTTCTTTGTATAGGTCTTTTACATCTTTGGTAAGATTTATTCCTAAGTATTTTATCTTCTTGGGGGCTACTGTGAATGGTATTGATTTGGTTATTTCCTCTTCGATGTTTTTTTTGTTGATATAGAGGAATCCAAGTGATTTTTGTATGTTTATCTTATAACCTGAGACTGCCAAACTCTTCTACTAGTTTCAGTAGTTTTCTGGAGGATTCCTTAGGGTTTTCTGGGTATAAGATCATGTCGTCTGCAAATAGAGATAATTTTACTTCCTCCTTGCCAATCCGGATGCCCTTTATTTCTTTGTCTAGCCTAATTGCTCTGGCTAGGACTTCTAGCACAATGTTGAATAAGAGCGGTGATAAAGGGCACCCTTGTCTGGTTCCGGTTCTCAAGGGAAATGCTTTCAGGCTCTCTCCATTTAGAGTGATGTTGGCTGTTGGCTTTGTATAGACCCCCTTTATTATGTTGACGAATTTTCCTTCAATTCCTATTTGGGTGAGAGTTTTTATCATAAATGGGTGTTGGATTTTGTCAAATGCCTTTTCTGCAACAATTGATAAGATCATGTGGTTTTTGCCTTTTGTTTTATTTATATGGTGGATTACATTAATGGTTTTTCTAATATTAAACCAGCCTTGCATACCTGGTATAAATTCCACTTGGTCGTGGTGAATTATTTTTTTGATATGTTGTTGAATTCTATTGGCTAGAATTTTGTTGAGGATTTTTGCATCCATGTTCATGAGGGATATAGGTCTGTAATTTTCTTTTTTTGTGATGTCTTTACCTGGTTTTGGTATCAGGGAGATGGTGGCTTCACAGACTGAGTTAGGTAGTATTCCATCATTTTCTATGCTTTGAAATACCTTTAGTAGTAGTGGTGTTAACTCTTCTCTGAAAGTTTGGTAGAACTCTGCAGTGAAGCCGTCCGGGCCAGGGCTTTTTTTTGTTGGGAGTTTTTTGATTACCGTTTCAAGCTCTTTTTTTGTTATGGGTCTATTTAGTTGTTTTACTTCTGATTGTGTTAGTTTAGGTAGGTAGTGTTTTTCCAGGAATTCATCCATTTCTTCAAGGTTTGCAAATTTGTTAGAGTACAATTTTTCGTAATAATCTGATACGATTCTTTTAATTTCATTTGGGTCTGTTGCCATGTGGCCCTTCTCGTTTCTTATTCGGGTTATTTGTTCCCTTTCCTGTATTTCTTTAGTCAGTCTGGCCAATGGTTTATCAATTTTGTTAATTTTTTCAAAGAACCAGCTTTTGGCTTTGTTAATTCTTTCTATTGTTTTTCTGTTCTCTAATTCATTTAGTTCAGCTCTAATTTTTACTATTTGTTTTCTCTTGGTGTCTGATGGATTCTTTAATTGCTCACTTTCTATTTGTTCAAGTTGTAGGGAGAGTTCTCTGATTTTGGCTCTTTCTTCTTTTTGTATGTGTGCATTTATCGATATAAATTGACCTCTGAGAGCACTGCTTTTGCTGTGTCCCAGAGGTTTTGATAGGAAGTATTTTCATTCTCGTTGCATTCTATGAATTTCCTTATTCCCTCCTTAATGTCTTCTATAACCCAGTCTTTTTTCAGGAGGGCATTGTTCAGTTTCCAAGTATTTGATTTCTTTTCCCTAGTTTTGCTGTTATTGATTTCTAGTTTTATTGCCTTGTGGTCTGAGAAGATGCTTTGTAATATTTCGATGTTTTGGACTCTGCAAAGGTTTGTTTTATGACCTAATATGTGGTCTTTTCTAGAGAATGTTCCATGTGCGCTAGAAAAAAAAGTATACTTTGCAGCAGTTGGGTGGAGAGTTCTGTATAAGTCAATGAGGTCAGGTTGGTTGATTGTTGTAATTAGGTCTTCCGTGTCTCTATCGAGCTTCTTACTGGTTGTCCTGTCCTTCTCTGAAAGTGGTGTGTTGAAGTCTCCTAGTATAATTGTGGAGGTGTCTATCTCACTTTTCAGTTCTGTTAAAATTCGATTTATGTATCTTGCAGCCCTGTCACTGGGTGCATAAATATTTAATATGGTGATATCTTCCTGGTCAATTGTCCCTTTTATCATTATGTGGTGTCCTTCTTTATCCTTTGTGGTGGATTTAAGTTTAAAGTCTCTTTTGTCAGAAATTAATATTGCTACTCTTCTTTTTTGCTTATTGTTTGCTTGATATATTTTTTCTCATCCTTTGAGTTTTAGTTTGTTTGTGTCTCTAAGTCTAAGGTGTGTCTCTTGTAGGCAGCATACAAACGGATTGTGTTTCTTTATCCAGTCTGAGACTCTCTGTCTCTTTGTTGGTGCATTTAGTCCATTTACATTCAGCGTAATTATAGACAAGTGTTTAGTGTTGTCATTTTGATGCCTTTTTATGTGTGTTGTTGACAATTTCATTTTTCCACTTACTTTTTTGTGCTGAGACGTTTTTCTTTGTAAATTGTGTGATGCTCATTTTCATAGTATTTGATTTTATGTTTGCTGAGTCATTACGTTTTTCTTGGTTTTTATTTTGAGTTATGGAGTTGTTATACCTCTTTGTGGTTACCTTAATATTTACCCCTATTTTTCTAAGTAAAAACCTAACTTGCATTGTCCTATATCGCCTTGTATCCCTCTCCATATGGCAGTTCTATGCCACCTGTATTTAGTCCCTCTTTTTGATTATTGTGATCTTTTACATATTGACTTCAATGATTCCCTGTTTTGAGCATTTTTTTTAAATTAATATTAATTTGTTTTTGTGATTTCCCTATTTGAGTTGATATCAGGATGTTCTGTTCTGTGACCTTGTGTTGTGCTGGTATCTGATATTATTGGTTTTCTGACCAAACAATTTCCTTTAGTATTTCTTGTAGCTTTGGTTTGGTTTTTGCAAATTCTCTAAGCTTGTGTTTATCTGTAAATATCTTAATTTCGCCTTCATATTTCAGAGAGAGTTTTCCTGGATATATGATCCTTGGCTGGCAGTTTTTCTCCTTCAGTGCTCTGTATATGTCATCCCATTGCCTTCTTGCCTGCATGGTTTCTGCTGAGTAGTCTGAACTTATTCTTATTGATTCTCCCTTGTAGGAGACCTTTCTTTTATCCCTGGCTGCTTTTAAAATTTTCTCTTTATCTTTGGTTTTGGCAAGTTTGATGATAATATGTCTTGGTGTTTTTCCTTTTGAATCAATCTTAAATGGGGTTCAATGAGCATCTTGGATAGATATCCTTTCATCTTTCATGATGTCAGGGAAGTTTTCTGTCAGCAGATCTTCAACTATTCTCTCTGTGTTTTCTGTCCTCCCTCCCTGTTCTGGGACTCCAATCACACGCAAGCTATCCTTCTTGATAGAGTCCCACATGATTCTTAGGGTTTCTTCATTTTTTTTTTAATTCTTTTATCTGATTTTTTTTCAGCTATGTTGGTGTTAATTCCCTGGTCCTCCAGATTTCCCACTCTGCATTCTAATTGCTCGAGCCTGCTCCTCTGACTTCCTATTGTGCTGTCTAATTCTGTAATTTTATTGTTAATCTTTTGGATTTCTACATGCTGTCTCTCTATGGATTCTTGCAACTTATTAATTTTTCCACTATGTTCTTGAATTATCTTTTTGAGTTCTTCAACAGTTTTATCAGTGTGTTCCTTGGCTTTTTCTGCAGTTTGCCTTATTTCGTTTCTGAGGTCATCCCTGATGTCTTGAAGCATCCTGTAAATTAGTTTTTTATATTCTGTATCTGATAATTCTAGGATTGTATCTTCATTTGGGAAAGATTTTGATTCTTTTGTTTGGGGGGTTGTAGAAGCTGTCATGGTCTGCTTCTTTATGTGGTTTGATATCAACTGCTGTCTCTGAGCCATCACTAAGATATTGTAGTGATTTATTCCATATTTGCTCACTGAGTCTTATCTTGTTTTATTTTCTTTCACTATACATGGATGGGCTACTAGACTGTGCTATCTCGAATGTTGTAGCCCTTGATTTACTTATGTCCAATTATCAGCTGGTTTGGGCTGTTGCCAGATATATATGCCTGAGTCTATTCACTGTTCTTGAGTAGAATCTGATTTTGGGTCATCAAGTGTGTGCTGCACCCTAACACCTATCCACCTTGAGAAGTAGTGGTGATAGTTGTGTGCACCAGATTCTATTAGCAGCTGGGGTTCACACTCTGGGGGGGCAGGATGCTGACAGGCTTCCCCCAAGTGTTAGTGAGGTAGGTGTGTCTCTATTCCTAAAGCACCTTGGTGGGAGGGCTCTGCAGCTGTACCTTAGGCCCCCAATGCAAGTACCTCTACAGATTGGTAGGTTTCACCCTCCTTAGACCCCTAAGGCAGGAGGCTAGGTGGTCTGGGGGGAGCTTCAGCCCTCAGTTCCCTGTTGTGGGTCAGTTAGGGCTCTGTTGAATAAGCAGAGATATCAGACCTGGGAAACTTGTTTTTCCAGTAAATCCGCTGACTGGGACGCTGGCTCCAGGCTCCAAAAACAGTCGCTGCTTCCCTGTAGTTGTTTGTTCTCCGTCTCTGTCACTCAGGGCAACTCTTTAAATCTGTGTTTGTTGTTCCGGGTTCGTAGATTGTCATGTATGTGATTGATTCACTTGTTTTTCCGAGTCTTTGTTGCAAGAGGGATCCGAGGTAGCGTTTACCTAGTCAGCCATCTTGGCCCCCCTCCTATACTTATCTTCTTAAGAGCCCACAAAACATGTATCGAAACAGAAATCTACATATGATAAATAATTTGAATCAAAATATAATAAGCCATTTTTATTTAAATGAGAAGATCCCAGAAGTCCAAAGCTGTATTTGTTTAGATAATTTGTAAAGTATTAGCCTGCCCATGCTTTAATGCTGAAGGTCTTTGACCACCTTTGCTAACAGATAGGAATAAGGGCATTAATACAATGGAATCATAGAAACCCAAAGTCTTTATTATATAAAGTTAATTTGAAAAAGTTTAATTCATTATCGATCTACCGAACATCTATTTTATGAAAGACACAGACATTGTCCTTGCCATAATGCGGATTATAGTCTAAAACGAAAAAGATAAAAGGAAACAAACCTAAAATAACAAGTTTATGTATACTAAGGGAAGTGCCAACAAATTGCTATGGGGTATAAGCTGGAGGACTGACTTTGCTAGCCATGTTTTATGGTTTTCACTGAACTAAGTTGGTCATAATATTAATTTCTATTCTTTGAACCTGTTGGTTAGAAAATACTAATTTCTATTCTTTGAACCTGTTGGGAAGAGGTAGCCAAGAGTTTGCTGAAAGCTGCAGAAGTTCTATATGCTGATGGTCACTAACTCCTGAAATTGATAATAAAGTTCTCAGCTACATGGGATGTAGAATGGGCCATCTCTCAGGAGAAAATGAATGAATAGGACTCCAATGGCTTCAGAATTTCTGGGAGAGGATTATCCCCAAGAAACACAGGGTAATTTTCAAAGGCAGATGCCATCTCTTTAGAGCCTCCAGTCCTTTGGCAGTTCCTTGCTGAGACAACACACGAGTGACGGAAGGCAGAGTGCCTCATCACAGCTTATTGTCTTAAAATCATTTTTAACACCTACCACCCCACCATGAGTGGTGTGGTTTCATTGGAGAGAGACACCTTGACTGCACTCTTCCTATCAGGGGCCTAAGAGAAGGGCAGAAAAGTGCTGGCAGTCAAGGAGGGAGCTTCCAGATCCAGCATCTAAAACATGTTAAAATTTCCCTTACAAGGCTTATATGCTGTACTGAAGCAGGGGCTCATGACCAAGACTATACATTAAACAATTGAGTCTGGAGAGCTAAACCTGAAATTTTGAAAAAAAGCTGAGGCCAATTAAAAGGGGGTTTTAAAGCAAGTTCGGAGCAAGGAGTGGGGCAAGGAATTGTTCGTTGTCTCCTTACCTGCAAAATGGAGAGATAACCAAGTCTCTCAGGGTGGTTGTGATTATTAAATGTGATAACTAATGTCCATGTCCAGTAGCCCACACATAGTAAATGACCATTTCCTTCCGTCCCATTATGGCTATGGGAATTTCTTTTTCATTACCTTGAATTATTTGTGCTGTTTTCTGGATCATAGTCATATCCGTCCCAACAATAATGGTAGTGAACAATATTTGCATGATTAAGATTCGCCAATGCTTTTACTTCCCGCTCTACCTTCCTAGTTAAAAGAAAGAGAGAAGTTTCCTGAATAAACTGAATGCTTCAAAGGCCAGCATAGCAGGGGCAGGGGTTTGGGGACCATGGTTTCGGGGGACATCTTAGTCAACTGGCATAATAATATCTATTAAGAAAACATTCGGCATCCCACTTTGGAGAGTGGTGTCTGGGGTCTTAAAAGCTAGCAAGTGGCCATCTAAGATGCATCAATTGGTCTCAACCCACCTGGAGCAAAGGAAAATGAAGAACACCAAAGACACAAGGTAATTATGAGCCCAAGAGACAGAAAGGGCCACATGAATCAGAGACTACATCAGCCTGAGACCAGAAGAATTAGATGGTGCCCGGCTACAACTGATGACTGCCCTGACAGGGAACACAACAGAAAATCCCTGAGGCAGCAGGAGAGCAGAGGGATGCAGACCTCAAATTCTCATAAAACAACCAGACTTAATGGTCTGACTGAGACTAGAAGGACCCTGAAGGTCATAGTGCCCAGATCTTCTGTTAGCCCAAGACAGGAACCATTCCCAAAGCCAACTCTGCAGGCAGGGATTGGATTGGACTATGGGATAGAAAATGGTACTGGTGAGGAGTGAACTTCTTGGATCAAGTAGACACATGAGACTATGTGGGCAGCTCCCGTCTGGAGGGGGGATGAGAGGGCAGAGGGGGTCAGAGGCTGGCCAAATGGACACGAAAAGAGAGAGTGGAGAGAAGGAGTGTGCTGTCTCATTAGGGGGAGAGCAACTAGGAGTATATAGCAAGGTGTATATAAATTTTTGTATGAGAGTCCAACTTCATTTGTAAACTTTCACTTAAAGCACAATAAAAAATTTTTTAAAAGTAAAAAAAAAAAAAGAAAGAGAGAAAATCAAAGTATCAGTATACACCCCGATAACAACTACAAAACACCTTGAGTAACAGGAAACAACTATCTCCACTCACTGACTGAACAGTCCCCGTGCTTTCCACACCCTGAGTTTTTGAATGGAAGTTTTAGAACCTCTGAGAAGAAAAAGTTGGCCTTCGAGGAGCTTACGGTACAAAGAAGGCCAAGAAAGCACAAAAGAAAAAAGTGAACATACAGAAAAAGCAAAACTGTTCTCACTCTCAACATAAAAGAGACAGCAGTGACTTAAAAAGTCCCAAACATCAATTTAAAAAATCATTTAAAGTAGTATTTCAAATGCCAATGATGCAATTTCGGAAGCTAATTCATAAATCATGTTTTGTTTAGGCTTACGTTAAACTCACTTTGGATTTTATAAGCAAATTACATCTGGTCAGTACAGGCAGGTAATCCAGGCAGCATGAAGAACCTAATCCAGAATTTTAAATATGTGGCAAAAACACACAGAGGACATGATCGATGCAGAGAAAATGAGACTTCACTGTGCACTGTGGGAGCTTTGCAGTACTGCATAGTCAAGAGCACAGACAATTCCATGCTAAATAGAGCAAATAAATTTGATATTTCAAGGATGAGGCAGGATAAGGAAACATTTTACAATTTTTTTTTGAATTATAAAACTTCTGTAACTACTGTTATGGATTGATTCGTGTCCCCCAAAAATGTATATCAACTTGGCTAGGCCATGATTCCCAGTGTTGTGTGATTGTCTACGATTTTGTCATCTGATGCGATTTTCCTTTCTGTTGTAAATCCTACCTCTAAGATGTTAATCAGACAGGATTAGAAGCAGTTATGTTAATGAGGCGGGACTCAATCTACAAGATTAGGTTGTTTTAAGTCAATCTCTTTTGAGATAGCAAAAAGAGAAGTAAGCAGAGAGACCGGGACCTCATACCACCAAGAAAGTAGTGCCAGGAGCAGGGTGTGTCCTTTGGACCTGGGGGTCCCTGCTCTGAGACACTCCTAGACCAGGGGAAGATTGATGACAAGGACCTTCCTCCAGAACTGACAGAGAGAGAAAGCCTTTCCCTAGAGCTCGCACCCTGAATTTGAACTTCTAGCCTCCTAGACTGTGAGAGAATAAATTTCTCTTTGGTAAAGCCATCTGCTTGTGGTATTTCTGTTATAGCAGCACTAGATAACTAAAACAACTACGTTATATAAAATTTGTAACAATAAAGAAAAACTTATCATAATTTGACAATCCTAAAACCATCAGTTACTATCCTGGATTATTTCTTATAGTCTGTCTTCAAACATATTTTTATATATTTGTAATGATAGTATATAATACTTATCCTATTTTTTCAACATAGCATGGTATCTTTACAATTTTCCTTGTTATACAATCTGTATAACCACCACTTGTAAATTTTTATGTAAGATTTAAAAATACATAAAAAGTAGAAAAACTAGTATAATGAGTCGGAATCGACTTAAGGGTAACAGATTTGGTTTTCTGGTTACAGAGCTATCACCAACTGAAATAGTTCACTGACTCCTGGCCAGGCTTGTTTCATCTATGTTCCAACCCACTGCCTCATCTTACCCTGGACTATTCTGAAGCAACTTCTAGTGTCATACCATTTCATTTGTATATATTTCAGTATACAACACTCATTTTTAATGTCTGCAAAATAATGATTGATTAGAGGAAAGAACAACAAATAACCATTTCTCTATTGCTGGACAATTTTGTTTGTTCTTATTTTTCACTGTTATAAATGACACTGTGATTTATATCTTCTTTCATAGCTTTTCCGTAATTTAGATAATGCCCTTAGAATAGGTTCCCAGATGGGACGTCCCTGGGTCAAAGCATGTATTTTTGGCTCTAGATTAGTATTTCCAATTTTAAAAGTGTTGTACCAATATACAAAGCCACCAGAAATGTCCAAGATACTGCACCCTTATCAACACTGAGTATTATTATTTTTTAAAATTGCAAGTATATGGAAGAAACAACAGTACTTCATTCCTGTTAAGTAAAACAAGGAAGAAGGAAAAAACCTTTGTTATTGCTGCAAAAATATATATGTGTGTGTGTATATATAAACAGATATAAAAATGTAAATATAAATAAATACATATATATAACACAACACTTGCCAATTCAACGTTTTCAGGTATTCAATTTAGTGATATCAATTACATTAATCATGTTGTACAACCATCACCCATAATTGTTGCCAAATTTCCCATCACCATAAACAAAAACGCACTGCCTCCTAAAAATGCCTCACTCTTTCCCCCAATAAGCCTTGTAAGTATGAGGGTATTTCAACTGCAAGGCATTGGACAGCAGACAGGAAGTACACTTGATTGACTAGGGTAAAGAACGCCTAGTTGTGGTGAGACTGGAACACTTATACACTGCTGGTGGGAATGTAAAATGGTACAACCACTCTGGAAATCAATTTGGCGCTTCCTTAAAAAAATAGAAATAGAACTAACATATGATCCTGCAATCCCACTCCTTGGAATATATCCTATAGAAATAAGAGCCTTTACACAAACAGATACATGCACACCCACATTCATTGCAGCACTGTTCACGATAGCAAAAAGACGGAAGCAATCAAGGTGCCCATCAACGGATGAATGGATAAATAAATTATGGTATATTCACACAATGGAATACTATGCATCAATAAAGCACAATGATGAATCCATGAAACATTTCATAACATGGAGGAATCTGGAAGGCATCATGCTGAGTGAAATTAGTCAGCTGCAAAAGGACAAATATTGTAAAAGACCACTATTATACGAACTGGAGAAACAGTTTAAACAGAGAAGAGAATATTCTTTGATGCTTATGAGAGGCAGTGGGGGAGGGAGGAAGGAAGAGAGGTTTTCACTAATTAGATAGTAGATAACAACTATTTTAGGTGAAGGGAAAGACAACACACAATACACGAGAGGTCAGCACAACTGGACTAAACCAAAAGCAAAGAAGTTTCCTAAATAAACTGAATGGTTCGAAGGCCAGCATAGCCGGGGCAGCGTTTGGGCACCATGGTTTAAGAGGACATCTCAGTCAACTGGCATAATAAAATCTATTAAGAAAACATTCTGCATCCCACTTTGGAGAGTGGCATCTGGGGTCTTAAAAGCTAGCAAGCGGCCATCTAAAATGCATCAATTGGTCTCAACCCACCTGGAGCAAAGGAGAATGAAGAACACCAAAGACACAAGGTAATTATGAGCCCAAAAGGCAGAAAGTGCCACATAAGCCAGAGACTACATTAGCCTGAGACCAGAAGAACTAGATGGTGCCCAGCTACAACCGATGACTGTCCTGACAAGAAACACAACAAAGAACCCCTGAGGGAGCAGGAGAGCAGTGGGATGCAGACCCCAAATTCTTGTAAAAAGACCAGACTTAATGGTCTGACTGAGACTAAAGGACCCCGGAGGTCATGGTCTCCAGACCTTCTGTTAGGCCAAGACAGGAACCATTCCCAAAGCCAACTCTTCAGACAGGGATTGGACTGGACTATGGGATAGATGATGATACTGGTGAAGAATGAGCTTCTTGGATCAAGTAGACATATGAGACTATGTTGGCATCTCCTGTCTGAAGGGGAGATGAGAGGGTAGAGTGGGTCAGAATCTGGCCATATGGACACAAAAAGAGAGTGGAGGGAAGGAGTCTGCTGTCTCATTAGGGGGAGAGCAATTAGGAGTACATAGCAAGCTGTTTATAAATTTTTATATGAGAACCCAACTTGATTTGTAAACTTTCACTTAAAGCACAATAAAAATTAAAAAAAAAAAAGACCACCTAGGACTCCGTGCCCCTACTCTTTTGCTCTTGTTATTTTCCTTAGACCAGATCCTTTTTTTTTTCCCTTCTCTAGTCCCTGAGAGATCAATCTGGCCAAGTTGCACACAGTAATAACTGACAGAAAGCAATAAGCAAGACTGGTCCACTGGGCACATGGAATTAAAGACTTCCTTTTTGTGTGTTTCTCTTCCTGAGGAGTCTCTACTATCCAGCGGGAACGAAAGCAGGTAACTCATAAAATAAACAGAGGAAGCAATCGATTATAATGGGAAGACAGTGGATTGACATTCAAAAGGATGAAGTCTAAATCTCCACTATGTTACTGTAATAGTCTCCAAAGGCAGTCATCATCAGTTCCTTTCCTCCCTGTGCTCACATAAACCAAACCAAACCCACTGCCGTCGATTCCAACTCATACCGACCCGACCCTACAGGACAGAGTAGAGCTGCCCCATAGAGCTTCCAAGGAGCACCTGGCGGATTTGAACTTCCAACCTCTTGGTTAACAGCTGTAGTGCTTAACCTCTATACCACCAGGGTTCCATGCCACTCCTCAAATCAAGAGGTAGAATCTATTCGCCTTCATTTTGAATCTGAGCTAGCCTTCCAAACCCGATTCCATCGATTCGATTCGGACTCACAGTGACCCTACAGAGCAGAGTAGAACTGCCCCATAGGGTTTCCAAGGAGTGGCTGATGGAGTTGAACTGTCAAACTTTTGGTTAGAAGCCATGGATTTTAAGCACTATGCCTCCTTAGTGACTTGTTTAGCCAATATAATGGGATGAGAATGACGTTCTGGGACTTCCAGGACTAACCAGGTCAAAAGAAGCCTTTCTGTTTCTTCCTGGTCTCTTGAACAATCCCTCTCAGAACCTACCCACTAAGTTGTGAGCAGCCCCGCCCATATGAAGAGGCCATTTGGAGGCACTGTGATTGACAGTCCCAGCTGAACTTCCAGCCCATGCCAGCATCAGCTGGTAGCCATATGAGAGAGTCGCCTTGGACATCCAGCCTAGCCAAGGTTTCAGATGACCCTTTACTGCAAACTCATGGAAGACTCCAAGTGAAAACTGCCCAGATGAGCCCAACCAATCCACAGAACCAGGAAAGATAATAATAAACCATTTTAAGCCACCTCAGTTTTGGGTGGTGTGCTATGCAGCAATAACCAGAACAATTGCCAGCCTGCTTTTCCCTTAGATAAATAAGTTCACATCTTTAGATCTCAGTCTCCTAATCTGTACAATGAGTTTACAAATCGCAAATGTCACCTTCAGCCATATGATTCTATAACTTCTAGTCACCAAGGCTCAAAAGGATGATCAATGGTATATTCATTTTCTGCTGAAATAACCAGAGCACGATGAGATCATTGCAGAGTAAGTCAAGCTCCTGATGGTAAAATTAAATTTTTAAGGAAGACCAGAAAGAAAAAAATTGTAGAAGAAAATGGAGAATAGAGAAACATAAAAAGAATAGTGTAGGTTCAACATATCTTCTCATTAAAAAAAAACAAAAAAGAACATTTACTACTTACTCATTATCATATTTAACACGTTTAATAACATAAGTCTTCTTATCAATTCTGTGTTTTGCTTTGAAAACGTCGCCATATCCACCTGAGCCAATTGGTTCTATTTCTTCAAAATCCTTAACAAACCTTAAAAGATAAATATCACATGTTATTCTGAGGTACCATCAGGTCCTTTCCTTTTAATATCACTTTTCTAATGGAATACATAACAAACATGATTCTCCCCTTCTGAATAAGGAAGGTCCACATCACAGAAACTCTTGAACCACAAAGGAAAGAAGGCCCTCCCCTTCCACTTGCCATGGAGAGTCCAACATGGATTACCTGTGGTAGTCACAGTCAACTCCTGGCTGTACAAAAGCCATGGTAAAGTATCTTACTACAAGTCTAAAACTTCAGAAAGAATAGCCATGTTGCATTCCACAGATATATGAGCATACGTTCCAAGTCTGCCTAGGTTTCTAAGGACTCAGTTTTCCCCTTCCCCTCATGCCCCACATTCTATCATGAAGCCTTGCCGACTCTACTTCCAAACATCTCTCTGCTATCTGTCCACTCTTCTCTGTCTCCAACATCTTCACACCAGTCCAAGCTTCTACCAGCTCCTGTAGTAACTTCCTAACTGGACACCCCACTTCCTTTCCTGCCCTCACTCCAATTCATGATCCATGGAGCAAGCAGAATGATAAAACTTAGTCTGACTATGTCACCCTGTTGTCTAAACCCTCCAAACACTTGCCTTTGCATTTACCAAAAAAAATACATCCCTTAAATGGCCTATAAGGTACCACATGACTTGGCCCCAGCCTCGCCTCATGGTGCTGTGCCCTCGCTCACTGTACTTCCAGCACACAGCCTTCTCTCTGCTCTTGAACACTGACAGCTACCTTTCCCAACTTAAACTTCCCATATGCCCTTTCTTTCACCTAGCACCCAACCTCCCCACCTTCCTGCACTAACTCTTCCTCCAGGCCTCCCCACAAATGTGACCTCAGAGAAGCCTTGCCTCACCCCTCATGCAAAATCCAGCGTTCCTATTTTAGTTTCTCACCATCCCATCACTTTTCCTTCACAACCCTGACCGTAATTTTTAACTACAGACTTATGCATGTAATTGTTTCTTTAATGTTGATCGTCCCTGCAAACTCCATGAAAGCAGGAACTACTTCATTTAGTTCCTACTGTAAACCCAAGGCCTAGCATAGTGCCAGGCATGTATTAGGTGCTTAATAAATATTTGTTGATTCTTTATTGTTTTTTAAACTTGCATGCAATGACCCCTTGTTGCATATACCAAAACCAAACCCAACCCATTGCCATCTAGTCAATTTCAACTTATACCGACCCTACAGGACAGAGTAGAACTGCCCCACAGAGTTTCCAAGGAGCGGCTGGTGGATTTGAACTGCTGACCTTTTGGTTAACAGCTGAGCTATTAACCACTGTACCACCAGGGCTCCATTCTCTGCATCAAAAAAAACCAAAAGACAAAAAACCAAACCCATTGCCATGGAATGGATTTCAACTCATAGCGACCCTACAGGACAGCGTAGAACTGCTCCACAGAGTTTCCAAGGAGCAGCTGGTGTATTGGAACTGCCGACTTTTTGGATGGCAGCCAAGCTCCTTACCACTGCTCCACCAGGGCTCCATTCTCTGCATGTAAAGACCCATTGCCATTGAGTCAATTGCGACTTATAGCGCCCCTATAGGACTAAGTAGAGCTATTCCCACAGGGTTTCCAAGGCGCAGCTGATGGATTTGAACAGCTGACCTTTTGGTTAGCGGCCAAGCTCTTAACCACTTTGTCACCAGGGTCCTTTTTTAGATGTCTCATTTAAAGCAAAACACATGATCTACAGCAGAGAAATCTTTAATTCCTGTGAAATCTGGTATGGAGCTGGAGACTGGAAAACAGATTCAAATACATCATTCTGGTTCCTGCAGGGGTACAGGGCCCGGAGGCCTGTCCCTTCAATCTCCCTCTCACTCTCTGAAGACACCCACCACATATCTTTTTTTGGCAATCACTGGTTTCCAGAATGTTTATTTTCAGAAACTTCCACAGATATCACCGAAATCCATATAAACATCACACACACCACACCACATCCCATTTAGAACTGTCTAAACCCTTTTTTTAAGCCCTACTGTGAGAGATGGTCCTTCACGGGCCCAATTGTGCTAAAAGAATTTAAACTGTTCAGGTAGAAATATAATTTAATTGACCTCATGTACAACAGGCCCTTAAGAAACTTTTATTGAATTAACAATCTTTAAACAAATTCTATTTTATAGTTCCCTCTTACCTGGAGTCCATAGTATGCTTGGTATTCCCGACTGCTTCTGCCTTAAGACAATCAAATCTAGGCGCCAAAGTTCTAAAAAAATAAGAAAAGGTAAAGCTCAAATGAAACTGAAATCAAATATAACTTGACTAACCAAAAGTTTGGAGGACTGAACCCACCCAGAGGTGCCTCGGAAGACAGGCCTGGTGATCTGCTTCTAAAAGGCCACAGCCTTGAAAACCTACGGAGCAGTTCTGCTCTGCACATAGGGGGTCTCTATGAGTCAGAACTGACTTGACAGCAACTAACAACAACAACGTGCCCTGTATTCAGCTTTTTATATTTTGAGTCAATTATTTAGCCCCCCGTGGTGTAGTGGTTAAGCGCTTGGTTGCTAACTGAAAAGTCACAGCCTGGTTCAAATCCACCTGTTACTCCAAGGCAGAAAGATGTGGCAGTCTGCTTCTGTAAAGATTACAGCCTTGGAAACCCTATGGGGCAGTTCTCCTCGCAATGGGTTTTTATTAGAATAACAAGGTTCCTGTTCCGGTTGCTGTTGAGTTAATTCCAACTCATGGCGATTCCACAAGTGTCACGTGCTACATAGGGTTTTTAGTGGCTGATTTTTCTGAAGGAGACCACCAGGCCTTTCATCCGAGGTGCTTCTGGGTGCACTCGAACCTCCAACCTTTATGTTAGCAGCTAAGCATGTTAACTGTTTGCACCATCCAGGGACATTAGAATAACAGGATACCCAAACAAACAAATCCACCGCTGTCAAGTCAATTCCAACTCATAGCAACTCCCTGTGTTACTGAGAGGACTGCTCCACTGGATTTCTTGGCTGTAGTCTTTATGAAAGCAGATTGCCAGGCCTGTCTTCTGTGGAGCCACTGGGTGGGTTCGAACTGCCAACCTTTAGGTTGGTAGTTGAGCACAAACCATTTCTGCCACCAGAGCTGCCTGAATAACAGGATAAAAAGGAAACCATTGCCGTTTTGTCAATTCGGACTCATAGTGACCCTATAGGACAGAGAAGAACCACCCCACAGGGCTTCCGAGGAGTGGCTGGTGGATTTGAACTGCTGACCTTTTGGTTAGCAGCCGAGCTCCTACGCACGGCTCCGAATAACAGAGTAGCAGTGTTAAGTAACCCTTTTCTTCATAAAACTATACATTTGTGACTCTCCTCCAGTCTCTAATAATTTTTCATGCCTTTCTTGGTTCCTTTTCTCACCTTAACCCATTACTGTTGGAGTACCACTAGCCTCTCCTTTTCTCCTTCCAGACTCAACACTTCCGGAAGCACATGTCCTTGCACCATCATTCTAGTCATTGTGCTTTTGTACTTCATTTCCTACTGGCAGTAAGCCACCTGAAAGTGGAAGTTCAACCACCACCTAAAATTAAGCCTACCCAAATTGTTACCTTCCCTGTAGCCATAAATCCTCAACTTCCTTAACGCCATCAGTGTCACAATTCGTTTCTGCATCTCATTCAGAACGGAAGCAATCTTCACATCTTTTCTCCTTTACCTCTTCTTTACCTTCTCACCCAAATGACATAGCTATTCCTTCAAATCATGCTTACTCTTCCTTTCCAGTCTTTCTCACAAATTCTCCTCATCCCTCCTCAGTGCCACAATAACCATGGCTCACGGCTTGACCCTCCCACACATAAACTTCTCCTCTCTCTACTCACACGTACACATCAGCAATCATCTTTCTTCAATATGTCGACCTACTGTTCAGGCATATTGGTGGCTCAGAAGGGCTCCACCTGCCCTTTCACTCATTTTATATTTACATCCTTGCTTTTCTCTTTACCAAAGGAAAAAAAAAAAGCCAATTTGCTATAACATATAATATCCAGTCTTTTTTTTTTTACCTGAGTTATCACACTATTTCTACCCTACCTACTTGTCTACAAAATAATGCACTTCTCTTGTACATAGCTCTCCAAGCCCACTTCCTCTGTGAGTCTTATCCAAAAGTAATGCCCTTGACCAAGTACTTTAACAATACTCACATCATTTTTTTTTTAATTAATTTTTATTAAGCTTCAAGTGAACATTTACCATTCCAATCAGTCTGTCACATGTAGGTTTACATACATCTTACTCCCTTTTCCCACTTGCTCTCCCCCTATTGAGTCAGCCCTTTCAGTCTCTCATTACTCACATAATGTTTTATGTCTATAGTGTAGTATATGCATGTATTCAAAGATTTCTCCACATATGTAACATTATTTATTTATACAGTTCAAACTTTTTGTGAGCCTTAACCAAGTTCTCTATCTCTTCTGAAATTTCAGTCAAATAAGAATATACAATACTCTGCAAATACTGAAGACTATTAATAAGGTTGACAGGCTAAGTCTGAAATTAAACATCACTTCAAAATATGCTCACTGAATAATGGTACTCACCTTTTTACCTTCCTTTGATTATTTCTGAGACTGTCCTATAGCAAAAGAAAAGGGAAAACTTAGTTTCAGGTGATTAAGCCAACTATCAGCTTGCTAAGGAAGTTTCCTTCCTCTTTTACTTCTAGCTGGTTCTGTGACCATATTTCTTTGTATATAAGATGAACAGTTTCATTCAGTCCTGCCTCTCAGTTTACTTTGCAATGTTCTCATCTGTTACAGCAACTGGGCAGACATGGTAGGAGGGGACAAAAAAGGGAACTGTAGGACATGTTCCGCAGAAGCACTGGTTCTCCAGGTAGAACGAGGGCTTCAGGGGTCCCTGGTGATCTCCTGGGTCTGCAGTTCTCAATAAGAGGGTGTGAATCAGAATATCCGCAGTGCTAATAAAGACACAGATGGAGTCCAGGTACCTGGTTTCTGAAAATTCACCAGAGCTTTGTGATCTAATCATCAGTTAAAAACTGCAGTGGTTTTTAACTGATGATTAGCACACATTAATCATTTCATTTTAATACTGAGCACAAAAGGGGGATATCTCATTGATTAAAAAAAATTAAAATTGATAGCCCTCAAAAATTATAAAAGATGATCACTCATTTCACAAAGCTATTCTTCACTTATATTCCTTTGTATTCTGGTAGGGTTTGTGGTTTTTTGAACAATTTAAAGAGGTTGGCATGGAGAGACAGGCATCAGACTAAAACTTCCTGAGCTCAGACAGCCTGCTAGCTTCAGTACTGCATTATGACTATACTATGATTAATTTAGACATTCTCCTGTTAATGGACAATACTTGTCCATTTTTTTCCCTAACACAATAGGAACGAAATTGCAACTCTGTTGTGAAGAACATCCTTTTACATGTTTCCCTGTGCGTGCAGGCAAGGGTTTCTGTAGGACACAGCCCTGGGAATGGAACTGCTTGGCCATATGGCATGCACGTGCTCAGCTTTACTACATATTGCCAAATTATTCCTCAAAATGGTTGTGTGGATTTGTACTTCCACCAGCAGGCACAAGAGTGATCGTTGGAGCACAGCTGTGCCAGCACTTGGTATTGCAAGACGTAAATTATTTTTTAATTTTATTGTTGTAAAATATAAATAACATAAAATTTGCCATCTTAACCATTTTTAAGAGTACAATTCAGCGACACTAATTACATTCGGGAAACCCTGGCAGTGTAGTGGTTAAATGCTATGGCTGCTAACCAAAAGACTGGCAGTTCAAATCCACCAGGTGCTCCTTGGAAGCCCTATGGGGCAGTTCTACTCCATTCTATAGGGTTGCTCTGAATTGAAATCGACTGGACAGCAACTTTTAGGAAACCCTGGTGGTGTAGTGGTTAAGAGCTATGGCTGCTAACCAAAAGGTTGGCAGTTCAAATCCACCAGGTGCTCCTTGGAAACTCTATGGGGCTGTTCTACTCTGTCCTATAGGGTCGCTATGAGTCAGAATCGACTTGACGGCAACAGGTGGGTATTAACTACATTCACAATGTTGTGCAACCATTGCCACAACAGAAATGGTAACACTAATCATCACCACAACAATTATCTGATTTTTAAATCTGGTTGTTACTTTGAGTTTAGGTATGATTTCTTTAAAAAAAGAGAAGAAGAAGAAGCAGAGCTGTAGGAATGAATCTTCAAATATTATCCAGTTGCTGGAAGAGAAAGCAAGACTATAGGAATACATGAAAATATGAGAGTGAGTAGGGAAAGAAAGATGGGAGGCAAGTATAGAAGAATTCTGCATGGGAGCAATGATAGTCAGCAAAGAAGAGAGAGAAAGGATCAAAAGGCTGCTAAATATTTTTCTTTAGTAAGAGTAAATGAGACAAAAATATAAAAATCCTGGTTAGGTACAGGAGATCACTTGTAAAAGAGGAAACACAAAGGAAGATTAACTAGGGAGCTCAGAGACAAATACTATACCACAGAAGATGAAGAAGAATCTTTTGAACTGTCACTGCTGTGCTTTTGTTCAGATTCACTGGCTGATAATCCATTTTCGGGTACTAATTCAATAGAGCTAGAAGAAAAGGGGTAACTATTAGGTTGTGAATTCTGTCCTTTTTTTTCTTTTTTGTATATGAATCAGTCGTTTCTTTCTCTACATTCTCCTCAAACATTAAACATTTTCATAAAAATGGTTCCAGGCAGTAACTTGAATTTGTTTAATATCACAGATGTTTGTCCACACTTACGATGTGCTCGTCTCAAAAGAAACGCCACTGGAGTCACTGGGTGAAGTCACGAAAGAACCAAACGATGCTGAGTCAGCTTTCTGAAGATTTCAAAGGAACTGTATTAACTTTCCATAAGGGCTCAGTCTCTGTATATTAGCTACTACACTTATTTGCTACATTTACAACAATAAATGATAAGATTAATGTTTCTTTATGTACGTTTGATCTAGGTTTAAAAAATAACCCTGAGTTGCTAAAAGAACTTGTATCCCTCCCGGGGAAGCCCCATGCTCGTGGTCCACTGGTGGTACACAGAGTGCAGGGATCGTTTCGCTACATGATTTGCTATCTTGGCATCAAGCAAACAATCTAACCTCAGATCAACTTCAGAGGGAATTCAAAATATAAAAATTCAATCCAACAGCAGTACGTACCTCTGATGTTTTTTCTCCTGTTATCTCATCATATGCGAGTTTGGCAGCAAATTGTTTTGCCTCCTGTTTAGTAGAACCAGCAGCAATACCATATTCTTTCGACCCAATTCGACAAGTATAATGAAATCTAGGAGAACTGATGGAAAGTATATCACATATCAAAACTATTGTAAATCTAACTAATGATTTGAAAAATTCACGTATTGACAAAGGCTTTAAAATAACATTAATTTAATAGGTACACTTGTAGCTCATGCCTTGTATAAGTTAAACTTTCAGTAAGATGGCTGACCAATGGCTTTGAATAATCAGGACTGGCTGATTTCTCATTTTGCATTTTTCCAGGCAACCTCAAACTCTACTTTTTCATTGAAAGATCTGGCACAAAGGTACTAAGTAGGTTTTTAAAAATTCCCCAAAGGTCAGAAGATATGGGGGGTAGAGAAAGAACAGAGAGACCCTGGTGAATTTTTCAAAGATGCTCAAATGGGAAAAAAGAAGCCAGAACAGAAAGTGGGGCTTCACAAGCCATGAAGGTACAATACTACGCACTTTGTAGGGGATGGAAAAGCATACATCAACATTTTCTGCCATCAGTTTATGTACACACAAACTTAAGAAAATCCCCATAGTGCAGAGCCAAGTGCTAAGGTTCACACGTTCCTTGTATCAGAGGGAAAAACATTTGTAGTTAGGCAAGGATACCTGGACAATAAGTACTATTTTTAACGGGGCAAAGTAAGGGACATGAAATTTATATCATAGGGCTGCTTTATGTTACTACAAAAATTATTCCAGTATTATTTTCTTTTGTTTTATGTTTCCATTCCACCACACTGTTTGCTGTACTGTGGTGGCTTGCATATTGCTACGATGCCAGACACTATACCACCAGTATTTCAACCACCAACAGGGTCACCCATGGTGAACAGGTTCAGCAGAGCTTCCAGACTAAGACAGACTAGGAGGTAAGGCCCGGTGATCTGCTTCCAAAAATTTGCCAATAAAAACCTTATGGATAAAAATGAAACATTGTCTGATACACTGCTGGAAGTTGAGTCCCTCAGGTTGAAAAGTACTCAAAATACAACTGGGGAAGAGCTTCCTCCTCAAAGTAAAGTGGATATTAATGACATAGATGGAGTGGACCTAGCCAGATGAATTAAATAGGTACCAAATCAACTACACCTGTGGAAAGAAATGATGGAGAAGCTCAATATTATCAAGATAAAGCCAGGGGCCGACTGCAAAAAAGATCAATTGTTCATATGCAAGTTCACACTAAGGCTGAAGACAATCAAAGCAAGTCCACAAGTGCCCAAGTATGACCTTGAATACATACCACTTGAATTTAGAAACCATCTCAAGAACAGATGTGATGGATTGAACACTAATGACGGAAGACCAGAGGAGCTGTGGGATGACATCAAAGGTATCATACATGAAGAAAGTAAAACATAATTAAAAAGATAGGAAAGAAGAAAAAGACCAAAACGTATGTCAAAAGAAACTCTGAAACTTGGTCTTGAGTGCAGAGTAGCTAAAGCAAACAGAAGAAAGGATGAAGTAAAACAGCTGAATGGAAGATTTCAAACAGTGTCTTGAGAAGACAAGTATTATAGTAAAAGTATTATAACAAAATGTACAAAGACTTGGAGTCAGAAAACCAAAAAGGAAAAATACAATCACTATTTTTCAAGCTGAAAGAACTAAAGAGAAAATTTAAGCCTCGAATTGCATTATCAAAGGATTCTATGGGCAAAAAATTGAATGACGCAGAAAACATCAAAAGAAGATGGAAGGAATGGATACACAGAGTCACCGTACAAAAAAGAACTGGTTGACATTCAACCATTTCGGGAGGTGGCATATGATCAAAAACCACTGGCACCGAAGGAAGAAGTTTAAGCCTTACTGAAAAAAAAAAAAAAACAAGGCTCTAGAATACCAAGTGAGATGCTTCAACAAACGGAAGCAACCTGAAAGTGCTTACTCATCTATGTCAAAAAATTTGAAAGACAGCTACATAGCTGTCCATATTTGTGCCCGTTCCAAAGAAAGACGATCAAATGTAATGTGAAAACTACCAAATAATATCATCAATATCACATGCCAGCAAAATTTTGCTGAAGATAATTGAAAATCAGCCACAGCCACGCATCAACAAGGAACTGCCAAAAATTCGAGCCATATTCGGAAGAGTGTATGGAACAAGGAATATCACTGCTGATGTCGGATGGATCTTTGCCGAAAACAGAGAATACAGGAAAGATGTTTATCTGTGTTTTATCAACTATAGGAAGGCACTGGATTGTGTGGATCATAACAAATTATGAATAGCATTATGAAGAATGGGAATTCCAGAACACTTCATTGTATGCACGCAGAACCTGCACAAAGATCAACAGAGCAAAAAGGGATACTGAGAGGATGAAAATTGGAAAAGGAGTGCGGCAGGGTTGTATCCGTTCATTTTATTCAATCTGGATGCTGAGCAAATCGTTCAAGAAGCTGGACTATATGAAGAAGGAGGCATAAGGATTGGAGGAAGATTCATTAACAACCTGCAATAAGCTGATGACACAACCTCGCTTGCCAGAAATGAAGATGATTTGAAGCGTTCACTGAGGAAGGTAAATGACTATAGCCTTCAGTGTGGATTACACCTGAATGTGAAGAAAACGAAAGTCCTCATAAATGGACCCAGAAACAATATTACGATAAACTGTGGGAAAAAACTCAAATTGTCAAGGATTTCATTCTATTTGTATCAACAAGCAACACCCATGGAAGCAGAAGCCAAGAAATCAAACGCTGTATTGCACTGAGAAAACCTGTGAAAAAAGATCTCTTTAAAATCTTAAAAAGCAAAGATGTCACTATGGTAACTAAGGTATGCTTGACCCAAGCCATGATCTTTTCAATTGCTTAACATGCATTCGAAAGGTGGACAATGTAGACAGAAGAACTGACGCATCTAAATTATGGTGTTGGCGAAGAATACTGAATATACTACGGACTGAAGGAGAACAAGCAAATCTGTCTTGGTGGAAGTACAGACATAATGTTCTAATCGCTGAAAGAGATATCATGCTTGGTAAAGTAAAGGGTCAGCAGAAAGAGGGAGACCCTCAATGAGATAGATTGACACAGTGGCTGCAACAATGGGCTCAAACATAGCAACACTGGTGAGGATGGCACAGGATCAGCCAATGTTTCATTCTGGTGTACATACGGTCACTATGAGTCAGAGCCTGGCACCTAATCTAACAACTATGACATGTTTTGATTGGAGCTGTAGAAGGAAACACACCTAACCAGGGTGAGTCTTCCCCACCAGACCCAAGAGCAGTGATTGGGATCTGAGCTGAGTGACTGGATTGTTTCTATCACTCCTCCTTTGCCCAGGCACCCACCAAATAGGTTTCTTTGTGTTTTAAGTTATCTGATGTTAGAGTGCTTAATTCAAATGAACCAAATTGAGAAGCTATTAAAATAGCTTCTTAATTAATAAGAGTGACTCACACCATTCACTTTTGACTATTCCATTCCAATGAATACTATCACATCCCCCATCCCCAATCCCCCAATCTAAAAGCCATCAGGGTGAAAATAAAAAGTGAACAGCTGAGTCAATTGTTAGGCAGTATCCTAACATTATCACACTGTTTGGACTATTTGCCATTTAGATAGTTCTCTTCTCCTTCAATTAACTGGTTGGCTGTAGCTAAGAAACAATCTCCTCACACTCAGTGGCTTTCTACTTTCCCCAGTACCAAGTCATTGTCTATCCTTACTTCCACACATCTTAGCTCGCTGGTGACCTTCTCACTAACCCTGAACTCTCCTAGTCCCTTCACCTCACTACATTCCTCAAATCCTGGTCTCCTCAGTCTAGGGCCCTAAAACCTATTTCTTCTAGAGAGGGACACCATTTAGTTGAATCTCAAAGACCTTACAAACAGCTCCCTAATCTGACAACAGTGTCAAGAGTCATTCCACAAGTGAGGCAGAGCAGTGTTCACAGCCACTGCCCCCACAACCTCAGGAATGGCAAGTTTGCCATATTCCTGGAGCAGGAGCTCCTTGTACTCTCTTAGGTTTCTCGCAAACTAAACCATCCAGATACAACTCAGAAATAAAGAATAACTCAGATTTGATCACCTATGGTATATGGGTTTCAAAGCTTCAGCAATTAAGCATTTTAATACTTGAAGTACAAAGATGTCCAATTATTTATAAGTCATATAAAAACTTCCATGTAGAATGTACAAAAAAGGACAAATATTTCTAGAAAATTAGATACGAAAATAAGTCTGCTTTATTGCTAAGATATAAGGAAACAGAAGGAAATCCCAAACTACATCTCACCTTCTGACGTCGGACTCCCTTGGTTCGCTCACAAAACATTGTACATAATTTACAGAGAGTTGTGTCTTCTGGGCAAATCTATTGACAAGACCTATGTAATTCCCAATGGATAGCCCTTCTGA
The DNA here is from genome assembly GCF_024166365.1 of Elephas maximus indicus. Classification (NCBI taxonomy): domain Eukaryota; kingdom Metazoa; phylum Chordata; class Mammalia; order Proboscidea; family Elephantidae; genus Elephas; species Elephas maximus. The sequence continues at coordinate 27,179,682 of NC_064844.1, read as the reverse complement.
AGTGTCTGCTGTCAGCAGTGATATAGAGCTGACCGTCTACAAAGAAAAAAAATCTTATTTAATATAAGCGACAACAAAGATTTAACTCTTTTATTTTCCTAATAAAATTACTAAATGAGCAATCTAAAAAGACAGCTCCAATTTTATGTACTCCCCTATTACACACCTTGAGCAAACGTTTAAGTATATACATCTTATGCTACCCAAAAATATCCACAGGGACAAATTTTAACAGTAGGAAAGAAATTGTCTATTTTCCTTTTATAGTTGGTAAAGAAAAACAAAATAGTCCATTTTCTTTGTTTTCCCATGCAAAATACTGTAACTTTTTTAGTTTGCAATTTCTTTTCCAAAGTCCCATCACATTTTTTCATTCAGTTTTCTATCCTGTATACTTCTTTTGGTTTAGTGTAACCTTTCTAAATCTCAAAAATGAGGTAACGGAGATTTAGTTAACTCTAAATCTGGGAGCTCAATTTAACAGGAAAGATAAATACAATAGTATGATTTCTTCTATTGTTATCTGAACCTTCTTTTTTCTAAGTCTGACACAATCTTTTTCAAAGTTTGTCTGTTATTTATCTTGTCCAATAACTTTTTTTTTTAAAGCTTTTGATTTTTTAAAATCTTCTTTATTATTTCTTTTACATTAATTTCTGCCTTTATTTTTATTATTCTCTTTTGTTTGTTTTTTGGGTGGGAGGGTATTCTACAGTTTTTTTTTTTTCCCCATCTTTACTCGGTTTTCTTGCTCATTATAATTTAAGAGTTTGTGATTTTGCCTGATTTAAATTTTTTTTTTGACTAGGGTTACATCTCAAGTAAGATTTTTCAGGATAATATGTTCAAAGCTAAATTTTCCCGTATCTTTCAATATATGAAATGATCCCCTGTTGTCTCACATGTAAATGACTTCATGTCTCATTTTCTAGCCATTTCTCCACTGTTTCCTACTTTCTAGTGTTGCTAGAGCCAACTTGGAGCCCTGGTGGTCCAGTGGTTAAGAGCTCAAGCTGCTAACCTAAAGTTCAGCAGTTCAAATCCACCAGCTGCTCCTCTGAAACCCTATGGGGCTGTTCTAATCTACCTATAGGGTCACTATGAGTCAGGATCAACTAGATGGCAATGAGTTTTTTAGAACCAACTTAGGTTTCTTTTTTCTTTTCATTGTTTCATTTTACATAATTTCCTTTTTCCTCCTAGATGCTTGTGGGATTTTTTCTTCATCCCTGGAGCTCAGCACTTTCACAAGGACCAATCTTATTCATGGTAGTTCTGTATTGTCCTATATCTGTTAAGCTGTTTCAATCTTCAGTCAAATCTTCCTTTATTTCAGAACCACATTGTGCTAAAATCTCTTCAGATATTTTTTTCTGTACTATTTATACTGCTCTCATCTTCAGGAATACCAATTATGTGTATGTTGGTTCTCCATTATACACCCTCCATATAATTCACTCTCCTTATAATCACTTTCATCTCTTTCTCTTTTTCCACTGCTCTCCCTCAGTTAGGTGGAGGGGACACCTGACAGAACCTGTCAGCTCATTTCTCACTGTTTCCTTTCCGTATTTAACTTTTTAGTATTAAACTGCTGCTGGCACTCTAAACAGACATTATCCAGCTTTGCCTACTATTTCCTAGCTGTACCTCTCACTCAGAGTTCTACAGAAATAGAGATAGGGAAAAAAAGACTAAACTTCTGAATGTAAAGGAACTTGCAAATGGCTTTATTTTGTAGGTGGGTATTTTCCCACAGAGAAAAATATAAAACATTTGTGAGTTCCCTCTTGGGGATTAAAAAAAGAAAAGCAGTTACCTTATTTTCTTTATTAATTATCTCATAGGCGATTTTAGCTGCAGCATTTTTTGCTATCTTCTTTGTTTTACCTTCAGCTGCTGGAAATTCTCTGTCCTTTATAATAACTTGAAATGTAAACCTGATTACAAAGAAAATATTCACAAAATATTATAAAACTCATGCATTATCTGAGGACAAGCTCTCCAATCACTGCTGCCTCCTGTGAGGAGCTTTGAAGGCTTGCATCTATGCTCAGTAAAGAATGTAAATAGTAACTTCCAAAAAGTAAAACAGCCATATGCTTGAAGTATGGAAAGGCTTATACCCTCCTTTTTCTCAGGAGTCCTCTGAAGTTACCACCTTATGAGAAGGCGACTCTCTCAGAACTCTTTTGCAACTTTGCTAACAGGTTAAAGATATTGACTTTAAAACTGTGCCAGAGATATCCTTCCCCCAGGTTATATTTTATAGAGACAAATTATTTTGTAAAGCAACTTACCTTAAGTCATGTGGAGGTCCTGTTTTAGACAGTTCAAGATATTTAACTGGTACATCATGCTTTTGACTGTATTTATTAAGTTCCTCCATGAAGAAACCTGCTGAAAGACCACTGGCCATTTCGTCTTCCAGTAGCCTAGGAGAAGAAATGTTTGAAAGAAGTGACACAGAATCATAGAACATATATAATCTGACTTCCCCAATCCAGTTTAGGAGACAAAAGGTAGTGGGAGAAATTCTTTCTATGACTCACTTTAGCACTACAGATATTCAGAGGAAACTTTCTTACAAAAGTTTCTTTTCTCTCCCATGGACTGCAGAATCAAGCTAATTTCTCCAAATTTTTCTACTTTCAAAACTCAACTGGCCAAGGAACAAAGGGGCCCTTTCTCTTTAACTCTGCTTTCACTGTCAAGTGCAAGCTTGTCCACCTGCCTGAGGAGGTAAAAAAAAAAAAAAAAAGCCTGCAGGCATAGAATTAGAATTCCTCATTCTGAGCAGAAAAAGGCCCAAAGAACCTATAATAGGTGAATTTTGTGACATCATGAAAGATTTAGCTGCAAGGGAATAGATTCCTCATGAAATCCCCCAAATCTCCCTTTGGAATTTGCAGAAGTCAATTTACAACCTACCCAGTGGGTAAATTGAGATCCCAGTTTATGGGTCTCACTTGACCAAGACCACAGCAATAATTTAAATTATAAACAAAATTTAAAAGATACAGAGAATCTCGCAGGATAGAAACAAGCGGACAATAGGTCACTGGCAAGCACTAGCCTGGCACTCCAAGATTCATCACTGAGTTCTGTCAGCTAGAAAGGAGTCTGGACCTGTGCTTCCCCCCTCTGCTCATCCCCTCCTCCCACAGTCTGAGCCCCTGTACAGAATATGCCAGAATTTCCATACAGAGGCTGCCCCTGGGACCAGGGCCTGCTTTGCTCATACCATGAACTGCAGGATTCCTTCTCCAAAAATCTGATCACCTGGAATGAAAACAGCTCTTTTCTCATTTCTGTGGTCCTTTTCTCTTCCCCCTGCAAGTGTCTGCTGTACATACTTGGATGTTGACTAAGTTCTACCCCTCCTGGGCTCCTGTGAGCATGCCATGGCTTACTCCTGTAGGGCCACACGACATAGATGTGTATCACACACAAAAGCCCAGTCCATATTCCGCACCAAGAATGTACCTTGGCTGGAGAATACTTCTGCCCACAGAAGCACCTTTTTCTACTTTGCACATGGCCCGATAGTGGCCCTGTTCATGTATCATCTCTTGACAGACAATTTCTGCATGAAGCAGTTGATCCACAAATTAACAACATTTGAGTTCCTCGGACCCCAGCCAAACTGATTACCAACTCACAGTGATTTAGCAAATGGGAGTAGATGGGGAAAGACATTATACTTAGTAAGCTCTCAAAATTCGGCCTTAGAACCCTTGGTTACTTTTGAGACTCTGCTTTCTACTCTCATTTTCAAAACCTGAAGATTAGGAATCCTAAACTGCCTGAAGATAGCTCCCAGGGTATTAATTTGCCTCTATTTCTTTCCCAAGTTTGCAAGGAATCAAATCTCAGAACAGACAGAACAGAGGAAGAAACAGGCTTTTGGAAGTGCCTGCTTCAGATCCCTTCCCTGGGAGCCTGTTCGTCCTCTGTGCTCCTGCCTCCATTAGAGGCTTCACCTAAGCCTGGAGGGGACTTAGGAATCAGCTTCCACTCTTCTCCAACTGTTTCCTCAATATAACAGGTCAATTCCACCTCCTAAGCTTCTCTTGAAAACGTCCCCTTTTCTCTTGGCCACCTTTGTCAAAACCCTCATCAACCCCCCTCCAGACTCTGACCCCATTGCCAATCCTACTACAACTCCCTGGTAAACTCACTCTCACACTTTCCATGATAACTTTCAAACCTTCTCCATACTCCTCACACCTCCCACTTCCCTCCCAGCTGATGACCTGGCTTCCTTTCTCACAGTCAAAATAGATCCCTTAGTTTTCCCATCTAACCAAAAACTCCCTCCCAAGGCCAAGGTGACGACAATGTGAAAGGTGCCACCTGGAGAGTCCTGCAGCACAGTGTGCCTGCATCTGCTCACATCCTCTCCATGTTCAATCCTGCGAGGGCAGTCCTGTTCCCTCTCTTGTTCAAAGCCAGTCCTGCCACCTAAGCTCTAGATCCCATCCCTTCCCTCCTACTCAGGCACTGCCATCTGCTGTGGCCTTCCCATCAGCATTTAAACATCCTCAGTCTCTCCCACCTGGAAAACAAAATCAATCAATCAAACAAACAACAACAAAAAGCAACCTCCCTAGAAACCCACTTCTCCCCTTGTGCCCTGGCTCAAGTGTTCTCTCTGTCTCTCACCATTCACAATCATTTCTCCACAGAACTGTCTCATTTCCTCAGCTCACTCCAATTGGCTTTCTTCCTATCATTTTATGCAAACAGCTCCTGATAAGAGCTCCAGTGACTTCCACGCCCATATTTCTAGCACACCTCTTGTAGGATGCATCTTCTCAGCAGGAGTAGGCCCTGTTGACCTCTTATTCTGGCTTGGAAGGCTCTTTTGGTTTTTGTTCTTCCCTAGCCACTCTTTCTAGTATTCCTTAGTCTTCTTAGCCTCTAAATGCTGTAGCTTCCTAATACTCAGTCCAAGACCCTATTGTCTTCACTCTATACTTTGTCCTTAAGGTGATTTCTTGCATGTCCATGATTTCAATTATCATCTATATGTCACTAACTCTAAAACTTACATATGCAGTTTAGGCTTCTCTCTGAATTTCAGATCTTTATATCTTATATCTCCAGTTGGACACCTTGAATGAACTTTAAACTCAAAAATATCCAAAACTGTATTTATGATCTCCCTCCAAGCTGGTTCAGAGTTTCCTTTCTCAGAAAATGACTCCACCATCCATCCACCCACGTCTAAAAGCCACAAATCTGGGAGTCATCTTTGATGGTTAATTTTTGTATAAACGTGGCTAGGCTATCATGCCCAGTTATTTGGCCAAACACTAGTCTAAATGTTGCTGTGAAGGTGTTTTGTAGACATGCTTCACATCTACCATCAGTTGACTTTAAGTAAAGGAGATTACCGTCAATAATGTGGGCAGGCCTCATCCAATCAGTTGAAGGCCTTAATCCTTTCAAAGTCCAATTATTTTTTGCTTTGAATTTTTTTAAATACCATGTGTTTTCATTAATGGAAACATGCTGAATCATGCAGTATGTTTAAAATTTTGGTTGGCAATATGGATTTTGAGAAATATTATCTGGTACGGTTATTAGAGAACTTCCAAGGTTCTCAGCCCCCATAATTAGTGGTCACCTGCCTTTACCACCGGACCTTGGTTGCTGATGTTTTTCATGGCGCCTTCCATTTGGTTAAAAAAAAAAAAAAAAAAATTTTTTTTTTTTCCATTTGGTTACATGGGGAACCTGTGGTTTTCCAAATATGACATAAAACGCAAAACCAAACCCACCAGGGACTCATAAACATGCTTACAAGGCTTATCTAAGGGTACAAATGCCAAAAGAGACAAAATTTTTACCCAATCACGCTTTCAGTTTCTATGACCTTACTTGCAAGCCTGATAACTCAGCTATTTTGCTTCAGCTAATGTTTCTTTTGCCTTTTGCCAGTACGAAAATCCCCACTGGAGGGCAGCAAATACTTTCAGTGGTAAAAGTATACCACCAAAGAACCTGAGAGTTGGAAAAAGTGGATAGTACACTGTACATACCAAGGACCAGGGAAGATTAAGAGCAAAAACTGAGGTTTCCCAGAGAAGAAAGAGTCCTTCCCCAAGACTGTAACACAGAAATTCTGCCTGAGTTTCCAGCCTGCCAGACTGCCCTATAGATTCTGGACTCAAGACTTGTTATGGACTGAAATGTGTCCCCCAAAATGTGTATCAACTTGGCTATGCCATGATTCCCACTATTGTGTGGTTCTCCACCATTTTGTGATCTGATGCGATTATTCTATGTGTTGTAAATCCTAATCTCTACGATATTAATGAGGCGGGATTAGAGGCAGTTATGTCAATGAGGCAGGACTCAATCTATAGGATTAGGTTATATCTGGAGTCAACCACTTTTGAGACATAAAAGAGAGAATCGAGCAGAGAGGAGGAGGACCTCATGCCACCAAGAAAGCAGCACTGGGAGTGGAGCACATCCTTAGGACCTGGAGTCTCTGTGCTAATAAGTTCCTAGGCCAGGGGAAGATTGATGACATGGACTTTCCCCCAGAACAGAGAGAGAACGCCTTCCCCAGGAGCTGATGCCCTGAATTCAGACTTCTAGCCTTTTAGACTGTGAGAGAGTAAATTTGTTTATTAAAGCCATCCACTTGTGGTATTTCTGTTATAGCAGCACTAGATAACTAAGACACAACTATAACATCAACTCTTGTCTCAGTTTTCAGCCAGCTAGCCTGCCCTACAGATTTCAGATTTGTCAGTCTCCACAATTATGGGAGCCAATTCCTGAAAATAAATTATGTATACCATATCCATCTAATCGGTCCTGTTTCTCTGGACAACCCTGACTGATACAACATACAGCATTCTTGACATCTCCTTGCCCTACTTTCTAATCCATAACCAAGTCCTGTAACTTCAAAATCTATCTACTTCTCAACGATGTCTACTGCTACCATCCTGGTTCAAGCCATCATCACCTCACTCCTGGGCTGCTGCAAGAACCTGATAACCAGTTTCTCATAGCCACTTCAAATTCTTCTCTACCCTGCAGTCAGCGTGATCTTTTTAAACCACCAATTCAATCATGCAGCTTCCACAAGACAACCAAACTGCTTTTGTCAAGGTCAAGGCGATGGCCTCCCCATCACTAAATCCAGTGGTCAGTTCTTAATCTTTGTCTACTTGACCTATAACCAGCGTCTAACATGGTGGTTCATTCCCTTCTCCCACTTCCTTGGCTTGGACTTCGAGGACACCACACTCTCCTGGTAATCTTCCTCCCTTACGGCTGTCCGTTTTCAGTTTTTTCTGCTGGTTCCTCTTTGTCTTCCATTCTTCTAAATATTGTAGTGCCCAGGGACCCAGTCCTTGGACCTCCTCTCTTCTCTACTTGCTCTCACTCCCTTGGTGATCAACTTAAAGCTTCTGGCGTTAAATTCCACCTATACAATGACGGCTCTCAAGTGTATGCCTCCACTACCAACTCCTGACTGCCTCTGTGCAATCCGTTCCCTTCTGAAATGTTTTTAACTCTACCTCTGCCACTGCCTTTTCCTAGTCAACTCCTACTCTTCCTACAGAGATCTCAGCTCAAATGTTACTTCTTTTAGAAATCTTCCCAAATACTCTAGAAGAGGTCCTGATTTGGGACTGTATCACAGCCTTTATCTCTTTTACTGGTAAAAAGGCCAATGGGGCTGATGCACAGTTAAGAGGGGAGAGGGTAGAAAATTAATCAACGTGGTGGGCGGGCATCAGAGCACATATACCTTCTAGGCCTTGGTCAGTGTTGTTGTTAGGTGCTGTTATAGATTGAACTGTGTCCCTTAAAAAAGTGTATCAACTTGGCTAGGCCATGATTCCCAGTACTGTATGGGTGTCCACCATTTTGTGATCTGATGTGATTTTCCTAAGTGTTGTAAATCCTACCTCTGTGATATTAATGAGGCAGGATTAGAGGCAGTTATGTTAATGAATCAGGACTCAATCTACAAGATTAGGTTGTACCTTGAGTCAATCTCTTTTGAGATATGAAAGAGAATCAAGCAGAGAGGAGAGGAATCTCATGCTACCAAGAATGAAGAACCAGGAGGGGAGCACGTCCTTAAGACCCAGGGTTCCTATGCTGAGAAGCTCCTAGACCAGGGGAAGATTGATGACATGGACCTTCTCCCAGAGCTGACAGAGAGATAAAGCCTTCCCCTGGAGCTGGCACCCTGAATTTGGACTTCTAGTTTCCTAGACTATGACAGAATAAATTTCTCTTTATTAAAGCCATCCACTTGTGATATTTATTATAGCAGCACCAGATAACTAAGACAGGATTTGGTACCAGGAGAGCAGGGTGCTGCTGTAACAGATTCTTAAAATGTGGAATGGGTAGAGGCTGGAAGAGTTTTAAAGTGCCTAATAGTAGACGCCTAGATTCCCTTGAAGAGACTGTTGGTGGAATTATGGACATCAAAGGCAGTTCTGGTGAGGACTCAGAAGGAAGTTAGGAGAGTTGTAACACCGGAGACAGTCCAGATAGAGAAAAGCAGCAGTAGAGAAATGGCAGCAGCAGAACCAGGAGACCAGGGAGAGATGGCACGGGAGCTGACTCATAGAGCGAGAGAGGCTTCCCGGTAGAATGGAGTGCCTCAAGGCTACACTTGCCAACCCGCAAAGCAAGAGAACTGAGTGCCTTCCTCACAATCTTTACTTTTCAGCCTATTGTTGTAGCCATTATGTCAATCCATCTCATTGAGGGTCTTCCTCTTTTTCCAAGGCCCTCTATCAAGATGGTGTCCTTCTCCAGAGGCTGGTTCCTCCTGATAACATGTCCAAAGTACATGAGACAAAGTCTCACCATTCTCACTTCTAAGGAGCATTCTGGCTGTACTTTTCCAAGATAGATTTGTTCATTCTTCTGCCAGTTCATGGTATATTCAATAATCTTCACCAATACCATAACTCAAAGGCATCAATTCCTCTTCAGTTTTCCTTATTCATTGTCCAGCTTTCACATACATATGAGGTAATTGAAAATACCAAGGCTTGAGTCAGGTGTAAGTTAGTTCTCAGAGTGACATTTTTAACTTTTGAAAGAGGTCTTTTGCAACAGATTTGCCCAAGGCGACACGTCATGTGATTTCCTGACTGCTGCGTCCATGGGTGTTGATTGTGGATCCAAGTAAAATGAAACCCTTGACTTCAATCTTTTCTCCATTTATCATGATGTTGCTTATTGCTCCAGAATAACATGGTCAGTACCCAGCTGTTATTCTAATTGCAGTAGGAAGCCACTGGAGGGCTCTAAGAAGAGGGGTGATGTGATCTGACTTACGTTTTTGACTGATCTCTCTGATGCTGGTGAAGAACAGAGTATGGGCGTGGGGCATGAACATGAGTAGAAGTAAGGAGACCACGTGAGGCTCCTGCAGTGGTTTAGGTGACAGACAGTGGTAGCTGGAAGCAGGGCACTGGAAGTCCCTAGAGTCTGAGAAAAGGAAGCACATTCACATTACAGCCTGGAATTGGAGAAAGAGCTTAGGCATTAGAGCGACACAGACCTGGACTAGACACCTCTGTGGGCCTTTGACTCATGATCTGAAAACAGGAATAAAAATGCCTGATTCGCAAGATTGTCATGAGGAATAAGTCAGATATAAAGTCTTTAGCAGAATCCCCCACCCCACCCACATAACTGGCCTCAAAAGGGTATACCAGGTCTGCAATCCCAAACTCCAAATAGTTCTGATAACTAGGGGTTTTTGTTTGTTTATTGTTAATTTATTCATTTTGGTAGGTTTGGAGCTACCTGTGTTGACCTGAACAGTCATGAGCCATTTAGAGTCTCTATTATACTTTGTTACCTATATAACTTGTCACTGCAGAAATACTAATATGTTTTATTATGAGGTACCGCCCCAAATCCCTCCAAGGGCATTCTATAATAAGTAGTATTTACACTGCATTGCCTTTCTAAAATCCAAAAATCTCTGAATTCTGGAACAAATCTGGCCCAAGGGTTTTGAATAAGGGACTGTGAACTGCACCATTATTTTCAGGAACCAACGTGTCATTTAGTTAGTCACGACCATGAGGCCACATATCCAGCTGAAGGGGTCACAGATCTCAGAACTGCAGTGACAAGAGAGCCCCTGGCAATTATACTCTAAAGTCCTATAGAATGCTCCAAATCCTCAGTACAACCAGTTTGAACATGCGTGAACACATGAATGTATATGTAAACTAATAAAGTGCTGCACTGGTATGTTTGAAACAGTACTTTTGAGTTTGGAAGCAAGGAAATAGGTTTCTTTTTAATTATCTTTGACAAATCTGGTTTTAATTCTATGTTATCATTTTCAGAAAGGAGATCTCCACCATACTGACTAACAAATATTATCTGTCCCTCTTATTCATGTCCAGAAGTTTCTTTGGCTATGCCCACCTTCCCTGCCAGCAAACTGGGAGCCCTCCGTAGACCAGACCACCTCCAGAGTCTGCACAATGCTTGGCCTATAACATGCATTCAAATAATACCTAATTAATAAATGACTAAACTACAGGTTGAGTGTTATGGATCTTCTGGTTCAAAGAGGCAAAATGAAGAACAAGAGTATAATCTGTCCAAGATTAAATAGTTTCTAACTGACAGCTGAGAGTGTATCTTTTAGCTTCCATTCTGGCAAGGTGTTCTTAGCACTAAGGAGAACATGAGCAAGAGGATATCTCATTATTCTGGAATTCAAAAGAGAACTGATGAGTTACCATTCATTTAACAAATATTTATTGAGCATCTATTATGTACCTGGCACTGAGGTTATGCCAGTGAAAAAAACACATAAGTCCCTGCTCTTGTGGACTTATTTACTAGTAGAGGAACAGATAATAAACTTATAATAAGTATCAGAGTGTGATAAGTTCTATGGTGAAAAACAAAGCAGAGTAAGGGAGACAGAAGAGTAAGAGTGACAGAGTAAGCCAGCAGGAGAGAGAGGGGGATAAGACGGGCAGGGTGGTGGTGTTTTCATACAGTGTTCAGGGAAGGCCTCTCTGACAAGGTGGCATTTGAGGAAGCACAGGATGAAGCTAGGAGCTGGTCCATGCAGGTATGGGGCGGGGAGGGGCGAAAGCGGAAACAGTGCAAAGACCCAAACGCAGCAGTGTAACAGCGAGGACGCTGTGTGGAGGGAGCGAGAGGGCTCGTTTGTGGGCCCTGACAAGGCCTGAAGACAGGATTCTTATGAGAAGGGAAGCCAGTGGGGGAGTACCTGGCAGGTGAGAGTTGGCTCTGATTTACAGAACACTCTGATAGCGGTGTTGAGAAGAGGTAGCGGGTCAGGTAGAGGCGGAGCAGGTGCCGGGCTAGCGGGTGGGACACCACCGTGACTGTCTAAGCAGGAGATTTCTACCCACGGACTATTAATCAAGCTGTGGCTACTTCAGGCCTCCACACATTCCCCATGTCAAGTCGTTGGGCCTATCCTCACCCCCTCCGCCGGCCTGGGAGCGATGTATGAATCGCTCTGATAAAAATTCTCACCGCGCTCCACGACCCTCAGCCCACATCCGGGAAGGGCCCCGCACAACCGCGGCGGGGCTCTGACCGCTCTCCCGGCGCTGGCTCCGGGGGCCTCGTACCAGGGTCTGCATTCCCGGCGGGGTCGCGGGATCGGCGCGCGCCTCCGCCCAGCCGCCGGGCCGGGCCGCCGGGCCGGGCCCCCCGCCTGTCCCCGCGCTCGCCCCGCTGTCCGCCTGCCCGGCCGCCCCCGCGCTCGCCCCGTGCCCGCTGCTCCGGCCTTACCGCCTGACGACTCCGCTCAGCCCGCGCTGCTGCTGTCCGCTGAAGCTCTGCGGTGTCTGAACAGCTTGCTCTCAGTTTCGTTTTCCCGGCGAACCCCGCCTTCCTCTGCGGCGGCCTAGCCAGCCGCGTGCCCGCACACGTCCGCATGAGTTCCGGGCTGGGGGAGATTGGCGCCTCCACCCGCAGGCTTGCGGGGGACGCCGCGGGGCGGGCTGGGCAGCAGGGGCAGCCCCAGTGTGGAGAGAAGGCCTCCAGGCAAAGGGGAGGACGCAAGGTCCCCAGGCGCCAGCAGCGGTGCCAGGCACTCGTCTGGGATCAGAGATCCCAGTTAACTCCTCCACGCAAACATTTTGGCTGGCTTTGGTGGCGGTGGGCAAGTGGATATTATCAGCTCCATTTTACAGTAGAAGAAACTGTAAATTAACACCCCGGGGTCCTGCCGCTGGTAAGTGGCGACGCCAGAGTGCAATTCAAATCCAGGCCAGTAAACCTCAAAGCACCCCTTTCCAACACTACTGGCTCTCTCTCATGCCTACAAAGCTGGAAATGAAGAGGCCTGGGGACATAATTTCCCTTCAGTCTGTTTCCACTCATCCTTCCAGGGACTGATTACCCGATATGCAAGGTAAGCACATGTTTAGGATGTCAACAAAACAGGGGCACCAGGTGTCCAAAGCAAAGACCCGTAGATGCCAAGCGACAGGACATACAGAAAAGCGAGCGCAGCAGTGGAAGGGAACCAGCAGGGCGCCAGCTCCAGGGCATGAGACTGTGCCAGTCAGTTCACACAGCGTCATGAGGGAGCCGCACACGTGGCAAGGCTGTTTAAATTATGAGGTTTCGTTTTGTTTTTGTTTTTGTTCCACTTAAACACCTTCTTGACATCTTTCTCTTTCAGAAGCAGTTGGGTTTTTTCCTACTGTTCAGTTACCCTATACATTCTTTGTCACCTCTACTCACTGATGGGCGATTCTTAAAACATATTTAGGCGATGATGGAGTATTAAAATGTCTTTCTAATACGCATTGGGAAGCACATGCTGTAGCAACAGGTACAATCTTGGAATCGTACATTTATATTCTAGACGCTTTAGAAAATATTGCTGAAGACTAGACACAAAAAGGAGCTACCAAAAGAGAAGCTGAAACATTGCTAACAAAATGCAAACCCAGGCATACTTCCTTGTATTGCGCTTCTCAGATATAGCATTTTTTTTTTTTTTTTACAAATTAAAAGTTCGTAGCAACACAGCATTGAGCAAGTCTGTCGCCACCATTTTTCCAATAGCACGTGCTCACTTTGCGTCTCTGTGTCACATTTTGGTAATTCTTGCAATATTTCAAACTTCTTCATTATTTTATATCTGTTATGATGGTCTTTGATGTTACTAGTGTAATTGTTTTGGGGTGCTACCATCTGTACCCATATAAGATGGCGAACTTAATGGATAAATGTTGTGTGCTCTCCACCAGCCATTACCCATCTCTCCCTCTCCTCAGGCCTTCCTATTCCCTAAGACTTGACAATATTGAAATTAGGCCAATTAATAACCCTACAGTGGCCTCTAAGTGTTCAAGCGAAAGGAAGATTCAGATGTCTCTCACTTTAAATCAAAAGCTAGAAATGATCAAGCTTAGTGAGGAAGGCATGTTGAAAGCTGAGATAGGCCAAAAACTAGGCCTCTTGCACCAAACAGTCAAGTTATGAATGCAAAGGAAAAGTTCTTGAAGGAGATTAAAAGTGCTACTCCAATATCCAGACACCTTGAGGGACTAAGTTGCTGGGGCTGGGGCTGGAGACCATGGTCTCGGGGGACATCTAGGTCAATCGGTATAACACAGTTCATAAAGAAAATGTTCTACATCCTACTTTGGTGAGTAGCGTCTGGGTCTTAAAAGCTTGTGAGCAGTAATCTATTGGTCCTATCCCATCCAGAGCAAAGGAAAATGAGAAAAAAAAACAAAAAACAAAGACACAAGGAAAATATTAACCCAAAGGATGAAAGGACCACATGAACCAAAATCTCCACCAGCCTGAGCCCAGAAGAACTAGATGGTGCCCAGCTACCACCAGCAACCACTCTGACAGGGATCACAACAGAGAGTTCCGGACACAGTGGAGAGAAAAGTGTGGAACAAAATTCAAACCCATGAAAAAAGACCAGACTTACTGGTCTGACAGACACTGGAGGAGCCTCCAAGACTACGGCCCCTGGACACTCTGTTAACTCAGAACTGAGACAACTCCTGAAGCCCACTTTTCAGACAAAGATTAAACCAAAAACCAAACTTGTTGCCATTGAGTCGATTCTGACTCATAGCGACCCTGTAGGACAGAGTAGAACTACCCCATACGGTTTCCAAGGAGCACCTGGTGGATTTGAACTGCTGACCTTTTTTTGGTAAGCAGCTGTAGCTCTTAGATTAGACAGGCCTATAAAACAAACAATAACATATGTAAGGAACGTGCTTCTTAGTTCAGATACCTGAGACCAAATGGGCAACACCAGTCCAAAAGCAAGATGAGAAGGCAGAAAGGGACAAAAAAAACGGACAAATAACACAAGGAACCCGAGGTGGAAAGGGGGAAAGTGTTGTCACTTGTGACAAAACATCAGAATGTCACAAAACAATATATGTATACATTTTTGAATAAGGACCTGAAATGAGCTGTAAACTTTCAGCTAAAGCATACACACACACACACACACACACAAAAACTCTCTAAAGCTAAAAAAGAAAATAACCGCCCCCCCCCCCCAAAAAAGTGCTACTCCAGTGAACACATGAAGGCGAAACAGCCTTATTGCTGATATGGAGAAAGTTTTAGTGGTCTGGATAGAAGAGCAAACCAGCCACAAAATTCCCTTAAGCCAAAGCCTAATCCAGAGCAAGGCCCTAACTCTCTTCAATTCTATGGAGGCTGAGAGAGGTGAGGAAGCTGCAGAAGAAAAGTCTGAAGCTAGCAGAGGTTGGTTCATGGGTTTAAGGAAAGAAGCCATTTCCATAACATAAAAGTGCAAGGTGAAGCAGCAAAGACTGTTGAAGAAGCTGCAGCAAGTTATCCAGAAGACCTAGCTAAGATAATTGATGAAGGCGGCGACACTAAACAACAGATTTTCAGTGTCGACATAGCAGCCTTGTATTGGAAGAAGATGCCCTATAGGACTTCCATAGCTAGAGAGGAGAAGCCAACGCTTGGCTTCAAAGCATAAAAGGGCAGGCTGACATTTTTGTTAGGGGCTAAAGCAGCTGGTGACTTTAAGTTGAAGCCAATATTCTTTTACCATTCTGAAAATCCTAGGGCCCTTAAGAATTATGCTAAGTCAACTCAGCCTGTGCTTTATAATGGAACAACAAAGCCTGGATGACAGCACATCTGTTTACAACATGGTTTACTAATATTTTAAGTCCACTGTTGAGACCTACTGCTCAGAAAAAAAGATTCCTTTTGAAATATTACTGCTCATTGACAATGCACCTGGTCACCCAAGAGCTCTGATGAATATGTACAAGGAGATTAATGTTATTTTCATGTCTGCTAACGAAACATCCATTCTGCAGCCTATGGATCAAAGAGTAATTTTGACATTCAGGTCTTATTACTTAAGAAATGTATTTCATAAGGCTGTATAGCTGCTCTAGATAGTGATTCCTAAGATGGATCTGGGCAAAGTAAATTGAAAACCTTCTGGAAAGGATTCTCCATTCTAGATGCCATTAAGAACATTCATGATTCATGGAAGGAGATCAAAATATCAACATTAACAGGAGTTTGGAAGAAGTTGATTCCAACCCCTGGATGACTTTGAGGGGTTCAAGACTTCAGTGGAGGAAGTAAGTAACTACAGATGTGGTGGATATAGCAAGAGAACTAGAATGAGAAATGGAACCTGAAGATGTGACTGAATTGCTGTAATCTCATAAAACTTTAGTGGTTGCGGAGCTGTTTCTTATGGATAAGCAAAGAAAGTGATTTCTGAAGATGGAATCTGCTACTGGTGTAGATGCTGTGACCATTGTTGAAAACAAAGGATTTAGACTGTTACATAGACTTAGTAAAGCAGCAGCAGGGTTTGAGAGGGTTGTCTTCAGTTTTGAAAGTTCTACTGTTGCAAAACTGTTGTGGCTCCTATAGGACAGAGTAAAACTGCTCCATAGGGTTTCCAGGGAGTGGCTATTGGATTCGAACTGTTGACCTTTTGGTTAGCAGCCAAGCTCTTAACTACTGCACCACCAGGGATCCTAATAGACTAAAAAGAAAAAAAAGACTACAGTATAAACATAACTCTTATTTTTATTGTGATTTAGGTGGAAGTTTATAGCTCAAGTTAATTTCTTATACAAAAATTTATACACATATTGTTATGTGACATTAGTTGCAATCCCTATAATGTGACAGCACACTCCCCCTTTCTACCCCAGCTTTCTTGTGTCCATTCAACCAGTTTCTGTCCCTTCCTGCTTTTTCATCCTGCCTCCCCCCATTTGGTTTAGTGTATGATTGAACCAAGAAGTACACTCTTCATGAGTATTATTTTATGTTTTATAACCTAGTCTAATCTTTATCTGAAGAGTGGGCTTTGGGAATTTTTTTTTAATTTCACTTTTTTTTTTTATTGTACTTTAGATGAAGGTTTACAGAACAAACTAGCTTCTCTTTAAACAGTTAGTACACACATTGTTTTATGACATTGGTTAACAACCCCATGACATGTCAACACTCTCCCTTCTCAAACTCGGGTTCCCTATTACCAGTTTTCCTGTCCCCTCTTGCCTTCTAGTCCTTGCCCCAGGGCTGGTGTGCCCATTTAGTCTCGTTTTGTTTTGTGGGCCTCTCTAATCTTTGGCTGAAGGGTGAACCTCAGGAGTGACTTTATTACTGAGCTAAAAGGGTGCCTGGGGGCCTTACTCTCAGGGTTTCTCCAGTCTCTGTCAGACTGGAGAAGTCTGGTCTTATTTTGTGAATTAGAATTTTGTCCTGCACTTTTCTCCAGCTCTGTCTGGAACCCTCTATTGTGATCCTTGTCAGAGCAGTCAGTAGTGGTAGCCAGGCACCATCTGGTTGTCCTGGACTCGATCTGGTGGAGGCTGTGGTAGTTGTGGTCCATTAGTCCTTTGGACTAATCTTTCCGTTGTGTCTTTAGTTTTCTTCATTATTCCTTGCTCCGGAAGGGGTGAGACCAATGGAGTATTTTAGATGGCCACTCACAGGCTTTTAAGACCCCAGACGGTACTCATCAAAGTAGAACGTAGAATATTTTCTTTATAAACTATGTCATGCCAATTGAGCTAGGCGTTTTCCGAGACCATGGTCCCCACAGCCCTCAGTCCAGTAATTCGGTCCCTCGGGGAGTTTGGATGTGTTTATGGAGCTTCCATGACCTTGCCTTGTACAATTTGTGTTGGCTTCCCCAGTATAGTGTACTGCCTTACCCTTCACCAAAGTTACCACCTGTCTATTTAGTGCTTTTCCATCTCTGCCCCTCCCCTCCCTTGTAACCATCAAAGATTCCTTCTTTTTGTGTGTAAACCTTTTCATGAGTTTTTATAAATATAACTCTTATATGTACTGGTAAACCAAAAAATTCATGTGACTTGCTTTATTGTGATATTCACTTTTTTGAGGTGTTCTGAAACTGAACCCACAATATCTCTGAGGTATCCCTGTATGTATTTATGTTGGTTATGTGCAATAAGGGGGGCCCTGGTGGCACAGTGGTTAAGAGCCCAGACTGCTAACCAAAAAGTGGGCAGTTCGAATCCACCAATCACTCCTTGGAAACCCTATGGGGCAGTTCTACTCTGTCCTATAGGGTTGCTATGAGTCAGAATCAACTTGATGGCAACAGGTTTGGGTTTTTTTTCGTTTTTGATGTGGAATGATATATTGCAGCATTTTCAATGGACAATTCAAGCTCTCCAAAATTCAGAAGTAAATTTAAAGATGTGCATAGATATCTACCAGTCATTAATAGGGTATTTACATAATTTAAGAGAAGCTTTTGAATAATTTGAAAACATAACAAAACAAATACTGCCAAATACTGATTATCAAGCAGTTCACCATTGCAGAAGCATTAGAAAGAAACGAGTAAATGATGGAAGTGCTCCGAGAGTACTGAGTGCCGGTGATCAGTTTTGTATAACCCCATACTACGCCATTATTGACACACTTGAATCTGCATGCAAAGAAGGGCAAAAGTGTATGAAGTTCTTTCAGATAAATTTTCTTTCTTAAACAATGTGGATATTATACCTGATGAAGAATACATGAAAGCATCCGTGAAATTAGTGCAGGCTTATCCCAGTGACTTAAATACAAACCTTTGCAAAGAAATGCAGCAAATTCATTCCTAAATGAGAACTGCATGTTTGCAGATTCAGGAAAGACAAATTTTACTCCTGTAGGCATCTATGGGAAACCGTGGTGGTGTAGTGGTTAAGTGTTATGGCTGCTAACCAAAGGGTCAGCAGTTCAGATCCACCAGGCGCTCCTTGGGAACTCTATGGGGCAGTTCTACTCTGTCCTGTAGGGTCACTGTGAATCGGAATCGACTCGACGGCACTGGCTTTGGTTTTTGGTTGGTTAAGCATCTATGATTCCATAATAGATGATAAAATTCAATGCATATTTCTCAATGTTGAAGTTGCTTTGTGCATATTCCTAACTTTCATGATCACAAACTACGCAACAGAACGCACGTTTTTGTCCCTAACAAGACTCATAAACCCTCAGTGTACAACAATGATTCAATAAAGACTTAATTATCCTTATCTTGTATGGTAGTAGATATTGTTTGGCAGCTTAATTATGACAAAATCACTGAAGAAATTGTAAGAGCAAAGAATAGAAAAGGAATATTTTTAATTATACCATGTTACAGATGAAAGATCTACCTAAAAAATAAAATATAGTAATTTGTTGTAATATTTGTTTTCTGATCATTAAATTTTCTTTTACGACATCTTTTCATTTGTTCATTTATAATTGCAACATTTAGTATGAAACAGGCATCAAAATTGAAGTACGAGCCACTTAAAGCAAAATTGGTGAAAGTCAGTTTTTCGTTGTGTGGGAGCAACAGAATTTTACGCTGATTGTTGAAACAAGTAAGTTGGCTCATTTTCTTTGATGTAGGATATGTGGAATGTTCTGTTTGTAGAGAATGAGGTATTGTTACTGGTTGGAAACCCCAGGTTCTTAGTCGTCTGACTCGTATTGGCCAATAAATGAGAGACTGAGGTGGGAGAACAAAAAGGCAACTTGATTTCATTGTACAAGGAAATGGAGTCACTTCGTGCTTATTGCTGCCAAACCTGCTCGCTAAGGGAGGGTAAGCGGGTTACTTTTAAAGGGGTTTACAAGTAGGAGTTTATACAAGTTACGTCAGCAACATTCTTAATAGTACTACCCAGGTGCAATGGAGTTTACATATAACCTCCAAACAAAAGCAAGATTCGAATGCAAAGCTGAGGTGGGGGGAGCCCAGCAAAGGAAAAGATTTTGCAAACAACACTGCAGGGAAGGAAGCCAGGTAAAGAGTACGGCACTGTGGGGGTTCGGTCTCAGTATGTAGTAAAAATCTTAGTAACCCGCATTCACTAAAAAACTTTATAACCCAGTTCATGTCATTCCGCTATAATGGCATACACTCACTTTTGCGTTCAATCACTAATATTATAGTCTCATTTAAAAAGAATTTACATTGCTCTTTGAGGAAGACATGGTCGTTGCTGCAGGGCTATCTTGCTTATCCTCTCCTGACTCACCGCTGTTCGCTCTCAAGGAGGAACAAGTGGGTCAGGAAGCCGCACCACAGCCACGGCTTTTATGGACACCAGAAAGACACCCGAGGAACCAGAGGTGGCCATTCACCAGATTAGAATTACCCTAACCAGCTTCAATGTAAAATCCCTGGAGAAGGTGTGTGCTGACTTGATTAGAGGCTCAAAGGAGAAGAACCTCAAAGTGAAGGGACCGGTTAGGATGCCTACCAAAGACTCTGAGAATCACTACAAGGAAAACTCCTTGTGATGAAGGCTCTAAGACCTGGAATCATTTCCAGATGAGAACCCACAAGCGACTCATCAGCTTGATCAGTCCTTCTGAGACTGTTGAGCAGATCACTTCCATCAGTATTGAGTCTGGGGTAGAGGCTGAAGTCACCAGATTGTTGCTGTTGTTAGGTGGCATTGAGTCAGTTCTGACTCATAGCAACCCTATGTACCACAGAACAAAACACTGCCCGGTCCTGCACCATTCTTAAAATTGTTATGCTTGAGCCCATTGTTGCATCTGAGGCAGGCAAGAGATCAGAACGGCTGAATTAAATAGCCTCCGACACAGTATTCTTGGAATCTAAACCTAATTACAGACCACCATATAACTTTTGCTGCTGGTACCCGAGAACTACTTGTGATTAACAAACTAGGTGCTTAGACAAGATAAGGGGCTACACTTCAAGGCCTTGTGTTCTTGACCACCTACAAATTACTGAGAATACTCCTGAATTGTTTTTCAAGGCCCCACCACGTGCAGAGCGTGTGCAGTAAAGATCAACGTGGCCTACGAATGACCTTCTACCTGAGACAAACATGAGCAGGGACCCCTCGCCGGGACTTGAACCAAGGTCCAGAGGCATCATGCATGAACGACATCTCAGGATAAGTCCTCTTCGACATGCCAGCAGCCTTTGTGACAGACTCCATCTTAGTTCCAGCAACCTCTGCGAGAAAATCCATCTTGAATTCTAACTGCGTGCACATTTGATTTTCAGAATCCCTCCCCTTCTCCTGGAAATCTCCACCCATTTAATGAATAAAGATAATGCCTTTTTCCCACCTAAAAACTTAAATAAACCCTAGGAAACCCTTTGTTCAGGGAGAGACTGGAGGCTAGTGTAGGTGGAAGCCCCTCTCCGTCTCTCCCTCACAAGCCTTTACTCTCTGTCACCAATAAACCTTTGTTCGTGTGGAACCTCTGAGCCTCTCCTGGTCATTCTTGGTCAGTGAAAGCAAGCACGTAGGCAGGGCTCAGTCCCAAGCAGGGAAGCCTTGCCCTATAACACAGCCACTGTGTTGATCCATCTTGTTGAGGATCTTCCTCTTTTCTGCTGACCCTGTGCTTTACCAAGCATGATGTCCTTCTCCAGGGACTGATCCCTCCTGACAACATGTCCAAAGTCTTGCCATCCTCGCTTCTAAGGAGCATTTTGGTTGTACTTCTTCTAAGACAGATTTGTTCATCCTGAAGTCACCATGGCAGATGCTTAAATCAACTATTTTAATAAATTTATTTTGAGTTGGTAAAAAATAAAAAGAATTTACATCATGGGTAGCTAAGACACACACACACATATATATAGATGCATATTTATAACTCACATATCCCATTCGAATGTGCGAGTCAGCAGAGGAGGGGGCACCACAGATACCACAGATTATTAGTGTTTAGGGCCCTTACATGCCTTAATCCGGCCTTGCACCCATCCATTCATTCAACAAATTTGCCAGCCACTATACTAAGTCCTGGAAGGACCTCTGGTGGGCGCTGGGTTGCTACCCTAAAGGTTGGTAGTTTGAACCCACCAGCCACTCTGCAGGGAGAAAAGACCTGGCAATCTGCACCCATAAAGATTACAACCTAGGAAACCGTATGGGGCAGTTCTAATCTGTCATACAGAATGGGTATGAGTAAGAATCAACTCGACAGCACACAGCAACAATGATACCAATTTGCAGTGAGTCCAACAGTGAAATTTACTAGGAAAATTCTATCTCAGTGTTTCATACTTGTAAGAAATCCTACTAACTTGATGGACACACTTCCAGCAATGAGTGGCTCATTGGCACAGTGATTCAGGAGTGCTGAGGATTTACCTTGTGTCATACACGGTTTCACTCATGTATTCTCAGGACAATACTGTGAGGTATGTGCCAGTAATGCCCACATTTATCGGATGAGAAATCTGAAGTCTGAGGCACAGAGAAGTTAAGTAGCACAGCTAGTAAACAGTGGAGCTAGGAGTACTCTCATCTCCTTAGGGAAATAGGTGGTTCCAAGATGGGCCTCAAGTATACATTAAATATTGTGCATTGGCCCGAGGTGTCCATTCCCACCTCCTGTCTACATTCTCCTGTGTTACAGGTTATCAAATGCTAAAAACTACATTTTCCTTGTAGCTCAGGTCCTGGACATGATCAAAGTCCCTCTCATGTGAAGGACTGGTAGGAGATTTGGAAGGCAAATGGGAGCAGAGCCATCATTCTGTGGCATTTCTAGGTGACCAAAAACCTCAGTGGTGGATGTTTGTAAGGAGTCCATTTACCAGCTCTCAGGGTGTGGGGAGTGGCTGTGGCAGCAGTGGTAGTAGCAGCGTGACAACATGTTTTCTGACTTTTTGAAGCCCCTGGACTGCCCAAAAGAGCTTAAAGAAAGAAAATGACAACCTCAAATATGGTCAGAAGACACAGAGCTTTTATGACTGCCCCAGAAGAACCTCTTATTGCTTGTATCCTCAAGGCTGAAGTTACAAAAATCAGGTGGAGCCTACTGCTGCAGGTTGCAGAACTATAAACTTAATTTGCAGCTTCACTAAGTCCCTTGTGTGAACATCAACGGGCTTCACTGGGAAATAATGGGACCCTGAGAATTCGAATGGATTTGAATGCATCCAAGAACCCCTGCCCTCCCAAATTCTACTGAGCCAAATGCAATACTTCCACCATTCTCTGATAAGGCTGGTGCAGCCAGGCTTGAAGGCCCTGAAGCAGTCACCTTGCAAGAAGATGCTGATTCTCCAAATGCCCCATCCCTATTTCATGCCTCCACTCCTAGAACTAGAATCAGGTCCTAGCATTTCCCCAAGAGGATAAGATGTGATCCAGAGGAGATAAGATTTCGCTATTTATCAGCAGAAACCTGGGAAATATAAATGGGAATGATTCTAAAGGTGCCACAGTGAAGGCAACATAATTTAGATTATGCACTCAATCTGCTAGCTCCAGCAGCTTGGAGTAGCTCTAACAGTATGCTCAGGTGGTTGACTATAACCTGGGCTCAGTTATAGCCCACAAGAAATGAAATTGTAACTCCAAGTAATGCACATGAAGAAATAAAAAATACTTAGGCAGCCAGGAATACTGGAGTAGATTAATCATGTGCAGCCTATTCACTCAGTCCTTACTCATGTTCCCCAAGAAGATCCAAAGGACCCTCCTTCACCATGCATCGAGAAACATTGCGGAAGAGAGTATCAGCATCCTTGAAAAGCTCTGCAGTGGCTGCCCCCTGTTGGTGAGTGATGTCGATGGGAGATGCTGCCATTGAAAAGGGTCAGTGGTGTCAGTTGGGGATTATAGATCCCAGAGTGTTAAAAAAAAAAAAAAAATAGAGGACACTTAAACCCCCAAAGAAAAGGGCTGCAGGGTTAGAGCAGTAATCGGAAAGGTTTGATCACCAGAAATCTTTAGTGGTGGCAAACTGATCCTTGAATTCTTAGATCTGAAATAGATGGGCAGCTCATAAGTGTGTTCAGTGGCATCACTAGGGGATATGGGAGTGTGGACCGCATCCCCTCACACTGTCAGAGAGAGTGACACCAAAAAGACCCCAGGGTCCAAGGGCACTGTAGGGGAGGGGCCTCCAAGGCAGTGGCATCACTAGGGTTAGTATCATCCACCACCCAGTGCAGTAACTCATCACCACCATCCCCATTGCTGGCTAGTTACTAGGTCTGGTGTAACCTAGCTCA
Organism: Elephas maximus indicus; assembly: GCF_024166365.1. NCBI lineage: Eukaryota > Metazoa > Chordata > Mammalia > Proboscidea > Elephantidae > Elephas > Elephas maximus. The sequence continues at coordinate 27,156,125 of NC_064844.1, read as the reverse complement.
CCTACCAGTCACGGTGCTGGCAGCTGGGTCACGGCGCCCGCCATGGCCAATGGGAGAAGAGAGGAGCTGTGGGGAGCTGCAGGGAGCGGGGCCAGGAAGAGTGGGGCCACGTGGCCCAGAGGTTAGTCTTGCACGGGGGCTGGCCCAGGCCAGGCCACTGTGGGGGAGAGTTTGCCGGCCTGCCCCACCCATGGAGAGGTGACACCATGAGTTACCGCACTGGGTGACGCCAACCCTAGTGAACCATTGATCATGTTGATGAACAGGTTTCTAAGACCATATGGCACTTTACTCCTGCTGTATCAACCTCTATCTCTGAACTCACTGAGTTCACTGTGACCAGATGATTGATAAAGAAAAATTTGAGCATGGCACAATACACTGGCATTAACTTGAAGTGAATTGATGTATGATGTATTATAACGGTCCCTCTCAGAGTTGTTCCTGAAGGACAATATGGGAAAGAAAATCCTCCCGGTGGGCAGAACTTTAAGCAGTACATTTAGTGTGGTGGTTGTTGTTAGGTGCCATTGAGTCAGTTCTGACTCAGTGATCCTACCTACAACAGAACGAAACACTGCCCAGTCCTGCACCATCCTCGTAATCACTGTTATGCTTGAGCCCATTGTTGCAGCCACTATGTCAGCTCATCTATTTGGGGGCCTTCCTCTTTTTCCCTGACCATCACTTTAGCAAGCATCATGTCCTTCTCCAGGGACTGATCCCTCCTGATAACTTGTCCAAAATATGTGAGACGAAGTCTCGCCATCTTTGTTTCTAAGGAGCGTAAACTTCTTCCAAGACAGATTTGTTCATTCTTTTGGCAGTTCGTGGTATATTCAATATTCTTCACCAACATCATAATTCAAAGGCATTGATTCTTCTTTGGTCTTCCTTATTCATTGTCCATCTTTCACATGTATATGAGGGTGATGATGAAAACACCATGGCTTAAGTCAGGCACACCTTAGTCTTCAAGGTGACGTCTTTGCTTTTTAACACTTTAAAGAGGTCTTTTGGAGCAGATTTGCCTAAAGCAATGTGTCTTTATTTCCTGACTGCTGCTTCCATGGGTGTTGATTGTGGATCCAAGTAAAATGAAATCCTTGACAACCTCAATCTTTTTTCCGTTCACCATGATGTTGCTTATTGGTCCAAATGTGAGGATTTTTGTTTTCTTTATGTTGAGGTGTAAACTGTACTGAAGTCTGTAGTCTTTGATCTTCATCAGTAAGTGCTTCAAATCCTCTTCACTTTCAGCAAGCAAATTTGTGTCATCTTCATATCACAAGTTGTTGATGAGTCTTTGTCCAATCCTGACACCATGTTCTTCTTCATAGTCCAGCTTCTCGGATTATTTGCTCAGCATACAGATTGAATAAGTATGGTGAAAGGATACAACCCTGACACACACCTTTCCTGACTTTAAACCATACAGTATCCCTTTGTTCTGTTCCAACAACTGCCTCGTCATCTATGTACAGGTTCCTCATAAGCACAATTAAGTGTTCTGGGATTCCCATTCTATGATTTGTTATCCATAATTTGTTATGATCCACATAGCCAAATGCCTTTGCATAGTCAATAAAACACAGTCAGACAACTTTCTGGTATTCTCTGCTTTCATCTTGGATTCATCTGACGTCAGCGATGATACCCCTCATTCTATGTCCTCTTCCAAATCTAGCTTGAATTTCTGGCAATTCCCTGTGGATGTACTGCTGCAACAGCTTTTGAATGATCTTCAGCAAAATTTTACTTGCGTGTGATATTAATGATATTGTTCAATAATTTCTGCATTCGTTTGGATCACCTTTCTTTGGAATAGGCGTAAGTTTGGATCTCTTCCAGTCAGTTGGCCAGGTAGCTGTCTTCCAAATTTCTTGGTATAGACAAGTGAGTGCTTCTAGCGCCTCAACCATTTATTGAAATATCTCCGTTGGTATTCTGTCAATTCCTGGAGCCTTGTTTTTTGCCAGTACCTCTGTGCAGCTTGGACTTCTTCTTCCTCAGTATCATCAGTTCTTGATCATATGCTACCTCCTGAAATGGTTGAACAAGAACCAATTCTTTTTGGTACAGTGAGTCTGTGTATTCCTTCCATTTTCTTTTGGTGCTTCCTGCGTCGTTCAGTATTTTACCCATAGGATTCTTCAATATTTCAACTTGAGGCTTGAGTTTTTTTCTTCAGTTCTTTCAGCTTGAGAAATGCCAAGCACGTTCTTCCCTTCTGATTTTCTAATATTTAGTAGTCACTTGAAAAAGAGGATGCCAGAAGCTTGTACAGATCCAGGGACTAAGAATTTAATTGGATTTTCAATGATTTGGAAGGAAGAAGATTGGAGGGTTCGTCATAAGGAGGTCTGGGGAAAAGGATGTGGTGAACCACTCAGAATAGACACAAAGTGTGAGCATATTGAGTTTCCTTAAGAATGCTCACTGAAGGTATCCACTTCTGAGGAGGCTTTTGAGAAGTATGTGGGCAAGAAGACTTCTGCTGTGGATGTCAAAAATGAATAAAGAGGTTATGGCAACAGCAATGGTGGACATGGGTGAGTTCATCAACATGGACTTCTCCTCAAGGCTGATCTGGCTGCTGAGCACCCAACATGCCAACAGCAGAGACCAACACTGAGTCCCCAGTGTACAGCAGCATACTCCCAGGGACATCAGTTAGCCACTCAGTGGCAGACCACTTACATGGGAATCCTTCCATCATGGAAAGGGTAGAGATTTATCTATCCTCTTTAGAGTAAACACTTATTCCAGACATGGATTTGCTTTTATTTCCTGCAATGCTTCTGCCAGCGCCATCATTGTTGGACGTTCTGAATGCCTTATGGACCATCACAGTACCCCTCACTGAGTAGCTTGTTTTACAGAAAAAGAAGTGAGACAGTGGACTGTCTATCTTAGGATTCAATGCTTTTATCATGTCTTAAGAAACAGTGGGATGGAGTATTGAAGTATTAGTTACAGCCTTATGTGGGAGACATGGAAGTTGGAGGTTGGAGTATTGTACTTCAAGGTACAATACATGCTGTAAACTAGGGTGGGGTTTCTCTCATGGCCAGAACACATAGACCAGGAAAAAAAGAGTAGATGTGGAGTGTTGTCTCTCACAGTTAGAACTAATAACCCACTTGCAAAATGTGTACTTCCTGCTCTCATGACCTTGGGCTCTGCTTCTACCAGGGACACAATGGTTCCTTGAAGAGAGGATCAAAGTTTCCTCTGGCCATTGCAGATTCTTCATGCCATTGAGCCATCAGGAAAATAAGGACATTACTGAATTGGTTGGAGTGATTAATATTAATTACCAAGGGAATATAATGTTGCAGGTATGCAATGGAGTCAGGGAAAAGCCTGGAACCTAGAGGTTCCCCTGGGATTTCCCCTAGTAATTTACAAGTTCAATGATAAATGTTAATGGAAGTGTGCAGCTGTCCAACACAGGTAAGACTGCTAAGGTCTCAGAGCCTTCAGAATTGAAGGTTTGTATCACTCCACCAGCTGGGGAGCTCTCTGAGGGCAAGAGGAACATGGAAGAAAGAAGTTATAAACACCAGCAATGGTTTTTTTTATGGTCTCACGATCAGTTGTAGAACAAAGGGCCGTAGAAACTATGCATGTTTCCTTCTTTGCTGTACATACTAATGAATTTTTTTTATTGTATCTTCCTTTCTTTTTATATTAGATTTGTTGTTGGTGGTAAATTTTATGAAATAATCTTTAGGTTAAAAAAAAAAAAACAGTGCCGTCAAATCTTTAGGTTAGAGTGTCTTAAAGTGGGATTGTGACTAAAATAGAAGAGAAGGATCACATAGGAATAAGCATAAAGATTTAGCGGAAGAGGATAACCATGATTACATTTGAAGAAGGGACAGTTGCATTAGGTGGGAGCATATCATTGTTGCTTGCCTGAAAGATCATTGGCAGGAGTGGGCTGTACTAGATATTGTTAGCTCTTATTTAGCTTCTATTCCCACCCCCTTCTGTATCTCCTCATTCCCTGGATTATAATGTATGAACGTTCCAAACCATGATTTCTAAATTTCTGTAGATCTGACATTCTGCACATAATTTGCTAATGACGAGCACTAGTGCAAGATTTGGAAGACGGAAGGGAGGATAAGGCAATCCTTCTGAGGCAGGACAAGCTGGCAAAGCAAGCTCCCATGCTCAGGGACGTTTGCAGGAGTTGGACTCCGATTCCCTTTGTCAATTCTCCCAGGGTGTGGGAAATCCATGGAGGTGGCAGTTGTGGAAGCAGTGGCAGTGGTAGATCCTGAACTTTGGGTAGTGTGTACAGTGGGAGCCTCCTGATTTCCATTCTTCCAGTCCTTCTAACAATTGGAGCCCTGGTGGTGCGGTGGTTAAGAATTGGGCTGCTAACCAAAAGATCAGCAGTTTGAATCCACCAGCTGCTCCTTGGAAACCCTGTGGGGCAGTTCTATACTGTCCTAAAGGGTCGCTATGAGCTGGAATCCACTCAACAGAAATGAGTTTGTTTGTTTTTAATGTCTTACTAAATCTTTCTGATTGGCATACTTATGGTGGGTTTTTTTCCTGTGTTGTTGTTAGCTGCCGTTGAGCCCATTCTGATTCATGGTGACCCCACGCATTACAGAATAAAACTACACAGGATTCTCTTGGCTGTAATCTTAACAGAAGCAGATTGCCAGACCTTTTCTTCCATGCTACTCCTGGGTGAGTTGGCGTTCAAGTGCAAATCATATGCACCCCCTAGAGACCTTGTTTCCTGTACTGAACTCTAAATCAAGGAGAAAACTCCCTGAAAATGGAGCCTACACTGAGGGAGTAGAATTGAGAAGTGAAGATTAAGAATCACATCCTTGTTGAGCCCTGGATAAAGCCTCACCTGAAGCTAGACCCACCCTGGGCTCTTCAGTTAAAAGGGCCCCCCTCCTTTTCCCTATATGCCAATTTGAGTTTGATTTTCTGTTTATTATATCAAAAGCACCCTAACCTATCTGATAACTTAAAAAACACTTTTTGGGAAAATTTTTTTCATTCATTTATTTATTTGGTAAATATTTATTGAGTGTCTACTGTGTGCAGCATTTCGCTGGAAATACCAATACCAAACCAAACCTGTTGCTGTCAAGTCTATTCTGACTCAGAGCAACCCTAAAGGACAGAGTAGAACTACTCCACTGGGTTTCCAAGGAGCAGCTGGTGGATTAGAACTGCTGACCTTTTGGTTAGCAAGCAAGCTCTTAACCACTGTGCCATGATGAGCAAAAATGACACAGTATCAAATTTTTGCCTAGAAATGAATTCCTAAAGGAAGGGAAGCAATTGCTGTTTTGGAGAATGGGCAGGTAGGTAGGTAGGTGGACAGAGTGAACAGAAGCATCTTTGAGAGCTTTTGTTAATTTTCCAAGATGGCCTTGCTTAATGTGTAACCAATATGGTTAGTGACCTATAGTGCATCCGATAGGCCTGTTTATCCAGTTTAACATTCATAAATGTACAGTGGTGATGCAGATATAAGAATCTTGTGTGTATTAAGTATCATTTCCTTTTTATTAGCAGGTGAAAAGCAATCACTGTTGTTCCTGTGTTGGGAAGTCGTTGAGTGGTGCGCATTTATTTTGTACCATATAATATCCCTAGTGGCTCTATCTCTCAAATGTTGCTATTGAATTCATTTGTTTAGCTCAGTTCTGAAATCTTTATCAATAGTCCACACATGCTATCATCAAGTAACTTATATGTTATATGGTGGGTAGACCTTAAGCAAGTCACTTAACTCCTCGGATTCTCAGTTCATTCATTGGTTTGTTCATTTACCAAGGATTTGTTTAGTGATTCCTATGGGCCAAGCACCAGCTATCTGATGGAAAGTTGAAGAATAAAACATTTCCTGCCCTCTAAGATTGAGCTGTGGTAGTGCAGTGACTAAGAGCTTGGCTTCCAACCAAAAGGTTGGCAGTTCGAATTCACCAGCTGCTCCTCAGAAACCCCATGGGGTAGTTCTATTCTTTCTTACAGGGTCACTACGAATTGGAATTGACTTGACAGCAATGGGTTTGGTTTGATTTTGGTTGGCCCTTAAGATGCTCGGTTTCCTCATTCCTATGATGGGAGGAGAGTATGAATTACTAACGAAGTTTCTTCCAGGTGTGACTTTCTTTAATTTGACGTTAACTAATTTCACCACAACAAGACATACGCCACCAGCATGTGGAATCTCACTTTAAGGGCAAAGGTAAAACACACCTAAGTCACAACATTTTTGAAATTGCCTTAAAATTGTTGACCTTCTCTCCATTTTATTTATTTTTTAATTACAAAATATTTCAAACACACAGAAAAATGTAGAGGATACTATAATGAACACTTGCACGCTACCACCCAGCTTTGTTCTTCTGCAGTAACATATTATTGGTACTTTTCAGCAACATCTGACACGGTAGACCACCCTTCCCTCTCAGAAATACTTCCATCACTTGGCTTCCAGGACACCACTGTATCCACTGGCTGCTACCTCTTAGTCTTCTTTGCTCGCCCTTCTGCTCCTGCCTGCCCTGTTAATGCTCGAGGGCCACAGGGCTCCATCCTTGGACTCCTTTTCTTCTCTAGTTACACAATTTTGTTTATCTCACCCAGCTTCATGGATTTAAATACTATTGTTGTTGTTGTTAGTTGCATCCAGTTGGCTCAGACTCATGGAGACCTCATGTACAATAGAGCAAAATGTGGCCTGGTCCTATATCATCTTTATGATCGTTGGTATGTTTGTGTCCATTGTCGAAGCCACTGTGAGTTTTGAGTGCCTTCCAACTTAGGAGCTCAACTTCCAGCACTATCTCTGACAATATTCTGTTGTGATCCATGGAGTGTTCAATTGACTAATTTCAGAAGTAGATCACTAAGCCTTTCTTCCTAGTCTGTTTTAGTCTGGAAGCTCCCCTGAAACCTATCTCCTGTGAGTGACCCTGTTGGTATTTGAAATACTGGTGGTATAGCTTCTGGCATCATAGCAACATGCAAGCCACCGCAAAGCAAAAACATGACAAGCAGGTGGTAGAAATATTATTCACATGCTGAGAACTCCCAAATTTATATCTCCAGCGAGGATCACGCTACTAAACTCCAGATTCATATATTTAACTCTCTTTTCAGCATTTCTACTTCTATGGCTGTTATGAATTGAATTGTGTTCCCTCAAAATATGTGTTGAAATCCTAAACCCTATACCTGTGATCCTGTTTGGAAATAGAGGTTTTCTTTTGTTATGCTAATGATGTTATACAAGCATAGGGTGGGTCCTATACCTAATCACTTCTAAGTCATAAAAACACGAGAATAGTCTCAGAGACTGCGGTGCAATGGATCACTTTTATGTGGCCTTTCTTCCCATGGCCTTTTAACTTCCAGAAAATGATTGGGTGAAACTATGCAAGTAAGGTGCTTGTGGCCCACCAAGGGGAATTGGATAGCTTTCTAGTAATGTAAATAAGTTGCACAATCTCAACTGAGACCTGTTATTTTTCCATTATTAATAACGACTATCCATCATAAAGAAACCCTGGTGGTGTAGTGGTTACTTGCTATAGCTGCTAACCGAAACGTCAGCAGTTTGAATCCATCAGGCACTCCTTGGAAACTCTATAGGGCAGTTCTACTCTGTCCTATAGGGTCACTAAGAGTCGGAATTGATGCGAAGGCAATGGGTTTGTTTTTTTAATCCATCATGAAAGGAAAATAAGGCAGCCATTGTTAGTATTAAGTTGGTAAACATTATTTAATTTCTGTTACATAAACAACCTAAGCACTTAAACATTGTTTGATTTTTTTTCTGGCACCATACCACATACATGGAATCTTCTTTTTTTAAAAAATTGGACACAATATTTGTTCATACAGCCAGACATTATAACTAAGTGCTCTATGTTGTAGTTTATAATAAATCTTGCTCTAGAATGTGAATAGAAATAATTTTACCTCTTTCAGGTCTTCATATAATATGAACTTAATATTTGCATCATCGATATGTTTGTTCCAATTAATTGCAAAATCAAAATAGCTTCTCCAGTGTCTGAAAACAGTTTTTGCATATATTTTGTCCAGTTTTCTAGTTGTTGTTGTGGGAGGGCGATTCCCATAGTAGCTAATCCTTCATGGCCAGATGTAGAAGTCTCTCACTTTCTTTAATCTGTATTTTCCTAATTATTATACTTTTCTCATTACATGCTTATTTGCTATTTATGCTTTCCCTTCTATAAATTGCCTGTTTGTATTGTTTAGCCTTCTTGCAATTGCTACTTTTTCTTTCACCTATTGATTTGTAATTCTTCTTCTTCTTTTTATAATGTCGATATGAACCTTTTTTTAGTATCTTCTCATAGTCTTTGTCATGTCATTCCAACTTTCTTTTTTTTTTTCTTTTTTAATGATGCCTTTTTCTACAGAAGCTTTAAATTTTAATGCAGCCAAATACATCAATTGTTACATTTTCGTTTGTGCTTTTTGTTTCCTGTCTATCCTATGTTGAGGTCATAAAAATATTCTCTTGGTTTTGCTTCTAAAATTTTGAAGATTTTTTTCCCCTTTAAAAGACATAACCAACCAGTTGCCATTGAGCTGATTTGGACTCAGAGCAACCCATGTGTGCAGAGTAGAACTGTGCTCCATAGGGTTTTCAAGGCTGTGACCTTTCAGAAGTAGATCACTAGGCCTTTTTTTTTTTAATAATTTTTATTGTGCTTTAAGTGAAAGTTTACAAATCCAGTCAGTCTCTCACACAAAAACCTGTATATACCTTGCTACACACTCCCAGTTACTCTCCCACTAATGAGACAGCCTGCTCTCTCCATCAAGTCAGTCTCTCACAAAAAAACCCATGTACACCTTGCTACCCACTCCCAATTACTCTCCCCCTAATAAGACAGCCCGCTCTCTCCCTCCACTCTCTCTTTTTGTGTCCCTTTCGCCAGCTTCTAACCCCCTCCACCCTCTCATCTCCCCTCCAGGCAGGAGATGCCAACATAGTCTCAATTGTCCACCTGATCCAAGAAGCTCACTCCTCAACAGCATCCCTCTCCAACCCATTGTCCAGTCCAATCCATGTCTGATAAGTTGGCTTCGGGAGTGGTTCCTGTCCTGGGCAAACAGACGGTCTGGGGGCCATGACCACCAGGGTCCTTCTAGTCTCAGTCAGACCATTAAGTCTGGTCTTATGGGAATTTGGGGTCTGCATCCCACTGCTCTCCTGCTCCCTCAGGGGTTCTCTGTTGTGTTCCCTGTCAGGGCAGTCATCTGTTATAGCCGGACACCATCAGTTCTTCTGGTCTCAGGATGATGTAGTCTCTGGTTCATGTGGCCCTTTCTGTCTCTTGGGCTCGTAATTGCCTTGTGTCCTTGGTGTTCTTCATTCTCCTTAGGTCCAGGTGGGTTGAGACCAACTGATGCATCTTAGATGGCTGCTTGCTAGCGTTTAAGACCCTAGACGCCACTCTTCAAAGTGGGATGCAGAATGTTTTCTTAATAGATTTTATTATGCCAATTGACTTAGATGTCCCCTGAAATCGTGGTCCCCCAACCCCTGCCCCTGCTAGGCTGGCCTTCGAAGCATTCAGTTTATTCAGGAAACTTCTTTGCTTTTGGTTTAGTCCAATTGGGCTGACCTCCCCTGTACTGTGGGCTGTCTTTCCCTTCACCTAAAGTAGTTCTTATCTACTATCTAATTAGCGAATACCCCTCTCCCACCCTCCCTCCCTCCCCCCTCTCGTAACCACAAAAGAATGTTTTCTTCTCAGTTTAAACTATTTCTCAAGTTCTTATAATAGTGGTCTTACACAATATTTGTCCTTTTGCAACTGACTAATTTCACTCAGCATAATGCCTTCCAGGTTCCTCCATGTTATGAAATGTTTCACAGATTCCTCACTGTTCTTTATCGATGCGTGGTATTCCATTGTGTGAATATTCCATAATTTATTTATCCATTTATCTGTTGATGGGCACCTTGGTTGCTTCCATCTTTTTGCTATTGTAAACAGTGCTGCAATAAACATGGGTGTGCATATATCTGTTCATGTAAAGGCTCTTATTTCTCTAGGATATATTGCAAGGAGTGGGATTGCTGGATCGTATGGTAGTTCTATTTCTAGCTTTTTAAGGAAGAGCCAAATCGATTTCCAAAGCGGTTGTAACATTTGACATTCCCACCAGCAGTGTTTAAGTGTTCCAATCTCTCCACAGCCTCTCTAACATTTATTATTTTGTGTTTTTTGGGTTAATGCCAGCCTTGTTGGAGTGAGATGAAATCTCATTGTAGTTGTGATCTGCATTTCTCTAATGGCTAATGATCGTGAACATTTCCTCATATATCTGTTAGCTACCTGAATGCCTTCTTTAGTGAAGTGTCTATCCATATCTTTTGCCCATTTTTTAATTGGGTTCTTTGCCTTTTTGCAGTTGAGTGTTTGCAGTATTATGTAGATTTTAGAGATCAAGCGCTGATCAGAAATGTCATAGCTAAAAACTTTTTCCCAGTCTTTACGTAGTCTTTTTACTCTTTTGGTGAAGGCTTTGGATGAGCATAAGTGTTTGATTTTTAGGAGCTCCCAGTTATCTAGTTTTTCTTCTACATTCTTTATAATGTTTTCTATACTGTTTATGCCATGTATTAGGGCTCCTAACGTCCCTATTTTTTCTTCCATGATCTTTATCGTTTTAGATTTTTATATTTAGGTCTTTGATCCATTAGTTTTTGTGCATGGAGTGAGGTATGGGCCTTGTTTCATTTTTTTGCAGATGGATATCCAGTTATGCCAGCACCATTTGTTAAAAAGACTGTCTTTTCCCCAGTTAACTGTTTTGGGGCCTTTGTCAAATATCAGCTACTCATATGTAGATGGATTTATGTCTGGATTCTCAATTCTGTTCCTTTAGTCCATGTATCTGTTGTTGTACCAGTACCAGGCTGTTTTGACTACTGTGGCACAATAATAGGTTCTAAAATCAGGTAAAGTAAGGCCTACTACTTTGTTCTTCTTTTTCAGTAATGCCTTATTTATCCGGGGCCTCTTTCCCTTCCATATGAAATTGGTGATTTGTTTCTCCATCTCATTAAAGAATGTCGTTAGGATTTGGATCGGAATTACATTAAATGTAGAGACTGCTTTTGGTACAATAGTCATTTTTATAATGTTAAGTCTTCCTATCCATGAGCAAGGCATGTTTTTCCGCTTATGTAAGTCTCTTTTGGTTTCTTACAGAAGTGTACCGTAGTTTTTTTGTATAAGTCTTTTACATCTCTGGTAAGATTTATTCCTAGGTATTTTATCTTCTTGGGGGCTACTGTAAATGGCATTGATTTGGTGATTTCCTCTTCGATATTCTTTTTTGTTGGTGTAGAGGAATCCAACTGATTTTTGTATGTTTATCTTGTATCCCGATACTGTGCTGAACTCTTCTATTAGTTTCAGTAGTTTTCTGGAGGATTCCTTAGAGATACTTTTACTTCCTCCTTGCCAATCTGGATGCCCTTTATTTCTTTCTCTAGCCTAATTGCTCTGGCTAGGACTTCCAGCACAATGTTGAATTAAGAGTGGTGATAAAGGGCATCCTTGTCTGGTTCCTGATCTCAGTGGGAGTGTTTTCAGGCTCTCTCCATTTAGGGTGATGTTGGCTGTTGGCTTTGTATAAACGCCCTTTATTATGTTGAGAAATTTTCCTTCTATTCCTATTTTGCTGAGAGTCTTTATCATGAACGAGTGTTGAACTTTGTCAAATGCCTTTTCTGCATCAATTGCTAAAATCATGTGATTCTTGTCTTTTGTCATATTTATGTGGTGGATTACAGCAATTGTTTTTCTAATGTTGAACCATCCCTGCATACCTGGTATGAATCCCACTTGGTCATGGTGAATTACTTTTTTGATATGTTGTTGAATTCTATTGGCTAGAATTTTGTTGAGGATTTTTGCATCTACATTCATGAGGGATATAGGTCTATAATTTTCTTTTCTTGTGGTATCTTTACCTGGTTTTGGTATCAGGGATATGGTGGCTTCATAGAATGAATTTGGTACTTATTCCATCCTTTTCTATGCTCTGAAATACCTTTAGTAGTAGTGGTGTTAACTCTTCTCTGAAGTTTGGTAGAACTCTGCAGTGAAGCCGTCTGGAGCAGGGCTTTTTTTTGTTGGGAGTTTTTTTGATTACCTTTTCAATATCTTCTTTTGTTATGGGTCTATTTACTTGTTTGTGTTAGTTTAGGTAGGTAGTGTGTTTCTAGGAACTCACCCATTTCTTCTAGGTTTTCAAATTTGTTTGAGTATAGTTTTTCATAGTATTCTGATATGATTCTTTTAATTTCAGTTGTGTCTGTTGTAATATCGCCCATTTCATTTCTTATTCGGGTTATTTGCTTCCTCTCCTGTTTTTCTTTTGTCAGTTTGGCCAATGGTTTATCAATTTTGTTGAGTTTTTCAAAAAACCAGCTTTTGGTCTTGTTAATTCTTTCAACTGTTTTTGTTTTCTATTTCATTTAGTTCAGCCCTAATTTTTATTATTTGTTTTCTTCTGGTGCCTGTGGGTTTCTTTTGTTTCTCTCTTTCTATTTGTTCAAGTTGTAGGGATAGTTCTTTGATTTTGGCCCTTTTTTCTTTTTGGATATGTGCATTTATTGATATAAATTGGCCTCTGAGCACCGCTTTTGCTGTGTCCCATAGGTTCTCATAGGAAGTATTTTCATTCTCATTGGATTCTATGAATTTCTTTATTCTATCCTTAATGTCTTCTATAATCCAGTCTTTTTTGAGCAGGGTATTGTTCAGTTTCCAAGTGTTTGATTTCTTTTCCCTGCTTTTCCTGTTATTGATTTCCACTTTTATGGCCTTATGGTCAGAGAAGATGCTTTGTAATATTTCAACGTTTTGGATTCTGCTAAGGCTTGCTTTATGACCTAATATGTGGTCTATTTTAGAGAATGTTCCATGTGCACTGGAAAAGAAAGTGCAGTTGGTTGCTGTTGGGTGGAGTGTTCTCTGTATGTCTACGAGGTCAAGTTGGTTGTGGCATTTAGATCTTCCGTGTCTTTATTGAGCTTCTTTTTGGATGTCCTGTCCGTCACCAAAAGTGGTGTGCTGAAGTCTCCTACTATTATTGTGGAGCTGTCTATCTCACTTTTCAATGCTGATAGAGTTTGTTTTATGTATCTTGCAGCCCTGTCACTGGGTGCATAAGTATTTAATATGGTTATATCTTCTTGGTATATTGTCCCTTTAATCATTATATAGTGTCCTTCCTTATCCTTTCTGATGGATTGAACTTTAAAGTCTATTTTGTCAGAAATTAATATTGCCACTCCTGCTCTTTTTTGATTGTTGTTTGCTTGATATATTTTTTTCCATCCTTTGAGTTTTAGTTTGTTTGTGTCTCTAAATCTAAGGTGTGTCTCTTGTAGGCAGCATATAGACGGATCTTGTTTTTTAATCCATTCTGCCACTCTCTGTCTCTTTATGGGTGCATTTAGTCCATTTACAGTCGGGGTAAGTATGGATAGGTATGAACTTAGTGCTATCATTTTGATGTCTTTTTTGTGTGTTGACAGCTTCTTTTTCCCACTTGATTTTATGTGCTGAGTCGATTACCTTTATATATTGTCCTTTCCTCATATTTGTTGCCGTTGATTTTGTTTCTGCTGAGTCTGTATTTTTCCCTTGTATTTTATTTTTATGAGTAGGATAGTTTGTCTCCTTTGTGGTTACCTCATTATTTACCCTCATTTTTCTAAATTTATAACTAACTGTTATTTCTTTGTATCACCGTATCTTAGCCTCTCCATATGGAAGGTGTATGATTACATTTCTTAGTCCCTCTTAATTATTTTAATGTTGTCTTCTTTTATATAATAACATTGCCATTACCCTGTGTTGGGCTTTTTTTTTTTTTTTTTAATCTTGCTTTTTTTTTTTTATTTCCCTGTCTGGGTTGACTTCTGGTTGCTCTACCCAGTGTTCTAGTCTTGGGTCGATACCTGATATTACTGATTTTCTAACCAAAGAACTCCATTTAGTATTTCTTGTAATTTTGGTTTGGTTTTTACAAATTCCCTCAACTTGTGTTTATCTGGCAATGTCTTAATTTCACCTTCACACTTAAGAGACAGTTTTCATGGATATACGATTCTTGGCAGGCAATTTTTTTCCTTCAATTTTTTAAATATGTCATCCCATTGCCTTCTTGCCTGCATGGTTTCTGCCGAGCAGTCCAAGTTTATTCTTATTGGCTCTCCCTTGTAGGTGACTTTTCTTTTATCCCTCGCTGCTCTTATAATTGTCTCCTTATCTTTGGTTTTGGCAAGCTTGATTGTAATATGTCTTGGTGACTTTCTTTTAAGATCTACCTTATGTGGTGTTTGATGAGCATCTTGGATAGATATCTTCTCATCTTTCACAATATCAGGGAAGTTTTCTGCCAACAAATCCTCAACAATTTTCTCTGTATCTTCTGTTATCCCTCCCTGTTCTGGTACTCCAGTCACTCATAGGTTATTTCTCTTGATAGAGTCCCACATGATTCTTAAGGTTTCTTCCTTTTTTTTTTTTAATGCTTTTACCTGGTTTTTCTTCAAATATGTTAGTGCCAAGTGATTTATCTTTAAGGTCAGAAATTCTAGCTTCTGCTTGCTCAATTCTGCTCCTCTGACTTTCATTTGCGTTATCTAATTCTGTGATTTTATTGTTAATCTTCTGAATTTCTGATTGCTGCCTGTCTATGGATTTTTCCAGCTTATTAAACTTTTCATTATGTTCCTGAATAATCTGAGTTCTTCAGTTGCTTTATCTGTGTGTTCCTTGGCTTGTTCTGCGTATTGCCTCATTTCCTTCCTGATGTCTTGAAGGGTTCTGTATATTAAACTTTTGTATTCTGCATCTGGTAATTCCAGGAATGCACTTTCAGCTAGAAGATCCCTGGATTCTTTGAGTGCCTGCTGAAGTGACCACGGCCTGTTTCTTTATGTGACTTGATATTGACTGTTGTTTCCGAGCCATCTTTAAGTTATTGTATTAGTTTATGCTCGCTTACTGTGTCGTAGGTGCTTGCTTTGTTTTGTTTTGGTATACCCCTATGGGTTGCTTGAGTGAGCTTGCTTGATTATTTTCACCTTTGGAGCTCTGGTGTCCTGTCCCCATCTGGCTAGAGCTGTTATCAGGGATATCAGTCTAGGAGTCCATTCAGTTTTCTTGTATGAATTCAGCTCAGGTTTCCAGGCAGCTGATATCAAGTGTGTGGTACAGACTCTGTCCTACAGCCTTAGAGGGGCAGGGGTGATTGGTGTATATATTCATATCTGATTCAAGCTGGGGGTCACTCTCTGAATAAGGCAGGGGGCTGAGAACCGACCCCCAAGTGTCTCTGAGAAAAACGCTTCTCTGTTCCCTACAGCATGCTGGTGGGTGGGCTCTGCAGAGGGACCATGGGCACCCAAAGATTTTGTTGTAAGGACTGGAAGGTACCAGTTATCCCTGGCCCCTGTCACGGGTGGCTGGGAGACCCAAGTGGAGCCACCAGTCCTTAGGTCCCTGTTGTGGGTAGGTGAGGACCTTGTTTAATAGGTAAAGCAATGTCAAACATCAAACACCCACCTCTCCACCGCGCAGCTGAAATGGTTGGAGTTTGCCAACAAAGGCCTATTCTCCTGAAATAGGCCCACACAGGTCCATGCAGACGGGAAAGGTGCTCAAGGTCCACAGATGGTTTATGCCTGGACAGGAGCCACTTCTGTCCTGAGCTCCCCCAGTTAATGGAGCTAGCAAATTATCTTCTCCACCCAGTTGGAAATTTTTTCCTTCCCCAAGGCTGGGAGGACGGCTCTAGGTGCTCACCAGGGTCTATCTCCGGCCTAGGGATTCAGCCACTGACGCTGGGTTGGGGGTGAGCAAGGTGCAGTAAAATATATGCAAGTACTTAGCTTTTGCCTAGAGAGCCCTTCTCCTCAGGTTCCGGAGGTGTGAGTGGGCTGTGAGGCTGGCTGCTTCTCCCTGTGGAAACTGTGACCTAGGCCTTTTTTTTTGAGGCTCCTCTTGGTAGGTCCAAACTGCCAACCTTTCGGTTAGTAGCTGAGTGCTGTAACCACTTTAAAAGCATATGAGTTTCTAATTCACAAGAAATTAATTGCTGTGAGTGATGTAAAAGTAAGGATCTGATTATATTTCTTGTGTATTATAACCAATTGTCTAAGCACCAAATGTTGAAGAGTTTAATATCTTCCTATGAGATGCAGTGGCACCTCTGTCATATTTTAAGTTTCCTTACATGCATGGGCGGGTTTGGAGGCTCTATTTTGTTCAGTTGTTCTGTTAATCTACTCCTGTACCAATCAAACGGGCAGGGGCATTAAAAACCCAAGCCCCTTTTTTACCGATACATCCCCCAATGCAGCACCATGTCAACTCTGATTCTTTCTCTTTCTAATTCTCTATTTTTTCTTAGGTTTTGGTCCCTGAGGAGTCTGCTTGTTTTGTTGGGATCAAGGTATTCATTTAACAGAATAAATTTTTTTTTTTTCTCCTGCTATGATGGTTAAGATTGTGTGTCAGCTTGGCTGGGCCATGATTCTCAGTGTTTTGGCAGTTGCATAATGTTGTGGTTACTTCCCTGTAGAAAAATGATTTGTGATGAACCCCATGATGGAATCTGCTGAGTGGTACCCGGCAGGGGTGGGGCCTGTGGTGCCTCACTGCCCCATCAGCCTTCATCTCTCTGCCTTCTGCCGTCTACTTCCTTTTCCTGCTTGCCTTGCAAAGGTTATTGGCTTGTTCTGGATCCAGCAGCTGTCCCCTGTCTGACCTCTGGTTCTTGGGACTTGAGCTAGCAGCTTACCAGTCCAGCTTGGGATTTGCTGATCTTCATAGCCTGCGAGCAAGAGTCCTGCTCCCTGACCTGCCTATCTTGGGTTTGCCAGCCCATGCAGCTACGTGACTCAGAAGAAACCTTGCAGTCTTGCCTGCTAACCTTGGGGATTTCTCGATCATCACAGCTTGTGAGGGGGAGCCTGCCCTGCAACATGCTCAACTTGGGTTCACCAGCTTCTGCAGCTCTGTGAATTGGGAAAGGACTCTATCCTGATCCAAGGACTTGGGATGTTTCAGCTGCTACAATTGTGTGAACTGTTTCCTTGATATAAATCTCTCTCTATATATTTATACTCTTTACTGGCTTTGCTTCTCTAGAGAACTCAGCCTAAGACATTTGGTACTGAGAGTGGGGTGCTGCTCTAACAGATACCTAAAATGCGGAAGCGGTTTTGAAACTGTGAATGGATAGAGTTGTGATAGTGGCAGAGGACCAGCGCGGCACAGAACCTGCAACGGCAGAGAGGCGGCAACAGCAGAGAACCAGAAGCGGCAGAACCAGGAGACCACCGCCAGGCAGAGCTGGAGCTGACCCATGGAGCAAGAGAGCTGAGTGCTTCCATGCAGGAGGCTTCCTGGCAGAGTGGGGTGCCTCCGGGCACTTACTGGTGGAGTGAGGCTTGCCCATGGAGCCAGAGAGCTGAGTGCCTGTGGGCAAGAGGCTTCCTGGTGGAGTGGGGTACCTCCAGGCACTTATCGGTGGAGCTGCTGGGCTTTGGATCACTTGCCCCAGCAGGGCAAATGCAGGCATGAGGCCCAAGGAGCTGAGAGTCCAAGAAACCAGGAAACAGAAAACTGAAGAAACAAGGAACACAAGAAGCTGAGCTGCCTCAGTTTCAAAAGGTATGGCCATGACCTTAGGGCTTTCAAAGGGCGGAGCCATGGCCTCTGGTGTTTCTAAGAGTGGAGTTGCCACTCAGATGAACTAGGAGAATGGTGCATCTAAAGCCAAGGGAGCAGAGTTGCTGTCCTAGTGGGCCTGGAAGGCGGAGCTGAAGCCCAGGGCCAAGAGGCCTCCACTCAGAATCTGGAGACTGTGGCTAATACCTACAGGCTGGAGGGCAGGGGCATTGTGTAAATTGTCGCAGAGAACAGAGAATTATTTTCAAAGCTTTGAGGGCTAATGTAATGTGTTCTGCTGACTTGCTTGGTGCCTGTTATTCCTTCTTTTCCTCCAGTTTCTCCCATTTGTAACAGAAATGTCTAGCTTGTGCCTGTTTTGCCATTGTACCTTTGGAAGCAGATAACTTGTATTCTAGATTTCACAGATTAAGAGGAATTTTTGGATTTTGGACTTGGAGTTAAGACTTTTCTGTGATATGATGGGATGAATGTGCTTTGCATGTTGCAAGAATGTGATTTTTTGGGGGCCAAAGGGTGGAATTTCATGGATTGAATTATGTCCTCCCAAAAATGTGTGTCTCAACTTGGTTAGGCCATGTGTGGTTGTCTTCCATTTTGTGGTTTTAATTTTATGTTAAGAGGATTAGGGTAGGATTGTAACACTATCCTTACTCAGGTCACCTCCCCGATCCAATGTAAAGGGACTTTCCCTGGGGTGTGGCCTCCACCACCTTTTATCTCTCAAGAGATAAAAGGCAAGGGAAGCAAGGAGAGAGTTGGGGACTTCATACCACCACCAAGAAAGCAATGCTGGGAGCAGAGTGCATCCTTTGGACCTGGGGTCCCTGTGCGAAGAAGCTGCTAGTCTGGGGGAACATTGATGAGAAGGCTGACTGAGAGAGAAAGCCTTCCACTGGAGGTGACACCTTGAATTTAGACTTTTAGCCTACTTTACTGTGAAGAAATAAACTTCTCTTTGTTAAAACCATCCACTTGTGGTATTTCTGTTATAGCAGCAGTAGATAACTAAGACACCCGCATTTCTTAATGCTTTAAGGGGAGGATTTTCAGGTTATCTATTAATCCACCATACTGCCAGAAACAGTAGTCCTACAAGGTTTTTAAAAGCAATTTCATTCAACATTTCTATGAATTGTTCAACCCTTAAATGTACATAGTTTAGTTTTAGACTGGAACTAACTATAGTGTAAATAGTACAGATTATTCAGAGGCTGAGAGCTGTCAGATCAGGTAGAAGATTTTTTTTTCGAACATTCTCTACTTCCTCCTGTTTGTTTCACATGACAACTTAGTGTTCTGTGGTAGAAAAGCATGTATTGGAAAAATAACAATCTTTCATCTTCAGCTTTGAATTAAGGATTGTATTAAACGGAAATATAATGTTCTTTGAGGGTGAAGCCTGCATACAGCCTAATGTAATGGCTTACACACAGTAGATAAGCAATGCATTTTTCTTGAATCAAATTAGAATAGAATTGATTAATCTTACTTCACTGAAAAGTTGGAATTAAATTCTTCCCAGCAATAAGCTTGAGATAGCCACCATAAGTGCTATGTTCCGTAGTGAGAAAGGACAGGAATGATTGTGAGAAAGAACAAAACAGCTGTGCAGCATTGGGGGCTACTCTCATCTAGGCTGACACAGATCTCGAAATGTCTCTGAGACTGTCTACTTATGCTCTTGTGTGAACCCGGGAGGGGTGGGGAAGAAGTAAAACCCCAGTATAATACAGCAATAGTATCCCTTTTAAGTAGCTAAAATGCCCTTTCCTGAAGAAGTGAAACCCATAAAACCAGTTGCTGTTGGAGTGATTCTGACTCATAGTGGCCCTGTAGGACAGAGTAGAACTGCCCCATAGGGTTTCCAAGGTTGAACATCTCTACAGAAGCAGACTGCCATATCTTTCTCCCCTGAAGCAGCTAGTGGGTTCAAACAGTTGACCTTTCTGTTAACAGCCAAGGGCTTAACCACTTCGCCACCAGGGCTCTGCTGAAGAAGTGAACAAACTTAAATTTGTGCTTAAAAATTTCAGAGTTTATCATATTGGTATTGTTTAGATTAAATGTTACTTAATTATTTAATTATCATTACTTAATAATTTTATTGAACTATGATTTAATAAGTAAGAAAATACTACGGCCTGCTGATGTGACCAGGCTTAAGCCTGGCAATAGGAAACATACTTCAGCTTGGCTCCTAGAGAGGTGCCTGCTAAGCACTCTTGGAATTTTTCATCCATTGCCTGGCTCTGAGTTTCACGGAACAAATTTTTCCAATCTCCAACTTCACCTATAACACAAAAAAAACAGTAGACCCAGACATCTGTTAGAATATTTCTTCTTGATTTTACCATTTTTTGGTGCAATATTTCACTTTGAAATGTGCAAATGGACACATGAAAAAAATTAGTCTCAGAAACTAAGGTGGTTTCTTTTGTGAAATTAGCAATATCCGTAGGGGTTTCCCCATCTGTAGAGTAACAGGTGGTGTCCTTTATGTACATCATTACAGGGCCTGGGCCTCCATTATCTGCCACTCCCACCTCTGTCCCAACATCTGGGACCTAAAATTCTACTTTGTGGGAGTGATTTTTTCTCTCAAATCTTTTACATATTTTAAATGCCTCATGAAAAGTTAACAGTTTATAGCAGGTTTTGGTTAAGACCTTAGATACTGAAAATTTTGCCCCAAAAAAGCCACATGTATATTATTTTGCATGAGATTAGGAATATAGTTCTCTTACTTGTTTTTAAAATTAAATTACTTCTTTCTTTATAATCTTTTGATGATTTGGATTGAAGTTGTACATTTCTTGTTGCATAGACATTGAAATCAATGTTTAGACAGAAAAAAGGTTTTTAATGACATGAGGAAAGGTATATGATATGTTAAAGAAATAAAATAAGATACAAAACTGTTTACAAATGTCATCAACTATAAAGATATCACAAATCAAGGTGGGAGGAAATGTGCTGAAAAGTTAGATGCCGCTGAGTGGAAGAATTATGGATAATTTTAATGCTTTTTTTTTTTTTTTTGGCTTGAACAAACAGAAATTTATTCTATTTCTTCTTTTTTTTATTGTACTTTAGTTTCAGGTTTACAGAACAAACTAGTTTCTCATTAAACAGTTTTTTTTTTACACATATTGTTTTATGACATTAGTTAACCCCATGACATGTCAACACTCTCCCTTCTCAACCTTGGGTTCCCTATTACCAGCTTTTCTCTCCCCTCCTGCCTTCTAGTCCTTGCCCCAGGGCTGATGTGCTCCTTTAGTCTCGTTTTTAATGCTTTTTCATATATTTCTGTGTTTTCTGAATTTTCTAAAAGGAGCATCATAACAACAACAAATTTATTTCTTTATTTACTTAGAATTGTTCTATTCCAAATAGTTCTTGATTAACAATGTGTAGCAAGGTTCTATTTTCTCCCCGCCTACTAATGAAACCCTAGTATCATAGTAGTTAGAAGCTATGGCTGCTAACCAAAAGTCGGCAATTTAAATCCATCAGGCACTTCCTGGAAACTCTATGGGGCAGTTCAAATCTGTTCTTTAGGGTTACTAAGAGTCGGAATCCACTCAATGGCAATTGGCTTTTTTTTTTTTTTTTTTGCATAATGAATCAATGCATAAAAATCAGGGTTAAAATCAGGAATCAAACCAAAGACAGATTTACATTCAATGTTTCATTCGTAGTGGATTTTTAAAAGGAGTCTTCGTTTGGAAAATGTAGTATAGTCAAATAAAGCGAGGTTCAAATCCTGACCCTGTGATGTATTAGCTGTGCGACAATGGACAAATTAATATCCCTGAGCTCTGGCTTCAACATTTGTGAAAATAAGATTTAATATCCTCTTTGTTCTAAAAGTTGAGCCTAGGAAAGCGTCTTCTAATACGTGTTAGATTCCTGATGAATGATAGCTGTTGTTGTCATTGTTGTTATGTGAATTGCCTCTAAATCTCACTATATCTTCATTATATACATAATAACAAATAAGACTGGCAATTCGTAAGCTATATTATCATAAATTGGCATAAGAAATTAGAATGCTTTAATAAAATTTAGTAAAACTCATCTGTGTCAGAGACAGCTAGTTGCCTATCCAATACTTGTTTTTTCCTTCTTCCTTATTAACAAAACCCTGATTTTAATTGGGGAGTAGTATACTGAACTTAAAAAAAAAAAAATCACATTTCCCAGCCTCCACTACAACAAGAGGTGGTAAGAAGTCACTGAGAGAGGCTGAGTGAGGCTTTCAGCAAAGCTCTTGAAAAGGGGCTCATTTAGCTAATACAGAAGATTCTGCTCCTTGCCTGTTCCCTTTTTCCTTCTTGGAATTTGAATGTCATGATGGAGCTCCAACTGCTCTCTTGTCACCACAAGGTGACCAGCAGAAAGGTAGAAATAACCTAGGGCCCTATTATGGATTGAATTCTGTCCCCCCCAAAATATGTGTCAACTTTCCTAGGCCATGGTTCCCAGTATTGTGTGATTGTCCACCATTTTGTCATGTGATGTGATTTTCCTGTGTTGTAAATCCTACCTCTATGATGCTAATGAGGCAGGACTCAATCTACAAGATTAGGTTGTACCTTGAGTCAATCCCTTTTGAGATATAAAAGAGAGAAGCCAGCAGAGAGACAAAGGGACCTCATACCACCAAGAAAGTAGAGTCAGGGGTGTGCGTCCTTTGGACCCCAGGGTCCCTGTGCTGAGAAACTCTTAGAGCAGGGGAAGGTTAATGACAAGAACCTTCCCCCCGAACTAACAGAGAGTAAGCCTTCCCTTGGAGCTAGCACCCTGAATTCGGACTTCTATGAGTCAGAATCAACTCGACGGCACTGGGTAGGTGGGTTGGCCTCCTTGTGGTATTTCTGTTATAGCAGCTCTAGGTAACTAAGACAGACCCCAAAAGATACTGTGGAGCCATCAATTTTACCTTGGAACTGCGTATGTCCAGACTTCTCTTTGGGGAAAGGAAAAATAAAGCCCTGTCTTGTTTAAGCCAACGTTATCTGCACTGTCTGTTATGTGCTGACAAATTTATGCCCTAACTGACTCGATATCCCAGAAACCAATGCAATTTTACCTTTGCGGAACAGGAACCGGCCGACAGCACCGTGTGTTTCCTGAGACTTTGCTCGCATTGCTTGGAAGGTGCTCCGGGTGGAGATAGTTTCAATTTGCTCCTCAGTTAGAGAGAACCCAAGGAACTCAGCAATTTGTTTTACTCCAGAGGTCAAATTCTGGAAACAAAATTTTGAAAGATAAACTTCTATCTGTGGGACTTGTGTTCTGAGTGAAGATAGACTTCTTACACAGAATCTATTAGTGAACTAATTCCAACTCTTCTCTAGTTTGTCTGTTTTTCTCTCTTTTTAGATTTACTTTGATACTTCAGTATATACTTGGGGAATCTCTTTAAGATATTCTGCATTAATTTTACTTTATAGTTTTAATTTATGACTCTGAATTGCCAGATAATGCTATTCAGGATATAAGTAATGACAGTAGGCATAGTTAGTAGCTTAGAACTTTATCTAGGATGATATTCATCTTATTAGAAAGCAACAGACCAAAACCAAAAAGCACCAGTGCTAAGGAAATGTATTCATATGTGTTCATTTAAATTTTCTTTTCTTCTGATTCTAGTTATAATTAATGTTTAAATCCATCAAGAAAGTCTATAATTTAGAATCATAGATACTCGAAAGAATCTTGAAATTTATCTTGTCTAACTTTTGTGGAAACCCTGGTGGCGTAGTAGTTAAGTGCTACGGCTGCTAACCAAATGGTCAGCAATTCGAATCTGCCAGGCGCTCCTTGGAAACTCTATGGGGCAGTTCTACTCTGTCCTATAGGGTCGCTATGAGTCGGAATCGACTCGACGGCACTGGGTTTGGTTTTGGGTTTAACTACTTTTGTAAATGATGAACCCCAAACAGTATCTCTGACCAGTGGAGATTCACACATCTTCTTGAACAGTTTCTTAAACTGTATTCTACAAAACACTCTTACACCACAAGATGGTTATAGATGTGTGATGAAAAGGAGGGAGTGGTACAGTCAAATAAACATGTTTGGAGTTCTTTGGGTTAAACAAAACTATGGCTTTTTGCTTATTTGTTTGTTTTTTGCTACAGTACGTCTCAGAATCTTTAATGTGCCAATGCACAATGTGAACCTTCAAAGGAAGCTATATAATACAGCAGTTCCCAAATCTATTCGAGCAAGCAACCTCTGTATTCTATGGAGCACAAGTTTTAGAAAAACGATTCTAGATTAAAGGGGAAAAAGACTAAATTAGTGTCTTATTTCATGTTATATAAATGCATCCTATAAGCAGAAGGAGTGGATTAAATTACATTTTTCTTGACCTTGTTATGGAAGACTATCTCTAAAAACTCAGTTAAGATCAGAGCATTTGTCACACTCCCTCCTCTTTAACATACTTTCTTCACTTCAGTTGGGGTTCCAGAATTCTGGTTTCCCTCCTACCTCATTGGTTACTCCTTCATAGTCTCTTTTGCTGATTCCTCCTCTTTTCCCCAAACTCTTTATATTGAAGGATTATAGAGTTTAGTTCTTGGTTCTCTTCTTCCCTGTCTATCTAGTACATACCTAGAGATGCAATCTCATAGCTTTAAATACCATGTAGGTACCAATGATCCCCAAATTTATATCAACAACCCAGAACTTCCTTTGCATTCAAACTTTTATACCCAAATGCCTACTTGACACCTTCATTAAGATGACTAATAAACAACTTAGACTTCATGTGTCCAAGACGAAACCCCTAGTCCTCCTCACAATCCTGCTTCACCTGCTGCCTTCTCCTATCCCGATGATATGCCAACTCAACCCTTCCAGTTGGCAAACCCAATAACTTTAGAGTCTTATTTAATGTCACTCTTTCTCTCACTATCCCACATCCAATCCAGCAGCAAGCAATCCTATTGGCTCTTCCTCCAACATACATCCAGAATTCAGCCACTTCCTATCAGCTCCACTGCCACTTATGATCTGTTCATCCTGGACTACTGCAATAGTCTCTTCACAGATGTCTCTGCATTGTCCTTGCCCTTCTCCAGACTATTCTAACACACCAGCCAGAATGACCCTATTAAAAATACACCAGCTCCTATCACTCCTCTGCTCATATCCTACAATGGCTTCCCATTTCAGAATCAAAGCCAGAGTTACTTCAATGACCTGCTGTGCCATTCTTTATCCTTCAGCCCAACATTTTACCTCTTTCCTCATTGCCTATTTCCCCCCAGATCAGCCCCACTGGCCCAGCCACATCTACCTGCTTGCTGTTCCTTAATCATGCCAGGCACACTCCTGACCCAGGAGTAGGTGAGTCCTTCTGCCTGGAATGCTCTCTGCCCAGTTACTTACTTGGCTCATGCCCTTGCCTCCTTCAGGTTTCTGCTCAAATTGCATCTCCTCGGTGAGGCCTCCTTTGACCACTCTATTTTGTTCTAGACCTTGTCCAGCACTCCTACCCTCAATTCTTGGCATTTCCAAATTTCCTTAACCAGTTCTGCTGGTTCTTTCCCTACATACTATATACATATTTTATAAATTATTTATCATTCTGCCTCCCTTCCTTTCAAAGTTAGAATGTAAGCTTCTCCAGGGCAAGGAACTTTGTCTGGTCTGTTTATTGATATATTACAAGGGCCTAGAACAAGGCTAAACAATCTCTCAATGAATATTTGTAAATGATTAAAGTTTAAAAAAAAATAACATTACATGGAAAAATCAATTCACAACTAAATGCATGTTCAATTAAATCTCAATTGAGACCTGTTATTTTTCCATTATTAATAACGACTATCCATCATAAAGAAACCCTGGTGGTGTAGTGGTTACGTGCTATGACTGCTAACCGAAAGGTCAGCAGTTCGAATCCACCAGGCACTCCTTGGAAACTCTATAGGGCAGTTCTACTCTGTCCTATAGGGTTGCTAAGAGTCGGAATTGACAGAAAGGCAATGGGTTTGTTTTTTTAATCCATCATAAAAGGAAAATAAGGCAGCCATTGTTAGTATTAAGTTGGTAAATATTATTTAATTTCTGTTACATAAACAACCTAAGCACTTAAACATTGTTTGATTTTTTTTTTCTAGCACCATACCACATATATGGAATCTTCTTTTTTTAAAAAATTGGACGCAATATTTGTTCATACAGCCAGACATTATAACTAAGTGCTCTATGTTGTAGTTTATAATAAATCTTGCTCTAGAATGTGAATAAAAATAATCTTACCTCTTTCAGGTCTTCATATAATATGAACTTAACATTTGCATCATCGATATGTTTGTTCCAATTAATTGCAAAATCAAAATAGCTTCCCCAAGAAACTAAAAACACAGGGGGAAAAATTCCTTAAGAAACTTTAAATAATTGAGGGTAAAAATGATAGATGGCTAGTTTATGCTCTAAAATACAAACTATACATATGTCTATATGCTCCTATAATATATAAGTGATTACAAACTCCTACCTCCAAAGAGCTAGCAGGAACCAGTCTCATTGTCAAATTTCTATCCATTTTTTATCTTTTTGAGCATTTTCCATAAATAACTGTGCATTAAGGATGTTGTAAAAATGAGTTGATGAAAACTATAAGATATTCATGAATGTGTAAGAGAATTAAATAATTCAGAAATAACAAAAGATAGTGAATATGAGAGCTAATGCCAGAAAGAAAGAAATGGTAAGACAGGTATTATTTAGACGAGCGCTGTCCAATAGAAAGGTAATATGATTCATGTATGTAATTTTAAATTTTTAATAGCCATGTTAAAAAAGGAAGATAAACAGGTGAAATAATTATAGCATTATATTTTTTAACCTAATATATGAAAAACTATTACCATTTCAAGATGTAATCAATATAAAAAGATAATTGATGAAGCATTGTGCATTACTTTTTCATTCTGTCTTCGAAAGCCAGTGGGTATTTTACACTTGCAGAGTGTCTCATCTTGGATGCTAAATTTTTATCAGAAATTCTTGATTGTATTTAGATTTCATAAAACTTTAGAGTTGAAAAAACAGATTCACACACCCAGCTTATTTCAAACTTCCTTAAAAGTTTTCCAATAAGTGAATTGAGGATCCATTTAAAATGAAAATTTATTAAAATAAATAAAATTAAAAATTCAGCTCCTCAATTGTATTAGTTCAAGTGAGAAATTGCCACACATGGCTAGCGCTACAATATTGGACAGTGTAGACCTAGACATTGATTAGTTTTGCTGCTGATTATTTATATGACTTTGAGTAACTTCCTTAACCTCCCTGTACCTTAGTTTCCTCGTTTCTAAAATGGAGTTGTTATGAAGATAACCTGTCACATGCTTAAAGCATGGCTTGGCTCATAATAACTGCTCTATGTTAGCCATTATTATTATACACTCCTCACTTATCGATTATCTTATTATTTGACTTTTTGCATTTATGACAATAGTAAAAAAATCTACTATCTGACTATTTTGCACATTAACAATGTACATCTGGCAGTAATGAACGCCGAGGTGCAAGGCGAGAGTAAAGCTGGCTGTGATGGTTAGGGTAGTATGTCAACGTGGCTAGGCCATGATTTTCAGTGGTTTGGCAGTTATGTAATGATATAATTCGACAGTTATATAATGATGTAATTTGGCAGTTTTGTAATGATGTAGCCATCTTCCATTTTGTGATCTGATGTGGTCATCCTCCATTTTCACATAATGCCAATTTTCACATAAAGACCTGATCTTTGGAACCTAACCATGTCAATAAGTGAAGAGTGGGTGTATTATTGTTATCATCATTATCATGAAGCACTTGCTGTGAACCAGGTAGTCTCTAAGTGCTTTATTTATTGTGACAAATACTATAAATTGCCTACCCAATATCGAGTATGCCTCCTTTCTTGTTGCTAACCAAACTTTGAATATTTGGATCTAAGCCAATCATGAGAATCCTGTTTCCCTCTTTTCTGCCTCTCTTAGAGCTGAGGTTGGTCATATGGCACACTTCTGGCCAGTGAGACACAAGCAGGAGTCTGCTGGAAGGTTTCTGGCAAAACTATTGCTTTCTGGAGATAAGGGATACATTCAGTTGGTGCTACCTTTCTTCCTTCTTCCTGATCTCAAGGTAATTCGTGGAGCCATCTTGAAGGCATGATACAAAAACCATGAGGGAGGGGCCCAGAGAATGGCTCTGACCTTGCTGGGCTACTGAACCAGTCACCTTCCTTCAGACTTCTTGTTAAGTGAGAAAAACATAACCTGATCTATTTAGGCCACTGTGGTCAGGTTTTCTGCTCTTCCAAATACACTATTAGCCTATACACATACTTTCGTCCTTCAGTTCTTAAAGCAACCCTATACGATAGGTACAATTGTTATGACCATTTTGTATATGGGGAAAGAACAGCCCAGAGAAGTAACCACTTTAAGGCCACACTGTTAGTAAGTTAGGGGTATTGCCATCATCCAAAATCTGTCTTACACTAGAGCTACTGCTGCCAAACACAGTGCAACACTGTCTTCCTCAAAATCACACAGGCAGGAAGTGACTTGAACCTGGGTTTAAGTTCTAGCTGCTACTTAATGGCTGTGTGACCTCTCTCTGTCTCTATCTCCTTCTCTTTAAAATGAGGATAATAATAACATTGTCCTCACAGGGTTCTGGTAAGAATTAAAATGAGATAATATATGTTACGGACAGCGTGTAGTGCCTGGCATGAAGTATCTGCTCAATAAGTGGTAGCCATTTTATTTTATTTTATCTAATATTTATTAAGTTGTAACAATAAGTCACTGAGTCGAAATCGACTCAATGGCAACGGGTTTAATAATGACTAATGAAGACCAATCCAGGCCTTCTCATTCCAAATCCTATACATTTCCAGTACATTCAGCTGCCTCTGTAAGTTGAATTTAAGAAGTTTGCAAGGCAGGAACCCCATCCATGTTATCACCCCCGCATCTTACCATCATCAATCAAATAATTAGGCTAAAAGGATGAAAAGGGTGACAAAGATTCCTTAAAATAGATTGTCCCAATGGCGACAGGCTTCTTATTATTGATTATTCTTTTGTGTTATTCCTGGGCAACGTTTCAGACTTGCTTTAACTATCTCTATCTCATCTTAGTGAGGGATTACTAGACAAATCAAAGCTTTCTTAATCGTGTTTGGTACCATTTACCACCTTCTGTGTGCTTTCTTTTCTCCTACACCCCAATCCCAATATTTAATCTTTGCTAAGGACTGGGTTTGGTTTTTTTTTCTTTTTTTTGTAAGGAGATAGTTTAAGAGCTTGACTGCTAACAAAAAGGTTGGCAGTTCGAATCCACCAGGCACTCCTGGGAACCCTATGGGGCAATTCTATTGTACCTTATAGGGTCACTATGAGTCGGAGTTGACAGCAATGGGTTTGGTTTTGGGGTTGGTAAGAAGACAGTAATGCACCCAGCCTCTGTGTAAGTGGGATGGTGTAGCATTGCTGCGCTGATCACCCTTAAAGGTGGCCTTGTTAAAGTAACTTGGCAACAACTTGTTTAGGGTCAAAACTTCTTTAGGGTCACCAGGTATTAATTCTTCCTTCTGCTACACTGTAAAGACTCAACAGAGCCACTAATGAAAAGAAGCGTTCATTAGTCTCTGGTCACCTCACCCACAGAGTTAGAGTCAAAGCCACTTACAAGCTGTGGGACCTTTGGCAAGTTATTTAACTTTTCTGATTAGTTTCCTCATCTGTACAATGGGCTAATACTGCCTTATTCATAGTTTGTTATGAGTCTGAAATGAAATCATGTGTATACAACACTTAGTTAAAACAGTAGATATCAATTACCAGAGGTAAAACTTCTACATAGTCTAACAACAACAAAAAAAACTTATTTTCTTTCTGGCAAACAAATGTCATAGGTGTAGTTGCTCAGTGTCACGGTTTTGTTGTTGTTGTTTTTTGTTCCTACATTGTGTTCTGTAGAGACTTAACGGAAAATAATTAGAAATGGTTTTCTTTGTTATACGCCTCTTTGTCCCATGACTGTTGTATGGCCACTCAATACTCATAATCAACATATGAATTATATAAGTTATTTTTAAAAACAGGAATGTATTTTAATTGTTTGATGTGTGGAACTCATGGTGCTGTAAAACTCCATTTAAATGTGATGTTTTGGTCCTTGAATACCTAAATCTTCTTTTTTTCTTTACCAAAAACACATTTGAATTTTCATATTTATGTGACCACCTGTTGACGTAAGAAGAATTTTTTTTTTAACCATCAGCCATACCTTGTCCTTTCATGAACTGTCTGAAGAATTCATCCCAAGAGCCGTAGCTTGGAATATCAGGCACATCATTGTGAAAATGGAAAAAAGATACTGCAGTATCTTTAGGGTTTCGAAATAACACCAATATCTAAGGAGAAAAAACTCATTTAATTTATTTAGTCTATGTTTTGAGCTTTGAAAAAGTGAGTGAACAATATCACTGTGTCCTCCCATATATTACACAATTTTGTTAATATACAGGGAAAGGATGACAGTAAGAAATGAAGAATCAGGAGGAGGCAGATGGGGAAGTCTGAGGGTAGGAAGGAAGAACAGGAAGGAAAAGAAGATGGATATTGTAGCTGAGTTTTGCTAATGAGTTTAGATGGTAAAAAGACATGTAGAGAGGACTTAAAGAAAAAGAACAAGCTTGCTAGAATAGTCCCAAGAGCATGATCTGAAAGGTTAAACCCCCAAATAAAGGAAAAATTACAGAATAATTTTAAGGGTAACAAAAATAATCCTTAGATTTTGGTGGGAAAAGATCAAAGATTGGCAAGCTCAGTCTTTGGGGTCCGAGGCGGGATATTTGTGGGTAATATGAAAACCAAACCTGCTGCTGCTGAGTCAATTCCGACTCATAGTGACCCTATAGGACAGAGTAGAACTGCCCCATAAGGTTTCCAAGGAGCGGCTGGTGGATTCGAACTGCCAACCTTTTGGTTAGCAGTCGAGCTCTTAACCACTGCACCACCAGGGCCCCATGAGTGATATAGACAGGGGCAAATTAAACAGTAAGCAAAGCATGCACAGGCTTACTTGTGTTCACTTATTAATCTGCAGTGCACAATTTCACAAAGGTATGGTGAAAAACAGGTGAAATTGTGCTACAGGTGACTACCTGTGACTACAGGTCAGTAAGTAAGCACAGGTAAGCCTGTGAGTACCTTGCTAATTGGGCAATCCATCCCTGGATGTAGATGAAGCAGAACCCATGAATTTCCAGGTTACGTCTGTCTTCTCTGACGAGGAAAGTGTGAAATAAACGTTGTAAAGAGCAAACCAGAACTGAAGAAAACTAAGAGGTTGTAGGAGACCACTGGCTGTTCCTAGTGAGTTTAGACTTTCTGACCTATGACCTGCATTTCATGAACTGAGAAAACTGCAGAACACATTATTAAGTGCTGTTAGTGACATCTGAGGTATCTGAGAGGACGTCTGAGAGGCCAGAAGACTAGAAACAGAAAGAAATTATTTTACTTTCAGAAAGGGGAAAGAGAAAGATGTGGATTTTGCAAAATACAGATTTGTGATTCCATTTGGGCCACCTAAAAAGTTTTTTTTTTTTAGTTAAAAGAGGAAGCAGTAACCACTAGGGGGCAACATGGCTCCTCTACGTACAGGTCACAGCTTACTAACAACAGGTTTCTCTTGGACATGGTTTCTAGATGAGCACGTGAAGTTGCTTAGGATTTCTAGTGCAAAAATGGCAGAATGTAAGCTAAAAGCAGGAGCAATTAGACATTGAAAGCGATTGTGTAATCATGTGCAAAGGATGCTAAATAATTCATGTAAGTCTACCTGGAGATTTTTAACACCTTTCCTCTGTCCTGGTAGGACCATAGTTAACAGTTCAGTAAATGATTTAGGTAAAGATATAGAAGCTACCAAAAAAAAAAAAAAAAAAAAAAAACTAGGAGGGAAGAATTAGAATCCCAAAATACCTTGACAGTCAAAAGAAATGAGCTAACAGGATAAAATTGAATAGCATTAATTTTTTTTTTTTTTGTAGGGGGTTGATATACTAAGATCTAAAAATCACCAACACCCTCCACCTAAATATACTAGATTCTTGGTATTTTATTTTACATTTCAGTTTATATTTGAGGCTTTGACTACTATTCTCTAGTTACCCTGGCTTGTTGCAGTTTATAATTTTATAAAGATATAAATTTGAACTGTAGGGGCCAAGAGACTGGTGTGTGGATGGATTTCCAGAAGCACTCTTACCTCGGCTCTGTTACTCTTTTCTTGCCCTTATATTGTCACAAGAGCATGTCACAAGAGCATGTCACAAGAGCATGTCACAACAGCATGCAGGGTCTGTTCAAAAGCCTGCCTGCTCCAAATCCAAGTGCTTTGTAAGTTACTTTAGCCCTGTTGCTTACAGAATCATTAAGGAAAAAATAAGAGTTACCAAGAATTTGCAATTATATTTAACCGCATTTAACAGGGGAAATTATGTTACCATGGTATTTCCAATTTTGGAAATTCTCAACTGTGTCAGAATAAGAAAACACTGTTTAACAGAACTGTCCAAAGCTGGCATAGAAGTAGAGGAGTTCCCTCATCAGAGGTGTTCAGACAGCAGTGGAATTCAAACAACTAACGGGAATAGATCAGCAACCTTTAAGGTGTCTTCTAATTCTAAACTCATAGAATTCTTGTGTCATGGTCACAGGCAGCTAATTTTAAGCTTTAGTTCCTTTGTGGTTTCTTCCTTGCCTCCTCCTTTGTTGTTTCTTCCTTGCCTCCTCCTTTGTTTCCCCTCCTGCCTATTACCGTTGTAGCTATCTTAACTGTTTTTCACTTTCTTTGTTATTCATTATCCGAGAATTGACTCTATGGCAACGGGTCTGGTTTTGTTTTTTCCCTCCCATTCTTATTTGTAGGATTCAAGTCTTTAAGGATCGATTTTGATTTATTCTAATCCTTCCCCCATCCACTGCCCCCCCCCCTCCGGCTCAGCGAGAAAAGAGGCACCAAGAAATAAAAAATGCAGGGGAGGCCAAACCAAAAAAACCAAACCCATTCCATTCGAAACTATGCCAACTGATAGCGACCCTGTAGGACAGAGTAGAACTGCCCCACAAGAGCTTCCAAGGCTGTAAATCTTTATGGAAACAGACTGCCACACTTTCTCCAGCGGAGGAGAGACCAGGGGACAGAAAACAAAAAGGATTGAGTAAAAACTAGTAACTATAGGAAATATACCAGTACTGATTAATGAAACAAGATTTTTAAGCAAAAGATGACAGCCAAAGCACCTATGGTTATGATGCGTGACATAAAGTTTGATATTATATATAAAACTCGAAATAGTTTCAGACTTCAGGTAGTGATCTCGGAAGGAGTCAAAGGAATGTTTGCTCATGTTAATAGGTAATATTCTTTTGTGAAACTCTAAGTATCCTAGTGATTCTGGAATGTATTCACTATAAAATAGATTGTAAAAGATGTTTTACTCTATGTATGTTTTGCATCTTAGTTGGAAATGCCTTTGACTGGAATGAAACTACAACAAATATATATGAAGAAAGAAATAATAACAACAAACCAAACCAAACCCATTGCTGTCAAGTCGATTCTGACTCATAGCAACCCTACAGGACAAAGTAGAATTGCCCCATAGGGCTTCCAAGGAGTGACTGGTAGATTTGAACTGTTGAGCTCTTGGTTAGCAGCCCAGCTCTTAACCACTGTGCCGCCAGGGCTCCAACAACAACAACCAAAGAAATATTAAATTCCACACATCATTCAAATTCTACCATATAATGCAGACAGCCAATGTCTATACATAAAAATTTCAAATAGAAATACCAGTAAGAAGGGACGCTCACCTTGGCATTATTCTCGAAGATGGATCCAGGTAGTTTGTCATAATGGAGATGAGTTGCCAGAATCCTTGGTGATGAAAACTGTTTCATTCTCTTAAAAATACACACAGTAAGGTGAAAGTATATATACCATATTTTTACGCAAATAACGAGTGCCTTCTATGTTCCTTTGCCAACCGTGCTCTCCCCCCACAAAGTATTTTCATAAGTGCCACTATGCTAAGTTTTTTACATGATGCTGTAAAAAAAACAGCATAGTGTGCTTACAAAAATACCTCAAGGGGCTGGGCATGGTTGGCAAACAAACATAGAAGATGCCCATTATTTATGTAAAAATATGCTAGATATAAACCAGTTGCCATCGAGTGGACTCCAGCTCAAGGCTACCTCATGTGTGTCAGACCAGAACTGTGCTGCATAGGGTTTTCAACGGCTGTGATCTTTTGGAAGCAGGTCTCCAGCCTTTCTTCTAATCTGCTTCTGGGTGGACTTGAACTTCCAACCTTTTGGTTGGCAGTAAAGCACGTTAACCTTTTCCACCACCCAGGGACTCCCTATACATAGATACAGATATACAGATACATAGAATTGCTCTTTAGCTTGGTATCTGAATAGCAGTTTCAAACTTTGTTTTCTCCTTCTCCAATTTTTCTTCACTTATACTTTATATTATAGGGATGAAGAATGAAGAATCATGAATAAATAATTAAAATCATTCTCTTGAACTTCTTTGTTGGATCCTGCTTACCCAATCTTTATTGTCATTTTTTGAACAATGTGCTTTTCCCCATAATCATACCAAACATATTTTGTCTCAGACAGCTCATAATCTGCAGTCCATGCTTTCAGTTAATTTGCATCTCTTCTATATTCAATGTCTTTAACAGAAATAGTTGTCTTCCCATAAACCCAAACCCAGTGCCGTCGAATCGATTCCGACTCATAGCGATCCTATAGGACAGAGTAGAACTGCACTGTAGTTTCCAAGGAGCACCTGGCAGATTTGAACTGCAAACCCTTTGGTTAGCAGCTGTAGCACTTAGCCACTACGCCACCAAGGTTTCCTGTCTTTCCATAGTGCCTACGAATTCATTTTTTTTTTAACCAGTGGAACCTGGAAGTCCAGAGAATCTGAGAAATATTTTAGGACAGAAATTCTCATCAGCATAAAGACTCGGTGATTGATTCTGTTTTGTTAAACTATTTCTACTGATAATTTAAAAAGTGGAATTATTTATTTAATTCACCAGGATGAGGGTTTTACTTAAAATCAGACTTTCAGTACATGCTATGAAAGGGGCCAAGGCTTCAAGTTTTCAGCTCCACCTTTGTGGAGATCAATGCTTGACCACTTGGCTACAATGTATGTATTCACCACAAGTGATAAAATGATACTTAGACATTTATAGCTGATCGTTCTGTAAAATCTTAGTGGAGATCCCAACTCAAGCAAAGGGACAAAAAAGTAGATTTTAAAAATAAAAAACAATTTAAATCAATGATATGGGTCCCAATGGTGATTAGTAGTAATAATATCTGAGTTATATCAAAGTGCGATTTTTAGTTTTTGAAGCACTTTTGCATCCATTCACAACAATCCTCTCAGGTAGATACTATAACCCTCATTTTAGAGATTAGGAAACCGATTTTGAGGTTTTAAGCATGTTGTCCAAAATCACACAGGTGGTAATTTTCAGATTAAGTTTTAGAATGCTCTTTCCACTAAACTTCACTGCCAAAAATCACATAAGGACATATGAGAAGTGGTAAAGTTCTTGAAAGAATTAGAAAACTATTCGCTGGATTAACTGAAGTTAACTGTAACAAAACTTGTTAAACATAAAATACTAGCTTGTGAAAATGGATGATACAGCCACACTGTAATCAACGCAAAGGCTGTTTTTGTTGTTTGTTGTTGTCAAGTCGATTCCAACTCATGGTGACGCCACGTGTGCTGAGTAGAACTGCTTCATAGGGTTTTCAAGGCCGTGACCTTTCAGAAGCAGACCGCCAGATCTGTCTTCTGAGGTGCCTCTGGGTGGGTTTGAACTGCCAACCTTTTGATTAGTAGTTGAACAAGGTATATCTTGTTTAAGGAAATATATGCATTCTAGAAAATTTTTCTGTAAAGTGACTAACTGTTAAGCAAATCACATCTTCTCACTGATTTCCTTTTAAAATAAAAGGCACGTTGCAAGTATCTTTTCTCCTAGATAGAATGAAATTACACTTATATTTTTTTAAAAAAGTCTTTAAAAATAATATCTGAACAAAAAAATTTCTGAAAATTATGGACATCAAACAAACCAAAAAAACTCACTATACTGTTCTGAGTTAAAACATTTTTCAGAAACCCTGGAGCTAGAATCTTTTCCTTCATTCAACTTGCGCTACTATTAATGTTAATTTGATGCCTTAAAAATCATCTGGACCTTTTTGCTAAACCTGGGAATTTCTTTAACAGGAAGGACAACTTTTAATTTCATAATTAGAGCTAAGACTAAGAATGCAAGGACCTGGAGACAGAAGCAATGCCTCGTCTTACATTCCTACTAAGGCATTCGGTGAAGCAGACAGAACCCCGGGCGTGAACAGGAATAGCAGGCTTTCTGTGAGGAGAAAGGAGAGGCCCCATGAGTACTGGGTGCTGAAGTGCAGGGCTGAGTACTGGCATGTGAAAATCCTGATTAGGAATAAAAGCCCTTCTCAGTGTCAGGAAGTTCCCGCTCATGTTCCAAAGTGTTGTTTCAAATCAGTTGTTTGGAAATTCAAATCAACATCCCCGTGCAAGCCAGTCTACCAAACTCTATTTCAATCATAACAGAAACCTGTTTATTTCAATAATAGGTAAAAACACAATCACATACAATAGTAACAGCTGCATTGGTAAGGTGAGAATGACCTATGACCCACTATGTAAGATGTTTTTAAAAGGGAAATTGGAAAGCTGGACAAATGTCAGCATCATTTTAAATGTAATGTTAAACACTCTCTTTACGGAAAAGGTTATGCAATGGCCTTGATAAAACCAAGGCCAAACCCATTGCCGTCGAGTCGATTCCGTCTCATATAGACCCTAAAGGACAGAGTAGAACTGCCCCATAGAGTTTCCAAGGAGCGCCTGGCAGATTTGAACTGCAGACGTCTTGGTTAGCAGCTGTAGCACTTAACCACTACACCACCAGGGTTTCCATGGCCTTGATAGGAGAAGTTAATAGGACTTTCTTTGGTCCATCCATTTCTTAAAGCTTGTTCACTTATTCTCCCCACATCCCTGAGCCAGACTTGACTGAGCCTCCATTTGGTGATTCAGTACAGCTGACCCTCCCAGGCCTGGAACCTAGAGGCTCAACATAGCTGCTGTCCCCTCTGATGCCTCCTGAGTTTCCTTTGCTGCCAACCACATCCAGGATTTGGCAGTTCTCTCCCCACCCCAGCCCCTGAGTCCCTGGACACCTCAGGTACGATGCATTTTTTTGCTACAGGAGTCCTGGTAGTGAGACCTATTGTGTATGTTACTGAAAATGGTTTCCTTGGATTCAGCTTTCCCTTTCCAACTGCATTTCTGGCATTTCTAGAGGGCGCTGGTCCTCCTCACCCTTGTTCTGTCCAAGCTTTAAAGCCCTGAGGCCGACCCTTCCCCCCACCCCTTTCCTGCCTTCCCTGGGGCAGGGAGCAGAACGTTAAGTCTCACACCAAAGTCACGCCCTTCACACACATCAGTGACTTTGCTCTCTCAGCTACTCCTTGATCCTTTCCAGCCTCTCTCCTTTCTCTCTCTCTCTCACACACACACAACACAACGAGAGTCATAACTGAGACAAGGAAATCAAAAGTAATACCTTATTAGGAAAAGATTGGAGACTGCTGACATAAAAAAAGTAAGGTCAAAATGTTCTAGGCCTTAGAGTAACCCCCTGCTAGAATCCTACCCATGTCTATGTCTTCAGAGATAAAACTTCTTCTGGTTTTAGTTCATTTCCTGGGGTTTCCCAGTTTACTCTACACATACCCTCCTGAGCCCGCCACACACACTTTTTAAAGCAGACTGTAGAGTGTAGTGGCTAAGAGCTCAAACTTTTAAGTCAGAAAACTTGGCTTCAGTGTGGTTGGGCGTCACTGTTCATGGAGGTCCCACAGGCACAGGCCCTCACTTCCTTGCCTTCCTCACCTCAGTCTTTTGAAATTTGTATTCTGTGTACACATTATCTGGTCAGACAATAAATAACAGTTTTAAAAGAAGGAAAAAAAAAAAGAAGAAGAAAACTTGGGTTCAAATTTTGGTTCTGCTATTTTTAGCACAGAAACCCTGGTGGCTTAGTGGTTAAGTGCTATGGCTGCTAACCAAGAGGCTGGCAATTCCAATTTGCCAGACGCTCCTTGGAAACTCTACGAGGCAGTTCTACTCTGTCCTATAGGGTCGCTATGAGTGGGAATCCACTTGAGGGCAGTGGGTTTGGTTTGGTTTTATTTTTAGCACAGTTAAGTGCTTGACTACTAACTAAAAGTTTGGTGGTTCAAATCCACCCAGAGGTGCTTCGGAAGAAAAGCCTAGTAATCTGCTTCCAAAATGTCACAGTCCTGAAAACTTTATGAAGTTCAGTTCTACTCTGCACATATGGAGTCACCATGAGTCAGAATTGACTTAGCAGGGACTGTTTTTTTTTTTTTTAAACTTGAGCAAGTCACTTACCTTTTATGCTTTGTAAAATGGGGATGAGCTTATTCTGAGGTAAAAGATAATCCTTGAAAAGAGCTAAGAATATGGTAAACACATAATAAATTATAATAATTATTATTTAATTATTAGTATTGTGTTTTCTAAACTTAAAACTAAAGAGCTGCCAAAATGGAAGAACTCTTTCTATGACACCTTGCTGCTTTGTACTGACCTGATATTTTTCTGGGTCTCCACATTCAAGAACTGGGAATTCTGGATAGTTATACTTAATTTTTGAAACAGCAAATATTAATTCACTAACAATATGGAGAAGCCAATTTGAACCTATAAGAAAAATCAGAGAATAAAAGTGACTCATTAAAGAGTCTTAGTATAACAAAAACATGTAACTTCAGCATATGCGCCATAAAATTAAAACCTGCAATCATTTCTTGAGGTGTACAAATGATTCCTCTGGGTTTGAAATAACCTGGGCTGGCGGGGGGAGGGGGGTGGTACATAGATTTTTGTGGAAATGACATTTACTTACGTTATTGTACAATTCAACTAATTTTATTTCTCAGATTTCTCCTTAACAAGCGACAACACTTCTTTTGGAATTTAAAATATATTCTTTATAAAACAATGTCATGCTCTATAAATTATCATGTTATCAATTATTTCACCTTAAATTAATGAATATTTCCTGCAGAAACAGGTGCTTTGGATTTTATAAAAACCCAGCATCACTGAAGAGGAAGAAAAATATTAAATGAGGTTGACTTTAATAAACAGAGATGAAATAACAGTTGAAATAAAAAAATAGATTATATAAAAACAGGATAATTTAGATTCTTAATTCCTTATCTCCCATTGATGAAAGACCTTTGTAAACCTGCTTGGAGAAACTGGAGGATTTGCATCCTGAAAAATAATCTCTAACATGGAAATTATCATATAAATTACAAAAGTGGCAAAGCTTTTGCTTTCAGTCAAAAACCAAGACGATAATCTCTACTATGATCGGTGCTCCGTGGCAACTGGACTTTCCACATCATGCCTCTGCATTCTAGCCCCCCCATCCATCTCCTTCCACCTGCTATCATACCTTTTTTTCACACAGATTTCTCCCCTCAGATATTGGGGCTTTTAAATCCAGCAGTTCTATTGATTGACTTGACGGCGTCCTCACTGATACAGTGAGCATCCGGCAGCTTTACACAAAGATGAACTGACCTCCTCCCATCTTTGTCTTGTACCCTCCCCAGCCTACTCCCTATGCAGAAGTGCCCTTGTAGAAAATGATATATTATTTACCACACTTTGGATAAGATGCTAGCACTATGTCATCGCTCCTGGCTTCAAAGGTATCCAAGGCTTGGAAAGTTTCTGAGGTGCACATGGTGACTGGGTAAGGAATCCCCTGATGGGTAAAAAGTAAGCGAGAAAGTGCCATTTCTTTTGATTTTTCCAAAGCTTCATCAATGTAGTCAATAAATTTAGAGTTATCAGCCATGTTGTCTGCCTGCTAACCAAACTGCTCTGTGGCTGTTCAGGGTAGTAATTACTTATAAAGGAGCTCCTCAGAGAGTGGAATAAAGGGCTCCTCCCATTCACATGAGAATGAAATAATTTAATTCTCATCCACTACCTAATCCCCCCCCCCCTTTTGCATAGCCTTCTCTGTCAAAAGAAAGACAAACCACAGGTGCAAAACAGGCTGAAGATCAGTGAGTATTAACCAAAGGGCTGATTATATTACCATTTTCGGCAACTATCCCAGTGAAAGTAAGAATGCAATCTCTTAAGAGAAAATAAATTATAAGATATTTAATTGAATGAGGCATAGAATTTTCCTATTAGCAAAAATCAATTCACTGAATGAAACCATAGCATTCTCCGTGACTCCAAAACAAACCATTCCACGGTTGATAGCTTTGCACATATATCCTACGTTGCATGACAAGGAAGCAATGGGATTGTGAGGTAATGTACCAGGATGGAAAAGAGCTTGGGATCTTGAGCACCAGGTGTGGATCTGTCATTTATTGGCTCACTAGATTTAGAAGTTGGAAGATCTGAGTTTGAATCTTGGCTCTACCACTTACTAGCTGTATTATTCTGAGGTAATTAACATACATCCAAAGGTCTATGGAAGATGAGAATGATGGTAGCTGCTCTTCTTTACCTCTTTAATGATGGAGTTGTTGCGTGGCTCACAGAAGACACTGCTTTGTAAGAGGAGCACACTATGCCATGGTGTCTCCAGGCCTCTGAGTTCAGTTTCTTGCTGGTCAAGGTCCTCCAGAGTGAGATGCTCACTCTCTGTGGCAGAGTCTTTCCCCAGTAGTCACTCTTCCCATTTTCACTTGAGTAAATTGGGCTACAATTCCCCGCCTTCCTTGCAGCTTGGTGTTGCCCTGTGGCTGGTGGAAGGTGAGTGGAAGTGATGTGTGCAACTTCTAGGTCATGTCTTGGAGGACAGCATGGTGTTGGTAAGCCAGGCTTGTTGATCTGCAAGAAAACAGCCTTCCAGAAGACCAATGAGATAGAGAAAACCTGGATCACTGGACAACACTGAAACAGAGCCACCCTCCCACAACCCATCCTGTATAACAAACCTCCTTCTGGACTGTATGTAAAAGAGCAACAATTGTCTATCTTCTTTGACCCACTGAATTTTGGCGGTCTTTTTGTTATAGCAGTTTAGCTTATAACCTAATTAATATATTTCCTAGGTCAAAATTTATTCTATTTGGTCTCTTCTCAACTATAGGGTCCCTATGAGTTGGAATCGACTTGACGGCCGTGGGTTTGTTTTTATTTTTTTAATGTCAAATTTACATAAACACATACTTTACTTTTCTTCTTCTACCTCTCTCATTCTTTTCTCCACATCACTCTCCTTACCCTTCTTCTATTTTTTCCTCTAACCCTAGGGACATAACTTTTTTTTTTTTTTTACTGTATTTACCTTTCTCTAAACTAGTGCTAACCAGATAAGACATTAATCCCTAGTTATGCATAGTGCTACAGTCATTCAGGTATCGTTTAACATCATAGCTAACATTATTGAGCATTTGTATGTACTCAATACCCTGCCAGGCTGCTAAAATCAGTGGATGATTTAATGTAATTTCATAACAACCTTATGAAATCGGTGCTACTATTATTGCTGTTTTACAGGTAGGTTAATTATGACTTAAAGAGGATAAGTGATTTCTCAAGGTCCCAGAGACAACTTTTAGGGGGTTAGGATATAGGCAGTAGAACTGAGTCCCCAGGCAAAATGACAATCACAGTGAGAACTGTTTACCTGTCAGAGGTTACAGGTTTAGTTGTTAGTGGGAGTGCATTTGGCCTTGACAAAGATTGTTCTTTGATATTTCTGTATCTGTCATGAGAAACAGAAGGCTATGGAACTTTTCACTGGAAAAAAATATTACCTTCTGAGAGAAGATATTTTTATGACCACAAGGAAAAAATTTCCTGGGTTCTAGAACACTTTATTTAATAACAGCATTTTCAAATAAACACCACATTAAATGTACACATCGATTGTAAGATGCATCTCAATTTCAATGTGGAGAAAAGTTTATATGTCAACAGAAAGTATCTTTCTGAGGCAGGTAATGGATGTGAGAGAACAGCTTTCTTTTAATCTCCATTTTACAGAGGGGAAAGAACTGACCAGAAATGGTTTAATTCCTTGTTAGGAATAGGTGTCTGAGTTTGGTTGTATTTGTGATAATTTATTTTAAAAAACATCAAAATCCAACGGTGTATTAAAAGGATTATACACCATAACCAGTGAGATTTATCCCAGGAATGCAAAGGGGGTTTAATACAAGAAAATCAATCGATGTAATTACCACTCGTTGTCGAGGTGACTCTGACTCATGACAACCCCATGTGTGTCAGACTAGGACTGTGCTCCATAGGATTTTTCAATGGCTGATTTTTTGGAAGTAGATGACCAGGTCTTTCTTCCAAGATGGGTGGACTTGAACCTCCAATCTTTTGGTTAGCAGTTGAGTATGTTAACCCTCTACACCACCCGTGTAATACACCAGTAAAATGGTAGTAGTAGTAGTGCCAGAACTTATCTATATTCCTTGGGGATAAGAACCAAGATCAGCCCAAAGTTGATTCCTATGAGGTCAAAGTTAGACATAACTCTGTTCTCCAACTTCTTTACCAATTCTGACACCAGCTGTCCCTCCGACAGCACTTTCTACTTCTCTTTTGGGCTCAATAATCCATTGCAATGGCCACATAGAACTCACAGACCATACTTACAGTTAAGTGACTTATTAAAGAAGTAATGGTACAACTTGGGATCAAGATGAACAGGCCACAACTTGGGATCAGGGTCAGGAAGCATGTAGGCAAAGTCTGGAAGACTCCCCCAAAGTGGAGAGCACATCCTTCTCTTCTTCACTGCAAGATGCCTCTCTCAGCTCCTTTCGGCTGTGCAAGCAAGTAGGACCTTTCTCTGTTGAGCATGCCTTCTCTCAGCCTCAGCCATGCAGACCTCCTCTCATACCCCTAGAGATAGTCTCCTTTCAGACACCTCAGGACAGGTCTCCTTTTAGCAGTACAGGCTTCTCTGCCATCAGCCTCTCCATTGCTAACTGATCCAGCTCATAGCCAGTGTAGCAGTTTTGTTTAGCTCTCTTAGCTGCATTCCTAGCAGTAGTTTTCTGCCATCACCTCTCACTCTGCCACAGAGCCCCTTGCAGGCCTGCTGCGACCAGCTCTGCTGTAAGACCCCTTTCGGGCCTCTTACTGTCTTCAGTGTTACAGCCCTTGACTCATGTGTTATAGACTGAATTACGGCCCCCCCCCCAAATGTGTGTCAACTTGGCTAGGCCATGATTCCCAGTACTGTGTGGTTGTCCACCATTTTGTGATCTGATGTGATCATCCTACGTGTTATAAATCCTACCTCTATGATGTTAATAAGGCAGGATTAGAGGCAGTTACGTTAATGAAGCAGGACTCAATCTACAGAATTAGGTTGTATCTTGAGTCAATCTCTTTTGAGATATAAAAGCGAATGGAGCAGAGAGGAGAGGGACCTTCTAAACCAAAAAAGAAGAGCCAGGAGAGGAGTGCCTCCTTTGGATCTGGGGTTCCCGCATCAAGAATCTTGTAGACCAAGGAAAGATTCATGACAAGGACCATCCTCCAGAGCTGACCAAGAAAGCAAGCCTTCCCCTGGAGCTGGCACCCTGAATTAGCACTTCTAGCCTCCTAAACCGTGAGAGAACAAATTTCTGTTTGTTAAAGCCATCCACTTGTGGTATTTTTGTTATAGCAGCACTGTTATAACTAAGACACCATGTTACAGCTCTTTTAGGATGTTCCTCACCTCTCTCTGCTTCTTCTCTCTTCTTCCCTCTTTTGCCTTTTTCTCCTTTTTGCTTCTTTCATCCTTCTCTTCCTGTCTGCCAACGTCTGTGGGGTTGGCCACGTATATAAACAAATTCCTGATCAATTTTA
Organism: Elephas maximus indicus; assembly: GCF_024166365.1. Taxonomy (NCBI): domain Eukaryota; kingdom Metazoa; phylum Chordata; class Mammalia; order Proboscidea; family Elephantidae; genus Elephas; species Elephas maximus. The sequence goes on along the minus strand of NC_064844.1, from coordinate 27,112,287 downwards.
AGGAATAGTCCTCCCACCAGGGCCATGAACTGACCAATCTCTTGGTAGGCCACAGTTATGTCATTTGCATAGTAGGCTATCATCACTTCATTTGCTTAAGTATATTGACCAATCACTGCAAGCTTCATAAAACAGACGAATCACAGGGCAGGCTGCAGCCCGGGGCCAGACAAAAAGTATCAAACCATCAAGTTGTTTACAGCTTACCCAGGAAATGTCAATCAACCTGCGCAAAAGTAACAAACCCTCTGGGGTAGAAAACTAGGGCAAAGGTAACTCCTAAGGGTTTAGGGGGAAAATCTCTCAAGCTGTGTCTTTAAAGAACCAAGGCAAAAGATCATGTAAAGGAACTTATTTCACCACATTAATAAAACATAGGGAAACATGATTATCTCAATTGATGCAGAAACGGCATTTGACAAAATCCAATCCCCTTTTATGATAAAAGCACTCAAACTACTAATAAAAGGGAAATTGCTCAACATGATAAAGGGCATTTATAGAAAATAATAGCTAGAAAGTGGAAACAACCAAAGTGTCCATCAACAGGTGAATGGATAATCAAACATAGTATATCCATACAAAGGGATATTATTCAGCTGTAGAGAGAAATTATGTTCTGATATATGCTATAATATGGAGGAAGTTAGACACAAAAGGACAAATATTGTATGATTTCACTTAGAGGTAGGCAAATGCATAAAGACAAATTTTATTAGTGGCTGTCTGGGGCTGGGAGGAGGCAGAAATGGGAATTATTCTTAAAGGTACTGAGTTTCTATTTAAGGTGATAGAAAACATTTGGAAATGAATTGTGATGATTCCACAACACGGTGAATTTAATTAATGCCACTGAGTTGTACATTTAAAAATGGTTAAAATGGAAAATGTTATAAATATTTTACCACAAAAAAGAAAAAAAAAATCAGTTGGTGGAAAGATAAAAATTAAAAATATCTGAGTACCTTATTGTTTTTGTATTTCCATATACCACTCCCGGTTGGAGATCTTATTACCTTACATGATAATGGAATGATAGTCACTGCAGTCGTAAAGGTATATTTAACAATCTCCCTCCCCTGAAAACAAGAAAAGAGGCCTTTAGGGATTGTCCCCTACGTTAGAAAGAGTCTTTGTTCCGCTCAGGTAAGACATTAATTCAAATGTTGTTGTTTGCTTGCTTTTTGGTGAGTAAAAAATTAAAAACCACTGTGTGCTTGATCCTGTTTTGATACTAATGCCTGTAATTATAGGAGGATTAGGGGGAGGTTTGGGATCGGTAACACCAGATATGATTCTTGTTAGGCTCTGAAGGATTAGATCAATCAGCTTTTAGAGCTCTACATACTCAACTCTTTATTGCCCGGCATGATGGCGGGAAACAGTAGCATGCATAATTGCAAATAACCCATATCGTATGATGTATTTGTACTGCCCTGCCTCTGAATGCAGATGAGCCTCATGTATTGTGTGTCCCGGCTTCTCCTTCTGCTCCTTGTGTCCTACCGCACGTCAGGGAGAAAACCAGGGCACCTCTCAGACTGCATGGGCCGTGGCCTGCTCATGCCCAGGGAATCAGTGGCACTGGAGGCTGATTCAAAGGCTCTTTCCTTGAAATTAAAGAGCTTTTTCCCTCTTATCTTCTTTTTTAAAAAGATGTTTTTTAGGCTACAGACTTATAGTTCTTAGTTGCCATTGAATCTGACTTACACCGAAGGAGAGAGAGAGAGTGAGAGAAAACATGACCAAAAAAAAAAAAAAAAAAAAGTCTAGGGCGGTTGAGATCAAGTTGGACAGAGTAGAGCAGTAAAGTCACCTATGGCTGAACTGTGTGTATTGACACACAGGCTGTGCAACTCAGTCTATACGACTTTACTGCTTTACTATGTCCAACTTGATTTCAACCACCCTGGACTTTTTTTTTTTTTTGTCATCTGTTTTCTCTCTCTCTCTCCCTTGGTGTAAATCAAGTAAATTGGCCCCTCTTGTACTATCTTCACGCTCCTGGTGGCGCAGTAGTTAAGCATTTGGCTGCTAACCAAAAGGCTGGCAGTTCGAATCCACCAGTCGACTCTTGAAAACCCTATAGAGCAACAGGATTGGTTTGGTACTATCTTCATCTCTGTGTAGGGGGTGCCTCTTCATGATTATACTGAGTGTTTTTTCTTCTTTGGTATTTGAAGTGCTACTTCCCAGTGTAGTTCAGGATTGAAATTTACCTTGGAATTCTTCATGTAGGCAGAGGTGTGTATAACCTGTCTGCATTTTTGGAATTTACAGAAACCTGGCCAACCCCTTCCGAAGTTGAACGCTAGGAAGCCAGGGCTGGAGTCCATGAGATAGTGGGTGCTGGAAATATTCGGGATTCAGGATGCTTTACTTGGTAACACTTTGCCCCCCAGACTGAGGGTGATGGAGAACTGCTCCACTCAGAGCCCAGGAGGCCACCAGAACAGGGGTCCTTTCAGTCCCTCCTCCTCCACTGCCCCTGCTTGAGGAATATGCCCCTAGCAACTGCAGCCTTCCACTACTCTGTGTCCTGTGGCCTTCTGCAGGAAGGCTTGGCTATCACCATGATTCTGGGCCCTTCCTGTCCAGTAAGGTACCCTGTGGTACTAGCAATGATGGGTCATTACAGGTTAATCTTTACTGAGTTGTGACAGGCAATTAAAAGAGCTAATCACCAACTTCATATGGAAGAGAAAGAGGCCCCAGATAAGTAAAGCATTACTGAAAAAGAAGAACAAAGTGGGAGGCCTCACTCTACCTGATTTTAGAATCTATTATACCGTCACAGTAGTCAAAACAGCCTGGTACTTGTACCACAACAGATACATAGACCAATGGAACAGAACTGAGAATCCAGACATAAACCCATCCACATATGAGCAGTTGATGTTTGACAAAGGCCCAAAATCAGTTAAATGGGGGAAAAGACAGTCTTTTTAACAAATGATGCTGGCATAATTGGTTATCCATCTGCAAAAAAAGGAAACAAGACCCATACCTGACACTATGCACAAAAATGAACTCAAAATGAATCAAAGACCTAAATATAAAATCTAAAATGATAAAGATCATGGAAGAAAAAATAGGGACCATGTTAGGAGCCCTAATACATGGCATAAACAGTATACAAAACATTACTAACAATGCAAAAGAGAAACTAGATAACTGGGAGCTCCTAAAAATCAAACACCTACGCTCATCCAAAGACTTCACCAAAAGAGTAAAAAGATTACCTGAACCAAAAAAAGAAACCCACTGCCGTCAAGTCAATTCTGACTCATAGTGACCCTATAGGACAGAGTAGAACTGCCCCGTAGAGTTTCCAAGGAGCACCTGGCAGATTTGAACTGCTAACGTTTTGGTTAGCAGCCGTAGCACTTAACCACTACACCATGAGGGTTTCCAAAAAAAAAGATCACCTACACACTGGGAAAAAGTTTTTAGCTATGACATTTCTGATCAGTGCCTGATCTCTAAAATCTACACGATACTGCAAAAACTCAACTACAAAAAGACAAACAACCCAATTAAAAAATGGGCAAAAGTTATGAACAGACACTTCACTAAAGAAGACATTCAGGTAGCTAAGAGATACATGAGGAAATGCTCACGATCATTAGCCATTAAAAATGCAAATCAAAACTACAATGAGATTCCATCTCACTCCAACAGGGCTGGCATTAATTGAAAAAACACAAAATAATAAATGTTGGAGAGGTTGTGGAGAGACTGGAACACTTACACATGGCTGGTGGGAATGTAAAATGGTAGAACCACTTTGGAAATCTGTTTGGTGCTTCCTTAAAAACCTAGAAATAGAACTACCATACGATCCAGCAATCCCACTCCTAGGAATATATCCTAGAGAAATAAGAGTCTTTACACAAACAGATATATGCACACTTATGTTCACTGCAGCACTGTTTATAATAGCAAAAAGATGGAAGCAACCAAGGTGCCCATGGACAGATGAATGGATAAATTATGGTATATTCACACAACGGAATACTATGCATAGATAAAGAACAGCGATGAATCTGTGAAACATTTCATAACATGGAGGAACCTGGAAGGCATTATGCTGAGTGAAATTAGTCAGTTGCAAAAGGACAAATATTGTATAATACCACTATTATAAGAACTTGAGAAACAGTTTAAACGGAGAAGAAAATATTCTTTGATGGTTATAAGACGGGGGAGGGAGGGAGAGAGGGGGTACTCACTAATTAGGTAGTAGATAAGAACCACTTTAAGTGAAGGGAAAGACAACACACAATATAGGAGAGGTCAGCACAACTGGACTAAACCAAAAGCAAAGAAGTTTCCTGAATAAACGGAATGCTCTGAAGGCCAGTGTAGCAGGGGTGGGGGTTTGGGGACCACAGTTTTGTGGGATATCTATTAAGAAAACATTCTGCATCCTATTTTGGAGAGTGGCATCTGGGGTCTTCAACGCTAGCGAGCGACCATCTAAGATGTATCAATTGGTCTCAACCCACCTGGAGCAAAGGAAAATGAAGAACACCAAAGACACAAGGTAATTATGAGCCCAAGTGACAGAAAAGGCCACATAAACCAGAGACTACATTAGCCTGAAACCAGAAGAACTAGATGGTGCCCAGCTACAACCAATGACTGCCCTGACAGGGAACACAACAGAGAACCCCTGAGGAAGCAGGAGAGCAGTGGGATGCAGACCCCAAATTCTTGTAAAAAGACCAGACTTAATGGTCTGACTGAGACTAGAAGGACCCCGGAGGTCATGGCCCTCAGACCTTCTGTTAGCCCAAGGCAGGAACCATTCCCAAAGCCAACTCTTCAGACAGGGATTGGACTGGACAATAGGATAGAAAAAGATGCTGTTGAAGAATGAGCTTCTTGGATCAAGTAGACATATGAGACTATGTTGGCATCTCCTATTTGGAGGGGAGATGAGAGGGCAGAGGGGGTCAGAAGCTGGCGGAATGGACATGAAAAGAGAGAGTGGAGGGAAGGAGTGGGCTGTCTTATTAGGGGGAGAGCAATTAGGAGTATATAGCAAGGTGTATATAAATTTTTGTATGAGAGACTGACTTGATTTGTAAACTTTCCCTTAAAGCACAATAAACATAAAAAAAAGGATCAGCAGTTATTCTACTTTGGAAGCGGCGTATGGGGTCTTAAATGCTAGCAAGCAGCCATCTAAGATGCATCAGTGGGTCTTAGCCCACCTGGAGCAAAGGAGAATGAAGAACTCCAAAGACACAAGGTAATTATGAGCCCAAGAGACAGAAAGGGCCACATAAATCAGAGACTACATCAGCCTGAGACCAGCTACAACCAATGACTGCCCTGACAGGGAACACAACAGAGAACCCCTGAGGAAGCAGGAGAGCAGTGGGATGCAGACCTCAAATTCTTACAAAAATAGCAGACTTAATGATCTGTCTGAGACTAGAAGGACCCTGGAGGACATGGTCCCCAGGCCTTTTGTTAGCCCAAGACAGGAACCATTCCCAAAGCCAACTCTTCAGACAGGAATTGGACTGGACTATAAGATAGAAAATGATACTGGTAAGGAGTGAGCTTCCTGGCTCAAGTAGACACATGAAACTATGCAGGCAGCTCCTGTCTGGAGGGAAGATGAGAAGGCAGAGGGGGACAGAAGCTGACTAAACGGACACAGAAATACAGAGTGGAGAGGAGTGTGCTGTCTTATTAGGGGGAGAGCAACTAGGAGTACACAGCAAGGTGTATATAAATTTTTGTCTGAGAGACTGACTTGACTTATAAACTTTCACTTAAAGCACAATAAAAATTAAAAAAAAAAAGAAAAGAGCTTTATCTTGAGGATCCAGTTTGGGTAGCTGCCCTTCTTCTGGGGTAAACATCAAAGAATAGACAACCTACCTCCTAGATATTTGTTAATGTGGAGATCCCTGCTGCCTCCACACAGGCACCTATGGCCTCCACACAGAACCAGGGGCATTGCAGCTTCTGTCCTTTGGACGTGAGGCAGCAAGGAGAACTTCCTGGCTACTTGCATCCTCTGCCAGGGTTGACACATCAGGAGGATAGGATGGGAACACACAGCCTCCAAAGGACCCTTGGGAGAAAACTGGAAACTTCGAGGAGGATCGATGAGACTTCTGAACTAGGGAGTTTGAACATTTGCATTCCAGAGGTGGGACTAGGGCAGGTTAGTTATCCTTTTCCCTCAGTTAGGCAGAGAGCCCTTAGTCCTGCTACTTGGGAGAATCAGCTCCATTTTGAAAATCTGCCACCAGTTTCTCCCACATGCCCCAACACCCTCTTCCCTCTGCCCCAATTCTTTTGTTATAGGGCAAGGCTTCCCAGCTCAGGACTAAGCCCTACCTAGGTTCTTACCTTTTTCTGACCAAGAATGACCAGGAGAAGCTCAGAGGTTCCACATGAACAAAGGTTTATTAGGGACAGAAAGAAAGTAAAAAGGCTCGTGAGGGAGAGATGGAGAGGGGTTTCCACCTACGCTAGCCTCCAGTGTCTCTGAACGAAGGATTTCTTAGGGCTTACAAAAAGGCATTATCTTTATTCACTAGATGAGTGGAGATTTCCAGGAGGGGGGAGGGATTATGAAAATCAAATGTGCGCACATTTAGAATTCAAGATGGATTTCCTCACAGAGGTTGTAGGAATGAAGATGGAGTCTGTTGTGAGGGCTGCTGGGGTGTCAAACAGGACTTATTCTGGGATGTTGTGCATGTGTGATGTCTCTGGATCCTGGTTTGAGTCCTGGCAGGGGATCCCGGCTCATGATTATATCACGTGGAAGGTCATTTATAGGTTACCTTGATTTTTACTGAGCATGTTCTGCACCTGGTGGGGGACTTGAAAAACAACTCAGGAGGGTTATCAGTAATTTATAGCTGGTCAAGAACGTAGGGATAGGAAATACGGCCCCTTATCTTGTCTAAGCACCTAGTTTGTTAATCACAGGTAGTCCTCAGGTGCTAGCAGTAAAAGTCATATGGTGGTCTGCACTTAGGTTTAGATTCCAAGAATACTGAATCAGAAGCTATTTAATTATAGCCAGTCTGATCTCTTGCATGTCTCACTTTGAATGAATTGATCTGGTACTGGTCTCATTAGACTCTACGGTTTCCTTGCCCTACAGTTTCCCATGTGGCCAAATGTTCCTTACCTCACACACAAAACATGTTTGTGGAATCTACAGTGTGATGCAGGATGTGTAAGAAATGTACATGGAATGTTTACTTAAGTTCTGCACAATACTGGGAAACTTACATCTCAATAAACAAAAACAAAAAAACTAAACCAGCTGCCTTTACATTGATTCCGACTCAAGGTGACCTCATGTATTACAGAACAGAACTGCTCCTTGGGGTTTTTAATGGTTGTACTCTTTTGGAAGTAGATCACCACTTCCTCCTGGCCTCTCTTCCAAGGAGCCTTTGGGTGAATTCGAATTGTCAACCTTTTGGTTAGTAGCTGAGCACTTAACAGTTTGCAGTACCCAGGGTTTCCTCCCACATAAACAATCTCCCCTCCCTTTAATTAGTTTATGTACACTCCGCAGTGGAAACTACTGAATTTCCATGCAATTACCTGTCTTTTTTATGAAAGCTTTTCTTTTTTTCTTTTTTATTCTGAAATATTATCTTTTTATCTTGTTTAGTCACCCTAGTACATTTAACATTGATGACTTGGTGCTTCAAACCCAGCTGTAGCTCAAGGCATGGCATAGTGTCTTTTTTTGTGTGTGGAATAGTGTCTTAAGTGATTATTTTACTTAACAAAATGGTTAATGGAAGGCAAAGGGGTTGCTTTTAATATGGAAAATATTAATCGTGCACGAATCTGTGAATGGGAATGAATCTATAGAGAGAGCTGAAGTCTAGAGTGGAGGGGAAAGAGGAGCCTTCACTAAGTAAGTGATGCCTGACAAGTTTTGAGAAAAATAGAATGTTATAGCAAAAACAGTAACAGACAAAATAAAAAGCAACACGGTGCAGGGGAAGACCTCATGAGAAAAGCTTGAGAAGAAGTTAGGCGTGTGTGTATGATTAATGGAATGGAGGTTCCAGCTAGAGGCAGTTTCTAAAGAGTAGATAGAAGAGTTCAAGAGACTGTACAACGTCCAAAAGTTAACAGCATACCAGAACAGCTGCAAGGGTGTAGAATAATAATTGAGCACAGGCTTTCATCTGGAGTCCCGGGCTAGAACTGGAGTTCTGTATCTCACTAGCTAAGGTAAGGTGAGGTCCTTAAACTGTAAGCCCCTTCACTCTTTGTAAAATGAGATACTCACAGCACCTATTACATATGCTTGTTGTCTCCTTGGAAACTCTACTGGGCAGTTCTACTCTGTCCTATAGGGTCGCTATGAGTCGGAATCGACTGGACGGCAGTGGTTTTTTGCTGTAAGGTTTAAAGGGACTAACGTAGTTTTTTTAACATGTAGCCCATAGTCAGAAGAGCCTTCAACCAGGAGCACAGTAAATGGTAATTATCGTGGGGGCGGGGCCAGCGTAGGGAGGGGCGGGGTTCCGCTGACCTTTGCGCAAGCGCAGACCCTCCCGGTGCGCGCTTCAGGTAAGCCAGCAGCACCTGCCCTAACATGGGGTGCTTGACTTGGGGCTCCCCAGAAGGAGGGGTGGGGCAGGTTTACCTCCACAGTTCTGGGGTCACACGGAAGAGACTCGAGCGTTATTGTCTTAAGCTTGCCGGAGGCGCCGCGGGGCAGCCGAAGTGCTTCCGGGTCGTTCTGAGCGCTTGGCCCGGCCGCCGGGGTTGTGTTGCTCGCGCTGCCCGTGCGCGCTGGCGCAGGCCTGGCGGTGGCGTCTGTGGAGCCCGGGGGCAGGGAAGGGTCGGGGGAAGCACGGGACCACTGCGGGGAGGTGACGGGCACTGGAGAAGCGGGAGAACCGGGGCGGCCGGGAGATGGTGGGAGCGGGGACGGGATCCGGAAGCTGGGGCACCGGAACGGGGGCGACCGCGGGGCCGGGGGCGGAGGGTGTGGGGGGCCCCTTGGGCCAGCCCTTAGCGGCCTTCGCCGGTTGCTTGGCTCTCGACTGTGGGAACCTGAAGAAGCTGGTGATTCCGGGGCTTCGTGCCGGTTCGAACCTCTCTTCTTCAACTTGAGCCTGTCAGAGAAGCGAAGCCCTGCTGGTGCCGTGGTTAAGAGCTCGGCTGCTAACCGAAAGGGTGGCAGCTTGAATACACCAGCTCCCCTTGGAAACCCTATGGGACAGTTCTACTCAGTGCTGTAGGGTCGCTATGAGTCGAAATGGACTCCACCGCGACGGGTTTGATTTGGTTTTGTATCAGAGAACCGCTTAATTTAAAACGTGACCTAAATGCCACCCTTTTCCCAAATCCTGTCTATTCCTTTGGTGAGAAGTCAGAAGCTTCTTCGTTGGTGTACGTCTCCCTTGTCACAGCAAGTTAGTAAGCTTAACTTTGTTGGAAGACAGGAATGTAAAATATAAACTATATATAAAATATATTTTTAATATATATGTAATTATTAGGTAAATTATTATGCAGTGTTGTTTGGACTTTAGTCTCTGAACGCTTAGCATACGTTCCACCTACAAAAAATTTTATTTGATGCCTTAAACTGTGGATTTGTCTACAGGTCGTCTGTTTTGTTTGTACCTGCCCCCCTTGCACATTAAAAATAACTCCAAGGGAGCGCCCTATGCTGAGGATGACTTTTTTCCTGTCAGTGTTGTACAGCATTGTACTAAAGGAGCAAACAGCTCCCTTCCTATCCAGTAACCTACCTCTTGGTCACATCTAAGTTCTTTTTAACTTGCTTTGGTTCATTTCTTTTCTTTCAGGTAAGAATAATAAAGTTTTAATCTTTGGGTCCCCAGGGCGATCACATTTTCAAAACGAGAAAAGAGATTTTTGGGGGAAGGAGGGAACACCTGGTAATGATAGGATAATCCCACGAAAGTAGGGTGTTTAATTACCCCACTCTCAGGCATTGTGAAAAGGAGCCAAAACCGTAGGGCGTAAACACATGACAGTAAGCAGAGCTTGGACTGCACAGCGTTAGGGAATGCACCATCTCTGCACAAAAGACAGGGAACAGTGTGACAGAGCATATACAGGGTATCAAAATCCTGCTGACTGAGGCCTTAGGAAAACAGGGTAAAAATGTAGGTTTACATTTCATATGTTGAGTAACAGTCATATATTCCATTTTCTTAACTTGTTATTTAGCCCTTTCCCCTTGTTTAACTTTAGAGAAAAGAATAAAGACTTAAACCCTTTTCCTTGTTTAGCTTTTACTTTGATAAATCGGAGTAAGAATCAAGATCTAAACAGGCTGTAGTTCTGCCACTTACTGCGTGATGGTGGGCAAGTTATTTAATCTCTGGAGTTCCTTTTCTTTAAGGGTAAAGTGAAAGGATGGACTAGGTCAATTTTTCTCATATGGTCCATGGCCTCTTGTATAAAATTCATCTGGGGAGCCTGCTAAAGGGCAGGTTACTGGGGAGCCAACCCTAGATGTGCTGAGTCAGTCTGGGGGTTGGGGAAGTGGAGAATTGCAGGCTGAGACCCAGGAATATGCATTTTTAACAAGCCTCGAGTGATACAATTAAAGATTTTGAATACTGTAAGAATAGCAGCTCCTTGGAAACAAGAACCAATTAGTATATTGCTCAACTTTGTATCCCCAGCCTTTAGCAAAGTGCCTGGCACATAATTCAATAAATAATATGTAGAATAAGTAAATGAAAAACTCCAGCCACAAAAAAGTATAGTAACCACTTACAGAATAACCTTTCCTTTCTCAGGCGCTTTACAAAAGCTTTTGCATATTGTCAGTGGTTGCTTGTTAGAATCCTGTGAGATAAACTAGGCAGGCATCCTCATGCTCATTTAACGGATGGAAAAAGTGTCTTGACCTAATGGCCTTCACACCAGAGTAGGCACTTGACAATTGTTTGTTACAACGACAGAGTGGATGTTAGAGCTGAAAGGAAGTTTTAAACAATCTGGCTTCATTCCTTCATTTTACAAATGGGGAAATAGACCCAGAAATTTTTTTCCCCACTGAAAGCATAGTGGGTAAAGAGCCTAGGTTCTGGTGTTAAATGGCCTTGGTTGCAGCCTGCCTTTCCCATTTGATAACTATGTGACCTTGGGCAAGTTATTTAACCTCCCTGGCCTCAATTTCCTAATTGTAAATTATCAAACTATATGGGATTATTGGAGGATTAAGTGAGGAATACATGTAAAGCAGTGAAGTATAGTACCTGGTACCTAGAATACATGTAATTAGTTATTATCATAATTTGTCAAGAGTGAGTGGTACATTGAGTTAATGGCAGAGTGGTGGTGGTAAGGCTAATTGACTCAAAAAATGATTAAGTTCAAGTGCTTTCTCTATTACGTTCCACTGAGCAACTTTTTTAAGAATTGGGAAGGATCTGAGATTATGCCCTATTTGCAAGTTAATAAGTTAGCCTGCCAGTTTCCTGGATGCAGGTAGAAGACAGAAGATGATGGGTCTGAGACAAAGGACTTTATTACAGCAACAGCAGTAGCCAGACTGTCAGCAATGCTATCAATGTTCCGAGCTCCAGTTCCCACAGGGTGATGTGAAAAGGGCCAGATGACAGCTGCCCTTTTCATTTCAGGAGAGGAAGCTGGTATTTTTGGAGCCCAAATCTTTTATGATGGACAGTAAGCATGCCTGTCCTTTGCTCTGGAGGAAAGCATTATCTTCCAAGTGTGATTGTCAGCCAACATGTGTCACCACAAAGCTCTAACAACTATGGCTTTATTCTCCTACCTTAAAAAGAAGTGGGCACAGAGTGACTTACACATGGTAGGTAAGGCAGTGCGAGGAAGGACCTGGTCTAGTTCTGTGCTCATTAGATCGTATCTTATTGCCTAATTCAACCAAAAAATGGTTTGACATATCTCCTACCATTCTGTAGTCTTAGATCTGCTTTTAAAACCTTAGTTCCATAAATTGTTTTTTATGATGCTTTCTTGAATTTTATTTCCTCTGTGCTTTATCCAGTTTTGTACCTTTGGTTCCATTGTGCCCTTAGGTATGCTCACTGTATAGACCGAAAAAACAAAAACAAAAAATGTTGCCATTGATTTTGACTCATAGTGACCCTATAGGACAGAGTAGAACTGCTCCATAAGGTTTCCAGGGAGTGGCTGGTGCATTTGAACTGCCAACCGTTTGTTTAGCAGCTGGTTAGCAGCCAAGCTCTTCATCACTGTGCCACCAGGACTCCCCTCACTGTATTAAAAAAAAAAAAACAAAAAAAACTAGGTACGTGGCATGTCTAATACAAGTAAGTCTATACTAATTTCGGGCCCTATTCCTATACAGATAATCATGCAGACTGTGGGAATGAATTGACATTATAGTTATGATGATAAAGACTGAATATACTTGTTCAGGTTTACATGTATCTATTGGTTTAAATTTAGGATGGCCCGTACTATGGAACCACTGGCAAAGAAAATCTTTAAAGGAGTTTTAGCAGCTGAACTTGTGGGTGTTTTTGGAGCCTATTTTTTGTTTCAGAAAATGAACACAAGCCAAGGTAATCATTTCATAATTTCATGTTCTCTAGAGGGGCGTCCAGTTTGCCAGTGCATTTTAAGTGGCATTTTTGCAGAAGTTTTTTCAGATTCGATGTAGTAGACATTTATGGGCACAAGGGTAGGAGTCAGTTATTATACTAGGTAACTTACTTTCCATTAAAAAGAAAAATTAATTCAGGTTTGTAGACTAGGGGAATTGTTTCACACCTTCGTGGATATCGCTAGTGGGGCTGGATACCCTTGGTCTAGCTTAGTTTGGGAGCACAGATGGAAGAAACTCAACCTGCCCATTGCACTTCATTGATTGAGAAAGCAAGAGGTGCCATAGCTATGTTGTCTAAGCAAGCTGTTTTCTCAGGCTAGCAGTTTTTCCTCTCATGTGAGCACTATAAACCCATCCCACACCACTGGCCATCACTGAAGATTTTAATGTTTTGTGGAGAAAAATTTTGTATTAGAGCCCAAATTGGTAAGTTAGGAAGTACTGCATTTTCTTTCCAGAAAGTAGGAAAAAGAGTAGTCCTAGGGTGGTAGCCATCTTCAAAGCTTAGAGAAGGGACCTCCAGTCAAGTTCTCTTTGTGATTGGAACTGTCCATGGAGTGAAATTGGCGAGAGCCTTTTCCTAAAGGTATTTAACTGGAACACTATGAAATGGGACACTGTTGGGTATTCACAAAGTCTATAAGGTTATAAAAGAAAGCATCCAAACAGCATTTAAAAGCCAATTAAAGCTTAGGATCAACTTCAAAAACTGTACGGTGCAGTCTTACTTCAAATTCCCTAACAAGTTAAATGGCTTCCATAAAAACAGTTCATAAAATTACATCATGTATACAGGCCGAAAACTTAAAACGCTGAAATATAAGGCTATGTATCAGGCAAGTGCAGCTTGGATCCTACTGGAAAGGATATAGCTCCTAGATTATCAGAAGGACCTTAAAACAAATTTGAAATCTGTATTATTCCCAGGGTGTAGACACCGAAGCTAGCATTAAATTGTGTCTCTGTTAATATGAATTTCTGATCATGTCTAATTTTAAGGTTTTTTTTTCCTGTCAGATTTCAGACAAACAATGAGCAAGAGATTTCCTTTCATCTTGGAAGGTATGTTTTTCCTTAACTAAAAAGAGACAAAACAACTTTTTCAGGTAACCTATAAATGAACACAGCGAGTCGGAGTCGACTTGATGGCAGTGGATTTTCTTTTGGTTATAAATTAAGTAGTTATTTCTTTAAGATCTTCAACTGATTAAGGGCTAGAAAGAGTATTGTTTTTTATTTTGTGATATGTCAATCAATCTCCAACAGAACTCTTCAGCATCATTTTAGCTTCTGAGACCATGTGGTGAAGAAAGTGCCCATCTGTAGACAGTTACCTAATGGGCTGGATTCTGAGTTCTCCTGTTGGTTAAGATCATAGACTTTGAGATAAATGGCACCTGTTTTTATTTATAGTTTATTACAAATCCATTGAACAATCTGGAGTGTTTGGAGTCAGACTGCAAGATCAAGAAAAATGGCAAAACAGCAAAAATTAGGGGTAAGTAAAATTTTAATTTATAATTAAAAACATTTTCTTTGCTTTTTAGTTTTTTGAGTAGTTCGCAGCCTTTTCTTTCTGAAATTTTTCTTTTTCTTGATTATACTTTTCACATCTCTGTTGTGTAGCCAGTCATCACGTTCAGCCTCCCATTTAAGCTGTTTGAAACCTTTGGAAGAAAGAGAAGGATGAGCCCGATACTGTAGACTACTGGTGGTCCCACAGAACACCTGACTGAATGGGAACTCCTGGCCTGCCATGGCCTGCAGTTTGTTTCCTGCCTACCATACAAATCCACTGTTTGTTGCTCTTCTTCTGTATCGTTACTTATTGTCCCAAATTCATGCTTTACAAGTAAAAGACTATGAAAGGGAACAAGTGTGCAAAAGATTTTTTTCCCCCTAAACACTTAGACTGGTGAAAAAGTAGAAGCCAGTAACTATCAATATCAGAAATAATTAAAATGTCTTTACTTGGCCTACTCATACAATATAACTTTGAAAAGCCGGTAGGTAGTCTAAGTACCTTTTCATCCTACATTCTGCCCAGCTTGGGAGCAAGTTGTAGGTACTAAGAATATTTGCATTTATTCTCCAAGAATATTTACATTTTCAGAAGTTCTAAGTCAAGGCTACTTTAAAACCTCAGTAAAAATTCAAGGTACTTACTTGCATTATCTTTGTTAGCCATGGCATTCATGCCAATGTTATCAAATTTGGATCCCATATTTTCATCTAATAGGTGGCCAAACTAAAAAAAAGAACAACCTTATTAGAAAGCTTATAACAATGTGGAACAGTTAACTTATTAAAGCAGTCCATTAACCTTACCTCTTCAGCAGATACAAACAGGCTGGAGTCATTGAGATTTCTTTTCTTTTTTTGCCTCGGTCCTTAAAAAAAAAAAAAGTATAAGCCTATTGTAAATCAAATGATTTTTGGGAAAATGTACATCTTTAAACATGGTCTTGTTAAAAAATACTTCATTTGGCTTAAAACCCACAATTGTAGTTATCCTCTAGCCCCATTAAATAGCTGACATTTAAGGGACAAATCAAAGTTAGTATGTAGTATTTTTTAAAGTTAATATCCTAATAGAACTGTTCAGATGACAGTAGTGTCTGCTTGCCTTTCAGATTTGGCCACTGATCAAAATTTACCCTCAAAAGAAATATCACAGTATCAGGCAAGATTAAAATCCCAAAGTTTACATGGATGGGTTTGGGCATATTTAAAGCAAAAGGCAAATTCTAACTAAATTGAGAGGTGTCACTCTTTGAACTAACTGAAGAAACTGACTGAAGGTGGTGCTGGTGGTTGTCAGGTGCAGTTGAGTCGGTTCCGACTCACAGCGACCCTGTGCACAGCAGAACGAAACACTGCCTAGTCCTGCACCATCCTTACAATCGTTATGCTTGAGCTCATTGTTGCAGCCACTACGTCAATCCACCTTGTTGAGGGTCTTCCTCTTTTCCGCTGACCCTGTAATCTGCCAAGCATCATGTCCTTCTCCAGGGACTGATCCCTCCTGACAACATGTTCAAAGCATGTAAGATGCAGTCTCGCCACCCTTGCCTCTAAGGAGCGTTCTGGCCGCACTTCTTCCAAGACAGATATGTTCATTCTTTTGGCAGTCCCTGGTATATTCAATATTCTTTGCCAACACTACAATTCAAAGGCGTCAATTCTTCTTTGGTCTTCCTTATTCATTGTCCAGCTTTCACATGCATGTGATGTGATTGAAAATACTATGGCTTAGGTCAGGTGCACCTTGGTTTTCAGGGTGACATCTTTGCTCTTCAACACTTTGAAGAGGTCCTTTGCAGCAGATTTGCCCACTGTAATGCGTCTTTTGATTTCTTGACTGCTGCTTCCATGGCTGTTGATTGTGGATCCAAGTAAGATGAAATCCTAGACAACTTCAGTCTTTTCTCCATTTATCGTGATGTTGCTCATTGGTCCATTTGTGGGGATTTTTGTTTTCTTTATGTTGAGGTGTAATCCATACTGAAGGCTGTGGTCTTTGATCTTCATTAGTAAGTGCTTCAAGTCCTCTTCACTTTCAGCAAGCAAGGTTGTGTCACCTGCGTAACGGAGGTTGTTAATGATTGTTCCTCCAATCCTGATGCCCCGTTCTTCTTCATATAGTCCAGCTTCTCGCATACAAATTAAATAGGTATGGTGAAAGAATACAACCCTGACGCACACCTTTCCTGACTTTAAACCAATCAGTATCCCCTTGTTCTGTCTGAACAACTGCCTCTTGATCTGTGTAAAGGTTCCTCATGAGCACAATTAAGTGTTCTGGAATTCCCATTCTTTGCAGTGTTATCCATAGTTATGATCCACACAGCCTAATGCCTTTGCATAGTCAATAAAACACAGGTAAACATCCTTCTGGTATTCTCTGCTTTCAGCCAGGATCCATCTGACATCAGCAATGATATCCCTGGTTCCACATCCTCTTCTGAAACCGGCCTGGAATTTCTGGCAGTTCCCTGTTGACATACTGCTGCAGCCATTTTTGAATGATCTCCAGCAAAATTTTGCTTGCGTGTGATATTAATGATACTGTTCTATAATTTCCACATTCGGTTGGATCACCTTTCTTGGGAATAGGCATAAATATGGATCTCTTCCAGTCAGTTGGCCAGGAAGCTGTCTTCCCTATTTCTTGGGATAGACGAGTGAGCACCTCTAGTGCTGCATCTGTTTGCTGAAACATCTCAATTGATATTCCATCAATTCCTGGAGCCTTGTTTTCTGCCAGTGCCTTCAGAGCAGCTTGGACTTCTTCCTTCAGTACCATTGGTTCCTGATCACATGCCACTTGCTAAAATGGTTGAACATTGACTAATTCTTTTTGGTATAATGACTCTGTGTATTCCTTCCATCTTCTTTTGATGCTTCCTGCGTCATTTAGTGTTTTCCCCATGGAATCCTTCACTATTTCAACTCGAGGCTTGAATTTTTTCTTCAGTTCTTTCAGCTTGAGAAACACCAAGCATGTTCTTCCCTTTTGGTTTTCCATCTCCAGCTCTTTGCACATGTCAGTATAATACTTTGTCTTTTCGAGAGGCCCTTTGAAATCTTCTGTCCAGTTCTTTTACTTCATCAATTCCTCCTTTTGCTTTAGCTGCTCAACGCTCAAGAACAAGTTTCAGAGTTTCCTCCGACATCCATCTTGGTCTTTTCTTTCTTTCCTGTCTTTTCAGTGACCTCATGCTTTCTTCATGGATGATGTCCTTGATGTCATTCCACAACTCATCTGGTCTTCGGTGACTAGTGTTCAATGTGTCAAATCTGTTCTTGAGTTGTTCTCTAAATTCAGGTGGGATATACTGAAGGTCTATTTTGGCTCTCGTGGACCTGCTCTGATTTTCTTCAGTTTCAGCTTGAACTTGCATATGAGCAATTGATGGTCTGTTCCACAGTCGGCCTTGTTCTGACTGATGATATTGAGCTTTCCCATCATCTCTTTCCACAGATGTAGTCAATTTGATTCCTGTGTGTTCCATCTGGCGAGGTCCAGACTCAAAATGACTGAAGGTATGTTATAAATGAAGTTTTGGCTATACCGCTCAAAATAAAGTTGCTTTTTAAAAACAAACAAAAAACTTGCAGCCTTTGGGAATGTAGGTAAAATATGCTTTTATCCATCCTCACTTTTCCTGAAAACAGTATTACTCCAACCGTTTGCATCTTTGTCATCGATGTCTCTGGTACCACTAGAGCTACTTTCTTTCGTTTGCTTAACGTCTTTTTTAAAAACGGCTTTACTGAGAAATGGAACCCTGGTGGTACAGTAGTTAAGAAATTGGCTACTAACCAAAAGGTCAGCAGTTCGAATCCACCATCCATTTCTTGGGGCAGTTCTACCCTGTCCTATGTGGTTGCTATGAATCAGAACTGACTTGATGGCATTGGTTTGGGGTTTGTTTTTTTCTTTTTTTTTTTTGGTTTTACCAAGGAATAAATTACAGGCCACAAAATCCAGCTGATCTGAGTGTATACTGCAGTGGGTTTTAGTAAATTTAGAGTTGTTCGACCATCACTATAATCCAATTTTAGCCCACTTCCATCATGCAAAAAGATCCCCCCATGCCCATTTTTAGTAACATCCCTCCCCCAACCATTGGTCTGCTTTGTTTCTATAGATTTGTATTTCCTGGATATTGATTACACCCACCGTGTTTAACTTAGCACATTTTTGACGTTCATCCATGTTGGAGCATGTATTAACTCATTCTTTTTCATAGCCGAACCACTGTATGGCTATACCACATTGTTTATCTATTTTCCAGCTAATGGATATTTGGGTTGTTTCCCCCTTTTGGTTATTAGGAATAATGCTGCCATGAACAGTGGTTTTTGTGTGGACATACCAGAACCACCTCAGAAATAGTTTCTAGAGCATTTCACCTTAATTTTTATCAAGGTGACATTATGATATTGAAGATCTGTGCCTGCTATTATCAAATATTTAACTTTAAGCAAAAATATCCATTTGCATAGCATTAGGATAGGTTTTTTGGTTTTTATTTATTTTGTAGGTAAGTATCTGTGACCTTACTGAATAAGCACCTAGTATGCTGCTTTTTAAAAGTTTCCTTAAGATTCATTTAACAACAGCATCCAATGTTTGGAAATGTAGCATCATACTCCTAGGATCAATTAATACATCTGTTTGAAATTTCTTTGCCTCCTTTTTTGTTTTAATCAGTTTTGTCAGGTATCTCTTCATCAACATCCAAAGCTGTTAACTGATTAAGGTCTGTGATCCTTTCAGGCTAGTATGTCTTCTGAAAAGAGTACTGCATTATTCAAAATAAGATCCTTAAGAGAGCAACGTGTAACATGACAGGCTCAGTAGGACTTGAGGCTAAGCAATACTTCTTTTCTGAGGGATGATCCTGAGGAAAATTCTGCCTTGTATTTGCGCGTATATTGTTATTAAAATGTGATCTTAACACGCAAAGAAAGACAAAGTCTGGAAAATAATGTGTAATTTAAATATGCCTCAGGTATATCATTTATTAGGGGACACATCTTCACTGTGATACTGCTAGCACTATTTGGCAGAACTAATAAAAATGTACAGGTACAAGTCTGTGAGATATTACCAACATGTAAATTGTTATGACTTTGCAAATCTATTTTCATTCTTTATCAGTATTTACCAGTAAGCAAAAGCTTGAGAGCCATTAGAAGCAAAGCATGATTTAGCAACAACAAAAAAAGGGCAAGACTCCAAATTTATCCACAGAATTAAGGAATGGAGTATTTTTTAGTGCTTCTTAAATTTTTATCCAAAACTTTTTTTCTTTTATTAGCACCTTACAACTGTTAACCTTAAAAGCAAAATCTACCTAAGTATGAGACTATGTGGGCAGCTCCTGCCTGGAGGGGCGATGAGAAGGCAGAGGGGGACAGAAGCTGGCTGAATGGACACAGGAAATACAGGGTAGAGAGAAGCAATGTGCTGTCTCATTAGGGAGAGCAACTAGGAGCACGTAGCAAGGTGTATGTAAGTTTTTGTATGAGACTGACATATTTGTAAACTTTCACTTAGAGCACAATAAAGAAAAAAGATTTGATTAAAAAAAACAAAACAAAAACTCCCTGTGTGTTGTGGCAGCAAAATGGTAGATCTCAAAAAAAGGGAAAAAAAAAGGAAAATGAAGTTAATAAAGGAACATGGATTTTTCAAAGAGTCAAATGTCAAAGAATAAGAGTTTGTTGAGAAAAGGCAAAAAGAAAACAGGTATCTGTGGAAAAATCTAGAGCTTACATATAACTGAACAGTTTCGACATGAATAAAAAAGATCTATGTAAACATGAGAGGAAAGAACTTAGGGAGAGAAAATAACTGAATGTGGCAAATAATAAAAATTTCTTTCCTAAAGAAAAAATTGAATTATACTAACCAATTTAGAAATGTTCAGCTTCCAAACTGATAATGAATATATACTGCCTTTTACACGGCAGTGCTTCTGGTTTAAAAGAGATGAAATGCATTTTCTTACCTTGAAATGACCCAGCAAAGTCAAAATCATCTACACCTTTTCTCTTGTGTCTCTTGGTATTGACTTTGGAACAGTCCTCATCATCAAGTTCTGTTAGCCAAAAAAAGAAATAATTTAAAGATAATTTACTGTACCATCTGGGTTTCACAGTTCCACTAGCACAGGCTCTGAGGATAGAGTGAGGCCAAAGCCTTAATAATTAGTACAGTCCCGTACTTTGTGCAAGTACACAGTTTACATGATAGGTTCAATAGGACCAAATAGTATAAAACTCTTCAAAACAAGAAGAAAAATTCTGCTGTGCTCCGGAAAGTAGGATGTTGGGCAGGTGTATATGTACATGGAGATACACGAAATGACAAAGATTTTAGAGAAAAGTCCAAGAACACAATTTCGGTGCTCTTTGCTGATTTCCACAGTAAGATAAAATGTACACATTCTTACGCTCTAAGGAGATGATGAACATTAACTTCTTAGAACTGCTAATTACTATTCTAACTTTTAAAAAAGGCAATTTATCAACTCAATAAGTACTACACATGGGTAGGCTAATTGGTTTTTTCCATTAAAATTGTAATAAACAGTTTAATTTCCATGAAAACAAGGTGTATAACTGTTTATAACAAGTTATTATGTCCTAGTGACCTTCTCATCAAATATTCCTATTTTTAATTACTTTCCATATTTTGATTTATATAGTATGCACAAATGACCTTGTTTGTTATCACCATTATTAAGAACTTTAAAAGCTACACTAACTTACACTCCTTTTTTGTTTAAGAAAGGCATGGATTTTTCTAATTTGCCCAAAGCCAGCCTACTCCAAATATTCCCTTTTGGAGCCTTGTCTGGGGAACTCAAATCAGACATTGATTTTAAGACACAGAAGATAGATGTGATGTTAGGAAAGTTTACACCACACAAAGAAATGAGGGTGAAAATACTTGCTTTGTAAAAGGGGGAGGCAACTATAATAAAAATGTTGCCTGGGCCCGTTATGGAAATACGGAGGAAGAGGGAAGTTTCCTTGGAGAATCAGGAAAAACAGCATGAATAGCATGTTTGGACTTTCACTTACTTTTTATTTCCTAAAACAACAAGTAACTAAAATAGCACAATAGCCTGAAACTTTGGTAACCACTGCGGTGGATCTGGAATAGACGGGTATTTTTATTGCCAATTTCAAGATGCCATCACACCACCTCCCTTCTTCCCATTACTGAGTGAAAATGGGGAGTGTGGAGCAAAAATAGAATAGTTGCATGATTTTTTTTTTTTAATCTGAGTTATAGAATGTATATTTAAACTTCTATACCAATATTTATTTAACACCTATTATGTTTTAGTGATGTCCTAAGCCCTTTATAGCTATTTAATTAATGTTCATAAATACTTATCAGGTAAATTTAGGGGGATTAGGCAGATATCCCGTATCAGAGAATTATTTGCCAGGCCAAACATTTGTGGTCTTTGCATTTCCTCCACAACCTGCCACCAAGAGAAATTACAATTATTTCTGGAGATAGAATGAAAGAAAAACAAATTGGGATGAGAAAGGAGAGAGAGAGGGTGGGAGAGAAGAGTGAAGAAAGAACAAAGAATCTAGGCCCACTACTGATGGTGGTGGTTGGCAGTTTCCTCTGATTCAGCTCTGGCCCCATGTACAACAGAATGAAACGTTGCCAGGGCCTGTACCATTTTCACGATTGTTGGTATGCTTGAGTTTGTTGTTGTGGCCCCGGTGAATTTTCAGTGCCTTTCAACCTAGGGGGCTCATCTTTGAGCAGTACATTGGACACTATTATATTGTGATCCATAGGTTTTCATTGACCAATTTTCAGAAGTAAATCATTAGGCCTTACTTCCTCTAGTCTATCTTAGTCTGGAAGCTCTGCTGAAACCTGTTCATTATGGGTGACCCTTCTGTTTTTTTTTTTATTATTATGGTGCTTTAGATGAAGATTTACAGAACAAATTAGTTCCTTATTAGACAACTAATACACATTTTTTTGTGACACTGGTTGCCACCCCCACGACATGTCAACCCTCTCCACTTCTCGACCGTGGGTTCCCCATTTCCATTCACCAGATTTCCTGTCTCCTCGAGCCTTCTTGTCTTTGCCCCTGGGCTGGTGTGCCCATTTAGTCTCATATGCATGGTTGAGCTATGTGTATTTTTTTTTTTTTATGGGCCTGTCTAACCTTTGGCTGAAGGGTGAACCGCAGGCTAACTGCTGATGAAAACAAAAAGGCTTAAACTCAAAACTCCTTTGTTTCTTTTAAAAAAATCTTGAGTTCCAACTAGGCAAAAGATCCTCTTTAAATTTCTGGCTGATTTTAATGTTAATTTGAATACAGGGCCATGTTAAAAAAACAAGGCCTTCAACAGAAACATTAGCCTAATGCTGAGGAAAAAAGGAAGACAGAGTTTATTCTATCTTATAGTTTGTTTCTGTCTTATAATTTAAAAATGCCTACCTGGAATACCTTCACTTTCATCATCTAATACATCCATGAATGTTCCTCCATCTTCATCAGTTTCAGCAAACTCTTCATTCATACTTCCTAAAGAAACTTCGTCGTCATCCAGGTTACTGAAGTCATCATCACTGCCTTCTGAATCTTCATCTTCTGGGTTATCCTTAGCTCCTTTTGTTTTCTTTTTCACGTTGCTAAAAACCAAAACAAGACAACAAATGGTAACGTAAAAGAGGGCAGTGTTTCTTAAAGTGTATTTTGGTGACTCCAGGCTACCAGGCTATTAAGACATTTGGTGAGAAAGAGGTACAGACCACAGCCAGCCTTTATTTTTAATATGCTAATATGAATATAAAGGTCCAAAATTAAACTGCTGTATCCACTTCCCCATATTATTTGAATACATTTTCCCCACATATCGCACAGCCCTCTGGTCTAGTGTTCTGAGAGACAACAATTTAGAAAATGTTGAAGAAACCAAGTCAGTCAAGTCAGTTACAGTGACAGTAAGAAGACAAGTATTTTACCCAGCAAAGTCAAGGTCATCCTTTCCGGAGCTGAAACAATTATCATCTTCAAATGTGTCTGCAGGAGAAGAATATACAAATTGTGAGCTAAAGCAAAAATAAGGCTGACGTATAAAATAAATAAAAGACATATATCTGACTCAATTATTATAACACAGTCGTGATTCTACTGTTGATCAAAAGTAAACACCAAAACGTTGTGACTCTCGCTAGCCTTATACTAACGTTTACAAGCCTGAGAACACACTAACCCTAATCAAATCCCTAAACTGACTTCCAGTTAATTTCAGCTTCTTTCTATAGCCCTTTTATAGAAAGACAGTAAATACCAAGTAAAATATTTAGCAACTGCAGTCCTTTTTACTCTATTAGGACTATTTAAGTGCTTATTAAGTTTAGTATTAATATGCAACAATAGTGATATCAAACATACGCCTTTTCACTGCCCATGCTTTTTGTTTTAGTTTATTTTCACTTAAAAATTTTCTAACTCTGTTAGAAAATAGGTGAAAGAGATTACTGTCACCAGTAATATAAAGAGATTAGAAACAGCAAAAATGGATTTATTTTATGAGACTTGACCTTATGAATAGAAACACAGAAATAAAATTTTTTTCTCACATGAACTGTTCAAAGCACAATCATATTTTTCTGGAGCAAATGTGGGCAGATTCCCATATATCATTCAAAATATTTTAATTCTTCATTGTGATCGTCACAGTGTTCTAAGCTACATGAGATTTTTAAATAATTAAGGTCACTTCTACCACTAATGTTCTGCAGTCTGTAAACAAACAGTGACAGATTATTTTATAAATTGAAGAGTCAACAAAAATTACCAATCATCTTTTCAAATTCATCGTCATCCACATCTTCTATACTTTCTTCATCTGCATGCCGTTTTTGTTTCTCTTTAGCAATAGCAACTTTTTTATAATACCTAAAATAAAAAGCATGCAATGTACTGGATAGCTTTATTAAGGGCCTGTTTTACTATTTCCAAAGCAACTACGACCAGTGACACAAACCACAGTTGTAAAAGCTGTTAAGTATAATCAATTGGATATAAAGGACTAAAAACTGTATTGTTTAAAAAAAAAAAAAAAGTCTGGAATTCAACAAAATTTTTAAAATGTTAAGTGTAGAAAATTAAAAAAATTTAAGTTTCTTACAAAACTAGTTCTTCATTAATACATCACAACTCGTCTTAATCAAAATGGCATAGTAAAAGGTTGTAGCTTCCACACTAATGATATAAATATTAGAGCATTATGAAATGTGGCTCTAAATGACCTCGAATTACCATAATTTTCATCAGTCAACCCTACTCTGACATTAGGGTACAGCGAAGCTTAGCTTTGCAGTTGGAGTCACACCCTCAAAATTCTTTACACAGTATGTTTTTAAAAAGCAAACCAAATCACACCAATTAACCAGATGAGATAGCAGCTACTTTACTGCTATAAGGCATTAGTAGTAATACTAGTAGGCTTAGGACTTATTTCTATAGTAGCCCAAAGAATTTTCCTAATTCTTCTCTAAAAAACCAAAAATCTGTTGTCACGGAGTGGATTCCGACTCATAGCGACCCTACAGGACAGAGCAGAACTGCCCCATAGGTTTTCCAAGGAGCGGCTGGTGGACTTGAACTGCCGACCTTTTGGTTAACAGCTGAGCTCTTAACCACTGTGCCACCAGGGCTCCAATTCTGCTCTAAGGACCATGTTTTGAACAAATTACTCATCAGCTGTTCATCACTATATTAAACTAACACAAATTTTAGGTCTGTAAGAAAATTATTACATTAAAAAAAAAGACATTAAAGATTAAGTTCCACAAAGCTAAGATTCATAAAATGAAACTGATGTGCAAAATTATTAAAAAAAGCAAAGCCCCTAACTTTTCGTTTCACT
The DNA here is from genome assembly GCF_024166365.1 of Elephas maximus indicus. NCBI lineage: Eukaryota > Metazoa > Chordata > Mammalia > Proboscidea > Elephantidae > Elephas > Elephas maximus. The sequence continues at coordinate 27,087,230 of NC_064844.1, read as the reverse complement.
TAAGATAGTTTAAGATTAGCAAAATGACTAATTTATAAATTCCCTTCACAGAAACTGATACGGTGACATGTCCTCTAATCTTTCCAAAATATGCTAATGAAGCATTTTAAGGAAACACATTTTAGATTTCAACAGCTCCCCAAATAAAATGATATTAAATTATTACCTGTGGAAAAACACTTCATCTACTGGTATTTGACTTTCTTCTTTTGCAAGGAACTCCTTACTGTTCACTAAGAAAACAAATCAGTTAAAAATGTTACTTTATTCAAGTAATCCTTTTTATGTTATTCAAAATCTTAAGAATAAATACAGAATGCTGAAATTCTACATCTCAGAACATGAGGATGGTGGGGAGAGGCATCCTATAGCGTGAAGGACAACAACTACGTGGGAAAAGCCTATGTGGGGAAGGACCTACCATTTGAAGCAATCCATTAACTACAGTGGTAGCCAGTGGAGTAGCCAGTACACAGCTATCAGTGCAAGTCACACTGACAGAGCAGGGTCTCTCACTGTCCTCCATCTGCATCCTTAATAAAGCCAAACCAAGCCAGCTGCCATTGACTCAATTCCAACTCATGACTCCATGTGTATCAGAACAGAACTGGGCTCCACAGGGTTTTCAATGGTTGATTTGAGAGTAAATCGCCAGGCCTTCCTTCTAAGGTGCCTCTGGGTGGACCTGAACCATCAACCTTTTGGTTAGCAGTGGTGCGCATAACCATTTGTGCCACCCAAGGACTCCATCCTTAATAAAAGGGTTCGCTTAATAATAGCTTTAAGACTTGCCATTTTCATCTCAGAAAAGTGATAATAATGCTTGCCATTCTGGGAATAAACATAGAATTAGCCAGTTTTACCTAATGCTAAGGATAACTAAGAAAAAAAAAAACGGATATTAGTTTTTCCTCTTCAGAATAAAAAAATTTCCAATATCTTGATTAAAGGCAGGCTTCTAATACTAACTCTCTTAACTTTCAGTTAATACAGGCATAGTCCTTTTACCTCTCATAACCTCTGTGAAGTCAGTCAGTTGGAGACTAGATGGTTTATAGAGTCTAGTTTAACCCTAGGAGTCCTGGTGGCACAGTGATTAAGCACGTGACTGCTAACTGGAAGGTCAGCAGTTTGAACCCACCAGCTGCTCTGTGCCAGCTGCTCTCAGGAGACAGATATGGCAGTCTGTTTCTGTAAAGATTTACAGCCCTGGAAACCCTATGGGACAGTTCTACTGTGTCCTATAGGGTCAGTATGAGTTGGAATTGACTTAATGGCAGTGGGACTAGTTTTGGTTTAGTTTAACCCGAAACTCTGAAAAAGGGAAAAAAGGAGTTGGATTCCGGTACACAAAGAAATGTCTATACTGAATAGAAAAACATAATTAGCTCTACAAGATGGATACCACATTCAAATGGCTATAGAAATATGTTAACTAAGTTTAAGATGATGCTCCAAGACAAAACCAATTGTTACAGAATTTTGTTCTGCCAAACCCGTATTAGAGAGCTTAAAAGATGCTGTGAACTGTAAAAGAGAACTGTGTATCGGGGAGAGTGTGGATGAAGCTACAGATGATATAAAAATGTCAAATGTTGATACTTGTTGAAGCTAGGTAACAAGTACAGGGGAGTTCATCATACTATTTTGTTTACTTTGGGTATGTTTGAAATTTTCTGTATTAAAGTTAAAAAAAAAAAAAAAAGCCCATCTAGACATATAATAGACTCAAGAATACACACACATTTTTTAGAACAAAAGATGGACGATAATGTCTCTGCTCCTCGGGTTTTCTTCTGATCAAGTGGAGCAGAGAATAACACAACTTTATGTGTTACTGTCTGCTACAGTCTTTTCAGTTTCAGTTGTCCAAGCTTGATACTTACCAGCAAGACTACGAATATCTTTTATAAACTGTTTCCTTTTTGGCTGCATCACAACACTGTCTGTGTTTTCTGAAATGTAAAATCAACAGTGCTTATATTGTTTGAAAAATGTCAACAATGAAAGTCAAATAATTACATAGAAGCATACCTTTGCCTTTATGTGGCTTTGGATTTCGGTACACAAATCGATCCAAGAATCTCATTAGTGTGAAATCCTGCAGTGGGTCCCCTGAATACTGAATATAACTTCCCTGAAAAGGGGGGATGAGATTTAAGAACTTAAATTATACAGTCATGCAACGTATCACATCCCTTCAGGCAACATCCGACCACATATGTCTGTGGTCCCAACCCCCACAAAGCCTATTATATTAAAAATTCGAGGTACATACAATGGTTCGTAATAACAAATGGGTGCCACTTTTCAACTGGCATCAAAACATTATTATTATTATTGTATTATTATGTTAGTGACTGGAAGTGTTTGTTTTTTATGCATAGAAAGGTACACTATATACTAAGACAAACATCTGACAGACGTTAAATACAAACGGGATCTAACTGTTCCAACTTAAGCACAAATCTGACTTAAAGACAGACTTAGGAATGGAACGCCTTCATAATCTGGGTACTGCCTGAACATACTAAAGTGTTCACACGATGTCCAAAATCACATAACATCCTATTTCACAGAGCTTTTTGTGGATGTTAAGTGACACATGACTGTATATATACATCCAGGTAAGAAAAAGAGAAACAAAACAGGCTTCTGTTATGTTGCAATTAAGGTACAAATAGCAATAAATGACCCTTCAAACACCTTTTTTATGCACATTCTTCACATGAAAACATTACAAATACATACACATACATATTCTGGATGCATTACTGATCTTATGAAGAGAAAAATAACACTAATACTGTAGGTCATCTAACCATTAACCAGGATTCAAATCCTGAAGCGGCAAACAGCATATGAGAAAGAGGACGACAATCTTTGTTCAGGAGAAAAGCCTGCTGCGGTTTTCTAACATCCTGAATTTCCATTCATCTCAGAGGGGGAAGAATTATCTGCTGCTCTGTATTAAACAAGCTACTGCTCCTGTACAAAAGTAGTAAAATGTATCTATAATTTTATTTGGTGACGAAAACACTGTATAGCCAATTATCTAAAAGTAGTTTATTTAGCTTTTCTTATTTATCTTTGCAATATTTAGACTCACCTGAAGGATAGTCTTTGCAAAAAGGGCCACAGAGGGATGAAAATGCTCAGATAGCTAAAAAGAAAAACGCGGACAATGTCGGCATTTCCATCGTCAACTCTTACTACAGTTGTAGATTACTTAAGAAAATCGAAAGAATTAAAACTTACAAAGCAAATATGTCAGAACAATAATTCTCCAATATTCTGGCCTCAGGATTCCTCTATATACTTAATTATTAAGGACTCCAATAGCCAAGATATTTACATTAGAAATTAAAATTGAAAAAATTTGAATATTTAGCATTCATTAGAAATAATCAACCTGTTACATGTTAATATAAATAACGTTTTATGAAAATATATTTTTCAAAACAAAAAATATAACAAGAGTAGTAGTATTTTACAATTTTGCAAATCTCATTAATATCTGGTAGTTGGAGTCTTATTATCTGCTTTTGTATTCCATGTTATTTTGGTTTAAATGCCTGGAAGAAAGTCTGGCTTCACACAGGTATGTAGTTGGAAAAAGAAGGATTCCTTAGCAGCCCTTTAGATAACCGTGGACACCCTTCTGTAACACTACACCAAAACCAGAAGATTCCTTGCGATATGGAATCTGAAAATCTATCAATCGACTTCTGATATTTGTTACTCAAAATGCATTGTTCTGCTTTGAATGGGTCTTTCTTTATCCATGTATGCCTTTTAACATCGAGCACTAGCCATTTAGGAAATACTAATTCGCTGAATCAGTTCTTCAAAATGTAGACACATTTCATTATACAACCAGAATCAGAAACGTCTTTGTAACTATTACGCTGTCAAGTTCAATGTGGTGTATGCAAGGTTTCCAAAATTCTAATCTTGTCTTGAAAACCTGAATTTCACCACTGGCAACAAGTACTATCAGTTGTTTACTTTGAAGCATCAAGCTCACTTCATTCATTTTTGAGAAGATATCTCCCAAATACCCACATCTGAATAACTACAGTTTGTCTGTCAGTCACGCTTCCATGAAAAAAGCCGCTGGCTGAGCCTGCAGCCACTGCCCAAGTGCTTCTCCTTGAGATGACCTTCATACTTAGGTATGCAGAACTGCTGTACGCACACCTGCCGCAGATTCACACACAACATTAAGAAGTACGCTTTAGGGTGGAGACAGTAAAATCAGTAATTCTTCCTGCTTCACTATTCTTAAATAATACTGGTTTATTCACTTATTTTTTAATCAGGAGCATGTGGTGGAAAACACTCTCACAGCTACCAGCGCAGTCTGGTGCCACTGTCTTGATTTGTGCTGAGGTGCTAGCAGTTCTTCTCATCATTTCTTTTATACCATTAGTGCCACTGTCCACACAGTGAAAAGGCAAATTATGTCTTGACATTATTATGAAAATAGTTTTGACCTTGCAGACTCAATGAGGGAGTGTCGGGGATCCCCCCAAGGGTCTGGGCCCACAGCTTGAGAATGGCTGCCTGGGAATATACTTAATTGCTTTTCAAAAGAAATCACAGAAAGATTATTTGAAATATGAGCTCCTCTGATGAACTTAAAAAGTAACTTTCCCAAAAAATTCTATCAGCATGAAATATAATGCCTACTGCATAAAGCCAAATTCACTCATTTTACAGAGCTGTTAGATGTGATTACCTACCTACAAAAGAAAACTCACAGCCATGTACATTTTGGATTTAAGATTTTCTACAAAATGAACACCACGCACAGTATCCTTCCTCAAATGTGGGAATTTAATGTGATGATTTTAATGGTATGAGCTATAAAGCATCACAGCTTTGAAACACATTTTGAAACGGTTCCTTATGACAACTGATGTCTAAAGAACTGGATCAATTTATCATTTATAAGAAAAATGAAAACTTCAAGGTGTTAAAGCCATAAAAAGAAATATACAGCACAAATGAATTAAAAGACATGTGAAATTATTTTACCTTTTTGAGTTCCCAAAGACTTGTACGTTCAGCTCCACAGAACAATGGGTTTCTACTGAATGGATCATATGTATTTAATTGTTTGCCACCTGAGGGAAAAAAAAAGGGATTTTTCAAAATGTTTTATTCCTAGCCCAAGAAGTCATTAAAACCACCACAATTAATGTCACAGGAACACAGAGTTTTCAACATGTTAGCCAGGTATCCTACCTGGATTAAAAACTCTAAGCCCCTTCAAGAATTTATCTATTTCTAGCATTTGTTCTTGAATAAACCAGGCAGCATGTTTATCCCAAGTACTAAAAGCTCCTTTCCAAAGCTGCTCCTTTTTTCAAATAGCCACAAAAAGTGCCTATTTTTGGGTCAATAAGGTCATCAGTGAAAGCAAATCATCTGAAGATAGAAAAGGTCTAAAGTCTTTTGGAGCTTTACAGTGCTCTAAATATGTCTTCATTCTCAGTTCAGACTGTAGGACAACTGATGGATTCTTTTCAAAACTTTCCTGGAGGCTACCAGACTCCTCTTACATTTCACACACAACTCAAGTCTAGAGAGATGAACTAACTTGACCAGAGTGCCACAGTAAGTTTGAAGAAATGTGTCTGGCACCATGTTTCTTGATCCTTAAAGCTAGTGTGTGTGTTTTTACAGCCTCAAATGAAGAAACTGCATTTCTAAGATTCCATTTAGCGCTAACATTCTATTAATAGATTTAATTCACTTCGTATGTATGAGGATGAAAAATCACTTAAAGTGGCTTTCTATAGTCCTAAGAAGTTGTACAGGGTGAATATGATGATCAAACAAAGAGCCAAAAGCTGCACACTATCCACAATACATAACCAAATACTTTTGTTTATACTTTGGTATATATTACATTGGATGTCTTCAATGTCTGAGACCTCTGAAGCTAAAATTGCTTCGAAGGTATAAACTTACTACCTTTGTAGTTGAAGGAAACGAGATTTACTGTGTAGCTAACATCCAGTTTTCTCATTTAATTTTCACAGTTCCAAAATTAGGTATTTGCTTTAATTTCTAAACTATTTAAAAACGTTTATTTATTGTCTGTAGTTTTATCAATAAACAAACCAGTGATTTACTATATGTAAAATGTACTTCAAAGGTCCCCAATATATCTGTTTATGAGAGCTCATTTTAAAGAAAATAATACTTAGGATTTCCAGAACGGTATAATATTACTTCTCTTAAGATCAAAGGGGAAACTTAAACTCCCTGGTTTAAAAATTTAAGAGAATAATTTAAAGATTATTTAAAAATGAAAAAGAAAATCTAAATTGAAGATGCCAAAAAAAAATAAATATATAAAAATAACCCTCACCTTTCAAATTATTGAAGTGTACCCAGGAAGCAGGCTCTGGTGCCTTAGTTTCCATGTCCCTCTCAAACATAGTTTCCTCTGTCTCAGCTTTTTTGACTTTGTCTGCTTCTTTATCTGCATCAGTGAATTCTTCTATGTCTTCATCATCTCCTATATCAACAAAATTTTCTTCATCATCAGACTCCTAACCGAACAACAGATGGTTCATAAACTGGGTTAGTCAACTAGAAGCTGCAAGTCTGTACTCAATTAAGTAACACAGAGTTTTGAAGATATGCTTGTTGAAATTCTGCTAAAACCTCACAAAGTTCTAATCAAAGTAATATGATGACCACAAATGAAATTCAGAACAAGAGGTAAGACCATATTCTTGTCTCTAAATGTAACAGAGTATAATTCTGGGCCAAGAACCCCTCAGACTTTGGGACTCCGCTGCTTAACAATCTACCCCAAATAAATTTCTGACACCTTGAAAATATTTCTTAATACTACCAGTAACATATTGAATAAATAACCCTGTGGGGCAGGTGCTATTATTAGTTTCATTTCACAATTGAGGATCAGGCTTAAGAGATCTACCAGCTTTTTAACTTTTTGTAGCTATAGAGTGGTGAAAAAGGTTAATGTGTTTAGCTGCTAACTGAAAGATGGAGGTTTGCGTCTACCCAGAGGTACATAGAAAGACCCGGAGATCTACTTCCAAAAAACTAGCCATTGAAAGCCCTATGGAGCACAGTTGTACTCAGACACACAGGGCTGCTGTGTGTCTGAGTCAACTTGATGGCAACTGGAAAAAATCTCAGGGTTGTTAGTGCTGATTCTTACCACCAGAGGGGTCAAGCAACATGCCAGCCAGTACACTGTGCAACTGGGACTACAATTCAGGCCTGTCACACTCCAAGACCCATGCTTATGTGTTCCAGAGAGAGAACTAAGTAAGTTGTTGTCAGTGATACAGAGAAAAAAATACCAATATATTTTAAAGCCCACAAGATTTTAAGAGCTGTAAAATATACCGGATGATCATCTAGTTGACTTCTTAAAGCTGGTTTTGCTTTAAGGATCTCAGAAACAAGATATAAAGCTCCACATATGAACGGTGGCATCTGTTCACAAGTAACTTGAAGTAACCTCTTCAGAAAAGCCTTCACCCGGCGCAACACAATGTCAGCTTTCAGAGACTTGTAGACAAGGTTAAGAAACATGGCTTGCTTGGAACATGACAACAATCCTGGATCCAACATCTTCCTGTACAACAAAAACATAAAAATGTTAATCATAAACCTTCTCCACTTCCTGGGCCATGGTACCGTTATGTACCGCATCTGTGATATACTTCGTGGAAGTTGGTACCAATTTGGCCAGCTTGCAGTTGGTACCCCATTTTTTCAAATCGTAGACTCTAACAATTGTGGAAAGGCTCTGGGGCTTTTTTTTTTTTACTGAATCAGCACGATCAGTGAAATGTCACAAATTCCAATGCCAGCAGACCTGGATTTGCCACCTAACTTGGATTCTTCCTGGCTGTGAGACCATGGACAAATTACTGTACCACACAAATTGGAGTGCTGGTAAGAGGATTAAGCTAAAAAAAAAAAAAAAACAAAAAAAAGTGTGTAATCTATAGGATAGATGCCAACACATACATAGCATTTACTGAGTGGTAGGTAGTATTTAGCACTTAACATACACATGAAGGTCATGAGTTAGTATGTACATTAACTCATTCATCTTCATTCAAGTCCCCACCCTGCCGTTACTCTCTGTCTAACTTTGGGAAAGTTTCAGAATCTTCAAAGTAACCCTAAGAAATAGGTGCTTTTCTCTCCTTTCAATAGACAAACTGAAGTGCAGTCAAACAGAATTAATTAAAATGCCTACCAATGGGACTTTAATGATGATTAGCTAATCTGCACAGCAAACTAATAGTTGGGACACAAACCCAGGCAGTGTGACTTAAGTCCAGTGTTAACCTCTATATTTGTTTCTCACAAGATATATACATATAGGATCCTGAAAATGGTTAGGAGGAAATACAATAAATTCTTGAAGATAGCTTCTTGCGTTCCAAACTTTTACACTGTTTAGAGTATGACCCTTCAATGGGTGAGTTGCAACACATTTGCAAAGTTCTATAAACAAAATCTTAATTCCAATGCTAAAAAATATCTAAAATCGCCACCCCAACATTTCCTATCTAAAGTACTTTCTGTTTTACTTTCTTGTTTACCATCTGTCTTCCCCAATTAGAATGTAAGCCTTCTAGGGGAGGAATTTCTGCTCACTGTGCAATATCCTGAGCACCGCAAACAGTGCCCAGCATATAGTAAGCACTCAAAAAATATCTGCTAAATGAATTACTGAATGTCTGTATGGAAGATGGGAAGGAGGAGACACAGGACCAAGGATAAGGGGGATAAGGCAACTTCAATTATCCCTGCAGTTAAGTGCTATAGCTGCTAACCAAAAGGTCAGCAGTTCGAATCCACCAGGTGCTCCTTGGAAACTCTATGGTGCAGCTCTACTCTGTCCTATAGGGTAGCTATGAGTTGGAATCGACTCCACGGCAATGGGTTTGGTTTTCGGCCCTTTAGAGCAAAATAGTAATTTTGAAATATTAGGTGGTAAGACAGATGCGTGTTATATTTTTCTGCATGCTAACAATTTTCCAAAAAAAACCCAAACGAAACAATATATTCTAAGTGCCTAACACACAGTTTGTAAACAACAGGGAAACAGATTAAGTGGCTTACTCAAAGGTGGTGAGTAGTAAGCTGCTGGTGGAAAAGGCGGAGTGGGGCTAAATTTGTTTTCTAACTCTTTCTCTTGCCCCATACCCAGGCAGTGCACGTGCTATACTAACCAGCTGCCGTCAAGCTGACTCCAACCTACGGCGACCCAATGTGTGTCTGAGTAGAACTATGCTCCACAGGGTTTTCAATGGTTGCCTTTTTGGAAGCCAAATGCCAGGCCTTTCTTCAGAGGCACCTCTATGTGGACTCAAACCTTCAACCTTTCAATTGGCCGCCAAATGCGTTAACTGTCTGCAACAGGTCGTTCCCCACAGTCGCATACCGGGATAGTACAGACTTACCTGTATAATGCTGCATAGTATCGATCTGATATTGTCTGTTGAGAATTCATCACTTGGAACAACAACATCAAAGCCTGCACGCTGGTGTTGAAATTTACCATATGCAACACTTTAAACAGTGTGTCAAGCTGCTCCCTCACTTTGTCATCACCAGTCTGGGAATAAGGATATGCCCTATTTACTCCTGTTAAAAGTGCACTGAGCATTTTTGACTCGATATCTTTTTTCTTGATACAAGTCCGAAAAAAACAAAAATAAAGAGTTATTAATTTGTTAGCCAATTCACTCTCTTCATGGGAGAGAATCATTTGATTTAAAAAGCAAATTGCGTAATACTGAGCTTTGGGGCTGATATTTGAGCGGAACAGTAGCCTTTCTACTTCACTGCACACAACTCCTTTCATATTGGGATGTTTAGAAAGCAACGTTTCTAAGAGATGGGAGGCTTTTGTGGCTATTCTGTTCTGAGGATCTCCCAGTTTATTTACCACCTGCACAAGCAGAGCTTTTTCTTCCTCAGGTTTGTTACAAAGAAGCTCATGAGCCACTATCAGAGCTCTGGTTTTAGTGGTTACTAATGAATCATGACTTAAAGTTTCCAAGACGTGCACAAATTCAGCCACTAAGTGTTTCAGCTGGTGTTCAAAATACCATAATATCAGCCTTCTATCTCTTGAGTCCTTGTTGCCACTGGACAACTCTTCCAGTCTGTTGAAAGGATGCTGGCTGAAAATCCGTAGCTTTCGACTATCTGGCAAAAGGTCTGTAATGAGTAACTCTTTGAAAGTATCCAAAGCCATGAGGCACTGCTGTTTGCTGCCCTTCTTTTTAACGAGGTTCAACAGAGTGTCTACAAACTGGAGTGTATGAACAGCATCATCCTGAATAAGAAGAATCATGGCAGCCATCCTGTCACCTAGGGTCCCTGATGACACTATTGCCTTCATCCAGGTGGAAGAGCCTCCTTTTTGATTATTTGTCTTACTTTTGAATAAGTTGATTTCATGCTCATACAACTTCTGAGCCAAGGTTTTGTACTTAGACACAACATCCCGAGGCTGGGGTTCTAAGGAGTGTTCATTGCTATACTCCAGATCATACCATTTGCCCCCAGGTTTGAGTAACAACGTCTGTCTCTCTGAAAATTCAAAGATGTCCTGTTGCTTATCTTTCTTTACTTTTGGTATGGTGCTGCTGTTCTCATCAGGAAGCTGTTCTGCTCTCTTCTTATTTTTGATCTCACTGATTGATGTCCTTTTACTTTCTGCTGTGTTTTGCTTTTTATTTTCTATTTTAGATACTTTTGCTTCTTTTTTGCTGGCATTTTCTTTTTTAGCTGGTTCGCCATCTTCTTCTATTAAGAAAGTTTTTGCATACTTGGACAAATTAAGATTTTGAATAAATGCTTCCAGTTCACCCTGTTGAAGATCATCAATTGCTCTTTTTTTGCCTCCATCCACCACTTCCTCATTCTCATCCAGAGTAGCCAGCATGAGGTAATCTTGCTGCATAGAGACATAAAAAAAAAAAAAAAATTTTTTTTTGAAACATAAGGAAGTCAAAAATGTATGACATACCCAACAGTTCAGTTAAAACTTCGAAAACTGATTTGAATTTTCTATCTTTGCAATCAATTAAATTGGGTCATCATGGTATTGCCTGGGATCCCATCCTACACCAAAGTAAATACTTGATGGATCAAAGATTTAAATGTGAAAAGTAAAGCCAGAAGATAAAACATGATTTATTTCAGTGTAGGGAAAATCGTTTCAAATTTGACATAAAACTCAGGGCCCCAAAAGAAAAGGATCAGTAAATTTATCATTCTCTCTCATATAAAACATATACAAGTTTCAACTTGTATCATAGTAACTGAGTTTAATACCTTTTAATATAAAAGCTTCTCCACACCAAGTAAGAAAATGACCAATAACCACCCCTCCCCCCAAAAAGTGTGCAAAGGATATGAACAGTTCATAAAAAAAAAGATTCTTTAAAAATATGAAAAGATGTTCAACCTCACTGATATTTAGAGAAATCCAAATTAAAACAACAATACATCCATTTTTTAGTGTATCAGGTGAGCAAAAATAAAATTACAACACCTGATGTTGGGGTGAGGATGAGGGAAAAAGGTATGTTTGTACATTGCTGATGGGAATGTAAACTGGCATAACCTCTAGGGAGGGCAGTTTGTCAACTTCAATCAAAATTACAAGGCACATATCCTTTGATCCAACAGTTCTATCTCTATGCAATTAACTCACCCAAGTGTGGAAAAAATGTTTAAGGTTATTCACTGCAGCATTATCTGAAATAGCAAGACCGGCAACAACTTAAATATCCACAATCAATGACTCGTTAGATAAATTAAGACAAACACAATGATTTATGCAATCGAAACAAATGCACAGATGTTTCTATGAACTGATATGGAAGGATCTCTAACACAGTAACAACAACAAAAAGATACAAAATAGCACACATACAACATGGTACCATTTGTATAAAAAGTAACATATATACCTTTTGTGCATATGTATATATATATTAGCTCAGAAATGTATAAAATATTCCTGGAAAATGGAAACACTTGTAAAAGTTATTACTTCCTGGAAGGGAAACTGGATGGCTGGAGATAGGAGTGGGAAAGACTTTTCACCAAGTACTCGCTACCCCCTTTTTCAAACGTTTTAAAGTTTGTGTCATGTGCGTGTACAGAGCAGACTGTGAGTCTGCCCCTGCAGATTGCGTTTCTCCTGCCTCTAATCCCACAAAGTCTAGTCTCAAAACAAAATAGTATTTTTAAATATAAGCCAAATGCTACCATGTATTTGCTCAAAATCTTCCAGTGGCCTCTCATCTAATTAAGAGCAAGTCTGCTTTCTCACCTTTCTGATCTCAGTTCTTACTGCTCTCCCCTTACCTTACTGCCTTAATCGCACTGACATTTTTGCTTTTCATGGAATAGGTCACGCACGCTCCTGCCTCAGACTTTCCGTGCATTTGCTGCTCCATCTGACTGGATGCCACACGGCTCATTCCTTCCTCTCCTTCAGGTTTTTGCTCATGTTATCTTCTCAGTGATGCCTTCTCATCCTCCCCCCCACGTTGTCTTATTTTCCTCCATAGCACTATTCATTATCAATAATCTGTTGTTTCTCTCTTTTAACTACAACGTAAATTCCCAGGGAGCATATAGTTTCTTAAGCGTACAGTGAGCATGTTCGTGTACCGGGCGAACAAATTTAAACTCCCACACCCCTGGAGTCCAAATCACTGATGCCACGAGGTCAGGACGTGTTCTCTCCGATTTGATGCAGTGATGGCTACCCCACGCCAATAGAGCGAGAACTGCCTACACCCTGACAAAGGCCAGTCCGAAACTACTTTCCTGCTAGGAGCAGCAGAGAAGAAGAGCGCAGAAAGCGCACGAAGCAGGTTGCGAAGCCGGAATCTGGGTCCAAGGGCCCGCCCTCTACGTCCCCCTTCTTCCGAGGGCCCTGGACGCCCACGGCCATTACCTTGGTGCCTCCGAGCCGTAACACCTCCTCCAGGGAGAACCCCCTCTCAGCTTCATCGTTATCATCCTCATCGTCGTCGTCCGGATCTTCTACCGCCTCGTCCGGGCCCCAGGGCCTCTTAGCATGGAACTCCAAAGGCTTCTGAGCGGCGGCCATGGTTCGCGACGCACGCGCGCAGTCCGGAGCTTACTTCCGTTCGGCCGAGTGACGTACTTCCCTATGGGCGGGGCCCGGCCTCCCGGAAATGGCCGCAGTCCCCTCCCTCGAGCTGCAGGGGGACGAGCGGTGTTGGGCATGGGTGTCCTCTCGCGGGCTGGCGCGGGGCCGTTGTGCGCCGCGGCGCGCGCGGGTAGGCATCGGCGCTGCCGAGTCCAGGGCGTCTTCCTTGGAGCTCCTGTTGGGGGTTCGGGGGTTTCCCCTGGAGCCGAAGGTGCTCGGGGTTGACACGTGATGGCCGTGGGGTCGTGGGCAGTGCTCGCTTTCCCGCGCCTCCTTGGGGGTGGGCGTGACGTCAGTTCACCCTCTCGGGTTGAGGCGCGATTCAAGCTTGACGAAGCTGCTGTGAAAGCGCTCGGGCTACTTTGCACATGTAAATATTAAGATTTTTGATGGGTTCTGTCTGATGTGTTTGGTTTCTCGTAGTCATTCCTCGTTTTTGGAGAGGGAAATGCTTCAGCTCCGGGAAAGAGCCTGCAGAAAACAGCTCGGTGACTCCGATGCTGCGGCATCTCAAGTACAAAATCAAGTCTACTGGCCCCATCACTGTGGCCGAGTACATGAGGGAAGTCTTGACTAACCCAGCCAAGGTAGGGGCCTGGGAGCCAGAGGACCAGGTCGCTGAAACAGATTTGCAAGGTTTGGGGCCAGCGCGAGTGAGAGCCAGGTGGAGCCCGAGGGTCCTCGGCCCGAGCAGCGGGGTGCTTTCCCGGGGGAAATCTTGGGACAGATAAAAGAATACCCTTTGGTCCCTCCTGACCCTGTGGGTTGCTGATCGTGATTTAGTACTTATTTTGGACAGGATAATCTTAAAAGACAAAATGCTCAGCCGTTGACTCAGATTGTGTCGTGGTGAGGAGGCTTCATTAGTTTATTCTGCAGCTATTTATTGGATTCCTCGCAGGGGCCAGGCAAAGGGTCCGGGATAGAGCAAAGAACAAGATGCCTCCTTCATGGAGCTTACAGTCCAGCTGTAAATTAGCCCCTGCCGGGCTCTGGCTCACCGGCTCTCAGTTGGTAGAGTCTCTTCTTGTGTCTTTGGATTTGCAGCTTTCCAAAGAATAATCCGTCTTTGGTAAAGTTTTATTATGGCAAGAAAATAATTTGTTATTAGCATAAACCGTTTACTAGCCTCTTTGTAGCTTAAATATCCCTTGAAGAAAAATATTTAAGACTATTTACCATTTCAGATGAAATCTGCTGTAAAAATGGAAGTACTTAATACAAAAAGCTCAAGTTTATTTGTAAACTGCAAATAGTTATTGAAACTGGTTTTTCCAACAGTCTGTGAACATCTAGACCGTGCTGGTTATCCCTTACCGAGTAATCGCTATATGCCTGGTCCGACCAGAGCAGTTTGGGTGATTATCTCATGACAATCTATGACGAATCCATTTTACAAATACAGTTGCTGAGATTACATAGCTAATAAAAGACAGAACTGGGACTGGGAACAGGCAATCAGGCTGCAGATTCTATACTCTTAGCATTTTGCTGTATCATAATTAAGTAGAAATGCTGTAATGGGAATATATTCAAGGGGTTTATGGCAATTTAGGGGACGGGTAGCCGACCAGGGCTTTGAACTGGTTCGTTGTGGTTAAACCTCTGCTGAGAATTTGCATTTCCACCCCAGATAGGGAATCAGAATCTACATTTTAACAAGATCTGCAGGTGATTCTTGTATATAATAAATTTTGAGAACCACTGCTCTACTAGTGGTTCTCAGAATTGGTCCCTAACCAGCAGCATTAACATTGCCTGGGAATTTGTTAGAGATGCAAATTCTCAGCACAGATTCCCTTCCCAGTGAACCTGGTTCTAAACTCTGGCTGCAGTCAACTAAGGACTAGTCAGGAAATGCTTCCAAGTAGCAGAGGTTCCTGAGTTTCTTCTTGAGTTATCCCATCCCAAAAAACCCACTGCCGTGGAGCTGATTCCGACTCATAGCGACCCTATAGGTTATCAGATGGAGGAAAGGTGAATGGTATTCAGGGAAAGAGACCAATATGAACAAGGGCTCAGAGGTGAGGGAGAACCTGACTAGAACCCCAGAGGCATGAAGGGCCTGTGTGAGTGATGAGATCGAAGATGTAGACAGGGACCAGATCATAAAGGACTTGGTATGAGCTGCTTGGAGTTTGTATATTATTCGGAAGGTGATGGGGAGCCTCTGTAATTGTTTAAGCGGAGGAGGGATGTGATCAGATTTGTGCGTTAGACATTTTACTCATTTTACTTGAGTAATGGGTTAACCATAGGCTGGCTGTGGAGAAGGCTGTTGGCAGAGGGCTCAGTACAGATGCTGTGTGAGAGATGATGAGGGCTGGGTCAGGTCAGTGGCAGTGCTGATAAAGGGGAGGTGACTAATTCCAGCAGAGTTCAGGAGACAGAATGATAACTGATTGGATTTATGAGATGAGGGAAGGATGGCTTTCCTATCTGGGCAAATGGGTAGGTGGATGGTGGAGTTATTTCTAGGAGAAGGAATGCAGGAGGAGGAGGGAAAGGATGAAGAGTTCAGTCTGATGATCTGAATATAAAGTATATATGGGACTCGGAGGTGGAAATCTCCAGCTGGAAGTCGGGATTCAGTGCCTGGGAGGGCTGTCTCTGTTGGGGTGGCTTCAGAGGGCATTGGAATCATCTTCTGGGTTTTCTTGATACTGGAAAGCCTGGAGTCTTTACTGCTCTAGGATTAAGCACTGTCATAGCATTGTGACCTGCATTTCCTTGTCTGCTCCGCAAAGCCACCTGGTGAAAGCCTGTTGTCCTTTCATTTTAGGATGTTTCATGTTTTGCCAGGTTGCAGTAAGAGATCTGTGGAATTCTGGGGTTTGTTTAACTTTTACGTTGGATGTGGTGGAGTGACCTGTGTGTCAAGAGCTTAAGTAAAGGCAGGGATCCTTTAGTGCTCTTGGTCAGTGCCATCAGGGATCAAAAGCTCCTAGAGGGAGAAACTTTAGAACAAACATCTCTGAGGTAGAGTGAAGGACCACTTGTCCTTTATCCATTTATCAAATTCTTATTGGGGCTCCAAACCTGCCAGGCACTATTCCAGGCCTTGGGAATTCTGCATTGAACAATGGAGCATGGGGCTTCTGTTCCAGTGAGGAAAATCCGTTGCTGGCGAGTCAATTCCGACTCAATGCGACCCTATAGGACAGAGTAGAACTGCCCTACAGAGTTTCCAAGGACCACCTGGTGGATTCAAACTGTGGACCTTTTGGGTAGCAGCTGTAGCTCTTAACCACTAGCCACCAGGCTTTCCTTCTAGTGAGAAAGTGGACTGTAAACAGGGAACAGATAGTTAAACAAGATAATTCTAGATTGTCCCACCTGCTTCTGAAAGAAAAACAAAAAAACAGGATGACGGGATTGAAAATAGTAGTGCAGTAGGAATGGGGTGTGGAGAAGTTCCTTAGGTAGGTGGCCGGGGAAGGCCTCTCTGAGAAGTACCTTTGAGCTTAGGCTTGAAGGATGAGAATGGGCCACCATGGCAAAGACCTGGGTGAAGTGAGTTCCCCACAGAGGAACATGAAATACTAAATGTCTGAGCTGGGAAATGCCTTGACACAGAGAAGAGAGAGGAGGCCATTGTGGCTGGAAGGTAGTGACTGGGATGGGGGTCCTGACAGTGAGAAGAGTGAGATAAGTTTGGAGAAGAGCCAGCCCATGGAAGCCTTTGTGGAATTTCAAATTTTCTGTTAGCACAGTGGGAAGCCAGTAAAGTGTTTTTAGCCAGAAAGTATCAAGGTCTGATTTATTTTTACACAGATCATACTGGCTAATGTGTGGAGAACAGACTGTAGAGGGACAAGAGCAGGAGCCTGTGGAAATGACTAGACCAGACTGGTGGTAGCAGAAGTGGAGTGAGAAGAGGATGGTTTAGAAATATATCTTGTCCTGACAGGATTTGCTGATGGATTAGGTGTGGGAGGGTAAAGGAAAGGGAGGAACCAAGAATGACTCTTACTTTTCAGCTTGAGTAATTGGGTGATGGTGGTACCTTCTGCTGAGACAGTGAAGACGGAGGAGGTGTAGGGTACAGGGGTGGGGCGTGCACCAAGAGCTGCCGTGCAGGCATATCATGTTGGTAACGACATCCGGGTAGAGAAAGCAGGCCGTTGCTTTTAAGAGTCTGGAGCTCAGGAGAAAGATTGCGTATACCTGTATAAATTTGGGCATTAGCAGTATAGAGACGGTGTTTAAAGCCAAGGGGCCAGGGAGACTGAACTTAGAGAAAAGAAGGGTTTCTAGGACTAAGCCTTAAGGTAACTGTAAGAGCTCCCATAGAAGAGAGCTTCTTAACCTGTAAGAATAGAGCTTCTTAATCTACAGACCCTTGAATAGAAATCTGGGGGTTCAGGAAGTTGGATGGGGAAAAAAATGAAACCTTTATTCTCGTTAACTTGTAACTAAAACTTAGCGTTTCTTCAGTTATGAACACAGGGTAACAACCAGTAGCATCAGCAATACCCGTGGCTTTGTCATCAGTGGAAGTCACTGATACTGCCGTATCATATTACAGTGATCACAGGTATCTCGAGATATCATTCATGCTACCCTGCTTCAAAACTTTGGTAATTATTAGACCTACTACTCAATGTTATTTTTTAACACACTAATTTGGAAGCAAAGGAGCCTCTTTATTAAGTGCTTGGTTGCCAACCAAAAGGTCAGCGTTTCAAACCTACCAGCTGCTCCATGGGAGAAAGATGTGGCAATCTGCTTCCATAAAGATTACAGCCTTGGAAACCCTATGGAACAGTTTTACTCCGTCCTATAGGGTTGCTATGCGCCGGAATTGGCTCGACGGCAGTGTGTACCTATACCTAATAAAGGAGCATATATAAATCTGTTTTTTAAGCATTTTGATAAGTATATTTTGATTTATTTCTTTTGTGTTTTAAGTGTAATGTGTTTAAAAACACTGAAGGGGTCTGTAGGCTTTACCAGACTCCCAGAGTGGTTCTTAACAC
Source organism: Elephas maximus indicus (assembly GCF_024166365.1). Classification (NCBI taxonomy): domain Eukaryota; kingdom Metazoa; phylum Chordata; class Mammalia; order Proboscidea; family Elephantidae; genus Elephas; species Elephas maximus. Next base: position 27,069,032 of record NC_064844.1, on the reverse strand, counting down.
CAAAAGGCTAGGGACCACTGAAATGCTTACTTATGAAGGGAACGAGAAAGGCTGGAAGGGAATATTGGGTGGAATGAAAAAACATTATTGTAAAGATGGAAGTGACTTGATCACATTTTGAACGCTGAGAGGGAGAAGTTGAAGCTATTGGGGGAGGACGGTACACGGAGCTAGGTCTGTGGATTGGTGTGAGGCATGGTGATCCAGAGCACAGGTGGAGGGCTAGGTTTGGATAAGGGGAAGGAGAAGACATATCATCTTCTGAGTTCTGAGAAAAGGAGGGGAACAGGTGGAGGCAAGGTAGGGTCAGGAGCCCAGGTCACCTGCTGAGAGTGAGGTGGTAGAATATAGGGCTTGAGGAGTAAAGCGAATTTCTTAACAGGCAATTCTTGAATATTTCCTGAAGATTATGCTAAAACTTGGGATATAAAGGCAATTAAGACATAGCCCTTGCCCCCAAATAACAGTGTCTTCTCATGAGGAACATAGACATATAAATAAACTCAGAAAAGAAAGCACAGCATTTGGTCTGAGGTTGGAGGCTGAAGGAGGAGGTCGTTGGAGGCTTCCCAGGAGGCTGGCATTTGGACAGACTTGGAGGATGAGCATGAGATCGCCAGGGAAAACTGGAAAGGGAGAAGGAGAACATGAGCAATAGCATGAATGTATGGAGAAGCAGGGCTAATTTTTAAGAAAATTTTTATTGAAATACAACATTCATACAGAAAAGTACATAAATCATGAGTATATAGCTATGAATTTTCAAAATGAACACTCTCATGTAATCAGCACCCAGATCAGGAAACAACATGACAAGCAAGCAGGGCTAATTTGAAAGAGAAAGTGTGAGACTTGGGAGAGGAGGCTGGGGGGAGGCAGGGTCTCCCCAGGTGGGATGTGGGGCCGGCAGAGGGAGGAGGAAGTTGTGGGAGTCAGAGACAGCCGTGGGAGTCAGAGACAGCCATGGCAGGGCTTCCGCCTTTATACCTCGGAGGGTAATTGTTCTCTGTCATTCTCCAAAATGACTATTACTTAGTAAAATTTAGGTAAAGATACCATCTTCACACTTGCTTATTTAGAAGAGAGAATTCTTCCTAAAGAATTATTTTATTGTGTACATATATAAGATTTTGGGGGGTTCAAAAAAGCCCCCTTTGAAAGTTAATTTGTTTTCTCCATTTTCTTTTTTTACTCAGGGATATTATGTGCACCGTGACATGCTAGGAGAAAAAGGAGATTTCATTACTTCACCTGAAATAAGTCAGATCTTTGGGGAGGTAATATCGAATGTAAACTGTAAAAGAAACTCTAGTGTCATAAATCTTTGAGAACAGATGAAGTTATATTATTCTGTGTTTTCCAGCTTTTTTTCGTGTATGATTCATCAAATATTTTAATTTCATAGTAGTTTATGTACTGAGGGAATAGAGAGGCAATAGCGGGAAGAAAATGATAGAGAAGACATTTGAAAAGTTCCTACTTCACTAAAATAAAGGAAATGAAGAGGTAGGGACAAAGGTAAATAGATGGAAAAAAGAAGTAGAGTGGTAGACAAGAGGAGAATGAGATGAAATGTGAGACTGGAAGAAGAAGGACTGACAAAAGGAAAGCTGAGGAAAGAGGGAGAGAATATCCAAGAAGTAAGAGAGAAAAGGTAATACTGAGAAATTAGTAAAATGAAGATGAGCCCTAAGGCCACCAACCAGGAGTTAGCCATAGTTACAGTAGGAGTCTCCATTAAGAAACTTTGAATTCCCTGTAGGATTCTAGTTCATTTATTTTCATGCAGGTATGTTTGAACAATTTAGAAATAGAAAATGGTATATAGGAGAAAGTAGAATCCAGGTATTGAAAATCATTAATTATAACTGAGAGCCGTGTAATTATTTAACTCATATGAATATGAAAAAATGACAAAATCATATTTCAGATGTGTATTTACTTTCAAATAATAGCATCTCTCTGTAAGTGAAATCCTCTTATCTCTGTTCAAGGGATCTTTTATAACAGGAGCTTGCCCTATAACCAGTATCTTTGTTTATTAAGCTTTCTCAATGGTGTCTGTTGTGACATAGTTCAGTGAAGTTCCTGTGTGTCTGTGTGTGTATATGTCTGTACAGGTATGTGTTACTTAATGTCCATGATACATTCCGTGAAAGAGGACGTTATATGATTTGGACACTGTGCAAACACCTGTGCAGGGCTTGGGGCTCCTGGGCCTGGCCCCGGGGGCTGCTGTGCGGTGCATATGGGAAGCTCCTGCCGAGGACGCCTCAGGTGAATGCTTGGCCGGGTCTCCCCCAGCTGTCGCCAGCTTCCCTTCTAAGCCAGATGCAGAGAACACCAGCTTACCCATGAGAACCTGCCCTGGGGGTGTAGGGGGAGGTAAGCGTGGGCCAAGGGGGCCGAGGGCTCCCGAGCCAGGGCTGGGGTGTCTGGGGCATGTACCTTTCCATCAGCGCCCTGTAGGACCACATTGGACAAAATGCAGGGACTAGACCTACCAAGTGGTGGGAGCCAAGGGTGAACAGGCTTGGGAGTTTGGGCCTGGGCCTCCATTGCCACAGACTAGGTGGCTTCTGGGCCACACACATCAGCCAGGCAGAAGTTATACTGCGGCCTCAGACACCTGGGTGCCCTGGCCCGGCCATATATGTGGTTGGACATTTCCCAAATAGACATTAAGTGACGCAAACCTGTACATATATATTAAATAACATACATCGTGGATATTTACAAACATTTTCCTTTTGGCCTAAAGTGCAGTTATGTGGAATTTTATATCATGGTATACTTTATAATACTTTAATGTAATTTTTGCATTGTCACAGCTACTGGGGATATGGTTCATTAGTGAATGGATGGCCACTGGGAAAAGCTCAACTTTCCAACTGGTGGAACTGGGTCCAGGTAGAGGTACCCTAACTGGAGATATTTTGAGGGTAGGTAATAAAAGAAAATAAAAGAATACCTTAAAGTGTCATGAAGATGAACTGTACTACTTCTGACTGTTTGCGAACTTTGTGAATTTCCTTGGCTTTCAGTCCTACTTCCTTGATCTCATATTTTTCAGCTAAAATATCACGTCAGAATAACAAAATTAATTGTTATTGTCTATTTGTAAGCTTAAAAAAGGGAAGAGGAATGTGAAAGCTAAAAGTATAAATTGTTTAGAAGACAATAAGGGAGAATATATTTGCCTTCTGAGTTGCGGAAGGGAAAGGTAATCATTTCAACTACACTAAAGTTAAGAACTTTTGGTCTTCAAAGACACCGTGAAGACAATGAAAAGCCAAGCCACAGATTGGAAGAAGATATTTGTAATACATATAACCAACAAAGAATAGTAATTAGAATATATAAAGAATGCCTTTAAATCAATAAGAAGGCAGATAACTCAATATAAAATTCTGGTCTGAGACTGAACAGGATTTTCATAAAGGAAGAAATCCAATTGGCCGATAAAAACAAAAAGGTATTTATTTAGCTTCATTGATAATCAGGGTAATGAAAATTAAAATCACACTGAGACACCACTGTACTCTCTCTAGATTGGGAAAAATTAGTCTGATAACCCCACGTGTTGGTGAGGGTGGGGAGATGTGAAGCAGTGGGGATTCTCATAAACCGCTTGTGAGAGTGTAATTTGGTACAGCCACGTTGAAAAGGTATTGAACGTTACTTGCTAATGTCATAGTTGTATTATGTGACCCAGTGATTTCATCGCTAGGCAAATGCCCTAGAAAACCTTATGCATATTTGCATCAGGAGACATGTACAGGAATGTAGCAGCGTTATTTAGAAGAACAAAGAGCTGGAAACAGCCCAAGTGCCTGTGAGTGGGAGAACAGATAAACACACAGTGGCATAGTCACAGCCCCGTGGAAATGCCTGGGGTCCCAGCAGAACACAGCAGCGTAAAATACAGGATGGGATGGTGCTGAGTCAAAAAAGCAATTTGCAGAAGACTTCATATCATGGTTGTATTTATATAAATTAAAATATAATCAGCATCAAACAATACATATTTGATGCTACAAAAGTAGTAAAATTTTAATGAAAAGCGAACTCAAAGTTCAGGATTGTGGTGACATCTGAGGGAAGGAAGGAGGGCATGGGGGCATGAAAAGTAAGGGTCATGTCCCATTTCTGTAACAGGTGGTGGGTATTCTGTGTGTAATTTTTTCTATCCTTCTGTGTAATATTTTATAAAACTATTAAAAGGAAATACTGGTCCTAGTATACAATAAATAATAGTGCCTTTTAAACTTAGTTTATTTTGAATGCCATCAGTCCATTTGAAATTAGTTTGTGTGTACCTGGCAATTCAGTGTTTTAAAAAAAAACAAAAAACCAATGACAACAATAGAACCAATTTAAATGGGAGTTCCTCGATGCTTATATGATTTATGTTGAAAACTAGGAATTGAAGGATCAAAAAAATAAATTGTGAATATCTGACAAATAAGAATCTTGATTATATCATATTTAGAAAAAATAAATAAATGAAACTACTGATTTAAGTTTTCAGAGCTCTGTTTTATATCTTTAAATGGACAAAGGTCTTTGAATACAAAATAATAAGATTAATATAATATTTAATATTTAAGAATATTTAAATATTTAATAAGATTTTTGTTTTCTCGTTTCTAGTACTTTAAAAATCAAGCCGATAACTCAAAACTGTATGAAGTCTGCTTCGGTAGATTGAGTCACAAGAACACATGAAAAGCCAAGAGGTTAAAAGCAAATAGCCAAAGAAGTATCGCAGCCTTTTTTATTTTTTAATCGTACTTTCTGACCGTTTATTCTCCGGATGAAGAGGTTTTCATTTTAAGTTTTAGTGCCAAACTAAGTTGGGACGATTCACCTTGTCCCTGTTGTCAGCCTGTGCTCGCATGATCTCTGAATTAGGGGCCAATGGCCTGTGGAAGTTAATACAAATGAAAAATAATACTGATGTGCCTCATGCTTTCGGCTTTGGGGTTTTAGCATTAAAATATTGGTAAAATACTAGTATTTAAGTTTTTCCTGTTTTTTTTCCTCTCATACTTACAGCAGTAAAGTTTTGTAGTCTGAGAAAAAAAAAAAGAAAATGTGGTAGAATCCCAGAGTCAAACTGTCAAGTTTTATTGTCGTTAAAGCTGCCTCACAACGACACTACATGAAACAGAACGGAACACAGCTCAGGCCTGCACCGTTTACGTCGTTATGTTTGAGCCCATTGTTGCAGCCAGTGTGTCAATTCATCTCATTGAGGGTCTTCCACTTTTTCACTGACCCTCTGCTTTACCAAGCATGATGTCCTTCTCCAGGGATTGGTCCCTCCTGATAGTATGTCCGAAGTACATAAGACAAAGTCTCGCCATTCTCCCTTCTAAGGGACTTTCTGGCTGTACTTCTTCCAAGACAGATACATTTGTTCTTCTGGCAGTCCGTGGTATGTTCAGTATTCTTTGCCAACATCCTAATTCAAATGTGTCAGTTCTTCTGTCTTCCTTCGTTACTGTCCAGCTTTTACGTGGATATGTGATGATTGAAAATACCATGGGTTGTGTTGAGTGCACCTTAGTCCTCAACATTTGAAAGAGGTCTTTTGCAGCAGATTTGCCTAAGGCAGTATGTCATTTGATTTCCTGACTGTTGCTGCTTCCAGGGGCATTAAATGTGGATCCAAGTAAAATGAAATATTTGACAATTTCAGTCTTTTCTCCATTTATCATGATGTTGCTTATTGGTCCAGTTATTAGGATTTTTGTTTTATGTTGAGGAATAATCCATACTGAAGACTGTAGTCTTTGATCTTTATCAGAAAGTGCCTCAGGTCCTCTTCATTTTCATCAAGCAAGGTTGTGTCATCTGCATATCGCAGGTGGTTAATGAGTCTTCCTCCAATCTCGATGCTGCGTTCCTCTTCATATAGTCCAGCTTCTTGGATTATTGGCTCAGCATCCAGATTGAATAGGTATGGTGAAAGGATACAACCCTGACGCACACCTTTCCTCACTTTAAACCATGCAGAATCTCCTCGTTCTGTTCTAATGACTGCCTCTTGGTCTACGTACAGATTCCTCAGGAGCACAGTGAAGTGTTCTGGAGTTCCCATTCTTTGCGATGTTATAATTTGTTATGACCCAAACAGTCAAAAATGCCTTTGCTGACAGTCAATAAAATATAGGTGAATAACTTACTGATACTCCCTGGTTTTCAGCTAAGATCCATCTGACATCAGCAATGATATCCCTTGTTCCACATCCTCTTCTGAATCTGGCTTGGATTTCTGAGTCATTTCTGACTCACAACGACACTACATAAAACAGAACGGAACACTGCTCAGGCCTGCACCATTGTTATAAACGTTGTTATGTTCGAGCCCATTGTTGCAGCCAGTGTGTCAGTCCATCTCATTAAGGGTCTTCTGCTTTTTCACTGACCCTCTGCTTTACCAAGCATGATGTCCTTCTCCAGGGATTGGTTCCTCCTGATAGTATGTCCGAAGTACATAAGACAAAGTCTCGCCATTCTCCCTTCTAAGGGACATTCTGGCTGTACTTCTTCCAAGACAGATGTGTTTGTTCTTCTGGCAGTCCGTGGTATGTTCAGTCGACGTACTGCTACAGCTGCTTTTGAATGATCTTCAGGAAAATTTTACTTGTGTGTGACATTAATGATATTACCTGACAATTTCCACATTCTGTTGGATCACCTTTCTTTGAAATGGGCATGAATATGCATCTCTCCCAGTCATCTGGCCAGGTGGCTGTCTTCCAAATTTCTTGGCATAGACGAGTGAGCACTTCCAGCATTACATCTGTTTGTTGAAACATCTTAGTTGGTATTCCGTTGTTTTCCACCAGTGCCTTCAGTGCAGCTTGTACCTCTTCCTTTAATATCATCGGTTCTTTATCATATGTTGCCTCCTAAAATGGTTGAACGCCGACCAGTTTTTTTTGGTATAGTGACTGTATTCCTTCCATCTTCTTTTGATGCTTCTTGCATGGTTCAACATTTTGTCCATACCCAAAAACCAAACCCACTGCTGTCGTGTTGATTTCGACTCATAGCAGCCCTATTTTGCGCATAACCAACCCACTGCCGTAGAGTTGATTCCGACTCATAGCGACCCTATAGGACAAAGTAGTGCCTGGCGGATTCGAACTGCCAGCCTTTTGGTTAGCAGCCATAGCATTTAACCATTACGCCACCAGGGTTTCTATTTTGCCCATAGAATCCTTTAATATTGCAACTCAAGGCTTGACTTTTTTCTTCATTCTTTCAGCTTGAGAAATGCCTAGTGCATTCTTCCCTTTTGATTTTCTAACTCCAGGTCTTTGCACATTTCAGTATAATAGTTAACTTTATCTTCTTGAACTGCCCTTTGAAATCTTTTGTTCAGCTCTTTTACTTCATCATTTCTTGAATTTGCTTTAGCTACTCTGTGTTCAAGAGCAAATTTCAGAGTCACTTCCAACATCCATTTTGGTTTTTTCTTTCTTTCCTGTCTTTTTAAAGACCTTTTGCTTTCTTCATGTATGGTGTCCTCAGTGCCATCCCACAGCTCGTCTGGTCTTCAGTCTTTAGTGTTCAGTGCGCCAAATCTATTCTTGTGATGGTGTCTAAATTCAGGTAGAATATACTCAAGGCCATGTTTTGGCTTTTTCAAACTTGTTTTACTTTTCTTCAGCTTCAACTTGAACTTGCATATGAGCAGTTGATGGTCTGTTTTGCAGTCAGCCCCTGGTCTTGTTCTGACTTAACGATATTGAGCTTCTCCATCATCTCTTTCCACAGATATAGTCCATTTGATTCCTATGTATTCCATCCTGCCAGGTCCATGTATACAGTGGTCATTTATGTTGTTGATAAAAGGTATTCGTGTTAGTCATCTAATGCTGCTATAACAGAAATACCACAAGTGGATGGCTTTAACAAAGCGAAGTTTATTCTCTCGCATTCCAGTAGGCTAGATGTCCGAATTCAGGGTGCCGGCTCCAGGCGAAGGCTCTCTCCCGCTGTCGGTTCTGGAGGAAGGTCCTTGTCAGCAGTCTTCCCTTGGTCTAGGAGCATCTCAGTGCAGGAGCCTCAGGTCCAAAGGATGTGCTCTGTTCCTGGCACTGCTTTCTTGGTGGCATGAGGTCCCCCTCTCTGCTCTCTTCCCTTTCCTTTTTATCTCTTCAGAGATAAAAGGTGGAGCAGGCCACACCCCAGGGAAACTCCATTTACACTGGATCAGGGATGTGACCTGGGTAAGGGTGGTGTTACAATCCCACCCTAACCCTTTTTAACATAAAATTACAATCACAAAACGGAGGACAACCACACAATACTGGGAATCATGGCCTAACCAAGTCGACATACATTTTTGGGGGGACATAATTCAATCCATGACAGTATTTAAAATGGATAGGTCATGGGCCTTGCAGAATTCTATCGTGCAATCTCCAGTGTTGTGTCTGTCACCAAGGCCATATTTTCCAACTACTGATCCTTCTTTGTTTCCAGCTGTCACATTCCAATCACTAGTAATTATCAATGCATCTCGATTGCATGTTTGATGAATTTTAGACTGCAGAAGTTGGTAAAAATCTTCAATTTCTTCATCCTTGGCCTTAGTGGTTGGCACGTAAATTTGAGCAAGTCGTATTAATGGGTCTTCCTTGCAGGCGTAAGGATATTGTTTTATAGCTGACAGTGTTGTACTTCAGGATGGATCTTAAAATGTTTTTGACAAATGTGACACCATTCTTTAATTTGTCATTCCTTGCATAGTAGACCATATGCTTTGTCTGTTTCACAATGGCCAGTACCAGTCCATTTCAGCTCACTAATGCCTCAGATATTGGTCTTGAAGTGTTCCAATTCATTTTTGACACCCTGCGGTTTTCCTAGATTCATACTTTGCACGTTTCTTATTCCAGTTATTAATGGATGTTTGCAGCTGTTGCTTCTCATTTTGAGTCATCCCACATCAGCAAATAAAGGTCCCAGAAGCTTTACTCCATTCACATCATTAAGATCAGTTCTACTGTCAGGAGACAGCTCTTCCCCAGTCGTATTTTGAGTGCCTTCCAACCTGAGGGGCTCATCTTCCCACACTGTATCAGACAATGTTCTGCTACTTTTCATAAGGTTTTCACTGGCCAGTTTTTTCAGAAGTAGACTGCCAGCTCCCCCTTCCCAGTCTGTTTTAGTTTGGAAGCTCCACTGACACCTGTCCACCATGGGTGACCCTACTGGCACTTGATATATTGGTGGGATGCCTTCCAGCATCACAGCAACATGCAAGCCATCACAGTATGACAAACTGACAGGCGAGTGGGAGGGGGTCAAGTTATTAGTGCCATTCATATTTGATTTCCTGTGGATATAGTTTAATCATCTTAAAGAGGAGGTTAGTTCATAAACAGGCAATATACATTTTCTTGTTCTTTTTTTAGATTGCATAATCTGAATCATTATTTTTATTGGATGCTAAATTTTTAATTTTTATTTGTTAATTATAATTCTAATTGTTCTCATTAGAAACCGAATTTGTGCACTGTTCTTTTCTTACATAGGCAACACTTAATAACTCTAATAGGTTATGATTCTCATAAACTGCCATTGAGGGGCTTGTGTGAAAAACAGATCTCTCTGAAACCAAATAGTACTTCTACTGTGACATGAGCAAATTGTTGTGGTAAATGATTAGAAACCTTAAAATTTACTCAACATGTTTATTTTGCTGATAGTTTTTTTCTTCTTTCTGTATGTAGGTGTTTAGCCAACTTGGATCTGTGCTGAAAAACAGTGACATTTCAGTCCATCTCGTAGAGGTGAGCCAAAAGTTAAGTGAGATCCAAGCAGCAACACTGACTGAAGAGAAGGTCCCATTGGAGCGAAATGCTGGCTCTCCAGTGTATATGAAAGGTATTTCTAAGTCGGGGATACCAATTTCCTGGTACCGAGATCTGCAAGATGTTCCAAAAGGTAATTATTTTTGCATTACTGAAGGAAAATTTTGATCACAACCCCTCACGGTAGTGATAGGTGATAAGAAGCTCTTACAGCAACATAATTGATTATTGCTGCCAGATCCTTTACGTGTAGCCATTTTCTAGCAAAGAGCATCATACTGGAACATGAAATTCCCTAACATTGAGGAGCAATGTATTTCATGTAGTTTCGCAAAAAACAGTATGTAAATCTGTTGTATTTTTTAGTTTTTGTCTACCGCTGAGATAGCACTGATAGGAAGCAGTCCGAGGCAGTAGGACTGAGGGAACCGATATCATTAGATTCGGTTAGCTAAATTATTTGAGCTTTTGAAAATTCTTACTTGCCTAAAAGGAACAAGATGTAGTGGTAAAATCCCTGAACAAGCCAGGCATCTCATGCTGATGAGCTCAGCCTGAAGTGGCGGCGCCTCCCGGCAAGGCAGGTTCACGATTCCTGGCCTCCGCCTTCCCTGTCGCTTTTAGGAGATCCGGATTCCCTTCCAGCTCTACCAAACTTCCAGCTCTGACAAACTGATTTAAACTGATGATGCAGACACTTGGGCTCTCTGGCCCTGTTCTGTGGAAAATGAGAAGAGTAGCGTTCGTTCCCCTTGGACGTTCTGCAGAGTTAGGTTTCCCGTGAAGCACCCCTGGGGATCCTGTGCTGCTGGTGCGCCAATCCTGAAGGACCAGGCGTTTCTTTCTCCCAGTTAATGTTCAGAAGCAGCAATTAATTGCCTTAAATATGCCGAGATACTCACTTTTTCTTCTGTTTTTCAATAGGGCACAGCTTTTATCTCGCACATGAATTTTTTGATGTTCTTCCTGTGCACAAGTTTCAGGTATTGATGGGAAAAGGTCAAGTTCATAAATGAGTAACAAGGGCCTTATGCTGTAAGAGTGAACGTTTGTGCCATTCAATTGGACTGGTATTTAATTTACTGAAGATTGCTTGTGGAAGTTATTTCTTAACTATATTTGGAATTTTGATGAATATAAATAATTCAGAAGCAAAAAGGAAATATTAAGGAGAATTCTTGTGGGATAACGAAGTGAGAGAGTTTGAGATGGTAAATGGCTATAGTGCAGTGTAAGATTTTTTAAAGCAAATTTTTTAAATTCCAAAGATTAAAATTGTTCTTCATTCTTTCCATGGGCAGAGTTAAGATTTTGTGGTAATGTATGTGTACTATTAATGCTAAGATCAGTTGTTATTATGCAGCAGTTTGTTACCAGAAGCTTCTGATTATTTCTCCAGAGCCTGTTTTCCATTTTTGGACACTTTCCATGCTGCTGATTCTCACTTTCTTCTATTGCTCCACATTCGTTACTGCTTTCATTTACAACATGAGTAGTTTACTCATCTCGTTCAAAGGAAATGAACTAATGCTTCTAAATAATTTCAAGTAGTCAAGTGCTCTATAAGTGTTAGTTAAATATATAATAAGTGTTATCTATGTTATTTATGGTAAGAGGAGAAAACTAATAGTTATTTTTGGTAGAGGCAGTTTTGAGAGCAAATAAGACAAGATTTGTATTAATGTGTTGTTTTTGGTTAGAAAACACCACAGGGATGGCGAGAAGTCTTAGTTGATATCGACCCCCAAGTTTCTGACAAACTGCGGTTTGTTTTGGCGCCTTGTGCCACCCCAGCAGAAGCCTTCATACAGGTAGGAATACTTTTGTTTTTCTTCTTATTGCCTTTTATTGGCAACAGAATCTTCCAGGTCTTATTTATCGAGTTACTCTTTTAGGGTTCATTTACCGAAGAAAGAGTTGCTTTCAGTACGTTTGCTTTCAGTACGTGATGTGCCTTTTATTAACGGTGGAAAGGACAGAGGCTCTAGAGGCAGGAGCTGAGGTTAAAATCCACATTTGCATTTCTTAGCTGTGCGACCTTAAGCAATGAGAATGCAGTAAGAGAGAAAGTAAGTGCTTACTCAGCAAGTCCCTAACCTTCTCTGTTTACCTCAGTTTCCTCACTTTTAAGATGGTGACGACGTCATCTCCTTTACTGGAAGAGTTTGACGTCTGTGAAAGCAGTGTGGTGCAGCGTAGTGTGGTAGCAGCAGCAGTAGTAACACCTAGCATTTGTTGAACGCTGCATGTTTTCTGTGTTGTATTCTGTACTGTATTACTGTGTATCACTCTGTATTTCCTTACTGGTTCCTCAGAACGACCCTAGTAACTAACTTCTGTTAGCACTCTCTGTGGGCAGCTGCTGGAGCCTGGGCTTTGCCGTGCTTCCACTCAGCTCTGGTCTGACGGATGGTGGCTTTACTGCTGCTTTCTGCTGACGTCAAGGAGTAATCACAAGAGCTTACTGATCTGAGCTCTGATTGCCTCTTTTTAGTCCTTTTTCTAGCTCAGGGAAAAGAGTTCCACTTTCTGGACCTTAAGTAAGAACTTCCTGTCTCATAAGTTAATCAATTTTAGAAGCATAACAGCATTTAAAACTATATCTCTAAATTTTTCTTTTTTGCAAAGTATATGTAAGTGAGAATATCAGCCTAAACACTTGTGAACATTTCTATTTACTTCGTATTCTGGGTACCTAATTTTACCTGAGAAACAAATTCATAAAGCTACCAGGCACTAACTCCCTTGCCCTGGGAGTTGTGTTTCTGTATCACTTAAGAGGGAAGGAGTGATGACTTTGCCGTTTGTTTGAACGGGGCGAGTGGTAACAGAGTCGTCTTCTTGAAGAGAGGAATCGAGAGGGGGTGAGGATGTCAGCATGGTAAGCTGTGTCAGCTTGAAGAAGCTGACCTCATGGTGTTTAGACTACAGTACCCTGGTGGCATAGTGGTTAAGTGCTAGGGCTGCTAACCAAAGGGACGGCATTTGGAATCCGCCAGACGCTCCTTGGAAACTCTATGGGGCAGTTCTACTCTGTCCTGTAGGGCCGCTATGAGTCGGAATCGACTCGATGGCACTGGGTTTGGTTCAATTTATTTAATAGTTCTGGCTTACATGGTTCATTATTTGATTTAATCCTCACAACAAACCTTCTGCTGTATGTAGATGATGAGGAAAGACTCAGAGCAGTTAAGTAACTTGTCTGCCAGTAGGCAGAGACGTCAGGGCAAGTCAGTACTTCATTTTCAGTGGGATGTTAAGAGAGCAAATGTTAATGTATGCTTTCATAATGAAGAAAACCAATGTAAATTTTCAGTCATCTTAAGAATTAGTGAAATGTCATAGGTACTGGCAAAGTTAACAAGTGTTAATATTTATTGTCATTTTGCTTTTTAAGCTAATAAGCTCCTACTGTGGACTTAGTTACTGGCTGAACATCTCGGGAATTAAGGGTCGCAGGAATTATTTCATAAGGTGATGTTTCTATTACAGATACCAAAAACCAAACCTGTTGCCATGGAGTTGATTCCCTCAACTCAGAGCGACCCTACAGGACAGAGAACCACCCCATAGGGTTTCCAAGGAGTGGCTGATGGGTTTGAACAGCTGACCTTTTGGTTAGCAGCTCTTAACCACTGCACCACCAGAGCTCCCAATTAAAGATAGAAGGGCACATTATCAGGATACTTTGTGCCCCAACGAAAGGTTACATAATATACTTAATAGGATCTGTTTTTTTTTAATTGGATTTATATCCTTTCAGCACATTTTTTTGAGTGCCTGCTGTGTTCTAAAGGTAGACAAAAAATCCCTTTCCCATGCTTCCAGTCCAATGGGATATATTATATATGTATATGAATTATGACATAAAGGTATATCACTGTTAAGTAAGACAATGCACTTGGCCTCCTGGAGGGTTGGGCCTTCTGGGGATATAAAAGAGGTTAAAGTCTTTGTAAACTGAGTGGATGGCTTCCAAGAACCAAGGAGTTCTATACAATAAAAAGGATGCCACATGAAGAATTTAATGTAGCAAACATTCATATTGAGAAGGAATTTATTTTTATTAAAATTAAATGCTCATTGTAGAAAAACCAAAGAAAATACAGATGAGAAAAAAAATCTAAGGGCGCCGTTCCTCTGAGCGATGTACTTTCTTCTCCTCTGTTACTAGAGTGACGAAACAAGGGACCATGTGGAAGTGTGTCCTGACGCAGGAGTTATCATTCAGGAACTTTCTCAGCGCATCGCACAGGCTGGAGGAGCTGCACTGATTGCTGATTATGGTCACGATGGAACAAAGACAGATACCTTCAGGGTACGGATAGTTTTATAATATGATTTATCAGAACTAACAAAATCAATTGTTAGATTTTGAGCTTATCGAAGATCTTTATCTTTGGTTCCCATAATACTTAGCCTTGTTATGTTACACTATTTTATAATTAAGATTAATTCATATTACTGTAATTACTCTTAAAGAGCCCTGGTGGCTCAGCAGTTAAGCGCTTGGCTGCTAACAAAGATTGGCAGTTCGAATCCACCCAGTGGCTCCTTGGGAGAAAGACCTGGCAGTCTTCTCCTATAAAGATTACAGTCTAGAAAATGCTATGGGGCAGTTCTGCTCTGTCACATTGGGTCACAATGCATTGAAAAATTGACTCGATGGCACCCAACAACAACAGTAATTATCTTTATCCCTAGGTTTTACTTCCTAACCCTAAGTCTGCTGTCCAGCAGGGTCTGAATTTTTGCACAGACACTAATAAGCATCTGAATGACACAAATGGGAAGATTTTCTGAAATTCTGAAACTTGTGTTCTTTTCCCCTACCCTTTATTTTAGAGTTTTTGGTACTTCTTTGCAGACTTAATCTAATTACTGTAGTTTAAGTCATTCAAACCTTTTTTCTATCCTACTTCCAACTTACATCTTTTCTCCTCTCCAGATATATTTTTTGCCCTTCCTAAACATCCTTATGTTCTTTGAATACGATTGCTTTAATACATTTTAATGGGAATACATTTAAGTAGATGCCATTAGTCATTTTCTAGATACGTGGTTCACAGCCTCTAACTGTACCTGTTTGTTAAAAATGCTGATTCCCTACCTTCACCTTTAGGGTTCTGATTCACTAGGTCAGGGTGGAGTCCAGTAACGTATTTGCAGGTGATTCTGGTGCACATGGACTATGGGTCCACTTTGTAAAACACCGTATAGGTTCTGATTACCTGAATTCATCTGTAGAATTAACGAGATCTCCTCTAGTCCATCCCTGAGCGTATTAATGAAGATGCAGAATACCTGTGTCAAGGGCACATCTCCAGGCACTCAACAGTGCACTTTTATATTAGAGCTTCCGCAGAGTGTTCATTTGAAGACAGGGTGCTACTGCATTAAGTTTGAAAACCACTGACTTAAGCCATATTTTCAGAGTTGGTTGTTAAGTCTAATGTACTAGAATAGCATTTCTTTAATCTTGATGGCAACCATAGAAGGGCCAAAACTCCTTATTTCTTTAATTATGTTCAAGGGCTTTTGTGGTCACAAGCTCCATGATGTCTTACTTGCTCCAGGAACGGCTGACCTAACAGCTGACGTGGACTTCAGTTATTTGCGCAGAATGGCACAGGGGAAAGTGGCCTCTCTGGGTCCAGTGACACAACAAATGTTTTTAAAAAATATGGGTATTGATGTCCGGCTGAAGGTAATGGTTTATTTCACTGTCAGTACTTTAATTTCATAGCACTTAGATTATTTTAAATGTGAAGTTTACCTGGCCTTGGTGCTCTTGTAGTTAGCCAGATGGTTGGTGTTCCAGGCTTTTCGATAGTGTAGGAGTCAGTGCAGCCAGATAGCCTGGGGGTTCGTGCATCTCCATGTGAGGTAAGGCTCTGAATAGTTTTCATTTTTGTTAAGAAAAAAACAGAAAATTTGGCCATGTTTATGTGTATCAATTTTTGTAATGTTCCTCTGAGGACAGTTAACCCTTCAGAGTAGGCAAAACCCACTGGGGTATTTGTTAAAAATGCAAATTCACAGCAACCTATGTTTATGACAAGTACCCCAGATGGTTCTGATGCAGGTGATGAGAAATCATATTTCGAGCACTGCTTTATGGAATATTTAATAGTCATAAGTACTGCTGCATAGAACTAGGAATACTTCTTCTGGTCACTTTTGCTAAGGATTTTTTTTCTTTTTAGGTTCTTCTAGATAATTCAGATGAGCCATCTACAAGGCAGCAATTAGTTCAGGGGTATGATATGTTAATGAACTCTAAGAAGATGGGAGAAAGATTTAACTTTTTCGCCTTGGTACCTCATCAGAGACTTCCCAATGGAAGCCATCAGATGAATGCGTGTAAATCAAAACCTCCTCCAGCACCTGTGGCTGGGTTCCATGAACTTGCTTGGCGGTGACATTTCAACTTGGACTTTTTACCCCTCAGTCTGCCTAAGAAATCGAAATAAAGGGAACACATTTCATACATTGCAGGTAAAATGAGCATTAAAATACTTTGCCTCTTCACAGTCAATAAAGATAACGTGTTATATATATAATACAATTAAAAATTATACAGATATTAAGCTGTGTGACTTTGGGTATAAACGTGTGCTCTTGAGTTAACGAACATCTGTTAACGTAGAACGGAGTTTCTTTCGATTATGAAAGCCAGTTGCTATATTTCTGTTTTATTTTTAAAAGAAAACATGATCCTTGATTGATTTAAAAACTGGAAACCACCTGAGTGGGCATTCACAGGGGACTGATGAACTAGAACCACCCCTGTGTTAAAGAGTCAGGTAGGTCTGAATGTTGTGACACAGAAGGAGCTCGAAGATCTAGTACATGCAGTTTCTCTAGTTATGATTCCATTTTTGTTGGAAGGAGAAAAGCTATATTTAAAGAAATACATATTAAAATAACAATTAAATATAAGTAATTCATAAAAACTAATTTACTAGGTGAAGAATGGTCATTTTCTATTTTTTTTTTAGTATGTATACACATTAAAAAAAAAAAAAAAAGCAAGCAAAGCATGTCCCAGAGGTTTAAAAACAGAGGTTTAATCACTATTAAATTTCCCAATCTGGAGGTGGGGTTGGGGGGTGGGGAGAGACATATTTTTTGATTGATTCGCCCCAAATTCGTGGTATCTGAATTTTTTCTCATATGTATCTGTGAATTTTATAATTAAAAACAAAATTAGTGTATTTGAGGTGAGTAAATGTAGGTTATCAAGGAGGAATAATTTTCTAAATAGAGCTAATTTTGCCTCTAAATAATGTTAAAAATTTAATTCTATATGTATTTCTCACTTTTTGGTTTACAGAACTTTATTAATATTGGAAACATGGGCTTTCTCAGGAACTGTTATACTAGCAACATACATTTATAGGGGAGATTAACGGAAAAGAATATTAGCCATATATCTTGGAACAAAAAGGCTTTATTGGAAGTTCCTTGGAGGAGCAATGAGCTGTTACTTTTTATTGCTTCTTTTGCTTAATCGAGAACGGGACTAGCCTTCTGTATCTCACGCCAAACTAAGGAAGAGGAAACACTTGTTTTTCAAACGCTGTCCAGCCTTGGACCATTCCCAGCTACTCTTGGTCTGTTTCCATATTTCTTTTTTCAAAGACTTGGTTGGAAGAATTTTTGGAAGATGAAAATACTCACAGACGCAGCCTCCCTACCCCAAATAAGTATAGTTTTTATAATTAAGGATTAAGAATTAGGTAATGCCTTATATCTTAAAACCTAGAAAATTCATTTTGATATTAGGTGTTTAACTTCTCTAAATCTAAACTAGTAGTTGTACTAGTTGAATTTTTAGTGGTACTTCTGAAAAATTTATAGTTATAATTATTAAAAACTTTCATTCCAAGAAATGAAACCTCAGGTAATTTCCTTAAACTTAGTATAAAACCATAATACTGAGTTTTTTTTATTTTAGACAGATTTTTTTTAAAAAAAGCATTCTTAAATATAGCGTTAGTTCCATTTACAAATACAGTTTCCAAAATGGTTCTATTTCCAAGGCCTGGGTGAGTAACACAACCAAATAAAATTTTCTTTGGATACCTCTACTAGACATAGGCTCAGGTTTTCACATGGAAAAGTATATGGTGATATGGAAATACATTTTATTACCAAGTTTCTTTGAGGATATTTACAAAAAGTGGGATGTAACAAAAAATATAAAAATGTACTAAACAGTGTCATTATAGACTACTTTTTACATTATCAAATGTTTCTAGCAAACAAATATTTCTTATACAAATGACTTCAAGACAAAAAAAGGGTATGCAGGTTATACAGTATATTCTCAACTCCAAAGTATCTGACAGTGACTTTACAAATTTTTTAAGAAAACTTAAGCATTTAACATTAACAAAGAGTGCAATTAATTTCATGGCTTGTAAAGTTGGGTTATTTAAGTACAGCAAATGCACATCTTTCCAGTTAATTATCACCATACGCAGTAAAGCCAGTAGGGTGCCAAGTGGCCCAGAATTACTCCATTCTGTGCACGTTGATGTAAAGAGATTAACTCTGGAGAAATCTGGAGGCGTCATCCTTTACCACATGGAAGATACACCTCTAAAACCTTTTTTTCCAAGTTAATTTGGTTTAATTTTTATAACTCCTACATAAGAACAAATTACTGAGAAACGCTGTGCCATGTGGCTGGGAGATGTTTATGTGTAGGCAGCACAGCATAATGGTTAAGAGGACTCTGCAGCCACACTGCTGGGGTTCAAATCCATATATTAACTGTGTGACCTCCGGCAAGCAGTTACTTAATTTCCCTGTGCCTCAATTTCCTTATCTGTAAGATGGGTTCATAATGTACTAAACCTCATGGCCGTTGTGAGGGTAATGAGTTTCAAACATGTAAAGGGCTTAGAATATAGGAGCACTGCATTGAAGTGTCTGCTATCATTTTCTCAAGGATATTTTTAGCTCTAGATAAGGAAGTAGCTTCAGTGATCCCTAAGGGCTCTCTAGTCTACACTGGAACTTTCATATACAGGAGCATTTTTTTCCTTCACTACCTCAAATTCAGTGGGCACTGACAGTTAACACTTTCATAGTTTTCACTTCACTGAATACATCCATACATATGTGATCTTCACAACCCCCTGTGAGGAAGGTAGAGGCCAGGATTTTTACCTTCATTTTACAGACTGAGGAACTCGAGGCTCAGACAGATTGTCTAAATAATGGAGCCAAGACTTAAACCCAGATTTTCTGACTCCAAATCTTTTGCTCTTTACGTTATACCTCTTGGAGTTAAAAAAGGTTTACAATGATTACTCAGGAATGATAAAACAAAAAGCCACTAGATTTCTTACAAATGGATGGTCCCAGATCTTAAACTTTTTGGAGGGAAAAGCTATTAGTAACCACTTTAAAGAGTTACGAATGAGTCTAATCTCATAAACTGTGTATAGAAAAAAATTTAGCTGGCTGCTGGAGCTGATGTAAAAAAAATGCTGGTTTCATTCTTTCATTTACTCTGCTGGTAATATGGCCCCATCCTTACAAACGTTCCTGCTCCAGCTTCCCACCCCCATGCTTCCAGTATCTGTAAAGTCTCCAACAGGTGAAGTGAAGTATAAAAGGATACGGTTGGCTTTTCTTTCCTTTAGCATTAACTGACCCTGTGCTGGCCTTATGTTTTGTGTGTATTTGACTTTCTCCCTCAAATTAACCAACCCACTGTAAAGATAAACTGCATAATTAAGTTTCAGATCTGCACTCACTGAATGCTGAAATCCAACTGTGCATCCAGGGCGTCAGTGGGGACGTGAGCAGCAGCAAGGCTGAGCTCTGTCTGAGAAGACGTATTGAAGCACAGCACTTAGACCAGCAGTTCCCAATCCTAGCTTGGCAACATCACTTGCCCCAAATTATCTTAAAGGGTGTTAACAACACTCAAAAGATGACAAGTTTATTTGTAGAGCATACTCAGAGTTGCAACTCCAAGAAGTTAAGAATCAGTGTTTTGGAATCTTGATTGAGCAGAAAACAAAACAAAAGGTAAAACAGCCCCACCCTCCCTTTTCTAGGCATCTAAGAAGAGCTGCTCAATGCCTTTGTGATCAGTTACCCAGATGTCTGAAGTCCTTGTAACACTGGAGTCTTTCAGTGATCCCCTAAATGCAAATCTTACAGTATCCGACCTCACAGTTCTTGTATGCAGTAATTGGACCCTGGCTTTCCTTTTTTTCCTTTTTAAATAAGAACAGGAAAGGGAAGATAAATTAAGTGCCACTATTGTACTAAGAGTAAGGGGGAAAAAAGTTATTGGTTATGTTATAAAAGTTCATAAAAAGCTTTGTCTTGATTCCATTATGGGTTTTATTACTCAGTTTCCCCTCCTGTACCTACTCACTATGCACTACTGTACTGGTGTCACCGATTCCTTATACTTTCTTGTGTCTTTGCATCCTCTCAGATGACAACCTACAAAGAACAACAGCTGTGCAGCCAAGTGTCAGTTCATAAATGAAATCCATCCTTATTGAAGTTAGCTCTTTGATACTTAAGGATCTTCTTCCATATCATCTGGATTGGGAGCCATGATGAAGTGCTTTGGGTATACAAGGTTGTGTGTGTATGCATATATTTCCCAGCGGGCATCATCGCTCTCATGTGTAATGTAACGTTCTCCAATTCGAGTTTCAAATTCTCGAAGGTCAAGCCAAGTCTGATAGTCCTAGGAAAAAATGAAGTGACTATGAACCATAAAAGAAATAAACTGTCAACCTTTTTCTTTGCTTAGCACCCTAGTCAAATGATTGGTAACCCCTACTCATAAGTACTTGCTAGGCAATGAGTTTCATTTTTAATATTTTAGCTAATAATGTTTTTCAACTTCAGAGCCTCTAATGAAGAAAGTAACTACTTTATGAAATTAAAAGTAAATTGCCTCAGGCTTCTGAGGTGGCTAATAATAATCACTAAACCATTCTGTTCTATCCTTTGAGAGGTCTAAACTTTCCTCCTGAAAACGGGAAGTCGCTTGGGACCAACCATCAGGATAATTTAATAAAATCAGTGGGACTAACTATGATTGCATTTGTTTTGAAGTTAATTCTACCCCTTACTTTCAAATAGTGCTAAAGCTCTCCCTTTATTCTCAAGTTTGGGGAGTCCTCTTAATATGTATCTATGCAATAACTTTTTGGGAGGAATTAAGCCAAACGTATTTTAAATGGTATGTCTGAGCTCCTCAACGCAAATATGAACCTTCCAGTGAACATTTAAGGAGCCCTGGTGGCCACAGCGGTTAAGTGCTTGGCTGCTAGCCAAAAGATCAGCAGTTTGAACCCACCAGCCTTTCTGTGGGAGAAAGGTGTGGCAGTCTGCTTTACCATAAAGATTACAGCCTCGGAACCCCTTCGGGGCAGTTCTATTCCGTCCTATAGGGTTGTTATGAGTTGGAATCGACTTGACGGCATTGGGTTTGGTTTTGGGTCTGAGTGGACACTTTAAAAGTAAAATGTATGACGACAGTATGTTCATCTTAGGTGAAATGAACACGTTAAGACTCTATATAAAGCTACATTATCACCTTCAGCTCATGGGAGTTCGACTGTCCATCAGTACCGCCTTTGAATGGTGTTCTGCAAAGCTTCTAGAGGCTCTGCCATAGTACAAATTAACCACTGAGAGTATTTTCATTATCCTAAGAAATGTATAGAATCTGTTGATCTTAGAGTGGTTTTTATAGGTAAGACAAATCACAATGAACTGTTCAAATGAGAAACTGACAGAGAGATATATACATTTTTTTTTTACCTGTAGCCAGGGATGACTAAGAGATTTGTCAACACTATAACGTTTTCTCATCTTCACCTGAAGTAGGTTGTTTATCAAATCAATTGCTAAGGGAAAAGATAAAATTAGATACATGAATTTGGGTGTATGGGCCACCCCAAACCTATGACTATCTGGTAGGCAGTTCAATCATGTTATGACCCATAAATGCTTATTAAATTCACAGTGTACCTGTCAAGTGTTCATTGTATCAAGGAGACAGTACAGAGCAGGTTAAAAGCATGGATTCTGGAGCCAGGGTGCCTGGTTGAGTTCTGGTTCTGCCACTTAATATCCATGTGATATTAGCGTAGTTACTGAATTACATTATGCCTCAGTTTCCTCATCTATAATATGAAGTTGTTGTGAGGACTAAATCAGTTTATATGTAAAGGCCTTAGAACTATGCTTAGCTGTAAGTGCTAAGTAAGTGTTAACTGTTACAATTTCGAGATGAATAAAACAGACCCTCTGATTTCAGGCTGACTGACCACCCCTCCCCACCCACAACACCATGTTGCACGCTCACCCCTGGTTTGGTCTAGAAGACCAGTCACACTGGGATCACAACAGAGGGTCCCAGACAGAGCAGGAGAAAAGCACAGAAAAATAAAATTCACAAAAAAGACCAGACTTACTGGTCGGACAGATGCTGGAGGAACTCCCGAGACTATGGCCCTAAGACACCCTTCTGACCTGGAACTGAAGCCATTCCTGGAGACCACCTTCCAGCCAATCAAAAGACAAACCCATAAACAGTAACACCCAAGAGGAATGTGCTTCTAAGAACAATCAATTATACACAATCAGAACCGTAGTATTTGCCCAAAAGCAAAGATGAGAAGGCAGGAAGGGGTAGAAAATAAGGGTAAGAGTTAATGGGGAACCCGGGATGGAAATGGGGAGAGTACTGACACATTGTGGGAAATGAAGCCAAGGCCATGCGATACTTTATGTACAGACTATCAAATGGGAATCTAATATGCTCTGTAAACACGCATGTAATGCACAATTAAAAAAAAAATTGAAGTGTACACTTTAAACGGGTACATTTTTAATTGCATGTCATTTATACCTCAATACAGTTGATTTGAAAAGGTAAAAAAAAAAAAAAAAAAATCCCCAGTCATTGCCCTGCTTCTATAAATGTAGCTGGACTTAGGTGCTGTCACCGGAAGTTCACACTCAGCAGGTTTTAACAAACAGGTTCAGGGTGTTTTGGTGTTTGTGGTGAGATCCTGGCACTACTTATGTAGTTATTTGGGGAAATGGATCAACTGCACACTGACTATATTGCCTTATGTAATGATAACATTTGAAGTACTGATAACCTCTCTAAGGCCTAAACCCAAGGATGGGCTGAATAAAAGATTTTTACCATATGAGGCCTACTTCTCTTCTAGGCACTACCAAACTAGCAAAGATTTTCCATAAGCACTTCAGCAATTAATTTCTCTGTGCTTTTTTCCTTTATCTGTGACCACCATGTACATCAGAAGCACCTGGAATGTTTATTTAAAATGTACATTCCTGGGTCCCACTCCAACTGCTGAATCTGCATCGGTGAGATACGGTCGGGTTTTTCTTCTTTCAAAAAACTCACCAAGTGATTCTGGTGTTAAGACGCCTGCCTGTAAGACCACACTGCCCTAGGAGCTGAGGTGACCATGGTGACATCAGAGAACGCTACACAGGGTCTCTCCTCACCAGGAAGCCTGCTGTTGTCTTTACATGTTGTTCCTCAAACTTTACTCAGTTTTAACGGACCATTAATCAAGGGCTGGTTAAATCCAGGTGGGGTATTCCCTAGTCGTGGTTTTATTAAATTCTGTGGGACTATTAAATAAAGTTTTAAGTGATATTCTCTTCCTATCAACATCACTAAAGAAGGCCAATCAAAATTTTCTAGATGGGTATAAAACCAGAGATTGGAAACACAAACGTCTTCACCAGGCAGCACAAGCAAATTACGAAGCTTCCCACTAGGGGGGTACAGGGAGATGGGAACTAACTGGGGAGTGTCTGCTGCATGTGAAAGCTCATTCTAGGCACAAAGAGCCCGAGGTACAGGTTTCCAGGCAGGGAGCTTACAATCTAGTTGTGAAGATAAAAAAATAATTACAAAAAAAAGATTAAATACTTAAGAAAAAAATGCCCAACTATTGGAATAGATAGATTTTATACAGTTTAAAGGGAAGGGTAGTCAGGGACGATTAAAAAAGATGAGTCACAAATTAAAGGGAAGGGGTTCTTGAAGGTTTTGAAGGATTTCAACAGAGAGGAGGAAGGGCTGTAGGCAGGAGACAGGCCTGAGCAAAACGTAGAGCAGAGTTCTGAGGAGCGGACAAGGTAAGGTTTGTGTCCGGGGTGATGCGAGACACATAAACTTGGGCAGATCACGGAGACTGATGCAACGTGGCCAAAGGGAAGTCAAAACGTTTGGGAGCAGAATCAGACAAAAGTAGCATTTCCTAAAGATGGATGACAATGGGGACTGTGAAGGACCAGAAAAGAGTCTTAACAAGTAGGACAGTTAAAAAGACATTTTAGTAGCCTTAAAGTGAGGTGTGTGAGGCATGGGATTTGTGCTATGCTGGCAACTATAAGAAAGAAACAGATGCTGTAAGAGGCAAAGTGCTCAGAAATCAGCGACTTGGTAAATCTGGAAGATGACTGGGAGATAGTAAAAAAAAGTCAGAAGAGACAGGCCGATTTGGGAGCCAGCCCAAAGAGCATTTTCAGACTAAAGGCCACAGAGCAGAACAATTTTCTTACCTTCAGCAGAAATTTCTCTCCATGGATTTGGTGGGTACATAAATGCAGCATTTTGGATTTGGTCATTTATATCTTCATCTTCATTAAAAGGAAACGTGCCACTGAGGCTCACATAGACAATGACTCCCACTGACCACATGTCCAGAGAGCGGTTGTAGCCTTTGCTTCTAAGAACTTCTGGTGCCAAGTATGCTGGTGTTCCCACCACAGACCTCCTGAAGGACTTCTCACCAATGATGCGGGCAAAACCAAAGTCACACAGCTTCACCTGGAGACCAGAGGAGGGTATTAAGTTTATAAATGGATATAAACATTAAATTTAAAAATCATTTCAACACACTTGCCAACTCTATTAATTTCTGAATGCCAAACGATTATAGATAGGGAAATTGTAAAATACTTCTTTCCCAAAAGGCAGTACATTTGTAAACTTGAGATCCATTACACCTTCAGTAAGAAGAGCTTTCCTAGTGCTTACTTGAAATGAACTCTTGAATTCTAGCTTCCAGAATGCTAAATACCAGACTGGTATTACAAGTGTTCAAAGTTTATTGTTTGAGTTTTTTTGGGTTGAAATGGAGGGTGCTGGTCTCTGATATTTGGCTTATAAAGAGATTGCTATTGTCTGTGAACAGGAATTAGGTGTTTCATTTCTGAATCCTCCGTGGCCTCACAGGCCCTGGACACATAAAGGAGCTCAATAAATGTTTGCTGAATGAAATATAAGTTACAATATTTAAAAAGTCATTTATTTAGCTGAGTACTAGATTATCTTCCCAAAGACTATAAATTGGCAAGAGAATGAAATTGAGGTGTATTAAGGATAATTATTAATCTGGACAGTACAAGAGTAACATTGGAGATTGCTCAAATGAATAAGAGTAACGGTTTTCTACGACTATGGAACAAATTATTGCTAGGTACAGGTCTAGATGAGAAAAAAGTTCTCTGGCCAGTCACTGCTACGTCTTCCTCTCAGGGAGAGCTGTGACGTGATGAGTCTGGCCAAGTTCGGGACACTTATCTTGCTGCTGATCTCCTAGCAGAGTTTCAGATTTTGGTGATTAATGACTGCATTCATGCTGAACCAGCAAATGCCGAGTACTTTCTAGAGGAAATGCCCTGACTCACAAGCTTCTACAGAAAAAGCATTAAGATAAATTGAGAGAGAAAGGATTTGGCCTATATGAAACAGTGGTACAAGTTAGTGGCTAGAGAACAAAGAGATGAAGGCATATTTAAACAATGCTTGCTATTTCTGACACACGGTTTTATGAATAATACTTGCTCTGTGTCATTACTGAATTTGTCTATTTCTCTATTTGAGTCTTTGAGAGTAAAACTGTCCATGAAGAAATGTGAACAAACTTTTTCTGGTTAAATCCCAGGTGTTGGCTAACATCTTGATAAACTGAAGATAACTTGGCAGTTTGGCAACTGAATAAGAACTGTGGCCATGGCTAGCACTTGATAAAAAATGAGTATCAAGTAAATAACATTATATTCTCTTTTTCCTAAAGGGAACAATGTGGATCATGGGAGTGGGAGTTGGCAAGTTGGAGTTATACTCTTAGCTGTAGGGTTTATGTCCTTTGCCTATATTACTTTTAAGATCAAATGAGATAGTACATGGAAACACTTATTTAAACACTGCACCAACTGTTAGTGAACCATTTTTAACCTCACAATGACAGGGAATCACTTTTAACCACAAGCAGTATAAAAGAAAGAATATGATTACTACTTTAAAAGTAAGAGTTTAATAATTTTTTTTTAAATACATCTTTTTCTTTGGAAGATAATTTGAGCTGTATTTACAAGAGTCATTTGTTGTCCTTATTCTAGCCATTTATCTAGTTACATGTTTCTACTGTACATAAATAGTTTGGACGCAGATATTCTAACTGAATGGAGGATTCATCAGTGGTCATTATGAAAAACAGTCACAGATACCACAGATAAACTCCTCAGGTCTGTTGTTTCAAACTCTGGGCCAGGATCCATTTAGCAGGTTTTGAAATCAATTTAGTGGATTAGATAAAGAGTTTTTAAAAATTAATTGAAGGAAAAAAAAACCCAGAGTGTATTGCACTAAGCCAGGACACACACACGGTATCATATGTGTATAAGCACTGGTAACGATGGTAAACGTATTTCTTATGTAGGTGTTGGTGAAAATGTTTGAAATACAGAACTCTAAAGAGAAAAAGAAGTTGGCTGCCTGCCTCAACCTAAATCTAGCATCTCGCATCTCAGGGCTACCCTTCAGTTTGTTTTATTTAACGCGGAATTCGTCCTGAGCACCAGCCCAAACCAAGGTTGCCAACTGCCCTCACATTCATCACCAAGTCGTGGGGAGAGGTGAACTGCAAAGAGCCTGTGTGCAAGAGTCACTCCTTGAGATCTGGTTCAGTCTACAAAAATTCTTAATGAAAATAATGTGATTAATAAAGTAGGAATTCAAATTATTCAGGGTATTAACACTCTACTGGCAGTAACGCATTATAGTAGAAGGTGTGGCTAGGACCACGGGAACCTTCACAGGCTAAAAACTTGTAAGATGACATGCATTTTAAACCTGCAGTACTTAGTACAATATTTTTCATTGTGAGGGGACTTCGTAAATGTGTTAGGTGTTTAAAATGATTCTTCAAAAGGCAGTATCTCACCTGAGGAAATGGCTCTGCCGATGCAAGCAGCACGTTTTCTGGCTTTAGATCACAATGCACAATATTCTTAAAATGTAGATTCCTCAAAGCAACAAGTATCTGTTATTGAAGAAACAGATTTTTTTCAATGCCTAGACCAACTGTAGCTAAAGCCCAATTTGGCTCCTTGAACACTGTAATAGTTTGAAAAGTTCACTATAGTTCATCAAGATTTAACTAAAAGTGTTATTTTGTTCTTCAAGGTTAGTAATTCCCACCATATCCCAGTATGTAAAAGCACTTCTATTTAATTAACTTAGTTTTTATTCTGTAATTTCAAAATAGAGTTAGAATACCTGTGTGACCATGAATTTAGTAATTCGTTCTGGAAGCCGACTTTTCTCGCTGGACAGAATCATTTCCAACATATCTCCATGCAACTTTTCCATTACTACAAAGACTCGTTCTGGGGTTTCAAACATACACTCCAGGTTTACAATCCCAGGATGGTGCAAATTCTGAAGAGTGTAGCAAGATATTTATATGACTGACTCAGGAAGAAAAACAGCTTTACTGTGCAAACGTCTGACATTGCGCTACAACTGACTGGATGGAATACATAGCACAAAAAGATAACAGCTTAGAAAAAATAAAAGCAAACAAGGTCATTACCAGCAACAGAAGGCTCACGGAGTCTGATGTTTTGTGTACTGGGAAGCGGTGCACTGAGGGAAAGGATGTCTTCCTAGGCTGATTACATAATTGCTCCCTTTCCATTACTGCTGCTTTTTCATCTTTTTCATCTAGCTGACACTGCTCTAATTTTATGCTAATGGACTGCCCTTACTTGGGCACCAATTGTCAAATCAATTTTAAAGCAATTAGAGCTTTGGCTGTTTAGGGCTGTATTTGTGAAGGCTTTTGCTCAAGATATGGTTTTGCATCTGAAGTAGTTATTTACCCATGTCTTGACTGTCACTTTATGATACCTCAATTTGGTCTTCAAGCCTTTTTTGGTCCGGAATCTTTCTACCTCCATCAGTCCATGTTTCTTGAGCACTAGTAGGTTATAAGGCTTGTGGATATACAAAGATGAATGCAACAGTGTTTCTGCTTATAAAAAAAGCAATCCATCTTATGGTCTACTGGTAGAAAAATCTTCCCTAAAGACAGATTTGATGTCAGTCTTGCTCAAAAATCTTCAATGGGTCTTTATATCTAGACATGAAATCCCTTTGCTTGGCTTTTAAAATTTTCATTCTCCCTATTCAATCTTAAATATGCTCTTTTGGCCTAAGTGATTAAAATATTTTTTATTCCTTATGAATAGAAAGATATTTTTCTTATGCCCCCCCATTTTTTATTAATGTGGGTACTGAAGTATATTGAAAGCAAAAAATTTTTTCTTGCCAACATGTTGAGTTCCATCTCTAAAATGTTTTTTAAATCCAAAATCATCTCTTAATTCCTGCTGTAATTAGTTTTAGCCCCTATCATGTCTCTTCTGGACTACTGCAATGGTTTCCGCCACACTGTATATATACAGCAATACTTAGCCCGCGGTACTATACTTATACTGTAAGGTCCCTGAGAGAGAGACTGTATGTTAGTCGTCTTAACCCAGTGTCTGAGTCATGGTAGATGTTTTCAGTAAATGGTTAGAAAATGAATGAACAGCGAGTTCAAAATAAATAATTGTTTACTAGTCAAATTAAGACAATTTAATGACAAGGTGTTCTGGTAGCATAATAAAAAGTGACAAAATTTTACAGTAGATAAATGACAGTGAAATATCAGTCGGGCTAAGCCCCACAGTGGCAGGCTGAGACAATGGCAGCAAGGAGTGGAAAACTCAGAGCATCCTTTTATCAACTTCTGAGTTGGAAGTAAAGGATGTTTGTCTCCTATCCTGTAGTAGTTGTCTATGTCTGAAGTTTCTTTCTTCCCCCATCTTCCTTTAAAAGCACATGTGTGTGCACACAAAAATTAAAGTACTATAACATTATTCTTCTCCTTAATGACCTTGTCTAAATTTTCTATTTCCTCTGGAGTCCATTTTGGCAAGTTACATTTTCATAGAAAGTTATTCATTTCCTCTAGGTTTACAAATGTATCTGCTAGAGTTGAGCAAGGTAATATCTTTAGATTCTTTCTTACTTTTATGGATTTGTGGCTACTTTCCCCAAGACATCTTATTTCTTCTTTTTTTTTAATTAAATTTGCTACTGATTTATTGTTACTCTCAAAAAATTAGTTTTTAGATTTATTGTTAGTTGTATTTTCTGTATTAAATTTATTAACTTTGGTTAACTCCTTCCTTCTGCTTTCTTTAGGCTTATTGTTCATTCTCTAACTTCTTGAGTTGGATTCTTAATAATTTATTATCATTCTTTCTTGCTTAATACTTGAGGCTTTAATGTTTTCTCTGAGCAATAGTCCAAATGTTCTGATATAAGGTATTTTCATGATTTTCTAAATATTAAAAAATTTTGATTTTGCTCTTTGATTCAGGAATTGTTTAAAATAAATTTTTAAAGTTTCTAGGTGGTAGGAACTTTTATTTCCTCATTTTGTAATTTATGTCTAGTTTTGGTTATATATTACTGCTTTTTATAAAATTAATGAGGTATTCTTTGATTTCTGTATTTAGGGTACAGAATTCAGTACGAAGCAGTTAGATCTACCTTATTCTTTTAGGCTTTCTATGTTCTTAATTATTTTGTCTACTGGATCTGTCAGAGACTACTAATATGCTTGTCTGTTTCTGCTTCTGTCTTCTATAGTTTCCCTTTATAAACTGATGTTATTTGGTGCACTGGGATTTACGCTCTTCCACTGTGAAAAGTGCTCTTCGTTTCATTTCAGTGTTTTCCTTTGAATTAAATCTTGTCAACTCATGACCCCTCTGGCTTTCATTTATCTGGGAAGGTGCCTAGAGAGGCGTCATGTTGTAGATTTCACACAGCCAGCAGAGAGCAGTTCACATGGTAGTGCCTCTTCCTGCACACACCCCTGCTCCATCGCCACTGGTGGTAGAAACGCTTCTACCTACTTTGTAGGTCACTGGTTCACCCCTCTTCTGTTTTTATTAAAGCTAGAGCAAACTCTTCTGTTTATCACTTTTCTTGCCCTTTTCCAAGAGGAGAAGGGGAAAATGAAAAATTTATGCCACTGTGTTCAAACCAGAAGTTTCCCTTTAAAGTTTCTGATAGTCAACTTGGTTAAATTTTCCCATTTACACAGGCAGCTCCACACCCGCTCCCCCACTGCTGTACTACCCTCTTCAGGCAACAGGAAAAGAAATATTTTACATTAGTCTATCTCTGTTTTGGCAATGCATTCAAAGTTTTTTAATAATAAAAGTTATATGTGTTTACTGTGGGGGAAAAAAAAAACCCTGAAAACAGAATTCCATAAAAGTAAAAATCTCCCACTCCTCCCTGTGCCACAGTGTACTCCCCAGGTGATGCTGTGTTATCAGGCGGTTTAGGTGAGTATCCATAACGTGAACGCAGTCATATATCATGCATACACTAAATACATTTTTTAAATTACACAAATGGAATCACTCTAAACCTTTTAAAAAATTTAATAAGATGTTGTAGATAGCTTTCCATAAGTATATTTATTCAATAAATATTAACTGAGCAGTTGCTATGTGCCTAATACTATGCAGGTAGTACGGATTCATCAATGAACTAAAAAGACTCCTGGTCCCATGGAGCTTATTAATTCTAGCGGGGGACATAAACGATAGGTAAGAAATAAATAAGTAAATTGCCTAATATGTTAGAAGACAACAAGTAGGGTTGGGTAAATTGTCATGGCAGAAATGCCATTTGGGCAAAATCTTGAAGGATATGAGAATACGCCATGCAGGTATGGAGGTAGGGGGCTGGGAGGGTGAGACTGCGAAGGAGGAGGAAGTACTCCAGACGCAGGGAACACCTAAAGCAAAGGCCTTGGAACAGGAGTGTGCCTTGCATGGCTGAGGGATCACAAGGACATCAGTGTGGCAATTATTTGAGACAGGTTCAATTTGCTGAGTGTGGTGTCCACAGTGGAACCTCTGTAGAGATTCTGGTTCAGCTTAATGAAGAATAGTCATGGGCATCCAAAAAAGGAATGTGCTGATTTCTACAGAGCCTGTTAGCAAGTGATCAAGAGACAAGCTTGATGCTCCAGGTGACAAGCTAAGGTCCTTTCTAAATCAATGATTCTATGATTTTTCTTCCTGCCACTGGAAAGGCCAAAGGTGCAGTATTAATAATCTGCTCAGTCTTTGCTTCATCCTTTTTTCACAAAGACGTGGATATGGATAAGAAAAACTAAGGATGTCACTGGAGTACCAGGATCAAATAGGGTTTCAGCCAGCTTTTTAGACTTGTTTGAGGAGGACTATATGAAGAGCCCCCCCAGCGTCTGTCAGTTTGTTGTACTGTGGGGGCTTGCATTTTGCTGTGATGCTGGAAGCTACGCCACCGGTATTCAAATTTTGGCAGGGTCACCCATGGCGGACAGGTTTCAGCTGAGTTTCCAGACTAAGACAGGCTAGGAAGAATGCCCCAGCAGTCTACTCCTGAAAAGATTTAGCTAGTGAAAACCTTATGAATAGCAGTGGATCACTGTCTGATACAGTGCCAGAAGATGAACTCCAACCCCTCAGGCTGGGAGGCACTAAAAGATGACTAGGGAAGAGCTGCCTTCCTCAAAGTAAAGTTGACCTTAATGACATGGATGGAGTCAAGCTTTTGGGACCTTCATTTGCTGATGTGGCACAACTCAAAATATGAAGAAACAGCTGCAAACATCCATTAATAAGTGGAACGTGGAATGTACAAAGTATGAATCTAGGAAAATTGGAAGTTGTCAAGAATGAAATGGAACTCATAAACATTGATATCCTAGGCATTAGTGAGCTGAAATGGAGTGGTACTGGCCATTTTGAATCGGACAATCATATGGTCTACTATGCCAAGAATGACAACTTGAAGAGGAATAGCATTGCATTCATCATCAAAAAGAACATTTCAAGATCTATCCTGAAGTACAACGCTGTCAGTGATAGGATAACATCCGTACGCCTATAAGGAAGACCAGTTAATATGACTATTATTCAAATTTATACACTAACCACTAAGGCCAAAGGTGAAGAAATTGAAGATTTTTACCAATTTCTGCAGTCTGAAATTGATCGAACACACAATCAGGATGCATTGCTAATTGAGGGAGACTGGAACAGGAAAGCTGGAAACAAAGAAGGATTGGTAGTTGGAAAATATGGCCTTGATGACAGAAATGATGCCGGAGGTCGCATGACAGAATTTTGCAAGACCAACAACTTCTTCACTGCAAATACCTTTTTCCACCAACACAAACAGTGACTACACATGCGGACCTTGCCAGATGGAATACACATGAATCAAACTGACTACATCATGGAAACAGACAATGGAAAAACTCAAAATCAGTCAGAACAAGGCCAGGGGGAGACTGTGGAACAGACCGTCAATTGCTCACACGCAAGTTCAAGTTGAAAACGGAGAAAATTAGAACAAGTCCAGGAAAGCTAAGGTGCGACCTTGAGTATCTCTCACTTGAATTTAGAGACCATCTGAAAAATAGACTTGATGCATTGAACACTAATGGCCTAAGACCAGACCAATTATGGAATGAAGAAAGCAACAGGTCATTAAAAAGAAAGGAAAGAAAGAAAAGACCAAAATGGATGTCAGAAGAGACTGAAACTTGCTCTTGAACACTGAGTAGCTAAAGTGAAAGAAAGAAATGAAGTAAAAGAGTTGAACAGAAGATTTCAAAGGGAGGCTGGAGAAGACGAAGTAAAGTATTATAATGACATGTGCCAAGAGCTGGAGATGGAAAACCAAAAGGGAAGAACATGCTCTGCATTTCTCAAGCTGAAAAAAACTGAAGAAAAAATTCAAGTCTCCAGTTGCAATATTGAAGGATTCTAAGAGGAAAATATTAAATGACTCAGGAAGCATAAAAAGAAGATGGAAGGAATACAAAGAGTCACTGTACCCAGAAGAACTGGTCAATGTTCAACCATTTCAGGAGGTACCATATGATCAGGAACCGATGGTACTGAAGGAAGAAGTCCAAGCTGCACTGAAGGCATTGGCGAAAACAAGGCTCCAGGAATTAACGGAATACCAATTGAGATGTTTCAACAAATGGACGCAGCACTGGAAGTGATCACTCACCTATCCCAAGAAATTTGGAAGACAGCTCCCTGGCTAACCGACTGGAAGAGATCCATACTTATTCCTATTCCAAAGAAAGGTGATCCCACCAAATGCAGAGTTATCGAACAATATCATTAATATCACACACAAGCAAAATTTTGCTGAAGATCATTCAAAAGCAGCTGCAGTGATATATTGACAGGGAACTTTCAGAAATACAAGCTGGATTCAGAAGAGAACATGGAACCAGGGATATCACTGCTGATGTCTGATGGATCCTGGCTGAAAGCAGAGAATACCAGAAGATGTTATCTGTGTTTTGTTGACTATGCAAAGGCATTTGACTGTGTGGATCATAACAAATTATGGATAACATTGCAAACAACGGGAATTCCAGAACACTTGCTAATGAGGAACCTTTACATAGATCAAGAGGCAGTTGTTTGAACAGAACAAGGGGATACTGCATGGTTTAAAGTCAGGAAAGGGGTGCATCAGGGTTGTATCCTTTCGCCACACCTATTCAATCTGTATGCTGAGCTAATACTCCAAGAAGCTGGACTGTATGAAGAAGAACAGGGCATCAGGATTGGAGGAAGACTCGTTAACAACCTATGTTATGCAGATAACACAACCTTGTTTGCTGAAAATGAAGAGAACCCAAAGCACTTACTGATGAAGATCAAAGAGCACAGCCTTCAGTATGAATTGCATCTCAACATTAAGAAAACAAAAACCCTCACAACTGGACCAATAAGCAATAGCATGATAAATAAAGATTGATGTTGTCAAGGATTTCATTTTATTTGGATCCACAATCAACACCCATGGAAGCAGCAGTCAAGAAATCAAAAGACGCACTGCAACGGGAAAATCTGCTGCAAAGGACCTTTTTGAAGTACCAAAATACTTTGAGCTACTGTAGTGGTGAATTTAGAATGAAATTTTGCTCTCTTATTTTTCTGAAGAGTTTAATTATGAAAATGTGTTAGGCTGTCCTTATAACTCCTGGATTATTAAAATTTTGCCTTTTTTCTTTTTAGAATTAAGAAGTAGTTAATTCAGATGCATACAGCCTTTTATTCAGCCAAAAAGTTATGACAAAAACAAAGCAAAACAAGAAACAAATCTTATTCTTACAAGCACTCTAAATAAACTGATTTAAAAACCCATAAATCAAAAATTAAAACCAACACAAAGCAATTTTTATTTTTTTTACCTGTAAAATAGCCACTTCATTACGGAGCTGACTTTCCTGTTTTGTGGGAAATCTCATCTTATCAATTACTTTAATAGCCACATCTCTTCCAGTCTTTCTATGTTTTCCTATTAAAATAAAAAGAGAAAGAAGTAGCAGTAGCAACAAATTGACAGCTCACATAAATACCAAAATCTTTATCAGGACGTTGTCCACAGACTGAAATTTATATGTATTTACTTTTTTTGGGAATCATTTTGGTTCTTTTTGAACACTGTTTCACTGAACTTAAAGAGTGAAAGAAATTATGTTTTCCTCTATATTATTTGCCCCAGATGAAGGGTATTTCATTATCTGAAAGGGCAGGGAATTTCAATGAACTTTTTGGCTGAAACTTAACCTACTGTGTTAAATAAACAAGAGTTAACCACCCTAACCTAGTCTTCAGAGACTCTGTCAAGATGGAAACACTGTACTAACAAATTAATTTTATTCTAGGTTTGTTATGTCCACACAGAGTGATTTAACCACATATTGTATCCCCAACCTCCTGGTTCCTATATTGTAGAATCTCGATATAAAGGTGGAAGTCTGCAATAAATAGTCATTCCATCATTTATTCATTCTTTCAAACTAATTAGTTATCTAGCACCCATTATGTACCAGACATTTGTTTTAGATGCTATGTATAAAGCAGTGAAAATGGCAGGCATTTTTGGTATTTTTTTTTAACCTGTATACACCCTCCCCTTACTTATCAACATGGTTAGGTTCCAAAGACCATGTGAAGTTGGTGTTATGCAAAGTGGTGTTATGTAAAGTTGGTGTTATGCGAAAATGGAGGATGACCACATCAGATCACAAAATGATGATCATTGTTGTCATTAGGTGCCATTTGAGTTGGTTCTGACTCATAGCGACCCTACCTCTGTACAACAGAATGAAACACTGCCCAGTCCTGCACCATCCTCACAATTACTGCTATGTTTGAGCCCATTGCTGCAGTCATTGTGTCAATCCATCTCATCGAGGGTGTTCCTCTTCTTTGCTGACCCCTCTACCTTACCAAGCACTATGTTCTTCTCCAGATGTCCTTCCTGATAACATGTCCAAAATACATGAACCAAAGGCTTGCCATCCTCATTTCCAAGGAACACTGTGGTTGTACTTCTTCCAAGACAGACTTATTTGTTCTTCTGGCAGTCTGTGGTATATTTAATATTCTTTACCAATACCATAATTCAAAGACATCAATTCTTCTTCAGTCTTCCTTATTCACAGTCCAGCTTTCACATGCATATGAGGTGACTGAAAATATAATGGCTTGGGTCAGGTGCACCTTAGTCCTCAAAGTAACATTTTTGTTTTTTTTTTTTAAACACTTTAAAGAGGTCTTTTGCAGCGGATTTGCCCAATGCAATACGTTGTTTCATTTCTTGACTGCTGCCTCCATCGTTGTTGATGTGGATCCAAATAAAATGCAATCCCTGACCACTTCAATACTGACGTTGCTTACTGGTCCATTTGGGAGGATTTTTGTTTTCTTTATGTTGTGGTGCAATCCATACTGAAGGCTGTAGCATTTGATTTCATCAGTAAGTGCTTCAAGTCCTCTTTGCTTTTGGCAAGCAAGGTTGTGTCATCTGTGTGTCATAGGATGTTAACAAATTTTCGTCCAATCCTGACATTCCAGGTTCTTCTTCATATACTCTAGCTTCTCGCATTATTTGCTCAGCATAGAGATTGAATAAGTATGGTGAAAGGATACAACGCTGACACACAGCTTTCCTGACTTTAAACCATGCGATATCCCTTTGTTGTGCTTCAACGACTACCTCTTGGTCTATGTACAGGTCTGCATGAGCACAATTACATGTTCTTGAATTGCCATTCTTTTCAATGTTTTCCATAATTTGTCAT
Source organism: Elephas maximus indicus (assembly GCF_024166365.1). Classification (NCBI taxonomy): domain Eukaryota; kingdom Metazoa; phylum Chordata; class Mammalia; order Proboscidea; family Elephantidae; genus Elephas; species Elephas maximus. The sequence goes on along the minus strand of NC_064844.1, from coordinate 27,032,617 downwards.
GAATCCACACAGTTGAACACCTTTGCACAGTCAATAAAACACAGGTAAGCATCTTTCTGGTATTCCCTGCTTTCAGCCAGGATCCATCTGACATCAGCAACGATATTCCTCGTTCCATGTCCTCTTAATCCAGTTTGCATTTCCGGCAGTTCCTTATCAATGTACTGCATTATTACACAACTGCCAAGTTACACCATTACATAACTGCCAAACCACGGAAAATTATGGTACAGCCAAGTTGACACATAACTTTAACCATGAGAGCCAGTGTTACTCTTGTGTTGCACCTCTGTGTTTGTTACTGCCAGACAAACGCTATTAGCAAAGCAGTCGGATAGTATATTTTTTACTATTGTCTTAATGCGAAATGTCAGATAACGAGACAGTTGTTAAGTGAGGAGAGGACTTGGTATTCTCTACATAACTATTTATTTGAAAAGAAATCACACCTGTCTCAAGGGTACTGATCATAAAAGTCTGACTACTTGAAAAGTATAGGAAAAAAATATGTGCAAATTTGGTGAGAAGCCAAAGGCACCTTGGACAGTTCTCTGCCCCCTCAATGGAAGGAGTCCAGTATTCTTAAAATAGACATATCTGAAGTGTTGTTGTTGTTAAATGCCATTGAGTCGGTTCTGACTCATAGCGACCCTATGCACAACAGAACGAAACACTGCCCGGTCCTGAGCTATCCTTATAATCGTTGTTATACTTGAGCTCATTGTTGCAGCCACTGTGTCAATCCACCTCGCTGAGGTCTTCCTCTTTTCCACTGACCCTGTATTGTGCCAAGCATGATGTCCTTCTCCAGGGACTGATCCCTCCTGACAACATGTCCAATGTAAGACGCAGTCTTGCCATCCTTGCCTCTAAGGAGCATTCTGGCTGTACTTCTAAGATTTGTTCGTTCTTTTGGCAGTCCATGGGATATTCAATATTCTTCACCAACAGCACAATTCAAAGGCATCAATTCTTCTTCGCTCTTGCTTATTCATTGTCCAGCCTTCACATGCATATGATGTGATTGAAAATACCATGGCTTGGGTCAGGTGCACCTTAGTCTTCAAGGTGATATCTTTGCTCTTCAACACTTTAAAGAGGTCCTTTGGAGCAGATTTACCCAACACAATGTGTCTTTTGATTTCCTGACTGCTGCTTCCATGGCTGTTGACTGTGGATCCAAGTAAAAGGAAATCCTTGACAACTTCAATCTTTTCTCCGTTTATCATGATGTTGCTCATTGGTCCAGTTGTGAGGATTTTTGTTTTCTTTATGTTGAGGTGTAATCCATACTGAAGGCTATGGTCTTTGATCTTCATTAGTAAGTGCTTCAAGTCCTCTTCACTTTCAGCAAGCAAGGTAGTGTTATCTGCATAATGCAGGTTGTTAATGAGTCTTCCTCCAATCCTGATGCCCCGTTCTTCATATAGTCTAGCTTCTCATATTATTTACTCAGCATACAGATTGAATAGGTATGGTGAAAGAATACAACCCTGACGCACACCTTTCCTGACTTTAAACCAATCAGTATCCCCTTGTTCTGTCTGAACAACTGCCTCTTGATCTATGTAAAGGTTCCTCACTAGCACAATTAAGTGTTCTGGAATTCCCATTCTTTGCAGTATTATCCATAGTTTGTTATGATCCACACAGTCAAATGCCTTTGCATAGTCAATAAAACACAGGTAAACATCCTTTTGGTATTCTCTGCTTTCAGCCAGGATCCATCTGACATTAGCAATGATATGCCTGCTTCCACATTCTCTTCTGAAACTGGCCTGAATTTCTGGCAGTTCACCGTCAATATACTGCTACAGCCGTTTTTGAATGATCTTCAGCAAAATTTTGCTTGCGTGTGATTTTAATGATATTGTTCTATAATTTCCACATTCAGTTGGATCACCTTTGTTGGGAATAGGCATAAATATGGCCAGTCAGTTGGCCAGGAAGCTGACTTCCAAATTTCTTGGTACAGACGAGTGAGCACCTCCAGCTCTGCGTCTGTTTGTTGAAACATCTCAATTGATATTCCATCAATTCCTGGATCCTTGTTTTCCCCCAATGCCTTCAGAGCAGCTTGGACTTCTTCCTTCAGTACCATAGGTTCCTGATCATGTGCCACCTCTTGAAATGGTTGCACATTGACTAATTCTTTTTGGTATAATGACTCTGTGTATTTCTTCCATCTTCTTTTGATGCTTCCTGTGTCGTTTAATATTTTCACCATGGAATCCTTCACTATTTCAACTCGAGGCTTGAAATTTTTCTTCAGGTCTTTCAGCTTGAGAAACGCCGAGCGTGTTCTTTCCTTTTGGTTTTCCATCTCCAGCTCTTTGCACATGTCATTATAATACTTTGTCTTCTCAAGACGCCCTTTGAAATCTTCTGTTGAGTTCTTTTACTTCATCAATTATTCCTTTTGCTTTAGCTGCTCGACATTTGAGAGCAAGTTTCAGAGTCTCCTCTGAAGTAGCAAACCATAAATGTTGTAAATATACATAAAATTAACACAGTATCTGAATGACTGCTATGTGTCTGACACAATGCTAGGTGCTAGAAATACAAAGAAAAACCCGACCCCTCTCAGTCTACTCTCAGATATACTTCTAGTATTATAGATACATGACAGAAGCATGTATGTTGTGTAGCAGGGGCACCAAGGAGGAATGGTCAGTTATACTTGATGAAGAGGTGGGGATAAGAAAATCTGCACAGAGGAAGCCCTTTAGTTAAGTCATGAAATATGAATAAGTCTCCACTAGAGGAAAAAAAAAAAATTTTTTTTTTTTTTTTTAGAGGGGCAAAGCGGTAGAGAAGGAGCAGAGAGGCAAAGGTATGCAGGCATATAAGCAGAATCGGAAGATAGAAAGCAAAGAGAGAGAAGCAATGATGGGAGAAGAGAGATGCAAGGATGAATCACAACAACTCTGCATCCCCTGCTAAGCAAACTGGCCATCAGTCTAGGCAATGGTGATCCACTTAAGGGTGCCAAATGAGGTAACAGATGTGAGGCCTTTTTAAAAAGATTCAATCTAAAAGTAGTGTGGAAGAGGACAAGAATGGGAGCAGGAAGACCAACTAGGAGGCCACTGTAATAGTCTTGACAAAAGATTTAACATTTCTTTAGTATCTTGCATCCCAGCTTATAAAGTACTTTTATATGCATTAGGTTTCATTAATCTTAATAACCCTGTGAGCTACGCAGGGAAGGTTTTTCTGGTTTCATTTAACCAGTGCTTCAAACCAGTTCTTCCCGGTTCAATCATGGCCAAAGAAGCAACAACAGAACAGATCTGAATTTTTAAAGTTTGGGTGAATCAGAACCATAACTGGAACCGAAGTTATGGGTCAAAGCCCTGATAGAAACTTAATCTCCCTCTTAGAAAATAAGGGCAGCATATGTATTGCACAGCAACCAAATCTCTTGCCCGCTGGCAGAGTTGGAAACAGCAGTGCCCCTCTCAAAGATGGTGGCCAACCATATCGCTTTGAATGTGTGTTGCTTTCCTCAGTTCCGGCAATAATCCAACTACGCATAAGGCTCCTTAAAGGGCTCACTACAATTCTTCCAAGTCTCCCATTCCAGGGCTTTGACCTGTAGTTTTTCCCATTCCGGTTATGGTTCTGAATCACCCAAATTTAAAAATTCGGGTCTGTTCTGGTTTTGCTTCATTGGCCATACTGAATCGGTTTGAAGACCTGCATTTAATAAATGAAGATTCTGAGGCACAGTGAGGATAAATGACTTGTCTAATATTATGCAGGTTTTAAGACGCAGACCTGTTATAACATGCCCACAGCAGGCAGGCAGTGTTGGAAAACCAGCAGGGGATATACTTCAATAAACAAACTCACACAGCCCACAGAAACGTCAAACCATTTTTTCCCCACACAAACACCTCTATATGTAAGCAACGAGAAGAGATAATGGACTACTGTAAAACGAATTTTCTGATTCTTTTCCTGTTACTTTTTAAAGTTTGCAGTTGAAATTGGGAATGAATGATCAGTTGTAATGAAAAGAGCTTAGCTAAAGGAAAACAAACCGATCTTAGAGGAAAAGGCTACGTACAAAACTGTGAGACAAAGATGTAATATATGGCAGATGTTTCTAAATGTCATAATTTTTCTACAGTATATACAATGAGCAAAAGGCTATAGTCACTTACCTCCATAAACAATGCCAAACTGGCCTGAACCAAGCACCTCATCTGCAAAGATCTGGTAGATGGTACTGATGTCCTATTCAAGAAAAAACAAGCAATAGAATGTATTCTTTATAAAACAATGTTAATATCTCCTGACTCTATTCATTCAAATACTTACATACAATTTTGTTTTTATGTAAGAGATAACTAATTTTCACAAAGTAAAAAAAATCTTTTATATATTTAAAAACAAAACAAACTCATTGCCATCGAGTTGATTCTGACTCATAGTGACCCTATAGGACAAAGCAGAACTGCCCCGTAGGGCGTCCAAGGAGCTGCTGGTGGATTTGAACTGCTGACCTTTTTGGTTAACAGCCAAATGCTTAACTGCTATACCACCAGGGCTCCATTTTATGGAATATGGGCTTTTTATATTATGTTGTAGGAAAGGTTAAGCCCAATTTTTAAACTATGACTACTAATGTGTAAGTATAATGTATTCTATAAGACCACCTTAGGGAAAAAAAAGCTTTGAATAAGAAAAAAAAAAAAATCTATTAAGTAGTGACCTATAAGAAGTAAATTAACATGGAAAAATTAAGAAAAAATTTTTACTTATTTGACCTTTAGAGATACTCAGTATCTTTGGGTTTAAAAAAAACCACTTAAGTTTCTATTTTTGGAATTAGGTTGACTTTGAAAGTCTGACGAAAAGTGAGACAAAGTCTGTAACTCAGGTCCACTCCTCAATCTCCCTCCCTCTTTGCTCCCCCTCCCTCCACTCCTCCTTCTTTTCCTTCTGTTCCCTTCATTTCCGTTTTTTGGTGGTGATGGCTGTTGCTGTCAGAGCAGTCACAGAGGGCATTCTCTGATCCCTTCAATCAAGGTCTCCCTTGTGCTTGGGTATGCACACAGGCCTTTCAGTGTACACGAAAACTATTTTGTGCTTATAACTACTATTTATTTAGTGATTCCTATGTGCCAAATAGTAGAATAAGTCAGTATACTGGAGATATGTATATGCAGGGGTAAGTAAGGTTAAAGCATGGGCTTGACACACTGGCTCCAGAGATACCGATAATGCAGTTTCTGTTGTTATTAAACAAAAATGAATCAACCCTAGAGAAAAAGGCTACTTGGTAAATTACTTGAAGATTCTGACTCATGGCGACCCCACATGTGCAGAGCAGAGCTGCATTCCCTAGGGTTTTCAAGGATGTGACCTGTGGAAGCAGATTGCCAGGCCTGTCTTCGAAGATGCTCAGGGTAGGTTTGAACCAACAACCTTTCAGTTAGTGAGCACTTAACCATTTGGGCCACCCAGGGACTCAGTGAGGATGAAATAAGACAATGCATAGAAAGTATCTAGAAAACATTAAGCACCCAAAGAATACTAGCTATTGTATTATATCCTGTAATCTTTAAAACAATCCTATTAGATTGGCATAATTAATTAACAGCATTTAATAGATAAGGAGATACAAGGCTTGGAGAAACTCAATACCTTGGGCCATCTAATAAATGACAGACCTGGGATTTGAACTTAGGCCTATTAGGCTTCAACATTAACATTATATAGCCACCTACTACTACACTCTACTTCATATGGTAAATGGACTTTGTTTAGGGACATTTTTCTAGTTCTAGTACTTTGTTCCATTATGGATGATCATTTACATTTGGTCAACATCTTTGAAAACCTGGGTTCTACAATAGAGTTTGGGGTCAGAAAGAAAGCTCCCTTCAAGTCTTCCTCATTCTTCAGGTTCAGAGGGTCTTCTGTAACACCCAGAATAGGTTATCTTTCTTGTTAAATATTTCTTGAGCATGCTGTACTTCTTCAGAACATGTATCACCCTTGTACTGCTTGCTTAATATCCTTCTTTCATGAAATACTACACTCTCCATGAAGTCAGGGACTATGTCTATCTTGTTAGTGTCTTCCTAGTGCCTGACTCACAGTAGACACTCAATTGAATAGATTTAGTTCCCTAGCCTTCAATTTCCTCATTTGTAAAGTGGCTGTAATGACATCTTTATCACTGGATTTTTGAATTAATTAAATTAGGATGTATACAAAGTGCCGAGTCCAGTGCCCGGCATATACTAGTGCTCCACAAATCTCAACTTCTTAATTTCTGTTTGAATTAGGTAAACTTAAGAAAGCTACTTAAATTCCTGGGGACTTCATCTCTTTTGTGAAAAGGTACTGGCCTAGATCTCTCTTAAGTCCCTCCAAATTTTAAAAATGCCTACTTATGACTTTATGGTTATCATCCATGTTTATTGAGTTCGAACTGTATACAAGGCTCTGTGATAGGCAGCTGATTTGTAAGGAATAGAACCAGTACTTAAGGGACTTAGAAGAGAAACAAAAAACATAAATCTATAATAAAGATTAAATGATTCATGACACCATATGAGGCTCAAATAAACTACAGCAGAGGCTCTCTTAAACATCTTTTCTCCACCAACTCACCACAGTAACCTATGCTCTCCATTCCCTCTGAAAAGCATATGCTCACTGATGTCTACAGTAGCATACCAAACACGTGTGGCAGGAGGCTCCACTCTTGCAGGGCTCATGCCATGAGTGCCTCTTACCCGTGAATTTGTTCCCAAGCACGTTTATGTGAAATTTTTGTGTTATGATAATTATATGGTCTCATTAAATATTAAAATTAAATGTAAATAAACACTATGTAAGTCAATGAGATGTGAGAGTCCTATGAAAACTAGGTTGTTTTGGAAATACTACAAAGATGAGGCACTGAAAACAATTGATGTTAAATTACTTGTGAGCAAAATAAACATGCAAGAAAGACAAATTAGAATTGCACTCAGCAGACCCACACTTCAAAGCCCTGTGACAAAAAGCAAATGATGCGTGTACATGTTTTAAGTTATAATGAAATCTATAAGCACGATTTTTAAATACTTGTCAACTTTAAACTTTTTGTGTAACCAAATTTGATCCTAAACAAATTAAATCAATGCACTGTATATAGTAACTGCCAAAAAAATTTCTTAACAAAGACCACTTCTCAACCTTTTTCCCCCTCAGCCATGAATGGATATGTCCGTAAGTTCCTGTAGGCTCCTCCAAAGCCTGTGCTCTTGTGTTTTGGTATTCCCCTTCTCACCCCAAGAATCTAGAATCTAGCCTACCTACCACTAGGATAGGGCACATATAGTATCTCCTTGAAACCCTCTATCTCCTACTCGATATCCAGTCTTCAATCGCAATCTTAGAAATCCCAATAACGTTTATGTGTCACAGAAATATTACAGCTGGATGCCCCAAGCAGAAGCGGAAAAAAGATTTTTTATCAAAGAGACATATATATAGTTAATGAATAATTTTCTGACTTCTTTTCCTAGCGTTTTTTCCTTCTAATCCAGGGGTCAGCAAAACTATGGCCTGCCATCAAATTCAGCCTGTTTTTTTCTTCTTTTTTTTATGGCCCATAATCTAAGAATGGTTTTCAAATTTTTTAATGGATGGGAAAATTAAAATAAAGAAATATTTTGTGACACATGAAAATTATATGAAATTCAAATTTCAGTGTCCATAAATAAAATTTTATTGGAATACAGCCACACTCATTTATTTGCACATTGTCTGTGCCTGCGTTTTCACTTAAATGGCTGAGTTGAGAAGGTGTGACAGAGACCATATGGCTACAAAACCTAAAATATTTATTATCTGGCCCTTTGTAACTCCTGTTATAATCAGTCCTCTATACCAGCCAAATTTAATCTATTCACTATTTCTTAAAAGTCTTGCAGTTCCTGCTTCCTCTATTTGCTCACCCTACTCCCTCTGCCTGCATGGACTGTTGCCCCCACCCCCTCAGCTCATCTGTCCAACATCCTTCCTACCCTTCCAGTCATAACTCAAGTCCCACTGCCTTTAGGAAGCTTTCCCTGCTGACTCAGAAGGAAAAAACCTTTCCCTTCTCTTTCAACTAGCGTAGTACTTTGTAATATTCTAATGTCACTTATGAAAAAGTGAATTTTATTTTTATAAGTCAAAAAATCCACTGTAGCTTTTAAAGCAGTACTCCTTAGGGAAGAGTCTAAGCTACCACCCACAAGATCTAGCATAATGTCTTTATGCAAATTGTTTACTGCTTTGGGCTACGAACCTATTTCTCTGACAAGATTTCCACAGTTCATTTTCCTTAATTTTACCACTTGATTTGCACACTTTAGCTATAATTGTTACTTACCACATTCTCCTGGATCTGACAATTAGATACAGAGATACTGGTAGACAAATCTTCTGTAAAATATAAGAACGATATCCAAGAAAAGAACAAAATTGTTAATGTTGACTTAAGATTAATATTCACTGACATATGAAAATGCCCATGGCATACTAAACTAAAAAACAACAAAACAACTTAGTGCAGTTAATACAATCACATACATTTAAAAAACTTTAATTATACGCACAATACTAATCTATCAGCAGGAAAATGGTTAAATAAATACAAAGGAATACTATCTATTTAAAAAATGATGTAGAGCTGTAAGTGTTGAGTCGAAAAGCTATCCATGTTTTACTGTTAAGTTAAAAAAGCAAGTTTCAGGGTAGCAGTGCTTGAATTAAAACAAAAACAAAACACTGATTTCTTCTGGGAGTGGGAGAGGTGGGGTTGGGGAAGGAGGATTTTAGTTTTACTTTATGTACTTGTATACTGCTTGTATTTTTTAAAAAATAAAAGGCATTACTTTCACAATAAAAATATTAGTTAAATCTATATATTGGTAGTGAAACATACCGACTTATATTAAATAATGGATAAAAGCAAGTTGTAAAAGGAACACAAAGATTATGACACTATTTTTTTCAAAAAGAAAAACTATATAGTAGATAGTATAGGCTCCCCTTCCCCCACACCCTCCCAAGAAATATACACCAAACTGATAATAATGACTTTTGGGGGGAGGGCAGGTGTAGGATTAGGGACACAGGAGATTGTGTGTTGTATAGGGAGAACTTTCTCATCCTCTATTACACAATTCTATAAAGTTTCAATATTTGTATTTGGTAAGCAGAGAAAGTAAATGTAAGACTCTAAACACAGACATAACACTGATGTAATATAACTAAATACAGCAAACCAACACATACATCTTTAACATACGCAGAGTAATGATTTCAACACCGATCTCAAATTAACTGACAATAAAAACAGGGTAAACTAAGCAAGGGAACAGGGGTTAAACACCTAGAATTTCCAAGATAACTCAAGGGAGCAAGATAATGAAGCTTTCTTTATAATTCCAAATACAAATCTTTGTTAATAAGGAAATTTAAGCACAAATTACACAATAAAAGTAAGTAGCATGACTGTCAAAAACTATTTTAAAATATTAAATCAAAAATATTTTTAATAATTTAAAATTTAAATGTTAACAATTGAGAAAAGGTACAGCATCAACAAATTGTGCCTAAAACTCTTCTGCTTCTTGGTAGATCCAGTTTCCCAGTTCAAGTCTCAATATTTCTTTTCTTTCAAAGACCTCCACTATTTAGCACCATCTCGTTTTAATTTATATTGATTCTGAGGAGGCTGTTATAAGGACAGCAGCAACAACAACAACACAGTAATAGTATCTCCTAAGCGCTTTTGTGCCAGGCACTGTACTAAGTACATTATGTGCCTTTGCTATTATCTAATCCTCTTTAATAATAATTAATACTAATCCTCTTTAGACTAGAAAAATGTAGAGGCCAAGATCACACAGCTAGTTAAGTGGCAGAAATGGGCTTTCATTCTCCAGCATCCTTATTCTTAGTGCTTTCACCATTCTATCCTTAGAGACTCTTAACTCTGGGAGGGGGGTTCCACAGACGGCCCTCTGAAATTATATATAATTTCCCTAAGCCCTCTGAAATTATATTTAAGATTTGTGTATAAGTGCATGTATTTATTTTTTGGGGAAATGATCAGTGGCTTTAATCAGAATGTCAGAGGATTCTGTCTAAAACCCCCCCAAACTTAAGAACCACTGTGAAGTATCTATATATCCATCCAAAGAAATAAATATTAAATACCGAACCTGCAGATGGAGCTCTGGTGGCACAGTGGTTAATACTCGGCTGCTAACCGAAAACTCAGCAGTTTAAATTCACCAGCCGCTTCTTGGAAACCTTATGGGGCAGTTCTATTCTGTCCTATAGGGTCACTATGAGTTGGAATTGACTGGACAGCAATGGGTTTTTTTTTTTTTTCCCCATATATATTCCATAGATTTTTTTTACTTTTTGAAAATTAGTTATCTCTTACATAAAACCAAAATTGTATGTAAGTATCTGAATGAAGAGAGTCAGGAGATACAAACATTGTTTTACAGAGATAAAGAATACAGCCTATTTATTGCTTACTTTTTCTCGAAAAGGACATCAGTACCGTTTACCAGATCTTTGCAGATGAGGTGCTTGGTTCAGGCCAGTCTGGCATTTTTTATGGAGGTAAGTGACTATAGCCTTTTGCTCATTGTATATACTACAGGAAAATTTGAAATTTAAAAACATCTGCCAGGTAATACATCTGTATCTCACAGCTCTGTCAAGTAGCAACAGGTTTGGTTTTTTTTTTTTAAACCTGTAGATGGTCATGACCCTTGTCTCTGATTACATCTGTCTCCTCAACTTGAGTAACACTAGCTTTCAGCCCCCTGAGAGGTGTGCAACCCCCTTGTAACAATTTGGCCTTCGGTTCTGGTTCTTCTTAAATTCGATAATCCAATGGAACGACTCACAGACTGCAGGGCAAGGGCTATCTTTTAATCTAGCAGAAAAAGGGATACAAACACATAGGTTGATGTTCAGGAAGGGTCTTGGGGCAGAGCTTCCACGTCCCCAGGGGACATGCTTACCCTCCTGAGAACAGGTGTTTGCCCTCACCACCCAGGAAGTTCCACTGAGCTTCCATCTTCGAAAGCCTTAACTAGCCTTACCTCGTGGCCACAACAGATCACATCATCCCTCCTGAGGCTTAGTCAGCATCAGGCCCCCAGAGAGAGAAGGGGCCGGTACCCACTGACCTAGCCCCAAGTGAATGGGGATGAAAGAGAAATGACTGCCCCACCAGCTGGGGTCTGAACTGATTTGGGAAGGAAGCTGAGATTTCTATTGGACACAGTTGGTGTGTGGAGTGGGTAGATGTTCTCAGCCTTCCTGGACTGGTTTTGTGCACCCCTGTCTCTACCATTTAGCTCTGCCTATGCACATTCTGGAAACCCTGGTGGCACAGTGGTTAAGTGCTATGGCTGCGAACCAAAGGGTCAGCAGTTCGAATCCACCAGGCGCTCCTCGGAAACTCTATGGGGCAGTTCTACTCTGTCCTGTAGGGTCGCTATGAGTTGGTATCGACTTGATGGCACTGGGTTTGGTTTTGGTTATGCATATCCTACCTGGGTGCCAAGGTCCAGATTAAATTTCTTCTAGCACAATATCTCTGCTTGCTCTTCCTACCCATATTTGAATTCCTCAAGAAGTGCATTACTCATTTTTGTATTGTCTGTTTATGCTACTAACACTTACGTATACATGTCATATTTCCCTATATAGTTTTAAGACTTCTGCATTTCTTTTGTACTCTAGCTCACAGCCTAGCATAATGCCAAGAACAGGTAGCACAAAATAACTTAGTGAAAATGAAACTATATTTGGAAACTGGCTGATATTTATTTCAATTTAAATATACTTGTCTAATGAATGAATTAGGTTTACTCATAAAAAACAATGCCAGTGGAGGGAATGTGGTGTAACGACTTTCTGATGGTTAAGTGTTCACTTGAACCTTTACCAAATTTAGATTTTATTTTATAAATTCTGTTGGTGGGAGGAACTTGTGCTTCAATAATTTTGTACTATTTCTGAATGTTTTAATTCATTTAAAAGAAATACAGCACTTCTGCCTTGGCAGATTTCATGAGTATGACGTGATCCTTAACTCTTTATAGGTTGTTTATATCTCACTAACAAGCAAAATATAATACTATTAGCGTCTTAATCCAACGAGACTTCATGGATGCCACGTGCTATTCTTTGCACTTCACAGGTACTCTTCATTTACTATTGACAACCCTATGAAGTAGGTACCACTACAGAGAGTAAAAGCACTTACCTAGATCAAACAGCTAGTAAGCGGTAGAGCCAGGATTTAAATGCAAGGAGACTGACTCTGGGGCCTACCCGGAGATTTTATGTATATGCAATAACCAACATAATTTTATAAAGGAATTCTCACGGTACTGGTGTATGAAGATAAATCGGAAAATGAGCATTAAAAATACGCACAGAAACACAATCACACCCACACCCATAAAATGCTTAAGATCCAAAGGGGAAAAAAGTCATCAACAAGTTTATCGCTTACTGTGATCTTTCCCTTGCCCTGGAGAAGTGCAAACACTTGCTTGAGGGGTGACAGGCATGAGAGCCTGACGAATTGCTTTTTCCCAGCTCTGTGCTACATCAAGTCCAACTCCAGTGGCAGCAAGAACTGGATTGTGAGAGCTGTCGCCATTGTTCTCACCCACAAAGTATACCATAGTATCAGTGATGATCTCAAAACAGTGCGGGTTGCTGCCTTGTGAAATGTTGGTGAAGTCATGCGGTGAAGATACACGGAGAATTTCTGAAAGTGGGATTTCCTGAAATAAAAAAAATTAAGCATTGGAAAATATGAATACATCTTGTTTTTATTTTCAGATATACTAAAGAACTGAAGATATGCATTTCTGATGGATGTCATTAAGATCAACACAGTGTACCTGAAATATGCGGCATTTGGAACTCAGTCAAGTCTTACAACAGTAACTGCCTTGAAACATTTGTATTCCCAACAATGCCGGAGGCACAGCAGGGAGGTGGTGACTATGCCAGTGAGTCAGGCCTAGAGCAGGTTATTAGGGTGCAGGTAAGGAGAGGATTTAGGAGGGCAATCTGCCACTATATCCAACACTTGTCGTTTTCCAATTGTCATTAAATCTACTCAACAACTACTTCTCCATTGGCTGCTGTCTGTAAACTACAGGCCCTAAGAAGCACAGGAATAATGGCAGGAAAAGCAACATGCTGGGTCAGTGGAGGTTGTCTGAGCACTCCATTGTGGGTTAGTCCACTGAAGTGAAGTGTAACAATCATTTATGTTGAGTCCACTTCGTAAGACAAGAAACAACTTGTTAAAAAATAAACGAACAAAAAAAAAAAAACCCCAAACCAAAAACCAACCCACCTCAAAGTAAGTCATTACTTTCCATTCTCCTCCTTACTGACCCAACTGCTACACTTATAATCTTGTTTGGTGTCTGTCAGCCTGTGACATAGCAAACCATGGGGCAAAGCAATCAAGGAGCTGGTACAAAAGAGATCAAGAGCCATGATAAGCAATCTGGAATCAGGGCCTGAGGTAAAATGAAAGGTAGGAGAAATACCAAATACCACACTGGTCTCTTCCGGATAGGCAATGATCTTGGAACTTTCTAAACTGTCTAAAATAAATCACACTATCCAGAGGGAGAACAGCAGCAACCGGACAACATTACCAAAAGCAAATAATCAGCAACCAACCTCTGGTAGCAGGGCTGCTGTGGAAGATGGAATGCAAGGGTAGGCTGACAGTGACTCCTATAACTATTAGCATGTCCTAATAGGAATATACCGAAAAATAACAATTAACGAATTAATATTATTTGGATATAGTTGAAAGACAGTATTTTAACATACACATTTTTTAAATGTGAAGTTCTTACCTTATAATACTTTGATCCAGATTCATTTTGAAACAACGTCAGACATTTGCTGTCAAGTCTCCAGTAATGCCTCTTCCTCTATAAAACAAAGACCAGGATTCTGTGAGGTTCAGAAATAATGATTCCCCCAGAGTACTTGTACTTTCTTTTCATTTTTATAAATTTGTATTTTTGAGTAGGTTATACATTCATGAGATTCAAAATTCTGAAAATATAAAAAGGATATATAATGAAAAGTAACACTTTCCTCTCAGTCACTCGTATCCCACCCTTCACCCTTACCCCCAGGCAAACAACATTATTAGGTTTTGGGGAATCTTTTCAGAGAATTTTATGCATGTACATGCAAACACAAACATATTATTTTCCACCCCTTTTTCTATAAATAGTAGCATACTGTCCTGTACCTTGTCTTTTCATTTGGAAATCTTTTTCAGGTGAGAACACAAACAGCCTCCTCATCCCTTTTTATAGCTGTATAATATTCCATTGTGTATATCAGGGTTTCTTAACTTTGGCACTTTTGACATTTTAGGCTCGAAAATTCTTTGTTGTGGGGACTGTTTTGTGCACTGTAGGTTGTTTAGTAGCATGTCTTGCTTCCACCCACCAGATGCCAGTAGCACTACCCCCCACCAGTTGTGACACAGATTATGGTATAGATGTACCATGATTTATTCTATTTGGCACCAACTGATGGACATAAAGTTTGTTTCCAACCTTCTGTTATTACAAATAATGATGCAATAAATAACTTTTTTACATCCATTTTTTTAACTTGGGCAAATTTATCTATACGCTAAATTTTTAGAAGTTGACTTGCTGGGTCAACGGTAAGTGCATATGTAATTTTTCTTGATAATGTCAGATTATCCTACACGAGATTTGTCCCAATTTATAGTCTTATCAGCAACATACAGGAGTGCCTATTTACTTACACCCTCTCTAGAGCCCTGGCGGGGTGCAGTGGTTAAGAGTTCGGATGCAAAGCAAAAGGTCAGCAGTTCGAGTCTGCCAGCCAGCCACCCTTTGGAAACCCTACAGGCAGTTCTACTCTGTCCTACTGGGTTGCTATGAATCGGAATTGACTAGACAGCAATGAGTTTTTTTCCCTAATGAGGTACGTTATTAAACTTTGTGATCTTTGCTACACTGATAAATAAAAACTGGTACTCAGTGAAATTTTAAGTTGTATTTTGTTTATCACAAATGAGATTAAGCTCTTATGTTTGAAAATCATTTGTTATTTCCTTTTCTGGGAATTCTGTCTGTATTCGTTGCTCATTTTTCTATTGTGTTGTGGTTCTTACCAATTTGTTAGTACTCTTTATATATTACGGAAATTAGGCCCTATGTAAAATATGAGTTGAAACCCTTTTCTGAGTTTGTCACTTGACTCTGCTTTTTGGTTTTTGCCATGTAAACTGTTTTTCACAGGCTGAATTTATCCATCTTTTACTGCTTCTCCCTCATTTTAAATTTATAAAATAATTTTCCTACAGTTTCTTCTACTGGTTTAATTTGTTTACATTTAAATCTTTTATCCATTTAGACTTATCATGTGTAAAATGTGAGGCATGTATGCAAATTAATTTTTCAAAATGGCTACAAGGATTTTTCAGTATCACTTATTGAAGTTATCTATTTTTTCCCCACTGATTTCATATTATACCTTTGATATACCATTAAACTCTTACATGTATGTAGGATACTTCAAGTACTTTTTGGAAGGATATAAGCTATAAATAAAGGAAAAAGCATACAACAACTGCCGTCTTTCCTGTGGTTGCCAAATAAAACTATCTAAGGCAGCTAAAAATATTGGGTACTTCATTTTATTCTTAAAGGTTTAAAAGAAAGTCTTTTTCGGTAATCCATTCAGCAAGATTTAAAACAATAACAACAACAACAACAAAAAACCAAACCCCCAGTGCCATCGAGTTGATTCCAACTCATAGCAACACTATAGGACAGAGTAGAACTGCCCCATAAAGAGTTTCCAAGGAGCGCCTGGCAGATTCGAACTTCTGACCTCTTGGTTAGCAGTCATAGTACTCAACCACTATGCAACCAGGGTTTCCACAATAATAACAGGCAACATTTATTTAGTGCTTACTGTATGCCAGACACTGTTCCAAGCTCTTTTCATGTGTTAACTCACTTAGGATCTATGAAGTAAGTCTATTACATCAGAATTCAAACTCAGGCAGACTGGCTCCAAAGTCTATGTTATTAACTATGACACTATGCAGGCTCTTAAAATCTACACCCAATCCATTGTAATTTCACCAATCCTCCTCTTACATAACCTGTACATTATACTGAATAAAAATCTACACACATTTCCTACCTTTGGTAACAACTTCAGATCGACTTTACAGATGAAGTTCTAATTCTTTTTTTGTAGCTAATTATATTTCAAACATTACTCTTTATTGTAGCATAATGCCAAATCCTTTTTTAAAATTTTATTTTTACTTTGGTGATCAGTCATTTTACATAATTTATCAGGTATCCTATTAGCTTTCTTAATTCATAATTCATTTCTATATTGTTTATCTTTGTACGTTTAATTACTTTAAAAAATTTTTTGTTGAGAATATACAAACCAGAACATACACCAATTCAACAATTTCTACACGTACAATTCAGTGACATTGTTTACATTCTTCAAGTTGTGCAACCATCCTCACCCTTCTTTTTAGAATTTTTCATCTCCCATTAACATAAACTCACTGTCCCCTAAGTTTTGTATTGAATCTTTTGAGTTGCTGTCATCAATCTGATCCCATATAGACAGCTCTTAAGAGAGCAGAATGCTCAAGGCAGACATTCTTCACTAGTTAAGCTAAACTACTGTTTGGTGTTAAGAAGAGTCCAGGGGATATTTTTGGTTTAAGGTTTAAAAATTATCTCAGAGCAAGAGTTCTGGGAGTTTGTCCAGCCGCCATGGCTCCAGAATGTCTGGATTCCATGAGAATTTGAAATTCTGTTCTGCATTTCCCTTCTTTTGATCACGATTCTTCAACTAAAATGTTAAGCAAAGGCAGCTGGGACATCCAGCTCTTCTGGTCTCGTGGCAAAGGAGGCAGTTGTTCATGCATGCAACTAGCTACACATTCCATTTCCTCCTCGTATTCCTGACTCTTCGCTCTTTCGCTCCAGGTGAACTGTCGTGCCTTAGACGGCCGCTTTCAAGCTTGTAAGACTCCAGGCACTAGGCTGATTCTTTCTGAATCTCTCCTGCTCTACCAGGTAATTAGGAAAATATATTAAATATTTTGCCTTTTAAATGTTCTCTAATACTTTTTTATAGTACTTTAATGTACACAATTTCTTTATAGATAGCTCATTCTCATTTTGATTTAAAAAATGAATAAAATAAAACCTATGACGGTGATACTAACATACTTAAACATATGTGATTACTGACCAGGTTATCCCTGCTGGTGTAATGCACCATCCAGCCTTCCTTCACCATTGTGCTGCTCTTTCTCTTTGTGTGCTTGATGGATTGTACAACCCTCATTAGCGGGATATTATTGCTTGTTGATGGACTAAAAAATATTTAAAATTTATGGTAAATATAATATCATTAAAAAAAATAAATACTAGGCTCACCGCGGCTTTTTAAAGAGAACTGGGCTAAATTTTTTCAAAATACATTAGAAAGACAGACAATGGCTTAAGAAAGAAGAAAATAAATTAATCCCAATACAAAGATATACAGTTGATTTATAAAATAATATTGTAACTTCTCATTCTTTGTCAGGAATTTCCAGAAGGACACAAAAAAATAAGAAAAATAAGATGAACAACAGAGTACAGAGAATTCCTTCCAACTGGAAGATCTGGGGCCTGAGAGAGGATCTTGTTTGGGATTGCTGTTGAAGAGTCATCCTGTCCTAGACAGCATAATAAATTAGTAAATTTATGACAGGGCAAAAGGCAGGTATACCTATACTCAAATCTACACGGCTTAAATGTCAAACTCACTTGTCATGTTTTCAGGAAAAAAGACTTCTAGTAGAAGATATTCAATGGAAAATAATTTACAGATATTAATCAATAAAACTAGCAATGTAATGAATCATATCCGGTAATACTGAAACATGGTCAGTATCAGGGTGGCTGGAGAAAAACAGCAATTTTGGTGGGCAGGGAGAGGTGAAAATACAATGTTTTTCAATTTGAACCTCAAACAGAAGAAGTCAAAGAGAAAACACCTAAACTATTAAGCATTCACTGTTAGGAACATAGCTAAGTTGTCTAATGGTCTCCAAATTGGGTAAACAGTAAATTTTCATTAATAATGATAGATATAACTTAATGATTAAAAAAAAAAAAAAAAAAAAACCCCGTCGCTGTCAACTCTGGTTCATAGTGACCCTATAGGACAGAGTATGACTGCCCTACAGAGTTTCTAAGGAGTGCCTTTTGGATTCCAACTGCCGACCTTTGGTTAGCAGCTATAGCACTTAACCACTATGCCACCAGCATTTCCAACTTAATGATAAGCCAGAGTAAATGACTAGCTGGAAGTAAGGAGCTCAGCCATGTGAAAGTGATAAATAGCCTACTTCTTCTAAATAACTGTTGCCAATGAAAAACAAAAACTGCCAAAATGGTGACGTTTTTACTACAAAGGAGTACATCCTGAGGGTGTACTACAAAGAATCAGATTTCTATCAACATAGAGGGATAGTTAAGGAGCCCTGATGGTACAACAATTAAGCACTCGGCTGCTAACCAAAAGGTTGGTAGTTTGAACCTACCCAGTGGCTCCACAAGAAAAAGACCTGGCAATCTGCTCCTATAAAGATTACCAAAAACCAAAAAAAACAACCCACTGCTGTCAAGTTGATTCCAACTCCTGAGCCTAGGAAATTCTACGGGGGCGGTTTTACTGTATCACATCGAGTTGCTATGAATCGAAAATAACTTGACAGTACCTAACAAAAACATTATCCATGTGTGTCATCAAGTAGATTCCGACTCACAGAGACCCTATATGACAGAGCAGAACTGCCCCATAGGGTTTCCCGGTTGTAATCTTTTTTTTTTTTTTAATTCATCTGTTTTTATTAAGGTTGTTCTTTTTTTTTTTTAAATTGTACTTCAGATGAAGGTTTACGGAACAAACTAGCTTCTCATTAAACAGTTCACATACTGTATTAAGACACTGGGTTAACAACTCCACAACATGTCAACACTCTCCCTTCTCGACCTTAGGTTCCCTATTACCAGCCTTCCTGTCCCCTCCTGCCTTCTAGTCCTTCCCCTTGAGCTGGTGTGCCCCTTTAGTCTCATTTTGTTTTGTGTGCCTGTCTAATCTTTGGCTGAAGGGGTGAACTTCAGGAATGACTTCATTACTGAGCTATAAGGGTGCCCGGGGGCCATACTCTCAGGGTTTCTCCAGTCTCTGTCAGGCCAGTAAGTCTGGTCTTTTTTTGTGAGTTAGAATATTGTTCTACATTTTTCTCCAGCTCTGTCCGGGACCCTCTATTGTGATCCCTGTCAGAGCACTGAATGGTGGTAGCTGGGCACCATCTAGTTGTACTGGACTCAGTCTGGTGGAGGCTGTGGTAGTTGTGGTCCATTAGTCCTTTGGACTAATCTTTCCCTTGTATCCTTAGTTTTCTTCATTCTTCCTTGCTCCTGAAGGGGTGAGACCAGTGAAGTATCTTAGATGGCTGCTCATAGGCTTTTAAGACCACAGATGCAACTCACCAAAGTAGAATGTAGAACATTTTCTTTATAAACTATGTTATGCCAATTGAGCGAGATGTTCCCCAAGACCATGGTCTCCACAGCCCTCAGCCCAGCAATCTGGTTCCTCAGGGAGTTCGGATGTGTCTATGGGGCTTCCTCAGTATTGTGTACTGTCTTACCCTTCTTGGCTGTAATCTTTTATGGTAGCACATCACCAGTTCATTTCTACCTTGGAGCAGCTGGTGGGTTTGAACCAATGACCTTTTAGTTAGCAGCCAAGCATTTAACCATCATGCCACTAGGGGGATATTTAAGATAGTTTTATAGTCCAACAGCATTTTAACACAGTGGTAATATTTAGATTAACTGTGGCAATATGAAAACTGCCCCCAGATTCATCACCACCATCTTCAGTACAACATTCTCAGGAATGTATTCTTACTACTGTTTCTACCATCAAATAACCTACAGATGTGAAGAAACTGGTTGCCCTCTCATGCCTATTGGCTAGAAGCTTCCCACAAACATTTCTGGGCTCTCAGATTTCTTCAGAGGCTACTTTTCCCACTAAAAATATCTGCTGCCCTCCCATAGGGGCTTGTGTAACAATGAAAAACCAAAGAGATGTTCTCAGGCGGAAATTCGCTAAGACAGAAGGCTTATATATGAGGCAGTGAATTTAGGAAGTGTGACTGGGTCAAACTTTTGTTTCCTGTACAGCTAGATAAGCCTTGTAAGCATATTTATGGCTTCGAGTATGATAGCTAAGGAGCCCTGGTGGGTTTGGTTTTTGTGTGTGTGTGTGTGTGTGTGTGTGTGTGTGCGCGCGCGCGCACGTCCCATAGGTGGAAAACCAGAGGTGACCAATGTAACCAACTGGTACCTTCAATTATCACTGGGACACTGCCGTCCTATAAATAAGGGGGTCATATTTTGGTGCATTCTCTCGGACATACGTTCCCCACAAAATACGTCTCAAAATCCATATTGCATATCATAAAGTCAGAAAGACTCCTTGATTCAGCACGCCTTCCTTTACTGAAAACACAATTTCAAAAAAATTTTTACAAGAGAAAGTACTGGGGTCTTGAAAGGGTTAATTAACGGATGGTTCAATACTGGCACCTTGTAGTGGCTGCTCCACAACTAGGTAGTATATCTGAACTACAGTTATATAAAGCATTTTTTTTTTTTTAAAGGGTTCTCATACCTTCACATCTTGAGAGCATGTCAAGAGCGATATGATTTATTTCAGAAACATTGCTGCGCATATGAAAGAATTAGCTACAATTAGATTTTAAATTAAATTTAAGGTTCCACTTCTAGAGACAGGCTTTTTCTTTCTTAATGGAACTCCTGGACAGACCCTACATTTGGAAGTAGCTTACAATACATACACATGTGTTACCTGATTGTTTTAACAGCTTCTTCATCTTTTTCTATGTCAAGATCAGATGGATCTAGGAAGAACATTTTATCTTCTGGAGGAGATGGCTCTTCTGTGTCATCCAAGCCCCGACTACCATCACTGTTTATATCACTACTGTCAATGTCCATCGGTGTGTCCGTATCTGTTCCCAGACTGGAAGGTTCTAGCAAGGTTTGAAATGAATTTCAGAGTTTTATATTAATGGAATATTACCATATTTAAACAGAGGCAGTTTATTAAATATAAGTTTTAAAATTCTTAAAATATCTTTATGATTCAGGATAAGAAGGTATTTATTAAAAAAGTAAAAAATGTACAAATCATAAGGCAGAAGATTAATTTGATTACATTAGAATTTTAAATTTCTGTATGATAAAAGATATTATAAGCAAAGTTAAAAGATAAGCCACCACTTTTATATTTATAGTCAATTGATTTTCAACAAGGATGTCAAGACAATTCAATGTGGAAAAAAGTTTTCTCAAAAAATGCTGCTGTGACAACTGGATATCCACATGTAAAAGAATGAAGTTGGATTCCTTCTTTGGGTCCAAGGAAAATTAACTCAAAAATGGATCAAAGACCTGTGTAGGAGTCAAAAGTATAAAGCCCCTAGAAGAAAATTTAGAAGTAAACTTTGTGAGCTTTAGTTAGGCAAAGTCTTCTGAGACATGACACCAAAAGCATGTGATAAAAGAAAAATAAACAAAGTGGGGTTTATTACAATTAAATATTTTTGTGCTGAAAATGATACCATAAGAAAGTAAAAAGAGAGCCCACAGAATGGGAGAAAATATTTGCAAATCATCTATCAGATAAGAGACTTATATCCAGAATATTTAAAGAAGTCTTACAACTCAGTAATAAAAAGATAAATAACCCAATTTCAATTGGGTAAAAAGGATCTGAATAGATATTTCTCCAAAGAAGATATACAAATATCTAATAACCATATAAAAATATGCTCAACATCATTAGCTATCATGGAAATACAAACCAAAACCACGATAATTCACACCAACTAGGACGGCTATAATAAAAAAGGCAGACAATAACAAGTGTTAATGAGGATATGGAGAAACTGAAACCCTTATAGATTACTGGTGGAAGTGTAAAATGCTGTATCTGCTTTGGAAAACAGGTTTGCAGTTCCCCAAAATGTTAAACATACAGTTACCATATGACCCAGCAATTCTACTCCTAGGTATACGTATTCAAGAAAAATGAAAACATATGCCCACACAAAAACTTGTACTTGAGTGTTCATAGCAGTATTTTTCACAATAGCCCCAAAGTAGAAACAACTCAAATGTCCATCAACTGATGAATGGATAAACAAAATGGAGTATAGCCACACAGAGGAATATTGTTTGTTGATATAAAAGAATGAAGTATTTGTATGTGCTACAACACGAATGAACCTTGAAAACATTATGCTAAGTAAAGAAACCACAAAAGCCCACGTTATATAATATTGTTTATATGAAATGTTTAGAAAAGGCAAATCCATAGAGACAGAAAGTAGATTAGTGTTTGTCAGGGGCAGGGGGAAAGCGTGAAATGGGGAGGGAGTGACTACTCCTGAGTATGGAGCTTCTTTTTGGGGTGTTGAAAATATTCCAAGATTAGATTGTGGTGGTGGCTGCACAGCTTTGTGAATATACTAAATGGGTGAAAT
This sequence comes from Elephas maximus indicus, assembly GCF_024166365.1. Classification (NCBI taxonomy): domain Eukaryota; kingdom Metazoa; phylum Chordata; class Mammalia; order Proboscidea; family Elephantidae; genus Elephas; species Elephas maximus. The sequence continues at coordinate 27,009,873 of NC_064844.1, read as the reverse complement.
ATAAATTATATCTCAATAAAAATGTCACATAAACATACAAAAAAAGGATAAGCTACTGACTGAGGAAGATATTTTTAACACGCTTAACTGACAACGGGTTAGTATGCAGACTTACCATTAACTCTGACAAACCAAACGAACAAAAAATTAGGTAAAGTGTTTAAACAAGCAATTTAAAGAGAGGGAGAAGAAAACAACCCTAAATAACCAGTAAACATTGGAAAAATGCTCAAACTCAAGAATAATCGGAGAAAGGCACATTAAAATAAATGTAAGTTGTTAGTTCATGTCCCTTTTATGAAAAACCAAAACCAAACCCACTGCCGTCGAGTTGATTCTGACTCATATTGTATGAAAGGTAGTACAAAAATACAAATACATGAACTATAAATCTAGAGAAGAATTTACTTGTATAAAAAAACCCGTACTAATTCAGATTAACTGAAAAGAAAAATCCAATCACACTGTCAGTGGTATTAAATAGAAAACACGTCATAAGGGAAAACATTATATTCTAGAGTAGTTTCATTCTTTCTGCTTTTCCTCCTACAGAACCACTTCCATTCAAAATTATGCTGAGAATTTAGTCACTACTCTTTCCTTCCAAAAAAGGGTAATCACTTTGCTTACTATTATCTTGAAGAGAAAATAATGGTCAAAGAGAGGAAATGTTTATTTGATAGAGAAATGTTTATCTGATAGAGAAATGTTTATTCAATAGAGAAAGAGATGGTGAGGCAGTACATGTGTTCTAATGATTATGGACTAAGGAGTCAGACCATACAGGTTCAATTCCCAGCTCCACCACTTATTGGCTGTATTTTGTGGGCAAGTTATTTAACATTTTCATGGGTGGGTGGGTATGCCTCAGTTTAGTGGCCTGTGAGCAGACATAACAATAGTACTTACTTCAAAAAGTTGTTCTTAGGTTTACGTGTCAAGCACCCAATAAATGGTCAAACTATAAAAGAACAGGGATAACAGCAGGGCTTTAAAACAAGTCCTTTCATCTCTAAAGATGAAAGAATGTATGCAGCACCACTAGCTATGTTAGCACGTATTAGACTACAAAGTGGTAGGTGGCTAGAGGAAAGACGGGAAGGCACAATTACTTATGAAAGTATACCATTACCCAACACAGTGAATGTAATTAATGTTACTAAACTGTACAGTTAAAAATGGTTAAAATGACTTTGTTATATACGTATTTTCCCACAATAAAATTTCTTTAAGTACATCATCACTGACCTCTGTATTTTGCTTGATTATTAAATCCGAAAGGAAACTTAGCTGAAGTTAAAAAACAAAATAAAATATGCAAATATAACCTTATGCAAAAGAACTGCAACCTTGTCTGATCATTTATAGAAATTAAGAAAAAGAATTTTACCTCCATTGAAAGTAACCTCTCCAAGGCAGTCTCTTGGTACTTTAGATGCACAGCGTTTATGGCAGTTGAATTTGCAATCTAAAATAAAAATAAGATAGAAATATTGATTTGTCCAAAAAGTTAGGCAATGTCAGATACGGTCTTTCTTTCAATCACTGAGGGAGTATTATTTTCGTTATTACTAATGATGATAATAAAATAATAACAAAGTCTTCCTTTTACTAAGAACTAAGGTCTTGGACTAAAGGTCGGGTCTCAAATTCTGTTATCATCTTTTCGTAGTTGTTTAACCTTCTACAAGTCACCTAACCCTCTCCCTGTCAGGTCTCAGATTCTTCATCCGTAAAATAAGGTCAAGACCATTTGCATAATACTATGCCACAAAGTAGCTGGCTGTTCCATGTTTCCTTCTCTTACCTCATATTCCTTTTTCCATATCCCCCTTAAGAGTTTCTTAGGCTGATTAAATTTCTATTCAACATATCTTAGGCACTTACTTTCAATTTCTAAGTATTAAGACCTGATGCAGATGCAGGAAAGAGACTGCGATTCAATAAACATTTATCAGGAATCTAATGAGGGCTTTCACATACAACCCTGTGATGAAGGCATTAGCTTCTCAAGCACAAGGTCTCCTATTTTTACATTATGGTTCTCTTCAGCCTGTAAGAACCTTCGAGTTGACAGCCGTGCAGATCAGTGTCAGGTATGATCTGTTCAATACTACTGTGTAACTCAGTGGGTCTCAAAGTGTGATCCCCAGACCAGCAGTATCAGCTCACTTGGGAACTCACTAGAAATACAAACTTTTGGGCCCCCACTCAGAATAACTATACCAGAAATTCTGGGAGTGGGCCCAGAAATCTATGTTTTAATAAGCCCTTTAGGTGATGCTAAAACTGAGACCCACTGTTGTCACTATTGTCTAATACAACCTCTGAAATACATCTAGCAGCAGTAAGTGGGTAAAAATAACTGAGTCTTGACTTAGAATGCTTTTTTAACACCTGTGAGTCAAGGAAATCTTGGGTATAGTGCCAAGCACATGCTGAAGGTCAAAAGAAAAAGCATCATGAAATTAATAATTTGGTCTATTATAAAAATTTGCATTATAGGATACTGTCCTTTTTAATAAGTAGCCATAGGGAAAACTCATATACAATATACAATATCAATATCTTGCATATCTCTTAAAAACTGATTTTTTTTTTTTAAACCTCATGAGCTTTGAAAATTGTGAGAACTACAAGGTTTCTCTTTTCCCTTTAAAAATTTAAAGCCAAATTTGTGGTCCACCTGAAGCAAGTTTATAAGTTCTAATGGCAGGCATTTCTACTCTTACCCATGTCTTATTTGTCTATGCTTTCTTGTATCTTACATATGCTTTCAAGTTACCTTGAAGATTTTATGGAACAAAGTAGAAAACAAACAGATACATGAACAGATGAATGAACAGCTGTTCTTAGAACTGTATATTCTTTCAAATGATCCAGTATAACTGTTTTGTGTTATCTAATTATTTTTTTTCTTTATTCTTAGGTTGACAAGTATATGAAAACGATGACTATTTTGCTTTTTAATTATCAATTTATACTATAACAATACAGGGGTTGCTGACATAAATGACTGTTTTTGACTGATAACTGAAACAGCTTACCTATACAAGAAATACAACCTACCATTTTCTGAACTAATATAAGCACAAAACATTATTCTACCAGAGGATTAAGAAGTTAAACTAATACCCAGTGGCAGAGTTAACTGGCTTCACTTCAAAATTCATTAATACACATATTTATTTTAGTTCCTCTACAAAATATTGTGCTCTTCTGCATACAGTTTTATAGTGTTTCTTTTCTGTTCAGCAGAGCTGCACCGTTTACTACCTTTACGAAGACCGACCTGTTGGCTAGAATTTTACATCTGTTATTAACGTTCTCTCCCAAAACAGTTTTTAGTGGCTGCTTGCCAGTAACTTTCATATTGATATTTTAAAGTATTAATTTATATATTAACTCATACCCAAAAGCAAGCTGCTGAAATATAATTTCAACATTCAATTACACCTGATGGTTAAATACCTGACAACAACTGTATGTATCACCTGTTCACTTTTCTCATATGCTGTCATATACTGTCAAGAAAGCTTTTCTTATACTAATTATCCTATTCTGGGTTGTAAACAAGGATTCATTGTTGCAAAAGTCTCAAATCTAATGTTCTATGTAGATAACCTGATAACTCAATTCCATAAATACTCTACTATATAAAGAGTACTGTACCAAGAACAGAAACCCTGGTGGCGTAGTGGTTCAGCGCTACGGCTGCTAACCAAGAGGTCAGCAGTTTGAATCCACCAGGCTCTCCTTGGAAACTCTATGGGGCAGTTCCACTCTGTCCTATAGGGTCGCTATGAGTTGGAATCGACTCGATGGTGGTGGGTTTGGTTTTGGTGGCACCAAGAACAGTTATAATAAATTAATCACATGAAAAAAGGATACTACACTCAGACTACTTATACCTTACCCTGGCTCAGTGACTAGTAATACTCTGTTGTACAGCATTGTTGAGAAAAAGATACAAGACAAAAAGATAATATCATCTTTAAAAAGCATAAAAATATTACATAATTATAAGGAAAAATTTATTCAATTATTCTATAAAATTCATGTTTTATTAAGAGATATTTTTGAAACACTATGATAGTGTGCTGAGTTAGTACTGGTATGTACTTAGTGTGCTGGGTTCCTTTTATAATTTCAGTGGGTTCTACTAACAGTCTACCTACTGCAGGGTGATGATTCTCTAGAATAATAGTTTTTGTACAAGTCTCCTAGCTATGTAATTAAAACCGCAATGAAACCCTTGCAGCATATTTACATGTGTGTGTGCCTGAATGCTTAATGAAAAGAGGAAAGCATTATTTCCATTGTGGGTAGTGTCTAGCTCCGGAACTACAACGACTTAAGCTCAAATATCAGCTTAGTTGCTTACTAGCTGTTCCTTACTGGCAAGTGTTGAACATGCAAGTTAAGCAGACATGTCTCATAAATGCAAATCACTATGTGATTCAGAGCAAGTTACTTAATCTCTCTATGCCTTAGTCTCCTCTCTTCTAAAATGGAAAACTACTGCTATTGCTACTAGCAAAAGTATATTTCTCATATACAGTTGTGAAGATTAAGAGTAAAGTGTTTTTTAGCCTAGGCCTTGCCACAAAGTACTTACAATGCAGGTATTATTAGTAGTTATTAGTATATATACATATATGCATATACATATATAGATACACACATATATGCATGTACATATATAACCCACTACCACTTAATATACAAATAAGATGTATATATATGTGCATATATATATATATATACATCTTTTTTGTATATTAAAGACTATAAGAACAACTTATTTGGCTAAAGCTTCTGAAATACAAGTATTTTAAACTTCTATTTGCTAATGAAAATAGACATGAATTTTACATAAGGGAAATACCCACTCCTACCTTTACACTGCATTCCTTGACGGAAGAGGCCTTTCAGTAACCGCTTGCAGTATTGACAGATTGTGGGACGGGTATAAGAGTGAACAGCAAATGTGTGTGGAACTTTCACTCTGCACATCACCATCTTTTCCATCCAGATTGGGCGACCACTCCAAGAAGGAATTCTCTTACTTGGCTCTTGATGAACATGTGACTAAAACATAATTTTCGTAAGTTTAAGTCAATATTGAAGGTGAAGTATTTTGAGCAGGGCTTGACTACAAGAATCATGTACCTGGAATTCTATAGCCAAAAATGTAAAAATGTGGCTCTCAGCAGTTTCCTTTGGAAGCTTAACTTACCAATCCTTAAAGGAGAAAAGTACAGCATTTTTTACACTTAAAAACAAAACTAAGATACTTTCATCTGCACACACATTCACTGACAAACTATTGTTTGATAGACACATATATCATTTAAAAAATAAAATGCAAAAACCTTAAAATTAATTCACAACAGATGTTCAAATCCCTTCAAAAACCTGACCAAAGAATTAACCATAGGAAAATAAATAAATCCAGGAAACACTGTCGCTGTTCATGTTGTACTACTAAACATGATGTCTTGAAAATATTTCAGATTTAACAAAGATTAAAATATACATGTAAAAATTTTAATTGATGATATAAATTACAGATATATAACTTATTTTTGTATACTAGTTATTTTGTATTTTATAACTAGTTATTTTGTATATTAGTCATTGTAAACTAATAACTTTAGCTCTAGTAATTGTGCTTTAAGAAGTACGTTGACATTTTAAGTATCTTCCAGTTGTTTGGGATTTTTTCCCCCACGTGAAAAAGAAGGAATACTAATGCAAGAATTAATTAAAAACGTTTTTATAGCTGAAGAGAGAACTGGATTTTTATAACTATGGCCCTTTCTATACAAAAGGAATAATTAAATTCAATCATAGGTCACTGTATTGTGGCTCATTCTACTCATTCAGCAAGCACTCAGTGATTATTATACGCTTGGAATTATACTGTTTATAGAAACAAAATAAATAAAAAATAGTTCGTGTGCTCAACCACAAAATCGAAATACCTAACTACTACCTAGATGTACTGTGTTGTAGCCGTTTGCATTTTCACTGCCAGAACTGAGGTCCCGGGATCTTTTAGATGCCTTCTACAACTAGTAAGAAGTTATAGATAATGTTCATGCTACACTGACATGTTCAACCAATGGAAGTAAAAGAAGCAAGAAGAAACCAAGAAACAAAGAAGTGTAAGGGAGAAGGGGAAGCTGGGACTGGGGGTGGGGGATGGGGGCACGCAGGAGACCAAGAGGAAGTAAAGGAAGAGAAAAACAAAATAAATGAATAAAGATGAGCACTACATAAAGAACACAAATATAGCCACAGATCAACAGTTTCTTACTAAGGTGTAGCCAGAAATTTTCTAAAACTAATTGTGACACTGTTTAATTAAAGAAAAGTACATAGAGGAAGTAGTGCCAACATGGCACCACAGACAGAGCACTGTGCCGTCCCTCTGCAGCAAAGACCAAAAAATTAAGTAAAACAGATACAAACATCAATCCTGGAACTCTAAGCACCAAACGTAGGAATAAAGAACTTGATCAAGCACTGAATGGAGTAAGAAACTGAGGAGAGCTACAGAGTGCAGGTCCCCTACCAGCTAACGTGGCCAGATTCGCCATCTTGGACTACAGCCACCAAAGAACGCACACAGGGAGTATCAAAAGGCAACTCCACAGAGCTCCCAGCAGGAGACAGAGAACCTGATAACCAGGGATACACACTTCCCCACCCCCACCCATTTTCCCTCTATGCAGCCTTCACCACTTTCCAACAGGCCACGGTTGCTCGGCCAGAGAGACACCAGCTCACTGCCGCCAAGGCTGCCTTGCCCCCTTCAGTGCCATTTTTTTGCTTGTTGTTTTTTGTTCTTTGATATTTTTGTTGTTGTTGTTGCTTCTCTCTCTCTCTCCCTTCCTTCCTTTCCTTTCTCCTGCCCAGCTAGCACTGTGTGCATCATCTCTCCTTCTTGACGGGTTGTGATTTTTTTGTACGTTTGCTTTGTTCTTTTCTTTCTTTTTTTCTGTTTCTTCCCCTCTTTTCCTTGCTTCTTCTTCCTGCCCACCCAGCGGCCATGCTGCACCACCATCAATGACCAGCTCCCTGGTTGTTTTTGTTTGTTATAGTTTTTTCTCTCTCCCTTCCTTTCATTTTTCCCATCCATTCAGCCCTGTACACTGCCCTTAACTTCTTGGTGGGCTGTGTTGTACTGCTCAGCTGGAGAGCCTCTGGCACATGGCCTCCCCAAGTCTGCACCGCCCCCACAGGCTGGCTCCCTTAGCGCCATATTTATTTTTTATTGTCCCCTTCTCCTTTTCCTTCTCCCTCCCATCTAGGCCCTACATTGCTTCCGCCCCTTCCTGATGGGCTGTGCTGTGCCACCTGGCAAGAAAGACATCAGCTTCCCACAAACCCAATTCTGTCCCATCCTCAATGGCTGGCTCTCCCACCACCATATACATACATTTTTTTTGTTGTTTCTATTATTATTATTTTCTTTTTACTTGTTTGTTGGTTTCTTCTCCCTCCTTCCTTTCCTTTCTCCCATCCATCTAGCTCTGTGCACCACCCATGCCACTTCAGGACAGTCTGAGCCATACTGCTGGGCTAGAGAGCCAACAACATACAGCCTTGCCAGGTCTGCCCCACCCCCACCTGCCAAATCCTACTGCACTGCCATTTTATTTACTTTTTTAATTTTAATTTTTTTACATCATTTTTTGCTTTTGTTTCTCTCTTCCTTTACCCACCCACTTAGCTCTGCACATCACACCCTCTCCTTTTCCTCCTGCCTATCTGCACCATGGAAACCCTGGTGGTGTAGTGGTTAAGTGCTATGGCTGCTAACCAAAAGGTCGGCAGTTCGAATCCACCAGGCATTCCTTGAAAACTCTATGGGGCTGTTCTATTCTGTCCTATAGTGTTGCTATGAGTCGGAATCGACTCGACGGCAATGGGTTTGTTTTTTTATCTGCACTGTGTGCCCCCGGGTGATACTCACGTGGTCCCCTGGGCACTGGCCTGCAATGCCCCCCAGCCCTGCTTCACTGCACCCAGTTTATGCCACAAGCTGCCCATGCCTGACCCTCCACCTCTGCTGCACTGCCAGGCTGCACCATAGCTGAGTGACTGGCCCTGCCCACCTGGACAAGATGGTGAGATGTATTGTGCCCACAGGGAAGTAAGCAACAAAACACATCCTGTCCTCCTGTCTCAACATAACCAAATGAAAGAAAAAAGCAGGATGAACCAATCAAATCTATAATGAATAAATGAATAATTCCTGAATGTCCTGGAGACAGCAGAGAATATCAAAAAATATAAAAAGACAGGAGAGGATGGCTCTGCAAAGTGACCAAAATAAAACATCAGATGACCTTCTGGTAGAAGAAAAGGTAGTAGAATTACCTGATAGCGAACTGAAAACTCTAATATTCAGGGTTCTTCAACAGATGAAGGAAAATGCAGACAAAAATAAGGAAAAATACACAAAATCATGGAAAAGACAGACAAAACAATGGAAGAATTCAGGAAACGAATACAGAAACAAAATATCAAAATAAATAAGCAGAAATCATATAAAAACAGCAATTAGAAATCTGAAAGATAAACAACAAGATTTCAGAAATGGACAGCACAATAGAAGGTTTCAGGAGCAAATTTCAAACAATGGAAGACAGGATCAGCGGAACTGAAGACAAATCCTTGGATACCACGTTGTTTGATGAAAAATCAGAGAAAAGAATGGAGAAAAACAAAGAAAAACTGAGAATGATGTGGGATATAACCAAAAGCAAAGATTCGCCTGTGATCAAAGTTCCAGAATAGGGGGAGAAAACAGGAAACAGAGAGGATCACTAAAGTTTTGCTAACAGGAAACTTCCCCAATATCATGAAAGACGAAAAGCCAACCATCGAAGCAGCTTAAAGAACCTCAAAAGAAAAACACTGAAAAATATCATAATCACACTCGTTAAAACCAAAGACAAAGAAAGAACACTGACATCAGCTCAAGAAAAATGAAAAGCCACATACAAAGGGAAAACAATAAGACTAAGCTCTGATTACCTGGCAGAAACCATGCAGGTAAGAATGTAATGGGACGACATACATAAAATCCTGAAAGAAAAAACTGCCAACTAAGAACATATCCTACAAAACTCTTGCTCAAATATGATGGTGAAATAAGAACATTTCCAGATGAACAGAAACTAAGGCAATATGTAAAAACCAAACCAAACTTACAAGAATTATTCAAAGGAGTCCCTTGGTTAGAGAACCAACAACATCAGACAACGACCTGAAATTTAGCACATAAGACAGCATCAGCCAGATACCAATCTAGATATAAATTCTCAAGAATAAAACAAAACTAAAAAATTTAAGACAGGAAACCAGAGAGGTCAGTTTGTATATGACAACAATGTCAGAACAATAAAAGAGGGAATAAACAGTGTAGTTATAGAACTTTCAAATGGAGAAGAAACCAAGGCATTACCAAGTATAAAATACTAGTTTAAATTTATGAAGACTGGGGTAAATCTCAAGGTACTCACAAAGGAAGTTAACAAACCTACTCACCAAAATAAAGAAAAAAAAAAAGTCTCAGTAAACCCAAATCTATAAAACCGAAAGCAATGGAAAAAAAAAAAAAGCCCACAAACAAAAGGAATTCAGCACAGAAGTGTAAGAGGAACAAAGAAAATGTCGGCACTACAAAAAAAGCACCACAAAAAGATAGCAATAAACTCACACCTATCAATAATCACACTGAACGTAAATGGTTTAAATGCATCCATAAAGAGACAGCATGACAGAATGGATTTAAAAAAACCAAAAACAAACAAAAAAACAGGACACATCAATATGTTGCCTATAGAAGACACACCTTAGAAACAAAGACATAAATATGATAAAAATCAAAGGATGGAAAAAAATATGTCAAGCAAACGGCAACCAAAAAAGAGCAAGAGTGGCAATACTAATCTCAGATAAAACAGACTTTAAGACAAAATCTAACATAAAACACAAAGAAGGGCATTATATAATGATTAAAGGGACAATCCACCATGAGTACATAACCATAATAAATATCCACACACCCCATGACAGGCTCTAAGATACATAAAATAAACTCTAACAGCACTGAAAAGAGAAACTGACAGTTCCACAATAATAGTAGACTTCAACACACCATTCTCAGTAAAGGACAGAACATCTAAAAAGAAACTCGACAAAGATACATAAGATCTAAAGGCCACAATCTGCCAACTTGATGTCACAGACATATATATGCACGCAACAGCAGTAAAGTACGCATTCTTTTCCAACATGCATGGAACGTTCTCCAGAACAGACCATGTCTTAGGTCACAAAGCAACCCTCAATAACATCCAAAATACTGAGATAATTCAAAGCAGCTTCTCTGATCACAACACCGTAAAAGCAGAAATAACAGGAAGAAAAAAAAAAATCAAATACTTGGAAACTGAATAACGCCTTGCTTAAAAACCACTGAGTAATAGAAGAAATCAAAGATGGAATAAAAAAATTCCTAGAATCAAACAAGAATGAAAACACATCATACCAAAACCTCTGGGACCTAGCAAAGGCAGTGTTCAGAGGTCAATTTATAGCAATAGATACACACATCAAAAAAGATGAAACAGACAAAATCAAAACGTTAGCTATCAACTCAAACAGATAGAGAACAGCAAAAGAAGCCTGCAGTCACTAGGAAAAAGGAAATAACAAAGATTAGAGCAGAAATAAAAGAAACAGAGAACAGAAAAACAATACAAAAAAAAAATCAACAAAACTAAAAGTTGCTTCTTTGAGAAGTACAACAAAATCAACAAAACCTTGGCCAAACTGACAGGAGAAAAACAAGACAGGACAAAGGTAACCCAAATAAAAAGCAAAATGGGGGACATTACAAACATACCCAACTGAAATAAAAAGGATCATGACAGAGTATTATGAAAAACTATACTCCAATAAATTTGAAAAACTAGAGGAAATAGACAAATTTCTACAAACACACTACATATAAACTAACACAAACTGAGGTAGAAAATTTGAACAGACCCATTACAAGAGATTGAAAAGGACTAAAAAAAACTCCTACAAAAAAACCCCCTGGCCCAGATGGCTTCACTGGAGAATTCTACCAAACATTCAGAGAACAGCTTGCACCAGTACTACTCAAACTATTTCAGGACATGGAAAAGGAAAGGATACTTCTGAATTCATCCTATGAAGCCAGAATAATCCTGATATCAAAACTAGGCAAAGACACCACAAAAAAAGAAAATTACAGAACAATATCACTCATGGATATAGATGTAAAAATTCTCAACAAAATTCTAGCCAGTAGAATTCAGCATTGTATCAAAAAATAATGCACCATTACCAAGTGAGAGTCATACCAGTTGTACAATGACGGTTCAACATTAGAAAATCAAACAATGTAATCTACCACATAAAAGAAGCACATGATCATCTCAATTGATGCAGAAAAGGCATTTGATTAAGTCCAGTGCCCACTCCTGATAGAAACTCCTGATAGAAATAAAATGGTCATAGAAGGGAAATTCCTCAACATAATGATTGGCATCTATGCAAAACCAACAGCCAACATCATTCTCAACAGAGAGAGGCTGAAACCATTCTCCCTGAGAACCGGAACGAGACAAGGATACCCTTTAGCAACACTTCTATTTAACATTGTGCTGAAGTCCTAGCTAGAGCAATAAGGCAAGTAAAAGAAATAAAGGGCATCTAAATTGGTAAGGAAGAAGTAAAACTATCTGTTTGTGGATGATATGATACTATACACAGGACACCCAAAGGACTGCATAAGAAAACTACTGTAACTAATAGAAAGATTCAGCAGAGCAGCAGGATACAAGATAAATATACAAAAATCACTTGGATTCCTATACACCAATAAAGAAGAACTACGAAAAGGAAACCAGGAAAGCAATACCATTTATAATAAAAAAAAAATTTATAATAGCCCCTAAAAAAGTAAAATACTTAGGAATAAATCTAACCAGGGATGTAAAAGACCTGTACAGAGAAAACTACAAAATACTACTGCAAGAAACCAAATGAGACCTACATAAATGGAAAAACAAACCATGCTCATGGATAGGTAGACTGAACATTTTAAAAATGTCAATTCTACACAAAACAATCCAACGCAATCCCGACCCAAATACCAACAGCATTCTTTAACGAGATAGAAGAACTAATTGTTAACTCTATATGGAAAGGAGAAACCCTGGTGGCGTAGTGGTTGAGTGCTATGGCTGCTAACCAAGAGGTCGGCAGTTCAAATCCGCCAGGCATTCCATGGAAACTCTATGGGGCAGTTCTACTCTGTCCTATAGGGTTGCTATGAGTTGGAATCAACTCGACAGCAGTGGGTTTGGTTTTTTTGGTATATGGAAAGGAAAGAGGCCCTGGAATAAGTAAAGCACTACTGGATTAAAAGAATAAACTAGGAGGACTTGCACTACCTAACTTCAGAACCTGCTATACAGCTATGGTAGTCTCAACAGCCTGGTACTGGTACAATGACAGACACATTGACCAACGGAACAGAATCCAGAGGTAAATCCATCCCTCTATGGTTGCCTGATCTTCGACAAAGGCCCAAAGTCCATTAAATGGGGAAAAGACAGTCTTTTTGACAAATGGTGCTGGAAAAACGGGATGTCCATCTGTAAAAAACAACAACAGGACCCGTACCTCATACCTTACACAAACACTAATTCAAAATGGATTAAAAATGTAAACAAAACTAAAAGCTATAAAGATCACAGGAAAAAAAAAAAGGGTCAATATTAGAGGCCCAAATACACAGCATAAATAGCATACAAACCATAACTGACAATACACAACACCTGAAAATAAGATAGATAATTAGGATCTTCTAAAAATTAAGCATTTATGCTCATCAAAAGACTTCACCAAAAGAGTAAAAAGAGAACCTACAGACTGGGAAAAAAAATTTGGCTATGACAAATCCGACAGAAGTCTAATCTCCAAAATCTGTAGGAAAATCCAAACACTACAAAAGACAAATAATCCAATTAAAAAATGAGCAAAGGATATGGACAGTTCACCAAAGAAGACATTCAGGCAGCTAACAGACACATGAGTAAATGCTCATGATCACTAGCAACTAGAGAAATGCAAATCAAAGCTACAATAAGATACCATCTCACTGCAATATAACTGGCATGAATCAAAAAGAAAATAACATGTTAGAGAGGTTGCGGGGAGCTTAGAACTCTCATGCACTGCCGGTGGGAATGTAAAATGGTACAAAGCTAGAAATAAAAATACCATATGATCCAGCAATTCCATTCATAGGAATATATCCTACAGATATAAGAGCCATCACGCGAACAGACATATGTACACCCATGTTCAGAGCAGCATTATTCACAACAGCAAAAAGATGGAAGCAACCTAAGTGCACATCAACAGATGAATGGATAAACAAACTATGGTACATTCACACAATAGAATATACCCAACAATAAAGAGCAATGATGAATCTGTGAAACATCTTACTAGGTGGATGAATCCGGGTGGCATTATGCTCCGTATAAGTCAATAGGAGACCACTATTATAAAAACTCATGAAAAGGTTTACACACAGAGAGAAACAATCTTTGACAGTTCCTTGAGAGAGGGGAGGGAAAAACACTAGACAATAGATAAGTGGTAATTTTGGTAAAGGTTAAGACAGTACACAATTCTGGGGAAGTCAGCACAACTTGTACAAGGCAAGGTCATCGAAGCTCCATAGACACATCCAAATTCCCTGAGGGACCTAATTATTGGGCTGAGAGCTGGGGACCATGGTCTTGGGAGACATCTAGCTCAACTGGCATAACAAAGTTTATAAAGAAAATGTTCTACATCCTACTTTAGTGAGTAGTATCTGGGGTCTTAAAGGCTTGTAAGTGGCCATCTAAGACATTCCACTGGTTCCACCCCTTCAAGAGCAAGGGAGAATGAAGAAAATCAAAGACCCAAGGAAAAGGTTAGTCCCAAGGACTAATGGACCACAGCTACCACATCCTCCACCAGACTGACTCTAGTACAACTAGATGGAACCCAGCTACCACCACCGGCTGCTCTGATAGGGATCATAAAAGAGGGTCGGAGCAGAGCTGGAGAAAATTGCAAAACAAAATTATAACTCACAAAAAAAGACCAGGCTTCATGGTCTGACAGAGACTGGAGAAACCCTAAGAGTATGGCCCCCTGATACCCTTTTAACTCAGTACTGAAGTCACTCCTGAGGTACATTGTTCAGCCAAAGATTAGACAGGCCCATAAAACAAGACTAAATGGGCACAGGAGCTCAGGGACAGGGACAAGTAGTCAGGAAGGGACAGGAAAGCTGGTAATATGGAAACCCAGGTCGAGAGGAGGAGAATGTTGACATGTAGTTGGGTTGGCGACTGATGTCACAAAACAATACGTGTGTTAATTGTTTAATGAGAAACTAATCTGCTCTGTAAAACTTTATCTAAAGTAAAATGATCTTTAAAGAAGTACAAAGAATGCTAAAATCTACACTAATTTCGTTTTCGTCAACTGTCCAAGGTCCTACTCTAGTCTGACTTCCCCTTCCTCCATGTGGGCACACAGCGAGCACCTTACACGGAACAAAAGCAAAACGGAACACTACTGTGATTCTGCAAAGCTAAGAAAGTAGCCAGTGGGAACCAGAATTAAGTATTGTAGGCCTTTCCTTATCTCTGTTCCTATTCTAAAGATGACTCAACCGCTCTCCTTCTCTTGCTCCTGCCTCTACCATTCTGGTTTGTCTCAATGTCAAAACACACAAGAGGGAGTAAGATTGATTTAGCCAGTCATCATCAATACAATGACTATAAGGATACCCCTGTAAGGCAGAGCTTTCATACCAGGCCCCTTCTTACACCAACTGCCCATTAGTGACTACCTTTGGGTCAGGGCCTTCTGCAATCAGGGGATTAGGGCCATGATAGAGACTACGTATGCAAGGAACTACTCTGGGGACTCTAGCTGTAGCAGCCACCTGATTTGTCACATCCAGTAAAAAACTAGTTGCTGTCTAGTTGATTCGGACTCAGGGTGACATCAGGTGTGTCAGAGTAGAACTGTGCTCCATAGGGTTTTCAATGGCTGATTTTGGGGAAGTAGATCACCAGGCCTTTCTTCCAAGGTACCTGTGGGTGGACTAGAATCTCCAAACTTTCAGTTAGCAGCCAAATGTGTTAACTGTTTGTACCACCCAAGGATTCCAGTTATGGCTAGCTAGTATGATCAAATACACAAGGGAGTTATTTCTTTCATCATCCTTGAAGGTTATGGCTTATTAGGAAAACAAAAAAAAATTATTGACTTAAGAATAACGAAATCTGAGTTTTTAATTCTAATATCCTTTATGAATTTACTCTGTGACTTCAGACAAGTCCTGTAACCTGAGTCTCAACGGTCTCATCTGTATATATATATACCAAAAAAACCAAATCCAGTGCCATGGAGTCGATTCTGACTCATAGCGACCCTATAGGACAGAGTAGAACTGCCCCATAGAGTTTCCAAGGAGTGCCTGGTGGATTCGAACTGCTGACCCTTTGGTCACTTAACCACTATGCCACCAGGGTTTCCATATATATATATATATATACACACACACACACACACACACACACACACGCACCATGGAATAAAAAGTTTGGCGGTCTACTTCCATAAAGGTTACAGTCTTGGAAACCCTATGGGGCAGTTCTACTCTATCCTACAGGGTTGCTATGAGTTGGGATCAACTCCATGCAGTGGTTTGGTTTGGTTTAGTGACATAATCAGAGATAAGTATTGGGAAATTTGATCTGGTTACAGTCCATAAGATGAAGTGAAGAGGCCAGAAGCTGAGATACCTAGTTAGGAGGCTACTGAAGAGGTCCAAGTGGCAAATAATGCGATCCCAAGGTATACTAAATGCAATTCATTATTACTGGTAAGCTCTGTCTCCGCTATTACATTTTAAGTTTCTTCAGTGTAGGAAAGTTCCTATTCTTTAGTATGTAACTTACCATTCAGAATGATGTCATATACCCTATAGAAATACAAGGAAAAACTAGCTAAATGTCCTTTGATTACCTTGTAATACATACCTCCTCACTGGAAGGGACTGCACATTCAGTCTGTAGGGGTCTTGGAACTGAGAGGCCAGGTCCTGGCAGCGATACATTTGATAGACGTCTCTTTCTTACTCCACTACAATTATTTGGAATCTTGAAGGCACATCGTTTATGATAATTTAATCCACAGCCTAAATATATTTCAAAAGGTAAAAGCAGGTAAAATTTAAAAAGTTTACCATGTAAGTGTGATACATAAAAAATAGGTGCTTTTCATTTATTTTGTCTGGCAGCAATATGTACCCTAATGGAGAACTCCAAGAATTATAGGAAAATGCGTAGAAAGGTTTATTTAGAAAGGTTAATTAGCTTAGAGCAGTGGTTCTTCAAGTGTGGTCTCTAAGATATCAGCTAATAACCTGTTAGAAAAGTAAATCATTGGGCTCCACCTCAGAGCTACACAATCAGAAACTCTGGGGATGGGGCCCAGCCATTTGTGTTTTGAAAAGCCCACCAGGTGATTCTGAAGCACAGTGAAGTGTGAGAACCACTCGCTTAAAGCACTGGTCAGCAAACTGGAGCCTGTGGACCAAATCCCTCCTGTCACATGTGAAAATTATATAAAATTCAAATTTCAGTGTCCACAAATAAAGATTTATTAGAACACACCCAGGCTCATTTGTTTATGTATTGTTTATGGCTGCTTTCACAGTACAATAGCAGTGTGCTGTAACCGCAACAGAGATGATATGGTCCCCAAAGCCCGAAACATTTATTTTCACAAGAAAGGCTATAGACCGCCACCTTCAAGGACTGTTTTAATCAGAGGTGTGCACTTGGGTCCTACCTCCAGAGATTCTAACTAAGTATTCTAAGGCGGAGTCCCTGCATGTATTTTTTAAAATTGTCCAAGCAATTCATACAAACAGCCTTATTGTCTCTGTAACGGGAGAAGTGACAACGTATTAAAGAATTTCTTAATCCAAAGCATCAACGAGTAGCTTCTTGTAAACTATTTTACCTCTATCTGATAACTTCCAAGGTACCCAGCTCCTATATGGCTGCAAGAAGAGTTTGTGAAAACAACAGTAGCTAACATTTCAAATGCATCATTTCATAACATTTATAAATGTAAACTAAAAGAAATATAAATCAACATAGAAATATTCTTTTGTGTAAAACAGTGCTGGCAATACCTACTGCATTACTGTGAGACTTGGATAAGAAAGTATGTTTATCATTTGGCATGGTGCCTAGTACATTCTCCAGTGACAGGCTCTGGACTCAGACTAACTGGGTTCAAATCCTGGCTCTACTTAGTAGCTAGGTGACCTTGGACAAGTCATTTAACCTCTCTTTTTCTCCAATTTCTTAATTAATAAAATGGGAGTAACAGGAAGTACCTCAGTGTTTTTGTTAAGGAATTAAGTGACTAATTCATGTAAAGTTCTTAGCACAGTTCTTGGCATACAGTAAATACTCAATAAATGTTAACTATAATGATGATGACGATAAACTAGATAGACACGGGTTCAAATACTCTCTCTGCCTCTTTAGTAGTTATGAGACCTTATATAAACCACTTGCCTTGGCTGAGACTCAGTTTCTTTACTGGTAAAATACCTTTCTTCCAGGTTTATAATGAAGATTAAATAAGATGTCTAGCAGTACCTGGAACAGGTGTTATCTAATTATAGTTTACCAACTCTATTTCCAAAGTCCTTCCTTCCATAAATATTTTTTTAAAGCCAGTCTCCAATACCTTTCCAGCTTAGGAATTCCGTAAATCTGAAAGGTCAACCTTTAGAACCAACACTAGTGAAAGGACTGTTTCTGCTCCACTCATGGGTGGCTCAGACACCCTGATCAAGGGTGAGCACAGCAAGATATAAAGTGTTCAAAGTTTTTAGATTAGAACATGTCACTTTTGCCCACTTTGAAATGTGTAATCTTAAATCTTGAAACTCTGTAAGTTATTACAAATTAACTTTACATACTCACTACAACTTGTCTTCCACTGCCTATAAAGCAAAATCATAATGGAAATGTTAATGAAAAGCCTTACTTTCTCTCTAGTAACACTCAGATTTTAAGATAGAAATGTGGTGATCTTATGAATCTCAAGAATCACAACTTACTCCGTTGTATATGAAAGACTGATTTTTTTTAAGATTATAAAAACATAAAGGAATTAATATTTATTGAGCAACTACTTTGTGCCAAGTATTTTACCCGTGTTGTTGTTGCTGTGTGCTGCCAAGTCAATTTCTACTCACAGTGACCTTATAGGACATAAGAGAGCTGCTTTACAGGATTCCCAAGACTGTATGT
Source organism: Elephas maximus indicus (assembly GCF_024166365.1). Lineage (NCBI taxonomy): Eukaryota > Metazoa > Chordata > Mammalia > Proboscidea > Elephantidae > Elephas > Elephas maximus. Next base: position 26,991,403 of record NC_064844.1, on the reverse strand, counting down.
AATCTTTACAGGAGCAGATCTCTAGGTCTTTTCTCCCACAGAGCAACTGGAGGATTCAAATCACCGACCTTTTGGTTAGTGGCCAAACGCTTTAACCTTTGCACCACCAGCGCTCCTTATTTTACCCATACTGACCTCATTTAAAGAAGCCCTGGTGGAGCAGTGGTTAAGTGCTCGGCTGAGAATCTAAAGGTCAGTGGTTCAAATCCACCAGCCACTCCATGGGAGAAAGACCTAGCAATCTGCTCCCATGAAGATTACTGCCTTGGAAACCCTATGAAGCAGTTCTACTCTGCCCTACGGGGTCACTATGAGTTGGAACTGACTTGGCAGTGATGGATTTTTTTTTTTTTTTTTGTAACATCATTTAACCATTCACTCTTCATGAAACCCATCAGATAAACTGTATTTTACAGACAGAGAAACTGACGCTCAGAGAGGTTTAGTAAGTTGCCTAAGAATATGAACAAGTAAATGGCAGTCAGGAGCAGAGTCCAGGTCTCTCTAATTCTAAACCTCGGGTACTATCTAGTCGCCAACCAATGATCTCGTTATTTCATTGGTGATTAAAAAACACGACATTTATTTTATAAGAGGAAAACAGAAAAATGTGAAATCCTATTTCAAATGACTACAAAAATTCTACAATACTTACCTTCACATTTCAGTCCCTGACGTACCAGTCCCCAAAGCATCTCACCGCAATAGTCACAAAAAGTAGGAGCTTTGTAAGAATGCACATAGAGGGTATGTGGACGAATCTGGAAGTCTTCTACTGTGGCCAAAGCTTTTTAAAAACGAAAAGCATTAAATAAAATAAACCGTATATAAACCATGTATTTGTACTGCAATGAGATTATGAATTAAGGTAAAAGGATATACCTTAAGTACTTAGAATCTCTGAAAATTTCATCTGACCATAGAAAACAAATTATTTTCAGCACTTAATACTGTGACTTTTAAATTCTAGTTAGGGAAGTTCATCAGCTTCAAATAATTTGAGGTCTACAAGTAGATATGTAGTTTAGGTATTTGGAACTTCAAAAGCATTTTCTCATGGTGACAAGACTATGAACAGTTTTTTAGGTCTATTTAAACTCATTAAAAATTAACTTACAATACACTAGGAAATAGAACACTAAAGCTAAAAAAAAAAATACTATGGAGCTTTGCAACAATTTATACTGACGCTTCTATGGGAAAAGGCATTGAATTCTAACTTAGGAAATGCCCAGGATATGCTCTCTGTCTATCCTCCACAGTCCTACTGGTTAAGAGAAAGAAACTCTCCACCCCTCGGCAAGCGACAGAAGAGTAGACATATAACCTTCCTCTCACATTCACCTGCAAGTCATGAGTGGATGTCCCTGCGGTCTGATGAAGGGTCCACAGCAAAGAAGGAACAGATATGAGTATGATCTCCAGGGAGGACAGGGAATGAGGCCCCTCAGCAGTGAAGAGGAAAACAAGGATTTAGAAGAGTATGTATGTTTGGGGTTGTGGTGTAGAGGATGACTGATCAACGTATGGGCTAGATGAATGGGAAGGATGAGAAATATGAGAGGCATGGTGACTGATAAGGAAAGGTGACAGACAGGATTTCAAGAATAGGCTGTAAGGAAAAGTTTAGGATGAAAAAGTGGTGGTAGAACTCTGGACCCTTGGTTAACGGATTGTTTCTTTCCATCTGTTCTTCCTCTCTCCTCTGCTGCCAATCAAGAATTATGCAGGTATACCAAATAATGCCTGGTGCTTTTTCTTCCTTTATACTACTTACCAACAATCCTGCCCCAAGCTGTTGCAGGAGATCAGAAATAGTGGGGGCTAAGGGACAAGGAATGGTAGGAATGGGTGAGAGTAAAAAGGGAAGGGATAGGTAGGAAAATGCCCACTGAGAACAGAAAGGAAAAGAGTATTATGTAGGCCGTGGAAACAACCATTATTGCAACTTTCTCTTCTATATCTTCATTGTTTCTCCTCTCTTTCTGAACCCCAGTTTTCTTCTATGCTTTTCACAGAAATGGAGAAAAGGGAACAGAATTCCAGTATAATTGTTTCAGTTTTTTAACAAGCAAGTATATTCCTCTTTCAGTTCAAGTGATAATTTCCTCAGCCTGCTGATACTCAGGTAAGTAATTCAGGGTTATTGTCCTACTTCTTCATCTGTGATAACCTTCCTGGAAGGATAACTATTATTATAGATGAAAGAAGTAACCAGGTACAGTGCGAAGGCCAAATATAACTGAACAGAACATTTCATGCAGAAAATGAGGCTAACTGATAAAAAGGCAACAAAATAAAAGAACCTACTTACCCGAAAGAACAACTTCCACTAGGTCTCCTTCATGTATTTCCTCTGCTGAGGTAATCAGCTGCAAAATATTTTCTGAGTTCATGTCATGGCGGAAGAGAAGAATTTTATCATACATGCCAAAAAATCCACACTCTGGAAACTGCAGAAAAATAATCCCATATCAGTATGCCCAAAGCTTTCTATTTTTATAAGGTAAATACCTCAATTTTATAAAAGAATTTTAAGTGTAGTCATTAAGTCTAACACTATTTACTAATAATTAATAATCATTAACATAGAAAAGATCAACTGTGTATTACTCAAGCATCTTCATTTTAAAGTTCAAAAATAAAAAAGGAAACTTGTAAAAAATAAAATCATCATGGATTATCTTAAAACATGTCTCTGCCATTAGTGAGAAATACAGGATTTCTGTACTCAGTTATTGATGGAGAAGATAATCCTGAACTTAGTGCTACTCTATCCTAACATGTGCTGAAAGATAAGCAGTCTTTCCTGTCCTCTAAAACTGCACTGTCCTATATAGTTATACAAGCTAAACATGATTACTTCAATTAATTAAATTAAAGTCAAGTTTAGTTCCTCTCTCTAACCACATTACAAGTGCTCAACAGCCACCCTGGCTAGTGGTTACCGTAAAGGAGAGTGCAGATATAGAACACTTTTATCATCGCAGAAAGTTTTATCGATCAGCTCTGTAGAAGACTAATAATTCCCAAACTCTAGTCATTCGAGTACTAATTCCAGCATTTTTACCAAATCCACCTACAGCCTCTACCATTTCCCTAGTATTTTTTTTAAGTCTACTCACTGCAATTACAGATACATGATTTATTATGGTACCTTTAAAAAAAACAAACCTTTGCCCACCGTGGGAGACTCACAGATTTGTCTGCATATGCCCTTCGTGTATTATCTCAAGGCTTCACACTTCTTGTGACTATAGTGCTGGGACACTTTGGGGATTAGTATATCAAGGACTAAAATATGAAGGTATGTGTTCCAAAAGTTTTTATAGTCAATACCTCGAAGGTATTTAAAAGAGAATTTTAAATACTTGTCCTATAAAATACCCATATTTAATTTTTTAAATCATCAATTAAAAACTGAGACCATCTTCTAAACTACCAGGGTCTTCGGAAATGATCCTCTAGATAATTCACATTTCTTCTGTGAATCAAGCCAGTGCCAACAGAATTGTATACTTTCATTGATTTATTTTGGCTCACTGTGTAATATTTCTTAATGGCTATGTCGCTGGCCTTCACTGAATAGACTGCTATGAATCAGTCACACTAAACCTGTAACTGCACTTACTGCAGGGATGTTGCTGAGGGTATGGTGCACCTACTTCATATAACAGCCCTTCTTTTTGAGGGTGCATAAAAAAATGTTTGTGGTTGGTTTTATAAGATGAACAATTTGATCATGTAAGTAACCATATTTTCTTATTTATGGCCCACTTCTCGCATCAGTTTGGGGTATTCTGGGTTAGCATATGTTTTAGGTGCAAATATCAACACAGTTTTATTTTCTGATCTTAATTTTTTCATTAAAAAAAAAAAACCCATTCACATATTTCTAAATACAGTCTTAAACCTTTTTTCTCTCTTTTTGGAGGGGTGGGAGTTAAATTACAAAAAAAATTAAAAACAGTGCCTTCATTAAAAAGTTTATTTGTATTTTTTTAACCTCGGTAAATAATGGAAAAATGCAGAAATAATTCAAAGTTTATATAATACTAATTCTCTTTTTAGTTATTTGAGTTAACAATAATGCTCATAAAACTTCATGTTTTAAACAAATACATAACAGTATAAGAATTACCAATTGAAAATACAAGAGTAAAAATATAGACTAAAAAAAAAAAACTAGCCTTATTAAAATGAGAATAAAACTTCTCTATGCCAGCAGGACTCCATGTTCCAGCCTTATAAAAATAAAATTTCTAATAAAATATTTGTATGAATAAAATGGACTATAAAGGTCACATTTACTGCATGTCTGCTAAGTGTAAGGCATTGGTCCTGTGGTTTGTAAAGATGAATAACAGTTCTTATTTTCCAAGAGCTTACAATCTAGTGGGAAGATGGAAGTGAACACAGATACAGTATTTTTCTGCAAATAACATGTGTCTTCTATGTTTGTTTGCCAATCTCACTCTCCCCCCCACCACCCCATGGGATATTTTCATAAGCATGCTATGCTGGCTGATGTTTTTACAGCAACTTATAAAAAAGAAAAATTGGCATAATGGCACTCATGAAAATACCTCATGGTGGAGGAGGCGGGTGGGGAGGGTGAGGATGGCAAACAAATATAGAAGGCATGTGTTATTTGCATAAAATACAGTAGCTATGACACAATAAGGCAAATGTCAAAATTAAATATAAACAAACTTCTAGAAGAGGGAATAAAAAACTTTAACAGGGAAGTAGAGAGATAACGTAATATTTGAGCGAATTGTAAAAAAAAGAATCAGGATATCCATAGGCAGACAGTGAAAGTGTCATAGTTAAGAAAAAGTACCAAAAAAAAAAAAAAACAGGGAGAAGGGAAGTGTGACTGAAAAATGAAGTGGGAGGGTTGGGGAGCAAGAGGGCAAGAATGCACACAGGGTCTCGACTGTGGCCATACTAACAGGAACTTGGAGTCAATAGAGCTGGGTTCAAGCTTTGCCACTACTAACTATATCACCTCTCGAAACCCAGTTTCTCATCTATAAGATGGGGATAAAAAAGTACTGGCTTTATAGGGTTCTTATCAAAATTAAACAACAGAAAAGATATAAAAGCATAAACATACCAGTGATTCACATTAGTATTTTTTTTTTTATCCCAGTGGTTCTGAGGGAGAAAAGACCTGGCGACATGCTCCTCTAAAGACTACAGCCTAGGAAACCCTAGGGGGCAGCTCTACCCGGTCAGATAGTGTCAGTATGAGTCAGAAGATACCTAGTAGTACAGTGGTTAAAGCGGTCAGCTGCTAACTGAAAGGTTGGTGGTTCAAACCTCCTAGCCACTCTGAGGAAAAAAAAAATGGCAGTCTGCTTCGGTAAACATTTATGGCCTTGGAAGCTGTATGGGGCAGTTCGACTCTGTCCTATAGGGTCACTCACTATGGGTCAGAATTGACTCGATGGCAATGGGTTATCCAAGGTGGAGAGACAAAAAGTCCCAGAGCAAGGATCAAATGTGTATTTTAAAATCTATACATGATGCAAGATTATATCATGGCTTGTATCATGTATCATGCTTTCACTATCATGTACCATGTACATGACTGTATCATGAATTGGCATATGATCAAATCGGTATTTTAACAAGATTTCTATTTTTTAAAAAATCTGTACTTTAAAAAGCTAATACTCGCAGCCCTGTGCAGCAGAGACTGGAATACGAAGGGACAAGCTCCTAAAGAAAGTTAAAGCTGTTGCTCAGGTAAAATCTGAATTATATGATAAAGATAACAGAGGTCTGAATTACACGACAGACAATAAACAATACTTCTCTCCAGAAACTATCTTCAGTAAATCATATGGATCACTGATATTGTTTTGACCAAACTAGAAGTACTGAATAATGGAAAACTGGAGAACTGAAGAATACACATATCAATGAAAGAAGGAACACAATACTAAAATAATCAATGTATGGCTTGGAAAAACAAATATAAAATAATTTTCTTGATAAACACATGTCTTAGTGAATTTAATACCGGTGTTATTGAGAGATCCTGTTGCAAGTTAAAAAAAAATTGCAGGGAGTATTGTTGTTAGTTGCCTTGAAGTCGATTATGAGTAATTGTCTTTTAGTTATCTAGTGCTGCTGTAACAGAAATACCACAAATGGGTGGCTTTACAAACAAATTTATTTTCTCACAATTTAGGAGGTTACAAGCCCTAGTAGAGGGTGCTGGCTCTAGGGGAAGGCTTCCTCTCTGTTAGCTCTGGGGGAAGGTCCTTATTCTTTGGCTCCTTGACGATCTCCAGGTGGCACGGTGTCTATCCTCTCCCCTCTCTGCTTCCTTGACAGCTTATTTAATCTCTCTTATATCTCAAAAGAGATTGACTCAAAATACACCCTACCATAATCCTGCTTCATTAACATAACAAAGATAACACATTCTCAAATGGGATTATAACCATAGGCATAGACGTTAGGATTTACAACACATATTTTGGGAGGACACAACTGAATCCATAACACTCATGATGATCCCACTTGTGCAGAGCAGAAGTGCCCCACAGGGTTTTCAAGGCTGTGACCGCTCAGAAGCAGATACCAGGCTTGTGTTCCCAGGTACCTCTAGGTGGGTTCAAACTGTCAACCTTCCGGCTAGTAGTCAAGCACTTAACCAACCATTTGCACCACCCAGGAACTCCTACAGGGAGTATTAAAGACATTTATTTAAAATAAACATTTACTTATCATATGCTAGAACACCTTTGATTGGTGATGATGAGATATAAAATAATTTTCTAGGCTAGCAAATATTTTCATACTAGGTTTACGTATATAACTGACAAATTACAGAGTTCCTAGGGGAAAAAAAAGTAATAATTAGCCTGTGAAAAAGATTTGTTATTCTCAATTATTACTAATAAGTGTGTTTGGTAAGATATTTAGGAATTATCTGAAAGCAAGAGTCAGAACAGAATGAAGTGAAAAAAAAAATGTGATCAGAAAAAAAGCAAGAAATGATTAAATGTTGCTCTCAAACATCAAGAAAACATTGTGGCTGAGCTTCAAAAACATTAGGAAGTCTTGAGGCATGGGTATACTCAAGAGAAGCACCTAAACAGATAAATGAAATAAACCATAAGGACACACTTTGAAAAATCTAAACATACCCAAAACACAAACCAAACCATTGCTATCAAGTCGATTCTAACTCACAGTGACCCTATAGGGCAGACCAGAACTGCCCCATAGGGTTTCCAAGAATGTAATCTTTACTGAAGCAGACTGTCACATCTTTAGTGGCTGGTGGGTTCAAACCACTGACCTTTCAGTTAGCAGCCAAGCACTTAACTGCTGATCCACCAGGGCTCCTACACGATTATACCCAACCTCCCCCAAAACAAAACAAACTAAAATTGAATCTACAGGGATTGGTTATTCATGCTTTTTAAACATTTTAAAATTTAGAAGAAATTCTAAAATTAAAATTTTAAAATTTTCAAGCAGTAGTAACCCTTTCAAACAATGTCTCAACTATGGCCGCCCACTGGAATGACCTGTGGAGCTTCAAATGAACAAATAAATGAGCCAAGGTACTTAAAAAAATACCCCAGGTTTATGATTAAATTCTGGAGAACAGGACATAGGCCCCTGAATTTAAAATTTGATATTATTGAATATATTTATTACACATACTCTTTTTAGAAAAATAGGTTTCACTTTTTAGAACAGTTTTAGATTTATAGAAGAAATAAGAACACAGAACAGTGTTCTCATATACCCCACACCTTTATTATTAACATTGTATGTATGGTACAAATGTATATAAACATGGATATATCTTTCTCTCATTTTAAACAAATAGTGGGACACTATAAACGCTATTCTGCTTTTTTTCACTTAACAACGTATTTTAGATATCATTCCATAACAGTGTATAAATAACATTCTTATTTTTCACAGCTGTGTAGCTTTATTTTACCAGTTCCCTACTGACAGGATAAGGTCGAGGGGTAAAACTAAAGACAAACTACCGAGTTCAAATGCTGAACAATTTACTAACTGTATAACCTCAAACAACTTACTTAACCTCAGGGTCCTCATCTGTAAAACAGTACCTACTTCATAAGATTGTCATGAGAATTAATAGACGTAAAGACCATAGAACTCCTAACAAGTTTTGGGTGGATTATGAATCTTCACTGTTATTATTTTTAATCTTTTGTTATTACAAAAAATGCCTAATAAACAATCTTATACACACATATTTCTGCACTTTTTATGTATATGAAACCTTCCTAGAAATGGATTTGTTGAGCCAAAGAACATGCACATTTGGAATTTTTACATACTTCCAAATTGCTCTTTATAGAGGCCATACCAATTTATACCTCCATAGGCAATATATTAAGAGTGCTTGTTGCTTGCACAGCTTCTTTTATACTGTTATTATCAAACCTGTTGATCTTCACTAATCTCTTAGGTGAAAAATGGTATTTCAGTGTAGTTTTAATTTGTACTTCTCTTTTTATTTGTTATCCACCACTTGTCTGTCAGTCTGTCATACTTGTATGTTGCTGTGATGCCAGGAGCTATGCCATTGGTATTAAATACCAGCAGGGTCACCCATGGTGGACAGGTTTCAGCGGAACTTCCAGACTAAGACAGACTAGGAAGAATAGCTTGGTGATTAACTTCCAAAAATTGGTCAATGTGTCAAATCTAATCCCTGAGATGGTCTCTACATTCAAGTGGGATGTATTCAAGGTCGCACTTTGGCTCTCATGGACTTACTTTGATTTTCATCTTCAATTTGAACTTGCAATTAACGGTCTGTTCTGCAGTCAGCACTGGCTTTGTCTTGAAAGATATTAAGCTTCTCCACCACGCCTGATATTTAACAGTACATACGCTGAATTTTTCAAAATGATCTGATGACAGTAAAACATACTCTTGTAGTTTCCTAAGGCTGTCATAACAAACTACTACCAAACGGGAGCCTTTAAAGAACAGAAATTTATTATCTCATAGCTCTAGAGGCTAGGAGTGTAAATTTAGGGCATGGCAGGGCCATGCTCTCTCTGTCCACTATAAAGATCCTTCCTTGTTCCTTCCGGTTTCTGGTAGACCCAGGTACTTGCTGGCATTCCTTTTAGATGCATCTTCACTTGGCATATGCATTCCCCTGTGTCATGTTGTCTCCTTGTGTGATGTTGTCTCCTTGTCTGTTCCCCTCTCTTATAATAAACCACTCCAAAGGGATTAAGACCTACCCTACTCCAACATGGCTTTGTTAAGTTACATCTTGAAAGAAAGAACCTATTACCAAACAAGGTCACATTCACTGGTACAGGGGTTAGGACTTCAACTTATCTTTTTAGGGAATACAATTCAATCCATAGCACATACTATACAGAAAAAGGGAGCTTCTACAAGTGTGGTGCAGTGAATTACTAAATATAACCATTTTACCCATGGTCTTGTGACTCCCACAAAATGATTGGGTGGGGGCTACGCAAATAAGGTGCTTGTGGTCTACCAAGAGGACTGGACAGCCCGCTAATAATGCAAATAATGCGCATGGAACCCCTGCAAGCGTGGGATCATACAAACAAGGTGCATAGAACCCTGATGAGGGACTGATCAGTTTTGTCATCCCACTAGGCTTAAAAGGACAGCCAATCCCAGCCAGAGCAGAGAGGGGACTTCACTACCACCAGAAGAACCTGAAGTGGAGAGTGTTTTTTGGACCCGGGGTCCCTGGGCTGAGGCTCTTCCAGACCCAGGAGACAGAGCTGTAACATTGGAGAAGGTGCAAGATAGCGAGCAGCAATGGCAAGCATGGCAGAGAAATGGCAGCAGCAGAACCAGGAGACCAGCGGGACACAGTGCAGTGGGCTTCCCAGCCCACGAAGAAAGGCAGCTACAGTGTGTGTGCCGACCCATGGATTGGAAAGTTGAGCGCATTCGGGCAGGAGGCTTCTGGCGGAGTGGGGTGCCTCTGGAACTTACTTGGAAGAGCTAAAGAGCTTTGTAACACTTGCCCAAGCAGGGCAGAGGTCAGGCTGAGGGACCAATGGGCTGAGAGAGAGAGGCCTGCCTGCAGGCACAGCCAAGAAGCTGTCCTGACCAAAGAACTGTACCCTGAGTCATTCCTGATCCTGAATTGTGATCTGTTACTTCCCTAATAAATCCCATAATCATGAGTATGGTCTGTTAGTTCTGTGAGGCCACTGCAACAAATTATCAAACCCAGCAGAGTAGAAAGTACCGTGGGACAGATGGCTGGTATGAGAACTGGTAAAAAGACTGGATGGTGTGGAGGTATGTCTGCCCTCCACTTCACAGGAATCAACCTTGGGCTGACGACACTGATCTATGGTGATTCTTCTTCCTACTCCTGAAGTGAAATGAGGAGGTCTAACGTTGCCAAGCCACTTTTACACCAAGATAATGGCTTGTTTTCCTATGCCAGACTTCGGCAGCATAAAGAACAAAAAACAACACTTTTTTTCTTTCAGTTGTAGAATTTTACTGCTGTTTTCCAGGAGCACAGGGCTCAGGAAAAATCTAACACTGTCTGTGTTCAGGGGTTAGAAAAAACCACCAGTCCAGTGATGTATAAGTTGCTTGCTGAATATGGGTTGGGCCAAGCCCGATAAATGGTGCTTGGACAGAAAATAGTAGCCTGTGATGCCAAAGATCAAAGCCTTTGTGAGCAGCTTCAAGTTCAGCCCTCTTGTAACAAAAGAGGAAGCACGGTTGTTTAATTTTAAAGGAAGAAATATTGTGGCAAACTGAGAAAAGTCAATTCTTGATTACATATGTTCATCTGCTAAATTCACCATTAAGGCAAAAAAAAGGGTGGGGGGAACTTTTGTATTATTTCTGCTTTATATTTATCCTTCCAGAATACAAGTCTTACTCAGTAAAATGGTGTATGTGCATTCTAAACATTCTATTCCCCTGGCCAAACAAAAGATAAAAAAGGGGGGAGGGGAAAGGTTACTTGTGAACAGAGAAGCTTAGAAGAGCAGCAGAGGTGGTAACATCCTCAGTAATTGTACTTGTCACTGGCTATTTAGCTTGTTCCTCTAGGGCAATGGTTCTCCACTGGGGAGCGATTTTGGCCCCCAAAAGCCATGTGGCAATGTCTGGAGTCATTTTTGGTTATCACAATTTGAGAAGAGTGCTATTGGCATCTAGTGGGTTCAGAGCAGGTATGTGGCTTAACATCTTACAATGCACAAGACGGCCCCCTACAACAAAGAATTATCTGGTCCAAAATGTCAACAGAGTTGAAGCTGAGAAACCCAGCTCTAGGGAATAGAGGAGTCAAGAGTACAGAAGGCTAGAACTTGTAGAAGGAAGCTGACAACCTTCTGAAAACTAGCCATGCCCATATTTCCTTCCCTAGCCTACCTCAGCCTTGACTGAAACAGGAAAGAGGAAATGAAAGAAACGGCAAAAGTGCTACCAGGGTGGAAGCAAAGTAAACATTATAAAATAAAAAACAGCTTTAAAGTGGCCTTTTTCCAAATTTTTCCTCAACCTTTCCTGGATTTGCTTACCACAGACTGTGCCCTGTCCCATGCTCTTTGCCCACTTTTGCATTAAAGATGGCTTTAAGAAAACCAAGAAACAAAAAAGCAGATCGTTTTATCTATTTTTCTGTAACTACTTTCTAGAAGTTCATTTTTATGCTATTAACTTACACTTGCTATAAATAAAAGATTCCAATCCTTGTAAGTTCCTTCAAGCAGCACTATATTTTCAGTTCTTTAAAATGTTAGATGAGATGGGAAGCTTTCAAGTTTCTCTTCTACTTGGTCAAATTCAATTTTTCTTTGTTAACAAAATCACTTCAGAACGTAATATTATCTGAGCAAATAATTGAACACTATGTATTTTTTGAGTTCTTGGGTGGCGCAAACAGTTAAATGCTTGAACTGAAAGGTTGGGAGTTCGAACCCACCCAAAGGCACCTTAGAAGAAAGGTCTGGCGATCTGCTTCTGAAAGGTCACAGCCGTGAAAACCCTACGGAGCACAGAGCTCTACTCTACAATACATGCGGTCATTATGAATCAGAATCAACTCAAAGGCAACTGGTTTCTGGTTTGGTATGGATTTTTTAATAGGAGTATGGGTTTTATTCTAAGAATAATGGGAAACCACTAATCATTTCTGAAATAATTAAAAACCATTTTAATGTACATTTAATTTACTTCAGAAAGTTTCTGAGTTATGATGAGTACACTAATCTCAATTATAAGTTTGATAACTTTGTTGTTGTTAGTTGCTATTGAGTCGATTCAGACTCATGGTGACCCCATGTGTGCAGAGTAGAACTGCTCCACAGGGTTTTCAAGGCTGTGAGTTTCAGAAGCTGATTGCCAGGCCACCTCTGGGTGGCTCTGAACTGCCAACCTTTCGGCTAGTAGTTGAGTGCGTAACCATTTGCACCACCAAAGACTCCAATGATAACTTTATACATACACACAAATGTACATATACATATATATTTACACACACACACACGGAACTACCACCCACATCAAGATATAAAACATTTCTAACACCACAGGTTTCTTCATATGCATTTATTTTGAGAAGTTGAATACTGATGTCATTTTAACATTTGATTACAAGTAAATCTTCATAGTAAGTCTTTTAAAACACAAACCAGATCACAGTAAATGAGCTGCATGAGGGCAAGGGCCTTATTATGATTTCCCAGCACCTCAAACTTAATATTTAGCAGGCACTTACTCAAAATATTTTTGTTGAATACTGAACAATGGTAACTAATTTAGCACTAATAAATTTCCCAGAAATGTAACATTAACAGCATTTTTTAGGAGAGTTTTTAACTGAAGAGAAGAATCTCATGACTGTTTCTATATACAGGCATTGAAGGCATTACAGTGTAGTTGAGTCAATGAGAAAATTACCCTGTGGACTCTGAATTTATTTTTAACTTTTACCATTAATCTCCAACCAAGAATTTTCTAGATATAACTATCAGAAAACTGCTTAATTTAACGTCTGCCTGCTTCTCTTTGACACAAACTAGTGCATATTTGAACATTCTTTTTTCATTTTCTTGTTTTGAACTTGTTTCTGAATTTATATGTCTTTAACGCAAACTTTCTGAAACCTTTTGTCCTAGTCAAGGTCTTAACCTGAACATCCAGAATTAAAAAAAAAAAAAATCTTTCCACTGCAAGCCTGCAGATAAGTAAGGCTGCCTGACACTGTTTTGGCAGGACAAAAATGTGGGGGTAGGGTAAACAGTAGGATGTCGCCAAGCCACTGCAACACAGCTGTAGCAGAAAGAATGGGGCAGAAAAAACAACGCAGAATGACAGTGGTTTCTAGAAAACAAAAGATACAGCTGGGGTTTTCGCTCTACTTTGGCAGGACCTGAAAATTACATCCAACCCTTGTCTACAGAGACAATGTATTCAGTCAAGGAACAAACCAAAATCACTCCGGAATTAGGTTACATAAGTAAACAGTCTTCAGGCCTAGTGTCATGTAAATGGTCTAAACTAAAAACAAATGTTTTAAATCAGCTAAAAGCAGGCAGCTTTAGTCATCAGAATAATTTCAATTTTGGTAAATACCATTACAGTTTAAAATGAATTGCTGTCTGCCAATTTCCTTTCTCACTCCAATTATATCCACTATGTTCAGCAAACAGATTAACACAGTAGCAGTAGCATCAGAGAGGTATTTTTTAAACCTCTTGGCAATATGAAAGCAAGTTGGGAACATTCTTTTAGTCACTGTCTTAGTTATCTAGTGCTGCTATAACAGAAATACTACAAGTCAATGGCTTTAACAAAGAGAAATTTATTTTCTCACAGTCTAGTAGGCTAGAAGCCCAAATTCAGGGTGTCAGCTACAGGGGAAGGCTTTCTCTCTGTCGGCTCTAGAGGAAGGTCCTTCTTGTCAATCTTCCCCTGGACTAGGAGCTTCTCCGCACAGGGACCCTGGGTCCAAAGGACGCACTCTGCTCCCAGCACTGCCTTTTTGGTGGTATGAGGTTCCCTACTCTCTGTTTGCTTCCCTTTCCTTGTATCTCTTAAGATAAAGGTGGTGCAGGCCATGCCCCAGGGAAACTCCCTTTACATTAGTGTTACATCCCACCCTAATCCTCTTTAACCGCAGGCAGAGAATTATTATTTATAGCACATAGGAAAATCATAAAATGGAGGAAAACCACACAGTTCTGGGAATAACTGCCTAACCAAGTCCACACATATTTTTGGGAGACACAATTCAATCCACGACAGTCACTATGCATCAGGCATTTCGGGCATTGTGCAAAACACTTGATACATGCTACTTATTTAATTTCCTCAAAACTCCTAAAAAAAAGTAATTCCAGTGCTCTAATAAAACAAATGCTTGATCTCTATTTTTTATAGTTTGTTATATGCTAAATAAACACTAAAATCAAAAGGCAAGGCCAAAGCCATGTTACCGTGTTGCCAGACTGCTGTACATGCTTTGGTATTTACTGAATTTTAAGACCACTCCAGGACTAATGAGCATTACTATTTTCTGAGCACCAATTATGTGCCAGACACTGTATTAAGGGCTTTACATTTAATCAGCATAATTTTATATGGAGGTAGGTATTATTATCCTAACTTCACAGATGAAAAACCCAAGAATCAGAAATTAAGTGACTTGAAGAGAGCCTATAATCAGAAAGCAAGAAAGTGGCAGAATCAAAATCTACACTGGGCCAGTTTCCTAGATTCCAAAACTCTGCTCTGGGATAATACACTCTGCCACCTCTCTCCTGGATTATTCTTTGAAAAAGAAAGAAGAAATACATCAATTAAAAAAAAAAAGAGTACAGATTACAAAGATAATGTTATCCTACCACTGGGGATCCATTAACGAACAGCCATCATGAAGTGGGCCAGGCTTCGTCTGGTCTGCTCCCTCAGCTTTGACTTGCTCATTTGTGACTTCTCCTGCAGTGTTCTCCTAGCAGTGATCTGACCAGCAAATTTCTCCTTGGCTTAACTGCAGTTCTAACTGCTACTGATTTGCTTGCCTTCTCAGTTCTCCCGATTGCCGGTCCCACCAGTTCTTTGGGTTTTATCAGTAAAAGTGCACTCCCTTCAGCTAGTGTCCCTGGGTGACACAAGCAGTTTGTAATTGGCTGCTAACCTAAGCTGGTGGTTCGAACCCACCCAGCAGCTCTGTGGAAAAAAGATTAAATGCTACATAGTAGTTCTATTCTGTAACACATGGGGCTGCCAGAAGTTGGAGTCGGTTTCCTGTGTTGTTAAGTTTGCTTTATAAATCAGTATAAAGATATAGGAATCTAATACATGTAAGTTAATCTACATTCATTATTTAACTATATTTAAACTCATAATGGAAAATGTGTACCATTCTTAAAAGAACAAACACAACTGTCCAAGCAACTAGAAACCCTATTGAAAAGCTCTCAAGTCACAATTCACATCTAAAAGATTTTGATCTAAGAGATATTGATATTTGCTAACTAAGACCATACAATAGTACTAACAGAGAGAAGTTTTAGAAATTCCATTTCGACATCAGTTGAAGTCAGGGTTTCTAATCTCAGCACTACTGGCATTTTGGGACAGATAGTTCTTTGCAGTGGGAAGCTGCCCTGCGCACTGCAGAACGTTTAGCAGCAGTCCTGGCTTCTACCCACCAGAAGCCAGTAACACAGCTCAATTGTGGCAACTAAAAATGTGAGCGGACACTACCAAATGTCCCCTGGGGGACAAAATCACTCTAGTTGAGAACCACTGGTTTAACTTGATCTTACACATTAAAATTAGATACTGGAACTGTAATATCTGCCAATAAAATAGTACAAAGTCCTAACCTTACATTCTTATGAGAACAGGAAAAACTTAACTGGTGTCCTCAGGGAGTGAATAACTTTGAGAATTTTACAGCATTCTAGAAGAACCTGGCCTTTTGCACAATCTTAGGAACAAACAGCTCCACAAAACAAATACCTAATAAATAAATCAAGATAAATATCTAAGCTAGTGGGAGCAGCTTCAGCACAACTGAGGTACTGATACATGAAGCAGGATGGAGCAGAATACCGGTGCTTGTTTAGCTGATCATTTCATTCTGTTTTCAGCTCAAATTTCATCATTTCATCTATGAAAGGAACTACTACCACAAATTATTTATAGTATCATATTTTTAGTGGTAAGAGCAAATAGAACGTGTCATTTAACAAATGTCTACTCAGTGTAAAGCATTTCTGGGGACAGAAAGAAGAATACGACAGTACTAATTTTAATGTAATATAAATGTTGGAAGAGTTTCAAAGCTCTGAAAAAGGAAGCTTATGTTAATAACAACAAGAGAAACTCCACCCCGCTCCACCCTTGGATGTGTCAGGAAATTGGATGAAATTCAAAAAGTGACCACTTTTAGTCACATCCAAGTTTTAGGCAAAGCTCAACTATAAATGATCAATTTGCTACAGAGGTGTTTTCTTGGGAAAAAAGTCTCAGAGTATATGTCTTGTATTATCCTTGTTAGAATTTGATATAGTGTTTAAATTATTATAGGCCTTGAGTCATAAATGTTACTTCTCTATTTCTATGAGGTTTTACCACCTCCTGTATACCTCAAAGATCAATTTGTCCCCTAACTGAACACATAACACCTAATTTGTATTTATTTTGTTGCTAGTACTTTGAGCATTTTTCCATATACTTGTTCATTAATTATGTGTTCCTCTTACCAATATAGAGACTTGGCAGCGCAGTGGTTAAGAGTTCCGCTGCTAACCAAAAGGTCGGCAGTTTGAATCCACCAGCCGCTCCTTGGAAAACCTATGGGCAGCTCTACGGTGTCCTACAGGGTCACTATGCGTCAGAATCAACTCAATAGCAACGAGTTTGGTTTGGCTTTTCTTATCAGTACAAGAATTCGTTACACAAAGAAGATATTTTTCTAAAATACTTGCTGTAACATTTCCTCAATCTTATTATACTTGTTTTTATTATTTTTTATGTATGTAAGTATTAAAATTTTAAATAATCATTTCTGTAAACCTTTCCTTTCCCTTGTGGTTCATTTTACTGACCTGGAAGTGAATTAATCCATCCTCCAGAAGTTTGATAAATACTCAATTGTATTTTATACTAATCTTTGTTTGATTCGAGTGCTTATATTTAATTTTAAATCCCTCTAAAGTTTATCTTCATGCCAGGTATTAAGTGGAGGTCTATAATGCCCCTTCAACTGCTTAACTCATTTTCTAAACTCCATTTTTTTCTTTTCTTTTATTGTGCTTTAGGTGAAAGTTTACAGCTCAAGTTTCATTTCTCACTCAAAAATTTAGACACATATTGTTTTGTGACATTAGCTGCAATCCCCACAATGTGACAGCACACTCCCCCTTTCTGGCCCGGGTTCCCTCTGGCCATTCAACCAGTTCCTGTCCCTTCCTGGCATCTTGTCCTGCTTTTGGACAGGAGCTGCCCATTTGGTCTCATATATCAGATTGAACTAAAAAGCACATTCCTCACCCATGGTCTTTTTTTTTTGTTTTACAGTCCTGTCTAGTCTTTGTCTGAAAAGAGAGCTTTGAAAGAGTTTCAGTTCTGAGTTAACAGTGTGTCCAGGGGCCACAGTTTCAGGAGTTCCTCCAGTCTCTGTCAGACCATTAAGTCTGGTCTTTTTATGTGAATTTGTAAACTTTGTTTTTTGAGAAATGATTCCCTTTTATCTCTCATCCCTCTTTTGGCATCTTCCTAAAATGTGCCACGGGTCTATCTCTTCCTGTTTATGTAGTGTATAATTTGAATCACTGTAGCTTTTCTCTCCCCCTTTTATTTTTCAGAATTTTTACTTAATGCTCTTGACCATTTCTCCCCCCATATACACTTCAGAATAACACTGTCAGGGTAAAAAGAATATGCATAAAATGCAGAAATGTCTCCATTTCATTGTATTAGATGTAATAGTCTAGGGATGCAAAAATACAGAAAAGGATGCTCACCCATGAATCTCAATAACAGTAATTAAATGACTAGTTCAATCAGTAGAACTCAAAATTATATGATTCTGGAGTCACAACCAAAATCATCATTAATACAAAGAACCACGTGTCCTGAGGGATATAACATACTATGAAATTCTAATACAGAAATCACAGGTTTTCAGGAGCCAAAGACTGCACATGAAATAGACATGTGCAGCCCCAAACCAAGGACCAAATAAATCACTAAACTGATATGCTATTAACCTTTAATATTCTGCACCAATAAAAAGGAGCATTAGCAGAGCTAAGAGAAAACTATGAATCTATAGAAATAGAAAATACAGAATCTCTATTTCCATACCACTAGGCTGTTACAAAGGAGACCTGATGGTACAATGGTTAAGCACTTGGCTGCTAACCAAAAGGCTAGTGATTCAAACCCACCCAGTGGCTCTACAGGAGAAAGACCTAGTGATCTGCTTCTGTAAAGGTTACAGCCAAGAATACCCTACAAGAAATTTTTACTCTATCACACGGGGTCATTATGAGTCAGAATCCACTCGAGGGCACCCAACAACAAGGTGTTACATCTCATATAATGAAGTTTAGACATTCCTGCCATTGTATGCACATTCCTAGGGATTAAACTGCCAGAAAGCCTATACAGAAACTATAAAAGCATAGGAACAAGTTAATTAAAATGATATAAGAGCTTTTGATATCACAAGAGGGGCATGAAAACTACGAGTACATAAATACCTCCACTAGGGAAAAAATGGTGGTTAAAAGTATTTAGTGATAATTCAGCCACATGGGTCAAGGAAGGAATCAGAAAATAGACTGTCTTCTATACAGTAGAAAACAGATTATGATATATGTGTATAATCCACAAAGCACAAAATCAAAAGTTATCATAAACTTAACAAATAATAGTAGCTTTTAGTCATTTCTGTATTGTCATAACTAATTTTAATAAACATTCAGCAGAGAAGGGATTCCAAAGTTCAGTGGTCAAAATGGTTTTTTTCTTTGTTTTTTTTTAGTTTGGAAACCACTAAAATCAGATTAATAACATTACTGATAATTAACATTTATCGTGTAATCACGTATATATACGTAAAAAAAAAAACCCACTGCTGAGATGATCAGGTATATACTACACACAAAACCATCAGAAACCAAAAAAAAAACCAAACCCATTGCACTCTAGTCAATTCCAACTCATAACAGCTCTACCAGACAGAGCAGAACTGCCCCATAAGGCTTCCAGGGTACGGGTGGTAGAATCAAACTGCCCAACTTTTCGTTAGCAACCAAATGATTAACCACTGGCACCACTGGGGCTCCCAAAACCCTGAGACATGAGTATTATTAGCACCCTGCGGCAATCTCTTAGTTGTCCTTCCCCCCATTTCAAGACAATAGACGTTGACAGTGGCAACTTGTCAGCAGAAACACCTTCCCCTTCTTGTCCAGCTGCCTCAGTCAGGCACATTTCATATCTGTGGTGCCTCAAAACATCATTCTGTGCCGCATTAACACGCACCCTTGGATTTATGCCCAGGGGCAAGTGTCCCCTTTCGCTACCCTCCCCCATGCCTCCGGTGTGTGTCAGAGTAGAACTGTGCTGCACAGGGTCCTTAACAGCTGATTTATCAGAAGCAGATCATCAGGCTTTTCTTCTGAAGTGCCTCTGAGTGGACTCGAATCTCCAACCTTTTGGTTAGCAGCCAACTGAGTTAACCATTTGCACCACCGAGGGGCTCCTTACACTTCTTCAACCTGCTACCAATAATTGGGATTGAAAGCAGTTTAAAAATAATGCATTAATTCAAATGTGGTCATAGTACAAATCAGAAGCAATTCAAATGCAGCTTTTCCTACTGTATTATGTATTTCCATCTATTATTGAAATATTTGTTTAAGGGAGAATCTGGATTAAATATAAAAAAGATGAGGAAGGAGGCAAACAAGGTATTTCAGAGAATTTTGCAAGGGTGGCAAAACAAAAGGCAGGAAAAAGACCAAAAGAAGCATTAATGAATACATAGAAAAAAGGAAAAGGAAATACAATAATGAATAAGGAGAATATCAGAAAGAGAAAACAACACAAATGGTAAGTCAATACAAAAAAAACGGAAAAGCAAAAATAAAATACCTTGGAAAGAAATTAGAGAAGATCTGAATAAATGAAAAGACACCCTGCATTCAGGGATCGGAGGACTTAATATTGTTAAGATAGCAGTACTCCTCAAATTGATCTACAGATTCAGTCAATCTCATCAAAATCCCAGCAGGCTTTTGCAGAAACTGACAAGCTCATCCTAAAATTCATGTGAAAATGCAAAGGCAGAATGACCAAAACAATTTCGAAAAAGAAAAACAAAGTTGGAGAACCAACACGTCTAGATTTCAAAACTTAAGTGTAAAGTCACAATAATCAAGACAATGCAGTACTAGCATAAGGATAGATATACAGATAAATGGAATAGAGCTGAGAGTCCAGAAATAAACCCTCTCATCTATAGTCAGATGATTTTCAACAAAGGTGCCAAGACAATTCAACAGAGAAAGAACAGTCTTTCCAACAAATGGTTTTGGGACAACTGGTTACCACATAAAAAAAAAAAAAATTTTTTTTTTTTTTTTTTTTGCAAAAGGAAAAATTTGGACCTGTACCTCACACCGTATACAAACTCAAACTGCATCCTAGACCTAAATATGAGAACTAAAACTATTAAACTCTTATTAGAAAGCACAAGAGTAACTCTTCATGACCTTGGGTAAGGCAATGATTTCTTAGCTATAACACCAAAAGAACAAGCGATAAAAGAAAATAAATGGCTAAATTAGACTTTGTGAAACCTAGAAATTTTGTGCTTCAAAAGGCACAATCAAGAAAGTGAAAAGGCAACGCACAGACTAGAAGAAAATATTCACATATTAAACATCTCAAAAACGATTTGTATCCAGAATATGGTGCAGCGGTTAACAGCTCGGCTGCTAACCAAAAGGTGAGCAGTTCAAATTCACCAACTACTCCCTGAAAACCCTGTGGGGCAGCTCTACTCTGTCCTATAGGATTGTTACAAGTTGGAATCAATTCAATGGCAACGGGTTTATCCAGAATATAAAAGGAATGCTTACAAATGGACAATAACAATTTTACCAAACATAAAAAAGGTTATAGGATTTGAAGAGACCTTTGTCCAAAGAAGACACAGGAATGGTCAATAAACACAAGACAGTAAGTTCAACACCATTAGTCATCAGGCAAATGCAAATCAAAACCACAATGAAATACAATTTCATGTCCACTAGGATGGCTGTTTCAATTCATTTTGAAATGGAACACATAAAGATTGGTAACCTAGGCATTAGTGAGCTGAAATGGACTAGTACTGGTCATTTTGAATTGGACAATCATACGGTCTGCTATGCCAGGAATGACAACTTGAAGAGAAATGGTGCTGCATTCATTGCCAAAAAGGACATTTCAAGATCTATCCTGAAGGACAATGCTGTTGGTGATGTGAGGAACACCAGTTAATATGACTATTATTCAAATGTACATACCAGCCACTAAGGCCAAAGATGAAGAAACTGCAGACTTTTACCAACTTCTGCAGTCTGAAATTGATCAAACATGCCATCAGGATGCACTGATAATTACTGGTGATTGGAAGGGGAAAGCTGGAAACAAAGAAGAATGATCAGTAGTTGGAAAATATGGCCTTGGTGAGAGAAGCGATGGCAGAGATCGCATGATAGAATTTTGCAAGACCAACGACTTCTCCATTGCAAGTACCTTTTTTCACCAACATAAACTGCGACTATACACGTGGATCTCGCCAGATGGAATACACAGGAATCAAATCGACTACATCTGTGGAAAGAGAAGACGAAAAAGCTCAATATCATCAGTCAGAACAAGGCCAGGGGCCGAATGCAGATCAGACCATCAGATACTCATATGCAAGTTCAAGCTGAAACTGAAGAAAATTAGAACAAATCCAGGAGAGCCAAAGTACAACCCTGAGTATATCTCACCTGAATTTAGAGACCATCTCATGAATAGATTTGACATGTTGAATGCTAATGACCGAAGAGCAGATAAGTTGTGGAATGACATCATACATGAAAAAAGCAAGACATAATTAAAAAGACAGGAAAGAAAGAAAAGACCAAAATGGATGTCAGAAAAGACTCTGAAACTTGCTCTTGAACATCGAGTAGCTAAAGCAAAAGGAAACAATGATGAAGTAAAAGAGCTGAACAGAGGATTTCAAAGGGCAGCTCGAGAAGACCAAGGAAAGTATTATAGTGACATGTGCAAAGACCTGGAGATGGAAAAGCAAAGGGGAAGAACACGTTCAGCATTTCTCAAGCTGAAAGAACTGAAGAAAAAATTCAAGCCTCAAGATGCAGTGCTAAAGGATTCTACAGGGAAAATACTAAATGATGCAGGAATCATCAAAAGAAGATGTAAGGATTACACAAGGTCACTAGATCAAAAAGAATTGGTTGATGTTCAACCATTTCAGGAGGTAACATATGATCATGAACTGATGGTACTGAAGGAAGAAGTCGAAGCTGCACTGAAGGCACTGGCGAAAAACATGGCTCCGAGAATTGACAGGATACCAACTGAGATGTTTCAACAAACAGTTGCAGCACTGTAAGTGCTCACTCATCTGTGCCAAGAAATTTGGAAGACAGCTACCTGGCCAACCCACTGGAAGAGATCCATATTTACGCCTATTCCAAAAAGAAAGGTGAAACAATCGAATGTTGAAATTATTGAGCAATATCATTAATATTACATACTAGCAAAATTTTGATGAAGATCATTCAAAAGCAACTGCGGCAGTACATCAACAGGGAACTGCCAGAAATTCAAGCCAGATTTAGAAAAGGAGGTGAAACCAGGGATATCACTGATGATGTCAGATGGATCCCGGTTGAAAGCAGAGAATACCAGAAAGATGTTTACCTGTGTTTTATTGACTGCGTTAAGGCATTCGACTGTGTAGATCATAACAAATTATGGATAACATTGTGGAGAATGGGAATTCTGGAACACTTAATTGTGCTCACAAGGAATCTGTACGTGGATGAAGAGGCAGTTGTTTGAACAGAGCTAGGGGATACTGCATGGTTTAAAGTCAGGCAACGTGTGTGTCAGGGTCGTATCCTTTCACCATACCTATTCAATCTGTATGCTAAGCAAATAATCCAAGAAGCTGGAGCATATGAAAAAGAACAGGGCATTTAGAGACCATCTCAAGAATAGATTTGAGATGTTGCATGCTAATGACCGAAGACCGGACGAGTTGTGGAATGACATCATACATGAAGACTACAGGAAGACTCCAATACAGGATTGGAGGAAGGCTCATTAACAACCTGTAGTATGCAGATGACACAACCTTGCTTGCTCAAAGTGAAGACGACTTGAAGCACCTACTGATGAAGATCAAAGACCACAGCCTTCAGTAGGATTACACCTCAACATAAAGAAAATAAAAATTCTCAGAACTGGACCAATAAGCAACATCATGATAAACAAAGATTGAGGTTATCAAGGATTTCCTTTTACTTGGATCCACAATCAACACCCATGGAAGCAGCAGTCAAGAAATGAAAAGATGCACTGCATTGGGAAATTTTGCTGCAAAAGACCTCTTTAAAGTTTTGAAAAACAAAGATGTCACCTTGACAACTAAGGTGCACGTGACCCAAGCCATGGTATTTTCAATCACCTCATATGCACGCAAAAGCTGGAAAGTGAATAAGGAAGTCTGAAGAACTGACGCCTTTGAATTGTGGTGATGGAGAATACTGAATATACCATGGACTGCCAAAAGAATGAACAAATGTGTCTTTGAAGTGCAACCGGAATGCTCCTTAGAAGCAAGGATGGAGAGACTACATCTCACATACTTTGGACATGTTATCAGGAGGTATCAGTCCCTAGAGAAGGACATCATGCTTGGTAAAGTAGAGGGTTAGCAAAAAACAGGAAGACCCTCAATGAAATGGACTGACACAGTGGTTGCAACAATGGGCTAAGCATAGCAACAACTGTGAGTATGGTGCAGGACCAGGCAAGGCA
This sequence comes from Elephas maximus indicus, assembly GCF_024166365.1. Classification (NCBI taxonomy): domain Eukaryota; kingdom Metazoa; phylum Chordata; class Mammalia; order Proboscidea; family Elephantidae; genus Elephas; species Elephas maximus. Next base: position 26,967,280 of record NC_064844.1, on the reverse strand, counting down.
GTGTTTCGTTTTGTCATGCATAGGGTCATTATCAGTCGGAACCAACCCGACGGCACCTAATTACAGCAAGGATCCTGCAATTAAAAAGATGCATGATAAGAGGTGCTGGTAAGGAAATAAAGAAATTTGAACTCATATATTGCTAGTGGGAATGAAAAATGGTACAGCCAATTTGGAAAATAGTTTAGCAGTTCCTCAAAAAGTTAAACATAAGAGTTACCATAAAAACCAAAATCAAACCCACTGCCATTGAGTTGGTTTTGACTCATAGCAGCCCTAATCAATGGAGTAGAACTGCCCCATAGAAGTTCCAAGGAGCAGCTAGTGGATCTGAGCTGCCGACCTTTTGGTTAGCAGCCAAACACTTAACCACTGTGCCAGCAGTGCTCCAGAGTTACCAACTCCTTGGAATGGAATTGGTAGGTCCTATGGTAATTTTATGGTAGAGTTACCATATCATCTACCAATTCTGCTCCAAGGTACATACTCAGAAGAAATGAAAACATATGTCCACATAAAGACCTATATGCCAATGTTCACAGCCTCATTGTTCATTATAGCCAAAAGGGGTAAAAAAATAAAATGCACACCAACTGGTAGCTGAATAAACAAAACATATACCCATGCAGTGGATTACTATTTGGCAATAAAAAGGACATGTTATAGCGTGTATTAGTACTTCATTTTGGTTAAAGTAGGACACTACCTAATGATATGTCAATTCTCAAAAGAGAAATAACAGTTCTGAATGTGCATGTGCCTAACGATAAAGGGTCAAAATACATGATACTGACAGAAGTGCAAGAAAAAACAGACAAATCCACTATTAATAGTTGGGGACTTCAACACCCCTCTATCAGCAACTGATAGGTCCAACAGGCAGAAATCAGTATGGAACAGCACCATGAATCAACTAGATCAAACTGACATTTACAGAATACTTCATCCAAAACACACATTCTTTCTCAAATTCATATGGAACATTCAGCAAGACAGACCATGTCTTAGTCATCTAGTGCTGCTATAACAGAAATACCACAAGCGGATGGCTTTCACAAAGACAAATTTATTTTCTCGCAGTCTAGTAGAAGTCCAAATTCAGGATGTCAGCTCCAGGGTAAGGCTTTCTCTGTCAGCTCTGGAAAAAGATCCTTCTCATCAATCTTCCCCTGGACTAGGAGCTTCTTCGCACGGGAACCCCGGGTGCAAAGGATGTGCTCTGCTCCCAGTGCTTCTTTCTTGGTGGTATGAGGTCCAGCCTCTCTCCTTGCTTTCTTTTCCTTTTATCTCTTGTAAGATAAAAGGTGGTGCAGGTTACTCCAGGGAAACTCCCTTTACATTGGATCAGGGATGCAACCTTAGTAAGGGTGTTACAATCCCACTCTAACCCTCTTTAATGTAAAATTACAATCACAAGGTGGAGGACAACCACACAGTATTGGGAATCATGGCCTAACCAAGTTGACACATATTTTGGGGAGATACAACTCAGTCCATGACAAGTCACATCCTGGCCATAAAACAAACCTTAACAAATTTAATAGTATAGAAACTATTCAAAGGATCCTTTAAGACCAAAAAGGAGTTAAATTAGAAATCAATAACAGAAAAATAGCTAGAAAATACCAAAATAACACATGGGTCAATGAAGTCTCATGAGAGATTAAAAAATATGTTCACCTAAATGAAATACAACTTATCAAAATTTGTGAAACAGCAAAAGCAGTAGAGGGAAATTTATAGCATTGAATACATATACTAGGAAAAAAGAAAGATCTAAAATGAATAATCTAAGCTTCCACTCTAGGAAACTACAAAAAGAAGACCAAATTAAATCCAAAGCAAGCAGAAGAAAAGAAATAATAAAAATCAGAGCAGAAATCAGTGAAATTGAAAACAGGAAACAAAGAAAACCAAAAAAATCAAAAGCTTTGGTTCTTTCAAAAGATCAGTAACACTGATAAACCTCTAGCCAGGCTAATCAAGAAAAAAAGGGAGAAGGTAGAATTTATTAATACCAGAAAGGAAAGAGGGGCCATCATAACTGACCCCACAGGCACTAAAATGGTAATAAAGGAATACTGTAAATAACTCTATGGCCACAGATTTGATAACCAAGATGAACCACAGCAATTCCTTGAAAGATATAATCTACCAAAATCCACACAAAGAGAAACAGATATCTGAATAGACCCATACCTATTAAAGAAATCAAAGTAACAATCAATACCCTTCCAAAACAAAAAGTACCAAGCCCACTGCTGAACTGTACCAAACATTTAAAGAAAGAATGATACCAATTCTCTACAATCTCTTCCAGGATATAAAGCAGAGGGAACACTTAGTAACTCATTCTATGCCAAGGCCAGCATTACCCTAATACCAAAATAAGACAAAGAAATTACTAGGAAGAAAAATTACAGACCAGTATCTCTCACTGACATTAAAAAAAAAAAAAAAAAACCCTCGACAAAATAACAATAAATAAAATTCAACCACATATATAAAGAATTATACACCATGACCATGTGGGATTTATTACAGGTATGCATCATTTGAAAATCAGTTAATGTAATTCATCACATCAACCAGCTAAAGAAGAAAAATCATATGATCAAATAAACACAGAAAAGACATTTGACAAAATAACGTTGTACATGGGGTTGCCATGAGTCAGGGGCTGACTCAAAGGCAGCTAACAACAACAATATCACACTTAATGGTGAAAAACTAGATGCTTTCCCCATAAGATTAGGAACAAGGATGTTCCCTCTCACAATTCCTATTCAGCACTGCACTGCAAGTCCTACCTAATCCAATAAGATGAGAAAAGGAAATAAAAGATATACAAATTGGGAAGGAAGAAATAAAACGGTCTTTGCTCACAGATAATATGGTTGTCTATGTAGGAAATCCCAGAGACTTGAACAAAAACAAAAAAACTCCTCTGGAACTAATAAGTGATTAAAGTAAGGTTGCAAGATACAAGGTTAATATACAAAAGTCAACCACTTATATATCAGCAATGAACAACTGGAACTTGGAATTAAAAACATACCATTTATATTAAATTCACTAAAATACCCGAATCTAACAAAATAAGATTTGTATGAGAAAAACTACAAAACACTGATGAAAAAGATCTAGATAAATGGGGAGCTATCCCATGTTCACGGATAGAAAGAGTTAATATTATCAAGATACCAGTTCTTCCCAACTTGATCTATAAATTCAATGCAATCCCAATTAAAATCCCAATAAGTTATTTCATAGATATTGACAAACTCATCCTAGAGTTTATACGGAAAAGCAAAAGACCCACAACTAAAGAGCAAAGTCAAAGGACTGACATTCTCTGACATCAAGACTTACGACAAAGCTAAAGTGATAAAGACAGCATGGTACTGGTCAAAGACTAGATAAATAGATCAATGGAACAGAAGAGAAAGCCCAGAAACAGACCCACACAAATATAGGCAACTGATCTTTGACAAAGGAGCAAAAGCAATTCAATGGAGAAAGGACAGTCTTTTCAACAAATGGTGCCACAACTGATATCCACACACAAAAACTGAATCTAGATAAAGACTTTACATCTTTCCCAATAATTATATGAAAATGGATCATAGACCTAAATGTTAAATACAAAACTATACAATTTCTAGAAGGTAAATAACATAAAAGAAAATTCAGGTGACTTTGGGTTATGCAATGAGTTTTTAGATACAACACCAATAGCATGATCTATAAAAGAAAAACTTCATGTTAGCCTTGATTAAAATGAAAACCTGCTCTGCAAAAGACACAGTTAAGACAGTGAAATGACAAGCTACAGACTGAGGAAAATACTTGCAAAACATGTATTTGATAAGGGGCTTGTATCTAAAATATACAAAGAACTCTTAAAACTCTACAAAATGAAAACAAAAAAACCCAATTAAAAAATGGGCTAAAGATATGTACACCTCACCAAAGAAGATATACAGATAACAAATAAGCATATGAAAAGATACTCAACATCATATGTAATTAGGAAATTGAAAATTAAAACAACAATGAGATACTACTACACATCTATTGGAATGGATAACACCAAATGCTGGCAGGGATATGGCGCAACAGGAACTCTCATTCCTTGCTGCTGGAAATGCAAAATCACAGAGCCACTTTAAGAGGTGGGCAGTCTCTTACAAAGCTAATCATAGACTCTCCGTTCGATCCAGCAATTATACTCCTATGCGTTTACTCAAATGAACTGAAAATTTAAGTCCACACAAAAACCTGGACAAAAATGTTTATAGCAGCTGTATTCATCACTGTCAAAAATTGGAAGCAACCAAGATGTCCTTCAAAAGGGGAACGGATAAACAAACTGTGGGCATCCTTACAATGGAGTATTATTCTGGAACAAAAATAAGTGAGCTATTAAAACCACAAAAAGACATGGAGAAATCATAAAAGATATTTCTAAGTGAAATAGGCCAGTCTGAAAAAGCTGTGTACTGTATTATTCCGGAAAAGGCAAAACTATACTGCTCTAAAAAATAAAGTGCATTTTTTTTTTTTTTTACAGTCAAATACTAGTAAACCTTTTGGAGTTTTGAATGCCAATTCTTATAAAGAAAAACTGGAATCATTTAACTCAGTTTACTATAGCAGGATGCTACTAAGTCTAAGGTTGCGGGCTCAGGGCGTACACTAGCAGTTAACTTCAAGAGAATGGTTATTCTGTGGTTACAGACTGTAGGATATCCTTTACTCGAGGCAGGCATTTATAAATATGCAAGGCTTGGTGAAAGAAAGATAACATGATTAGTCAGAGCACATTAGTTCAAAAGCATAAGCACTTTAGTTGGATTGCTTGAGTTTATTTCAAATTCTTGCTGTTAAAACCAAAAGCAAACCAAACCTGTTGCCCTCAAGTCGACCCAACTCATAGCGTCTCTATAGGACAGAGCAGAATTGCCCCATAGGGTTTCCAAGAAGTGGCTTGGATTCGAACCGCCCTTGAACTGTTTGGTAGTAGTCAAGCTCTTAACAACTGCACCACCAGTGCTCCAGCAAATTACTTAACTCTGTGTTTCAATAATCTATAAATTGAGTTTTCATTAGTACCTGCCTAAAAATGTGCTGTGAAGAATGTATGAAATATGTCAAGAGTTTACAACAGAAAGAGGTGCATAACAATCACTTAATAAATTATAGCTATTATTACTGATTTAAGTCCTCTCCATTATTTAAAAAATATGTATATAAATATTTATTGATGGGGGAATCATAATCTTTATAACTCAAAAGGCAGTACTCCCCAGTTCAGCTGTTAGGTGCCGTCCAGTACGTTCCGACCCATAGAGACCCTATGAGCAACGCAACGAAAACACTGCCCTGTCCTGCACCATCCTCACAATTATTGCTATGCTTGAGGCCACTGTTGCAGCCACCGTGTCAATCTACCTCTTGAGGATCTTCCTATCTTTTGTTGATCCTCTAGCAAGCATGATGTCTTTTTCCAGCTACTGGTCCCTCCTGATAACATGTCCAAAGTATGTGAGACGAAGTCGCACCATCTTTGCTTCCAAGGAACACTCTGGCTCTACTTCCAACACAGATTTTTTGTTCTTCTGGCAGTCCGTGGTATATTCAACATTCTTCGCCAACCCCATAATTCAAAAGCATCATAATTCCTCTTTGGTCTTCCTTTTCATTGTCCAGCTTTTACATGCATATGAGGTGACTGAAAATACCTTGGCCAGGCACACCTAGTTCTCAAATTAACATCTTTGCTTTTGAACAGTTTAAAGAGGTCTTTTATAGCAGATTTGCCCAATGCAATACATCATTTGATTTCCGGACTGCTGCTTCCACGGACACTGATTGTGAATCCAAGTAAAATGAAATCCTTAACAATTTCAATCTTTTCTCCATTTATTATGATGTTGCTCACCGGTCCAACTGTGAGAATTTTTGTTTTCTTTATGTTGAGGTGTAATCCATACAGCAGTAAGTGTTTTAAGTCCTCTTCACTTTCAGCAACCAAGGTTGTGTCATTTGCCTACTGCAGGCTGTTAATGAGTCTTCCTCCAATCCTGATATTGCATTCCTCTTCATACAGTCCAGCTTCTGGAATTATTTGCTCAGCATACAGGTTGAGGAAGTATGGTGAAAGAATACAACCCTGATGCACACCTTTTGTGATTTTAAACCATGCACAATCCCCTTGTTCTGTTCAAATGACTGCCTCTTGATTTACGTACATGTTCTGCTCCAGCACCATTAAGTGTTTTGGAATTCTCATTCTTTGCAATGTTATCCATAATTTGTTATGATTCACACAGTCAAAAGCCTCTGCATAGCCAATAAAACACAGGTGAACATCTTTCTGGTACTCTTTGCCTTCAGCTAAGATCCATCTGACATCAGCAATGATATCCTTCATTCCACGTCCTCTCCAGTTCCCTGTCAATATATTGCTGCAATCGCTTTTGAATTATCTTCAACAAAATTATGATTTTTGAATAACACCTTTCTTGAGAGGTTCAAAATAATTTCCACATACCATACAACTATTTCACAGCATCAAGAGTTAAACTGGATGTGTACAGAAAGGCATATGTGAGCACATATACAGGCATATCTGTGGGCTTATCTATATACAGATTTGTGTGAGCTTCATATATATCCACATATATAACACACCACATAGGAGGTACAGTTACGGAGCCTTCCTAGACATAGCCTAACAACTCACAGGATTACTTTACTGGGTTAGAAGGCTTGGGACCATAGTCTCTAGGGACAACTCAGTCAACTGGCATAACACAGTTCACAAAAGTAATGTTCTGCACCTAGACCGGTGAGTAGCATCTGGGGTCTTAAAAGCTTGTGATCAGCCATCTAAGATATAAGTATTGGTCTCTACTCATATGGAGCAAAAGAGAATGAAGGAATCACAGGCTCAAAGAAGAAACTAGTTGACGAAACTAATAGCCCACACTAACCATAGCCTTCTCTAACCTGAGACTGTAAGAACTACATGGTGTCCGGCTACTACTACCGACCATTCTGACCAGGGACACAATGGAAGGTCCTGGATTGAATGGGAGAAAAATACAGAGCACAAATTCCTAAAAAAGGCCAGACTTACTGGACTGATAGACTAGAGGGACAAGTGAGACTATCACCCTAAAATAACCTTTGAACTTGGATTTGAAGCTATTTCCGTAAGTCATTATTATCGGTTAAATTGTATCCTCCCAAAATGTGTGTCAACTTGGCTAAGGCATGATTCTCAGTACTGTGTGGCTGTCCTCCATTTTATGGTCTGATGTAATAATCCTATGTGTTGTAAACCCTAACCTCTATGATGTTATCAGGGCAGAATTAGAGGCAGTTATGTTAATCACGCAGGACTCAACCTACAGGATTAGGTTGTATCTTGAGTCAATCTCTTTTGAGCAGAGAGGAGAGGTACCTCCTTTCACCAAGAAAGAAGAGTTGGTAGCAAAGTGTGTCCTTTGGACCCAGGATCCCTGTGCTGAGAAGCTCCTAGACCAGGCAAAGATTAACGACAAGGGTCTTCCCCCACAGCCATCAGAGAGAGAAAGCCTTCCCCTAGAGCTGGTGTCGGGGCCTTGGTGGTGCAGTGGCTAAGCATATGGCTGCTAACCAAAAGGTCAGCAGTTCGAATCCACCAGCCACTCCACGGAAACTATATGTGGCAGTTCTACTCTGTCTTAAAGGGTTACTATGAGTTGGAACCGACTCGACAGCACCTAATGACAACAACAGAGCTGGCGTCCTGAATTTGAACTTCTAACCTCCCAAACTATATGAGAATAAATTTGTTTGTTAAAGCCATCCACCTGTGGTATTATAGCAGCACTAGATACCTAAGACATTACCTTTCAATCAAATAATAGACTGACTTATAAAATAACCAATATTACCTGTGAGCAATGTGCTCACTTATCATTAACTACGTGAGACTAAACAGCCAGTATTTACCCAAAAGCAAAGGCAAGAAGGCAAGGAGGGGAAGGAAAAGTAGATCAATGGAAACAGAACAAACAGAATGAAATAATGAGAATGCTGACACACTGTAAAAATTGTAACCAATAAAAAAAAGCATGGAACAATTCATATAAAAGTTGTTAAAGGGGAACCTAATTTGCTGTGTAAACTTTCACATAAAAAATAATAAAACATTAGTTAAAAAAAAAGTTAAACTGGAGTTGTATATGTGTGAGTAATTACAGCGGCTGACTTGTAAGCAAGCTGTCCAAGACAGAAGAGTTAACAAGAAAAGAACTTCTGAAGTGATTTTTACAACTCCAAGATGACTAAGGGATTCAAGAGGCTTCTCTGTGGTTAAATTCCAGAGTTTAACCTGGTTCCTTAAGATTTATTTCATCAGGACCTGGATCAGGCCATCCCTCGAGGTTCTTTTCTCCTTTGTTTCTAGCAGTGAATTCTCACAGCCAGAATTTCATAATAGAAATCATCCCAACTTGTTTGATACAGAAACTGATTCAGAGAAGTGAAGTCACTTTCCCAAAGTACAGTAAATACACAGTAAATAAATAATAGAGCTGACCGCAGCAGTCAAGAGCTCGGCTGCTAAACAACAGGTCGGCAGTTCGAGTCCACCAGCCACTCCTTGGAAACCCTATGGGGCAGTTTTACCGTCCTATAGTGTTGCTGGAAACCCTGGTGGCGTAGTGGTTAAGGGCTATGGCTGCTAACCAAAAGGCTGGCAGTTCAAATCCACCAGGAGCTTCTTGGAAACCCTGTGGGGCAGTTCTACTCTGTCCCATAGGGTCATTATGAGTCGGAATTGACTCAATGGCAGCGGGTTTTCGTTTTTTATAGTGTTGCTATGAGTCAGAATTGACTCAATGGCAATGGGTTTGGTTTCTGACCTAGCTTCTAGCTCAATACTCTTTCATTACACGTAACAGTTAGGATTCTAGCCCATGTCGCAAAAAATACATTCCCATATCACTATAATACTGAGTCAAATTCAGTCCACTATGACATTCGTTTTATGCTGGCTATATTAATAATCAATAATTCTGTTTTATATTATATAAGATTTATCCTGAATTATCCTTTTTATTTATATCCCTATTTATTTCAGGGCTTTGAACTGGTTCAATCACAGCTGAGAAAGCGACACTGGAACAGACCTAAATTTTAAAAATTTGGGTGAACTGGAAACATAGCTGGAAAGGGAAAAATTATGGGTCAAAGCCATGCTAGAAGCTTAATCTCCCTCTTAGAAAACAAGGGCAGTGCACACATTGCATAGCAACCAAATCTCTTGCCTGTCAAATTTTGAGCAGAGTCAGAAACAGCAGTGTCCCACTCAAAGACGGTAGCCAACTGGGCTGCTTTGAATGTGTGTTGCTCTCCTCAGTTTTGGCAATAATCCAGTCTCACACATCAGGATCCTAAAAGGACATCCTCCGAGTCTCCCATTTCAGGGCTTCGACCTGTAACTTTTCCTGTTCTCATCATGGTTCTGGATCGCCCAAATTTTAAAAATTCGGATCTGTTCCAGTTTTGCTTTATTGGGCGTGACAACCAGTTCGAACCAGTTTGAAACCCTCATTTATTTCCTTGCCATCACTCTAACTGTTCATAGGTTATGATTTGGAATCCAGTTCCCATCTACTTCTCATATCTACATAAATGATGAATTATTCTACTGGTTCTAGAAAAATCCAGCAGAAAATCAGTATGCCTCTCCACAAATATAAGAACTAAATGAAATTTCCAAAGATTGAGAACTGAGCAACGTATCACATTTTTACACAAATAACATGTGCATTCTATGTTTGCCAACCCATACTGGCATTTATGAAAATATCTCATGGGGGAGGGTGCGGTTGGCAAACAAACATAGAAGGCGTGCATTATTTGTGTAAAATATGGTACCAAAACCAAACCAAACCCAATGCTGTCAGTCGATTTCGACTCATAGCAACCCTATAGGACACAGTAGAACTGCCCCGTGGAGTTTCCAAGGAGCGCCTGGCGGATTCGAACTGCTGACCTTTTGGTTAGCAGCTATAGCACTTAACCACTGCGCCACCAGGGTTTCCAAAATATGGTAGATAGATGCCACCAAAACATGGTTTATGACTTTTTATGATTTCAGGTTGAGAGAAAACATTACATTTATGTTATAACTTAACATTAAGTTAAAATTTTAAATTTAAATGAAAAATTAACAGTCTAGTTACAAAAATATTTGTGCAAACCTCTGTGATAATTCAATGAAAGGGAAATGAAAAGCAAAGATACTGAGCGATACATAAATGATTCTACAGATCTACAAATGGAAAGTTAATCTTACTTTAGCCCACATTTAAACAAATCATGGCTAAAACACAGAAGACACAGACCATTTTCAGAAATCACAAACCATTTTTGGATTGCTAATTACTTCTACATCAGAAGATAAAGACAAACCATATAAGGTCTGATAACTGAAACAATAAGATGAGTAGACTGAATCCCAATGACAGATAATTTTTACAAAGTATACTATTTTGTGTGTTTGAAACATATGCTTAGCTCATTAAGGATAAAATGTAACCAAGTCACACAGCCTGTATAGTTTCAGGGTAAAACAGACAACTTACCAGTTCGTTCATCAAATCAAAATTATTAAACACATTTAAAAGGCAGTGTGTGTGATCCTACTAAATGATGAATGTGGAACATCTCTGAAAAACAAAATCAGGATCTAAAGGGTGAGAAGAGGGTATAAAGAGGGCAGAACACAGGGAAACTAAAAAGAACAATGCGTGAACCTGGGACTCAGCTTCTCTGTGTCCCACCCTTTCTGAAAGTCATCTCTATGCCTTGCTCCCTCTCTCTAGCTCCTGAGTATTTTCTCTGAAAACAAATGAGGTTTCTTTTGTTCCCTTGACTTTATTCAGATTTTCATGTTCTTAAAGAGAAAAACAGTATAAGCAGCATTTTTAAAGTTATTACCTACAGAAAAGTGAAATCAAATTTGAATCTGGGATACAGGTTCCAATTACCAGAATTTGCAGTTTCATACTTTAAGATATTAGTCTATCAAGACTCTTCCAAAAATGCTCAGAATCAGGGCATAAATTATCGATTGAGCCAAATGTGTTAACTAACTCCTGCATGTGTTATTTAAAGAGAAGCATTATAAACAATATTAATGAGAAAACCTATCAACATAAATATCACATACAGTACCTTCTGATAAACAACGGAGCACACAAGATCCTTGACAGCAGATAAAGACAGTTCCTGGGCTTCAATGGTAACGTTCTCCCGCGTAAGGCCAATTTGCAGCAGAAATGAAATTGTGTGCACTGAGCCCCTGGAGTTGGTGAGTGACTGTGCACTGAAGCTTCCATTGGACAGTCGGGCAGAGAGTCCAGTCTTAGGACTTGAACATGGAGAAGGAGTTGGAAGCACAGCAGGAAGAGTTGCAGGTAACACAGACTTCTGGGCTGATGGAGGGGAATTGTTTGCGGACATCTGCCTTTCTTTAATCTTTTAAAATAGTTATAAATTTTTAAAAAATGGTTATGAAGAAGCTTTTAAAATCACAGTGATAAAAAAGTGACTGCACTTTTGGAAACAGTTAAAAGCTTCTTTACTTCCTCTTTTAAATCTGTCATGCCAACGACTGTAAGTTCTACAACTATGAGCTGGATACACAAGAGCTCCTATTTCCCTTAATAAAAAGAGTCCCATCAAAAAAGAGCCTTGTGTTTAGGACCACAATCAAGATTTTGAAAGGATTTAACATCACTGAGTTATCTTAATCAGGAACGAGTTGACTGCTTATTTACTAAGCATCTTCATCTATTTTCTTCTAATTCCGTTCTTGTCTCTCTCCTTTATTTTCATAAAATACATATTCAGTAAAAGTTGCTTTTCTCTCAAGATGAAATTCTCTTGGTTTTAAAAATAATAAGCATATAAGATTAATCTATTTAGTTCTTATTCTTTAGTTCACTGATTTGATGGGACACCTTCTCAAATGTCCATATCTTAAATCACCTTCTCGAATGTTCTCATTTTCATTTTGGGATATAAATTTTTCTATGATGAAGTCCAAAGATTTTAAATGTTCATTTGATGAATGGGCCCATTGAGAAAAGTTGATGCTTTCTGAAATGTAGTCAGCCTGGAAGGAATTTTTAAAACACTGTTAATATTTTACAGTAACTGGACGTTATTTTTAAAATGTAACATTCTCTATAAAATTTTTAAAGATAGTTTTTGGTCTTATTATGATGTTTATAATTTACCAGTAAATCCTAACTGGTAAACATTTTCTGTCAAGCTATCAGGGCCATTTTTGACCACTGCTATACTTTCAGGGAGACTCTTGCTCAAAAAAATACCCCTATCACCCTTCACTAATACCTGAAACTTGAAGATCAAATACTTTTATATGCAACTAAGTGATGACAAAAATAGACAAAAACAGAAAAGATAAAACAAGGCCATTTTCATAGAAATAAAATATGTACTACCCAGTCACACGCAAGATGTATAAAACTTTCCTAATGCAGAAAAAAGTATTTTTTTTTTATATTTAAAGCCTAATTTGTCCAAAACACGACTCCTGACTTACTTGCTTTGTTGACAAATTCCTTTCAGAAGGAGGAGGGAATATAATGGACACAGTTATCTGACCAGCAAAAACTATGAAAGCTGACATACTTATGACAGCAACATAGGAAAAAGTGACCTCACTATAAAGGATTTCTAACAGTAAGAGAACACTTGGCACACTTAAATATGTGTCATAGTTTTCAGGAAAATAAAGTTCAAAATGCAAGAAAAAAAAAAAGTAGGACCCAAGTAAGGTAAGTAAAACAGCTCCCAGGAGACAGCTCCTTCTAAACTTCTTCCGTTAATAATTCCACTGAGGAAAAAGAGAATGAAGCATCCAGTGTGGCTGCAGAATCACCTCTGGAGAGTGGTCACTGGGGACCAAGTCAGACAGGATGAACATAACAGAGGAGCGTAACACAGACACTGTTAGGGATGGGAAGCTAAGAATAAACCAAGGCTTAAGAAAAAATGTTCAAAGCTAACAAAAGAAATTTTAGCAAATTAAAATCAATGACTATCTCACCTTACACCGTAGAGCACTTGACAGCTTATAAACGTTTGACATACTTTACTTCACGATGCCTCTTTGAAAGTTGACCAAGTAAACATCATTCTTGCAGATGAAAACACTGAACCACAAGAAACTAAAGCGACCTGTCCAGCGTCACATGGCTATTATGGGGTGCAGTGGGAATTAGAACTCAGCTCTCAAGCTTTTTAACTAGTCCTATCTCCATAATAACATACGATTTCTCAAAGAGAACAAAGAACTGAGAGAATCGCTGCTCAGAGAGGGTGTTGTTAAGGCTCAGAGACCACAAAGAAAAGGCAAAATTGTTTAACTTGTATTTTGCTTATTTTCTCCAAGGCAGAAAAGCACTGAGAACTGAAACCCAAGCCTGATGACTAAGAAGGACTAAAACAACTTCATGCCAGTTAGATCTTTACAATGCTGCCGCCTATAATCTTGGAGAAAGAGCTCAAAAGAGAGAAGTAATCATGGTCTGCCTCAGGGTTGCTTTAAGTCTTTCAGGTTTGGAGGAGCAGGGAAGCATATTTCAGAAATTACACACATACAAACTTAATATAAATTGTCAGCCAAATCTGAGAATAGGTTACAAAGCAAATGGTTTGTGAATAGCTAGAAAAGAATATAACGATCACTAGCAAGTAACAACAAGTCAACCATATTAACATCTTGGGAAAGACTGTTAGACTTCTTAGATGGAGGATATAATAGCAGTAATAATAATAATTTACATTAATTGAGTTCTTACTATCTGCCTGATGCTGTTCTGGGTACTTTACATGCATAACCTCATTTAATCCTCACATCAACCCATTTTATATTTGAGAAAACAGAGGTTTAAAGATTAAAGTACTTGCCTAAGATCACACAAATAGCAAAGCCAAAAAAAAAAAAACATATATATTCTGGTTAAAAAGGTATTTATGACGGTTTTCCATGTTATCTGCGAATATGCTGCCTGAGTGTGAGTTGGATGTTAGTGAGGTTGGGTAAGTTTGCTGCTCTATGTCAATTTAGATGAGACAAATCCCTACATGAGTGTCTTAGAACTGTCCCTGGTTCTATATTGTTTGGGTTTTTTGTTTTGTTTTGTTTTGGTCAATTATTTCACTGTGGTAAAATATACATCACAAAAGCGCTGCTGTTTCAATCAGTCTTAGGTGTACACTTAAGCGACATTAATTACATTCACCATGTTGTACAATCGTCCATCACTACTATCCATCTCCAAAAATTCTTGTTAAATATATTCCATATATTTGACATATTTCAAATGTCAAATGTATACTTAAAACAGAAAAGGCCTTAAGCAATAGCCCTATATTGTTTTCAATTACTCATGAGATGTTAAAGACACAGAAGACATGGTTATAAAATCCTCCAAGTACACAAGTCTGGGAGAAATAAACTAAAATTAAATTTAACGAAGTAAGTGTAAAAGCTTTGCTTTTAGTTTCAAAAAGTCAAACGTGCAATGCAGAAATGGGGAAATGATGGCTTGGAAGCTGCTCATGTGAGAAGGGTTATCTAACCCTGAGCTTAATATGAGCAGCTAATAGAATGGGGACTAAAAGAACTAATGCAAACCTAAACCCCCATGACACCAAGAATGCGGCAGTATCAGTCCCTGTACTTGTTCCTAGTCAACCTACATCACTATTATGCTCATTTCTAGTACCTACAATTTTATAGCTATACTCATAAAGAAAAAGAAAAAAAGCATGAATCCAAATAAAAGTGAAAACAATGTCATATGCCAAACATATGCTTAAACACACACACACACACACAACAAGTAGGAGGCAGAATAATGGTCTTCAAATATCTGAAGAGGTGTTAACAGAAGAACTAGCTTTATTCAGTTATCATTCCAGAAGGTATAAATAAAATGAAGGTAAAAGCACTACCAACTCACCTCACAGGTCATTGTAAGGACTGAGCTATGCATGGAAAGTGCTTACAATAAGTGCTCAATAAGTTTTAGCTATTATAGCGATTAGATGAAGAAATTAACAATTAAGCTTTTAACATGCTAAACACTGGAGAGCACTGGTGGTGCAACGGTTAAATGCTCCCCAAAAGACCAGCAGCTTTGGGGAAAGAAAGAACTGGTGATCTGCTGATTCCGACCCATAGCAACTCCATAGGACAAAGAAGTGCCCCATAGGGTTTCCTAGGCTGAACTCTTTCCGAAGAAGATTTACAGGTCTTTTCTCCTGCAGAGCTGTGGCTTCCAACTTAGAAGTGGGCACTTAACCATTGCACCACAAGGGATCCTCCCTTAAAGATTAACCCATTGCTGTTGAGACGATTCCAACTCATTCCGACTCATAGGACAGAGAAGAACTGCCCAATGGGGTCTCAAACCTTTACAGAAGCACATCTTTCTCTCGCGAAGTGGCTGGTGGGTTCAAACCACCAACCTTTTGGTCAGCAGCCGAATGCTTTAACCACTGCACCACCATGGCTCTCCATAAAGATCACAGCCTAGGAAATCCCATGAGGCAGTTCTACTCTGTCATATAGGGTCATTATGAGTTGAAGTCAACTAGACAGCATACAACAACAAACAACAACATGCTAAACACTACCAACGAGATATGATGCTTCATTAAATCTCTGCGAAGACCCTAGGAAATTTATTAAACTCCATTTTACAGAAAAGAAACCAGACTTTCAGAGAAGTTACGCTTGCCCAAGATTACACAGCTAATAAGCGATGGAACTGGGATTCATGCTAAGGTTCCCCTGACTCCAAAGCCCATGTTCTTTCCTCCATTTCATTACACCTGCAACAACTTAACAATGGAGCAGGTTGCCTCATAAGATAATGAGCTTCCTAACATAACTGACTAGTTTTTAAGACCTTAACAATTTTCATAACAAAGTAGTAAAATGCCAATGAATTATACTGCAAGCAAGTACTTTGAAATACAATACCACCAATCGCCACAAAGTCAATTCCAACTTATAGCAAACCCATGTGTGTCAGGGTAGAACTGTGCTCCACAGGGTTTTCAGTGGCTGACTTTTTGAAAGTAGACTGCCAGGCCTTTCTTCTGAGGTGCTTCTGGGCGGACTCAAACCTCCAAACTTTCGATTAGCAGCTCAGTGCGTTAACCATTTGCACTACCCAGGGACTCCTCAAAACATTAAAAAAAAAAAAAAAAAAAAAAACCACTGCTATCAAGTCAATTCTGACTCATAGCAACCGTACAGGACAGAGTAGAACTGCACCATAGGGTTTCCAGCGAGCAGCTGGGTGGGTTCACACTGCTGACCTTTTGGTTGGCAGCCATAGCTCTTAACCACTGTATCACTAGGGCTCTGTTAAACAACAGTAATTTATTTTTGGTGGCTTTTTTCCCACTAAATCTTTATTGTACCTGTTAATCTTAGCCAAATAACAGTAATTGTCTAATAATACCACTAATTTATCAGAACTATTGATAACTATTCATAAAAAACTATATATATAAATGCTATAATTTTGTATACAAATGATTTCTATAAATTTCACTATGAATATAGAAGAAGACTATGTGGGCTGTCATATTAGCTTCTACCCACTTGCCCCACTCCCTGTGTTGCATCTGTAAAACCTCAAATTGTCTATCTGTAGAACATACAAAATATTAAGTCTAAATTTCAAAAAAATCTAAGAATTCTAACTTATATGAATTTTGGTATACTGCTTAATTTTTTGCCTTTATGCTTAAAATGAGAAAACAGACAACAGTACACATTATTCATTTATGAATAGTATATCCAGTAGAGATGTTTATTTCTAACAGCTATGAGAGTCTCTAAACAATGGCCACACTGTCTAGTCGGCAAGTATACCATGTTTGGAACATCTTAACTCTTCTTTGGGGAGTTGTATGTCATATCCCATTCATTGCTGAATAGAATCAAAAGATAGCATTTTAATGGTATCTTAAGCCCAACCTGCTCTGTTAGCATGGACGAGGTAAAACAAATGCCTCGTAGGTTAGAGGACTTATCTGTGCGTTACTTCTTGGCAACATCACCAGGTACAAGTTGATCTCCCTCCTTCCTCCACAGTCCCCCTTCACACAAACTTTATCTTATATCTTAGCAAAGCCTCTTGGAAAAGCTCTAAGAACAGCATTTTCATTCAACAGATACTTACTGAGTGCCTACTATTTGCTGGACTACTACAAAACACACTGGGGTTACATAGCAGTGGCCACACAGACGTGGCCCCTGACCGCTCTAGAGTTCACATCGCACTGTGAGTTAAAGACACTAAATGTTCACATAAATAGCTAACTATAAACTATAAAAAATGATATGTCAGAGTATACTAAAAAAACAGTTGCTGGTGAGCTGATTTTGACTCATGGCAACTCCATGCTGTCAGACTAGAACTGCTCCATAGGGTTTTCAATGGCTGATTTTTTTCGGAAGTAGGTCTCCAGGCTTTTCTTTCTAGGAACCTCTGGATGGACTTGAACCACCAACCTCTCTAGTGCGTTAACCTGTTAACCATTTGCACCACCTAAGGACTATGACAGAGTATACCTACTGCCGCTGAGTTGATTCCAACTCACAGTGACCCTGGGACAGAGAAGAACCGCCCCATAGGGTTTCCTAGGAGAGGCAGATGGATTCGAACTACAGACCTTCTTCTTAGTAGATGAGCTCTTAACCACTGTACCACCAGAGATTCTGTTGACAGAGTATACTAAACAAAAAAACCAAACCTGCCACTGTAGAGTCTCACAGCAATCTTACAGGATAGAGCAAAACTGCCCCATACGGTTTCCAAGGCTGTAAATCTTCATGAAAACATTGTCATATCTTTCTCCCACAGAACAGCTGGTGGGTTCGAATTGCCAACCTTTCTGTTAGCAGCCACATGCTTAACCACTGCGCTATCACCACCAACCAAAACCTCCTGCCGTCGAGTCGATTCTGACTCATAGCGACCCTATAGGACAGAGTAGAACTGCCCCACAGAGTTTCCAAGGGACACCTGGCAGATTAGAACTGCCAGCCTCTTGGTTACAGCTGTCGCACTTAAGCACTACACCACCAGGGTTTCTGTGGCACCGGTATATGGTATAATAAAAAAAACAGACCCACCGCCGTCAAGTTGATTCTGACTCACAGTAACCCAAAGGACAAAGGATAACCACCTGCCTCACAGGGTTTCTGAGGAGCGACTGATGGATTCAAACCGCCGACGTTTTCGTTAGCAGCCAAGCTCTTAATGACTACGCCACCAAGGACTTAATTTCAACTAGGGTCTCAGGAAAGATTCTTTTAAGGAGGTGATATTTAAGCTGAGACCTAAAGAGTAAGTAAACACTGGGGAAGCAGAGAAAGAGGGGAAGAGGATTCCAGGAAGACAAAACATATCCAGTCATTAAATATTTTAAAAGGAAGCTCATTACTTAGTGGAGTCAGTTTACTTTTTTATACTCAGTAAAAGTGAAGAAGGAAAATGCTTTTCCTATTGATGACACCATAATAGTTACCGTGACTACAAACCGGTAATGGGTTTTCTAGGTTCAATTCAGTTTTGTGTGCTGGGAATGCTAAAGAAATAGAGGGGTTTTTTTCCTCCTGATTTTATATGTATTCTTTTAGCATGTAATGTGGCTTAATGTCCATGTTTTGTCTTGATTTTGCTTAATAATTCTGATGATGCTTTTAATTGTCAAAACAAGTAACTTTGTTGATTTTAAAAAGTACAGTTTGTAGTAATCCCTACATCTATTTATATATTTTCATAAATATGGCTATTACCTTGTACTAATTTAATACTTTTCCCCCTAAGAGCTTAGCATTTGACCATCAGATCGCTACTTGTTTCCTCTAAAATTCTGCTCATCTGGACCAGGTGCATTTGACTCTCAGTCCTTCTGCTGGGAAGAGTATACAGAGGGCACGTCATGTGCGCCCTCTGCTCCGACACGGCAAAGTTTATCCAGTACCAGTAAGAGGATTACAAACTGCCAATGCTCCATGAATCTAGTACAGTGGGCTTGATGTCTCTTCATTACCTCTCTGTACCAGTAGTGTCTGAGAAATCTGATTGCCTATGAGCCAACGAGCAATTTCTCACATACTACCACTATGTTTTTTTTTTTTACCACTATAAAACTAACCACACAAGTAAACTTTTTTCTACACTGAAATTAAAATAAAAACATCTCCTAAATACATTATGTCAATTTTTTTCACTAACAAGACAACTGCTCCAGAGGCACACACATAATAAGTTTAATTGGAATTATATAATTGGAATCTATTAGTAGCACAGAATGTTGTGAATTCTAAGCACGATTATTATTAAATCAAATTAAAACTGCACTAGCAAATAACTTCTCCATACATCAAGTTCTGGAGAAGCGACTTCTTTTAAAAATGAGCAATTAACTCCGAATATGTTTTTTTTTATGTTAATAGTGTTACCAACCTTGGAATGTCTTTTTAAGAGAGAACAAAATTTCCCCTTAAAAAAGTGCACTTAAATGACCACCTATTCGTTTTTTTTTTTCTTTCCTGTATGAAGTGTTTTCAGTTCTTACATAACTTAAAAAATTAATATACAAAACCTTCATTTAAGGTCTCGGTGTGTGTATGGGGGCGGGGTTAAAAACAACCCACTAACAGAAAGAACTTTCTATTTTAAAGGGATTATCTGATGAAACTGAAAGCTTATGTAGTGAAAAGCTGATTTAGTTAAAAAATTCACTACTATCCGGGGCCCTTAACAATTAATTTTAAGATAGAAACTGGATAACATTCTTGAATCTGAGTCATTCTGAAATCTGAAACGCTGTATAGCAATGTATAGGACTTAGGCTGGAAACCGGCTTGTTAATGTTAAATAGGAATACTCCAAGCTCATCTGATCAGGCCCACCACATTCATATTACTACCTACTAGGTAAAACCTACCATGAAAGTTTCTGTGACTTATTTAAAAAACTACTTTGACTAAACCTGTAACTTCGTTTTGCCTTAATTTCCATGCTTGATCTCAATTCATATTCTAAAAGAGGGTGGGAGGAAGGATTCCTTTATTAAAGTAAAACTGGCATAAACTTATCTTGAAGTTTATAGAACCCTTCAGCAGCAAATCCATAGGCATTCACTGCTCTCACCTGCATCAGAAATTTATAAGCTTCATATAAGCAAAATAAGCTCCCAAAATATAAGACAGAATTGCAACATCAAGTACAAAGTCAAAGCAGTTTAAGAGTAATAAAATAACATTTCCTGGGGTACAAATGAAGACATTCTAAAAAGTTGTTTCGTTGGTGGCTACAGCTCATAAAAGCTGTGTTAAAGGCTAAGTTCAGGGTGTAACTTATCCTTCCTAACCAAAGATGACACCGATACTCTTATTTCCTGTGGGGATGGGTGTGGTTGAAGACACAGTTACATTCATGCCATCAATCTAAGTGTGGAAAAGTCTGCAGGTCGCACACATGCCCGTCGCTTGATTTATATCCGAGCCTGCAGACGCCAAGGCCTGTGCTTCAGGTTGTGGCTGACTTCAAATAAAATATCCAACAGGCAATCGAATAGTGTGTGGTTCTTTTTATTACTAAAGGAACAGTCGCACTCCTCAGCGTTTCATCTTAAGAAACGCTCCGGGGGCGAGAACAAACTCGGAGCAGACGCTGCAACTTGCACATCTAAAAACACTGTCAGGAAACGGGCGGGGGCTTCCAGTCTCCAAACACCGTTTGCTCGCCCCTTCGCATCGTGAAGTGACTAAGAGGCAAGGAAAAGGCTCCTCCAAAAGGCGGCGTGTGAGCGCCGAGGGGCCGGCGTTGGGCGCTAGTTTGGGGCTCCGGGAACAGATCACCGCCCTAGCGTCCGGCGGCGCTGGGTACCGCGAAGCGCACATCCAAGTTGGCCTCGGCGCGGACGCCGGAACTTGGCCCCGTCGACCCGCCTCGCCGGCGCCCAGTTCCCCGCCGCCCACCGCGCGCTCCGCCAGCTTCCCGCCCAGCCCCGCGGCCGCGCCCGGCTGCGCGGGTCCCGTCCGGCCGCCGCCGCCGCGTGCGGGCGGTGGGGGAGGGGCGCGCGAGGCGCCCGCCGCCGCCTCAGCCCGACGGGCCGGGAGAACAAAGCGGCGGCGCGGGCGCTAACTTTTTCCGTGCCTGTTCCCCGCTCCCTGAGGCGACTACTTACAGAGGCGGGCTCGGCTAGTCGTGAGAAACTCCGCGCCCGCCAGCGCCGGGGTCCTGGACGAGGCGCCAGCGAGGCTTCACGCGCCTCGCAGGATCCCGCCCGCTGCCGGCCGCCGGGGCCCCTTCCTCCCTCCCCGTCCCGTCCTGCGGCCGGAGGGCGGGGGGCCGGGGCGCGCGGGGCGGGGGCGCGCGCGGGGCGGGGGCGCGCGGCCGGCGCGGGGGCTGCCGGGAGCTGTAGTTCCCTGGCAGGCTCCGACCCGGGTGGTGGCCACGCGGAGATGTCAGTCACTCTCTACACCGCAAAGGGGCTTCGGGTTTGCCCTGCGCCCTCCGAGGTCCGCACGCAGGGAAGTGGGACACCCGCGTGGCGCGGGCGCTGCTGCAGACACGGCCGCGTATTTATACTAGTTACAGTTACTGTATTTGACATCCGTTGTTGCTGCTGAACTGCCCTTTCCTCTTTTATCGCCCGCTGTGATGGAGGTGGTGGTGGCAAGGGGGCAAGAGGTGAAAACTCGGACAGAGGACTTGTAAAATGTCCAGAGCAAAGGGCTGTTTCCACAGTGAGATGTCTTCTTGCTCTTTCATTTCCTTCCCTCCTGATTAACCTCTAGGTAGCCCGCAGCCCCTGGCGCTGAAGTCCCTGGCCTTCTGCAACAAAGAAGATACAACCAGAACCAAAAAAAAAAAAAAAAAAAAATTTTTTTTTCTTTCACTTAAAGCACAGTCCGGGAGGGGTTACTCAATGAGCAAGGCACACAGGGGTTCCATGTGCTTAATTACTAATCTGTAGTGCACGATTACACCTATTTTCAAAACCCATGTGAAACTGTGCACTACAGATTAGAGAGTAAACACAATTAAGCCCGTGCATACCTTGCTTACTGGTTAATCGGACCCTGAGCACAGTAAATGGTATAGCTACTTTCGCTATTTTTTTGTTTCCTACTTCTCCATCTGTAAACTCGGGAGTGTTCTTTACCCCCAAAGTGAAGTGCAGTCAAAGAAATGTCAAATCTAGGTTTCCGTATGCATGGAGACAGTGCGACAATGCTTGGCGGGTGGGGGCTGCGGTGGGAGTCAGAATGAGGATCTAGAGGGAAAACTACACTACATTATAGATGTCTTATGTGAAAGAAAACCCTGAGCAGCTGGCAAGCACAGTCTTCAGAAAGGACATAGATTTCATTATGTCAATATTTTGTCCTAAAAGTATTTAAGTAAAATATATTGAAACAATCAGATGGGTTACAATCAATAATCCACCCACTTCCACGCAGAAGTCAAGGGGGCAGTATCTGAGAATGCATAGAAAAGAAACAGTTCACTGGGCCCTTACTTTTTACACTAAGTCATCAATTTTAATGATGTCCCCTGGATTTAAAGAAATGCCAATTAAGTATTAAAGATGAGGCAAGTAAAAATATGCGTAATGCTGATCTACTCCAGAGCAATTTTTAAAAAGAGAGATATCTGAAACATTCTCAGGAGTCGAAAGCTGCTGTCTTATGTACAATAATATCGGTCTAATTCATATCTAATTGTATTTTATACTTATTCTGCCATTCTTTTACTTTGAAATTGAAAGGAAATTCACTAAAGTTTACTTTCTTTTCTAAAGAACTCTCTTACCTAACTTTTTTTTTTCCCCCTTCCTTCCACTTCCCAACAGACATTTTAGCCCAGTCCCAAATATCCTCTCTCAGCAAAATTCCCAGGACCTTATTGGAGCAGTTTACAGCCAGTCTGACCTCATTGTTGACTTCCATTTTCTCTTGTGGTCCTTAAAGAGACAGAAGTTACTCTTTTAGAAGCAACTTTTCTAAACAAATCAAGCTGCTATTTTATACAAATTTAAGACTTTATATTTATTTATTTCTCTTTCATTGTCACAATTAAAAAAATTAATTTGTTTCCACTTAAGATGAATCTTTCGATAATACATTTAAGCATGCAAATCTTTGGTATCTGTTAATTTTTATTTTACATGAACTACAGTTTCTTCAAAATGTTTCATTCTCACTCCAAAAGCATTATAGGGATAAAGATTAGGTTTAATAAGTAAACGTATTTCCATGTAAGACTTTATCATTGAGAGAAAACAATCGGAATGACCAAGATGGAAGAGAGTTGGTGGAGTTATATGAAAAATTAGGAGCTTACAATCTTCCTTTTACATGACTTTGGTTGCAAATCTTTTTGTCCCATATTTTCAATGTCCCCCCTGTAAATGACATGCAACATAGCCATTCACATGTGTTACCTCATATAAGGAAAGAGGCCAACACTGTCATGACGTGAGATAACAGAGCTACCTGATTCAGAATCCTAACTGCATGGGGAAAATGATTTGTAAGGCCCAGAGGGACAATGATCTGTAAGGGCCACCCAGAGGAAATAGTCATTATTTTAAAACATCAGCTGGGTTTAATTTATAAAATGTGGTTACTGAAAAATTATTTTGTGGTTGTATCTTCTTCTATGACCCTGAAACATAGCTGAACAATTCAGAAAGCATTTGGGTGTTAATATAGAGTTGGTGAAATAGTTATGGGAGGGAAATGTTTTAGGATCTGTTTATTTACCAGCAGAAAAGCACTTGAGATATTTTTCAAACTGTCCTTCCTTATCTTCTACTGCCACTACCCTAGCCCAGACCCTCCTCATTGTACATCTGGATTATTGCAGCAATCTCTTGTTTGGTCTATTTTTAGACTAGCTCATCCTTGGAAATGTCTTCTCTGATTTGCAGTCTGTCAGTCATTTCTCTGTGTTCTGATAGATTTTGATAGATACTTCTCATGTCACTTATCACATTGTATTTTGGATTGAGTGTATATCAGATCCCCCTGTGCTCCTTATGTGCCCCTCCCCCTACTGGTCTTGTAGAAGACCATGCCTTATTTTTATTTATCCATCACTTAGCACAGTGCTCAGTAAATGTTGATTAAATTGGTGAATTTTTCAAATATATCTTCATTATCTTAGTCTGTTGATGTGTGCCACAGAGTTGATTCCAACTCATAGCAACCCTATAGGATAGAGTAGAATGGCCCCATAGGGTTTCCAAGGAGTGGATGGTGGATTTGAACTGCCAACCTTTTGGTTAGCAGACTGAGCTCTTAACCACTTCAACACCTAGTATTCGTAAAACATCACGATAGGTTATGCAATTATTTCCTACCGCCTACCTCACCAGATCCAAATTCCTCTGCTTGGCTAGCAAGGGAATTAATAATATCTCTTTTATTATTCTTTTATCGAACACCGGCTTTAGGCCAGGCACATTCATCCGTCTTTATATAGCTTTTTCTATTTGTTCTACATAAAACTTCTGTATTCTTTGAGCTTACATTTAACTTGGGTAATTTAACAATTATATATTATGTCACAAATACATCTGTGTATATGTATTTATTAAATAGTATATAATCAAAGAGAGGTGTGGTAAGAATGGTTCTGTTAAAAAGGGAATTAGGAAAATCTGGTAACTAAATGGAGATGTTATCACATATGTTCCACCTAGGCTTTCATATGGTGTTCTTAAAAGTTAATATTCAGGTAATTTAAAAAAAAAAAAAAAAAACTACCTCTCTTGCTGCCAATAACTCACAGGTATCTTTGTGGTTGAAAAATCAGGTTCTCCAGGAAAGAGGAGGTAACACATGAATGTTGTCTTAATCATCTAGTGCTGCTATAACAGAAATACCACAAGTGGATGGCTTTAACAAAGGGAAATTTATTTTCTGACAGTCCAGTAGACTAGAAGTCCAAATTCAGGTGTCAGCTCTAGGGAAAGGCTTTCTCTATTGGCTATGGAGGAAGGCCCTTGTCATCAATCTTCCCCTGGACTAGGAGCTTCTGCAGACAGGAACCCCAGGTCCAGAGGATGCACTCTGCTCCTGGCACTGCTTTCTTGGTGGTGTGGTCCCCAATTCTCTGCTTGCTTCCCTTTCCTTTCATATCCAGTAAGATAAGAGGTGGTACAGGCCACACCCCAGGGAAACTCCCTGTACATTGGATCAGGGATGTGACCAGAACAAGGCTGTTACATCTCACCTTAATCCTCTTTAACCACAGGCAGACATTATGATTTGTAACACATAGGAAAATCACAAAATGGAGGACAACCACACAAAACTGGAAATAATGGCCTAACCAAGTTGACACATATTTTTGGGAGACACAATTCAATCCTTAACATTCCACGCTTTGGCCCCCCAAAATTCATGTCCTTACTACATGTAAGACATATTCATCCCATTATATCATAGCAAAAGCCTTAGATCAACTCCAAGTCCAAAATCCAAAAATTCCTCTTCATCTGTGAAATCTAGAATACAAATTATCTGCTTCCAAAGGTACAGTGGCAGAACATGCACAAGCTAGACATTTCCATTACAAACGGGAGAAACTGCAGGGAAAGAAGGGTTAACAGGCACCAAGTAAGTCAGCAGAACACATTACATTAGCCCTCAAGGCTTGAAAATAATCCTCTGTTCTCTGAGACAATTTACACAGTAGCCCTGCCCTCCAGACTGTAGGTATTGACCACACTCTCCAGGTTCTGAATGGCGGCCCCTCAGCCCTGGGCTTCAGCTCTACCTTCCAGGCCCACTGGGATTGCAACTCTGCTACCTCAGCTTTAGGTATACCGTTATCCTAGTCCATCTGAGTAGCGACTCTACCCTTAGAAACACCAGAGGCCACGGCTCCACCCTTTGAAACCCCAGAGGTTGAGGCTATACCTTGTGAGACTTTCGCAGCTCGGCTTCCTCTGTTCCTTGTCTCTTTAGCTTCTGCTTTGTGGTTCTTTGGTTTCTCAGCCCCTCATGCTTCACACCCACATCTGCCCTGCTGGGCCAAGTGTTCCAAGCTCTGTAGCTCCACCGATAGGTGCCTGGAGGCACCCTACTCCACCAGTAAACTTCGGCTGAAAGGCACTTAGCTCTCTTGTTCAGTGGGTCAGGAAGCCTAGCTCCACCAGTAAGTGCTCAGAGGCACCCCACTCTACTAGGAAGCCTCCTGCTCACAGGCACTCATCTCTCTCACTCTGAGGGTCAGCTCCAGCGCTATCTGGCGTTGGTCTCCTGGTTCTGCTGCTACCGGTCCCCTGCAGCTGTTTCTCACCATCTGTGCCTTCTCTGGTGTTAACAATTCTCCTCGCTGCCTTCTGAGTCTTCTATCCATTCACAGTTTCAAAACTGCTTCCACACTTCAGGTAACTGTTAGAGCAGCACCCCACTCTTTCAGTACCAAATTCTGTCTTAGTCATCTAGTGCTGGTATAACAGAAATACCACAACTGGATGGCTTT
Source organism: Elephas maximus indicus (assembly GCF_024166365.1). Taxonomy (NCBI): domain Eukaryota; kingdom Metazoa; phylum Chordata; class Mammalia; order Proboscidea; family Elephantidae; genus Elephas; species Elephas maximus. Next base: position 26,940,641 of record NC_064844.1, on the reverse strand, counting down.
AACAAAGAGAAATTTATTTTTTCACAGCCTAGTAGGCTAGAAGTCCAAATTCAGGGGGTCAGCTCCAAGGAAAGGCTTTCTACATTGGCTGTGGAGGAAGGTCCTTGTCCTCAATCATTCCCTTGACTAGGAGCTTCTCTACACAAGAACCCTGAGTCCAAAGGACACGCTCTGCTCTCAGCACTGCTTTCTGGGTGGTATGAGGTCACCAACTCTCTGCTTGCTTCCTTTTTTTTTTTAATCTCTTGTGAGATAAAAGGTGGTGCAGGCGACACCGCAGAGAAAATCCCTTTACATCGGATCAGGGACGTGACCTGAGCAAGGGTGTTACATCCCACCCTAATCCTCTTTAATCACAGGCAGAGATTATGATTTATAACAAGTAGGAAAATGACAAAATGGAGGACAACCACACAATACTGGCAGTCATGGCCTAACCAAGTTGACACATATTTTTGGGGGACACAATTCGATCCATAACAAATGTGCTCTTAGATTTTAAATGGAATTAACATTAAACTCTCTTGGGTTATGGAGTACTTCTTTTATTCTGGATTTCACTGTTACTGAATATTAATTAAAAACCTCTCTTTTGAAATATCGTAAACTGGTTAGAATATATTTAAAATGCCAATTGAGAACAACAAAGGTGCTACAGACCTGGGTTGAGAGGCACTATTAAAAATAATCATCAACCAGCACCTTCTGGGAGCAGAGGAAATGGCTCCAGCCCTGAGGAGCAACTGGAAGGAAAGGTTACAGATGGGACTTGGGAGTCTGAAGTCAGGGTCCAGTGCAGTTTCTGCCATTTAGTAGCTGAATGATACTTAAACTCACTAAGAATCCATTTCCTTACTAGTAAAACGAGGGAAAACAATAACCTCATGGGGTCGCTGTAAGAATTACTGGAAAATAAACGTGTGCAAACTGTTTTGCATAGCACCTGGGGCACAGGAAACACTACAGACGTAAAGGCATTGAAATTAGTCTGCCTTGCTATGCATCAAGATTCCGCCACTTAGCCAGCTGTGAGATGTGGGCAAATATCTTAGTTATGTAGTGCTGCTATAACAGAAATACCCAAGTAGATGGCTTTATCAAACAGAAACTTATTCTCTCAAGGTCTAGGAAAGTCCCAGTTCAGGCACCAGCTGTCAGCGATGGCTTTCTCTGTCAATTCTGGAGGAAGGTCCTTGTCATCGACCTTCCCCTGGTCTAGGAGCTTCTCAACACAGGGAACCAAGGTCCAAAGGACAGGCTCTGCTCCCAGCACTTCTTGGTGGTAGGAGGTCCCTCTCCTCTCTGATCAATTCTCTCTTTTATATCTCTAAAGAGAATGACTCAAGATACAAACTAATCCTATAGATTGAGTCCTGCCTCATTAACATAACTGCCTCTAATCCTACCTCATTAACATCATAGAGGTTAGGGTTTATAGCACATAGGATAATCACATCAGATCACAGAATGGTGGACAACCACACAATACCGGGAATCATGGCCTAGCCAAGTTGACACACATTTTGGGGGGACACAATTCAATCCATAACAGCAGGTTAACCTTTATGTACTTTCTTCCATTCATTTCTACATTTTTCTCCAGCTCTTCCCGGGCCCTCTATTGTGATCCCTGTCAAAGCAGTCAGTGGTGGTAACTGGGTACCACCTAGTTGTGCCAGACTCAGTATGGTGGAGGCTGTGGTAGTTGTGGTCCATTAGTCCTTTGGACTAATCTTCCCCTTGTGTCTTTGGTTTTCTTCATTCTCACTTGCTCCAGATGGGATGAGACCAGTGGAGTATCTTAGATGACTGCTCACAAGCTTTGAAGACCTGAGATGCTACTTACAAAAGTAGAATGTACATTTTCTTTATAAACTATGATATGCCAGTTGAACTTGATGTTCCCTGAGATCATGATCCCCACAGCTGAATCATATGGTATTTCTGTTTCTAGCTTTCTAAGGAAGCAGCATATCATTTTCCAAAATGGTTGGATCATTTCGCATTCCCACCAGCAGTGCATGAGAATTCTAATCTCCCCGCAGCCTCTCCATCATTCGTTATTTTCTGTATTTTTTTTTTTTTCATTCGTGCCATTACTGTCAGGGTGAGATGGTATCTCATTGTGGTTTTGATTTGCATTTCTCCAGTGGCTAGTAATGGCAAGCATTTCCTCATGTATCTGTTAGTTGTTTGAATGTCTTCTTTGACGAAGCGTCTGTTTATATCCTTTGCCCATTTTTTTAGTTGGCTTATTTGTCTTTTTGTTGTAGAGGTGTTGGATTTTCCTGTACATTTTAGAGATTAGAACTTTGTCAGATTTGTCATAGCCAAAGTTTTTATTCCCACCCCGTAGGTTCTCTTTTTATTCTTTCGGTGAAGTCTTTTGATGAGCATAAGTGTTTAATTTTTAGGAGATCCCAGTTATCTGCTTTATCTTCTGACGTTTCTGTATTGTTAGTTATGGTTTATATCCCGTTAATGGTGTGTATTAGGGCCTCTAGTGTTGACCCTGTTTTTTCTGCTATGATCTTTATTGTTTTTGGTTTTATATTTAGGTCTTTGATCCATTTCAAATTGGTATTTGTGTATGATGTGAGATATGGGTCCTGTTTCTTTTTTTTTGCAGATGGACATCCAGTTTTTCTAGCACCATTTGTTAAAAAGACTGTCTTTTCCCCATCTGATGGATTTTGGGTCTTTGTCGTAGATCAACTGACCATAGGTGGATGGATTTACATGCGGGTTCTCAATTCTGTTCCATTGGTCAATGTGTCTGTCATTGTACAGAGTACCAGGCTGTTTTGACTACGGTCAGGTAGTAAGGATCCTCCTACTTTATTCTTCTTGAATCCACCCACTTCAATAGTGCTTTTCATATCTGGGGCCTCTTCCCTTTCTATATAAAGATTAGTTTTCCATTTTGCTTAAGAACACTGTTGGTGTTTGGATCAGGATTGCACTGTATTTGTAGATTGCTTTGGGTAGAACTGACATTTTCACAATGTTAAGTCTACCCATCCATGAGCATAGTATGTTTTTCCATTTATGTACGTTTCTTTCAGTAGTGTTTTGTAGTTTTCTTTGTATAGGAATTTTACACCCCTGGCTAGATTTATTCCTAAGTATTTGTATTGTTTCCCTGGTTCCCTTTCCGTAGTTCTCTTTATTGTTGTATAGGAATCCAGTTGTTTTTTGTATGTTTATCTTGTATCTTGTGATTCTGCTGAGTCTTTCTATTAGTTACAGTTGTTTTCTTATGGACTCTTGTGGGTCTTCTACGTGTAGTATCACATCATCCACAAATAGGGACAGTTTAATTCTTCCTTACCAATTTGGTTGGCCTTTATTTCTTTTTCTTATTTCTCTAGCTAGGACTTCCACACAATGTTAAATTGGAGTGGTGATAAAGGGCATCCTCGTCTTGTTCCTGTTCTCGAGGGGAATGATTTCGGCCTCTCTTCATTAAGAATGATGTAGGCTTTGATAAAGAACAGAGGAATCTGTGAAACATTTCATAACATGGAGGAACCTGGAAGGCATCATGCTGAGTGAAATTAGTCAGTTGCAAAAGGACAAACATTGTATAAGACCACTATTATAAGAACTTGAGAAATAGTTTAAACTGAGAAGAAAACATTCTTTCGTGGTTACGAGAGGGGAGAGGGAGGAAGGGTGGGAGACAGGCATTCAGTAATTAGATAGTAGATAAGAACTACTTTAGGTGAAGGGAAAGACAGCACACTATACAGGGGAGGTCAGCACAATTGGACTAAACCAAAAGCAAAGAAGTTTCCTGCATAAACTGAATGCTTCAAAGGCCAGTGTAGCAGGGGCAGCGGTCTAGGGACCATGGTTTCAGGGGACATCTATGTCAATTAGCATAATAAAATCTATTAAGAAAACATTCTGCATCCCAGTTGGAAGAGTGGCGTCTGGGGTCTTAAATGCTAGCAAGCAGCCATCTAAGGTGCATCAGTTGGTCTCAACCCACCTGGATCAAAGGAGAATGAAGAACACCAAGGACACAAGGCGATTACGAGCCCAAGAGACAGAAAGGGCCACATGAACCAGAGACTACATCATCCTGAGTCCAGAAGAACTAGATGGTGCCCGGCCACAACCGATGACTGCCCTGACAGGGAACACAACAGAGAACCCCTGAGGGAGCAGGAGAGCAGTGGGATGCATCCCAAATTCTCATAAGACCAGACTTAATGGTCTGACTGAGACTGGTAGGACCCCAGTGGTCATGGCCCCCAGGCCTTCTGTTGGCCTAGGACAGGAACCATTCCCGAAGCCAACTCTTCAGTCATGGATTGGACTGGACAATGTGTTGGAGAGGAATGCTGGTGAGGAGTGAGCTTCTTGGATCAGGTGGACACTTGAGACTATGTTGGCATCTCCTGCCTGGAGGAGAGATGAGAGGGTGGAGTGGGTTAGAAGCTGGTGAAATGGACATGAAAAGAGAGAGTGGAGGGAGGGAGCGGGCTGTCTCATTAGGGAGAGAGTAATTGGGAGTGTGTATATGGATTTTTGTGTGAGAGACTGACTTGATTTGTAAACTTTCACTTAAAGCACAATAAAAATTATATATAAAAAAAGAATGATGTTGGCTGTTGGTTATGTATTAACTAAAAAAAAACACACACACAAAAAAACCCATTGCCGTCAAGTTGATTCCGACTATAGCAGCCGTATAGGACAGAGTAGAAATGCCCCATAAGGTTTCCAAGAAGCACGTGGTGGATTTGAACTGCTGATTTTTTGGTTAGCAGCTGTAGCTTTTAACCACTACACCGCCAGGGTTTCCTTGTTGGTTTCGTATAGACGTCCCATATTTTGTTGAAGAATTTCACTTCTATACCTATTTTATTGAGACTTTTTATCAGTAATGGGTGTTGGGCTTTGTCAAATGCCTTTTCTGTGTTGATTGAGATGATTATGTGATTCGCTTATTTATGTGGTGGATTATGTTGATTGATTTTCTAATGTTGAACCACCCTTGCATACCTGGCATGAATCCCACTTGGTCATGGTGTATTATTTTTTTGATGTTGAATTCTATTGGCTAGAATTTTGTTGAAAATTTTTGCATCTATATTCACGAGAGATATTTGTCTGTAATTTTCTTTTTTTGTGTGCTGACTTTTTCTGGTTTTGGCATGAAAGTAAGGAAGTATCCCTCCCATTTCTATGTTCTGAAATAGTTTGAGCAGTACTGATGTAAGCTCTTCTCTGAATGTTTGGTAGAATTCTCCAGTGAAGCCATCTGGCCAGGGCTTTTTTTTTTTTTTTTTTTAATTCCTTTTCAATTTCTTCTCATGTTATGGGTCTGTTCAGATTTTCAACTTCATTTTTTGTTAGTTTGGGTAGGTACTGTCTTTCTAGAAATTTGTTCATTTTCTCTATGTTTTCAAATTTGTTGGAGTATAGTTTTTCATAGTACTGTTAAGATCCTTTTTATTTGTTGGGTCTGTTGTAATGGCCCTCATTTCATTTCTTATTTGGGCTATTTGCTTCTTCTTCTGTTTTTCTTTTGTCTGTTTGTCCAATGGTTTGTCGATTTTGTTAATCCTTTCAAAGAACCAATTTTTGGTTTTGTTGATTCTGTTGTTTTTCTATTCTTTATTTTTTTAAAATTTCTGTTCTGATCTTTATTACTTCCTTTCTTCTAGTGGCTGCGGACTTCTTTTGCTGTTCTCTTTCTATTTGTTTGAGTTGTGTAGCTAATGTTATGATTTTGTCCCTTTTGTCTTTGTTAATGTATACATCTATTGCTGTAAAGTGACTTCTGAGCACTGCCTTTGCTGTGATCCAAAGGCTTTGGTACGATATGTTTTCATTCCCGTTTGATTCTAGGAATTTTTTGATTCCATCTTTGACAGCTTCTATTACCCAGTGGTTTTTAAGCAAGACATTACTAAGTTTCCATGTATTTTATTTTTTTCCTTGCTCTTCCTGTTAATAATTTCTACTTTTACGGTATTGTGATCAGAAAAGATGCTTCGTATTGTCTCAGTGTTCTGGAGTTTGTTGAGGGTTGCTTTGCAGCCAAAGATGTGGTACACTCTGGAAAACATTCCATGTAATTTGGAAAAGAATGTATACTTTGCTGCTGTTGTGTGTTCTGTGTATGTCTGGGAGCTCACATTGGTTGTTTGTGGCCTTTAGATTTTCTGTATCTCTGTTGAGTTTTTTTTCCTAGATGTTATAACCTTTATGGAGAGTGGCTGAAGTCTCCTACTGCTATTGTGGAACTATCAATTTCTCTTTTCAGAACTGTTAGAGTTTCTTTTATGTATTTTGGAACCCTGTCATTGGGTGTGTAGATATTTATTATGGTTATGTGTTCATAACGAATTGTCCCTTTAATCGTTGTATAATGCCCTTCTTTGTCTTTTACGGTGGATTTTGTTTTAAAGTCTATTTTATCTGAGATTAGTTTTGTCACTCCTGCTCTTTTTTGGTAGCTGTTTGCGTGATATATTTTTTTCCATTCTTTGATTTTTAATAAATTTATGTCTTTGTTTCTAAGGTGTGCTTCTTGTAGACAGCATATTGATGGGTCCTGTTTTTTTTTTAATACATTCTGTCACTGTCTCTTTATCAGTGCATTTAAGACATTTCCATTCAGTGTATTTATTGATAGGTGTGAGTTTTTTGCTGTCATTTTGTAGTGCTTTTTTTGTGGTGCTGTTGTTTTCTTTGTTCCTCTCACTTTCCTGTGCTGAATTCTTTTTGTTCCTGGATTTTTTTTTTTCTCTTCATTGGTTTTTGTAGATTTTTTGTTTCCTGAGACTTTATGTTTTTCTTCTTTATTTTGATGAGTAGGTTTGTTAACTTTCTTTGTGGTTACCTTGAAATTTATCCTATCTTCTTAAGTTTAAACCGGCCTTTTTCTACTTGATAGCTCCTTGACTTCCTCTCCATTTGGAAGTTCTATACCTATACCATTTATTCCCTCTTTTATTGTTCTGATGTTGTTGTCATTTACAGATTGATCCTTCTGGTTCCCTGTTGTAAATTTTTTAGTTTTGTTTTATCCTTGAGAGTTCATTATCTAGATTGGTCTCTGGCTGACGCTGCCTTATTTGCTAGGTTCAGGTTGCTGTCTGATGTTGTTGGTTCTCTAACTGAAGGACTCCTTTTAGCAATTCTTGCAAGTTTGGTTTTGTTTCACATATTCACTTAATTTCTGTTTGTCTGGAAATGTTCTAATTTCGCCATCATATTTGAGCAAGAGTTTTGCAGGATTTGTTATTCTTCATTGGCAGTTTTTTTCTTTCAAGATTTTATATATGTCATCCCATTGTCTTCTTTTTTTTTTTTAATAACTTTTATTAAGCTTCAAGTGAACGTTTACAAATCCAATCAGTCTGTCACATATAAGTTTACATACATCTCACTCCCTACTCCCACTTGCTCTCCCCCTCTTGACCCATTGCCTTCTTGCCTGCCTGGTTTATGTCGAGTAATCAGAGCTTAGTCTTATTGTTTCCCCTTTGCATGTAACTTTTTGTTTTTCTTGAGCTGGTCTCAGCATTCTTTCTTTGTCTTTGGTTTTAGCAAGTGTGATTATGATATGTGATTATGATATTTTTATTGTTCCATTTCATTTTTGACAACTTCTAATTTTTCTGGATTCATACTTCATACATTCCACATTCTTTTCATTAATGGATATTTGCAGCTGTTTCTTCTCATTTTGGTTGTGCCACTTCAGCAAATGAAGACTCCAAAAGCTTGACTTCATCCACATCATTAAGGTTGACTCTACTTTGAGGACACAGCTCTTCTCCAGTCATGTTTTGAGTGCCTTCCAACCAGAGGGGCTCATCTTCTGACACTAAATCAATGTTCCACTGCTATTCATAAGGTTTTCACTGGCCAATTTTTTTCAGAAGTAGACCGCCAAGTCCTTCTAGTCTGTCTTAGTCTGGAAGCTCCACTGAAACCTGTCCACCATGGTTGACCCTGCTGGTATGTGGAATACCAGTGACATAGCTTCCAACATCACAGCAACACACAAGCTGCCACAGCACGACAAACTGATAGACATTGGTGGTGAAGAAAGGGTAGGACGAGAAATATGGAGAAGATAAATGGGAAGAAAAAAGAACATTCTAGGTGGAAGCAACAATGCGAGCAAAGGCACACAGGTGTTAAAACATGGGGCATATATGGAGACAAAATAGTTCAGTCGATCTGAATAGACACTGTGTATTTTTTTCTCATAATTTCTTTTACTGAGATATAATTCACATACTATAAAATTCACTCTTTTAAAGTATGCAAGTTAGTGGTTTTTAGCACATTTACAAAGTTGTACAACACCACTGTATACTTTCAGAACATTTTCATCACCTCAGAAAGAAACCCTGTACTCATTAGCCATCTCTCCTCATAACTCCTTATCCCCAACCTTTGGCAACCACTAATCTACTTTCTGTCTATATGGATTTGCCTATTCTGGACATTTAATATTAATGGTATCATATAATATGTGGCCTTTTGTGCCTGGCTTCTTTTACTTAGCATAAAATCTCCTAGGTCATCCATATTGTAGCACATATCAGCGCTTCATTCTATTTTTATGAATGAATATTATTACATTGTGTGGATATACTACCTTTTTTTTATCCATTTGCCAACCGATGGACATTTGGGTTGTTCCCACTATTTGGCTATTATGAATACTGGCCCATAAGATACATGAAACATAACAATCTATATTGATAGTTGTGCTATTTTCAAACAATATATTTCAGTCAAATACTTGTGAAATGGTTTCTATTGCCAAGTGGTATTTTACATTCTCCTCTTGATTCTTAAAAAAGTTTATTTCTCCAAGACCAAGAAATGCCACTATGCTTTCCTTTATGTTTCATTTACTCACCACATATTAACTGCACACATATCGTGAGCCACGCATATGGGTGTATTGTGCTTATGACCATTCAGTATTCATCTCCATCCCCTCTCTGCAGCATTAGACCACCTTCTCTCCCTCATAGCTTCTTCCTCCCCTGCTTTTTCTTACTGCCCTTTCCTAGTTCTATGTCATTTTAATCTCCTTCATGGGATTCCCTTCTTATCTTCTCACAAATTTGGTTTACCCTATGGTTCCTTGGGGACCACAACAAGAATACCACATCCCTTCCTCTGGTGCCCATCCTGGGCCATCTCACCTACTGCCATAGTCTCCTAGATTGGGTGCCCCAGAGTGCAACCAGAGGTAAGGATGTAAATGCAAGTAGCTTATTTGGGAGATGACCCCAGAAGGCACCAGTAGGGAGTGAGGAAGTGAGACAGGGAAGCCAACAATAGGTGTATTAATAAGCAGGCTGCTAGTGTGAGCACCTGGACCTCAAACTCACTAGAGCGCACCTCAGAGTTGTCCCACCTGAGGGCAAGAGGAACCAAGGTAGTTTTATCCACTGGATTCTGCTAGTCATGAGGAAGGGCTGCTCCTGGGGGTGTTAACTCCCTGGCACTTCTACCCTGCCCCCCAGGCTGTCTGGCCTGCCCACCCAGTGGGCTCTGTTGGGAGTCTTCAAGCAAAGGTACTTGGAGTTGGAAGCCCTTGGGAAAGCATGCACATGAATGCTGAGTATGGAGGGGATTCTAGCAGGGCACCTGCTACCTTTCTGCCTATAGCTTCAACTGCATCTTACAAATCTGTATCTTGATCTGTTTATGTAACCACCTGAATGTCCCACAGAAAGATCACAAACTCAAGTGTCCCTAACTGAATTCACCTTTTCCTTGGAATCTGTTCTTCTTCAATTATTTCTAACCTTAGCGTTGTTGTTGTGTGCCACTGAGTCAATTCTGACTCACAGCAACCCTATGGAACAGAGTAGGGCTGCTTCATAGGGTTTCCTAGGCTGTAATCTTTATGGAAGCAGATTGCCAGGTCTTTTCTACCCATGGAGAAGCTGGTGGGTTAGAATTGTCGACCTTTCAATTAGCAGCCTAGTGCTTAATCACTGTGCAACCAGGGCTCCTTTATAGGGTATAGTTTAAAAAAAAAAAAAGAAAGAAAACCCATTGCTGTCGAGTCAATTCTGACTCATAGCAGCCCTATAGGACAGAGTAGAACTGCCCCATAAGGTTTCCAAGGAGCACCTGGTGGATTCAAACTGCCAACCTTTTGGTTAGTAGTCATCCAAGACAGACACTTCTTGGTTAGACTAACTCCTTTTCCCTTGTTCCCCAAATCTAGTTGGTGACCAAGTCCTACAGTTTCATCTCTATCATGTTTCCTGTTATATTCCCTTTCTTCTTTTCCACTACTGTCTTAGTTAAGCATTTTGTCAGCTCTTACCCAACCTACTGAGATAATGATCTAAGCAGTTTTCTTGCCTCAGATCTTCTCTAACATGCTCTCCAGTGTGCCGTAATAGAGATAGTTCTAAAATGCAGAATTGATCGTCTGATCCCCTGACCCTAAGATCTTGCAATGGCTAATCAATGCCTCCACTGTGAAAACATTTTAGTATGATGTGTAAGGTGCCCTCCTTATTGTGCCCTTCCTGCTACCCTCCACTTCCCGTACACCTAGCACTTCTGGAAGTTCCCATGTGTTTTTCTCATGTGATACCTGTCTCCCCCTTTTCCACTTGGTAAACACTTCCAAGACTCATTCAATTCAACCGTTTCCTCTGTGAGGCCTTTCCTGTCCACTTCAGGTCACAGGGGAATAATTATTCCTTTCTTTGTGCTCCAGATACGTTCCTTCCATAGCTCCAGTGGCACTTTCTTATGCAGCTATCTCTTACTAGACTGTAAACCTCTTGAGAGCAGGGACCACACCTAATTCAACCCTATATCCCTTGCAGAGTGCCTAGCACATTGTTAGTGTTCCACTGACATGGTTGGGTGTTAGAGATTTGGAAGTCATGGCATACGGTGGAAAATGAAACTTTGGGAAGGGATGAAATTGCTCTGTGGGAAGACCATTGGGAGGAACTACACTGAGTGAGGCCCTATCGTGCTAAAACCCATTAAAAACCCATTGCCGCCAAGTCAATTCCAACTCAAAGCGACCTTATATGACAGAGTAGAACTGCCCCATAGTGTTTTCTAGGCTGCAGTCTTTATGGAAGCAGACTGCTGTATCTTCCTTCAGAAGAGCAGCTGGTGGGGTTGAACCGCCAACCTTTTAATTAGCAGCCAAGTGCTTAACAACTGCATGACCAGGGCTCCTTCTACTGTGCTGAATGAGGCAGGATTCTAATCGAGTTTGACCCTAGAGCCTCTGCACTTCCCACTTCATCATGTGAGGACAGGAGAGGACCTATTCTACTGGCAATTAGAATTTAGTCATTTGTTGACTCTGGTGAGAGAGCTGTCAGGAGAATACAACTAATTGCCAGACTGCAATTAGTTGAGGAGGTAAATGGGAGGTGAGAAAAGGACATAGAGAGTACACTGAAGGTTCTCAGACCTTTAGATGGCAAGGACGAATATTTTACAAAAAATTGGAGACTGAGAATGGGCAACTTCTTGTCTTACAAACTTAAAAGAAGAAGGCAAGCTCCCCACCCCCCCGCCCTACACCTACAATCTACTATTTACATTAAGTTTAAGAAGAGAATAGAGGTATTGGTGGTTCAGTGGTGGAATTCTCATCTTCCATGCAGGAGACCCCTTTTGATTCCTGGCCAATGCATCTTTGCAGAGCCAACACATGCCTGTCAGTGGAGGCTTGTGGGTTGCTATGGTGCTGAACAGGCTTCAGCGGAGCTTTCTGACTAAGACGGACAAGGGAGAAGAGACTAATCTAATCCTGAAAATCAGCCAGTGAAAACCCTATGGATCACAATGTTCTGATCCACAATCATGGGAATGGCCCAGAACTGGGCAACTTTTCATCCTGTTGTGCATGGGGACCCCATGAGTCAGGGACAACTCAGTGGCAGCTAACAACAACAAAAATGAAGGTAGACTATAGGAATAAAGACCAAACTTTCTATTAACGAATATGTATTTTTCTTAATATTCTCATTTGCTGCAGATTGGATAAGAATTGTCATGGATGGACATTAATACTTAAACTTGTATTTGGGAGCTAATGGTATAGATTACATTAAAAAACAGAAGCTAAGAGAAAGAGACTAAGGACAGGGACAAGGAAGGGTCATTGCCTGCTTGTCCTTGTTATGTGCTGTTGTTGTTAGGTGTCATCCAGTTGGTTCCGACTTATGGTGACCCTATGTACAATAGAATGAAACATTACCCAGTCCTGCACCATCCTCACAGTCATGGCTATGTTTGAGCCCATTTTTGCAGCCACTATGTCATTCCGTCTCATTGAGGGTCTTCCTCTTATTCGCTGACCCTCTACCTTACCAAGCATGATGTCCTTCTCCAGGGACTGGTCCCTCCTGATAACGTGTCCAAAGTATGTGAGAAGAGATCCCTCAATCCTCGCTTCCAAGGAGCACTATGGCTCTACTTATTTCAAGACAAACTTATTCTTTCTTCTGGCAGTCCATGGTATATTATATAATCTTTGCCAACATCATAATTCAGCCAAACCAAATGTACTGCCATTGAGTCGATTCCAACTCATAATGACCCTATAGCGACCGCATAGGACAGAGTAGAACTGCCCCATAGAGTTTCCAAGGAACACCTGGTGGATTTGAACTGTCAATCCTTTGGTTAGCAGCCGTAGCACTTAGCCACTACACCACCAGGGTTTCCTCATAATTCAAAGACATCAATTATTTGGTCTTCCTTATTCATCGTCAGCTTTCCCATGCATATGAGGCAATTGAGAATACCATGGCTTGGGTCAGGCACACCTTAGTCCTCAAAATGACATCTTTGCTTTTTAACACTTTAAAGAGGTCTTTTGCAGCAGATTTGCCGAATGCAATATGCTGTTTGATTTCTTGACTGCCGCTACCATGGGCGTTGATTGTGGATCCAAGTAAAATGGAATCCTTGGCCACTTCATTATTTTCTCTGTTTATTACAATGTTGTTTATTGGTCCAGTTGTATTTTTGTTTTCTTTATGTTGAGGTGCAATCCATACTGAAGGTTGTAGTCTTTGATCTTTTTCAGTAAGTGCTTCAAATTCTCTTTGCTTTCAGTAAACAAGGCTGTGTCATCTCCATAATGTAGGTTGTTAATGAGCCTTCTACCAATCCAGATACTGCATTCTTCGTCATATAGTCCTGCTCCTCAGATTATTTGCTCAACATACAAATTGAATAAGTATGGTGAAAGAATACGACCCTGACACACACCTTTTCTGATTTTAAACCATGCAGTGTCCCTTGTTCTGTTCGAATGACTGCCTCTTGGTCTATGCACAGGTTCTGCGTGAGCACAGTTAAGTGTTCTGGAATTACCACTCTACGCAATCTTATCCATAATTTGTTATGATCCACACAGTCAAATGCCTTTGCATAGTCAATAAAACACAGGTAAACATCTTTCTGGTATTCTCTGCTTTCAGCCAGGATCCATCTGACATCAGCAATGATATCCCTTATTCTACATCCTCTTCTGAATTTGGCTTGAATTTCTGGCAGTTCCCTGTTTATGAACTGCTGCAATTATTTTTGAATTGTCTTCAGCAAAATTTTACTTGCATGTGATATTAATGATATTTTTCAATAATTTCTGCATTCTGTTGGATCACCTTTCTTTGGAATGGGCACTAATATGGATCTTTTCCAGTCGGTTGGCCAGGTAGCTGTCTTCCAAATTTCTGGGCATACATGAGTGAGCACCTCCAGCACTGCATCCATTTGTGAAAACATCTCAATTGGTAGTCCCTCAATTCCAGGTAGTCCATCAATTTGCCAATGCCTTCAGTGCAGCTTGGACTTCTTCCTTCAATACCATTGGTTCTTGACCATAGTTAGACCAGGGACAGGGACAAGGGAGGATCATTGCCTGCCTGTCCTTATTGGTTAGGATGTAATATTGTGTACTAGGAGGAGTCAAGTATCTCTTCACATTTCTGGCACACAATACTTATAATAAAATGTTTGTTTTTAGAATTCAATATTTTATTTAGAACTTACTGTGGAGACAGGTTCCTACACTTGTAAGGATTGTTATCAAAGCCTTTTATATCTGTAAACTTTGCACACATACACACATAATAAAATGATAGTATTACACAACTAGATGCATAATTTAATGAAGATAAGCATATGTAATATTAATACACAGAGATGTGTGTAATTAGACTACGTCTATCCACTACACCATGTTTCTTTCATGTTTTTCATCTCTGAAAAGCCTGAATAATAATTTTTACTGTATCCTAAATATCTAGCACAGTTCTGAAGGTCATAAGTTCCTGTTTGTGCTATTAGCTTGTTTTCTGATTGGTGCTAATTTTCTCTAAGAGAATGGAGAGCCGGTGACCGTTTCACCCTAGAGTGAAATGAAGATGCTCAGTTTTACGGAAACTCCCTTTTGCTTATGAAATTTCCTCGCTAAAATTACTACTTTGCTTCTTCCTAAAAATGTAGCTAAGGTTTGTAATACAGATTCTAACTCCAGTCAATTAGAAAGGTTTTCTTGGAGGACTAAATAAATGTATTTTGAAAGGGGATTAATCACCCTCCTTTGCTGTCAAAGAGATTTCTAAATTCAAACTTTAGGTTTTCCCCTAATAGGTATGTGAAATACTGAGTGAGAACCAAAAACGATAAAGCTTTGGCCTATAATGGAAGAGGATTAGCCTGACTAAAATCGTATGCTGAGTAGTTTAAGCTTCTGTTTCAGAGAAATTTACGTATATTCATAGCCTGGTGCTGATGATGAGTTCTGTTGAAATGCTTTTTCAAACATTAAAATTAAAGATGGTTTGGTTCCTCTAAATTATTATAGTCTCAAAAATGGAGAATATTAAAACCGTGGTGTTGAAAGGATTTTTTTTTTTTTAATTGCCACATCTGTACTGTCTTAGCATTACTATGACACTCAAAATACTTTGGTAATGTTTTGAGATATGTAAATAAAACAATATAAAGAGCCTAAATTTAAGCAAAAATAGAGATCTATATAGGGACACATGCGGTTTACAGGCAGGATTTGGGTTATGGCATTACATTGTACTTTCTATTATTAATAGCTATGTGTGGCAGCCAACTTTTTTTTTTTTTAATGACTGTTGTTATTTTCTGTGGATTTGTGTCCTTTTCACTTGTTTCTTGATGCTCTATTTTGGGATCCTGTGGATAGACATCTCAGAGCCTCTTTCAGTTGTGACTACTGGGCTTAACCTGAATCTTACAAACAAACCATTTGTTGTATGACTTGAAAATTACTCCTGGAATGATTGTTCTTTCATGAAAATCAGGAATGGTTTAATCAGCAATCACTTAATACTGCTCCAATATTACAAAATTGAGAGAGAGATCATTTTTACAGTTAAGTCTGATTATAGTCTGTGTAGTCTAATGAGTACAAAAAACTCACAATTTCATATCCTTAAAACTTGGATAGAAAATAAATACCTTGGAAAAATCCAAAAGTGAGACCAAACCAAAAGACAACTAAGCACTTCAGTTGTGACTTTAGATTATACTGAATTGACACAATGTTTTGAAATGAAAAAATTCATTTTCTTTTCCTTCTAATAGATATAGTATTAGACATCTGATGAAGAGAGAACAATCAACATGAAATGAATATTCTGCTTAAAACTTGGAAATAAAATAATTTCAAAGGTGCCTGGTTTTACTTTCCGTAAAGACTTACCTGGCTGGAGTCCCTGGGTGGTGCAAACAGTTAATGTGCTCTGCTGCTAATTGGAAGGTTGGAGGTTCAAGTCCACCCAAAGTCACCATGGAAGAAAGGCCTGGAGATCTACCTCCAAAAAATCAAAATAAAAGTAAAACTAAAAGAGGCATGCAGTTGAATCTGCTTGTATGGCCCTGGGCAAGTTACTTAATCTCTCTATGCCTCAGTTTTCTTATATTTAATGTTGGGGGATAATAATACAGTATCTCTCTCATAGAGCTATGAGCATTAAATAAACAAGTGTATGTAAAGTACTTAGAACTAGATAAGTGTTTGCTTAGATAATATCGGTTCTTACTATGCTACTGGAAAGTGAAAGATTTGACTTTTATAACTGGTGTTGCCATGAATTAGATTTGACCTGAATCACTCTGAACATCAGTTTCCTTAACTATAAAATGAAGGGTAGTGGACTAAATTAGGCGGAATCACTTTTTTTTTTTTAGGTAAAACTTAGTCACATGCACAGATCATAGGTGTATAATTCTATTAGTTCTGACAAATGTAATCACCTGGGTGACCGACACCCCAATCATATATAGATCATTTTCATCACCCTCAAAAATTCTTTCATGATTCCTATTATTCAAGAAACTGGTGCTTGGTCACCTAATTTGACCCTTCCAGTAGCTGCTGAAGTCAATTCTGACTCATGGCAGCCTCATCTGTCGCAGAGCAGAACTGCTGTCCATAGGGTTTCCACGGCTGTCATGTTTTGGAAGCAGATCACCAGGCCTTTTTCCAAGCCATCTTTGGGTGGATTTGAACCTCCAACCTTTCAGTTAGTAGCCTAGCACTTAACTGTTTGCTCCACCCAGGGACTTCTGATTTGATCCTGCAAGATGCAAAGAAAAAAAAAATTATTGTAGACAGAATTTTTAAAACAAAAATTCAAAACGTATGTACATAAAAATATACATATATACACTATAGGTATTCTTATCTCTTTGAGTGGATTGAAATTCCTTGTTAGAGAGTCATTCCTTTGGATCATGAGTCTTTTAAGGTTTTCAAAGCCCTTAGAGAAAGACTGATAAAAATCATGACAAAATTAGTAAAGAAGTGAAAGGAATTTTCTTTGGGACAAGGTTAGTGTTGGAGAAATGAGTCAGGGTATATGGGAATGCCCTCTTCCCCTGCTTTGAGAGGAGAATGGATGTAATTCTAAGGAATTGGGAAGTGAAAGTATCAGAAAACCCAAGGAGAGAAGCAGCCTTTTCTTCTGTTGCCACCTTGACCTGAGGAAAGTAGTCTGACCACTGATCTGGTGAAAGAAGTTGGGCAGATTTACAGGAAATCTGGATTCCTGAGACTATTTTTAGGGAAGAGCAAAAGTCTGACTCTGGACTGCTGAAACAAACAATTTAATTTTCACTTCACTATTGAAAGGAATGGTGGAGAGACTTGGAAAGGATGTAGTGTGGGCCTCTTTATGTTCTGTGCAGCTATTAAAGGAACAAAACCCAACAAAACCAAACCCATTGCCGATGAGTTGATTCCAACTCATAGTAACCGTATAGGACAGAGTAAAACTGCCCCACGTCGTTTCCGAAGAGCGCCTGGTAGATTTGAACTGCTGACCTTTTGGTTAACAGCCATAGCTCTTAACCAGCATGCCACCAGGGTTTCCAAAGGAACAAAGGGCAAGGTATTTTAGTTTCAGGCTTGTGGAGGGGCAAAAAGTAGGGGGAAAGCAGGGATTTAAAATCTAAATTGCTTAATTCATAATTTGTCCGAGGTTGGTCTGCTTTACCAATCTTTTTTACTGTTACCTTCGGGACCTTACAAAATAACCATTATATGATTACTGATGTTGCCGTTGAATCTGGTTATACGGTTTTTGCTAATGTACGTGTCAGTGTCTATTACAGTAGTTTCAGCCCTAACTGCATATTAGAATCACTTGGAGAGATTTAAAGAACGCCGGTGCCAAGGTCAGATCCCAGATTAATCATATCAGAATCTCTGGAGGTGGGATTCAGGTACCACCATTGTTTAGAAAATCTTTCTAGATGATTCTGATGTGTAGTTAAAGGTAGAACCACTGACTTAATGTATCATCTCTCTCAGGGAAAGAGTCTTTATTTTAGCATATTGTTGTTTTTAGATGCTGTTGAGTCAGTTCTGACTCATAGTAACCCTATGTACAACAGAATGAAACACTGCTCGGTCCTGCGCCGTCCTTACAATCATTATGTTTGAGCCCATTGTTGTAGCCACTGTGTCAATCCATCTTGTTGAGGGTCTTCCTCTTTTTTGCTGACCCTCTACTTTACCAAGCCTGATGTCCTTCTCCTGGGACTGGTCACTCTTGATAATATGTCCAAAGTACATGAGATGAAGTCTTGCCATCCTGGCTTCTAAGAAGCATTCTGGCTGTACTTCTTCCAGGACAGGTTTGTTCGTTTGTTCTTCTGGCAGTCCATGGTATATTCAATATTCTTTGCCAACACCATAATTCAAATGCATCAATTCTTCAGTTTTCCTTATTCATTGTCCAACTTTTGCATGCATATGAGGCTACTGAAAACAGCATCACTTGGGTCAGGCACACCTTAATCCTTTAAGTGGTATCTCTGCTTTTTAACACTTTAAAGAGGTCTTTTACAGCAGATTTGCCCAATGTCATGTGTTGTTTGGTTTCTTGACTGCTGCTTCCACAGGCGTCCACTGTGGATCCAAATAAAATGAAATCCTTGACAACTTCAGTCTATTATGATGTTGCTTATTGGTTCAGTTGTGTGGATTTTTGTTTTCTTTATGTTGAGGTGCAACCCATACTGAAGGCTATAGTCTTTGATCTCCATCAGTAAGTGCTTCAAGTCCTCTTTGCTTCCAACAAGCAAGGTTGTGTCGTCTGCATGTTGTAGGCTGTTAATGAGTCTTCCTCCAATCCTGGTGCCTCGTTCTTCTTCATATAGTCCAGCTTCCTGGATTATTTGCTCAGCATACAGATTGAATAGGTATGGTGAAAGGATACAATCCTGATACTCACCCTTCCTGACTTTAAACCATTTTAAACTGTTTCAGCATAGCAGTTCTGAAACGTTTGGTCTCAAGGCCCACTTATATTTATAACATTTATTCAGGACCATAAAGAGCTTTTTTTTTTTTTAATTTGGGTATGACTATTAGTATTTATTGTATTGAAAATTAAAATGGAGGACTTTAAAAATATTTAATTTTACATTTGTTTTAAAAAATAACAAAAACATTACATGTTAACTTAAATACACATTTTTTATGAAAAAGTTTTAACTATCTTTTTTGAACCAAAAAGAATTTAGTGTGAAGAGTGGCATTTTGTACATTAAAAAAATCTTTTTACGTCTTAATAGAAGACAACTGAATTCTCATATCTGCTTATGCATTTAATCTGTTGTGATATGTTATCTTGGTTGAAATATATGAAGAAAATTCAGCCACATACAGACATGTAGTTGAAAAAGGAAGAAATATTTTAATGACATTTTTAGATAATTATGAACATTCTTTTTTATTAAACCAAAACACAATGAATGATACTGTCTTAAAGGCTGCTTACAATGTGTAATCTGAAATCATATAAGTAAACTTTTTGACTCTATTACATTAAAATCCATTGGTGTCTCACATTTTGAATGGAGTTTTTCTCCATGAATGATTTTGTAATATTTTTCATTGTTATTTTGGAAATTATTGGCTCACTAATTTATACAGATATTCCAACTGTTGACATATTTCATTATATACTAGAAAAAGTCACATTTGTTAAAATCACCACTGATCTCATCAGAAAAGTTATTACATACTGGGGAACTGTCAAACTTATAGTAGCAGATACAAGCTTTCCAAACTTCCAATTTTTGTGAAAGCTCCAATTTTATCATTGGCAACAAATAATGTTGAAGAGATTAAAAACAAAACAAAACAAAACTCGTTGCTGTCAAGCTGATTCCTATTCATGGAGACCTGGCACAAATGGTTTGTGATCAGATGCTAACTGAAAGGTTGGTGGTTCAAACCACCCAGTGGCACTACAGAAGAAAGACCCGGCAAATCACTTCCATTAAGACCACAGCCAAGAAAACCCTGTGGAGCAGTTCTACTCTGTAACACATGGGATCACCAGGAGTTGAAGAGATAGGCCCATGTTACTCATTTTCAAACAAATGTTTTCCAGACACCCAAGTCTGAATAACCAGTTTATCAGTCAGGTGTTCTTTCCAATAAAAATGGAATTATATGAAAAGAGCAGAGAGTTCTCTGTACATCCCAAACACTTTCACAAATGCTTAATTCAAGGCAACAACTGTCCTAACAGTCTGCAGCAGAAGGGCTTTCTGGGTACTTCCCATTTTGTCATGCAGCATATTCAAAAGATACATCTCGATTTCTGCTTCAGTCAAAATGGAGTAACAAAGGCTGGATTTACGTACTCATCTTGAAACAAATATGGAACAATGTTTTTCAGATAGTGGAAAACAGGCATCACAGGAGAGTGACTTTTGAGTGAAGGGAAACAAATGAAATGAACCTGACGATTGCTCTAGCTTACTGCTTTGAGAGAGGTTCTAGGATGCAGTGCAGGTAGGGGGAATCCTGGCCGTCTTCCTGAGTTGAAAAGACAAAATTGAAAACATGAGGAGGCCATGGTGGCTAGAATTTATAGATCAGAGTATGGGAGAAAAGAGAGAGAGAGCGTAATGGACAGAGAGTTTGAAAGGTCAGCAAAAGTTTTTCCACAAGTCTACAGCTGAGTACTGATCAACACACAGATATGAGGAAACAACCTGAGGCTGAGGAGAGAACTACCAGAAAAGAGCAGGCATAACAAACCTTGGAGCAAATAGGGCCAGGAACATTTCATGTTTCCATCAGATACAATGGAAAAACCTCAAAAATATAAGGGGCAAAAGGTAGGATGCTCAGGAGATCATTGCCCTCATAGCGGGTCCAATAAACCCTAGATTATGGGATACCCTGCTCCAGCCCACCACAATGTAAAAGCAAGCTTCCAGATGATTAGACTGTTTTCAGTTCAACTGTGTCCGAGAACCAAGCTCAAAAACATTTAAAGGAATGCAAATATACAGCATCCAAAGAAGGTAAAATTCACAAATTATGGTATCTGATAAAAAATCACCAGTCATGCAAAGAAGCAGCAATATACAACCCACGATGATGAGAAAAATCAATCCACAGAAGTAGAAACGACACAGATAAAAAATATGCACGTGAGGACACTAATACAATTCTTAAAAAATATATTCTATAACTTCGAGAAGGAAGAAGAAAGGATGGATGTGTAAAGGAGGGATGTGGTATAAAGAAGACCAAAATCAAGCATCTGGGGATGGGAAAACAAACAAACAAAAACAAACAAACAACAATGTCCGAGTTAGAAAAAAATACACTGGAAGTAATTAACAGTAGTCACTGCAGAAGAAAGGAGTGAAATAGAGAGAAATAGAAAATACACAAAAAAATGGAAAAAGAAAGACAAAAAAAAAAAAAAAACAGAGCTCAGGCGAGCTGTGGGACAACTTCAAGCAGCCTAATACATGTGCAATTGGAGTCGCCAAAGGAGAAGCAGGGGGGATACAATGAATATTTACAGAAACAATGACTAAAAGTTTTCCAAACTGGATGAGGACTATAAACCCATTTGTCATGGATTGAATTGTGTTCCCCAAAAATATCGGTCAACTTGGTTAGGTCATGATTTCTAGTACAGTATGATTGTCTACCATTTTGTCATCTGATGTGATTTTCCTATTATGTTGCAATCCTATCACTATGATGTAATAATAAAATGGATTAGCGGCAGTTATATTGATCTAATCTACAAGAAAGCAGTGCCAGGAGCAAAGCATGTCCTTTGGACCTGAGGTTCCTGCTCTGAGATGCTCCTAGACCAAGGGAAGACTGATGCATCACAAAGACCTCCCTCCAGAGCCAACAGAAACAGAAATCCTTCCCCTGGAGCTGGCACCCTGAATTTGGACTTCTAGCCTACTGGACTGTGAGAGAATAAACTTCTCTTTGTTAAAGCAACCCACTTTTGATATTTCTGTTATAGCAGCACTAGATGACTAAGACACCACTGATGCAAGAAACTCAATGAACTCCAATCCCAAGAAACATAAAGAAGACATCAAGGCACATCATAATCAACTTGCTTAAAACCATTGAAAAAGAGAAAATCTTAAAAGCAGACTGAGGTTAAAAAATATAAAGACATATTACATGCAGAGAAACAAAGTTACAGACGGCAGCAAGTTTCTCCAAGGCAAGAAAGAAGACGCTGGAACAATATCTTTAAAGTCTTGGAAGAAATAAATCCAGTAACTTAGAATTCTATACTCAGTGAAACTACCTTTTAAAAAATGAAAGCAAAATAAAGACTTTTTCAGCGTACAAAACTGAAATTCATCACCACCGTACCTGCATTATAAGAAATGTTAAAGGGCATCCTTTGAGGAGAAGGAAAATGATACCAGAAAAACATACGGATGTACACAAAGAAAGAGTACCAGAAATGGTAAATATGTGGGTAAAAGGAAAAAAAAAAAGTTTTACTTAATGTAACAATCTCCTTGAAAGAAAATTGTTTAATACAAAGATAATCACAATGTTTTCTGGAATTTATAACATATGTATAAGTAAAATATGAAAAAGGAAATCAACATTCAATGTCCATGGAAGTAGCAGTCAAGAAATCAAATGAATTGCAATGGGCTAATCTGCTGCAAAATACCTCTTTAAAGTGTTAAAAGGCCAAGATGTCACTTTGAGAACTAAGGCACACCTGACCCAAGCCACAGTATTTTCAGTCGCCTCATATGCATTCGAAAGCTGGGCAATGAATAAGAAAGGTTGAAGAATAATTGATGGATTTGAATTTTGGTGTTGGCAAAGGATATTGAATATACCATGGACTGCCAGAAGAACAAACAAATCTGATTTAGAAGAAGTACAGCCAGAAAGCTTCTTAGAAGCGAAGACAGCGAGACTTTGTCTCACTTACTTTGGACATGATACCAGAAGGAACCAATCCCTGGAGAAGGACATCATGCTTGGTGAAGTAGAGAGTCAGCAAAAAAGAGGAGGACCCTCCCCAAGGTATATTGACACTGTGGCTGCAACAATAGGCTCAAACATAGCAATGATGGTGAGGATGGTGCAGGACTGGGCAATGTTTTGTTCTTTTGGTGTTGCTATGAGTCTGAACTAACTCGATAGCACCTAACAACATCAGGAAAATATATGACAATAATGGCACAAAAGCTAAGAGAGAGGAAATAAAAGTATACTATCGTAAGGTTCTTATACTATATGTTAAGTGATACAATACTTTTGAAGGTAGACAGTGGTAAGTGTTAAAGATTTATAATCAAATCCTAAAGCAACCACTCAAAAGCAAAACAAAACAGAGGTGTAGCTAGTATTACAGATTGAATTGTGTTCCCCAAAATATGTGTTGTAGATCTTAACCTCTATACCTGTGGTTATAATCCCATTTGGGAATGGGTTTTCTTTCTTATATTAATCAGACAGTATTAGTATAGAGTGTGTCTTGAGTCCATCTCTTTTAAGATACAAAACGAGCAGATTAAGCAAGGAAGCAAAGAAGCAGAGATGGAGGAAGATGAATGCCATGACACATAAAAATCACCAAGGAGTTGGTGAGTAGAAGAAGACACAAGGACTTTCTTCCAGAGCCAACAGAGAAAGAAAGCCTTCCTCTGGAGCCAGTGCCCTAAATTTGGACTTCTAGCCTCCTAAACTATGAGAAAATAAATTTCTGTTTGTTAAAGCCACCCACTTGTGGTATTTCTGTTATGGCAGCACTAAATTACTAAAATAACTAATAAGCCAACAGAGGAGATAAAATGGAATAAAAGATAATCACTTAACTCAAGATAAGACAGAAAAAGTTAAAAGTGAACAACAAACAGATGGAATAAATAGAAAATAAATAGAATGATATGCTTAAACTTGACCATATCAATAATCACATTAATACAAATAATTTAAACACTCCATTTAAAAGCTAGAGATTATCTGATTGGATAAAGAAAAAGCTACCTATAAAAAACTCATTTTATTTGTAAATATGTTACCAATTGCCAGTCTGACACAAAGGGTCCTTGTCTTTTCTTGAGTAAGAATACATGAGAAAGACAAACTTTATCTTCAGCAAGCTTTATTTTGCTTGAGTCAAGCAAAAGGAGTCAGTGGGGGACTAATCCTCTCCAAAAGACTGACTCAAAAAGGGAAGAAAGGCTAGGGCTTATACGGGTTTGGTGGAGACAATAGAGTAATGAATATTTAGTGCGCTTCTTTCAAGGGGTGGGTACTGCTCAGATTGGTGGTGCATGCTAATTAGGTTGGGCACGATCTGGAATCCAAGATGGAACCCACTGATATTCAAGATAGAGTTCTCTCGGCAGCTCTTGGCATCACTTATTATGGGATATAGCGCAAGTCCACTGATCTTCAGCACTATGTCGCCATCTTCAGAAGGCTAAGGAAGGTTCAACAGCAGTCACACTTTGTTCTTCTGCACATGCGGAGCCTGTAAAGGAGGAAGGGACTAGAAAAAGATTAAGAGGGAAATGGTAATCATGGGTTGTTTCAACCTTATCTTGTGTTGACAGGGTGTGGTTCCTGTTTACTTTTAGATGGTAATCTTTTAACAGCTCTTCTGTTCCACCAGCACAGTTAACTCTATCTGTCTCAAATAAGCAAATAGTTAAAAGTAAAAGGATGAAAAAAAGATATTTCATCTACCATTAATCAAAAGAAAGCTGGAGCAGTTACAGTAATATCAGAAAAAAGATTTCACAGCAAAAAATATTACCAAAAATAAAGAGGGTCATTTCATAAGGATAAAAAGATCAATTTATTGCGAGAATATTACAATCATAATCATCTGTGCACTTAATAAGAGAGCTTAGAAATACATGATATAAAAACTGATAGAATTGAAAGGACACATAGGCAAATCCACTATTATAGTCAGAGATTTCAGTATCACTCTCTCAGCAAGTAATAGAACAAGTAGAAAACCAGTAAGTATGTGAAGACTCGGGTAACCCTGTTAACGTATTTAACCTAATTGACATATATAGAACACGTTCTCTTATGGAGTAGTTCTACTCTGTCTTACAGGGTCACTGTGAGTCAGAATTGACTTGACAGCAATGTTTTTTTTTTTTTTTTTTAAATGTGTATTAAGAAATTGAATTTGTAGTTAAAGACTTCCTAGAGAAAACAAAATAACAAAGAAACAAAAAACCCAGCGCAGGCCCAGATGTCTTTACTGGTGAATTGTACCAAATATTTAAGGGAGAACTACTGCCAGCTACACAAATTCTTTCAGCAAATTGAAGAGGAGGGAACATCGCCCAACTCATTCTAAAAGGTCAGCATTTCCTTAATACCCAAACCAGAAAAAGACATTACAAAAAAGATAACTAAACAAACTAATATGTGCAAGTACATAAAACAAAAATTCTTAAAAGTTTTAGCAAATTGAAACCAACAATATATAAAAAGTGGAGTTGGTTTTCAATTCCAGAAATGCAAGATTGGTTTAACATTTGAAAAGAAAGCAATGTAATTCACTATATATTAACCAATTAAAAAAGAAAAACCACACAATTGTCTCAACAGATACTGAAAAACATGTGAGAAGATCTAACAGCCATTCCTGATGAAAACTCTGAGCAAACTAGGAGTAGAAGGGAATTTGTTCAACTTGAGCCCTGCTGGCGTAGCTGTTAAATCACTTGGCTACTAACCAAAAAGTTTGTAGTTCAAACACACCAGTTGCTGCATGGAAAAAAGATGTGGCAATCTGCTTAAAAAAAAAAAAAAAAAAAAATTAGAAACCCTATGGGGCCAGTTCTACTCTATCATACAGGGTCGCTATGAGTTGGAATTGACTCCCTGGCGGTGGCTTTAGTTTTGACTTGTTCCATTTGATAAAGGACATATACAAAAAACCTACACTTAACATCCATCATACTTAATGATGAAAAACAAGGCAAGGATGTTTCTGCTCGCCACTTTTATTGAACATTGTACTGTAAATACTATCCAGTGAAATAGCAAGAAAAAGAACTAAAAAGCATACATATTGGAAAAGAAGAAATAACCTACATTTATGTGCAGACAACCTTATCACCTATATAGAAAATCCTAAACACTCTACAAAAAAGCTACTAGATCCTGAATAAACTGAATACTTCGAAGCTCAGCGAAGCTTCAGGGGACACCTAAGTCAATTGGCAAAATAAAATCTATTAAGAAACATTCTGCATCCCACTTTGAAGTGTGGCGTCTGGGGTCTTAAACGCTAACAAGCAGCCATCTAAGATGCTTCTATGAGTCTCAACCCACCTGGATCAGAGGAGAATGAAGAACACTAAGGACACAAGGTAATTATGAGCCCAAGAGACAGAAAGGGCTACATGAACCAGACTACATCATCCTGAGAACAGAAGAACTAGATGGTGCCCGGCCACAACCGATGACTGCCCTGACAGGGAACACAACAGAGAACCCCTGAGGGAGCAGGAGAGCAGTGGGATGCAGACCGCAAATTCTCATAAAAAGACCAGACTTAATGGTCTGACTGAGACTAGAAGGACCCCAGCAGTCATGGTCCCCAAACCTTCCGTTGGCCAGGACAAGAACCATTCCCGAAGCCGACTTGTCAGACATGGATTGGACTGGACAATGGGTTGGAGAGGGATGCTGATGAGGAGTGAGCTACTTGTATCAGGTGGACACTTGAGACTATGTTGGCATCTCCTGTCTGGAGGGGAGATGGGAGGATAGAGGGGGTTAGAAGCTGGCAAAACGGTCACAGGGAGAGAGACTGGAGGGAGGGAGTGGGCTGTCTCATTGTGGGGAGAGTAATTGGGAGTATGTAGTAAGATATATATAAGTTTATATGTGAGAGACTGACTTGATTTGTAAACTTTCACTTAAAGCACAATAAAAACTATTAAAAAAAAAAAAAGAGGATTGGGGTGGGATTCTAACACCCTTACCAGGTCACGCCCCTGATCCAAGGTAAAGGGAGTTTCCCTGGGATGTGGCCTATACCACCTTTTTATCTCGCAAGAAATAAAAGGAAAGGGAAGCAGGCAGAGAGTTGGGAACCTCATACCACCAAGAAAACAGCACTGGGAGCAGAGCGTGTCCTTTGGACCCGAGGTTCCTGCACTGAGATGGTCCCAAACTAAGAAAAGACTGATGCATCACAAGGACCTTCCTCTAGAGCCAACACAGAGAGAAAGCATTCCCCTGCAGCTGACACCCTGGATTTGGACTTGAAGCCTACTAGACTATGAGAGAATAAAGTTCTTTTTGTTAAAAAAAAAATTATGAAAAAATAAACGCAAAATAAAATTTAAGATATAATGACAGTAACTCAAAACTTCCTGTTTTGAGTTATGATTAGAGAAAAAAAGCTACTAGAACTAGTAGGTGAATTTAGCAAGGTTACAAGATGAAAATTTATTACATAAAAATCAACTGTATTTTTATATACTAATAATTTACAATAAAAATTAAAATTTACAGTGGTATCAAAATTATGAAATATTTTGAGAAAATATGTACAATACCTCTACACCTGAAAAGCACAAAACATTCTGGGGAGAAATAAAAGGAAACTCAAAAAAATGGAGAGACATACCAAATATCATGTTCATGGAGTACTCAGTACTGTCACAGTGTCAGTTCTGTCCACTTGATCTATAGATTTAATGCAATCCCATTCAAAATTGCATTTTGCTTTTTTTCTTTTTGTGGGAATTGACAAGCTAATTCTAAACTGCATTAACAAATGCAAAGGAGCTAGACTAAATAAAACAACTTTTAAAAGGAGGAACAAATTTGGAGGATTCATGAATTTCAAAACTTATTATGAAGGTACATTAATCAAGACAGGTGGTACTGGCATCAAGATAGTCACATAGATCAATGCGACAGAACAAAGAATCCAGAAATAGATGCAGACATTTATATGATAAATTTATTTTTGACAATGGTTCCAAGGCAATTCAATGGAGAAAGAATAATCTTTTAAACAAATGGTGCTGAAATAATTGTATAGCCATAGCACCAAACATATGACCTTCAACTTTTGTCTCACACCATTATTTAAAAGTTAACTTGAAATAGATCATAGGTATACATGTAAGAGTAAAACTATAAATGTTCTGGATGAAAATAGGAAAAATATCTTTGTGATCTTTTGTTTTGCAAAGATTTCTTAAATATGACACAACTAGCAAGAACTATAAAAGAATTATAAAACTATAAAAGAAAAGAATAACAAAGTGGACTTCATAAAAATAGACCCTTTTACTCTTCAAAGACAGTTGCAAAAATAAAGTCAGGCCACAGATGAGGAGGAAGTATTTGAAAAACACATAAAATACATAAAGAATTCTTACAACTTAATAATGAGACTAACAACCCCACTGGAAAAAAATAGACCAAAAGATTTGAGTAGATACTTTGTCAAAAAAGACATACAGGTGCCAAATAAGCACACAAAAGATGCTCAACATCATTAACCATTAGAGAAAGGCAAATTAAAAGCACACTGAGATACCACTCACATCTATTCTAATGGTTAAAATTAAAGACTGACCATACAAAAAATCGGAAAAGATGTTTAGAAACTGAAACATTCACACGCTGCTTGTGGTAGTGTGAAATGGTTTAAGAATTTTGGAAGACAGTGTGGCAATTTCTTAAAAACTTGAACATAGAGATGGGACCAACATGGCACTATAGACAGAAGTGCCATACCATCCCTCCACAGCAAAAGACCTGAAAAACTAAGTATAACAGAGACAAATGTCAACCCTGGAACCCTAAGTGTCAAATGAAGAGATAAAACACCGAATGGAATAAGAAACTGACAGAGAAGTGACAGCGAGGAGAGATATGAGTGGAGGTCCCCTATCAGCTAATGTAGCACAGATTCTTGGACTCCTGTCAGAGATCGGCAGACAGGGAGTATGGGAAAGCAGCTTCACAGAGCTCCTGGCAGGAGACAGAGCATCTGGTAATGGGTGATACATGTTTGCCCACCCTCTACCTCTGCCAATTCCCAGCAGGCTGATCTGCTGATTCCCAGTGGGTTGAATGACCACGTCCCAGGAGGCACCAGCTCTGTGCTGCTTGGACTCTCCATGCCCACTCCAGCCGGTTCCTTCAGGGCCATTTCTTTGTTCCTGATGTTGCTTTTTTGGGCTTCTTTTGGTTTCTTCCCTGACTCTCACCTCCTCTGCCTCCTTTCTGTTGAACAGCTGGCTCCGTGTGCCATCTTTGCTTCTTGACAGGTTTGAAGTGCCGCTTGGCTGAGGAACTGCTTTCCTGGTCTGTAAAGCTGCACTGGTGGGATTCCTGGGGCCATTTATTTTATTTTTCTTCATTTCTTGGTTTCTCATCTCTCCACTGCAACAGCAGTCTCCCTCAGCACTATTTTTTTTTTTTTTTTTTGCTCCTGTTTCTCTCTTCTCTCTCTCTTCTTTCCCATACCCAACCTAGGACCACACATCACAACCTTCCCTCTCCTACTCCCTCCTGCCTATCTGCACCATGTTCTGTACATCTTACTCCCAAGCAGCCCAGGCATGGCCTACTGGGACCTGCCCAGCACTGATCCCTGGCCTACCTTGTCGGCCCCAGTACATGCCACAAAAACCATCCCAGCTCCTCCCCTCCTGCTGCACCTACCCTCCTGCACCATAGCTGAGAGTCTGGCCCTGCCCATTGGATTAGGAGGTGAAAAATATTGTGCCAACAGATGAGCAAACAACAAAGCAGTCACAGCCCACCTGTTCAGACATAATCAAATAAAACAAAAAACCAGAATGAAACAAACAAATCTATAATCAATAAATGAAGAAAATAACTACTGAATGTTCCAAAGGCAGTAGACAATTCCAAAAATAAAAAAACAGGACGGGATGGTTTCAGTAGTAGTCCAAAACAAAACACCAGATGGCTTTCCAGGAGAAGAAAAGGCATTGGAACTACCTGATAGGAAATTCAAATTTCTTATATTCAGAGTTATCCAAGAGTTGAAGCAAAAAGCAGACAAAAATGAGGAAAAAATAGACAAATTCGTGGAAAAGGCAGACAAATTGATGGAAAATACAGACAAAAAAATGGAATAATTCAGGAAAATAATACAGGAACAAAATGCCAAAAGAAACTCACAACTAGAAACCGTATAAAAACAACAATTAGAAACCCAAAAGATAAACAAGATTTCAGAATTGGACAGTGTCATAGAAGGGCTGAGGAGCAGGTTTGAAACAATGGAAGACAGGATCAGCAAAATTGAAAACAAACACTTAGATACAACTTCGTTTGAGGAAAAAGCAGAAAAAAGAATGAAGAAAAATGAAGAAACCCTCAGAATAACGTGGGATACAATCAAAAGCAAAAATTTATGAGTGATCGGAATTCCAAAACGGGGAGAAAATGGAAAATAAGATGGGATCACTGAAGAATTACTGACAGAAAGCTTTCCTGATACAAAGAAAGATGAAAAGCTGACCATCCAAGAAGCTCAATGAACCCCATATAGGCTAGACTCCAAAAGAAAATCACCAAAGAACTCCAAAAGAAAATCACCAAGACATATCATAATTGCACCTGCTAAAATAAAAAACAAAGAAAGAATCCTGAGAAGAGCTCAAGAAAAACAAAAAGTCACATACAGAAGGGAAACAATAAGACTAAACTCTGATTATTTGGCAGAAACCATGCAGGCAAAAAGGCAATGAGATGACAAATATAAAACCTTGAAAGAAAAAAAATTGGCAACCAAGAATAATATATCTTGCAAAACGCTTGTTCAAATATGACAGCGGAATTAGGGCTTTTCCAGATAAACCAAAATTAAGGGAGCATGTAAAAACCAAACCAAACTTCCAAGAATTATTAAAGGGAGTCCTTTGGTTTGAGAACAAACATCAGACCACAGCCTGAGTCTAGGACACAAGATTGTACCAGCCAGATACCAACGTAGGAAATGAACTCTCAAGGACTATCCAAAACCCAAAGAATTACAAGAGGAAACCAGAGACGTTAATGTGTAAATGAGAACAACGTCAGAACAATAAAAGAGGAAATAAATGGTGTAGGTATAGAACTCTCTAATGGAGAGTAAGGCAAGGTGATACCAAGTAATAATAGACTGATTCAAACCTAGGAAGATAAGGGTAAATTTCAAGGTTAGCACAAAGAAAGTCAGCAAGCCTACTCATCAAAATAAAGAAGAAAAAATAAAGTCTCAATAAAAACAAAAGAAATGAAAAGGAAATCCACAAACAAAAGGAACTCAGCACAGGACAGTAAGAGGAACAAAGAAAATGTTAGCACGACAAAAAAAAGCACTACAAAACAACAGCAATAAACTCACATCTATCAATAATTACACTGAATGTAAATGGCTTAAATGCACCAATAAACAGACGCAGAGTGACAGAATGGATTAAAAAAAAAAAGATCCATCAATATGCTGTCTACAAGAGACACATCTTAGAAACAAAGACGTAAGTTAATTAAAAATCAAAGGATGGAAAAAAATGTATCAAGCAAATAACTACCAAAAAAGAGGAGGAGTGGCAATACTAATCTCAGATAAGATAGACTTTAAAACAAAATCCACCATAAAAGACAAAGAAGGGCACTATGTAATGATTAAAGGGACAATACACCGTGAAGATAACCATAACAAACATCTACACACCCAATGAAAAGGCTCCAAAACACACGAAACAAACTTTAACAGCAATGAAAAGAGAAATGGATAGTTCCACAATAATAGTAGGAGACTTCTACACACTACTCTCTGTAAAGGACAGAGCATCTAGAACGAAACTAAACAAAACTCCAGAAGATCTAAAGGCCCCAATCAGCCAACTTGACCTAATAGGCATATATAGAACACTTCACTGAACAGCTGCAAATTACACATTCTTTTCCAATGCACATAGAACATTCTCCAGAATAGACCACATTTTAGGCAACAGAGCAACCCTCAACAAAATCCAAAACATTGAGATAATTCAAAGTATCTTGTCTGACCACAAGGCCATCAAAGTAGAAACCAACAACAGGAAAAGCAGAGGAAAAAAATCAGTTACATGGAAACTGAATAACACCCTGCTTAAAAACCACTGGGTAATAGAAGAAATCAGAGATGGAATTAAAAAATTCTTAGAATCAAATGAGAATGAAAAAACATCATACCAAAACCTTTGGGACACAGCAAAGGCAGTCCTCAGAGGTGAATTTATAGCAATAGACGTACACATCAAAAAAGAAGAAAA
Organism: Elephas maximus indicus; assembly: GCF_024166365.1. Lineage (NCBI taxonomy): Eukaryota > Metazoa > Chordata > Mammalia > Proboscidea > Elephantidae > Elephas > Elephas maximus. Next base: position 26,908,499 of record NC_064844.1, on the reverse strand, counting down.
GGACAAAAGCAAAACATTAGCTACAGAACTTGAACAAAGAGAAAGAGAACAGTAAAAGAAGCCCACAGCCACCAGAAGAAAGGAAATAATAAAGATCAGAGCAGAAATAAATGAACTAGAGAATAGAAAAATGATAAAATCAAAAGTCAGGTCTTTGAAAGGATCAACAAAATTGACAAACTGCTGGCCAAACTGACAAAAGGAAAAACACAAGAGAATGCAAATAACCAAATAAGAAATGAAATGGGGGGCATTACAACAGACCCAACAGAAAAAAAAAAGGATCATAACAGTATAATGAAAAATTATATTCCAAAAAATCTGAAAACCTAGAGGAAATGGACAAATTTCTAGAACCTCACTACTTACCCAAACTAACACAAAATGAAGTTGAAAATCTGAACAGACCCATGACAAAAGAAGAGTTTGAAAAGGTAAAAAAAAACTCCCAACAAAAAAAAGCCCTGGCCCAGATGGCTTCACTGAGCAGTTCTACCAAACATTCAGAGAATAGCTTACTCCAGTACTACCCAAACTATTTCAGAACATAGAAAAGGAGGTGATACTTCTGAATTTGTTCTATGAAGCCAGCATAACCCTGATGCCAAAACCAGGCAAAGACAACCCACAAAAAAGAAAATTACAGGCCGATATCTCTCATGAATATAAATGCAAAAATTCTCAACAAAATTCTAGCCAAGAGAATTCAGCATTATATCAAAAAAATAATACATCTTGACCAAGTAGGATTCATACCAGGTATGTAAGGATGGTTCAACATTAGGAAATAAATCAATGTTGTCCACCACATAAATAAAAGGAAAGAAGAGAATCTCACGATCATCTCAGTCAATGCAAAAAAGGCATTTGACAAAGTCCAACACCAATGCCTGATAAAACCTTTCCATAAAATAGGTATAGAACAGAAACTTCTCAACATAATAAAGGGAATCTACGCAAAACCAACAGCCAACATCATTCTTAATGGAGAGAGGCTGAAATCATTCCCACTGAGAACAGGAACAAGGATGCCCTTTATCACCACTACTATTTAACATTGTGCTGGAAGTCCTGGCTAGGGCAGTAGGCAAGAAAAAGAAATAAAGGGCATCCAAACTGGTAATGAAGAAGTTAAACTGTCACTATTTGTGGATACTATACATAGAAAACCCAAAGACTCTAGGAGAAAACTACTGGAACTAATAGAAACATTCAGCAGAGAAGCAGAATACAAGATAAAATACAAAAATCAGTTGGATTCCTGTATGCCAATAAGGAGAACAATGAAAAGGAAATCACAAAAACAATACCATTTATAATAAATAGCCCCTAAAAAAATAAAATACTTAAGAATAAATCTAACCAGGATGTAAAAGGCCTATGCAAAGAAAACTACCAAACACTACTGCAAGAAACGAAAAGAGAGCTACATAAATGGAAAAACATATGCTCATGGATAGGTAGACTCAACATTGTGAAAATGACAATTCTACCCAAAGGGATTTACAAACACAATGCAATCCCGATCCAAATACCAACAATATCCTTTAAAGAAAAGGAAAAACTTATTAACTTTATATGGAAAGGGAAGAGGCCCTGGATAAATAAAGCACTACTGAAGAAGAAGAATAGAGTGGGAAGACTCGCATTACATGACCTCAGAACCTACTATAAAAAGCTATGCTATTCAAAACAGCCTGGTACTGGTACAATGACAGATACGTTGGCCAATGGAATAGAACTGAGAATCCAGACGCCAATCCATCCACCTATGGTCACCTGATCTTTGACAAGTGCCCAAAGTCCATCAAATGAGGAAAAGGCAGTCTTTTTAACAAATGGTGCTGGCAAAACTGGATGTCCATCTGCAAAAAAAATGAAACTGGACCCATACCTCACACCATATACAAAAACTAATTCAAAATGGATCAAAGACTTAAATATAAAGCCAAAACTATGGAGTTCGTGGAAGAAAAAAATAGGATCAGTGCTAGAGGTCCTAATACATGGCATTAATAGGATACAAACCACAGCCAACAACACACAAACTCCAGTAGATAAGCTAGATAACTGGGAGCTTCTAAAAATTAAATACTTATGCTCATTAAAGGACTTCACCAAAAGAGTAAAAAGAACCTACAGACCAGGAAAAAAATTTCGGCTATTACAAATCAGACAGAGGTCTAATCTCTAAAATCTACAAGAAAATCCAACACCTCTACAACAAAAAAATAAATAATCCAATTAAAAAATGGGCAAAGAAAATGAACAGACCCTTCACCAAAGAGGACATTCAAGCAGCCAATAGACACATGAGGAAATGCTTGAGACCACTAATCATTACCAAAAACCAAACCAAACCCACAGCCGTTGAGTCGATTCTGACTCATAGCAACCCTATAGAACAGAGTAGAACTGCCCCGTAGAGTTTCCAAGGAGCACCTGGTGGACTCGAACTGTTGACCTCTCGGTTAACAGCCGTAGCACTTAACCACTACGCCACTACACCAGGGTTTCCCACTCATCATTAGAAAAATGCAAATCAAAACCACAATGAGATATCACGTCACTCCGGCATTGCTGGCACGAATCAAAAAAAAAAGGAAATAACAAATGTTGGCGAGGCTGCAGGGAGATGGGAACTCTTATGCACTGCTGGTGGGAATGCAAAATGATACAACCATTTTGGAAAATGATATGTTGCTTCCTTAAAAAGCTAGAAATAGACCATATGATCCAGCAATCCCATTCCTAGGAATGTATCCTAGAGAAATAAGAGTCATCACACAAATAGACATATGCACAACCATGTTCATTACAGTATTGTTCACAATAGCAAAAAGATGGAAATAGCCTAGATGCCCATCAACAGATGAATAGATAAACAAACTGTGGAACATACCACAATGGAGTATTATGCAGTGATAAAGAACAATAGCGGATCTGTGAAGCAGCTCATAACAGGGATGAATCTGGAGGGCATTATGCTGAGTGAAATAAGTCAATCACAAAAGGACAAATATTTTATGAGACCACTACTGTAAAAATTCATGAAAAGGTTTACACACAAAAAGAAACAATCTTTGATGGTTACAAGGGAAGGGAGGGGTGGGGAGGGGAAAACACTAAATAGATAATATATATATATATTTTTTAAGTGGTAACTTTGGTGAAGGGTAAGACAGTACACAATACTGGTGAAGCCAGGCCAGCTTGTACAAGGCAAGGTCATGGAAACTCCACAGACACATCCAAAGTCCTTGAGGGACTGAACTGCTGGCCTGAGGGCTGTGGGGACCACGGTTTTGGGAACATCGGCATAACATAGTTTATAAAGAAAATGTTCTACATCCGACTTTGGTGAGTAGCATCTGGCATCTTAAAAGCCTGTGAGCAGCCATCTGGGTTACTCCACTGGTCTCACTCCTTCAGGAGCAAGGAAGAATGAAGAAAACTAAAGATACAAGAGAGAGATTAGTCCAAAGGACTAAGGGACCACATCTACCATTGCCCCCGCCAGACCGAGTGCAGTACAAGTAGATGGTGCCTGGCTACCACCACTGACTGCTCTGACAGGGATCACAACAGAGGGGCCCAGAGAGAGCTGGAGAAAAATGTAGAACAAAAGTCTAACTCAAAAAGAAAGAGCAGACTTGCCGGCCTGAAGACTGGAGAAACCCTGCGAGTATGGCCCCCAGACACCCTTTCAGCTCAGTAATGAAGTCACTCCTGAGGTTCACCCTTCAGCCAAAGAATAGACAGGCCCATAAAACAAAACGAGACTAAAGGGGCACACCAGCCCAGGGGTAAGGACAAAAAAGCAGGAGGGGACAGGAAAGCTGGTAATAGGGAATCCAAGGTTGAGAACAGAGATTGTTGGACATGCTGTGGGGTTGTTAACCAATGTCACAGAACAATATGTGTAGTGTTTAATGAGAAGCTAGTTTTCTATAAACCTTCATTTAGAGTACAATAAAAAAAAAAAACAACTGATTTGACCTTGTGGATATTCAGAACAATCTTGGGGATCCCCAGGGCTCCATGGACCACACTTTGAGAATTGCTGTTTTAACAGAACCTTCTGGTTATCTGCTGCATTAGTACAATTGTGTCATTTTAAAGGCAACACTGGATGCAAGAAAATCCTGCTGTGGCAGCTTGGTAGGGAAGATTCTTTTTGGCAATTAAAATCTACAATATAGATGAACATGGTAACCACTTCACTTGTGAGCAAAGCGTTATTACTACTCATACAGCTCATTTTTTTTTCATGATTTAAAAGAGGAATTGGACTGTTTAATTAAAACAAGTAAGTCACTGGCTGTCTTCTGTAGAAAGAATTTGAAGAAAGTAAAAGTGCGGTTAGGAGAAAAATTGCAGATTTAAGGAATTTCTGAATGTTTCCAGAGTGAAGAACCGGAGGAAAGAAGAAATGAGAGAAAGAAATGGGAAGAAGGATGTTTAGCACAGGAGGCACTAGAAAAGGTGTGAAGAAAGAAGTTGTTGTTAGTTGCCATGAGTTGGCTCTGACTCATGGCAATTTTGTGTATAACAGAATAAAATATTGTCTGGTCCTAAGTCATTTTCAAAGTACAGTCGATCTTAATGACGTGGATGGAGTCAAGCTTTTGGGACCTTCATTTGCTGATGTGGCACGACTCAAAGTGAGAAGAAACAGCAGCAAACATCCATTAACAATTGGAACGTGGAATGCATGAAGGAAATCTAGGAAAATTGGAAATTGTCAAAATGAAATGGAACATATAAAGATCAATGTCCTAGGCATTAGAGAGCTGAAATGGACTGGTATAGGCTATTTTGAATCAGACAGTCATATGGGGTACTATGCTGGCAATGACAACTTGAAGAGGAATGGCATTGCATTCATTGTTGAAAAGAACATTTCAAGATCTATCCTGAAGTAGAGCACTGTCAGTAATAGGATGATATCCATATACCAGTGTCTTAGTCATCTAGTGCTGCTATAACAGAAACATCACAAGTGGATGGCTTCAACAAAGAGAAGTTCATTCTCTCTTAGTGGAAGCAGAAGTTGAAGAGCCAAGGCACACAAGAAGCCGAGCTTCCTCAGTTTCAAAAGGTATGGCCATGACCTCTGCGGCTTCAAAGAGTGGAGCTGCAGCCTCTGGTGTCTCTAAGAGTGGAGTTGCCACTCAGATGGACTAGGAGAATGGTGCGCCGAAAGGCAGGGAGCAGAATTGCCGTCCCAGTGGGCCTGGAAGGCACAGATGAAGCCCAGAGCCAAGGGGCCTCCACTCAGGATCCGGAAAGTGTGGTTAATACCTACAGTCTGGAGGGCAGGGTTATTGTGTAAATTGTCTCAGAGAATAGGGATTATTTTCAAGCCTTGAGGGCTAATGTAATGTGTTCTGCTAACTAGGTGCCTATTATGCCTTCTTTCTCTCCAATTTCTTCCATTTGCCGTGGAAATATCTAACTTGTGCTTGTTCTGCCATTGTACTTTGGAAGCAGATAACTTGTATTCTGGATTTCACAGATGAAGAGGAATTTTTGGATTTTAGACTTGGACTTGATTTAAGACTTTTGTTGTGATATAATGGGTTGAATGTGTTTCACATGTGGCAAGGGCATGAATTTTGGGGGGCGAAAGGGTGGAATGTCATGGATTGAATTGTGTCTCCGAAAATATCTGTCAACTTGGCCAGGTCATGATTCCCTTGTATGATTGTCTACCATTTTATCTTCCGATGGGATTTCCCTATGTGTTGTAAATCCTATCACTATGATGTAATAAGACGGATTAGTGGCTGTTATACTGATGAGGTGTACAAGATTGGGTAGTATCTTAAGTCAATCTTTTTTGAGATATAAAAGAGAGAAGCAAGCAGAGACATGGGAGCCTCATACTATCAAGAAAGCAGTGCTGGAAGCAGAGCACATCCTTCGGACCTGAGGATCCTGTGCTGAGATGCTCCCAGACCAAGGGAAGACTGATGACAAGGACCTTACTCTAGAGCCGACAGGGAGAGAAAACCTTCCCTTGGTGCTGGTGCCTGAATTCAGACTTCTAGCCTACTGGACTGTGAGAGAGTAAACTTCTCTTTGTTAGAGCCATCCACTTGTGGTGTTTCTGTTACAGCAGCACCAGATGACTAAAACAACCAAAACGAAGACTAGTTAATATGACTGTTATTCAAATTCACATACCAACCACTAAGGCCAGAGATGAAGAAATTGAAGATTTTTTTTTTTTAAACCAACTTCTGCAGTCTGAAATGGATCAAACGTGAAATCAGGATGCGCTGATAATTACTAGCGATTGGAATTTGAAATTTGGAAAGAAAGAAGGATTGGTAGTTGGAAAATATGGCCTTGGTGATAGAAATGATGCTGGAGATCCCATGATAGAATTTTGCAAGACCAATGACTTCTTCATTACAAATACCTTTTTTCAACAACATAAACAGTAACAATACATGTGGACTTCGACAGATGGAATACACAGGAATCAAATCAACTACATCTGTGGAAAGAGTCAGAACAGGCCAGGGGCTGGCTGTGGAACAGATCTTCAATTGTTCATATGCAAGTTCAAGCTGTTAGAAAATTAGAACAAGTCCATGATAGCCAAAGTACGAGCTTGAGTATATTCCACCTGAATTTAGAGACCATCTGAAGAACAGATTTGACACATTGAACACTAGTGACCAAAGGCCAGATGAGCTGTGGAATGACATCAAGGACATCATACATGAAGAAAGCAAGAGGTCATTAAAAAGACAGAAAAGAAAGAAAAGACCAAAATGGATGTCAGAAGAGACTCTGAAACTTGCCCTTGAACGTCAAGTACCTAAAGCAAACGGAAGAAATGATGAAGTAAAAGAGCTGAACGGAAAATTAGAAAAGGTGGCTCAAGAAGACAAAGTATTACAGTGACATGCACAAAGACTTGGAGTTAGGAAACCAAAAGAGAAGAACACGCTCTGCATTTCTCAAGCTGAAAGAAATGAAGAAAATATTCAAGCCTCAAGTTGCAATATTGAAGGATTCTATGGGGAAAATATTAAATGATGCAGGAAACATCAAAAGAATATGGAAGGAATACACAGAGCCACTATGCCAAAAAGAATTGGCCTATGTTCAACCATTTCAGGAGGTAGCATATGATCGGGAACCGATGGCACTGAATGAAGGAAGAGGTCCAAGCTGCACTGAAGACACTGGCGAAAAACAAGCCTCCAGGAATAGACAGAGTACCAACTGAGATGTTTTGACAAACAGACACCGTGCTGGAAGGGCTTACTTGTCTATGCCAAGAGATTTGGAAGACAGGTACCTGGCCAACTGGAAGAGATCCATATAATGTCTATTCCGAAGAAAGTAATTGAACTGGATGTGGAAATTATCCAACTGTATCATTAACACCAAACGCAAGTAAAATTTTGCTGAAGATCATTCAAAAGTGGTTGCAGCAGTACCTTGACAGGCAACTGACAGAAATTCAAGCTAGATTCAGAAGAGGACGTGGGCCAGGGATATCATTGCTGATGTCAGATGGATCTTGGCTGAAAGCAGAGGACACCAGAAAGGTGTTTGTCTGTGTTTTATTGACTATGCAAAGGCATTTGACTGTGTGCATCATAACAAATTATGGATAGCATTGCAAAGAATGGGAATTCCAGAATGCTTAATTGTGCTCATGAGGAACCTGTACGTAGATCAAGAGGCAGTTGTTTGGACAGAACAATGGGATAATGTGTGGTTTCAAGTCAGGAAAGGTGTGTTTCAGGGTGGTATCCTTTCACCATACTTATTCAATCTGTATGCTGAGCAAATAATCCAAGAAGCTGGACTGTATGAAGAACAGGGCATCAGGATTGGAGGAAGACTCATTAACAACCTGTGCTATGCAGATGACACAATCTTGCTTGCTGAAAGTGAAGAGGGCTTGTAGCAGTTACTGATGAAGATCAAAGACTACAGCCTTCAGTATGGATTACACCTCAACATAAACAAAACAACAATCCTCACAACTGAACCAATAAGCAACATCATAATAAACAGAGAAAAGATCCAAGTCATCAATGATTTCTTTTTACTTGGATCCACAATCAACTCCCATGGAAGCAGCAGTCAAGAAATCAAATGACTTGAGCAAATAGACTGCAAAAGACCTCTTTAAATTATTAAGAAGCAAAGATGTCACTTCGAGGACTAAGGTGCCCCTGACCCAAGCCATGGTATTTTGAATTGCCTCATATGTATTTGAAAGCTGGACAATGAATTAGGAAGACCGAAGAAGAATTGATGCCTTTGAATTACGGTGTTGGGGAAGAAGATTGAATATATCATGGACTGCCAAAAGAATGAACAAACTTGTCTTGGAAGAAGTATAGCCAGGACACTCCTTAGAAGCAAGGATGGTGAGATTTTGTCACACATACTTTGGACATGTTATCAGGAGGGACCAGTCCCTAGAGAAGGACATCATGGTTGATAAAGTAGAGGGTCAGCGAAAAAGAGGAAGATCCTCAACGAGATGGACTGACACAGTGGCTGCAGCAATGGGCTCAAGCGTAGCAATAATTGTGAGGATGGCACAGGACCAGGCAGTGTTTCGTTCTGTTTACACAGGGTGGCTACTAGTGGGAACTGACTGTATGGCACCTAACAACACCAACATCATGTTCACAATTGTTGGTATATTTGAGCCCATTTTTGCAGTTACTGAGTTATCCATCTCATGGAGGGTTTCCCTTGTTTTCTCTGACCCTCTGCTTTACCAAACATGATGTCCCTTTCTAGGGACTGGTCCTTCCTGATGATGTGTCTAAAGTAAGGAGGATGACGCATCGTCGTCTTTGCTTCTAAGGAACAGTTTGGTTTACTTCCTAGAGAACTGATTTGTTTGTTCTTCCGGCAGTCCACCGTATCATCAATATTCTTTGCCAATGACATAATTCAACTCAATTCTTCTTTCATCTTCCTTTTTCATTGTCCAGCTTTCACATGAGTAAGAGGTGATTTAAAAGACCATGGCTTGGGTCAGGTGCATCTTAGTTGTCAAAGTGACATCTTTGCTTTTGAACACTTTAAAGAGGTCTTTTGCAGGTAAGGTAAGGATACCTAACAGAGAGTTGTATTAGATTTGTTGGGTTAAGCATGTGTAAAAAAAAATTATTAAAATCTGCCTTACTTCCTATGTAAAATGTTGTATATTTGTATGAGGTATACCATAAGATGCATTTGTCTTGGGTACAGAGATGCACTGCTCAGGGAAGGACTGCTTTAGCTGTCTCAGTGCTGTTTGCTGACAACCTCTAGCTGTTTGCTCCTTTACCTGCTGAGTCACTTACCCCAAGCAACCCTGTCAAGGTGAAGGACATGAAGCCTCATTTTGGCCCACCAACAGGGCAGCTCTGACAGGTTCTTTCAGCTCCAGGGCTCCCCATGGGGCTGGGTGCGTCTGTCTGGTCCCATGCTGCTCACCTTCTCCTTCTGCCCAGTTCTGTTCTGCCCTCTCCCTCCCACAGGTATTGATTCCAAGGGCATGCCCGGATAAACTTCCTGCGTGTTAACTCTGTCTCAGTCAGCTTCCTGAAGACCCCAAACTCAACAGCATCTTATTCACTTAAATATAACCAAAAACTGGAAAACCATAAAAAAAAAGTGTAAAAAATCAGCAAGTTAGGTGTTAACATTTTAACTCCAGCATTTCCTTACTTCTTGTTTTGAATTGCTTGTATGCAGTGTGATATTAATGCTATCTTTCACGTTTGGTTTTATATGGGTTTGCTATTTTTGTCTCCCATTTGTTATAGGGTTCACACTGTGGAAAGATACAAAGGTAACAGGGTAAGAAAAATAACTAAACTGTTTATTACCCAGACACTCAGGGAACCCCCTGTTTCAAAGTTGGCCCCAGCAACAAGAGAAGAGCTGTATCGGGAGATGTGTAGTGGTTTTGTGCTGAATATTATACAATTGGAGCCCTGGTGGCTCAGTGGTTGAGAGCTGGGCTGCTAACTAAAAGGTGGGCAGTTCGAATCCACCAGCCACACCTTGGAAACCCTATGGGGCAGTTCTACTCTGTCCAACAGGGTAGTTATGAGTTGGAATCGACTGGATGGCCATGGATTTGGTTTGGGTTATTATACAAATAGAAAGTTCTGAAGTTGTTCAATTATCAGAAGAACTGTCCACGAATGTTACAAAGAAGTTACTTTCGTTCAAGCCAAATTATCTCTCAAAACCTTCAGACATGAATAGACTTAGCAATTTTGAACATCAAGAAAGGAGACACTTCCATCCTGTTTTCTCTTGTAGCTCCAGAGGAGGGCAGAACAGTGTATTCCCAGGAGAGCTCTCTCTCTTTTAAAATACTCACACTTAAAGCTGAGTCTAGGAAGACAGAGTGGGCCTTCTGGCAGGCTCCATTGCTTTCAAACTTTTGCTCTCTGGCAAGTAGCTCTATTTCTGCATTCTTGTTGTGGTTGTTCCGGGAACTATATGTTGCTAACCAGATGACTCAAGGCAGGCCACTCCCTGATTCTCACTGTGGAATAAAAAGAGGATGATGAAGTAATTGTTGTGACAAGTTAGGCTAGAAATCTTCAGGCGAAATTAAGATGTTATTTTATTTTTGCTAGGATTGTCTGGATACAAGTGATCTTTTGAAGTTACAAAGTAAATAAAATCGTTTGGATCTTTTCCTTTCCGGGGGATGTGTTGCAGAAGATGACTTCCTAGAGAGCCACTGTGAATATTTTTAATTTCAGATAAGGAATTCAACCACACCTTTCAATTTGGGAGTCTGTTGGTCTGTACCCTAAAAGGTAACTATTGGTGAGGAAAAAAGGTGAAAGAGAAAAGGTAAAGATTCACTTGTCTTGGAAACAGCTTCCCATAGAGGAAATAGTTATCCTCGAGTGTTCCAGTTCAGGTTGTCTATACTGCGTCTCAGTTTTTTTATCTGTAAAATGGCATTAATACCTACTTCACGTGCTTGTGAAGATTAAATAAGGGAGCACGGGAAAAACACCTAGCACAGTGCCTGGCACTTAATATTCGGTGAATGCTGATTACCTACCCATCCCTGTGGAAAAACACTTCATAACCCCTTAGGGTCTGATGAACCGTCACTCCCCTTTCTATTCCCTGTTACAGCATTGGAATCATTAAAGGCTCTTCCATGTCTCATCTCTCCTTCCTTCCTGTCCCAGATAAGGAAAGTGGCTGTGTTTGCTTCACGGGATTCAGCAGCTGGTACCTCGCGGGAAGCCCAGCCCGGGCTTGCGAAGGTCTAGGGGAGGAGGGTTTCGGCCTGCGCCACGCAGCAGGAGGCGACCGGGATGCGATGGGGAGGCGGGCACTGTCGACTCAAGGGTGGAGAAGGGGGACGGCGAAGGACGCGCGTTCCCGGCTCGTGACCGCGGGCGGCCCCGGGAACCGGCGCCCAGGCAGCCCCGGAGAGATGGCAGGCGGCGGGGACCGAAGCGTTATGGATACCCTCCACCTGCTGCTGCTAGTGGCCGCCCTGCCTCTGGCGCCTGGGGGGGCCGCTCGGAGCGCCACGGCCTGGACGGAGGAAAAGGTGAGGGGCTGCTTCTGCGAGGTCGTAGCTGAGAGGCTCTTGCTGGGCGCGGAGACCGCGGGCCTGGCCGGGCGACCCCTCCCGGGCAGGGCGGGACCCCAGGCTCCCGCGCCCCATCCCACCCGGGGGAGTGGGGCTCTGCGCCCTCGCCGGGGTGCCTCGGTTTGCCTCGGGACTTCTTCGAGGACTCCAGGGGGGCTGGCTGATGTCACCGGCCTCCCCAGGGCTGCGGTCTGATGGAGGTACTGATCCGCCCAGTGCGGAGGTGAGGGCGCACCGCGCGCCGCCGCCCACCCGGGACCGGCGATGACAGCGGTCGCCGCCCTGGGGGTCGGCCTGTGCCACATCCAGGGATATCCTTGGGACGTTGACGTTTCCATGCTGTCCAGGACAGGCGTGGGTTATTGATTTAGGTTTTTTACTCGGAGCGAAGGACCTTAACTGGCGACCTGCTTTTCTTTAACACCAGTTTGAGAGAGAGAGGGAGAAAGAGATAGGAGAACGGAAAGAGAGAAGGGAGGGAGAGAGGGAGAGGAGAGAAATTCAATTTTCAAAGAAATATACCTAGCTTAAATGTTCATATAAGAAATTTAGGATGAAAGTGATTTGTAAGTTCCCTCTGTGTGAAGAAAACAGGTTCACAATTCTTTTCTTGTGTAACAGTTTTGAAATCGTGAAATTGCTAGAAGCCCATGTACGTGTTAAAGATACTGTAGTGAAATGGCAAGCTTTTAAAGAAACTAAGAAAAGCAGGAAAGTAAGGGATGTTAACGTCGATGGTGTTATCCAACAGATCTTTTAAGTGCTTACATTGTGCGGGTTGGTGTTTATTCAGACTTTTGGAATACACCTATGAACGCAAAGCCCCTTCACTCACACCTCTCCACCCAGCCCCTTGCATATGTATATGAATAGCTGCTTCAGTTCTGTGTCTTGTTTAATTAGTGTCACCATTCAGGGGCCACAACATGCCTTCCGCGCTTTTACACATGCAAGCCACTGGCCAGAGGGAACCTGGTGAGTGTGTGGGAAGGAAATTAACTCAAGGATAACTTCATTATAAGAAAAACAATTTCCTTTGGGGTTTCAGTAGGAGTAATACCCATGAAGAGGAGCGTAGAGTTACACACAGGTCCTCTCCTTCAGTTCGAAACTGAGATCAGTCTGAAACTGAGACGAAAACAAAACCCATTGCAGTTGAGTGGATTCCGACTCATGGTGACCCATGTGTTACAGGATAGAACTGCTCCATAGGGTTTTCTTGGCAGTGTTCTTTACTGAAGCAGATTGTCAGGCCTTTCTTCCGTGATACCCCTGTGTAGGTTCCAACAGTCAACCATTTTTTTTAGGTTGGTAGACGGGTTGCCCAATGGTTACACACTCGATGCTAACTGTAAGTTTGGTGATTTGAACTCACCTAGTGGCTTCACGAGAGAAAGACCTGGTGATCTGCTTCCATAAAGATTACTGCCAAGAAAACCCTATGGGACAGTTCTACTCTTTCACACGGAGCTCCTATGAGTCAGAATCGACTTGACAGCCCTCGACAACATCATGAGTTGGGGGCCAACTCGATGGCCAAAAACAACAATCAAGTGCAAACTGTGTCACCCAGGGACCTTTATCAGAATGTGGATTCACACCAGGTGTGTCTTTATGATACATATAAATGGATGGGAATGAATGAGATGGAAACTGAACGGTCTGCCCTAAAGTGATCATTTATAGGCAGTCGTGCGCAAGGTGATTTTACGAGTGGGAAGGGGTGCTGTGATTCTTACAGTATTTTAAACTAATCAGTTTAACTTTTTAGAAATGCCTTTTAAACCCTGAATTCTTTTTATATTTATTTTAAGAAGCTTTTAATCGCTGTGCTATTATCCTGAATGCTTCCGAGTAGTACGAGTAAGTGAAGCTAATGGCAGATTCAGCCATGACAACATTTCCGGTTTTCTAGCCCTCTCCCCTCTTATTCTGTAGGCTTTTATAAAGTCTTCCAGGCAGCCAGCTGTGGCTTGTGGTCTGGGAGATGAATCAGTCCACAGTAAAATACATGCCTTGCCTGCTCTATATGGCATTTGACTATTTTAATCATATGAGGTGTGTCTTTGGTACACTAGTCTGACCACTTAAAAAGTAAGGTGGTGAGGAAAGCATCGATTTTGAAATTTTGCTTCCTTTGTTTTGAAATAAAAGTATGTCTCTTTCAGTGGTATCTAATATATAAAAACAGGTCAACCCTAGTTTATAGTTGTGTTCTAAAGACTGACTTGGTTATTTATTTATTTTTTATACCCAAATAAAGTTTTAATTTATATTTATTCAGGGACTACAGGATCCTTCCACAATTTTTTTTTTATTTTATTGTGTTTTACTTGGAAGCTTTCAGTGCAAATTAGTTTCTCATTCAAAAATTTTTACACAAATTGTTTTGTGACATTGGTTGCAATCCCCTCAACGTGTCTGCACTCTCCCCTTTTCCATTTCTACCCTGGGTTCTCCGTCTCCATTCATTCAGTTTTCCAGTCCCTTCTTGTCTTCTCGTCTTGCTTTTGGTCTCGTACATTTCGTTGATCTAAGAAGTGTGCTCCTCATGTGTGTTATTGTTTATTTTATAGGCCTGTCTAATCTTTGACTGAAAGGTGGACTTCGGGAGTGGCTTCAGTTCTGAGTTAGTAGGGTGTGTGGGGCCCATCGTCTTGGGGGTTCCTCCAGTCTCTGTCAGGTCAGTGTCTGGCCTTTTTTTTTCCTTTTTCTTCTGCAAAAGACCTTTTTATTTTATTTTTTATTGTGCTTTAGGTGAAGGTTTACAGAGCAGATTAGTTTCTCATTAAACAATTAATACATATTATTTTGTAACATTGGTCGCCAACCCCACAACGTTTCAACACTCTCTCCCTCTCGAACTTGGGTTCACTGTTTTCATTTGTCCAGGTTTCCTGTCCCCTCCTGCCTTCTCATTCTTGCCCCTGGGCTGGCGTGCCCATTTCTTCTTGTGTACATGGCTGAGCTATTTGTATTATTGTTCATTTTCTAATCTTTGGCTGAAGGGTGAACCTCAAGAATGACTTCAGTACTGAATTAAAAGGGTGTCTGGGGGCCATACTCTAGGGTTTTCTCCAGCCTCTGCGAGACCAGCAAGTCTGGTCTTTTTTGTGAGTTTGAATTTTTTCTCCACATTTTTCTCCAGCTTTGCCTGGGACCCTCTGTTGTGATCCCTGTCAGAGCAGTCAGTGGTGGTAGTAGCCAGGCACTATCTAGTTGTGCTGGACTCAGTCTGGTGGAAGCTGTGGTAGTTGTCGTGCATTAGTCCTTTGGGCTAATCTTTCCCTTATGTCTTTGGTTTTCTTCATTCTCCCATGCTCCAGAGGAGGTGGGACTGGTAGACATATCTTAGATAGCCACTTGCAAGCTTTTAAGACCCCAGATGCTACTCACCAAAGTAGGATGTAGAACATTTTCCTTATAAACTATGTTGTGCCAATTGAGCTAGATGTCCCCTGAGACCATGGTCCCCAGCCCTCAGCCTGGTAACTTGGTCCCTAAGGGAGTTTGGATGTGTCTATGAAGCTTCTATGACTTTGCTTGATCAAGTTGTGCTGGCTTACCCAGTATTGTGTACTCTTACCCTTCATCAAATCACTGCTCATCTATTGTCTAGTTAGTGTTTCCCTCCACTCTTTCCCTCCCTTGTAACCGTCAAAGATTGTTTCTTTCTGTGTGTAAACCTTTTCATGACTTTTTATAATAGTGATGTCATACAGTATTTGTCCTTTTGTGATTGACCTATTTCAGTCAGCATAATGCCCTCCCAATTCATTCATGCTGTGACATGTTTTGAAGATTTGTCATTGTTCTTTATCATTGCATAATATTCCGTTGTGTGTATGTACCATAATTTGTTTATCAGTTTATCTGTTGATGGGCACTTAGGTTGTTTCCATCTTTTTGCTTATAGTGAATAATGCTGCAATAAGCATGGGTGTGCATATGTCTATTCGTGTGACAACTCTTATTTCTCTAGGATATATTCCTAGGAGTGGGATACCTGGATATGGTATTTCTATTTCTAGCTTTTTAGGAAGCACCATATCGTTTTCCAAAATGGTTGTACCATTTTGCATTCCCATCAGCAGCGCATAAGCGTTCCAAGCTCCCTCCAGCCCCTCCAACATTTGTTACATTCTGTTTTTTTGATTTGTGCCAGTAATACTGGGGTGAGATGGCATCTCATTGTAGTTTTGATTTACATTTTTGTAATGGCTAGTGATCGTGAGCATTTCCTCATGTGTCTGTTAGCTGCCTGAATGTCTTCTTTGGTGAAGTGTCTGTTCATATCATTTGCCCATTTTTTTTCTTTTTTTTAAATTGTACTTTAGATGAAGATTTACAGAACAAAATAGTTTCTCATTAAACAGTTAGTACACATATTGTTTTATGACATTGGTTAACAACCCCCATGTTGATACTCTCTCTTCTTGACCTTGAGTTCTCTGTTACCAGCTTTCCCATCCCCTCCTGCCTTCTAGTCCTTCCTCCTGGGCTGGTGTGCCCCTTTAGTCTCATTCTGTTTTATGGGCCTGTCTAATCTTTGGCTGAAGGGTGAACCTCAGGAGTGATTTCCTTACTGAGCTAAAAGAGTGTCTGGGAGCCATAATCTCGGGGTTTCTCCAGTCTCTGTCAGGCCAGTAAGTCTGGTCTTTCATTGTGAGTTAGAATTTTGTGCTACATTTTTCTCCAGCTCTTCCTGGGACCTTCTATTGTGATCCCTGTCAGGGCACTCAGTGGTGGTAGCCAAACACCATCTAGTTGTACTGGACTCAGTCTGGTGGAGGCTGTGGTAGTTGTGTTCCACTAGACCTTTGGACTAATCTTTCCCTTGTATCTTTGGTTTTCTTCATTCTCTCTTGCTCCCAAAGGGGTGAGACCAGTGGAGTATCTTAGGTGGCTGCTCACAGGCTTTTAAGACCCCAGATGTTACTCACCAAAGAAGAACATAGAACATTTTCTTCATAAACTATGTTATGCCAGTGAGCTGAATGTTCTGAGACCATGGTCCCCACAACCCTCAGCCCAGCAATTTGGTCCCTCAAAGAGTTTGGATGTGTCTATGGAGCATCCATGCCTTTGCCCATTTTTTAATTGGATTATTTGTTCTTTTGTTGTAGAGGTGTTGGATTTTCCTATAGATTTTAGAGATTAGAGCTTTGTCAGATTTGTCATAGCCAATTTTTTTTCCCCCGTTTGTAGGTTCACTTTTTACTCTTTTGGTGAAGTCTTTGATGAGCATAAGTGTTTAATTTTTGGAAGATCACAGTTATCTAGCTTATCTTCTGGCATTTGTATATTGGTAGTTACGGTTCGTATCATATTTATGCTGTATATTAGGGTGTCTAGTGGTGACCCTAGTTTTTCTTCCATGATCTTTATAGTTTTGGGTTTTATATTTAGGTCTTTGATCCATTTTGAATTAGAATTTATGTATGGTGTGAGATAGGGGTCCTGTTTCATTTTTTTACAGCTGGACATCCAGTTTTACTGGGGCCATTTGTTAAAAAAGACTGTGTTTCCTCATTTAAAGGACTTTGGGCCTTTGTCAAGGGCCAGGTGATCATAGGTGAATGGGTTTACATCTAGGTTCTCGATTCTGTTCCACTGGTCAATGTATCTGTCATTGTACCAGTATCAAGCTGTTTTGAATACTGTGGCTATATAGTAGGTTCTGAGGTCAGGTAGTGTGAGGCCTCCTACTATGTTCTTCTTCAATAATGCTTTACTTATCTGGGGCCTCTTTCCTTTCAGTATAAAGTTAGTTTTTCTGTCTCTTTAAATGCTGCTGGTGTTTGGATCACAGGATTCCATTATATTTGTAGATTGATTTGGGTAGAATTGACATTTTCACAATGTTGAATATACCTATCCATGAGCATGGTATGTTTTTCCATTTATGTAGGTCTTTTTTAGTTTCTTGCAGTAGTGTTTCGTAGTGTTCTTTTTATAGGTCTTCTATGTCTTTAGTTAGATTTATTCTTAAGTATTTTATTTTTTTAGGGGCTTTTGTAAATGGTATTGCTCTCCTTTTCATAATTCTTTTTATTGATGTTTAGGAATCTAACTCATTTTTGTGTGTTTATCTTGTACGCTGCTATTCTGCTGAATCTTTCTATTAGTTTCAGTAGTTTTCTTGTGGAGTCTTTTGAATTCTCTACGTACCTTTATTTCTTTTTCTTGCCTTGGCTGTTGGTTTTTTATAGATGCCCTTTATTGTGTTGAGGAATTATCCTTCCATACCTATGTTATTGAGAGTTTTTATCAGGAGTGGGTGTTGGACTTTACCGAATGCCTTTTCCTAGTCAATTGAGATGATTATGTGATTCTTTTATTTTGGTTTATTTATGTGGTAGATTACATTGATTGATTTTCTAATGTTGAACCATTCTTGCATGTTGTTGTTGTTGTTAGGTGCTGTTGAGTCGGTTCTGATTCATAACGAAACACACAACAGAACGAAACACTGCCCGGTCCTGCGCCATCCTTACAATCATTGTTATGCTTGAGCTCATTGTTGCAGCCACTGTGTCAATCCACCTCTTTGAGGGTCTTCCTCTTTTCCGCTGACTCTGTACTCTGCCAAGCATGATGTCCTTCTCCAGGGACTGATCCCTCCTAACAACATGTCCAAAGTGTGTAAGACGCAGTCTCACCATCCTTGCCTCTAAGGAGTATTCTGGCTGCACTTCTTCCAAGACAGATTTGTTCGTTCTTTTGGCATTCCACTGTATATTCAATATTCTTCACCAACACCACAATTCAAAGGCATCAACCCTTCTTCAGTCTTCCTTATTCATTGTCCAGCTTTCACATGCATATGATGTGATTGAAACTACCATGGCTTGGGTCAGGCACACTTTAGTCTTCAGGGTGACATCTTTGCTCTTCAACACTTTGAAGAGGTCCTTTGCAGCAGATTTGCCCAATGCAATGCGTCTTTTGATTTCTTGACTGCTACTTCCATGGCTGTTGATTGTGGATCCAAGTAAAATGAAATCCTTGACAACTTCAATCTTTTCTCCATTTATCATGATGTTGCTCATTGGTCCAGTTGTGAGGATTTTTGTTTTCTTTATGTTGAGGTGCAATCCATACTGAAGGCTGTGGTCTTTGATCTTCATTAGTAAGTGGTTCAAGCCTTCTTCACTTTCAGCAAGCAAGGTTGTGTCATCCACATAACGCAGGTTGTTAATGAATCTTCCTCTAATCCTGATGCCCTGTTCTTCTTCATATAGTCCAGCTTCTCGTATTATTTGTTCAGTATACAGATTAAATAGGTATGGTGAAAGGATACAACCCTGACGCACACCTTTCCTGACTTTAAACCAATCAGTATCCCCTTATTCTGTCTGAACAACTGCCTCTTGATCTGTGTAAAGGTTCCTCACGAGCACAATTAAGGGTTCTGGAATTCCCATTCTTCAGAGTGTTATCCATAGTTTGTTATGATCCACACTGTCGAATGCCTTTGCATAGTCAATAAAACACAGGTAAACATCCTTCTGGTATTCTCTGCTTTCAGCTAGGATCCATCTGACATCAGCAATGATATCCCTGGTTCCACGTCCTCTTCTGAAAACGGCCTGAATTTCTGGCAGTTCCCTGTCGATATACTGCTGTAGCCGTTTTTGAATGATCTTCAGCAAAATTTTGCTTATGTGTGATTTAATGATATTGTTCTATAATTTCCACATTCGGTTGGATCACCTTTGTTGGGAATAGGCATACATATGGATCTCTTCCAGTCAGTTGGCCAGGAAGCTGTCTTCCATATTTCTTGGCATAGATGAGTGAGCACCTCCAGCACTGCATCTGTTTGTCAAAGCATCTCAACTGATATTCCATCAATTCCTGGAGCCTTGTTTTTTGCCAATGCCTTCAGAGAAGCTTGGACTTCTTCCTTCAGTACCATAGGTTCCTGATCATATGCCACCTCTTGAAATGGTTGAATATCAGCTAATTCTTTTTGGTATGATGACTCTGTGTATTCCTTCCATCTTCTTTTGATGCTTCCTGCATCATTTAATTTTTCCTCCATAGAATCCTTCACTATTGCAACTCGAGGTTTGAATTTTTTCTTCAGTTCTTTCAGCTTGAGAAATGCCGAGCGTGTTCTTCCCTTTTGGTTTTCCATCTCCAGCTCTTTGCACATGTCATTATAATACTTTACTTTGTCTTCTTGAGCCGCCCTTTGAAATCTTCAGTTCAGTTCTTTTACTTCATCAATTCTTCCTTTTGCTTTAGCTACTCGACGCTCAAGAGCAAGTTTCAGAGTCTCCTCTGACATCCATCTTGGTCTTTTCTTTCTTTCCTGTCTTTTCAGTGACCTCTTGCTTTCTTCATGAATGATGTCCTTGATGTCATTCCACAACTCCTCTGGTCTTCGGTCACTAGTGTTCAATGCGTCAAATCTGTTCTTGAGGTGATCTCTAAATTTAGGTGGAATATACTCAAGGTCATATTTTGGCTGTCATGGACTTGCTCTGATTTTCTTCAGTTTCAGCTTGAACTTGCATATGAGCAATTGATGGTCTGTCCCACAGTCAGCCCCTGCCCTTGTTCTGACTGATGATATTGAGCTTTTCCATTACCTTTTTCCACAGATGTAGTCAATCTGATTTTGTGTGTTCCATCTGGTGAGGTCCATGTGTATAGTTGCCGTTTATGTTGGTGAAATAAGGTATTTGCAATGAAGAAGTAGTTGGTCTTGCAAAATTCTATCGTTGGACCTCCGGCATTGTTTCTGTCACCAAGGCCATATTTTCCAACTACTGATCCTTCTTCTTTGTTTCCAACTTTCGCATTTCAATTGCCAGTAATTATCAATGAATCTTGACTGCATGTTCGATCAGTTTCAGACTGCAGCAGCTGATAAAAATCTATTTCTTCATCTTTGGCCCTAGTGGTTTGTGCGTATATTTGAATAATAGTCGTATTAACTGGTCTTCCTTGTAGGCATATGGATATTATCCTATCACTGACAGCATTGTACTTCAGGATAGATCTTGAAATGTTCTTTTTGACGATGAATGCGACACCATTCCTCTTTGAGTTGTCATTCTCAGCATAGTAGACTATATGATTGTCCAATTCAAAATGGCCAGTACCAGTCCATTTCAGCTCACTAATGCCTAGGATACTGATGTTTATGCATTCAATTTCATTTTTGACGATTTCCAATTTTCCTAGATTCATACCTTGTACATTCCAGGTTCCGATTATTAATGGATGTTTGCAGCTGTTTCTCCTCATTTTGAGTCATGCCACATCAGCAAATGAAGGTCCTGAAAGCTTTACTCCATCCGTATCATTAAGGTCGACTCTACTTTGAGGAGGCAGCTCTTCCCCAGTCATCTTTTGAGTGTCTTCCAACCTGGGGGCCTCATCTTCCAGCACTATGTCAGACAATGTTCTGCTGCTATTCATAAGGTTTTCACTGGCTAAAGCTTTTTAGAAGTAGACTGCCGGGTCCTTCTTTCTAGTCTGTCTTAGTCTGGAAGGTCATCTGAAACCTGTCCTGCATGGGTGACCCTGCTGGTACCTGAGTACCGGTGGCATAGCTTTCAGCTTCCCAGCAACACACAATCCCCCACAGTACGACAAACTGACAGACAAGTGGGGGCATTCTTGCATACCTGGTATGAATCCCACTTGTTTGTGGTATATGAATTTTTTTTTAACATGATCCTGAATTTTATTGGTTAGAATTTTGTTGAGAATTTTTACATCTGTTTTTATTCATGAGAGATATTGGTCTGTAATTTTCTTTTTTTGTTGTGTCTTTGCCTGGTTTTGGTATCAGTGTTATGCTGGCTTCATAGAATGAATTTGGAAGTATCCCTTCCTTATCTATATTATGCAATAGTTTGCATGTAGTAGTGTGAGCTAGTCTCTGAATGTTTGGTAAATTCTCCAGTGAAGCCTTCTGGGCCAGGGCTTTTTTTTTTTTTTTTTTTTAGTTTTATAACATTCTTAATCTCTTCTCTTGTTATTTGTCTGTTCAGATTTTCTACTTCAGTTTGTGTTGGTTTAAGTAGATAGTGTGTTTCTAGAAACATGTCCATTTCTTCTAGGTTTTCAAATTTTTTGGAGTATTGTTTTTCGCAGTACTCTGTTACAATCCTTTTTATTACAGTTGGATCTGTTGTAATTCCCCCATTTCATTTCTTATTTGGGTTATTTGCTTCCTCTCCTGTTTTTCTTTTCCCAGTTTTGGCAAAGGCCTGTTGATTTTGTTGATCCTTTCAAAGAACCAACTTTTGGTTTTGTTGCTTCTTTTTTTTTTTTTTTAATTCTCTATTTCATTTATTTCTGCTCTGATCTTTATTATTTCCTTTCTTCTGGTTGCTGTGGGCTTTTTTTGCTGTTCTCTTTCTATTTTTCGAGTTGTGTAGCTAATGTTTTGATTTTGTCTGTTTCTTCTTTTTTGATGTGTGCATCTTTGCTTTATATTGACCTGTGAGTGCTGCCTTTGCTGTGTTCCAAAGCTTTTGGTATGATATGTTTTCATTCTCATTTGATTCTAAGAATTTTTTGATTCTGTCTTTGATTTCTTCTATTACCCAGTGGTTTTTAAGCAGTCTTTTTTTTTTTATTACTCAGTTTCCATCTATTTGATTTTTTTCCCTTGCTCTTCTTGTTACTGATTTCTACTTTTAAAGCGTTGTGATCAAAGAAGGTATTTTGTATTATCTCAAATTATGGGTTTTGTTGAGGATTGCTTTCGGGCCAAAAAAAAAAAAATTTTTTTTTTTTTTATGTGGTCTATTCTGGAGTACATTCCATGTGCATGGAAAGAATGCTCACTTTGCTGCTGTTGGGTGGAGTGTTCTATCTATGTCTATGAAGTCAAGTTAGTTGATTGTGGCCTTTAGATCTTATGTATCTTTGAGTTTCTTTCTAGATGTTCTGTCCTTTACGAAGAGTGGTGCATTGAAGTCTCATACTATTATTTTGGAATTGTCAGTTTCTCTCTTCAGTGCTTTTAGAGTTTCTTTTATGTATTTTGTAGCCCTGTCGTTGGGTGTGTAAATGTTTATTGTGGTTAAATCATAATAGTGGATTGTCCCTTTAATCATTATATTATATCCTTCCTTGTCATTTATGGTGGATATTGTCTTAATGCCTTTCTTATCTGAGGTTAGTATGCCATTTCTCTCTTTTTTGGTAGCTGTTAGCTTGATATTTTTTCCCATTATTTACGTCTTTGTTTCTAAGGTGTGTCTTCTGTAGACAGGATATTGATGGTTCATGTTTTTTTTTAATCCATTCTGTCTCTCTGTGTCTTTATGGGTGCATTTAAGTCGTTTACATTCAGTGTGATTATCTGTAGATAGGAGTTTATTGCTGTCATTTCGTAGTGCTTTTTTTTTTTTTTTTGTGGTACTGATGTTTTCTTTATTCCTGTTACTCTCCTGTGCTGAATTCCTTGTGTTTGTGAATTCTCTTTTTGTTTCTTTCGTTTTTGTAGATTTTGTATTTACTGAAACTTTGTGTTTTTCTTCTTTATTTTGATGAGTGGATTTGTTTCATTTTTTTGTGGTTACTTTGAAATGTAACCTTATCTTCGTAAGTTGGAACCAGTCTTTTATTATTTGATATCACCTTGATTTCCTCTACATTTCAAAATTCTATACCTACACTGATTAGTCCCTCTTTTATTGTTCTGACATTATTGTCATTTTGAGATTGACATCTCTAGTTCTCGGTTGTAAAACTTTAGTTTTGTTTTATACTTGAGAGTTCATTACCTAGATTGGTATGTGGTTGATGCTGTCCTGTGTCCTAGATTCAGGTTGTTTTCTAATGTTCTTGGTTCTCTAACTGAAGGAATCCCTTTAATAATTCTTGTAAGTTTGGTTTGGTTTTTACGTATTCCCTTAATTTCTGTTTATCTGGAAATATTCCAATTTCGCTATCATATTTGAGCAAGAGTTTTGCATGATACATTATTCTTGGTTGGCAATTTTTTTTCCCAAAGGTTTATATATGTCATCCCTTTGCTTTCTTGCCTGCATGGTTTCTGTTGAGTAATCAGAGCTTAGTCTTATTGTCTCCCCTTTGTATGTGACTTTTCATTTTTCTCAAGCCATTCTCAGGATTCTTTGTCTTTGGTTTGTGCAAGCGTGATTATGATATGTCTAGGCGATTTTGGTATGTCTTTCTTTTGAGGTCTATCTTATATGGGATTCATTGAGCTTCTTGGATGGTCAGCTTTTCATCTTTCATGGTATTAGGGAAGTTTTCTTCTTTTCTATGTAGCCATAGCTTATTCATTTTCACTGCTTTACAGTATTTCCTAATATTACATTCCAGGGTGCCATTAATTATTTAACCACTGTACTGCTAATATGTATTTAGGTATTTTCAGTTTTGTGCTACTAAGAACAGTGCGACTATGGACATCTTTGGACAGGTGCCAGAGCTTCTCTAGGTTAAATACCTAGGAACCTGTTGGTGAATATTATTACTTCATTGTGGTTGTTTTAATTTGTATTTATCAAGTTCCTATGTACTTGAAAAAAAAATTTTTTTTTCTTTGTATACGTTTACTGACCATTTGGATCTCTTCTTTTTAAAAATGATATTAGGGAAGTTGTCTTTTAACAAATCTTCAACGATCCTCTCTGTGTTTTCCATTTTGTCCCTCTGTTCTGGAACTCTGATCACCTGCAAATTTTGTTCTTGATTGTATCCCACATAGTTCTTAGATTTTCTTCATTGTTTTCTCTGATTTTTCCTCAAACAAAATGGTATCCAAAGATTTGTCTTCAATTTCGCTGATCCCACCTTCCATTGTTTCAGGTTTGCTCTTAAAACCTATTGCATTGTCCATTTCTAAAATCTTGTTTATCTTTTAGATTTCTAATTGCTGTTTTTGTATGATTTCTAATTGCTTATTTATTTTAACATTCTGTTCTTGTATTATTTTCCTGAATTCTCCCATTGGTTTGTCTGCGTTTTCCTTCATGATTTTCCTAATCTTTTGGAAATCCCTGAATATAAGACTTCTGAATTCCCTATCAGGTAGTCCCAGTGCCTTTTCTTCTACTGAAAGGTCATCTTGGTGTTTTATTTTGCTCACTTACTGCAGCCATCCTGTCCTTTTTTTTTTTTTTTAAAATAGGTTTTGGCATTATCTGCTGTCTCGGAGACATTCAGGAATTATTTTCTTTGTTCATAGATTGTAGGTTTGTTTGTTTCATCCTTTTTTGTTTTATTTGATTATGTCTGGGTGGGAAGGCTGGGTGTGCTTTGTTGCTTTCTTGTCCATGGGCACGATAGTTCTCACCACCTTGTCCAGGTGGGCAGGGCCAGTTGCTTAACTATAGTGCAGCAGGGCAGGTCCAGCAGGTGTGGAGGGGTGGGAATGGGTAGTTTGCAGCATGAATTGGGGCTGGCGGGCTGGGCCTGGGGGGTGCAGCAGAGGGCAGCATCTGAGGTTTTGGAGGTCCACTGGCTGTTTTCTTACCTATTGTCCATTACTCTGTCCCAGGGCCCACCTGGTTAATGTGGACAGGATCCTTTCCTTCAGGTCGACAGTGAAAGAAATCAAGCTCACTTTTAAATGGTTGCTTTATAGAGGCTTGAAAGAGTTCTTGAGAGATTTAAGAGAAAAAATGGGAACAAAATAAATAAACCCCCAGTATCTCTTTTTGCAAACAGATACGTGAGTGAAACATAGTTAACAAATAGCAGCATTAAATGCTTGCCAAATGAATGAAACTACGATCAGCAAACAGGTCTAAAGGTGCTCATGAATATAGAGACTTCGCATATGTTGCTCTTAAACCTCCTGGACTCAACCATTTCATTAACATACTTCAATAAAGAGCACTCTCCTCTCCTGGCCTCTCGGGGAGTAAAGATGCCTCTGTGAAATCACAGACAGAAATTTCCCCATCAGTGAAGGCTATGAGAAACAACCACGCCCAATGAATTACTTGAGCCCTTTGACTAATTAAAGTTCTGTATGGAAAAGCATTTGACTTTTCCAAACTAAACAGTATGCATTCAATTTTTATGGCTCCTTATTCTCAGAACTGAATACATATAAAAAATGTAAGTGGAGATAGGAGGAAGGAGAAAGAGGAGAAAACTGGAAAGAAAGTGTGGGCTGGGCATGAGGAAAGTAACTGAGGCACAGTATTGAGTCCCATGATAAATGCAAACCACACATTATTCTAGGTTTGTTTTAGATAAAAAACATGTAGACAATTTTCTATCAGTACAAGTGTCCACAGAGTTTCTGGCACAAACAGTTAAGCATTCCACTTGACTAGTAGCCAAAAGGCTGGTGGTTCAAACTAACCCAGAAGTGCCTCAGAAGTTAGGCCTTGAGATCTGCTTCCAAAAGGTCACAGCCTTGAAAATCCTATGGAACAGTTCTACTCTGCACACATTGGGTCCTGATGAGTTGCAATCCACTCAATGGCGACCAACAACAACACAGGTATCCTCAGAGGAATGTGGCTCTGGTACAGCCTCTGCCTTGTCTTTTCATCCAGGCAGAAAGGACAGAGTCTGCTTGGCGTGGGGTGGCAAGAATCTTGCAGCTGAAAAATGTGAACCAGATATCCTGAGCCATCTTTCCCTAGGCTACTTGCATGGTGCTGGGCCACAGCAGGTTTTAATGACATAATTTGTAGAGCTGGCCCAGCTTGCAGAGTGTTTTGAGGTCCCAAAATTAAAGTGAGATAATTCCAGAAGTGCAGCCACTTCAATTCCAGTTTCCACCCCCTATGAGTGTCTCTCAGACAGCACTCAAATGAACACCTCTGTCAACCTGTAAATTCAACTCAGCCAGCGTTTACTGAACTCCTTCTGTGTGTCAGATATCACCGACATTACAAATGCAGTTGTGGAAGAGTTAGGAGCTGGAGAAAATAGTTATGTCTTTAAAAAACAAAAGCAGCCCTCTACTTAAAGGCAGAGCAGAATGGGCTTGAACACAACAATTTAGGGTCAAATCCAACTCCCTCACTTACTAGCTGTGACTAAAAAAAGATTGTTTATCTGAGAAATGGTTGTCATAGTACTTACTACCAGATGACAGGGGCTCAAAAATGGTTCATTTTGTCCTTCTCACACTACCAACACCTGGCCTAGCACTAACCTCCTTGCCCCTACCGTGAGGCCTCCATTGCTGCTTCCATAACGATCTGGGGGGTGGGGATAAGAATTCTTCCAACCTTCTAACCATAGGGAGGGATACTCCGCAGACTTTTAAAATACTGGTCCAGAAGCAGAAGCATGTGCAGTGTTGGGAAAAGCACGAGCCATTTGCCAGAGTTGACCCTGGTAGAGATTCCGAGGTAAGGCCAACCCTTCTATAAGTGGTTACTCTTTTCAAAAAGTCTGTCCCTCACCCGCCATATGACTTGAATTTTTCTTTTTCACTTTTGCTGCCATGAAGAAAAATTCTATCAGTTAAAATACTTTGCGTCCCAGCTTTATAATAGAGAAAATTTGGACACAACCTAACTATCCAACAATAAAGGAATAGTCAAATAAATGATGGAATCATAATGATTTTGCAACCATCAAATGATGCTTTTAATTAATTTATTGGCTTAAGGAAATACTCATAATATTGTATTAAGTAAAACCACAGGACATAAAATTGTATATGCAGCATGGTTTCTCATATGTAATAAATGTTCATGTGTTTATTGAAAAGTAAACAATTATATGCAGTGATTAAGAATAATGATGAATCCGTGAAACATCTCACAACATGGATGAATTTGGAGGACACTGTGCTGAGAAAAAATAATTCACAAAAGGACAAGTATCGTATGAAGCTACTATTAGAAAAAGTCAAGAAAACGTTTACACCCAGAAAGAAACATTTTTGATGGTTTCCAGGGATGGAAGGGGGAGGGAGGGAAAATCACTAACTAGAGAGTAGACACGTATTAACTTTGGTGAACGTAAAGGCAGTACACAATATGGCGGAAGTCAGCACAACTTAAACAAGCCAAGGAAAGATACTGTGAGGTACACAAGAATAAAAGGCAATGAAGATAAATACTATAACATTCACAGTCCTGTAACACCAGTAATAACAAACAATAGTCTATGAGTGGATACATAGATAGAAATGTATGCTGAATAGGCGTGGGAGTACACTCACGTGCATATATAGATTTGGCTGTGGATATTTCTACATACGTATTTGTATGTGCTGGATGTATATTCACGTATATAATAGAGCACATAGGCCGCACAGTCATTGAAACTGCCTAGACATAACCAGACACCTCAAGGGACTGAGTTACTAGGCTTGAAGGCTAAGGACCATGGTCTCGGGGGACATCTAGGTCAATTTGCATAACGTAGTTCATAAAGAAAACATTCTACACCCTACTTTGGTGAGTAGCATCTGGGGTCTTAAAAGCTAGCGAGTGGCCATCGAAGATAGAACTATTGGTCTCTTTCTGTCTGGAGTAAAGGAGAATGAAGAAAACCAAAGACTCAAGGAAACAATTGGCCCAATTTATAGATGAGGAAATTGAAACCCAGAGAAGTTACAGAACTTAGCCATGATTACAGGATCAAATTGCAGAACCAGGATTTTACTCTACCATGAGCTTTCCTTTCCTCCTCTACTTTCTTCTCTAAGGTTCGTGAGTCCTAGCAGATGGTACAGAGAACAGTGCCCAGGTAGCACAGGAGCATGGGGCTGGTGGGCAGGGATAGAGGGTCAGAAGTGTTTATTTTGCCCTTTCTGGGCCATGGTGGACCCTAAATGGATTTTCAAAATAGGTAGTTTGGTTTTGGTATCTTGTTTTGTTTACACCATATTCTCCTTTTTCCCTGCTCTCTTTTGTGCTACTTAAAAGTTATCGATACTTTGGGGGTTGATCCATATTCTAAAATTACTTGTCCTCCTTCCTGCTCTTTTTCCCCCATCCCAGTCCTTTAGTACAATGCTGTCAACCAGCTGTTGGAAGGAATCTCATTAAATCAATTCTCCGTGAGGTGCAAGTGACTGGCCGTTTTCGATAAGGCTAAATCTGGTATATAACTAAGGCATATAGCAGGTAGGGAGCGTGCTCTGGATACCGCTTGAGGGGGGTTGCCAATGAGCAGTTTCAATTGGCCATCACAGTTTCTATAACCAGCTGTGATAGATCATTCAACAGTTTAACACTAATGGCCCTAGGCGATATTTTCTGTAGATAGGCCCCTGCATATATTTTTTAAAAAGGAAGTTATTAGCTCCAATAAATTAAAAAGTATGGCTTCTATTGAAGTCACCCAATTATAAAGTTAACATGTGCTTTTATTTTATTACAGGGTCACTATGAGTCGAAATCGACTCAACGGCAACAGGTTTGGTTTTTATTTTAGAAGACTTGGAAACTATAGAAAAGTATACTAAAAAGAAAACTAATGTCACCCATAATCCCACCATTCAGAAATAATTGCTTAAATTCTAGTAAAAAGACCAAGATTAATGGTCTGACTGAGACTGGAGGGACCCTGATGATCATGGTCCTCAGACTCGTTGATAGCCCAAGGTTGGAACCATTCCTGAAACCAACTCTGCAGACAGGGATTGGCCTGGACTATAAGATAGACAATGATGCTGGTGAGGAGTGAACTTCGTGGCTCAAGTAGACACATGAGACTATGTGGGCGACTCCTGTCTGGTGGCGAGATGGGGAGGGACGGGGTACAGGAGCTGGTTGAATGGACACGGGGGAATACAGGGTGGAAAGGAGGAGTGTGCTGTCTCATTAAGGGGAGAGCAGCTGAGAGTGCACAGCGAGGTGTGTATGGCTTTTTGTATGAGAGACTGACTTGATGTGTAAACTTTCACCTAAAGCACAATAAATAAATTAAAAAAAAAAGAAATAATTGTTAACATTTTGGTATTTTTATTTTTAGTTTTTTTCCTCTGTCTCTGTATACACACACGTATGCACATATACATCCATATGTGTACGTATTTACATTTATAGCTATAGAGTTGGGTAATAATTATACCAATCTCATAGATTTTTATGAGAATTAAATGAGCTAATTCATGTAAAGCACTTGGCACAGTGCCTGGCACATAGTAAAGTTTCAATAAGGCTAATTATTTATTTATGTATTTATTTTTATTGTACTTTAAGTGAAGGTTTACAGAGCAAATTAGTTTCTTATTCAATAATTTATGCACAAACTGTTCCATGACATTGGTTGCAATACCTGCAATGAGTCAGCACTCTCCCCATTACCACCCTGATTCCCCATTTTCATTCCTCTGATTTTCCTGTCCCTTCCTTTCTTCTCGTCTTTGCTTTTGGGCATATGTTGTCCTTTTGGTGTCATGTAGATGATTGTTCTAAGGAGCTCTTTCCTTGCATGCGTTACTGTTTATTTATAGACCTGTCAATTATTTGGCTGAAAGGTGATCTCTGGGAATGGCTTCACTCCAATTGGAAGGGTGTCTAAGAATTATAGTCTTGGGAGTAACTCCACTCACTCTCAGACCAGTAAATCGGGTCTTTTTTATAAATTTGAATTTTGTTCTAGATTTTTTTCCCACTCTAACTGGGACGTTCTATTGTGATCCTAGTCAGAGCAGTGAGTAGTGGTAGCTGGGCACCATCTAGTTCCTCTGGTCTCATGCTGGTGGAGCTGTGGTTCCTGTGGTCCATTAATCCTTTGGACTAATTGTTTCCTTGAGTCTTTGGTTTTCTTCACTCTTCTTTGCTCCTGACAGAAGGAGAGCAATAGTTGTATTTTAGATGGACACTCACAAGCTTTTAATACCTCAGACGCTACTCAGTGTGTGCAGAGTAGAACTTCTCCATAGGATTTTTCAAGGCTGTGACCTTTTGAAAGTGGATCTCCAGGCCTGCCTTCCCAGGTGCCACTGGGTGGGTTCGACCCACCAGCCTTTCAGCTAGTAGTCGAGTTGAATGCTTAATCTTTGTGCCACCCAGGTACTTTGTTGACATTTGTACTGATAGAAAATTGTCTATGTATCTTTTATCTAAAATAAACCTAGAATAACGTGTTGTTTGCATTTATCGTGGGACTCAATACTGTGTCTCAGTTACTTTCTTCATTGCTGGCCCACACTTTCTTTCCAGTTTTCTCCTTCCTCTTGTCTCCACGTAGATTTTTTTTTTTTTAAATATGTATTGAGTTCTGAGAGTAAGGTGCCATAAAAATCAAATGCATGCTCTTTAGGATGGAAAAGTCAAATGCTTTTCCATAAAAAAAAAAAACAGGACTTTAATTAGATGAAGGGCTCAAGTAATTCACTGGGTGTGGTTGTTTCTCACAACCTCCACTGACGGGGAAGCTTCTGTCTGTGATTTCACATGCGGGACCTTTACTCCCTGAGAGGCCAGGAGAGGACAGTGCTCTTTACTGAAGTATGTTAATGAAATGGTTGAGTCCAGGAGGTTTAGAAGCAACATGTGCCAAGCCTCTACATTCATGAGCATCTATAGGCCTGTTTGCTGAATGTAGTTTTATTCATTCAACAAGCATTTAATGCTGCTATTTGTTAACTATGTTTTATCCACATACGTGTTTGCAGCTAGAGATAAAAAAAAAAAAAAAGAGATACTGGGGGTTTATTTATTTTGATCCGATTTTTTTCTCTCAAATCTCTTAAGAACTCTTTCAAGCCTCTATATAAAAAGCACCCATTTAAAAGTGAACTTGATTTCCTTTCACTGTGAACACAAAGTGAAGGGCCCAGGCGGGCCCTGGGACAGAGTAATGGACAGTAAGTAGGAAAGGAGCCAGTGGTAGAGCAGCCTTCATCACAACAGTTCTTTATTGTCACAGTGACCATCCTGGGCTCACCCATCTCTAAGCCATCCCAAGCACTGAGTATCAAAAATAACAAAGCCCATAGACATTGAACCACAGCACTCCCTGTCTCTTTGCATGTAGCTGTGTATTCAGCTGGTTTGGTACTTACTGATGGCAAAAACGCCCATTTTACCTTAATCATTGTGTAAACACAGCCTTATGAAGATAGTTTAGAAAGGTCATTCATCTGTTGATTCCTTCTGTGATTAATTCACCTAGTTTTTACTCAGTGCTCAATATGAGCTGGGCGCTGTATGGTGCTGGGAAGAGAGTGGTAAGTAGGACAGGTTGTCCTGCCCTCACGGTGCTTACATTGTGTATGGAATACAGACATTAAACAAATACACACTTAATTACAATTGTGTACAATGAAGGAAAAGAACTCTGTGGTTGGGATTATATAAAAAAAAAAAAACAGTTGCCGTTGAGTTGACGGGGACTCCTGGGCACCCCACGTGGGTCAGAGTAGAACTGTGCTCCATAGCGTTTCCAGTGGCTGATTTTTTGGAAGTAGATCACGAGGACTCTCTTCTGAGGTGCTCCTGGGTGGACTTGAACCTCCAACCTTTTGGTTAACAATCGAGGACGTTAACATAGCCCAAAGAGTCAGGAAAGGTTTTCTGAGGAAGCGTCCTCCAAGCCGTTGCTTGAGGGTGAGCAAGAGGTAGCTAGGTGAAGATGAAAGGGAAACAAGACAGAGGGTGACACAGGTGCCAGGGGGCAAAGCCTCAGGCTTCGGGGTCTGGAAGGGTGCCAGGGTTGCTGAAGCGTGGTGAACCAGAACAAGCAGCACTACGTGTGGCTTCTTGTGAGGCCTTGGGAGAATCCCGACCGGCTGTTGTAGGCAGGGTTAGGTAATAATAACCATGTGCCTCTTTTGACATTTTTCCTGGACTTTTATCTTTTCTCTTCTCATATTTCTATTTTGTCTTTTGGCTTCAGCTTTCTTCTCAAAGTGCTATTTGATAGCTAGCATGAGGACTTAGATCCTAGATCCAAGTTTAAAAAGGGTTTAAAGGCTGCAGTGACACATTTATTCAGAAAATACATTTAAAAATTTATTACCAGTAAACAAACGCAATCCTTAAGATGTTCACACACAGCGTCAACATCCCAGTTAATTGAACTAAGAATGTGGTTAGTGCTTCTGTTCTGCGTTTTAGTTCCTTGCGCAGTGCCCGTGGTCTTAAAAGCTTGCAAGCGGTCATCCAAGGCACAACAATTGGCCTATATTTGCCTGAAGCAACAGACAAAGAAGGGTCAGGAATGAGGAGGAGATAGAATGTGCGGCTAATTGCCTCCATGAGTAATGGCCACCTTCGCCATGTGATCAGAACTTAATGGTGCCCAGGTACCATTACTGAATATTTTGATCAAGGATTCTATAGAGGAAACTTGATCAAAAAGGTGAAAATGCGGAACAAAATTTCAAATTCTTGTGGACTCCAGACTTTCTGGATTTATGGAGGCTGAACGAACCCTGAAACTATTGCCCTGAGATAATCTTTAAACCTTAAACCAAAAATATTCCCTGAAGTCTTCTTAAAACCAAACAATAAACAATAGCTCAGCTTAACTAGTGAAAAATGGCTGCCTTGAGCATTATGGTCTTTTAACAACTGTCTATGTGGGATGAAATTGACAACAGCAACTCAAAAGAATTGAAAAGGGGTGCTGAGTTTATGTTAATGGGGGAGGAACAACTCAGAAAAGGATGCCAAGAATGGTTGCATACCTCAAAGAATGTAATCAATGTCACTGAATTGTACATGTAGAAACTGTTGAATTCGTGTATATTTTCTTGTGTATATTCTCAACAACAGCAGCAAAATTAAAAAAAAAAAAATCAACTGGCAGTATTTGAATGGGGCAGTGAGGCAGAGTAGAACTAGTGCTAGATCAGGGCCCACTCTCCTATGACCTTGGGGAAAAGGAGTTGGTCTTTATAGACCTCAGTTTCCACTGAAACAAATCAAGGATATTGGATGTGATCCTCTCTCGTGGCCTTTGCAGCAATAAAAATCTGTACCCTGTTAGTATAAGCTAATGTGGTCCCTGAGTGGCACAAAAGGTTTGTACTGGACTACTAACTTAAAGATTGGCAGTTTGAACCTGCCCAGTGACTCTGAGGGAGAAAGAGCTGGTGACCTGCTTCCAGAAAAATTGCAGCTAAGATAACCCTATGGAGCAGTTCTACTCTGTAATACATGTGGTCACTGTCACCCTGCATTGGCATATGCTAAATGGCAATGGCCTTGTGTTTGATGGAGTCCCTGGGTGGTGCAAACAGTTAATGTCCTTGGCTGCTGACTGAGAGGCTAGAGGTTCAAGTCCACCCAGAGATGCCTTGGAAGAAAGGCTTGGTGATCTACTTCTGAAAAATCAGCCATTGAAAACCCTGGGGAGCACAGTTCTACTCTGACACACATGGGGTCACCGTGAGTCAGAATTGTCTAAATAGCAACAGTTTTTTTTTTTTTTAAAGTATTTGATAGAAGAGAATAGAACTAACACTTAGTGAGTGTTTACTGTGGCACTTTACATATATTAGCTCAATTAATTATAATTACCTCCATTTTACAGATGAGAAAATTGAGCCTTAATGAGCTTAATAACTTGGCCAGGGTTACAGCTGCTACGTGGGAGGTGCTGAGCTGAGAGGCATCTGAGTCTATCTGATCCCACAAACCATGTAATAATACTGGAGAGTAACAGAACCATCTCAAAATATATATAAAAAAAAATATAGATAAGCATAAATAATTATGCAATAAGTATACTCCAATTCCATAGTTTCTCACCAGTCACATAGAGTGAAAATACTCGCATGATTGCTTAAACGTATTCAGCTAACTGTGGTGCTGACAAATAGCCAAGTCTCCACCAATTTGTTTTGCATTTAGGAGAACTCAATATTCTTATATAACCCTTATCACTCACCTCAGGGAAGAAATCATCTGATCAACCACTCACCTTTGGGGAGGAGTAACATATTGCATCATTGAGTGTCTGATAAACCTGTAATGAATGAATGATTCATTATCATCACTAGTGTCTGAACAGAATACAGCATGTGTAAAGCAAAATCCAATAACCAAATTTGAATGTTATGTTTGTTTTGCCTTTTAAGCAGAGTTTGCTCTAATATATGTGTACTTAAGAGTGTGAGTATTAATAGAATATTAAAATGATTTTAACTTAAGACAAAAAATTTACTAGTTAGTGGATTGTAGTCATCAAACTTGGACTGCAAAGAACTGCAACAGTTGTCTAGATTAGTGCTGTCCGATGGAAATATATAATGAGAATCACATACGTAAGGTGTAGCACATGGTTTGCTAACCTAAAGGAGCCCTGGTGGTGCACTGGCTAATCGCTTTGCTGCTAATTGAAAGGTTGGTGGTTTGAACCCACCAGCTGCTCCACAGGAGAAAGATGTGGCAGCCTGCTTCCACAAAGGCTTACAGCCTTGGAAATCCTATGAGGCAGTTCTACTGTGTCCTACAGGGTTGCTGTGAGTCATAATCAACTCGATGGCAAGGAGTTTTCAGGTTTTTACTAACTGAAAAGTTGAGAGTTTGAACCTACCGAGCAGCATTGCAGACGAAAGACCTGGAGATCTGCTTCTGTTAAGATTATAGCCAAGAAAACCCTATGGGGAAGTTCTACTCTGTAACATGTGGGATTACCATGAGTTGGAATTGACTCGATAGCAACAGGTTTTCATTAAAAAGGTAAAAGCAATTAATTTCAATAATATATTTTATTTTACCCAGTATATCCAAAAATTATCATATCAACATGTATGTAATCACTATAAAAATTATATTTTATGGCTTTTTTTTTCCTACTGAGTCTTTAAATCCAGTGTATATATTGCACTGACAGCATATTTCAATTCAGAGTAGCCACATTTCAAGTGCTCGATAGCCACATGCGGCTTACCCTGTTGCCGTGGAGTCAATTTCAACTCATAGTGACTGTATAGGACAGAGTAGAACTGCTGCATAGGGTTTCCAAGGAAGGTCCGGTGGATTTGAACTGCCAACCTTTTAGTTAGCAGCCATAGCTCTTAAGCACTATACCAGCAGTGTTTCCCACATGTGACTGGCGGCTACCATATTTGACACTGCAGATCTAGATCAAAGAGTGTTTATGGCGGAGTGAAAAGTTAAGGGGCCTGCCCAAGGTCACACAACTTATACAGGTAGTCCCTGACTTACGACATATTCGAGTTACAGTGAACTACAATTACAACCCTCTGCATGGGGGTGAAGTTGATGCCTGGCTTCAAGGCATTTAAAGACAGAATCACACTGCTGCTTAGAGGAAATGCTGCTGGATTTAAATTAAAACCTTTTTTTGTTTATTGTTCTGAAAACCCCCGAGCATTCAAAAATATTGACAAAAATAAGCTGCTAGTGTACTACAGAAGTAACTTCAAGGCCTGAATGATGATTGTGTTATTCGAAGACTGGTTTTTAAATTGTTTCACCCCAGAAGTCCATGCCTTCTGCTTTGAAAAGAGCATGCTTTCAAGATTCTGCTTCTACTGAATAATGCCCAGGACATCCTCCTCGAGTAGATGATCTAGACCAAGATGTGAAAATGGTGTGATTCAGCCTGTGGAGCAAGGTGCACCCACCATCTTCAAGGCAGACTACCTACGGACTACGTTTACGCAGGCAATAGCTGCAACAGATGGAGATACAGTAACTTTACATGATTTCTGGAAGAATTATAATCTTCTTCAGAGTATCCAGAATATTGCATCTTCCTGGGTGGAAGTACCGGGAAAATGTATGCAGGGGATTTGGAAAAAATTGCTGAGTTGTGTGAACATGCTCCAAGCATTTGATCAGAGTAATATGATGAAAGAGACGAGTGGAAAGATCACCCATATGGCAAGAATGCTGAATTTAGAACTTGGTATTGTTGACGTGGATCAAGCAGAAGGGAAATTGACAGATCAAGACTTAATGGATTTTGAAGAAGGAAGAAATGCTGAAGAAGAAAGAAATAATCAGGAAGAAGAAGAAGAGAAATTGTTAGAACAAATTTCAGTGAAAGGATTAACTAAAGTTTTTTCTAAGCTAAATCAGGAGCTTCAGTTGCTTAAAAACATGGACCCAAATGCTGATGGCTTTGCTAAAGTGGATAGGCGGATTCAGGAAGCAGTGAGATGTTACCATGAAAGATATGAAGAAAAAAAGAAAAGGACCGCAGACAACTCTCACTAATTTTCTGACTGGAAACACTATCCGCATTCCCAGGGATAATACAGACTATTCAGAACCTTCCACAAGTGGAGTTGTTATGTCAACTGACAAAATGCCAATGTTGTCCAACTCTTCTTCACCATCGGAGTAAATTTTTATGATTTGTGTATTTTTTTAATGTATGCATTAAAATACATCTGTAAGTTTGTATGTAGTGTTTCCAATCTGCAAAGACAAATAAAGATCGAATTTATAACGATGCTGATGATAAAAGGCAATAATAATGAAAATAAAAGGCAAGGTCGTGGAAGCTCCATAGACACATCCAAACTCCTTGAGGGACTGAATTGCTGGGCTGAGGGCTGTGGGGACCATGGTCTTAGGGAACATCTCGCTCAATTGGCATAACATAGTTTATAATGAAAATGTTCTACATTCTACTTTGGTGAGTAGCATCTGGGGTCTTAAAAGCTTGTAAGCAGCCATCTAAGATACTCCACTGATCTCATTCCTTTGGGAGCAAGGGAGAATGAAGAAAACCAAAGACACAAGGGGAAGATTAGACCAAAGGCCACAACTACCACAGCCTCCACCAGAGTGAGTCTAGCACAACTAGATGGTGCCCAGCTACGACCACTGACTGCTCTGACAGGGGTCACAATAGAGGGTACTGGACAGAGCTGGAGGAAAATGTACAACAAAATTCTAACTGACACACACACACAAAAGACCAGACTTACTGGTCTGACAAAGACTGGAAAAACCCGGATAGTATGGCCCCCAGACACCCTTTTAGCTCAGCAATGAAGTCACTCCTGAGGTTCACCATTCAGCCAAAGATTAGACCAGCACATAAAACAAAAGGAGACTAAAGGGGCACATGCCCCAGGGGCAAGAACAAGAAGGCAGGAGGGGACAGGAAAGCTGGTAGTAGGGAACCCAAGGTTGAGAAGGACTGAGTATTGACACAAGTAGTAAAAGTTAGGTATTAATTCTCAGGAAACCCTGG
The DNA here is from genome assembly GCF_024166365.1 of Elephas maximus indicus. Classification (NCBI taxonomy): domain Eukaryota; kingdom Metazoa; phylum Chordata; class Mammalia; order Proboscidea; family Elephantidae; genus Elephas; species Elephas maximus. Next base: position 26,870,818 of record NC_064844.1, on the reverse strand, counting down.
TGGGGTAGTGGTTAAGTGCTATGGCTGCTAACCAAAAGGTCAGCAGTTCAAATCCACCAGGCACTCCTTGGAAACTCTATGGAGCAGTTTTACTCTGTCCTAAAGGGTTGCTATGAGTCGGAATCGACTCAACAGCAGTGGGTTTGGTTTTTTTTTTTTTTGGTTATTAATTCTCAGGTTTGTTGATTTTTAAGCCATTATGTTAATTTTGATTTTAAAATAGACGACCAGTTTCTTAATGTAAGGGGCTAATTTAAAGCTAAGTAGCTTAGTTCACTTCCTGTGACGTAAAAGTTATCCTTTAATTTTGAGGTTCAAAGCGAAGTTTTTGCAATTGCAAATGTCTCAGAATAAGCCTTAAACATATTATGAAATTATAGACTTAAACAATTTTATTTAATCCTCAGAATTATCACCAACCAGCCATTTTGAATTCATCTTCTCTCCGGCAAGTGGCAGAAGGCACCAATATTTCTGAAATGTGGCAAAATGACTTACGACCGCTGCTGATAGAGAGGTATCCAGGATCCCCAGGAAGCTATACTGCTCGCCAGGTAAGAACACAGCACACAAACCTAAAGGTTGTTAGATACTTTCTTTCATATGACAGGTAATGTTATGACCGAAGGAAGCTCTGAGTTGTCTGATATTCAGATGTGTTATCTAGTTTTATTATTCACCAAAAGGAACAGTCCAGAAACCCAAACAACTGAGAGAAAATGCCTGTTCTGAATTTAGTGATACATGGTGATCTAAATCAGTTTGTGTGAACCTGGGTCTGGGGAACAACATCAGATAGGGAACTAAGTTCTTAACTCCTGACCATTCAGTGACACTCCTCCAGGCTCCCAATCAAGTTTTCTTGAACCCCAAACATCCGACATCAACAGTCTTAGGCAGTCTTTGCTTGACAGTTCTGAGCCATGGTCACTGCTCTGATTATCAGAACTTCATTCCCCTTAAAACTGAAAACCAAAACTGTTGCTGTTGAATCAAGTTCAAACTCATAGTGACCCTATAAGATAGAGTAGAGAACTTCCCCATAGGGTTTCCAAGGCTATAATCTTCACGGAAGCAGACTGCCATGTCTTTCTCTCACAGAGCAGCTGGTGGATTTGAACCACTGACCTTTTGTTTAGCAGCTGAGCACTTTAACCACTGTGCTACCAGTGCTCCTTTCATTCCCTTTAGGGAAACTGTTCTCCCTGGAGGGAGAGTTATAGTCAGTGAGAAGCTGCTTTCTCTAGAGCAGTGCCTTGCAAACTTTTGACTCTGACCCACAATAAAAACATATTTTACATTTTATATACACAAGCTGTGTAGTTACAGTTAACTGACACAAAAGTTTCATGAAAAATATTCACCCTTATTATCCAAAATCCTATGGGACCGTTTATGCTGTCCTACAGAGTCGCTGTGAGTCAGAATTGACTCAATGACAGTGGGTTTGTTTGGGTTTATCTGCAATTCACTGTGATACTGTTAATTGTTTTACTAGTTTTTAAAAACTGCTGGTCATGACCCACTAAACTGATATCCAGACTCACTGATTGTACCACTGCAGTTTGAAAGATGCTGCTGGAAATGGTGGAATAAGTCATAAGCTGGGCCAAAAACCATTGCTTTTGAGTCCACTCCAACTCACAGCGATCCTGTAGGACAGAGTAGAACTGCCCCGTAGGGTTTCCAAAGAGTAGCTGGTGGATTCGAACTGCTCACCTTTTGGCTAGCAGCCTGAGCTCTTAACTACTGTGTCACCAGGTCTCCAAAGCTGGGCTAAGCCCTGAAAATTTCTTTGCCTAACTCCTTGGGCAAAAGAACTTGGCACCCACTGCTGTGCCGGAGCATCGCTCCTGCCCCTCCAATCTAGCCTAATAGTCAACCATTGTATCTGTTGCCCCATTAGCCTCTTATCCAGTTGTTATGGATTGAATTGTGTTCTCCCCAAATATGTATTGAACATGTATGCTGCTTTACCTGCAGAGGTGCAAACAGTTAAGGTCTGGACTACCAACAGAAAGGTTGGTGGTTTGGAAGAGGGGACAATCTGCTTCTGAAAGGTCACGGGCTTGAAAACCCTATGGAATGCAGTTCTACTCTGCAACACACTGGGGCTGTGATCCTGTGTGGATATAGGGTTTTTGTTATGTTAATGAAGCCCTACCAGAGTAGGGTGGGTCCTAAACCTAATCACTTCTGAGTTATTAAAAGAGCATAAATGACAACACACAGGGAGAAGACACAATGTGAAGACAGACACATACAGCACAGGCATCTACAAGCCCAGGAACTACAAGGGCCGCCAACTACTAGAAGGAGAAATGGAGTCTCTGTGTAATGCACACGGTTAATGTGCTTGGCTGCTAACTGAAAGATTGGAGGTTTGAGTCCATCCAGAGGTGCCTTGAAAGACATGGCTGGCGATATGCTTTTGAAAAATCAGCCATTAAAAACCCTATTCAGCACAGTTTTACTCTGACATACATGGGGTCACCATGAGTTGGAGCTGACTTGACAGCAACTAGTTGGTTGATTGGTTAGAAGCTGAAATAGACAAAGACAGACCACACACTAGGGCCACACCCTGAATTCAGACTACTAACCTCCTTAACTGTGAGAAAATAAATTTTGGTTCTTTACAGCCACTACTCGTGGTATTTTTATTAGGGCAGCAGAAACACATTCCTATCCCACACTCCTGATTCTCCTAAGGAATTAGATGGCGGAGACCCAAACAGCACCTTCAGGCCGAGTGAGGAATGACAGTAATGGAGGCTGGCTTTCACTCAGCACCTCTCCAGTCAGGCACTTTACCAAGCACTTTGCATAGGTCATCTCATTCGGTCTCCACAACAATCCCACCATGTGGATACTCTTACTCCCCGAATTTCCCAGATTAAAATGGACCTGAAGTTTAGGTATATGAATTATCTTGTCAAGGGTACACAGCTAGTAGTGATTTGGACCCAAATTAGCTTGACTTCTCCATCCTTCCTCTGGAGAGGTCTGGCTGAGCGGGGCAGCCCTGTGGTATGCACACACAACGTCTCCAGCTCTGCTTCTTCTCATGCCCAAGTTGGAGAGCAAGGTGCATGCTGTTTGCTCCAACAATATTCACTGGGCCTCATCTCCCAACCATTTTCTTGAAAGAAGCTGACTTAATGGGGCTTTCCGAAATCATCAGTTCCCTATTAGAAGAAATCTAGGTTTGTAATGCTCACTCAAACCAACCTTTTTCATTTCCTCATCCTGTTTGCTCAGAAGGTTGTCTGTACTCTAAAACAAAATCATTGTTAATTTTTTGAGAACTGTCCTCTAAGCTATGGAAGATAAAGGGCTTCTTTTTTTGAAGATGAGGCAGATGACACTGAGTCATTATAAAATATCACTATGAAATATCTATGCATACTTTGGGCCTGACGTTCCTCACCTGCCAGCTAATGTCATTTTGATCTTTATTTAGCTTCAATAAAATATATGGCATAAATAATACACCTAGGTGCCATCGTGATTTTAAAAAATTATGTATACATTTAAAAGTGTTACTGAATTCATAATAACATTTTCCACTATGATGTGGGGGTGGAGGCAAGCAAGAAATTACCTGACAGTATTTTGAGGTACCTTTTGGAAATGGCTGCTGCGTTGCGTATGCGTGGTCTGGCTGGCTGATGTAGCCGTCGTCCCAACAGGTACCTGTGTTGGAAACCTCATACCGTCCCTGTAAGACATTCACTTAGGAGATTCAATCTGGAAACTTTTTGGGAAGAAAATCATTGCTAATTTTTAGAGAGCTGTCCCCTAAGCTATGAAAGATAAGGTAGACGACACTGAGTTATTACCAGGGAACTACACGAATGGCCTTAATTTGACTAGAATTAATACCTAATCAAAATAGTAGAAAACATTTTCTCGTGAGGCCTTTTTGAGTGCTAGATCAGATGTTTTATAATTTATAGTCTTATGGTCTTCACTAGAGAAGACCCTAAAATCTAAAAAGGTGTGGACTTAGTATAAAATTGGTTAGTGAGTTAACTTCTGCAGTTATCAATAAAGATGTGCATGACTCCGAACTCTCTTTCAGAGAAAGATAATATTTTGGAGAAACAGTGCTTCATAGTCTGCCTTTTTATTGTCTCTGATCAATGAGTCCAAAGCTGCCTATTGAATTATCAGAGTATTTTTTGAGGAGATAATTTATTTGTAAAAGAAATAATTTTTTGGCCAGAAAAAAAAATTTGTTATAATAATACAGGTAACACAACACTTGCCAATTCAGCATTTGTCACTGTACAATCCAGTGACACCAGTTACATCAGTCATGTTGTACAACCATCACCAATATCTGTTGCCATATTTCCCGTTGCCATAAACAGAAAGTTAATGCTAGCTAAAGATTTCCCTCTTTCCCCTTCCTTCCTGCCCCTGGCAACTACTGTTAAACTCTGATCTGTATCTATTTGCCTATTTTAAGTGTTTCATATTAGTTAATTCATACTATATTTGTCCTTTTGTGATTGACTTATAAAATAAATAAATTGAGGGTATTAAATTTGGAACCGTTTCAGTGATTTCTATTTGAGATAGGAATAAAAAAATAAATTAAAAAACCAAGATGATGAAGTCTTACTGAGGGGCAAGCAAAAAACCCTTTGTATAAAAGCAGCGAGCTAGAAACTGCAGGGGTAAAAATGCGCAGTGCATCTGGCCTTCTTCAGTGCAAGGTGTATATGTCTTAGGGTGCACCCTCAGGCTAGCTTCTTGGGTGGAGGGCCCTCGGCAATGAGCCTTCAGCTTGGAGTGTTGTACACCAAGAAGAAAGAGGTGCCTAGGTTCTCAGTGGCCGGCTCAGCAGCCAGACAAGCAGTCTGTTCGCAGACCTAGCGCAAATACTGGAGAATCTGCTTCCTTCGCATAAACCCGTTCTATTAATGTCACTGTTTCGCAGCACCTGGAAATTAGAATTTAAGTTTAGGTAAATTAGACCCAGAAAAGTTCATTAATATTAATCTAAAGTCAGCACTCTGTCTCCTTTATGATGTGGGATGTCATTTAATAGCATTTTTCTTTCTTTCTCCCTTCCTTCCTTTCTTTCTCCTCGGCATCTCCATCTCTATATCTTTTTCTTTCTCTTTCTACTTATTCTTCATCAGTCTCTGTCTTTATCTGTCTCCATCTCTTTCTATTTCTTTCCTATTCCCATTAAAAAAACAAACATGCGTAGTAACCCAAAGTGTACAGTCTGTGTTTGAAAATGCATTTGGCGCCCCTGGGGCCCAGCCTTTTGTTGCGTGGACACCGGGAAGCCCAGCTGCTTTAGACTCTTGTGTCAGAAGGAAGCCAGAGCCAAGCACTCCCTCCTTAGGGGTATCCTAGTGATAAGAGCAGTAGTTTTTGGAGCCAACTCCAGAGAATTGTAGTGGGAACTTGCAGACTAAGTCTGAAAGCCAGAAATACAGCAACAAGGGATATTGGTGGCCTGATTAGATTATGTAGCCAATTTGATTGTTTATAAAGAAAGTAGTTGCTAAGATAAATTAAAAAAAGTTTACTTTAGGGAGAACTCCTTTTGGGGCATTTGCTGATTCTTTTGTGGATTTTTGTGTCAATGTAAACATCAGAAATTATGACCAAGACCTGTTTAGAATTTGAGAAATGAGTTTGTGTACGAGAGCCTGCCTGCAGTCGAGCGGCGCAAACAGATATATCTTTTAAATCCCACTTCACTCTGGGAGCTTGCAGGCTGCTATTGGTGTTGATGTCGTTTTATGGAGCAGTCTATCATCTGGATACCAGATGTTCTGGAGTGTATGCTTGCTTTTTTTTTTCTTCTTCCTTTTTTAAGATGACCTCTTTTTTTTTTGTCTGGGGATAACTCATTTTAATATTCTGTGAAAAATTGTATCTTAGATGCACAGTGATCTGTCTCTATTCAAACTGCTTATATTCTGTCTGTATCATATAATTTTATATATTCTCATTGAAAACAATTTATTAGTTCCAGTCAACCCGTATTTACTGATGGTCTGTTGTGAGCACAGCACTAAGAATTGTGGAGAATAACAAAATAAATGAGATATAAAGGTTGATTTCGAGAAGGTTCTAGACATTTCTTTTTAATATGATAGAAAAGACGACCTGTAAATCTGTAATAGAAAAGATAAGGTACTGTGCATTGTTGTTGTTAGGTGCCATCGAGTCGTTTCCGACTCACAGCAACCCCATGTACAACAGTCTTGTGCCACCCTCACAATTGTCTGAGCCCATTGTTGCAGCCACTGTGTCAGTCCATCTCGTTGAGGGTCTTCCTCTTTTTCGCTGACCCTCTACTTTGCCAAGCATGATGGCCTCCAGGGACTGGTCCCTCCTGGTGACGTGTGCAAAGTACGTAAAACGAAGTCTCGCCATCCCCACTTCTAAGGAGCATTCTGGCTGTACTTCTTCCAAGACAGATTTGTTCGTTCTCCTGGATGTTTCATGGTGTATTCAGTGTTGTTCCCCAGCACCATAATTCAAAGGCATCAATTCTTAGGTCTTGCTTATTCATTGTCCGGCTTTCGCATACATATGAGGCAATTGAAAATACCATGGCTGGGGTCAAGTGCACTTTAGTTTTCAAGGTGACATCTTTGCTTTTTAACATTTGAAAGAGGTCTTTTGCAGCAGATTTGATTTCTCGGCTGTTGCTTCCATGGGTGTTAATTGTGGATTCAAGTAAAACGAAATCCTTGACAACTTCAATATTTTCTCTGTACGATACTGTGTATACATGCATATTTAGGCCAAAGTCCACTTCCCTACAGAGAGCAGGGAATGAATAGCTGGGGAATTGTTTGTTTATTCCGGCTTTTGCAGGATTAGCTGCGGAATCGGTATCCACCCTGACTAAGCTCCCATCTCCCTGCAAGCTTCCTGCCACAGTTTTCCCAGGGCCTTTGCTACGTGTCCTGTCACATTAACGAGTGTCAGGCCACACGAAATGAGGCTAGGCTAGAAAATCCTGTATTTCCTTGGGGAAAAAAAATCCTGTTCTTTTCCAGTTACTATAAGTTTTTTTTTAATAAGTTATTCATTTATCATCTCAAGATTCATCCTCACTGGATTAATTGAGGAACAAATCACCACTTATTTTGATGGTTGGTTTCTTGTTCGACTTTTTTTTTTTTGACTTTTTAAAAAAATTTTTTAAGGCAACATACAAAGATGTATACAATAATTTAAAATAAAATAAATGGAATGTGGTGAGAAAAAAGAGGCAAAGGAAAAATAAAGATAGGAAGAGGCAAAATGGAACAATGAACTCGCCTCTGATTTGTCACACCACAAATTGTAGGTTCTCGAGGGACACACCTCCAGTCCCTGAGTGGTGCTTCTTTATCCCACCAGTCCCTGCATTGCCTATAAGGCCAGGGTGGCAGGATGAGGTGGGGAAATCTATTCCTTTTTAGTTTCGCCAACATTTACAGTTGGCCTGGACCAGCCTGGGGTGCAGAGGAAAACTCCTTGCTGTGGTCATTAGGGTTCAGAGTTAGTAGCTCACTGATACTTAGAGTGAGCAAGAACCTCAAATATCCCCCAACGATTTCCTTATTTTGCAGCTTTTTCTACATTATCTTTGACAGGTGAGGGTCAGTCTCTTTCGCTAGTGTTCATTACATTAGAAGTATTTGCTCTACATTTGGGACAAAAACTACCATTGGCCCTCCTGGTCTTTGAAGGGCTTAGTGGAAGCTGAGATCTGTAGGACCCGGATGTATCTCATTTCTCAAACATTCCTTCTTAGCCTCCTAGAAATGTTAAAAGTGGACCTTGATACATACTGAACTGGGTCTCTATCTCCTGATTTGTAGATATATCCACGATAAATTGTTAAATGAGAAAAGCAAAGGGCAGAGTACATTGCCGGCCAATGCACTTCATGTGCACCACTGTCTGTCGGTGGCGGGTTGCGTGTTGCTATGATGCTGAACAGGTTTCAGTGGAGCTTACAGACTAAGATGGACTAGGAAGAAAGGCCTGGCTATCTACTTCTGAAAATCAGCCAATGAAAACTCTATGGAGCATAACGGTTTTTTATTGTGCGTGGGTTTGCCATGAATTGGGATCTGACTCAATGGCAGCTTGTAACAACCAAAACCTGTTGCCATCGAGTTGATCCTGACTCATGGTGACCTTATGTGTTACAGAGTAGAACTGTTCCATAAGGTTTTCTTTGCTGTAATTTTTATGGGAGCAGATCGTCAGGCCTTTCTCCCATGATGCCACTGGGGTGGGTTTCAACTGCCAGCTTTGAGTAGTTGAGCGCACTGTGCCACCCAGGGATTTACAACGCACCATTCCTATAAAAACATACACTTCTCTGCCAACTGTGTGTTTGTGTGCTAGTATATGTTCATATAAGCAAGGAGAAGGGTACGGAAAGATACACATCAGATTGTTAACATTGGCAACCCAGGGGCTGACATGGATTGGTGGGGGGAAGGTTAGGTGAGAAAGAAGATTACTTTTCCTTTAAATATCTTTTTACTATAAGCATGCATTGCATTTTTGATTTGAAAGGTATCACATAAACTTAAAAACATACCTAACAAATGAAAATTGTCTGTCTAGATCTTAACTTTTTGTTTCATTTTGTTTTGTTTTTGGTCAGCACATCATGAAGCGAATTCAGAGACTTCAAGCTGACTGGGTCTTGGAAGTAGACACTTTCTTAAGCCAGACACCCTATGGGTACCGGTCGTTCTCAAATATCATCAGCACCCTCAATCCCACTGCTAAACGACACTTGGTCCTCGCCTGTCACTATGACTCCAAGTATTTTCCCCACTGGGACAACAACGTTTTTGTGGGAGCCACCGATTCAGCTGTGCCGTGCGCGATGATGCTGGAGCTTGCTCGAGCCTTAGACAAACGGCTCCTTTCCCTGAAGGTATCTGTTTTCCTCTTGTTGATTCCTGGGATAAGGTACCTTAGCAGTAACTCAAGGTGAATTCTAGAGTCCTTGGGGAAGTGGGAAGGCTGTTTAGAAATGGAGACTTCAGGTGCATTTTGTACTAATTTGTTACAAAATGCTGTGAGGCTGAATGAATATTAATTGGAAGATTGCATTATTTGAAATTTCAACCATGGGCAATAAACCAAAGATGCATGACAGTACACTCATTAAATGCAATCTGATATCTCAGTTTTGAATATTCATTATATTAAATGCACTCTCTGGGAAAAATGAAGAAGGTGAAAGGTTGGTACAAAAAAAAAAAAAAAAACAAACCCACTGCTGTCGAGTAGACTCTGACTCGTAGTGACCCTATAGGGCAGAGAAGAACCGTCCCATATGGTTTCCAAGGCTGTAATCTTTACGGAAGCAGACTTCACCATCAACCACCGCAGAGAGGCTGGTGTGTTTCAACCTCTGACCTTTTTGGTTAGCAGCCGAGTACTTTAACCACTGAACCACCAGGACTCCTTGGAAAGTTGGTACAGGCAAGTATATGAGCACTGTGTTTATTTCTTCTTGTTAATACAGCCATGAAACACATCTCGACCTTCTGATCAGAGAGTCGGTGGCTCTCGAGTGGGGGGGAGTGGGTTACAGCAAAGTGGTTCCTAAGTCAAGAGCAGGTAATTCAGACATATCAAGATGAAAAGCGTGAAGCAGAAATGCATTACTGTTATTATCTGCGAATCTCGGCTCAATTTTATGTAGCATAGCAGAGCTTTTGTTATGCTGTCAGCTCAAAATACTTCTGGGACTCTCAGATGTTATTTCAGGCTCCGTGTTCTTACAAGTATATTGGAAAAAAGTGCTAAACTAGATGAAGACGTTTTGTTCCGCTTTCACTCATAACCCAAGTAAACACAACAAAGCAAAAACAAAATACTGTTCACAGGCAATATTTTTTTCCTCAGAAGAGTCCAGCCTTTGATACAATGGTATGAAGAAGTAAAAGGTTTATCTTGTAATGGAAGTAATAGAGATATTTGGTTCTATTTTTGCTGGATATGGAGAACTTGAAGAAAGCCAGAATTGTTTATAACCTCTCAGTATCCTTTTCACTGTTTGGTTTTGTTTTGTTTTCTGAATCTTCTATAATGTCTTTGTCCTCTGCTCTGCCCCTTGCTTTTAACTAGCACTTTCCCCTAGCAATTGAATGGGGGAGTTCAGAAGCTGATATAAAAGTTTAATTTTACATATTTGTATTTCTGGTATCCACTGTCCGTCAGTTTGTTGTAATGTGGTGGCTTGCATGTTGCTGTGATGCTGGGAGCCATACCGCCGGTATTTCAAAAAGCAGCAGGGTCACCCACAGTAGACAGGTTTCAGCAGACCCACAGACTAAGACAAACTAGGATGAAGGACCTGGAGAGCTACTTCTGAAAATTAGCCAATGAAAACCCTATGGATCACAACAGAAAATCGTCCATTATCATGCTGGAAGATGAGCCCCTTAGGTTGAAAGACACTCAAAGTACAGAATGACTGCAACAATGTACTTGAGCATACCAATGTTTGTGAAGATGGCTTAGGGCTGGGCAATGTATTGTTCTGTTGTACATGGGGTTGCCACGAGTTGGAGCTTACTCATTGGTAACTAATAGCAATAACATTTCTAGTATAAGGACATGAAATGAAGCCTAACTTAAAGGCATAGTTTTGTATAGTGAGTAGGTTTTCTCTTGGAGAGCTCTTTTACCTTGTTCCATATAGGTGGAACTTTTGATGACCAGAAATAGAAAGGATTGAATGAGTTGTTGGGTGATGATTTCCATCAAAAAAACTCAAGTCATATACGTATTCTTGTAATTATTTTTCTTAATAGAGGTAAACAGTGATGTGGAGAATTAAAGAAAATATTGGTTTTGAATGCAAAATTTGAGAGTATCAGATTTATTTCTCTGGTTGGACTTTATATTAAAGAGTTATTTTAAGTTTATTCAGCTGTCATGGACTGGAGAGGTGATGATGTAAAGTGCTCTGGGAGAGGGTTGGGTATAGACTGAATTATTGTTCCAACTCTTTGCAGCCCCCTCCCCACTCCAGTAATAAGATTATAATTATATATTCATATCATTTGGCTTGTGGCTTTTCTGTGCCCTCCCACAATAGCCGGTAGTACTTCCATGTCCTTTGACTCTGGACTTAGTTATTTGACTTTATTTGGCCAATGGTATGTTAGTAGATGTGATTCAATCAGAGGCTGGAAATGTCCTTTTGCCTTTGGGCCTGCTTTCTTGTGCTTCTGCCATCACCCTGAGAAGACCATACTCTGGCTGGCCCTCCAGTCCCAGGAGGACAAGAGACATGGGGAGTAGAGCCAAGCTTGCTGACTATAGGATAAAGAAGAGCCCTAGCTGAACTCAGCCTGGTCAGTTGTCTCCCAGCTGGCCCACAGATCCAGGATGATACACGGGTGTTGGTTTCAGCCAGAGTTTGGGGTGGTGTATTACACCTTATTTTTACGGCACTAACAGGCACAGTCTTGGGTGGAGAAAGACTGCAGATATTTCACTGAATATGTGAACACTGGTAACCAGGATTGGAAGACCTTCCCAAATCAGGCCACACAGAGTCTCCTAGGTCCAAGTTATTTGGCTGAGTTACTGGAAATTGAAGGCCATGATTACTTTTCTGCCAATTCTGAAAAGCAGCAAAAACAGCAGGTTACCTCATGGGACTCAGTATCAGTGTCCACAACAGTTCAGTCCTACCTAAATGAACCGATGCCGAGAGAGCAGAGTGAGAGTAAATTATCACACCGAATATTGGAGTCACTGACTGTTGAAATTTCAATGAGGTACCCGTACTGTCAAGCAGTGGTATCACTAGAGGGGTAAGGGAGGTGTGGACTGCACTGGGTGACACTGCCAGAGAGGTTGACACCAAAATGACTGTCTATAAAATTTTTGTGCAATGTTTCAGCTGAAATTTATTATTATTTTTATAAAAATATCCCTATATTTAGTTATAAAAACAAAAACATTTTTGTAAGCCCAGCTTACGTGTATCAATATACCTACAAGACTAAAACTCTATGCTAATTTACTTTTTGAACTGTCAGAGCTGTCATTATTATCCAATTACAATGACCCTTTGAATCATCTGTATGGTTTCATCTTCATGCTCTACAAGCAAGTGCTGTTGTTTATATAGTGGCTGATTTTGTCAAATTTCTTGGTGATTTAGCTACAATATTGTAGTAATTAGTATTTGTAACCTATATCAATAACTTTTTTGAGTATGAAGTGGTAATTAAAGGAAAAGAAGGAGTGCTATACAGGAATTATAATCTAAGAGTAACATTAGTACAAAAACATTACTAAGGATTCTGTATGGTTTTGTACGGGAGGAGGTCCATGGAAGGTGGTGACACTATGAGTTAATGTACTGGGTGACACCAATCCTAGTGACACCACTGCTGTCAAGCCATCAAAAGGTGAAAATGACCTCTTTTTGCCTCTTTTCTGGTCATGAATGGAGTATCTCTGGTTCCAAGGAGTCTCATTCTGTCTACCTGTTCTGTGATTATGCTGTCTGATTTGGACCTAGTACTTGGAAACCAGTCAAGGCCCTTCAAACAACTGGAAGCTTAGAATGTCTCAATTGAAGTATGCACCTTGCTCCTTAAAAATAATTTTGTTAATGAGAAAATCTGTGTAATTGTTTAATGTTTATTAAGCTCTGAGTGTATATCTATTACACAGGCAAACACACCCTGTGCTTAATGCTGTCAGGAGTGTGGGAGATTCAAAGTATCATCAACTGTCCTTTTCCTGTGGTCTAATTAAGGGGCAACATTAAGGCAATTGGAAACTGTGGTGGTGTAGTGGTTAAGTGCTATGGCTGCAAACCAGAAGGTCGGCAGTTCGAATCCACCAGGCTCCTTGGAAACTCTGTAAGGCAGTTCTACTCTGTCCTATAGGGTCGCTATGAGTCAGAATCGAATCGATGGCAGTGAGAGTGGGATTAAGACAATTGAAATGATTAGCATACAAAAATAACTTTTAGTTTTTGGTTGATAGAGACATTTTTATCCTTGTTATGAAATCACTCTAAATAATCAAGAAAACTCTCATCTTTGATGATACTAGAAGACATGTGTTAACAGAAACCACAATATGAAGATAAAGATGGGTGGAAAAATGGCAAATGACATATGAGAGTAGAGAGAAGTCACACTCCCTGGAGAGGGGAATAAACGGAAGAGGTAAGGTGGTCCCCTGACAAACTCTTGGAAAGGCTTAGGGGTTGGAGATATCAGATGCTGTGAAAGGCAGAGGTGAGGCAGGGGGCTGGGGTTGGTGTCATGGATTGAATTGTGTCCCCCCCACCCAAAAAGTGTGTATGAATTTGGCTGGGCCATGATTCCCAGTATTGTGTGATTTTCCTATATGTTGTAAATCCTATCTCTGTGATGATAATGAGGCAGGATGGGTGGAAGTTGTGCTAGTAAGGCAAGACTCAGTCTATAAGATTAAATTGTATCTTGAGGCAACCTCTTGAGATATAAAAGAAGTGAGCAGAGAGACGGGGGACCTCAAACCACCAAGAAAGCAGTGCCGGGAACAGAGCCTGTCCTTTGGACCTGAGGTCCCTGTGCAGAGAAGCTCCTAGTTTGGGGGAAGATTGATGAGAAGGCCGACAGAGAGAGAAAGGCTTCGCCTAGAGCTGACGCCCAGAATTTGGACTGTTATCTTACTTTATTATGAAGAAAGAAATTTCTCTTTGTTAAAGCCATCCACTGTTGGTATTTCTGTTATAGCAGCACTAGATAACTAAGACAGTGGGGATTATTTTTAAATTTGTATTGGAGTTGACTCAACGACAATGGGTTTTTTGGTTTATAAAGAGCACTTATCTATATAGATCCCTAGTCCCTGGGTGGAGACCTGGTGGCATGGTGGTTAAGAGGTTGGCTGGTAATCAAAAGGTCAGCAGTTTGAATCCACCAGCTGCTCCATGGAAACCGTATGGGACAGTTCTAATCTGTCCTATAGGGTCACTGTGAGTGAGAATCGACTTGACAGCAATGGGTTAGCCCCTGGGTGGTGCAAATGGTTAACATGCTTGGATACTAACCAAAAAGGTTGGAGGTTGGAGTCTACCCAGATGTGCTATGGAAGAAAGGCTTGGCGATGTACTTCTGAAAATTCAGCCATTGCAAACCCTTTGGAGCGCAGTTCTACTCAGATACAAATGGGTTGCCATGAGCTGGAATCGACTGAGAGGCAACTGGTGTGATGTGACCTCCACATCAGGCAGGTACACTCCAATTATACTCCTGCAGATGAAAGAATATTTTCTGGAGAGACTGAACCAGTGAGGTTCTGGACTTGGGGACACCAAGTATACAGGAAGACAGTTATGAGGGGTGCCCCATGGAAATCAAGGAGATTAGAAGAGTGTAAGTGTTGAACAGTGAGAGCCCCTATCTTTTCTCTATGACACTAGAAAGCCAGTGACCAGCTTTACGTATTAAATAGGAAGCTGAGGACCTTTCTCTGGAGAACGTGAACCACCCCAGGGGGAAGACCCACAGACATTTGGGAGTCCTCAGTGAAAATGCTGACAGGGCACTTGAATTCCCTACAGTGAAATCAACCAGTTTGTGTCTCCAGTCAGCCTTTCAGCACATTATTCTTTCATATGAATGAACACAAAGATGACCAGACATTTAAGGACAGTCTCCGACAGGAAAGAAAGAATGCAAAACAAATAATACAAATTAAAGATGAAACTCGGGAAATGCAGTACAAGGAGCAGAAGAAAACTTTAAAGATACTGTTTTTAATATCATCTAACAGAAGAGGAGAAGTTTAGCCACACAAAAAAAGAAAATGAAAGTTACAGTAAAAGAATAATTACAGAATGATGAAGAGCCTTTGGAAATTAAAAATATAATTTAAAAAAAGTCAGTGAAATAGTTGGATACTGTGAAGTGATGACTCACCTGACAATGAGCCTTTTGGCCTTTGTTCTTGGTTCTTCTGAGCTGGACCAACACCTAAGGCTAATAAATGGAGACTGACTGACCATACCAAGAGGAACCACCTGGAGGCCTGATGCTGAATAAACCTCACAAGGCATGATGTT
This sequence comes from Elephas maximus indicus, assembly GCF_024166365.1. Taxonomy (NCBI): domain Eukaryota; kingdom Metazoa; phylum Chordata; class Mammalia; order Proboscidea; family Elephantidae; genus Elephas; species Elephas maximus. The sequence continues at coordinate 26,855,727 of NC_064844.1, read as the reverse complement.
ATCTATCATGGCCACCTGGTGAGGCCAATAAAATCCCTGAGCCCTAAGACTCAGAGGAACTTTCCAGTCTGTGCCCGTGTACAGGAGAGGGTACTGTGTCCCCTCTGGGACATAGGAACTCTGTGCTGAGACCCCTCTCAGACCTCACCCTACGCATCTCTCCATTTGTATCCTTTTTGGCTATAATAAAGCTGTAGTCATAAGTTTGTTATACTCTCTGTGAGATTCTGTGAGTTGTTCCAGTGAATTAACAAAACCACAGAAGCAGTGAGAGTCAGCAGGGGCTGGTGTCTGTTTGGCAGCCTGAAGGAAGGTGTCCTTCTAACTTCTGGGCTCTGACCCAGCTCTGGTGGCGGGTCATAGAGAGAAAATGCCACATGGATGGCTGGAGATGAGATTGCAGAAATGGGAAGGTGAGGACTGGATCCATCCCCACATCTTGGGGATTAGATTCATGCTGATCCTTACCACACACTTAGCAACGGGGGTGGGATTTGCCAACTTGTCCTCTTGTTTACTGCAGATACTAAAGTAGAAGAAGTATCTTTTGTAGAAAGAGGATTAAATGAAGGAAATGGTCGTTACTTTTGGAAGATCATCCCAGGAATTCCAACAGGTTGTGTAGAAAGTATTGGGAAGGAGAATGACATTGGACTTCTCAACAGAAACCTTGGGAGCTAGAAAACAAGGCAATTGTGCCTTAAGCATTTTATATGTAAATAATTTGCAACCTAGAACTCCGTCCTAGGGTAAAATCACCACAAAGTTACAAGCAAAAGTGGGAAACAGACAAGTGTGCTGCCAGAGCTATGTCTGTCCGAGTCCGATGAATATTACAGAATTATCAGTATGAATTGTCTTCCTTAATAATCATTGGTACAAGTTTCAGTAACAACAGTCAAGAGTATCTTCATTGGTCCAACAAATCTTACTATACTAACAGAAAAACAAAAAAGTGGAAAATGTGTGAGTCTTTTGTGCTCTAAGTATTTGTTTATGTGAAAGGTTTCCTAAAAGATGTTTTCTAAGATTGTCCTAGCTATTGTTTTTATACCTCAGGCCCCAGTTGTTGTGTCCTTGTGAGTACTTGTCGCCCCAGCTTGGTCACATTCTTTATACTCAAGGACAGGGAATAATGGTTCCAATTTTAACTCCTAAGTCAGTTTTCATACCTGGCCAAATTAGTATGAGACTAGAATGAAGACAAAATCAGACATGCAAAGCCTCAAAAAATTTTACTCTGATGCAGTATTTCTTTCTCAGAAGTTACTTAAAGATATGTCCCAACAAAATCAAAGATTCAGTCAAAGAAGAGGTAGTCATGGCATCCAGGTCACTGGGGATCCAACGCAGGAGAGGCTGAGGGAATCCCCAGGGTGATGTTGCAGGGCATCCTAGGATGACCTTGGATGGTTCTGGGAATCTGTCTTGGACTGGCGGGAGGAATCAGTCCAGGCTGCAGCAAGCAGAGGAGGGTTCCAAGATGGATGCATCCATAAAAAACAAACAAACAAAAAATACAACTACTGGTTTCATCCTGATTGGCACAAGGGAGAGTGGAGAAAACCAAAGATTCAAGGGAACAATTAGTCTAAAGGACTAATGGACCACACGAACCACACCTATGTGACCCAGAGACCAGAAGAGCTAGATAGTGCCCAGCTACCACTACTGACCACTCTGATAGGGATCACAAGAGTGGGTCCTGTGCATAGCGGGAGCAAAATATAGAACAAAAAATCAAATTCATAAAAGAAGACCAGACTTACAGGACTGATAGAAACTGGAGGGACCCCGAAGACTATGGCCCTAAGATACCCTTCTAACATGGAACCGAAGCCATTCCCAGAGACCACCTTTCAGCCTACAAAATAAACAACACCTGAGAGGAACATGCACCTTAGAACATTTAATTATATGAGAACAAAAGGGCAAAAGCTGCCCCAAAACAGAGAAGGCAGGAAGGGGTAGGAAAACCAGATAAAAGGTAAAAGGACACCCAGGAAGAAGGGAGAGTGCTGACACATTGAGAGGACTGTGACCAATGTCCTGGTACATTCTGTGTACAAATTGTTGAATGGAAAACTATTTTGCTCTGTAAATCTTTACCTAATGCACAATAAAATATTAAAAAAAAAAACCCAATGAACAAAAAAAATGCTATAGTTTTGGAAAGTTTGACCATATAGTAAATTGTGTTGACAGCATTGTGTTCAAAAAAATCTAAGCAAATGAAAAAGAGGCAATTATCCATTCCAGAAAGTAAAAAACAAAACAAAACAAAACAAAAAAACAAGAAAACAAATTTAATCACAGGGTACCTTGGTTCAGTAACAAACAATATTAACATTCACATAATATTGAAAATAGAGAATATACATTTTACAAAATATTGATATAATTAAATGGAAGGGGAAAGGGAAATCTGTGTAAGGGAAGTAAAATCCTCATCTGTCATAATAGGAAGTTAATAGATAAGGTCTAAAATTGATAACATTAAGAGATAATAATATATTATTTACAAATCATGGGGTGTCTTAGTCATCTAGTGCTGCTGTAACAGAAATACCACAAGTGGATGGCTTTAACAAAGAGAAATTTATTTCTTCACAGTAAAGTAGGCTAAAAGTCCAAATTCAAGGCGTCAGCTCTAGGGGAAGGCTTTTTCTCTCTGTCAGCCTCCTCATCCATCTTCCCCCAGACTAGGAGCTTCTCTGCACAGGGACCCCAAGTCCAAAGGACAGGCTGTGTTTCCGGCACTGCTTTCTTGGTGGTATGAGGTCCCCCTATCTCTGTTTGCTTCTTTTATATCTCAGGAGATCGCCTCAAGACACTTCCGATCCGTAGATTGAGTCCTGCCTCGCTAACACAACTGCCACCCATCCTCCCCCATTAATATCATAGAGGCAGGTTTTACAACATACAGGAAAAGCACACAATACCGGGAATCAAGGCCTGGCCAAATTGATGCACGCATTTTTGGGGGGACATAATTCAATCCATGATGGGGCGTAAATATAAATACCAGTGAAATAGCTGAAAGTTTAAAGCGGTTGCCTCTAGGGAGAAGGATAGAGTGGGGGATGGAGATAGAATAGAGGATATTACTATGTTTGTTATTATTATTAGCTTTTAACACTTTTAAACTGAGTGTGTGAATTGCCATCTTAAAAATAAAATAAATACAATGTAAATGCAGATTTAGTATAAGTGCTAAATGGTCTGATATAAACTAAAGGTACAAGCATCAGAGTCCCTGGGTGGTGCGAATGGTTAAGTGCTCAACCAATAACTGAAAGGTTGGCTGTTCAAACACACCCAGAGCCACCTTGGAAGAGAGACCTGGTGATTTGTTTTGAAAGGTCACAGCCTTGAAAACCCTATGGAGCAGTTCTACTCTACACATGTGGGGTCACCATGAGTCAGAATTAACTCAATGGCAGCTAACAACAACAATAATTTAAGCATCATAACAATCCTATGTGAGAAATATTATGGTTTACATTTTATAGATGGAGAAAATAAGAGGTTGTGTGACTTTTTGAGGTCATACAGCTAACAAATAGTATAGTTGGAATTGCGTCCAGGTTCCTCAACTCCAAGTCCAGTGCTGTGTTTACTAAACCCCAGTTATCTTCCAAGGTGATAGATTATATTTAAAAGCAACTAATAGGGTCTGTGAAATATAGTGAATATTCAAAAAATATTGTTTGGGCCTAGGCATTCAGATTAAAAAAAGAGATCAGCGGCTTCCTGGATGAAGTTGTACTTAGGGTGACAAACTATCCCAGCTTGCCGGGGACTGAGGAGTTTCCCAGATGTGGGACTTTCAGTGCAAACCCAGGGAAGTCCTGGATGACGAACAGGATGGTTGGTCATGCTAGTTGTACTTGAAATGGTCCTCAAAGGATGGGTAAGATTTATATAGTTGAAGGGAAAAAGGGAGGAACTATAGGTAAGAGCAATTATGTGGACCAAGGCAAGAGGGGCACGTACATTCTAATGGGGTCAGGAGAGATGCGTGGTGAGAACAGTGGGAAATTGGTTTGCAGAGACAGAATGAATTGGATGTTGTGTGTGTATGCGTGTGTGTAGGGGGAGAGACGGAGGGGGGAGGGGGAGAGAGTAAAAGAGAGGGAGAAAGGGAGAGGGAGATAGAAAGGGGGAGTGAGAGAGAGAGACAAGGATGACTCCAGTGTTTTTGGTCTGAGTAACCGTAAGGGTGGTACTGCCATCAGTTTAGTTGGAGAAGACTGTGGTAGACCACCTTTCAGGAGGAACATCAGGAGCTGAGTTTTGGGTATGTTATATTTGAGATGCCTATCAGACATCTGAGTGGAGATGTTGATTTGGCAATTGAATGTACAGCTCTGAAGATCAGGAGTAAGGTCAGGGCCGGTGATATATTTTTTGGCATTGTTGATACATAGTACTTCGACGGCATTGGGTTTGGGATAGCGCTTTAAGCCTCAAGAGTGACGAGATCATCAAGAGAACAAGTGTAGACAGAGAAGAGATGAGAACCAAGGTCCAAGCCCTGAGGATCTCTAGCATTAAGAGGTAAGGGAGATAAAGGGAACCATCAAAGCTGACTGAGGTAGGAGGCAACCAATGGAATGTGGTGTCCTAGGAGCCAGATGAAGAAAGTGTATCAAGAAGGAGGGAATGGCCAGCTATATCAAATGTTGCTGACAAGTCAAGAAATATGAAGGCTGATAATTGAACACTAGGCTTAGCAACGCAGTGGTGACCTTGACAAGGGCAGTTTCATTGGAGCTGTGCAGATGAAGCCTACCGGTGAAGAAGCAGGTTTAAGAAGAAGAATTGGATACGGTGCAAACTATCAACTATTTAAGGAAATTTAGCTATAAAGAGGATTAAAAAATGGGCCAATAGTTGGTGTGGGAAGTGGATTCAAAAAAATTTAAGATGAGAGAAATAACAAGAGGCCGATGGGAATTATCCAGCAGAAATAGAAAAATTGATGATGTATGTGGAAATGGTGGAAATGCAGGAGTGATAGCCTTGAGGAGATGACAGAGGATAGGATCTAGTGCCCAGAAGGAGAGATTGGCATCTGGTATGAGCACGACAGTCAGCACACTAGCAGACAGGGAGGCAGAGTAAGGGGTGCTGTTGCTGGTTGATGAGTAGTGTGGTGGTGGGAGTTTTAATGCTTGAATTGTTTTCAGTCCGTAAGAAAATACTTTGCAGCTGTCATCAACACTAAAGGCCAACTTGAGGTTTATGCTCATGAATTTTAACCGAGGTCAGTCAGTGTGGTTGTGTATTTTTCTCCAGCCAGGTTCAGCTGCTTGATTGCAGGCACAAACTGGGCAGAGAGTTGAATTTAAACAAGAATTTATTTTTGCCATGTGAGTTTAACTAAGACAGAGAGAGATAAAGGAGTTGGGGGTATTTGCAAAGGAGTGATTAGAACAATTGCTTTGGAATTTAAACTGAATAAGGAAAGAAGGGAGGACATCATGGGGGCAAGGGACTGTCAAAGGTGAGAGATTCAATGGATTAGGGATTCCACTGGGGTCAGGATACCAGAAAGACCAATCTGGAAAGTTGAGAGGTGTCCTCAGAGAGTGGACTGCATGAAATCAGTCAGAATCCTACTCACTCTTCTAAGTTCCACTCAAATACTGTCTCTTTCATAACACTATCCTTGGCATCTGTCATCTATTGAATTGTGTCCCCCCAAAATATCTGTTAACTTGGCTGGGTCATGATTCCCAGTATTGTATGATTGTCTACCATTTTGCCATCTGATGTGATTTCCCTGTGTGTTATAAATCCTATCGCTGTGATGTAATGAAATGGATTAGTGGCAGTTATATTGATGAGATCTACAAGATTAGATAGTGTCTTAAGCCAATCTCTTTTGAGATATAAAAGAGAGAAGCAAACAGAGAGACATGGAGACCTCATACCACCAAGAAAGCAGCACTGGAAGCAGAGCATTTCCTTTGGACTTGAGGTTCCTGCACTGAGATGCTCCCAGACCAAGGGAAGACTGATGACGGGGACCTTCCTCCAGAGCCTATGGTGGGAGAAGACCTTCCCCTGAATTTGAACTTCTGGCCTGCTGGACTGTGGGAGAATGAACTTCTCTTTGTTGAAGCCATCCACTTGTGGTATTTCGGTTGTAGCAGCACTAGAAGACTAAGACAGCATCCAAGGATTTGACCTCTCATCCCACCAATTCCTGCAGGACATTTGTGTTTTATTTGTGGCCACTGGCACATTTTATTTGCTCATGTATTTATCTTCGCTCTCCATTATCCCACTAAAGTGTAGGTTCCTTTAGGACAGGGGCTATAATTTATTATTCTTTGTGTTCCGGTGTCATTTCTAAGGCAGATCCTTGAATGTAGACTTTAAACAAACAAACAAAAAACTACAGGCTTAGATAAGATGAGATGCAAGAAAGATTGAAGATTGCAGTTGTTTCAGATTGGGTTTCCTGTGAAGGACACTCTGAGATGGAGTTTAGCATCAGGCCATTTATTAGCGAGTGGCCTTGGGATCAATACCTGTGGAAGAGAAGGAAAGGAAAAGGGATTGGGCACAATGAAGTAGAGCTTCGATGCAGGCTCAACAACAGCCTTAGCCAACCCTAGGGAGCTCTGGAGGTGCAATGGTTTTTTAGAGTGTACATGAGTCATTGGATGTAGGACGTTCCAAAAGGGTACAGCCTGAGACATTCGTGAATCCCACAGCCGAAGGCTTTCTTGTTTGGAAGGGCCAAAAAGTCCTTCTAAAGGGGAACTGGGTGGTATACCACAGCATCCACCATAGTTTTACCTAGTTTCAGAGTTCTCTGAGGAGTCAGAAAAAAATAGGAGACTTCTATTTTCAGAGGGAGTGGGAGAAGGTGCGATTTATGTGGGTAGAGATTGTGGGAGGTGTGATGATTTTTGACCGGAAGTGGCGAGAGAAAAATTTGGGCATATCTCACTTGCTTTGGTATCTTCCTTCATGATATATTTATATTTTTTGCACAGTTAGTGGGAAAGCACATAATTTTTTAATTATCACATGTTTGCTAACTTTTGATTATTCTTTTTTACCAGAACATTTCAGACTCCAAGCCAGATCTCTCACTTCAGTTAATTTTTTTTGATGGGGAAGAGGCTTTCTTTCACTGGTCTCCTCGGGATTCTCTGTATGGGTCTCGGCACTTAGCTTCAAAGATGGCATCGACGCTGCACCCACCTGGAGCAACCCGTACCAACCAGCTACAAGGCATGGTTAGTCTGGCTAGTTTCCATGGCAGTGCAGCTGCAGGCTCTGCCTCAAAGGGAGAGTCTTAAGCCAAGTAAGGACCTACAAATGCCACGGCGTCCTTGAAGCAGAGTGTTTATAATAGGACATTCCTTGGCAGTTGTTCGGTTTTTGAGGAAACCCAGAGCTAAAAAGAATGACTTGGGGTTAGAAGCTATGTATGACTGAGCTTAATTACAATATTAAAAAAAAAAACAACCAGATTAGGGCACATTGGATTCTGTTTAGTCCAAGAGGAGCATGTTCTCCCAGCACTGTTTAGAGGTGGAGAGAGTGCTGGGGCCCTGGGGAATGGAGTAGGTGTGGGACATAGTATGGATTGGAGGTGAAGAATGTCCTCGGTATCTGCAAAGAGTTAGAGTGACTCTAGTGTGTATATGACATTTTGATGTGTTGGTTTTGATGTGGAATTTTTTGTATGGGTGTGAGGACATTTTGATGCTGCGTCAAAACCCTGCTCTTATTAACAAATAATGGGTGAAATGGACTCATTGCAGTCTTGATTTTCATCTCTAGTCCTAGAACTATACTCCATCCCTGATCCCTCACCCCATCCCTGAATCCTTTCCCCATGCTGACCCTCCTCTCAGTTGACCTTCACTGTGTCCCTGAGCCCTCACCAACCCCACTTTGGAACCTCATGCCACCCTTGAGATTTTACTCTACCCTGTGCCCTCATTCATCTCTGACTTTTACCTCATTTGTGAAGTGATATCCTGCTCCTGACTCTTCCGCTCATCCCTGTCCTTGTACCATCACTTACCTTCACTGCATTCTTAGCTTGATTTAAGAGTCCAAATGGCCACATGAAATGGCCTGCTTTGACTCTAACACACCTCTCGTTGGCATTCTCTGTATCCCAGTAGTGCACTGACAGCTTATAATGAGTTAGGGGAATGTGGTCAGCACTTCATTCATTCATTTGTCTGCACGTGGTTAAAAAGGGCTCAGAGGAGAAGAGATCTGGTTAATGAATAGTAGAAACAAAGTTATTTATCAGTTTGAATATGGAAATGCACAGTGATTTTAAAACCCCCTTTTCCAGAACAAACTCTTAGCTTATTCAACTTTGTGAATATGCTACTATTTCAAACACTTTTTTTTTTAACAACAAACATATTTAAGCATCATGCATGAGTTCATAATAGTACGTCTATAGGATCATAGACTACAAATTCTTATCTATTATGTGTTAGACCTATGCTTGATTTTTACCTTACATTATCTCATTTACATAATTCAGAAGTTCTTAATCTAGAGGGTAGTTTTCAGGGGATCCTCAAGCCTGCTTGATGTTTTATGGAGAAACACACACACACACACACACACACGTATATATACATACATTTTTTTTCCTCCTGAGAAATTCCAAGAGCTGATTCCAAGAACAGTCAATGGCTCAAAGAATTTAAGGAACAATGTTCTGATTAGAGAGGCTTGTAAACAGAAGAGGCCTTTAGAGACTAGCTAGTTTGATCTTATTTGATAGACAAGGAAACTGAAGTCCAGAGACATGTGGTCATGTATATCCTCCATAGTCAAAGGATTTTTCTCTTTTGTTTTTATAAAGAATAAATAGTAACAATCCAAGTGCTCTCCTATAGGCTGTTGTCTAATTAGAATGGTATAGATTAGCCCAGCTTGGATTCCATCTGAAAATATAGTGTTCTTGTTTATCTATGAAATATTCATCTAAATATCTCCTTTCCAATTTCTTCTTAGTGGTGTCTTTTTGGGGTTACATGCATGAAGAACCTCCACTTTGTCATTTGTTCACATTGCATAAGCAAGATTTAAAATATTCTCCACAATGTTATTAAACGTTTCATTCATTTATACATCTTTCCCCTTGTTATTCTCAATTATTAAATGGAGTTAGTTTTGACTGTTTTTTTCCCCCATGATGAATATGAAAAGTGATAAGTAATTAACCAATATATTTTCTCTCTTAGGATTTACTGGTACTATTGGATTTAATTGGAGCTCCAAACCCAGTATTTCCCAATTTTTTTCCGAACTCTGCCAGATGGTTTAATAGACTTCAAGCAATTGGTAAGCAGTGCTAGTATTAAAGAGTAAAATGTGGTTTCTTCATACTAACAAACACTAAATTTTTAAAATTCAAAGCTTATGATTTAAATACGTAACCTACTTTATTGGCTTTTTTCTTTATTGACTAGTTTATCATTCCTATTCATCTCTTTTAGCATGCTCACTTTATTGTCCTGCATGGAACCACACTTTGAAATGGAAACATAGAACATTACGTTTCAAGTTTGCATATTCTTGGAAATGGTCTGAAAATATTTTTCCAGAGTCTTGTGTGAAGCCTGTGGAATGCATTTCTAGGAAAAAACTTGGCTAATGATGAACGTAATATCCTTATAACGATACTAAAAGATATTCTTTAATTTTCATTTATCTTCCATCTCTGTCTTTGTCATTCTCTATCTTCTGCCTTACCCAGACATTTTTGTCCTTTCAATCTGGTACCATCTCTGCCTACATTCCAAAGCTTTTTATTTTTCACTTGAGGGTGGGTGAGAGATCGGGATGTGAGAGGAAGCCAGATCCTTCAAAAGCCATTTAAGAGAAGGCTTAGTATCAAATAAATGGGAGTAGACTAGCCCAGACCAGGCCAGGCCATGCCAAGAAACAGATATCTATGGTTCAAGAGAGAGGCGTGGGGCTTGGAGAAGGGATAGGATAATAACTTTTCCCCTTCATACCTCCAACCCACTCCTTCAAAGAAAAAGCAGTTGGCAGCAGGAGGGGATGAAAATGAGATCTACCTTTATCATAGAATCCAGGCCAAAAGGCCTGCTTTTGAGGCCAAAACTTCATGCTGGGAATGCCTTACTAGCCACATGAATGTCTTGGAGTGTGATGGAATTATGTTACTTCTGGGCAGTGGGGAAAGCACTGCCATCTTAACTTCATGCTTTTGCCATGAGTTAAGAATCTACCAGCAACCAGATCGAGAATCTTTCTAGAGAAGCTTCTACTTCAACCTCAAATGCTTAACTTAGGAAATTTTAATCCATAATTTGAAATAATTGCTAATATGGCATTATTTGTATGAACTTCTTGTGCCTCTTCCTTGTGGCATGTTTCCCTTCCTTTGATAATAGCCTCAAGCAATTGGGTTTGGACTTTATTCAAGGATCTTGTGCACTTTCCCTATTTCCTCTACCAGAATGAACTGGTATCAGTAACTTACGCTTTAATCAATTTCAATCCATTGGGCTGCCCTTCTAGTGGTGTATTTATACTTTGAACCATATCTCTAATTGTATAAGGAAAAGTTGTATCCTGTGGTAAAGGAGTTACAGCTATTAACCAGATGGGAATATTGTTTTTGTGGGGCTTTCTCAATACTCCTAAAATCACTTTATATATATTTGCTAATTAGCCGGTCTAGTTCTACTCTTAAAATTTATCAATTAAAAAGCCCAAATATCCTAGGAAGTTTTTAATTAAGTTGTTCTTGGTAGCTCTTGTCATCTTGTAACAAATAAACCAGTTACCAGTTGCCATCGAGTTGACTCCGATATGTGTCATCTTAGGGCTTTTAGTGGCTGGTTTTTCGGAAGTAGATTGCCAGGCTTTTTTTCCAAAGTGCTTCTCGGTAGACTCAAACTTCTAACCTTGCAGTTAGCAGCCAAATGCGCTAACCGTTTGCACCACCCAGGGACTCTTTGTAATACATAACATGGGTTATATGTTACAAAATGGCAACAGTGGTGGAATATAGGCCAGTGGTTCTCAAACTGAGTGGATCAGAATTGTTATATCATAGATTGCTGAGCCCTACCTTCAAGAGTTTCTAATTCAGTAGGTCTGAAATGGGGCCGGATAATTTGCATTTCTAACAAGTTCTTAGGTGATCCTGATGATGCTGGTCTTGGGATCCCACCTTGAGAACCACTGATGCAGGTCAAACTAGGTATCCCTTTCCTATGGAGTGGCCATTCGGAATACTTCACACCCATTTTGTTGAGTATTCCTCTTTTAAGCATAACACTTTTTGAGGCATTCTTCTTGTATCATCGCTGACCTATAAAAAAAAAAAATTCGTGTTTTTCCCCATTTTCTTCTTTTTTCATTCTCCATTATTTTATTGAGTTTCTATCTCTAAGGAGGTTCTCACCTGTAAGGATAGAGCCTTGTATGACTCTTCTCTCCTTGAAACTACTCCAAAATTTACACAACCAAGGTCAGCCCAGGTGTTGCCATGGGTGTGGCTGTGCTCACTGCTGCACAATGCTTTTAAATGATGGCTACATATGCTGAGAAGATCTCAAACTCCTTACATAAAGATGCATCCTGAGTCTTGATTAGATATTCATCTGCCGTTCACTTGTCACCTGCAGAACGTGAATTCCATGAACTGGGTTTGCTCAAGGATCACTCTTGGGAGAGGCAGTATTTCCCAAGTAATGGTTACAGAGGCGGAATTCAGGATGACCACATTCCATTTTTAAGAAAAGGTAATGTGTGGTGTGTGTACATGTACACATGTGTACATGTGTGCACATTTTTTACGTGTTATATTTATTGTAGTTATGTGCATTTTGAAACTCCAAGACTATGACACTAATATCACTTACCCACTTTTTTAAGAGTAGACCAAGATATGGACACCTGAAACTATTGCTCTGAGATAATCTTTAAACCTTAAACCTCAAACCAAAACTCCCAGAAGTCTGCTTTGAACCAAACAACAGGTTAGCCTAATTAATAAAGTATGTTTGCCTTGAGTGTTATGCCTTTCAACGATTTATCTATGTGGGATCAAATTGACAACAGCAACTCAAAAGATTAGATGAGAAGCTTAGGGAGCAGCTACTTTACGTTAATGATGGTGGAATGTTTTGGAAAAGGATAGCAGGAATGGTTGCGCAACTTGAAGATGTAAACAATGCCACTGAATTGTACATGCAGAATTTGTTGAATGGTGTATCCTTTGGTGTACACATTTTCACAAAAAATTTTAGAAGAGGAAAAAAGAGTAGACTAAGATCAATACTATCAGTCTTGACTTATTCCTACACCCTATTTAGCTTCTGGTGCCATCAGGTAGCTCTCTTCAGTAGTGAAACTCCCCAGGTCTCTAATTTCAATTTAAAATTTAGAAGTGAAATAAACATAAATAATATTGAGTGCATTTTGAATCACTAAGATAATGCTTTTTTAAAGATTAGCTACACTGAATTTATAATGATCCAGACCGATCTAAAGATATTTAAAAGTTCCAAAAGCAGACAAGAAAATTAATTTTAATGAGTACCTGTCTTTATAAAAGAAGCACGAGTCTCCTACTATAATACAAGCTTTCAACAATATGGGTTTTCTGATTGCACACCTGTACACAAGAAGTCAGATATTTAAGCCAAATTGAATGTGAGGGAAGAAGTATATATTCTCCTTCGCTTGATCTTTATTGTCTCCAGGTGAGATTAAGATGTAATATTTTATGCTTTAACCTCCCCTTACCAGACCTTTCCCTTCAAGTTATCAAATGAGATGACAGAGTCCTTCATTGTTCATTGATATGAAGGAACATTGAACCTGGAAGTAAATGCAGTCTTCCTCTTCTCACTGAATGGTCTACACTTATCCAGTTGCTCAGCTCAGACACCTGAGAGTTGTCCTTAATTCTGAAATTAAGGACACACCTCTACCTCACACAATTCAGTTTCATGTCTTCAAGGTGGTGTTTAAGTATGATACTGATATGTAGCACTGGGCCTTACCAATAATTCCCACTGCCCCTATTTTGCAACAGTCTAGAAGTGTGAGGAATCATTAAATTTAATAAATTTATTAGTTAAATCATCCACTATGTAATCCTGTGACTTTTATTATCTCATGTAAGACATTCCAAATCCTTGAGTATACCTTTACATTTTTTTGCTACATCTAGAGTATTTATGAAAGCTCACATCCCACTGATATCCTGCCTTCCTTTTCATAGAGTTAGATTGTATTCTAACACTTTGTGTTACTCTGGTGTTTTCTGGTCAATAAGGAAGCAATATCCTTGGTGTTGAGATGATGTGAATCTAAATCAATCCAAGGATTCTTATAATAGCCTCCCGGTGGCCCTCCAGCTTTCACTCCTGTTGCCCTATTCTCTGCATAGGTGCTAGAGCTAACTTTTAAACATGTTAATAAGGTTGTGTTACTTCTTTTCTTTAAAGCTTAAGTGGCTTGCCATTATATAGAATAAGATCCAAAGTCTTTCCATGACTGACAAAGTGCTCCATTTTCTGACTATGCTCTCGCTCTTCAATTTCACTTCCTACATCTCTCTCCAACAGTTGATCTGATCCAATCATACTGGCCTCCTTGCTTGGCCTTTCTCAAGCAGGACAAGCACAATCCTATCTCAGGACTTTTGTACTTGCTCCTACCGCTGCCTAGATTACTCATTCTCAGATGTTTGCATGGCTTACTTCTCATTTAGTTCATATTTTTGTTCAAATGTTAGATTCTCAAAGAGGCCTTCCCTAACTTTAAGTACCGCTCTCTCAATCTTACTGTCTGCTGCCTCATTCTGTATTCGCTTGTCTTGTTTTCTTCTTCTTAGTAAGCACTTATCACTTCCTAGAATTATGTTTTATATTTGTTTATTTGGTGCTTTCTTCACTGGAATGTAAGCTGCATATAGGAAGGACTTCCCCTTTTCCCTTAGGAAACCTCAACTCCCAGAACAGGACCTGGTACATAAGTGCTTTATGATTATTTATTGAGTTAACCAATACTTTTTTTTAATGAATAAATGTCTTTGGAGTACAAGGGTAAGATTCAAAGAAGTACACGAAACATGATGAGTTGTTATTTGTCTTTATATGGTACAGAGCTCATACTCAGACATCTCCTTGAAGAATGATACTTACTAGTTTACTTGTTGGAAATACACATGCATTACAAGTCAGTTCTTCCTTATTAGGTGTTCCAGTTCTGCATCTGATAGCATCTCCTTTCCCTGAAGTCTGGCACACCATGGAGGACAATGAAGAACATTTGGATGAGCCAACCATTGACAATCTAAACAAAATTCTGCAAGTCTTTGTGTTGGAATATCTTCATCTGTAATACTCTGATTTAGTGTATGGTAATTGCTTCTAGCATTGTATTAAAAAATCAGGTACCGTTTAAAATAATCTGGTTCCAGACAAATCCTGTGTGGAAAATTCTGTCCTATACACTCAATCTTTAGATGTCTTTGACTATGTGATCAATAAATCCTAGAATTGTATTGTGTCATAAATGGCTCATTAATTTTCATCTGGAGATAAAGAAAGGGAACATGCAAGGAAAACGAAATAAATATCCTTTAAATCTTCAATAGATAAGATATTTTGAGGCTAAATCAGATTCCTATTGTCTTAGGTTGGGTTCTCTAGAGAAGCAAAGCTAGTAAAGTGTATAAATATATATATAGAGAGAGAGGGAAGGAGGGGGGAGAGAGAGAGTGAGAGAGAGAAAGTGAGTGAGTAGGAGAGAGAGAGAGAGAGATTTATATCAAGGAAATGGCTCACGTGGTTATAGAGGCTCGAATGTCCCAAGTCTGTTGGTCGGGATAGAGGTTTCTCCTGATTCATGTAGCTGCAGGTCAGAGAGTAGGGCTCTTGCTCACAGGCTGCAAAGATCAATGAAACACAGGTAAGCTGCTAGCTCAAGTCCCAGGAGCTGGAGGTCAGACAAATGGGAGCCAGCTGCAGGATCCAGCAGGAGCAAAAAGCCCCCAAGCCTTGCCAGAATGTCTGCTTATATTCAATGGAGGCCACATGCCCAAGGAAGCTCCCTGTCAACTGATTGGCTACTCACAGCAGTTCCCATCATGGGGGTGATCACACATCGAGTCTCAACAGGGAAGTGATCACAACTTTATATGACTGTCAAAACACTGAGAATTATGGCCCAGCCAAGTTGGCACACAATCTTAACCATGACACCTACATTCAGTATCACGGTCTTCTAAGCAGTAATTAAATATGATGATGACTTGCTATGTGTAGCCCTAGTTTTATGATTATGTATATTTGGGAATCTATTGCATACAATGAGCTTTTCCATCATCTCCTTCCGCAGATGTAGTCAATTTGATTTCTGTGTGTTCCATCTGGCGAGGTCCATGTGTATGGTCACTGTTTATGTTGGTGAAAGAAGGTATTTGCAATGAAGAAGTCGTTGGTCTTGCAAAATTCTATCATTTGATCTCCAGCATTGTTTCTATCACCAAGGCCATATTTTCCAACTACTGATCCTTCTTTGTTTCCAACTTTCACGTTCCAATAGCCAATAATTATCAATGCATCTTGATTGCATGTCTGATCAATTTCAAACTGCAGCAGCTGATAAAAATCTTCTATTTCTTCATCTTTGGCCCTAGTGGTTGGTGCGTATATTTGAATAATGGTCGTATTAACTGGTCTTCCTTGTAGCCATATGGATATTATCCTAACACTGACAGCGTTATACTTCAGGATAGATCTTGAAATGTTCTTTTTGACGATGAATGCAACACCGTTCCTCTTCGAGTTGTCATTCCCAGCATAGTAGACTATATGATTGTCCAATTCAGAATGGCCAATACCAGTCCATTTCAGCTCACTGATGCCTAGGATATCGATGTTTATGCGTTCCATTTCGTTTTGGATGATTTCCAATTTTCCTAGATTCGTACCTCGTACATTCCAGGTTCTGATTATTAATGGATGTTTGCAGCTATTTCTTCTTATTTTGAGTAGTGCCATATCAGCAAATGAAGGTCCCAAAAGCTTTACTCCATCCATGTCATTAAGGTCGACTCTACTTTGAGGAGGCAGCTCCTCCCCAGTCATCTTTTGAATGCCTTCCAACCTGGGGGCCTCATCTTCCAGCACTATATCAGACAGTGTTCTGCTGCTATTCATAAGGTTTTCACTGACTAATACTTTTCAGAAGTAGACTGCCAGGTCTTTCTTCCTAGTCTGGACCTTGCCAGACAGAATGTACAGAAATCAAACTGACTACATCTGTGGAAAGAGGCAATGGAAAAGCTCAATATCATTAGTCAGAACAAGGCCAGGGGCCGACTGTGGAACAGACCATCAATTGCTCATATGCAAGTTCAAGCTGAAACTGCAGAAAATCAGAGCAAGTCCACGAGAGCCAAAATATGACCTTGAGCATATCCCACCTGAATTTAGAGACCAGCTGAAGAGCAGATTTGACACATTGAACACTAGTGACCAAAGACCAGATGAGTTGTGGAATGACACCAAGGACATCATACAGGAAAAAAGCAAGAGGTCATTGAAAAGAAAAGAAAGAAAGAAAAGACCAAGATGGATGTCAGAGGAGACTCTGAAACTTGCCCTTGAACGTCGAGCAGCTAAAGCAAAAGGAAGAATTGATGAAGTAAAAGAACTCAACAGAAGATTTCAAAGCGCATCGCGAGAAGACAAAGTAAAGTACTATAATGACAAGTGCAAAAAGCTGGAGATGGAAAACCAAAAGGGAAGAACACACTCAGCGTTTCTCAAGCTGAAAGAACTGAAGAAAAAATTCAAGTCTCGAGTTGCAATGATGAAGGATTCCATGGGGAAAATATTAAAAGATGCAGGAAGCATCAAAAGAAGATGGAAGGAATACACAGAGTCATTATACCAAAAAGAATTAGTCGATGTGCAACCATTTCAAGATTGGCATATGATCAGGAACCGATGGTACCGAAGGAAGAAGTCCAAACTGCTCTGAAGGCATTGGCGAAAAACAAGGCTCCAGGAATTGATGGAATATCAATTGAGATGTTTCAACAAAGAGATGCAGTGCTGGAGGTGCTCACTCATCTATGCCAAGAAATATGGAAGACAGCTTCCTGGCCAACTGACTGGAAGAGATCCATACTTATGCCTATTCCCAAGAAAGGTGATCCAACCAAATGTGGAAATTATAGAACAAAATCATTAATATCACACACAAGCAAAATTTTGCTGAAGATCATTCAAAAGTGGCTGCAGCAGTATATCGACAGGAAACTCCCAGAAATTCAGACCGTTTTCAGAAGAGGATGTGGAACCAGGGATATCATTGCTGATGTCAGATGGATCCTGGCTGAAAGCAGAGAATACCAGAAGGATGTTTACCTGTGTTTTATTGACTATGCAAAGGCATTCAACTGTGTGGATCATAACAAACTATGGATAACATTGTAAAGAATGGGAATTCCAGAACACTTAATTGTGCTCATGAGGAACCTTTACATAGAGGTGGTTGTTCGGACAGAACAAGGGGATACTGATTGGTTTAAAGTCAGGAAAGGTGTGCCTCAGGGTTGTATTCTTTCACCATACCTATTCAATCTGTATGCTGAGCAAATATTATGAAAAGCTGGACTACATGAAGAAGAATGGGGCATCAGGATTGGAGGAAGACTCATTAACAGCCTGCTTTATGCTGATGACACAACCTTGCTTGCTGAAAGTGAAGAGGATTTGAAGCACTTACTAATGAAGATCAAAGACCACAGCCTTCAGTTTGGACTGCAGCTCAACGAAAGAAAACAAAAATCCTCACAACTGGACCAATGAGCAACATCACGATAAGCGGAGAAAAGATTGAAGTTGTCAAGGATTTCATTTTACTTGTATCCACAATCAACAACCATGGAAGTAGCAGTCAAGAAATCAAAAGACGCATTGCATTGGGTAAATCTGCTGCAAAGGACCTCTTTAAAGTGTTGAAGAGCAAAGATGTCACCCTGAAGACTAAGGTGTGCCTGACCCAAGCCATGGTATTTTCAATCACATCATATGCATGTGAAAGCTGGACTATGAATAAGGAAGGCCAAAGAAGAGTTGACGCCTTTGAATTGTGGTGTTGGCCAAGAGTATTGAATATACCGTGGACTGCCAAAAGAACGAACAAATCTGTCTTAGAAATACAACTGGAATACTCCTTAGAAGCAAGGATGGCGAGACTGCATCTTACATACTTCGGACATGTTGTCAGGAGGGATCAGACCCTGGAGAAGGACATCATGCTTGGCAGAGTACAGGGTCAGTGGAAAAGAGGAAGACCCTCAACGAGGTGGATTGACACAGTGGCTGCAACAATGAGCTCAAGCATAACAATGATTGTAAGGATGGCGCAGGACAGGGCAGTGTTTCCTTCTGTTGTGCATAGTGTTGCTATGAGTCGGAACTGACTCGACAGCACCTAACAACAACAACAACATTGCATATAATACAAAGCAGAGACATAGTTTGAAGACCCTCAAATTTCTTTGAGAAATCTTTGTAGGACTTATTTCATGGAAATTTAAATCAGAATTAAATACTATCTGGTGAATTTCTTTTTTACGTATAAATGAAGAATTACATAATTTAAAGGTTAGCCAAAATTTTATAGAGTTTTACAAATTTAGCATTTTTATTGTAAACAACAAAACAATTGTAAAAAAGAACAAAAATATAATCCTGTCATGTTAACAGAATCACCACCAACTCTTTGGTTTTCCCTCACATTTCGTTCAATGTAGTTTTTTTTTTTTTTAATATAGGTGTAATCAAATTAGGCCTACAAATTTTTTTTGGGGGGGCTATATTTTTTCTGAGGTCCCTGGGTGGCACAAATGGTTGGTGTTTTGAACTTATCCAGTGGTGTCTGGAAAGGAAGGCCTGGCAATCTGCTTATGTAAAGGCTAAACCAGAAAACCAAACCTGTTGTCATCAAGTTGATTCTGACTCATAGTGACTCTATAGGACAGAATAGAACTGCCCCATATGGTTTCCAAGGAGCACCTGGTGGATTTGAGCTGCCGATCTTTTGGTTAGCAGCCATAGCTCTTAATAACTATTCTATCGGGGTTTCCATGTAATGAGTACAACCAAGAAAACTCTATGGAGCAGGTCTACCCTGTCAGAACTGATTCAATGGCAACATGTATGGTATATTTTCTTTCTGTTAAATTATATCATTATCAGACATTTATTTGCTGTTTTGGTCTTGGTTGAGATGAAGACAGTTAAGTGTGGCCTCCACAGTTAACTGCACAGTAGTTACAATAATTTCTGTGTAGTTGAATTATATAATATTCAAGTTCTACTAATTACAGCATATTTTTTTCAAGAGATTCATGGAAGCAAATTTGTTTGGACTGGAAACACTAGCCACTTATAGGTTTTGTCTTTTGCTACAGGAAACAATTATCTAGAAAGACGAACTTCATGGGTTAAACAATTAGGAAATTGATTAATTCTGCCATATAGGTAAATTTGGTTGGGGCTGCTGTTCAGTGTGTGCTCCCTGTTCAGGGCAGACGTTTAGAAAATTCTCCCATAATTATTATGCTGGAGCCAGGTAGGGAGCAAGACAGACAAGTTGAGTGGGGAAGCAATGGTAGCTTTAGTTTCATACCAATGGAAGTCATCAAGAAAAAGTAATTTACTTACAAAGGCGGAGCCAAGATGGCAGAATAGACAGACGCTTCTGGTGAGCCTTCTTTACAACAAAGACCTGAAAAAAACAAGTGAAACAAGTATATTTGTGACAAGCTGGGAGCCTGAGCATCAAAGGCAAGCTTAGACAATGAACTGAGGGGCAGGGTGAGGAAGAGACTGTTCAGAAGTGGACAGGAGTTACCGGACCTGAATCGCGAGGAGCCCTCAGGCACCATTCCCAGAGCAGCAGTGGTGGTGGCAGTGGTGGGCTGGTACTAGTGTTCAGCTGCAGTTTCCTCAGGGAGAAGCAGCCAGCCACACAACCTACTCACACCTCCGGAACCTGAGGAGAATGGTGCTCCTGGCAAAAGCTAAGTACTTGTGTTTATTTTACTGCCCCCCAGCCCACTCCCAAGCCGGCTTCAGCAGCTGAATCCCTGGGCCTGAGATAGACCCTGGTGAGCACCTAGAGCCATCCTCCTGGCCTTGGGGAAGGAAAAAACTTGCAACTGGGGGGAAAAGATAATTTGCTAGCTCCATTTACCGGGGGAGCTCAGGACAGAAGCAGCTCCTGTCCAGGCATAAACCATCCATGAACCTTGAGCACCTTTCCCTTCTGCATGGACGTGTGGGCCTATTTCAGGGGAATAGGCCCTTGCTGGCAAATTCCAACCATTTCAGCTGTGTGGTGGAGAGGTGGGTGTTTGACGTTTGACATTGCTTTGCCTATTAAACAAGGTCCTCACCTACCCACATCAGGGACCCAAGGACTGGTAGCTCCACTCAGGTCACCCAGCCACCCACGACAGGGGTCCAAAGATAACTGGTACCTCCCAGTCCTTACAACCAAAAACTTTGGGTGCCCATGGTCCCTCTGCAGAACCCACCCACCAGCACGCTCTAGGGAACACAGATGTGTTTTCCTCAGAGATACTTGGGGGTCAGTTCTCAGGCCCCTGCCTTGTTCAGAGCATGACCCCCCTGCAGCAATCAGATACCGGTATATACCCCAATCACTCCTGCCCCTCTAAGACTATAGCACAGAGTGTGTACCACACACTTGATATCAGCTACCTGGAAACCTGAGCTGAATTCATACAAGAAAACTGAATGGACTCCTAGACTGATATACCTGATAACAGCTCTAGCCAGATGGGGACAGGACACCAGAGCTCCAAAGGTGAAAATAATCAAGCAAGCTCACTCAAGCAACCCATAGGGGTATACCAAAACAAAACAAAGCAAGCAGCTATGACACAGTAAGCAAGCATAAACTAATACAATAACTTATAGATGGCTCAGAAACAACAGTCACTAACAAGTCACATAAAGAAACAGACCATGATCACCTCAACATGCTCTCAAAACAAAGAATCCAGGGATCTTCTAGAGGAAAGTGCATTCCTAGAATTACCAGGTGCAGAATACAAAAGTTTAATATACAGAACCCTTCAAGACATTGGGAAGGAAATGAGACAATACGCAGAACAAGTCAAGGAACACACAGATAAAGCAACTGAAGAAATCAGAAAGATTATTCAGGAACATAATGAAAAGTTTAATAACCTGGAAAAATCCATAGGCAGACAGCAATCAGAAATTCAGAAGATTAACAATAAAATCACAGAATTAGACAACTCAATAGAAAGTCAGAGGAGCAGAATTGAGCAAGTAGAAGCTAGAATTTCTGAACTTGAAGATAAATCACTTGACACTAATATACTTGAAGAAAAATCAGATAAAAGAATTAAAAAAAAGAAGAAACCTTAAGAATCATGTGAGACCCTATCAAGAGAAATAACCTATGAGTGATTGTGCCACAACAGGGAGGGATAACAGAAAATACAGAGAATATTGTTGAAGATTTGTTGGCAGAAAACCTCCCTGATATTGTGAAAGACGAGAAGATATCTATCCAAGTTGCTCATTGAACTCCACATAAGGTAGATCTTAAAAGAAAGTCACCAAGACATATTATAATCAAACTTGCCAAAACCAAAGATAAAGAGAGAATTATAAGAGCAGAGAGAGATAAATGAAAAGTCGCCTACAAAGGAGAGCCAATAAGAATAAGCTCGGACTACTTGGCAGAAACCATGCAGGCAAGAAGGCAATGGTATGACACATTTAAAAAATTGAAGGAAAAAAATTGCCAGCCAAGAATCATATATCCATCAAAACTGTCTCTTAAATATGAAGGTGAAATTAAGACATTTCCAGACAAACACAAGTTGATGGAATTTGTAAAAACTAAACCAAAACTACAAGAAATACTAAAGGGAGTTTTTTTTTTTTTTTTTTTGGTTAGAAAATCAATAATATCAGGTATCGACCCAAGACTAGAACACTGGGCAGAGCAATCAGAAGTCAACCCAGACAGGGAAATCCAAAAAAACAAAGCAAGATTATAAAAAAAAGCACAAAACAGGGTAACAGCGATGTTATTATATAAAAGAAGACAACATTAAAATAATAAAGAGGGGCTAAGAAATGTAATCCTACACCTTCCATATGGAGAGGAAGATATGGTGATACAAAGAAATAAAAGTTAGTTTTAAATTTAGAAAAATAGGGGTAAATAATGAGGTAACCACAAAGGAGACAAACTATCCTACTCATCAAAATAAAATACAAGGGAAAAATACAGACTCAGCAGAAACAAAATCAACAACAACAAATGTGAGGAAAGGACAATATATGAAGCTAATCTATTCAGCACATAAAATCAAGCGGGAAAAAGAAACTGTCGACAACACACAAAAAAAGACATCAAAATGAGAGCACTAAATTCATACCTGTCCATAATTACCCTGAATGTAAATGGATTAAATGCACCAATAAAGAGACAGAGAGTGGCAGAATGGATTAAAAAACAAGATCTGTCTCTATGCTGCCTACAAGAGACACACCTTAGACTTAGAGACACAAACAAACTAAAACTCAAAGGATGGAAAAAAATATATCAAGCAAACAACAATCAAAAAAGAGCAGGAGTGGCAATATTAATTTCTGACAAAAGAGGCTTTAAAGTTAAATCCATCAGAAAGGATAAGGAAGGACATTATATAACGATTAAATGGACAATACACCAAGAAGATATAACCATATTAAATATTTATGCACCCAATGACAGGGCTGCAAGATACATAAAACAAACTGTATCGGCATTGAAAAGTGAGATAGACAGCTCCACAATGATAGTAGGAGACTTCAACGCACCACTTTCGGTGACGGACAGGACATCCAGAAAGAAGCTCAATAAAGACACAGAAGATCTAAATGCCACAATCAACCAACTTGACCTAGTAGACATATATAGAACAGTCCACCCAACAGCAACCAAGTATACTTGCTTTTCTGGTGCACATGGAACATTCTCTAGAATAGACCACATATTAGCTCATAAAGCAAGTCTTAGCAGAATCCAAAACATTGAAATATTACAAAGGATCTTCTCTGACCATAAGGCCATAAAGGTGGAAATCAATAACAGGAAAAGTGGGGAAAAGAAATCAGACACTTGGAAACTGATCAACACCCTGCTCAAAAAAGACTGGATTAGAGAAGACATTAAGGATGGAATAAAGAAATTCAGAGAATCCAATGAGAATGAAAACACTTCCTATCAGAACCTTTGGGACACAGCAAAAGCAGTGCTCAGAGGCCAATTTATATCAATAAATGCACACATACAAAAAGAAGAAAGGGCCAAAATCAAAGAATTATCCCTACAACTTGAACAAATAGAAAGAGAACAACAAAAGAAACCCACAGGCACCAGAAGAAAACAAATAAAAAAAATTAGAGCTGAACTAAATGAAATAGAAAACAGGAAAACAATTGAAAGAATTAACAGGACCAAAACCTGTTTTTTTGAAAAACTCAACAAAATTGATAAACTACTGGCCAAACTGACAAAAGAAAAACAGGAGAGGAAGCAAATAACCCGAATAAGAAATGAGATGGATGATATTACAACAGACCCAACTGAAATTAAAAGGATCATATCAGATTACTATGAAAAACTATACTCAAATTTGAAAACCTAGAAGAAATGGGTGAATTCCTAGAAACACACTACCTACCTAAACTAACACAAACAGAGATAGAACAACTAAATAGACCCATAACAAAAGACGATATTGAAAAGATAATAAAAAAACTCCCAACAAAAAAAAGCCCTGGACCAGACAGCTTCACTGCAGAGTTCTACCAAACTTTCAGAGAAGAGTTAACACCACTACTACTAAAGGTATTTCAGAGCCTAGAAAAGGATGGAATACTACCAAACTCGTTCTAAGAAGCCCCCATATCCCTGATAGCAAAACCAGGTAAAGACACCACAAGAAAAGAAAATTATAGACCTATATCCCTCATGAACGTAGATTCAAAAATCCTGAACAAAATTCTACCCAATAGAATTCAACAACATATCAAAAAAATAATTCACCATGACCAAGTGGGATTCATATCAGGTATGCAGGGATGGTTCAACATTAGAAAAACAATTAATGTAATCCACCACATAAATATAACAAAAGACAAGAATCACATGATTTTATCAATTGATGCAGAAAAGGCATTTGACAAAGTTCAACAGTTGTTCATGATAAAAACTCTCAGCAAAATAGGAATAGAAGGAAAATTCCTCAACATAATAAAGGGCATTTATACAAAGCCCACAGCCAACATTACCCTAAATGGAGAAAGCCTGAAAGCATTCCCATTGAGATCGGATGCCCTTTATCACTACTCTTATTCAACATTGGGCTGTAAGTCCTAGCCAGAACAATTAGGCTATATAAAGAAATAAAGGGCATCCAGATTGGCAAGAAATAAGTAAAAGTATCTCTATTTGCAGATGACATGGTCTTATACACAGAAAACCCTAAGGAATCCTCAAGAAAACTACTGAAACTAATAGAAGAGATTCAGCAGAGTATTGGAATACAAGATAAACATACAAAAATCAGTTGGATTCCTCTACACCAACAAAAAGAACATTGAAGAAGAAATCACCAAATCAATGCCATTTACAGTAGCCCCCAAGAAGATAAAATACTTACATAAGTGGAAAGAACATACCTTGCTCGTGGATAGGGAGACTTAACATTATAAAAATGTCTGTTCTACCAAAAGTGATCTACACATTTAATGCAATTCTGATCCAAATCCCAACGACATTCTTTAATGAGATGGAGAAATAAATCACCAACTTTATATGGAAGGGAAAGAGGCCCTGGATAAAGAAGGCATTACTGAAAAAGAAGAACAAAGTGGGAGCCTTACTTTACCTGATTTTAGAACGTATTATACTGCCACAGTAGTCAAAACAGCCTGGTACTTGTACCACAACAGATGCATGGACCAATGGAACAGAATTGAGAATCCAGACATAAATCCATCCACATACGAGCATTTGATATTTGACAAAGGCCCCAAAAGAGTTAAATGGGGAAAAGACATTCTTTTTAACAAATGGTGCTGGCATAACTGGATATCCATCTGCAAAAAAATGAAACAAGACCCATACTTCACTCCATGCACAAACACTAACTCAAAATGGATCAAAGACCTAAATATAAAATCTAAAACGATAAAGATCATGGAAGAAAAAAATAGGGACAATGCTAGGAGCCCTAATACATGGCATAAACAGTATACAAAACATTATAAAGAAAGTACAAGAAAAACTAGATAACTGGGAGCTCCTAAAAATCAAACACCGATGATCATCCAAAGACTTCACCAAAAGAGTAAAAAGACTACCTACAGACTGGGAAAAAGTTTTTAGCTATGACATTTCTGATCAGTGCCTGATCTCTAAAATCTACATGATACTGCAAAAACTCAATTACAAAAAGACAAATAACCCAATTAAAAAATGGGCAAAAGATATGAATAGACACTTCACTAAAGAAGACATTCAGGTAGCTAACAGATATATGAGGAAATGCTCACGATCATTAGCCATTAGAGAAATGCAGATCAAAACTACAATGAGATTTCATCTCACTCCAACAAGGCTGGCATTAATCCAAAAAACACAAAATAGTAAATGTTGGAGAGGCTGTGGAGAGATTGGAACATTTATACACTACTGGTGGGAATGTAAAATGGTACACCCACTTTGGAAATCGATTTGGCTCTTCCTTAAAAAGCTAGAAATAGAACTACCATATGATCCAGCAATCCTACTCCTTGGAATATATCCTAGAGAAATAAGAGCCTTTACACGAACGGATATATGCACCCCCATGTTTATTGCAGCCCTGTTTACAATAGCAAAAAGATGGGAACAACCAAGGTGCCCATCAATGGATGAATGGATAAATAAATTATGGTATATTCACACAACGGAATACCATGTATCAATAAAGAACAGTGAGGAATCCGTGAAACTTTTCATAACATGGAGGAACCTGGAAGACATCATGCTGAGTGAAATTAGTCAGTTGCAAAAGGAAAAATATTATGTAAGATAAGACCGCTATTATAAGAGCCTGAGAAGTAGTTTAAACTGAAAAGAAATCATTCTTTTGTGGTTAGGAGAGTGGGGAGGGAGGGTGAGAGAGGGGCATTCAGTAATTAGATAATAGATAAGAACTACTTTAGGTGAAGGGAAAGACAGTACACATAACAGGGGAGGTCAGCACAATTGGACTAAACCAAAAGCAAAGAAGTTTCCTGCATAAACTGAATGCTTCAAAGGCCAGCGTAGCAGGGGCGGGGTCTGGGGACCATGGTTTTAGGGGACATCTAAGTCAATTGGCATAATAAAATCTATTAAGAAAACATTCTGCATCCCACTTGGAAGAGTGGCATCTGGGGTCTTAAATGCTAGGAAGCAGCCATCTAAGATGCATCAGTTGGTCTCAACCCACCTGGATCAAAGGAGAATGAAGAACACCAAGGACACAAGGTGATTACGAGCCCAAGAGACAGAGGGCCACATGAACCAGAGACTACATCATCCTGAGACCAGAAAAACTACATGGTGGCTGGTTACAACCGATGACTACCCTGACAGGAACACAACAGAGAACCCCTGAGGGAGCAGGAGAGCAGTGGGATGCAGACCCCAAATTCTCATAAGACCAGACTTAATGGTCTGACTGAGACTGAAAGGACCCCGGTGGTCACAGCCCCCAGACCTGCTGTTGGCCCAGGACAGGAACCATTCCTGAAGCCAACTCTTCAGACGTGGATTGGACTGGAGAATAGGTTGGAGAGGGATGCTGGTGAGGAGTGAGCTTCTTGGATCAGGCGGATACTTGAGACTATGTTGGCATCTCCTGCCTGGAGGAGAGATGAGAGGGTGGAGGGGGCTAGAAGCTGGCGAAATGGATAGGAAAAGAGAGAGTAGAGGGAGAGAGCGGGCTGTCTCATTAGGGAGAGAGTAGCTGGGAGTGTGTAAAAAAAAAAAAATTTTTTTTTTTTTTAGGAAGGTGTATATGGGTTTTTGTGTGAGAGACTGACTTGATTTGTAAACTTTCACTTAAAAAAGCACAATAAAAATTATGTAAAAAAGTAACTTACTTGCTACACACACTTTTCAGTTTAAATATATATATATACCAAAAAGCCCAAACCCGTTGCTATCTAGTTGATTCTGACTCATAGTGATCCTGTAGGGCAGAGTAGAACTGCCCCACAGTGTTTCTAAGGAGTGCCTGTTGAATTCAAACTGCAGACCTTTTGGATAGCAGCTGTAGCTCTTAACCACTATGCCACCAGGGTTTCCATGTATGTATATCCTTTCTTACCTGAAAAGGAAATGCTGGTGGCACAAGGGTTAAGCTCTTGGGTGCTAACAAAAAGGTTGGCAGTTCAAACCCATCTAGTCTCCCTGCAGGAGAAAAACCTAGTGATCTGTTCTCGTAAAGATTTTCTGCCTAGAAAAATTCTATGGGGTAGTTACACTCTGTCACATAGGTTTGCTGTGGATCAAAATGACACACAACAAAAACAACAGAAAACACATATATGATCTTATCTATATTATTATATAAAAAGTATGTAGCCACAATTATATATAATATATATAACATTATTAACCATATTTTATGATGCTCAAAGTGGTTAAAATCATGCTAATAAGTGGCAGAGGCAGGATTTGAACTAGGCGGTCTGATGCTGAAGCCCATGCTTGAACCACCATACGACCCTGCCTTTTTACACGGAGAGAATGTTGAAGCATATTCTTAATGCCAAATACAAGGTGGTGTTGTATCTTGAAGATTTATAAGTCATTCATTAAATCTGGGAGAGCATACTTAAATCATTTTTGCCATAGTTCACCTGACAGCATTAGACTTAAGATAGATCTAGTTTGCATGCAGAATTATTTCTCTGCCATAGCAAAGGCTATTTCTGCATTAGTGTGAGCATAACAGTTCAACACGAGTGGCTCCAGGGCTAAAGAACCTAAGCCATAAAGCAGGATTAAAGGAAGCTGAGTTTTCCTGATTAATTTTTCGAAAAGAAGAAACATTTGAAAGGGGTTGAGGGATAGCACTTTTTTTTTTTTTAACACCAGAAGAAAAATGGTTGAGCTGGTGATATTAAAACAGAATCGTAAGTTTTAACAAAGATCCTAAACATTAGTTGACAGTAGTACGTATATAAGACTAAATAATAAATTGCTTTTGAAGCTGATTGAAATTAATAGATTGACTATAATCTCTTGAGTTGGCTTTAGTTGAATTATTTTTAGAGGAGGAGGCTAGAGGATATGTTGAAATAGGATAAAAGGAGAAGTAAAAATAAATGCAGCTTAAGTCAGTGAAGGTTTCCTTCCTCCTAAACGACACACCCTAATGTTCTATTCAGTAAGCATGTGTGCTAATGTGGGAAAAAGCAATCATGAGACATTTTAAAGTATTAAAGGGAGACATTTTAAGGTATTAACCTTGATATTAATCACACAAATATATATAATTCATGCCAGTCAGGAATATTACTTTTTAAAAATTATAGCTGCAAAGGCAATGTTCCAGAAACATTATATTGCATTTGGAATTTTTCTATGTGCATTTTGGAGCATTTTATGGCCCCTAAGAGAACAACTTGTATGTTTTGTCTATTACTGTCAACCTTGCAATACATAGGGCTATTTTTTTTACAAGAGAAGAGTTCAAAGAAAAATATTCACAAAAGAGTATTCATAACCCTGACATCTAAAAAATCATGAGCGTGTTATTATAGCTTGAGGGTTGAGGCTGGAAGAGAAAAGACATATCCTTCAAAACAGAGAAATGTTTTAAATGGTGAAATGGTTGTCATGTGAACAAAGCAGCCCATGTTTCCAGCACCATCCACAAATCCTTAAACAGTTTATGTTAAACTCCTATCTTCTGTCCAAGAGGTACATTCTTGGTGCTGCAGCAAAATCATGTGAGAAGAGAGCCTTCACTCAGTCAACTTGGACCCTCTGGAGGTGATTGCTTAGCATGATGGAGGGATGGGCAAGACACAAGACACTTGTGCTTTGCTGGCGCACAGATGGCCACATGAGGTGAGGTCACAGCATATTCTACCGTATATCAAACCCCAGTTACTTTGCAAGACATAAATCTGAGCAAAAAAGGTGTAGGGATACAAGAAATAAAGGTAGATGAGGGAGACATAGCAGCAAAAGTCATTTGAAACAATGCTAATTTATGGATTTAACTGTGTCCCCTAGAAATGTGTGTCAACTTGGCTAGGCCATGATTCCCAGTGGTGGTTGTCCACCATTTTGTGATCTGATGTGATTATCCTATGGGTTGTAAATTCTAACTGCTATGATGTTAATGAGGCAGGATTAGAGGCAGTTACGTTAGTGAGGCAGGACTCAATGTGCAGGATTATGTTGTATTTTGAGTCACTCTTTTTTGAGATATAAAGGAGAGAATTGAGCAGAGAGGAGAGGACCTTCTACCACCAAGAAAGAAGAGAAGCTCCTAGACTCAGGGGAAGATCGATGACAAGGACCTTCCCCCAGAACTGACAGAGAGAAAGCCTTCTCTTGGAGCTGACAATGCCCTGAATTCAGACATACAGCGTCCTAAACTATCAGAGAATAAATTTGTTTGTTAAAGCCATCCACTTTTGGTATTTCTTTTATATCAGCAGTAGATAACTAAGACGCTAACATAGAGAGCTGGTGGAACTTACATTTTCTATTCATGATGGCATGGCCCTACGCTTTCATAGCCAGCCTTTCCACCAACTTTTCGTTTCAAAGACTAATGTATGAAAGACTGAGGTTTCACTCTCAGTTTCAGGACCACTACCTACGCAGCCTGAAGTCTCAAAGTCGTTTTGAAGTGGTTTGAGTTAACAGCCTCCCCTTACTTCCCCTTTCTGTCTCACTTCTCTGGTTCCTATGGTACATTATCGTTACTTCCAGCCCTCAAATAGCTAAATAACTGCTTTGTTGCAAAGGGCAGATTTTACTGTGTAAATTCACCACTATGTTTTATGGAAGGACGGATGTAGAGAGGACAGATTGTTAACTAGTTGAGCCAGTAGTGTGGTATCGGAAACCCCTCAAGTCCTCCTAAATGTGAAAACTGGCCTCAGGCTCCTGGTGATACATTCAGCAGCAATGATTTATGGCACTTTTGAAGAGGTGGGTTGAAAGGATTATCTTTGTTGTGGCTGTGTCCGACAGTCTGAATTTGGTTGGCATGCTCACGCAATGTGATGTCATCTTGTTGTGCTCATATTTCAGAGGCAACGCGTGGAACAGAGCCTACTCTCTTGACATAGCCTAATGTGCCAGTGGAGAGTTTAAACCATTTGCTTAAGAATTATATGGAGAGCTCAAAGTTGCCAAGAAAGGGAAAACAACACGGCTTCAAGCAAAACAAAATAAACAAAACAAAAATTACAAAGGTAACAAAAAAGTAGACCTAAAAACTGACAAATTGATGAACAACCCTGAAAACTTTATTCTCTTGGACTTACATAGCATGATATGGTACAGTAGGTCCTTGGCACTCATTGGCTTGGTATTTGTGGTTTTGGCTAACAAAGAATGACATGTAGTAAATTATATGAGCAAATAGATTGGCGTGGGGAAGTGAATAAGCATAGTTGGCTTCCAGCCAGCAATTTGACTTGTTCTCTAGTCAGGCTTGCAGCAACACTTGGGAAGTATTAAAACCTACTTTTTCGGGAAAAAATAAAAAAAAAATTACCCCTGCCCAAAGCCAACTGCTCTTGCTGGAGGTACAATTAAAGGGATCTAGAAAAACAACGGCTAGAGAGAACTTTCCACCATGTGTCTGTCAGTGTGTCATGTATTGTGGTGGCTTGCATGTTGCTGTGATACTAGAAGCTTTGCCACCAGTATTTCAAGTACCAGCAAGGTCACCCTTGGTGGACAGTTTTCAGCAGAGCTTCCAGACTAAGACGGCCTAGGAGGAAGGCCCCTGCAGTCTACTTCTGAAAAAATTGGTCAGTGAAAATCTTATGAATAGCAGCAGAACATTGTATGATATAGCGCCAGAAGATGAGCCCCTCAGGTTGAAAGTCACTCAGAATATGACAGAAAAAGGTACCTCCTCAAAGTAGACTCAACCTTAATGACATGGATGGAGTCAAGTTGTCAGGATTTTTATCTGCTGATGTGGCAGGACTCAAAATAAGAAGAAACAGATACATACATCCATTAATAATTGGAACATGTACTGTATGAAGTATGAATCTAGGAAAATTGAAAGTAGTCAAAAATGAAATGGGACACATAAACATCGATCTCCTAGGCATTAGTGAGCTGAAATGGACTGGTATTGGCCATTCGGAATCAATCATGTGGACTACTATGCTGGAAATGACAAATTGAAGGGGCATGGTGTTATGTTCAGCAACAAAAATAATATTTCAAGATCTATCCTGAAGCACAAGGCTGTCAGTGATAGGATAATATCCATAGGCCTACAAGGAAGACCAGTGAATAAGATTATTATTCAAATTTATGCACCAATCACTAATGCCAAAGATGAAGAAATTGAAGATTTTTACCGACTTCTGCAGTCTGAAATGGATCAAACATGCAATCAAGATGCATTGATAATTACTGGCGATTGGAATGTGAAAGTTAGAAACAAAGAAGGATCAGTAGTTGGAAAATATGGTCTTGGTGATAGAAACGATGTTAGAAATCACATGATAGAATTTTGCAAGACCAATGACTTCTTCACTGCAAATATCTTTTTTTTCAACAACATGAATGGTGACTATACATATGGACCTCTCCAGGTGGTATAAACAGGAATCAAATCAACTACATCTGTGAAAACAGACAACGGAAAACTCAGTATTATCAGTCAGAACAAGGCCAGGGACCGATTGTGGCAGAGATCATTAACTGATCATATGAAAGTTGAAGTTGAAGAAAGCCAAACTATGACCTTCAATATCCACCTGAATGTAGAGACCATCTCAAGAATAAATTTGGAGCATCGAACACTAATGACCGAAGACGAGATGAGTTGTGGAATGACATCAAGGACATCATACATAAAGAAAAGAAAAACTGAAAAACCAAACCCATTGCTGTTGAGTAGATTCTGACTCACAGAGACCCTATAGGACAGAGCAGAACATCCAATAGGGATTCCAAGGAGCTCCTGGTGGATTCGAACTGCCAACCTTTTGGTTAGCAGCTGTAGCTCTTAACCATTATGCCACCAGGGTTTCCTGAAGAAAACAAGAGGTCATTAAAAAGACAGGAAAGAAAGAAAAGACCAAAACTGACGTCAGAAGAGACTTGGAAACTTGTATTTGAATGCAGAGTAGCTAAAGTGAAAGGAAGAGATGATGAAAGAGCTGAACAGATTTCAAAGGGCAGCTCAAGAAGACAAAGTAAAGTATTGAAATGTGCAAAGACCTGGAGTTAGAAAACTAGAAGTAAAGAACACCCTCGGTGCTTCTCAAGCTGAAAGAACTAAAGAAAAAATTGAAGTCTCTAGTTGTAATATTGAAGGATTCTACTGGGAAAATGTTAAATGACTCAGGAAGCATAAAAAGAAGCTGGAAGGAATACACAGAATCACTGAAAAGAACTGGTCGACATTCAACCATTTCAGGAGGTAGCGTGTGATCAAGGACCAATGGTACTGAAGACAAAGGTCCAAGCTGCACTGAAAACATTGACAAAAAACAAGGCTTCAGGAATTGACAGAATGCCAACTGAGATGTTTCAACAAATGGATGCAGCGCTGGAAATGCTTACTTCTCTTTGCCAAGAAATTTGGAAGAGAGCTACCTGGCCAACCAACTGGAAAAGATTCATATTTGTACCCATTCCAAAGAAAGGTGATCCAGCAGAAAGCAGAAATTATCGAAAAATATTATTAATATCACACACAAGGAAAATTTCGCTGAAGATCATTCAAAAGTGGTTGCAGTGGTACATTGACAGGGAACTGCCGAAATTCAAGCAGAATTCAGAAGAGGATGTGGAACAAAGGATATCATTCCAGACGTCTGATGGATCATGGCTGAAAGCAGAGACTACCAGAGAGTTGTTTACCTGTGTTTTATTGACTACGCAAAGGCATTCCACTGTGTTCCTAATGAGCCAATGGTGGATTTGAACTGCTGACCTTTTGGTTAGCAGCCATAGCTTTTAACAACTGCTCTACCAGGGCTCTTTTGACTGTGTTAATCATAACAAATTACAGATAACATTGCAAAGAGTGGGAATTCCAGAACACTTAATTGTGTCCCTGAGGAACCTGTACATAGATCAAGAAGCAGTCATTTGAAAAGAACAAGGGGATATTACATGGTTTAAAGTCAGGAAAGATATGCATCAGGATTGTATTCTTTCACCATTCTTATTCAGTCTGTATGCTGAGCAAATAAACTGAGATGCTGGACTATATGAGGAGGATGGGGGCTTCATGATTGGAGGAAGACTCATTAACAACCTGAGATACGCAGATGACACAACCTTGCTTGCTGAAAGTGAAGAGGACTTGAAACACTTACTCATGAATATCAAAGATCACATCCCTCAGTATGGATTACACCTTAACATAAAGAAAACGAAAATCCTCACAACTGAACCGATAAGCAACTTTATGATAAAGGGAGAAAAGATTGAAGTTGTTAAGGATTTAAACTTACTTGGATCCACAATCAACACCCATGGAAGCAGCAATCAAGAAATCAAAAGATACATTGTATTGGGCAAATCTGATGCAAAAGACCTCTTTAAAGTATTAAAAGGCAAAGATGTCACCTTGAAGCCTAAGGTACTCGTGATCCAAGCCATGATGTTATCAACCTCCTCATATCCATGTGAAAACTGGACCGGACAATGTTTCCTTCTGTTGTACGTAGGCTCACTGTGAGTCAGAACCGACTTGAGGGCATGTAACAACAATACAGAGAGCTTTATAAGAGATTTTAATCCTTTATGGATAGAATGATTAAGAGTATGAAAGGCCGCTTTAAACATCCAGTTTTTTTTTTTTTTAACTATCTTTTTTGGGGTAAATTATACACTATAATATATTAAAAAGGTTTAGTATATTTTCCCTTGGGAGTGTTAAAGATTCATTTTAGGTTAAGATAGAGTTATGTCAAGTCAGGTAATTTATCACAGTGACCCTTTGATAACCAAAATCAAACCAAACCCACTGCTGTTGAGTTGATTCCCACTCATAGTGAACCTATAGAACAGAGTAGAACTGCTGCATACAGTTTCCAAGAAGTGCCTGGTGGATTTGAACTGCCAACCTTTTGGTTAGCAGCTGAACTCTTAACCACTATACCACTAGTGTTTCCAACCCCTTGATAGGTTTACTTAATAGCCATATATTAATGTCCCCATTTTAAAAACAAGTGAACACAGAGATTAAATTATTCTCAGTTGATGCTGACTTGACTCTAGGGAACTTGATTTCTGGTACACAACATGGTTACTTTCTGCTTGGTTTAAGGAGCCTTCGAGATTTTGCAGCTTACACACTGTTCTCATCCACCTAGAAGGTATTGTGTGTGTGTGTGTGTGTGTGGTGGGTGTTTGGTTGTTATAATGATGGAGGGGTACTCCTGGTATTTAGTGGGTGAGGGAAAATGCAAATGTTCGGACAGTTTGCACAATAAAGAATTGTCCCAAATGCCAATAGTGTTCCTTCTGTGAAACACTGGTTTTCAACATATTCGTTTTAAAAGTTCAGATATTAAGACCCAGAGAAGATGGATTATTAAGATTCTTTTGGTTGCAAGTGACAGAAAACCTAATTCAAATTTACTTAAGCAAAAAAGGAATTGTATTAGTTCATGTCTGTGGCTTCAGGCACAATTAAATACAGAGTTTGTCTTTTTTTTAATCCCTCTGCTCTACTCTTCCATGGGTTGGCTCTGAACTTGGGAAGTTCTTCCCCTCTGGGGGCAAGATGGATTCTAGTAGCTCCAGACTCATATCCCCTGTCATGGATTGAATTGTGTCTCTCAAAAAGATATGTTGAAGTTCTAATTCCTACACCAGTGAATGTGACCTTGTTTAGAAATAGGGTTTTTCTTTGAAGATGCTATCAGTTAACAAAGTCATACGAGAATAGGGTCAGTTCTAATTCCCCCTCCCTTTCAAAATAATATTTTATTGAGTTTTTGGTGAAAGTTTACACAGCACCTAATCCCTTTGCATTGGTATCTTATGAAAGGGGAGTACAGACATGGAGACAGAGTCACATAGGCAGAAGACAGATGCCCAATGAAGATGCATCTAAAAGCCAAGGAATGCTAAGAAACTCCTGGGGCTACCAGAAGCTGGAGGAGACAAAGAAAGATCTTCCCCTAGAGCTGATAGAGCTTGGCCCTGCTGATGCCCTGAATTTGGACTTCTAGCCTCCAAAACTGTAAGCATTCCTGTTCCTCAAAGCCACCCAGTTTGTGGTAGTTTATTATAGCTGCTCTAGAAGACTAATACATCCCCCAACTCCAATTTTCTTGAAAAGAAAATACCTGACCCCTGTCCAACAGTCCCACAAAGTCCTAGGCCTGATGCCATTGGCCCAAGTGGGAGTCTAAGTCCGTTTCTAATTCAGTCTCTTGTCTGGGAGACAGACTGATTGATGCACTGATGAACTTTCATCTGTGACTGGTGCCTGCCCTTTTAGCTGGGAGAAGGCTTAACTCTAACCAAATCACAGGAATGAAGGTGGGGCAGAGGTGGTTCTCCAAAGGAAAGTCTAGGGAAATGATGCTGTGCAGACAAAAGCTACACATGCCCACATTAGTGGGCAAGTGTCTTAAGTGACTTGTGAACAATCTGAAGGCATTGTACCATGCTGCCTTTCTCTTACATACGATGTGACATTATAATGCCCTCTTAGAATGGAGATGTATATGATCCTCCATCAAAGTATTTGGTTTACATAATAGAGGGCCAAGTTCTTGCAAGAGGAGCACGGGGCTTATGAGGATAGACTCTGCCTCTGGCTTCAAAAATCCAGAAGTTTCCTAAATCCAGCTGCTCATGCTTTGTTTCCTTGCAGTTAGATCCTAGTGCCTAAAATGAGTTTGCCAAAGGGAAACAAAATACTCCACCTGTTGTTGTTGTTGCCGTTAGGTGCCATTGCCTCAGTTCCGACTCATAGTGACCCTATGTACAACAGAATGAAACACTGCCTGGTCCAGGGCCATCCTCACAATCTTTGTTATGCTTGAGCCCATTGTTGCAGCTACTGTGTCAGTCCATCTTGTTGAGGGCCTTCCTCTTTTTCACTGGGCCCCTACTTCACCAAGCATGATGTCCTTCTCTAGGGACTGATCCCTCCTGATAACATGTCCAAAGTCTAGCCATCCTTTCCTCTAAGGAGTATTCTGATTGTACTTCTTCCAAGACAGAATTGTTCGTTCTTCTGGGAGTCCATGATATATTCAATATTCTTTGCCAACACCATATAATTCAAAGACATCAATTCTTTGGTCTTTCTTTTTCATCGTCCAGCTTTCGCATGCATATGAGGTGATTGAAAACACCATGGCTTGGGTCAGGTGCACCTTAGTCTTCAAGGTGACATCTTTGCTTTTTAACACCTTAAAGAGGTCTTTTGCATCCGATTTTCCCAATGCAATGTGTCTTTTGATTTCTTGACTGCTGCTTCCATGGCTGTTGATTGTGGATCCAAGTAAAATGAAATCCTTCACAATGTTAATCTTTTCTTCATTTATCGTGATGTTGCTTACAGGTCCAGTTGTGAAGATTTTTGTTTTCTTTATGTTCAGGTGTAATTCATACTGAAGGCTGTGATCCTTGATCTTCACGAGTAAGTGCTTCAAGTCCTCTTCCCTTTTAGCAAGCAAGGTTGTGTCATCTGCATAACGCAGGTTGTTAATGAATCTCCCTCCAATCCTGATGCCCCTTTCTCCTTCATATAGTCTAGGTTCTCGGGTTATTTGCTCAGCATACAGATTCGGTAGGTATGGTGAAAGGATGCAACCCTGACACAGACCTTTCCTGACTTCAAACCATGCAGTATCCCCTTGTTCTGTTCAAATGACTGCCTCTTGGTCTATGTACAGATTCCTCACGAGCACAATTAAGTGTTATGGAATTCGCATTCTTCGAAATGTTATCGAGAATTTGTTATGATGCACACAGTTGAATGCCTTCCTCCTTCAGTACCATCGGCTCCTGATCATAGGCTACTTCCTAAAATGGTTGAAAGTCAACCAATTCTTTTTGGTATAGTGACTGTGTAACCCTTCCATCTTTTTTTTAAGGCTTCCTTCGTCATTTAACGTTTTTCCAGTAGAATTCTTCAATATTGCAACTTGAGGCTTGAATTCTTTCTTCAGGTCTTATATGAAAAATAATGAGAGTGTTCTTCCCTTTTGGTTTTATACCTCCAGGTCTTTGCGCATGTCATTATAATACTTTGTCTTCTCCAGCTGCCCTTTGAAATCATCTATTCAGCCTTTTTACTCCTTGATTTCTTCCTTTTGCTTTAGATACTCAACGTTCAAGAGCAAGTTTCAGAGTGCCTTCTGATATCCATTTAGGTCTTTTCTTTCTTTACTCTCTTTTTAATAATCTTTTGCTTTCTTCATGTTTGATGTCCTTGATGTCATTCCACAACTCATCTGGTCTTTGGTCATTAGTGTTCAACTTGTCAGATCTATCCCTGAGATGGTCTCTAAATTCAGGTGGGAAATACTTAAAGTTGTACTTTGGCTCTCATGGACTTGTTCTAATTTTCTTCAGTTTTGGCTTGAACTTGCCTATGGGCATAGTCTGTTCCACAGTCAGCCCCTGGCCTTTTTCTGACTGATGATATTGAGCTTTTTCATCATCTCTTTCCACAGATGTAGTTGATTTGATTCCTGTGTATTCCATCTGGAGAGGTCCATGTGTACAGTCACTGTTTATGTTGATGAAAAAAGGCATTTGCAGTGAAGAAGTCATTGGTCTTGCAAAATTCTATCATGTGATCTCTGACATCATTTCTATCACCAAGGCCATATTTTCCAACTTCCAATCCTTCTTCTTTGTCCCCAACTTTTACATTCCAATCACCAGTAATTATCAATGCATTCTGATTGTATGTTTGATACATTTCAGACTGTAGAAATTGGCAAAAATCTTCCATTTCTTCATCTTTGGCCTTAGTGGTTGGTGTGTAAATTTGAAAAATAGCCGTATTAACTGGTCTTCCTTGAAGGTCTGTGGATATTAGCCTATGACTGACAGCTGATAGATGACTGATAGCTCTTGAAATGTTCCTTTTGATGAAGAATGCAAAGCCAGCACTCTTCAATTTGTCATTTGCGGCATAGTAGACCACATGATTGTATGATTCAAATACCTGTCCATTCCGATACTAGTCCATTTCAGCTTACTAACGCCTGGGATATCAATGTTTATGCATTCCATTTGATTTCTGAGGATTTCTAATTTTCCTAGGTTCATATTTTGTACTTTGTACATTCCACATTCTGATTATTATTGGATATTTGCAGTAGTTTATTCTCATTTGAGTCATGGCACACCAGCAAATGAAGGTCCTGACTGCTTGACTCCATCCACATCATTAAGGTTGACTCTACTTTGAAGAGGCAGCTCTTCCCCAGTCATATTTTGAGTACCTTCCAACCTGAGGAGCTCATCTTCTGGCATTTTATCAGGCAATGTTCCGCTGCTATTCATAAGGTTTTCACTGGCTAATTCTTTTCAGATGTAGACTGCTGGGCCCTTCTTCCTAGTCTGTCTTAGTCTGGAAGCTCAGCTGAAACCTGTCCAAAATGAGTGACCCTGCTGGTATTTGAATACTGGTGACATAGCTTCCAGTATCACAGCAACCTGTAAACCTCCACAGTACAACAAACTGACAAATGCTTGGGGGATGCTTCACCTAAGCTCATATCTTCTCAGGATCATTGTGTTTCTTCCCCTGACCTATAGGCAAGCTGATAGACCTTAGAAAGTTTCATTCAAGTGAAGGACATCTTTATATATCTAAAGTCCTTAACATTTCATTGGCAAAACACAGAGAGACTACAGTGCGTGAGAAACCAAGAAAAATTTAGGATACTTAGAAATTCACCAGAAAAGGTAAACTTCCCTGCTACAGCTATCCTTACTCCCTAGGAAGTCTCATTCAGCCCCACGGCTCTAAAATTAAGTGCAGACAACTTCCAAATTTGTGTCTTCAGTCCCAAACTCTCCTCTAAATCCAGACAACTCTACTAGGATGTCTCAAATCACCTGAAATTTAGGCATGCAAAATTTAGCTCATGGTTTCATGCATTCTTGAAATCTTCACTTCTCAGTCCCATCTCACCTCCTACCCCTTTCTCCCTTAGTCACTTCACACTGGCCACACTGCCCTCCTGACTTTTCACAAACAAGCCGAGTACATTCTTGACTCAAACCCTTTATACTTGTCATTGCTTCTGCCTGGCATGATTTTCCCCCAGTTCTTTGCATGGTTTGTGCCTAAATTTCCTCTGGGTCTTTGCTCAAACAATACCTTATTGGAGAGGCTTTCCCTGACCCCCTTTATGCTGTTTATTGGGCCTTGGCAGTTTGCCTTGCTTCCCACCTGGAGGGTTCTTAGCAACAGGTTACTCTGTAAAGGCACCACCATCACCTTGTTGTCCTCTAATACCAACAAGGCCTTATCTTCCTTCAGGGAAGAGAGTTGGGCTCAGGTGTGTCTTCCATAGCACAGACTTTGGTGAGAGCTGCAGCAGGCTATGGCTCTAACCTGGCTGAACTCATGGTCTCTCAGACTTCTCCAGACACTGCCCAGAGGGGACTGATGACACATTAATGCCCTGTGAAGTGGACTTTAACAACAAGAGGTAGGAGATGGGAAGAGGCCAAAGATAAATTGTTCACCCTTCCTCTCCCTAATGGACTGTTTTGAGATGTTATGATTCCATATGATGTCTCTGGAGGATACGGAGAGAGGGAAACCAGTTGTATTTGTTGCAAAGCTGGCCACCTCAGCCCTTGTATTTGTTTCCCTCCTTCCCTAACTCACTTGCTATTTTCTTTCACTTTTGCTTCCCTGAAATGGTGCCCTCTTCCATATAGCATTAGCCATGACTGTTGGCTTTAGGCTCTGTTTTCTGGGGAACCCAATCACCTTAGCCAATTCTCTTTCTCTTTCCTTTTTAAATAGTACATATCACCATCTGGCTTTTTGTTGTGGTTTTTGTTACCTGTCTTTCCCCTCTAACGAGAGCCCCATGAGAAAAACAGGGAGTTTGTTTCATTTACTGCTTTATCTCTGGTGACTGGCCTAGTATTTGGTACATAGTAGATGCTTAATAAATACTTGTTGAATTTATTTCACAATTGGGGGAACTTACCTGTCCTAATTCTGGAATTAAGCCAGATGAGCCACTTCTAAGTCATGTAGCCAATAAAAATGAGTCTCTGGTCCCTATGAGTTGGAATTAACTTGACAGTAACAAGTTTTTAATGGGTCTCTTTGTCG
This sequence comes from Elephas maximus indicus, assembly GCF_024166365.1. Classification (NCBI taxonomy): domain Eukaryota; kingdom Metazoa; phylum Chordata; class Mammalia; order Proboscidea; family Elephantidae; genus Elephas; species Elephas maximus. The sequence goes on along the minus strand of NC_064844.1, from coordinate 26,815,046 downwards.
CAATGGTCTTGACATCTCTTGGTTTTAATCTGCCCTTGGTCTGCTGCACCATCTCTCATCTGGAATAACACAACAGCATCCTAATCAGACGCCCTGCAGCCACTCCTGCCCTCCTACAATCTGGACTCCATGGAGTAGCCAGAGAAATAACTTAAACACACAAATCAGGTCACATCACTCTGATTTAAAACCCTCTGTCTTACTAATCTAGTGGTTCTATAACAGAAATACCACAGGTGATTGGCTTCAACAAACAGAAATTTGTTCTCTCAAAATTTAGCAGACTAGAAGTCTGAATTCAGGGTGTCAACTGTAGGAGAATGCTTTTTCTCTGTCAGCTTTGGGGGAAGGTCCTTGTCATCAATCTTCTCCTGGGTCTAGGAGCTTCTCAGTGAACAGACCCCAGGTGCAAAGGTTGTGCTCCACTCCTGGCTCTTCTTGCTTGGTGGTAAGAAGGTCCCTCTCCTCTCTGCTTGACTTCCTCTTTTATGTCTCGAAAAGGATTGACTCAAGATACAACCTAATCCTGTAGATTGAGTCCTGCCTCATTAACATAACTGCCTCTAGTCCTGCCTCATTAACACCATAGAGGTTAGGATATACAACACATAGGATAATCAAATCAGATCACAAAATGGTGGACAACCATACAATACTGGGAATCATGGCTTAGCCAAGGTGACACACATTTTTGAGGGACACAATTCAATCCATAAAACCCTCTGTTGGATTTTCATTGCACTGAGAATTAAATTTAAACTCCTTACTATGGGCTACAAGTGCCTACATGATCAAGTTCCTGCTCACCCTCCAACTCCATATGATACCGCCCTCCCCTCCCTCTCTTGGCTGCAGCTCCCTGGTGTCCTTTCTGTTTCTTGAATGAGCTCACTCTTTTCTGCTATAGGAAGGGCTTTGGACATTCCTTTTCGCCTCATAGAATGTTCCTTTACTCCTAATTCACGCTTTCTCAGCTCAAATGTTCACTTCTTCACAAAAGCCTTCCCTTAATCCCTCTTCCTCATCTAAAACACGTTCTTCCCTGCCTATTTCTATCTCAGTGTCTTGATCATTTTCCTCATTATACTTATCACAACTTTTCATTGTTAACACACATATATGTTGATTTACTTTTTGGGGATCTGTCTCCATTATTAAATTGTAAGTTCCATGAGGGCAAGGACTATGTCTGTTTTGTTCATCATTGTATACTGAATGCCTTGCAGAGATGGCAGTATGTGACAGGGGTTTAGTAAATACTTAATATATAAACAAATACTCAAGTATTGGTTCATCTTCCACTCCTTTGGTTTCAGCACTTTGCTTAAATATCCTTTTTCCAGAGAGGCCTTGTTCTCTGCCTCTTAGCTCTACTGACTGCCGTGAGCATCTACCTCAGCCCAGCTCCAGCCCTCAGGACCCCTGCTTATTCTGGGCCTGCTCATCCCCATCGCAGGGAAGATTGGTCAAACTGAGACACAGAGAGCTTAAGTATCTAGTTCAAGTTTATACAATAATGGAGATTTGGGACTAGAAGTCAGGTTTTTGGACTCTCAATCCAATGCCTTTTCACTATTTCCTGCTCATTTTGTATCTCCTTTTCAAATCAAGTGGCCTACTTTGGGGTTTCAGATGAGCACTGCAAGGGTTATGGAGCACATGGCTATTTGAAATAAAAAAGGAACTTAGACTTCAGGCACTGGTGAGACAGACAAAATGTGAAGGATCAGGCAGCTACTGAGGATCAAATTACCCACAGAGCTGAAATTAGGAACCTAAGGGGGCAAACACAGCAATCGGTCAAAGCTCAGAAGCCGGAAGCCAGACACTGGGTTGTGAGCCATCTGTGTCTGGCCTCCTTTTCCAGCACCTGCCTTAGGGAGGCTCTGGGTTCTTGGCTGGGGATCTAGCCTTCTGTTTCCAGCAGATTCTGAGAGTGTTGCCCTCACAGAGGTGGCTGACTTAGAAACAGAAGAGTAACAAGATCCAGTGGCTCCAAATCCATAGGTCTGCCTCTTATTGTCTCTCCCCTCCCATCTTCAAAAGGAGGTCCTTTTAAGAAAGCCTAGGAAAAAGGAATGAAAAATATGGGAAATTAAATCCAAAGTCTAAGAAAGAATCACAAACCAACACAGTATTGAGTATTTGTATTTTTCATTATTCTGAGTGAAATATAGGCTTGAGTGTGTAGCAAAGAATGAGAAGGAGTTGGCTGAGGAGAGAAAAGGAAGGAGGGGGTGTTGAAGCTCCTTTAGGCTTAGGGTGAGAAACCTGCTTTCAGACCCTCAGAAGAGTCACCCTTGATCGCCTTTCGTCTTCTTTGAAGCAGAAAGACCTTTGGGTTTAGGCTGCTTCCTCTGTGGTAGCAAAGAAGGCTCAAGAAAATTTGCATAGGCAGCTCTATAGCATCTACCAAAGAGTTTCTGACTCATCTCTGTGATGTCTCCCACATCTGTCAGTGGGGGAAACTCCAGTGGAGTTATGTTTCCTGCTTCTTTGTCTAGACCATTTTCCTCTGGGGAGGTGGGGTGAGGTAGAGGGGGCTTTCTCCAACCTCACAGTTCCATGTCCTGTCTGTTCTTTCCATTTCTCTGGGTCAGTTTGAGGTGTGGGTGATGAATAGTAGGGTTTATTAAAAATATTTTTTAATCAAGGGATTAAACTCTGATAACGGTGGAATTTCAAATATGAATCAGTGTATAAGCCAGCTGGTAGAGCTGAAGCTTTGATGATATTTCCATGTTCTCAGAACCTCAGAATTTAATTCCTAGATATTGTTTCTTCCTTGGGGCAATGTCAGTATGTGGCCCACAAGGAAATGAGATAATCTCTTATCAGAGGCTCCAGGCTATGCATCTCAAGTCGTAGGATGCTCTGGGTTCAGAGTATCATCTCCCCATGCTGCTGTGCTCCACAAGCCTCGGGACACCCCAAGAGTTTGGTCCAGGCAGCTTGCTTAAGTTACACTCTGCGATAGTTCCCCTTTTCACTCAAAGTAAACATCAACATCCTTATGGTGGCCTGTGAGACCCTCCCTGATCTATCCCCTACCACCTCTCTGAACATATCTCTGACCAGTCTCCCTTAGGTCACTCTTCTCTGACTGTCCTTGCTGTTTTTTGAACACACCAGGCCTGCTCCTGCCTCAGGACTTTTTCACATTTGCCTGGAATACTTCCCTCCCAGATATCTTCATGGTTAATGTTTTGGTCATCTAGTGCTGTTATAACAAATACCACAAGTGGATGGTTTAACAAGGACAGGTTTATTCCTCACAGTAAAGTAGACTAACAGTCCATATTCAAGGCGTCATCTCCAAAGGAAGGCTTTCTCTTTCTGTCAGCCTTCTCGTCAATCTTCCTCCAGACTAGGAGCTTCTCCACACAGGGACTCTCGGTCCAAAGGATGTGCTCTGCTCCTGACACTGCTTTCTTGGTGGTATGAGGTCCCCCTGTCTCTCTGCTCACTTCTCTCTTTTATATCTGAAGAGATTGCCTCAACACACAATCCAATCTTGTAGACTGAGTCCTGCCTCACTAATACAACTGCCACACATCCTCCCTCATTTACATCATAGAGGCGGGATTTACAGCACACAGGAAAATCACACAATACTGGGAATCGTGGCCCAGCCAAATCGATACACATATTTTTTGGGGGACATAATTCAATCCATGACATTCCACTCTTTGACCCCCCCAAAATCACATCCTTGCAACATCCAAAACATATGCATCCCATCATATCATAGCAAAAGTCTTAACTCAAAGTCCAAAATCCAAAAATTCTTCTTCATCTATGAAATCTAGAATACAAGTTATTTGTTTCCAAAAGTACAATGACAGAACAGGCACAAGCCAGACATTTCCATTACAAATGGGAGGAACTGGAGGAAAAGAAGGGATAACAGGTGCCAAGCAAGTCAATAGAACACATTACATTAACCTTCAAGGCTTTGAAAATAATTCTCTGTTCTTTGAGACAGTTTACACAATGGCCTGCCCTCCAGACTGTAGGTATTAGCCACTCTCTCCGGATCCTGAGTAGAGGGCCCTTGGCTCTGGGGCTTCAGCTCTGCCTTCCAGGCCAACTGGGATGGCAACTCTGCCTTCCAGGCCCACTGGGATGGCAACTCTGCTCCCTCAGCTTTAGGCGCACAATTCTCCTAGTCCATCTGAGCCATGAGTCCACCCTTAGAAACACCAGAGGCCATAGCTCCACCCTTTGAAATCCCAGAGGTTGAGGTCACACCTTTTGAGACTGAGGCAGCTCTGCTTCCTGTGTTCCTTGGCCTTTTGGCCCTCAAGCCTCATTCACCTACCCACCCTGCTGGGGCAAGTGTTCCAAGCTCTGTAGCTCCACCAGTAAGTGCCTGCAAGCACCCAACTCTGCCAGGAAGCCTCCTGCGCACAGGCGCTAGCTGTCTCACTCCAAGGGTTGGCTCCAGTGCTGTCTGGCACTGGTCTTCTGGTTCTGGTGCTACCGATTCACTACCGCTGCCTCCACTGGTCTTCTGCTGCTGTTTTTTGCCATCTGTGCTTTCTCCGGAGTTAACAGTTCTCCTCACTTCCTTCTGAGTCTTCTATCCATTCACAGTTTCAAAACCACTTCCACATTTTAGGTATCTGTTAGAGCAGCACCCCACTCTCTCAGTGCCAGATTATGTCTTGGTCATCTGGTGCTACTATAACAGAAATCAAAGAGAAGTTTATTTCCTCACAGTAAAGTAGACAACTCATTAGACATGGAATGGACTGGACAATGGGTTGGAGAGAGATGCTGATGAGGAGTGAGCTACTTATATCAGGTGGACACTTGAGACTGTGTTGGCATCTCCTGTCTGGAGGGGAGATGGGAGGGTAGAGAGGGTTAGAAACTGGCAAAACGGTCACGAAAGGAGAGACTGGAGGGAGGGAGCAGGCTGACTCATTGGGGGGAGAGTAAATGGGGGTATGTAATAAGGTGTATACAAGTTTATCTGTGAGAGACTGACTTGATTTGTAAACTTTCACTTAAAGCACAGTAAAAATTATTAAAAAAAAAAAAAAAGTGTAGTCCAGAATGGTCAATTTAGTTGTCTTCTGGCATCTTTTGCATGGTTATGGTCATTGGTAATAAGCCAACTGGATTATATAAAAAAGCAGTTATCCTAGTAGCTAGACCCCTATGTATACGCATGGGGTCTAGATTACTACCTCTTTACTCCCTGTCATGGACTGAATTGTTTTCTCCCAAAATACGTGTTGTAAATTCTAACCTCTATGGGACTTTATGGCAACAGGGTTTTTTTTTTTTTATGCCTGTGGTTATAATTCCATTTGGGAGTGGGTTGTTTTGTTAGGTTAATGAGGCAGGATTGGTGTAGGGTGTATCTTGAGTCAGTTTCTTTTGGACTATAAAACAGATTAATTGCAAGCTAGCAAAGAGAGATGTGGGAAGAGAGATGCCAAGCCACATGAAAATCATCCAGGCACAGAGCTCAGAAGAGACAAGGACTTTCCTCCAGAACTGACTCAGAGAGAAAGCCTTCCCCTAGAGCCACACCCTGCATTTGGACTTCCAACCTCCTAAACTGTGAGAAAAAAAACTTGTGTTTGTTAAAGCCGTCCAATTGTAGTACTTCTGTTACAGCAGTACTAGATAACAAAAACACTCCCCTTGGTCATTGGGAAGCTACACCATATTCATGATACAAAAGAACCTAATACCAAAAAGTGGATAGTTGATTATGTTCTTTCTCTTTCAAACAGATTTAAAAAATGGAAGGAAAAGTGAAAAGTTTCAGGGGGAAATTTTATATTCATAGAATTGGAGCTGGAGTGAGAAGTAGAGCTAGAGTGAGCTAAAAGGGGAAATTTTTCATGGTGAATTCTATGCCCATACATACTTGATGTGTAAACTGACTTTTTAACTGTTTGTGATCATTGCATATAATACAGCTGCTTCTATCACTGTCCTATTGGCCCAAATAGTGTCATCTGACTATTTCAGGTTACAACCCAGAAGGACGCCCAAACCCAGCTTCATATTTCTCCCTCTATTCTCAGGCCATTTGACTTCAGTTTTTGTATCTCTGTCCCTCGCTGGCTTCTCCTTCAACTTGGTGCTTCTGACAATGGCTTTACCTTATGGGTATGTGACTGTAATTATTAGTAGCATCTCTTTTTATTCTCACAAGTCCTATCTTAGATGATAAATTTTGGGGGCATCCTACCTCTAGGCTCAGTTTGGTTGGTGACCTTGGACCCCTTCAGCTCTTGGCCTGTCTGTACCCTACCCTGGGCCCCATCCTATTGGCTGGGGTGGTGGTGAAAACTTGACTGTGTGGGTAGAAACTTACTTTCACCAAAAGGTCAAAGGTTCACCCAGTTCAGAATATGTCATTTGACCGTCGAATAACAGGGTGGATTCAAAAGTTCCTGGTTACCAGCAATATGAAAATGGTGCTAAATGACCACTGAAACCCTGGTCCACTCCTTGGGGTTTGCATTTGAGTGATATCAGGCAAACACATTTGCTGGGTTGGCAGATTGTGCAGGGGGTGTTAGTGCCCTGTGAAATGAAGTTTGTGGTATTTCTTGTTGGTTGTGTGGGCAAGTCATGGCCCTTTTCCGAGTCTTGGTGTCCTTATCTGCAAACTACATGGATTCAACCTAATAGTCTATTGGATCTTGTTGATTTGTGACCTCAAGAAGATATGTTGAAGTCCTAATGTCCTGTACCTGTGAATGTGAACTTATTTGGATATAGGGTTGTTGCAACAATAATTAGTTAAGTTTGCATGAGATCATTTTGGAGTAGGTTGGGCCCTAATTCAACAAGACTGATGGCTTTATAAAAGGAGGACAAGAGACACAGATGGAAGACAGTCATGTGAAGACTGAGGCAGAGACTGGGGTTATGCTGCCACAAGCCAAGGGATACCTGTGGCTAAAGAAACTGAAAGAGGTAAGGAAGGGTCTTTGCCTAGAGCCTCCAGAGGGAGCATGTCTGTGCCTACACCTTGAATTCAGACTTCTAGTCTCCAGAACTGTGACAGAATAAATTTCTGCTGTTTTAAGCCACACAGTTTGTGGCAATGTATTATGGCAACCTTAGGAAACAAATATAGGTCTCTTTGAGCTCTAAGGTTCTATGCAGTAGTATGAAATAGTGTGTAAGAGCCTGGCCTTTGGAGATAGAACTGAGTTCAAACCCTGGCTCTGAATGTCAAAGACATTGGGTTTTGAGCAGGCTGTAAATTCAGTTTTCTCATGTGAAAAATGGGACTATACTCACCCCTAGGCATTTTATGATGATTAAATAAGTTAATATGTGAAAAAACACCTTGTGAAGTACCTATCCCCTTGTAAGCTCTCAATAAGCCACATTGGCAACTATGGCCTTGCATATAATTTGCTTTCAGAGCACATTATCTCACAGAAGCTCACAATGTGGGAGGTCACCTGGGTGGCTATTGTCATCTTTATTTTAACAGTGAGAAGAATGAGGCTCAGAGAGAAGCCGGGTGATTTCCGTTTGGTCACAGAACTGGTGTGTGATAGAGCCAGGGCCTTGTCCGATCCTGTGAGAGAAGTAAGAGGTGCATGAGACATTCATTGAAAAGACAGTTGTTTGACCCTCTTATCCCATGGGAACAGAGCTTTGAATCATATTTGTTTACACAAGAAAATCCTCTAGGGATTATTATGCAAAAGAAGGCCATTTGTAAGAGTCTGATGATAAGGTGACAGAACTTCCCCCCACAAAAAAACAAAAAATAAAACAACAACAACAAAAAAAAAACCCTTTCTGCTTCTTAGACAATGAAACCGCCTTGTGGAACTGCCCTGTAGGATTTCTAAGGAGCACCAGGTGGATTTGAACTGCCGACATTTTGATTAGCATCTGTAGCTCTTAACCACTACAGCACCAGGGTTTCTATTATAACCACAGGCAGAACCAAAAACCCCTTGCTATCGAGTTGATTCGGATTCATAGCGACTGTATAGGACAGAGTAGAACTGCCCCGAAGGGTTTCCAAGGAGCGACTGGGATTCAAGCTGCAGCTGAACTCTTAACCACTACACCATCAGGGTTAGGATTTACAACACATATTTTTAGGGGACACAATTCAATCCTTAACAGCCCTACTCTCAGAGATGACCACTATTAACATTTTTCTACATTTCATTCCAGATTTCTTTCTATAAGAATATGCATGCATGAATTTTTACATAATTTTTATAACCCGATTTTGTACTTAACATTATAATATGAGCATTTCTCTATGTTATTGAAATGATTTGATACAAAGCTTTTAATTGCTGCTTGATAGTCCATTGTACAGATACACTGAAATTTACTGAACTCATTTCTCATGGTTGGGCATTAAGCCTTTCTAATTTTTCACTTTCACAAATAATATCTGATTAAAAAAATTGCATGTAAGTAAGCCTTTGTCCACATCTCTGATTATTTCCTTGGAGATAACATTTCATAAAAAAAAAAATTGGCCGCTAAGCAGCAGAAATGCCTTTTGCATGCCTCATGCTACCAGTAGGTGTCACCTTTGCCTCATGGTAGGTGTCACCTTTGCCTCATGGTTTCTACTGTTAACTATTTTTCTCAGGATTGTTTTTTTTTTTTTTGCAAGCTAGGGATAGAATAAATTTGTGAGTCAATGGAGTTGAGCTCCATATATTAAAGTGTCTCACAAGGAACGCAAATTGGAGGTGCCTGAGGGTTGCAGTCTGGTTATTTTGCTTTCTCTGTCAGGTTTGATTCCATCCAACTCAGCAGCATGTTTGCTGCTGACCTGATTCCGAGAAAAAGCCTTCAATCTGGACTGCTGACCAAACTGCATCCTTTCAGACTCTCTAGGACACACACGCACATTTTCTCCTTACAACATGTAACTCAAAATTCACAACGGTTTTGACAGGTGTTAACATCAACACCATTTTCTAGATAAGGAAACTGAGACGGTCAGATACTCACTTGTCTGAGACGTCACAACTTGTCAATGGCCAAAGGAGGCATTCAAACCTGGGTGTGTTTATCTCTGAAGCCTGTGATTTTAACAACTTTCTTATGCTTGTTAAAAGTACAGAATCTGAGGCCCTGCCCCTGGACTGAGCATGGGGCCTGGGACTTTGCTTTTAAACAAGCTTATTGAGAGATTGGTATGTGTCCTAACGGTAGACATCTATTTCATCTGTTCTGTGATCAAGTGAGTAACTAGAAATCATGACTGGAGAGGCTAGATCGACCTAGGAGGCCTAAATCTTGGAGTCACTTGTCCAGGCCTCTCTTTACGTCAGCAACAAAGTCGTTGAAATACTCTAAGGTCAGCTTTGCAGAAAGCGTATGATATGTTTTGAAACTGAGGCATGGTTGTCATTGTCTGTGAAACCAGGCTCCTTTCTTTGGTTCAAAATCGCTGTAAAACTCTTTTATTCCTTAGCAAAGCAGTAGTGTAGCTTAGAGACTGGCCTATGCTTTGATGTCAGACAGATCTGGGTTTGAATTCTCACTCTGCTACTCACTATCTGTGTGATCCTTGCTGGTATTCAAGTTCTAGGCCTTGGTATCTTCCGCTGAAAAGTATATATAATTACACCCACTTCACAGGGTTGAGGTGAATATTAAACTAGATTGTAACAGTACAGGTGTGATATCTGGCACCTGGTTCATAATTGGTGCTTAGGAAACGACAAAAAAGAAAAAAAGAAAGAGAAAAATAACCAAGTGATTAAATAGCAGGGAAAGAAAAAATGTTAACTTGAAGCTAGATAACTTTTTTCTCACTTTTTAAAAACAGTTTTATTGAGGTATATTTACATACCATAAATTTTACTCATTGCAAGGGGACAGTTTGATGGTAGTAAACTTACTGAACTGTGCAGACCATAGCTAGTGCAAATGGTTAAAACCTCAACTGTTAGCCAAAAGATTGGCAGTTTGAACCCACCCAAAGATGCCTCAGAAGACAGGCCTGGTGATCTGCTTTCAAAAGGTTACAGGCTTGAAAACCTTTTGGAGTAGTTCTACTCTGCATGCACGGGATTGCCATGAGTTAGAAATCGACTAGATGGAGACTATCAACAACTGAATTGTACAACCATAGCCACAGTCCAGTTTTAGAACGCTCTATTACCCCAAAGGGGTCCCTCGTGCCTGTTTGAAGTCAATCATCATTTAACCCCTCTCCCCCAGCCTGATCTGCTTTGTGTCTCTATAGGTTTTCCATTTACAGACATTTTATATAAATAGGCTCACATGATATATTGTCTTTAATGTCTGGTTTGTGTGCTTTGCATGATGTTTTTGAGGTTCAATCATGTTGTAGCATGTATCAGTACTTCATTCCTTGTTACTCCATCCATCAGTTGATGGATACTTGGATTGATTTCAGTGTTTTACTATTACGAATAATGTTGCTATGAACATTCACGTACAAGTCTTTGTGTAGACATGTTTTCATTTCTCTTGGGTTGATACCTAGGAGTGGAATTGCTGAGCCACGTTGTTTTTTAAGTTTATGTTTAAAAAAGCCATAGTCAGAGCCCTGCATTGGAACCATAAGGTTAGGAGAGAGAGTTGCACTCTTAGTCTTACTGAGGGCTGAGGGCTCCTTGTGTGGTTGGTTCCTTCCTTCTGGGACACCTTTGCCCACGTGGCTATGGCAACAGAGATAGGACCCAAAGCAGTTTTACCTAAAGGCGTCCTGCATTATATTGTCTGCTTTTCACTTTCTGTTGCTAAGAGACCATTGTACTGCCTGCTTTAAATTTTGTGTTCTTTATAAATGTGCTTTATATAGTTCAAAAAAAGGGGGGAAGGGGAGAAGTTTTCTTTAAAAGCAGTTTTCCTTTGCAAAAAAAGATGATCTGCAAAATTTTCTGGTCCTCAAATGAGGTTAGGAAAGGCGAAGAAGGTTGTGATTTTCTGGGATCACCTACACGTAGGTGAAGTAATCCTCTTGACCAACAGATTCATATTTGCATTTGCTAGAAGGGGCAGAGTTCAGTGGGAGGAGGAACAGAGACAGAATGTAAAAGAGGTGTCTTAGTTACCTAGGGCTGTCATAACAGAAACACTACAAGTCGGTGGTTTTAAAGAACAGAAATTTATGTCCTCACCATTCTGGAGGCTGAAAGTTCAAATTAGGGTCTCAGCCATGTTGATTCCCTCTGTGGCCTCTCCCCTAGTTTCTGGTGTCTGCCGAGATAATTGGCATTCCTCTGCTTGTAGACAGGTCCTCACACAGCGTCTGTCTTCCCCCGTATGTCTCTGTGTCTATTCTGGTCTTTTTATAACTCAGAAACGATTAGGTTTAGGATCCACCCTGTACTGGTATGACTGCATTAACATGACAAAAGAAGAACGGTATTTCCAAACAGGATCACATTCATGGGTACAAGGGGCCAGGATTCTAACATATGTTTTGGAGTGGCACAATTCAATTCATAATAAGAGGGCTGAGTGTTACAAGGGGTGGAAATTTTCAGGGACATTCAAAAGTTTTTGCTTACTTACCCATTAGACAATTTCGAAAAGCTATATATTCCCCTGTGCCGTTTAAAATTGGCAACTAAAGTGTCTCATTAGAAGTTTGAATAGTTAAAAGGTCACATTGTCTAGCATATTGCAGATATTGACATTTAAAAGACATGATTACATCACCCTTTTAAATGCATTAAGTGGAATCTAAACAGTGTTTTGGTAGCCACCATAATCCATTTGAAAACAATCTCTTTGAAAATTGGAAATTTTATATCATTTCCTTTTAATCTTCAATTTAAAACACTACTCCACTTCTCCCACCAAATTTTTTCCCACAGTAATATATTTTTATGATTGAAAGTCTTTTTTGATCATTCCTATACTTTTTTATATTTTCTATAATAAAAATGTATATGTAAATTGAAATTTTAATTTTCTAAACTATCCATTGACCATAATTACCTACATGTTAAAAAAAAAATCTCTTCAGGCTTGAATTATCATCACATTTTATCAGTACACAAATGAGAAAAACTAGCTAACACTTTTATAGAATTTGATAAAATTTAGATAAAAATAATTATGAAATGTCAATGATTAGTAAATTATTAAATAGTAAATATTATCAGAAATGTATCGCTTGATGAGATGAGGCTGCTTTTTAAAATTAGTTCAAGTATTTATGTATGAATACTACTTGTTAGAATAAAACAGAGTTCACCAGTCTGTTCTTTTTTTTTTTTTTTTAAATACGAGTCCAAGTGCTGAGAAACTTTGTAAAGGTAAGTAGAAGGGACTAGGTCAAATTTTGTTATACCAATGTTTCTCAATTTTTTTGAGCTTTACCCAAGGTATAGGCTATTGTATGAAATTTATAAAAACATTACTCTGAATTTTTTATCTTGATTAGGTTCTTTCAACTTTTTTTAATAACAAGTTTATCGAGATAACATACTGTAAATTTACACTTTAAATTCCCAAGCAGTTGGACCATTTTGTATTCCCACCAGTAACGTATGAGAGTTCCAATTTCTCTACATCCTTACCAATACTTGTAATGATCTGTCTTTTTGGTTATAGCTATCCTTGTTATTGTCAGTTGCCATTAAGTCAATTCCGACTCACAGAGACTCCATGTGACAGAGGAGAACCGCCCCAAAGGATTTTCTAAGCAGATCACTAGGTCTTTCTCCTGTGGAGCCCCTAGGTGGGTTTGGACTGCCAACATTTTGGTTAGCAGCTGAGTACTTAACTCTCATGCCACTAGGGCTTCTTATAGCTGCCCTAATGGGTGTGAAATGGTACCTTGTGGTTTTGATTTCTATTTTGCTAATGACTAATGATGTTCTTCTTTTTTTTTTAATGATGTTACACATTTTCATGTGCTTATTGGACATTTGTATTTTTCTTTTTTTTTTTGCCCCTTTTTAAATGGGCTTATTTGTCTTTTTAATATAGAGTTGAAAGAGTTCTTTATATATTCTGGGTATAAGTCCCTTATCTGGTATATGATTTGTAAAATATTTCCCCACATTCCATGAGTTGTATTTTCACTTTCTCGATATTGTTCTTTGAAGCACAAACATTTTTATTTTGATGAAGCAAATTTATCTATTTTTTTCTTTTGTTGTTTGTGCATTTGGTGTCATATCCAAGAATCCATCGTCTAATGAAGTCATGAAGATTTACTTCTATGTTTTCTTCTAAGAGTTTTATAGTTTTAGCTCTTACACTTAGGCCTATGATCCATTTTGAGTTAATTTTTATATATGATGTGATGTAGGAATCCAACTTCATTCTTTTGCATGTGGATACCCAGTTGTCCACCATTATTTGTTGAAAAGGCTATTCTTTTCCCATTGATTGTTTTGGCACCCTTGCTGAAAATCAATAGGCCATGACATAAGGGTTTATTTGGGATGCTCAATTGTATTTCATTGATTGATATGTTTCTCTTTATGCCAGTAATGCACAATCTTGGGATACTGTATATTATGGATTGAATTATGTCCCCTCATAATATGTGTTAACTTGGCTCGGCCATGATTCCCAGTATTGTGTGGTTGTCTACCATTTTGTGATCTGATGTGATTATTCTACATGTGGTAAATCTTAACGTCTATGATATTAATGAGGCAGAATTACAGGCAGTTATATTAATGAGGCAGCATTCAATCTACAGGGTTAGGTTGTAGCTTGAGTCAATCTCTTTTGAGATATAAAATAAAGACTCAAGTGGAGAGGAGAGAAACCTCATACCACCAAGAAAGAAGCGCTGGGAGCACAGTGTGTTCTTTGGACTCAGGGTTCCTGTCTGAGAAGCTCCTAGACCAGGGAAAATTGATGAAAAAGACCTTTCCCCTGAGCTAACAGTGAAAGAAAGTCTTCCCCAGGAGCTGGAGCCCTGAATTCGGACTTCCAGACTCCTAAACTGTGAGAGAATAAATTTCTGTTTGTTGAAACCATCCACTTGTGGTATTTCTGTTATAGCAGCACTAGATAACTAAGACAGAAATTTGGTACCAGGAGAGTGGGGTGTTGCTCTAACAGATACCTACAATGTAGAAGTGGTTTTAGAATTGACTAATGGGTAGAGACTGGAAGAGTTTTAAAGTACCTAATAGTAAAAGCCTAGAGTGCCTTGAAAAGACTGTTGGTGGAATTATGGATATCAAAGACAATTCTGGTGAAGGTCAGAAGGAAGTTAGGAGAGCTGTAACGCTAGAGATGGCACAGATGGCAAGAAGCAGCACCAAAGAAATGGCAGCAGCAGAACCAGGAGACCGGCACGAGACAGTGAGGGAGCTGACCCACAGAGCAGGAGACCTGAGTGCCTTTGCACAGGAAGCTTCCTGGTGGAGTATGGTGCCTTTAGGCACTTATTGGTAGAGCTAAAGAGGTTTGGAACACTTACCAGAGCAGATAGATGCCGGTCTGGTCCAAGGGCCCTATGGGCCAAGAGGCTGGGGAACCAGGAAGCAGAAAATGAAGAGAGAAGGAACACAGGAAGCAGAGCTGTCTCAGTCTCAACGGGTAGGCCCATGACCTCTGTATAAGGAAAACAGAAGAATTGATGCTTTCGAATTATGGTGTTCACGGAGAATATTGACTATACCATGGACTACCAGAATAATGAACAAGTCTATCTCGGAAGAAGTACAGCCAGAGTTCTCCTTGGAAGCAGTAATGGCAAGGCTTTGTCTCATGTATTTTGGACATGTTATCAGGAGGGACCAGTCCCTGGAGAAGGATATCATGCTTGGTAAGTTAGAGGGTCACCAAAAAAAGAGGAAGACTCTTAACGAGATGGATTGACACAGTGGCTGCAATAATGGGCTCAAACATAGCTTCGATTGTGAGGATGGCACGGGAACCGGCACTGTTTCCTTTTGCTGTACATGGGGTGGCTATGAGTTGGAACTGACTTGACGGCACCTGACAAGAACAACAACTTAGGTCATCAACCAGTTTTATATCTAACCTATCAATCTTATTGTTATATTGTTTTCTCAAATACCGGTTACTCACATGCTCTATGAGCCAACTTCACCATCTTACAAGTTCCTGTTTCAAAACATGTTCATACTATATTTAATGAGTCATGTTTTTCAATTTTTTGAAAGTTATTCTTTGACATTTTGAAGTCAGAGAACATAAGCTGAATCTTTGGCATTTATTGAGGTTTATTTTAAATAGTATATGGTCAGTTTTCAATAATGCTTAGAAAGAATGTATATTCTCCAATTGTTGGAGGCAGGGTTTTGTATATTGTTTATGTCCAGCTTGCTTACTGTGTATTTCAATTTTTCTCTTATTCTACTGCTTTTTTTTGTCTGCTTGTTTTATTTATTACTGTGAGATGTATGTTAAAATTCTCCATTATACTGTGGATTGATTAACTTCTCTTTGCAGTTTTATCAATTTTTTACTACATATCTTTCCATCCTTTTACTTTCAATATTTTTCTGCTCTCACAATTTAGGTATACCTTTAGTAAAGAGAATATAAGGAGATTTTGTTGTACAACCACTCTGATTATCTTAGTCTTTTAATTGTGGTATTTAGCCCATTTGTAGTAGTACTGATAACTTCTCTGTTTGGATTTATTTCTACCATCTAATTTTATATCTTCTATTTTTCAACTAGTCATTCCATCCCCCACCCACTTCTTCATTATAGATTAACTTTCTTCATTTCATCCCCTCTCTTCCCTATGCTAGTTAGGAAATTATATACTCTACTTCAAAAAAAAAAAAATTTTTTTTTATTTCTAGTATTTTATTGGTTCCAAGTGAACATTTAATATGCACATTTTTACTTATATGCTATTTTTTTGTTCAGTATTTTTAGTTCTACTTAGTTTTTTAACCTAACAAATTAGACATTATTTTTTAGTCTGTTTTTTTTTTTTTAGATTTTCTTGCTTTTCTTCTGAAATTGTTTTCCTTCTTCCTAACATACATCCTTTAGAAATTCCTTTAGTCTTGTTGGGAAAAAAAAAAAATCCTTTTTATTAGTCTAAAAATGCTTTTAGGTAGCTTTAAATATGTCTGTCATTCCTTTGTTAGTAATGTGTGCATTTTTTAAGATCTTCTCCTTGTCTTTGGTTTTCTGTAGCTTCACCATAGTATGTCTAAATGTGAATTTCTTTTTTATTTATCTTGTTTAATACTCTTTGATCACTTTGATTCTAAGGATTTGTGTTTTTCTTCAATTTTGAAAAGTTTTTAGCCAATATATATTTTTTCTAATTTTGTATTTCCTCCACCTGCCCTTCTTCTCTTCTTTTAAATCTCTGGTTAGACATTTATCAAACCCTTGCTAGTCAAAGTGTAGTCTGTGAAGTCGTTGCAACATTGGCTTCACCTGGAAGCTTAACAGAAATGCAGAATCTTAGGTCCCACTCCAAACTGCTGAATAGGAATCTGCATTTTAACAAAACCCCAAAACCAAACCCTGTGCTGTCAAGTTGATTCTGACTCATAGCAACCCTATAGGACTTAGTAGAACTGCCCCATAGAGTTTCCAAGGAGCACCTGGAGGATTTGAACTGCCAACCCTTTGGTTAGCAGCCGTAGCACTTAACCACTACGCCACCAGGGTTTCCGCATTTTAACAAGACCGCCAGAAAATTCACATGTACATTAAAGTTTGAGAAGCACTGATTGAAACCCTTTTTATGCTATCCTCCATATCTCTTAACTTTTCACGTTTTGTGTGTTTTTGTCTCTCTGTGCTCCATTATGGGTAAATTCTTCTGATAGATCTTTAGTTTATGTTTAATCTGATGTGCTTATATTTAAACTTACATGGGTTTCTAATTTGGATTATTATATTTTTAATTTCAAAATTTACTATTTTTTCTTCTAAAAAATAACACACACAAAAACAATAGCAAGAAGGAATCCAAGAAAATAAGCCAGTATGATTGAGAGTCAATAGAATAACAAACTGCTGAATCATATCCACAATGAATGTAAGTATTGGAATGATCAGATATAGAATATAAATTTTGTTAAATATGTTTAAGGGGTTGAAAAAAATGTAAAAATATGATGAAGGCCAAAAAATCAAACAAATCAATTTTGAAATTAAAAATTTTAAGAATGAGCACATGTTCCTGAGAATTTTTATCTGTGGAGGTTTCTTGAGGTCTAGGTTATGCTGCATTCCTTCAGGGAGGATATATGTTTGATTCTTCTAGATGACTAGTGATACTACCAGTGTGGGACTACTTTAAATTTTCAACTTGAAGGTTGTTTGGCTGCATGCATGCCATACATTCCTGTCTCAGACCCAAGTGGGGAATCAGTTTATAGATACAAATTTTCAGATGAGATGCTTTTTTCCTCTTGATCCATAATTAGGAGTTAAGTTTCTTTATGGTCGTTGTTGTTTTTTTGTTTTTCTTTCTCTGAAGATGTCATCTCTTGGGTGTTCAGGGTATCTCACCCCCTTCAGCCATAAACATTGTTATTTATTGCTTTGTTACTTATGGCTCATTGGGACCCAAGTTCCATCCCTTGGGGCAAATGCTGGCTTCAATGTTTAGTTACCTTGCTGGATTCGTGCTTTTGTTTTTAAATAATTTTTGACCATGAAGGATTTCCAATACTTTCTTGCCGGCTCAACTAGGCATTGAAATAAATGCCTTTTGTTTTTTATTAACTATTATTAGGTGTTGTGTATTAGAAGGGATTTTCATGACAGTGAGCTATATCATTAACAAGAGAAGCTTCGGAGGGTTTCTTTGGATTTATAATATATAAGACAAAGTGAATTTAATTTTAGACTTGAATTCCTTTGGAAATTTACATTGTTAAGACTTAAATTTGTAGAGAGATTTAACTTGAAGATCTTCATTTCTTCCTAGGAACTTCATATTGAGTGGGCTTAACTTTATATCCCAAACTGAAAATCTGTTGCCGTCGAGTTGATTCTGACTCAGTGGCTCTATAGGACAGAGTAGAACTGCCTCATAGGGTTTCCAAGGAATGACTGGTGGATTCAAACTGCTGGCCTTTTGGTGAGCAGCTGAACTCTTAACCACTGCACCACCGGGGCTCCAACTTTATGTACAAGACACATGATGTACTGTCACTGGAGAGTTTCTATGATGTTATTTTTGTTTTTTGCTGATATACTGGTAAGATATTTTGGATAATGTGGATGGACATAATTTGAAGTGAAAAGCAATAGGGAGTGAATTTTCAGCCTTGAATGAAGAGTGGACTTGGGGTCAATATAATTGAACTCTTAGGGCCTATTGAAAGCCTTCTGGGGCAAAATCGGCACTCTTCAACATAGCCTACTAATAATAGAGGTGCTTCTCCTTTACCATCTGCTTTACTTCTTTGTTTCTCTCAACAAACTCAGAACTCTGGCAGAGGAGAGGAGTGTGGTTCATTGGGCTTTCTCCTAACTCTCGGTTGCTCCTAGTTGTGAGCAACCGAGGCTGATAAGGAAAAAAGAACATCTCTGGGTAACTCAATACTTGTTTTTTTTTTCTGATCTAATTTAAGAAAGAAGATTTAATGGAATCACCAGGATTGTTGAAAAGGCAACTTGGTGTCTTTTCTCTAATCAAGTGGTATCAGAAGGTCTTTCTTCCTGACAGTTGATGTAGGTGATGGTGAAGCCCTTTGGTGTCTGTCTGACTGTTGACCCTGGCCTGGAATCCTGGCTCTGGCTTCTATTAGCTATTTGACTTTAGATGAGTTACTTGATCCTGATAGCCATACTGTGAGATAGTTATTACAATTAAGTTCTTAGATGAGGAAACCATGATCCTGAGAAGTTGAATGAGATAATGTCTATAAAGTATTTTAAAAGCACCCAATAAATGGGAACTGAAATAAACTTATGACTGCAGTGTGCAATCTCTCATTAAGTTCATAACCTAAGGTCTTACTGGTGTCTGGAAAAGCTTGATTTTGAATCCAGAAGGAAGTACAAAGAAATATTTACTAAAGGTTTGTGTGACATATTTGAAATCTTATGAACCCCCTCTGTGTGTGTGTGTACATTCACAAGTACTCTTAACACTCTAGACTCCCCCATTTCTCTCAACCCAGGTTGTCTAACACCAAAGCCTCAACTATTTTATTAAATCTCCTCCCAACTGTATAGCTATATTACTATTATTTCTGTTTGTGCAGATCCATGCTGTTCTGAAATTTAAAGTTTGCTCTTCTTCAATATTTCACTATCTGCAACTTTTTAGTAAATGTTGGTGATGCCTCTGTTCTGTATATTTTCATCCTTGGCTAACTTGCTGAGTTGCGCTATGGTGACAGGAGTGATTCTGTATATATGAGAGAAGAGTAATAGGGCCCGAAAAGGATTCCTGATAGCCCAGTTCATCATACTTCTTGAATACCTCCAAAGTTCCTTATTGACTGCTGAAGTAACCCTGGATTTTATTGTTTAACGTTTGCCCTACTGAAGAGCTTTGTGAAAACCAAAGATATATTACTTACACTTGTTTTTAATTTCATCCTTTAAAATTCTAAGTTTAGTGTATTTTAATGTACATTATACATGTGTATTCTTTAAATAACACACATATACTATAAGCACATGCTGAAATTTTTTTTTTTTTTACTGATGGAGAAATGAGTAAAACCATTTTGAGGCCACTGGCATAGGTTATATTTGCAGATATAATAATCATAAACTCTTGTACATTGTTAATAAAGACAAAAAATAACTCCAGTGATGAGGTTATCCAAAGTTTATGCACCATTTATATCCAGTAGTAGGTGAACTTCTATCTAAATCTTTTAATCTTGTTTTTTTTTGTAAAAGCATGTCCAGAACCTGTCTAAATAGTATGGTGGAATAGTGAAAAAAAAAAAAAGACTAAAACTGAGATATGACTAAATCTTTTCAGAAACATTAGTCAGCTGAATTTCTAAGGCAGAATTACAGCATTTGGCTTGTTAAGACTTGCTCCTTCAGATAATGCATCTCAGTGTGGGATGAACTGTTTCTAAGAGATTTTCATAGAACTTTAGAAGATGTCACCTTCTAATTCAAAAACGGTGTTTCATTTTTAAATCTATCTTGTTTTTCAAAATGCAAAAGAAGGATGCTCTCAGATGGTTTTAGGTTGGGAAGAGAGGGCCCAATGGAGACTGGGGATGATTTTCTGGGGAGAGAAGAGGTAACACAATAGAAGATTAGGAGGAAGAAGCCATCACAAAGGAAAAAAAAAAACAAAACAAACGCCTGAGGCTCAAACCAATCCCATTGCCATTGAATAGATTCTGACTCTATAGGACACTCTATAGGACAGAGTAGAACTGCCCCACAGGGTTTCCAAGGCTGTAATCTTTATGGAAGTAGACTGCCATGTCTTTCTTCCACAGAGCAACTGGTAGGTTCTAATTGCTGACCTTTTGGTTAGCAGCAAAGTGCTTAACCACTATACCACCAGAGCTCCTGTTGTGGTTCAAAGGCTCTTATGAAATCTAAAGGGACTCTGAGAGTGGTCTGAGGCATGCGAGAATTCAAAGTGGCTCCTAAGTGGCCTGCAGTTCCTTAGGAGGTGAGAGATGAGCAATCAAGCACAGACCCTGGACTTCAAGGCTGTGAAGGGGGGCGGGAAGGTCTTAGTTTCCTAGGACTGTAACAAAATTTCACAAGCGGGGTGGCTTTATAAGAACAGACATTTATTTCCTCACAGTTCTGGAGGCTAGAAGTTTGAATTCAGCATGTTAGCATGGGATTATTCGCTTTGAAGGCTCTAGGGGAATATCCTCCCTTGTCTGTCTCAGCTTCTGGCAGCCCTTGGTATCCTTTGGCTTGTAGTTGCAGCATAACTCAGTAGTCATGTGGCTGTCTCTCTTCTTGTCTCTGTGTCTCTTCTCTTTTGTAGAACACTACTCAGATTGGATTAGGACCCACCATACTCCAGTATAACTTAACTGATAACATCTTCAAAGACCCTATTTCCAAACAAGGTCATGCTCACAGGTACCAGGGGTTAAGACTCCAATGTAAATTTTGGGGAGACATAATTCAATCCCTAACAGAGGGAGACTATAAAGCAATGAGGATGGAAAGGGAAAAAGACTATCCCTAGGCATTCTAAGTGAGAACATGAGCTTGAAATACCTATAAAAACACTGTGGAGAATTAGGGGAAAGATAAATTGCCAGCGTCTTATACTATCCTCCTGCTGAAATATTCAATTGGGTGTATTTGTTGATTAACTGTGTAGCATCCAGACAGCTTTGCTTGCAGGGGGCGAGTGGGCGTGTTGGGGCTACTGTCCACTGGGGCCACCTGCACAGCCACATCAGTGCCCTCAGGGTACTGCCTGATCTGTTTGGTGGGTCTTGCGTTCTAATGTCATTTCAATTATTAAATATTTTGAATGCCATCCCTGGGAATAGCTATTTAAATAAATCATAAGTGTAAGTAGTAGTGAGGAAGTGGAGTCAGCTAGCACAGACTATTTTTTGAAAAAAATTGGTGGTAAAAGGAAGGCATGTAAAAGCTGGACAATGAAATGTGGGGCCAACATGGCACTGTAAACAGAAGCACCATGCTGTTCCTCTGCAGCAAAGACCTGAAAAACAAAGTAAAACAGACACAAGCATTAATCCTGGAACTCTAAACATCAAATGAAGGGACAAAGAACTCGATCAAGCAGCAAATAGAAGAAGAAACTGACAGAGGACAGAGAATGAGGAGAGCTACAGAGTGGAGGACCACTGCTAGCTAAGGTGGCATGGATTCACCATCTTGGACCACAGCCACCAAGGACCCTGGACAGAGAGTATGGGAAGGCAACTTCTTGAAGCTCCCAGCAGAAGACAGAGCACTTGGTAACCAGGGATACAGGCTTTTCCACCCCCCACCTTTCTGCCCTGTATGCTGCCTTTGCTGCTTTCTAATGAGCCCTGGTCACTTGGCTGGAGAGACACTGGCTCATTGCCACCCTGGGCCCACCCTGCCCCCAACATCTGGTTCTCCAAGTGCCATATTTTTTGTTCTTTTTGTTTTTGTTTCTTCTCTCTCTCCCTTTCTTCCTTTCTTTCTCCTGCCCACCTACCCCTGTGCGAAGCCCCACCCCTTCTTAATGGGCCATGCTTCACTGTGTGGCTGGAAAGCCACCAGCACTAGGTCTCCCTAGTTCTGTACTTCCCCATTGGCTGGCACCCTCAGTGTCATATTTTTTTTGTTTTTGTTTATATTGTTTCTCCTCCCTCTCTCCCTTCCTTCCTTTCCTTTCTCCTACCCACCTAGTCCTGTGTGCTGTTCCTGCCTCTTCTTGAAGTGCCATGCTGCACTGCTTGGCTAGACAGCCACTGGCACATGGCCTTCAGGAGTCTGTGCTGCCCACACAAGTTGGCTCCTTCAGTGCCATTTTTTTTGTTTCTTCTCTCTCTCCCTCCCTTCCTTTTCTTTCTCCCACCCACCTAGTCCTATGCACTACCCCCAACCTTTCTCTATGACCCATGCTACACCACTTGGCCAGAGATCCACCAGCACTCAGCCTCCTTATTGTGCGTTGCTGTCACCAGCTGGCTCCTTCAGTGTCATTCTTTTTGGTGTGTGTTTTTGTTTTTGTTTCTCCTCTCTCCCTTCCTTCCTTTCCTTTCTCCTGCCCACCTAGCCCCATGCACCATGCCTATCCCTTCTTGATGGGCTGTGCTACACTGACTGGCTAGAAAGCCACCAGCACGTGGCTTCCTGGGTCTGCCCTGCCCAATCCACCAGCTGCCACCGAGTGGCCATTTTATTTATTTTTCTTTTCTTCAGTTTTTTGCTTCTGTTTCTCTCTCTGCTTTTTCTCACTTAGCTACCCACATCACATACTCTCCCTTCCCTCCTGCCTATCTGCACTGTGCACCAAGTGACACACCCCTGAGCAACACTGGTGTGGACCCCTGTCTCCACTCCCCATCCCTTGCTGCCCCCTGAACCCAGCTTGCCAGCCCCAGTTTGTGCTGCAAATGACCCACTCTCCCCCTTCCCCCTATTGGACCTGCCTGGCTGCACCTTATTTGAGCAACTGGCCCTGCCAACCTGGACAAGGTGGTGAGAACAACCATGCCTATAGATGAGCAAGCAACAAAACATGCCTCGTCTGCCCACCTTGACATAACCAAATAAAGCAAAAAGTAAGAATGAAACAAACAAACCTACAATCATAAATGAGGAAAATAATTCCTCAATGTCCTAGAGACAGCAGACAATATTAACACACACACACAAAAACAGAACAGGATGGCTCCAGGACAGGATGGCTCCAGGACAGGATGGCTCCAGGACAGGATGGCTCCAAAATAAGACGTCAGATGGCTTTCCAGTAGAAGAAAAGGCACTGGAACTGCCTAATAGGGAATTCAAAAGTCTAATATTCAGGGCTGTCCAAGAGACTGGGAAAGAGATGAAGGAATAGACAGACAAAACAAAGGAAAAAATAGACATAACAATGGGAAATACAAACAAAATCAGGGAAAACACAGACAAAGCAATGGAAGAATTCAGGAAAAAAAAATACTGGAAAATAATGTGAAAATAAATAAACAATTAGAAATCACATTAAAACAGCAATTAGAAATCCAAAAGATAAACAAGATTTCAGAAATGGACGATGCAATAGAAGATGTTAGGAGCAAATTTGAATCAATGGGAGACAAGATCAATGAAAATGAAGACAAGTACATGGATACCACTTTGAGCAAAAATCAGAGAAATGAAGAAAAGTGAAGAAAACTGTGAACTATGTGGAAAACAATCAAGAGCAAAAATTTGCATGTTATTGGAGTTCCAGAATTGGGGGAGAAAATGGAAAACACAAAGAGGATCATTGAAGATTTGCCGTCAGAAAACTTCCCTAATATCATGAAAGATGAAAAGCTGACCATTCAAGAAGCTCAAAGAACCCCACACAGGGTAGACCCCAAAATAAAGACACCAAGACATATAATAATCACACACACCAAAACCAAAGACAAAGAAAGAATACTGAGAGCAGTTCAAGAAAAAAGAAAAGTCTATACAAAGGAGAAACAATAAGGCTAAGCTCTGATGACTGGGCAGAAACCACACAATCAGAAAGGCAATGGGATAACACATATGAAACCTTGAAGGAAAAAAGATTGCCAGCCAAGAATTAGGTATCCTGCAAAACTCTCACTCAAATATCATAGCAAAATTAGGACATTTTCAGATAAACAGAAATTAAGGGAATATGTAAAAACCACACCAAATTTGCAAGAACTGCTAAAGGGAGTCCTCTGGTTAGAGAACCAACAACACTAGACAACAACCTGAATCTAGGACACAGGACAGCATCAGCCAGATTCCAACCTAGGTGGTGAACTCTTAAGGACAAAACAAAAGATTTACAATGCGGAACCAGTTGTCAATCTGTAAATGACAACAGTGTCAGAACAATAAAAGCGGGAATAAACAATGCAGGTATAGATCTTTCAAATAGAGAGGAAGCCAAGTAATAAAAGACTGGTTCAAACTTAGAAAAATAAGGTAAATTTCAGGGTAACCACAAAAAAAGTTAACAAACCTACTCATCAAAATAAAGAAGAAAAGCAAAGTCTCAATAAACACGAAATCTACAAAATGAAAGAAATAAAAAGAAAGTCACAAACAAAAGGAATTCAGCACAAGAGAGTAAGAGGAATAAAGAAAACATCAGTAGCACACACAAAAAAAGCACTACAAAATGACAGCAATAAACTCATACCAATCGATAATCACGCTGAACGTAAATGACTTAAATGCACCCAAAAAGAGACAGAGAGCAGCAGAATGGATTAAAAAACAAAACAAAACAAAAACAGGTGCCATTGATATGCTGTCTATAAGAGACACACCTTAGAAACAAAGATATAAATACATTAAAAGTCAAGGGATGGGAAAAAATATATCAAGCAAACAGCAACCAAAAAAAAAAAAAGAACAGGACTGGCGATACTAATCTCTGATAAAATACACTTTAAGAGAAAATCCATCTTAAAAGACAAGGAAGGACATTATATAACGATTAAAGCAACAATCCACCATGAGGACATAACCTTAATAACTATCCATGCACCCAATGACAAGGCTCTAAAATACATAAAACAAACTCCAACAGCACTGAAAAGAGAAATTGACAGTTAACACACCACTCATACAATCCCATCCTAATTCTTTTTAACATAAAATTGCAATCACAAAATGGAGGACAACCACAGAATACTGGGACTCATGGCCTAAACAAATTGATACACACAATTTTGGAGGGACATAGTTCAATCCATGATAGATGAATCAACATTAGAAAATCAGTCAAAGCAATATACTACATAAATAAAAAAAGAATCACATGATCCTCTCGATAAACACAGAAAAGGCATTTGAAAAAGTCGAACACTCATTCCTGACGAAAACGCTCAATAAAATAGGAATAGAAGGAACATTCAACATAATAAAGGGCATCTCAACAGCCAATATTATTTTCAACAGAGGCTGAAAGCGTTCCTTCTGAGAAAAGGAACAAGACAAGGATGTCCTTTATCACCACTCTTATTTAACATTGTGCTTGAAGCCCTAGCTAGAACAATAATGCAAGAAAAGAAAATAAAAGGCATCCAAATTGGTAAGGAAGGAGTTAAACTATTCCTACTTGTGGATGATAGGATACTATACATAGAGAACCCAAAAACTCGGCAAGAAAACTACAGGAACTAACAGAAAGATTCAGAAAAGTAGCAGGATACAAGATAAACATTCAAATTTCAGTTGGATTCTTATACACCAACAAAGAAAATGACAAAAAGGAAATCAAGAAAGCAATACCATTTATAACAGCTTCTAAAAAAATCAAATACTTAGGAATAAATCTAACTAAAGATGTAAAAGACCTATACAAAGAAAACTACAAAACACTACTGCAAGAAACCAAAAGAAACCTGCATAAATGGAGAAATACACCACGCTCATTGATAGGTAGAGTCAGCATTGTAAAAATGTCAATTCCACCCAAAGGAATCTACAAACACAATGCAATTCTCATCCAAATACGACACCATTCTTTAAAGAGATGGAAAAAGTAATCATTAACTTTATGTGGAAAAGAAAGAGGCCCCAGATAAGCAAAGCACTATTGAAGAAGAAGACTAGGAGGCCTCAAACTACTTGATCTCAGAACATACTATACAGCTATGGTAGCCAAAACAGCCTGGTACTGGTACAATGACAGACATACTGACCAACGGATTAGAACTGAGAAAAAAAGAAAAAAAAAAAAAAAGAACTGAGAACCCAGATGTAAATCCATCCACCTACAGTTGCCTGATCTTTGACAAAGACCCAAAGTCCACTACATGGGGAAAAGACAGTCTTTTTAACAAATGGTGCTGGCAAAATGGGATGTCCATCTGTAAAAAAATGAATCAGGACCTATACCTCACACCATACACAAAACTAATTCAAAATGGATCAAAGGCCTAAGTATAAAACCCAAAACAATAAAGATCACGGAGGAAAAAATAGGGTCAAAACTAACCAAAAAAACCCCAAACCCATTGCTGCTGAGTTGATTCTGACTCATAGTGACATCATAGGACAGAGTAGAACTGCCCCAGAGTGTTTCCAAGGAGCGGCTGGTGGATTCAAACTGCCAACCTTTTGTTAGCAGCCAAACACTTAACCACCATGCCACCAGGTCATCAGTAGGTAGCATAAATAGGATAAAAAACATAACTAATAACACACAAATATCAGAAGATGTATTACTGGAATCTTCTAAAAATTAAACACTTATGATCATCAGAAGACTTCACTAAAGAGTAAAAAGAGAACATATAGACCCAGAAAAAAATTTCTGTTTATTACATACCCAACAAAAGTCCAATCTCTAAAATCTACAGAAAAATTCAACACCTCTACAACAAAAAGATAATTTATCCAATTAAAAAATGGACAAAGGATATGAACAGACGCTTTGCCAAACAAGACATTTAGGTGGCTAACAGACACGTGAGGAAATGCTCCCGATCACTAGCCATTAACCCCTTGCTGTCGAGTCGATTCCAACTCTCAGCCACCCTATAGGACAGAGTAGAACTGCCCCATAGAGTTTCTAAAGAGCGGCTGGTGGATTTGAACTATCAACCTTCTGGTTAACAGCCAAGCTCTTAACCACTGCATCCCCAGGTTTCCTAACTAGCTATTAGTGAAATGCAAATCAAAACTGCAAAACAAAACAACATGTATATTATTTGTTTAATGAGAAACTAATTTACTCTCTAAACCTTCACCTAAAGCACAATAATAATTATAAAGAGCTGGGGGGAAAAAAAAATAAGGGCTTTCCCAAATAAATTTAATTAGCTAATCATTTGCATCTAAATGTTTGGTGAAAAATAAATGATCTACTTACTTACATTTCATCTGTTTATAATACATGATTTTCAAAATAAATTTGTCCTTGCCTGTACAATTCTACCATGTATCCTTGGATAGTCAGGGGTAGACACATGCCTTAGGCTGAGTGCCTCCAGAAGCTGACCCAGAGATAAGAATGTGAGTGTAAGTGGATTATTTGAGAAGTGCTCCTAGGAACAACTGGTAGAAAAATATGGAATTGTGGCAGGAAAGGGAAGGAAGCTGATATGGGTTGCATTACCGAACAGATCACCACTGTGATAACTGGGACTCAATCCCATTAAGAAAATCTTCCGGATAATGTAGAACATATCTCAGAGTTACCCCAACAGAGAAGCAAGGGAGTTGGGTATTTATCCATCAATTCCCCATGAGTTCTTGGTTGATGGCTGCTTCATTGAGTCTGAGGGGTATGTTAACTCCCCAACATAGATCACACAAGTTCCAGAGACCAGAAAAAGCATGTAGGCGATGAGTCACAGGTGCCTGCAGTTAGAAACTGCAGAGACGATACTATACCCAGAAATGATGAGTGCCCAGGACGTATGAGTGGGGCACTGACAGTGTCCAGTGCAACACATAACTTCCTCCAGCTACCTGAAGGATGGAGGAATAGGTTAAATAGCATTTCGATGTATCTTTCAACCCTACAATTGCTTTTTATTATACAGTGAAACCTGTGAGAGCTGGAACTCAGTGGGACTGCCTTTTTTTCCAGGTTTCACAAGTTTTCGGCCTCTGACAGCGTTCAGTCTTACCACTTTTCTATCGATCATTTTAGTGGAAAATATTTGAGCTTTTCTTCTCTGACAGGTTTCTGCCTTACAGAGTGTTCTGGTTTTGGCAGGTTTTAGTATATAAGGAGAATATGCAAAGTTGTTAAAATTAATACAATGTGCAAATACACATGCACACACTGATGATAGAACTTGGAGTTAATGTAAGTTTCAAGAAGTGAAGGATTCGTGGTATCTTTTCATCTATACCCCTTATTCACCTTGTGTCCAGTACTGTGTCTGGCACATAGAAGACATTCTGATCAATAAATATTTGTTGAACAAATGAATAAATAATCCTAATAAAAAACTATTCAATTACAAAAAAAAAAGCTGAAAATGAAAAAGACAGACTGTAAAAGAATTGACACACTTGAATTGTGGTGTTGGTGAAAAACATCGAATGTACCATGGGGTTGGCCAAAGAAGAAACAAATTATGGGTGCTACCCAAAAATAAAGAACAATGATGAATCTGCAAAACATCTCACAACATGGATGAATCTGGAGGGCATTTTGCTGAGTGAAATAAATCAATCACAAAAGGACAAATATTGTATGAGACCACTACTTTAAAAACTCAGAAAAAGGTCTACACGAAAAGAAACAATCTTTGATGGTTATGAGGGATGGAAGGGTGGGAATGGAAAAACACTAAATAGACAATAGATAAGTGGTAACTTTGGTAAAGGGTAAGACAGTACACAATACTGAGGAAGCCAGCACAACTTGTACAAGGCAAGGTCATGGAAGCTCCATAGACACATCCAGACTCCCTGAGGGACCAAATTATTGGTCTGAGGGCCGTGGGGACCATGGCCTCAGGGAACATCTAGCTCAGTTGGCGTAACAGTTCATAAAGAAAATGTTCTAAATCCTACTTTGTTGAGTAGTACCTGGGATCTTAAAAGCTTGTGAGCAGCCATCTAAGATACTCCACTGGTCTCACCCTGTTTGGAGCAAGGGAGAATGAAGAAAACCAAAGACACAAGGGAAAGATTAGGCAAAAGGACTAATGAGTCCAGCACAACTAGATGGCGCCTGGCTACCACCACCGACTACTCTGACAGGGATCACAATAGAGGGTCCCAGACAGAGCTGGAGAAAAATGTTCAACAAAATTTTAACTCACAAAAGAAAAAGAAAAAAAAAAAAAGGACCAGGCTTACTGGTCTGACAGAGAGTAGAGAAACCCTGAGAGTATGGCCCCCGACACCCTTTTAATTCAGTAATAAAGTCACTCCTGAGGTTCAGCCTTAAGCCAAAGATTAGACAGGCCCATAAAACTAAACGAGACTAAAGGGGCACATGAGCCCAGGGGCAAGGACTAGAAGGCAGGCAAGGACAGGAAAACTGGTAACGGGGAAACCAAGGTCGAGGAGAGGAGAGTGTTGACGTGTCGTGGGGGTGGCAATCAATGTCACAAAACAATATGTGTATTAATTGTTTAATGAGAAACTAATTTGCTCTATAAACCTTCATCTAAAATGCAATAAAAAAAGAAAAACAGTCAAAAGAAAAATTATTTTTTATGGTTCATATCTGAATATATGACTGCAAAAACAAACAAACAAAAACAAAGAGGTAATAAATTAGTCTTAGAAGAAATACAACCAAGGTGCTCCTTAAAGAGAGGATGGTGAGACTTCTGTTCATTTACTTTGACGTGTCATAAGGAACCAGTTGCTGGAAAAGGACATTGTGTTTGGTAGAGGGTCAGCAAAAACAATCATTGATATGGATTGACATGATAGCTGAAACAATGGACTCAAACATACCAACAATCATGGAGATGGCACAGGACAGGGCCAATGTTTCATTCTGTTATACGTAAGGTCACTATGAGTTGGAGCTGACTGGATGGCAAGTAACAACATGGCCAACATAGTAGCTTGATGAGGGAGCAAGGTTATGGGAAGGCATTTTATTTAATTTTTTTAATGTGAATGTGATTTGAATGTATTTATCATCCAACAGGAAGACTTGAGGCCCTGGGCAGGGAGGTTGGGATGAGGCGCATTGGTGCTGAGTTAACTTTGGATGGGAGCAAGTGTTTCTATTTGGGAAATTACTGTACTCCAGGTCTGACCTTTCTCAGAAGTGTCCTTCAGGCTCTGAGTCAGGGTAACTGGCTGAGTGCCCTTACTCCTGGATGCTTTCTTTGTTTGGAATCCATCCTGGCAAGGACTTGGCTGTTTTGTCCTTTATGGGGATCATGACATTGGCATACACACACATGGCATTGTGAGAGGCAGGCATCTCAAGACAGCCAGGCCCATTCTTGATTTTCTCCTTTTTTTTTTTTTTTTCCTATATTTTAGTGACTAACTGACCTAGTGTCCAATGGGAAAAAATAAATTTAATCGTATTTTCATCCAAGATCTTTATGCTTTTGTGTTAATACCATTTTTCCTAATTACACCTATAAAAGAGTAATGAGTGGGGAAACGTGTACGTGAGAGTCAGAGGTGTTAGGACTTTTAATAAGGAACTTGTGTCTTACAGGCATCTTAAAAGTCCATGTAACGACCTGGGTTAAATAGCCCTGCTCATGTGAACATGTTATTGAACTTCACCTATTCTCACTGTGGCACAGAGCTAGACGAGGGTTGTGCTGCCTATCAATGTGGATGAGAGATATGTGTCAAGGCTTCCGAGGTGGGGGGTACCAGTGAAGTCTGCCTTATCTTTAGAGTAAAACCAGTGACAGTCGAGTTGACCCTGACTAATGCCTACCCTATGTGTGGAACTGTACTCCATAGAGTTTTCAATAGCTGAATTTTTTTGGAAATAGATCTCCAGGCCTTTCTTCCTAGGTACCTCTGGATAGACTCAAACTTTTGGTTAGCAGCCAAGAACATTAATCATTTGCACCACCCAGAAACCTCTCTTTGGAATAAAGCTTATGAAATTGCTAACCTTCCATTTTAGTGTAGGCACCAGAGAGAAAAAAGGGATCCGGATGGTCTTTATCCTTGCAGAGCTTACAGTCACGTAGCAGGGGGTGACTATTTCTACCCACAGAGTTCAGCAAGACATAAGAAAAGATATTTGTGCTGGGTGTAAGAAAGGAGTAGTAGCTTTCCAAGTGAAGGCAGAACTGAGGTGGAGGTGAGAGGGCAGTAGGCCATCTCAGGGAGATGGGGAGGCACTTTCAACTGCACAGAAATGTGGACGTTTACAGTGAATAGAGGAATGGCTGGCACGTGGATTTTTTCAGTGTAGCTGACTCTTGGGTCTTATGACATAAAAAAAAAAAAAAAAAAAAAAACCAAAAACCCATTGCCGTTAAGTTGATTCTGATGCATAAAACTGCCCCGTAGGGTTTCCAAGGAGCCGACATTTTGGTTAGCAGTAGAGCTCTTAGCCGCTCTGCCACCTGGGCTCCAGGTCTTATAGTAACCCTTATGGGAGGTGGTAAAAGGTCAGCAGAGGATGAAGCTGAACGGGGAGAGGGATGAGATAAGGGTGAGATATTATCTGTTTGAATATTATCTTATGGGCTTTTAGTTAAAGGTACTAAGAAGAGCCCTCAACTGGTACTTAGAAGAGAACGGAAAATTGTAATTATACTCTGCCAGCCACTCCCTTGTTAGTCAGATATCTGTTTGAGTCCTCAACCTAACACTTTGATGTCCTTTTGTTGCCAAAGTCAGGAAGGTAGGTCCTTGTCTGATGTGCTCAGACTTGCCAACGGTCTGGGCACCAGTCTTTGAGAAAGAGACAGTAACCTTACTGCAATGCGCAGAGCAAGGAGCCTGGAGGAAGTTCCTCAGATCTGACTCCCCGAGCTATGGGGAAGCAAGGCTTATATATGCTCTGGGCAGCAAGATGGCAGCCACACAGGCATACTAGGGAGGGAAAATTCTAGAAGGAAGACGTTACAGGAATTACGGCAGCCGGGAAACAGGAGGTGACATGGTTCTTGTTGGACTTCTCACTTCGGAATGCGGTCTGAGTGATGATTTTCTGTCTGATTTGTTCTACCTGTTGTTGTGTCCTCTGTTGAGGTCAATTAATGGTCACAGGTGGCCCTTCTGCAGATATGGGCGGGCCAAATCTGACTTGGGCTAGTTTAAGGCAGTCTTTTCTAACTAATGAAAGTTTACTGGCATTTGTAGAGTCAGATTACAATCACCCCTTGAGTTGTAGCAATTCCTTAATCTTAAGGGATAAGCGTTGGTGACTCATCTAGTTACTTCCTGCTGACATGGGGCAGAGTTTTAGGGACTTAGGTTGAATTTTCCTGGGGTTAGCAGGCAAAGAATACTTAAAAGGTGGAAGAGGCTACTAGCAGAAAGAGGACACTTACCTGTAAGCTGAGTCTTAAATCTTCTAGAGCTCACAGTCCCACTTCTATTTTAAGAGTTCTGGGAGATGGCTGTCTTTGTGGTCCCACGAATAGCCTGCACTTTGGTGATCAGTGCCAGTGGGTGAAGTCTTTAAGGGCTCAACTGGAGTGACGGGCGTATACTTCACCGTGGTGTAGTGGATCCAAGGCTTGACCCCGGTCAGCTACCTTCACTGAGGTAACTAGAAGAACTTCGTAAGGACAGGTCCACTTGGGTTGAAGCTGGCTGGGTGAATGATGGTTACCCCACTTCTTTATGAAATGAAGAGGGGTATCTGTGGGAAAGAACATATGACTGGAAGCATACTGGTTAATAGCTTTCAGAGTTACATATAGTGACCTAAGATACCTGGAAACACTAAGTTCCTGGACTACTCGTGGATCATCTGAAGCTCTACATCCCTGGGCTGCTTTAAGGAAAGGTCTCCCAAACAGCATTTCATAGGAGCTCAACTGGAACCTGCTTCTAGGGGTCACCGGGACTGTCAACAGGGCAGTGTGTCACAGTTTGACTCAGGGCAGGTTGGTCTCTTGGGTTCATTTTCTCTGTTTTTCCAGTCCACTGTGGCCTCCAGGAAGCATGCAATTTCCACGGATCCTAAATGCCCTGAAACTTCTTGGGTAACCTTGGATACGAAAGTGCCTTCATTATTGTTTTGAATTGAATAAGGTAGGCCAAATCTAGGAATAATTTCATTGAGGAGAGCTTTGCTTACCTCGGATGCCTTTTCCATTCGGCAGGGGAAGTCTTCTATACATCGGGTAAAGGTATCTGCAAACACTAAAAGATACTTGAGACCTCCTGTAGCCATTGGCATTAGCTGTGAAGTCCACTTGCTGGTCTTCTGCAGGTCTGGTCCTGTGGGCTTGTACCCCAGGCATAGGAGGTGGTGGGCCTGTTTTTGGATTGTTCTTCATACAGGTGAGTCTTTTGTAGATTAGGCCCTTTAATCAGTTTGGCTAACCAATGAAACATGGCATCCTGACCGTAATGTGTGTTCTCATAAGCTGCCTTTATTATCGGGTGCCATCAAGTGTTCTGGTATTAACCTCTGTCCTTGGAAATTGTACAACTACCCGCCTTTTGCTCTAAGTTCAAAGCCCCATTCACAAACTATGTTATATCACATTCAGTGTACTGGGGGTTTTCTGGCAGCTGAAGATTAGGAATTAAAGCAAGGCAAGTGGTAGGGGCTTTTGTTCTAATAGCTTGCTTGACCACCAAATCCTTTAATTATGTGAGACTCTCCCTTCTGGTGCCCGGGGCAGGGTATAACTGCCACCTCTGTTGGCCATAGTGCATTACTCAAAAAGGGCATCTCTAGTAGGCTTTCTTTTCTCCAGTCTCACCAGCCAAGACGTTCTTTAACAGTCTTTCCAGGCCCTAAAGCTATTTGCTGCCTCTTCCTGTGTTTGGCAGCTCTCTACCCTGCTAATGAAGCTGGCCAAGGGCAGGGACTGCAGACTTGTCCCTGCCTGGGGTGGCCAGAGGGTCCCATGTGTGCCTGGGACAGCAGCAGAGACCATGTTCTCCAGCTCTCTGGTCTGTTGTGCATGTAACTAAGAATTCAGTAAGTTGTCATCTCACTGTTATTGTTCTATTGCTTCAGAGAAGAGACGGTATTGCAGAAGGTGGGCTTCAATTATTGGCTTTCAGTTTCAAAAGCTCAGAACTTGGGATTTAAATAAGAAATTGGAAAAAAAATTTGTGATCTATCAGAGCTAATTTTCCCTGAAGAATACCCCTCCATATTTTATCAATTAGATAAAGTTTCACAAGTTGGGGGAAGAAGATGAGAATTGGAAGAGTAAGGGTGTCAGGTGCTATGCAATTATGGAAGTGAGGAAACTAGGACTCCCAGGTAGGTTTAGGGAAGCTAAGAGGGAAGGGGCCTTATACCCTTATGCCTAGGCCAAGCCCAAGGAAATGGAAAGACCTAGTTCCCTCCACCCAGCCCGGATGATACCTCATTATATAAATAGATAGCTACTTTTGAGTTGACTCAGACTCATGTACAACTTGGACCTTATATACAACAGAACGAAATGTTGCCTGGCCCTGCCGCCTGCTTACAATTGCAGGCATGTTCAAGTCCATCGTTTGGCCTATTGTGCCAATCCGTCTCACTGAGGATCTCCCATGCCCTTGCTGGCCCTCTATTTCACCAAACACAATGTCCCTCTTCAGCAATTGATCCCTCCTGATTATACATCCAAAGCAGTGAGTCAGGCAGTGTTCTGTTGTGATCCATAAGATTTTATTGGCTAATTTTTTGGAAGTAGATCACCTTTCTTTCTAGTCTGTCTTAGTCTGGAAACTCTGCTGAAACCTGTCCACCATGGATGACTCTGCTAGGATTGAAATACTCGTGATATAGTTTCTAGTATCACAGCAACATGCAAACCACCACAGTACGACAAACTGACAGATGGGTGTTGGGATATCTCGTTACTCAGCTGGATTTCTCTTATGCAGTGAATTAGCGCTACTATTTGAGCTAGGGAAAATAAATTAGAGAGACTGCGGGGGGGAATGTGAGGT
This sequence comes from Elephas maximus indicus, assembly GCF_024166365.1. Lineage (NCBI taxonomy): Eukaryota > Metazoa > Chordata > Mammalia > Proboscidea > Elephantidae > Elephas > Elephas maximus. The sequence continues at coordinate 26,779,982 of NC_064844.1, read as the reverse complement.
GAGTTGCAGAAGGGCAGCCTGAAGCCTACTCTTTAGTGAGTCAAGGATTCTTGAATTTCCCACAAGCCAAGTGGGTGCTGAGCTTGAGTCTTCTTGTGGATAACCCACCCATGAGGGCTGGATGCAGGCAACAGGTCTCTGGGAGTAGAGTCATGGGGTATATGGCCTGGGGCAGGAGCCGAGGTGGGATCAGGAGAGGTGATGCTGGGGAGCATCTCAGGGGAGGAACCACAGGGAGGTAGCATGCAGACACCTGTCCCTTGAAGGCACAGCTAGCCACACAGCCAGGAGAGCTCAGTAGAACAAATTTGCCTCTTTTCTTTCCCCATTGTGGAGGGTTCAGAACCAAGGATGCAGGGAGGAAAAGGGGTCTCAGGGTCCTTGGGCCAGGGGTTAGGCTTGAGCTGGGGAAGGGAATGGCCTCACATTTCACATGAAGGCTGAAGGCTGAAGATGTAAATTGGACTGAACTGGACCAAACTCATTTTTAAAAAAAAAAAATTTGTAAAATATATATATAGAACACCCAAACACAGCAGCTGCCAATTCAACATTTTTTACTTATACAGTTCAGTGACACCAGTCATGTTGTACAACCATCACCAGTGTCTGTTGCCAAGTTTTCCAGGGACAAAACTTTAAGAAGCTCGAAAGCTAAAGAATATGCCCGAGGGAAGGGAGATTTGACAGAACATGGATAAAGGCAGAGAAGAAAAAGTGTTCCTGCTCATGTCCCACTGAGCATAGACCTCATGGTTTTCTGGTTACATCTGAGACACTAAGATGCTAGAGAGGTAGATAGACAGACAGACACTGTGCACCACAAGCAACCTTGCAGCAAGAGAAGCAGGTGGTCCAGTGACTCAAGACCAGCAGGGCACAGGCCTGTGTCAGGAGGGTGTGGTGTATAAACGTGGCTGAGAGAAGATTCCTGTCCCTGGTCCTTCCTCTCCAATATCTCTCCCCCCAACAAACATTCTGCTTTGGCACTATCCGAGCCTCCTGGAATTTAGGTAAAACCCAAGAGAAAAGGTGTGTGGAGGCCCTGAGTTGCTGGAGATCGAGTTTTTTACCACCTTGCATAATTGGGGAATGATTTGAATTAGAAACTTCATTATCATAGAGAAATAAAACCAGTTACATTTCTTGTACGGTAGTCAGTTCGGATCGCCTTTGAATTTTCAGGCACATGAAACCCTTCAATGAGTCATTGTCATAAATTCTTTCTATTCAAATAGCCATTGAAGGTTTGCCGGGACTCCCCATTCCCTCTTGTCTCCAGTCATTGGTCCTGCTGGTTCAGCGATGGCTTGGGAAACCCAACACGTTTAGTACACATAGTGTTTTCTGTTATGAAATGAATACATTCCAGTTATAGAACTTTAAAAAAATTCATAATGGGGAGGAAAAACTTAGTCCAAGTGTTACCACCCAGAGAAAACTACAGTTAATAGTTTGGTATATTTCTGGCAGGCTCCTTTCTTTGCATAGTTAACATAGTTGTGATCATATTGCATGCATAAATTTATTGCCTCCTTTTAAACTTTATTATAGCGTTATCACTTTCCATGTTATAGAAAATTCTTTATAAACTTTTGAATGGCATAATAGTCCATCATGTGAGTGTATGATAATTTACATAAAACTTACCTGTCGTTGCCATTAAACAGAGGTGTTAACACTGCCAAGGACATCTTTGTGCAGCGTGGACAGGGTAGTTTGAGAACTAGATGGTGCTGTATACATCTGTGTTTAGACACAATTACCTGTCAGAATATACCAGCTTGCAGGGGAGTCCACAGGTTGAAGGCTAGTTTCTTAGCTCTTTCAGAGTCAATATCTCAAAGGGCTCTTGTCACGTGCGGGAAGGGAACTGGAGATGGAACATATTGATTGAGGACCTATTATGTGCCTGACTCGGAATGATGCACTTTTATGCACTTTATTTTTGCCCTCCTCACAACCACCCTTTTTGGAAGAGGAGACTGTGGCTTAGAAACACTGAGTGACTTTCCCAAGGTCACAGTGAGTGTCAGAACCTGGAATTACTCACAGGTTTGGCTGATTCCAAAGTGTGGATTCTTTCCATGACCCTCATTTTGTTCTACTGCTTTCTGTACCTCATGGTGCTGTTGTTAGCTGCCGTCCGGTTGGCACCTGACTCATGGTGACCCCATGCACAGCAGAATGACATGCTGCTTGGTCCAGTGGACCATGGTACCATCGTGGCCCATTGGGTTTTCACTGGCTGATTTTCAGAAGTAGTTCCTCTTAATCTGGAAGCTTTGCTGAAACCTATTCAGCATCGTAGTAACACAAAAGCCTCCACTGACAGAAGGGTGTTAGCCGAGTGCACATGAGGTGCATTGGCTGGGGATCAAACCAGGTTCTCCTGCGTGGAAGGCAAGAATTCTACCATTGAACCGTCATTGCCTCATTGTACCTCATGGGACACACATTTAAGAGGCCAAGGAGTCCTGGGATCTTGTGGGGTTGGAGGTAGATGCTGTCCTGCTTCCTTCTGCTTGGCTTGGGGAGGGAATGGGCTAGGGTGGAGACAGCAAAGGGGCACTAGAGACTGTTTGCTAGTTAACAGCATTTTCTTATAGTTTTGCTTGGGGCCACGCACTTGGTATGTTTCATGGCTCTTGTACTCAGAAGGCTGGAGGTGAGATTTCACTGGTCCTGAATTCCACTGATGCCTTTTTAGGGAGAAAAGAGTTGCTATCTGTTCCTGTAACAGCTAAGTGTCTTGATGTGTTGGGTCCAGATTTTACCCTTGAAATCTGAATGACTCCTCCCCACTTCCTCCCTTGGCTGTGTCTACAGGATGAGCTTTCAAAGTTGTTTTGAGAGATCACCACTAGGAGATGCACAAGATTCAAGTAAGTTACAAACAACAGTTGGTGACTTTTGTTCCATATTTGTCTGAGCTTTGTAAGTTTCTTTTGTTCTAAATCCATTAGAGAATTGAGAGCAAAATGACAGTTTCCCAGGTCATGGAATCATGGGATAGCTCCCATAAGTGAAAAAGATGGTTTGCCCTTGTGAAATGGATGGAAGAAAATGGCAAACCAGACAGCCTGTGATAAGGATAATAACATGAGTAACACTTGATTCCTTTCAGGGAGCCCTCATGGACACCGCCTCACTACTCTGGTGAGGATGGTGATGGTGGAGGTGATGGTTAGCATTCACTGGGTTTTTACTTTGTGCCAGGCACCGTGCTACCCACTCACACTCACGTTTAATTCCCATGTACGTTGTCTCAATTCATTGACACACCATGTTATCACCCCCTATCCTTCCCCCATTTTGCAGATGAAGAAGCAGAAGGATAGAGAGGTTGAGGGACTTACTCATCCAAGGTTACTTGCCTGTTGTAGTTGTTAGCTGCTGTCGAGTTCCCCTAACTCTTGGAGACCCCATTCACAAAAGAATAAAACACTGCCTGGTCCCTGTGCCATCCCCATGATCAGTTGTGGATTGGACTGTTGTGATCCAGAGAATTTTTATTGACTAATTTTGGGAAGTAGATTGCCAGGCCTTTCTTTCTAGCTCATCTTAGTCTGGAAGTTCTGCTGAAACCTATTTGGAGTCACAGCAACATACAAACTACCACTGACAGGTGGCTGTGCATGACGTGCATTGGCCAGGAATTGAACCCAGGCATGAAAGGCAAGAATTCTACCACTGAACCACCAAAGCCTCATTATCAGCCTTGTTGTTGTTGTCAGGTGCCATCGAGTCAGTTCCGACTCATAGCAACCCTATGCACAACAGAGCTAAACACTGCCCGGTCCTGCGCCATCCTTACAATTGTTGTTATGCTTGAGCTCATTGTTGCAGCCACTGTGTCAATCCACCTCGTTGAGAGTCTTCCTCTTTTCCGCTGACCCTGTACTCTGCCAAGCATGATGTCCTTCTCCAGGGACTGATCCCTCCTATCAACATGTCCAAAGTATGTAAGACGCACTTTCGCCAACCTTGCCTCTAAGGAGCATTCTGGCCGCACTTCGTCCAAGACAGATTACCAGCCTAGTACGTGATATTTAAATTCAAGGCATCTGACCTCAGAGCTGGATGCTTAACCTTTTAACTATACTGCCTTCTGGTTATTATCCCAGCTTGACAGATGAGGATGCTGGGTCATGTAGGTTCAGAGACTCACTCCAGATTGCAACTGGTTAGGGAGGGAACCTGGGCTTGGTGTTCCTCCTCCTGGTTTAGAGCATTTCCCTTCTTTATCCTACAGGCTCAGCATCTGCAAAACGCCACAAGGAAGAAAGAAGAAAATGCAGGGCTCATTGGTGGTGCTGAGTGGAGGGGATTGCAACACAGAGGCAACAATCAAAACCTTCTAGGCGGCAAGTTCAGCTACCACCAGGCCCTGTGGCTGCGGCCGCCTCATTTCCCACCTGGGTCATGAGAGGATTGGAGATTGCCTATGTTTTGGCTGCTGGGTAAGACAAGCTGAGGGTGGTTGAGGCAGCTTGAGCAAAAACACTGTGACTCTCTTTGAGGCATCCTGGCTTTGAACTGGTTGCACATCTCTGTCAATCGTGGGTGACAGGAGTCTCTTCCTGAAGGGGACAGAGGCTATGAGGGAACCATGTCATCTTTGATTAGTTCTGTCCACGACAGTGTTGTAATACAAAACTGAACGACCTTATCATCTTCTTCCTTTGCTGGCATGGATTTTCTTTCCTCTGTCCAGGCTTCTATACCCTAGCTGCTTGTCTTCAAGAGAGAGGCAACCTTTATGCTTATTATATGTTCTCATCATCTTTGTCGTTATGAACAGCTGGCTTTGCTTCGAGCCTTCACCCTCACAATGATCCAGGACTTCAAAGCTTGTCTGGGCAGTGGCAGCCTCCTCTAGTGTGAATTAGGCACTGTCTCTAGGATTTCCTTTCTGTAAGAAAAATCAAAATACCAAACCAGTTGCTGTTGAGTTGACTGACTCATGGCAACCCCATGTGTGTCAGAGTAGAACTTGCTCCATATGGTTTTCAATGGGTTTTGGAAGTAGATTGCCAGGCCTTTCTTCCAATGTGCCTCTGCACGGACTTCAGTCAGCAACCTTTCGCTTGGTAGTCCAGAGTTTAACCGTTTGCACTACCCAGGGACTCCATTTCCGTCATGCACAATGCTGAAATTCAGATAGTGATAGCATGTTTACCACACCAGGAGAGGGTGAGGGGTCAGAGCAGCTAGTTGAGATTCTCTGAAATTGAAGATGAAATGGGTGCACTCTGATATAGGGGAGAGGTTTGTTTGTGTGTGTGTGTGGCGGGGAGCCTTCCTAGTACTTCTCCCCAAAAGAAATGCTGTAAATGGTCTGAATGGGAAAACAGGCTCTAAATAGTCTTCCCTTTTTTTCCCCTAACAGGTTTGTAGGCACACAGATGTGTGTTCTCTTCACAGCCAAAAGCTTTGCTGATACCTTCTTGAACCTAGGATAAATGTATATATATACAGGCAAACCTTGGCGATATTGCATGTTGAGTTGTGGACCACTGCTAAAGCGAACATCACAATTAAGGTGAGTCACACTAATTTTTTGGTTTCCCTGTACACATAAAAGTTATGTTTATACTATACTGTAGTCTATTAAGTGTGCAATAGCATTATGCCTAAAAGCAATGCACATACCTCAATTAATAATACTTTATTGCTAAAAAAATGCTAATCATTATCTGAGCCTTCAAGGAGTCATAATCTTGCTTTGATGTTGATGGCTACTGACTGATCAGGGTGTTGGTTGTTGAAAGTTGTGGTGGCTGTGGCAATTTTGTAAAATGATATGGCAATGAAGTTTACCACATTGATTGTCTCTTCCTTTCACAAAAGATTTCTCTGTAGTGTGTGATGCTGTCTGATAGCATTTTACCCACAGTAAAACTTCTTTCAAAATTGGAGTCAGTCTTCTCACACCCTGCCACTGCTTTATCAACTAAGTTTATGTAGTATTCTAAATCCTTTGTTGTAATTTCAACAGTGTTCACAGCATCTTCACCAGGAGTAGATTCCATCTCAAGAAACCACTTTCTTTGCTCGTCCATAAGAAACAACTCCTCACCCTTTAAAGTGTTATCATGAGATTGTAGCAATTCAGTCACATCTTCAGGGTCCATTTCTAATTCTGGTTCTCTTGCTATTTCCACCACATCTGTAGTTACTTCCTCTGTTGAAGCCTTGAGCCACTCAAAGTCATCTATGAGGGTTGGAATCAACTTCTTCTAAACTCCTGTTAATGTTGATATTTTAACCACTTTCCATGAATCACGAATGTTCTTAATGGCATCTAGAATGACGAATCCTTTCCAGAAGGTTTTCAATTTACTTTGCCCAGATCAATCAGGGGAATCACTATCTATGGCAACTATAGCCTTATGAAATGTATTTCTTAAATAATAAGACTTGAAAGTCAAAATTACTCCTTGATCCATGGGCTGTAGAATGGATATTGTGTTAGCAGACATGAAAACAACACTAATCTCCTTGTATATCTCTGTCAGAGCTCTTAGGTAACCAGATGCATTGTCAATGAGCAGTAATATTTTGAAAGGAATCTTTTATTTTTCTAAGCCGTGGGTCTCAACAGTGGGCTTAAAATATTAGTAAACCGTGTTGTAAACAGATACGCTGTCATCCAGGCTTTGTTGTTCCATTATAGAGCATAGGCGGAATAGGCTTAGCGTAATTCTTAAGGGCCCTAGGATTTTCAGAATGGCAAGTGAGCATTGGCTTCAACTTAAAGTCACCAGCTACATTAGCTCCTAACAAGAGAGTCAGCCTGTCCTTTGAAATTTGATGGCATCTGAGCTTATATTGGCATCTTCGTCCAATAGAATGCTGTTTCGTTTACATTGAAAATCTGTTATTTACTGGAGCCACCTTCATCCATTATCTCAGCTAGGCCTTCTGGGTAACTTGCTGCAGCTTCTGCATCAGCACTTCCTGTTTCACCTTGCACTTTCATGTTATGGAGATGGCTTCTTTCCTTAAACCTCATGAACCAAGCTCTGCTAGCTTCAGGCTTTTGTTCTGCAGCTGCCTCAGCTCTCTCAGCCTTTACAGAATTGAACAGAGTTAGGGCCTTGCTCTGGATTAGGCTTTGGCTTAGGGAAGGTTGTGTGTCTTCTATCCAGAGCACTAAAACTTTCTCCATATCAGCAGTAAGGTTGTCCCACTTTCTTATCATTTGGGTATTCACTGGAGTAGCACTTTTCATCTCCTTCAAGAACTTTTCCTTTGCATTCACAACTTGGCTGTTTGGTGCAAGAGGCCTATCTTTTGGCCTATCTCAGCTTTCAACACACCTTCCTCACTAAGCTTAATCATTTCTAGCTTTTGATTTAGAGTGAGAGACATGTGACTCTTCCTTTCGCTTGAACACTTAGAGGTCATTGTTCACCATCTTACATGGGCATGGTTCGTGGTGACCCCAAATAATTACAATAGAGAGATTGTTGATCACAGATCACCATAATAGATGTAATAATAATGAAAAAGTTTGAAATATTGCAAGAATTACCAAAATGTGACACAGAGATACAAAGACAGCATGTGCTGTTAGAAAAATGGCACCTATAGACTTGCTTCGCTCAAGGTTGCCACAAACTTTCAATTTGTAGAAAATGTAATATCTGCAGAAAAAAATGTATATATGTATGTATGTATGTATACACACACACACACACGTATATATATATATATATACCACAGTGGTTAAAAGCTAGGCTGCTAACCAAAGGCTCAGCAGTTTGAACCCACCAGCCACTTACTGGAACCCCTATGGGGCGGTTCTGTCCTGGGAGTTTGTAGCAAAGCTGGAACTCGAATAGAGCTGACTAACCTGGTGTATGAATACCTCTGAGCACCAGTGCCCTCTTCTGAAGATTAGTGATTGGGAGGAGAAGAATTTTAAAATAAATTCTACCATTTTGTTTTTGGGAAGAAGTGGGAATTTCAAACTGACTTTTAGAATAAGACAATGACACAAATCTTTAAAAGCACAATTTAGAGAAGGGTATTGGGGTGGGTCCTTAGTCTCTTGGGTTGTCACCCATGCAAAGAGGAGGACTCTTTACAAGGCCACCTACATGATGTGACACACCATAGAGCTTCTAAACTGAAACCACACAGGATACTTTCAGACTTGTGTGCTAATTGCACAAAGCTGACCATTTATAATCTGCCAGGGCTGCTTGTGTGTCTTGAATACTCTTAAGACAAATAAATTGTCCCAGTGGTCTAAATTTGGCCCCCACCTTTTTTCATTGCTGTGTACAGAGCTGGCCACTTGTTCTTGATGCAAATATAAAGGTTCAATTGTTGTCTTGTCCAGGAGATGGACTGTGGAGCACACCCTGAGCCCTGTGGGAGCCCACAGAAGGGCTATTTAGAGAAGTAGCTTGTAATAGAGACAAGTTAACGACCCTGTTTGGGGCATTCCAGAGTGTACTTAACAATAAAATTGGCCCCCAATTCTCCAGCAGGGCTTATAAATTCTGTGTAGTGCAAGATGGGGTTAGAATGCAGTTAAACACACATCCTTAAGGCAGTTCAACTTGTAAGGAAATGGCAAATCCCTTGTGTGATTTGAAAATACCGTTTAAAAAATTGTGCCAAAAGATTTTTTTCTAATCCGGCTTCTATAAAGTAGAAAAACGAAATGGTAGCTTAATCTTTGACTACACTTGTCAAAACAACTGATTGAAGGGTAAAAAATTCATCACAGGTATCAAGTGGGTAAAGAAAATGCAGCTATCTGGTTGAAATATGTACACATATATTTGACTGAATGCAGTCAAACTGATTTATATTGATGTAGCCTAAATCTGCCATTGACCTGAAACACATAGTAAATTGGAAGTGAAAGTCTTTGATAGAGCAATATACATTCCCCAAATATCAGCTTCCTAGCATTGTGACTCCCACAGGTACTATTGGAGTTGGTGGCAAAACTGAAAAGAAGTGTTGCCAAGGGGATGCGTTGTTGCTAGGAGGATATCTCTGTTCTGAGGACAGACTCTGGAAGTGTTAATAAGCATGAATGACGGGGATACTGAGAAGAATGGGAATGTCACTATCTGACGACAGCAGTACCACTAAGCCCTTGTACTGGTCTGTCTTTCCTTCCACACCTAGAGCAGTTTCCAGATGTCCCCTCATTAACTAATTAAAAATAATTAAGGGGAGTATGGGAAGGAAGGAAGGTGGGGGCCAAAGGCTCTTCGTATTCATTTCCTTTTCCTTTCCTTCTGGTCTGATGAGGACAGGAATGATGGTAAATGGTTAGGGAGAGCCCAGCACAGGGCAGGATGAGAAAAACAGTGTCTGTTGCCCTCCCTTGTGGATTCTTCCCTCTGTTAGATATGTGCAAAAGTGAGTCTAGGCTGGCTGACTCTAGAATCCCAATGGGAGCTGTAAAGAAAAGAATCACTCTGAATGGGGAGAGAGATGGATTCACTGGGTGGTGGAAAGGGTTAATGTGCTCAGCTGCTAACCAAAAGGCCTGGTGATCTACTTCTGACAAACCAGTGATTGATAATCCTATGGAGCACAGTTCTACTCTGACACACTTGTGGTTGCCATGAGCCAGAATGGACTAGATGGCAACTGTTGAGGAGATAGTACAGGTTGGGCCAGGGAAGTCCTGTGTTAAATGTGCATGTGGGAACCCACCTATTTTACAACATGGGAAGAGATGCTTTGAGAACATAGATTGCAATGTGAAGCTAGGAAGGGGATTAGGCAAAGGCATTAATGATGGAGAAGGGCGGGGCCCTCAAATCGAAGGGAAGCTAGGGCAGTAAGTAGGGAGATCCATGGAAAGAATGGACAAAAAAGGTGAGAGGAGAATGTTGTGGGGGAGCTGAGCAAATAACCCTACTGCTAGCATTAATAAGTGAAGCCACTAGTTGAGTTGAGGATAAAAGGAAGGAGAAAAATTTCAGAATGCATTGAAGAGAGAGAACTGAACATACCTTTAAAGCCAAGATTGAAAATGTAACAAGTACCAATTTCCTCAGGATAAAGGAAGGTGGGGGACATGGTGACAGTGTCAGTGCACCCAGAGAAGGGAACTTGGGCGATCTTCCATGGGCCCTAGACCTTAGGAGAAGACTAAAGGGTAGTTGTGGGAAGATTTGATTAATAACAACAATGACACTAACAACCATCACTATTAAGCACTTACGCAGTGTAGGCATTGTGCTAAGTAATCCCTTTACAGACACTCTTCATAACAACCCACTACATAGACACTACTTATCCTCACTTCTGAGCTGAAGAAGCTGAGGCTTGGGGAGGTTAGGTAACTTGTCTGGATCACACAGCTCCTAAAGTACCAGGGTTTGGAACCAAGATGGCTAATGCCAAGGATGGCTCTTAACCATTGTACTTTATTCCCCAGGCATAACTCTCTGAATAGTTTCTGCCTTCAGAAGCAGTACTTTAAAACTCTTATTAAGAGGACAAACTATCATGGAACTCTACTATTAATATCTTGCCTCTGTAATTAGTTTCTGGGTGGCACAAACGGTTAAGCACTTGACTACTAGCTGAAAGGTTGATGGTTCAAACCCACCTAGAGGCACCTTGGAAGATAGGCCTGGTGATCTGCTTCTGAAAGGTCACAGCCTTGAAAACAGCAGTTCTACTTTGCACACGTGGGGTCACCACGAGTCAGAGTCAACTCGATAGCAACTAACAACAAGAACAAATTATTTTCCAACACACCCCCTTGCTCCACAGAAAATTTCAGTTGTCTGATGGCATTGGTTTGCTGTACTGGAGAGAAATATAGAGGCTGAGCTATACTGTCAGAGAAGGCCCTGAATGAGAAAAAGACAATGGCACAACTTCCTAAATTTTTCTTAATGCAGAATTGTTGTTGTCGGCTGCAATGGAGTCAACCCTCAACTCACGATGGCCCCACGCACAATGGAACTAAATGGTCCTTGGTCCTGTGTCATCTCCATGATCAGCTGGAGATTGGACCACTGTGACTCATAGGGTTCTCATTGGCTAATTTTCAGAAGTACATCACTAGGCCTTTCTTCCTAATTTGTCTTAGTCTAGAAGCTCTGCTGAAACCTGTTGAGCATCATAGCAACACTCAAGCCTCCACCGATAGATGGGTGATGGCTGTGTATGAGGTGCATTGGTCAGGAATTGAACCCAGGTCTCCAGCAAAAACCAAAAACCTGTTGCTGTCGAGTAGATTCTGACTCATAGTGGCCCTATAGGTCTCCAGCATGGAAGGTGGCAATTCTACCACTGACCCACCAATGCCCCAGACACAAAATTAACCTCTGATTATTGTAGCTAATTTAGAAATGGTAAGCGTAAAGAAAAGGTACATGCATATACTTCCTAATTTCAAAGTGAAAACAGGAATCCTACTGAAAAACTATGTGCACTGTAAATAGTCCAACAGATTTACTGAGCAATGCCATGTACCAGGCACCGGACTAAGTGCTGGAGAAGGAAAGATACACCAGACACAGTCCCTGTTCTAAAGGAGAGCTTGATCGTGACAGATGAAAAAACCTATAGTGCTGCTTTGTGTGATATATGAACCTGAAAATCTCTGTTTAATACACGTATCCCATCCAGATCACACCACCTCTGACTCTAGAGAACTCACGGTCTGGATGCACTTTGTATCTCTGTTGCTAAGTTGTCAGCCCTAGCCTATACCCTATAGGTGTTTATACGCTGTGTGAATATGGCCCATATGAGGAAGTCAAAGCTGCCTGAAAAACCAAAGCCATTCACATGCCCAGCATCACGCAAAGCTCACACCACATTCTTGGCTGCTTCTGGCCTTACTGAGACATTGAGAAGGAAGCTACTCAAGCACTGATGGAGTCAACCTCAAGTAACTCTGGCTCCAGAGTCCCTGCTCTGTACCAGATGTGACGATGACAGGCTGAGCCCCTGGGGAACCAGCAGAACTTGGCTCACCCAGATGTAGAATTGCAAGATGAGCTGGGCTTGACTCCTATACAGTGCCTTTTAACAGGGGCCAAAATGCATTACCATCCACCCATGGTGATTCAAGGAGCAGTGTACTTCAGAGACTTAGTAGTGTAAACGTAACCTTTTTATTCAGAGCTTGCAGGGATCACGAACTAGGCAGGTCAGCCATATGCAAACTATAAAAATGTACCCAGCTGCCAATCATACGGATGTCTAAGCAAGAGGATGCTTTAAATGTAGGTTGGGCATGCATTATTGTTATCAGAGACTTCATGGTTACTAACTCATTCAACTTGTTACCTACAACTTGAAAGCATGCTACTCATCTCAAGAAATTCATTGATTCAATCACTTAGCAAATGTTATCATGTACCACCTGTCTTAGCTAGTGCTGCTATAACAGAAATATCAGAAGTGGATGGCTTTAAAAAACAGAAATTTATTCTCTCACTGTTTAGGAGGCTAGAACTCTGAATTCAGGGTGCCAACTCCAAGGGAAGGCTGTCTCTTTCTGTTGCCTCTGGGAGAAGGTCTGTTTCATTAGTCTTTCCCTTGGTCTAGGTCTCAGTGCAGGGATCCCAGGTCCAAAGAATGCACTCTGATCCCAGCTCTTCATTCTTGGGGGTAAGCGATCTCTCTCCTCTCGGCTCGCTTTCTTTTATATCTCAAAACAGATTGACTCAAGATACAGCCTAACTCTGTAGATTGAGTCCTGCCTCATTAACATAACTGTCTCTAATCCTACTTTATTAACATCATAAAGGTTAGGATTTACAACATATAGGATAATCCCATCAGATCACAAAATGGTGGACAATACTGGGAATCATGGCCTAGCCAAGTTAACACACATTTTGGGGGACACAATTCAATCCATAACACCGCTAATCTGTCAGTTTATCATATTGTGGTGGCTTGCATGTTTCTATGATGTTGGAAATCATGACACTGATATTTCAAATCAGGGTTACCCATGTTATACAGGTTTCAGCAAAGCTTCCAGACTAAGACAGACTAGGAAGAAAGGCCTGGCAACCTACATCAGAAAATGAGCTAATGAAAAGCCTATGGATCACAGCAGAGCATTGTATGACTCACTTGGTTTGGACATGTCATCAGCAGGGATTGATTACCAGAGAAGGACATGATGTTTGGTGAAGCAGAAGGCCCAGGAGGGCACGGGGGACCTCAGTGAGACTGATCGGCACAATAGCCACAACAATGGACTTGAATATGCTGGCTATTATGAGAATGACCCAGAACCAGGCAACGTTTTGTTCTGTTGTACATAAGGTCACCATGAGTTGTAGTCAAGTTGATGGCAACTAACAACAACAACGATGTTATATACCTACTATGTGTCAGGCATGGAACTTTGGTGGTGCTGTGGTTAAACATTAAGGCTGCTGGCCAAAAGGATGGCCGTTTGAATCTACCAGCCACTCCTTGGAAATCCTGTGGGGTAGTTCTATTCTGTCCTATAGTGGCGCTTTGAGTCTGAATTGACTCGATGGCAATGGGTATGTATCAGATATAGTTCTAAGTACTGGAGATATAATAATGAGCAAAAATGTAAGCTATCATGGAGCTTACGTTCTACTGTGTGTGAATGTGAATAAATAAATAAGTAAATAAAGAAATAAAAAATGCAATGTGTCCGATGATGATGAGTAATGGAGAAAATTAAAGACAGGATAAAAAAAAAAAAAAAAAAAGAACTGCTGGAGCCAGGGATGGGGTTGCAATTATGAATATGGAGTCACCTAATGGAGGTGACTGTATGAATCATGTGGTTATTTGCGAAGAGCATCCCAGGCAGAGGGGAGAGTAAAGTGTAAAGGCCCTGAGGCAGGGCACATTTAGCAAGTTCAAGAAACATCCAGAGGGCTCTGCACAGAGACTGAGTGAGAAGAGAGTGAGGAGGGAGAGGAGGTCAGAGAGGTGACACAAGGCCAGATTGGCCTTGACTTAGGCTTAGGGGACGCGGAGTTGGAAAAATTCAGGGATGGTTAAAGGTGATGGTTGAACAACATGCTGAACGTGATTAATGTCACTGAACTGCGCATGCGAAGGTTGTAGAAATGGCAAATGTTTTCTTACCTGTATATTTACCACAATTAAAAAAAGAAAAATTGACCTTGGCTTTTCCTATGGTGGAGAAAAGGAGCCATTGTAAGTTTTGGAGAGGGAAATGACATGATCTAACTTTTGTTTTAAGAGCATTATTCTGGCTGCTCTGTTCGGAAAAGACTAGAGGCAAAAGGATAGAAGCAGGGAGATCAGTCAGAGGCTATTGCAGCAACCCAGGTGACAGATGATGGTGGCTTGGACCAGAGTGGCAGCAGTGGAAGTGGTGGCAAGCAGTTGGATGCTGGATATGTTTTGAAAGTAGCACCAACAGATGCTCGTGAGAGATAGAATGTAAGTTTTTAGAGAAAGAGAGGAGCCAAGCACCTGAGCTATAGGAATGAAAAAAAAATTGCCATTACCTGAGATGGAGGAAGAATGTACATGGGCAGATTTGAGAGTGGATATCAGAGGTTCAGCTAAGGATGTGTAAGTTTGCTCGGCAGTTCGAATCCACCAGGGGGTCCTTGGAAACCCTATGGGACAATTCTACTCCAACCTTTAGGGTCGCTAAGAGTCGGAATAGACTTGACAGCAACGGGTTTGATTTCGTTCCAAGGGGAGATGGCTGTTTTATACAAATCTAAAGTTCAGGGGAGATATCTGGGCTAGAGATAAACTGTGCTTTGCCAGGGATAGGTGGTATTCATAGTCACAAGACTCACCAATGAGTGAGTATAAATAGAGAAGAGGCCAGAGCAGAATTCTGGGACTCTCTTGGCTCCAGTCAATGGAAGCACATGAGAGGCACTCCAGTCAATGGAGGGGGTCCTTCTACAGTTGTGTAGTTATTCCACAGGAATAAGAACGTATCCAGCTTTACCATCTACTTGAAAGAACAGTCACTTCAGTATGGAATGTCAGAGTTGACCAGGACCTTAGGGATCATTTCAAGTGGAACCGTGTTATTTTAGAGAAGGGGAGTGAGTTGCTCCATGCAGATAGGCTCTTTGGTGTCTCCTAGGCGTAGAGGTGAAGTGTGTGTGTGTGAATTGTAGTTTGTGTGGGATATGTGTGTGTGGTATATGTGTGTGGAGTATGTGGAATGTATGTGTGGTGTGTGATATCTACACGGTGTGTGTAATGGTGTATGATGTATATGTCTGAGTTGAGGTATGTATAGTGTTTACGTGGTATGTGTGTGTGTGTTTTATGTGTGGGTTGTGGTGTGTGTGGCAGGGTGGAGGAAGATAAAAAGATAATAAATAGTGGTAGGGATGCAAAGACTTTTCACATGTTTGGTACCTTCTCCCATGTGTGAAGTGGAGATTAACAGCATGGGGTTTAAAAACAAAACAGCTTCAAATTCTGTCTCTGCTCTTTACTAGCTGTGAGACCTTGGGCAACTCGTGTAATCTTGGGCCTGAGTTTCTGAGAAGGGTTGCTGGGAAAAGTAAATGAGATAATGCATGCAAAAGACATGGCATAGAGCCTGACGCATTATACATGATAAATTAACGGTGGAAATTATTAAGGCTTCAGTCGCCAAAAGCCTGGGCTGTGCCCTGGTCTTCAGTTGGCATGCACTAGTATAGAAGTACTAGTTACTGAGGGCTGGCACCCATTTGGACTGGTCAATTCTCACGCTGTAACAATTGTTAAATATTTTGACTGCTGTTGTGTACCGTCAAGTCGTTCAGACTCATAGTGACCGTATAGGACAGAGTAGAATTGCCCCAAAGGGTTTCCTAGGCTGAAACCTCTATGAGAACAAATCTCCAGGTCTTTTCTCCCAGAGAGGCTGATGGGTTCCAACTGCTGACCTTTTGGTTAGCAGCTGAATGCTTAGCCACTGCACCAGCAGAGCTCCTTAAATATTCTGTCACTTCTGATATGAGGCAGTGGCCAAGAAGACTCCCAGCTCCCAGCAGTCCAGGTCACAAGGGGTGAAAGCCCAGGCAGCTGCTGAGGGCAGGAAACTCAAGGTTATTGTAAGAGCAGCAGCAAGAGGACTTGACACTACAGTGGTGCTCAAAGCATTGTCTAACCTGTATCTGTGCAATGGGTGCTGGAACTCTATGGACCTGGAACTCTTCAAGTCTGGCTCCTTTAATGAGACAAAGACATCTGTTTTTCAAGTATGGATTGAGGCTGAACCCATGGGTGCACCAGAGATGGAGATAAAGAAGGCATACTTGGCTGAGTTAGAAGGCTGCAGCCAAAGACAGGAAGACAACTACGAACTACGACCTCCTTTTCCTCACTCTCAGTCAGCATTGAGGGTGGGTGAACTCATTTAGAAGCCCAAATTACACAACTGAAGGCTGTTTTGTGGAATGGAATTAGAGCAAAGAAAGTTGAATCTCTTAAGGGGCATGAATTTCTGGCTATGCTACCTTGATATTTGTACCCTGGAGATATTCGTCTGGGTAACTGGCATTTGTCATTAGAACCAGAGCTCCATTTCTGCTGGGCAAAAGACCTGCTGAGAAATCCACTCTGCTTTATGCAGACAACTCCAGCTGTTATATTAAGAATGACAAATTGCAATAAGCATTTTTAATTATGCAAACTTCTTGGTGAAATTTGAGAGCAAACCTATATTACCCTCTGAGGATCATAAAAGACCCCCAAGTTTTATCAGTTCACTTGTTAAAGATCTCTTAAAGTAAATTACAGATAGGTAGGATTCATAGGCAAATGTGAAAGTAACATCGAAATACATGGAGTAACAAAAAGTGCTGTAAAATTTTAAGGAAAGGGGAGATGACCTTGAGCTATGTGACCTGGAGGAGAGTTCAGGAAAGATGTAAGTCAAGCTAGGGTTTTCATGCGTAGAATTTTTTTTTTCACTGAGAATCAGAAACCTACCAAAAATTCTTATTTAACTCATTCATTTCTTAGCGAACAATTCATTTTGAAAAATGCATATTAGCAAGAAAATGAATTAGGCATTTTGTTTTTAAAGAATTAGCTATCCATTTTGAAGAACCTTTAAAGAGAAAATATTTGGTCATATTTTTAACAGAAGCCCTTAAAGTGTGAGTCATTACTTTAGTTCTGACTTCACTGACAGAAAATGTTAGAAGAGAAGAATTTTGCTTGATTTATTGTTTTATATATTTGTAGTTCAGAAATAAAAACAGGCCTTTGATAATTTTATTGGTCTCTTTTTTTTTCAGAATTTCTAGCTCATAGAATTTTCAGGAGGAATTTATTTCCTCAGTTTTACTAATCAGTTTTTAAACAAAAATATTTAAATAGTGAAAAGGTCCTGAACCCAATAAACCCATCAGGCTGATAGAGCTGTGACAACGGCTTAGATATTACATATATCCAATCTGATGCAACACAAAGTGAGTTTTGTCCTCTGAAGAGCTCACAGTTGGTTTGTGTTGAGTTCACTGAGGTTTCAAACATTCTGTTGAAGTCAATTTAAATCACCCTTACTCACTTTCCAAAGTGTACATGTTCATGTGTTTGTCTTTGTAGTTGTTGTCAGTGTGAAGAGTCACAGTTGATGCCTTTGCTAGCATCATCGAAGACCTCAGCTCTGTGTCTTGGAGGTAACAGTAATTGCTGAGCTTGTTTTCCTGGTAGTGATGGACTGTTGTTGTTGGATGCTGTTGAGTTGATTTTCAACTCATAGCAACCCCATGTGACAGAGTAAAGCTGCCCCATAGGGCTTTCTAGGTAGTAACCTTTATGGAAACAGATCACCAGGTCTGTCTTCTGCGGAACTTCTGGGTGGGTTTGAACTGCCGACCTTTTGGCTAGCAGTCACCATTGTGCCACCAGGTCTCCTTAGTGGTGTACTAAACACTTCAATTAAGAGGCAGAGATTGTCAGATGGGTAAAAAGTTAAGACACAGTTATATTTAACTAGGAGAGATATGCTTGAAATATAAAGATACAAATACTTGAAAATAAGTGAATGCAACAAGATATGTCATAAAAATAGTAAACATTTGAAAACCAGAATGGCTACATTAATATCATATAAAATAGACTTTAAGAAAAAAAGAGTATTACCAGAGGTTAAAAATAAAAAAAAAAGGTCATCAGGAAGACACAACAAACATGAACGTGTATGTACCTAATAACAGAGCTTCAAAATATGTGAAGCAAAAATTCACTTAATTATAGGGTGAAATAGATAATTTCATAAATTTTAATTGAAGATTTTACTAATTGTCAGGAATTGATAGGACAACTAGACAAAAATTCAGTAAAGACATAGAGGATCTGAGCACATTCTCAACTGCCTTGACCTAATTAATAATTATGGGACTCCTCATGTAACAACTGCAAAAATACACATTTGTTTTAGTGCACATGGTACACCCCCAATATAGATCATACGTTCAGCCATAAAAGAAGTCTTAATAAATTTATAGTACAGAATGTGTTCTCTGACCACATGAAATTAATTAAAAACCGATAACATTGATATCTAGTTAACTGCCAAATACTTGAGAATTAAGCAACACATTTTAAAATAGCTGTCACATTAGAAATGAGAGTCATAAAAGAAATTACAGTGTACTTTGAAATGAATGATAATGAAAATACAAACTATCCAAATTTGGGCAATACAGCTAAAATGCTTACAGGGAAATTTGTAGTTTTAAATTCTTATAGTAGGAAAAAAAACAAAACAAAGAACAATGACCTTAGGTTCTACCTCAAGACACTAGGAAGGAAGAGCAAAGTAAGTCCAGGGTAAGCTGAAGGAAGAAAAAAATAAAGACAAGAGCAAGTATCAAGGAAACAGAAACAAATGATAGAGAAAGTTAATAAAGCCAAAAGCAGGTTCTTTGAAAAGATCAACAAAATGGATAAACCCCTAGTTAAACTAATGAAGAAAAAGAGCCTAAATCATCAGTACTGGGAAGGAAAGAGGGATTATTATTATAGATCATCCAAATGTCAAAAGGGAAGGAGAATGTTGTGGACAAATCTGTGTCAAAAATTAGAAAACTTAAATGAACAGACAAATTTCTTGAAAAATATAACTTAACTGAAGTTTGTGTAGGATAAAACAGAAAATCTGAATAGCTGTCTATCTAATAATCAATTGAATTCATTGTAAAAAAAACCTTCATGCAAAAAAAGTCTCCAGGACCAGATGGTTTCACTAGTGAATTCTATTGAGCATTCAACAGAACCATGGCCCAAACTCTTCCAGAGACTAGAGGAAGAGGAGAAGGAAACACTTTGCATCTCACTTTGCATAACCCTGATACCAAAACCTGACAAAGAGAATACAAAAAAAGAAAATTCAGAGCATTATCCCTTATGAACCCAGATGACAAAATACTCAGCAAGATATTAGCAAATTGAATTCAACAATATATAAAAAGGACAGTACAAAAAAATTTTTTTATAGAAATTGGAAAGCTGATATTAAAATATGTAAAAATATCAAGGTGATTTTACAAAAGAACAAATTTGAGAGCTTGCACTGTGTGATTTTAAGACTTACTAAAGTTAGAGTAAACCAGATAGTGGTATTTGTGAAAGAATAGGCATATAAATCAACAGAAGTAAAATAGATCAATGGAAACAAGTAGCGAGTCCATATATAGGTCTGTATACGTATGTTCAAGGCCTTTGGGTGATAAATGGTTTTCGATGGGCTGCTAACCTAAAGGTTGGCAGTTCGAACTCACCCAGTGGCACAGCAGAAGAAAGGCCTACGGATCTGTTTCCATAAAGATTACAGGCAAGAAAACCCTGTGGAGTAGTTCTACTCTGTAACACACGAGGTTGCCATGAGTTGGAACCGACTTGATGGCAGGGGGTTAATATATGTTCAACCAATTTTCAGCAAATGGTTCTAGAACAACTGGATATCTACAAAAAAAAGAAAATCAGTCCTTAACTCAATCCAACCACAAAACTAGTTCAAGATTAATCATAGACCTAAATGTAAAAGCCAATACTGTAGAAGTTTTAAAAGAAAACATGGGAGAAAATCTTTGTGACTTTGGGCAGGCAAGATTTCTTAAATAGGGCACACAAAGCACAAACTACAAAAGAAAAAAGATGATCAATTGGACTTAATTAAAATGAAAACTTCTTCTCATGCAAAGACACCATTAAGAACATAAGAAGGTCTGTCACAGAAATAAGAGCCGTCACACAAATAGACATATAAACACCTATGTTCATTGTAGTACTATTCAAAATAGTGAAAAGATGGAAACAACCTCAGTGTCCATCATAGATGAATGAATAAAGATTATGGTACATGCACACAATGGAATACTATACAATGATAAAGAACAATGATGAATCCGTGAAACATCTTACAACATGGATGAATCTGAAGGGCATTGTGCTGAGTGAAATAAATCAATCACAAAAGGGTAAATGAGACTACTATTATAAAAACCCAAGAAAAGGTTTACACACACACAAAAATCAATCTTTGATGGTTACAAGGGAGAGGAGGGCTGGAGAGGGGAAATCATTAACTAGATAGTAGGCAAGTGTTAACTTTGGTGAAGGCAAAGACAGCACACAATATAGGGGAAGTCAGCATAAACTGACCAAGGCAAAGATAGACATTTCCTAACTACATGCAAACACCTTGAGGGACTTAGTTACTGGGACTGAGGGCTGGGAACTATGGTCTCCGGGGACATCTAGGTCAATTGGCATAATGTGGTTTACAAAGAAAATGTTCTACATCCTACTTTCGTGAGTAGCATCTGGGGTCCTAAAAGATTGGGAGCTGCCATCTAGGATACATCTGTTGGTCCCAGCATGGTCGGCACAAAGGAGAATGAAGAAAATATGAATTTCTCTTCATTGTATGAATGAAAATTGTATGAAGATACGAGGAAAATATTAGTCCAAAGAACAAATGGACGACATAAACCACAGCCTCCATCAGCCTGCCTACGGAAGAACTAGACGGTGCTCGGCTACCACCATCAACCACTCTGACAGGGATCACAATAGAGGGTCCTGGGCAGAGCGGGAGAAAAATGTAGAACAAAATTAAAATTGACAAAAAAGCCAGACTTACTGGTCTGACAGTGACTGGAGGAACTCCTGAAACTACGGCCCACAATCACCTTGCTAACTCTTAACTGAAGCCACCCCTGAAGTCTATGTTTCAGTCAAAGATTAGATAGGCTTATAAAACAAACAATAACACACACGAGGCATGTACCTCTTAGTTCAATCAAGTATACAAGTCTAAATGGGCAACTCCTGCCCAAAAGCAAAGAGGAGAAGGCAGGAAGGGACAGGAAAACTGGACGAATGGACACTGAGAACTCAGGGTGGAAAGAGGGAGAGTGTTGACACATTGTGGGGCTTGCAACCAATGTCACGAAACAATTTGTACACAAATTTTTGAATAAGAAATTAATTTACACTGTAAACTTTTACCTAAAACACATGAAATTTAAAAACAAAACAGACAAAAAACTCACTGAGGGTTGGGGGAAGGCCTGTCACAGAATGGGAGAAAATATTTGCAATACATGTATCCTGACAATCTCAGGATATATACAGAATTCTTACAATTCAGTAATAAGAATTATTACAACCCAATTAAAAAAAATGTAACAAAGATTTGAACATATTAAAATTGTTCATTTACTTTGGAAAAGAGTTTTGATGTTTCTTAAGTAAAACATGCACTTGCATTATGAACCAGACATCCCTCTCCTAGTTATTTACCCAAGGCAAATGAAAACTCATGTCCACAAAACGAGCAAGCAAACAAAAACAAATACAAAAACTTATGTACGCAAATGTTCACAATAATTTCAAGGTAAAAACATTCCAGTGTCCATCAATATTTGCTGAATGGACAAACAAAATGTAGCACATAAATATGATGGAAAACCACTCAGCAATTAGAGAGAATGAACTACTAATACATACAGTAACATGGATGAATTTCAGAAGTCATTACTCTGAGTCAAAGAAACAAGGCACAAAAGAGTGTATACTGTGTCATTCCATCTATACACATTTTTAGAAAATGCAAACAAATCCGTATTGACAAAAAGTACGTCAGTAGAGGTTGGGGCTGGGGGTGGCGGAAAGGAAAAATCTTTTAGGGGTGATGGAAATGTGCATCTTGATTGCGGTGGTGGCCTCATGGATGTACTTAATTGTCAAAACTCATGTATTGTAAACTTTACATAGACGCAGATTATTGTATATTAATTACACTTCGATAAAATTGATAACAAAATGAAGTACTTGAAAGCAAGAAAAAGAAGGTATTGACAAAGAATATAAATGATAGTTCAATTAATTTATGAAAGAGTAAGTGGATGCGCCTGTCAGATATTCCTTTAACAATTCAGTTCCATTTTCTACCATTGATATTATGGAGTTCTGTATTGGTACAGTCTGTTACACTAACACATCACCACCTCTCCCAACGTTATGATTGAAACCCCAACATTAATTAAAAAATCCAAGTGTTAAAAAAGAAAATATGTTGGTGATTATAACCAATTGGCTTTTCATACATTGGGAATAAAAGTTAGAAGATCCTGCAATGGACTACTTGCAGAGAAATTTTTCCAAATAGCAGTTTAAAATCTTCTCTCTTGTGTCCTTAAAAAACAGAACATAAAAATCATAAAAATGAATTACTTACTTTTTTTAAACCACAAAACACAAGAATTTTACACATTGGGTCACAATAGCAATTTTTGTTTTTGAAGCCAGAACACATATTTAAATTTAGTCTGTAGTTTCATAAGTATTTGGGCCCAAATTCAAACATGATGTAAGTCATTTTAAAATTTTTTTTGTGGAGAAATCATATTTTATGTTATATAATTAACTAAAAATAAATTAAGCATTTTATGTCACTTGTGACATGTTAAAAAGATCATTGTTTTGCTTGATTTACTGTAACTATTAAAGATGGTAATAAAATTATTTAGTATTACCTTAGTAACATGCAGATCTCAATGAAATATTTTAACTTAAAATAAGTCATATAAAATGTACAAGACATAAAATGATTTTTTAATATTCCTAGGGGGGTGTCCCTGAGATAATATTCTGTGAAGGGGGGTTGAAAGTAAAAAACTTTATGCAATGGTCAAGTGTGACCACCTCCCAGGGTAGACTAGATTTTTAGCTCCATAACTCGAAAGTGCTGCTCATTCCTCTGGGTGGTTTGTTTTTTATAGGTATTGATATTCGTTTATGACTGTGGTGGACATTTGCTGTTTTAGCTTATTTTTCTTTTGTGGCTTAAAATAACCATTTATTTAGCTTGTAATTCTGCAGTCAATTTAGGTTGAGCTCAGCTGGGCATTTATACTCAGTTAAGTTTATTTTAGCTGAGTTTGTTTGGGCATCTTTGACAGCTAGAAGGTCAACTGGAGGCTGGCTGGTCGAGGGTAACCTCAGCTGGAACAATTTTTCTCTTCTCCACATGATCTTTTTGTCCTCCTTAAGGCTATCCTGGGGTTATTCTCATTGTGTATCAGGGTTCCGAGAGAGAGTGGAAGTGAGCAAGGCTCAGAACTGGCCCCTTCTTTTTGGTAAGAGATCTCAATTTCTGTTCTGAATTCATACTCACCACTAATCCAGTCTGCCATCCCATGCATACCTGTGTTTCTGGCACAGATGACCCCAACCAACTTCAGGTTCAGGAGTGTCTTAGTCATCTAGTGCTGCTATAAAGGAAATACTACAAGTGGATGGCTTTAACAAAGAGCAATTTATTCTTTCACAGTCTAGTATGCTACAAGTTCAAATTCAGGGTGTCATCTCCAGGGGAAGACTGTTTCTCTCTGTCGGCTCTGGAGGAAGGTCCTTGTCATCAATCTTCTCCTGGTTGAGGAGGTTCTCTACACAGGAACCCCAGGTCCAAGGGATGTGCTCTGCTCCAGGTGCTGGTTTCTTGGTGGTATGATGTCCCCAGGTCTCTCTGCTTGCTTCTCTCTTTTATATCTCAAAAGAGATTCGCTTAAGACACGATCTAATCTTGTAAATCTCGTCAATATAGCTGCCGCTAATCCATCTCATTACATCATAGTGATAGAATTTACAACACATAGGGAAATCACATCAGATGACAAAACAGTAGAGGTTCATACAATACTGGGAATTATGACCTAGCCAAGTTGCCAGATATTTTGGGGGGACACAATTCAATCCATGACAAGGAGTGTGCCTTTTTTGGCTTAAACCAAATCAGCTAATTCCATCCCTCTGGCCACAGTGATTGACTCTTGTTATGGATTGAATTGTGTCCCCCCAAAATGTGTGTCAACTTGGCTAGGCCATGATTTCCAGTATTGTGCAGTTGTCCATCATTTTGTCATCTGATGTGATTATCCTATGTGTGGTAAATCCTAACTTCTATGGTGTTAATGAGGCAGACTCAATCTATGAGGTTGTTATATACTGAGTTAACCTGTTTTGAGATATAAAAGAGAATTGAGCAGAGAGGAGGCCTTATGCCACCAAGGAAGAGGCACCAAGGGGCACCAGGAGCTGAGCATGTTCTTTGGATCTGGACTCCCTGCTCAGAGAAGCTTCTAGGCCAGGGGACAATTGATGAAAAGGACCTTTCCCCAGAGCCGACACAGACAGAAAGCCTTCCCCTGGAGATGGCACCCTGAATTCAGACTTCTAGCCTTCTAAATTGTGAGAAAATAAATTTCTGTTTGTTAAAGCCATCCACTTGTGGTATTTCTGTTATAGAGCACTAGATAACTAAGACACAAGTTTGGTACCAGGGGAGTGGGGTGCTGCTCTAACACATACCTACAATGTGGAAGTGGTTTGGGAATTGACTAATGGGTAGAGGCTGGAAGAGTTTTAAGGTGCCTAATAGTAAAACCTTAGACTGCCTTGAAGAAACTTTTGGTTGAATTACGGACATCGACAGCAATTCTGGTGAGGGCTCAGAAGGAAGTGAGGAGAGCTCTAACACTGGAGACAGTGCAGATGGCAAGAAGCAGCAGCAGAGAAATGGCAGCAGCAGAACCAGAGACTGGCACGGGACAGCACAGGAGTCAACCTACAGAGCAAGAGATCTGAATGTGTTCAAGCAGAAGGCTTCCTGGCTGAGTGGGGTAGAGCTTATTGGTAGAGCTAAAGAGCTTTGGAGCCCTTGCCCAAGCAGGGCAGATGCTGGGCTGGACCAAGAGGCTCGAGGGGCCTAGGGTCCAAGGAATCAGGAAACAGAAATTAAAGAGACAAGGAACACAGGAAGCTGAGCTACCTCAGTCTGAAAGGGTAGGGCCATGGCCTCTGGGGTCTAAAAGGGCAGAGCCATGGCCTCTGGAGTTTCAAAGGGTGGAGCCGCAGCCTCCTAGATTTCAAAGTGTCAGATTTTCACCAACTCATTCCTGAAGTGTGAGGCTTCCTTTCACGAGTGCCAGCAGGATAGAGCCAGATCCACTGCCCAAAGCCGAGGAGGTAGGGCTGCCATGCCCAAGGGGCAGAAGGATAGGGCCTGCTGGGGCTGAGGGTATGGAGTCAGATGGCCTAGGAGAATGGGGCTGCCCAAACGTGAGGGAGCAGAGTTGCTGTTCCAGTGGGCCCAAAAGCTGAAGCTGAAGCCCAGGCTAAAGGGCCTCCACCCAGAATTCAGAGAATGAGGTTAACACCCAGAGTCTGGAAGGCAGGGCCATTACCTAACAGGTCTCAGAGAACATAGGATTATTTGTAAACCTTGACAGCTAATGTAATGTGTTCTTCTGACTTGCTTGATGCCTGTTATCCCTTCTTTCCTTCTAATGTCTCCCATTTGTAATGGAAGTGTCTACCTCGTGCCTGTTCCATCACTGTGCTTTGGAAGCAGATAACTTGTATTCTAGATTTCACAGTTGAAGAGAAATTTTGCCCCAGGAGATTATGGAGTTGGAGTTGATTAAGACTTTTGCTATGATATGATGGGGTGAATGTATTTTACATGTGGCAAGGACATGAATTTTGGGGGGCCGAGGTGGAATGTTATAGATTGAATTGTGTCCCCCCAAAATGAGTGTCAACTTGGCTAGGCCATGGTTCCCAGCCTTCTGTGGTTGTCCACCATTTTGTGATCTGATGTGATTATCCTGTATGTTGTAAACTCTAACCTCTATGATGTTAATGAGACAGGATTAGAGGCAGTTATGTTAAGGAGGCAGGACTGAATCTACAGGGTTAGGTTGTATTTTGAGTAAATCTGTTTTGAGATATAAAAGAAAGAATCAAGCAGAGATAAGAAGGACCTCATACCACCAAGTTAAGAAGCGCTGGGAGCAGAGTGTGTCCTTTGGACCCAGGGTTCCTGTGCTGAGACGCTCTGAGACCAGGGGAAGACTGGTAACAAGGACCTTTTCCCAGAACTGACAGAGAAAGTCTTCCCCAGGAGCTTGTGCTCTGAATTTGGACTTCTAGCCTCCTAAACTACAAGAGAATAAATTTCTGTTTGTTAAAGCCACCCACTTGTGGTATTTCTGTTATAGCAGCACTAGATATCTAAGGCTACTCAAATGACCCATTTTAGTTCAATGAGCTGGGAAAGCATATTTGTTTGGGGCCTCTGGGAAAGAAATATTCTTAATATTTTCAAAAAGACTTTTTGAAAAGACACTCTCTTCCTGCTGGATATTAGCAAGTTAGCATGTAGCTGCAGAAGCCCTTGGTAGCCATTTTGCAACCACAGTGTGAAACCTTACGAGGAAGCCAACACTGCAGAAGGCAGTCTTTGGTGTCAAAGTTGAGTGCTAGGTCAAGCTGCTCCTGAAGCTCACATGGCCTCTGAAAGTTTCAGTTATGTGGGTCCGTGCATTCCCTTTACTTTCTCAGGCAATTTGAGTCAATGCTTCCTAACACTTGTATACAAAACATTTCTGAGACAATAATTTCAATTTGGAAGATGATGATAGTTTTGATAGGGATTAAACCTCAAAGGTAAAACAATACCATTGTTACAAGTGAGAAAATGTGATGTATTGGATCCATGTGTTGGTTTAGGTACACTTGACCATCTCTGCCCATCCTCCTAAATACCTTGAAATGAAAGAAAATACATATTCACTAAGAAGAGGTCCACCATGTCCTGGAAAATAAGAAAGGCCAGCATCAACATATCAGAAATTGTGAGGAATTTTCTGGAGAGTGGAAAGTAACAGGATTGTATTAATAAGAGTCAAGAAAACCCCAGCCTAAAACACAGAGAAAATTTCCAGGAAGGAAGATAAGGGCAGATCTTGAGAAATTTCAAGAGAACAAAGAGCAGGAGGGGCCGTGTAGCAATAAAACCCAAACCAAACCCATTGCTGTCCAGTCAATTCTGACTCATAGTGACCTTATAGGCTCTTAATCACTATGCCACTAGGGTTTCTTATGTAGCATTTGGTGGGTCATTATTAAAGAACAGGAGAATTTGGGCCCATAAACTCCTTTACAATAAGCCATAGATACTGAGGGTGTGGCGCGTGAGTGGGACATAGACCCCAGGTTAGAACACTGAGATCTGCACACACGACAGTGAACTGCTGTGTGAGGATGACTGCTCGTTGGGATGTGGGAGTGTTCTGGGGAACATACAGTCAGCCCTCCCATTCAGGTAATTTGCGGTGAGTGGTGAGTTTGGGGGGAAAGACCTGTACAACTGCAAACCTACCAAGCCAAATATTTAAAAAAAAAACCTCCCTAGACTTTCATTTGGAGAGATGAATGGGAAATCCAGGAATACCAGATACAGGGAAAAACCAATAGCCAAGAAGGAGAGGGATAAACATAAAGGAACAGATTAGCTGACCCTAGAGGAAGTAGAAAATTCAGAGAACAAAAAAAGATCTTCAAAAATTTCCATTTTCTATCTTTGGAAAAAAAAAAAAAAAGAAAAGCTCAAGAGTATATTGCATTCATAAAATAAGAATAGTTAGCTATAAGAAAGTAGCTATCAGATAACAAGAGAAAATTTTCCAAAACTGAAAATCTAATTACAAAAAAAAAAAACACAAAAATTCAGTGGAAGGGACAAATAATAAAATGAACTCAACACAAGACTGAAATAGTTATCCAGGGATGAGGATGGGGTTGGGTGGGCAGGAAGGGGTATTTTCCTATTTATTCTATATTGTTTGAATTTTTTTAAAGAAAGCAATATTTTGGGGAAAAAAAGAAAAGAAATTTAAAAACTGAACTCTGATCCAATAATTCTACTTTTGGTAATTAAATTTGCTAATTTTGGTTAAGAACTCAGTGGCTAACCAAAAGATTGGCAATTCGAATCCACCAGCCGCTCTTTGGAAACCCTATGGGGCAGTTCTACTCTGTCCTATAGGGACGCTATGAGTCGGAATTCTGTAGACGGCAATGGGTTTGGTTTTGGTTTTTTGGAAGCTAAATTTGATACAATTAATTCTAAGGAAATCACCTCAGATTCAGACAAAAAATGTACGTGTACATGCATTTGATACATCTTGTATTCGTAATAGCAAAACGTTGTAAACAACCTAAATATTCAATAGGAAAGTAATAATAAATTGTTGGACATCCATATAATCATATATAGGTTATTAGCAAAAAAATCATGTTTTCAAAGAATATATCTTAGTGTGGGGAAAACATACAAGATCTATTAAGTGATAACAATAGATTAAAAACTATAGTATATTCAAAATGGGAACTACACATAACCGAATGTTCACTGTGATTATCTCTCAATGATACTGGTTTTTCCTTTTGTATTCTCTAAAGATTTTTATATCGAAAATGTGTTACTAATTTACTTGCAACATACTCCTAAAAAAGAAAAAGCTGTGGTAGCGAGGAGACCATAGATGGTCCCCATAGTCTCATCGTATCTTCTCTCCAGGGTGCATAATTAACTGAAGCTGTGGGCTGGTCTGGAGCGAAACCCTAGATGGAGGAAGATTCTCTTGCTTTCTGGAATCAAAGGTGTGTGTGCTGTTTCCTCGTCTTTTTTTGGCTTTGTTTTGTTTTCACTCAGGGCGACATTGACAGGCACCCACTCAAACCATATTTATCTCAACCAACTCATGTGGTAACAACAAAATCTTTACATAATCATGTATGGGCTTGTATGCAACCCCTACACACACACACACACACACACACACACACACACACAGTCAATTCATGTAATTTGCCAGCCAATGGGTGTTGGGGAGGGGGGTGTTAAATTTTTGTTCATTTGCTTTTTTTTTTTTTTGGCCACATCTGGCAGTTTGAAAAGTATGTATGCTCCAGAGCATTTTGCAAATATATGATGATGTTTCTTTGGTCTAAATTTATAAAATTTTAGTTAATTGATGCTTCATCACACTCTAGTTGTTTTTAGGAATTAAATGAGGAATCACTTATCCATTGATTATAAAAGCAACTTATTTGTCTTTCTTCGTAAGTTGCAATTCGATGTTTGCAATGTCCTTGCCACACACAGGCATTCCACTACCCCCCAGTTACTTGGCTGGGATAATTACATCGTTGTTTCTCACAGCAGCTCTCTTCTCTCATACTTGTATGCAATCGATGAAGAGACCACAGACATTTGAGAAGTGCACTGAAACAGGACATTGATTTATTTGGAAGTGGTTTTTATTGTAAGAATTCAGGGCCACTCAACACACTCATGCGGCTTTATTTTGTTTGTAAATCCACTTGATAAATCACCACTTTGTTTAAATATAGGAGCTTTCTACCCACGCTACCTTCTCCGGTTCTCCAGAGATGACTTTTTTGTAGCGGAAAAAGCATGTGCTTTGGAGTCAAAATGGCTTCAGCTGGAATTCCGGCTCCACTGTGTCCAAACTGTATGATTTGGGCACAGTTGCTTCTTCGAGCCTCAATTTATTTATCTGTAAAAAGAAGGCAATGCTAAGGACTAAAAGGAATGACATTTGTAAAAGAAAAACAAAAATACAAACTACTATAGAGCTTGGACCTGAGCTGTTCTAGTTAGTTACATATACCATGCTCTTGCTCTTGTTATTTTTCAATATTAGGGCCTTGGTGTCCCATGTGGCTCAATTAGAAGACAGGAGGCCTGGGATCCAGCCTGAGTTTTAGTGCTATTTGGCTGGTATGAACCAGTTTCCTCATCTGTAAAATGGGTTGTTTAGAGCAGATTACTAGGGTTCCTCCCAGCCGTAGGTGAAAATTTTGAGTAAACATCTTTTACTTTGCACAGTTGCCCATGTGACAAGCATTATAGCCACCCCAGAGCTGAGAGTA
The DNA here is from genome assembly GCF_024166365.1 of Elephas maximus indicus. Classification (NCBI taxonomy): domain Eukaryota; kingdom Metazoa; phylum Chordata; class Mammalia; order Proboscidea; family Elephantidae; genus Elephas; species Elephas maximus. The sequence continues at coordinate 26,749,721 of NC_064844.1, read as the reverse complement.
GGGCAGGCTAAAAAACAAAACAAAACAAAACCAAACCCAGTGCCATTGAGTAGATTCTGACTCATAGTGACCCTATAGGACAGAGTAGAACTGTCCCATAGAGTTTCCAAGGAGCGCCTGGCGGATTCGAACTGCCGACCTTTTGGTTAGCAGCTGTAGCACTTAACTGCTAAGCCAGTGGGCTAGGCCGTGGAATTAAGAGCACTGCCCCCAAAGAATCTCTTGGGTTTGGGGCGGGTCAGTCTCCTGTTTTAGGAGGTTGGGAGGAGCACTTCTTTTTTTCAGGGGTCCTAATTTTATGTTTTTTATTTGCCCAATATTTTTTCTTTCTTTTTTATTTTTATTGTACTTTAGATGAAGTTTTACAGAGCAAATTAGAGTCTTATTAAACAATTAGTACACATATTATTTTGTGATATTGGTTACCAATCCTATGACATGTTAACACTCTCCCTTCTCAACCTTGGATTCCCTATTACCAGCTTTCCAGTCCCCTCCTGCCTTCCAGTCTTGCCCCTGGACTAGTGTGCCCATTTAGTCTCATTTTGTTTTATGGGCCTGTCTGATCTTTGGCTGAAGAGTGACCCTCAGAAGTGACTTCATTTTTGAGCTAAAAGGGTGTCCACAGGTCATACCGTCAGGGTTTCTCCAGTCTTTGCCAGGCCAGTAAGTCTGGTCTTTTTTTATGAGTTAGAATTTTGTTCTACATTTTTCAACAGCGATGACCGGGACCCTCTATGATCCTTTTTATTTCATTTGGGTCTGTTGTAATGTCCCCATTTGATTCCTTATTTGGGTTATTTGTGTCCTCTCCTGTTTTTCTTTTGTCACTTTGGGCAGTGGTTTGTTGATTTTTTTGATCCTTTCAAAGGACCAACTTTTAGTTTTGTTGATTCTTTCTATTGTTTTTCTATTTCATTTATTTCTGCTTTGATCTTTATTATTTCCTTCCTTCTGTTGGCTGTGGGTTTCTTTTGCTGTTCTCTATTTGTTCAACTTGTATAACTAATGTTTTGATATTGTCCTTTTCTTCTTTTTTGATGTGTTCATCTATTGCTATAAATTGACCTGTGAGCACTGCCTTTGCTGTGTCCAAAGGTTTTGGTATGATGTGTTTTCATTCTCATTTGATTCTACAAATTTTCTGACTCCATCTTTGATTTTTTTATTCCACAATGGTTTTTGAGCAGGGTGTTCAGTCAGTTTCCATGTAATTGATTTTATTTCCTTGCTTTTCCTCTTGCAAATTTCTTCTTTGATGGTGTTGTGATCAGAGAAGATACTCTGTATTATCTCAATGTTTTGGATTTTGTTGAGGCTTGCTTTGTGGCCTAAGGTGTGGTCTATTCTGAAGAATGTTTCCTATGCATTGGAAAAGAATGTGTATTTGCAGCTGTTGTTGGGTGGAGTGTTCTATACATGTCTATGACGTCAAGTTGGCTGATTGTGGCCTTTAGATCTTCTGTATTTTTGCTTAGTTTCTTTCTAGATATTCTGTCCAAGAGTGGTGTGTTGAAGTCTCTTACTATTATTATGAAACTGTCAATTTCTCTTTTCAGTGCTGTTAGAGTTCGTTTTATGTATTTTGGAGCCCTGTCATTGAGTGTGGATATATTTTTTTATGGTTATGTCCTCATAATGGATTGTCCCTTTAATCATTATAAAATGCCCTTTGTCTTTTATGGTGGATTTTGTTTTAAAGTCTATTTTATCTGAGATTAGTATTGCCACTCCTGCTCTTTTTCAGTAGCTGTTTGCTTGATATACCTTTTCTGTACTTTGATTTTTAAGAAATTTTTGTCTTTGTTTCAAAGATATGTCTCTTGTAGATGGCATATTGATGAGTCCTATTTTTTTATCCCTTGTGTCACTCTCTGTCTCTTTCTGGGTGCATTTAGGCCATTTACGTTCAGTGTAATTATTGACAGGTGTGAGTTTCTTGATGTAATTTTGTAGTGCTTTTTTCTTTTTTTTTTTTGTGGTGCTGACATTTTCTTTGTTCCTTTTACTCTCCTGTGCTGAATTCCTTTTGTTTGTGGATTTTTTTTTTCATTTCTTTTGTTTTTGTAGGTTTTGTGTTTACTGAGACTAAGTTTTTCTTCTTTATTTTAATGAGTAGGCTTGTTAACTTTCTTTGTGTTTTTCTTGGAATTTACCCTTATCTTCCTAAGTTTGAACCAGGCTTTTATAACTTGGTATTGCCTTGTCTTTCCATTTGTAAGTTCCATACCGACACTGTTTATTCCCTCTTTTATTGTTCTGACATTGTTGTCATTTACAGATTAACCTCTCTGCTTCCCTGTTGTAAATCTTTTAATTTTGATTAATCCTTGAAAGTTCTTTACCTAGGTTGGTATCTGGCTGTTGCGATCTTGTGCTCTAGATTCGGTCTGTTGTCTGATGTTGTTGGCTCTCAAACCAAAGGACTTCCTTTAATAATTATCGTAAGTTTGGTTTGGTTTTTACACATTTCCTTAATTTCTGTTTATCTGAAAATATCCTAATTGCACCATTGTATTTGAGTGAGAGTTTTGCAGGATATATTATTCTTGGTTGGCAATTTTTTTTTTTTTTTAAGGTTTTATATATGTCAGTTAATTGCCTTCTTGCCCCCTTGGTTTCTGCTGAGTAATCAGAGCTTATTCTTATTGTTTCCTCTCTGTATGGGACTTTTCATCTTCTGGTGCTGCTCTCAGGATTCTTTCTTTGTCTTCGGTTTTATCAAGTGTGATTTTGGTGATTTTCTTTTGGTGCCTATCCTATATGGGGTTCATTCAGCATCTTGGACGGTCAACTTTTCATCTTTCATGATATTAGGGAAGTTTTCTGTCAGCTATTCTTCCATGATCCTCTCTGTGTTTTCTGTTTTCTCCCCCTGTTCTTGAGCTCCAATCACTCACAATTTTGGTTTTGATTTTATCCCACATCATTCTCAGGGTTTCTTCATTTTTCTTCCTTCTTTTCTGTGATTTTTCCTCAAAGTGGTATCCAAGTCTTTGTCTTCAATTTTTCTTAGTCCATCTTCCATTGTTTCAAACCTGCCCCTCAAACCTTCTGTGACACTGTACATTTCTGAAACCTTGTTGTTTACCTTTTGGATTTCTAACTGTTGTTTTTGTATGATTTCTAGTTGTGAATTTATCTTGACATTTTGTTCCTGTATTATTTTCCTGAATTATTCCATTGTTTTGTCTGTGTTTTCCATCATTTTGTCTGTCTTTTCCATGATTTTGTCTATTTTTTCCTCATTTTTGTCTGCTTTTTCCTTCAGCTCTGCATAACTCTGAATATTAGAGATTTGAATTCTCTATCAGGTAGTTCCTGTGCCTTTCTTCTACTGAAAGGTCATCTGGTGTTTTATTTTGGATGCCTAGTGAAACCATTCTTTTTTTTTTTTTTAATATGTTTTGATATTGTCTGGTTTCTTTGGGACATTTAGTAGTTATTTTCTTCATTTATCGATTGTAGGTTTGTTTCATTCTGATTTTTTGCTTTATTTGGTTATGTCTGAGCAAGTGGGATGTGTGTTCTTTGTTGTTTGCTCATCTGTGGGTACAATACCTCTCACCACCTTGTCCAATGGGCAGAACCAGTTGCTTAGCTATGGTGCAGTAGGGTAGGTCCAGCAGAAGGGGCTGTGTTGGGATGGGTTGTTTGTGGCACTTACGGGGGCTGACAGGGCGGGGCTGGTGGTCCATGCTGGGCAGGTTCTGGTAGGCTATGCCTGTGCTTCTTGGGGGTACGATACTCACAGCATGGTGCAGATAGGCAAGAGGGAAGGGGAAGGTTGTGATGTGTGGAACTAAGTGGGTGTGGGAAAGAAGAGAAAGAGGAGAGAGAAACAGGAGCCAAAAAAAAAAAAAAATGCTAAGGGAGCCTACCTTTGGAGTGGCACAGACCAAAGGAACCTGTGTGCTGGTGGCTTTCTAGCCAGGCAGTGAAGCACAGTGCATCAAGAAGGAACAGATAAGGCACATGCAGCTAGGTGGGTGGGAGAAAGGATAGGAGAGGGAGAGATAAGAAACTAGATAAAAAATAGGGAAAGAAAAAGGCACATGTGACTAGGTTGTCTGGAGAAAGGAATGGAAGGAATTTAGAGAAAGACAAGAAAGTGAGAAAAAAAAAGAAAAAAAAGATGCCAGGTGGTTGGGAGGAAGGAAAAGGAGGGAGGTAGAGAGAGACAAGAAATTAAGGGGGGGGGGAAGAAGAAAGAAAAAATGCTCCAGGGGAGTCCACCAGAAGTGGGTCCCCAGCCAAACTGTGCTGTACAGCCCATCCAGAAAGAGCGAGCTGGCACACGGCACCAGGTGTTCAGGAGAAGGGTAAGGAAGGACAATAGAGAGAGACAAGAAACCAAGGGGAAAAAAACAAAGAAAGAAAAGAAAAATGCCCCAAAGGAGCCCACCAGAAGTGAGTTCCCAGCTGAGCAGCACTGCTCAGCCTGTCAAGAAGGAGCAGAGATGGCACATTGCACTGGTTATTCAGGAGAAGGGTACGGAAGGAAAGTAGAGAGAGACAAGAAACAGAGAAAAAAAGAATAAAGAAAGAAAAGACACACACACAAAAATGCCCCAAGGGTACCCACCAAAAGTGAGTCCCCAGCTGAGTGGCACTGCACTGCCGGTCAAGAAGCAGAGATGGCACACAGCCCCAGTTGCTCAGGAGAAGGGTAAGGAAGGAAGGCAGAAAGGGACAAGAAATTGAGGAAGAAAAGAAGAGGGAAAGAACAAAAAATGCCTAGAGGGAGCCCACTGGTGTGGCACAGACTAGGGAAGTGGCTCCCCAGCCACACGGTACCACACAGCCCATCTAGAAGGGGTAGAGATGGCACACGGCACCACATGTTCATGAGAAAAGAAGGGAAGGATGGTAGAAAGGGACAAGAAATTGAGAAACGAAAAAAAAATCCCCAAGGGAGCCCAATGGCTTGGTGGCATGGACCAGTGAAGTGGCTCCCAATCTGAGAGGCACTGCATGGCCCATTTAGAAAGGGCAGAGATGGGACACAGCACCAGGTATTCAGGGAACAGGAAAAGAAGGAAAGTAGAGAGAGATGAGAAACCAAGAAATGAAGAAAAACAAAAAAGGAAAAAAATGTCCCCAGGGATACCACCAGTGTGGCAGCACAGACTGATGAAGTGGTTCTCCAGCTGAGTGGCACTTCAAAGCCTGTCAAGAAGGAGCAGAGGTGGCATACAGAGCCACGTGTTTGAGAGAAAGAAAGGGAAGGAGGTGAGAGAGAGAGAGAAGAAACCAAAAGAAGCTGAAAAAAGCAACAACAACAAAAAAGGCACTGAAGGAGCCAATCAGCATGGGTGGGGCAAATCTAACTGGCATGGAACCAGTGCCTTTCCAGCTGAATGACTAAGGCCCACTGGGAAGAGGTGGAGGCTGAGCAGGGAAGAAGCATGGGGGTGGAAAAGTATGTATTGCTGGTTAACAGGTGCTCTGTCTCCTGCTGCGAGCTCCATGAAGCTGCCTTCCTGTACTCCTTGTCCACTGATCCCAGTGGGCGAGGAGTCCAAGATGGTGAATCAGTGCTGTGTTAGCTGATAGGGGACCTCCACTCTGTAGCTCTCCTCACTCTTTGTTTTCTGTCAGTTTCTTATTCCATTCGGTGCTTGGTTGAATTCTTTATCTTTTCTTTTGATGCTTAGGGTTCCAGGATTGATGTTTGTCTCTGTTTTACTTAGTTTTTCAGATCTTTGCTGTGGAGGGATGGCATGATGCTTCTGTCTATAGTGCCATGTTGGCTCCACCTCTTGGGGAGCACTTCTTCATACCTCAACTATCATGGACTCTTCAGGGACAAAGGTTTATTTATATTTTTTGCTTTGAATGGAGCTCTAGAGTCTTGGGGAAAACATGTGAACTCTGTCAGTTTCTGGGGTTTTGACACATACTGAACTTTCTGAGGTATTTAGGGAACTCCAAAGGAAGCCAGAATGGAGACAGAGACAAAACCCCAACAAAAAAATTTCACTCTGTGTGAGAAAGAATTTTGACAGGTTGGGCCAAGCTGGGCAGCAGGGCCTACATGTTAAAGTGCATGTGGGTTCAGGTATGGTGTGGAGCTGTGCTTAAGAACTTGGACATGACATTTCCTCCCCACGTCCTCCTTCAGGCTCCCTTCCTAGCCCTGTAATGCCTGCCCACTCTATGGGAAGAGGATCCCCTCTGCAAGAGTTCATGTGAAAAGTAGATGTTTCCAAGCTGAGATGAGGGGAGACCAGCAACTGAGCTTGGTGGTTTGGAGTAGACTAGTCATTCTTGAATGAGCCCTGGTAGTGCAGTGGTTGAGTGCTCAGCTGCTAAACTGAAAGATTGGTGGTTTGAACTCATCAGCCACTCCGAGGGAGAAAGTTGTGGCAGTCTGCTTCTGTAAAGATTACAGCAGTTCTACTTTGCCCTATAGCATTGCTATGAATCAGAATTGACTCAACAGCAACGAGTATGGCTTGGATTTTTGGTTTAGTCATCCTTGAGGGGGGTAGTGGCCTACAGGTGATGGAGTAATCATGGTCAACAGATCAGGACAGCAGAGTATAGGCAGAGACCATGATGAACTATGTGGCACACACATCCCTTTCTTTGTGACTCCTAGAGGAATCAATCCAAGGACCTACCAGTTGGTGAACATTTGGGTTATAACCCTGGAATTCTTCAGACTAGTTGGAAAGGGGAATTCCGAAAAAAAAAAAAAAAAAAAAAGGATTGGACTTCTAGCTAGTAAATGTGTGTGTGTTGGGGTGGGGGGCAGGCATCAGAGTATTGAGATTCGGAATCCTATTTGTAACCTCTCTGTACAAACTGGTTGGTCTAGCTTAGGATGTAACGCGTGTTGCCAGTATTTATAATCATGGCTTCCTGCTGTTAAAATACCACGTGTTACCTTGCCTATGGCAACTGTTTTTTGCCTACTGTGTGCAAAAGCCTTAGCTAAGTGCCATGGAGAATACCGTCTCTTCCTTGGCTGCTCATTGTTCATAAAACCTGATCTCATAATCCTTCTTCCCCATGGGAGAAATTGATCCCTTCATCCTTGGATGTATCTTCACAGATACAATGAGTTCTAGATTAGAACATTTATAAAATATGATTTTTATTGTAAAAATATAATTTTTATTAGAGAAAAGTTAGAACAAGAAGATAAGCAAAAAAGAACTAAGAATCATCTTTAATTCCACCACTCAGAGCTATTTTGTATAAATAAACTGTTCCAGTCTCCTTTTTATGCATATTTATTCTTTTACCAAACATTGAGTCTATTGCGAGTACAAAAACAAATCACTCTGTATATATTGTTTTGTAACTTGCTTTTTCACTCAACAATATATTGTGAACAATTTTCCACGGGTAGACCTCAGTTGATCCTCAGTTTTGGGTCTTGCAGATTGCCTGGCATATTTTCTTTGAGATGCTCTCTTTAATTAAAACGTAAAAATGGCATATACAGATCTTTTCCCCATCCCTAAATTTGCTTATTCCAAGAATCCCATTTGCTAAAAATTATGAACAGAAGGATTGAAAGAAGTTTTACTTTCCATTTAAGAACTGCATAAAAATGCTCTGAATGTATGTTTGACATTATCATCTGTTTCACAGATTTCTTTGGCTGGTATCCATTTTAACTGTTTTGCTCTCTGCCATGTGAGCTCCACAAAGCTATCCGCTTGCCTTAACTGGGGGTGTGTGACAGAGGAGAGCTGAGAGGTGGAGAAGGGTTTGAATAGAGGGCAGGGAGAAGAACTGAGAGTAACTAACCCTTGTTTCTGAACCAGGAACAGGGGTTCATGTGAATGTTAGCCTTACTCTAGTGAGGAATTATATTACTGAGAAAATTTACTTTGGAGTAAATTTGTCTTTCCCCTTAGATCAAACAGAATCTAAACAGCCAAATGCAGGTTTTTCTCTTTTGGGGCCAATGTTTTCAGCAGAATATTAATAGGTGTAAAACAGGAGCAAAAAAGGATTTTGTGGCCAGGCAAGTTTGGGAAATGCTGTGTTTTAGATAAACACGTTTCTTCAATGCAGGACTTCTCGGAACCTTTAATTATATGCTGTGACTCTCCAAGAGAGGAAAACATTCTACTTTTCTCTAACTCACACACTGTCCTGATTTTTTTCTCTAACTCACACACTCTCTTTTAATTTTGGAGGTACACATGTCAACTACTCTTGAAAATGTTAGCTAGTAGAAGTCTTCTACTGATACTGAAACCAGGAAAAAACAAGAGTTTCCATTGTTTTATTTAGAATTCAGGTGTTATCTTGCAATTTGCTTTTCTAGGGGGTACTTCAAGTGCAGTGGTGATTCAGTGGTAGAATCCTTGCCTTCCTGTGGGAGATCCAGGTTTGATTCTCAGTCAATGGGCCTTATGTGTAGCCACGACTCATCTGTCTGTGGAAGCTTGAATATTGCCACGATGCTGAAGAGGTTTCTGTGGAGTTTCCAGACTAAGACAGGCTAGGAAGAAAGGCCTGGTGATCATCTTCCAGAAAAATCAGCCAATGAAAATGATCCAATCCCACTGTGCATGGGGAGGCCATGGGTCAAGGGCTGGCTTGACGTTGGTTAACAAGAACAATGATGGGATACATGAGTCAAAAGTGATCTATTTAGGAGACAGGTGTGAAAGAAGTCATTTCTGGGGCTGTTAAGTGAGAAGTTATAAGCCCAGATACTTTCCTGAGTATTCTTTGAGTCAAGTGTGTTCTTTTCTTACCCTGCTTGCAAAGTTTGCAAAATAACAGGTGCTGGCTAGGAGATAAAAGGGTGTTTATAGCTCTCATTTTTCTCTCTTATATTCCTCAAGCCCTTCTCTTTATGGGGGCTGTCATCTTGGAATGAGACCCATGTAGCCTCGTCCTGAAGCCAGCTGAACTGCTCTCCAGTCCCCCCTCTGCGCCCCCACCCACCCTTCCCTAAACCAGTGATTTACTGTGTTAGTCTGAGAGTTGGGGAATGTCCCTAATGAGCCTGAGGCCTGGGGCTGTGCTTTGGAGCTGCCTCTAACCACAACTATTCTTATCAAAAAATTTACCAGAAAACTAAGACCCCAGAAGATGGAGGAGCGGTGGGTGTTTAAAAAAAAAAAGGGGGTGATGCGGGGGGAGGCAGCATTCTTGGTCATCCATAAATTAAAACAAACAAAGGAAAATCACATCCAACTGTAGTCAATTGCTCCTGTAAGAGAAGGAGTGTAATTCAAAGAGGTTTATGTATTTTGGCGGAGGATGGGGTGTGTGTGGGAGTTTAAAAGCATAGAATAACAACACCACCAGGAACCAGCTCCAGTGGCCGGGCAGCTCGTGCTTCTCACTCCATCCAGCTATGTGCCTTGGGCCAGTTTTTTCTCTTTTTTTTTCCTTCTCTTTTCTTTATCCCTATTTGATCTCTCCCGTGTCTGAGGCACCAGCGGGTGTTGAAAGCAGAGCTGCTGTGTCCAAGATAACATCTTACATTTTCATAATTAGGAACCTGTTGAAGGACAGCGATATATTGTGCTCTGGCTTATTCTTACACTAAGCCTGTGAACAAGCATAGGATTCATCTCCATTGATAAAGGAGGAACGGAAACATAGAGACATTAAGATTGTATGCCCCAAAACATAAAGCAAGTTTGTGGCAGAGTCAGGGGGAGACTGTGGTTTCCCAGCCAGGAGTTCTGGCTTTTCTAAGCTAGGACCTTCTGGGTTACCACACTGGCCTTCTGGGCTTTGGCATCTCAAATGGTAAAGGACTAACCTTTGGTCAGAGGCATTGGTGATTTGGTGGTAGAATTCTTGCCTTTCATGCAGGGGATCTGGGTTTGATTCCCGGCCAATGTACAGCCACCACCTGTCTGTCAGTGGAGGGTTGCGTGTTGCTAGGGTGCTGAACAGGTATCAGCAAGCTTCCAGACTAACACAGACTGGGAATAAAGGCCTGGTGGTCTACTTCTAAAAACCACAACTTGTCCACCGCAGACTCAATGGCAGCTAACAACCACCACCTTCATTCCCATCAGCCCTCCCACTGCAGGAAGAATCAAGATCATGATGGGTGTTTATTAGAAAACTTTTTGGAGTCACATTTCACCACCAGGGCTTGAGCCAGGATTGAGGTGTGTGTGTGCATATGCGTGTGTGCATGTGCGTGTGTGTGTGAAGGAACAGGGAAGGGATCTGGGAAATGCACACGTGCTCTTCCAGTGAGGGTGCTGGCACCACCTGGGGGTTGTTAAAGATCTGTCCTCCCCTTTTGGTCCTCATCCAGGCACTGGGAGGTGTTCCTAGAGAAGGGGATGCAAATTAACATTGAAGTTGTAATATCCTTTTTCTGGCCCAACGTTCATTTCATTGATACTTTTAGTTTGTTGTTTGAGGATGTCTCTAAATGCAGTAGAGTACTGCTTGGTATTTCTAATAGAATGAACTTTTAGACGTCATTAACACATGAGGACCCAGATCTCTGTCACCAGTCCTGGATACTTTGAGTATTTTTTGATTCTGGTTCCCTGTTGTCATTGTCTTTAGGTGCCATTGAGTTAGTTCCAACTCATAGTGACCCTATGCACAACAGAAGGAAACACTGCCCAGTCCTGCGCCATCCTCACAATTGTTGCTATGCTTGAGCCCATTGTTGCAGCCACTGTGTCAATCTATCTCATCGAGGGTCTACCTCTTTTTTGCTGACCCTCTACTTTACCCAGCCATGATGTCATTCTCCAAGTACCCACCCCTAGAGACAGATTCAGTTTTGACTGGTGGGAATAGGGAAGGGTTTTAAAAGGAGATGGCATAAGAAACTTTGATGAATGGGTAGATTTTTGGGCCAGTTAAAAATATGCTAGAAGGTGGAAAGGGCAGTGTCGGCAAAGGCTACAGAGTGGCAAATATGTCAGAAACACAGGTAGTTCCCAAAATGACAAACAGCTGAAGAATAGAGGGTAAAAGAGGTAGAATGTGAGATAACAGTGAAAAAGGAGGTTGGGTAAGATTGGAGGGACTTGGCTATTATCCTTAGGAACTCAGATTTTATTGGCGTGTGAAGGCTTAATGTTTTGAAGAGGACCTGAAATGATCAGAGGTGTGTATTTAAGAAGATTACTCTGGCAGAAGAGCGTACGTTGACTTTGAAGAATAAGACAAGGTTGAAAGTGGGGAAACTAGTCTTTTAATTGTTTGCGATGATGAAGGAAGAAGTTCAAATGGAAATGAACATGTCTTTTGAAAAGCAACTGTCAATATATTCCAAGTCAAATGGTTTTAGGGCATCCAACTGTCATATGGGCATGAATCATGAACCTATCCCAGGCCTTACACAGAATGTCTGAAGCTATTCCTCAGGCTCAGCTGCGAGCCTAGGTAGAGTCATCAATAGGAAAACAGCAGCCCAGTTCTATAGTGCAGCTGGTAACAGCAGTTCACAACAGGTAAGATCAAGGGGGGATAGCAACATCTCCTAAAGGTAGGAAGCACCCATTCAGGGAGCAAAGAAAGACAGTTTGGTTTGTCTGACAAAGGGCACTAGGGTACAGAGTGGATTGTCAAATGGCAGAATGAGGGAGGAACAGTTAAAATTATTCTATCATAATGTGTCCTTACAAATCTTAGATTATAACTTAAAAACATTTAAAATTACATAAAGTTTTGACTACATTTGTATTGATGTAAAATCCTGCATTTTGAGATAAATGCCTAATATCAGGTTGAAAATGTTCTAAAATCCTTAAGTGCCTAATCTCTGACCCAACGCACAAATTAATCTTCCTGAAGTAATCAGGCGAGTTTTCAAAGAAGAATGCATGGGGATTTTTTCACACTATAATAGTAAAGAATGGATATCACAGGAAAATAATGAAATACATTATGACGTGATACATTTAAACAATAGCATATTATGAGGCCTTTAAAAATGATGCTGTAGCTCTCTCTATAGTGAATTGGAAAGACATTCATGGAACAGTGCAAAGTTTTAAGGGAAGTATCCAAAGTGTATATATGTTTCCATTTGGTAAGAACATCTATCTATCTATATATTCTTTAAACTTTTTAAAATTTATTTTCCTATGAAAAAACAGAAATTAATTTTTTTAAAAAAGTTACTTCTGAAAACAAGAAATGGAGTAATTTGATGCTCTTGAAACTTTTTTGGCCTTAATTTTATATAATTATGAAATGTTGGGGTTCTAGTAGCTAAATATATACATTTATTTACATAAAGGCTATATATGCATAGCCTGGGAAACCTAAAAACTGTACTTTTCTGATATGGCTGAATTCCTATTTGTAAGACGATGGAGTAACTCTGCATAATGGTGTGTATTCCCCTTGGAAATTACAATCCTTTCCAGGTGGGAAAAATCACTGCCTTAGACCTGAATCTTTCAACTCGAGCCTTCAAGGGTGGTTGCATAACAACTGCTGTTGAAGTAAATGACCAGTCTTGGCTCTCTGGGTAAAGACACTGATTCGTGTAATCCAAGGGGGCATTCGGATCCTTTGTTGGTTATACTAGGATAAAAGAGCTGCGTGGGTTGGCACCTTTTAAGAGCCCTTTGAAAAAAGCCTCAGTGGGATCAAGGGCATTTGGGACATGGAGGATTGACTATAGGGCTGCTGTGACCACTGAAAATCAAGGACGCAAATTTCTCCACAAATGATCATTTCCCTTCTTTTCATGAACTTTTATTGAGATCCTACAAGCTACCAGACACTACTAATCATGAGGAATGTAGTAAAGACAATACGTAGTCTCTACACAACAACAACAACCTCTGAGGTAGAGTCTCTACCGTCTTACACTTCAATGGGAAGAAAAACACACAAATTGATAATTTCAATCCCAAATGCTAAGAGATGGAGGTATGTGCAGAGGTATTATGGGGCACAGAGAAAGATTACCTAATGCTTCCTGGGGGCTGTTCTGTAATTGTTTCTTGAGTGATGACTGTGCCTAGGCATTGGGGATACAAAGATAAATGAAGCTTGGCTCTTGCTCATAAAGATTTTACAGTCTGACTGGGGAGACGGATATAAACAATTCAATTTAATACAGTGTGGTAAACGCTCTTCTAGTGCGAGGATTAAAGTATAAGAGCAAAGAGGTGTAGATTAATGAATGATTAATGTCCACTTAATACTCTACTGTTTGCAAAGCCCTTAAAACATACATTACCTCATTTGATGTTTATGAACAGGCAGGATTTATTATCTCTGTTTTACTGATGAGGAAACTGAGGTTTAGAGATGTTGTGATTTGTTTAAGGTTGGGCTGTATGAACTTAGGACTTCAGCCTCCAAGTAATGTGTGTGTGTGTTTCTTTTCCTACACCACACTAGGTCTAAGAGGCATTTTCTTCAATGCAATGAGCCTCTGACCTCACAACATGGAGGGCATAGGAGCTCTGGCATTCTGAGTCTCTGTTTATGCTCCCTCCTCCAGCTTGTCTTTGGGACTTACTGAGATGTGGTCCTTTCCACAGTGCACAATCCACCAATACCTACTTTGGGTTTGTCACTTGGAATCTCTAGTTTTAGGTAGTGAGGGCTGGGGTGGATGGGTGGATACAGGACAGGGCTTATGAAGAACTGAGCTGGGGCAGTGGGTGGAGATCATGACCTGGAGCCTAGGTCTATTTTGAAATAAGAGTGTTTCTGAGACAGTCCAAGAGGAGACTGAGCCTCTATGGGACAGGTTGGAGGAGTAGAATGGAGGTATGGGGGCAGGCCGAGAACAGCAGTTAGAGTACAGGGCTGGGAAAGGGCATTTTGCCCCAAAGCAGTAGCTGTTGTATTGAGCTTCTGCCCTCTTACCCTCCTCTTCTAGGAGAGCAGGGTGCTTCATCCTGTTTGTGTACAGCTGATGTTCCCTCTTCCCAGCCTCCTTTTGCCTCCTGATCTTGAAGCTTGGCTGTACCTTCAAATTACCAGGGACACATCCACAGAGATTCCTATTCAACTGGAATAGAAGCTAGAGTCTCTATGTTTTGAAGGCTCCCCCACGTGATTTTAACAAGAGGACAAGGTTGAAAATCGGCCTCATTTTCAAGGGAGTGAGACATACACTGTAAGTACCAGGCTCTTGATAGCCTCATCCAATTTGGTCCTCTCAAGGCCTGCTGGGTAGACGGTTGTCATGGCCTTACAGACGAACAAACACCTGAGTCTTGGGGCTGCCTTTGGCCTGTGAATTGAGAGGCTTGGGTTGGTAGCAGGAAGCTCAGGTAGGAAGAAAGGCCAGGCTTGATAGCAGGAAATCAGGAAGGAATGGTTTTAAGCTCCCTTGTTGGTTTGGGCAGACAAGGTTTCATGCTTTTATTCGTTAAACAAATACGTGGTGAACTTCCACTATGTGCCAGGCATTGTACCAGGTGCTGGCCTAAGTGCTAACCCTTGGGGTGTAGCAGGTGCTGGCGATAGTGGTGCAGGGTGAAGGCCCCCCTCTGGGCCCTGGCCTTGGGAAGCAGCTATATGGGGAAGCCTGTGTTGTCAGAGCACCGAGGAACTAGGAAAGGCACTGCCAGGTACAGTTTTCTTTGCCTACATAACTCATATTCTGAAGGAATGAAACTAATTTGTTTTTCCATTTAAAATTAAGCCTAGTCAGAATCTGAAATCTAGACGGGATGAAAGTTTACAAACCGTAGAAAGGGGTAATTATTGCAGATTTAAACTATGGCTTGGTGACCAGGGAGAAAGAAGACGTAGCTTTGGACTCACTCATTCCACTCTGGCGAAACTGGACGTTCCGACACCCGTGGACGTCCATCCATGTCGGTGAGGGGACATTCCACTGAACAGAGCCAGTTGATATCTCACATTCTGAAGATTTTTCAAATATTATTACTAAGGCATTTTCCATTGTTTTGTTTTAATTCAAGTGGATTTTTATTTAAGACTTAGAAGTCAGAAATTTTATATCCTCAGGCTTGATTTAAAACCCTGCTCTGACAGATAGTAAACAGTGGTCTTGTTTTCTTGTAACTATAGTTCATGACATTGTGGTAAGAAACTGAACTTGGCAGCTGAACATAATGGAAAGCACGTGGTCTTTGGGGTTAGACAGACCTGAATATGAATCCTGGTTCTGTCATTTACCTCATTGGGATCTAGGGAAAGTTATTTAACCGTTCTGAGCTCCCGCTTCTTTATTTTTAAAATGGGAGCTAGCAATGTGATGAAGTATGTACACGCTTAAAACAGCCCTTAGATGTAATTGCTTTTTGGTGAATATTCCTTTTTCCTGTTGTCATGGCATGGCTATCTATCCATAACCTCAGAACCCAGATTTGAAGAGAAATATAGCATGCAGTGGAGTCCTTTGGTGGTGCAAACGGTTAACATGCTCAGCTGCTAACTGAAAAGTTGGTGGTTCGAGTTCACCCAGAGGCATCTCAGGAGAAAGAGCTGGAGATTTGCTTCGTTTTTAAAAGCAGCCATTGAAAACCCTACTGAGCACCGTTCTACTCTGACGCACATGGACTTGCCAAGAGTCAAAGTCTACTTGATGGCATTTTTTTTTTAATAGCATGCAGTGTGTCTTAATTGAAATTCTACCCTAGAAAAGGAGACTTCATAATTTACAATCATGATTTATAAATAATCTAAGGAAGATAAATAACATGTTTCTTATGTGTGTAAATGATTTTGATTTTGTATGTTTGTGAATAGTTGAATGTAGGTGGACACATGGCTTTATGTTGAAGTAACAAGAAAAACAGTGGTACAGGTCAATAGAGCCTTACCTCTGTGCTAGGAACTTTATAAATGTTATCTCATCCTCACAGCAACTCTCAAAGTTTGGTGCTATCAGCTCTATGTATAAATAAGGAAACTAATGAATGTACAGATTAATCACCTTTCCCAAAGTCACACAACCGGCGACAGAGCTGGGATTCCGAAGCAAGGGTTGTCAGTAAATCATTAAAGATGATGGCTGTTGTATTAATGATTTATTTCTTGATTAAACTCAACAATGAGGTTAGGATTCTAGTATGAATATGCTGAAGACTTGCTGAATAAATATATATGAATCAGTGCCTGAAAGTAGGACATGCTTAGTTGTCCAGAAGGATTATCTCCTGACTGGGTTTGAGCCAAGTGAATAATGTCCAGTAAGGAACCCACAGCCTTTCGAGCCAGTGGCATCTACAACGCAACAGTTACACACTAATACTTTTAATGTTTGCCTTGTAGCTAATTTAACAAATAGACAACCATTTCCTGAACTGTTCTACCTTTGTTGGGTATTTTGGTTGAGTACAATTTTTTCCTTATCATCACTGGGGCTCTTTCAAACACTTTCTTGAATATTTTTATATTTTAGTTTATTTAACAATCTTTGCAAATGCATCTTTTTGGTGATATTTATAACGTTTCATTTTCTAATGACACATAAGGGCTTCAAGATTTGTATTAAGGCTAGAATTCATCCAGCAGATACATTGAACAACAACAGGACATGCATTTTGTAATGATAAAAATTCTTACTAATTTTCTGTAGCCGGCCTAAAGATTTCAACAACTGATGTTTAATATGCGTGAGCTTAATTCCTCTTCAATGCAGAAATCCTGGATTCTTTTCAGGTCTCTCTTTTACTTATCTTAAAAAAATTTTATCTTTTTTCTGAGCATAAGTCTGTAGTTGGTTATGTTTTCTCCATTTATGTACATTTATCCGGGTCGAAATGCGGTTAGAGTGATGACATACAAAGGAAATTCAGGACTCTTGACCGAAGGCCAGAGGCCTGTGCAAACATTCCTCTGTCTGAGATTTCAGGGCTTGGGAAAGCCTTTGGACCTGTTGCCTCAAAATGTCAAGAGTTTACAGTATTTCCAAAAAGGATTAAAAAAATAGTACCTAGAAAATGAAGCCTTTGCTGATAAGAAGTACATATTGATAAATATGCTGACAATTGAAATATCTGGCTCTTTGAAAATTAGGCAGACGATGTTCAAAGGTTGTTGGTGGTGTTGATGTTAGAGAGTGGTTGGTGAGTAGGATCTTAATAATAGCCCTTTATTGAGGCAGGCAAACAAAACCCAAAAAACAACTTATGGGCATATACTATCAAAATCACAGAAACACAAAACTCACAGGGCTTTGTAGGAATACAACCAAAAATAACTCCAGCCCACTTGGCTCATATAATTCCAGAAAAGACCCAGTAAGGGGATTCATTGGCTGCATAAGTTGTCCATGGCCAAGAGGAACAGAGAAGGTCAAACCTCCCGGAGTCCTCACATTTCTGGTTTCCCACTAGATTTTATCTCCAGTCTCAAGCAGTAGGATCTGGAAAGAAGAATACAAAAGACTCTGTGACTGAACTTTCAGAAGAGCTGAGGAAAGAAGGAAGGCCACGCCTCTCTGTAAACAATCCTCACTTTAGACCACAGTGTGAGAATTCGGGGATGAGAGGGCAAGCGGAGGCTGCAACAGGAATCTTGGCCTAGGATCAGTTTTAGGGAGTTTTGCATAAAGGCATTTACTTTTGGAAGATAATATTAACTCGATTATTTCCTATGGAAACTGGAAAATAAACACCAACTTTAAAATAAGCACATGTGCATATTTAGCTTTATTTGTATCCTTCCCCTAACTAGTGAATGAGAAAGGTCTTGTGCGTGGGTGTGTGTGTTCTGTGGCTACATTTTTGGTTTGCTTTAACTTATTTCATGCCACCTGCCTAGGAGACGTGGATGGATGAGTTTGGATCAGGGTAAAGGCAGTAAGTCCATTGTCTGCTATGATAGGACTTACGCCTACCAGTGGGTCGGCCTCCCTGAAGTTCAGCTTGTTTCTTCAACATGCTGATGCAGGAAGTTTGTTGTGTTCTGAGGTGGAGTTATTTTTCAAAGTCTTGTTTGGGCCAGCTCGTGGTCTGTCGCCATGTCTTACATAATGTGTATCGTGAACCTGCACTGAATCAGAAACAGGTCCACGCTTCTGAAGTGACCTTCGACGAAGGGCTTTTGTATTCAATCCAGTTTGCTCATATACTTCCGGTAAAATTATTTTTTTAGCAGCCCCAGAGTGAGTCCAGGGTTCAGAAAAAGAGGAGTGCTTTGTGCTTGTGGGTTTAAACAGTTTATCTGTCACCACTCACGTAAAAGAGCCAGGTCACCTCACCAGTGAAAAATGTAATGGTTTCTTTCTAGGATAACAGGGAGACGGAGTCATTTAAGGCACGTGTTTAGTCTTTGAGGTAAAAAAGTGTGCTGATTTCTGCATAGGAGTTACTACCCATTGCTTTCCAGTTGATTCTGACTCATAGTGACCCTATAGGAGCAGTAAGTCCAAAAGGAATAGAATGGTTCTGGTTTATAGAAAAGAATGATGACATCACATCTCCTTCTTCCCATTGATTTTGAGTGTGGCATCTAGTGTGGTATTACCACGTGGGGTGTTGTTCCAATTATTCTTAAATCAGTTGCCATCAAGTCAATTCTTGATACGGTTTTCAATGGCTGATTTTTTTGGAAGTAGATTGGCAGGCATCTTCTGAGGTGCCTCTGGGTGGACTGAACCTCCAGCCTTTCAGTTAGCAGCTAAAAGTGTGCTGACTGCAACATCCAGGGAAGCCAGTTACTCTTACCATATAAGAAATCACCCACAGTTTCTGTGGTCAGAAATTTGGGAAGGGCAAGCATGAGTAGTTCCGGCTTGGGGACTCTCACGCAGTTGCAGTCAGGTAGTTGCTGGAGCTGGAGCAGCGTGGGCCTGTAGGAGTTGGGGGCTGGCTCTTTCTCTTCATGTGGTCTTAGGGCTTCTCCATGCAGTTTCTCTGCTTGGGCTAATTTGGGCTTCCTCACAGCATGGTGGCCTCAAGGAATGGGACTGCTTGGGGCTTTAGTGCTAGTGTGGAAGTTGCATTGCCTTTCCTAACTTAGCCTCAGAAGTCATGCGGTGTCACTTCTGATGCATCCGTCAGTTCTAAGCAAGTCATAACCCTCCTCAGAGTTCAGGTGAGGGGACTCAGATCCCACTTTTTGATGGGAGGAGTATCAAGGTCACATTGTAGTATAGCATGTGGGACGCTACCATTGTTGGAAAACACAAATTACCGTAGGTGCAACACTGCCCAGGACAAAAGGATCACAATGAGGGTAGTACAAATGGAAATAGGCTCTTCAGAAAGCTCTGCGAGCTCAAAATCTTGTATGCTGGTTTAAATGATAAAACCTACATTGATTGTTCAAGAAATTTGATTTAATTTTTTACTTTTAAAACAAATTTTATTCAGCTTCAATTTACATTAAATGAAATGCACTTATTTTAAGTGCGTGGTTCAATACATTTTGATAAATGTATACCCCTATGTGACTACCATGCCAATCAAGACACAGAGTATTTATATCACCCAAAAAATCTCCTTGTGCACCTTTGTAGCAAATGCCTCCTGTCCTTGGCCCTAGGCAACCACTGATCTGCTTCTTGTTCCTATTGATTAGTTTGCCTATTCTAGATGTTCATGGATTCATACATAGTATATACTCTTTTACTCAGCATAATGTTTTTGAGATTCACCCATTTTGTTGCATGTATCAATATTATTGCTAAGTAATATTCCATAGTATGGATATACTACAATGTGTTTATCCATTCATTAGTTGATAGACTTGTGAGCAGTTTACAATTTTCACCTATTATGAATAAAGCTTCTACAAACATCCATGTACAAATTTTTGTGTTGACATACATTTTCATTTCTCTTGGGTAAATACCTGTGAATGGTATATTGCTGGGCCATGGTGTAAAGTTTACGTTAATTATATAAGAGACTGCCATATTAAGTTTCAAAGTGGTTGTTCCAGTTTATATTCACATCAGTAATGTACGAGCGTTCCAGTAGCTTCATATCCTTGCCAGCACTTCGTGGTGTCAGTCTTTAATGGAAATATTTCAGTGTGTGTATACTACATCTACCTGTTGCCGTGGAGTTGATTCTGAGTGGTAGCAACCCTATAGGGCAGAGTAGAACTGCCCCACGGGGTTTCCAAGGAGTGCCTGGAGGATTCGAACTGCCGACCTTTTGGTTAGCTGCCGTAGCTCTTGACCACTGGGTCACCAGGCTCCCAATATGTATATAGTGGTTTCAGTATACATTTTCCCGATGATCAAAGATGCTGATCATGTTTTCATAGACTTATTGGCATTTATTAGATCTTATTTTGTGAAGTATCTGTTCAGATCGACTGCCCATTAAAAAAAAATTTTTTTTTTCATCTTTTTCCTGGTGAACTATAGGAATTCTTTAAATATGCTGGGTACAAGACCTTCATTAGATAGATGTATTGTGAATATTTTGTCCTATTCTGTGGATTGCCTTTTTATTTATTCCTGTGACAAATTTTGAGTTGATTTTTGAATATGGTGTGAGGTAAGGGTTGAAGTTTATTCATTTTTTACATAGGAATGTTTGGCTGTTTCAGCAACATGTCTGAAACACCTTCCTTTACTCATTGAATTGCCTTGGCACTTCTGTTGAAAATCAGTTGACTATTGCGTGGTTCTAGTTCTAAACTCTTTATTCTGTTCCATTTGTTTATGTGTCTATCCTTATGCAAATACCACACTGTCTTCATTTTTGTAGCTTGATAGTCTTGAATTCAGATAGTTTAAGTTGTCCAAGAGTGTTTTTCCTTTTCAAAACTGCCTTGACTATTCTAGGTCCTTTGCATTTCACTATGAATCTTAAAAATAGCTTGCCAATTAAAAAAAAAAAAAAGCCTGCTGGAATTTTGATTGGAATTGCATTGAATCTTAGATCAAGTCAGAGAGACTGACATATTTACAATTTTGAGTATTTTGATCCATGAACATGGTGCATCTCTACATTTATTTAGATTTTTTTAAAATTTCTCTCAGAAATGTTAAATAGCTTTTAGTACAGAAGTCTTACACTGTTTTTGGTTAAATTTATTTTATGATTTTTGTACTATTATACATGGCATTAAAATATTTTGCAATTGTTCATTGCATTACTACAAAGAAATACAATATTTTATATTGAAGTTAGAGCCTGCAACATTGCTATATTCACTTATTAGTTCTAGCAGTTTTATTGTAGATTCCTTAGAATTTTCAATATACAAAATCATGTTTATCTGTGAATAAAGGAAGTTTTACTTGTTTCGTTCCAATCTGTATGCCTCCCACTGCCCCTTAGTTTATCGTACTGACTAGGACCTCCAATACAATGTTGAATGGAAATGATGAGAGCAGACTTCCTTGCCTTGTCACTGATTTTAATAGAAAAACATTCAGCCTGGCATTAAATATGATATTACCTATAGATTTTTCTTTTTTTAATAGATATCTTTTATCAGGTTTGGAGCCCTGGTGGCACAGTGGTCGAGAGCTACGGCTGCTAACCAGAATGTCAGCAGTTCAAATCCACTAGCTGCTCTTTGGAAACCCTATGGGACAGTTCTACTCTGTCCTATAGGATTGCTATCAGTCGGAATTGACTCTACTGCAATGGGTTTATCAGGTTGAGGAAATTTCCTCCTACTCCTAGTTTTCTGAGGGAATTAAAAAAAATTATTTATAGTTACTGGATTTCTCCAATGATTTTTCTACGTCTACTGAGATGATTTTTTTTTATCCTTGATTCCATTAGTATGGCATATTGTATTAATTAAATTTCTAATGAGAAAAAAACTTGCATTCCTGAGAGAATCCCCCTTTAGTCATGGTGTATTATTTTTTAAACATAGTGCTGGATTCAATTTTTGTAATATTTTGCTAAGGATTATTGCATATATGTTCATGAGGGATGTTATTGTTCTGAGATTTTCTTGTAATATCTTTGTCTGTTTTTTGATAACAGGGCAATAATGCTAGCCTTTACTTCACTGTTTTCCAAAAGAGTTTGTGTAACATTGGGTATTTCTTTTTAAAATGTTTAACAGAATTTACCAGGGAAACCACATAGGCTTGGAGTTTTTTTTTTTTTTTTTGGTGGTGGAATGGCTTTTAATTTCAATTTATTATTATTATTTTTTAAAGATATAGAGGTATTCAGATATTAAATTTTTATGCCAGTTTTTGTCATTTGTGTCTTTCAAAGAATTTACCAATTTCATCTAAGTTGTTGAATATATTGGCATAGAGTTGTTTATAATATTCTTTTAATGTTTGTGGGATCAGTGGGGATGTCTTCTCTTTCATTCCTTATGTTGATAATTTGAATTTTTTCTCCTTTTTTCTAGATTTCTTTTTTTAGTCTAGATAAAAGTTCACAAATCTTTTCAAAGAATCAGCTTTTGGCTTTGCTGATTTTCTTTATTTTTTTAAAGCAGTTTAAAACAACAACCATTTATTATCTCCATAGTCCCTGTGGGTCAGGAACCTGGACACACCTTAGCTAATGGTTTTGGATCAGGTTCTATCATGAGGTTGCAGTAAAGACATTGGCCAGAGTTGCAGTCTTCTGCAGGCTTACATGGTACTAGAGGATTGGCTTCCAAGCTCAGTCACATAACTGTTGGTAGGAGGCTTCTGCTCCTTGTCACATGGGCCTCTCATCACAATGTGGCAATTGGATTCTAATTCCTCCAGAGAAAGTGAGAAGAAAGGAAGACAGAGAGATTTATAGTTTCTATTTCATTGATTTCTGCTCTTTATTGTTTTTCTTCTTTCTACTTTAGGATTAATTTAGGTCTTCTGTTTTAGTTTCTTACGTTGGAAGCTTAGATACGTAATTTTAAAACTTGTCTTTTCTGATATAAGCATTTAAAGCTATAAATTTTCCTTTAAGCACTGCTTTAACTGCACCCTATACATTTGGATCTGTTGTGTATTTGTCATTACTCAGTTAAAATATTTCTGAATTTCTCTTGTGATATTCCTTTGTAAATAAGTTTTTGTTATTCACTTCTAATTTATTTCAATTGTCATCAAAAAATACATTCTGTATGATTTCAATTCTTTAAAATTTATTGGAACTCCTTTTGTGGCTCAGCATAGCTCTATCTTGGTAAATATTCCATTTGTACTTGAAAAGAATGTGTTGTTGTTAGGTGCCATTGAGTCAGTTTTGACCCATAATGACCCTGTGTACAACAGAACAAAATACTGCCTGGTCCTGCACCACCATACCAACTGTTGTTATGGTTGAGCCCATTGTTGCAGCCACAGTGTCAATTCATCTCATTGAGGGACTTCCTCTTTTTTTGCTGATCCTCTACTTTACCAAGCATGATGTCCTTCTCCAAGGACTGGTCCTTTCTGATAATATGTCCAAATTCCTTGAGATGAAGTCATGCCAGGCTTGCTTCTAAGAAGTATTCTGGCGGTACTTTCAAGACAGATTCATTCGTTCTTCTGAAAGTCCATGGTGTATTCAATATTCTTTGCCAACATCACAATTCAAAGACATTAATTCTCCTTCAGTCTTCCTTATTCATTGTCCAGTTTTTCATGTCTATGAGGTGACTGAAATTAACATGTCTTGTAGGCATATGGATATTATCCTATCACTGACAGTGTTGTACTTCAGAATAGATTGTACTTTTTGACATTGACCGTGATGCCGTTCCTCTTCAATTAGTCATTCCCAGCATAACAGACCATATGATTGTCTGATTCAAAATGGCCAATATCAGTCCATTTCAGCTCACTAATACCTTGGATATTGGTGTTTATGCATTTCATTTTTAAGAACTTCCAATTTTCCTAGATTCATACTTTGTGTATTTCACATTCCAATTATTAATGGATGTTTGCAGCTGTTTCTTCTCATTTTGAGTCATGCCACCTCAGCAAATGAAGATCTCCAAAGCTTGACTTCATCCACATTGTTAAGGTCGACTCTACTTTGAGTCATAAGGTTTTCACTGTCTAATTTTTCAACAATAGACCACCAGGCCCTTCTTCCTAGTCTGTCATAGTCTGAAAGTTCTGCTGAAGCCTATCCACCACGGGTGACCCTGCCAGTATTTGAAATACTGGTACGTAGCATAGCTTCCAGCATCACAGCAACAGGCACGTCACCACAATATGACAAACTGACAAGCGGTGCTGAGAAGAATGTATATTCTCCATTTTCACAGGTAGTGTTTAAAAAATATTAATTAGGTCAAGTTGCTTGGTAGAGTTTTTTTCAGGTCTTCTGAATCCTTACTTTTTTTTTTTTTTTCTGTTTGCCCTATCACTCACTGAAAGAGGAGTATTGAGATCTCCATCTCCATATGGGTTTTTCAATTTTTCTCTTCTATTCTAATGTTTATATATTTTGAATCTCTGTAATTAGATACATAGAATTGTTAGATCTCATGGAGATTGGCTCTTTTGTTGCTAAAAATATATGTTTCTCTCTCATCTACTCTGTCTGATATTAACATATGCTTTCAACTTTTTTTTTATGATCAGCGCTTACATGGTATGTATTTTCCAAAGTTTTGCTGTTAACTTCTCTGATTCACTGTATTTAAAGTATATTTCGTACACTCAGCATATAATGGGTCTCGCTTTCAAATTATGTCTGATAATTTGTTTTTTAATTGTACTGCTTAGACTATATACATTCAATGTTACTACTGATATAGTTGAATTTATGTTTGCCATTTTGCTATTTATTTTCTATTTGCCTAAACTTTTTACCCCTCTTTTCCTGCCTTCTTTTGGATTGAGTAATTTAGCATCTAAATTTATTTCCAATATTAACTAAATTTTATATATATTTTCTGGTGGTCACTCTAGGGTTTACACTGTGCATTTTTAGCCCATCAGTGTACCTTCAAGTTATATACTACCCCTTTATGCATAATGTAAGAACACTAAAATAATATACTTCCATTTTTCTCCTCTTAGCCTTTCTGGTATTGTTGACAGACCTTTTACTTATAAATATAAGGCTCATAATATGCTGTTATCATTTTTGCTCTAAACAGTTAATTATCTTTTAAAGAAATTAAATATGAAAAGCATTTTTTTAATTTGCTCATAAACTCCATTTCTGAGGCTACTCATTCTTTCCTTTTGTAGATCTGAGCTTCTGTTTATCAATATTCTTCAGCCTGAGCAAGTTTCTTTTTCATTTATTGTTGTGCAAACCAAAGCCAGGTAATCAAACCAGTCAATATCAAGTAAGTTTCTACTCATGAGACCCTTCATCATGAATTATCTCATCTTTTGTTTGTCTGAAGTGTTTTTATTTTGTTTTCATTTTTGAAGAACTATTTTGCTGGATACAGAATTCTAGGTTTAGGTTTTTTTCTTTTCTTTTTCTTTCAGCACTTTTAAGAGTGCCATTCCATTGTCTTTTGGCTTATGTTGTTTCTCATGTGGTCAGTGATTTTCTTATATATGTTTTCCTGTATGAAATGTGTCTTTCCTCTCTCTGGCTACTTTTAATATTTTCCATTTCTGTTTTTTCAGCGATTTTATTTTGATGTGCCTTAATGTGTTTTTCTTTGTATTTGTACTGTTTGAGGCATATTGATTTTCTTGGACATGTAGGTTTATACTTTTCATTGAAGGTATTTTAGCTATTCGTTGTCATTAGATGCCATTGGATTGATTTCAACCCCTAGTGACCCCATGTGACAGAGTAGAAATCCCGCACAGGGTTTTCTAGGCTGTAGTTTATTTTATTTTACTCTTTATAGGAGCAGATCATCAGGTCTTTCTCTTGTGGGGCCACTGGGTGGGTTTAAACTGCCAATATCTCAGTTAGTAGCCAAACTCTTAACCATTTTTATGGGCTTCATTTTATTTGAGCTATTATTTCATATATATATATACACATATATAGTTCCATTGTATATGAGGTTGTATATGAGCTGACTTGACAATATATATGTATATGTTGTTGTTAGGTGCTGTCCAGTCAGTTCCGACTCATAGTAATCCTACATACAAGAGAACAAAAACACTGCCTGGTCTTGTGCCATCCTCACAATTGTTGCTATGTTTGAGCCCATGGTTGCAGCCACTGTGTCAGTTCATTTTGTTGAGGGTCTTCCTCTTTTTTGCTGACACTCTACTTTACCAAGCATGATATCCTTCTCCAGGGTCGAGCCCCTCCTGATAACATGTCCAAAGTATGTGAGATGAAGCCTTGCCGTTCCTGTTTCTGGGGAGCATTCTGGCCGTACTCTTCCAAAACAGATTCGTTCGTTCTTCTGGCCGTCTATGCTATGTTCGATATTCTTCCCTCAAGGAGCCCAAGTGCTTGGCTGCTAACTAAAAGGTCAGTTGTTCAAAGCCTCTGCATGGGAGAAAGTTATGGCAGTCTGCTTTTGTAAACGCTATGGGCCAGTTCTTTGTCCTATAGAGTTACTATAGAACTGACTCAGCAGCAACAATACATATATATGTCATTGGTGATGGTGGTTGCTGTCAAGTCAATTCTGACTCAGTACACCCTATGTGTACAGAGTAGAACTGCTCCACTGGGTTTTCAAGGCTATGAGCTTCCAAAAGCCGATTGTCAGGCTTATCTTCCAAGGTGCCTCTGTGTGAATTTGAACTGTCAGCCTTTTGGCTAGCAGTCTAGTGCTCAACCATTTGCGCCAACCAAGGGCTCCTCTGTGTGTGTGTGTGTGTGTGTGTGTGTGTGTGTGTGTGTGTGTGTGTGACTCACAGCAACCCTATAGGACAGAGTAGAACTGCCCCATAGGGTTTTCTAAGTTGTTATTTTTATGCAGCAGATTGCCTGGTCTTTTCTTCTGCAGAGTGGCTAGCAGGTCTGAACTGCTGACCTTAAGGTTAGCAGTCAAGCACTTAAACATTGTGCTGCCAGGGCCCCTCTGTGTGTGTGTGTATATATATATATATACACATATATATACACATACACACATACACACATGCACACACACACATACACACATATGTATATATACATATATACACACATGTATATATGTACATATACATATATATACACACATACGTATATACTCGCCCCCTTTTCTACTCTCTTTAGATTAGGCAGTTTGCTATTATCGTACAGCTCAATAAGGCTCTATTCACTTTTTTTAAGCCATTTTTTCCCCTGTACCTCAGTATGGATCATTTCTATTTTTGTGTCTTCAAGCTCACTGATGTTTTCTTTTGATGTATATAATCTGCTATTAATCTTATTTAGTAAAAAATTTCATTTCAGATAGTGTATTTAAATAGGCTCTGTGATCATTAGGGTTGTGTGTCAACTTGGCTGGGCCGTGATTCTCAGTGGTTTGGCAGTTATGATGTAGCTTGGCAGTCATATGATGATATGTTCACCTCCAAGATATAGTGATCACTTTCATGATGACATCCGCTGTGAGTAGCCAATCAGTTGAAAGAAAGTTTCCTTGGTGTGGCCTGCACCCAATATAGGTGAGACTTTCTGGCAAGGCTCATGGGTTTTCGCTCACTCTGCATCCTGCCGTTGGTTCCTATTTGTCTGACCTTTGGTTCTTGGGACTTGAACTAGCAGCTTACCTGCTGTCTTGCCTGCTGATCTTGAGATCTGTCAGTCTTCATAGCCAGTGAGCCAGAGCCCTGCTGTCTGATTTGCCAGTCTTAGTTTCGCTAGCCCCTGCTGCTAAATGAACCAGGAGAAGCCTCCAGTCTAACCCAAGGGCTTGGGATGTTCCAGCCTCTACAACCATGTGAACCATTTCCTTTATATAAATCCCTCTATAAATATTTATATGCTTTACTGGTTTTGCTTCTTCAGAGAACTCAGCCTAAGACAGACTCTATGAATAACTTATAGTGCTCTTTTATGTCTTTCATTTATCTGGTTTTTTGTTTATATTTTCATTTAAATCTTTGAACACATGTATAATATCACTTTTAAAGTGTTTACCTGCAGATTCCATTATTTCTGTCATTTCTGTTACGTTCCTACAGGTTGTTTTTTTTTTTTTTTCCTGGCCTGGTCCCATTTTCCTGCTTTTTAGCAGGATTAGTAATTTTTTTTTTTTTTGGATATTGGATATTGTAAATGTTACATTGCCTAGACTTTTAAATATTTTTTTAAAGATTGTTGGATTTGGAGAGTGGAGCCAACATGGTGCCCTAGATAGCCACACCATGCCATCCTCATGAAGCAAAGACGTGAAAAACTACGTAAAACAGACACAAACCTTAATCCTGAAACTCTAAGCATTAAATGAAGGGATAAAGAACTAGATCAAACACTGAATGAAAGAAGAAACTGATGGAAAACAGAGAATGAGTAGAGATACCTGAAACTCTAAGCATTAAATGAAGGGATAAAGAACTAGATCAAACACTGAATGAAAGAAGAAACTGATGGAAAACAGAGAATGAGTAGAGATACGAAGTGGAAGTCACCTCCCAACTAACAGGGCACATCATGGCCATCTTGGAAAATAGCCAGCATCAACAATGGACAGAGGGTATGGGAAGGCAACTTCATGGATTTCCCAACAGGAGACTGAGTACCTGGTAACCAGAGAAACACGCTTTCCCACCCCTCACCTTTCTGGTGAGTAGCAACAAGAACACCTCCAGCCAGGTAGCCTCCACCACTGGGGTCTACAGTACAAACCCCCATCAGCCCACCCCATCTTCTCCTGCCACACAGCTTTTTTTTTTTTTTTTTTAATTTCTGCCTTTCTTCCTTTTCTTTATCCCTCCCACCTAACCCTGGGTACCCATTCCCTCCTTCCCAAAGGCCCCCACCTCACTGCCATGGCCAGAGAGCTACTAGCCCACCACTGCCCTGGGTCTGCCCTGCCCCCACGCACTTGCTCCCACCTAGTTACCGTTTTTTTATTTGTTTTCTCTTTCTTCCTTTACTTTCTTCTCCCTCCCCACAGCCCTATAGTCCACCCCTCCCACCTTGCCCTGTTTCCACTCACCAGCTCCTGCTATGCTGCCATTTTTTCATTTGTGATTTTTTTTTCCCTTTCTCCCTCCCTCCTAGCCATGTATACCACCTCCCTGCTTCCTACTGAGCCCCTGTCTTGCTTCCCAAGCAAGGGGCAGCCACCACCCTACCACCTCCCTGGCTCACTCCACCCCCACCTGATGGCTCCTACTACACTGCCAGTTTTTTTCTTTTCTTCTTTCATTTTTTTTCTTTCTCTTCTGTCTTCTTTCTCCCTCCTACCTAGCCCCATAGATCACCTCCCTTCCCTTCCCACCTGCACCTGGGTCCACCTCACCCCCAGTCATTGACCCCCACTGTGCTGTAATTTGTTTCCTTTTTTCTCTTTTTTTCTGTCCCATCTAGCCCCGTATGGCATCTCCCACCTCTTCCCGCCAGCTCCTGATGTGCCACTGTGGCTAGAGAGCCACTGGTGCACCGGCCTACCACTGCCCTGGGTCCGCCCCACCCCCACCCACAGTTCTTCCACTGTGCAGCCATCATTTTTTAAATTATTTTGTTTATTAAAATTTTTTTTTCTTTTTTTCTTCTCCCTCCCATCTAGCCCCATACACCACCTCCCTCCCCTTTCCCTTGGCCCCAGAGTTCACCCCAGCCACACCTGCCAGTTAGTGCTGCACTGCCCATTTTTTTTTCTTTCTCTCTCTTTTCTTTGTCTCTTACACCTAGCCCCATATGCCACCTAACCCCCTTCCCGCTGGCCCCTGCCATGCCACCATGGCAAGAGCATCCCTGGCACTCAGGCCTGCTGTTACACCAGTTTACACTATTCCTCCCCTCCTGCCACTTGACCAGCTGTTGAATGGTGGAAAGTGAGCCCGTACCCCTCCCAGTCTGACACCCCCACCCATTTGACAAGGGGCTATGAATGCTCCCACACTGCTGGACCAACACCAGAAGTCAGACAGCACATGTCCAGTCTGCCCTTACCCACCTCGATAAAGCAGTGAACACCGACGTGGGCTCACCCTTCCTAGCTAAAGCAATAAGGCAAGAAAAAGAAATAAAGGGCATAGAAATTGGAAAGAAATCCTTGACAACTTCAAACTTTTCCCCATTTATCATGATGTTGCTTATTGGTCCAGTTTCGAGGATTTTTGTTTTCTTTATGTTAAGATGTAATTCATACTGAAGGCTATAGTCTTTGATTTTCATCAGTAAGTGCTTCAGACCCTCATCACTTTCAGCAAGCAAGCTTGTGTTGTCTGCAAATTGCAGGTCGTTAATGAGTCTTTCTCTCATCCTGATGCTGCATTCTTTTTCATATAGTCTAGCTTCTTGGATTATTTGTTCAGCATACATATTGAATAAGTATAGTGAAAGGATACTGCCCTGATGCATACCTTTCCTGACTTTAAATAACACAGTATCCCCTTGTTTTGTTTGAAAGACTGCCTCGTGGTCTATGTACAAGTTCTGCAGGAGCACAGTTAAATGTTCTGGAATTCCCATTCTTCACGGTGTTATCCATAATTTGTTACGATCCACACAGTTGAATGCCTTTGCATAGCCAATAAAACACAGGTAAACATCTTTCTGGTATTTTCTGCTTTCAGCCAGAAAAATAAGAGTCGTCACACAAATGGACACATGCACACTTATGTTCATTGCGGCATTATTCACAATAGCAAAGAGATGGAAGCAACCTAAGTGCCCATCAACAGATGAATGGATAAACAGATTATGGTATATACACACAATGAAATACTATTCAATGATAAAAAGCGATGATGAATCTGCAAAACATCTCACAACGTGGATGAATCTGGACTGCATTATACTGAGTGAAATCAGTCAATCACAAAAGGGCAAATATTATATGAGACTATTAGTATAAAAAACTAAGAAAAGGTTTACTTACAGAAAAAAAACAATCTTTGATGGTTATGAGGGAAGGGAGTGATGGGTAGGAGAAATCACTAACTAGGTAGCAGATAAGTGGTAACTTTTGTGAAGGGAAGGACAACACACAGTGTAAGGGGAAGAAGCACAACTTGACCAAGGTAAAGCCATAGAAGCTTCCTAGACACATCCAAGCACCTTGAAGGACAGAGTTACTGGGGCTGAGGGATGGGGACCATGGTTTCAGAGGACATCTAGGTCAATTGGCATAATATAGTTTATAAAGAAAATGTTCTACATCCTACTTTGGTGAGTAGTGTCTGGGGTCTTAAAAGCTTGCAAGCTGCCATCTAAAATACATCTATTGGTTCCATCATGTTTGAGCAAAAGAAAAGGAAGAAAACCAAAGACACAAGGAAAATGTTAATCCAAAGGACTAATGGACCATGTGAAACACAATCTCCACCAGCCTGACCTCAGAAGAACCAGATGGTGCCTGGCTGCCACCACCAACACCTTTGTCAGGGGTCACAATAGAGGGTCCTGGGCAGAGCAGGAGAAGAATGTAGAACAAAATTCAAATTCACAAAAAAAGACCAGACTTAGTGGTCTGACAGTGACTGGAGGAACCCCTGATACTATGGCCCCCAGATATCCTTATAACTCAGAACTGAAGCCATTTCTGAAGTCTACCTTTCAGCTAAAGATTAGGCAGGCCTATAAAACAAACAATAACACACACGAGGAACGTGCATCTTAGTTCAATCAAGTATACACGACCAAATATGCAACACTGCCCAAAAGCAAAGATGAGAAGGCAGGAAGGGACAGGAATACTGGAGGAATGGACACAAGGAACCCTGGCGTGGAGAGGGAAAGGGGGGAGAGTGCTGACACATTGTGAGGATTGCAACCAATGTCACAAACAATTTGTGCATAAATTTTGACCGAGAAACTTATTTGTGCTGTAAACTTTTGCCTAAAGCACAATTAAAAAAAAAAAACTCTTGGACTTTATTTTGGCAGACAGATAAGTTACTTGTAGTTTAACTTGTTAGTTTTGAGTTTATTGTTTGTATAGATAGGTAGAAGACTCATTTTAGTGTAGTTTAGCCCTAATTGTTTTGGGATTTCTTCTGAATGCCATGGCTGGTCGATGAAGTTTCTCCACCGTTGCTAATCAGAACTTGAATGTTGCTCAGCCCTGTATGAATTCTGGAAATTGTTCAGTTTATAGCTCCTTGTAAGTTGTTCTTTCACTGATGGGGATTCTTTGCCTGGCTTCATGGTCTCTCACAATAAATATGCTGAACTTGCTTCTTTAACTCAGTGAGATTCTGTGCTGTACTTGGATTCTATCTTTATATGCTCTAGTCTCCAGGTAGAATGCTGGGGCATTTGTAGGGCTTCCTTGGTATATTTAATTTCTTTCAGGGAATCAAGTCCTGAGCATTCTGTTGTCCATGTTTGAAAAAGTTGTTTCATATATTTTGTCACTTAAAGAAAGTAGTTTATAGTGGGAAGTTTATAATACCAGTTCCTACATCTTAACTAGAAGTAGAAGTTATGAAATCTGATTTTAAATCTATTCTTTGTGGATTTATATAGTTTAATCTGATAATTGGCTAACTGAAAAATGCAAACTCTTAGCTCAGTGCTGAGAAATTAAGAATGTCTAACTTTTTTTTTTTTTTAATAGAACTAGACTCTTAGAGTTGAGCTCATTTGACAAGTCTTTTCCCCACTGGACAGAGCTCCAAAATGATTTGGGAGAAAATTTGGCTCTAGTCTCTCTTTACAAATATCAAAGCACCCTTCATAAGAACACTCACTCTATTCTTATCTGTGAATTCAAAACATCTGGAGAAGAGGCACATCACGCCAATTAGCATCGTGCTGTTCTGAACTGCCAGTTACAACCCGCAAAAGTATGTCCCATACCTTTATGCAGAGCCACTGGCATGGCATATAAAGAAAGGTCTTTTATTGCTATCTTGGCCAACATTGTGGTTTATGTTCCCATGGCTTGGAATCTATGACTTAGAAAAAGCCATGGTACCTGGCTGACAAACCAGCTGACATAAATGTGCTAACCATAGACTGGCAGGTGGCCTGGTTTGCTAGCTGGCTTCTGAGAAACGATAATCACAGAGGTCTCACAGACAGTTCACCACTATCTCCAGCCTCTCAGAGTTCTGGAATCAGAATCTGGAACAAATTCATCACTCTCTATTTTAACTGGAAATGCACCAAAGAAACTACCAAAAGCTCTTTCTATGTCTAACATCCACCATACAATACTGCAGTGTTTGTCATGTTATTGGGTTTTTACCTGGGTGGGCCAAGGAAGTTGTCTCCAAATTATATATTCTGTCTATCTATCATCAATCATCTATCACCAATGATAATAAGATGATTATATTATAGTTTATATGATCTTTTAATCTGTGTGTATTTGAGTGTGTAATATAGATGCAGCTGTGGAGGCTAGTTTCTTAATTTTCTCATCTGTAATAGAGCGCTTGGCTACTACCAGAAAGGTCAGTGATTTGAACCCACCAGGCTCTCTTTAGGAGAAAGATGTGGCAGTCTACTTTTGTAAAGATTGTTGTCGTTGTTAGGTGTCGTCCAGTGGATTCCGACCCATAGCAACCCTATGTACAACAGAACGAAACACTGTCCAGTCCTGAGCCATCCTCACAATCATTATGCTTGAGCCCAGTGTTGTAGCCACTACGTCAATCCATCTGGTTGAGGATCTTCCTCTTTTTTGCTGGCCCTCTACTTTACCAGGCATGATGTCCTTCTCCAGGGACTAAGCCCTCCTGACAACATGTCCAAAGTATGTGAGACGTAGTCTCGCCATCTTTGCCTCTAAGGAGAATTCTGGTTGTACTTCTTTCAAGACGAGACTTTTTCGTTCTTCTGGCAGTCCATGATAACACCATAATTCAAAAACATCAATTCTTTGATCTTCATTGTTCATTGTTCAGCTTACACATGCGCATGAGGCGATTGAAGACACCATGACTTGGGTCAGGTGCACCTTAGTCTTCAAAGTGACATCTTTGCTTTTTAACACCCTAAAGAGGTCTTTTGCAGCAGATTTGCCCAACGCAATGTGTCTTTTGATTTCTTGACTGCTGCTTCCATGGGTGGTGATTGTGGATCCAAGTAAAATGAAATCCTTGACAACTTCAATCTTTTGTTCATTTATTATAGGTCCAGTTGTGAGGATTTTTGCTTTCTTTATGTTGAGGTGTAAACCATACTGAAAGCTGTGGTCTTTGATCTTCATCAGTAAGTGCTTCAAGTCCTCTTCACTTTCAGCAAGCAAGTTTGTGTCATCTGCATATCAAAGGTTGTTAATGAATCTTCCTCCAATCCTGATGCCCCGTTCTTCTTCATATAGCCCAGCTTCTTCGATTATTTGCTCAGCATACAGATTGAATAAGCATGATGAAAAGATATAACCCTGATGCACACTTTTCCTGACTTTAAACCACACAGTATCCCCTTGTTCTGTTCTAACGACTGCCTCTGGATCTACGTACAGGTTTCTCATGAGTACAATTAAGTGTTCTTGAATTCCCATTTTCGCAATGTTATCCGTAATTCGTTATGATTCACACCGTTGAATGCCTTTGCATAGTCGGTAAAACACAGGTAAATAACCTTCCGGTATTCTCTGCTTTCAGCCAGGACATTAGCAATGATATCCCTGGTTCCACATCCTCTTCTGAATCTGGCTTGAATTTCTGGCAGTTCTCTGTCAGTATACTGCTGCAGCTGCTTTTGGATGATTTTCAGCAAAATTTTACTTGCGTGTGATATCGGTAATATAGTTCAATAATTTATGCACTTGGTTGGATCACCTTTCTTGGGAATAAGTATAAATAGGGATCTCTTCCAGTCGGTTTGCCAGGTAGCTCTCTTCCAAATTTCTTGGCATAGATGAGCGAGCACTTCCAGTGCTGCATCCATTTGTTGAAACATGTCAGTCAGTTGGTATTTGGTCAGTTCCTGGAGTCTTGTTTTTTGCCAATGCCTTCAGTGTGGCTTGGACTTCTTCTTCGGTACCATCAGTTCCTAATCATATGCTACCTGCTGAAATGGTTGAATGCCAACCAATTCTTTTTTGGTATAGTGATTCTGTGTAATCCTCCCATCTTCCTTTAACGCTTCCTGTGTCGTTTAATATTTTCCTCGTAGAATCCTTCAATATTGCTACTTGAGGCTTGAATTTTTTCTTCAGTTCTTTCAGCTTGACAAATGGTGAGCACGTTCTTCCCTTTTGTTTTTCTACCCCCTGGTCTTTGCACATGCCATTATAATACTTTACTTTGTCTTCTCCAGCCGCCCTTTGAAATCTTCTGTTCAGCTCTTTTACTTCATCATTTCTTCCTTTTGCTTTAGCTACTCGACGTTCAAGAGCAAGTCTCGGAGTCTCTTCTGACATCCTCTTTGGTCTTTTCTTTCTTTCCTGTCTTTTTAATGGCCTCTTGCTTTCTTCATGTATGATGTCGTTGATGTCACTTCACAAATTGTCTGATCTTCAGTCTTTAGTGTTCAGTGTGTCAAATCTATTCTTGAGATGGTCTCTAAATTCTGGTGGGATATGCTCAAGGTTGTACTTTGGCTCTCGTGGACTTGTTCTAATTTTCTTCTATTTCGACTTGAGCTTGAGTATGAGCAATTGATGGTCTGTCCCACAGTCACCGCTGGCCTTGTTTTGACTGATGATTTTGAGCTTTTCCATCATCTCTTTCCGCAGATGTAGGTGACTTGATTCCTGTGTATTCCATGTGGCGAGGTCCATGTGTATAGTCACTATTTATGTTGGTGAAAAAAGGTATTTGCAATGAAGAAGTCATTGGTCTTGCAAAATTCTATCATGCGATCTCCCACAGTTTCTATCACCAAAGGACATATTTTCCAAGTACCCCCCAATCCTTTTTTGTCTCTAACTTCTGCATTCTAATCACCAGTAATTATCAATGCATCCTGATTGCGTAGTTGATCCATATCAGACTGCAAAAGTTGGTGAAAATCTTCAGTTTCTTCATCTTTGGCCTTAGTGGTTGGTGGGTAAATTTGAATAATGGTCATATTAGCTGGTCTTCATTGTAGGCATATGAATATTATCCTATTACTAACAGCCTTGTACTTCAGGATAGATCTTGAAATGTTCTTTTTGACAATGAATGCAACGCCATTCCTCTTCAATTTGTTATTCCCAGTGTAGTAGACCATATGATTGTCTGATTCAAAATGGCCAGTACCAGTGCATTTGAGCTCGCTAACACCTAGGATATCAAAGTTTATGTGTTCCATTTCATTTTTGGCTATTTCCAATTATCCCAGATTCATACTTTGTACATTCCACATTTCAATTATTAATGGATGTTTGCAGCTGTTTCCTCTCATTTTGAGTTGTGCCACATCAGCAAATGAAGGTCCCGAAAGCTTCACTCCATCCACATCGTTAAGGTCGACTCTACTTTCAGGAGGCAGCTCTTCCCCAGGCGTGTTTTGAGTGCCTTCTAACTTGAGGGGCTTATCTTTTGGCACTATGTCAGACAATGTTCTGCTACTATTTATAAGGTTTTCACTGGCTAATTCTCTTCAGAAGTAGACTGCTGGGTTCTTCTTCCTAGTCTTAGTCTTGAAGCTCTGCTGAAACCTGTCCACCATGGATGATCCTGCTGGTATTTGAACACTGGTGGCATAACTTCCAGCATCACAGCCACATGCAAGTTCCCACAGTATGACAAATTGACAGATGTGTGGGGTTCTGTAAAGATTACAGCCTTGGAAAACGTATGGGGCAGTTCTACTCTGCCTTATAGGGTTGCTATGAGTCGAAATTGATTCCATGGCGATGGGTTTGGTTTTTTATTTTTATGAAGATACTATGAGTTATTACATGTAAATAACTTAGTGCCTGGCACATAGTGCCTTGGCTCAATAAAATTTTGCTATTATTATTATATATTACAGATGAAAGGCAGGGCTTCTTTTTTAACCCAAGCCTAATTCTATTGAGTGTGGTTTAAGCTCGGCCCGTCTCTGGCCTTGTTTTAGCCTTTTTGTAGTGTTTATCTGTATATTATATTTCGTGTATACTTTAGAAAACACATTTCCATGGTTAAGGTAACAGATTTGCCTAACCGTTCAGGTCAGCTCTGCCAAAACCAAGGTGAGAACTGAGGCAAGAAAATTCAAGTTAAATTGTGGCCATTCACAGATGTTTTATAGTGAAGCCAACTTCTCATTTTGTAGGTGTGGCTCACCTGTCTGAGACTTTGATCTGGGTGTGACAGACAAGAATGGACTCATAAAATGTTTAGAGTGGGATGGTAAAATGTTGAAAGGGATCATAAAAGCCATGAGGTCTATATTAAGCATAAGGAAACTGAGAAACATGCCATCATCTGTGCTGATCATTTTCTCATTTCATCTCAGCCCCAAATGCTCATTCGATACACTGCTCTGAGATACTGAGATTAGAGCTCTGCCAGCCACATAGCCCAGACTCTTGCCAGCTTAATTCTTGTTAGGTTACGTTGCTAGAAACACTAGAGGGAGACTGGAAGGTAGGAGCTGAGAATAAAGGCTTCCTTCCTATTTCTTGTTGGTCTTTTCGGGTTGCCTTAACATTGGAAGTTTACTCTCATCTTTGGCTTCATTCAGCATTGACAGAATCAGCCTCATCTAATACCCCCGCAGAGGTATAATTGGTAACCTGGTATAGCCCTTTCTCAGAAATCTGAGCTCCAGCTCCCTGGGACTCCTCTGAAATTTTGAGGTTCTATCAGTAGCCACCTCCTCAGAGGTATGAGCCCCAGCTTCATGGGTGTTCCTCTTCTGAGCTCATAGGTTTTAATAATTTCAACTTCTTCTCTTTTGTTCAGTCAGTCCTAGGGGTTATAGATGCTTCCTAGTTATCATCTCTGGATTATCTTAGTGTTTTCTTTTGTCCTTTCATTCTTCCAACACTTGTGCAACCAAGTCCCTATGTTAAATCTTCTGTGTTGAAATACCTGGTATAATTTTAATTTAAATTACTTTCACTCTTTTCTTTATTCCTTTTGCTCTTTCTCTTTTTCTTTCTTCTCTCTCTTCCTCTCGTTTTTTGGGTAGAGTCTTTGTAATAGGAATGGTCCTATTAAACAGACCATATATGATGGTTTTCTTGGATTGGTTTGATTACGACCTTGGCCTTGAATGCATTGCTGAGCTCCTTGCCAAAGGAACGTGTGATAGATACCCTTAATCCACGGCATGCAGTGGCATAATAATTAAACTATCAACTATGGTCACTTGGGAAAAAGCTCCTGCCAAGACAAGTTCTTGGGAGACCATGTGGCTGCTGCACTTGACTGTTATGTACTAATAATAACAACAAGTATTGGCATGAGTTTTTTTTTTTTTTTTTTGCACTGGAGGGTATACGAAAATAAAATTGCCAGCTCAGGGTTTACAATTCTCAGCTTAAGTCTCAGTCAGAGAACCAGACATCTTCTAACTCTGCCTTATGAAAGAACATTTTATTTCTTGTAGTTGCAGGACAAATACCATTGAAAGCCAAATTCCAAATTTAATTGTGGGAACTGCAGAATTATAACATAAGTTAAAATCGGACTGGCCAAAATTCTTATGTGAACTTGAAGAAATTGATAGGGAAGGAGTGGGGCTCTGGTATTGGAATGCCAACATCTGGGTGGACTCAGAAAAAGCTGAAACATTTGAGTGGTTAAGAGTAGAGCTGCTAGCCAAAAGATTGGCAGTTCGAATCCACCATCTGCTCCTTGGAAACCCCATGGAGCAGTTCTACTCTGCCCTAAAAAACAAAAACAACCCACTGCTGTCGAGTCGATTCCGACTCATAGTGACCCTATAGGACAGAGTAGAACTGCCCCATAGAGTTTCCAAGAAGCGCCTGGCGGATCTGAACTGCCGACCTCTTGGTTAGTAGCCGTAGCACTTAACCACTAGCCACCAGGGTTTCCACTCTGTCCTATAGGGTCGCTATTAGTTGGAATCGAGTCGACGGCTACAAGTTTGGTTTCCTTTTTTTGGAAGTGTCCCCAAGACTTCCTTCCTATCAGAACCAGCTCCTCCTTCAAAGTCTGAGAAGAATATTTCTCCCTGCTTGAAAATGCTGTAATAATCTCACCTGAGGCTGTTGCCTTTCAGTGTATTTCATTTCTCCTCCAAGGTCCACTCTTCTCTGCCTCTAGACTTAAAGCAGAGTCAGTTCCCATCACGTAGAGGAGTACAAGTGCGAATGTGACATGGGAAGAAAGAGCATATGCTCCAGGAGAATTGCAAGATTGTTAATTTGTATCAGTCGAAACCTAGGGAGTACCTGTGGGTTTTAAATTCTGAGTGTTTTAAAACAAGGACCAAACCAAACTAAA
This sequence comes from Elephas maximus indicus, assembly GCF_024166365.1. Taxonomy (NCBI): domain Eukaryota; kingdom Metazoa; phylum Chordata; class Mammalia; order Proboscidea; family Elephantidae; genus Elephas; species Elephas maximus. The sequence goes on along the minus strand of NC_064844.1, from coordinate 26,710,615 downwards.
CAAACTGCCATAGAGTCAATTTCAATTCACAGCAACCCTACAGGACAGAGTAGAACTGCCCCATAGAATTTCCAAGGCTGTAAGTCTTTATGGAAGTGGACTGCCACATCTTTGTTCCTCAGAGTGGCTGATTGGTTTGAAGGGCCGACCTTTCGGTTAGCAGCCAAGTGCTTTAACCACTGCACCACCAGGGCTCCAAAAAGCAAGGACAATAGAATATAATATGGGGTCAGGCTGAATTTATTGATATGGGTCACTTACCAGACATTCTGGATTTAATGTGTTAGCTTAGCTAGCTTGAAGTGACTCTGACAATGTACTTGATTGGTTGACTGTGGCCTACGTTCTGTGAGGTTGAGATGCCAGAACTTCTGTGTTGTAATATAGATCAGGGGTCAACAAACTATGTATGGACTGTGGGCCAGATTCGTGAGCTAAGAATTATTATTATTATTTTTTTTATTTTTAAAAGGTTGTAAAAGAGAAGAAGGGGCATTGTTGGCTTAGTGGTAAAATTCTTGCCTTCCATGAGGGAGACCTGATTTTGATTTCTGGCCAGTACACCTCAAGCTCAGCCATCACCCATCTGTCAGTGGAGGGTTTCGTGTTGTATGATGCTGAAAAGGCTTCAGCAGAGCTCCAGACTAAGATGGACTAGGAAGAAAGGCCTGGTGATTTATTTCTGAGAATCAACCAATGAAAACCCCGTGGATCACAATGGTCTGGTCTGCAAACAATAATGGGGATGGCACAGCACCAGGCAGTGCTTGAGTTGGGGACTGACTAGACAGCAGCTGAGAATGACAACAACAAAAGGAGAAGGATGAGAGATAGAGACCATTTGTGGCCAGTAATGCCTAAAATATGTATACTGTCTGGCCCTTCACAGAAAAGTTTGCTGACCCTGATATAGAGAAAAGAATCTAAAGGTTCAGGGGTAGGAATAATGACATAAGTTATCATGTGCAAACTGTCATCTTCTCTTTATCTTCCCAGTGTGTTTATAGCCAGAGCATGTGGCCCAGGCTGAACTTAACTGTGGAGAAGTTTTCCCCCTCACCTACCTCTCAGTGTTTGCACTGAAGGGAGAAAATGCTGATGTCCAAAGGCTCTTCAGTCTATAATCTTGTTCCTCTCAAGTACCCCTTGGGAGATGGGGAATGTGGGATGTTAAAACCCAATTAGCCTTTGGATAAGCACTGGTGATCCGGTTCTTTTCTTTCTTTACTTGAGGTGGTTTCCTGGAGGGTTCAGGGAAGCGAAAACTTAGTCATTACTGGGACGTGTGCTTCAAAACACCTTATTCAGGCTGAAATGAGGTTTTCTAAGATAAAGCAGTTGTGTATAGCTCCACACACCTCCTTAATCAATACTGAGCCTTATAATGTGATTGCTGACTGGGTGTTTGGTTTCCATGGTTACCACAATTCTTGCTGGGAGAAATTTTGTTCCTTTTCCAGCTCACACACTTTTTAAAAAATAATGTTTGCAGTTCCTGCCACCCCAAGTGTCAATGAGAGAATTTATTTTATAGTGTGTGTGAACTGGCAGCTTCTTAGAAAAAAAAAACACTGTTGTCGGAATGAAGTCATCTGTTTGGAAAACAACCTCAAGTGTCATTCAAGGGGCGGGAACCCAGCGCCCTCTGCGTGCTCAGTCCTTTGGCACACAGAGCCATTGTCGAAGCCTGTTTGCAGAGCGACTGAATTCGCTCCTCAAGTTACTTGGCAGTTGATAAGCTCCTTTCCCTAAGGGTCTGGAGTAGCTTCTTTCAAGGACTTTATTTTAAGGCAGCTTGTCCCGGATGGAAACCAAGGCACTGCCAGCTGAAGAATTTAGCAATATTCTGAAGTTTCGCCTAAGACATTTTTATAGTCTGCAGGGCAAGGTGTGTGTTTGCGGTTGAGCTTTATTCGATGTCCTCATCACCTTGTAAGCACGTAGTTGGTCACAACACTATCTGGCTTTTTGAGTTATTTTCAGGATAATATTGCATATGGATACATAATTTTCAGAAGAGAGCTTATCAGAATATTCTTCCCCTGCATTTGCCCAACTTGAACCTGTTGCCATAAAGTTGATTCTGACTCATGGAGACCCTGTGTGTTACAGAGTAGAACTGTCCCATAGGGTTTTCTTGGCTGTAATCTTGACGGAAGCAGATTGCCAGGCTCTTTTTTCTACGGTACTGCTGGGCAGGTTCGAACTGCCAAACTTTTGGTTAGCAGTCGAGGGCAAACCTTTGTGCCACCTAGGGAACATGCTTAACTAGAGTATGGAGTAAATAGCCATTAGTATGGCAGACTCTGTGGGATCTGGGAAAATGGAAAAACTAGCCCCTTTTGACTTTTTTAAGTCTCCACTTTAAAAAAAAAAGGCCTTTCAAAAAAAAAAAAAAAACAACCAAACAATAAAAACTTCATTTAAAAATGGATGTCCAGGCTGAATTGCTGGGTCAAAACTAACAAAAGTGGAATTTAATATAAGCATACAAATCGTGTGATTAGGTTAAAAAATCAGTTTCCTAAATAACTACCAGGTGGAGAAGCTCTCTATTTTATAGTCACGAGGAACCTTTTTCTATTAAGGGAAACTGATTTGCTCTAACTACCTCTTCTTTCAGCCCCCCAGAAAAACCTCTCTTGGGCCATGTGCAAACAAAGAATAATTTAAATCTCATTAAAAAAAAAAAAAACAATTAAACAGAATCCTTCATCGCTGAATGGTTTCCATTAATTAAGGGTACAAGAGTAAAAGCATTTTAAGTACACAGCTGAACTAACAAAATTTGATATGCAGGCTATTAAAACCTAAAATCCAGGTCAATCACTGAAGTAAAATAATTGGACACATACAGAAAGTTAAAACATAACTGAGAAAATATAAGTGGCTTCATAGAGAAAAGGAGACATTAGGGTTACATGGATAATTGTCTCTAAGCTGGGTATGTTGGGTAAACCTATGTAGTGTTCTGATTAAACCCAGGTTATTTTGGCATTCATGGGGGACCAGAGGGAAGTGGGCTCCTCTGGGTCACATGCTGATGGCTCCAGCCAATCAAACCAGAGAGCCATCAGCAAGGCCACACAGAACTTGTTCAGAAGAAGGCTTTTATCTGCTATGGTGTGCTATAGTTTCAAAGCACTTTTGCCTTCATTGTCTCCTCTGGGCCTCCTGTCTTACAGATGTGGTCACTGAAGGACTGAGAGAAGGAATTGCTCCAAGTTCCCATAACAGTTAACAGTTCCTAGGCCCCTGCGTTTTGGCAATGATTAACTCCCCTAAAAGACTGCATCTTTCAAAGTGTCGTTACTTTATCTGGAAAATGTTAGCTCCAATTCCTACAGTGATTTAGATTTGGGAGAGGGGGTATAAGTAGAAGGTAAAGTGCCTCTCAAGTCTCTCTTCTTTCCTGGAATATTCTGTGAACCTCTTTTTAAGCCTTCTGGGCCCCTGACTTAGTTTCTTCCAGATGGGCTGGCAGTTGGCAGCATCAGCATCGGCATCATGCTTTGGGGTTGATGATACTTTCTTGCCTCCTCTTGAATCGTAGAGCCTGGGATACTCTATGTGAGGCAATGGGATCCGCAGAAGCTATCACTCTGTAAACTCAACCTGTTGACATCCAGTTGATTCTGACTCATAGCAACCCTATAGGGTAGAGTAGAACTGCCCCATAGGGTTTCCAAGGAGTAGTTTGTGGATTTGAACTGCTGACCTTTTGGTTAGCAGCTGTAGCTCTTAACCACTGTGCCACCAGTGCTCCACTGTCAATCTATACTTGGGCAGAAATGCCCTTGTCTTTCCAAAGTAGAAATTCTGGTCAGTACTGCACTGGGGGAACCTCTGCCTTTTTATCCCTCCCATACTATTCTTTTCTGTCATATTCTCTCCTTTTTGCCAGTTATTGTTCACATTTCTGACTAATCAAGAATTTCTCTGTTCTTCGTATAATTGGCAGCACTGGCTTATTCATTAGTACTCATACCCTGGCCTTTTGGGTGGGGTTGGGGATTCTCAGCGACGTAACCTCACTGCTAGTCTTGATACAGATTCTCATGATGTCATCTCTGGGCCTTGTAGGGGGAAATGTCAACCTGTCAAACCAGTCCTGTTGGGTCCCAGGCTCATTTTCTTAATTACTCACTTCAACACCCGCTCTTTGCTCCCACCTCTCTCCACTTTAGCCATATGTCATTCCATAGCTCTGTGTTTCAGAAACTTGATTGCAAGATTAAAATGGCATTGATTCACTTTACTCAATCATTACAATACTAAGAAGTATTTATTAAATGCTTATTTGTGCATGGTGATATATAAAAGGGGCTGACTTAATGATGTGAAAATAATAATAATCCCTTACATTTTCTGAGAGTTAATGCTAACATACCCATTATCCCCTTAAATACATCAACTCCAGATACTATTTTTGTCTTCCTTACATATTTTTCTCAGGAGGTGCATGGCATTTTTAGCAGATCTGGAATATCAGTCACAGGGTGGACCCCTAAGTGGTGAAGGGGCTGTGCAAAGGTCCTCGAGGATCAATTTAAAGGCTTTTGACGTTTCTCTACCTCTTATTTTGAGATAAGACACCCATTATTGGGAAAATACTACAGCTTGTCAAGACGTGGATAATAGTTGTTGTTAGGTGCTGTCAAGTTGGTTCCGACTCATAGCGACCCTATGCACAACAGAACAAAACACTGTCCGGTCGTGCGCCATCCTCGCAATCACTGTCATGCTTGAGCCCTTTGTTGCAGTCACCGTGTCAATCCATTTTGTTGAGGGTCTTCCTCTTTTTCGCTGACCCTCTGCTTTACCAACTATGGTGTCCTTCTCAAGGGACTGGTCCCTCCTGATAGTATGTCCAAAGCATGTGAGACAAAGTCTCATCATCCTCACTTTCAAGGAGCGCTCTGGCTGTGGATAATAGACTTTTCTCCAGTTTAGGACCATGGGAAGATGACTTGGGGGAAGGGAAACAAGTGTGGCATCTTTTTTTTTTTTTAATAATTTTTATTGTGCTTTAAGTGAAAGTTTACAAATCAAGTCAGTCTGTCACATATAAGCTTATATACACCTTACTCCATACTCCCACTTACTCTCCCCCTGAGTCAGCCCGCTCCCTCCTGCCAGTCTCTCCTTTCGTGACGATTTTGCCAGTTTCTAACCCTCTCTACCTTCCTATCTCCCCTCCAGACAGGAGATGACAACACAGTCTCAAGTGTCCACCTGATACAAGTAGCTCACTCCTCATCAGGATCTCTCTCCAACCCATTGTCCAGTCCCTTCCATGTCTGATGAGTTGTCTTTGGGAATGGTTCCTGTCCTGGGCCAACAGCAGGTTTGGGGACCATGACCGCCAGGATTCTTCTAGTCTCAGTCAGACCATTAAATCTGGTCTTTTTATGAGAATTTGGGGTCTGCATTCCACTGTTCTTATGCTCCCTCAGGGGCTCTCTGTTGTGCTCCCTGTCAGGGCAGTCATTGGTTGTGGCCAGGTACCATCTAGTTCTTCTGGTCTCAGGATGATGTAAGTCTCTAGTTCATGTGGCCCTTTCTGTCTCTTGGGCTCATAGTTATCGTGTGACCCTGGTATTCATTCTCCTTTGATCCAGGTGGGTTGAGACCAATTGATGGCTGCTTGTTAGCATTTAAGACCCCAGACGAAGTGTGGCATCTTTAATGCTGTGCCTAATAACCTCCAGCTAAACTGGCTAAACTCAAAAGGGTTTCATTTACTACACTTCTTCAGTGAGATGTTAATGACTATGGCACACAAAAAAGGCATCCTTAGCTAAAAAAAAAAATTTAGGTAATGAAATATGCTCAACACACATCAGTGTCTTTAACTTTGAGAAGCCTATGTTTTTGGGTAGCAGCAAAGGAATCTTTTTAATCTTGTTTAACCCTGAGTTTCCCAGAAGTATTGGATCATGGAAGCATTTTGTCATGGAGCACCTGTGAGTAACCCTAGGACAGTTCTCACAAACTCACTCTGTGAAGTACTGAATTTGACTAAGTTTTGCAACAGAGGAAAATGCAATAATGAAAGAAGTAAACAATTTTAAGTAGAGTTAAGGAGAAAACAGAGCAGTAAGAGTACCTGTTATTTGAAGGCAGAAAGAATAGAGTGGGGTGGTGGTCCTGGCCATTGCCGGTCATGGGGAGGGATGTATTGTCCTGAGGCTCTTGTAGCCTCACTGCTAGTTATTTTTTGGGAAGGCGGGATTGGTGAGAATTTTTTTTTTTTTCTCCTGTCAAAGTATGCCCTGGGTTTAGACGAAAAGTTAGATGGTTCTACGGTTGGGTTCTGATAGAGTTTGAATCTAGAATCAATGGACTCAAACCCACAGTCTTGATTTCTTTGCTGCATATTGTTGACCCTTCACCTACTTTAGGGATCCTGGTCCAGTTTTTGCAAGATTTTCCTTGAAGGAGGTTTTGATCAGGCTGCTGTCAACCTACCAGATGACATCTCCCCTCAGCTACTATTTCTGGAAATTCTTGACCATATAAAAATACCTCGAATGTTTTTTTCCTTGTCAAAATATGAGAACGGGTTTTAGTAAGATTTTAATCATAAATTGATTTGCTTGGAAAGGCCCCAATATTTGGTCTGTTTTTTAGTATGGATTTTTAGGTTCAGTTACAGGGCTTCGGCACATATTCTTCAACAAATAACTTGATGTATTTGAATGTTGCTCCTAAATTTCTCAAACAGCACTAAAGGATGTTATTTTTTGGTGTGGCTGGGAATAAAAATACCCTATTAAACTTTTGAACCACACATCCTTGTGCCTGGCTAACATGGCAGATGGGGAGAGAGACTGCCTTTTTTGGGAGGAAGTAGGGGTACCAAGTAAAGTTCTTTCTAGATAGTTTTGCTTTATTTGAAGAAGTTTATTGGACAAGACTAGTCTTCAGGCTGTAATAAAGACTCTTTGAGAACCAAATATTTACACTTTGAACTAGCTGTGGAAATATTTACTGATTTCTGTGATTTTAATGTAGGCCCTGTTACTCATTATATTCAATTCATGCTTTTGTTCTTGGGAATGAAGTTTGAAGTAATATATGAAATGTATAAATAATTATTATGGTAAGAGATATTTTTAAACTGTGGGATAATTTTTCCAAGGAGAAGGGTTTAGGAATGATTTAAAAAAAAAAAAATCTGAGGCTGGTTTTAAACCTTAAATTTTTGAGGTAAGAAGACACTTTTTGTTTTTACAATAACATGCTTTCTTGAATTATCTCTGCAACTCTTTGGGAAAAGGTTAGGACTTCCAGGAAAAGGGCTAAAACATTTCATAGCTAAGGTCCATTCTGATTATCTCTGATTTGAATCCATTGCTTTTAATTTACCATTTTTAGGCTGTTATTTTTATGTGGGCAAATGAAGGGTATTCTGGCTGTCAGTGTTTTGACATTTTCATTAGATAAATTTGAAAACCACTTACTCATGCCAATTCCATATCCTCTGGAGCCTCAAATGAAAGATTCTGCAATATCCCAGTCATGCAACACCTCAAGAAGGACTTACACTTATCCTTAAAAATGAAGTTTCACTTGGTATATGTTTGGCTGACATATTACAGTTCTAAAAACTTGTGCAGACAGGCATTTTGAAAGGATTAATCCACCAATTTGAAAGTGATTATGTAACATCTGTGCGAACTCAGTGTATGCTCCCAGGAAAATGCTGTTAGCTTTGCCCTCATTCTCGTCATACATTAAGCACTGAAATTCAGAGATGTCCTCCCAAACTGTCATTATTGACCTTCAACTGCTCTGTCTCACTTCCATGTTTCAGGGTAATGATTACATATGAATGAGATTAGAATTTCATGTAGTATGGGTTTTAATGAAGGAAAACAAAAATCCTTCCAATCTCTCTCTTTTTGTTCAAGGATCAATTCCTTTTTTGTGTGTGTTTCTTCAAAACCGGAATTCCCAGATCTTCACTACGAATGGCAATCATACATAAAAAAAGCAAGCAGGTCTCAGGTTCATCCAGATAGTGGGACTACTTTGGACAGTTCTGTGAATGGGCTCAAACTGTGTGATTCACACATAGTGATTTTCCAATACAGCAGCAATGTGTTGATATTTCATGTTTTACAGACCACTGCTGCTCCCTGTATATAAAAAACAAACAAACAAGCAAACAAACAAAATCCCCACGGGTTATACCATAGATCACTGGAAAAATTCCCAGCTTTGGGGGCCATCAAATGGTAAACAGAAGCACAGTCCTGGTCCCCCATTTTGTTGAAGGAACGAATGGATTTATAGAAGGTAAGTCCATCAAAAGCTTCCCTCTTTCACAGCCAAACTTACCTGATAGACTTCCTGATAACAAAGTTGTAAGGAAGCAGTACTCCTATTTTGCCATCTTCAGTATATTGCTGTGCCTCAGATGTCCTTGCTCCTGTTCCCACTGCCCTTACCTTAATCCGGACCCACACCACCTCATACTAAATCTGCCATAACAACTTCCTAGCTGGTCTGCAGCTTCCAGCCTCTTGTACCTTCTGGTCCACAGTGGGTCCAGGCGCCAGAGCAGTCTTCCTGTAATGTCACGTTCATCCTGTTGATCCTTTGGCAAGGACCTGCAGTGCCGCCCCACCTCCTACCTCGCCAGATTGAAACTTCCCATTCCGTCTAGAGATCGCATACAGGGCCCCCTGCTTCCACCCAGCTGAGCAGGGCTTGTGCTTTGATTCATGTTCTCTTCTCATTTTTTTTTTTTGGTCAAATATTTACCCATCAAGCATTTTGACAGTATCTACTAGGTCTTAAATTTTTTCCTGTCCTTGAGGCGATAATGCTAAATATAGAAAAAAAGTAACATGCGAAAATGGTCATTAGCTATTTCTGTAATTAAAAATTACAAACAACCCAAAAGTTCAGCAAAGAAGAATTAAGTGTGGCACATCTACAAAAAACATGGACATTAAAAATGATGCTGACAAGGAGTTTGTCAACATAAGAAAGTACTTATCTCCCAGTAAGAGAGAAAACGAAAACAAAAACAAGCTCTATATATAGCATGTGCTCAACTGTTAGGAAAAACAGAAAACAGACAGGAAAAAAAAAAAGCTAGAAATCTATATTCCAAGACTATCAAGAGAAGTTATCGCTGAGGGGTGGTGGGATTAGAGGCTTACTCTAGATACTTTTTTTTAATAGAAATTTTTAGTATTGTTGGTGTCTTTTACATGATCGTCTGTTACATTTAAAATCAGACAAACTTCGTTTCTTTTATATATCTTTATTGCTTTTTCTGATTGTAAAGGTAATCCATACTCATTGTTAACATTTCAGACAATTTAGAAATTATAAATTTTTGTAGAAGTTCATTTATAATTCCAATTCGAACACCACCTAAGTTTCCCAAGTTTGCTCTGGTTAACAAATGGCACACGGTCTCTGTGGTTTACAACAGCAAACATGTATTTTCCCCTCAGGTTACAAAAGGGCTGCAACGCGGCTGTGGATGTGCTCCAGGCTCTGTCCCCAATGTCCTCTCATTCTGGAACTCAGGCTAACGGAACAGCCCTGCCCTGGGACATTCCAGTCCTCATATGAGTGAGGATGAACGAGAGGCCGAGCCAAACCATGCCATCACATTTCAAGTGTTAACAGGGACAGGCTATGGCACATCTGCTCATACTTTGTTGGCTACAGCAAGTCACACAGCCAAGCCCAACGTTATCGTGCCAGGGAAGGATACCCCACTGGTGGCAGGAGGCAAGAGTTAGCTACCATAACCACCAGCAACAATTTAGTGTGTACATCTTTTTCAGGCTTTTTAGTATGCAAATGCATGTGCACATACATGTACGCATGCTTAAAAAGATGTGATGACTGTGCTCTAAAATTACCTGCTATAAAGTTTTTTTGATGGATAACTTTCTAGGTTAATATATATAACCTACATGTTCATTTGAATGGCCGAATAACATTCTACTTCATGAATATACCACGATTCCCATAACCTGTCTCCCTATTCATGGACATTTATGAACAATGAAGACCCTTGTTCATAATCTTTGGATGTATCATTAGGGATACATTCAGAATGCACATTTTCAAGACTTTTGAAGAAAGTTGCAAATTGCCCTCTGGTCTTTAATCACAGTCTTCCCTTAAAAATAAAAATGTATCTACTCTTCAAGACCAAGCTGAAATTCAGTTTTTCGTAACTCATTTTCCTAATAACTCCAGTTCAAATTGATTCTTAATATGATGACTTGAATTTAGTGTTTTATATGAGCCTGTGTGTGTGTGTTGTTATCTCAGTTATAAGTTTCTGGAGGGTGAGGACCACTCCCTGGACTGGTTTACTTTCCCCAAAGAGATTTGCACACTCTCTTGGTTCCTCTGCATCTGGATCATATGTGAGCGATTAACTGTTTTTCCCTACTAGTACTTTTCCATTTCCTACCTCAGTCCTCCGAGCTCCCATCCCTCCATCTCCCCACCGCTTCATTCAAGTTACTACGCTATGAGTCAGAATCAACTTGATGGCAATGGGTTGGCTTATGGGTGATATGGGGGAATAGGGCAGGGAATGGTCTGTGGGGCTTACACCTTGGTTCCTGGCAGAAGAAAGGCAGTAAGACCAGAAAGCAGTGTTTACTGGGAGCACCCAGGCCTGAGTCTTCTGCTGGCAGCCATGAGCAGGAGTGGCCCTCAGGTCGGCTTTTTTTCCTGCACAGATTTTTTTTAAAGAAAATCTGCCCCTTAAATTCAGGAGATTTTCACATAAGAGTCCACATTTCTATCTTCTCTTTAAAAATGGGAAGATGTGACATTACTGGGCCACATCCCTGCATGGAAACTCTCTACAAGAACTGAATAGTTGCTGTTCCCTTTTGATGGGGCATGAGTGCTCCAGATTTCCTCTTCACTGGTCTTACCCCAGCTGGCTTTGCTCATTTATAACCCTTAAACCTGGTTTAAACAGCTCTCCCAGGCAGTGATGGTTCAGTGGTAGAATTCTTGCCTTCCATGTGGGAGACTTGGGTTCAGTTCCCGGCCAATGGACCTCACATGCACTCACCACCCATCCGTCACTGGAGGCTTGCGTGTTGTTATGATGCTGACCAGGTTTCAGTGGAGCTTCCAGACTAAGACAGACTAGGAAAAAAGGCCTGGTAATCTACTTCTGAAAATCAGCCAATGAAAATTCTACAGATCACAACAGTCCTATCAGGAACCAGTTGTAAGGGTTGCGCAGGACTGGGTAGCATTTCATTACACTGTGCATTGGGTTGCCATGAATCAGGGGGCCAATTTAAGGGCAGCTAACAACAGCCGAAGGAGCCTCTCAGAATTTCCCTGTGCCCCAAGCATGGCTCAGACGCAGCAGAGCTCCACCAGGCAGCTCAGTAGCAGCTTGTACACGCAGTTGGGGTGATGATTAGGGGCCCTCACCTAATTCTCAAACATCCTGAAGTCCTTCAGACCTTGGCATCCCTGGAGACGGGGTGGAGGCCTGAAAACGGCTGAGATTAAGTTTCTTGTCATCTCTTTGGAATGAAGTTCAAAGCAGAAATGAAGATGTTTATAGAAAGAACTCTGCCTTTTCTTGTACAGTTGAGTTTGTGCACTGATATTCATACCTTGTTCATATTTCAAAAATTCATTTTTTTACTCAACAAATGTTTACTGAATACTTACTATGTGCCAGGCACTGTTCTTGGCACTTTGCATGTAGCTGGGAAAAAGACAGAACTCCTCTCCTATGGAGCTGGGAAGACAGTCCTCGTCTTAATTCATGGGCAGTATTTGACACAATTAATTACTCCCTCTTTTTTAGAACACTTTTTTCATTTGATTTCCTTCTTCCTGGCTGCTCCTTCTTGTCTTTTTTGCTGTTTCTTTCTATTCTTCTTGACCTCTTAACGTTGGAGGCCCCAGGGCTCAGTCTTGCGTGCATCTCTAATTACACTTAACTCCATTAGGGCTATCATCTAATCTCCTGACTTTAAGTTGCAACTCTATGCTAATGACTTTCAAGTTTGTATCTCTAGCTGAGACTTCTCTATTAAAGCAAGACCTAAGTGGTCTCCTCAGCCTCACCACCTGGATGTCTAATAAACCAAAACCCAAAAATGTCTAATAGGCATCTCAAATTTTAATAGGCATCATAAATCTCAAATTTCATATCACCTTGATCTTCCGTGGAAAACTTGCTCACCCTGCAGCCTTCCTCATCTCACTTAGTGACCATCTCATCTTCAAGTTGCTCAGGTCAAACACCCTGGAGTAGTTCTTGAAGACTCTCTTTCAAACACCATATGCAATCTGTTTGTAAATTCTGTCGACTCTACCTTTAGGATATATCCGTAATCCAACCATATCAAAACACCTCCCCTACAACCACTCTGGTTCAAGCCATTGTCCGCTTTCACATGGATTATTGCACTCACATGGGACTGCATAATAGAAGAAGTCAAGGTTCTCCGTCAGATACAAATTGTGACCATGGGAGGCCCATAATCTTTATTAAACTGACATACAGTCCTAAATACCATTCTAGAACATTGAGAGGGTCTTGGTCATAAACTGCAGGGTTCTTTTTCAGAGCGTTACCTGCTAGTAGAAGGGGTAGGAATGGAAAAATGTACTCCCCTCTCTTTCACCTGTATTCATTACCACATTCCTCTCTTAGAGAAGGAGACTGCTACTGCTGGACAAGCAATAGGGCCATTATGTGTGGAGGTAATTTTAGATACTATGGATTTTGTCTAAGCATTAATAATCACAAATTGGAAATAAACAGAAAAAAATTACAATTTTCTTCCTCTCTCTCTTTTTCCCTCCCCTCATCTGTCTCCCTGTTTTGCTTTTGTGGTCTCAGTCTCTCTCTTTCTGGGGAAAGCCACTGGCACTAGCCTTTTCCCCATCTGTCTCCATGATTATATACTAAAGATTTCCTGGCATTTAACAGGAAAACAGAAAACTTCATAAGACCCAGGTAGAGTTGGGGTGGAAAATACTAACAAAGTCTTTAATCTCAGACCCTGGGAGGTGTCTGGCCTCTGTAAGCAGAAGCAGATTTGATATCGTTCCTTTAATTAAAACCATCTGATGCACAACCCCCTTCTCGGTTGCCCTGAAAAAAATTTTTTTTTCCAACTTCATCTTTGAACAGCTTGTCTTCCAATAAAGCATGTTATCATTTGCTCAGAAGACTGATAACCCACGAGTGGTGGATAATGGAAAAATGACAAAACTTGCTCTACATAATCAGTTGGCAAAAGAAGGAGAAATAACAGCTGCTTGACTGTTGTATCAATATATTTTTAAATTGACTTTGTAAGGTAGTATGGGTGCCAAGCCACAGATTTTCATGAACAATCTCAAGATGGCTTGAGGCCATGCAGATAGAAGTTTGTTGGTGGCTTTCTTCTACTCCTGAGCCTTTGACTTCAGAAAGGTAGTGGGCAGGGTAAAAATGTGCCTTTACAGCCACGGTTGTTCAGGATCCTGGACTCTGATGCTGATGCCAACTGGAACCAGACCGTGCACAAAATCCAATTCTGTGGATGCAGGTAGGCACTGATTTGTGGAAGAATTAATGTTATCCTGAAAAGTTATTGGCAGTCAATTTTGGTAAATAAAATAGATATGAAACACAAAATGGAATTTGATCTTTACAGAACTCTATGGGTGATCATCTGGCAAGGTGAGGATTTTTTTTTGAGGGGCATGTTGACTCAGGGGACTTAGGTTGGAATCCCAGCTTTACCCCTTACTGGCTCTGCAAAAATTGGTAAAGGATTTAACCTTAAAGAATCTACCTTCTCATCTCTAAACGAATAAGATCTTATACTTGGGGCTCTATTAAAATGAGCCCCCACGCATCTGTCAGTTTTTCGTACTGTGGGGGCTTGCATGCTGCTGTGTTGCTGGCCACTATGGCACTGGTATTCAAATACAAGCAGGGTCTCCCATGGCGGACAGGTTTCTACTGAGCTTCCAGATTAAGACAGACTAGGAAGAAGGACCTGAAGGTCTACTTCTGAAAAAAATTAGTCACTGAAAGCCTTATGAATAGCAGCAAAATATTGTATGATGTGGGGCAGAAAGATGAGCCTGTCAGTTTGGGGGACACTCAAAATATGACTGGGGAAGAGCTGCCTCCTCAAAGCGGAGTCGACCTTAAGGATGTGGATGGAGTCAAGCTTTTGTGACTTTCATTTGCTGATGTGGCCTGGCTCCAAATGAGAAGAAATAGCTACAAACATTCATTAATAGTCGGAATGCAAAATGTATAAAGTATGAATCTAGGAAAATTGGAAATCGTCAAAAATGAAATGTAACACTTCGAGATAGATATCCTAGGCATTAGTGAGCTGAAATGGACTGGTATTGGCCATTTTGAATTGGAAAATCATATGGTCTTCTATGCTGGGAATGACAAATTGAAGAGGAATGGCATTGCATTCATCATCAAAGAGGCAAGCCTGACCCAAGCTATGGTGTTTTCAATTGCCTCGTATGCATGTGAAAGCCGGACAATGAATAAGGAAGACCGAAGAAGAATGGACACTTTTGGATTATGGTATTGTTAAAGAAAATTGACTATACCATGAACGGCCAAAAGAAGGAACAAATAGGTCTTGGAAGAAGTGCAGCCAGAATGCTACTTAGAGGCAAGGATGGTGAGACTACATACATTTCACATACTTTGGACATGTTATCAGGAGGGACCAGTCCCTGGAGAAGGACATCATGCTTTGTAAGTAGGGGGTCTGTGAAAAACAGGAAGACCTTCCATGAGATGGACTGACACATTGCCTGTAACAATGGGCTCAGGCATAAAAATTGTGAGGATGGTGCAGGACTGGACAGTGTTTCGTTGTGTTGTATATTGGGTCACTGTGAGTTGGAACGGACTCAACGGCACCTAACAACAACATTAAAATGAGATCATGGATGTATGTAGTTTGTTGATTTTGTGTATTAATTAAAAAAATTATGAAGTATTTGAAAACTACAGGGAATAATCTAACAGATATCTGTGTACCAACTACTAGATTTAAACTGTTAAATTTGCCTCATTTTCCTCAGTTTTTATAGAAATAAAATATTAGCAATAGTTCATTGCTCCTTATTCCATCATTTTCCCTCTTTTTTTTTTTTTTTTAACAGAGTTGATCACTGTCCTGAACTTGGTATGTGTATTTCCCATCCTTTTTTTTTTTTCTTTTTTGTACTTTGGATGAAGGTTTACAGAGCAAATTAGTTTCTCATTAAACAATACACACACTGTTTTGTGACATTGATTGCCAACCCCACAACATGTCAACAGTCTCCTCTAATTTGGTTTCCCCATTACCAGCTTTCCTGTCCCCTCCAGCTTTTTCATTCTTGTCCCTGGCCTGGTGTGCCCACTTAGTCTAGTTTTGTTTTATGAGCCTGCCTAATCTTTGGCTGAAGGGTGAACCTCAGGAGTGACTTCAGTTCTGAGTTAAAAGGGTATTGGGGGCCATACTCTTGGGGTTTCTCCAGTCACAGTCTGACCAGTAAGTCTGGTCTTTTTTTGTGAGCTAGAATTTTGTTCTACATTTTTCTCCAGGTCTGTCTGGGACCTTCTATTATGATCCCTGTCAGAGCAGTTGGTGGTGGTAGCCGGGCACCATCTAGTTGTGCTGAACTCAGTCTGGTGGATGCTGTGGTACTTGTGGTCCATTAGTCATTTGGACTAGTCTTTCCCTTGAGCCTTTGGTTTTCTTCATTCTCCCTTGCTCCATATGGGGTGGGACCAGTGGAGTGTAGTGGCGTTCACACACTTTTAAAGCCCCAGACGCTACTCACCAAAGTAGGATGTAACACATTTTCTTTTTAAACTGCATTATGCCACTTGAGCTAGATTTCCCCTGAGACAAGGCCTCCACAGCCTTCAGCCCAGTGATTTGGTCCCTAAGGGAGTTTGGATGTGTCTCTGAAGCTTCCATGACCTTGCCTTGGTCAAGCTGTCCTACTTATTTTTTATGCTTTCACTGAAGATGTATGTATCACTAAACAATATATAGCATTTTTTGGTGTGCGTTTTATGTATTTACATTTACATCTTGCAATTGCAACACTGATTTTGAGTTTAGCCATTGTGGTACATTAACAAGAAAGTGTATTCATTTAAAGTACTATATAGCATCCCATTACGCAATTATTCATTTTCCCAGTTACGGACTTTGAACTTGCTTCTAAGTTTTTGCCTCTCAAACAAGGTTGCTATGAACATTCTTGTATACCTCTTCGTGGGCATATGTGGGAGGGTTCTCTGGGTTTTGAATCCAAGAGTAAAATTCTGGGCCATATTGATGCACCTTTTCAGCTTTGCTAGATATTGCTAAATTGCTTGCCAAAGTTTTCATGCCAACCATTTGCGAGAGTTCCAGTTTCTCCACAACCTCCTCCAGGATGAGTATTGTAGACATTTTCCGAAGTGATATCTCACATTTATTTTCATTCTCTTGATTGATAAGGAGGCTGAGCAATTCTAAGTGTTTTTGTTATCTCTTCTGTGATTTGACTGTTCATATCTTTTGCCCATTTTATTATTTTCTTATTTATTACTATTTTATTACTTCATCTTTTTCTTGCTGGTTTGTAGGAAATTTTTTTGACTTATTTTAAAAAATACGTTGTGGATATACTATACCTTCTTCAGTGATATGTGTGACAGAAAACTCCTCCCAAATATGCGTTTTGTGTTTTAACTTAATTTATGATATCTCTTATCATATGATTTTGATTTTAAATGTAATCAAATTGATCAATCTTTTCTTTTATAATTTGTGCCTTTGGCATTTCTTTTAAGAAACAATTCTCTTTCTACTTTTTCTTTCAAAATTCTAATATTCACGTTTATATTTTTAATATATCTATAAAGTGAGGTTGGTATCAATTGCACATTTTTTTACATCTGGACAACCATTAATTGCGATAACATGCATTGTGTGATCCATCCTTGCAGTGGATTAATTACTTTTGTATGTGGCCTTTCTAGCCATGGTCTTGTAACTCCCATCCAGGTGATTGGGGTGGACCGTATGATAGGGTAATTGTGGCCTACCAAGGGGATTGGTCGGTTTTGCCTTAAAGGAGAGCCAATTCCAGAGCAGAGAGGAGGAGGACCTTACCACCACCAAGGAAGAACAGCCAGGAGCACAAAGCATGTCTTTTGGACTCGGGATCCCGGGGTGGGGGTGGAGGGGGGAGAGCTGGAACCCTGAAGCCGGTGAAAAGTGGTGGCAGGAGAGACCCAGTAGCACAGACCTCCCACACAGTGGGCTTTCCGGCCCACACAGAGAGAAAGCTGAGTGCCTTTGGGCAGAGGGCTAGGGCCAGGGAGAGGTGTGCCTGCAAGCATGGCTGGGAAGAAGCTGTCATGGAAGAACTATATCCTGAGTGTTTCTGAGCCTAAATTTTAACTGCTTACTTCCCTAATAAACCCCATAATGACCAGTATGGTCTGTGAGTTCTGTGTGGCCATTGCAATGAACTATTGAACCCAGGAGAGAAGTAGGGTGCTGTGTGAGGGATGGCTGGTGTCAGAATTAATAAAAATGGCAGAGAGAGGAGGCTTGTCTGGCCTCCAACTCATGGGAGTCAGCCTTGAGCTTTTGATCTTGGTTCTCCTTCCTGCTTGAGGGGCTGGGGGAGGTCAAACACTGCCCTTATGCTGTTTTTACAAACCTTTTCTCACTGACTTGGTATGACACCTTATATACCTATGAATCTTTTTCTGAGCTGTCTCTTCTACATCGTTCGTCTATTTTTTTCTTTTGGACAAACCTCACATTGTTTTAAAAAATACAAACTGATTTGTTTTGCTATCTGCACATCTCCTTATTCTTCAAATGGTCTTGACTGTTGTAGGCACTTTCCTTATCTTTATGACTTCCCTCAACTTCTAAAATTCTACAAAACTCTTTGTGGCAATTTCATAGGAAGTGCGTTAAAACTTATAGATTAATATGGAAAGAAATTTTATCTTAATGATATTGCATGTTCCATCCATTACCATTACATTTTTTCATTTGTTTAGCTTTTTATGTCATTCAAAAATATGTTAAAATTTTCTCCAAAAAGTATTGAAGGGCTTATGTTACATGTATTCTGTTACTTAATGTTTGTTGTTGCTTACGTGAATGAATCTTTTTTTTAAAATTAAAATTTTCTCTTTAGTTTTACTTGTAAATAAAATTATTACTAATTTTTATGTGTTAATTTTCTATCTAGCAAGTTTGCCGAACTCAGTTAAATTCCACTTATTTGTCTGTGTATTTTCTCAGATTTCTCAGTGTATTTTTATAATTTTGGCAAAGAATGATAGTTTTATTTAATTTTAATCTTAAATTATTTATTTGGTTTTCTTATTTTATTGCATTGGTTAGGACCACCAATATTATGATGAGCAGAAAGGATAATAACAGGCATTGTCCTCTTGTTGCCAGCCATAAATTGCTCCTAATACTTCACCATTAAGTGTGGTACTCTCTATATAACCTTTTATTAGGTTAAGGTTATTTCCTTCCAGTTCTAGCTTACTGAAAGTATTTTTTTTTTTTAATCATGAACCACCATCAAAATATATTAGATGCCTTTTTTGGGGCACATACTGAGGTGATTTTATGTTTTTTTCTCCTTCAGTCTATTAATGTGGTGAATTATATTAATAGATCTCCAACAGCTGAATCATCCTTGCATATCTGGGATAAACCCTACTTTGTGTTGATTTAAACATACAGACACACGCACACAGAAACACGCACACGTACTCATTATTGGATTTTATTTGCTAATCTTTTATTTAGAACTTTTAGGTAAATGTCATTAGTGGGATAAGCCAGTGATTTTTTTTTTCTTCTTTTTTCCATACAGTACTTATGTAGTTTGGGATTTTTTTTTTTTTTTTTTTTTTGCTAGCCTTATAAAAGCAAGTAGTAGATTTTTCCCTCTTTTTATAAACTGAACCATTTGTATAAAAGTTACTCGTAAATTTTTCTGGGCATGGTGTTGTTTGTGTCTAGATATTTAATGACTGATTGATTTTGAACTTTATGTAGGTCTATGTTGGTTTTCCATAAATCAATTTTGGTAATTTTTATTTTTCTAGAATATTCATTTAAGTTCAATATCTATTGGCATAAAGTTTTACATACTATTCTCACATGATTTTTAAAAATCTCTATTTTTCCTGTAATTTTATCCCCTCTTTATTCCTAATATTGTTTATATATTCCTTCTTTTTCCTCTGAATAATCTTCTAGAAATTTGTATTTCCTTCGTGTGTGTTTTTCAAAGAATCAGTTTTGTCTTTTACTGATCAATTCTGATGTTTCTTTGTTTTCTCTTCTATTATCTGCTTTTATGTTTATATTTTCTTTAGGCTTAGTCTGTTGTTATTCTCACTTCTTGAGTTGCTGGGCTTGCTGCTTTCTGTTTTTATTCCTCCCTAATATGTTTTTTTTTTTTTTAAACATATGTAACATATGTATTTAGAGTACATCTTTTAAAGAATAATTACTTCTCACAGATTTTGTATTTCCATTGTGATTTCTTCAATGACTTTGAGTGATTTAGAAGCATGATTACTAATTTTCAAATGCATATTTTGTCCTTTTTTTTAGTTGTTGGATTCTAATTTTATTGCATTTTATGATTATTTTAAATGCTATTATTTTATTTCTTTCAGATTATTCTCTTCTTTTATCTAGCTCCAAACCAAAAAAACCCCAAACCCATTGCTAACTCTGACTCATAGCGACCCTATAGGACAGAGTAGAACTGCCCCATAGAGTTTTCAAGGAGCACCTGGTGGATTTAAAATGCTGACCTTGTGGTTAGCAGCTGTGACTCTTAACCACTACGCTACCAGGGTTTCCACATCTAGCTCCAGGGCTGCTAATTGACCCTGTTTATCACGTCTGTTGGCTTTCTTTCATTACAAATGATTTCCAAGTGTTGTGTTTTTCCTTGTGAGTTATCTATGGTGGGGTATTTTTACATGGACTTCTTGTGCTATTGGTTGTGGGCATTCCTGTAGAGTGTTTTGCATTTCTTTGTACTGAAAGCCCCAGGGTTTCAATGATCCAAGCCCTGTTTTTATATTACTTTCTCAGATTGCAATTCCATTACCACATGGGCAGTATAAATTTGACCCCCACGTTCACCTGTACCAAAGATGGGGTATAAAAGCATCTTATGTTTCTGGGTGGGCATGAAACTCCAGCCCCAGCCAGGATACACCCTGGGCCACTGAGGCCTCAGCTTGTATGCTTACCACTCTAAAAAAAAAAAAAAAAAAAACTAGTTTTCAGTAACTCTTCCTTTCTGTAATTTCCTTTGAGATCAGCCATATATTAAAAACAGTTTTGATTATATTTTAAAATTTCTACTTTTCTAAGAGTAGGAGGGGATGTTTTGCCAAATCAGGAAAACATGTTGTTATAAACTATGTAGAATTTTATAAATGTAAGTTAGAGATATTGCTTATTTCATACTGTAAATTATTATTCCTAAAGCATATTAATCTTGCAAATTTCTATTTTTTATGTATTAGGTTTGCATAAAGCAGAGTACTCATAATTATTTTAAATAAAGTTCACTTAGAGAAGGGAAATCTAAGTATGAATAGCAGTTCTGTTCTAAGGGCTGTAGAACCTTGGATAAAAGGACGAGTCTTGGCTTCAGTAAATAATTACGTTTACTGCTGGTTTATAGGAAGATCTAGATTTATATCAATGTTAATTCTCTGGACCAAGAACAATCACGCCCTGTTGGCCAGTGTAAAGCCAAGAAGCTCAAAAAGATGCGTGCTGTTTTGTATTTTTTTTAAAATGATGGTTTTTGGCATTTTGATAGATTGATAAGCTTTGCACTTGTCTGCTTTTTCACTGAGTTCTAAACATAGAAATGGGCTTCTTTCCCTACATGGATAATAATAAGAATTTATTTCCTTAATAACAAAATTTTTCTCATTCTAGGCATGATTCTTTTTGACAGGCTGGAGTTTTTGTCAGCAATTGAGGAGATTTCTGTTGGTTGGCCAGAATGCCTGTCTACTAAAGTTTTGGAATATTAGGTGATTGAAGTTAATGTGGATCTTCTCCCATTCTTTAAAGTTTATTACTCATAGACTTTTATTCATTCAAAAAGCTGAAGAGCAGTTAGTAAACTCAAATATTTTACATCAGAACTGTTTATTGTTTTGTTGTGAAAATAATTTGACAGCTTAGGAAGAATCAGTAACTTGCTTATATGAGCTGATACTTGAAATACCCAAATTTGGGAGCCAACTATGAACCAACATCATGATGACTGGGGAAAAGATTGAGGTTGTCAACGATTTCATTTTACTTGGTTCCATAATCAACACCCATGGAAAAGGCAGTCGAGAAATCAAAAGATGCATTGCATTGGGGAAATCGGCTGCAAAAGACCTCTTTAAAGTGTTGAAAAGCAATGATGTCACCTTGAGGACTAAGGTGCGCTTGACTCAAGCCATGGTGTTTTCAATTGCCTCATATGCATGAGAAAGCTGGACAATGAATAAGGAAGTCCGAAGAAGATCTGACACCTTTGAATTGTGGTATTGGCGAACAATATTGAATATACCATGGACTACTAGAAGAATGAATAAATCTGTCTTGGAAGAAGTACAACCAGAATGCTCCTTAGAAGCAAAGATGGCAAGACTATGTCTTACGTACTTTGGACATGTTGTCAGGAGGGACCAGGCCCTGAAGAAGGACATTATGCTTGGTGAAGTAGAAGGTCAGTGAAAAAGAGGAAGACCCTTAACGAGATGTATTGACACAGTTGCTGCAACGATGGGCTCAAGCATAGCAACAATTGTGAAGACTGTTCAAGACCCGGGAGTGTTTCATTCTGTTGTGCATAGGGTCGCTATGAGTCAGAATCTACTCCACGGCACCTAGCAACAACAACTATGAACTAAGTTCAGGAGACTACTAACAAATGAAAATGTTTATGTGTTAGTGCTTTTAAAAGATTAAAAAAAAAAAGGTAGAGCCCCTTTAAATAATTGGCAAGAGAAACAGAAGCAGGATTCTGACTGATATCAAATTGTCCTTGCCAGCTTTTGACATTGGCCAACATTTAGTCATTAAAGAAATAAGAGTGACCACTGACCTTACCTTCTGCTAAAATCATTTTTATGATTGAACGAAAGGACTTACAAGAGATTGCGGTGAAAGTGGAAGGAAGGTAAGTCAACCATTGCTGTTACCAAGAAATGCTCTTATTTCTTTAAGTCTACATGTGCTATAGCTGCTAACCGAGAGGTCAGCAGTTTGAATCTGCCAGGCACTCCTTGGAAACTCTACAGGGCAGTTCTACTCTGTTCTCTAGGGTTGCTATGGGTCGGAATCGACTTGACAGCAGAGTTTATGTGAGGACAGCCAGAAGGATAATTAGATCATTTAAAAATACACGTTGGGATATGTGGTCAGTTATTTCATTCCAGAGATTAACAATTTAACAGTGGGTCATATTGAGTCTTCTTGACACTGTCTACTTATCTCAACTCTGTTGTTACTACACTGAATTCATAGGGCATGACTAATCAAATACTGCACTTGCCAATTGGTATAGGTAATTTTCTATTCCTGAAACTTAGAAAATGTTACTTTCATTAGCACTGTATAGAAGCTATTTTGACACTGTCTTGAACACACTTTGCACAGTGATTAAGGATAGAATTAGACTGTGTGGGCTCAAATCCTAACACTGCCATTTTCCAGTGGTTACCCTTGTCCAAGTTGCTTCAGTGTCTCATTTTGTAAAATGGAGATAGTAATAGGACATCTTCACTAGGTAGTTGGGAAATTGGAAAATACATAGAAACATATGCCTTCTGTGTAGTGAGCATTCACTGTCAGCCATTGTAATTAAATGTGCATATTATCTGCATGGAAACACACTCAAAGTCCCTAAAGTATAGTTCTTACCAAGACTGGAACAGTATCTACCATTCTTTTGGGAAATAAAATTTTATTTTTTTTCCCAAGAAAATAAGCAACCTGTCTAGGTCAATAATTATACGGAAATAATAATAATAATTTAAAAATCCCTGTCTTTTCATATATTTCAACCTCCTTAGGACAGAATCCTAGTCAACAAAATTCAATTTTAGCTCTAGTTGTACTTTGTTGGTTGCTCATCTTTTTAGTCCAAAATTTAATGAAAGAAATTTTCACATCTGGGCAAGAGGAACTTAAATATCAATTTTTTTTTTTTTATTCAGGCTGCCTTGCCCAATTACTTTAATCATCTTTGCAATGTCATTTTGCTGCCCCTCCCAGCTTTTGCTGCTCAGAACCCAGGTTTTCCAACTGGAATGATTCACTTGAAATGCAAGCTTTCTGACTGGGAGGGAGTATGATTAAACTGCAGAAAGCCTGTGCTTGCGAATTTCTGGTTTGCATTAGACCATCATGGTTTATTGTTCTGAAGGCATTGGAAGGAGGATTTAGGTCCACGGTGCCATGTGGCCTCTCCAAGATGAGCAGTTTGTTTAAAACGGCTGCTCACTTGAATTCTTCAGTTTAGAAATCATTTGGGTAAATCTTTAGATACAGTTCATCACCATCATGTATCAAATGAGGATAATCTGAATCCCTGGAAAGCATGCATAAAATATGTAATTGCCCTTGAAAATAAGCACAAATAATTTACTGGTAAATATTTGTTTTACCAGACCACATACCACTTCCTTTGGCTGCAGTCTGTATTCACAGATGCTGATAAAACTCACATTTTTTTTTTTTTTAATATTGATTCACTCTTGTTCTAAGTCACTGGCTACTTCTAAAGCTTTTTGGGGAATCAATAAGTAATGAGATAGAGAAAAGAGTCTCTTATTGATTTTACCACTGATTTCTCTGACAGTGAGTTCTGTTACTCCCTGAGCTGATGTGCTGCTGTTCATTAGACTCATTTAAACACCTTGGCAATCAAGAGCCTCCACATCTGATTCTTTTTATACTCACTGTGATCTTTAAGGTTGCTACAACTGTGTGAGCCATTTCTGCGATATAAATCTCTCTGTCTCTCTGTGTATATACTTTTCACTGGTTTTGCTCCACTAGAGAACCCAGCCTAAGATATTTGGTACTGTGAGTGATTCTAGAGAAACAAAATTATAAAGACGAGTTTTCTAAATTGGTTCTTGAGTCTGGTTAATCTTAAACATGTTGATGACTCTGCTTCCAATAGTAAAGAGGGAACTGCTAATCCATGGCCTGAGGTGGAAATAAAAATACGCAAAATATCACCACTAAGCAATCAAGTATTGGTAAGAAGTGAGGATCTGGCTGATCGCATGTTTGATACCTTTCTATAATTTTGTCATAGTAAGAACTATAAGGAAGCTGGTTGATTGGTCCTACTTCCTCTATACAAAGTAGTGAAAGAAAGAGATGAACTCAGGGCTTCAGAGACACACCTTAAGTGCCACATCAATGACCTCAAAGCTTCCACTCGTGCCTTGGAAGAAAGCCTTATTTCTTGTAGTAGCAGAGCTGATAATGCTGAAAACCAAACTCAGAGTCTTATCATCAGAGTGGCTGAATTACAATGCCAACTGAATTCCCAACCTCTAGGGGTATCTAAAGTTAAAGTGAGGGCATTAAGGGGAAGAAATGGGATCCTGAAACTTGGGATGGGGACATATGGGCAGATAATCAGGAAGCTGGAGAAAGTGAGCCCTTAAATTCCATTCAATCACTCCTGCCAGCAGAACCAGCCCTCTTGTTCCCATCTGAAGAGATTACTCCATCTTTGCCTGCTCAGCCACCTTCCCTAGTAAAAACCCTTCATTCAAGAGGTTGTAGGTCTTTAAACTCTCTCAAGCCTAGGAGTTGATTGAGGGGCTGTGACTCTGTATTCTGGCAATATGAATTAGACTACCATTCACTTGACCTAGAATTCTTCTGCTTGTACAGATCAAATAAATATTTAGTAGATTTCCTGTCTATTTCACTCCTAGGGGCACCATGACTTAGCAGCCAACACCATAAATCCGTACCAGTCAGACTATTCTGATTACTGCTTTGATTCCACTGTCTGCTACAGTAACCATGCTCAGCTTGTCTTTCTCGATTGAGTGCCTTCACTTTGGACTTCTATGCCTCTGGATCAACAGGCAAGGAGGGGAGTTACCATATTGGCTGATGTCATTGATCCTGATTACCAAGAGGAAATTGGATTGATACTACGCGATGGAGTTAAAGAAGAGTATATCTGGAATGCAGGAGATCCATTAGGGCTTCTCCTAGTATTACCATTTCCTGTGATTAAAGTCAATGGAAAACTACAGCAACTCAATTCCGACATGACTACTAATGGCCCAGAGCCTTCAGGAACGAAGGTTTAGGTCACCTCACCCTGCAAAAAACCATGACCAGGTGAGGTGCCTGTCGAGGGGAAAGGGAATATGGAATGAGTGGTGGAAGAAGGTAGTTCTAAATACCAGTTACAACCATGTGATCAGTTGCAGAAACAAGGACTGTTATTGTTATGAATATTTCTTCCTTGTAGGTCTGCATCAAATATTTTTGTTTTCTTCATGAAATATAAGATGTAAACAGGACTAGTATGTTTTCCGCTGTATGCATGTTAGTTGTATCATGTTAGGTGCAAGTATGACTTTATAATTGTCTTTATTCAGGGATTATGTATGGTTTAAGGAGATGTGTACAGGTGCCAAGTTGACAAGGGGTGGACTGTGATGGTTAAGGTTGTGTGTCAACTTGGCTGGGCCATGATTCTCAGTGGTTTGGCAGTTATGATGTCGTATAATAATGTACTTACCTCCATGAAGAGATCTAATATAATGTGATCACCTCATGATGGGATCTGCTGTGAGTAGCCAATCAGTTGAAACGGAGTTTTCTTGGGTGTGTGGCCTGCATTCAATATGAGTGGAATTCCTGACAAGGCTCGCTGGG
The DNA here is from genome assembly GCF_024166365.1 of Elephas maximus indicus. Lineage (NCBI taxonomy): Eukaryota > Metazoa > Chordata > Mammalia > Proboscidea > Elephantidae > Elephas > Elephas maximus. Next base: position 26,684,612 of record NC_064844.1, on the reverse strand, counting down.
TTTTGCTCATTTTGGATCCTGCAGCTGGCTCCTGTTCATCTGATCTCTGGTTCCTGGGACTTGACCTGGCAACTTGCCTGCCAATCTTGGAGTTTGTCACCCTCTATGCTCTGGATCTTGGGTTCACCAGCCCCTGCAGTTATGTGAGTCAGAAGAAGCCATCAGCCTGATCCATGGACTTGGGACTTTCCAACCTCTATTAAACCATGCAGGAAGCATCAAAAGAAGATGGAAGGAATACACAGAGTCACTATACCAAAAAGAATTGGTCGATGCTCAAACATTTCAGGAGGTGGCATATGATCAGGAACTGATGGTACTGAAGGAAGAAGTCCAAGCTGCCTTGAAGGCATTAGTGAAAAACAAGGCTTCAGGAATTGATAGAATATCACTTGAGATGGATGCAACATTGGAAGTGCTTACTTGTCTATGCCAAGAAATTTGGAAGACAGCTACCTGGCCAACTGACTGGAAGAGATCCATATTTATGCCTATTCCCAAGAAAAGTGATCCAACAGAATGTGGAAATTATCCAACAATATCATTAGTATCACACACAGGTAAAATTTTGCTGAAAATGATTCAAAAGCGGCTGCAGCAGTATGTCAACAGAGAACTGCCAGAAATTCAAGCCAGATTCAGAAGAGGACATGGAATCAGAGATACCATTGCTAATGTCAGATGGATCCTGGCTGAAAGCACAGAATTACCAGAAAGATGTTTACCTGTGTTTTATTGACTATGGAAAGGCATTCCACTGTGTGGATCATAATAAATTATGGATAACATTGCAAAGAATGGGAATTCCAGAACAACTGTGCTTAGGAGGAACCTGTACATAGATCAAGAGGCAGTTGTTAGAAAGGAACAAGAGAATACTGCATGATTTAAAGTCAGGAAGGTGTGTGTCAGAGTTGTATCCTTACACCATACTTATTCAAACTGTATGCTGAGTAAATAATCTGAGAACCTGACTATATGAAGAAGAACAGGGCATCAGGATTGGAGGGAGACTCATTAACGACCTGCGTTACGTAGATGACACAACCTTGCTTGCTGAAAGTGAAGAGGACTTGAAGCACTTACTGATGAAGATCAAAGACCACAGCCTTCAGTATGGATTATACCTCAACATAAAGAAAACAAAAATCCTCACAACTGGACCAATAAGCAACATCATGACAAATGGAGAAAAGATCGAAGTTGTCAAGGATTTCATTTTACTTGGATCCACAATCAACTCCCATGGCAGCAGCAATCAAGAAATCAAAAGACACATTGCACTAGGCAAATCTGGTGCAAAAGACTTCTAAAAGTGTTGAAAAGCAAAGATGTCACCTTGAAGACTAAGGTGCACCTGACCCAAGCCACGATGTTTTCAATTGCCTTATATGCATGCGAAAGCTGGATGATGAGTAAGGAAGACCAGAGAAAAATTGACTTCTTTGAATTGTGGTGTGGGGGAAGAATATCGAATATACCATGAATTGCCAAAAGAACAAATAAATCTGTCGTGTGGAAGACGTACAACCAGAATGTTCCTTAGAAGCAAGGATGGTGAGACTATGTCTCATATACTTTAAACATCTTATTAAGAGCCGTCAGTTCCTGGAGAAGGACATCATCCTTGGTAAAGTAGAGGGCTGGTGAAAAAGAGGACCCTCAACGAGATAGATTGTCACAGTGGCTGTACCAGTGGGCTAAAGCATAACAACAATTATGAGGAGAGCACAGGACTGGGTAGTGTTTGGCTCTGTTGTACACAGGGTCGCTATGAGTCAGAACCAACTCGATGGCACCTAACATAACAACATAACATAATAACAACCATGTGAGCCATTTCCTTGATAGGAATTACTATTTCTCTCTCTATATATAGAAGCTTCACTGGTTTTGCTTCTCTAGAGTACCCAGACTAAGACACTTACCTCTCTATTCCTCCTAACAATTTTTTTTCTTTCTCTGCAGCTAGCTGTGGAAGGACCAACGCTGATGTTAGTTGTCCTTATTACTGACCTCATACTTTGTCTAATGCTCTCCTTCCCTCCTTCCTTTTCTGCATCACACCTCCAGCTCTGCTCTGACCTCCTTGTCTAACATTCCCTTAGACTTGACTATTCCAGCACTCCCTCTCCAGGGAGCTGATATGTGTAGTTTTACTGAACTAGGCCTTCTTGAGTTTTGAAATCAATCTGTGTACAATAAAAAATATTCTCATCTATTGCTTTGGCTTTCTAGCATTTCCAGTGCTATCACTGGTCTCAAACCAAAAACCAAACCTCCTGCTGTTGAGTCGATTCTAACTCATGGTCTCCTCAGTTGGGTTGTAAGGGCAAAGATAGTCTTTTAATTCTTTGGCATGACATATTGAAAAAGCACAGTAACATCCATGCATGCATTTGGTTCATTGCCTCTTCTGTGTTTGATGTATCTGTTTTCAAATGAGTTATAGTGCATCTTAAGCATTTTATTATTAAAAATATTGTAGCATAATATAGCATAAACAATTTATTATTTAGACATATTATCTTGGGTTTCTAGTATCTAAAAATGGAGTGGGCACCTGGGGCAAAAACAACAGGTAAAAGCGGACAGAGTTGAAAAGCTTGACTTGAGAAAGTCAAGGATGTGAACGGAGGTAGAGGGTAAGTGGAAGACACCGAAAAGGATAAAGCATTTTTCCAGCTACATGATATGCTTAAATTTACTCGTTAGTTTCTTTTTCATTTTGGCTTTTCCCTCATCTAACTAAGCCATCTTAAGAAAAAGAAAGCTGATGGTATTTCATTTAGGAAGGTACCTCGTTAAGGTACCTGATTTACATTTGTGGATATGTTGATTCAATTTTTCTGGGTCTCAGTCTATAGGATCTCCTCTCTGAACAGGGTTAATAGATTAATTTGACTGCCCTGTGTCTGCGTAGTTGATTAATGTGTAGTAATTTATGAATATTGCAATTATTCATAGCTATTTAAGATGGAGAATATTCCAAGCATGCTTGACAAATCCATTATCCATGAAAAATTGTATGTATTTAAACAATTCCTGGAGTAATGACATTCTTCATCCCACATGTTTGAAGATGTTTCCTTAAGAGCTTAATCTGTGACAGAATCTCAGCCTGCTGATTCAGAAAATGCCTGCTCACCATTGGAAGGAGATCCTTTGTGTCCAAGTTGGCCCTTCTTAATTTTACTATCCTTGGGACTTTTTTGGGACTAGGAACAAAAAGGAGAAAGTTAGGCCATATTTACTTAGCAGGCTATGCACAATCCCATTAGGTACTTTGTATGAAACTTCTGGAAAAATATTTTATATGATGCCTCTTATAGGTGGTTGGAATAGTTAGGCAGTCAGAAAAGGCTTCTGCTGACCCCAGGGGCTATTTAACTCTTTGAAAGTCTGTAAATGTGCTGTGATTGCCAAACCTCAATATCATTTAAAAAACATTTCTTCATTCATTCAGTAAAAAATGTATTAAGTGCCTGTGAAGTGCAGCTACTGTGCTTGGTGCCAGGGATAGGTGATACGGAAAAACAGCCCAACCCCGTGGACTTTGAAGCCAGTGGGGGAGGTAGATATTAGTAACACAATTACACAGTTCTATGCGCACCCAAAGCACTTGGTAGTTCAGAGGTAGAATTCTTGCCCTCCAGGAAGGAGACCCAGTTTCGATTCCTAGTCAACGCACTCCATGTGCAGCCACCACCTGTCAGTTGAGGCTTGCGGTTGCTATGATGCTGGACTGGTTTCAGCAGAGCTTCCAGACTAAGACAGCAAGAATGGCCTGTGATCTACTTCCAAAAGTCAGCCAGTGAATAAATACGCTATGGGTCTCAATGGGCTGATCTGCAACTGATCACAGGGATGATGCAGAACTGGGCAGTGTTTTGTTCTGCTGTACATGGGGTCACCATGATCAGAGCCAACCTGATGGCAGTTAACAACAACACACACACACACATAAACAAAAACAAAGTGGTTGCTGTCGAGTTGATTCCAACTCATGGTGACCTCATGTACTTCAGAATAGAACCGTGCTCCATAGTGTCTTCAAGGACTGTGGTTTAACAGAGGTAGATCACTGGGCCATTCTTCTGTGGCTCCACTGGGTGGATTAGATTTTGTCTTAAAGTCTACTTTGTCTGATATTAAGATTGCCACCCCAGGTCTCTTTTGGTTATTTTTTGCAAGAAATATATATTTTTTCATCCTTTCACTTTCAAACTATTTGTGTCCTTGGGTTTAAGGTATGTATTTTATAAACAGCATATAGTTGGATCTTTTTGTTTGTTTGTTTTTAAATCCATTCTGCCATTCTCTGCTTTTTGATTGGAGCCTTTAGTCCATTTATACTCACTTTAATTTCTGATAAGAGGTGACTTACTTCTGCCATTTTGCTATTTATTTTTTTGTGTGTCTTAAGCCTTCTTTGTCTTTGCCCTTTACAACTGCTTGCTTCTGTGTTTTGTTTGTTTATTGTAGTGAGCCATTTGGTTTCCTTCTTCTTTCCTTTTGTGCATGTATTTTATATATTTTCTTAGTGGTTACCATGAATATTACATTTAACAGCTTGTATTTATAACATCTTAGGGTAAGTTGAGTCGGAATCGACTTGACAGCAGTGGGTTTTGGGTTTAGGGTAAGTTGGTGCCGACTTAACTTCAGTAACATACAAGAAATTCTATATCTATACTATTCCTTCCCACCCTACTTTTTGTTGTTGTTATCCCTAATTATGTCTTTATATTTCATGTGCCCTGTAACATAAGTTTATCCTTGCTTTTTTATATATTTCTTTTTAAAAAACATGAAACACAAAACAATTAGAGTTATCAAGCATGAATACTTATTACTAGCCCTTATACTTGTCTATGCAGTTCCTTTTATTTGGTATTTTTTGTTTTTTTATGTATAGCTGTAAATTACTCTCTAGTGTCTTTTCCCTTCCATCTACAGAATTCTCATTAGTATTTTTGGTAGGGCTAGTCTGGTGGCTATGAACTTTCAGATTCTTTTTGTCTGGAAATGTTTTAATTTCACCCTCATTGTTGAAGAATAGTTTTGCTGGGTATAGTATTCTTGGTTGACAGGTTTTTTTTTTTTTTATTTTCTTTCGGCACTTTAAATATGTCATCCCATTGCTCCTGGCCTCCAATATTTCTGAGGAGAAATTGGCACTTGATCTTATTGGTGGTTGGGTGGATTAGAATTGCAAACCTTTCCATTAGCAGCTGATTGTAAATTTTTTGCGCTACCCAGGGACCTTCACACACACACACACACACACACACACACACACACACGCACATTAATAACAGGCTGTGAGAAGTGCTAAGAAAGAAAGGTTCAGAGTGCTCTGAGAGTGTCCATGTAAGACAGGGTCATACATACAGAACAACTGAAAGACTGACTTTTGAGCTGAGTAGGGATATGGCTGGGTAGGGGGGAAGAGGAAGAAAAGGTGAAGAACACATTAGCAGTAGGACCACAGGTGAAAAGGCCCTGAGGTGAGAAGGAGGAAATATAGTTACTTGAGAAAATAAGAAAAAAAAAAAAAAAAAGGTTTATTCCTGAAGCACAAAAAGCGAGTAGTCGGAATTGTAGCCAGGCCAGAGCTGAGATTTTAAACACAGCTGCAAATATTAAGTCCTAGAATTTATATAGACTCTATTTTTAAAAATTCATTCAATCCTCAAAATTTTTTTGTTATAAAAAATTTATGTATTATACATTCTTATACTTTTCTTACCACCATGTAAGATTTCCATAAATTGTTTAAACGTATACTAAGACATTCATCTTTCCCTTCTTTTCTCTCTCCTTCCTCCTTTCTGCATAGCACTTGGCCTCCTCTTTTCACCTTCAAATTATTCATGAGCTTGACTGGTGTTCAAATTACTCTGTGCACTTGAGCATTTCTGTTGTTTGAGTTGTTGCTATGGTTCTACAGCTTCTTCACTCTCAATTCACTCCCCATATCTTTCACTGTGATATTTAGTTCTGAACCCTGACTTTCTTTTGGGAAACTCTCCCTCTCTCATTCTGCACTGTCTTAGGGGTCTGCCAGTAAACGTGCCCTGCCCTCCTTCAGCTGTAATGTGACCATGTGGAATTTAAATCTTGAACAGTTTGGAAAATGATAACAGCTGATTCATCCTTACGGTGTCTCCCTGAAGAGATGGCCCAACTGTTCCTTCTACCGAGGTCCTCAGCTCTGCCCAATTCTTATTTTCTTTGAAACCTGGTTTTTCAGTTTTTCCTTCAATTCTGTAAGCTACCCCATCAACTTCTAGTAAATCTCTTCTTAAGTTAGGCAGAGCCAGTTTCTGTTGCTTGCAGCCTAAGGAGCTTACTGGTCCAGCATGAAAGGAGAAGGGTGTAGAATTCAATGTGGCTGGAAAGAAACGTGTGTATGGGAATAGCTGGGGATGAGACAGTTTGGGCCAGGTCTTAAAGGGTGTTGGTGAGATACCCCAAAGAATTTGGGAGTAAAGCTGTCCTCAGAGAGGACATAGGCGGAATGTGTTTAGTTATTGAGAGAACGAAGCAAGAAACAGTTGGACCCACCAGTTTGTTACTGAAGAATTTAGTAATTTCCAGAACTCCAAGGGAGATGCAGTGTTAGGGAGGTGTATGAGTTCTGTGTAGAAAGTGGAAATCTCAGCCACTGTTTTGTGCTGGCAGAAAAGGGTGGTAGAAAGTGGAAGCACAAGGAAGTGGGCTTTGTGGGAGAGTACTCCCTGTGCCCTACTCTGGTACCTGCAGTAAAATGGGTGTGCCTGGTCATCACAGCCAGAACCATCACCTTTTCCTGGACCCAAATGGCCAAACAATGAACTTTCCATGAGCTAATTCCATGTCCGTAAAGAACCTTATCATAAAATGATTGCTTATGGAAATCTGCCTCTGGGAGAAGAATGTGGAGGCCAGGCCAAAATGAGGATTAGGGCTTGTCTAGCAGATAGGTCTCAATGTAAATTAATATACTGACAACTTTGCTTCTTACATGCACCTTGTGGGCTTAGCTAATATGACTCCATTGCTGAGAGACAGATCAAACATCTGACCTTATGAATTCAAATAACCTTTTGTACCTCCATAAAACTATAATTTTTTTTCTATTCTATATTATAGACAAAGAGTACCTACCAATAATGAGATCAGGTTAAAAAGAATCCTTGTTGCAGGATAGGGAGAGCCTGGCAGAAGGGAAATCAGGTAGGGAAGTAGTGGGGAAAGTTGAAGAGATGAGAACGAAGGCAGCAGCAGTGGGAGAGGGTGGAGAGGCTAGCTTCTGGATTAAATCAGGGCCTCTAGATCTTAATGATCTGTAGAATGTCAAGGGTGCAGGCTAGGCTAGAATCAAAGATAGCTAAAAAATGTTTTATTTGCCATTTTTCTTTTGCTAAATAACCAAATCTGAATTCCTGCAAACAACAATGCTGTAATAGTTAAATTATTACAGTATGAAAAACAGAATCTAAATGAAATTAATGCTCTGTCAGCCCATTGCACTAAACCACGAATTCCCAGAGAGGTTTAGCAACATATTGGATAAAGTAAAATTAATCCTTCAGAGCCACAAATTGACATACGCATATGCTATGAATCTATAAACTACACTGTGAGCATTAGAAAAGGAAGCTAAAAAATGCATGTGCACACATCTGCATTCTGTCCTACAAATAAAGTCTGGTGCATGATGTCAATTTCTTTTGTAGTGTTGAGTCAGGAAGAGGCTCTGAAATGTTAACACTGTTGACCTTTACAATCCAACGTGTTGTTGACTGCACCCTGGACAAACTTGATGAAGCTTTGTAATCAGGTCACTGCTAAATATGATTCACTATCCTAAATTTAGAAGGGGCTATGATTCTAATAACAAGTGACAAAAACCAGAGAATTTCAAGTGCTTGCTGGCTGCTCTGGGTTACATTCCCCACAAGGCAAAGTCAGAGCTGCTAGTCGCATTAATGAAAATTATGAGGCTGTTAGAAGAATAAGCAGGAGGTGCTACAGATAAGAAGTTGCAAAGGATTAAATCTCTCCTGGTTTGTTTCCCATCTTAAGGCATCATAATTAACATTTTTCCTTTGGCTTTAAATATTTTTGAAAGCAAGACCTGTGAGTTTTGTGACTTTTCACTAGCTTGCATGAAATTAAGAGCTCTGTGGTTATGTGATGAATTGAGGATCATTCCTGTGCCAGTCTTGATGTTGGAGACCAGACTTTCTGTTTTGGTCTTTGCGAAGCAGTTTCAGGATTTGCCCATTAAGTTGTCAAATACAGCAGTTCATATTTGACTTTGGAGCCCCAGCCCCAGACGTTTTGAAAATTGGACCTTACCAATGCCTGAGAGAATCAGGAACTGGTTCTTGGGACCTCTCTCATCTGACTCCTTTGGGTTTATCAGTAATACTTCACTTTCAGGGGCACAGAAAGGGCTTTGTGCTCCTCAGCTGATAGGCTCTGCAGGAGAGACTGTGTGTGGCGGAGAATGTGCCAACAACTTACAGAGAAAAGAAAATACAGAGGCAGTGTCAAAATGAAGTGCCATGTTTTTATTCACCCTATGGGGCTACAACTTTATGCTGAGCAGATCCAGGGACATCAAAATGCTGGCTTTGTTTCTTAAGTAAGCACCTCCCTTCCTTTATATTTTCCTCTGGTTAGCAACCCTATGTTTAATATGCTTCAAATGATATTGTGCCTAATTTTATTAGAAAACAGCACTGGCTTCTCAATTTGGGGTAATAAAAATTCTATCTATTCTTATATTTTAAGAAGCCCTGATGGCACAGTGATTAACGTGCTCGGCTGCTAATCAAAAGGTCAGCGGTTGGAGTCCATCAGCTGCTCCTTGGGAGAAAGATGCGGCAGTCTGCTTCTGTAAAGATTACAGCCTTGGAAACCCTATGGGCAATTCCACTATGTCCTATAGGGTGGCTGTGAGTCAGAATTGACTTGATGGCAACAGGAAAGTTATTGTTATATTTTAATGTAGTTGGGTGCAGACAGGACTCATGGATTGGGGTGGGGGACTCAGATTCCCTGGGTTCTAATTCTCAGCTCAAGGTCTCTTGATTTCTTTGTGTTCCATGCAAATCTTTGAAGACCAGATATTTTGATGGCAAACTTCTAAACATTAAATTGGACAGCGAGAATGTCAATGTAACTAAGCCTAAACCCAAGCCATTTGCCACTGAGTCATTTCTGACTATGGTGACCTCAAGTGTTACAGAGTAGAACTGCTCCATAGGCTCCATGTTTCTCAGGATCTTTAAAACCATCTCCGGTTGTGCAATAGTCCATCAATCACCCTCAGCATGGTGTTGGTGTTTCAGTAGGTTCACATTCTCTTATATACTCATGAGGCAAGTGTAACCTCACTCTATGAACGCCAGTAAATTTTCATTAGTCCTTAAACTAGCCCAAATCAGATTTCACCTGCCCTGCATGTGCAGAAGGGCTGGCTGTGACCTCTAACTGACCTCAGAAGAGGATGCTGCAACAGAATGAAGGAATCAGAAAGAAAATCGTCACCCAGACCCTGTTCTGAAGTGAGAGGTCCTGACGAGAACCACATCATCTCCTGTTTCCTGGCTGCCTTCTAGAATATTCCCTCCCCAGTATGCCTGCATGGCCGCCATCTTGCTGCCCAAATCACATATAAGCCCTGCTTCCCCGTAGCTCAGGGAGTCAAATCTGAGGAACTTCCTCCTGGCTCCTTGCTCTGTGCATTGCAATAAAGTTACTTTCTCTTTCTCAAAGGCTGGTGTCCAGATTATTGGCAAAGTCTGAGCATGCCAGACAAGATCCCAGGTTCCCAGGTTCAGTAACAAAATTATATCACATTTCCAGTAAACACAGTATCTTTCTTTGAATATTCTGCTTCTTAACACTTGTTCTAATCACTGTACTCTCTGCTCTGTACTCCACCCCACAAACCCACGAAGTTCAACATTCCATCTGGCACACATTGCTGGAATGTTGTGTTTTCTCCAATGTAGCAAAAATAAATGTAATACATAGATGAAAACTTGGCAGCATGCTTTGGTGGTTCTTGAGCATGCCTTGGCACACTGCCTTCACACAGTACTGGCACGTCAAATAATCTCAAGCAAGTCACAAATTTTGTACCTTGATTTCCCACTTCTACAAAATCTGAGTAAACTTGGTTTTAATAGAAACAATTTGAAAGCATTGTGAACGCTCTAAAGGTAATTGGATACGCGATCTTGGTGCAGGCTGGATTACTAGAAGGCAGACTCTTAGATATGGACATCAGTGCATAGGAAGTATTAGGGAGTATTCCTGGGATTAACAGCTGTGGAAAAAATGGAATGAAGGAGGACATGGTAGTACCAGTACCAGTTGCCACGGAGTCAGTTCTGACTTATGGCAACCCTATGTGTTACAGAATAAAGCTGTGCTCCAAAGGGTCATGGCTGTGACCTTTTGGAAGGAAATTGCCAGGCCTTTCTTCCAAGGTGCCTCTGGGTAAGTTTGAATTGCCAGCCTTTCAGTTGGAAGCCAAGCACTTAACCATTTGCACCATTCAGAGACTCTTGAGGACATGGCAGAGGTAAGAATTGGCTGTAGTTCTGTTACAATATGGCCTTAGCCAATGCCAAGGGAAGCTCTGAGTCTGGGGTGGCCCTTCAGAGTTGTCCCAAGTTGGGATGAGGGGTCAAGGCCTTTATATTCCCAGGTTGGCCAGTCATTGGATGCAAATAACCCCAGGACAGGGCTGAGACTTTGGGAGAGATGGCTCTCTTCAGCTGAGGCAGTTCTTAAAGAGGGCTCATTGCAAAAAGCTGTCACGTGACAGCCTTCCCAGCAGGTAAGAGAACAAATCCTTTATCCCTGAAGTGGGGATCTGGGCAGCACAGCATAGCATACATGACAAAACCAAGCCATGGGTAGCATACATGAACAGCTGCTTTTCTTCTTGGTGGTCAGGGACTTCCAATGAAGAAAGAATTATGGTATGAATGGTTATAGTGATAAGAATTCCTTTTCTTTGCCTCCAGAACTGTCACACTGGTTCCAATAAGCTATAGATCTGGCCTGAGGGATTCTAGACAACCCAAAGCTGAAGAATTCTTTCTGGAATTGGGTTGATCCTCTTTCCTTCATCAAGCCTTTCCCTCTTTGTGCACTTGGTTATGTATACTCTGGTTATGCTTCCTCTCTCTCTAATACTCAACCCCTCAAAGTGGAACATTTATAATGCTATGTCTCTCAAGTCTCGGTTGTTTATGCAAAAAGTCGTCAGTTGTTTAAAAGAAAAATAGTTGTTTAAAAGTTGTTATATCTCCTAAGTCTTATACAGTAGAATAGTACCCCCCAATCTTTCCATTTTTATGACAATGACATTCTGAAGATAACAGGTCAGTTATCTTGTAGAATACTCCTCATTGTAGATGTGCCGGATTGTTTCCTCATAATGTTTAGCTTGTTCTTCTTCAAGGTAGGCAGGTGTAAAAACTTGACAAAATTCAGGTTAAACATTTTGGCAAGAATATTTGATCATATCCATCCTGAAAATAGTTGTAAAACACATTTTGGAACTTCAAACTACATGAAATAAAATTTGACAGAAGGGTAACAGAAATGATTCTGACATAATAGTTGAAGTTTAAAACCCCTCTATCAGCAATTCATAGGAAAACAAGGCAAAAAAAAAAATCAGTAAAGATTTAGGCAAAATTAGAAATCACAAAAGAAATTAGAAAACATTTTAAGCTAAATGATTAAACTAAACAAAAATACAACATATCAAAATTTGCAGGGAGCAGGAAATTTATAGCTTTAAATGCTGATATTAAAATAGAAGAGAGCTCTAAAATCAGTAATTTGAGGATCTACTTTAAGGAGCTAGAAAAAGAAGAGCAAAATAAACCCAAAGTAAGTAGAAGGAATGAATTAGAAAGATAAAGCAGAAATTAAAAAAAAAAAAAAAAGAAAATGGCAATTGGAAATCTCATATATTGTTGGTGGGAGTGTAAAGCGGTCTATTCACTCTGAAAAAAGGTCTAGTGTTTCTCATAACACTAAACATATGTTTACCCTAGTAAAAAAAAAGTCTAGCAATTCTTCTTCTAGGTATTTAGCCAAGAGAAATGAAAACGTGTTTACAATAAATATTTGTACAAGAGTTTTCATAGAAATTTTATTCATAATAGCCAAAAGCTAGAAACAGTCCACGTATCCATCATTAGTAGAATGTAAAAACAATTGTGTCATATTCACACAATGGAATACGTCTCAGCAATAAAAAGTAATGCATGTATTGATACATGCAATAACATGGATTGTTCTCAAAAGCATTATTCTGAGGGACAGAAGCCAAACCCAAAAGAGTATGTACTATATAATCCTATGATTCCATTTATATACTGTATATTCTAAGAGTGTATATTGTGTAATTCCAGAACAGGCAAAATTAATCTATGGGTTAGTGGAAAAAATCAGAATAGTGCTTGCCCCTGAGAGTGGGGAACAGCGGGGGGATTTGACTGGGAAAGATCATGACATAACTTTCTGGTAATGTTCAATATCTTGATATGAACTTGGGTTACACCAACCAAAACCAAACCCAGTGCGTCGAGTTGATTCTGACCCTATAGGACAGAGTAGAACTGGCCCATAGAGTTTCCAAGGAGCACCAGGTGTACGTATTTCTCAAAAGTCGGCAAATGCCATTTAAGTTTTGTGCATTTTATTGTATGTAAATTTTCTATCAAAAGAAAAATCGTGAACAAATATTCAACTCTCCTTAATGATATGCATACAGGTTATATAGGGGGAATTGTACTGATGCACTATACTTGGAAATGTGTCAAAAATAAGATGGATTGATAAAGAATGCATGTGGATAGGTATAAAGATGTGATAAAACATGTACAGTAAAAAATGAAAGATAATATCTAGGTGGTGGGTGCATGAGAGTGCACTGTACAGTTCTTTCAACTCTGCTTTTTGAAGATCTGCAAAATGAAATGTTGGGGCAAAGAGATTTTGGGGACAATTGGGGAAAGTTTAATAAGTGCCAGTTATTAGGTGACATTAGGGAATTATTTGTGTCAATTTTCTTAGGTGTTTTAATGGCATTATAGTTAGGTATGAGAGGTTATTCTTAGGAGAGGCAAGTTAAAATATTTAGTAATGAAGTGTCATGATGTCTGCAAGTCATTTGGAAATGTTACTGAACCCAGAAAGGTGGGTCCTTGTCCAGTGCACTCAGACTTGCCATTTATCTGGACACCGGTCTTTAAAAAAGAGAAAGTAACTTTATTGTAATGCATAGTGCAAGGAGCTGGGTGGAAGTTCATCAGATCCGGCTTCCCAAGCTATGTGTAGGCAGGGCTTATATGTGATTTGTGCAGCAAGATGGCAGCCGTGCAGGTGTTCCAGGGAGGGAAAACTCTAGAAGGTGGCCAGGAAACAGAAGTTGACATGGTTCTTGTCGGACCTCTTGCTTCGAAATAGGGCCCACGTGATGATTTTCCTTCTGATTCATTCTTCCTATTTCTTTGTCCTCTGTTGAGATCAATTAGCAGTCACAGCTGGCCCTTCTGCACATGTGGGGTGGGCCAAATCTGGTTTGGGCTAGTTTAAGGACTCACAGAAATTTGCTGGCATTAGTAAGTTCAGGTTACAGAAATGGTTTAATGAAAAGTAAGATAATATTGCCAATAAGGAAAAAAAAAAATGAACAATTGTTGAGTCTAGGCCCTCTTTATAAGAGTTATTGCCCTTTTCTTTCTGTGGTGCAATAGATCACTTTTATACGGTCCTTCTCACCATGGTCTTGTAATTCTCACCCAAGTAATTGGGTGGGACTAGGCAAATAAGGTAATTGTGGCCCACCAAGGGGGACTGGTCAATTATGCCGTCCTGCTAGGCTTAAAAAGAGCCATCCCAGAAGCGGGAGGAAAGGATCTCAGCACCACCAAGAAAGAAGAGCCAGAAATGGTGCATGCCCTTTGAACCTGGGATCCCTGCACTAAGCAGCTCTTGGAACCAGGATACTGAGAGAGAGCTGTAACAATGAAGACAGTAAGAAACAGGGGCAGAGAAACCGTGGCAGGACGGACTGGCAGGAGATGGCGTGGGGGGCTTCCTGGCCCGTGGAGCGAGAAATTTGAGAGTCTTCAGGTAGGAGGCTTGCTGGAGGAGTAGGGTGCCTCCAGGCACTTGATGGAGCTAGGCTTGCTGATCCACAGAGCTAGAGCTGAGTGCCTTTGGGCTGAGGCTTGCCAGCAGAATGGGGTGCCTCTGGGCACTAACTGGCAGAGCTAAAACAGCTTGGTAACACTTGCCTGAGCAGGGCAGAGGCAGAGGACTAGAGAGAGGTGTGCCTATGGGCATGGCTAAGAAAAAGCTGTCCTGATGGAAGAACTGTATCCTGATTGTTAGTGAACCTGAATTGTAACCTGTTAACTTCCCTAGTAAACCCCATAATCCTGAGTATTGTTTGTGAGTTCTGTGTGGCCATTGCAACAAATTATCAAACTCAGCAGAGAAGTAGAGCATGCCAGGGAGGGGCAGTTGGAGTCAGAATTGGTTAAGATGGAGGAGAGAGGGGGCATGTCTGACCTCTGCCTCATAGGAATCAGCCTTGGGCTATTGATCTTGAATCTCCTTCTTGCTTAGGAAGTTAGAGGAGGTCAGACACCTCCCCCACACCATTTTTACACTTTCATAATAAAATGTTGGAAAAGTAAATAGCAGGAGTTATGAAGTATTATGTCAAAAGACAGAGAATACAAACTCTAGATTTGGGAAGTTTACAATTCTAGTATTCCTTCAAAAACATTGGCTTTGGGTCGTGTCTTAGTTATCTGGTGCTGTTATAACAGAAATACCACAAGTGGATGGCTTCAACAAATAGAAGTTTATTCTCGCACAGCCTAGGAGGCTAGAAGTCTGAATTCAGGGTGCCAGCTCCAGGGGAAGACTTCCTCTCTCTGATGGCTCTGGGGGAAGGTCTTTGTCATCAATCTCCCCTGGTCAAGGAGCTTCTTAGCATGGGGACCCTGGGTCCAAAGAAAGCACTATTCTCCTGGCTCTTGTTTCTAGTAATATGAGGTCCCCATGTCTCCCTGCTAGCTTCTTTCTTTTATATCTCAAAAGAGGTTGACTTAAGACACAACTTAGTCTTGTAGATTGAATCCTGCCTCCTTAACACAACTTCCTTTAAACCTGTCTCATTAACATCATAGAGATAGGATTTACAGTACATAGGAAAATCCCATCAGATGGCAAAATGGTGGACAATCACACAGTACTGGGAAACATGGCCTAGCCAAGTCGACACAAAGTTTTTGGAGACACAATTCAATCCATAACAGGTGGGTAGCTGTGAGCGGACTATTGCTGGACCTGGATCAGAAAGCCAAGTCATCGGCACCCTCTTCTGCCTTCTGTTTTAGTATTTTACTTCCCTGGACAAATCCTAAGGAGCCCTGGTAGTGCAGTGGCTAAGTGCTTGGCTGCTATGTGAAAGGTCAGTGGTTTGAAGCTGCTCCATGGGAGAAAGATGTGGAAGTCAGCTTCTGTAAAGATTTATAACACTGGACACCCTATGGGACAGTTCTACTCTGTCCTACAGGGTCACTATGAGTCAGAATTGACTCTAGGGCAATGGGTTTTTGGATGAACCCTATTTCAGAATTTGCATGTAAACTTCCGTTTCCACCACCTTCACTTTTTGTCCTGCTTCCGGACTACACTGTTCACGATTTTGATACTATATAATTTTCACCACAGCTTAAGGTCTAAGTTTTCATTTAATAATTGAAACTTAATGCCTGAACTTTGCTTCACTAGAGAGAGATGCATTAGATGCTTAATAAGTTTACTGCCAAAAAAAAAAAAGTAGGTGGAAAAGTGAGTATAACATAGCAAGGTGTCTGTATCTTTCAGGCTTTGGCTTCTGTTGTGTGATAGTATGCTGAGAAATGACATAGAAACATAGAAACACACAATTCTCTGAGCCTAGAGAAGAGGTTTGGGAACAGATGTACTCATGTTGTTGTTGAGTGTTATCAAGTTGATTCTGACTCATAGCAACCCCATGTGGCAGAGTAGAACTGCCTCGTAGGGTTTTCCAGGCTGTTACCTTTATGGGAACAGATAACCAGGTCTTTCTCCCATGGAGCAGCTGGGTGGATTTGAACTGCTAACCTTATGGTTAGCAGCTGAGTGCTTAACAGTTGTGCCACCAAAGCTCACTGATGTACTCATAAAGACCACGTAATCATGATCCCAGTGCTGTGAATGGATCAGAAAGCAGCATTTGGCCATCTTCTTGATCTCTGTTTATGTATGTATCTGCGTGCATTTGCTTCAGCAGTTAGAAGGCCTTCTTTGGAAAAATTATGCTTTATTTCACTGAAAATTCCTCAGCTAACATATCTCCCTATTATGTAGTCTAGCTTGCAAATGTTTTTGTGACTGAAAATTGATATATTTATTGATTAAAAAAATGTAAATACAGGTATACACTGCATAACCTTTGAGCAACATTTGAGAGCCTATGCATCCGTGGTCCCACAAGGTTATAACAGAGTTCAGAAATCCCGATAGGAAAATGGGACATAGCAGACATACTTTACTAAGCACTGTAGATCCTATCTGTCACTCACTAGCTATCTGGGTCCTGAGTCACCTCCAGCCCTGGGGTGGCAGGTAGAGGGGCGTCCCAGCTGCCTGTCTCACCATGCTTGCCTCAGGTAAGGACCACATGTGAAAGTTGGAAACAAAGAAGGATCGGTAGTTGGAAAGTTGGTAAGTATGGCCTTGGTGACAGAAACAATGCTGGAGATCACAAGATAGGATTTTTCAAGACCAATGACTTCTTCCTTTCAAATACTTTTTTTCAACAACATAAACGGTGACTCTACATGTGGACATCACCAAATGGAATGCACAGGAATCAAATTGACTACATCTGTGGAAGGAGACGATGGAGAAGATCAGTATCATCAGTCAGAAAGAGGGCAGGGGCCGACTGTGGAACAGACTGTCGATTGCTCATGTGCAAGTTCAAGTTGAAGCTGAAGAAAATTTTAACAAGTCCACAAGAGCCAAAGTGTGACCTTGAGTATATCTGACCTGAATTTAGAGATCGTCTTAAGAATAAATTTGACACATTAAACAATAATGACTGAAGACCAAGTGAGCTGTGGAATGGCGTAAAGGACATCACACATGAATAAAGCAAGAGGTCATTAAAAAGACAGGAAAGAAAGGATCAAAATGGATGACAGAAGAGATTCTGAAACTTGTTCCTGAAAGTAGAGTAGCTAAAGCTAAAGGGAGAATTGATGAACTAAAAGAGATAAACAGAAGATTTCAAACTGCAGCTTGAGAAGATGAAGTGAAGTATTATAACGACATGTGAAAGAGCTGGAGATAGAAAACCAAAAGACAAAAACGTGCTTGGCATTTCTCAAACTGAAAGAACTGAAGAAAAAATTCAAGCTTCGAGTTGCAATATCGAAGGATTCTACGGGGAAAATATTAAGTGACTCTGGAAGCATCAAAAGAAGATGGAAAGAATACACAGAGTCACTATACCAAAAATAATTGGTCAGCATTCAACCATTTCAGGAGGTAGCATACGATCAAGAACTGATGGTACTGAAGGAAGGGGTCCAAGCTGAACTGAAGGCATTGGCGAAAAACAAGGCTCCAGGAATTGACAGAATGCCAATTGACATGTTTCAGCAAACGGATGCAGCCTTGGAGGTGTTTACTTGCCTATGCCAAGACATTTGGAAGACAGCTATCTGGCCAACTGACCATTCCAAAGAAAGGTCATCCAACGGAATGTGGAAATTATCAAACAATATCACTAATATCCCATACAAGTAAAATTTTGCTGAAGATCATTCAAAAGCTGTTGCAGCAATACTTTGACAGGGAAATGCTAGAAATTCAAGCTGGATTCAGAAGAGCATGTGGAATGAGGGCTCTCACTGTTGATGTCAGAAAAGTCATGGCTGAAAGCAAAGAATACCAGAAAAATGTGTACCTGTTTTTATTGACTATGCAAAGCCATTCAACTGTGTGGATCATAACAAATTATGGATAATATTGTGAGGAATGGGAATTCCAGAACACTTAAATTGTGCTTATGAGGAACCTATACATAGACCAAGAGTCAGTAGTTTGAACAGAACAAGGGGACACTGCATGGTTTAAAGCCAGGAAAATTGTGCATCAGGATGGTATCCTTTCACCACACTTATTCAATCTGTATGCTGAGCAAATAATCCCAGAAGCTGGACTATATGAAGAAGAATGGGGTTTCAGGATTGGAGGAAAGCTCATTAACAACCTGCAATATGCAGATGACACAACCTTGCTTGCTGAAAGTGAAGAGGACTTGAAGTACTTACTGATGAAGATCAAAGACTACAGTCTGCAGTATGGACTACACCTCAACATAAAAAAAGCAAAAATCCTTGCAACTGGACCAATAAGCAACATCATGATAAATGGAGATAAGATTGAAGTTTTCAAGGATTTCATTTTACTTGGCTCCACAATCAACGCCCATGGAAGCTGCAGTAAAGATATCAAACAAAGTATTGCATTGGGCAAATCTGCTACAAAAGACCCCTTTAAAGTGTTCAAAAGCAAAGATGTCACTTTAAGGACTAAGGTGCATCTGATCCAAGCACAGTGTTTTAAACTGCTTCATATGCATGTGAAAGCAGGACAATGAACAAGAAAGACTGAAGAAGAGAATTGATGCTTTTGAATTATGGCGTTGGCAACGAATTTTGAATATACCATGAACTGCCAGAAGAATAAACAAACCTGTCTTGGAAGAAGTACAGCTAGAATGCTCCTTAGAAGCACAGATGGCAAGACTTCATCTCACATGCTTTGGACATATTATCAGGAGGGACCAGTCCCTGGAGAAGGACATCATGCTTGGTAAAGTAGAGGGTCAGTAAAAAAGGGGAAGACCCTCAATGAGATGAATTGACACAGTGGCTGCAACAGTGGACCCAAGCACAATGATTGCAAGGATGTTGCAAGACTGGGCAGTGTTTTCTTCTGTTGTACATAATAAGGTCACTGTGCAGCGGAACTGACTTGACAGCACCTAACGACAATAACAACTCTTTATGATCAATTAAGGGAACATCTACTCTGCTTTGGAATGATAAAAATAGAGTGCTACTATTAACTTATGATCAGAAGTAGCTGTCATGTGCAAATGATATGTCTGCTGCACTTGTATTTCAGTGCAACCCTTCTGAGCCTCATTACATAGAATCAATCTCAAAACCAACATACCATGTGGTCCTTGTGTGACCATGCCCACTTCAGCTATCTTGATAGCTCTCAATCCTAATCTAGGAAAATGAAAGTATTGATATTTGTTGAGCTCCAACTATGTACCAGATGGAGGGAGTTCCAGATTGGAACACATCCCCAATACAGTCAAAGGCAAAGTATAGAAACATTTAATTCACCTATAAACAGAAATAGTTAACAGATTTCCTAGGTGAACACCTGCATCTAGCTTTTTAGACCTAAGAACCTTGTAAAAGAATCTCAATATGGTCACAAAAACAAGGAGATGAGTAGGAACAGCGAGGGCTTAGATATTTCCTAGGTGATTGGCCACATTATGTTTGGTACCTTATTTTACTCTCACTACTGTAAAACCCTCATGAAAACACACCTAGCAATTATGCAAATTTGAGCCAGACATGACTGGTGATTGGCTCCTAGAACTTTCATTGACTAGCTATGCAAACTCCCCTGGGTAACTTCATCAACCTTGCAATAACATGACCCTGTTTTTTAAAGTGTTAGAAAATTTTGGATACTACTTATAGTGTTATGGCAGAATTTTAATTTATTAAGAATCCATCTGGGTCAGGCACATGCGGTACACATATTATCTCATTGAACCTTTATGATTGAGTATTATTCTTATGTCCATTTTACAGATGAGGAAACTGAGACACAGGAATTTTAGTTAAATGCAAGGCTGCATAGCAAGTGAGGTGAACATGTGGTTGGAATTGAACTTGTATACATTCAACTTTTGGTATACATTGCCAAACTTTTCCAAAATGTTTGTATTATTTTACATTCTCAAGGGTAGTTTTCCACATCGTAACCTTGTATCATCAGTTAAAAAAAAAAAAAATTAGACATTCTAATGGGTGTATAGTAGTATCTCATTGTGGTTTTAATTTGCATTTTCCTGCAACTAATGATGTTGACCATTTTTCCATATGTTTATTGGCCAATTGTAGTCCTTTTCGACAACATGGCTGTTTAAACTTTTTGCTTATTTTAAAAATTGGATTGCTTGGCTTCTTACTATTGCATGATAAGAATTCTTTGTGTTTTTGATATAACCACTTGCCTAATATGCATTTGGTAAATATTTTCTCCAAGCCTGTAGCTTGCTGTTTTGTTTTCTTAATGGTGTCTTTCAAATGGTAAACATTTTAGTTTTTGTCAAAGATCATTTTTTTCCTAATGGCTCATGTTTCTGTATCCTGTCCAAGAAATATTTGCCTATTCCAAGGTTGCAATTCTCCTATTTTTTTTAAAGAAAATTTTAGAATTTAATGTTTTAAATTTAAGTCTATGATTCATTTGAAGTTAATTTTTGTGTATGGTGTGAGATGAGTTAGTATTAATTTTTTTTTCCCACAGTTATCCAGCATCATATGTGGAAAAGATTTTCCCCAGTGAACTACCAACAGATCATTTTGGAGAAAATAGCCATCTTAATGATGTTGAGTCTTTCAGTCCATGAATATGGTATATCTTTCCCTTTACTCCCTTTACTTAGGCTTTCTTTAATTTCTTTTAGCAATGTTCTGCAGTTTTCAGCATAAACACCTTTGACATATTTTGTTAATTTTTTTCTAGGTTTTTTTGGGGGGGTGCTACTGTAAATGGTATTTAAAAAAATTTCCAATTGCTGATTGTATATAGGAATACAATGGTTTTTAAAAGGGAATATCAACTACTTATCTCGCTCAATTTACTTATTTGTTCTAGTAGTTATTTTGTAGATTTCCTGATGTTTTCTGTATAAACAATTCTATCATCTGCAAATAGAAATAGTTTTACCTGTACCTTATCGATCTTTATGCTTTTTATTTATTTATTTATTCTTCTCGACCTCTTCTCCCCTTACTCTTTTAATTTTTTATTTTTTACTGTAATGGTTCTAGCTCCACTATGATGTTGAACAGCAGCAGTGAAAACAGGCATCTGTGCCTTGATCCTGATCTCTGGTGAAAACAATTCAGTCTTTCAGCATTAAGTGTGATGGTAGCTGTAGGTTCTGCAGGAATGCCCGTTATCGGTTTGAGGAAGTTTCCTAATATTCCTAGTTTGCTGAGAGTTTTGTTTTTAATCACGAATGAGTGCTGAATTTTCTCAAATGCTTTATCTCTATTTATTGGAGTGATCATATGGATTTTCCTCCGTATTCTATTAATATGGTGAATCACATTTGATAGGTCTTCAAATGTCAAACCAACCATGCTTTCCTGGGATAAACCTTATGTGGTAATGATGTATTATCTGTTTTATATATTTTTGACTCCAATGTGCTAATATTTTGCTAAGGGCTTTTGCACCTGCATTCTATGTTTTCAGATTCCTCTGGCAGTTGTTTTAATTTTTTTCCCAGAGGTTTTAGTTAATCAGTGGGAGAGATGGACTGTAATGGGCTTATGAGACTAAGGTGGAATCAAACTATGCAATTTTTAAAAAATTAAGAAATATTCTCAAATCACCTCCAAATATTGGTGAGAACTAAACTCTCCTTACAAAATGTGATATGAAACTTTTGCTGTACACAGCTAGCAGGACGTACACACAACCTCCGCACTCCCTAACACAGTGACACATGTGAAAGCCAAAAATCAGTGGGACTGCCTTGTTTTTCTGGGTTTTGCAAGTTTTCTGCCTTTGACAGAGTGCAGTCCTACCACTTTCCTATTGCTCGTTTTGGTGGAAAATATTTGAGTTTTCCCTCTGACAGGTTTCTGCCTTACAGTTTCTGGCTTTCATGGTTTTACTGTAGCTTTGTAGAACAAAAGACTCAGACAATCATACTGCAGTATGCTTACGGACCCAGATCTTCTTGTTGTTAGTTCATTGTTTTATGATTAATGAATGCTAAGATATATAAGCTATTCAATTTCCCAGTTTTAGACTTTATTCTTACCAGACCTCAATCCCAGATTAGCACTGAAACTTAATCTGGCAATGAGAACTTGCTAAACAAGTAGAAGTTCATGAGTACTAGTATGTTTGTAGAATTATGAGACATCAGATTATGTTGCTCCTGTAGCTGGGGAGGTTATCTTCTTTGGAGATTTTACATAAAGTTGAAAGTTTTTTTTTACTCTCAGACAATATTTCTAATTAGAGATAAAGATACAGGCTAGAGAACCTTGTATACTTGTATACTTCCTTCTACATTGAAGCAATGTGACCTTTTCAGCTAAGGTGCCAAAGAAGACTTTGTTGAAGGTTAGAAGGGATGAAGGAGCATGGACTTTGGAGTCAGATGAACGTGGATATGACTCCTGGCTTTATCGTCTGCAGGTCATGGTTTTGGTCTGGACACTTAAATTTCTGATCGTCAGTTTTCTCAGTATCTGAACTTACCAAGATACTTCAAGATTTTTATAAAAATTAAATGAAAAATATATGTAAAGCCCTTTGATATATAATAGCAATTGAATAAATATTTTTTCCTTTATTTTTCATTGATCAGTATGCAAAGCATTGAAAAAAATATTCACCATTTTTTAAGAATTATTTTAAAAAATCCAGACTTCTCTGACAAAGAATATTTCTTCTATTTGTGTATTTATTTAATCAGTGTTTCCCTCTTTCTCTAGAGTGGAAGCTCCATGAAGACAGCAACCTTGTCTGTCTGGCTCATGATTATATTTCCAGATACTGTCATAAAGATGAAATACGATATACAGGAGCCCTGGTGGTCTAACTGCTAACCAAAAGGTCAGCAGTTCTAATCCACCAGCCACTCTTGAAAACCCTATGGGACAGTTCTACTCTGTCTTATAGGGTCACTATGAGTCAGAACTGACTCAATGTCAATTTTTTTTTTTTTTAGTCACGAATATGTGAATTCCTTAAATAAGTGAATCGCTGTTTGTGAATATTTGTCCCTACACCAGTATAAGTTCCTGTACAACTGTTGGTCTCTGGAAAGCTTCTTAATTGCCTGATATTTCCCCAAGCAAGGCCAAGATACCAGAATGCATTCCAGTCAGCAAAGGCTATGACAGTGAAAAAGTATATACAGATGGCCAAAAGCAGTTCGACTCATTCTTCTTCCTTCCAAAAGATAATTCCCAAAATATAATCCTTTTTCTGATAGGCATATTTTGCCTTTTGGGTGGCTAATAGTTAGACCCAAAAAATCTTGGTTATCGATGTTGTGGCTATCAGCTTTCATAAGCTTATTTGAGTGGCCAGGGAATTCCTTTTTCTGCTATAAATTGTCTTCATGTTTAATGTCTTTTTAACTTTGAAAAAAAATACCTGATTATAATACAATCATGGCTCAAGCCCCTTCTTCTGCAAAGTTGAGAACTGTTGAGATTCTGGCTACCTAAAATATTCAAAGGAGATTTCGAATGATCAAATGAATCAGCTCTCTACAAGAGTCAAGAATAAAGAACGGTTTATGTACAGTGAGTTAACCTGGAAGACATAGAAGAGGGAAACACACAAAGGTGAGAAGGAAGGGAAATGCAGCAAGTTGGCTTTTTGGCTGGCATGTTAAGCCAATTAATGATAGGGCACACCTGGCAGCTGAACTTCCCCCCTCTCAGTTTTCCTTTTAAGAAAATATATATTAAGAAGGAAACATAGATAGAAAGGAAGAAAAAAAAAAAGGACAGCCCATTTGATTATTATTTTTTATTTTGTTTTTTCTTAAAGTTTCCTTTTTAGAAGATAAATGCCAGAATGTGTTTTTGGGACCATCTGAAAAATGTGTATTTCTATTTTCAGTAGGACTTGAACCAGGCTCAAAATAACATTAAGTTTAAGTTAACTGACGGCTCTTAAGCAGAAAGCCTAAACCTTCAAATTTTCAGTCTTCTCCACAAGTGGAGTTTTTCTTTAAGATTGTCAAATAAATATGTTTTGGAAAGATGGTAATTAAATGTGAACAGACGGTTGTTTTTAGCTGAGATAGTAAATCTACATATGTAATAGAACCATTTGCCTGTTGGAACTAGTGGGTGTAATGTAGTATATTGGTTGGCAAGGCATCAAGTTTGTCAAAGCTAATTGGGAACTGTATACAGATTCAAATTCCTTATATGGTTTTTAGGACTGGGACAGTGTTACAGTTGGGAAGAAGATTATGACACTGCGCTACACTATGCCAGAAACATTCACTGCGGCTCTGTAGACTCAAGATTGCTTTCAAAACAAATATACTATTTCCAACAAACAGCACTGTGGTAACATGGAAAGAACACTGGATGCTCTAGTTACTGCTTTGCCCTTCGCTGACTTTGTGACCTGGGCAAGTCCCTGAAACCCCCTAGGCCCTGTGCCCTCATTTTTCAAATGGAGGAGGGTTGGAATTAAAATGCAATTCTGTTATTTCCCAAGGCATTGTCCAGACAGGAAGGAGATAGCTCATGGTGGCTGAGAGCCTCCGTAAACTTATTAGATCAAAGGGCACTTTTATGTCCTTGTGCTGGGGCTGGG
Organism: Elephas maximus indicus; assembly: GCF_024166365.1. Lineage (NCBI taxonomy): Eukaryota > Metazoa > Chordata > Mammalia > Proboscidea > Elephantidae > Elephas > Elephas maximus. Next base: position 26,659,838 of record NC_064844.1, on the reverse strand, counting down.
ATGCTGTGGATACTTTCCTGTCTTTTTGTTAGTGAGCATATGGTACTTCTGGAAGGTTCCAAGTGCCAGGGTTTCAGTCTGCCTCCTTCTACTTCATGCACTTTATATTTCAGGCTTTATATTTCAAGGATTTGATTGCTATTATTGGGGAGTAAAAAAAAAAAAAAAAAAATTTTTTTTTTTTTTAAACCAGTAGCTGTTGAATCAATTCCAACTCACGGCAACCACCTGTATGTCAGAGTAGAGCTCTGTTCCATAGGGCTTTCAATGGCTGATTTTTTGGAAGTAGATTGACAGATCTTTCTTCCAAGGTACCTCTGGACAGACTTGAACCTCTGACTTTTTGGTTAGCAGCTGAGCATTTTAACTGTTTGCCCCACCCAGGGACTCATTATGGGGACATAGGGATATGTAAAATAACAAACCAGAAAGCCTACTATATTTTCATAGTGGTTATTCTCTGATATTTAGTTTCTGGTTTCCTTTTTTATGTAGTCCATGGAGGTCGCAGAAGTATTGAGAATTATTGAATCTAATCTGTGTAGATTAGAGTCGAGGTCATGGTGTTGTGACCCCTCCCTGAGGTGGGGTGGACTGGTCAGATAGCTAGGGCAATAGGAGTCTCTGGCCTGTACAGATCTTCTGTCTTGATGTTGTCCCTCTACCCTGGTCCATTGGGTTCTCCTTCACGAGGAGGACACTTCTCTCTCTGGCTCCCAGAGATCCTTACCCTGGGCTTTTAGGCTAACTCTTTGTTAGCCTCTTTTAATCTTCCAGGAATCTGTCTGAATTCAGCCCTGTGAAGGTCTTACCTTGTCCTCCTGGGATGAATTAGGCTCAGCCATCTAGAATAAGAATTGGCAACCTACTGCCTGTGGACCAAATCTGGCTCACCATTGGTTTTGTAAATAAAATTTAATTGGAACACTGCCACAATCATTCATTTAAATATTGTCTATGACTACTTTCATGCTACAGTAGCAGAGTCCTTAAAATTCTTTGGTTTCAGCCCCTAGAACTCCTCCCTTCCTCTTGATCTCAGGCTTTTATTATTATTTTTTTCCCTTAGTACTATTAATGGAAACCCTGGTGGCATAGTGGTTAAGAGCTATGGCTGTTAACCAAAAGGTCAGCAGTTCAAATCTACCAGGTGCTCTTTGGAAACCCTATGGGGCAGTTCTACTCTGTGCCATAGGGTCTTTATGAGTTGGAATCGACTTGACAGCAGTGGGTTTGGGATTTTGTTTTGGTGTGATTAACACCAATCATACAACGTGGCAGCTATTTGTTTTAGTTTGCCTACCTAGATAGATTTCAAGCTCCATGGAGGACAGGGAGAACGTCTTTTTCTTCTTTTGAATGTCATTGCCTAGTATTCTGTTGTAGAAGCTCAATATCTGCCTGCCGAATAGGATGTTCCATTTGTCAACTGCATACTCCACCTGGCTGAGTTCTGCTCTCTACTTTTCTATAGAAAGTTTAGCACCAATTAAATTATTCTTTGCGCCAAGTATTTTTAGAGGGCAGGGTCCTGAGGCCCATTCCCCAGATTCTCTGTGATTTTTCTTCTTTCTCCAGGACTAGAACACTCAGTTTGTTTGGGATAGTCACGGTTTACACCTGCTGTTCTGGTGCAATTAGTAATAAAAAAAAAAACTAGTGATAGCATCCTTTTAACTCTAAAAAATTCCCTATTTAGATGATAAAATAAACAAGTACCCTATTTAAGCTCTTTCTTTCCTTGCCTTCCTTCTCCCCACCCCTACTCCGTATTAATCACTAAGCCTCAAAAGTAGTCTTGGAATTATAGCTTAATAATGCAACAGATGTCAATGAGAAGGAGCCAGGACTGCCATATTTAGCAAATAGAAATACAGGATTCTCAGTTAAATTTGAACTTTGGATAAACAATAATTTTTTTAGTATGTATTTCTCATACAAAATTTTGAATATATTTTTACTAAAATATATTTGTTGTTTTTCTGAAGTTCAAATTTAATTTGGTGTCCTATATTTTATCTGGTAAATCTAGTGGGGGTGGACTCAGGTTTATTGTTACCTGAAGCTTATGATCTTTTTGATGCATTTGTTAAGAAAAAAATACAAAAATACATACAAAACCAGGTCCAGGGACTTGAAATGGGCATGTGAGTGAGGAGCCCTGAAGCTTAAGCTTCATCAAGATCATGATAAATCTGCCTCTATCAGAGGTCAGGAATCACTGTCACTGGGAATGGTTGCTGAATATAATATTCAGGAATTACCACAGAAAAGGGAGAATCTTCTGGTTCAAGAAAGCCTGAAAGAGAATTGGAGAAGGAAATGGACTGCAGATTTAATTGCCTCCATAAACTACTACCTCCATTACCATGAGCGCAGAAGAAATGAATGGTGTCTGTCTACCATTACTAAACATTTTGATTGAGGACTCAGTAGATAGATCCTGATCAAAAGGGGGGAAAGTCGTGGAACAGAACTTCAAACTCACGGAAACCCTTACTGAACCCACTGAGACTGGGGGAACCCCTGAATATAATGCCTGGGAATAATCTTTAAAGTTTGAAGCAAAACTTTCCCATGAAGCCATCATTAAACTAAACAACAGTTTAGCCCAATTAATAAAGATTGTTTGCCTTGAGCTCAGTGGTCTTATAAAGAATTGTCCATATGAGTGTAAACCAACAACAGTTAATCTAAAACACAGATGAGAACTTTAAGGGGCAAAGAACCCAAATTAATGGTGATAAAACATTATGGGTAGAGATAGTATGGTGAGACAATGTGAAGTATGTAACCAATGTTATTGAACTGTTCATGCAGAAGTTGCAAATGGATGCAAGTTTGATTGTGTATATCGCCACCAAAAATGAATAAAATACATTTTTGTGTAGAGAGAGATGGAGCCTGAAAGGATCCAACACACAAGGAAGGTAGTGCTTCTCTCATTTCTGAGAAAAAGCCATAGAAAGAGGAAAATATCCATGTCATGAAGGTGAAAAGAAGACCACAAAGAAATAAATTATCCCTTTCCCCTACCCTCACTCACCTTTCACCACCGAAGTTAGGGACGCGTGAGCTACAGACTTCAGAAAAATTCAGGATCTGAGCACATAGCTAAGACTATGTCAACAGTAGTCAGGAAGCTCTGAGGTTGGTAAGAAAGTCCATTAAGGCAGAAGTTCTGGCTGGAACTAGAACATTCCCCACCCTCAGCCAATGTGAATGTGATGAAGGACAGACACACGAGGGAGATTTGGTCAGCCTTGTGCATGTTTCAGCCTTCATATGCCATCGACTCATGCAATGTTTTTAGAGGTGCTTTTTTTTTTTTTTCTTTTAGATAGATGTTTTCTCTGAAAAACTATGGTCAGAGTGGGGCTAAAAGACTTTTGGTTACATCAGGGGGATAGGAGCTGTTGTGAGGGGAATGGTACAGCAAAGATAGTATTTAATGAACTTGCTTACTTGAGGAACTTATAGACAGAAGTGCATATGACCTAGGTGTAATACAATATAAGACTCTACTCTTCAGAAACAGTAATTCACTGTTCAGAAACAACAATAGATACCATGTCACTAAATGGAGGGGAAGTTCACATCTTTGTAAGTGCAGTGCCTGCCAAGTACATAAATCACTTCGGAAAAGCATGTTTATGATCATTATTATCCCCAGTTTCTTTAGCTTTCATCAGGAAGTACATATTCCCTGAAATCATCGTCAGCAGCTAGGTCTGTTTTGTAATTAATGGATAATCATGGACTTTATTGTTGTTAGTGCTGTCAAGTTGGCCCCTGACTCACAACAGAACAAAATGCTACTCACTCTTAGTTTTGCACCATCCTCTCGATCTGTCGTGGATAGTACTGTTGTGATCTTAAGTTTCCATAGGCTGATTTTCAGAAATAGATCTCTAGGCCTTTCTTCCTGGTCTGTCTTAGCCTGAAAGCTCCACTGAAAGCTGCTCGGCATCAGCAACACGCAGCCCCCGCTGACACGGGCAGTGGCTGAGCATGAGGCGCATTGGCTGAGAATCCAGCTCAGGCCTCCCACAGGGAAAGGTGGGGATTCTGCCACTGAACCACCAATGCCCCATATACTGGACCTAAAGACAAATAACAGCTTCCCCGAGGAGTGGGAGACTTTGAAGAAGGTTTGAGTGCATCCTGACTCACAGCCCTTCACTCAGGTACAGGAGGGTTAGGGCTGTTAGGAACACTTGTATCTCATTGTGGCTGAATCAGGTTTGACACTGGACCTCTTACACAATATCCTCCCAAGCTTCTGTCTGAGCCCAAACGATAGGTGGGATGGGCTAGAGGCTGCCTTGAGTGGCATTTCTTATGGCCTTAATTAGACTGAGTTTTTTACCAAAGGGTCAGCAGTTCAAATCTGCCAGGTGCTCCTTGGAAACTCTATGGGGCAGTTCTACTCTGTCCTATAGGGTCGCTATGGCACTGGGTTTCGTTTGGTTTTTGGTTTACCGAATGCATGGCAGGTGGCCAGATTGGGATAAGGATGAAATGCCTTTCCAGCAAGCATTTTCAGCATTTTCTTCCTTCATAATCAATGTCAAAACACTTCTTGCTTTGTATACACTCCATCTAACTAATGAGTGAGTCTAAAGCTGAGAAGCTCCCTCAATTTACTTTAGAACAAGATTTTCCATTCCATAACCTCTTAGTCTCCCCATGGAGCTGCCCAGTAGCTTAGGCTACAGAAGGAGTTGCAAAGGGTATGGAGAAGATGGTAATTACTGTTTGGAAATCTGAGATGATTGGAAAAATAAACAGAAATATCAAGCTTTCAGAATTTAGTTTCTAGTAAACAATCCTCTTTATAAATTCTTTATCGTGGCTAAGTGTCAGATGAATCAAGAGCAACCAGATTTGGGATGTAAACAGAATTGAGACTCTTACCAATTAAAAAAAAAAAAAAAGTCAAGATGTGTTCTATTGATGAGCTTATTTTAAACAATCATAAAACTATTAAACAAATTAAACCTGAATTAAAACTTTAGTTTGAAACATACACTGTCCCTGTCATCTAAACTCAGAGTTCCTGATTGCTTAATGTCATGGACTGCATTATGTCCCTCCAGAAATATATGTGTCAATTTGGCTGGGCCATGATTCCCCGTATTGTATGGTTGTCCTCTATTTCGTGATTGTAATTTTATGTTAAGGGGGATTAGGGTGGGATTGTAACACCCTTACCAGGTCACATCTCTGATCCAATGTAAAGGGAGTTTTGCTGGGATGTGGCCTGCACCACCTTTTACCTTTCACGAGATAAAAGGAAAGGGAAGCTAGCAGAGAGTGCCAGGAACAGTGCCAGGAGCAGAGCAGGTCCTTCGGACCAGAGGTTCCTGTTCGCAGCTGCTCCCAGACCAAGGGAAGACTGATGCATCCTTCCTCCAGGGCTGACAGAGAGAGAAAGCCTTCCCCTGGAGCTGACACCCTGAATTTGGACTGGTAGCCTACTTGACTGTGAGAGAATAAACTTCTCCTTGTTAAAGCCATCCACTTGTGGTATTTCTGTTACAGCAGTATTAGATGACCAAGACATTCAACTCCCACAAATATCGCATAGCTGTCTCCTCCTCTTTCAGGTTTCATGTCAAATGTTACTTCCTCAGATGCCCTTCTGGACCACTTTATTCAAAAATAAACTCGCACCTGTCCTGCGCAGGATACGACAGGACAATTGTGGCAGAGACCGCAAGTTTTACCTTTTATTTCTTTTAGTAATAGAACTCCTCAAGTTTTAGCTGGGTTCTTGACTGCCCAAATAGATAACTGTACTTCCCAGGCATCCTTGATTAGCTATGGCCATGTGACTAAGTTCGGCTCAATGAGAAGTGAGAGAAATGCAATACATGACTTCTGGGTCATCTCCTTATTGACAAGCCACTTGCCCTGGACATTCTCTTGCCTGGAGCACAAGCTAGATGCAGACATTGTGCTGGAGAGTCTGCTCCAACCATGTAGATAAGGGCACCGTCCTAGGGCTGGACAATGAGATGGAAGGAACCTTGGTTCTTGGAAACACTGATAGAGGAAGCCACACTGCCAACTCTGGACAGGTCACCTCTGGGAGCGAAAGACCAACTTCTCTCTTTCAATCTCTATGTTTTGTACCACTCTGTTACAGAAATTCAATTGTTCCCTAAATGATACACTCTTTACCCCATTTTTCTATTTTATTTTCTTCACAACAGTTGCCACTCTCTTTATTTATCTTATTTTTTTCTGTTTACTTGTTTATCGTGTCTCCCCTCACTAGAATGTAATTTCAATGAGAGTAGAAATCTTGTGTTAACTTCTGCATCTCCAGTGCCTAGAACAGTACCTGGCACATGGTAGGTGCTCAATAAATGTCTGTGAATGAATGAATGGATGGATGTTTGTTGTAAAGAGTACATTTTAATGGGTTGTTTATAAGGCTATAGAGGGAAGGAATAACTGTGTATCTGTAAGGATATGACACTGATTTGAATATACCTTCGACATTTTTCACTGATAAGTCAAGTTTTTCTACGTAGGGCCACATCTCAGCTTCACTGATGAGAGGCCAAGGTCTAAGGCTAGCCTGGAAGTGGCAGTTATTTGCCTCTTCTGTTGTTTCAAATGAGAAAGAGAGGTGGAAGGGGATGCAATAAGAAGAAAGCAGGGAGAAGGGGAGCAAAAATAATATTCTTATCTGTCTAAAACTTGGAAACCCTGGTGGCGTAGTGGTTAAGTGCTACGGGTGCTAACCAAGAGGTCGGCAGTTCAAATCTGCCAAGCGTTCCTTGGAGACTCTATGGGGCAGTTCTACTCTGCCATATAGGGTCGCTTTGAGTCAGAATCAACTCAAAGGCAGCGGGTTTTTTAATCTAAAACTTGAGGGCCATGAGTAGGGTGACCAGATAATTCATTCATCACTTTGGGGGTGCTGTGAATAATTTTGCCAGAATAATAGGTGCAAACTGGAAATGTTTTAGGCAAACTGAGTCACATTGTTCCCAGCCATCTTGCATACATTCTTTGAGGGATAGGTATCACATTTGAGAAATGACACGTTCTTTTAGTGATAAGTGACAAGGTCACAGGGAAACACAGATGTGGTCCTGAGTTTCCTCCCAGGATTAGATGCTTTATCGAAACATGAGTAAGTCATTCAGTGTACCAACTCCCAGGCTGTTTAACCTCCAGATGAATTCCACTTTGACTCATTTATGAGCATAAAGTAAAAATTGACCAACAGAGAGCAATCCAAAAGAAAAGAAAAAATGGTTAATGAAAGTTTCAAGATCCAGAAGGGTTTTAATGCCCCAGAGCTTAACAAGTTTTACTTTTAGCCACATCTGGAGAGGATCTATGTGCTTGGGAAAAATAAACATTTTGGCCACATGGAAATGGGCAAGGTACGAGCACCTAAAAGAGATGTGAGAAAGAGAAAGATGAGGAAACAACTTGTTCCTTTTGGAACAAGTTTCCTTTTGGAAAGATGTATATATGATAAGAAATTTAGCAAGGCATCAGAACCCCAGGGACCTGTTATGCGTCATAGCAGAGCTCAATGGGGTTTTCCAGGAGGTCTTCTGCAAGGTTATATATGGTGAGCTAAGAGAACAGTGCTTATCACTGGTCGTTCATTGTATGCACATTATTGAATGCCTGCTATACATCAGGTGACTAACAAGTGAGGTGGAGCCTATCTCTTGGAACTTCCGCCGGTGGGCAGAGGTAATTCCTTTGTCCCAGCATTACAATCAAGGTCAATACTTTTGTCTTAGTCATCTAGTACTGACATAACAGAAATACCACAAGTGGATGGCTTTTACAAAAAGAAATTTATTTCCTCATGGTAAAGTAGGCTAAAAGTCCAAATTTAAGGCATCAGCTCCAGGAGAAGGCTTTTTCTCTCTGTAGGATCTGGAAGAAGGTCCTTGTCAATCTTCCCATGGTTGAGGAGCTTCTCAGGCTCAGGGACCCCGGGTCCAAAGGACATGCTCTGCTTCTGGTGCTGCTTTCTTGGTGGTATGAGGTCCCCAGCTCTCTGCTTGCTTCCCTTTCCTTTTATGTCTTGAGAGATAAAAAGTGGTGCAGGCCACACCCCAGGGAAATTCCCTTTACCTTGGATTGGGGGAGGTGACCTGAGTAAGGCTGGTGTTACAATCCACCCTAATCCTCTCAACATAAAATTACAATCACAAAAGAGAGGACAACCACACAATACTGGGAATCATGGCTTAACCAAGTTGACACATATATTTTGGGAGACACAATTCAATCCATGACAACTTTAAACATGCCTGAAGAGTGGTCATGTCTGTTCACATTGTTAGATCACAAAAGCATCATTCAAATGAGGTATGTAGCCAAAAAAGACATTAAGAACTACATTTGTAATAAGGTGGAGCCACAGTGGATGACCATGACACCCGTTCTGGGAACTTTTTATAATATGAAAAAAAAGATTAATTCTTTCTCTCACTGAGTCAGGGGTGCAATCAGATCCCTACAGGACCATATTCGTATCCTGGTGGGGTATTTTATATCTGGCTTTACTGTCTAGTGCAAGTCAGTAAAATCTTCATGTTAGGTCTCGCTATAATTGGCAGAGGGCACAATAAAGCTGGTGAGAATTTATTCAACCTTGAACAAGGAAGTATTGTTGAGAGAAAACTAGAAAGGGCAGACTGAAGTTTCTGGTTGAGGAAAATACTCCTGGGTTTCAGGGAAAATGATTCATCTTAGAATAGGCTCCAGATTACAGTGGTTCTCAAACTTTACCTTGTCTATGAATATGTTTCAAATGCAGATTTCTGGGCCCATCCCCAGAGAGTCTGGTTTCTGTGAGTCCAGGGCCAGGTGTAGAAAACTGCACTTTAAATAAGCTTCTCAGGTGATTTCTGAGCAAGCTGTTGCTGGACCACAGCTTGAGAAAAAACCCCACTTGATTATCTGGATGCCTCAGATGGACTGCAGAGACCCGAAGCTGGTTTTTGGAAGCAGCCCAGCGCAGGCTTCCAGGAGAGAAGCTGCTGCTTTATTTTTCAATCCCTAATTATTAGAATATGGAGTCTACAGTAGCTGGCACGCGATTGAGAGCTATTTTAAACGAGACAAAACAAATGATGTGCAGCTGGAGATTGCTACCTTGCGGTATAAATTCAGCTGCAATTTGTATTCAATGTCTTTCAGATGTGGCCCAGCCATGTGATAGCACTTTTTTAAAACCCGTAACTCTGGAATGGACACCTACAAGAATCTGACAAGGACAACTTGCACTGGGGGACATGTGACTGTTATTATTTCTGAAGTTATGACCGTGAAAACACGCCACATGACCAAGGTCAAAGTGCCTCAGCATTTCCTTTCAGCACAGCGCTTATATTTCCTTGACCGTAGCACGAAAGCACCTGTGAGTATACAGTCTGTGTTTTTACTTCTCTTCACAGGCAATATTACAGCCACCATGTTGTATTCAAATTATGTCATAGCAACCATAATTTTCTGATGCTTGTTTGCTATTTTTGAAATACACTCATGTGGAAATTTGCGGAGAATGACTGGTCGATTTGTAATTCTCTCGGCTCTTCACTCTTCCTTGCCTCGCCTGGTGAAGCTGCTGTATACACCTGTAGGCATATTTATGAAATATATTCTCAAGCCTTAGAGTGCATCAGAATTCCTTGGTTGGTGCTTGTCTGAAATGCCAGTCTCTGGTCCTTATATGCAGATATTTTGTTCAGGTCTGAAATGGGAATGAAGAGTGAACATTTTTAATAAGGTCCACAGAGGATTCTGAGGAGGATGGTCCACAGATCACACTCTGAGTAGACCATTGAATTAGCATAGTAGGGAGATGCAAAGGAGTAGAAGTTGTGGTTGCTGCTGTTGACACAAATAGTGGGGAGGAAGGGTAAAGACATTCATTGTATGCAAGTAATCAAAGAACCCCTGAGAATGGCAACATTTATTGAGCACTTACTGTGTTCCAGGCACAGGTACTTACTCATTTAATTCTTAGAGGAGGTTCTATTACTGTCCTCATTTACAATGAGGAAATCGAGGCACAGAGCGGTTAATTATCTTGCCTGGAATCATAAAAGCTATCAAGTAACAGGGTGCTCTACACCAGAGCACTTATTCTAATTCCAGCACTGTACAGCCTCTTGCTGATCCAGGCTAGACTAATTTAGGAGGCATCATGGAAGAAGTCAGACCTAAGTGGTATTTGAAGAATAAGTTGTAGAGTCTATGAAAATCTAAGTGTCTACAAAGTGTACTATTCTCTTTTGAGGCTGTTCTCTTTGAGTAGATTTATCATATTTTATGCCATGTGCTACAACTGCTTAAACCAGTTATTGATACCCAAGTCAAAGCCAATTGTTTAGAAAGAAGGTGAAAATCATTCCATTTGTTTGGGAAGTATTTGTGGGAGATGTACCCAGAGGGCGATGGACAACTGCCTTGGGGGCCATGAGAAGATGTCCAGAGCAGCGCTACTCAAACTGTCTTCTGTGGACCTGTACCAACTCATGAACTGTCTGTTTTAGGTATATGAAGAGACAAGCAGTGAAATTGAAATTTTAAAATTGAGCATTGTCAGGACATTGAAGCACATGATTAGTGACTCTGTTATTTTATTTATTTATTTGTGCAAAATGAATTATTCTAACAAAATGAGTTATTCCAATAGTCTTTAAACAACAATAAGCATTTATTATTTCACTCAGTGTCTGTAGGCTAGGAACTTGGGACCTGCACAGCTGGTTGGTTCTGACTCTGTTGCTATCAGGATGTTACCTGGGGACTGCAGTTATCTGAAGGCTAGACTGGGGCAGAGAGGTCCACTTCCAAGATGATTTATTTATCATATGCATGTTGGCAGGAAGCCTCAGTTCCTTTCCACATGGACCTTTCCACTAAACTGCTTGAGCATCCTCTTAACATGGAAAATAGATTTTTCCATAGTATGTGGTCCAAGACAGAGAGCAAGGAGGAAGCAACAATGCTTTTTATAGTCTAGTCTCGGAAGTTACACACAGTAACTTCTACCACATTTTATTTATTAGTAGCCAGTCACTAAGTCTAGCCCATGCTCAAGGGGAGGAAATTTGGGCTCTAATTTTTGAGGGAAAGAATGTCAAAGAATCTGTGGACATAATTTAAAACCACCAAGCATATGCATCTTGTTGAACAAAGTATAGATGAGTGTGGGTGTTGTGGAATGTGTACAGTCACATGTGGCATGGGCTGTAAACTAGTTATGCATAGTAGAACCACTGATTATTCCATAAAAGTTCAGAGATGTAAAAAATGTTCTTTACCAGGGATAAGTTTAGAAGCACTGATCTATAGCCTTGTATACTAACACTGTAGTCTTCAAGTATTTTTACCCACATAAGGCCAAAAGAATTTTGAAAAACTATGTACACCCTTCACACAAAGTTAACACTGAAAAGTTTTTATAAGTTTAAATAATTTTAAAAATATAATTTCTGACATAAACATTGATATTTCAAAGAAAATGGTTACATTACTCTTTTAAATATATTCAATGGAATCTAAAACACCAGTGATGTGACAACGACAAAAAAAATTAAATCAAAAGATGGGCAAAGTACATAAACAGGCACTTCACCGAAGAGGATATTCAGATGGCTAACAAACACATGAAGAGATGCTCAAGATCATTATAGCCATTTGAGAGATGCCACTCAAAACTACAACGAGATACCAACTTACCCCTGCAAAAGATGGCACTGTTCAAAAAAAGAGAAAACAACAAATGCTTGTGAGGTTGTAGGGAAATTGGAACTCTTATACACTGCTGGTGGGACTGTAAAATGGTACAACCACTATGGAAAACAGTATGGCGCTTCCTCAAAAAGCTAGAGATAGAAATAACTTATGATCTAGCAATCACGCTCCTAGGTATTATATAAAAACCCCAGTGCCGTATTATATACTAGAGATATAAGAGCAGTAATATAAGTAGACTTATGCACACCCATGTTAACTGCAGCACTATTCCAAATAGCAAAAAGATGGAAACAACCTACATGCCCATCAGTGGATGAATGGATAAACAAATTGTGGTACATACATATGATGGAATACTATGCAACTATAAAGAATAATGATGAGTCTGCACAACATAACATGAATGAATCTGGAGGACATTGTGCTGGGTAAAATAAGTCAATCACAAAAGGACAAATATTGTATGGTCTCACTTTTATAAAAAGTCAAGAATATGTATACACACAGAAAGAAATGTTCTTTGATGGTTAACAGGGATGAGAGGGGGAGAGAGGGGAAATCACTTGCTAGATAGTACTCCAGACCAAACCCGGTGCCATCTAGTCAATTCCAACTCATAGTGACCCTATAGGACAGAGTAGAACTATCCCAAAAGGTTGCCAAGGAGCGGCTGGTGGATTTGAACTGCTGACCTTTTGGTTAGCAACTGTAGCTCTCAACTACTGTGCCACTGGGGGTAGAAATAACACCTGTTATTTCCAGTGATGGGAAAGGCAATACACAATATGGCGGAAGTCAACACAACTTGACCAAGGTAAATGAAGACATGGAGAAGTACGCAAGAAAAAAGAACAATTACAGTAACTGTTATATACAATTCTGCAACTACAGTTGTTGCTGTTGTTAGTTGCCATTCTGACTAATAGCGACCCTATGTACAAAAGCACTGCCCAGTCCTGCACCATCCTCACAATCATTGTTATGCTTGAGCCCATTGTTGCAGCTACCATGTCAATCCATCTGTTAGAGGGTCTTCCTCTTTTTCACTAACCCTGCACTTTACCAAGCATGGACTCCTTCTCCAGGAACTGGTCCCTCTTGATAACATGTCCAAAGTACACGAGACAAAGTTTTGCCATCCTTCCTTCTAAGGAGTGTTCTGGCTGTACTTCCTCCAACACAGATTTGTTTGTTCTTCTGGCAGTCCATGGTATAATCAATATTCTTCCCCAAAACCATACCTCAAAGCCGTCAATTCTTTTTTGGTCTTTCTTATTCATTGCTCAGATTTCACATGCATATGAGATGACTGAAAATACCATGGCTTGGGTCAGGCACACCTTAGTCCTCAAAGTGACATTATTGCTTTTCAACACTTAAAAGATGTCTTTTGCAGCAGATTTGCCCGATGCAACATGTCGTTTGATTTCCTGACTGCTGCTCCCATGGGCGTTGATTGTGGATTCAAGTAAAATGAAGTCCTTGACAACTTCAATATTTTCTCCATTTATCATGAGGCTGCTTATGGTCCAGTTGTGAGGATTTTTGTTTTGTTTATGTTGAGGTGTAACCCATACTGAAGGCTGTGATCTGTGATCTTCATTAGTAAGTGCTTCAAGTCCTCTTCACTTTCAGCAAGCAAGGTTGTGTCATGTGCATATTGTGGGTTGTCACTGAGTCTTCCCCCAACCCTGATGCAACATTCTTCTTCATACAGTCCAGTTTCTCAGATTATTTGCTCAGCATACAGATTAAGTATGGTGAAAGGATACAACCCTAACACACACCTTTCCTGACTTCAAATCCTTGTTCTGTTCAAATGACTACCTCTTGGTCTGTGTACAGGTTCCTCATGAGCACAATTAATTTGGTTTTTTTGGTTTGGAATTCCCATTCTTTCCAATGTTATCTATAATTTGTTGTGCCCACACAGTCGCATGCCTTTGCATAGTCAATAAAATACAGGTAAACATCTTTCTAGTATTCTCTGTTTTTAGCCAAGATCCATCTGACATCAGCAATGATATCCCTTGTTCCATGTCCTCTTCTATATCTGGCTTGAACTTCTGGCAGCTTCCTGTCAATGTACTGCTGCAACTGCTTTTGAATGATCTTTAGCAAAATTTTCCTTGTGTGTGATATTAATGATATCGTTCAATAATTCCAGCATTCTGTTGGCTCACTTTTGTTTGGAATGAGCACAAATATGGATCTCTTCCAGTCAGTTAGCCAGGAAGCTGTCTTCCAAATTTCTTTTTTACATTTTTTTTTATTGTGCTTTAAGTGAAAGTTTACAATTGAAGTCAGTTACTTATACAAAAACTTATACACGCATTGTGACCCTAGTTGCTCTCCCTACAATGTGACAGCACACTTCTTCTTTTCACCCTGTATTTCCTGTGTCCATTCAACCAGCTCCTGTCCCCTTCTGCCTTCTCATCTCACCTCCAGACAAGAGCTGTCCACATGCTCTCATGTGTCTACTTGAGCTAAGAAGCACACTCTTTACAAGTATCATTCTATGTCTTATAGTCCAGCCTAATCTTTGTCTGAAGAGTTGGCTTCAAGAGTGGTTTTAGTTTTGGGCTTACAGAGAGTCCAGGGGCTGTGACCTCTGGGGTTGTTCCAGTCTCAGTCAGACCATTAAGTCTGGTCTTTTTGCTGGAATTTGAGGTCTGCATCCCACTATTGTCCTGCTCCATCAAGGATTCTCTGTTCCAAATTTCTTGACATAGACGAGTGAGCACCTTCAGTGCTACATCTCAATTGGTATTCTGTCAATTCCTGGAGCCTTGCTTTTTGTCATTCCCTTCAGTGCAGCTTGGACTTCCTTAGCATCATCAGTTCTTGGTCATATGCTACCTCCTGAAATGGTTGAATGTTGATCAGCTCTTTTTGGTACAGTGACTCTGTGTATTCCTTTCGATGCTTCCTGTGTTGTTTAATATTTTCCCTGTAGAATATTTCAATACTGCAACTCGAGGCTTGAATTGTTTTCTTCAGTTCTTTCAGCTTGAGAAATGCTGAGCATGTTCTTCCCTTTTGATTTTTTTAACTCCTGGTCTCTGCATATATATAATAAGGCACATAGTGGGCACACAGACATAGGTAAACACCTCATGGGATTAGTTTACTGGGTTAAAGGGCTTGGGACCATAGACTCATGGAACAACTCAGTCAATTCACATAACATAGTTCATAAAGATGTTTTACATCCTAGTTTGGTGAGTGGCATTGGGGGTCTTAAAAGCTTGTGAGTGGCCATCTAAGATACAAGTATTGTTCTCTTTCTCTCTGAAGCAAAAGAGAATGAAGGAAACCAAAGACTCAAAGAAGAAACTAGTCCACAGGGCTAATAGTCCACATAAACTACCTCTTCTACCCTGAAACTAGAACTGGATGGTGCCCAGCTACCACTACCAACCATTCTGATCAGGAACACTATAGAAGGCCCCAGACAGAATGGGAGAAAAATGTAGAACAAAACTAAAAAACTAAAAAAGCCCAGACTTACTGAATTGTTGGAGACTAGAGGAACCCCTGAGACTATGACCCTAAGATACCCTTTTAACTTGGAATTGAAGCCACTCCTAGAGGTCTCCTTTCAGGCAAATAACAGATTGGCTTATAAAATAAACAATATCACCTGTGAGGAATGTGTTCCCTTAAACAATCAATTATTTTAGACCAAACAATCAACATTTACCCAAAAGCAAAGATGAGAAGGCAAGTGGGGCAGTGAAGCTAGATAAACGGAAAGAGAACACACAGAATGAAAATAATAAGAATGCTGACACGTTGCAAAAATTGTAACCAATGTCACAGAAAAATTTGTACAAAAATTATTAAATGGGTACCTAATTTGCTGTGTAAACTTTCATCTAAAACACAATAAAATATTATAAAAAGAAAAAAAAATGATATCATTGGCTTGATACCCACTATCTCCATTTAAAAAGTGCATAAGTAAGCTTTTTTTTTTTAAACATTTGGAAATTATACATTGTTTCTTTTTTTCCTTTAACTCACTTTTCTACTTCATTTCCCTAGGAAAAAATTATCTTAATGAAGACTAAATTTTATTGAAAGCCTTTTATTGATCACTGTAAAAACAGCATGGGGGCAATGTCTGACCCCCACCAAAACCACAAGAGGGAAGGTTAATCGAGATCAACAGCAAAAGGCTGACTCCCCTGAGGAGCCTCCTCTCCCTGCCATCATTACCAATTCTGACACCAAACATCCTTCCCACAGCACTCTCTACTCTGCTGAGTTGGATAATTCATTGCAAAGGTCACACAGAACTCATAGACCATACTTACAATTATGGGGTTTATTAGGGAAGTAATAGATTACAATTCAGGCTCATGAACACTCAAGGATACAGTTCTTCCATCAGGACATCCTCTTCTCAGCCATGCTCGCAGGCACTCCTCTCCCCAGCTCCAAGCCTCTGCTCAAAGGCACTCAGCTTTCTCTCTCCATGGGGCTGAAAGCCTATCGCACCCACTCCTACTATCGGGTCTCTGCTGCCTGGTTTCTCCTGCCACTATTTCTCACCATCTTCAGGGTTATAGCTCTGTTTCTCTCTGTCTTCTGGTCCCAGGAGCCTCCCAGCGCAGGGATCCTGGGTCCAAAGGACACACCGGCTCCTTGGCTGTTCTTCCTTGGTAGTGGTGGAATCCTTTCTTTCTTTCCTCTACTGTGGCTCATTTCAAAACCCAGTGGGATGGGAAAACTGACCAATCCCCTTGATTGGCTCCAATTACCCCATATGCACAGCCCCACCCAATCATCTGGTTGGGAGTTACAAGACCATGGCAAGAAAGGCCACACAAAAGCAATCCATTACCCTGCAATCACACTATTATAATTCTTTGCCAGGAAAAATTTTATAGCAATTGAAATTTAAAAATTCATTGTTTCCTGTAATCTAAGTTTCTTTTCATTGAAATTTTTGGGTCTGGATTGAATTAGCATAACAATTATTACTAGTTTACAATTGATAAAGAAGTGAGAAATAAATATTATTAATATGGGTAAATAACTATTGAAGAAAAATTAAAATTCTGTTGGGATTGCATGTCCTAATGATACAAATACAGCTTTTACTGTTTTATTTAGCTCACTCTTCAATTGGATGAAGATGTCTTATTGCCAGAATGAGGGAGTGTACAGCATAAATTTTGTACTCACTTTTATACATGTCTGCGCTAAGGAAACCCTGGTGGCATAGCGATTAAGAGCTACTGTTGCTAACCAAAAGGTCAGCAGTTCTAATCCACCAGGTGATCCTTGGAAACCCTATGGAGAAGTTCTACCGTGTCCTACATGGTCACTAAGAGTCAGAATCGACTCAGTGGCAATGGATTTGGTTTTTCTGTTTTGGTGCTAAGAAACCTTTTTCTCATAAATAGGTAGGTATGAATGGAGTAACTTTGTTATACTAAGGTCTTTCAATTGTTTGTACTAACTCTAAGTTATATTTAAATATTATATGAGGATCTATGATAAAATTATTATTATTATTAATTTGTTTTATTTTTGTTGGTGAGAGTACACGCAGCAGAACATACGCCAATTCAACAATTTCTACAAATACAGTTCAGTGACACTGATTACATTCTTTGAGTTGTGTAGCCATTCTCATCCTCCTTTTCTGAATTGTTCCTCTTCTGTTAACATAAACTCACTGCCCCTTAAGTTTCCTACCTAGTCTTTTGAGATGATGTTGTTGATTTGATCCCATATAGATAGATGTTAAAAAATCACAATACTGAAGGTAGACATTGTTTCCTAGTTAAGCTAAACTATAGTTTGGTTTTAAGAAGACTTCAGGGGATATTTTTGGTTTGAGGCTTAAAGATTATCTCAGGGCAATAGTTTCAGGTGTTCACCTAGCCTCTATGACTCCAGAAAATCTGTATTTCATGAGACTTTGAAATTCTGTTCTGCATTTTTCCCCTTTTGATCAGGGTTCTTCTATAGAATCTTTGATCAAAATGTTCAGTAATGGTAGCTGGGCACCATCCAGTTCTTCTGGTCTTATGGCAAAGGAGGCAGTTTTTCATAGAGGCAATTAGCCACACACTCCAGGTTGTCCTTCTATTCCTTGCTCTCCTTCTTCCTCTATTTTCCAGGCGAATAGAGACCAATTGTTGTACCTTGGATGGATGTTTGCAAGATATTAAGACCCCAGGCACTACACGATGAAATAGGAGGTAGAGCAGGAGCACTGAGTAAGATATTAGAGCAATTAACGGGGATGTCCCATGAAACCATGACCCTAAATCTCCAAACCAAGAAACCAAATTCCATGACGTGTTTGGATGTACATAAGAGGCCTCAGCAGCTACTCTTTTTTTGTCATTGTTGTAAATATATCTATCACACTACTTTTGCTAATTCAGCTTTTACAGGTATACAACTCATTGACAGCATTTAGAGTTGTCAGCTGTGCAACCTTACCCTTAATCAATGCAATTTTTCCATCACCATAAACTGAAGCTCAGTATTCCATAAGCAATACTACCTCTCTTTCACCACCCCACACACCTGGTATCCACTAATAAACTTGGATCTGTATACATCTGTCTGTTCTTGCTTTTTTATATTAGTCGGGTTATACAATTTTTGTCCTTTTGTTATTGATTTATTTCACTCAGCATAATGTCCTAAGGATCCATCCAGATTGTAGCATGTATAAAGACTTTATTTGCCTTACTAGCTGAGTAGTATTCCATTGTATGTATGTATCACATTTTGCTAAGCCGTTCATCTTTTGATGGGATTTGGTTTGTTTCCATCTTTGGCTACTGTGAATAGTGCTGCAACCAACATTGTTGTTGATTGCAAAAAAAAAAAAAAAAAAAATCTGTTTTAGTCTCTGCTTTCAAGTCTTTTTGTTATATACCTAGGAGTGGAATTGCTGAGTCATATGGTAGAAGAAGGACCCAGAGGTCTACTTCTGAATAGAATTAGCCAGTAAAAACCTTACGAATAGCAGCAGAACATTGTCTGATATCGTGCCAGAAGATGAGCCCCTCAGGTTGGAAGGCACTCAAAACACGACTGGGGAAGAGCTGCCTCCTCAAAGTAGAGTCGACCTTAATGACGTGGATGGAGTCAAGCTTTTGGAACCTTCATTTGCTGATGTGGCATGACTCAAAATGAGAAGAAACAGCTGCAAACATCCATTAATAATCAGAACCTGGAATGTATGAAGCAAGAATCTAGGAAAATTGGAAATCATCAAATATGAAACAGAATACATAAAGATTGATAGCCTAAGCATTAGTATTGATGGACTAGTATTGATCATTTTGAATCAAACGATCATATGGTCTACTATGCCAGGAATGACAATTTGAAGAGAAATGGCATTGTATTCATCATTAAAAAGAGGAATATTTGTATGTGGGGCCAAGGTGGCGAACTAGCCAGAAGCTTCCACTGAGCCCTTTTACAACAAAGACCTGAAAAAACAAGTGAATTCATTATATATACGATAAGTTAGAAGCCTTGAGCATCAAAGGCAAAATTAAGGAATTGGCCTGAGTGACAGGGCAGGGAGAGATGGTGCAGAAGCAGCGACGAGTTGCCAAGCCCACCCAGTGCCTCAGCTCTGATTCCTTGGTGCCGTTCCTTGGCTCGACTGTGGCGGGGCTGATGGCTGTTCCCTGAGACACAGCAGCTTCAGCAAAAGAAGGCAAGCAGAGTGGCGCACCCCTGACCCTATGGCATGTCTACAATGGGGCTGGCTGTGGCATTTAGGAAGTGGCTGCTTCAGTGAAAGAAGGCAACTGAAGTGCCATCACCCCGACCCCCTGGAGTGATGGCCACAGGACTGGTGGTAGAGTTTAGGACACAGCTGCTTCAGCAAAAGAAGGCAAGCATGGGATGCAGCCTTAACCCCCTGGGGCAATCTTGGCGGGGACCCAGCCAGTGAACACAGGCTACACATACCTCTGGAATCTGAGATAAAACAGCATTCTTGACACAAGTGATTTTGTCTAATTTACCATGTGCAGATCTAATAACTCCTTCTTTTGAAAGAACTCTCTCCTGTCTATCTGATCCCTCCCCCCCTGCCCCAGCTGGCTTCATTAACAGTTGATTTCCCTGGGCCATTCTCTTGGCCTGGGAGAAGGAACAAATCAACAAATGGGGGAAAATACTCTGCAGACTCCCCTAATCTGGAAGCTCAGAGCAGAAGCAGCTCCAGTCCAGGCATAAATGATCCACAGACTTTGTCTCTCACCCCTACATGGATCCAGGTGGCTATAATATTACAAGGGCAAATCTGTTTGAGATCTGACTGTGTTTCAGTTGTGCAGTGGAGAGGCAGGTTTTGGAGGCCTGATACCACTTTGCCTATTAAACGGAGCCTTCACCTACCCACAGCAGGGGCCTGGGGACTGGAGGCTCCATCCATGCCATCTAGCCATCCATGAAAGGACAGTGGTGCCTACCAGTCCTTACAGATATAAGCATTGGGTGCCAAAGGTACACCTGCAGAGCCTACCTACTAGAGCACTCTAAAGAACAGAGATGCTCCTTCCTCACTGACACTTGGGGGAAGCCTGTCAGCTCCCTGCCTTCCTCTGAGTATGACCCCCTGCTGCCACCAGAAACCGGTGCATACACCCATCATCACTGCTCCTCTAAGATAGTAGGTGAGAGCCTACATTACACACTAGGTGACTATCAGAACACCTGAGATGAATCTATACAAGAATAGTGAATGGACTTCTAGGCTCATAAGCCCTGGTGGTATAGTGGTTAAGTGCTACGTCTGATAACTAAAAGGTCAGCAGTTCGAATCTACCAGGTGCTCCTTGGAAAACCCTGTGGGGCAGTTCTACTCTGTCCTGTGGGGTTGCTATGAGTCAGAATTTTCTCGAGGGCAATGGGTTTGGTTTTTTGGGGGGTTTATACCTGGTAACAGCTCTAGCCATCTGGTAACAGGACATTAGTGGTTCAAAGGCTCCAATGGCCAAGCTAGCTCACTCTAGTAGCCTATTTGGCTATACTGAAACAAAACAAAGCAAGAAAATACAGCACAGTGAGCAAACATAAAATAAATTAATACAATAGCTTACCGATGGCTTGGAAACAACAGCTGATATCAAATCACATAAAGAAGCAGATCATGATTGCTCCAACAAATTCCCAAAACAGATAATCAAGGACTCTTCCGGACGAAGATGTATTCCTGGAATTACCAGATGTAGAATACAAAGGATTAATATACAGAACTCTTCAAGACATCCGGAATGAGACCAGGCAACAAACAGAAAAAGCCAAGGAACACAAAGAGAAAGCAGTTGAAGAAATTAAAAAGATTATTTAAGAAGATAATGAAAAATTTAATAAACTGCAAGAATACACAGAGAGACAGCATTCAGAAATTCAGAAGATTAACAATAAAATTACAGAATTAGACAATTCAATAGCAAGTCAGAGGAGCAGAATTGAGGAAATGGAATACAGAATTTGTGAGACTGAAGATAAATCACTTAGCACCAATATATTTGAAGAAAAATCAGATAAAAGAATTAAAGAAAATGAAGAAACCCTAAGAATCATGTGGGACTCTATCAAGAAGAATAACTTGCAAGTGATTGGAATCTGAGAACAGGGAAGGATAACAGAAAATATAGTAAGAATTATTAAAGATTTGTTGGCAGAAAACTTCCCTGATATCGTGAAAGATAAAAGGATATCTATCCAAGATGCTCATCAAACACCATACAAGGTAGATCCCAAAAGAAAGTCACCAAGACATATTATCATGAAACTTGCCAAAACCAAAGATAAAGAGAAAATTTTAAGAGCAGCCAGGGATAAGAGAAAAGTCACCTACAAAGGAGAATCAGTAAGAATAAATTTGTACTACTCAGCAGAAACCATGCAGGCAAGAAGGCAATAGGATGATATATATAAAGCATTGAAGGAGAAAAATTGCCAGCCAAGAATCATTATATCCAGCAAAACTGTCTCTCAAATATGAAGGTTATATTATGAGTCGGAATCGACTCAACGGCACTGGGTTTTTTTTTGGTTTATTGACATTTACAGATAAATAGAAGCTTTGGAAATTTGCAAAAGCCAAACCAAAACTACAAAAAATACTAAAGGGAATTCTCTGTATAGAAAATCAATAATATCAGATATCAGCCCAACCCTAGAACACAGAATAGAGCAACCACATAAGAACTAAGATAGGGAAATAACAAGAATAAATCAAGATTAAAAAAAAAGCTCCAAACAGTGAATCAATGATGTCTTTATGTAAAAGATGACAAAAATCAATAAAAAGGGACTAAATAAAGTAGGCATAGGTCGTCTGTATGGAGAGAAAATCAAGGCAATATACGGAGATACAAGCTAGGTTTAAACTTAGAAAAATACGGGTAAATGTCAAGGTAACCACAAAGAAGACTAACAATCCTACACTTCAAAATAAAAAACAAGATAAACATAAAGTCTCAGCAAAAACAAATTCAACCACAATGAAAAAGAGGAACACACAATTTACAAAGAAAAACTTCTCAGCACAAAAAAGTAAGTGGAAAAATGAAACTGTCAACAACATATAAAAAAAGGCATCAAAATGACAGCACTAAACTCATACCTATCTATAATTACGCTGAATGTAAATGGACTAAATGTGCCAATAAAGAGAGAGAGTTGCAGAACTGATAAAAAAACAGGATCTGGTTATATGCTGCCTACAAGAGACACACCTTAGACTTAAAGACACAAGCTAAAACTCAAAGGATGGAAAAAAAATATATCAACCAAACAACAATCAAAAAGAGCAGGAGTGGCTATACTAATTTCTGACAAAACAGACTTCAAACTTAAATCTACCACAAAGGATAAGGAACAACACTATATAATGATTAAAGAGACATTATGCCAGGGGGATATTACCATATAAAATATTTATGCACCCAAAGACAGGGCTTCAAGATACATAGAACAAACTCTAACAGCATTGAAAAATGAGATTGACAGCTCCACAATAATAGTAGGAAACTTCAACTCACCACTTTCAGTGAAGGACAGAACATCCAGAAAGAATCTCAATAAAGATATGGAAGAGCTAAATGCCACAATCAACAAACTTGACCTCATAGACCTATACAGAACACTCTACCCAACGGCAGCCAAGTATACTTTCTTTTCTAGTGTACATGGAACACTCTCTAGAATAGACCACATATTAGGCCATAAAGCAAGACTTAACAGAGTCCAAAACATTGAAATATTACTAAGCATCTTCTCTGACCATAAGGCCATAAAAGTAGAAATCAATAACAGAAAAAGGAGGGAAAAGAAATCAAACACTTGGAAACTGAACAATACTCTGCTCAAAAATGACTGGGTTATAGAAGACATCAACGATGGAATAAAGAAATTCATAGAATTCAATGAGAATGAAAACACTTCCTATCAGTACCTTAGGGGCACAGCGAAAGCAATGCTCAGAGGTCAATTTATATTAAAAAATGCACACATACGAAAAGAAGGGCCAAAATCAAAGAATCATCCTACAACTTGAACAAATAGAAAGAGAACAACAAAAGAAACCTTCAGGCACCAGAAGAAGGCAAATAATAAAAACCAGAGCAGGATTAGATGAAATAGAAAACAGAAAATCAATTGAAAGAGTTAACAAGACCAAAAGCTGATTCTTTGAATAGACTAACAAAATTGATAAACCATTGGCAGGACTGACAAAAGAAAAACAAGAGATGAAGAAAATAACTTGAATAAGGAATGAGATGGATGATATCACAACAGACCCAACTGAAATTAGAAGAATCATAACTGAGTACTATGAAAAGTTGTACTCTAACAAATTTGAAAACCTAGAGGAAATGGACACATTTCTAGAAACACACTATCTATCTACCTAAACTAACACTGAGACAGAACAACTAAATAAACCTATAACAAGAGAAGAGATTGAAAATGTAATAAAAAAATTCCCAATGAATAAAAGCTCTGGGCCTGACGGCTTCACTGGAGAATTCTACAAAACTTTCAGAGAAGTGTTAACATCACTACTACTAAAGGTATTTCAGAGCACAGAAAAGGACGGAATACTCCCAAACTCATTCTATGAATTCAGCATAACCCTGATACCAAAACTAGGTAAAGACTCCACAAAAAAGAAAATTATAGGCCAGTATCCCTCATGAACCTAGACGCAAAAATCCTCAACAAAATACTAGCCAATAGAATTCAACAACATAACAAAAAAGTAATTCACCATGACCAAGTAGGATTCATACCAGGTATGCAGGGATGGTTCAACATTAGAAAAACAATCAATGTAATCCACCACATAAATAAAACAAAAGACAAGAACCACATGATCTTATGAATTGATGCAGAAAAGGCATCTGACAAAGTCCAACACCCATTCATGATAAAAAAAACTCTCCACAAAATAGGAATAGAAGGAAAATTCCTCAACATAATAAAGGGCGTTTATACAAAGCCAACAGCCAACATCATCCTAAATGGAGAGAGATTGAAACCATTCCCATTGAGAACAGGAACCAGACAAGGATGCCCTTTATCACTACTCTTATTCAACATTGTGCTGGAGGTCCTGGCCAGAGTTATAAAACTAGATAAAGAAACGAAGGGCATCCAAATTGTCAAAGAAGAAGTAAAAGTATCTCTGTTTGCAGATGACATGCTCTTCTACACAGAAAAGCCTAAAAAATCAGTAAGAAAACTACTGAAACTAATAGAAGAGTTCAGCAGAGTTTCAGGATACAAGATAAACATACATAAATCAGTTGGATTTCTGTACATCAACAAAGAGAGCAATGAAGAGGAAATCACCAAATCAATATCATTTCAATAGCCCCTGAGAAGATAAAGTACTTAGGAATAAATCTAAGCAAAGACGTAAAAGACCTGTACAAAGAAAACTACAAGACACTACTGTAGACCTTCGCAAGTGGAAAAACATACCTTCCTCACATATAGGAAGACTCAACATTGTAAAAATGTTTATTCTGCCCAAAGCAATCTATAGATACAGTGCAATCCCAATCCAAATACAAGTGACATTTTTTAATGAGGTAGAGAAACAAATCACCAACTTCATATGGAAGGGAAAGAGGCCCCGGATAAGTAAAGCATTACTGAAAAAGAGGACAAAGTGGGAGGCCTCACATTACTTGACTTTAGAACGTGGTAGTCAAGACAGCCTGGTACTGGTACAACAACAGATACATAGATCAGTGGAACAGAATTGAGAATCCAGACATAAATCCATTCACATATGAGCAACTGATATTTGACAAAGGCCCAAAGTTTGTTAAATGGGAAGAAACAGTCTCTTTAACAAATGGTGCTGGTGTAACTGGATATCCATCTGCAAAAAAATGAAACAAGACCCATACCTCATACCGTGCACAAAAACCAACTCAAAGTGGATCAAAGAGCTCAATATGAAATATAAAATGATAAAGTTCATGGAACTGAAAATAGGAACAACCCTAGGAGCCCTAACACATGGCATAAACAGTGTAAAAAACATTACTAGAACTGCAAACACAGCAAAAGAGAAATTAGATAACTGGGAGTTCCTAAAAGTCAAACACCTATGCTCATCCAAAGACTTCACCAAAAGAGTAAAAAAGATTACTTACAGATTGGAAAAAGTTTTTACTTATGACATCTTTTATCAGTGGCTGATCTCTAAAATCTACATGTTACTGCAAAAACTCAACAACAAAAGACAAACCAATTAAAAAATGGGCAAAGGATATGAACAGGCACTTCATTAAAGAAGACATTTAGGTAGCTAACAGATACATGAGGAAATGCTCACAATCATTAGCCATTAGAGAAATGCAAATCAAAACTACAATGAGATTCCATCTCATTCCAACAAGGCTGGCATTAATTGAAAACACACAGAATAATAAACGCTGGAGAGCTTTTGGAGAGACTGGAACACTTACACACTGCTGGTGGGAATGTAAAATGGTACAACCCCTTTGGAAATCGATTTGGTGCTTCCTTAAAAAACTAGAAATAGAACTACCATACAATACAGCAATCCCACTCCTTAGAATACATCCTAGAGAAGTAAGAGCCTTTACACTAACAGATATATGCACACCCATGGTCAGTGCAGCACTGTTTACCAAGGAGCCCATCAACAGATGAATGGATAAATATATTATGGTATATTCACACAATGGAATACTATGCATCGATAAAGAACAGTGATGAATCTGTGAAACATTTCATAACATGGAAGAATCTGGAAGGCATTATGCTGAGTGAAACCAATCAGCTGCAAAAGAACAAATATTGTATGAGACTACTATTATAAGAACTCAAGAAATACTTTAAACAAAGAAGAAAATATTCTTTGATGGTTATGAGATTGGGGAGGAGAAGGGGATTCACTAATTAGATAGTAGACAAGAACTAATTTAGGTGAAGGGAAAGACAACACACAATACAGGAGAGGTCAGCACAACTGGACTATACCAAAAGCAAAGAAGTTTCCTGAATAAACTGAATGCTTCAAAGGGCAGAGTAGCAGGGGCAGGGCTTTGGGGATCATGTTTTCAGGGGATACCTAGGTCAGTTGGCATAAATAAAAACTATTAAGAAAATATTCTGCATCCCATTTTGGAGAGTGGCATCTGGGGTCTTAAACGCTAGCAAGCAGCCATCTAAGATGCAACGATTGGTCTCAACCCACCTGGAGCAAAGGAGAATGAAAAACACCAAAGACACAATGTAAGTATAAGCTCAAGAGT
This sequence comes from Elephas maximus indicus, assembly GCF_024166365.1. NCBI lineage: Eukaryota > Metazoa > Chordata > Mammalia > Proboscidea > Elephantidae > Elephas > Elephas maximus. Next base: position 26,633,271 of record NC_064844.1, on the reverse strand, counting down.
CAGAATGGGCCACATAAATCAAAGACTACATCAGTTTGAGACCAGAAGAACTAGATGGTGCCCTGCTACAACCAATGACTGCCATGACAGGGAGCACAACAGAGAATCCCCGAAGGAGCAGGAGAGCAGTGGGGTGCAGACCCCAAATTCTAGTAAAAAAGACCAGACTTAACGGTCTGACTGAGGCCAGAGGGACCCCAGGAGTCATGATCCCCAGATCTCCTGTTAGACCAAGACGAGAACCATTCTTGAGGCCAAGTCTTCAGACAGGGATTGGACTGGACTATAAGATAGAAAATGATACTGGTGAGGAGTGGGTTTCTTGGATAAAGTAGACACATGAGACTATCTGGGTAGCTCCTGTCTGGAGGCGAAATGTGAAGGCCGAGGGGGACAGAAGGTGGCTGAATGGACACGGAAACACAGGGTGGAGAGAAGGAATATGCAGTCTCATTACGGGGAGAGCAATAGGAGTATGTAAAAAAAAACAAAAAACCAAACCCAGTGCCCTCGAGCCGATTCCGACTCATAGCGACCCTATAGGACAGAGTAGAACTGCCCCATAGAGTTTCCAAGGAGAGCCTGGCGGATTTGAACTGCCAGCCCTTTGGTTAGCAGCCATAGCACTTAACCACTACGCCACCAGGGTTTCCAGGAATGTATAGCAAGATGTATATAAGGTTTTGTATAAGAGGCTTACTTGATTTGTAAACTTTCACTTAAAGCACAATAAAAATTGAAAAAAAAAAGAACATTTCAAGATCTGTCCTGACGTACAATACTGTCAGCAATAGGATAATATCCATACGCCTACATGGAAGACCAGTTAATACAACTATTATTCAAATTTATGCACCAACCATTAAGGCCAAAGATGAAGAAATGGAAGATTTTTTTTTACCAACTTCTGCAGTCTGAAATAGATCAAACGTGCAATCAGGAGGCACTGATAATTACTGGTGATTGTAATGTGAAAGGTGGAAACAAAGAATTGCCAGTTGGAAAATACGGCCTTGGTGACAGAAACGATATCAGAGATCGCATGATAGAATTTTGCAAGACCAACGACTTCTTCAGTGCAAATACCTTTTTTAAACAACATAAATGACAAATATACACATGGACCTCGGCAGATGGGATACACAGGAATCAAATTGACTACATCTGTGGAAAGAGATAATGGAAAAGTTCAATACCCTGAGTCGGAATAAGGCTAGGGGCCAACCGTGTATCAGACCATCAATTACTCATATGGAAGTTCAAGTTGAAACTGAAGAAAATTAGAACAAGCCCACAAGAGCCAAAGTACGACCTTGAGTATATCCCACCTGAATTTAGAGACCATCTCAAGAATAGATTTGACATGTTGAACACTAATGACCAAAGACCAGATGAGTTGCAGAATGACATCAAGGACATCATACATGAAGAAAGCAAGAGGTGTTTAAAAAGACAGGAGAGAAAGAAAAGACATAAATGGATGTCAGAAGAAACTCCGAAACTTGCTTTTGAACATCGAGTGCTAAAGCAAAAGGAAAAAAAATGATAAAGTAAAAGTTCAAAGGGCAACCTCGAGAAGACAAAGTATTACCATGACATGTGCAAAGACCTGGAGATAGAAAACCAGAAAGGAAGAGCAGGCTCAGAATTTCTCAAGCTGAAAGAACTGAAGAAAAAATTCAACCTCAAGTTGCACTACTGAACGATTCAACGGGGAAAATATTAAACTACTCAGGAATCATCAATAGAAGATGGAAGACCAAAGAAGACCCTCAACAAGATGGATTGGCACAGTGGCTGCAACAATGGACTGAAGCACAGCAACAATTGTGAGGATGGCAAAGGATCAGGCTTGTTTTTTCTGTTGTGCATAGGGTTGCTATGAGTTGGAACCGACTCGACAGCACTTAACAACAACAACTGTAGTTCCTATGCTTTGTCTTCTCCAGCTGCCCTTTGAAATCTTCTCTTCAGCTCTATTACTTAATCATTTGTTCTGTTCGCTTTAGCTACTCTACACTCAAGAGCAAGTTTCAGAGTCTCTACTGACATCCATTTTGGACTTTTCTTTCTTTCCTCTCTTTTTAATGTCCTTTTGCTTTCTTTTTGTATGACGTCCTTAATGTCATCATACAACTCATCTGGTTTTCGGGCATTAGTGTTCAATGCATCAAATCAATTCTTGAGGTGGACTATTAATTCAGGTGGGATATACTCAAGGTCGTACTTTGGCTCTTGTGGACTTGTTTTAATTTATTTTAATGAAATGTGCAAAGACCTGGAGGTAGAAAGCCAAAAGAGAAGAACACGCTCAGCGTTTCTCGAGCTCAAAGAACTGATGAAGAAATTCAAGCCTTGAGCTGCAATTTGGAAGATTACTATGGGTGAAATATTCAACAATGCAGGAAGCATCAAAAGAAGATGGAAAGAATACATAGAGTCACTGTAGCAAAAAAGAATTGTCCGATGGCCAACCATTTCAGGGAGTAGCATGTCACTAAGAATCGATGCTACTGAAGGAAGAAGTCCAAGCTGCACTGAAGGCATTGGCAAAAAACAAGGCTCCAGGAATTGATGGAATATCAATTGAGATGTTTCAACAAATGGACGCAGAGCTGAAAGTGCTCACTCTTCTATGACAAGAAGTTTGGAAGACAGCTACCTGGCCAACCCACTGGAAGAGATCTGTATTCATGACTATTCCTAAGAAAGGTGATTCAACGGCATGCAGAAATCATCAAAAGATCACATGCAAGCAAAATTTTGGTGACGATCATTCAAAAGCAGCTGTGGTAGTATATTGACAGGCAACTGCTGGAAATTCAAGCTAGGTACAGAAGAGGACACAGAATAGAGATATCATTGCTGATGTCAGATGGATCCTGGCTGAAAGCAGAGAATACCTGAAACATATTTACCTGTGTTTTTATTGACTACGCAAAGGCTTTCGACTGTGTGGATCATGACAAATTATAGATAACATTGCAAAGAATGGGAATTCCAGAACATTTAATTGTGCTCATGTGAAACCTTTACATAGACCAAGAGGTAGTCTTTCAAATAGAACAAGGGGTTATTGCATGATACAAAGTGAGGAAAAGTATGCATCAGGGTTGTTCCTTTCACTATACTTATTCAATCTGTGTACAGAGCAAATAATCCAAGAAACTGAACTATATGAAGAAGAATGCAGCATCATGATTGGTGGGAGACTCGTTAACAATGTGTGTTATGCAGATGACACAACCTTGCTTGCTGGAAGTGAAGAGGACTTGAAGTACTTACTGAAGAAGATCAAAGACAATAAACTTCAGTATGGATTACACCTCAACATAAAGAAAACAAAAATCCTCACAACTGGACCAATGAGCAACATCATGGTAAATGGAGAGAAGATTGAAGTTGTCAAAGATTTCATTTTACTTGGATTCACAGTCAACGCCCATGGAAACAGCAGTCAAGAAATCAAACAATGCATTGCATATGGCAAATCTGCTGCAAAAGACCTCTAGAAGTATTGAAAAGCAAAGATGTCACCTTGAAGACTAAGGTGCACCTAACCCAAGCCACGGTGTTTTCGATCGCCTCATATGTATGCAAAAGTTGGACAATAAGGAAGACCAAAGAAGAGTTGATGCCTTTGAATTGTGGTGTTGGTGAAGAATATTGAATATACCATAGACTACCAAAAGAACTAACAAATCTGTCTTGGAAGAAGTGCAGCCACAACACCCCTTAGAAGCAAGGATGGCAAGACTTCATCTCACATAATTTGGACATGTTACCAAGCAGTACCAGTCTCTGGGGAAGGACATCATGCTTGGTAAAGTAGCGGGTCAGCGAGAAAGAGGAAGACCATCAATGAGATGGACTGACACTGGCTGCAACAATGTGCTCAAGCATATCAATGATTGTGAAGATGGCCCCGGGTCCAGGCAGTGTTTCGTTCAGTTGTACATAGGGTGACTATGAGTCATTACTGACTTGACTGCACCTAACAACACCAACTACAATACTATTGCCATTCATGTCCTTTTTTGGTGACTGCTTGATGTTTTTTTTTTTTTTTTCAATAAAATTACTTCTTTGTTTCTCTTGTAGACAGTGTATTGATGGGTCACTTTTTTTTTTTTAATCCATGCTGCCACTCTCTTTCTCTTTACAGGTGCATCATTTAAGCAATTTACTTTCGTTGTGATTATCAATTGGTATGAGTTTATTGCTGTCGTATTGTAGTGCTCCCCGCCCCCCCGCCCCGTGGTGCTGACGAATTCTTTGCTCCACTTACTTTCCTGTGCTAAGTCCCTTTTGTTTTATATTTTCTTTTCTTCTCTTTCACTATTATAGATTTGTGTTTCCTGAGTATTTTTCCTTCTTTTTTATTCTGATGAGCAGGTTTGTTAACTTTCTTTGTGATTACCTTGAAATTCACCCTTATCTTCCTAAAGTTTGAACCAGTCTTTTATTATTTGATTTCACCTTGACTTCTTCTCCATTTGAAAGTTCTATATCTATACCATTTATTTCACCTTTTATAATTTTGAGATTTGTGATGGTTAAGACTGCGTGTCAGCTTGGCTGGGCCATGATTCTCTGTGTTTATTTATATGTAATCACTCCCATGATGGAATCTGCTGTGAGTAGCCAATCAGTTGAAAGGAAGTTTCCTTGGGCGTGTGGCCTGCATCCAAATATATACAGATGTCCTGCCTTTTTGCTCTCTCTGGATCCTGCAGCTGGTTTCTGTTCATCTGACCTCCAGGTCTTGGGACTTGAGCTAGAAGCTTACCTCCTGAACTTGGCATTTTTTGATATTCACAGCCTGTGAGCAAGAGCCCTTCTCTCCAACCTACCAATCTTGGGTTTGCCAGCCCCTCAAGCTACATGAATCAGGAGAAGCCTTGTGGTCTTGCCTGCTGATCTTGGGATTTCTTGATTTTCACATCCTGTGAGTAAGAGTCCTGCTCTCAGATCTTGAGTTTACCAGCCCTTGCAGATGCATGAATCAGGAGAAGCCTCTCTCCTGATCCACAGACTTGAGACATTCCAGCCTCTACAACTGGGTGTGCTGTTTCCTTGATATATATCTCTCTCTATATATGCATATTTATACACTCTAGTGGTTTTACTTCTCTAGAGAACCAGCCTGAGACAATGTTTTATTTACAGATTCACATTTCTGTTAGCCTGTTTTAAGTCTTTTTTTAAAAAAAAAAAAAGTCTTTTAGTTTTGTTTTATTATTTTATTTTATTTTTTAACCTAGGTTAGCAGCTGGTTGATGCTGTCCTGTTTCCTAGATTGCAGTTGTTGTCTGATGTTGCTGGTTCTCTAACTGAAGGACTCCCTTTAATAATTCTTGTAAGTTTGGTTTGGCTTTTACAAATGCTCTTAATTTCTGTTTATCTGGAAATATCCTAATTTTGCCATTTTATTTGAGAGTTTTGCAGGATATATTATTCTTGATTGGTAGTTTTTTTCTTTCAAGGTTTTATATATGTCTTCTCATGGCCTTCTTGCCTGCCTAGTTTCTGCTGAGTAATCTAAGCTTAGTCTTATTGTTTCTCTTTTGTAAGTGACCTTTTGTTTTTGTCAAATTGCTCTCAGGATTCTTTCTTTGGTTTTGGCAAGGGTGGTTAAAATATGTCTTGGTGACTTTCTTTTGGGGTCCATCCTTTATGGGCTTTGTCGAGGTTCTTGAGTGGCTTTTCTTCTTCCTTGATGTTTAGGAAGATTTCTGCCAGCAAACTTCAACCATCTTATGTGACTTTTCATCTTCTCCCCCCTGTTTTCGAATTTTAGTCACATGCAAATTTTTGTTCTTGATAGTGTCTGACCTAATTCTTAACTTTCCTTCATTCTTTTCTCTGATTTTTCCTTCAACAACATTGTGTCCATAGATTTGTCTTCAATCTTGTGATTCTGTCTTCCACTGTTTCAAATTTGTTCCTGAAACCTTCTTTTGAGTTGTCCATTTCTGAAATTTTGTTGTTTATCTTTTGGATTTCTAGTTGCTGTTTTTGTATGATTTCTAATTGTTTATTTATTTTGAGGTTTTGTTCTTGTATTATTTTCCTGAATTCTTCTGTTACTTTGTGTTTTCCTTGATGTTGGCTATGTTTTTTCTTTCTCTTTTTTGGTTTTGTCTGTGTTTTCCAAGATTTTTTCTTTGGTTTAGTTTGTCTTTTCCTTGATCTCTCTCCTAATCTCTTGAAGAGCCCTTGAATTGCATATCGGGTAGTTTCACTGAATTTTCTTCTACTGGTAGGTCATCTGATTATTGTGGTCACTTGCTGGAGCCATCTTGTCCTGCTTTTTTATGTGTTCTGATATTACCTGCTGTCTCTGAGACATTAAGGTATTATTTTCTTTATTTATTGGTTGTATGTGTCTTTGTTCTGTCCTGCTTCTTTGTTTTGTTCTGATATGCCAGAGTGAGTGATGCAGGTGTGCTTTGCTGCTTGCTTGTCTGTGGGCACGATAGCTTTCTCTACCTTGTCCAGGTGGGCAGGGCATCAGCAGGCAGGGTGAGCCTCCTTTGCTGTACACTGCTTTGACAAGGTGGCTGATGGTGGACTGGATGGGTCCTGCCCACCTCCTGATGTTGTTTCAGCAATGTTAGAGTATTCACAGCCCCATTGCCAGATAGGCGGGAGTGTCAAACAGGGAGTGATATGGGCTTGCTTCCCTCCATTCATCAGCTGTTCATGTGGCAGGAGGGGAGGGGTATTGTGGGTCAAGTGTGGCAGTGGGCCTGAGCGGGGGATGCTCTAGCAGTGGTGGCTCAGTGAGAGCTAGCAGGAAGGTGGGGTGGGGTATGAGGCTAGGTGGGGGAAACATAGAAAAGAAAAGAGAAACAAAGAAAAGAGAGAAAGAAAAATAATATAAAATAAAAAAATGGCATAGCAGGGGCTGTCAGGTAGGGCTGGGTAGGACCCAAGGTAGTGGCATGCCAGTAGCTCTCTACCCCTGGGGTGAAGTGAGGCTTGGCTGAAAGTGGTAGAGGTGGCATACAGCACTAGATAGAAGGGGGAAAGAAAAGGTAGAAAGAGGAAAAACAAAAAGAATAGCATGACAGGAGCTGGCAGGTGGGGGCAGGGCAGACTTGGACTGGTAGTGGCCTGGTGTCTCTTTAGCTAAGGTGATATGATGTGCCTTGGAGGGAAAGGGCAGATGTGAGGTACGGGCTAGTTGGGAGGGAGAAAGAAAAGGGAAGAAAGGGGGGAAAAAAGAGAAAAAAAATGGCATGATATGAACCAGTGGGTGGGGGTAGGGCAGACCTGGGCTGGTGGCAGGCCAGTGCCACTCTAGCCAAAGAGGCTCAGCATGGCCTGATGGGAAGGAGTAGAGTTGAGATATGGGCTAGGGGGGAAGGAGAAAGAAAAAAAAAAAAAAAAAGAAAGAAAAAAGGCATGGCAGGAGCTGGCAGGTAGGGGCAGAGCTGACGCAGGCTGGTGGCGGGCTGGTAGCTCTCTAGCCAAGGTGGCTTAGCATGGCCCGTCAGGAGAGGTGGAAGTGGTATATGGGACAGAAGGTGAGGAGTGGGAAAGCATGTTTCTGTGGTTACCAGGTGCTCAATCTCTTGTTGAGATCTCTGTGATGTTGCTTTCCCTTACTCCCTGTTAGTGGTCACTGATGACTGTGCTCCAAAATGGTGGCATTGTGCCATGTTAGTTGGCAATGGACCTGTACTCCGTATCTGTCCTCATTCTCTGTTTCCCTTCAATTTCTTCTTCCATTCAGTGTTTGATCTATTTCTTTATTCCTTCATCTGATGCTTAGGGTTCCAGAATTGATGTTCGTATCTGTTTTACTTAGTTTTTCCAGTCTTTGGTGCAGAGGGATGGCATGATGCGTCTGTCTAGGATGGCATGTTCTCGATTCACTTGACTAGTTGGGTTGTGAAATGTACCATGTTTTTCATAGTGTTGTTTAAGTTGTTCTTTTTCCAGTAAAATGAAAGTTCAGTCTAAAATATTGATTCATTTCAGGTTAAATAGTTTTTAGCAAGAACACTATATATTTCCTAGTGTAAGAAATTGGGTGGCATATATCAGGTTGTTCAACAAATTAGTCATGCTAAGTGTCTAAAGATATCTTGGGTTTTTTTTTCCCATTGAAATAAAGAAGTATACTATGAAGTGACATTTTGGCAGGTATGGATATCCAGTTCCCCAACAATATTCCCCCTAGAGTTTTAGCTTTTATTTATTACTCTTGACTGACTCAAATTATTTCATATAGCCTTACAAAATGTTGATTTTTCCATTTATTTCACTCCTACATTTATTAGTGGGCAGTCTCATGTCAAAAAGCTTTATTCATAAACTGAAAATGAACCATAGTGCTTCTTAAAAAGACAGAACAAATAATTAATACTTTCCCTTGAATTACCAATTTTCGGAGTGTGGAGTTCGTGTAATAGTAACCCGCAACCCTGGCAAGTGAATTTCTTTGTTTTTCTCCCCTCCTTTCCCTATTCCTTCCCCTCCTCCTTCCTCCTAATGTGCCTTCCTTTTGAGTGTTATTATGGATTCATGGATTTTTTTTTTTAAATCTATGTAATTTTTCACAAGCGATTAAAGTCATTATTTTCTTTGATGGCCTAAGTGTTCTATTTTTTGGCTAGTGGGCACTCCAGATTGGCTCTTATTTCTCTTTGGTATGACCTCATTAGTCTTTGATAATGTATTTTTATTTTATCTTTCAACACAAGAGGAGCTATAATCAGCCATTTCTCAAGAAGCCTCAATTCTTTTTAATGGGCAATGTTATGTACAAACCACAGTTTGGGCACTAGGGAAGTTCACTGCTACTGGGTTGTTATTGATTCTAGTCCTTTTCATTGGGGATCCCCAGAACCCATTGCTGTTGAGTCAATTCTGACTCATAGTGACCCTATAGGACAGAGTAAAACTGTCCCATAGGGTTTCCAAGGAACGACTGGTAGATTCAAACTGCTGACCCTTCAGTTTGCAGTCGTAGCTCTTAACCACTGCACCATTGAGGCTCCTTTCTGATAGTGATAGGCAATATGTATTTTTGAAAAAAAAAAAAAATCATGGTTCACACCATTTCCAATTCGTATTAAACACTACAGTTTTTAACTTCTTTGGTTCTATTTTTGTATTTCCTTTCTCTTATACTGAAAATCTTGTTCCTACATTCCAACAGTCAAATGTCTTTAAAACAATAGGCAATAAAACACAGGTAAACATCTTTCTGGTATTCTTTGCTTTCAGCCAAGATTCATCTGACATCAGCCATGATATTCCTGGTTCCACGTCCTCTTCTGAATCAGCTTGTATTTTGGGCAGTTCTGTGTTTATGTACTGCTGTAACCACTTTTGAATGATCTTCAGCAAAATTTCACTTGTGTGTGATATTAATGATATTGTTCGATAATTTCCAAACAAGTTTTATTGACTATGCAAAGGCATTTGACTGTGTGGATCATAACAAATTATGGATAACATTGCAAAGAATACACATCCCAGATTAATTGTGCTCATGCTGAACTTGTGCATAAACCAAAAGGCAGTCATTCAAACAGAACAAAGGGACACTGAGTGGTTTAAAATCAGGAAAGGTGTGTGTCAGGGTTATATCCTTTCACCATACTTATTCAATCTGTATGCTGAGCAAATAATAGTGGGAAGCTGGTCTATATGAAGAAGAATGCAGCATCAGGATTGGAGAAAGACTCATTAACAACCTTCCTTATGCAGACAACACAACCTTCCTTGCTAAAATTGAAGAAGACTTGAAGCACTTACTGATGATAAAAGACTACAGCCTTCAGTATGGATTACATCTTAACATAAAACAAAAATCCTCACAACTAGACCAATAAACAACCTCATGATAAAAGAAGAAAATATTGAAATTGTAAAGGGTTTCATTTTACTTGAATCTACAATCAACATCTATGGAAGCAGCAGTCAAGAAATTAAACAATGCATAGCATTGGGCAAATTTCCTGCAAAAGACCTCTTTAAAGTGTTAAAAAGCAAAGCTGTCTCTCTAAGGACTAAGGTGTGCCTGACCCAAGCCATGGTGTTTTCAATCATCTCATATGCATATGAAATGTAGGCAACAAATAAGGAAGACTGAAAAGAATTGATGCCTTTGAATTATGGTGTTGGCAAAGAATATTGAATATACCATGGACTACCAGAAGAACGAACAAATCTGTCTTGGAAGAAGTACGGCCAGAACAGTCCTTAGAAGCAAAGATGGCGAGCCTTAGTCTTACATACTTTGGACATGTTATCAGGAGGTACCAGGCCCTGGAGAAGGCCTCATACTTGGTAAAGTAGAGGGTCAGCGAAAAAGAGGAAGATCCTCAACAAAATGAATTGACAAAGTGGCTGCAATAATGGGCTCAAGCATAACAATTATTGTGGGGATGGTGTGGACCCAGGCAACGTTTTGTTCTGTCATTCATCGGGTTGCTATGTGTCAGAATCAACTAAATAACATCTCACAACTACAAGAAGTAATATTAATATAATCATGTATTTTCTCTATCCTACAACATACTCGAAAGTTTCAAAATAATTATAATTATATAACTATAAATTATAATTAATAACAGTAAGGTAACAGAATGAAATTTAGAATTCCTTTTCTACTATTTTTTTCTAAAAAATATATTGTTTTAAGGATGTATAGCCATACTAATGAGTTCTGCAGTCACTGGATTTATTTCTGTTTCTGTGTGGTTACATTACCAATCCAGTATATAATTAGTTAGCTTCATACATTTTTAGTTTGTTCTTACTCTGTAGGGATTGCTTTTTTCCTCTTTGATTTAATTTTATATTTGAATATGTAAAACATAATTCCAAAATCAATACAAAGGAATCTACCTTCCACCCCTATCCTTTTCATGTGTAGGTGGCAATTGTTATTAGATGTTGGTTTTTCCATCCAGTATTTCTTAAATACATACACAACACACACACACATTTGTATTCATTCCCCCACCCCATTCTTACACAAAAGCTAGCGTATAATATACAGTGGTTAGAAGTTGCTCTTTTAAAGTTTTTTAATCAATAGTATATTCTGGAGATCACTCCACGTCAGTACACAGTTTTCTTTTTTGTGATGGCATAGCACTCCATAATATGGAATTGTGTTTTACATATTCAAATATAAATACAATAGTTTATTCATTCAGCTCTTTATTGATGGACATCCAGTTTGTTTCCAAGTTTTGCAATTATAAAAATGCTGTAATAAATAATATTTTGCATATGTAAGTTTATATTTGTATCATATATCTTTGGGAATTATTTCTTATAAGTGGGGCTGCTGGCCAACATTGAATTTTTGATTTTAATTAAAATTTTGGGAATTTTAGTTGCTCCTTCTTCAAAATTCCTTGTCATTTTTAGTCATCTTTTATTTTTTAAAAATATTAAACACATTTATTTTATATTCTGTATCACGATTCTACTATTTAACGAATTTGCATATGTTCGCCTATTATTTTATTTCCCTCTGAGTTGCCTCTGGGTGGACTTGAGTCTCCAACCTTTCGATTAGCAGCCAAGTGCTTAACCCTTTGCGGCACCCAGGGGCTCCTATCCATAAATAGAAGAATGCATTCACTCGTTCAGAGAACATTTATTGAGCACTAAATATGTGCTATGGCCATGCTAGAAGTTAGTGTTACAAAGAAGGAATAAAACACAGCTTCCGTGCTTGTGGAACTCGCTGTCTAAATACAGAGAGAAATATAAAAAGCGCTAAAGTAGAGGTACCAGAAAAGGCTTGTGGAAACAACAAACCAGGTGAGAGACTGGCACAGGCGATACCAAAGGGATCTCATTTGCTGTGGTCTTGAAAGAAGACGAGGAGATTCTCATACAGCAAATGGCATAGTCTATGAAGGTTAGCAATGTGGGGGTACAGTGTGGTTATATTTAGATTAGTTAAACAGTCAGAACTTTTGACATTAAACAGTTGCTACTAGGAGCACCCAAAATTGCTTTGAAGTGTAAAAAGAGTTCTCTCCTCTCTGTTTCATGTTCATTAAGGGGAGTGTTTTTGGCAGCAAAGCAACTATGTGGAGTTGGCTCAATGCGTTTTACAGACGCTGTTTCAAACTGTAGGTGTTTGGGGCCTTGTTTCGTAGTATCATGGAACAGAACAGAAATCTACTTGATTTCAAGGATTGTATGGGGAAAAATGAATATCTTGCAACTGTTTGGAATTAATCCTAGTCATCCTTAGTGTTTTCCAATATTTTCCTTGAAATATCAAAGCAGGAGAGGAAGATTTAGTTGTATAACATAACTGGTTCGTTAAGAAATTTTATGGAGTATAAATACAAAACAGTTTTATTTTTCTATCATTGACTTCATTCACGCTCTGTTAAATCTCTTTCCTTGTCACTTAATGATATCTTGGGCAGTCATCTTTTGTAATTAAAAGCTTCAACCTCCATTCTGTTTAAATTTCTGCTCACGGCCTTGTCCTAGTCCAAGCTCCATTCATGGTTCCAAGAACTTCAGTGGGAATGGGGCAGGGTTGGCTCATTGCCCCTCCTTGCCCTCCCACACCCTAGATTGGAAGATGCAAGGGTGCATGGTCTGTCAGGGACACCTCCATCGTTTGCCTCTTCTAGGCTACAAATCAGCTGTTAGGTAAAGAGAGAAGAACATAAAGAGGGGAAAAATATATTTTTCCTTGGCAGGTAAGGGTGTCCTCTTTTCTCTGTTGGTTGTGCCATATTTAAGTGGGAGGCATTCAAGATCTGTCTTCCTGTGGGGAGCATGTGTGCTTTCCTTACAGGGCCTGTGGGCCTCCACATGCATGAGTGCTTCATGAGGGAGACTCAGTTCTTGCTGGAGGCTTTTAACTCTTCCTCAGCATGTATTTGTTTTGCTACCCAAAGCCTCTTTGACATCTTTTTGCCTCTCTGAAGTTCCTGGGAAGAAGGGGTGAGGGAGGCTTGGTATTGGACACCTATTTTTGGTAACTCTGGAATATGGGGCACCTGATGCCTCTTGCTTCAAACATGGGTTCTAGTCGCCAACTTCAGGGCAATATAAAAAAAGTTCAACTAACATCTTTTCACAATGTTTTATTTTAGTGAATATTGTCTTTGGGTTAACAGTGGGTGGGGCTTTCACATTCAGTCAGGTCCTCATGATCAGTTCTGGTGCTGCATTTTAACAATGATGTTGAAAATCAAGGTCCTCTCTTTTCCCCTACCCTATTCAAATTAGGGAAACTATTTAGGACTGTCAGATTAACTAATGGCAAGAAGATTAGAAGGCTCACCATTTCAGAGATATTCAGTGGAATATTGAATATGCTTAGGTCAGTGAATAACAGATTCAGGGATTATGTCATTACTGTCTTTAACTATATGATTTCTCAGGTAGCATAGGTATTAGGACATGAACATGGGAAATTATAGGGAGATGACTTTCATTCAATATATGGCAAATTTCTAAAAATCAGCACTTTCTAGCGATGAAATCTACTATCTCAGGAGGTAGTAAACTCCCTATTATTGAAAATATTTGGGCAGAATCTTGAACACCACTTGGCAGTATGTTGTTAAGAGGCTTCAACAATTATATGAGTCGCAAACCTTGACTTTCAATATCCCTTTCAACCTTTGATTCTTTTACTCAAGAGTGATATGGTATTGTTGTTATTGTCAGCTTCCGTTGAGTCTGCCCCCGATTCATGGTGACCCCATGCACAGTGGGCTGAAAAGCTGCCCCATCTTGCACTATCTCCATGACTTGTTGTAGATCTACCGTTGTGAGCCATAGGGTTTTCCACTGGCTGAGTTTTGAACGTAGATCACCTGTCCTTTCTTCCTAGTCTGCTTAGTCTGGCAGCTCCACTGAACCCTGTTCAGCATCACAGCAGCACACAAGCCCCCACTGACAGGTAGGTAGGTGGTTGCTTTGGTCTAGGTGTATTGGCTGCGAATCCAATCTGGGTCCCTTGCACAGCTGATGAAAATTCTAACACTGAACCACCACAGCCCTCATTAACTAGCCACTTCAGTCAATATTTATAAGAATTCAGAATGTTGGTGGGATAAACTCTAATATAGTTCTTATTCTCAGTTTTCAGCCCTTTAGTTAAAAAACTTGTTTTTTGCAGTTCTTCCAAAAATAATTATGTCTCATTAACTTGCAACAAGACTCACAATATTAAGAAACATTAGCTAGATACTTCTATATTTATTTATAACGGGAAATATATGTTTTCAGGGAGGACACTTACATCTACTTTTTAAGCCAGCATTTTACTAGATTATTGGTGTTTTAATGATGATTCTTACAAAGCAGATTACAATTAAAATTGCACTGAAATTTTTTAACTGTAGAAAGTTATTTCAAAGTTTAACTAGGAGAACAAACTGAAGAAAATAGACTTTTTGTTTTGATAATGAAGAGTTTATAATATTTTAAATAGTATATGTAATGCTTGTATAAAATAGATTGACATATTTATGGAAAAATAATAGCTAGCCCCCAAATAGACTCTATTGTATAAAAGACTTGAACATATGTTTTTAAAATAATTTTTATTGAAAGTTTACAAATCAAGTCAGTCTGTCACGTATAAACTTATATACACCTTACTACATACTCCCTTTTACTCTCCCCCTAATGAGTCAGCCCGCTCCCTCCTTCCAGTCTCTCTCCCCGTGACCATTTTGCCAGTTTCTAACCCTCTCTACCCTCCCTTTTCCCTCCAGACAGGAGATGCCAACACAGTCTCAAGTGTCCACCTGATACAAGTAGCTCACTCTTCATCAGCATCTCTCTCCAACTCATTGTCCAGTCCCTTCCATGTCTGATGAGTTGTCTTCGGGGATAGTTCCTGTCCTGGTCCAACAGAAAGTTTGGGGACCATGACGGCCGGGATTCTTCTAGTCTCAGTCAGACCATTAAGTCTGGTCTTCTTATGAGAATTTGGGGTCTGCATCCCACTGATCTCCTGCTCCCTCAGGGGTTCTCTGTTGTGCTCCCTGTCAGGGCAGTCATCGGTTGTGTCTGGGCACCATCTAGTTTTTCTGGTCTCAGGATGATGTAAGTCTCTAGTTCATGTGGCCCTTTCTGTCTCTTGGGCTCATAGTTATCGTGTGACCTTGGTGTTCTTCATTCTCCTTTGCTCCAGGTGAGTTGAGACCAATTGATGCATCTTAGATGGCCGCTTGTTAGCATTTAAGACCCCAGACGCCACACTAGACTTGAACATATTTTTAAGAAAGCATCACAAATCAGAAGGAAGCATTTATTCAATAAATGTTAGTTACATACCTACTAGCAATACAAGAAAGTAAAGGAAAAATTTAGATCCACATTCCATAGTATATTTCAGAGTATATCCTATGTTAATAAGTAATATTAATCAGACTGTAGTAAAACCTGGATTAGAAGAGTATTTTGTATCTGAGGATTAGGAAAGCTTTTTTAAGTTAAACATTGTTGTTGTTACTGTTAGGTGCTATCAAGTTGATTCTGACTCATAGTGACCCTATGTGACAGAGTAGAACTGCCGCATAGGGCTTCCTGGGCTGTAATCTTCACGGGAGCAGATTGCCAGGCCTTTTCTCCATGAAGCTGCTGGTGGGTTCAAACCCATGACCTTTTGATTAGCAGCCGAGGACTTAACCAAGGCCACACCACAGCTTCCTAATTTAAACCCTAGTAGAAGAAATAATGAAAAGAAAAATGTGTTTATTATATAGAAATGAAAAACATCAAAAAACGACTTATGCAAATATAAGGAAACACTGGTTTAAAAAAAAACAACACTGCACATAACAAATAAATGCTTAATTTCCTTACCAAATAGAGTTCATTCAAATTCCTAAGAAAAATTATTAAAACTCCAATAGCCAACTGGGCAGAGGGAATGAATACAGACTTCACGAAAGAGAAAAATCAAATGGCAAATGAATGTATGGAAAAATGTCCAGCCTCATTAAGAAAGAAATATCAATTAAAGTGAGGTATAATTCCCCCTTCTAAATTAGCAAAGATTGCGTTGTTTTGAAGACTAATCATACTAATGACAGAACAGAGGAAAGCTATTTAGAAATATGTGTCAGGAGCTTAAAAATGTCAGTATTCTTTGACCTGTACTTCTATTTCTAGAATAGAATTCTATTTCCAGCATCTATCCTGAAAAAATAATGCAAGGCAGAGCAAAAGTTTTGCATTTCTGCAAAGTATTGATAATCATAAAAAATTAAAAATGACTTAAGAAGTAGGGGAGTAATTAAAATATGGCATTTCTAAATATGAAGGAATATTGTGATGCCATTAAGACTGTTTTTATCTGGGGTTTTTAAAAATATGGGGAAATACTTAGATGATAATGCTAAGCAGAAAATGTAAAATTATGTAATTTTTAAAAATATACTTCTAAAAATTCTTGAAATAAAAGACTAGAAGGAGAATCATCAAAATATTAACAAAAAATTGTCATCAGCGCTAGAGACAGCATCACTCTACTTTGGTCCATGCTGGATCCAAATCCAGCCCAAATCGTATTCTTTGGCTCTGTTTTCTCTTGAGGCCATGCGGCTCCCTGCCCTTCTGTTAACGCATCATTGCCCTAGTCAGATGATAACAAATTCAATTTGATTACCTTGTTCTTTCTATTAGCGATATCAGCAGGTATCCTTGATTATGCTGCAGACATTTTGACCTCTTAATCAGGTTAGGGAATCTCCTTAGACTTTTGAGAAATACATTTGCAAACCCAATTTAGACAAAGTTCTTCTACAGATGACTATTGTCATTTTTTTAAAGTTACAATATATTTTAACTAAACAATTAGTAATAATTTTGTTTGCCTTCTTAGCATTTAAAGTTTTATAGAATGATAAGTATAACACTTAAAAGGGCTATTTAAGAAAGTTTGCTTTTTTGAATCTTTTCTCTCTTTTTTAAAATTTTTATTGCGCTTTAAGTGAGTTTACAAATCAAGTCAGTCTCTCATATAAAAATTTATATACACCTTGCTATATACTCCTAATTGCTCTCCCCCAATGAGACAGCCCGCTCCTTTCCTCCACTCTCTTTTTTTGTGTCCATTCCGCCAGCTTCTACCCCCCTCTGCCCTCTCATCTCCCCTCCAGATAGGAGATGCCAACATAGTCTCAAGTGTCTACTTGATCCAAGAAGGTCATTCTTCAGCAGCATCTTTTTCTATCCCATTGTCCAGTCCACTCCCTGTCTGAAGAGTTGGCTTTGGGAATGGTTCCTGTCTTGGGCTAACAGAAGGTCTGGGGGTCATGACCTCCGGGGTCCTTCCAGTCTCAGTCAGACCATTAAGTCTGGTCTTATTATGAGAATATGCGGACTGCATCCCACTGCTCTCCTGCTCCGTCAGGAGTTCTCTGTTGTGTTCCCTGTCAGGGCAGTCATCGGTTGTAGCCAGGCATCATCTAGTTCTTCTGGTCTCAGGCTGATGTAGTCTCTGCTTTATGTGGCCCTTTCTTTCTCTTGGGCTCGTAATTACCTTGTGTCCTTGGTGTTCTTCATTCTCCTTTGTTCCAGGTGGGTTGAGACCAATTGACATCTTAGATGGCTGCTTATACTAGTGTTTAAGATCCCAGATGCCACTCTCCAAAGTGGAATGCAGAATGTTTTCTTAATAGATTTTATTATGCCAATTGACTTAGATGTCCCCTGAAATCATGGTGCCCAAACCCCCAGCCCTGCTACACTGGCCTTCGAAGCATTCAGTTTATTCAGGAAACTGCTTTTGGTTTAGTTCAGTTTTACTGACCTCTCCTGTATTGTATGTTGTCTTTCCCTTCACCTAAAGTAGTTCTTATCTACTACGTAGTAAAAACCCCTCTCCCTCCCTCCCTTCTCTCGTAACCATTAAAGAATATTTTCTTCTCTGTTTAAACTATTTCTCGAGTTCTTATAATAGTGTTCTTATACAATATTTGTCCTTTTGCAACTGACTAATTTCACTCAGCATAATGCCTTCCAGATTCATCCATGTTATGAAATGTTTCACAGATTCATCACTGTTCATTATCGATGTGTAGTCTTCCATTGTGTGGACATACCATAATTTATTTATCCATTCATCCACTGATGGGCACCTTGGTTGCTTTGTAGTTTTCTTTGTATAAGTCTTTTACATCTCGGTAAGATTTATTCCTAAGTATTTTATCTTCTTGTGGGCTACTGTAAATGGTATCGATTTGGTGATTTCCTCTTCAATGTTCTTTTTGTTGGTGTAGAGGAATCCAACTGATTTTTGTATATTTATCTTGTATCCTAATGCTCTGCTGAACTCTTCTATTAGTTTCAGCAGTTTTCTTGAGATTTCCTTAGGGTTTTCTGTGTATAAGATTACATCATCTGCAAATAGAGATACTCTGACTTTTTCCTTGCCAATCTGGATGTCCTTTATTTCTTTATCTAACCTAATTAATTGCTCTGGCTAGGACCTCCAGCACAATGTTGAATAAGAGTGTTGATAAAGGGCATCCTTGTCTGCTTCCCGATCTCTAGGGGAAATGCTTTCAGGCTGTCTCCATTTAGGATGATGTTGGCTATTGGCTTTGTATAAAATAAAATAAAATAGATTTTTTTTTTGTATAAAATAAGATACCCTTTATTATGCTGCAGAATTTTCCTTCTATTCCTATTTTGTGGAGAGTTTTTTATCATGAATGGGTATTGAACTTTGTCAAATGCCTTTTCTGCATCAATTGATAAAATCATGTGATTTTTGTCTTTTGTCTTATTTATGTGGTGGATTACATTAATTGTTTTTCTAATGTTGAACCATCCCTGCATACCTGGTATGAATCCCACTTGGTCATGGTGAATTATTTTTTTGACATGTTGTTGAATTCTGCTGGCTAGAATTTTGTTGAGGATTTTTGCATCTAAGTTCATGAGGGATATAGATCTATAATTTTCTTTTTTAAAGGTGTCTTTACCTGGTTTTGGCATCAGGGATATGGTGGTTTCAAAGAATGAGCTTGGACGTACTCCGTCCTTTTCTATGCTCTGAAATACCTTTAGTAGTAGTGGTGTTCACTCTTCTCTGAAAGTTTGGTAGAACTCTGCAGTGAAGCCCTCTGGGCCAGGGCTTTTTGTTTGTTGGGAGTTTTTTGATTACCTTTTCCATGTCTTCTTTTGTTATGGGTCTATTTAGTTGTTCTACCTCTGTTTGTGTTAGTTTAGGTAGGCAATGTGTTTCTAGGAATTCATCCATTTCTTCTAGGTTTTCAAATTTGTTAGAGTACAATTTTCATAGTAACCTGATATGATTCTTTTAATTTCAGTTGGGTCTGTTGTAATATTGCCCATCTTATTTCTTATTTGGGTATTTGCTTCCTCTCCTGTTTTTCTTTTGTCAGTTTGGCCAATGTTTTATCAATTTTGTTAATTTTTTCAAAGAACCAGCTTTTGGCCTTATTAATTCTTTCAATTATTTTTCTGTTTTCTATTTCATTTAGTTCTGCTCCAATTTTTATTATTTGTTTTCTTCTGGTGCCTGAGGGTTTCTTTTGTTGTTCTCTTTCTATTTGTTCAAGTTGTAGGGATAATTCTTTGATTTTGGCCCTTTCTTCTTTTTGGATGTGTGCATTTATTGATATATATTGACCTGTGAGGACTGCTTTCACTGTGTCCCAAAGGTTCTGGTAGGAAGTATTTTCATTCTCATTGGATTCTATGAATTTCTTTATTCCATCCTTAATATCTCCTATAATCTAGTCTTTTTTTGAGCAGTTTCCAAGTGTTTGATTTCTTTTCCCTGCTTTTTCTGTTATCGATTTCTACTTTTGTGGCCTTATGGTCAGAGAAGGTGCTTTGTAATATTTCAACATTTTGGATTCTGCTAAGGTTTGCTTTATGACCTAATATGTGGTCTATTCTAGAGAATGTTCCACGTACACTAGAAAAGAAACTATACTTGACTGCTGTTGGGTGGAGTGTTCTGTATATGTCTATGAGGTCAAGTTGGTTGATTGTGGCATTTAGATCTTCCGTGTCTTTATTGAGCTTCTTTCTGGATGTCCTGTCCTTCACCGAAAGTGGTGTGTTGAAGTCTCCTACTATTATTGTGGAGCTGTCTATCTCACTTTTCAATGCTGATAGAGTTTGTTTTATGTATCTTGCAGCCCTGTCATTGGGTGCATACATATTTAATACGGTTATATCCTCCTGGTATATTGTCCCTTTAATCATTATATAGTGTCCTTCCTTATTCTTTGTGTTGGATTTAACTTTAAAGTCTATTTTGTCAGAAATTAATATTGCCACTCCTGCTCTTTTTTGATTGTTGTTTGCTTGATATATTTTTTTTCCATCCTTTGATTTTTAGTTTGTTTGTGTCTCTAAGTCTAAGGTCTGTCTCTTGAAGGCAGCATATAGATGGATCGTGTTTTTTAACCCATTCTGCCACTCCCTGTCTCTTTATTGGTGCATTTAGTCCATTTACTTTGAGCGTAATTATGGATAGGTGTGAATTTAGTGCTACCATTTTGATTCTTTTTGTGTGTGTGTGTTGTTGAGTTTCTTCTTCCCACTTAATTTTTTGTGCTGCATACATTATCTTTACATATTGTCCTTTCCTCATATTCGTTGTTGTTGATTTTGTTTCTGCTCAGTCTCTATTTTTTTTCTCGTATTTTATTTTGTAAGATAGTTTGTCCCTTTGTGGTTACCTTATTATTTACCCTATTTTTCTAAGTTTAAACCTAACTTATATCTTTGTATCGCCTTGTCTTCCTTTCCATATGAAAGATCTATGACTGCATTTCTTAGTCCCTCTTTGTTATTTTAATGTTGTCGTCTTTACATAATGACATCGCCATTTCCCCGTTTTGAGTTTTTTTTTTTTTAATCTGGATTTGTTTTTGTGATTTCTCTGTCTGGTTTGAAATTGGATTGCTCTGCCCCATGTTCTAGTCTTGTGTTGATACCTGATATTATTGATTTTCTAACCAAAGAACTCCTTATATTATTTCTTGTAGTTTTGGTTTGGTTTTTACAAATTCCCTAAACTCCTGTTTATCTGGAAATGTCCTAATTTCACCTTCATATTTGAGAGACAGTTTTGCTGGATATATGATTCTTGGTTGGTACTTTTTTTCGTTCAATTTTTTTATATAAGTCATTGCCTTCTTGCCTGCATGGTTTCTGCCAAGTAGTCTGAGCTTATTCTTATTGACACTCCTTTGTAGGTGACTATCCCTTTATCCCTAGCAGCTCTTAAAATTATCTTTGGTTTTGGGAAGCTTGATTATAATATGTCTTGGTGACTTTCTTTTAAAATCTACCTTTTACGGAGTTCAATGAGCATCTTGGATAGATATCTTCTTATCTTTCACGATATCAGGGAAGTTTTCTGCCTACAAATCTTCAACAATTCTCTCTGTGTTTTCTGTTATCCCTCCCTGTTCTGGTACTCCAATCACTCGTAGGTTATTTCTCTTGATAGAGTCCCACATGATTCTTAAGGTTTCTTCATTTTTTTTAATTCTTTTATCTGATTTTTCTTCAATATATTGGTGCCATTTGCTTTAACTTTAAGTTCACAAATTCTGCCTTCCACTTGCTCAGTTCTGCTCCTCTGACTTTCTATTGAGTTGTCTAACTCTGTAATTTTATTGTTAATCTTCTGAATATCTGAATATTTGACAGCTTATTAAATTTTTCATTATGTTCCTGAATAACCTTTCTAATTTCTTCAGCGGCTTTATCTGTGTGTTCCTTGGCTTGTTCTGTGTGTTGTCTGATTTCCTTCCTGATGTCTTGAAGGGTTCTATATATTAATCTTTTGTATTCTGCCTCTGGTAATTCCAAAAATGTACTTTCATCTAGAAGATCCCTTGATTCTTTCTTTGAGAGCTAGTTGAGGTGATCATCGTCTGTTTCTTTATGTGATGTGATATTGACTGTTGTCTCTGAGCCATCTATAAGTTATCGTATTAGTTTATTTCATGTTTGCTAACTGTATCGTAGCTTCTTGCTTTGTTTTGTTTTGATATGCCCAAATGGGTTGCTTGAGTGAGCTAGCTTGATTATTTTTGCCTTTGGAGCTCTGACGTCCTGTCCCCAGATGGTTAGAGCTGTTATCAGGTGTATCAGTCTAGGAGTCCATTCACTTTTCTTGTGTGAATTCAGCTCAGGTTTCCAGGTAGCTGCTCATCAAGTGTGTAGTACAGGCTCTGTCCTACGGTCTAGAGGGGTAGGGGTTATTGGTGTAGGTACCAGTATCTGACTGCAGCAGGGGGTCACGCTCTGAATAAGGCAGGGGGCTGAGAATTGTCCTCCAAGTGTCTCTGAGGAAAGCGTGTCTCTGTTCCCTAGAGCGTACGGGTGGGTGGATTCTGCAGACAGACCATGGGCACCCAAAGTTTTTGGTTGTAAGGACTGAGAGGTACTAGTTATACTTGGACCCCTGTCATGGGTAGCTGCATGACCTGAGTGGAGCCACCAGTCCTTAGGCCCCTGATGTGGGTAGGTGAGGACTCTGTTTAATAAGCAAAGAGGTGTCAAACATCAAACACCCACCTCTCCACCGCACCACTGAAACAGTTGTAGTCTGCCAACAAGGGCCTATTCTCCTGAATAAGCCAATGCAGGTCCATATAGAGGGGAAAGGTACTCAAAGTCCACAGACTCTTTATGCCTGGACAGGAGCTGCTTCTGTCCTGAGCTGCCCGAGTTAGTGGGGCTGGCAAATTATCTTTTTCCCCAGTTGCAAATTTATTCCTTCTCCAAGGCCTGGAGGATGGCTTTAGGTGCTTAACAGGGCCTATCTCAAGCCCAGGGAAATCAATAGCCAGTAAAGCCTGCTTGGGGGCGGGGGCAGGGTAAAAGGTAGGCAAGTACTTAGTTTTTGTTGAGACCACCATTCTTCTCTAGTTCTGGAGGTGTGAGTAGGCCGTGTGGCTGGCTGCTTCTCCCTGAGGAAACTGCAGCTGAGAGCTAGTACCAGAGTGCTGCTGCTGCTCCCAGGAATGATGCCTGAGTGCTCCTGGCAATTCAAGTCTGGTAACTCCTCTCTGTTTCTGAACTGTCCTTTCCTCCCCTCTGCCCCTCAGTTCATTTTATAACCTTGCCTTTGATGTTCAGGGCTCCTAGCTTGTCATAAATATACTCATTTCACTTGTTTTTTCGGGTCTTTGTTGTAAGAGGGCTCTCCGGAAGCGTCTGTCTATTTTGCCATCTTGGCCCCACCTCCTGTCATTTATTTTTAAGTTGATTCTACTGGCTTTAATTTTACCAAAATCACCCTCTCAATTGATCCACAGATCCTGGGACTTTGTGTACACGGAGCCAAACCTGCCTTGTGCTGACTATTCTATCTATTCTCTTTGGTCCCCCTACAGGTTTACCTACCTTGATTTTTTCTTGTGGTGGCTATAGCACCAAATTTGGCTATTTGGACAGTTGCCTGTGTGGGAGAAAATTTTCAAGCAATCTGACCCTGTTGAGAAATTTTGCCTTTTCAGCCAGGAATGCTGGAGGGTGGGTCTCCTTGCTGTTTGCTTCTGGCGCACACAACATGGGTTACATCCTTCGCTTTTTAGTGTGATTTCTTGTCCTCTCTAAGTGATATAGATAGAAATCATGAATGCAAGGGACTTGGTACCCTTTTCCCCGATCCTAAGAGGAAGTAAGTACCTTTTTCTTAGTGAACTGATGCTGAATTCTGGCAATCACTTCGTCTTTTTCATGCGCTCATGAACTTCTGTTTACTAATCCCTCCTAACATTTTTCCATGGATATATGCAACAGAAGCAACCGTGGTGGTGCAATGGCTCTTAACTGAAAGGTTGGCTTTTTGAACCCTGGTGGTGTAGTGGTTAAGGTCGGCAGTTCACATCTACCAGGTGCTCCTTGGAAACTCTGTGAGGCAGTTCTACTCTGTCTTGCAGGGTCGCTATGAGTCGGAATCGACTCGATGGCAACGGGTTTGGTTTTTTGGTTAGCAGCTCCTTGGGGAAGAAGACTTGGCAATCCACTTCTTAACAATTACAGCCTAGGAAACCCTATGGGGCACTTTCCTCTGTCACGGGAGTCAAAATCGGCTTGATGGCAGCCGGCAACAACATGCAATAGTATGTATCCTCACTTTTGAAATTCAGAACATCTGTTTATCTC
Source organism: Elephas maximus indicus (assembly GCF_024166365.1). Taxonomy (NCBI): domain Eukaryota; kingdom Metazoa; phylum Chordata; class Mammalia; order Proboscidea; family Elephantidae; genus Elephas; species Elephas maximus. The sequence goes on along the minus strand of NC_064844.1, from coordinate 26,609,127 downwards.
TAGTTTTGCTCTTTACATTTTGCTCTTTATGTCTTCCTGATTTCTCAAAGGTTATCATGATCACACCTGCATAATACTGTAGTCCACTGAAATGTAATTATCTGGGTGTAGAGACTTAATTCATTTAGAATGATCAGGTGTTTTCTTTCAAACCCTACTAATGTTTGTTCTACCCTTTTCAGGTGGAAGATTATTCTTGATGGAAAAGATAAAGCAAAATTGGACTGAAGAAGTTCTGTTTTTCTCTGTAATTTATTTACATTAGGCCATATCCTCCAGTAGGTTCAATCCCTATTGTGTTTTTTCTTACTCTAAACCTAGTTTGTTGGCCAAAATACTTTCTGTAATTCTCAGTTTCTTAACGTTTCTTGGAGGTTTGTGACAGCCTTTTGCTGTGATTTAGGGACGTTACTTAACCCTGGTTTCCTCATGCGTAAAATGAATTCATGTAATTTTATGTTGTGGTTAGTTGCCATCAAGTTGATTCCAACTCATGGTGACCCCATGTATTGTGAGGGTTACTGCAAGGATTGAATGAATCAATATTCCTGAAGAGTTTAGAGAGTAAATACTATGTATTTGTTAAATAAATATTGTTTTAAAAAACCTGTACTTCCCAGAGAGCCCCCCTTTGTACATAACATTGCTTTTGTTGCATCATCTTGATCATCATAACTGAATGTTCAGAATTTGAGTCTTCCTTAACGAATGCTATAAAGTAACCTTAGTTATTTATAACCAAAACAAAAACAAACCCATTGCCATCCAGTCATTTCTGACTTATAGAGACCCTATAGGACAGAACTGCCCCATAGCTTCCAAGGAAGGTCTGGTGGATTTGAACCACCAACCTTTTTGTTAGCAGCCGTAGTTCTTAACCACTATGCTACCAGGGTTTCCAGCTATTTATGGAGCAGGTAAAATATATCTGAGCCTGTGGTTCATTCCTCATTAATAAACTCTTTAAATCACCTAATGGTTTTGATTGTTCCTCTCTAAACCAGCAAATTTATAGCGTTTCCTTTAATAGTGTTTATGAATGATAACTTTTGAAAATGTTTTTATGACCTCTATGTGTTCTGCTTTTGAATATCTTTTTGTTTCCAATTTTTTTGGAACAGATAACTGAAATTCTCATTCTTACAGAGAACAGGAATAGTTTAGTCTAAGGCTTTTTTTCTTTCCTACTAAGAAAACTGATCTATATTTCAATAATGACAAAATGATTTAAATCTCATCCACTAAGTTATATAAGGAAACCCTGGTGGCATAGTGGTTAATATGATTTATAGTCCTTATTTACAAAGTGATCAGCAAGTTTATGTGCTAGAAAGTTCTGATATTGCTCTGATTATTTAATATAAATCAATTGCTTCAACTGCTGGGTGGAGCTTATTTTTTGTCTGACTTTAAGGAGCTGTGTATTTAGGTGGATTTCCCCATGCCAAACTTCCTTGGCTTCTATCCTGATTTTTCAGCTCTGATTAAATAACTTTATTTAATACCAGCTTTTTTTAAAGTTTTTTTCTCTCTCTCTCGCTCCTTTTTTTAAATAAGCTTAAGAATAAAATTGAAATATATATACTTAACATTTATATATTTATGATGTAACATAAACATATATATTTTGTCTGTTTTACCCTTAAAGGCTGTGTAATACCCAATGTTTGTTGACATTTCTAAAGTTTCTTTTATCTTTTTCAGTCCTAGTAGAGAAGCTCTGTAGGAGAATCTACAGAGTTTTAGTGATTTAGAAAATGCACAGTCCCCTGAAGTCCTTAGGGCAGGATTTGGCTAAATGAAGACCAGAATATCACAGAAGTATCTAGGAAATGAATCATTCCACTCTAAAAGTAGGTGAATTATTTCCAGCTCCCAGTCAGGATGACAACGTGGGGCAAAGTGAACCTGTTCTCTGCCAGCGTTTGCAGCCTATCCGAACGAGCTGCAGAAGGAACGGTTAGCAGCGCTTAATGCCTGTTGTGCACTCGTTACCTCTGTGGAGAATTCGTACAAAAATGATCCAAGGCTACATGTTGTTCTTACCTGCCTTAGAGTCAGCCCTGACTCATGGTGGCCGTAGGCACAACAGAAGGAAATGCTGCCTGGTCCTGCACCATCTCCATGACTGGTTGGCAGGTCTGACTTGCTGTGGTCCATAGGGTTTTCACTGGCTGAATTTCGAAAGTAGGTTGCCCAGCCTTTCTTCCTGGTCTGTTTAAGTCTTAAAGCTCTGCTGAAACCTGTTCAGCATCATAACAACTCGCAATCCTCCACCGACAGACAGATGGTGACCACGCATGGAGTACATTGGGCAGGAATCGAAACTGGGTCTCCTGCATGGAAGGCCATGGAAGGTGAGAATTCTACCACTGAACTACCACATGTAAGGGCCTCCTTTTCTTATTCCAGCCTACCTTGTCAGACTTATATTCTGAGACCTTTCTGCAGGGGCCTGAAAGTCTGGGTAAACTGAAATATTTGCTACTTCCTAAATCCATCCCATGCCTTCTGCTATCTATATCTTAATCAACTGAAGTTTTGCTAATAGCATACTAATGTAAAAATTTTTTTAATGGATGAAACTAATGACTTGTTAATTAGCATGATGTTGGAAAAGGGAGCTCACTGGTGAAATTAAAAGTATTCAATATATGTGGACTGGATAAAATACATTAAAGACACTGTCCCCATCCTTAGAGTTTCAGAATCTGACAAATTTGTTAATATTTTTTATATTTCTTTCAACTTTTTTTTAAAGTGCCTATATATTTATCTTAAAAAACAAACAACAACAACAACAAAAACAGGGGAAGAGGTAGTGGTAGCAACCCATAGGGTTTGCTTTGGAAGGTAAGACATTTATTTACTGACTCCCCATCATGCTAGATTCCTTGTGTGCTTGGAGAAAGCTTTCTTCAGACAGAAACTTCAGGAGGGTAAAGATTTAAGTGGGATGCTCAAGACCTCTGACCTTGGGGCCCCTATAATAAGCTCTGAAAATTTGAAGAAGCCTTTTTGCTGCTAATGGAAATTGGAACTTTTCTTTGAGGCCCAGAACTTTTTGCTTGGGAAAACACTAGAAGAGACTTTTGGCTATGAGAAAGAAACACAAAATCCCATTCTAGAAAACAAGATGAAAAGGAGGAGCTAAATTCCTTTGAAAAACACTGTTAAAGGGTTGTCTTCTTTGGGTGCAGAGATTATTACAATGTTAACTGATTTGAGTTTCCTCTGGTGGAGGCCCAGTGACTTGGGACTGGGAAAGAGATGATAGAAAGAGAAGGCGCTGAGCTGAGGAGATTCAGGCTGGGCACATGTTAACTGAGGGATAAGGATGAAAATGACTGCTTGGGAGCCCTAATGAAAAATCATAGCTGATGGATATAGAAGTACTGACACAAAAAGAATTATTCGTTCATTGATCAGTCTGAACTCAGGGAGTTATAAACACAAAGTTGGTTCTTCTTCAATCCCTGCTTCCCAAACGTAATTTGTTAAATTTCTCTTTCCCATTGGGTTGTTGCTGTTGTTGTTAGGTGCCGTCAAGTCGGTTCCAACTCATAGCAACCCTATATACAACAGAGTGGAACATTGCCTGATCCTATGTCATCCTCATTGTTATGCTTCAGCTCATTGTTGCAGCCACTGTGTCAATCCATCTCGTTGAAGGTCTTCCTCTTTTCAGTGACCCTATGTTTTACCAGATGATGTCCTTTTCCAGGGACTAACCCCTCCTGATAATATGTCCGAAGTACATGAGGCGAAGTTTCACTATCCTTGCTTCTAATGAGCATTCTGGTTGTACTTCCTATAAGATAGATTTGTTCGTTCTTCAGGCAGTCCGTGGTATAAGCAATATTCTTCACCAGCACCATAATGCAAAGGCATCAATTCTTCTTTAGTCTTCCTTACTCATTGCTCAGCTCTCACATGCATGTGAGTAGACTAGCTAAAGTGAAAAGAAAAGAGGATGAAGTAAAAAAGCTGAATAGAAGATTTCAAAGGGTGGCTTGAGAAGTCAAAATAAAGTATTATAATGAAAAATGCAAAGACCTGGAGATAGAAAACCAAAAGGGAAGAACACGCTCAACATTTCTCGGGCTGAAAGAGCTGAAGAAAAAATTCAAGCCTTGAGTTGCAACTTGAAGGATTCTACAGGGAAAGTAGTGAATGATGCAGGAAACGTCAGAAGAAGATGGAAGGAATACACAGAGTCACTCTACCCAAAAGAATTGGTCAAGGGTCAACCATTTCAGGAGGTATCATATGGTCAAGAACCAATATACTGAAGGAAGAGGCACAGAAGCCATTGGCAAAAAACAAGTCTCCAGGAATTGAGGGAATATCAATTGGGATATTTCCAGAAATGGATGTAGCCCTGGAAGTGCTCACTTGTCTATGCCAAGAAATTTGGAAGATAGCTACCTGGCCAGTTGACTGGAAGAGAGCCATGTTTGTATCCATTCCAAAGAAAGGTGATCCAACAGAATGTAGAAATTATTGAACAAAGTCATTAATATCACACACAAGTAAAATTTTGCTGAAGATTATTCAAAAGCGATTGCAGCAGTACATTGACAGGGAACTGCCAGAAGTTAAAGTGAGATTCTCAAGAGGACTTGGATGTCAGATGGGTCATTGCTGAAAGCAGAGAATACCAGAAAGATGTTTAGTTGTGTTTTACTGACTATACAAAGATAGTGACAAGTTATGGATAACATTGTGAAGAATGGGAATTCCAGAACACTTAACTGTATTCATGAGGAACCTGTACGAGGACCAAGATGCAGTTGTTCAAAAAGTACAAGGGGATACTGTGTGGTTTAAAGTCAAGAAAGGTGTGCACTGGGGTTGGATCTTTTCACCATAGTTATTCAATCTGTATACTGGGCAAATAATCCAAGAAACTGGACTATATGAAGAAGAACATGGCATCAGGATTAGAGAAAGATAATTAACATCCTTAGATATGCAGATGACACAACCTTGCTTGCTGAAAGTGAAGAGGACTTGAAGCGCTTACTGGTGAAGATCAAAGACTACAGCCTTCAGTATGGATCACACCTCAACATAAAGAAAATAAAAATCCTCACAACTGGACAAATAAGCAGCATCATGATAAACAGAGGAAAGTTTGAAATTATCAAGGATTTCATTTTACTTGAATCCACAAATAAAATAATGCATCGCATTGGGCAAATCTGCTGCAAAAATCTCTTTAAAGTGTTAAAAAGCAAAGATGTCACTTTAAGGATTATAGTGGGCCTGATCCAAGCCATGGTGTTTTCAATCACCTCATATGCATATGAAAACTGGACAATGAATAAGGAAGACCAAAGAGGAATTGATTTCTTTGCATTATGGTGTTGGCAAAGAATACTGAATATACCATAGACTGCCACAAGAATGAACAAATCTGTCTTGGAGGAAGTACAGCAAGAATGCTTATTAGAAGCAAGGATGGTGAGGCTTTGTCTCATATACTTTGGATATGTTATCGGGTCGGACTAGTCCCTGGAGAAGGACATCATGCTTGGTAAAGTACAGGACCAGTGAAAAACAGGAAGACCCTCAACAGGATGGATTGACACAGTGGCTGCAATTACGGGCTCAAGCATAGTAACGATTGTGAGGATGGCACAGGACTGGACAGAGATTCGGTTCATTTTCCATGGGGTCGCTATGAGTTGGAATCAACTCAAAGACACCTAACAACAACAACATGAGGCGATTGAAAACACCATGACTTGGGTCAGGCACACCTTAGTTCTTAGCAGATCCTGTAACTCTGCTATAGAGTCTTGTCCAGTTCAAAACTATAATTTCATATCCATTCAATGCTTTCCCTTCTTCCGTTGCTGGCTTAACTTGTATCTTGGGATATCTGACCTGGGTAAGGTTGTTGTTAGGTGCCTTCGAGATGGTTTCGCGCGTAGCGACCCTACGCACAACAGATTGAAACACTGCCTGTTCCTGCGCCATCCTTATATTGTTGTTATGCTTGAGCTCATTGTTGCAGCCACTGTGTCAATCCACCTCGTTGAGGATCTTGCTCTTTTCCGCTGACCCTGTACTTTGCTAAGCATGATGTCCTTCTCCAGAGACTGATCCCTCCTGACAACATGTCCAAAGTATGTAAGACACAGTCTCGCCATCCTTGCCTCTAAGGAGCATTCTAATTGTACTTCTTCCAAGACACATTTGTTCGTTCTTTGGGCAATCCATGGTATATTCAATATTCTTTGCCAGCACCACAATTCAAAGGCATCAACTCTTCTTCAGCCTTCCTTATTCACTGTCCAGCTTTCACATGTATATGATGCGGTTGAAAATACCATGGCTTGGGTCAGGCATATCTTAGTCTTCAAGGTGACATCATTGCTCTTCAACACTTTAAAGAGGTCCTTTGCAGCAGATTTGCCCAATGCAATGTGTCTTTTGATTTCCTGACTGCTGCTTCCATGGCTGTTGATTGTGGATCCAAGTAAAATGAAATCCTTGACAACTTCAATCTTTTCTCCATTTATCATGATGTTGCTCATTGGTCCAGTTGTGAGGATTTTTGTTTTCTTTATGTTGAGGTGCAATCCATACTGAAGGCTGCGGTCTGTGATCTTCATTAGTAAGTGCTTCAAGTCCTCTTCATTTTCAGCAAGCAAGGTTGTGTCATCTGCATAACGTAGGTTGTTAATGAGTCTTCCTCCAATCCTGATGCCCCATTCTTCTTCATATAGTCCAGCTTCTTGTAATATTTGCTCAGCATACAGATTGAATAGATATGGTGAAAGAATACAACCCTGACGCACACCTTTCCTGACTCTAAATCAATCAGTATCCCCTTGTTCTGTCTGAACAACTGCCTCGCTATCTATGTAAAGGTTCCTCAGGAGCACAATTAAGTGTTCTGGAATTCCCATTCTTCTCAATGTTATCCATAATTTGTTATGACCCACACAGTCAAATGCCTTTGCATAGTCAATAAAATACAGGTAAACAGCCTTCTGGTATTCTCTGCTTTCAGCCAGGATCCATCTGACATCAGCAATGATATCCCTGGTTCCACGTCTTCTTCTGAAAATGACCTGAATTTCTGGCAGTTCTCTGTTGATATTCTACTGCAGCTGTTTTTGAATGATCATCAGCAAAACTTTGCTTGTGTGTGATATTAATGATATTGTTTGAGAATTTCCACATTCGGTTGGATCACCTTTCTTGGGAATAGGCATAAATATGGATCTCTTCCAGTCAGGTGGCCAGGAAGCTGTCTTCCATATTTCTTGGCACAGATGAGTGAGCACCTCCAGTGCTGCATCTGTTTGTCAAAGCATCTCAATTGATATTCCATCAATCCCTGGAGCCTTGTTTTTCGCCAATGCCTTCAGAGCAGCTTGGACTTCTTCCTTCGGTACCATCGGTTCCTGATCATATGCTACTTCTTGAAATGGTTGAACACCGACTAATTCTTTTTGGTATAATGACTCTGTGTATTCCTTCCATCTTCTCTTGATGCTTCCTGCGTCATTTAATATTTTCCCCATGGAATCCTTCACTGTTGCAACTCGAAGCTTGGATTTTTTCTTCAGTTCTTTCAGCTTGAGAAACACCAAGCATGTTCTTCCCTTTTGGTTTTCCATCTCCAGCTCTTTGCACATGTCATTATAATACTTTACTTTGTCTTCTCTAGTCGCCCTTTGAAATCTTCCATTCAGTTCTTTTACTTCATCAATTCTTCCTTTTGCTTTAGCTGCTCAAAGCTCAAGAGCAAGTTTCAGAGTCTCCTCTGACATCCATCTTGGTCTTTTCTTTCTTTCTTGTCTTTTCAATGACCCCTTGCTTTCTTCACGTATGATGTCCTTGATGTCCTTGCACAATTCGTCTGGTCTTCGGTCACCAGTGTTCAATGTGTCAAATCTATTCTTCAGATGGTCTCTAAATTCAGGTGGGATATACGCATGGTCATATTTTGGCTCTCGTGGACTTACTCTGATTTTCTTCAGTTTCAGCTTGAACTTGCATATGAGCAATTGATGGTCTGTTCCACAGTTGGCCCCGGCCTTGTTCTGACTGATGATATTGAGCTTTTCCATCGTTTTTTTACCACAGATGTAGTCAATTTGATTCCTGTGTGTTCCATCTGGCGAGGTCCATGGGTATAGATGTGGTTTATGTTGGTGAAAGAAGGTATTTGCAATGAAGAAGTTGTTGGTCTTGCAAAATTCTATCATTCGGTCTCCAGCATTGTTTCTAACACCAAGGCCATATTTTCCAACTACTGATCCTTCTTCTTTGTTTCCAACTTTTGCATTAGAATCACCAGTAATTATCAATGCATCTTGATTGCATGTTCGATCAATTTCAGACTGCAGCAGCTGATAAAAATCTTCTATTTCTTCATCTTTGGCCTTAGTGGTTTGTGCGTATATTTGAATAATAGTCGTATTAACTGGTCTTCCTTGTAGGCGTATGGATATTATCCTATCACTGACAGCATTGTACTTCAGGATAGATCTTGAAATGTTCTTTTTGACGATGAATGCAACACCATTCCTCTTCAAGTTGTCATTCCCAGCATAGTAGACTATATGATTGTTCGATTCAAAATGGCCAATACCAGTCCATTTCAGCTCACTAATGCCTAGGATATCAATGTTTATGTGTTCCGTTTCATTTTTGACTATTTCTAATTTTCCTAAGGGGAATGGTAAAATTTTGACTTGGAGTTAAGGGGATGAGGTTGATCCTGTTCTCAGACATCTCCCTCTTTGTGGCTTCAGACTTCCAGTATTGGGTGGTGGGAAGGCAGATGAGGGAGAAGGACAAAATACTTCACTGCTAATGTCTGTGTTCCTTTCTCAGTTGGTTATCATTGCATCTTTGGGCAACTCTGATTGGCATGACTGACCCCTTTTGGAAGACACCTCAGTCCTGGCTTTCTCGGGGGCACACATGGGAGTTATTCAGAGGGCTCTAAGGCACTTTGCTCCCCTAAACAGCTCCCTAATGTGGAAGATTTTCCTTCTTCCAACTCTCCCGAGCTCCAGCCCCCATCCCACAGTCTCTAGTTTCTGAGATTTCTTCTTTTGGCAGCCCATCCTTGGGGTGGGGCACTGGCAAGGTAGCTTGAACTTGGTTATCTTCTAGAGGGTCTACTCGGCCCCCTGAGAAGCTCAAGCATCCTTGCCATGCTGAGCTGTGTGTGTGCAGGTGGTTCCACTCTTGCCTCTCTTCTCTACCCTACCTTCTGTTTCTCTTCCGGTCTACTTGACATTGGCCCTCTATCAATCTGCAGGTCTACTGACCAAGCTGGACTTGGATGTCCATTTCCAAATCTTACAGGTGATTCTCTTGGAGCCACCCTGACTTTGCCTGGGTGTTGGGGACTGAAGAAAGAGGGAAGGGACAGTCACAATACTTCCTCTAGGGCCTTCCATCACTCCCCAAGCTTCTCTAGAGTTCTACTGGGCAGAAAAGAGGAGCAAGTCGATGGAGAGACAGTTCTGCCTCTCTATCCTGGAGGAGGAGGCTTGCCTTTAAAGATTAAATGTTCTCTTTAGAAAGTAAGATAGTTAACACCTTTTGGTGCTCAACCAGGGGCCTGAGTAATGATTCTAAGATAGTATGTACATATCATTCAAATCCTTTTATGGAAACATCAGAGTACAAGTTGAAAGCCTTTTTCTCACACACACATCCCAGTCTTACCCTCCTTTACTTAATCATTTTTTTCTGATATGTTTTTGAACAAATTAAAAAGTGTAGAGAATAATATAGTAAGCACTCATGTACCCACTACCCAGAATCACCAGATGTCACATTTTTTTTTTTTTGCATTTTCTTCAGAGTTTTAAAACAAAAGAATAGAACATCATAAAGTTGAAATCTTCTTGTTCACCCCCAGATACATCCTATGCCTCCTTCCCAGAGGTGATTACTACGATGAAGTTGGGTGTAAGCTTCATGTTTTATAACTGCATATCCATGAGTTAGCAAACAATATATATTGTTTATTTAAGTAAATGATGTGCTATATGTATTGTTCTGAAAATTTTCTTTTTACTTAAAACTATACTTTTGACATCTCTGTTGATATCTAAAATCTTCATTTCTTCTAACTGGTATGTAGAGTTCAATTGTATTAACATATCATATGTAGTGGGCTAATGGTGGCTCCCAAAAGGTTATGTCTGTGTCCTAATCCCTGGAACCTGTGAATGTGACCTTTTTGGAAAAAGGGTCTTTGCAGAGGTAATTAAGTTAGGATATTGAGATGAGATCAGATTGCATTACCCAGATGGGCCTTAAATTCAATGGCAATTGTCTTTATAAGGGACACAGGGAGGTGAGATAGAGGGAGACAGGGGAAGGTGATGTGAAAATGAAGGCAAGAGGGGAGTGATACAGTCACAAGCCAAGGAATGCCTGAAGCCAACAGAAGCTGGAAGAGACAAGGAAAGGTTCTTCCTTAGAGCCTTGATAGGGAGTGTGGCCATGAAAACACCGTGAATTAGGGCTTTTGGCCTCCAGAATGGTGCGAGAATAAATTTCTGTTGTTTTAAGCCACCAAGTTTGTGGTAATTTGTATGACTACCCTCGGAAATGAATACACCATGTCTTGTTTAACCATTCCCTATTGATGGACATTTAGGTTATTTGCAGTTGTTATTGTTGCAAGCAATGCTGCAGTGAACATATTTGCCTATATCTCTTTGTGCACATGTACAAGATTTCCTCTAAGATGTATAGCTACAAGTGAAGCTGTTGGGTTGCATTTTCAAAGCTACCATATATGGTCATACATACAGTCGCATTGCTTTCTAAATTTGAATGCTCAAGCTTGTCCTGAATGGGAGTTTCATTGTGTGTGTGTGTACATGCATTCCTCTCCTGGATCTTACCTCTCTCTGTCAGGTGGTATGGTAGCCTATACATGACCCACCTCAACCTCCTGTTCTGAATCAGATCATCAGGTCTACCATGGTGGCTTGGGCCTCTCCTCCAGATCCTGTCAACCTGGACAGCAGCTGGATGCTGGATGAGTTCAGAGCATAGGTTGCAGCCCTGTTTTGACCTCTTTTCAGCCCAGGGGAGTCCGACTCCACTCCTATTTCACACAGTGAGCCCAGGGCTTTTCCCTTCCCACCATCTCATTACTCTGCTTGACTTGAGTCCCTGTTGCCACTGTGATTTCTTGTTGGGAAACCTGGTAAGTCTCAGCCCTCAGCCCCTTCTCACCACTGTAACTGCTGTGACTTTTCTGGGCCACAGGAATCTTTATCCTGTTTTTTTAGCACAGCTATGTCTTTTTAGTGCATTAAAAATATTTATCTATTAATGTGCCGTGAATTTTTAGGGTGAAATAGGTAGATTTTCAAGGAACCCTAGTGGCACAGTGGTTAAACTCTTGGCTGCTAACCAAAAGGTCAGCAGTTCGAACCCACCAGCCACACTGCAGGAGAAAAATGTGGCAGTCTGCATCTGTAAAGATTACAGCCTTGGGAAACGTTTTGAGGCAGTTCTACTCTGTACTATAGGGTTGCTATGAGTTGGAATCGAAAGATGGTGAAAGGTTTTCTTTTTAAGGAAGATTCTCAGAACCATTTTGATCAGAAGTTTAACATCACCATTTTTAAGATTTTGGAGCCTGTCTTTCTAGACCTTGGCCCGTATGTTTACACATACACACAGACATATATATACAGACATAAGCAACACACACACCACAAACATTCATAGGCACACATGTGTCTATATACACTTTAAGATAAATGGGCCAATATTATACATATCGTTATGCAACTTTTTTATTTTAATAATATATCCATCAAATCATGCATGTTCTTTTCTTCCCTGCCTTTCTTCCTCTCATTATTACTTATTATTCCTTGACACCACATACCATGATTTATGTAACCATTGTTTATAGTTGACATTTAGGTTGTTTCTAGTATTTCACAATTATAAACAATGCTATATAGAACATATATGTATGTACATATTACATATATATGCACATGTACACACATATATATTCTGTACTTGTAAATATTTATTTGCAATATAGATTCTCCAAAGTGAAACTTCTGACACAAAGATCATAAATATCTTAAATGTAAGAGGTTCTACAAAATTGCCCATCTGGAGGGCAGCACCAAAAGTAACTGGAGTTCCCTGAGAGACCAAATTACTGGACTGAAGGCGGTGGAGACCATGATCTCTGGGAGCATCTAGCTCAATTGGCATAACATAGTTTATAAAGAAAATGTTCTACATTCTACTTTGGTGAGTAGTGTCTGGGGTCTTAAAAGCTTGTGAGCAGCTGCCTAAGATACTCCACTGGTGTCACCCCATCTGGAGCAAGGGAGAATTAAGAAAACCAAAGACACAAGAGAAAGACTAGTCCAAAGGACTAATAGACCACAACTACCACAGCCTCCACCAGACTGAGTCCAGCATAACTATATGGTGCCTGGCTACCACCCACCGACTTCTCTGACAGTGATCACAATAGAGGGTCCCAGACAGAGCTGGAGAAAAATATAGAATAAAATTCTAACTCCAAAAAAAAGGCCTGGCTTGACAGAGCCTGGAGAGACCCTGAGAGTATGGCTCCCGGGCACCCTTTTAGCTCAGTAATGAAGTCAGTCACTCCTGAGGTTCACCCTTCAACCAAAGATTAGACAGGCCCATAAAACAAGACAAGACTAAATGGGCACACCAGCTAAGGGGCAAGGATGAGAAGGCAGGAGGGGACAGGAAAGCTGGTAATGGGGTATCTAAGGTTGAGAAGGGGAGTGTGTTTACATGTCGTGGGGTTGGCAACAGATGTCACAAAACAATGTGTGCGTTAACTGTTTAATGAGAAGCTAGTTTGCTCTGTAAACCTTCATCTCAAGTACAATAAAATGCATGGGAAAAAAAAAGTATGTGGGAGTTCTTCCTTAAACAGTAGACAGGTCTTATCCAAATTATCACAATATACCATTAAAAAAAATGGTAATATTTGTAGTGCACCCTGGTATAAACAAAAGATGCTTCTGCATTGGGAGCAGCTAACCAGGAGCTCCTGGGCCTCAGGCTCCTCCCATCACCTGGGGAGGAGGGGGAGAAGGGAGGGAGAACCATCTCAATCCCTACACAGCTGGGGCGAGAAGCTCTGCCCGGGAAACCATAATGTCGTCCATCCTTATTTTTTGTCTATTTGATGAGTGAAAATGATATATCATTATTATTTAAATTTCTATTCCCGTTATTACTAGTGAGATTGAGAGCTTTTTCCTACCTCTTTTGGCCATTTGTATTTCTTCCTCCATGAATGTCCTAATTTCTTATTCATTTGTATGAATCATTTTTCAGTTTATACACACACGCACACAGACACACACACATATATAAAACTCTTTCTTGATCATATATACACATACATATATATAACTGTTGATCATACATACGTATACATATATACACCACCCACTGCCACTGAGTGAATTCCAACTCTTAGTGACCCTATAGGACAGAGCAGAACTTCCCCATAAGCCTTCCAAGGCTGTAAATCTTAACGGAAGCAGGCTGCCACATCTCTCTTCCCTGGAGTGGCTGGTGCGTTCGAACTGCAGACCTTTTGGTTAGCAGCCAAGTGCTTTAACCACTGTACCACCAGGGCTTCTACATATATATATACATACATGCACACACACACACAGATATATATACATATAGTCTGTTCCTTTTTTTAATTTGCAACATATAACTTTTGCCATAAAGAAACTTGAATTTCTGCCTCATCAAGTCTCCCAATCTTTTCCTTTATGATTTTGTGTTTGAAGTATGGAAGGCTTTCTTCATCACCAAATTATTTGACATGATTTTCATTCTTTTGCTACTTTTATAGCATTAGAATTTAAACTCCAACTGAAATTTATTTTGGGGTTTTATTTGAAATAAAAATCTAAGTTAGCTTCTTTCAAAATGCATATCCAATTATTCCAAAGTCATTTATCTGCTGATTTGAATTATGTCTCTATTATTCTAAATCCCCATAAGAGTGGAGCCCTGGTGGTAGAGTGGTTAAGAGCTACAGATGCAAGCCAAAAGGCCAGCAGTTCGAATTTATCAGCCACTCCTTGGAAACTGTATGGGGCAGTTCTACTCTGTCTTATAGGGTCACTATGAGTTAGAGTTGACTCAACAGCAGCGGGTTTGGTTTTTGGTTTTGTTTTGGACTCCATGTTCTCTTCCACAATCTACCATGTATTCCCTCACCAAGACACCAGTTTTATATGTTTTAAAGTCTTGTTGACAGTAAAGCTTGCTATTCTTCTCTTAAAAACAGTAGACTTGTCCTTTAGTATTATGGCCAAGCTGAGCTGCAGGATATAAAGACAGCATGAGTTCACTTGCTGGGATGAAACATGCAGGAAAGGTCTACTGCAGCCTGAAGAAGCTGCACATGTGACTGGTGAAGAGACCCAGAATGCTATTCCAGAGTGAGAATTGATGTAAGCCCCTCCCCGGGTTCCTATCATTTAGCATGTAGTCCATTGATAAGGTGGAATTAGGGACACAGTGTTAAAAAAAAAAAAAAAAAAAATTTTCCCAGCACCAGTTGCTGATGGGGCCTAGAGAGTATTCAAGTCACAGTTAAATTGACTTAAAGTTTGAGCTGACATGGCCTCTGGAGTTTTATGGACTTAGAATCACCAGATATCCTCAGGTCTGCCGCCATATAAAATCAGTTCCATCCCTTGAGTTGAGAAGGTTAGCCAAATGATTCTAGGAAAACTGTCACATTTATAGGAACTAGTGTGTTAATATCAATGGCACTGGGTTTTTTTGTTTAGTGTGTTAATATAGAGTGTGGGCTAGGCTGTTATAACACAAAGACCCCAAAATATAGTGACTCAAACAATGTATTTCTCTTTCACATAACAAGAAAGGTAGGAAGCTATGCTCCATCGGGTCACCCATGACTTGATTCCTTCTCTCCCACTAGAGGGTGACTCCCATTCACGTGACTGAATTTGATCTACCAATTGTTGTTGTCAGCTGCCATCAGATTGGCTCTGACTTATGGCAACCTTATGGATAACACAATAAAATGTTGCAAAACATTGCCTGGTCCTGTTTCATCTTCTGATCATTGGTATGTCTGAGTCCATTGTTATAGCTATTGTGTATGCCTTCCATCCTCGGGGGTTCATCTTCTAGCACTGTATCAGACAATATTCTGTTGTGATTCATGGAGTTTTCATTGGCTAATTTTCAAAAGTAGATTACCAGGCCTTTCTTTCTAGTCTTAGTCTGGAAGCTCCACTGAAACCTGCCCACCATGGGAGACCCTTCTGGTATTTGAAATACTGGTGGCATGGCCTCCAGCATTATTGTAACATGCAAGCCACCACAGTATGACAAATTGACAGATGGGTGGTGGGATTTACCAATACCATGTCCTTATTCCAGCTCACAGGAAAAGGCAAATAAAAGTGGAGGAGAAGTTTATTTGAAGATGTGAAAGCTGAACATATCACTTCTGGCCATATCCCTTGATCTAAGTTTAGTCACATAGTTACACCTTTGCAAAGGATGCTGGGAAATGTATATTTAGGTGGGTAGCCACTGTCCTGCTAAAATTCAGTGAGAGGAGTGTTCTCTTAATAAAATGAAGGAGCAGAAAATGTATCCTGGGGGATATTCAGCAATCTCTGCCTCATCTAATCCTCGATTTTGATACACAAAAAGTTAAGAAAAATACATTCACATGATACAAGGTCAAACTATACATATGCACATTTATCTATCTATATTTCATCAATTCATCAATATTTTGTCAACTCTAAGACACATATTTTTACATTATCAAACACTAAGCCTGTTGCCATTGAGTTGATTCCAACTCATAACAACCCTATAGGACAGAGTAGAACTGCCCCATAGGGTTTCCAAGGAGCAACTGTTGGTTTTGAACTGCTGACCTTTTGGTTAGCAATCAAGCTAACCACCAGGGTTCCTTTTACATTATAACACCTCTGAAAATGGAGTGTGTCTTTAGAATAGATGGTGTCTTACAATCTCTGTCAGCCAGGAAGCAGCAATGATGTGGCTGTAATTGCCGGCACACTCATAAATTTAGCCATTTAAAAAATAAGCTCTTCACAGAAAAAAAATAAACGCCATTTGTGGAGGGAATAAGAGGATTCATTTTGCCTTATAATCTACTGACACCTGGAATATCAAGAATGTTCCAGCATCAAAACCAGCAGAATGAGTATCAGCTTCTTGAAAGAAAATTCCAGAGAAAAGAGAACTGCTCAGAAAAAAATGCTGCATTACCAATGTTCTTAATGGCATGGGGAACAATGATGAAGGAAGATATGCACTTTGATGACTCTGAGTTGAGAAGTGAAATAGAGGAATTGGGCTTTGAATGTGAATGCATAAAACTCTTTAATTTTTTTATCTAGCACATTCGTTTTTATGAATGCACAAGACTGATATATGATAAAAATCTATCCTCGATAAGCCCCCAAAAGCTATCTCAATTAAAATAAAATAAAACAAAACTTTTAAGTGCTATATCAGAATTGAGACTGCTAGAAAAAGTACCCAAAGCTTGAAAATGGGTAAAAGAAATTACTAGATGCTTTTTTCAGTGCAGTACTTCGTTTGATTTTCTATTTATTTAGCTATTTTACAGCTTTGAGGGGCAGAGGTTAATTTGGAGATTTATGCCCAGTACAAATGCAAATAAGATCTGTCCTTTGGAACAGATAAGCCCAATGATTATAGCCATAGCCTTGTAAGACATTAATCAGTTTTATATTTAGCCCAGAAATCTATTAAATCATCTTTATATACCTAGCTTCTCAAATGCTGTTTGGAGGGCTTTCAACATTATATTGGTTCCCTCAATAATTAGTGAGTTAATAAAATATTTGACATCTTTTATTTTAAATGTGCATGAGAGTTCTGTCCTTTAATCTTTCGAAAACTATGCTTTAACAAGTCAAAGAGTAATTGGCAGCGTTTCTTTAGTGGTACGTAAAATAATGGCACGACTTACAATTGATGGCATGCCAGATTTGATGAATTATGGTATGGCTGCTACATCGACTTGTATCTTATCGGCGAGACAGATAAAGGAAATTAGTATGGCCAAATCGTTAAGTGTTGTGGGAATGCACAAAATATTTTTGATTAAGCTTTAGAAATAAAATCAAACCTGTTGCCCACGAGTCGATTCCAACTCTGCAGTAGGCATCTGTCGTTATTTGCCTACCCAAAATTCAAAACCTGAGTCCTATGTTTGGAGAATTTCTCATCTATGATATGTTAAGGAACATTGAGCTGCTTTCTCACCATAAAAACTAAAAATGGCGGATACTCACTGCCCCAGCCACCTCTGAAGCCAGGACACAGGTATGTGACACACAGCTCTAGACTTCTTATTGGGAACTGGTGCCTCAAGGAAGCAGGGCCAGTAGGGAATCCTCTCTGGCAGCAGCAGTGGTTGCCGTAAGATGGACTTCTCAGAGTGGCCACGGCTGAGGCAGGAGCTCTAAGGCCTGTGTCCTGGGCGAGCATCTAGGGTGTGATAGTGAGGGCAGCGCTGGTTCTGTGGAATGATTTCGGGGCCTGGGCCCCAAGGTTGTGTAGCCTCTGAGTCTGCCTCTCCAGCTACCTTGGAAACTCTGTGAGCCACCCAGTCATACCCTTTAAATAAGGTCCCAATCCGTGTCAGCCATCAATCTGCTTCAGTCAGGGGAAGTCAGATTCTGTTGCTTGAAGCTGTGAACCCCGATTGGGACGGACATGGGGACTAGGAGTGTCTGTCGGCAGCAGGTCTTCTGGGAGCAGCTTTGGTTTTCTAAGTGCCCAGGTGTACTTTCGTGAACTCACTGGTGGCCTAAACTAATTGCATTGGAGATGACAGAAATGCTTTGGTTTAATATAGAGGAAGGAATCTAAAGACCTAGGGAGGGAGGAAAATTGCAGAGAATTAATCATGGTCAGCCTGTAGTGCCATCCCTCCAGTGGCCTGGAAGACTGTCCTTTTACCAAAGCTTTGAAGGCAGTACTGGCACCCCTGAAAAGTACTGCAGTGGTGGGGGTTAGGGAGACCAAAGATAGTTAATGTGGCCTGGTTAGGACTAAAGGTAGTTAAAAGACATTAGTGTTCTAGATTCTTCACATGATTCTGATTATTCCTTCTCAGTTCCCTTCAAGGTTGTTCTGTATGGAGGTCAGCGATGCAGGTGAGAGACATTGTGTTTAAAATGGCTCCTTGGTTTCAGCGAGGATACCAACCTCACCATGATTCCGTCAGCAGCTAACTGATGATTCTGGGAATCTGGAATGCCGCTGTAGGCCCCATCAAGGGGTCGGGATTTATATGGTCATGTAATAAATGAACTTTTTGGTTAAGTCTGGTCCATAGCAGGCCCAGGGGAGTGGGCAGTGCAAGATCCAGCTCCTTAGGGTACACTTGGGATAGATGTAGTCAGCGTCTGGCAGAAGCCCCGAGCTGACTCTCTGGCCCGTGTATATGGGCAGTTACAGTAAAAAGGGCCAAGGAAAAGCCTCCAGAACCCCTCCTCTGTATAAAAATAGCAAATCAAAGGGGATATCGCACCTGTGGGGAAATCGCATAAGTTAACTTGGTTCTCCAGCTTTTCTGACGATGCTTAAAATGTCCGGTATCCTTTAAAAAAAAAATTAAAAAATTCTTGTTTTGCTTAAATCAGCTGGAGCCCGTTTCAGATGAAATATGCTGATACTACCACATATGATTATCTTCTCAATGAATTACGTAATTAAACCTAAGAACAAGAAAAAGAAATTTCAGTCTTGGCAGTTGGTGTATGTTTCAAAGGGCAGGAGATGAGTGCATTTTAAACAGAGAGAACTACCTCCTGTGATAAAATAGTCATGAGCTTCTGCAGACACTTTGCAGTTTACCAGGCTAGCCAAGAGGTTGGGGTTGGACACCGCTAGCATATTTTACTAATTTAAACAATGTGTGCACACCCATTTATTGGACCACAGGCAAAAGGCCTGAGGTTTGGTCAAAATCAGAGTGCTGCATTATTATGGAACAGGGATCTGGGGAAACATAAATAAATCCAAAATCTCCAAGACCAATCTACTATAAACAAATAACCGAGCTGCACACTGTCGTTCCTGGAAAACCAGTAACTGGCTCCTACCAGGAAAATAGTTCTAGGAAGAACAGATATTTAGAAAATATAATTTGCAAAGAGAACAGTAAGCATACATTTAAGGGACCATAAAAACCTCTGTATGATAAACACAGTTTAATAAAATACAAGGCAAAATTAAATTATACTAAGAAAATTAAGATAGAGTTTTTACTGCAGAAATGACAGAAGCCATCCTTACACTGCTTTTCTTTATTTGTATAATATTAATTTATATATTTCTCAGCAAGAGCGAGGAGCCCTGGTGGTGCAGTGGTTAAGTGTTCAGCTGCTAACCAAAAGGTCGCAGCTTGAATTCACCAGCTGCTCCTTGGAAATTCTATGGGGCAGTTCCACTCTGTCCTATGGGGTCACTATGAGTCAGAATCTACTCAATGGCAATGAGTCTGGTTTGGCTTTTTTGAGCAAAAGCAAAATATAAACTACAGAGTTTTCGTTAAAAAAAAAAAATCAGAATCACGAGACTGTAACTACAGATGTCTTTCATATTCGAGCATTTGTTCATTCAATACGATTTTTCAGCACCTCGCTTCCAGCCACAGGGGAAACACACAAGGGCTGAAACATGAAGGAACGTGGTGCACGTGGGCAACTGACAGCAACATCAGGAGCATGGAAGGCCACAGATAATCAAGGACCAGATGATAAGATCCTTCAGGTTGCATTATAGACATCCGGCTTTGTACAATGTGCAGTGGAGAGACACTGAAATGTCTCAATAAGACATGGACACAATCGGGTTTGGGTTTTAGAAAAATCACTGCTGCCATGTCAAGAATGAACTGGAAGGGCCAAGAAAGGTGTACTGACATCAAATAAGAGGTGTTGCTGGAGTTCATGGGAGAGGATAGCGGCAATTGGAAGGATTCAAGATAAATTTAGGCAGTGAAATTGACAGGAATTGATTAGGTAAGTGTGTTTGTATGGGGACGGTGGAGTGAGCCCAGTTTCCAACTTGAACAATTAGATGGCTGGTGGTATCAATTATAAATTACACAAGAAGAATGGGATTAGAGGTGATGTAAACGATGAGTTCAGTGCTAGATAGGTTGAGTTTCAGGACATGCAAGTGGGTCATAGAGAACAGACCTAGGCTGAAGACATAGGCTTTGGAATCATCAGTGTCATCTCACAGGTAGCTGAAGCCATGGGTTTGTGACAGCACAAGAAGAGCATCTAGGAGAAACTTTGAGAAACAAACAATAAGGGGTGCAGACAGGAAAGGAGACTGAACTCAGTAGATGGGTCAGGACTTGAGATGTCAGGGAGGAAGAGGGAAAAACATTTCAGGAAGGGAGGATCAAGTAAACTGTGGACTGAGAAATAGCCAGTGATTTTTAGCAATTAGGCTCTATTCTCTGAGTTGTCGCTAAGGAAAGAGCCATGTTACCTACTGAACAAGGCAAATCTTGCTTTTCTCCTCCTCCTTTTCTTTCTCCTATCCTCTTCCTCCTCCATTTTCTTCATCGTCCTCCTCTTCCTCACCTTACCCTCTTCTTCCTTCTTCTTTTTCATAGACCTCTCAAACCCTTATGACCCATAAGATACTTAAAAATTCGACTACATTCTTCACATCCTATGGTTGCTTTCTGTGGAAGCCTTTTCTCTAGTGTACCCAAGACAGACTCTTCCATCCAAGATCAACAGTTCCTACCTTCCCACCTTCTGTAAGTGATGGTTTGGGCCAAGACATACCTTGAGGGGATAGAGGAGCTCCCGATTACCAGGTGAACTGGCTGGAAGGGGAGGTGGTCTGTGTCTTCAAACATCAGATTTTGGAGAGAGAATGAATACTTCAATGTTGAGCAGAGAAAGAGGAAATGAGGGGAAAGTAGGTCAGATGATGAAGGGCCAGGGAATTAAACACATGCAAAAGCAAGATGAACTTTCAGGAAGTATATATATTGAAAGCAGGGGGAAAGTTAAGCTTTGAGTTTGCTAAAAGCAGCAAAGCTTTAGCAATATCTATTGTTCAGGCTGGCAGCCATGGAGGGTAGAAATCAAGAACCCATCAGCTTTTGCTCCCTGAGGGCAATGACTAAACTTCTTTCCTGTCCTCTCATCTGCTTCCTCTTGAACTCTTCTATTTGGACTATCCTCTACCTCATCTTCTATTTATTTATTCACTAATTTATTAAAAAAAATATTTGTTGAACATCTATTATGCATTAAGCAGTAGGCATACAGATGGAAAGACAACATCCCTGCCCTCAAGCTAATTAAAGCAGAAATTAGAAGACATCTAAACAGGCCTTTTGACTCACTGTGACAAGTGTTGTAGGGAGGTTAGCTACAAGTTCTGCTCAGAGCCTTAAGAGGAAGACATCTGAGCCTTCCCACATAGTCAGGGAAGAGTTCAGAGAGGAGCAAACTTCTGTGAATCCTTCTTCACAGGCTCAAATATTAATTATTTTAAGTAGCTTCTGAGACACACTTACCCAAAGGAATGATCTCCCCCCTCTGCTGCACTTTTTCTCTAATCGGGCCTTGAGGGCTAACATCTCTCAGGCCTTTTCTGTCAGTTTCTGACTCCTCGTTCAGAATCTCACAGTTTGGGATTTTGTTCCAGTTTTCTATTAGCAGGTGGGCTAGATACTCTCCTCTCTCTACCTACTTCTCCTGGGAATATTTCATCCCATCAAGTCAGTAATTCAAAGAGGGAACATTTTATCTCTTTCAGTTTGTTTCCTTATTCTTTGGGGAAAAAAGGGAATACTAACCTCCTTGCCCCTGGCCAAACCTAATAAGACTGATGAAAAGTACTTGGGAACAATAAATGAAATAGATGGTCACTTTATAAACCATGATAATATCCTGCTAGGAACATCTTTCTGCAGTTAAAGATGATGAGAACCTGGTTATTAGAACTTCAAGACTGAACATCCAAGTCTCCTGCTAATGGAGCATTTTAAGTTTGCGGAAATAGTAACCTGGGAAACAAACCAGGACGTTTAGAAAACCAGATAGGTTTTTTAAGTGCTTTCAAAGGGTATACTTTCAAAGAGCATTACTGTAAATAAGCTCAGATGAGAATCCACTATATGGGGGATACATGATACTCCACAATATCCTTTCTTTTTCTATAAGAAAATTCTGTAATAAATTCTTTCCGATGAGAAAGTCAGAAAAAGAAGATGGTGTCTTCACCTCAGAATAAAGCATACAATCATATTAATGTATTAAGTATAAAAGATATTGGTCCATTTTTATTTGCAATCAGCCTACAACTATGACTATATTGTGAAATGATTTTTGGTATTAATAAATTCTGTGTGCACTTTTTCCCAGGACAGTGAAAATGGATGATCATAATAAGTATTGTGAAACCATTAAGAACCTCTGGGTCATCAAAGAGATGTTAAAACAAGACACTTCCTTACTCAGTGTCAACTGAGGCAACAAGATGATAGATATTAGACACCAAAATGAGTGTAAATAAGATTGCCACATGCAGCCTTTACAAAAGGAATGTTTAAGGAACAACTCAATAACTCTTGAAACTCTCGAGCACCCTAATTCGCTTTGAGAATATAAAGGGATGGAGAGAGAGGAGAAAAAGGAGAGAAGGTTCCATTCATAGATATACTTGGGAGAGAATTGGTACTCTTTGTGACTTCCCACCTGTCTTTCCCACAGGGAAAAGGGAGGATGGAGGGGTTATCTTCATATTCCAGGACTCAAGAGACAGGGCTTCAAAGGATCCTTTGGAAAATTTGTTGTATCTTCTTTTGAAGGGAATTGCAGTTGGAGGGGTGAGGGGCTAGTGGCTGGCTCATACCTAAGAAACTCAGGGGGCCAGTGGCAGCAGGATACAGGTGATTGCTCTGGGGTTGGCCTACATAAACAACACTTGTCAGGATGGAGGATATGTGTATGCTTCCCACGGACCATATGTGGGCCAGGCAGAGAAATGGGTGAAACTGTCTGTTGTAGTCTTTGGTAGGCAGCTTTCAAAAATTGTCCTCAAAGATCTCTGCCTCCTGGTAGTCAGGCCCTGTGTAATTCCCTCCCCTTGAGTGTTTGCTGGATCTAGTGACTTATTTCTAACTAATTGAATATGGCAAATGTGATGGGATGTCACGTCCATGATTAGGTCATAAAAGACAATGACTTCTGTCTTGCTAGACTCTCTTGCCTTCTAAGCCTGCACACTTTCTATATGTTAGAGAGGTCCACATGGCAAAGGATTGAGGAAGACCTCCAACCAACAATTAGTGAGGACCTAGGCCCTTTGTGATAGCCCACAAGGAACTCAATCCTGCTAACAACCACACAAAGTGAGCTAGGAAGCAGGTCTTCCTCAAGTGAGTCTTCAGCTCATAGCCTTGTGAGAGACCTGGAAGCCAAGGACTCAGCTAAGTCAGGTTTGGATCCCTGACTGTAAAAATGGCTTGGGGGTGGTGTCTGACCTCCTCTAACTTCACAAGAGGTAATTAGAACCAAGATCAACAGTGCAAGGCTGACTCTCATGAGGTGGAGGCCAGACAAGCCATCACTCTCCACCATCTTTGCCAAATCTGATACCAACTGTCCCTCCTAGAGTACTCTGTACTGGGTTTGATAATTCATTGCAGTGGCCACACAGACAATGCTCATGATTACGGGGTTTATTAAGGAAGTAACAGGTTACAATTCAGGCTCAGAAACACTCAAGGATACAACTCTTCTGTCAGGACAGCCCCTTCCCAGCTGTGGTCACAGGCACACCTCTCCCTGGCCCCCAGTCTTGCCCAAAGGCATTCAGCTTTCTTAATCTGTAGCCTGGGAAGCCCAGTGGCCATCTCTTGCGGGTCTCTCCTTCCATCCTTTGCTGCTGATTTCTCCTTCCTTGATGGTGGTGGGCTCTTCTCCTTTTTCCACATTTGGGGTAGCTCATTTCAAGCCATGGCAGCATGGCAAAGCTAACCAATCCCTTTGGTAGATCACAATTACCCCATCACACAGTTCTGCCTAATCACCTGGGTGGGAGTTACAAGTCCATGGCAGAAAGGCCACACAAAAGGATTTCTTGTCTGTGGTTTGCAATGGATGCCAATGGGGGGAGGGGGAGTGGCAGGAGATTGAAGGGTGGGAGGAGACAGGTGAGAATATTTCCATCTGCAACTCCTCCTCTGGGCCCATTCTAACAAAGGCTTCGTTTTTCCCTGGTCTAGCTCCTGCAGGGCTTCCTCCTCTTATGGCCATCACTCTCATCAGATTCTGCTAATGTTTTTTTCACCCCTTCCTCTTCAGACCTAAGGGTGGTAATGGCTTCCTACTGCGGCTAGTTTTGGGGCTTCCCAACATCCATGTGGTTCTCTTAATCCTGCCTACACCTCTGTAAAGAATCCCACCACCAAAAACTCTTCAAAACCCTAGCTGAAGGTGCTGTTTGTTTCCTGCCAGGATCCTGACTGACATAGGTGGGAGCCAACTGCATGCTTGAAAGATCCAGAAGCTCCAACTAAATCATCTGAACTTGATCTTGTTAATAAGCGGACTTTTTGGTTTCTGCTTCTATCCACCCACCACACATCTGTCAGCTTATTGTACTGTGGTGGCTTATGTGTTGCAGTGATACTGGAAGCTTTCCCACCGGTGTTTCACATACCAGCAGAGTCACCCTTGGTGGACAGGTTTCAGTGGAGCTTCCAAACTAAAACAGGCTAGGAAGAATGACCTGGAAACCTACTTCTGAATAGCCCTGGAACATTGTCTGATATAGTGCGAGAAGATGAGCCCCTCAGGTTGGAAGGCACTCAAAAGACAACTGGGAAACAGATACCATCTCAAAGCAGATTCAACCTTACTGACATGGAAAAGTCAGGCTTTCAGGACCTTCATTTGTTGAGGTGGCACTACTCAAAATGAGAAGAAACAGCTGCAAACATCCATTAATAATTGGAACATGGAATATACAAAGTACGAATCTAGGAAAATTGGAAGTCATCAAATATGAAATGGAATGCATAAATGTCGACATCCTAGACATTAGTGAACTGAAATGGACTGACCATTTTGATTCAAACAATCATATGGCCTACTATGCTGGAACAACAAACTGAAGAGGAATGACATCACGTTAACAGCCAAGATCTATCCTGAAATGTAATGCTGCCAGTGATAGGATAATATCTATATACCTACAAGGAAGACCAGTTAATATGAGTAATATTCAAATTTATGCACCAACCACTAATGCCAAAGATAAGGAAATTAAGATTTTTACCAACTTCTGCAGTCTGGAATTGATCAAACATGCGATCAACATGCATTGATAATTACTGGTGACTGGAATGCTAGAGTTGGAAACAAAAAAGAAGGATTGGTACTTGGAAAACATGGCCTTGATGATATGAACAATGCCGGAGATAGAATTTTGCAAGATAGACAACTTCTTTATTGCAAATATATTTTTTCAACAACATAAATGGTGACTATACACCTGGACCTCACCAGATGGAATACACAGGAATCAAATCAACTATATCTTTGGAAATAGACAATGGAAAAGCTCAATATCATCAGTCAGAACAAGGCCAAGGGCTGACTGTGGAACTAACCATTAATTGCTTAAATGCAAGTTCGAGTTGAAGCTGAAGAAAATTAGAACAAGTCCATGAAAGCCAAAATACGACCTTGGATATATCCCATCTGAATTTGGAGGCCATCTCAAGACTAGATTTGACTCATTGATCACTAATGACTGAAGACCAGACGAGTTGTGGGATGACATCAAGGACGTCGTTCATGAAGAAAGCAAGAAGTCATTAAAAAGACAGGAAGGAAAGAAAAGAGCAATTTGGATGTCAGAAGAGACTCTGAAACTTGCTCTTGAACATAGAGTAGCTAAAGTGAATGGAAGAAATGATGAAGTAAAAGAGCTGAGCTGAACTGAAGGTTTCAAAGGCCAGCTCAAGAAGACAAAAAAAAAAAATTATAATGAAGTGTGCAAAGACCTGGATTTAGAAAACCAAAAGGGAAGAATACACCCATCATTTCTCAAGCTGAAAGAACTGAAGAAAAAATTCAAGCCTTGAGTTGTAATAACGGAGGATTCTATGGCCAAAATATTGAATGGTGCAGGAAGCATCAAAAGCAGATGGAAGGAACACAGACAGTCACTGTACAAAAAAGACTTGGTCAACATTCAACCGTTTCAACAGGTAGCATAAGATCAAGAAACAATGATACTGAAGGAAGAAGTCCAAGCTGCACTGAGGGCATTGATGAAAAACAAGGCTCCAGGAATTGAAGGAATACCAATTGAGATGTTTCAACAAACGAATGCAACACTGGAGGTGCTCACTTGTCTATGTCAAGAAATTTGGAAGATAGCTACCTGGCCAACAGACTGCAAGAGATCCGTATTTGTGCTCATTCCAAAGAAAGGTGATCCAACAGAATGAGGAGATTATTGAACAATATCATTAATATCACAAGCAAGTAAAATTTTTTGAAGATCATTAAGAAGTGGTTGCAGCAGTACTTTGACAGAAAACTGCCAGAAATTCAAGCCAGATTCAGAAGAGGACATGGAATGTGGGATATCATTGCTGATGTCAGAGGGATCTTGGCTGAAATAGAGTATACCAGAAAGATGTTTACATGTGTTTTATTGACTTTGAAAAGGCATTGGACTCTGTGGACCATAACAAATTATGGATAGCATTGTGAAGCATGGGAATTCCAGAACACTTAATTGTGCTCATGAGGAACCTGTACATAGACCAAGAGGCAGTTGTTTGAATAGAGCAAGGGTATACTGCATGTTTTAAAATCAAGAAAGGTGTGCCATCAGGGCTGTATCCTTTCATCATATTTACTCAATCTACATGCTGAGCAAATAGTCTGAGAAATAGGACTATATGAAGAAGAATGTGGCATCAGGATTAGTGGAAAACTCATTAACAACCTGCCATATGAAGACGACACAATCTTGCTTGCTAAAAGCGAAGAGGACTTGAAGGCTTACTGATGAAGATCAAAGACCACAGCCTTCAGTATGGATTATACATCAACATAAAGAAAACAACAATTCTCACAACTGAACCAATAAGCATGACAAATGGAGAAAAGATTGAAGTTCTTGAGGATTTCATTTTACCGGATCCAAGATCAATGTCCATGGAAGCAGCAGTCAGGAAATCAGATGGACATATCGCATTGGGCAAATCTGCTGCAAGAGATCTCTTTTTTTTTTTTTTTTCTGCACAGGAGGAAACATTCTCATTGCAAAGAAATTTGGCAACTAAACTGAGAATAGTTGTTCTAAAAATCCAGGGAGGTGAGAACAAATCTAGTTCGGGTCAGTAACAAGAAGTACATTTACACTGTGAAAAGGAAGTTTTCAGAATACATTCTGCCCCCTCAAAAATATAAAACATAACTAGGTATAAGAAAAGCTTTAAAAATTATCTGTATGGTCAAATTAGAAGTGCTCTGTAAAGTGTTCAAAAGCACAGGTGTCACTTTGAAGAGTAAAGTGCACCTGATCTAAGCCATGATATATTCAGGTGCCTCATATGTGTGCAAAAGCTGGACAATGAATAAAGAAGACTGAAGAAATGACACCTTTGAATTATGGTGTTGGTGAAGAATATTGAATATTCCATGGACTACCAGGAGAACGAACAAGTCCACCTTGGAAGGAATACAGCCTTAGCGCTCCTTGGAAGTGAGAAAGGTAAGACTTCGTTTGTCTTATGTACTTTGGTCATGTTATCAGGAGGGACCAGTCTGTGGATAAGGACATCATGCTTGGTAAAGTAGAGGGTTAGTACAAAAGAGGTACGTAGACCCTTGAGGAGATGAATTGACCCAGTGACTGCAACAACGGGCTCAAACATAACAGCGTTTGTAAAGATGGCGCCAGGACTGGGCAGTGTTATGTTCTGTTGTACATAGCGTTGCTATGAGTCAGAACTGACTGGACGGCACCTAACAACAACAACAACATGTGTCCGAGCCTTAGAACTAGATGACTTGTTTAATTTTGCTTTTGCTATTATTGAACATCAGTTAAATGCCCATATGACCTTCTTTCAGCATGTTTTGTTTAGGGAAGGTCATTTTCAGGCTTGATCACCAGGGTGAAGGCTGAACTGTTCCTGCCTTGCTGGACTCTTGTCCAGCTGATGCTTGCTACACACATACACTCAGCCCTTGAACCTGGCCTCCAACCTCCTGAGAATCTTGGCAGTGGCTGCCTTTGTTCCATGTGTGCCTCATCCTGCCATGTTCAAAAACTTTTATGCTTTGAAGTCTGAATTCCTCAACTCTAAGCTGGGCGTAGAAAATTAATAATAAGAAAATAAAGTTAAAACCACAAAATCACCTGCTAATCAAATTTTCTAAAATGAAATTTCCTCAAAACAACAGTGTTAATACAACCCTCAGATGAGTGCCAGGGGTGACAAATGAATCGTCTATGTTCTGGAGGATGACAGATTCAGGCCTTATGGAAAAAGTAACTACAGCCAATCCCAGACCTGGGCCCTTTCCAAAGTGAAAGCTGTGTGTTCTGGCACAAGCCTAAATTACCTGACCTGGGCTGCTTGCAGGATTTTTGTCTTATTAATTTCTATGGCATTTTGCCTAAAGTTAGGGGGACTGAAAAAACAAAAAACTCTAGTTAAAGTTTCAGGTGAACTGAGGTTTAAACTGACAGGTCAAAATCTATACTTATTCTAACTTTATAAATATGCTTCAGATATCACTTGTTAATAGCTAAGTTGATACTACTGAAAGAATAAAACTTGTTTAAAAATGGGAGGCCCTACTTTTCAAACAAGTTTTGGTAGTCACCAAGACTAGTCATAGTCTATCGCTCCTCCTTCAGGATTGCGCTTCCCTGCCTCCTGGAGATCAGGCAAGGCCACGTGACTTGCTTTGGCCAATGAAATGTGAGAGAAAGTGGCTTTAAGTATGAATATGTAGTATTCCACACCGTCTTTCCATCTGCCATGACGTCTGACAAAGTTCCTCAAAGTGGCTGCTCCATTAGCTGGGACCAATAAGTGAGTTCCACAAATTAAGTAGCATGAGTGTGGGCAGTGCAAATTTGTTGTTTTAAGCCACTGAAATTCTGGGATTATTTGGCCACCATGTAACTGAGACCATTCTGACCTATAAAGAAGTAATAAGTTCCTGAAAACTACTTCCTAAAGTGTAAATTATATAGTCCCAGAAAAAAACACTGTTGTTAGATGCCCTCAAATCATGGCGGCCCCATGCACAGCGAAACGAAGCACTGCCTGGTTCTGTGCCATTTACGGTCAGTTAGGGACTGGACTCTTGTGATACGTAATAGTCTTCTTTGGTTGACTTTTAGGTCACCAGGCCTTTCTTCCTAGTTTATCTTAGTCTGAAAGCTCTGCTGAAACCTGCTCAGTGTCATAACAACACACAGCCTCCACTGACAGATGGGTGGTGGCTTTGCATGAGGTACATTGGCCTACAGTTAAATCCAGGTCTCCCACATGGGGAATTTTACCACTGAACCATGACTGCCTCCATACAAAAAATATTAGATGAACACTACTATAATTGGGAGTTGCATTTCTGATCAAGGACTAAGCAGCAAATAAATATAACAATATAAATAGATATAATTTGAAGATGTTATAGATATAAACAGTTATATTTGGGACATAGTTACAGATATTTATAAAATGAAAATGTAACAATTATAAAATTTTATTTTAATTTAAAATCATCAAAATCCTAAGTAATGTCCATCTAGACACTGTACACCAGCATTCTGTGTGAAACTCCAACTCTTCTGTGTCATTCATTTTATGTATCAGAAATGATTGAACTTTAGAAGCTTGATTTTGTTGTTGTTGCTGCTTTGCTTGCTTTCCTAAGCTTCAGAGAGCTCTGGGGGAGAGCAGGAAAGGGAGCTGGGAGGGAGATGATTTGGATGACCCCCATTGCTTTAAAAAGTTGGTGCCTTCTTTATTTCACGATAAATAGTAGTGTTGGATTCTAAAATCATTCAATCTTGGAACAACATTCAAAATTGCATTTGTTTGTTTTAAAAACTCATGGCATCCAGTTATTGGAAGACCTCACTGAGGACTTTCATGTAGAAGGCTTGGAGGGCAGGGATCGCTTGTCTTGAATCTATCTGGTCTACCCGTTCATCAGGTTTTCTTTTCTCTACCCATTATACAACAACTGCGTTTCATTTTCTTCTTGTTGTTAGGTGCCGTGGAGTCAATTTTCCACTCATAGTGACCCCATGTGACAGAGTAGAACTGTCCCATAGGGATTTCTAGGCTGTAATCTTTACGGGAGCATATTGCCTGGGCTTTCTCCAGTGGAGCTTCTGGGTGGGTTCGAACCGTCAACTGTTCGGTTGGCAGCCAAGCGTTAACCATTGTGGCAGCAAGGCAACTTGATCAGAGAGTGTCTGTGGGCTGTGTGGAAGCTGAGAGTCAGTGGCTGTCACACTTTTTAGCTTTAGGGATAGTTGTGGGCAACTCTTTATTGATAAACACTTCTGATTATTTTTTTTAATACCAGACAAATACAGACATCTACTCTTTGCTCCCATGGTCTCCCTGAGTTGATTCCTATCAGTGACCTGTCAGAAAAGTTATCAGTAATTCAGAAATAGCCAGTGTAGGGTCCTGGGGCTTGCCTATTTGCAACTGGATAGTGATAGATTTTTTTGTGGAATTTTCTCCAGTAGAGATGCAAAAATTTTCTGTCAGATTGAACAGATAACCCTAAAGGTTTATTGTCTTGTGAGAAATCAACTACTTTTAAGAAATATATACTTAGCTTCTCAAATGCTCTTGGATCTGGGCATAACATCTTACCGGTTACCTAATCAATTAATGAGTTAAATAAAATACTCAAATTATGTTCATTTTATATTTGCCTAAAAGTCATGATTTTATCTTTGTAAAAATTGTATTTTAACAGGGCCTGTTTCTGCTACAGGCACTGAGAAGCAAAGCACTGACAGTGCCCTGTGAATGGAAAGGGCGAGCCTAGACAGCCTGTTCCTCGTTTTTATGACAAGGACTCCTGGGAGCACAGTAGTTAAGCACTTGTCTGCTAACAGAAGTGTTAATGGTTTGAACCCACCAAAGGCTTCACAGCAGAAAAGACCTGGCGATCTGCTCCTCTGAAGATTACAGCCTAGCAAACCCTATGGGGCAGTTCTACTATAAGTTGGAGTCGACTCAGCAGCATCTAACAGTAACAACCTTTTTATGACAGGATCACAAATGCTGTGTTATAAAAGCAGGCTCTCTCATGTTTTAAAGTTTTCTGCTTAACTGTAAACACTGGCATTGGAAAGACACTTTGCTTGTGTATGGCTCCCAGAATCCAAGGGCGCTTTGCCATATCATTAAGGCATGTTTTCCAGTTATCTGGAAGGCAAATGCCAAGGCTTGGGTTACAATTGCCATCTTTGAGGTTTGGTTCTTGAACTATTTTGTCCTTGCTGTTGAACATTATTGCTTGGCCAAGAAATTCCTTTCAAGATTTCTCCTTGTGCTTGACAACACATCTGGACATGCAAGCACTTTATATGACCTTCACCCCAATGTAAAGGTCATATTTTTATCCCTCCAATACCACATTGCTACTTCAGCCAATGGATCAGCCTTCTTTAGGGCCTTCTCACAAGCAGCCAGGGCTACTCAAGATGATGTGATGAGCTTAAGGGAGTTCTGGAGAAATTATAACATTTATGATGCTATCAAAAATATTGTTAATTCTTGGAACGAAGTGAAGCAGTCAGATATTAAAGGAGTGTGAAACAAATTGTGCCCCCAATTCACATATGCTTTTCAGGGGTTTACAGTTGATGACATTGCTGAAGCCAGGCAAGCTGTGGTTGACACTGGTAATCAACTGCAGTTAGACATCTGTGTAAATGATGTCGTAGAGTTTCTTGACTCCCAAGCTGAAGAACTAACTAATGAAGACCTATGGAACTAAAACAGCAAATGATAGCATTTGAGGAAAAAAACCAGGACCTAAAAACTCCAGAACTGAAAAAGTTTTTGACAAAAAAGTTAGCTGAAGGCTTTCGTCTCATTGAAGCAGGAATGGCAAAGTTAGAGGAGCAAGATCCTAATACAGAGAGCTTCACCAAAATTTACCGTATAATTACCGAGGGCCTCAACTGCTACGAGGCCATTTATGATGAGAAAAAGAAAAGCTCTGTACAAACTTCCTTTTGATGCCTACTTCAAAAAATTCACTCCAGTAGTAAAACTCCCCCTCTCCAGCAGCAGAATCAAACCCTGACTGTCTAACAATAGGCCCATCATCTTCAAAAGCAGACATCTCTCTATCACCTTCTCCTGCGCCATGCAATTATCAATGTTACCTCATGAATGCCCTGCCCAGTATGTAAGACATCGATGGAAGGAGGGTAAGTGTTAACCTTTAATCATGATCTTTTTTCTATCTAGACTACTTTAAGGACCATTTCTTTGATTTTTTTTTACAGTTTTGTATACACACACTCAGATTCTCTGTCTCTCTCCAGTAGAGTATCATATGTAGTTACTTTTAATATTACTGTATTATTATGTTTAAGATGTTTTAGTGTATTTGGAATGTGTTTTATTTGCATAAAAAAGTAAAATATATACTATATACTAAGACAAACATTAGTCTAACTGCTGCTAAATAAGATCCACATGTACCTGTTCCGACTTACCTACAAATTCAACTTAGACAGACTTAGGAACACATCTCATTCATAATCCAGGGACTGCCTGTATATCAAAGGAGGATCAATTCATCTGGTGGAAAGGAAGGCAGAATACAGACCTAAAAATTGTTCAAAACCAGGAGATATGGCTTGGAGTCAGAAGTCGGTAGGGGCTGGAGACCACTAGGCTATGAGCATCTTGAGGGGTGAGAGACTTGACTTATTTATTTTTCTGTATCTGATTAGCACAGTGTTGGCTATGTCATAGAAGCCTGACCCATCTTTATTTTATTTTTTTATTTATTGTGCTTTAAGTGAAAGCTTACAAATCAAGTCAGTCTCTCGTACAAAAACTTATACAAAACTTGCTACGTACTCCTAGCTGCTCTACCCATAGTGAGACAGCACACTCCTCCTCTCCACCCTATATTCCCTGTGTCCACTTAACCAGCCTCCATCCCCCCTGCCTTCTCATCTCGCCTCCAGACAGGAGTTGCCTACATCGTCTCATGTGTCTACTTGAGCCAAGCTCACTCCTCACCAGTATCATTTTCTATCTTATGGTCTAGTCCAATCCCTGCCTGAGGAGTTGGTTTCAGGAATGGTTCCAGCCTTGGGCTAACAAAGGGTCTGGGGATCATGACCTCTGGGATCTCTCTAGTCTCGGTCAGACCATTAAGTCTGGTGTCTTTACAAGAATTTGAGGTCTGCATCCCACTGTTCTCCTGCTCCATCAGGGATTATCTGTTGTGTTCCCTGTCAGGGAGGTCGTCAGTGGTAACTGGGCACCATCTAGTTCTTCTGGTCTCCAGCTGATGTAGTCTCTGGTTTATGTGGCCCTTTCTGACTCTTGGGTTCATCTTTATCTTATGTCTTTGGTGTTCTTCATTGTCCTTTGCTCCAGGTGGGTTGAGACCAATTAATGCATCTTAGATGGCCACTTGCTAGCATTTAAGACTGCAGATGTCAGTTACCCAAGTGGGATGCAGAATGTTTTCCTAATACATTTTATCATGCCAATTGACCTAGATGTCCCCCGAAACCATGGTCCCCAAACCCCTGTCCCTGCTACTCTGGCCTTCGAAGTGTTCGGTTATATTCAGGAAAGTTCTTTGCTTTTGGTTTAGTCCAGTTGTGCTGACCTCTCCTGTGTTCTGTGTTGTCTTTCCCTTCACCCAAAATAGTTCTTGTGTACTATCTAGTTAGTGAATACCCCTCTCCCTCGCTCCCCACCCTCATAACCCTCAAAGAATATTTTCTTCTGTGTTTAAATTTTTTCTTGAGTTCTTATAAT
Organism: Elephas maximus indicus; assembly: GCF_024166365.1. Classification (NCBI taxonomy): domain Eukaryota; kingdom Metazoa; phylum Chordata; class Mammalia; order Proboscidea; family Elephantidae; genus Elephas; species Elephas maximus. The sequence goes on along the minus strand of NC_064844.1, from coordinate 26,574,953 downwards.
AGTGGTCTCATACAATATTTGTCCTTTTGCAACTGACTAATTTCACTCAGCATAATGCCTTCCAGATTCCTCCGTTACAAGATGTTTCACGGATTCATTGTTGTTCTTAATTGTTGTATAGTATTCCATTATATGAATATACCATAATTTATTTTTCCATTCACCCATGGATGGGCATCTTGGTTGCTTCCATCTTTTTGCTATTGTAAACAGTGCTGCAATGAATATGGGTGTACATATATCTGTTCGTGTGAAGGCTCTTATTTCTCTAGGATATATTCCAACAAGTGGGGTTGCTGGGTCATATGGTACTTCTATTTCTAGCTTTTTGAGGAAGCACCAAATCAATTTCCAAAGTGGTTGCACCATTTTACATACCTACCAGCAGTGTATAAGTGTTTCAATCTCTCCACAACCTCTCCAACATTTATTATTTTGTGTTTTTTGGATTAATTCCAGACTTGTTGGGGTGAGATGGTATCTCATTGTAGTTTTGATCTGTGTTTCTCTAATGGCTAATGATCATGACTATTCCACCCAGAGATAATGTGGAACAAAGTCTTGACGATCTGGCAATCTGCTTCTAAAAGGTCACAGCCATAAAAATCCTGTGGAGCACAGTTCTACTCTGACACACATGGGGGTAGCAATGAGTCAGAACAGACTAGATAGCAACTGGTTTCCGGTTTCTGGTAACTATGTTTAACTTTGTGAGGAACCGTACCTTAGATCTTTAAGTGAACCAGGTGAGTATCAGTGTATCTTTTCATCTCTGTAAATGTCCCTGAAATTTTTGGGGAAGAGGTTGATGCTAGTAGAGAAACATGTAGACCAGGTGGTTTGAGAAATGATAAGAGTGGGGCTACACCTTCAAAAGCCTGAGCCTTCTACGGCAGCGGAAGTGCTGGTTTCAGTCTAGAAGGAAAGCACATCCATATTGGGCTGAGGAGCAGGCACTTCTAGCACTAGCCAGGACAGCCAGTGGGAATGGAGCCTATGACTTGACAGCTGGGGTGATTTTCCATTTCTTTTTATGTCAGGCTACCCAGAGAAATACATTTAGCACCTACCCTGTACCAACCATGGTGAAGTGGTTAAGAGCCATGGCTGCTAACCAAAGGGCTGGCAGTTCAAATTTACCAGCCACTCCTTGGAAACCCTGTGGGGCAGTTCTACTCTGTCCTCTAGGGTTGCTATGAGTTGAAATTGACTTGATGGCAACAGGTTACGAGTTACAGGTGTATCCAGCACAACGTGGGGTTGATATGAAGGGTACAAAGTGGTAGCAGACATGGCCTTGGCTCTCTAGGACTTGATGGGTAACCCCAAGGTACCAGAAACACATATTGGGCAAGAAAGTTTTAACTAAATATCAAGTTCTGTGTTATAGATTATAACTCCTCCTGGGAACAGGACATCCAGTGTGGGCTATGAATATCTCTGGGGTCCATACATTCACAGACTCTCCAGGGCTAACAATGCATGACTAAATTGGCTCCAGTTGTACATACATAACTCACCTTTGGGATGGAAGAGGCATCTACTTCGCCTTATCTTCCTCCCCTAGTCACCCTGTCTGCCACAAAAGTCACAAGACTGATGGACACTGCCTGGAAAATGATAGGATTCATTTTGGTCATGTGATAATTTTGAGCACAAGGGCCTGGAAGACAGATGGGCCTTGTTCTAATGTCCAGTGAAGAACAATGAGTCACCTGAGCAAGCCACCCAACCTTCAAGATTCTGGTCATAGAGAAGAGTGAAGCCTTTCTGGACACGAGATGCCTCAGTGATTTGATTTCTTTCTGGTATATGACACACGTGGAATGATTTAAAAAATTGCTGTGGACTGAACACTTTCTAGCTTGCTGCAGCTGAATCTGGTACGGGAGATGAAGCTGAATCAGTCTTTTTTTCCACACTTAATTCAACCCAGCACAGCAGGATCTGGATGGAGTAGGAAATCAGGAAGCAAAGGAACCCAGGGTGAATGTGAGAAAGGAAAAGTTCTGGTTCAGCATAATGTTAAACCAACACCAGAGTTAGACGAGGCATTATGCAAATCAGCATTTTGTTTCTGAATCAGAAGCACAGGCATTTTTGGTAACAGAAATAGGTGGTATTTGAGCTGCTTAGGGAAGCTTTTCTGTAAGTGTCATATTTGAATTTCCTGGAAATCAGCGTTCCTCTCATTTCTCCAAAGAACACAAAAAGTAAGGGTTTGGTCTCATAGTCACCATTGGTCAATTGGACGCTATGTTAACAGCAGTACAGAAAATTTTGTAGGAAAAAAAAAAAATACCAGCCTTTTTCTGATTTTATAATATACAGTAATTTAGAGCAGATACACTCAATACCAGTATTCAAGGCTAGATACATATGGCAGAGAAAATACTTCTTAAGTCAATCAAATCTGACACATTTCAAAAATAAGTAAATCTGGCATAAATCTTTGAGAAGGGCACAGCCATAGGGCTGGACCCCCAGCATGTTAGAAATTCCACCTAGATGCCCCCCAAGTCACTAGAGTTGGAGGTCTCTGTTGAATGTCTGGAAAGGCCTTTGAATATCAAGCATAAGAGCTAATGGTTTATGAAAGTTTGCTATGTGTGCCAGGCAATATTTTGAGTATTTCACATGTATTTAGTTCCTTTAATCCTCAAAATAATCCTGTGGGCATGATAGATGCAAGTTACTCTCCAGTAGCTCAGAAAAGACAAGCATGAAGAGACAGGGAAAGATAGAGAATGATAAAGAAAATGAGGCAAGGTATTAACAATGGGGAATCTAGACAGAGAGTACATAGGGTTTCTTTCTACTATTCTCTCAACTTATCTGTGAATTTGAGATTATGTCAAAATAAACACTTACCAATAAGACCCCTATGAAGAAGATATTCTCATTTTGGAGATGAGAAAACTGAGGCCCAGAGAGGTTAAATAACTTGCTTTTGGTCACTCAGTACCAAGTGGTTAAGCCAGGATCCCAGATCGTCATTCAAGGAGACTGACAGGGTGAATGAGATATGGAGATAGAAATAGTACTAGTTGTTCAAGTGGTTATTTTGGTCTTTGTATCTTGTTCCAGAAGCCTAATTTAGATCTTGCCACTAAGCTTAGCATTTGGCAGCTTAGGCAAAACTAGAGGTCCCTGAATGTCTCAAATGGTTAAGCACTGGCCAAAAGGTTCGCGGTTCGAACCCATCCATAGGTGCCTTGGAAAACAGGCCCAACAATCTGTTTTTGAAAAGTCACAGGCTTGAAAACCTTATGGAGCAGTTCTACTCTACGTTTATAGGGTTGCCATGAGTCGGAATAGGCTTGATGGCAACTAACAACAGTAACAACAACAGGTAAATCTAAGCAGATGAGCATGGTGGGCTGTAGGAAGTGGAGAAGATGAGTGCTGTGAGTGGCCTAAAATATCATCTAGTCCAGTGCTCCTCAAAGTGTGGTCCATGGATTGCCGCAGGCCCATACGCTGTTATCTATTCATGAGGAGAGAAATACAGTATGTGAGAGTAAGCATTTAGAAGTTTTTACAGCAATTTGACATTACTGAGACATCCAAACAGAATTCCTTTCCTGGTAATTCAATTTTATTGTGTTTTACGGAAGACCGTTGTACAACAGATTGGGGAAAATAAGGGGGAAAAAAATATACTCCTTCACCACAAGTAACTTGAGAAGCATGGACCTAGTCATATCCCATTTCCTTATAGATGAGAAACCACAGCTCGAAGAAGTGAAGAGTTCTCTCAAGGTCTCACAATTAGTCAGTGGTCCGGTGGGAACTAGTAACAAGTCCTCTGATTCCATTTCTGTTCCTTTGCACATCTCTAAGGGACTCCATTCCCTTTGTGCCTTTACAGAACATGTACAGTTATAGGGTTAGCCCTGGGCCTCTCTGGCCTCTCTCTGTCTTCAAGTTGCCCATGGGGACCAAAATCAGAGCCAGAACTCTGGCTAACAACTGCCCATATCAGTCTTTTCTGACTTTGGGCACTGGGCTCACGGAGAGAGGAGATATCTCTGGAAGAATTACTGCTGACATATTGTGCCCTGCCTCCACTGCTCACTTGCTTGTTATTACTTGGGAAAGATTGATTACTGGTTAAAGTAACTAGGAATCCAGGTTATTAGGAATGTTTCCCAAGGATATAACACCTTTTTAATCCCAAGGAAGCTCATAAATTGTCCAGCTGTGCCAGAGGCACATGGTTTCAGGGTGAGGAAGCCAACTGGCATTCTAAGTGGAATAAGGAGAAAATGTTGGCTACGGAAGCTGGAGGGAATTTTTTCACCTTAATTAAGAAAGAACTCTGCAATAATGAAAGTCTAAGTAGAGAAGGTAGGACCTGGCCTCTGACTTTATTAAAATGAACCCTGCTTAATTAGAACTTAGTCAACACAAATTGGAAAGGATCAAGTCTAAAGTCCATTGAACTTGATCCAGTTTAGGAGTTAAAGCCCTATAGTTCAACTCCTGCCCTTGAAAGCATTCTTACACCTCCTTAATTTTATAGGTAACGAACGTGATTAGTTTTCTAAGGGAATATGAATAAGTTATTTGCCTCTCTAAGGGACATGGACTCTGGTGTCTAGATAAAGGTGCTTTTGAAATATTACATTTAATGGCCAATTTTCATTTACATTTCTCTAATTCAGTAAGCATGGAGCTTCCCATCAACCAAGAGCATGTTTAGGATCATTCTTGCTGTCTGTCCACTGGCAAAAGCCAAATCTGTAAATCATGGAGGACAAAATGTTATTCAAGTTGAATAACTTCATACTAATGAAATGTAAATAAAGACAGAGAAAGGGAAATTTTAGAAATCTAAATAAACACCCTTAATGTTGTCTACCCGGACATCCCCGGATTCTCTTTTCTCTGTTGTCGTGTTGCCAGGGCCTTTTAGTGATAACCCTGGATACTCTACATTTCAACACGATAGAAACATTTCTCTCTTGGGTCCTTCTTTGCTGTTTCTACTAGAAAGCCACATCAGCTAGATGGAAATCCTAGAGGATTTTAGGAAGAAAAGATCAATTGTTTGACAATAAACACTGTAAATCCCATGTGATTAAATAAGTGCTTCTAAATGAAACCAAGAATATTGTGTTTTGAATTGTTAGTTATAAAGCTGGAACTAAAAGTGATTGGGCAGGAGACCTATTGGAGCAAGGATTTATATTTCAATGAGAGGTTTGAAAAGTCTTGGATGACAAGGCAGAGAACAAGGGATGCGTGAGACTGACCCTCACCATTACTGAGGTTGTTTTATTCCTGGCTTAAGAGAATGGTGCTGGGCTAATATAGTTGTTACAAACTTTTGCAAATGAAAAGACTTCAGTCATGTTGTAGTTGTTGAAAAGGGCTGACCCTTCTCTGTCGCCTGGATGTGCAGTATGAATTTGGGAAATGGAACTTAAGTTTGTCTTTCAGTGCTGCCTGGGTACAGGCACCACTAGCAGGCCCATGTGGCTGTGCTAAAAAACAGTTCTTTCCTGGTAAAGCCGTCTCGGTCTCAGGATCATGTGAGATTCACCACGCAATGCTCAGAAAACATGAGATCATCTTTACATAATGAGGGAGTGAGAGAGACCTGGGACCTGATTTCATATTTTCTTCCCACAGATTTGGTTTTCCATTCTTGTCAGTCATCCCTGAAAGGCTGACAGTTACCAGGGGGCCGTGGCCAGGCATGAGGGAGAATGTGTCATTGAGGGCTGTGTTGGCCATAGCAACATGTCTGCCTCAGGACAGCTCCAGGGTGGGTGAACAAACAGAAAGACGTGTAAGAAGCCTTGTGACTGAAAAAGAGCAAAGGGGCCGTCCATCAGAAACTTTGAGTGGCCAAATGGCAGGATATTCACACACTCATTTTAGCTTTCAATAAATTATCAAGCTGACCAGGACAATAATTAATGGCTGCTTATCACTAATTGGTAACTTTCCAAAAAAGTGTATGGTGGAGAAGTAACTTCATTTCTTTCTTATAACCCCAGCCAGTACTCAATTACAATGTCAATCAACAAATATATTGAGCACCAACAGCATCGTGTTAGAGGCAGCTGAGGCAGCGGATACGAATAAGAGTCTCAATCAGTGGGAGAGAAAGAGAAGTAAACACACTTTTGTAATGCAGTAAGAGGAAAGCTATAATAACACAATGAAGAGGTGCTATGGGAACACACAGAAGGGACCAGTTAATTCTGTGGGGAAAGTCTGTGAAGGTATCAGAAGGGAGGAGAAATATTTAGTTTCCTGGAAGGATGAGTGGAGTCCCTGGGTGGCACAAATGATTGCATGCTTGACTGCTGATCGAAAGGTTGACGGTATGAACCCACCCAGAAAAAAAGAGGCACCTCAAAAGAAAAACCTAACGGTCTGCTTAGAAAGGTGAGTAGAATTTCCCAAAAAGAAGGATGTTCTCAGCAAAGACGTGTGTCTAGCATGAAGGCGTGAAGTCAAGGACACGCATGGTACTTTCACGGTATCAGGGTAGGGCAGTTTCATTGTCATTTTGCCTTTGTGTGTTCAAGAGGTATATTGAACACTCAATAAATCCAGTTTTCAAGATCATTGTCTCACTGTGGGCTTGAAAATTCAATCTGAAATGCAACTTTGAGCAATGACCCTTTGTTCTAACTGCTTCAGACTGCTCCAGAAACAATTCATGCATTGGCTGCATAGGTGGAGTTGTTGTTGGGAAGATGGCAAGCCTCTCAGAGAAGCTCCCAGAGCACTGCATCCAGCATCAAATTGGGCCAGAAGAGAAGCTGTAGTTCCAGCATGGTATTACACACAGAGGGAGGCAGAGAGCAGTGGAGTTCCAGGCCGGCCAGCTTTGGAGTCAATACCAGGTGGTTACAGTATGTAGGGAATGGACAGAGAGGGCTAAAGCTGGACCTAGGGTCGTCAGCAGCAGGAGCCGGCACAGAAAGCAGGGGGACCTCACTCCAGTGGGTACCAGATTTCCTCCATGGGCTTCGGATTAGTCTTTCATAAAATAAGCTCATTTGACTAGACCAGTTGTTGGCAAATTTTGTCCCATACAACCATTTGTTTCATACAACCATTGATTCCCTGAAAGTGCCTCCATGACTAGGAAGAGAAAGAATAAGCCCAAATTGGGAGGGTTAACCCTTCCCACCTTCATTTCGACCAAAGTACTTTGCTGTTGTTTGTCTTCATATTGGCAACCCATATGGAATATGGAAACTCTATGGGGCAGTTTGAAAAAAAACATATTTTACTGCTTCAAAAAAAAGAAAAAGAAATTCTTGGGATAGAGAATCACCATTTTAACTCTTTTTTATGATTCTAAGCCTCTCTTACATACTCTGAAATCCCAGTACTTGAATTATGGGATTTACCTCCAGAACAGTGAACCAGTAACACCAATCTCCCATAGTACTAACAGTAACTAGCTGGGATGATAAAGAAAAAGCATAGGACTTAGAGTGAGAGGATTTGGATTTTGGCCTTAACTGTGTCACATGCTAGTGGGGTGCTTTTAGGCAAGTTACTTAACGCTTCCCTGCTTTACTTTCCCCATCTGTAAAATGGGGTAATAATTGATTCTTCACACAAGGTTCCTATGAGGATTACATAAAGTAATATGTATACAGAGCGTTTTGTAATCTGTAAATTACAACATCAGCCTTGCTTTCAGGAGACGAGACAGTAGAAGGCCTGGGCTCTAAATTGCCCCTGAGTCACACTGACTCTGACTTCCGGCATTCACCTAATATCTCTGAAATGAAGAGTGCCCTTTTCTGCTTGAAGGTCTCTACTTGAAACACCTTTCAGCTTTGTGACCCATAATTTTATGTTTTTGGTGAAATTGGTAAGAACATATTCAGCAAAGAAAGTATTTTTATTGACACTACAAGGTTTTCAAAGCAAGAGCCTCTCTAGACAGTTCCTTTCTGCCTTGTGGAATCATCTGGTACCATTTAGAAAGGCCCCTTGGTTTCAGAATGTGTGTTAATTTCTGTTTCCGCACATTTGTACCATGTGCCTCAGCTCCCTAGATTCAGAAATGAATCCATGTATCTACGGAATGCATTTGGCACTTAGCTTCGTTGCCTCCCCTAAGAAACTATTTTATATTTATTACCACTGATATAAAATGCTCGAATGCTCGGGAAGCAGTGTACGAGGAGGTGAGGAATGCTAAACAGAGGGTAAGGAGTTTGAGTTTTCATCCTGGTTGTATCACCCACTATTTAAGTGAACTAGGGAAAGTTGCTTTCTCGCTCTCTCTGTCTCTGGATCTCATTTTCCATATATATATGTGTATATATATATATATATACACACATACATGTTTACAAAAACAAAAGAAGTGAACCTGTTACTGTGGAGTTGACTTTGATTCATGGCCACCCCATGTGTGTCAGAGCAAAACTGTGCTCCATAACATTTCCAGTATTTGATTTTTCAGTAGCAGATTGCCAGGCATTTCTTCTGAGGCACCTATAAAAAAAATTTTTTTTTTTTACCTATGGGTGGACTTAAATCACCAACATTTTGATTAGTAGCCAAAGGAGTCCCTGAGTGGCGCAAACAATTAAACACTTGGCCTCTGGCTGAAAGGTTGGTGGTTTGAACCTACCCAGGGACACCTCAAAACACAGGCCTGGAAATCTGCTTCTAAAAGGTCACAGCCTTGAAAACCCTACGGAGCAGTTCTACTCTGCACATAAAGTGTCTCCGTGAGTTGGAATTGACTTGATGACAACTGTCTTAGTCATCTAGTGCTGCTGTAACATAATTATCACAAGTGGATGGCTTTAACAAGGAGAATTTATTCTTTCACAGTCTAGTAGGGTATAAGTCCAAATTCGGGTCATCAGCTCCAGAGGAAGGCTTTCTCTCTCTGTCAGCTCTGGAGGAAGGTCCTTGTCATCAATCTTACCCTGGTCGAAGAGCTTCTCAGGTGCAGGGACCCCAGGTCCAAAGCGTGCACTCTGCTCCTGGTGCTGCTTTCTTGGTGGCATGAGGTCCCCAACTCTCCGCTTGCTTCCCTTTCCTTTTATCTCTTGAGAGATAAAAGGTGGTGTAGGCCACACCCCAGGGAAATTCTCTTTACCTTGGATCAGGGCGGTGACCTGAGTAAGGCTGGTGTTACAATCCCACCCTAATCCTCTCAACATAAAATTACAATCACAAAATGCAGGACAACCACACGATCCTGGGAATCATGGCCTAACCAAATTGACACATATTTTGGGGGGACATAATTCAATCCATGACAACAACTAACTATAGCTTATTAGGGAGGAGAAAAAAAAATCATATGAAGTACTGACTACAGATTCTCAGGGAGAGCTTGCCTTTGCTTAAGGACACAGCTTACAAGGATATGTTTGATTATGAAAATGAGGCCCACTGAGCTTAGCTTGACTGGACTAGGAGTGAGACAAAAAGAAATATGTTTCTCTATTTTGCAGAAAAAAAAGACACTAGTGAGGTGGCCCAAGAAGAGAAAGATGCTGGAAGAATACCACCCAGGAAGGAGGGGGATAGAGGCCCAGAAAAATGGAAAGAGGTTGGAACTCAAGTGAAAAAGTGGTTCCCCAGAAGCTCCATGTGATGGGAATGGCTGATGGACTTAAAATGGAGACAACTCATGTCCAAGGAGGAGACATTTCCCTAATGCAATGGGAGCACACCTACTGGATCTACAGACGCATCGGTCCCAGGAGCTCTTAGACTCACTTTTCTCTGTCCCAGCTCTTTGCTACATGTTTTCTTTCCTTAGAGTTCCATGGTTGTGCTGGGGGAGCCAAGTACCTGGCCCTCCAGTTACAATTACATTTTTAAGAATACCCGCTTTTAGGGGAAATAATGGAAAATATTGGGGGCACTGGTGGTTCAGTAGTAGAATACTCACCGTCCATGACGGAGGCCTGGATTTGATTCCTAGCCAATGCACCTCACATGCAGCCACCACCCCTCTGTCAGGGGAGGCTTGCGGGTTGCTGTGATGCTAAATAAGTTTCAGTGGAGCTTCCAGATTAAGACAGGCTGGGAAGAAAGAAAACCCTATGGATCGCAATGGCCTGATCTGAGACTGATCATGGCAAGATGGCACAGGACCGGGCAGTGTTTCATTCCATTGTGAATAGGGTCATTGTGAGTCAGGGACTGACTTGACAGCAGCTAACAACGACAGTGGACAATACTAGATGATGTTGGCGCTCTCACCCAGATCCCTCTGGATTTTTTAAAACCACTTTTGTACATGGTCTTACTCCTTTGTTGTGCATTTGCTTCTAATTCCCAGCATCTGAAGCCCCCAGAGCCTGTGCAAAGAGCCTCTCAGTCCAGAGTGCCTGGGAATACATCCTCTTCCTCTGAGGTGGGTCTTGGTCAATGACTGACAAGTGAGGACATGGATGAAAGCCCAGCTCTCATAGACTAAACCCACTGCCTTTGAGTCAATTCTGATTCATAGTGACCCTATAGGACAGAGTGGAACTGCCCCATAGAGCTTCCAAGGAGCACCTGGTGTATTTGAACTGCAGGCCTTTTGGTTAGCAGCTGTAGCTCTTAACCACTACACCACCAGGGTTTCCTTACCTAAGCTACAACTCTGAGGTGTAATTTACGATCCAGAGTCCCCTCGCAGGGTTGTCTGAGGCTTCTCCCTTGCTTGGCCTCCTCCCTTGCCAATCTTTTCCCAGTTTTTAAAAATTTTTTTTAACCATTATTTGCAGTTTTATTTGTTTTCAGATGAGGCTCTGTAGTGAAATGAGTTCCTTTATGTGGCCTTTTGCCTTGGTTCTTCAGAAAAACAGTTTGAGAGATTCTTCCCCTGAGCACTGAGGAATTACTTTGCCCTAGTTTTCTACCCCAGAGGGTTTGTTTCTTTTGTCTAGGTTGATTGATATTTCTTGGGTAAGATGTAAACAACTTGAGGTTTGATACTTTTTGTCTGGCCCAGGGCTGCAGCCTGCCCTGTAATTGGTATGCACTTTGCAGGGATTGGTCAATAGACTATGCAAATGAAATGTCTGGAGCCTATTATGCAAAGGAAGTGTGTGTGGTTTACTGAGAGGGTATTGGTGAGTCTGTGGCCCCCCGCTGGGAGGGATCATGCCTTGAAGTTGATGGCTAGTTGTGTATATATGCGGCCCACCCAACAGAGGTTTTTGAAACAGAAAGCAGCGGGAAGAAAGGAAGCAGGAAGAAGAAAAGGCAAGATAGAAGAGAAAAGAAGCAGAGAGAAAGGACGCAAGGAACTTCCCAAAGAGCTGTAACATGGGTCAAGGGCTGTAACACTGAAGACAGCAACATGCCTGGAAGGGGCCCTGTGGCAGAGTCAGTGGTGACAGACAGCAAGGCCAAGAGGAGCCTGTCCTGAGGGAACCAAGAGGAGCCTGTCCTGAGTGGGCTGATAGAAGGCCCGTCCTAAGGGGCCGAGAGGAGGCCAGCATAGCTGAGAGGAGCTGAGAAAGCTGCCCTACACTGAAGAAGGGAGGCTTTGCCTACGTACTTCCTGATCCTGAGTTGCAGCCTGTTGATCCTGATCCCAAGCTGTACCCTGTTACTTCCTCAACTGCAAGTATGGTCTGTGAGTTCTATGTGGCTATTGCAATGAGTATTGAACACAGAGGAAAAGTAGAGAGTGCCGTGAGAGGGATGGCTGGTGTCAGAATTGGTAAAAAGTTTGGAGGGTGGAGGTATGTTTGACCTCCACCTCATGGGAATCAACTTTGGGCTGAACCTGGTCATTATCTCCCCTAAGTTAGACAGGTTCTCATGCTATTATTACTACCATTTTACAGGCCCATTGTTCAGCTTTCTTTCATTTATTTTTTAAATTTTGATTTTGGTGAAAATATGCACAGCAGAACATATACCCATTCAACAATTTCTACATGTACAGTTCAATAACGTTGGTTACATTCTTCATGTTATGTCACCATTCTCCCTATCTTAACCACATTATTTCATCACCATTGACTTAGACTCACTGCACCATAAACTGCTTATCTCTGCTTTAGAGTTACTGTTGTCAATTTGATCTCATATAGATAAATCTTTAAAAGAGCGCAATGCTCATGGTGAACATTCTTTACTAATTTAGCTGAATTGTTTAGTTTAAAGATAAGTTTGGTGGATAATTTCAGTTCATGGTCTGAAGATTTTCTCAGAGTGATGGATTTGAGGTTCATCCAGCCTCAACAGGTCCAGTTTAAGTCTGAACTCTAAAAGTACTTTCTTAATAAATCACTCACTCACAAATCCTGAACCCTCACCTCGGGGAACCCAACCTAAAAAACCTAAAGACCTCCTTATTTCCTAAAGCAGGAGTTTTCAACCTATTTTAGGTCATGGGCACCTTTAAGAATCTGGTGAAAGTTCTGGGCACTTTTTCTAAAAAATAAAATATATATTTGCATGTAATTGGAGTGCATTTGCTCCACTACCCTCGAAGTATAAGAAATGTCTCATGCTTACATTTTCCAAATCATATCTGATTCAGCCCTCCACCCAGCAGCTGCCTGAGAAATCTAAGTTCAATTATTTGTGAGAGGATCTTTCTTATTCTTTCTTGCTTGTTAATTGCGATAGTACAAGAAACGTGGCTCAGAAATATTGGAAGACCTCAGGGTTTCAGCCTAGCTTCCCCTCTTGGGGTTTTGTACTTCACTCAGGGGTCCAGTTGATAAAGTCTGATTCTGCTCAGGGGTCTGGGCTGAAGCTCCCAGACTGTAGCACCTGTGCTCAGATGCCCTAGTTGCTTTTGCAGGAACCCCCTCTCCACCCATTCCCATTGGAGACCCCAACACCTTGGTACTACTCTGGGTGAGCTCTACCACCAAAAGAACTTATATGACAGCACCTCTCTCCTCACTCCTTACCTCCATTTCTATTTTCAGAAACTATCTCTTCACATCACCATCAATTCATCCCACCCATGCTTACCAGCATATTCCCCTTGTCTTTCATCTTCTAGGGCAATTCTCATCTCTGTCCTCAGCAAAGAAATGGATGGAGGTGGTCTTTGGGATCAAATTACATCTAAGAAGCACCAAAAAGGGAAGCTTGGGCTCTCTCTCTAGGAGGAGGAAGAGGAAAACCACACTTTTATTCATCTCCTACAACCAAAACAGATTAAGGCAGACATTGATAGCTCAATAAATTGTTGAGCACCCTCCCATATAATTTCTTATACAACATTAGGATATTTATAGATCCCAGGACTCCAGGTTAAAAACACCTGACCTGAAGAGAAGGAAGTATGAAAAGAAGCTATTACATATTCCACCTCTACAAGCCAGTGAAATGAAAATATCTCCAATTCCAAAATGGAAACGCTCTCTCCTTGGTGTATAATCTCTCTACCGTATGGCTGTGACTCATCTCCCATCAAATACCAAAGCTGCTTTAGTTGAAAGATAAAGTGAGGTGAAATTTTTGGTTTTACCACTCAATTAACAAGCAAGTATAAGGGGCTTTGAAATGAGGGTGCAGAGGCTAGATTGGAGAGGTATGAGGGGAGATTCTCCCCCAAATTCCAATGTCAAGAATGTGATGTTGGTGCCATTTTCTTGCTATTGTTGACATTATATTGCTAGCATTACACTACTTGCTGAATCTGTGTCAAAAATCAATGTCGTCCATGCGTTAAAGACAGATCTTAGGCAAAAATTATGATCAGATGATGCCAGTGGATGGTGGTTCAGGGATCACCACCTTCTCATGGATAAGGACCATGCATTATTCATCTTTAAGTGCATAGCATAATTATCAATAAATAAATATTTGCTGTTGCTAGTAGCCATCGAGTAGATTCTGACACATGGCAACCTCATGTGTGCAGAATAGAACTGTTCAGTAGGGTTTTCAAGGCTGTGACCTCTCAGAATCATGTCACCAAGCCTGTCTTCCAACACCCTCTGGGTGGGTTTGAACCACCAACCTTTTGCCTAATAGTTGAGCACTTAACCATTTGCAACACCCAAATAAACATTAAGTTGATCTAATTCATCTCACTTAAACTGTATTCTTTTATTAACATTAAGAATTATGTTTATAATCACAAAGGGACAAATATTGTATGAGACCACTACTATAAAAATTCTTAAAAAGGTTTACACAAAAAAAAGAAACAATCTTTGATGGTTAGGAAGGAGGGGAGGGGTGGGGAGGGAGAAACACTAAATAGACAATATGTAAGTGATAACTTTGGTGAAGGGTAAGACAGTACACAATACTGGGGAAGCCACTACAACGTGTCCAAGGCAAGGTCATGGAAGCTCCATAGACATATCCAAACTCCCTGAGGGACCAATTTACTGGATTAAGGGCCATGGGGACCATGGTTTCAGGGAACATCTAACTCAATTAGCATAACATAGTTTATAAAGAAAATGTTCTACATTCTACTTTGGTGAGTAGCGTATGGCATCTTAAAAGCTTGTGAGTGGCCATCTAAGGTATTCCACTGGTCTCACCCCTTCAGGAGCAAGGGAGAATGAAGGAAACTAAAGAAGATACAAGAGAAAGATTAGTCGCAAGGACTAGTGGACCACAGCTGCCACGGCCTCCACCGGACTGAGTTCAATACAACTAGATGGTGTCTGGCTACCACCACTGACTGCTCTGACAGGGATCACAACAGAGTGCAGAGCTGGAGAAAAACGTGGAACAAAATTCTAACTCACAAAAAAAAGACCAAACTTACCGGCTTGACAGAGACTGGAGAAACCCCCAGATTATGGTCCCCAGACACCCTTTTAGCTCAGTAATAAATTCACTCCTGAGGTTCACCCTTCAGCCAAAGATTAGACAGGCCCATAAAACAAAACGAGACTAAAGGGGCAAGCCAGCCTTGGGGCAAGGACTAGAAGGCAGGAGGGGACAGGAAAACTGGTAATAAGGAACCCAAAGTTGAGAAGGGAGAATGTTGACGTGTCATGGGGTTGTTAACCAATGTAATAAAATAATACGTGTACTAACTGTTTAATGAGAAGCTAGCTTGTTCTGTAAACCTTCATCTAAAGTACAATAAAAGAAAAATATGTTTATAAACTACAAATATCTCTCTTTGAAATAGGAGGGTATCTTTATATTTGTACTTGATGTGTCCTTCACCAACTTGAGGGAAATATATAAGGTCATATCTCTTTAAATATTCAAATTAAAATGCTCCAAGTCCCTACTCCATTATTGCGCAAATGTCTTTGCGAGGTAAGTTACATCTCCTCCAGTACAAGAACACCAAGGGCTTAGAGCAGCACAAGGCGGTTGTTTTCACCTTGTGTTGCTATTGTAGTGGGAATCTGAAACATCTCTTTGAAGCTAGAGGACTCAGTTTGGGGAGCAGATGCTCTGGAAATGCCACTATGAGGTTGCAGTCACCACCACACCTGGAGGCCTGTTGTTACTGCTGAAAATGGGCCTTGTGAGTGATGCCTTTGACCAGCTGCTACTGCAGCACTTTGTTGCTACTCCTCGTGTCCAAAAAGTTACTCATTGTTCCTGACTCCTTGCCGGGATAGGAACTCAGATGTACCCCCTAGGGGTTGGAGGACTTCATAACCACTGGTATAAGATAGCCGTCCCCTGTCAGAATTGCCCCATGTGCTCACAATGCTGCAGCTGTTTAAAACACCCACGTGCCTGCTTCTCCCACAGTTTACCCCCAGTGCTGGGGAGGCTGAGTTAGAGGACGGTGTGGACCTATCAGAGCTCCTCATTGCTCAGTGCCATGGGGTGCCATCCACAGAGAATACACATGGCTGACTCATCTCTCTCTGGAATTTTCTATGCTGTTATCACCTATCTCACTGCCAGTGCCGTGAGCAAACTGCCAACATATAATAAATAATGCTAATATCACACTTTTAACCTTTTCTGTTTAGAAAGTGCTTTCATATCCACTGTCTTCCTGGATCGTTTCTTCCCTACACCAGACCAGTTTTTATAGCCATCCCCATTTTATAATGAGGAAAGTGAGGATGGGCCAGGTAAACTAATTTTCTGAGTGTCATACCTCTTAAGTGGCAGATCTGGATTTTGAATGCAAGTCTGTGTGACCGCTGTACTTGTTCAGTGGCTTTTCACAGTTTTTGGTATCAGAACCCACCTTTAAAGTGGAATTTGAAGCATAATTCCCATGTATTGAACAGCTAAATGTGGAACTGTTTTCACTGGAGGAGTGAGGGATCCCTGACCTTCCCCCTGGTAGCTCCATGGCAGCCTTGAAACACCTGAGGACTTTTGGAAAATCAGTTTGAAAACCTGTGGAAAACATAGCCTCTTAAAAAACCATTCCAGATACCTCAAAAAGTCTATGATTCTTAATTAATTTTATGTGTACAGCTGATTTTGTGTTTGATTATCTCCATTTTAAGGAGAAGAAAACTGTGGCTAGGGGTGGTTAAAATACCTTTCATTACTTTCCCTCTTCATCTGTATGGTTGACATTTAAAAATATTACTAGCTTTGGCATTAGAGGAGGGAGGAGGGAAGGCATGTTTCTATTCAGAAGGAGATACTGAGGGCTCCTCTCATAATGTGAAAATATAGTATACCGAGTAGGTGAACCAAGTTTGTACACAATCTCTATGACCATTCTTCTTCTCCTTTTCATTAATATTTTTTTGTGTTTTTGGTGAAGGTTTATACAGAAGTTTAGGTTCCCATCCAACAATTTCTACACAAGTTGTTTATTGAAGCTGGTTACATTCTTCACAATTTGTGAATATCCTCATTATTTCTGTTCTGGTTGTTGCATTTCTGTTAATCTAGTTTCCCTGCCCCTTGATCATCTCATCTTTGTTTTAAAGTGATTGTTGATCGTTTGGTCTCATATAGGTGATTTTTTTAAAGGTGCACAGTACTTACAGGTATTATTCATTATTTTGTGAGCCTATCAGTTATTTAGCGAAAAGGTGACCTCAAGAGCTAGTTTTGGTTGAAGGTTTAAAGAGTATCTCAGGGCAACAGTTTTGGGGAGTCTTCTACTCTCATCTGGTCCAGTAAGTCTGTATTTTTTAAGAATTTGAGGTTTTGTTCCACATTTTAGACCCTTTTTTTTTTTTTAATGTTTTACTGTGTTTTAGGTGAAAGTTTACATAGCAAATTAGTCTCCCATTTGATAGTTTATACATGTGACCATTCTTCTTATATGTTTGAGGGTGAGGTTTCATTGGAAGTCACTCTTCAATAAGTGGAGAAGATCTTGCCACAAGACAGGTTTTATTCATTTGGTCACCAGAAAGGAAAAGTGGTATATTAATATTCCAATAGAAGCCCTTACAAAATATAAAACAATAGCAGTGATCACTGCAAAGAGAAGGCTTTTTGGTCTTGGCATCAAGTTTATAATGATGAAGGACTCTTACACTCTGATAAAGAAAAAAATTTATTTGAACTCAAGTCTGTTTTTTTAATCTGGCTCCAGTTTTGATAAAATAGAAGCATGTGTGCCATTCATGGTCTCCATATATCTGGACCGTGTAAGGAGGTGGTTACAACATTGGTCAGGTGCCCCTGCCATCAACTGAAGCACAGCCAAAGGCCATTTCCTGCATTGCTTGCCCATGAGTACATGCTCTGTAAATCACAACGCTTTACAAAACATCTCCATTTAGTTGCAATGTGACATCCACTTAAATAGGCATATTGCTGAGAAACTTTTAGTATTACACAGTGAAATGTTACTTTAAAGACAATTCCTGACATTTGTTTCATTCTTTTTGCAAGTGTCCCTGTCTTTTGTATCTGTCAGGCTAAGCTAAGTTTTGTTGTAGTAACAAACCAATTCCCAAATCTCGGTGGCTTAACCGGGAAATTCGTATTTCTTGCTCACATCATAGTATGATGATGGTCAAGAGGCTTTTCTGGGTCATTCTCATCTAAATAGAAACTCAGGGATCTGGTCTCCTTCTACCTTGTAACTCTGTTGACTAGTGGTCCTTACTTTTTAACATACAGACAAAGGAGAAAGAGGGTTAGAGGGTGGAAGACTGTATGAAGCTTTAGAGACCAGGCCAGGAACAGATATGTATTATTTCCATCTACATTCCATTGGCCAGATTTCAGTCACGTGTTTCCAGAATGTTTGTAAGGGCAGCAAGGATAAGTGGTCTTCCTCTTCCAGGAGGAAGGTATGGGATGGATGAGCACCTGGCTGATTTCTGCCAATCCAGTATGCATCTTAGGGCTTTTTGTCCTCTTGTCTTTAGGTTTGGTATGAAAACCATTCACTTCCTTCAGTTCCCTGGGACTAGAAGTATGTCCACCAGTTAAACAAATGCTAAGCAAAATTATCATATTAATATAATTTATAATGAAATATGTATTTCTCTGCACCAATCAATTAAATACTAAACTTTGGGGCAATTTTTAAGCATGTTTCCATAGATGAGATACTCTATATGCACTCAAAATAAGTATCTTAATATAGTTAATAAAATGAAGTAACTCTGTGTTCCCTCCTCCTCATCAGCTAGAGCTGCTCTGATCTTAACTGATTATGTATTGGGGATGAAAGTAAGATTCCTTCATGCAAGAATTTCCCTTCTGAAAATAAAAAGGTTCGAGAAACACCAGGTTTGGACAGGATGCCCCCCTGGCTCAGGTAAAAGCACGCTCGTGGATCAGAACCTCCTTCCACAAAGATCCAAGAGCCAGGAAGGATCTTCTCACAAAATGGGAAGAAATGCCGATCAGGGTCCTCAGAGATGAGTGAAGCTCTTACATAAAAAAAAAAAAGAGTTTTCATAATATCCTTATTAACTTTGGTTCAAGCCTTCAGTCAGCCCCGGTTTGAGCTTTAGCTGACCTGAAACAACACTATGCTCGACAGTTTTGGAAAATCCATCAACTTATGTTCATTAAAAACTTTCGTCCCCATGCTGTTTCATTTTATGAAGTTTCACCCCCATATGCTTGGCTTTGAGGTTGGCTGCATTCAGAGATACACTGGAAAGGCCTGAATTCTTATCACAGCCAGGATTTTCTGCAGTTCCAGGGATTTGTTTGGTTTTGTTCCACTTTATCCCATGTTTTATCCCTTCCTTCTGATTCAAATGTTTCATTACCAATGCATAGTTGTTCTTGAGAGAGACAGAAAAGAAGCAAAACTGCACTTCTCTTTAAACAGGAAAACACTCTGGTTTGAATTTCCTGTCAGATTTTGGGCAGGTTAGTTGGCAGCTAGTGATTTGGACACATTTCAGATTTCAGAGTAAATTTCACTGAGCTTTATTGCCTCCCTCTGAGTCCCTGTTAGAACAATAAGATGCTAGGCTTAGCACAATAACCCCACTTTTCACTAGTCAGCTGCTTTTCTTGTGCACATCACAGAGTGCTTTATCCTCATTATCTTATAGCCTTTTACTGCATGTGCGTGATTGGAAGGGGCCTCTGAATCATTACCAGTGCTTTCAAAGTGGGAAGAAATGGGGCTTCAGGAGAATGAGTCTGATGTTGCTGCAGTCCCCCAGCGTGTCAGCAGAGCCACTACTTTTTCTGTTGTTGTTTTAACAAGCTTTTAGTTTTAGGTCAGGTTTAGATTTACAGAAAAGTTGCAAGGTAGTACAGTGAGTTCCCATATATTCCTCCTCGATCTTTCCTGTTACTAACATCTTAATTATTATGTTACCTTTTTCACAACTAATGAACCAGTATTGATACACTGTCCATACCTTATTCAAATTTCCTCAGTTTCATGTAATGTCTTTTTTCTGTTCTGAGAGATCATCTAGGATTCGACATTGCATTTAGTTGTCATGTCTTCTTAGGCTCCTCTTCCACTGTGCTTTTGAGTCCCTCTCTCTCTCTATATATATGCCAGGTTGTGATGTAATATGCAGGTCAAGGATTTTGAAGCCAAATTGAAAGGCACTGATGTGGTGTAGTGGGTAAGTGCTATGGCTGCTAACCAAAAAGGTCGGCAGTTCAAATCCACCAGGTGCTCCTTGGAAACTCTATGGGGCAATTCTACTCTGTCCTATAGGGATGCTATGAGTAGGAATCGACTCCATGGCAATGGGTTTGGTTTTTTTTTTTTGGTTTTGGATATAAAGCAGTTAACCACTCCTTTAAGCTCCTGAGAATAACTGAAAGGAGAATATTAAGGAATATGTCAAATATTAGAAGTATGCCTCATGTTAATTTATTACAGTAACAAAAAATGGAGAGGAACTAGTTTTATTTATGGAAAATTGAAGAATGGATGGAAAGTATCCCAGAAATGGAAAGAATTCAGGACTAAATCACCATCCAGGTCTATAGGGACCTATCGAGTGTTCAGAGCACGCACTAATGTGTTTCTGCTAGTGATGTACATTTCTTTCAGGAACACGGTCCTTAGTGACTCATAGCAGTCACTCTTACTGGTTTTTTTGTTGTTTTTTTTAAGTGTCTGCCCAGCTCTAGAAAGACTTTGGTACTTAGGTTTGGCCTTCATTGGTTGTTTCCCATGGGAAAGTTGGTTGATTAGATTAAAAGATGAAAGACTGTCCTGGTCAGCTGTTTCAGGCCATACACAGATGGAGGCGGGTGGGGGGAGAGGGGTGTGCATTTGTTATAACACTTGGCCCAGATAATTGAGTAGATTTCCTGCCTTTTTGTTGGTAGATGGTAAGAAGTGGTAACGTCAAAGGTGAGAAACCTTCAAGGGTTTGTTAGTACCGACAGTGTAACCCTTAAACCCAGGAAATACTTCCTCTAGGGTATCTTTTTAGGCTTTGGGGAGGTGGCAGAAAAGAAAAAAGTGAAAAGGAATGAATTTAGCGTTTCTGACTACCTGGGGTAAAAAAGTAGTCAAGCAGAATTTGATTAGGATAACTGATCTTTTACATTTCAAGTCAAAGTGAACAGAACCCGTTCATTTAGCTGTTGTAAATAGATAAGATTTAGGTGTGTGTTTTTATTTGTTTTAATTAATTTCCTGAATTTAGAATCTATTGTTTGGAAGGGATTTTCAGAGACCCTTAATCTTTTCTTTTTGCTTCCATGTGGGCAACTCAGCGCTTCACTTTTTCCTCATTATCTTTCTTGATTTCCTAGATGTGATAATGCAAACAGTTAAGAAGTTTGGCTGCTAACCAAAAAGTTGGAGGTTCAAGTCCACCCAGAGATACCTTGCAGGAAAGGCCTGGCGAACTACTTCTGAAAAATCAGCCATTGAAAACACTATGGAGCACAGTTCTACTCCAACACACATGGGGTTTCCATGAGTTGAAATCGACTCAACCGCAACTGGGTTTTGTTTTTTTTTTTATTTTAACAATTAAAGTGAAGTGAGCAAGCTGTAAGTGGAATGTACTTTACTTGGAAAAATTAAAACAGGACAATGATCATTCTAGATTGTATCAATTGCTTGATTAAACATTGACTGAAAGATTTTGAGGCTTAGTCAACTCCTGATTTATTCCCCGTTTTTTTTTTTTTTTTTACTATTTTTCTGAGTTGTGGAGGGAGAGAAGGAAACAAGACAGAGGGAATTAATTCTATTACTTAAGTGATCTGGTAATTTAGGGATAGGCCAGGGATTTGGAAAAATAAAATGATACATCTGTATTAATTCTGTTTTCTCTCATTAAAATACTGAGGAGAAATATGATAAGAAAGTTATTTCTACATTTGAGGTATTCTCACCTCCTCCTCCAAGTAAGATTACACACACACACACCCCTCAAATCTTCAGTTAAGGCAAGCTTTGCCAGAGTATCTCAGCACCTCCTTAGCTTTTCATATTTACTCTTGATTCATTAAAGATACATTTTCTGTTTCTAGTCTGTTTAGGCTCGGTGTTTCTGTTGGGAAAGTAAATAGTAAAAGACCACATGGCTGCCAAGGGTAAACACTGCTGAAGGCCACAGCTGCAGCTTAAGAGAGAAAGCCTGGACTGGTCGACAAGGCAAGGCAGCAAGTCGGAGAGAGGTTAGAGATAGGTAAGTAGTGCCTCCATCTGGGTCTCCCCGGAAACAGACACCAAGACAGAATTAGAAGTGCAAGACATTTAGTAGGGGACGCTGCTTGGGAAGGATAAAGGGGAGGGACCGCAGCAGTAGATGGAGAGCCTCAGACCACTGCGCAAGGCCGTCACGGTGAGGAGAGAGCGGGAAGGAAGGACTGGTAGAGCCTCAGACTGAAGTGCAGTTCTGAGAAGGTCTTGGGTAAGCTGATGGGAAGCCAAAGCAAAGACTTCCCATTAGAGAAATTCCTACTCTGGGCAGAAATGGGAGCTCTCGGACCCGCTCACCCAGCTCTAGTAGGCAGTCATTGGCTGGGGCCCCTCTGAGAGTGCAACCTCGGTGCAAACGCTGCCATGGATCTCAAAACTGCGAGAGCTGTAGGCTGGCGGGTAACTACACTTCTCACTACGGACCCTCTCTGAGTCTTCCCATGACTACCACACCCGTGAACCACATAGTGACAGAACTCCAAAAAGGCAAGAAAGGGCGAATTCCATCTTGGATACCAGGCCACCTTGCTCTGTGCGTGACCCCCCCCGCCCCCGCACAGACCACAGACGATCAGAACCACAAAACCAAGTTATAGTGCCAAGAGCTTTTCTGTATGTCCTGAAATCCTATGTACCTTGCAAAAGTTATCATGACCCAGTTCAGTTTCTTGCAGCTGCCACACGTGGTCCAAAAACCATCTAGAATAATTTGCAGCATGCTGATTCAACTTGTCAGGGCCGGAAGTCCCTTGGCAGAGATGAGAACTATCTCATCTCTCAGATCTGTGCGGAAGGGGAAATTGATTTAGTGATGTGTTCATTCTTTTTTTTCTTTTCATGGTGTTGCTTTGTAAGTGCTGAAGGGTGTTGCCTTTTCTATGACTCAGAAGCATAAATCTTTTCCTAAAGTGAAAGATTACTTTTTAGAATGGAAGAAAGTCTCTTCTTGTTTTGCTGCTTCAAGTGTGAGAATTGATGACACGGAAGCAGCTGAACCAGAATGTTACAGGGGCGAGAGGTACAGAAGCAGAACTGAACTACAAGCCAAAAGGTAATTTCTGAACACCGCTCTGTAAGTAAATTTAATTGACCACTAAGGTTCAATTAGCTGAACATGCAAATTACCTGCTTATTTTCTTTGACCAACACAGTCACACCCCCTCCTCATGTTCTGCATCTCTGGAACCAGAGAATAAAATTATTTTCGTGTAAGAGATAAATTGGAGCCTGATAAATCAGAGGCACAAAGGGGGACATGAAATTCCCACTTTGCATTAACAACTGACCTCTCCCAGAGTTTCAGCTTCTCAAGATGCAAATTCCAAAGTGGGAGGAGACTCCACAGTTGATCTCTGGGTTTCTAGCACATGGTAGGCACTCAAGGAATGCATATAATGCAATCGAGTCAGTTTCCTTTAGGTAGGAAAGCTGGTCAAGCTTAAGCGGAGAAGGGATGGTGAAAGTGGGCATTGGTGAGGTTGGAAGATACAGGTTTACTGAGGACCAATCTTGTATGTGTTAGATTTCCTGCTGCCGTTCTAAACTGAGCTCCCTGGAAGATCATATCAGTAGAAATGAAGGGGGAGACAATTTGCTGAACTTAGTTCAAATCCACTGTTGGATTTCGCATAAGCTGTTTTCATTTCTTTAAGATCGAGGCATATGGGCCCATCCTTTGTTTGCTACTGTTTTCACACCTAGTGGTGGAATGCAGTGGTTTACCATGCTTGTCAAACCTTTTCAGGAGCGGAGCTCTTCCTTCAAAAGAAACATAAACTGTGTAAAAGTGAGAATAGATGGACCGGTACTCCTCTCCAGCTTTTCCTTTTAGGCACCTCCTGAAAACCTCACTGCTCTTGGAGACATAGTTTGAAAATCACTGCTGAAAAGGTTTTGAGTGGGAGTTTAGGTCTGGAACATAGATTCTGGTTCTTGTCCAGTTACTGGTTAGTTTTTGTAACCTTGAATAAATAACAACAACAGCAATAGCAATAAGAATAGTAATATAAACCAGTTTCCGTCAAATCGATTCTCACTTGTGGAGACCCCAAGTGAGTCAGAGTAAAACTGTGCTCCACTGAGTTTTCAATGGCTAGTTTTTCAGAAGTAGATTACCGAGGTGCCTCTGGGTGGACTCAAACCTCCAACCTTTTGGGTAGTTGCTGAGTGTGTTAATCATTTGCACCACCCAGGGACTCCGATAGTAATATAGTGCTCTATGGATGCTTATCATTATAATTAGAAGTTTGTTATTGTAATTAGTAGTAATAATTATAAGGATAATTTACAGAGTACTTTTTATGTGCCAGGTACTCAGCTAAGTCACCTAACTTGCATTATTTTATTGAATGCAACAAATCCAAGCGGTTTAGGTGAGGTTGCTAGGATTACAGAGGTTAAGCCATTTGCTCAAAAACTTATAGTGAGTGATTGGTAGGGAGGGGACACAAATCTAGGTCTGTCTGACATCAAAGCCAGGGCTCTACCACCCAAGTATATGCAGTTTTATAGCCTCAAGGTCCTAGTCTGTAAAAAATAGACATTAGATTAAATTATTTCTAAGAATTCAAACAACAAACAAACAAACAAACTATGACTTCCATGATAGCTGAGCTCTAAAAAGGCCAGAATTGCAGCCTCTACCTATTATTATGACCATCTACTCAGAGCCCTACGCTAGCTCTTGCCTCTCTTCACAGGAAGATGGAATGTTTCATCCTTGGTGGAAATCACTAGGTCAGCTAAAATTCTACCCCATTTAAAATTTAACGGACATTTCACTCACTTTTATCATGACTTTACTCTCTCCCTTAAACATTCCGTTTCCTTTTCTTTATCTTCTTTGGCAGGGAATTTGGCATTTTCAGGCCCTAACTGAAGTCAGTAGGTCATTCTTCACATAGCATGATGAGCTCAATGCAAAAGGAATGAAGTATTGTGGTTGTTTCCTAGCTCTGTCAGCTGAAAAGGCCTTCAGGGAATGACACCCCTCTAGCAATGAATACAACCAGTGCTGAGACTTTGGTTTCTAAATACCATTCTCCACCAAAATGAGCAGATGGTCATCTCTATAACTTTGATATCTGTTGTCCATGCCTGAGTAAGTGGGAAAGGCATGTGATCGAGTGGACAGACAGCACTGGCCATGGACTTACCTGACCTGGTTTTTTTGACTCACCACCTCAGCAAACCTGGGCAAGCCATAGAGTATTTATGAGCAGGTCAGTTTTCTTTGATTGTGGAATAAGAGGGTTGGACTTATTTTCTTCCAATCCATTTTCTTCTACTCTATAGGCAAAGTAATCTTTCTGAAATGTGAATCTGATCCATGTTACTCCTTTGTTCCCACCTGTTCAGTGGCTCCACATTGCTCCCAGGATAAAGCTCCCCTCCCCTTTACCATGGCATAAAATGGGCCCTGCTCACCTCTGAGGGGCATTTCCTCTGCTCTTGTCCTGTCCCCGCTATACAAACCTTATGTGCTATGATGCAAACTTATACAATAACTTAAAGTTTCTGTGTTACGCTATCTCTCTCACCTCTACATCTTTGCCCATCCTGTTCTTTATAACCAGAGCAGTTTTTCCTCCTCCTCTTTTCAGCTTTTTATGTCCTCATCTCTGAGCTGGATGTCATTTCCTCTAGAAAGTTTTCCTTGAGCCCCCAAACTGAGTTCAAATGCTTCCCCTATGTGTCTTTTCAGCCTATTAAAAACAAAAACAAACCTGTTGCTGTTGAGTAGATTCCAACTCATAGCAACCCCATAAGACAGAGTAGTCCCATAGTTTCCAAGGCTTCAATCTTTACGGAAGCAGACTGCCATACATTTCTCCCCCAGAGCAGGTGATGGGTTCTGATGGAAACTGCTGAGACTTTCCAGTTAGCCACTGAGTGCTTAACCACTGCACCACCAGAGTACCTTCTACAGCCTATACACTGTTGTAATTACCTGTACAGTCTGTTCCACTAAGCTGTAAATAATTAAAGCTTATACCTTAGTCATTGCCATATCCCTAGGGCCTATTGCAAGCCCAACACCTAGTAATGGACTCAAATATTTGTTAAATGAATGAATGATTATTCTATTTTCTGAACCTCAGCTTCCCCACCCATAAAGTGAAAATAATAATATGTATCTCATAGATTGTGACAAGGATTGCTTGAGGCAGGGTATGAGAAAACACTTGGCTAGCATAAATCACTATACCTGTCTTAGATTTAATGGGAAGACTTGCCTTCTTTCTGGTATGCAGTTTCCTCAAAACCAGGAGTTGGCAAACCACTGCCTGCAGGCTAAATCACCCCACTTTCTGTTTTTGTACCACCCAAGTGTTAAGAATGGTTTTTAAATTTTTCAATGGCTAAAGAAAATGAAAAATTCTATGAACTTCAGATTTCAATATCTACAAATACTTTTATTGGGTCAAAGCCACACTCATTTGCTTGCGTTCTATGGCTGTTTTTGTGTTACAATGGCAGAGTTGTATAGTTGTGACATAGGCTGTACAGCCCACAAAGCCTAAAATATTTACTGTGGACCTTTACAGAAAAAGTTTGCGGATCCCTACTCTAAACTCAAACCTTCTTCTGCCCCCTTATTGCCCAGTCCCTGCTTTGGGCCTGAGTTCTGCTTGATCTCTTAGCATTATTAGAGACATTTGATATTTTCTCATGGATCTAGAGAGAAAGAGTTATTTCCTATGTATCCCAGCATAACCTTTTGGATATCTGTGCAGAACACAGCAGGATGTTTCTCGAAAGATATTTCGTATTTGGGCATATGTGATGAAATAAGGAACAAAGTTACTGGGTTCCTCTGAAAACTATCTCATTCTTTGGGTTATTTGTTAAAGGAAAGGCTCCTTCTGGTTTTCTCAGATTAATATCTGAGTTTGTTCAGATGTGCATAAATTTTCCTCTGCATGGGGCTTCTTTTTTACTTTTTAAAAGAAATTAATGGTAGAAAAGAGAGACCAGGGCTATTAAAATTAAAATAGGTTCAGTTACATAGTTTGATGTTAAAAAAAAAAGAGAGAGAGAGAGAAGGAGGAGAAGGTGGAGGAGGAAGATGAGAAAAGAGAGAGGGTGGAAGAAAGGAGGGAAGTGAGAGAGGGAGGGAGGGAGGAAAAGACGGAGGAAGAAAAAGGAAAGGAGGAAAGAAAGGAGAAAGGAAGGAAAGAAAGAAGGAAGAGAGAGAAAACAAGTAGTTAAGAAGTATACTGGTCGTTTAATGAGAAGACAGGGGAGCTAGAAATCCTGTTTAGGAAGCTGAGAGCCCAGGGAGATTAAAGAACAGTAGTCAGCATGGCTCTGTCAGGGGGAGGCCCAGGGACATTTTTGTGGTAGTTAAATCACTTCCTGAAGAATCCCTGTAACTGTTTGGCATCTGAGTCTCTCCTGTTCTGTCTCCCCCGTCTATGTGGTATAGCTGTGGTCAAAAGAGAAACAGAAGTCATGAAAAGCCTGTTATGCAAAGGAACATGGCGTACCACCTTCTAGAGAAGAATCTAATGACTGTCTGGATTCCAAAGCTGCATTCTTGAGCTCCTCTAAGGATGTAGTAAACAAGTTGTTGGATCCAAAGATTCAGGAAGAGTAGCTTCAACATTGTGAAATACTTTTGACATCTTGGTTGCTCCATTTGGCACTATATCATGCTTTGTGAAACAATTATTTTGACAGTGTTGTAAGGTGGTCTAGCCACTAAACCCGCCAACTCCTCCCCCTCTGTCTTCTAAATTTGTTTGAATTAAAAAAAAAAAAAACCAACTAACAATATTTCAGGATAATGGAAAGCCAAATGTTAATGGTTAGAGGGGATGGTACAAATACGTAGGTGAGCTTCCATGACCAAGTTCATAAATTGTATCAATTCACAATTTTAACCCATAAACTGAAGATATGCTACTTGGAATAGGCTTTGGGAAACTGCATATACTTACATAACCCAATGCCTGCTACCAGTAATCTTTTTTAGCAAGGTGTTGTTCAGTTTCCATGTGTTTGATTTTTTTCCTTGCTTTTCCTGTTATTGATTTCTACTTTTATGGCTTTATGGTCAGAAAAGATACTTTGTAATATTTCGATGCTTTGGATTCTGCTAAGGCTAGCTTTATGACCTAATATGTGGTCTATTCTGGAGAATGTTCCATGTGCATTGGAAAAGAAGGTACACTTGGCTGCTGTTGGGTGTAGCATTCTGTATATGTCTATGAGATTAGGTTGGTTGATTGGGGCATTTAGACCTTCTGTGTCTTTATTGAGCATCTTTCTGGATGTTCTGTCCTTTCACCAAAAGTGATGTGTTGAAGTCTGCTATTATTGTGGAACTGTCTATCTCTCTTTTCAACTCATTTACAGTTTGTTTTGTATATTTTGAAGCCCTGTCGTTGGGTGCGTAAATATTTATTATGGTTATGTCCTCCAGTGTATTGACCCTTTAATCATTTTATAGCGTCCTTCCTTATCCTTTGTGGTGGATTTTCCTTTAAAGACTGTTTTGTCAGAAATTAATATTGCTGCTCCTGCTCTTTTTTGGTTGTTGTTTGCTTGATATATTTATTTCCATCCTTTGAGTTTTAGTTTGTTTGTGTCTTTAAGGTGTGTGTGTCTCTTGTAGGCAGCATATAACGGTTTGTGTTTTTTTTTTTATCCATTCTGCCACTCTCTGTCTTTATTGGTACATTTAGTCCATTTACATTCAGCGTAATTATTATGAGTTTAGTGCTGTCATTTTTATGTCTTTTTTTTGTGTGTGTTGTTGACAGTTTCTTTGTTCCACTTAATTTTCTGTGCTTAGTCATTTTTCTTTACATATTTTCTTTTCTTCTTTTTCATTGTTGTTGATTTTGTTTTTGCTGAGTCTTTATATTTTTCTTTTATTTTATATTGATGTGTAGGATTGTTAGTCTCCTTTGTGGTTACCTTAATACTTACCCCTATTTTTCCAACTTTAAATCAATCTTTTATTTCTTTATACCACATTGACTTCCTGTCCATGTGAAAGATCTATGACTACATTTTTTAGTCTCTCTTCTTTGTTTTAATGTTCTCGTCTTTTATATAATGACATCCCCGTTTCCCTGATTTGAGCATTTTAACTTTGATTTATTTTTGTGACTTCCCTATCTGGGTTGATATCTGGTTATTCTGTCCTGTGTTCTAGTTTTGGCTTGTTATCTGATGTTACTGACTTTCTAACTGGAGGACTCACTTTAGTATTTCTTGTAATTTTGGTTTGGTTTTTGCAAATTCCCTAAACTTCTGTTAGTCTGGAAATGTCCTAATTTTGCCATCATATTTGAGAGACAGTTTTGCTGGATATGTAATTCTTGGCTGGCAGTTTTTTTCTTCATGGCTTTATATATGTCATCCCATTGCCTTCTTACCTGCATGGTTTCTCCTGAGTAGTCTGGACTTAGTCTTACTAACTGTCCTTTGTAGGTGACTTTTCGTTTATCCCTATTGACTCTTAAAATTCTGTCTTTATCTCTGGTTTTGGCAAGTTTGATTATAAATGCCTTGGTGATCTTTTGGGATATACCTTGTGTGGAGTTCAGTGACCGTCTTGGATAGGTATCTTCTCAACTTTTATGACATCAGGGAAATTTTCTGCTAACAATTCTTCAATAATTCTCTCTGTATTTTCTGTTGTCCCCGCCCCCCATCCCGCATTCTGGTACTCCAATCACTCGTAGGTTATTCCTCTTGATAGAGTCCCACATAATTCTTAGGGTGTCTTCATTTTTTTTAATTATTTTCTGATTTTTCCTCAAATGTGTTGGTGCCAAGTGCTTTATCTTCAATCTCACTAATTCCGACTTCCATTGCTTCAATTCTGCCCTTATGACTTTCTATTGAATTATCTAATTCTGAAATTCTGTTGTTAATCTTCTGAATTTCTGTTTGTTGTCTCTCTATGGATTCTTGCAGCCTATTAAATTTGTCATTATGCTTTTGTCTAATCTGCTTAAGTTCCTCTAATGCTTTATCTGCGTGCTGCTTGGCTTGTTCTGCATTTTGCCTGATCTCTTGAAGAGTTCTGTGTATTAATCTTTTGTATTCTACCTCTGGTAATCTAGGAATTTATCTTCATACAGAAGATTTCTTGGTTCTTTGTTTTGAGAGCTTCCTGAAGCCATCATGATCTGCCTTTCTACATGAGTTGATATTGACTGTTGTCTCCGAGCCATCAGTAAGTTATTGTACTTATTTATTTTATGTTTGCTTACTGTGTCCTAGCTTCTTGTTTTGTTTTGCTTTGATGTGCCCAAATAGGCTGTTCAAGTGACCTAGTTTGATTATTGGCACCTTTGAAGCTTCTAACATCCTGTCACCAGGTGGTTAGAGCTGTTACTAGGTATGTGAGCCCAGGAGTCCATTCACTTTTCTTGTATGGATTTGCTCAGGTGTCCAGGTAGTCAGTCACCAAGCATGTGGTGCAGGCTCTCACCTACAGCCCTAGATGAACAGGGGTGATTGGTGTAGGCACAGACATCTGGCTGCAGTAGGAGGTCACATGTTGAGCAAGGCAGGGGACTGACAACCTCCCCTGAGTGTCTGTGAGGAAAGCCTGTCCCTAGAGCGTGTAGGTGGGTGGGTTTTGCAGCCAGGCTATAGGCACCCAATGCTGTTGGCTGTAAGGACTGGGAGGTACCACCTACTCCTGGACCCCTGTCGTGGGTGGCTAGGTGTCATGGATGGAGCCCCCCAGTCCTCAGGCCCCAGATGTGGGTAGGTGAAGACCTTGCTTAATAGGCAGAGCAGTGTCAAATATCACAGACCTGCCTCTCCACCATGTAGCTAAAACAGTTGAAGTTAGACTTCAGGAATACCCTGTTGTACTGTGTTCATCAGGGCCTATGCTGTTAAAATGGGCCCACACAGGTCTTTGCAGGGGTGAAAGGCATTCAAAATCCATGGACCTCTTATGCCTGTGCCTAGGCAAAGGAGCTGTTTCTGCCCTGAGTTCCTGACTTGGGGGAGCTGGCAGATTATTTTTTCCCTGTTCCCTCTTCAAGGCCAGGAGAATGGCTCAAGATGAGTGCAGCATCCTTCTTCTGGCCCAGGGGATGCAGCCAGCAGGAAGGGAGCAGATAAGTGGGAGAGAGGTTTGTCCTGAAGGGGTATTTTTAGATCCACGAGGAAGGTTAAACACAAGTACTTATCTTTTGCCAATTGAGGCCTGCTTCTCGCTTGTTCTGGGGGGTTGAGCAGCCTCTCTGTCACTCATTCTCTCCCAATGTGGAAAATACGTCCCGAACACCACTGCTTGCCTCACTGTGCTGATGCCAGTGGAATTGGCCTGCAAGGTGCCAGTTCCTGCTGGATCAGATCTGGCAACTGCTCACTGCTTCTGAGCCATTTCTCCTGCCCCCTGCCGCTCAGTCCGATTCCTCAACTTTTCATTTGATGTTCAGAGCTCCTAGCCTGTCGTTTATAATTGATTCACTTGTTTTTTCAGGTCTTTGTTGTAAGAGGGACCACAGGAAGCATTTGACTTCTTCGTCATCTTGGCCCTGCAGTCCCAATAATTTTTTTCTTAGCTATTTAATTTTAAGGTTTTTACCACATTTTTAGGACTATCTTAACCCGTCTTGGATATTTCTATTGTTTTTTCTCTCTCTCTCTCTTTGGCAATGCTTTTAAAGAGAACTTTACATTATATTGACTAGAAACATGGACTTCAATTTCATCTATTATTGGTATTTCTCTTTACACAGAACATGGTAAATTTTTTATTAATTTTTATTGTGCTTTAAGTGAAAGTTTACAAATCAGGTCTGTCTCTCATACAAAAATTTACATACGCCTTGCTATACACTCCTAACTGCTCTCCCTCTGATGAGATAGCACAGTACTTCCCTCCACTCTCTCTCCTCATGTCCATTCGGGTAGCTTCTGGCCCCCTCTGCCATCTCATCTCCTCTTCAGATGGGAGATTCCAACATAGTCTCATGTGACCACTTGATCCAAGAAGCTCATTCTTCACCAGTATCATTTTCCATCCCCTATTCCAGTCCAATCCCTGTCTGAAGAGTTGACTTTGGGAATGGTTGCTGCCCTGGGCTAACAGAAGGTCTGGGGTCCATGGCTTCCGGGGTCCCTCCAGTCCCAGTCTGACCATTAAGTCTGGTCTTTTAACGAGAATTTGGGGTCTGCATCCCACTGCTGTCCTGCTCTCTCTGGGTTTCTCTGTTGAGTTCCCTGTCAGGGCAGTCATCAGTTGTGGCCAGGTACCATCTAGCTCTTCTGGTCTCAGGCTGATGTAGTCTCTGGTTTATGTGGTCGTTTCTGTCTCTTAGGCTCATAATTATTTTCTGTCTTTGGTGTTCTTCCTTAGAACATGGTAAATTTTTGGTGCCTATGATTGGCTGCTAACTGAAAGGTTGGTGGTTCTAACACACCAGCCATTCAGCAGGAAAAAGGTGCGGCAGTCTGGTTCCATAAAGACTGCAGCCTTGGAAACCATATGGGGTGGTTTTACTCTGTCCTGTAGGGTCACTGTGGTCCAAAATCTATTTGACAGCAATGGCTTTGTTTGGTTTTATAAACATTTTTCTTTTAGGGCAAGGGACTCGATTTATGGTGTAGAATCCGATTAACTTAAAATGAGTCAAAGTATCTAGTAGATGCTTATTACCAAAAAAAAACCAAACCTAGTGCTGTCGAGTTGATTCTGACTCATATTGACCCTATAGGATAGAGTAGAACTGCTCCATAGAGTTTCCAAGGAGCGCCTGGCAGATTTGAACTGCTGACCCTTTGGTTAGCAGCCGTAGCACTTAACCACTATGCCACCAGGGTTTCCAGATGCTTATTACATAGTACCTATTCACTGGAAGAATTTCTTTATGTTTTATGTGCCCAGTCACAATGTGGTTGATCATTAAAATGATCTACCAGACATCAGCTTTCCAGAACCCATTTTTTTTCTTCCCTTCCTTTTCTTCCATGTAAGCAAAGCAGCATGTTCTTGGCCAATTATTAATCAGCAATATGCAAATGTTGCTTCTTTTTTCTCCCAAGTGAATTCCTATCTCAACTAAGGATGGGCCACAATTTTTCTATCAAGTGCCACAAAATTTTATTTTTTATTTAAAAATGGAGCAATACGCGAAGAAGAATAACAGTCGTCCACATTTTCACTTCCCGGCATTAAGTACTTGTCATCTCAGTATATTTTTAGGCTTTTAAAAATAACAGTGTTATTTTTGTAAAAATTGTATGTGCTCAGTATAAAGAATTAAAAAATACAGAAAAATGTAAATGAAGATGAAAAAATTCACCACATATTCTACAAAAAAAAAAGATTGTTAACATTAAGCAAACATAATTTGAGAATCTATCTGTGTATGCACACATATCAACAGATCTACTAAAAATACTTTTATTAAGATGAAGTTTTATAGAAGACACTTTGATGGAAAAAGTATTTTACTTGAATTTAATAGAAGAAAAAGAAACTGAAGGAATTGTTAAACTTCATATAAATGGGCTTTTAAACAAGATATATTATTTCCTAAAAGTTTCCTCTCAGATTAAAAAAAGAAAATTTAAAAAGCACTAATTAGAATAATTGGTTTTTAAGCCATGTGTTTCTGTCTTAGCATTCTCAAACTTCCTCCTGCCATCTTCCAAATTTTGTTAGTATTTTTATATTGCCTAGAAATATAACTTTTATTTTTTCCTGTAGCTTTAATTTTCTTAGTTTATTCAGTTAGCTCAACATTTCGCTCACTGTTTAAATAGATTTAATACCTGAGTCTTTTTTAACCAGGTTTTTTCCTTTGCTCTTTATTTTGATTCATATTTTTAAAATTTTTCGCCCAAGAAGGGTTTGTGAACGTTATATTCTCTGAGTTCCATCACACTTGAGAAAGTCTACCTTATGCCCTTTTAGTCAAATGGCATCTTGGCTGAGTATGATGTTCTTGGATCACACTTTCTTTTCTTCAGAACATTTTGAACATTACTACATTGTCTTTGGCATTTACTGTTGTTATGAAGACGTCGGATTTTTTTTCCCCCAGTGTACCTGATTTACTTTTCTGGTTGATTGCTTGAAGGGTTATTTCTTTATACTTGCATTTTAATAATGTAACTAAGCTCTGCTTAGTGTAAAGTGTTCTGCATTAAACTTTCTCTCAAGAATAGAAGACCCTTAGAGAAATACCATAGAGACCCAGCAATCCCACTCTTAGGAATATATCCTAGGGAAATAAGAGCTGTCACACAAATAGAGATATGCACATCCATGTTCATTGCAGTATTGTTCACAAGAGCAAAAAGATGGAAGCAACCTAGATGCCCATCAAGAGATGAATGGATAAATAAACTATGGTACGTACACACAAGGGAGTACTACGCAACGATAAAGAACAATGATGAATCTGCAAAGCATTTCACAACATGGATAAATCTGGAGGGCATTATGCTGAGTGAAATAAGTTAATCACAAAAGGACAAATATTGTATGAGACTACTACTATAAAAAGTCACGAAAAGGTTTACACAAAAAGAAACAATCTTTGATGGTTATGAGGGAGGGGAGGGGTGTGAATGGAAAAACACTAAATAGACAATAGATAAGTGGTAACTTTGGTGAAGGGCAAGATATTACACAATACTGGGAAAGCCAGCACAGCGTGTACCAGGCGAGATCCTGAAAGCTCCATAGACTCACCCAAACTCCCTGAGGGACCAATTTACCGGGCTGAGGGCTGTGGGAACCATGGTCTGGGGAACATCTAACTCAATTGGCATAACACAGTTTATAGGGAATATGGTCTACATTCTAGTTTGGTGAGTAGCATCTGAAGTCTTAAAACCCTGTGAGTGGCCATCTAAGATACTCCACTGGTCTTACCCCTTCAGGAGCAAAGGAGAATGAAGAAAACTAAATACACAAGGGAAAGATTAGTCCAAAGGACTAATGGACCACAACTACCACAGCATCCACCAGACTGAGTCCAGTACAACTAGATGATACCTGGCTACTACCACTGACTGCTCTGACAGAGATCACAAAAGAAGGTCCCAGACAGAGCTGGAGAAAAATGTAGAACAAAAATCTAACTCACAAAGAAAGATCAGACTTACTGGTCTGACAGAGACTGGAGAAATCCTGAGAGTATGCTTCCAGATACCCTTTTAGCTCAGTGATGAAGTCACACCTGAGGTTCACCCTTTAACAAAGATTAGATAGGCCCATAAAACAAAACGAGACTAAAGGGGCACACTAGGCCAGGGGCGAGGACTAAGGCAGGAGGGGACAAGAAAGCTGGTAATAGGGAACCCAAGGTCGAGAAGGGAGAGTGCTGACACGTCATGGTGTTGTTAACCAATGTCATAAAATAATATGTGTACTAACTGTTTAATGAAGAGCTAGTTCTGTAAATCTTCATCTAAAGTACAATTAAAAAAAAAAAAAGTTAAGAAGAGAAGACCCTTTCAAGCTGCAGATCCAGATTTTCCCCTCCTTAGTTCCAGGGAATTTCCCTCACATTACGTGTTTGTCTTCATTTTCTGTTTTTTGTTGTTGTTGTTGTTGTTTGTTGTTGCTGGGTCCTGCTTCAGGGACACCAATTATCCTTACATCGGGTCATATTTATTTGTCTTCTATATATCTTAGTTCATCTCTAAATGCTGTGATCTCTCTTTTTTAACTTGTTTTTATACTGATTAGCTCAAATCTTTCTTCTATGTCTGCAATTTGATATCTAGCAATAACTGCTCTGTTACTTACTGTTTCTAAATTATTTATTGATTTTTAATGATATTGTTTGGCACCTCAATTGTCTCCTTAGGTCTGTAATCACTTTTTCCATCTTGTTAGGTCATTGTTATCAACAGGCCGTTGGGTCTTTGTTTGGATAAAACCAATTACTTATTAAGTTATTCTATAGTGTGAAGCAATTTTCCTTTTAATTCTTGATGCTCTTTTATTATTTAGTTCTTTCTTTTTCCTTTGCTTTCTTCCTTCCTTATCATATTTATGAAGTTGGCATGCCATGCCATTTCTTTTTCTTTCATTCATGCTTGGGTGGCTGCAATGAGACATTTTATTTGCTCTGAGGCACTGAAGTTACTTCTTGATTTTTTCCACATTATCTATGACCTTTTTTTTTTTTTCTTTCCAAGCTATAGTTTGATGGCTGAGTATTTTTGGGTTCTACCTACTCTTCTAAAATCCAAGAGAAGGACAGCAGAAGAAGAGAGTCCAGATGGGGTCTATGGAGTCTTCGTTAGATAATGTGGGCCCTACTTATTGTTCTAGAATTTTATTGATGGTTCTGCGTCAAAGTCTACTTGAGGGGTAGGCTCCTTTCCTGTGAGTATAGCCTGGACCCTTGGGCAGTATATCCTTGGAGTTGTCATTTCCAAGGAGTCAGTCCTTATTTCACTTCCTTTTCCTCAACAGCCCCTCGACTCCAATTCCTCAGTTTGAAAAGGGACTCAGGTGGCTTCTTTACAAGTTTGATTTTATCAATTCATCAGTACAACTTTTAGGGGCTTAAATCCAACCCATTGCCGTCAAGTCAATTCTGATTCATAGTAACACTATAGGACAGAGTAGAATTGCCCCATGGAGTTTCTAAGGCTGTAAATATTTATGGAAGCAGACTGCCACATCTTTCTCCCACTCAGGGTGATTAGGCAGAGGTAAAAGTAAAGCTGTGCTACCTATCTGCTCCATTTCAGAATCTTCTGTATCTTTCCTTATTTGCCAGTTTTGGGAGCTTATTGCACTAATCTAACCCCCTTTTCTTGTTTTGTGGCTGTTATAATTTCCCCCTACCTTTTATTATCTTTTTTTTTTTTTCCTTTTTGCTCGTTTTGTTAAATGCTGTAAAGGGAAATATGGTGACTTGCTTTTAATCTGCAATCTTAAAGCTAAGACAGGATATAGCAGAAGTTATATTTGAGAAATTTAACAGATGATTTAGATGTAAATTTCATATTATAACCAGTTAAAAGAGAGGAAGTCGAGAAGAGATGTATGATGAGCGTTTTAGAAACTATAGCAGAGAAAACCTGAGAGAATAAAAGTACAATAGAAAACAGCAAGGAAGAAAATAACAGGGAAATTCAGTTGGTTCTGAGGATACCAGTGATAAACTACTTTGGTGGGTGATATTGCCTTTTGGACTGAGGGGATTGGTACTGGGACTGTATCATCACTGTGCTTTGAAATTCTTGTAAACTTTTCAACCCTTAAAAAAGAGTCCTTCCTATTCTGGGAAATAGCTTGGCTGTTTCTATTCTCAAACTTTAAAGTTTATGTTTGAAATAAAGTCTTATTTTCCTATGTAACTCTGGAATGTTAACAGATGTTGGAAGCAATGACTTAAGTTTTAGAGTTTATTTTGTAATCTGAGATTTGTTGGCCAATGTGCCAACTATCCTGAAAGTTCCTGTCATTCTGTGTCATGACTGTTAGAATAGAGGGTACTAAGAAAGCAGAAGACACAGCTGAATGTTGGGATGAAGGACGTGGTTAGGGTGGTAGCAGCATCAGAGCCTGGGAGAAAAGAGAAGGTCTCAGACACTGGGTGCAAATAAGGAGTGGGGGAGATGCAAACATCTGCCAAGGGATGTTGTAGAAACTGCATAAAGCAGGAAGTCAAATGTTTGGGTAAAAGTCAACCAGGAAAGCCAAAGCAAGCGGGACCAAAATAGGCAGAAAATTGGTGCCCACTAGCAAGGAGCAGAACACCAGGTGGCTTGTTTACTGCCATTTTTACTCTATCTTGACCATGGAAAAATTCAATTCTATGATGGAAAACTTGCAATGATGAGCTGATAATTTTCGCTGAAGTGGAGCAAGAAATAAAGAGAGAGAGAGGGAATATCTCATTCCTTTGACAGCACTGGTTTTTTTTTTTTTTTTTTTTTGCTGGGTTTTTCACATCCCAAAGCTGCTTAATTGACATAATTCTCTTCTCTGACTTGGTAGGTCTGCCTCAAGATTATATTCATTTTTAATTAAAAAAAAAAAAAACTTATTTATTTTATTGTTGCTGAGAATATACACAGAAAAACATATCAATTCAGCAATTTCTACATGTATATTCAGTGACATTGATTACATTCTTCAAGTTGTACAACCATTCTCCCCCTCCTTTTCTGAGTTGTTCCTCCCCCATAAACATAAACTCACTGCCCCCTAAGGTTCCTATCTAATCTTTCAATTTGCTGTTGTCAGTTTGATCCCATATAGATAGTTCTTAAAAGAATACAGTGTTCAAGGCAGACATTTTTTTACTAGCTAAGCTAAAGTACTGTTTGGTTTTTAGAAAATTTCAGGGAATAGTTTTGGCTTAAGGGTTAAAGACAATCTCAGGCAATAGTTTCAGGAGTTTATCCAACCTTCATGGCTCCAGGAAGTCTGGAGTTCATGAAAATTTGAAATTCTGTTCTGCATTTCCCCCCTTTTGATCAGGATTCTTTTATAAAATCTTTGATCAAAATGTTTGGTAATGATAACTGGGCACCGTCTGGTTCTTCTGGTCTCGTGGCAAAGGAGGTAGTTGTTCGTGGAGGCAATTAGCCACACATTCTATACCCTCTTCCTGTTCCCGGCTCTTCTTCCTCTGTTGCTCCAGGCAGATAGAGACCAATTGTTGTGCCTTGGATGGCCACTTGCAAGCATTTAAGACCCCAGGCACTACACAACAAACTAGGAGGTAGAACAGAAACACTAAACACGTAATTAGCCCAATTAACTGGGATGTCCTATGAAAGCACATCCTATGAGGTGTTTGGTTGTACATAAGCAGCCTCAGCAGCTACTCTTTTTTTTTTTTTTGTCATTGTTGTAATTGTATCTATCACATAACTTTTGCCAATTCAATTTTTACAGGTTTTTTTTATTGGCAGAACTTACAATATTCAGCTGTGCAACCCTATCCTCAATCAATGCTATTTTCCATCACTGTAAACCAAAAATCAATACTCCGTAAGCAATAAACCCTCTTCCCCCTTCCCTCTCGCCCCTGGTGACCACTAATAAACTTTGGTTTCTATACATTTGCCTTTTCTGGTCTTTTTATATAAGCGAGGTCATATAATATTTGTCCTTTTGTGATTGACTTATTTCACTGAGCACAATGTCTTCCAGCTCCATCCATAATGCAGCATGTATCAAGACTTCATTTCTCCTACTGGCTGAGTAGTATTCCATTGCATGTATGTACCACATTTTATTTATGTATTCATTTGTCGATGGGCGTTTTGGGTAGTGTGAATAGTGCTGCAGTGAATACTGGTGTACAAGCCTCTATTTGAGGGTCTGCTTTCAGGTCTTTTGTGTATATACCTATGAGTGGAATCGCTGGGTCGTATTTCATTTTTGGAGCCCTGGTGGCACAGTAGTTAAAGCATTCAACTGCTAACTGAAAGGTCGGCAGTTCAAATCCACCAGTTGCTCCTTGGAAATGCTATGGGGCAGTTCTACTCTGTCCTATAGGGTCACTATAAGTTGGAATAGACTCCACAGCAATGGGTTTGGTTTGTTTTTTTTATGTCATTTTTATGTTTTAATTAAAAGTTTTTCTTTTTCAAATTCATTTCATATTTTTCTGTTTACAACTTTGAGGTATAACTTAATAAAATAAACTGTGCTTATTTAAAATGTGTAATTTGATTAGTGTTGACAGATGTATATACCTGTGAAACTACCAATACAATCAATATACCATACATTGTCAACAAGACATGGAACATTTCCACTTTGTTTGCAATCCCGTGCTCCCTGTACATCCTTCCCAATTCATTTTTTTAAATTTACTCCTCTTCTTGTGGTGATGATATGCCAGGATTAAAAAATAACTGAAAAAAATTGACAATTTTAACATATTGTTCAATTATATTTTAGAGCTGTGAGGGGGGTGGGACCATGCAAATAAGGTAGTATGAAACTCTAAGAGGGAATTGGTCAGCTTTGCCATCCTGCTTACCACAAAGAAGAGACGGGAGTGGAGAGTATCTGTTGGACCCAGGGTTCCTGCACTGAGAACCTCCTAGATCTAGGAGAGAGAGAAAGAGAGAGAGAGCTGTAACACCAGAGATGGTGCAAGACAGCAAGAACAGTGGCAGAGAAACGATGGCAGCAAAACCAAGAGACCAGTGGAAGACTATGCAGTAAGCTTCCTGGCCCACAAAGTAAGGTAGTTACAATTGGTGTGCCAAGTCGCAGAGTGAGAGAGATGAGTGCCTTTGGACAGGAGGCTTCCTGGTGGAGTGGGGTGCCACCAGGCACTTGGTGAAGCTAGGCTTGCCGATCCATGGAGCCAGAGAGCTGACTTTGGGATAAGGCTTGCTGGCAAAGTTGGGTGCCCCCAGGGACTTATTGGCAGAGCTAAGGAGCTTTGTAACACTTGCCTGAGCAGGGCAGAGGCTGGCCCCAAGGTCCAAGAGGTGGAGGGCCAGAGAAAGGCCTGCCTGTGGGCATGGCTGAGAAGAGGGCCAGAGAAAGGCCTGCCTGTGGGCATGGCTGAGAAGAGGGCCAGAGAAAGGCCTGCCTGTGGGCATGGCTGAGAAGAGGGCCAGAGAAAGGCCTGCCTGTGGGCATGGCTGAGAAGAACTGTCCTGATTGAAGAACTGTATCCTGAGTCATTCCTGA
This sequence comes from Elephas maximus indicus, assembly GCF_024166365.1. Classification (NCBI taxonomy): domain Eukaryota; kingdom Metazoa; phylum Chordata; class Mammalia; order Proboscidea; family Elephantidae; genus Elephas; species Elephas maximus. The sequence goes on along the minus strand of NC_064844.1, from coordinate 26,534,382 downwards.
TTCTGAATTGTAACCTGTTACTTCCCTAATAAATCCCATAACTATGGATATGGTCTGTGAGTTCTATTGGCCATTGCAATGAATTAGTGAACCCAGCAGACAAGTAGAGAGTGTGCTGTGGGAGGGACGGCTGGTGTCAGAATTGGTAAAAAGGTTGGAGAGAGGAGGTATGTATGACTTCCGCTTCATAGGAATCAGCTTTGGGCTGATGCTGCTAATGATTTTCCTACCCCCTTGTGTCGTTAGACGGGGAGGTCTGACACCCCAGCACCACCATTTTTAGTGTCTGATAACTCCAATATCTGAATCACTTGTAGGTCATTTCAATTGTCTTTTTCCATCTATTTTTTTCAGTAATTTAGTCTAACCTTCTGGTTATCTTGTAAGTTTTGATTGAATGGAGGTCATTGTATATGAAAAATTACAGCAACAACTTGTGGCTTGGGATAATGTTTTGTTCCAGAGAAGATTTAGAATAGCGGCAGCTGATCACCTTAATCTAGTCTGGGACTGTTCTGATTTTAAGCAGGGTTTTGGTGTTAGTAAGGATTAGTCTATTTCCAGTTCACCTTTATTCCTAAGGTGAAACCATTCAGGGGTCTTATCTGAAAGCCTGGGTTTATCAGTCATCCACCTCTTTGATGAGTTCTGAAGCTTTTGTCTCCCCAGCCCCTCCCTTGAAATGCTGAAAGCTCTGTTTATCTTCTCTTCATCTTTATGAAACCGTCAAGTCGATTCCAACTCACAGCGACTTTATATGACAGAGTAGAACTGCCCCATAGAGTTTCCAAGGAGTGCCTGGTGGATTCGAACTGCTGACCTTTTAGTTAGCAGCCATAGCACTTAACCGCTACGCCACCAAGGCTTGTCAAATGACTTGGGGGGAAAAATGTCACTGATTGTCTGGTTCATCTCAATGCTCCTCTCTTCTCCTCAGTATATGCTGTTCCTTCTCTTAGTTGTTGTTGGCTTCATCATCAACCCAGTTATCCAAACTGGAAACCTGGGCATAATCTTTAATTTCTCCTTCATTTTCTGTGTACAATCAATTACCAAATTCTATTTTACCTTCTAAGTATTTCTCTAATCTGTCCCCTCCTTCTATCTCCACAACTAGGCTTTTATTTTACAGATAATAATTTGGAACTCAGAATTTACTTTGTTTTAAGGAACAATGTTCTAAACAATGATTGTACAACATAAAGAACACAATTAATGTCACTGAATTATACATGTAAAAAATGTTGAAATGGCAAATTCTTTGACACACACACACACACACACGTACGTATATATAACCCATTGCCATTGAGTAGATTTCAACTCATAGTGACCCTACAGGACAGGGTAGAACTGCTCCACAGGGTTTCCAAGGAGTGCCTGGTAGATTCGAACTGCCAACCTTTTGGTGAGTAGCTGTAGCTGTTAACCACTGTGCCAGAGCTACGGCTGCTAACCAAAAGGTCAACTCTTCAAATCCACCAGGTTCTCCTTGGAAACCCTATGGTGCAATTCTTCTACTCTGTCCTATAGGGTTGCTATAAGTCAGAATGGACTTGATGGCAACAGGTTTTGGTTTTTATATATAAATATAAATATATTTAAGACAATAAAAAAAGTATTAAACAATGAGTAAATCCTTAGGCAAGCCTAGAAAAGTCAACCCATTACCGTCAAGTCGATTCCAACTCATAGCGACCCTACAAGACAGAGTAGAACTGCCCCATAGGGTTTCCAAGGAGTGCCCGGTAGATTCAAACTGCCAGCCTTTTGGTTAGCAGCCATGGCTCTTAACCACTAATATAATTGAAATGCCATTAGAGCCTGAGCCATGGGCACCCTAACTCTAAAACCCAAGGCTCTTAATCTGTGAGTTCTGTGTCCTCTAAGTCCAGAACTCTAAATTCCAGCCCAAACTTGAACACCATGAGTCCAGTTGGGTGGATAGAGAAGGGGAAAAAGTGTGGATAGGAGTTTAATGTCAGCCCCAGCAATATCAGAGAAAAGCTGGCTGGGCAAGGGGAAAGAAATGATAGGCACTCCAGGAAGTTGACAGATAAAAAACATGCAATATTTGGGACATACTTTTTTTTTTTTTTTTTTTATGCTAGGAAATTACTTATTGTTTATCTAAAATTCAAATTTAACTGGGCATCCTGCATTTGGTAAATCTGGCAACCCTATGCTGGGCTAAAAGAGCAGGCTTAAAGAACTAGTAGGTAAATGAAGAGTTTTATTCAGGAGCTGCCTTTATAGACCAGTGTGATGCATGGATGTATGAATAATAGCTGACATAAGGCTAATTTCCAAAATATGATGATATCTCATATTTCCACTTTGCCACTTCATCTTTCTGACACCAGCCACCCACATAGCACTCTCTTTCTGACCCTAACCACCCAGAGTTGGATCTCCACAAGTTAGGACTCTGTTCTTCCAGCCCCTGCCAAATAGGCAAACACCAGCCACTTTGCTGGCTCTCACTGCCTCCAGTGGGTTTAAGAATTTGCTAGAATGACTCACAGAACTCACAGAAACTATTACCTATACTTACAGTCAAGGGCAGATTATCTAATAGGCAAGGTAAGCACAGTACTTACCTTGCTTACTAGATCATCTGTAGTGAACAATTTCACATGGGCTGCATCACATCAAAGATCTGGCGAAACTCATGTAAAATTGTTCAGTACATATTTGTAAGAAAGCACAAGTAAGCCTGTGCTTACCTTCCTTACTGAGTTGTCTGCCCTATTAGGAATTGTAAATTTCAAAAAAGGCTTTGATTCTATAGGAAGGTGCTGTGGGGTTGGGAGAGAGACAGATGCCAGGTGCATTTAGAAGAAGAATCTTTTATAGTGAAAAAAAATTACAGTTGTTCACTACAGATGATTTGGTAAGCAAGGTAAACAGTGTGCTTACCTTGCCATTGGATAATTGTCCCTGCTTACAGTCATCCATTTATTGTAAGCAGAAAGGATACAAGTGTAGAGACACATCAGGCAGGGTCTGGGAGAGGTCTCAGCACCACCAGGGACATGCTGGACCCTCTCCTGTGCATGGATGTTCTTACCAACACACGAGGCCCCAAAAAGAGAGCACTCCGAGGTCACAGGTCCCCAGCGAATAGCCATGACTTGGGCCTTAATGTATATTTATGGTTGATACAACCAATGAATATACATGACTGCTTCAGGCCCCACTCCCCCTTTCCTGAAGTTAGTTCACCAGGGGTGGAGCCTGTGTACCTCCTACTTCCCTGGCTATTTTGGAAAACAAAGGGCACCTTAATTGCTTGGGCTATTTTCAGAAATAAGTCAAAGGGCCAAACCAAGTTCTTTGTTCCACAATGGATATAACCAAAACTGGGTCTTCAGTTGTCGTAATCCTTAAGATTGTGTGTCAACTTGGCTGGGCCGTGAGTCTCAGTGGTTTGGCAGTTATGATGTAGTTTGGCAGTCATATGATAATGTGATCACTTCCATGAGATGAGATTTGATATAATGTGATCACCTCCATGATGGCATCTGCTGTGAGTAACCAATCAGTTGAAAGGGAGTTTCCTTGGGGTGTGGCCTCTATTGAATATAAGTGGACTGTCTGGCCAGGCTCATGGACTTTTGCTCAATCTGGATCCTGCAGCTGGCCCCTGCTCATCTGACCTCTAATTCTTGGGAGGCTTATATGCAGTCTTGCCTGTTGATCTTGGGATTTGTTGGTCTTTGCAGTCTGTGAGCAATAGCTCTGCTGTCTGACCTGCCAATCTTGGGGTCACCAGCACCTGCAACTTTGTAAATTTAGGATGTAATTTAGGACATTCTGGCCTCTACAACTGCGTGAGCCATTTCCTTGACATAAATCTCTTTATGTAGATATTTGTACACTTTACTGGTTTTGCTTCTCTAGAGAGAAGAGAACCCAGCCTAAGACAGTTGCTATATTGTAATTTTGAATTACAATATAATCGTATGATATCCCTATTTTTAAGAAATAATGTTGCCATTGATTAAGGTTTTTTCAAGGAATCTATTGCACGTCTGTGCTGGGAAAGAACATCCTTTTGAGTTCAAAAAGCATGCAAATAAATTGACCACTGCTAGCGGTTAAAATGAGAAGCCCTGGTAGCATAGTGGTTACGTGCTTGGCTGCTAAGCGAAAGGTCGGTGGTTCAAACCCACCAGCTGCTCTGCACGAGAAAGATGTGGCAGTCTGCTTCCACAAAGCTTACAGCCTTGAAAATAAGGAAATACCATGGGGCAGTTCTACTCTGTCCTACAGGGTCACTATGAGTCAGGATCAACTGAACAGCAATTTTTTTTTTTTTTAAATCTCAAACCAAACCCATTACTGTCAAGTCAGCTCTGACTCATAGTGACCCTATAGGACAGAGTAGAACTGCTCCACAGGGTTACCAAGGAGTGCCTGGTAGGTTCGAACTGCCGAACTTTTGATTAGCAGTCAGCTGTTAACCACTATGCCACGAGGGTTTCCTGGTTTGAGATAGAGCACCTAAAATTTAATTATCTGGCACACTTGACTAAAGGACACTGCTTCTGGACCTGAGCTTAAACCCCATTTTAAAGCCTGCTCTATTTTTTTTTTCTACTCTAAAAATGGGTCACCAAGTCACCATGCAGCCTGAGCTGCCCATCATGAACTGGGTGTTTTCTGACTGACAAGAGTCATAAAGTTGAAGGTGCACAGCAGCACTCCATTATTAAATGCAAATTACATATAGGAGATTGCGCTCGAGTAGGACCTGAAGGCACCAGTGTGTTGTATGAAGAAGTGGCCCAAATGCCTATGGTCTCCACTCCTGTCTCATTACCTTCCTTTTTCCAGTCTGCACCTATGGCCTCATGGGAAGTTCCTTATGATCAATTGACTGAGGAAGAGAAAACTTGTGCTTGGTTTACAGGTAGTTCTGTGCAATACGCAGGCACCAGTTGAAAGAGGTGACCTCGGCAGAGGAGGACGTTAACTGTCAAGTGGATAGGATGATGCATTCTGTCGAAACCAGTCATCCTCTTTCCCCAGCCACTACCATCATTGCCCAATGTGGCCATGGTGGCAGGGATGGAAGTCATGCATGGGCTCAGCAACATGGACTTCCACTCACCAAGGCCAACTTGGCTACAGACACTCCTCAGTGCCCAGTCTGCCAGTAGCAGAGACCAACAGTGAATCCCCAATGTGGCACCACTCCTTGAGGCAATCAGCTGACAACCTAGTGGCAGGTTGCTTACATTGGGCTACCTCCATAATGGAAAGGGCAGTGTTTTGTTCTTACTGGGAAAGACACTTACTCTGGATAAGATTTGCCCTCCCTACACTCAATGCTTCTGCCAAAACCACCATCTGTAGACTTATAGAATGCCTTATCCACCATCATGATATACCATACAGCATTGCCTTGGATCAAGGAACTCACTTCACAGCAAATGAAGTGTGGCAATGGACCCATGCTCATGGAATTCACTGGTCTTACCATGTTCCCAAACATCCTGAAGCAACTGGTTTGATAGAATGATGGAATGGCCTTCTAAAGATACAATTACTGTGCCAGTTAAGTGGCAGTGCTTTGCAGGGTTGGAGCAATGTTCCCCAGAAGGCTGTATATACTCTAAACCAGCCTCCAATACACAGTGCTGTTTCTCCCATAGCCAGGATTCACGGGTCCAGGAATCAAGGGGTGGAAATGGGAGTGGCACAACTCGCTATTACCCTTAGTGACTCACTAGCAAAATTTTTGCCTGTCCCCATGACCCCATGCTGTGTGGGTCTAGAGGTCTCATTTCCTAAGGGAGGAATACTCCCACCTGGAGACACAACACTGATTCGTTGAAGGAAGCTAAGAACACCACTTGGCTACTTTGGGCTCCTCATGCCTCTCTATCAACAAGAATGGAATTACCATATTGGCTAGTGTGATTGATCCTGATTTCCAAGGGAAAGTTGGATTGATGTTACATAATGGAGGTAAAGAAAAGCATGCCTGGAATACAGGGCATCCCTTAGGGCATCTCTCAGGACTACCATTCCCTGTGGTTAAAGTCAATGGAAAACTACAGCAACCCAATTCTGTAATGACTGCTAATGGCCCAGACCCTTCAGAAATGAAGGTTTGGGTCACCCCACCAGGCAAAGAACCACAACTAGTTGAGGTGCTTTCTAAGGGTAAAGGGAATATGTTCTAAATACCAGTTACTACCATGTAATTAGTTGCAGAAACAAGGACTATAATTGTTATGAGTATTTCTTCCTTGTTTAATTATAAGTTAATGTGTGCATATGTGTGTGTGTGTGTATATATATATGTATATATAATTTTGTTTCCTTCCCTCTCTTATCCCATCACTTATATAAGATGTAAAGAGGGCTAGTGTGTTTTCAGTTGTATGCACGCTAGTTGTATCTTGTTAAGACACAAGAATGGCTTTATAATTGTCTATTTAGAGATCATATATGGTTTCAGGAGTTGTATAGCAGAGGGTGTACTGTGATGGCTAATGTTATGTGTCAACTTGGCTAGGCCGTGATTCTCAATATTGTGTGGTTATCCTCCATCTTGTGATTTGATGTAATTATCCTCCATTTTGTGATATTAAGTAATTATCTTCCATTTTAAAAAGGTGCTGTAAATTCTAACCTCTGTATGTTAATAAGGCAGGATTAGTATGGGGTATATCTTATGTCACAATCTTATAAAGTCACACCCTTAGTCAAGTGATGCCATTTATCAAGTCACACCCTTACCCATGTCATACACTTAACTCTGATGTAGGGGGAATTTTCTTGGGGGTGTGACCCACATCCAATATATATTTGAATTCTCTGGCAAGCCTCCCTTTTGCTCTGGATCCTGTATCTAGGTCATCATCTGACCCCTAGTTTTTGGGACTTGAACATGTTGTCTGACCTGCCAATTCTGGGATGCATGAGCTTCTGTAGCCATGTCAGCCAGCTGCCTGACATCTGACCTGCTGATTTGGGTATTCATCAGCTTCTGCATCCCCGAGCCAACAGCCAACAGTTGTAGGTTGTGGGTTCGTCAGCCCCTGTAAACATGTGAGTCAGGAAAAGCCTCCAGCTTCATGCCTGACCCACAGATTTGGGACTTGCCAGCCTCCACAACTACATGAGCCATTTTCTTGAGATAAATGTCTGTATATTTATGTATATATGCTTCACTAGTTTTGCTTCTCTTGAGAACCCTGCCTAAGACACTTGACGATCTTCAGCTGGTACCAACACCTGCTCCCTCCCTTTGTGCTTGGTTGCCTCTGCGTCTATGCTTCTTCTTAAAACTCAGGAGTGATTAGGTGTAGGACATACCCTACATTGATGCATACCCTATGCTTCATTAACATTATGTAGAAAACCCTATTTCAAAAGACGATTAGATTCACAGGTGTATGGTTAGCATGCCAACATATATTTTTGGGTGGGTGGGGAACATAATTCAATTTATAACACTTGGTTAGAAAACAAACAAAAAATAGTGCCCTAGGTAGAGAGCGTTGTCAGGAGGGATCAGTTCCTGGAGAAGGACATCATGCTTGGCAGAGTACAGGGTCAGTGGAAAAGAGGAAGACACTCAACGAGGTGGATTGACACAGTGGCTGCAACAACGAGCTCAAGCATAACAACGATTGTAAAGATGGCGCAGGACCGGGCAGTGTTTCGTTCTGTTGTGCATAGGGTCGCTATGAGTTGGAACTTCCTCGACGGCACCTAACAACAACAACAACCGGTAGAAAGCATTAAGAGAAGGCAACTGGTCTGACATCTTACCACTAGCTCTGCTCTGGGCTATCTTTGTCGTCGTGCTTTAGTGAAGACCAGTGAGGACCCCGAGGGCCTAGGCAATTGATCATCAGCAAATTGATGGCTTCTGTCGGTGAGGAGAACGTAGAACAGTGATTTTCAAATTGTTGCACATTGGATTTACGCGCCGTGTCTGTAAAAACCCTACATCCACAGATTTTTAAAGGCAGTGCTAATGAAATCAGAATCTCTGAGGGGGAGCTCCAGGCTTCAGTAGCTTTGAAAATTCTCCAGGTGATTCCAATGTACAGTCAAGCTTGAGAACCAGTGGTCTCAAGAGGAGAAGGGATTCTCCACCTGAGCTACACATCAGCATTACCTGCAGAAATTTTGAAGAAAATACGGATAATCAGGCCTCATGGTGACCGATTTAACCCAAGTGTCCAGGTGATAGGGCCAGAAAGTTTTCAACTGCTGGCTTAGGCAGCATAAGCAGTGGTTCTCAACCTGCAGGTTCCAGGGCCAGCAGCATCAGAATCACTTAGGAACTCATTAGCAATGCAAATTCTTGTGCCCCACCCCAGACCTTGCTGCTAACTGAAAGGTTGGAGGTTCGAGTCTACTTCAGAGGCACCTTGGAAGACAAGCCTGGTGATCTACTTCTAAAAAATCAGCCATTGAAAACCCTATGGAGCACTGTTCTATTTGACACGCTTGGGGTCACCATGAGTTGGAATCAGCTAGACAACAAGTGTTTGGTTTACCCCAGCCCCCAGATCTGCTGAACCAGAAACTCCAGGGGCGAAGCCCAACATTCTTCATTTTCACAAGCCCTTTAGGAGATCCTGATACAGACTCAAATGTGAGACTCAATTCTGGTCCCTGGAAACAGACTGCTAGGGTTCAAACCCTGGCTCTTTACTTGCAGAGTAACTTGGGCAAGCTATTTCTATGCATCTCAGTATCCTCCCTTGCCAAGTGGGGGAAATAATAGTACTTCCTTCAGAGGGTTTCTGTAAAGAGTAAACGAGTGTCATATGAACAGTTCCTGGCATAAGGTAAGCACTGCTGTTAGCTGTTGTCATGGTGGCTGACTCATGGTAACCCCCTGCACAACGGAATGACACACGACCCAGCCCTGTGCCATCCCCTGATCAGTTATGGATTAGACCATTGTGTTTCATAGGGTTTTCATTGACCGATTTTGGAAGCAGATCACCAGACCTTTCTTCCTAGTCTGTTTTAGTCTAGACATTCCACTGAAACCTGTTCAGCATCATAGCAACATGAAAGCCTCCACTGACAGATAGGTGGTAGCTGCTGTGAGGTGCACGGGCCAAGAATAAGACCTGGGTTTCCCACAGGGAAGGTGAGAATTCTAACACTGACCACCACTGCCTCTATGGTAAGCACTAGTGCTTGTTAAGTAAGCATGTAAATATAATGTTCTAAAGAGACCTTATCTGTTACTGCAGCGAACCTTGGCGTAGGCTTTCTCCTATGACTTCCTTACTGGTAACTTGAAGTCCTGTTAAGCCACTGGACCCTCGGCCCTTACAGGCTGTGTAGGCAGAGATAACATAGGGTAGGAGTTTCTACCATAAGGACCAGAGTCCCTGCAGGGAGATTTCTGGGAGGATGCTGTTCTATGGGGGCAGCGGGGGAGGAGTAGGTAATAATTTCAGTCCGTAGGGCTTATCTCCTATTTATAAGTGATTTTGAAATAAAAACCCAGGGTGGAAATGAAGTGGCTAAATCAGGTCCCAGGAAGGAGCAGGTCAACCATGTTTCACTGGCTTTCACAAGCAGCAGCTCAATCTCAGAGAATTAGTGGACTTGCCCTGGCAGTGCATTCCCAAGGCTTCCCTGGAAGACTGTAGGAGACCAGCTGGCCTGAAATTGGATTTTTTAGTGTCCTGAGGGAAATGTAAATTCCAGCAGCTATTCTGGAATTGATTCTTCTAAAGAAAGAGTGCTTTTGGCTGCTATTATATATTTGTACTCTTAAGAAATCCTCCTCGAGAAGACAAAAATTGACCACTAGCATTCAGTTGTCTTCGAGAGAATCCGCTGAGCATTGGAGCTCCTCCAAGAGGCACTCCATTAATTTGCTAAAAGAATGACTTGTTATATTTGTAAGACTGACCTTACAAACTGGGCTTCCCCCAAAACGTGTTTGTAACATTTTCTCCTGAATTTTAGATGTGTTTCCATAGGGCTCTGCCTCTCATCCTAGTAGCTATAACATAGTACTAATTGTCTCCTAGGAGTCCCTGGGTGGTGCCAATGGTTAACACACTTGGCTGAAAGATTGGCACCCACAGGTGCCTCGGAAGAAAGGCTTGGAGATCTACATTTGAAAAATCGACCACTGAAAACCCTGTAGGGCACAGTTCTACTCTGACACACATGGGGGAAACCTAAGTCTGAATGGACTCGACAGCAATTAGTTAACTATCTCCTACAGAACCTAACTTTCATTTGTAGCATAGAATGTGGGGCCCATCACATATCCCTGTCCTGGTCTTCAGCCTCTGCATATTTTTAAATGAAAATTACTCTTTCCTTCTCAAGGGGAAGGACCATGTTTTATATATCTTCTACATTCTTCATGCAGGCCTTTGAACCCTGGTGAGAATTTGCATTTCTAACAAGTTCCTTGTTGAGAATTTGCATCTCTAACAAGTTCCTGGGAAGTTATACATAAGAATCACCTGGGGATCTTGTTAAAATGTAGGTTCTGGTTCAGTATATCTGGGGTGGAAGTGCAAATTCTCAGCAGGGAATTTGCTAGAAATACCAATTCTCAGCAAGGGTTTGAACCAGAACAGATGGGTTGGAAGCCCTACCTTCATAGTTCCTTGAAAAGTTAACACATGGTTCTAAATAACTGGCTATTCTCCTGATGTTTCCTTTTTTGTCTTGGCTACCGGGAAGCTCAGATTTAAATGTAAGAATTTAGTTACAGTAAAAATATTGTTGTTGATATATTTAATTTTCCATATCTTTATGTGGTTTCAATTATCTTTATTTATTGTCTTTAAAATTTTAAAAGAGTACAGGATATCAATTACATTAAAAGAAAAATAAGTTCTCTTTTAGTTCAATTGAAATCTCTTTTATATAAGCTACATTTAATGCCCTATATATTTCTAAAATTCTATGATTTAAGGCAGAAGTTCTTTTTCTGGGATACATATATAGGTTTCAGGGGAGTCTGTATACTTTGTATGTTATATAGATATGATTCTTTACATATCTTTATATGTATGCATATAAAATATGTGTGTATGCATTTTTTGAGGGAGAGCACCTCTAGCTTTCATTTGATTTAGAACTGTCCCTTTGCCCAAAGTTGAAAATTACTGATTTAAAGGAACTTGGAAATAATCTAATAATACTAGTCCACACAGCTCTGCCGTCAGTTCTTCCTCTCCTGTCAGTAAACATCATCCTTCATTTTTGGCCTCTCCCAGGAATGGTCCTTCTGATGAAGCAAGTGGATGAACAGCTATTAATGGAGCTGCTTCAAAGCAAAGCACAACTGGTTGGTTTCAGATTCCGAAGGAGGCTCATGGTTAGATTTGACCAGAGAGAGGCCAGAGCCCTGCTGGTGAATCATGCTTCTGAACGAGGCAGATGCTGAGGGCCCAGGTTTGCCTCACCCCTCCTTTTCCTGTTTTCCCCTGGAGGACAGGGCCACAGACACTCTGCAGTCCTCAGGTACAGAGATGCCTGCTGAGTGTACCAGGCCAGGCTGTGCGTAGCAGCTGATGGGGGAGCAGGGGTGCTGGGCCAGAGGCAGTGGTTGGCACCCACAAAACCCAAGAAGCAAGGCATCAAGCTACAAAAATCTAATCTACCAAAATATCAACGAGTCACAGCAGCAACACATTGAGTCCATGCAAGGAAGCCTTCGTGCTAAGGGTTTTTCAAAGATGCTTAGCTTGAGTCTCCAGAGCTGGCTCAGGGTGCACCATGGGGCAAGGGGGAAGCAGAGTGTGTGGGTTGTCACTCCTGCCACCCTCTTCAACCACAGAAGCTCAGCTCTGATCTATTAAATAGTAAGATTTATGGAGGGGAGCAACACCAAGTGGCTACTCCTCTTGTTTCCCCGTAAGTGGAACCTAGCTGGCAATTGTAACATCAGAGAAGGAGGGGTGACTTCTCTGGGGAACTTGGGAGCAACAACTGAGAAGAAGGGGCTCAGCTCTAGGTCCTCAGGTTTTCCTGCTTGTTCCCAGAACATCTCTACTCTTCCTGGACCTTGATTTTCCACCAATCCCCAACTCCAGGAACTCTGGAGGTTGGTTGCTTCCCACCATCTCCCAAGTGTGGTCCTGGAGCTTTCTCCTGGCTTCTCTTGTTCCTTTCCAAATTAGTTTATTCCTTCCCTGAGGTCCTATCATGAGGCCATTCCAGTCACCTAAAATTCGCATGTAATGCGTTAAAAGAAATGACTCCTTATGGGGTATGGGATTGACTAAGTGCTTTTTTTTTTTTATTTTAAATAGTTGTAAAGAAGGTTAATTCTGACATGTTGTGCTTATTGGCTTTTTACATAAAATGTTTTCATGTCTGTCATAAAAAATAGAGGGGCATAGTCCCCTCCAGGTCCCTCTAACTTTGGAGTCAGCCTCCTCAGAGGTCCCGTGTTCTGGTCTCCTCGGCTCCCGTAAGCTGCAGTTTTATCAGGCCGACTCCCTCACAGGAGACTTGGCAGTTGTCCAGTGCTGCTGTGGGTATGCTTAATTTTGGGGTGCAATGCTGGCATACCATTTGGTCCTCACATCTAAGCCACAGTATCCAATAGCTTTATCAGTAATAAAAGAGATACTTTAATCTTCACCAGCCTGCGTTTTTGGTTCTAAATATGAGCAGCTAAGAGAGAGATGCTTTGTATTGATTTTCGAAAATTCCAACAATTTCCTTTGAAAAGAAGGGTCCTCCTAGTTTAAAAAGGCTTGAACCCTTCTGATCTCAGGCACTGTGGGTGGTTAGTGATGCAGTGGTCCTGGGGATCCCTGAGAAACAAGAGAGCAGGGTGATATAGGCAAAAAGCCTGTCACCCCACCCCAGCCACCAGAGCACCTACCATACCTGCCACCTGATCTTCCAGCTTGAGCTGCCTGTGCGTTCCTTTCTCTCAGCAGACTCGATTCCGAGAGACACTAACCAGAGATGGCCTGGATGCCTGCCCATCTAACCAATAAAGCAAATGTGTGGAGTTTGATCACGTGTGAGCATGAAGTAACATTTCTTTCATGACTTCTCCAGCAAACCCCCAGTTTCAGTTCCTTTCTCCTTTCCTGACCCCATCCTTGGATGAAATTTCATGAAGTATTCATCATTTTTTTGGTCATTCTTAGATAATAACAACAAAGTTCTCCAGCTATATCTAGCTACAAAAATATATCTTATTTGTAATGAAAATATCCAGGCCCATGTGATCATCACAAGCAGGATGCAAGCTCTCCCATCTTTCTGCACACGTCTGCGTTAGCCTGGAAGCTTGTATGAAGTGAAGAAAGGAGACATGGTTGCATTCTATGGGACACTTTGATGACTCTCCTCTAACTCACCGGGCTGCCTGCATGGCCCAGGGCTGAGGCAGGGCCAAAGGGAGGGGAGGGAACACGAGAATTCTTGCTTGGTGGCCTTTGTGTGACCTGGCACTGGCCTGCTCTGGCCGTGGCTTTTGTGGGCTTCTTAAAAGATTCTCCTGTGGGGCATCTCTAACTACAGCTTCCAGCCTTTTGTGCTGTGGCCACTATGCCCCTTCCAGAAAGCACTACTGGGTGGGGTTGCTTTTAACGTGACCCAAGTTGACATTCCTACCATGAGCTCCACATATCTCTGGCCTGGCATTTTTAATCTTAGGGAGTGTCTTAGTCTAAGTTCTCTGGAGGAGTAAAACCAGTGAGGCATACATACATATATATATATATATATTAATATTTACTTCAAGGAAATGGCCCACACAATTCTGGGGACTGGCTAGTCCCAAATCCATAGGTCAGGTGACAGGCTGGAGGCTTCTGCAGGCTTACATCTCAGGAACTTGAGGTCAGGTAATGAGAAGAGTACAGGGTCGAGAGAGAGAGAGAGAGAGAACTTTGCCAGGATATCCATGTATATTCTGGAAGCAGACCACACCCCAAGGAAACTCACCTTTCAACTGATTAGATGATCACATCAGATCATATCATGGAAGGCAATTATATTTTATTTCATTACAGAAGAACACCCAGTCCAGTGTATGTCAAACCACTGAGAATCATGGCTGCACCAACTTGACACATAACATGAGCCATTATAGGGGTCTTCAGCTAATGTGGAGTCAGTCTCATTTTAGAAGTCCCTGGGTGGTGCAAACAATTAAGAGCTTCATTACTAACTAGAAGGTTGGCAATTTGAACCCACCCAGAGGTGCCTTGGAAGACAGACCTGGCAATCTGCTTCCTAAAGGTCAGAATCAGCTTGAGGTCAACTAACAATAATAGTCCCATTTTAACATCCTTTTACAACTGTTAGTAGAGGGTCGATGCTGGGTGTTGGGCTAGCTGAGACTTTGCTGAGTGAGACAGCTGCCTGTGGAGCTAACCTGCTCATCTGAACTAGCTTGGGTGGATGGCATGAACAGAATCTTGGGCCTTGCCCTCTTTCAGCCTGTGCTAGCCTCCCTCCTGCCTGTGTCCTTGCCATTGGCTAGCCACTGTCTTCCCTTGTTTCTCTTAGGTCTTTGACCTTTTCTTTGCACAGTCACTTCCTTTTCCCTTTCCATAGAGTCTCTGATTCTCGGTGGTTCCAACCTTTCTGTAATTTTGTCTCTGACCCTGCCAAATCTTTCCCTTTCACTTGCCAAGATCACTTGTGTTTTGGGTGATTTTGTGAAATGAATTAAGGAGAGATTCCTCTGGCAATCTATGCTTCCAAGGAAATTGATTGGGGCTTCAGGAAGTTCATAAGAGGAAGTGAACTCAATATCATGAGGTGCCGTTCACTGGGAGCCACGATATAACAGTCTACCACACCAGTCTAACAATAGTAAGAGAAATGGTGTCCATCGCGTATTGATCACTTAGCATGTGCCAGTCACCACTGGGAGGAATGAGTAAGGGCAGGAAGACAGAAGTCGCCAAGTGGACAGGAGGAGGGAGGAGCTGCCCAAGAGGCAAGAATCTGCCAAGATTCCACAGGGTCCAGAAAAGTGCCCAAAAGTCATAAAACGAGAAGGAGTTACTCGGAGGGAGGAGTCTCCCACTATTATAAGTTCTAAAGCGTTTCAGGATTCCAGGCAAGACAATCAGTGCTGTGATATCAACTCAATAATCCCTTAAAGTCCTAGAATTCTAGAACCCACTTCACCCAATCTTCACAAAAAGTTTCCAAATCATTCAGAAAATAAGGTATTTGCCTACAAAACATCCCCAGTCTTAGCAGGCTTGTGCCGGCAGCAAAGGTAACTATTCTTGCGTCTAGAGATGTGCGGGATTCTGGTCCATGGAACATATGTTTGAGGTTTATGACTACCTCCTGCTCAAGCCTGACTTCTGTTCAAATAATATCTTTCAGGCGCCTTCTAATTCGCACTGACTGCATTTGTTAGAGGCCTCTCAATGCAGACTCTCAACTCCCTTTCCTATTGGCTAGGTGGCTCCAGGAATGTGTGGATTTTTGTAAAACCCTGGCCTTTGGTTAAGGCTGAAATTGGGCTGACTGCCTTAATGGTGTGTGGGGAGTTAAATCTCCCCGAACCTCGTCTTGATGAATTCTCCTCATTACTGATAAAAAGGCGATGTATGTTCTCTCTCTCCTGGGTTGGAGTCTTGGAGCTCAATCAGGTTTTTCCCAAGTAAAAGAAAAACAAGGACAGGTGGTAGCATAAAGGCCCCAGTAAGCAAATCTAAAGCATCTGTGAAAACTCAAAGTCAATATTTCCTTTAAAGGAAGAGAGAGCGCACGCACTCAGAGGTTATTTAACTTAGCTGCCCGAGCAGAGCTGACCTGGGTGTCAATGACTGGCTTCTTTAGCTGCCCAGTGTCTCCTTAGAGTCACAACGTTGGGAAGTGCCCTCTGCCAACTTGTTTACTAACAAGATCCCTTAGTATTTTGAAAATTGCTATGCTTCTATTTTTACCTCAGTGAAAACAATGGTAATATCACTTACACTTTTAAAACGTTAGCCATGCACCTCGCACCAAGCCAAGTGTTTTATATGGATTATTTTGTTTAATCCTCACAACCCTATGAAGCAGCTACTATTATTCTCATGCAGATGATACAAAGGCTTAGAGAGAAAAATTAATTTGCTTATATTCATACAGTGTACAGTTAATTGAACCCATAACTCTTAATTACTATTGCCAGGCTGCCTTCATCAGCTAAGTAAAATTCATCTGCTAATTGTTTTTAGCCAGGTGTTTCAGTTACCTGTCAACAATGATTGATTGTTTCTCACAATTCTGTAGGCAGTTCTGCTCTACTGTGTAGAACTGGCCACACTCAATGAGAGCTCACCTGGGGCTCCTCAGTTTTCCTTATGTGGCCTCTCTCTGCACGTGGTGTTTTAGGCCCCTGGGCATCTCCATATGGCCTCTCTCTCCAGATCTCCAGGAGAATAGCCTAGGCTTCCTCACAGCATGGCAGCTGGGTTCCAGGAGGGAGCTACCCAAGAAGGCACATCTCAGTGTGCTAGAGCTTATCAAGCCTCTGCTAGTATCACATTTGCTAAACTCCCATTGGTCAATCAAGTCACATGAGCAAGCACAACTTCAGTGTGAGAGGGGACTTTACAAGGGAGTGAACTGAATACTACCAGAAGGTGCTGTTCACTGGGGGCCATAATGTAGTAGTCAACCACACCAGTAATAATAGTAATAGTAATAATCTCTATGAGCACTTAACCGTGTGCTAGTCACTGTTTATAGGTTTTACATAATATTTCTCTTTAATTACCATAGTAGCCCAACCTATGAGTTTGGCATCTTCATTTCCATTTTACAGGACAGAAAACTGAGGCTCGGAGAGTCTAAGGTAATCCGCTAAAATGGCACGAGTTAATTTAAACCTTGGTCATTCTGTTTCCAAGATCGCAATACCTGAGTATATAGACGGGGGGGGGGGGTGGCGGGGGGGGCGCATGTTTAATGTAACAATAGCCCTTGGGATTTGGAAGGAGAAGAAAAAAGTCCTGCTCAGTGGTGTTCCATGCTAAGGGTGCTAGTGTGTTTTGGGGCCTTCCTGTCCCAAGACTGGCTTTCTTACACTTGTGCCCAACTTTTCCAATTCTGGAATTTTGAATGGGAACACAGTCAGTAAACAAGATTGGGTAGAATTAGGCTAATCAAAATGTGAAAAAATATAATGTGACTTTTCTTTCTAATCAGCCTCTTGTTTTAATCCTTGGCAGAAAGAGCCAGCCTTTCCCCCCGCTGTGCTTTCAAAAAAGTTCTCCCCTGAAACGTTTGGGAAGCAAATAGCAGGACACAGAACAGGAGAGGAGGGAGCTATACTCTATAATAATGCAGATTTAAACACATAGCTTAGATTTTTGGAAAATCCCTTCATGAGCATGCAAAGTGCAACAACTGGGTTCAGACGGTTTAACCAGCTGAAAACCACCATGATACTTGAGCTTGGTTACAAACGTTTTCTCCTTCCCCATCAGCACCCAGGGCTGCATTCCAGGCAGTGAACACAGTGTTTGGCTTGTCCTAAGGCTGAGGGTGTATGAAGCGTGGGCATTGTTGGGTGAGCTTGGCTGGAAGGGCGGTACTTAAAAGCAAGGGAATCGTGGAAAGATTAATGGAAACATATTAAAATATGATACCTCCATATTTCTTGTGAGCAGCAAGAATTAATGCATTGTGAAACAAACAGAGCTTTCACTATTAACCTCAGGGAAGAAAAAAAAAAACGAGGGGGGGTGGCTGGCTCAGTGGAAAATAGTGGCTGTGAGAGCTGTGTATTTTTTTTTTTTTTTTTTAGCCTTTTTGCTAGATGGCACACAAATTGAAGAGCCTGGTTGTTTTGAGGGGGGTTGGTTGCGTTTGGAGGTGGGGGTGTGAGTAAAATTAGACCACGTCCCTATCTTATTTTCACTGCTGTGCTTGTTTCATTCTGTCACCATTGTTTTGGTCTTAGAGGTAATTTTTTGGAGGTGGCTTGGTTGTTCTGAATGTAAACACGTAGAAGGAAGCTGACTAATGGCCTGCAAAGGTGCTGGGGTGGGTGCTAACAAATCCAACTGACTTTGGCATGGAACTTCCCTGTGTCCTCTTCCCTGACCCTGCACCCTAGTGGCAGTAGTTTAATGGTACAAAACTCCTGGAAAATAGTATCTCTGAATCAATTTCTTTCAAAGGGAAGCCCATAGAGAAAGAAGCCATTTTAGCTGAGTAAAAAACAAATTCTTATAGAAGTTGTCACCTTTGTTAATTCCCTCCCTAAAATAGACTTGCAGTATGAAATAAGGACAGCAAGTGATTTCTATGTAAGTGAGCTTGTAGTTCATTTTAGCAAGAAAGCTGAATCCAGGAAAAATAAGGAGGAATGAATTGCCTAAAGGGCACATCAGACTACTTGGGCCAAAATAAAAATATTTGGTATAACTTAAAATAAGTCCCTATTTGTTTTGTGAAAAGTAACATGCAATTAAAATCTCCCCTGGTGAGTAGTCACTTAAAAATAGCTTTTTAATGTTCATGTGACTTACAACGTATGGAGGGACAGTATACTTTGATCTCATCAATGGTTCTGTGAAGAAGGTTGTTCATATAAACATTTCCTCCAGGACAGAAAACAGAGGTCCAGAGATTTTGTCACTTCCCTAAAATCACATGGTACCTAAGTGGTAGAACCCAGACTTGAACTTGGGTATTATGGCTCTAAAGCGTGTTCTTTTTCCATCAAATTGTGTTGCTCCTCACCCTGCAAGGCTTTCTAACAAAGGTAGCCATGGGGCTGCTCACTTATGATCTGTGTGGTGGAAGGGGTTTTGGCCCTAGAATTAGGAGAGCTAGCTGGTTTAGAATCCCACCTGCTGCTACTTGGCTGGTGGCTTGAGGCACATCACTAAAATTCTCTGAGTCTCAAATTTGTCATCTGTAAATTGGGGGAAAATATCATTTCTCTGCAAGGTTGTGTAAGACCAAAGATAATAAATGTAAATGTGCTTTGAAGAAGGTAAAGTGCTCTACAAAGGTAAGCTGTTGTTCCTTATTAAACACAGACCATGTATCTAGCACGAGGCCAAGAACTGTGAGGAATTCAGAAGACTTTTTTATAGCCTGTCCTGACAGTCTCTCCTTACTTTTTGCCCATCCACTCTAGAAGCTCCATGCTCTCTTCACACCGAACTTCTTACGTAGCTTACCCTTTCGTATCATGCTGCCTTTACGTTTAATCTTCCCACCTCTTACTCATCGTTCAGATGACTTTTCCAAATTCCAGTGGTAAAGTTAATTTTTCCTTTTCTGGACTCTCATACACTTTGTTCTCATCTCTATTGTAGCACCTTCCACCAGTGTACTGTGATTCATCTGCTTATATACCTGCTTGCACCCCTTCTTAAGCTATGAGCCCAAGGACAGATGCTATGCCCTCTGTAATAAGCGTGCTTGGTATATAGCAGACACCCAAAGGATTGCTTGCTGAATAAATGAATAGAAGTATAAGAATTACTGTCCCTGACTTGAGAGTACTTTACGACCTAATCAAGGAGACGAGAAACATAGATAGGGAACACTAGCAAAGGACACGAGAAAAATTATAAGACATGAGAAAGGCCCTTAGCAGTGAGCAGATGTGCAGGAGTCACTGGACGCTAGAGTCCGGGGAATGCGTCAGTGAGAGCATAGGATTTGTTGATGGAACATCACAGGAGGGGCTGGAGCACTAAATTCACTATGATTCTCTTAGGGAGGAACCCTATTAGTTTGGAAGCCCTGTTGTGGTAGATGTTAAGTCCTGGGGAATCTGCTTGGGGCCAGAAAGATTCAGCACAAGGAAGGAGATTGATCTGTTTTTCCAGGGAGATAAGGGATGAGGAAGGGGAGAATGGAAGTGGATCGAGGAAGATGGCAGAAGACCACAAACAAAACAAGATGACTCCGTAAATCTCAATAAAGTTGCTTCAAGCCCAAACTGAATGGATTAAAAAAATGAAAACAGTGGATGGACTTGAGCCAGAGACATTCCTATGGATACAGAGAAGGGGGGTCACAAAGACAAGCAAAGTGCCGGTACTCACAGAGCAGAAGAAGGGCTTCTGAGGGTCCAGAGACATAGATTTGGGATTCAGGCTAGGTTTAAACAGAATAAGAAAGAGAACTGAGGGGCGGAGGGAAGGGAAGCTGACATGTGGATGACAGTATCGCAATGAATGATCCCTCCAAAGGAAAGAGCTGGCCATGAGTGTTAAAGAATCATTTAGGTTAAAGCAAAAGGTACTTTGGTCTTCTTCGGAGTCATTCCTGTAGCAGCTGACACCTAGACCTGTAGTCCATAAATGTCAGTCCACTGACTATGCTAATGATGGGAAGTTTTTACCTGTTTCTGGATAAATGAGGAAAAATGGAGACAGTGTAAGTTTTTCATAATACTAAATTAAATTTAAGGAACTGTCTTTATTTTGAAATTGTTCTTATTTTTTATTGTAAATTTCCTTTCTTTTATGAATTGATGGTTTCTTAAAAAAAAAAATTTTTTTTTTTTTAATGTCCTTACATGACAAAATTAAAATGTGCTAACTTTTTATCTATCTCCTAAATTTCTTGGAAATTTCACTGGTCTGTAAAATCTAGAAGTCTAGGAACCACCTCCCTTCATGTGACCCATGATATTTTGTCCCTAATTAAATGGCAGGAAGGAGACTTCCTTTCAGCTCCTAAATCCACTATTGCTGGTCCTGGTTGGTGTTGTTTAAGGCAATGCCTTTTTTGACCACATCATCCATATTCTCTTCAAATTAAAATTTGTGAGTGGACGAATTGCCAAAGGGCCCCTCTGAAGACTGCCTACATATTAGCAGTGTTTGGTGCTATAATCAATGTGCTATTCAACAAAGTAAACCTTCCACCTACTAAAAACAACACCTTGCATTGTATCATTACAAACCAGTGTTTACGCAATGATTGCGTATTTTTACCTACATAATTACAAAACGCACAGTTGTTATTGTGCTGAATGATTAACTGGCCACAAATGGTACACATTCCATGTATATGCCTGCAATCCTGTGGCTTTTCCTGGCAGGGTTGGTTTTACAGGTGTTTCACCTGAGTAGTTGCACAGGGTCCCACGCTCAGAAGGGCCCAGGACTTGGTTTAAGGCTCTGCTGTCACCATCTTGAAATTCTTAGTCATTTTGGGACAAGGCGCCCCACATTTTCCATTTGCACTTGGCCCCATAGATTATGTGGCCAGTTCTTTTTCATATCCAACCTCTTGTGTAAGGACTTGGTCAGTCTTTGCTCTGGAAATAATGGAACTGGGCAGAGAGGGAAGGAACATGGCTGTTCTCTACAGCTCCCTGGATCCCTTCAGCCGTCTCTGGAGCTCTGGCCTTCAATCCAGCCAAGGAGGCTTCTCCTCTTGCTTTGAAGGCACTAGTTTTGTCTTGGATTGGAGGGTGGAGGAAAAGTTAGCTTTTCAGAAAAATAACTGGTTTATGTTAGCCCGTAGTTAGGGATGGGAGTGGAGGATGAGTGTGAAAGGGAGAGGTTGCTGATGGAGAGGGTTGGGAGAAGGAGGAGATGCATTTGGAACTATAAGGCATTTGGAAGTGTGAGAATGTGGTGGGCATAGCTAGAAGCCAGTGGGGGTCCCTGAGCCCCTGGACACAGGGTACATGGAGCTTAGAGATGGAAGTGCTCCAAAGGAAATCTCTCAACTCTTACCTCCCTCCAGCACTGGCTTTTGCCTAATTTCAGAGGCTGAAATCAGCTGACTTTAAGTCTCTCTGAGACTACCAAGTGGAGGGATGGGCAGAAGAATCTGGGCAATCTGATTTGCAGAGAGAGTAAGGCCCTAAAACCTCTCCCTATAGCCTAAAATCCCATCTGACAGAGATCATTTAGGTTAATGCCAAACCATCACCCTGGAAAGGATAAGGATGGGGTGGAGGACTTCTCATCAGACTCTCTGGGGGTGACCCTTGTGCTGGAGGTGCCGGCAGCAAGGGCCAGCTCTGCCAGTGGAAGGAGCCAAGAGAATAACTCACAGTGGCCAAGTGGCCAAGTGGCCAAGTGGCCAAGGCAAGGCCTTCAGGGAGAACAGAGGTATTTAACGGAGTAAATTTTTGCTGTGAGATCTGCAAATGTAGCCTGCCTTGCTTTCCTCCACTCTTCTGTAACGCCTGGAGATGTCACTCCTATTGAATTTGTGGTAGTGGTTTTCTTTGGGGAACTCCAAAAAATGTCAAGTTCTGAATCCAGGTTGATTGAACATGAAAATGGAGATTGTTCATGTGAGCTTAGGAGCCAGAAGACAAGCAGACAGTGGGGAACTGGCCCCTAGGTGGGGACCTTGGTAAGAATTGCAGCGCTGCCATGATCTTCCCTGGGAGGTCATGAGAATGAGCGTACAAGGCCACTGTGTGGGCCCAAACCGTGGTGGGGATGGTGCGTGATGTCACCCATCCTTGTGAGCAGAATGAAACCTATGTAAGCTGCAAACCTGTCAGCTCTGGGGATTAGTCATAGTTGTCTAGGCTTTCTCTTTATAGAGGTTTTGCACTTGTTAGGTTGATGTTTTGCTTAACTCATGTAGTAGACTTCAGACAACATTGGAAATAGCAATTTTGTCATTAGTCATGTTGTCTTTTAAATTCTTTTTCAAGTTTCTTATTTTCTCCCTCTCTTTCGTTTTCCCTTCCTTTCTTTCTTCTTTTATTTTTTTCTTTCTTCTCTCTCTCTCTTCCTCCCCCTTCTCTCTCTCTCTTTTTGTTCCTCTGTACTGCACATAAGTACACTTAAAGCTTTACTGTTGCTACGAGGTTAACTTAAGGCAGAGAGCATGTTGCCAGCTATAGGCCCGATCTCAGGGCTAATGTGTGGGAAAGGAATATTTTGGCAGCAATATAGCTTAGGAAGCCCATATCTTTTTTATCATAAGTTACAGTAAATATTTACAAATTCAGTCTCGAATGGGTGTTCAGATTTTGAGTGAAAAGCAGTCTCAGTGCACTGATATTTACTTTGATTATGTTTTCTTGTTTTCAGCAACCATGACTAGTTCCCCTTTTCACAGATTAGAGAGCAAGTTGGCTCTCAGTCTAGCAAAATAAAAGCAAAAACCAACAACAGAAACAAAACAGTTTACTGTACACATTCTGGGAGTAGGCATACAGTTAGACTACAGCAGGAAGAAAATAAATGCAACTCCTAAATTCATTAAAAAACAAAAACAAAAAAACAAACCCCTTGCTGTTAAGTTGATTTTAACTCATAAAGACCATACAGGATGGAGTAGAACTGCCCTGTAGGGTTTCCAAGGCTGTAATCTTTATGGAAGTAGACATCTTTCTCCCTAGAACCTGCCAGCCTTTCAGTTAGCAGCCAAGTGCTTAACCACTGTGTCACCAGGGCTCCTTCCTAAAGTCATAGTGCCAATTAATAAATGAAATAAGTGTTGTTGCTTAAGGGGCTGAATCCCAAGTCCACTGATTCTTCCTAGGAAGGCAAAGACTCTGTAAACTCTGGGTGTGATACAGCAAACAAACTAAATCGAACAGAGACGGTAAGTGAGTATTATGGTTGATGCCGTGAGAGAAGTGATGATAAGACAAGGTCCTCACCTTCAAGGAATTTATAATATATTTGTAAAGAAAAGACATCAACCAATGCGAAGTTACCCAGAACCCAGTTAAGTACCCATAAAAGATGTGAATGGCATGCTAAGATAACAGTAGAGGAGAGTCTGAGAAGACAGCACGGTTAATTTATAAATGGAATGTATATACAGTAAAGCCTGCAAAAGCCGGAACCTGTGTAAGGAGGAAACTCGTCAGAGAAGGAAAACTCAAATATTTTCCACTAAGAGGAGCAAAAAAAAAAAAAAAAAAGACTATGCCCTGTCAAAGAAGAAAAATTTAAGAGACCCAGAAAAACATGGCAGTCCCATCAAGTGTCAGCTCTTGTAGGTTTCACTGTAGTTGTTTGAAAGAGGTGAGAGATTATTTGGGGCTGGCAAGAAAGAGAAATTTCTCTAGAAGAGGTAGGTTGGAGTTGAGTATTGAAAGGGAGCATTCCAGGCAGGCAAAAGGCATGAGCAAGATCACAGAAGTGGTGAGAGATCAGTGTGGACGAAAATGAGACAAGTAAGCCAATCTGGCTGAAATGAAGTTTCCAGATGATGAATGAGATAATGCTAGAAATAGCCACTGTGTTGGACTGTAGAGGACCCTGACTATTGGAATAGGAGCTTCTTAACGACAGTTCTGCAGGAAGGCCTGCTCTAACCATCTCTGAACCCCCTTTCCCTTTCTGCTTTTACCCTGAAGTCAGGCGCCCATTCCTTCAACATGAATTTTGGGGAGACACAATTCAATTCCTAACCAGATGAATGGGCGAGGCCATTGTGGTGACTACTTAAAGCTCGTTATTATCCCAACTTGGACAAGGCCAGTTTGGAAAACGAAGTACCTTAGATTGTATGGAAACCCTCTCTTCCCTGAGCTGAGTGGAAGCAGTGTGGGCTTCTGTTGTCCTCCACTGTCCCCAGAACTCACTCGCCAGTTCTCCAACCCAAGATCCTGGAGAGTAGGTGTAAAATTGGGAACTTGTTCAAAAGATGAGTATTGCATAGTTAAACATTCATTTCAACTCCTGAGCAAGGCATTATGAATACAGACCTGACAATGGGTTTTTATAAGAAAATGAACAGCACAGACTTTGTGGTGCTGCTTTCCTAGCTAAGTAATTCTGGAGAGTAATTCCGAAGCAGGAGAATGATTATACAAACTGCAGACTAAACACTAAGGGCCTGTGCGTGCTGCCAGCTGACAAGCGGAGGTAATTAATAGGCAGTTACAATGTGGAAGATCTTGAAAAAGAGAGTTTTGTTGTCTGAAAGTCACAATTTCTGACAGAGGAATATTGGTAAGATGAATGTAGTTGGACCAAGTAATCTTGAGAGGAAGGGGACTCTCAGATCACTTCTGAGAATAATTACTGGTGATGCTGGGTTCCCCTGTCCCTTTATAAAAGAGTGTTCTCCTTGATTGTTAGGGTTGGTAAGTGTGTGGGCAAAGGAGATGTCACAAGCAACTGCTACAGCTGTACAAGCAAGCTGCTGGGAGGATTAGACACTTGTTAGTTTTTATGAAGTTAGGTGTCTGGTCTCTGTTTCTTTGCCTTCCAAGTGCACTTCCTGGCTGACAGTTAACAATGGTGCCTCTCAAAACCCAGGGTGGCAGCATCTGCCTTACAGTTTGGCAGCCTATAGCTGGCCCTGAGCCATGGAGCACTGATTTTCTAGATCAGATGTGCCTGCAGTGGCAACGGGCTTCAGCCAAATAGGACCCTCTAGTTTCTAGTCCAGGGAGCTCTGGTGGTGCAATGTGTTCAGCTGCTCGCTGAAAGGCCAATGGTTCGAACCCACACAGCGGCTCTGTGGGAGAAAGACCTGGCAATTTGCTCCCATAAAGATTACAGCTTAGAAAACCGTGCGGGGCAGTTCTGCTGTCACATGGGCTTGCTCTGAGTTGAAATCTACTCAACAGCACACAACAACAACAGCCTCTGCTTGAATGGTTAAGCATTCAACTATTAGCCGAAAGGTTGACAGTTTGAACCCACCCAGGGACACCTCAGAAGACAGGCCTGACAATCTGCTTCTGTAAGGTCGCGCTCTTGCGAATCCTGTGGAGCAGTTTTATTCTGAATGCACAGGGTTGCCGTGAATCAAAATCGACTTGACGGCAACGAGCAGCAACAGTCTCTGGTCACTTTCTCCTGCCCCAAATGCACTGAGGATAGAGGATGTCCCAGAGATTCCTGCCTCCCTTTGGGTCTCAGTGGGGAAGAAGCAAGACTAACAGGCATTTTGGAGAGCCAGAAGTGCAGTCTGCAGAGCTCATTCTTAGAAAACTCTGTAGCTGACTTTTGATGACGTCCGACTTCTTTTTCTCCTACATTCATTTGAGATCCTTTCCTCTACAACCTACTCATCCTCACCCGACAGGTGCTCAAGACCTTCCCACAATTCCCTCAATGTCCGAGTTTATCTTCCTTTGGAATACCATCAAAATCTTCTTTCCTCTTACTGACTCTTTTTCAGCCAAGTGGCTAAGAATACATTGTATCAGTCCTTTCACATGTATTGTCCTGTTTGCCCCTGTGAGGCTGCTCATCTTAGCATCTCAATTTCACAGAAAAGGAAACTGAGGCTCAGAAAACTTAAATAGATGAGGCAGGGCTTGAACCCAGGTCTTTTGGCTCCAAAGGGCTCAGTTTGGATCCTCACGCTGTTGTCTGAACATCAGATGAAGAAATAATTTGGACAATTAATTCTTCTCACCCTTTAGGGAACCTAACAGGCTAATCTCTAAAAATCAGCAATCTTCTCAGGGTGATACAGAGAGAAATCGAGTCATTGTGCCAAATGTGTGTCCATATCAGCTACCTACTCACCAAATGCCCACGTGATGAGCCCTCAGAAACGAGGGCAGACCTAAAAAAAATCAAGGAATTCTGCTACTCCTCTTTCACTAGGTTTTCTTAAAATTAAATTTTGGTTACAAAACCTTAAGCACAGGACAGCTGTTACAAGATGATTCATGAGTTCTCTTAGTCCAGTAATATCAGCTTGGAGTTTTTCTTTGTTTTTTTCTAATTGGGTGCACTATCCCCAGTTGTATTGTTTTCGTTGTTGTTAGGTGCCTTCGAGTCAGTTCCGACTCCTAGCAACCCTGTGTACGACAGAACGAAACACTGCCTGGTTCTGCACCATCCTCACAATCCTTGCTATGTTTGAGCCCATTGTTGCAGCCACTGTGTCAATCCATCTCATTGAGGGTCTTCTTCTTTTTCACTGACCGTCTACTTTACCAAGCATGATGTTCTTCTCCAGGGATTGGTCCCTCCTGATTACGTGTCCAAAGTAGGTCTCACTATCCTTGCTTCTAAGGAGAATTCTGGCTGTATTTCTTCCAGGACAGACTTGTTCCTTCTTCTGGCAGTACATTCAGTATTCTTCACCAACACCATAATTCAAGGGTATCAATTTCTTCTTCGGTCTTCTTTATTCATTGTCTAGCTTTCACATGCATATGAGGCGATTGAAAATGCCATGGCTTAGGTCAGGCACAGTGTCATGGGTTGAATTGTGTCCCCCCAAAATATGTGTATCAAATTGCCTAAGCCATGATTCCCAGTGTAGTGTGATTGTCCACCATTTTATCATCTGATGTGATTTTCCTATGTGTTGTAAATCCCATCTCTATGATGTTAATGAGATGGTATTAGTGGCAGTTATGTTAACGAAGCAGGACTCAGTCTTCAAGATTAGATTGTGTCTTAAGGCAATCTCTTTTTAGATACAAAAGAAAGAAGCAAGCAGAGAGACAGGGAGGCCTCATACCACCAAGAAAGTAGTCAGGAGCATGCATCCTTTGGACCCGGGTTCCTTGTGCTGAGAAGCTCCTCGACCAGGGATGATTGATGACAAGGACCTTCACCCAGAACCAATAGAGAAAGCCTTAGTCCTCAAAGAGACAAGTTTGCTTTAAAGAGGTCTTTTGCAACAGATTTGCCCAATGCAATATGTCGTCTGATTTCTTGACTGCTGCCTCCGTGGGTGTTAATTGTGGATGTAAGTAAAATGAAATCCTTGACAACTTCAATCTTTTCTCCGTTTATCATGATGTTGCTTATTGGTCCAATTGTGAGGATTTTTGTTTTCTTGATGTTGAGGTATAATCCACACTGAATACGGTGGTCTTTGATCTTCATAAGCAAGTGCTCCAAGCCCTCTTCACTTTCAGCCAGCAAGGTTGTGTCCTCTGCATATGGAAGGATGTTAATAAGTCTTCCACCAATCCTGATGCTATGTTCTTTTCATATAGTCCAATCTTGTAGGTTGAGTCCTGCCTCACTAACACAACTGCTGCCCATCCTCCTTTATTAACATCACAGAGGCAGGATTTACAACATACAGGAAAACTACACCATACCAGGAATCGTGGCCCAGCCAAACTGATACACACATTATTTGGTGGACATAATTCAATCCATGACATCTATGTACAGGTTCCGCATGAACACACTTAAGAGTTCTTGAATTCCCATTCTTCGAAATGTTATCCATAATTTGCTATGATCCACACGGTCGAATGCCTTGCATAGTCAATAAGATACAGTAAACATCTCTTTGGTATTCTCTGCTTTTAGCCATGATCCACTTGACATCAGCAATAATATCATTCCTTGTTCCATGTCCTTTCCTGAACCTGGCTTGAGCTTCTTGCAGTTCCTTGTTGATGTACTGCTGCAACCACTTTTGAATGATCTTCAACAAAAATTTACTTGCGTGTGTGAGGTGCCATGAATTAAATGGCCTTTATATCCGTGGTCTTTATGACTCACACACAATGATTGAGTGGGACTACACAAATAAGGTATATGGAACCTGTGATGGTTGGGGTTATGTGTCAATTTGGCTAGACCACGATTCCCAGTATTGTGTGGTTGTCCTCCATTTTATGTGGATCCTGATCTCTATATGTTGATGATACAGGATTGGTGTAAGGTGTGTCTTGGATCACAGCCTTGTAGAAGGTTGTGACTCAAGTCCCACCCTTACTAAAGTTATGCTTTTCCCTGGGGTGTGGCCTTCATCTAAGATACATGTGTGTGTCCTCTAGAAGCTCTCTCTCTCTCTCTGCATCTGGATCCCTCATCTGATTCATGACCAGTTGACCTCCCCGGAGGCCTGCTGTCTGACCTGCCTGGCGATTCTGGGATTTGCCAGCATCTACAGCCCTTTGGGCCAGCGGCCTACCACGTGACCTGATTCACCAGGTTTCACAGCCTTGTGAGCCAGCAGCCTGTGGTGTGAACTGCCAGTTTGTGTTTGTTAGCTCCTGCAGCCATGTGGGTTGAGAGAAGTCTATGCTTGACCCATGAATTTGTGACTTGCCAGCCTCCACAACAGGGTGAGCCATTTCCTTTATACAGCTCCTGAGTTCTGTGAGATGTTGTAATGAATTAGTACTGAGGGGAGAGGGAGTAGTTGATGTTAGAGATGATGGAGTGGTATAGCAGTTTGGAAAAGTTGAACATTTGGGATATCTTTAACCTCCATCTCATAGGAACCAGCTTTGTGCTGATCCTTATAAAATAAATTATTCATTTAGTGTGATAGTAATGATATCGTCTGTCATGGATTGAATTGTGTCCCCCCAAAATATCTGTCAACTTGGCTATGTCATTATTCCCAGTATCGTATAATTGTCTATCATTTTGTCATCTGATGTGATTTCCTAATGTGTTGTAAATCCTATCACTATGATGTAATGAGATGGATTAGTGGCAGTTATATTGATGAGATACACAAGATTAGATAGTGTCTTAAGCTAATCTCTTTTGAGATATAAAAGAGAGAAGTAGCAGAGAGACAAGAGGACCTCATACCACCAAGAAAGCAGTGCCAGGAGCAGAGTATGTCCTTTGGACCTGAGGTTACTGCACTGAAATGCTCCCAGACCAAGGGAAGATTGATGAGAAGGACTTTCCTCCAGAGCTGACAGAGAAAGCTTTCCCCTAGAGCTGACACCCTGAATTTGGACTTGTAGCCTACTAGACTGTGAGACAGTGTCTTAATCATCTAGTGCTGCTATAACAGAAATACCACAAGTGAACGGCTTTAACAAATAGAAATTTATTCTCTCTGTGTATTCCTTCCACCTTCGTTTGATGCTTCCTGCGGCATTTAGTATTTTTCCCGTAGAATTCTTCACTATTGCAACTCAAGATTTGAATTTTTCCTTCAGTTCTTTGAGCTTGAGAAATGCTGAGTGTGTTCTTCCCTTTTGGTTTTCTATCTCCAGCTCTTTGCACATATCATTATAATGCTTTACTATGTCTTCTGGAGCCACCCTTCAAAATCTTCTGTTCAGTTGTTTTACTTCATCATTTCTTCCTTTTGCTTTAGCTGCTCAGTGTTCGAGAGCAAGTTTCAGAGTCTCTTCTGACCTCTATTTTGGTCCTTTCTTTCTGTCTTTTTAATGATCTCTTGCTTTATTTATGTATGATGTCCTTGCACAACTCATCTGGTCTTAGGTCATTAGTGTTAAACACCTCAAATCTATTCTTGAGATGGTCTCTAAATTCAGATACACTCAAGGTCATACTTTGGCTCTTGTGGAGTTGTTCTAATTTTCTTCAGCTTCAACTTGAACTTGCATATGAGCAATTAATGGTCTGTTCCACAGCCAGCCCCTGGCCTTGTTCTGATTGATAATATTGAGCTTTTCCATCGTCTCTTTCTACAGATGTAGTTGAGTTGATTCCTGTGTATCCCACCTGGTGAAGTCCATGTGTATAGTTGCCATTTATGTTGGTGAAAAACGTATTTGAATGAAGAAGTCACTGGTCTTGCAAAATTCTATTATGCAATCTCCAGCATTGTTTCTATCACTAAGGCCATATTTTCCAACTACTGATCCTTCTTTGTTTCCAACTTTTGCGTTCCAATCACCAGTGCTTATCAGCACATCTTGATTGCATGTTCGATCAATTTCAGACTGCAAATGCTGGTAAAAATCTTCAGTTTCTTCAGCTTTGACCTTAGTGGTTGGTGTGTAAATTTGAAATCATCGTATTAACTGGTCTTCTTTGTAGGCATAGGGACATTATCCTATCACTGACAGCCTTGTACTTCAGGATAGATCTTGAAATGTTCTTTCTGAGGATGGATGCAAAGCCATTCCTCTTCAAGTTGTCATTCCCAGCATAGTAGACCATATTATTGTCTGATTCAAAATGGCCAAATACCAGTCCATTTCAGCTCACTAATGCCTAGGATATCAATGTTTATGCATTTCATTTCATTTTTGATGACTTGCAATTTTCCTAGATTCATACTTCGTACATTGTTTCGATTATTAACAGATGTTTGCAGCTATTTCTTCTCATACCACATTAACAAATGAAGGTCCCACATACTTGTCTCCATCCACATCATTAAAGTTGACTCTACTTTGAGGAGGCAGCTCTTCCCCAGCTGTATTCTGAGTGCCTTTCAACCTGAGTGGCTCATCTTCTGGTGTTATTCAACATTTTCCCGGTATAATCCTTCAATATTGCAATTTGAGGCTTGAATTTTTTCTTCATTTCTTTCAACTTGAGAAATGCCAAGCATGTTCTTCCCATTTTGTTTTCTAACTCCAAGTCTTTGCACATTTTGTTCTAATACTTTACTTTGTCTTCTCAAGCCACCCTTTGAAATCTTCTGTTCTTCTCTTTTCCTTCATCGTTGCCGGTAACTCTTACAAACATTTATTGGTATGATCTTAATTAATGCTTAAAACAAGCTATTGGTAAACTAAGTCATGTGGGCCAGATATGGCCCACTGGCTCTTTTTGTAACACAGCAATGCCCACTCATTTATGCATGGTCTATGGTTGCTTTTTTACAAGTAGTTGTGACAGAAACTATATGGACTGCAAAGCCTAAAGTACTTACTATCTAGATCTTTAAAAAAAAAAAAAAATTGCCAATTTCTGGAAAACAATCTTATAAACTGGGTAATATTATCACCATTTCACATCAAGGACACATACTGGCAATTTTCAGGCTACCAGGTCTGTCAGAACATAAAGTCTATAATCTTTTTAGGTAGATTCAGAGCAGAGAACACAGGTCCTAGAGTTACACTGGATTTAAATTAGACTCTACCACTTATTAGTAGCTGTGTATTAGGCATTTTACTTAACTGTCCCATGTCACAGATTCCTCCATAACTGTTCCAGTTGGTAATAGGTATGGCTGGTCATCCTTGGACCCAGGCAAGTGGAGTGTCTGTCCCAGGCCCTGTAACTCAGGACCTTCCATGCTTTGGAGTGCATTCTTCAGCATTTCTCAAATTTCCCCTTCAGTGCCTAAGACTGACTGAGGCTGGTAGTTCCATCTGGACAAGGCACCCCAAGCCTGGACTGGGTGCTATGTAGGTTTTGGTACCAAAAGCACCTTCCTCAAAATTTTACAAGTCCCTCTCAGTTTTCTGGGGCCAGCTGGGGCTTGCAGTGCTATCTGGGCAGGGTGCACTGAGCTGGTCCCTGTATCTTCATAGACTCTCATCCCCATTTCTCCCCTTTGAGGTGTTCTTTGATCTCCTACTCCCTCCCCACTTGTGGAGTTGACCAGATGGCCAAGAAGCTCCAGAACTCATGTCTACAGGACCATGATGGGGCCCCCTGGCTTGACCATTCCAGAGGGTGGCCTGATAAGCGATTATTTATCACCCTTTTGTTCTCAGGATTGCATGAGATTGAGCCATCTAAAAGCACCGATGAGGTGGGGCCAAGATGGCAGAATAGACAGATGCTTCTGGTGAGCCCTCTTACAACAAAGGCCTAAAAAAACAAGAGAAATGAATATATTTATCACAGGCTAAGAGCCCTGAACATCAAAGGCAAAGTTAGAAAATGAACTGAGTAGAAGGGGGAGGAAGAGACAGTTCAGAAGTGGAGAGGAATTACTGGACCTGAATCACCAGAAGCCCTCAGGTACCATCCCCGGGAGTGGCTGCGGCAGGCTGGTACTAGCATTCGGCTGCAGTTTCCTCAGGGAGAAGCAAGTAGCCACACAGCCTACTCACACCTCTGGAACCAGAGAAGAACGGTGCTCTCGGCAAAAGCTAGCACTTGAGTATATTTTACTGTGCCCCCTCCCTCAGCTCCTAAATGGCTTCAGTGGCGGTTGATTTCCCTGGGCCTGAGATAGGCCCTGTTGAGTGCCTAGAGCCATCCTCCCAGCCTTGGAGAAGGAATAAATTCACAGTTGGGGGAAAAGGTAATTTGCCAGCTCCACTAACCTGGGGAGCTCAGGATAAAAGTGACTCCTGTCCAGGCATAAATGGTCAGTGGACTTTAAGTAACTTCCCTCCTAGTTGCATGGACCTGTGTGGGCCTACTTCAGGAGAATAGGCCCTTGTTGGCAGTCTAAAACTGTTTCAGCTGTGCGGTGGAGAGTTAAGTGTTTGATACTTGACATCCTATTAAACAGGGTCCTCACCCACCCACATCAGGGGTCTAAGGACTGGTGGCTCCACTCAGGTCATGCAGCCACCTGCAACAGGAGTCCAAGATAACCAGTACCTCACAGTCCCTACAGCCAAAAACTTTGGGTGCCCATGGTCTGTCTGCAGAACCCACCTACCTGTACGCTCTAGGGAAGAGGGACACTTAGGGGCTGATTCTCAGCCCCCTGCCTTGTTCAGAGTGTGACCCCCTGCTGCAGCCAGATACTGGTACCTACACCAATCACCCCTTTCCCTTGAAGACTGTAGGACAGAGTCTGTACCACAGACTTGATGGGCAGCTACCTGGACACCTGAGTGGAATCCATACAAGAAAAGTGAATGGACTCCTAGACTGATATACCTGAAAACAGCTCTAGCTGTTTGGTGATGGGACGTCAGAGCTTCAAAAGTGAAAATAATCAAGCTAGCTCACTCAAACAACTCATCTGGGCAAATCAAAACAAAACAAAGCAAGAAGCTAGGATACAGTAAGCAAACATAAACTAATACAATAACTTATAGATGGCTTGGAGTCAACAGTCAATATCAAATCACATAAAGAAACAGACCATGATCACTTCAACAAGCTCTCAAAACAAAGAATCAAGGGATCTTCTAGATGAAAGTGCATCCCTGGAATTACCAGCTGCAGAATACAAAATATTAATATATAGAAGCCTTCGAGACATCAGGAAGGAAATCAGACAATACACAGAACAAGCCCAGGAACACACAGATAAAGCAGTTGAAGAAATTAAAAAGGTTATTCAGGAACATAATGAAAAATTTAATAAGCTGTAAAAATCCATAGACAGCAATCAGAAATTCAGAAGATTAACAATAAAATTACAGAATTAGACAACTCAATAGAAAGTCAGATGAGCAGAATTGAGCAAGTAGAAGGCAGAATTAGTGCACTTGAAGATAAAGCACTTGGCACCAATATATTTGAAGAAAAATCAGATAAAAGAATTAAAAAAAAAATGAAGAAACCTTAAGAATCATGTGGGACTCTATCAAGAAAAATAATCTATGAGTGATTGGAGTACCAGAACAGGGAGGGATAACAGAAAACACAGAGAGAATTGTTGAAGATTTGCTGGCAGAAAACTTCCTTGATATCTTGAAAGATGAGAAGATATCTATCCAAGATGCTCATGGAACTTTACATAAGATAGATTTTAAAAGAAAGTCACCAAGACATATTATAATCAAACTTGCCAAAAGCAAAGACAAAGAGAGACTTTTAAGAGCAGCTAGGGATAAATGGAAAGTCACCTACAAAGAACAGTCAATAAGAATAAGCTCGGACTACTTGGCAGAAACCATGCAGACAAGAGGGCAATGAAATCACTTATATAAAGTATTGAAGGAAAAAAATTCCCAGCCAAGAATCATATATCCAGAAAAACTGTCTCTCAAATATGAAGGTGAAATTAGGACATTTCCAGATAAACAGAAGTTTAGGGAATTTGTAAAAACCAGACCAAAACTACAAGAAATACCAAAGGGAGCTCTATGGTAAGAAGATCAAAAATATGAGGTATCAACCCAAGACTAGAACACTGGACAGAGCAATCAGATGTCAACCCAGGCAGGGAAATCACAAAAATAAATCAAGATTTAAAAACAAAAATGCTCAAAACAGAGAAACAGTGATGTTGTTATGTAAAAGAAGACAACGTTAAAACAATAAAGAGGGACTAAGAAATGTAGTCGTAGATCTTCCATATGGAAAGGAAGACAAGGCAATATAAAAAAATAAAAGTTATGTTTAAATTTAGAAAAATAGGGGTAAATATTAAGGTAACCAGAAAGGAGACAAACTATTCTACACATCAAAATAAAATACAAGAAAAACATAGAGACTCGGCAGAAACAAATCAACAATAATGAATAAGAGGAAAAGAAAATATATAAAGATAAACTACTCAGCACAAAAAATTAAGTGGGAAAAAGAAACTGTCTACAACACACAAAAAAAGACATCAAAATGACAGCACTAAATTCATACCTATCCATAATTATGCTAAATGTAAATGGACTAAATGCACCAATAAAGAGACAGAGAGTGGCAGAATGGATAAAAAACATGATCTGTCTATATATATGCTGCCTACAAGAGACATACCTTAGACTTAGAGACATGAAAAAACTAAAACTCAAAGGATGGAAAAAAACATATATCAAGAAAACAATCAAAAAACAGCAGAAGTGGCAATATTAATTTCTGACAAAACAGACTTTAAAGTTAAATTCACCACAAAGAATAAGGAAGGACACTATATAATGATTAAAGGGACAATATACCAGGAGGATATAACCGTATTAAATATTTATGCACCCAATGACAGGGCTGCAAGATACATAAAACAAACTCTATCAGCATTGAAAAATGAGATAGACAGCTCCACAGTTATAGTACGAGACTTCAACACACCACTTTCGGTGAAGGACAGGACACCCAGAAAGAAGCTCAATAAAGATACAGAAGATCTAAATGCCACAATCAACCAAATTGACCTTATAGACATATACAGAACACTCCACCCAACAGCAGTCAAGTATACTTTCTTTTCTAGTGCATATGAAACATTCTCTAGAATATATCACATATTAAGTCATAAAGCAAGCCTTAGCAGAATCCAAAACATTGAAATATTACAAAGCACTTTCTCTGAACATAACGCCATAAAAGTAGGAATCAATAAAAGAAAAAGCACGGAAAAGAAACCAAACACACGGAAACTGAACAATACCCTATTCCAAAAAGACCGGGTTATAGAAGACCTTAAGGATGGAATAAAGAAATTCACAGAATCCAATGAGAATGAAAACACTTCCTTTCAGAACCTTTAGGATGCAGCGAAAGCAGTGCTCAGGGATCAATTTATATCAATAAATGCACACAATCAAAAAGAAGAAACAGCCAAAATCAAAGAATTAGCCCTACAACTTGAACAAATAGAGAGCAACAAAAGAAACCCTCAGGCACCAGAAGAAAGCAAATAAAAATTAGAGCAGAATTAAATGGAACAGAAAAGAGAAAAACGATTGAAAGAATTAACAAGACCAAAAGTTGGTTCTTTGAAAAAATTAACAAAATTGATAAACCATTGGCCAAACTGACAAAAGAAAAACAGGAGAGGAAGCAAATAACCCGAATAAGAAATAAGATGGGCGATATTACAACAGACCCAACTGAAATTAAAAGAATCATATCAAATTACTATGAAAAATTGTACTTTAATGAATTTGAAAACCTAGAAGAAATGGATGATTTCCTAGAAACACACTACCTACCTAAATGAACACAAACAGAGGTAGAACAACTACATAGACCCATAACAAAAGAAGAGATTGAAAAGGTAATCAAAAAACTCCCAACAAATAAAAGCCCTGGCCCAGATGGCTTCACTGCAGAGTTCTACTAAACTTTCAGAGAAGAGTTAACACCGCTACTACTAAAGGTATTCCAGAGCATAGAAAAGGAGGGAATACTACCAAACTCATTCTATGAAGCCAACATATCCCTGATACCAAAACCAGGTAAAGACACCACAAAAAAGGAAAATTACAGACCTGTATCCCTCATGAACTTAGATGCAAAAATCCCTAACAAAATTCTGGCCAATAGAATTCAACAACATATCAAAACAATAATTCACCATGACTAAGTGGGATTCATACCAGGTATGCAGGGATAGTTCAACATTAGAAAAACAATTAATGTAAACCATCATATAAATAAGACAAAAGACAAGAATCAGATGATCTTATCAATTGATGCAGAAAAGGCATTTGACAAAGTTCAATACCCATTCATGATAAAAACTCTTAGCAAAATAGGAATAGAAGGCAAATTCCTCAGCATAATAAAGGACATATAGCCAATAGCCAAAAAATCTTCCTAAATGGAGAGAGCCTGAAAGCATTCCCCTTGAGACTGGGAAGTACACAACGATGCCCTTTATCACCACTCTTATTCAACATTGTGCTGTAGGTCCTAGCCAGAACAATTAGACTAGATAAAGAAATACAGGGCATCCAGATTGACAAGGAAGAAGTAAAAGTATCTCTATTTGCAGATGACATGATCTTATACACAGAAAACCCTAAGGAATCCTCAAGAAAACTACTGAAACTAATAGAAGAGTTCAGCAGAGCATCAGGATACAAGATAAACATGCAAAAATCAGTTGGATTCCTCTATACAAACAAAAAGAACATCGAAGAGGAAATCACCAAATCAATACCACTCACAGTAGCCCCCAAGGAGATAAAATACTTACGAATAAATCTTACCAGAGATGTAAAAGACTTATACAAAGAAAATTACAAAACACTACTGCAAGAAACTAAAAGAGACCTACATAAGTGTAAAAACATAGCTGGCTCATGGATAGGAAGACTTGACATTGTAAAAATGTCTATTCTACCAAAAGCAATCTATACATTTAATGCAATTCCGATCCAGGTTCCAATGACATTTTTTAACGAGATGGAGAAACACATCACCAACTTCATATGGAAGGGAAAGAGGCCCCACATAAGTAATAAAGGATTACTGAAAAAGAGGGACAAAGTGGGAGGCCTCACTCTGCCTAATTTTAGAACCTATTATACCACCACAGTAATCAAAACAGCCTGGTACTGGTACAACAGATACATAGACCAATGGAACAGAGTTGAGAATCCAGATATAAATCCATCCACATATGAGCAGCTGATATTTGACAAAGGCCCAAACTCTGTTAAATGGGAAAAAGACAGTCTTTTTAACAAATGGTGCTGGCATAACTGGATTTCCATCTACAAAAAAAAATGAAACAAGACCCATACCTCACACCATGCACAAAAACTAACTCAAGATGGGCCAAAGACCTAAATATGAAACCTAAAACAATAAAGATCATGGAAGAAAAAATAGGGATAACGTTAGGAGCCCTAATACATGGCATAAACAGTATACAAAACACTACTAACAGTGGAGAAGAA
Organism: Elephas maximus indicus; assembly: GCF_024166365.1. Classification (NCBI taxonomy): domain Eukaryota; kingdom Metazoa; phylum Chordata; class Mammalia; order Proboscidea; family Elephantidae; genus Elephas; species Elephas maximus. Next base: position 26,496,374 of record NC_064844.1, on the reverse strand, counting down.
AAACTAGATAACTGGGAGCTCCTAAAAATCAAACACCTATGCTCATCCAAAGACTTCACCAAAACAGTAAAAAGATTACCTACAGACTAGGAAAAAGTTTTTAGCTATGACATTTCCGATCCACACCTGATCTTTTAAATCTACATGATACTGCAAAAACTCAACTACAAAAAGACAAATAACCCAATTAAAAAATGGGCAAAAGATATGAACAGGCACTTCACTAAAGAAGACATTCAGGTAGCTAACAGATACATGAGGAGATGCTCACAGTCATTAGCCATTAGAGAAATGCAAATCAAAACTACAATGAGATTCCATCTCACTCCAACAAGCCTGGCATTAACCCAAAAGATACAAAATGACTAATGTTGACGAGGTTGTGGAGAGACTGGAACACTTATACACTGCTGGTGGGAATGTAAAATGGTACCACTTTGGAAATCAATTTGGTACTTCCTTAAAAAGCTAGAAATAGAACTACCACACTATCCAGCAGTCCCATTCCTTGGAATATATCCTAGAGAAATAAGAGTTTCTACACAAACAGATATATTCACACCCATGTTTGTCACGGCACTGTTTACAATAACAAAAAGATAGAAGCAACCAAGGTACCCATCAACAGATGAATGGATAAACTATGCTATATTCACACAACAGAATACTACGCATCAATAAAGAATAGTGATGAATCTGTGAAACATTTCATAACATGGAGGAATCTTGAAGGCATTATGTTGAGTGAAATTAGTCAGTTGCAAAAGGACAAATATCGTATAAGACCACTATTATAAGAACTCGAGAAATAGTTTAAACAGAGAAGAAAATATTCTTTGATGGTTATGAGAAGGGGTAGGGAGGGATGGAGCAGGACGGGTATCCACTAATTAGATAGTAGATAAGAACTATTTTAGGTGAAGGGAAAGACAACACACAGTACAGGAGAGGCCAGCACAAGTGGACTAAACCAGAAGCAAAATCGTTTCCTGAATAAACTAAACGCTTTGAAGGCCAGCATAGCAGGGCAGGGGTTTGGGTACCATGGTTTCGGGGGACATCTAAGTCAATTGGCATAATAAAATCTATTAAGAAAACATTCTGCACCCTACTTTGGAAAGTGGTGTCTGGGGTCTTAAATGTTAGCAAGCAACCATCTAAGATGCATCGATTGGTCTCAATCTGCCTGGAGCAAAGGAGAATGAAGAACACCAAAGACACAAGGTAATTATGAGCCCAAGAGACAGAAAGGGCCACATAAACCAGAGACTACATCAGCCTGAGACCAGAAGAACTGGATGGTGCCCGGCTACAAGGGATGACTGCCCTGACAGGGAACACAACAGAGAACCCCTGAAGGAGCAGGAGAGCAGTGGGATGCAGACCCCAAATTCTCATAAGACCAGACTTAATGGTCTGACTGAGACTGGAAGGACCCCGGTGGTCACAAACCCCAGACCTTCTGTTGGCCCAGGACAGGAACCATTCCCAAAGCCAACTCTTCAGACAGGGATTGGACTGGACAATGGGATAGAAAATGATACGGGTGAAGAATGAGCTTCTTGGATCAAGTAGGCACATGAGTCTATGTTGGCACCTCCTCTCTGGAGGGAAGATGAGAGGGCAGAGGGCGTCAGAAGCTGGCCAAATGGACACAAAAAGAAAAGAGAGTGGAGGCAAGGAGTGTGCTGTCTCATTAGGGGGAGAATATAGTAAGGTGTATATAAATTTTTATATGAGACTGACTTGTTTTGTAAACTTTCAGTTAAAGCACAATTAAAAAAAAAAGTACTGGCATGTTTATTTTCATGACTCTCGCTTAGGCAGGACACATGAGTTCAGGGGTCTGGGCTACCTATGGTATGGTCCACTGCCGAACCTTGGACTTGAGCCACATGTGTGGGCTCTGTGTGTTGGTTCTCACCCCTCCATCTTCCAAACTTGCCTTTGGTCTATACCACCCCAGGGAGATGAAAGTGGCATCAGGCACCTTTATGTGATGTACCTCCCATTCCTGGCACTCAGGATGGCCAAATACCCCTTCCTGGGCAGTCCCCTAGAAGTGGCAACATCTGTCTCCTCACAGGGCTTTCGAAATTGTTGGTCTACAATGCCATAGTTAAGCTGTATTGGTAAGAGAAGGACATTCCTTGCACAAATGGCATGACTCTTCTCATTTTACTTACAGCCCCTCTCCTATCTTCTGACCGGTGGTGGTGTGGGGGCACAGTCTCCATTGAAAGAGATCACATTTTAGGAAGGCAGTGTTTATGGCCTAGGAGTTCAAGAGAAGATATGGTTGGAAAACAGGGTGTACTAACTTTATATTATGAAATTTCAAACAGCAAATTCAACATGACCAGCAAATAAATTAACATTTGTATTTTTCTGCATACTCTGATTAAGACTTGCACTTGTGGTCATTATTCACACACACAGCACAGAAAAAACCTTTGAAAGTGTCATTGGAAGCTGGTATTCATGGGTGCCAGGATAGATGACGCAGGTAGAGCTCGAGTGATGAAATGCATGTTGTTGTTGGTTGCCATCAAGTTGATTTCAACTCATAGTGACTCCATGTGACTGAGTAGAATTGCTGTATATGGTTTACTAGACTGTAATCTTTACTGGGGCAGATCCCCAGATCTTTTCTCCTGCAGAGCCTTTGGGTGGATTTGAACTGTCAAACTTTTGGTTAGCAACTGAGTGCATAACTGCTGCCCCACCCAAATTCCTTAGTGATGATATCGAAAGTATAAAATAATGGACACATTTATTTATTTGGAAATGCAGAAGCTAGAAGACCTGTTGTTTTAATATAAACAAGTTCCTAAGAGCCATTACAGGGTTATCTTTTTTTCTCTCAGTAGGAGATGGGAAATTATCACATTTAACAATACAAAACATGAAGAGATTATTCTGGCAACTGCACAGGAAGCAATGGTGCCTGAACACTAAGAATAACCTTCACACCCACTGATTGGACAATAAGCAAATACGAAAATAGCTCTTCTCTGTCCATTATTCTAAAACTTCATCAAAAAAGCACTATACCTCACACGGGCCCATGAACCTACTAATACATTTCAAAAATCAAATTGTTTATATAGACCAAAAAAAAAAAAAAAAACCCATTGCTGTTGAGTCAATTCTGACTCATAGTGACCCTGTGAACAGGGACCCCCCAAAAATATTTGCCAGGGAGCGTACACCCTGGCAATGGCCTTGTTTGGTAATCACTTTCTTTTCTTTTCTGTTGAGACTTTTGTGCTTTCCTTTACGGTTTATTCTATCTCTTTTCAGGTTTGTGCTTTCTCATACCTTTTCTTCTCATTTATATTGCTCTTTCTTTGTTATTTCCTTTTCAAAAGTTAGCTCATGCTGTATAATACTGTGTACCCCTCAACTTCTTTTTACAAAGGATTAAGCCACCCTTTCTCCAGGCTTCTTCGATCATTCGCCTGTCTCAGTCTGTCAGTTATTCTCTCTCTCTGTGTCATATATACACACACTCTACATGTGCACACCACACCACGTGCACACACATACAACCTAGGAACATAACATTTTTACGTATAGGCATCAAGTTTACACAGAATTTGTTCCTTGCTTTAGAAACTATGAGACTCATGAAATAGAGGGCCATACATTTGATCTTGTCCTTACTCTCAGATCTTGCATCTGGATAATTAGGTCATAATATTCTAGGAACGCCAAGAGGCCTAGGATGGCACAAATGGAAATTCTTTTAGATGCCCTGTTGTGTGCCCTTGAGTGCTGTGGTTAGAACTTGGCTCTTTAAATTTTTACTTGCCTGTTGGTCAAGTGTCCGGTGACTTGTGACAGCTGCAGTGTGAGATGAGATAATAGGGTGCCATGTGTAATTCATGGTTATGTGTCTTATGTTTTGACTATAGAAAGCTATTGAACCCAAATCACATCTTACATGATTTAAAGATTTTTGGATCGCTTAAGACCAAAAATTGACTTTCCACCAGGAATCAATGTTCACATGTTGTTCTTCTTTGTTATTACCAGTAAACCAGTAATACCAGTAAATCAATTGCCATTGAGTTGCTTCAAACTTATGGTGACCCCATGCATGCAGAGTAGACCCCATGCATGCATCCATAGGGTTTTCAAGGCTGTGACCTTGCCAGGACTTTTTTTGCAAGGCCTCTCTGGGTGGGTTTGAACTGCCAACCTTTTGGTTAATAGTCCAGTGCTTGTGCTTGTACTACCTGAAGACGCCTTACAGATAATTTACGTCTCTTTATTTCTGACATGATTGGCTGTCCTAGAAATAGTCAATGTCAACAATTAGGCTATAAAATCATTTGCTGCTTAACTCCTATTCTATTATGTGTTCATGCGTCTGCAAGGCGGGGCACTTAAAACACATTTGTTTTAGCACACTTAGATAATGTATGGTAAAGGTGACAGGGTTTTTTTTTTTTTTTGCTAGCCCATACATTAGTGTCTCTTAAGTGACAGATTAAAAATTTTCCTAAAGCAACAAGAGTGATTAAAAATGTTTCTTTAGGCTTGTTAGAACTGTAAGTGCTTACAAGATCTAAATCATATTCTTATCTTTCTTTAAATCAACAGCATTTCAAAAGCCTGCTGGAATGGCTGTATCTTATTGCAGCAAATGATAATAATTTTATTTATGGCTATTTTATTTTACAAGGCAAATAGCTACAAAGCTTAAATATGGGAGAAAAATCCAGATCCATAGAAACATTTGCATGTAAACGTTTCTAAAAGTGGTTTCAGTCCCATTAGTCTCTACATCCTTTTAATACATTAGAGAAATGCATTATATGTTCTTTTTTCCTCAAAAAAATTGCGATAAAAATTTATGGCATCTCTCTCATCCAGTTAAAATTCCTAAGAAGTCATTTCTTGTGAAATAATATATATATATATATGTATATATATGTATGTATAGGTAAGCATTAATTTTAACCTCTACTTTTTATTCATTTATTATTCTTCCATCCTGGCTGGGGTAAGGCCTAAGGACTGGACTGTCTTGTATGGGGTAATATGACTTGGTCATAATACAGAGGGAGACCTGCTGAGTGAGGCCCACGCAAAGTGTGATGGGGCCAAAACAGAGGGAACGAATGACAGCCAGGAGCTCTAATGTAGGCTTCACATAGGAGGTGACATCAACTTGGGGTTAAAAAAATTGATAGAGTAAAGAGGAAGGAACACATGCGAAGACATAGAGGCTGAACTATGAGGAGAATTCAGCAATAGACAGTGTGGCCAAGCTTAGTGTTGAGCCGTGGTGGGAGAAGAGGCTGGATGAGTTATTTGAAGCCAAAACATTAAGGGCTTTGACCGCCATTTTGAAGAGCTTGGATTTTGTCTCCTAGCTGTGGTGACCTGGTGAGAATTTTAGTCAGGGTGATGACTAACAGTGGGCAATGTCAGAGACAGGGGCTCTTGCAATAGTGTAAGCTAGAGGAAATGTGGACTAGAAACAAAGACCTTCTGTGTGGCTATAGACAAGCTCAGCATGTAATATAACAGATAAAAAAAACATTAACATATAAGTAGTCACAGCCTCTTTTCTCCTTCCCATTCCCTGGCTTCTCCCTGCTTAGGAAAATTATGGCAGAGCTATGGGATATGAATTGGATCTCCTTTGGTGTTCTTTGAGAGAAAGATATAAATATTAAAATGCTTTAATCACTTTTTGTTGCTACATGATGGTTTTTTGTTTTGTTTTCTAAGAGCTGCAGTGAGATCAGCCCACATGGGCCTCTAGGCTATTGTTGTTGGGTGCCATCGAGTAGGTTCCAAATCACAGAGACCCTGTGTACAACAGAACAAAACACTGCCTGGTCCTGCTCCATCCTCACAATCATTGCTATGTTTGATCCCATTGTTGCAGCCACTGTGTCAATCCATCTTGAGGGTCTTCCTCTTTTTTTGCTGACCCTCTACCAGTCCTTCTCCAGGGACTGCTCCCTTCCGATAACATGTCCAAAGTATGTGAGATGAAGTCTCACTATCCTTGCCTCTAATGAGCATTCTAGCTGTACTTCTTCCAAGACAGATCCGTTCCTTTTGGCAGTCCATGGTGGAGTCAATATTCTTTGACGCCATCATAATTCAAAAGAGCCAGTCCTTTTTTGGTTTTCCTTATTCATTGTTCAGCTTTCACATGTATATGAGGTGATTGAAAATACCATGCTTGAGTCAGGTGCACCTTAGTCCTCGAAGTGACATCTTTGCTTTTTAACATTTTTTTTCTTTTTTTATTGTGCTTTAAGTGAAAGTTTACAAATCAAGTCAGTCTCTCATACAAAAACTTATAAACACCTTGCTGTGTACTCTAGCTGCTCTCCCACTAATGAGACGGTCACTCCTCCTCTCCATCCTGTATTCACCCTGTCCATTCAACCAACTCTGTCCCCCTCTGCCTTTTCATCTCGCCTCCAGACAGGAGCTGCCCACATAGTCTCATGCGTCTACTTGAGCCAAGAAGCTCACTTCTCACCAGTATCATTTTTTGTCTTAATAGTCCAGTCCAATCCCTGTCTGAAGAGTTGGCTTCGGGAATGGTTCCAGTTTTGGGCTAACAGAAGGTCCAAGGACCATGACCTCCGGGGTACCTCTAGTCTCAGTCAGACCATTAAGTCTGGTCTTTTTATAAGAATTTGAGGTCTGCATCCCACTGTTCTCCTGCTCCACCAGGGATTCTCTGTTGTGTTCCCTGTCAGGGCAGTCATCTTGCTCTTTAGGTCTCAGGCTGATGTATTCTCTGGTTTATGTGGCTCTTTCTGTCTCTTGGGCTCATATTTTCCTTGTGTCTTTGGTGTTTTTCATTCTCCTTTGATCCAGGTGGGTTGAGACCAATTGATGCATCTTAGATGGCCTCTTGCTAGCACTTAAGACCTCAGATGCCACTCACCAAAGTGGGATGCAGAATGTTTTCTTAATAGATTTTATTACGCCAATTGACCTAGATATCCCCTGAAACCATGGTCCCTAGACCCCCATCCCTGCTACTCTGGCCTTCGAACCATTCGATTGTATTCAGGAAACTTCTTTGCTTTTGGTTTAGTCCAGTTGTGCTGACCTCTCCTGTATTCTGTGTTGTCTTTCCCTTCATCTAAAATAGTTCTTGTCTACTAATTACTAAGTACCTCTCTCCCTCCCTCCCTACCTTCGTAACCATCAAAGAATATTTTCTTCTCTGTTTAAACTATTTTTTAACTTCGTATAATAGTGGTCTCATACAGTATTTGTCCTTTTGCACCTAATTTCACTCAGCATAATGCCTTCCAGATTCCTCTGTTATGAGATGTTTCACAGATTCATCATTGTTCTTAATCATTGTGTAGTATTCCATTATGTGAATATACCATAATTTATTTATCCATTCATCAGTTGATAGGCACCTTGGTTGCTTCCATCTTTTTGCTATTGTAAACAGTGCTGCAGTGAACATGGGTGTGCATATATCTGTTCATGTGAAGGCTCTTTTTTCCCTAGGATATATTCCAAGGAGTAGGGTTGCTGGATCATATGGTACCTCTATTATTAGCTTTTTAAGGAAGCGCCAAATTGATTTCCAAAGTGGTTGTACCATTTTACGTTCCCACAAGCAGTATATAAGTGTTCCAGTCTCTCCACAACCTCTCCAACATTTATTATTTTGTGTTTTTTGGATTAATGCCAGCCTTCTTGGAGTGAGATGGTTTCTCATTTTAGTTTTAGTTGTTTTTCTCTAATGGCTTATGATCTTGAACATTTCCTTATGTATCCGTTAGCCTCCTGAATGTCTTCTTTGGTGAAGTGCCTGTTCATATCCTTTGCCCATTTTTTAATTGGGTTATTTGTCTTCTTGTTGTTGAGTTTTTGCAGTATTGTGTAGATTTTAGAGCTCAGATGCTGATCGGGATTGTCATAGCTAAAAGCATTTTCCCAGTCTGTAGGTAATCTTTTTACTCTTTCGATGAAACCGTTGGATGAGCATAAGTGTTTGATTTTTAGAAGCTCCCAGTTACCTGGTTTCTTTTCTCATGTTTGTGCATTGTTAATGTTTTGTATACAGTTTATGCCATGTATTAGGGCTCCTACCATTGTCCCTATTTTTTCTCCTATGATCTTTATCATTTTAGATTTTATATTTAGGTCTTTGATCCATCTCAAGTTAGTTTTTGTGCATGGTGTGAGGTAAGGGCCTTGTTTCATTTTTTTGCAGATGGATATACAGGTATGCCAGCACCATTTGTTAAAGAGATTGTCTTCTCCCCATTTAACAGACTTTGGGCCTTTGTCAAATATCAGCTGCCCATGTCTGGATTCTCAATTCTGTTCCACTGATATCTGTTGTTGAACCAGTAACAAGCTGTTTTGACTACTGTGGCAGTATGATATGTTCTAAAATCAGGTAGTGCAAGGCCTCCCACTTTGTTCTTCTTTTTCAGTAGTGCTTTACTTATCCAGGGCCTCTTTCCATATGAAGTTGGTGATTTGTTTCTCCATATCATTTAAAAAACTCACTGGAATTTGGATTGGGATTGCATTGTATCTATAGATCGCTTTGGGTAGGATAGATATTTTTACAATGTTGAGTCTTCCTTTCCCTGAGCAAGGTATGTTTTTCCACTTATGTAGGTCTCTTTTGGTTTCTTGCAGTAGTGTCTTCTAGTTTTCTTTGTATAGGTCTTTTACGTCTCTGGTTAGATTTATTCCTAAGTATTTTATCTTCTTGGGGCAATTGTAAATACTATTGATTTGGTGATTTCCTCTTTGACATTCTCTTTGTTGGTGTAGAGGAATCCAACTGATTTTTGCATGTTTATCTTGTATCCTGATATTCTGCTGAACTCTTCTATTAGTTTCAGTAGTTTTCTTGAGGATTTCTTAGGGTTTTCTGTGCATAAGATCATGTCATCTTCAAACAGAGGTACTTTTACTTCTTTCCTACTAATTTGGATCCCCTTAATTTATTTATCTAGCCTAATTACTCTGGTTGGGTTTTGTTTAATTAATCTGGTTAGGACGTCCAGCACAATGTTGGATAAGAGTGGTGATGAAGTGCATCCTTGTCAGGTTGCCATTCTCAAGGGGAATGCTTTCAGACTCTCTCCATTTATGATGATGTTGGCTATTGGCTTTGTATAAATGCCCTTTATTACGTTGAGGAATTTTCCTTCTATTCCTATTTTGCCGAGAGTTTTTATCATGAATGGGCGTTGGACTTTGTCAAATGCCTTTTCTGAATCAATTGATAAGATTATTTGGTTCTTGTCTTTTGTTGTATTTATGTAATGGATTACACTGATTGTTGTTCTAATGTTGAACCATCCCTGGATACCTGGTATGAATCCCACTTGGTCATGGTGAATTATTGTTTTGATATGTTGTTGAATTCTATTGGCCAGAATTTTGTTAGGGATTTTTCCATCTAAGTTCATGAGGGATTTAGGTCTGTAATTTTCCTTTTTTGTGGTGTCTTTACCTGGTTTTGGTATCGGGGATATCTTGGCTTCATAGAATAAGTTTGGGAGTATTCATCCTTTTCTATGCTCTGAAATACCTGTAGTAGTAGTGGTATTAACTCTTCTTTGAAAGTTTAGTAGAGTTCTCCAATGAAGCTGTCAGGGCCAGGGCTTTTTTCTTGTTGGGAGTTTTTTAATTAGCTTTTAATCTCTTCTTTTGTTATGGGTCTATTTAGTTGTTCTATTTCTGTTTGTGTTAGTTTAGGTAGGTAGTGTATTTTTAGAAATTTGTCCATTTCTTCTAGGTTTTCAAATTTGTTACAGTACAATTTTTCACAGTAATTTGATATGATTATTTTAATTTCAGTTGGGTCTTGTCACAGCACCCATCTCATTTCTTATTTGGGTTATTTGCTTCCTCTCTTGTTTTTCTTTTGTCAGTTTGGCCAATGGTTTATTGATTTTGTTAATTTCTTCAAAGAACCAGCTTTTCATCTTATTAACTCTTTCAATTGTTTTCCTGTTCTCTTTTTCATTTAATTCTGCTCTAAATTTTATTATTTGGTTTCTTCTGGTTCTTGAGGGTTTCTTTTGTTGCTCTCTTTCTATTTGTTCAAGTTGTAGGGCTAATTCTTTGATTTTGGCTGTTTCTTCTTTTTGAATGTGTGCATTTTGTTGCTATAAATTGACCTCTGGGCACCGCTTTAGCTGCGTCCCAAAGGTTCTGATAGGAAGTGTTTTCATTCTCTTTGGATTCTATGAATTTTTTTATACCATTCGTAATTTTCTATATAACCCAGTAGTTTTTAAGAAAGGTGTTGTTCAGTTTCCAAGGGTCTGATTTCTTTTCTGTATTTTTTCTGTTATTCATTTCTACTTTTATGGTCAGAGAAGATGCTTTGTAACATTTTCATGTTTCGGATTCTGTTAAGGCTTGCTTTATGACCTGATATATGGTCTATTCTAGAGAATATTCCATGTGCATTGGAAAAGAAACTATTCTTGACTGCTGTTGGCTGGGGAGTTCTGTGTATGTCTGTAAGGTCAAATTGGTTGATTGTGGCATTTAGATCTTCCATGTCTTTATTGAGACTCTTTCTGGATGTTCTGTCCTTCACTGAAAGTGGTGTGTTGAAGTCTTCTGCTATTATTGTGGAGCTTTCTGTCTTGCTTTTCAGTGCTGTTAGAGTTTTTTTAATGTATCTTGAAATCCATAAATATTTAATATGGTTATAGCCTCGTGGTATATTGTCCCTTTAATCATTATATAGTGTCTTTCCTTATCATTTGTGGTGGATTTAACTTTAAAATCTATTTTCTCAGAGACTAATATTGCCACTTCTGCTCTTTTTTCATTGTTGTTTGCTTGATATATATTTTTCCATCTTTTGGGTTTTAGTTTGTTTGTGTCTTTAAGTCTAAGGTATGTCTCTTGTAGGCAGCATATAGAGGGATTGTGTTTCTTTATCCATTCTGCCACTCTCTGTCTCTTTATTGGTGCATTTAGTCCACTTACATTCAGTGTAATTATGGATAGGTACAAGTTTAGTGCTGTCATTTTGATGTCTTTTTTTTGTGTGCTGTTGATGGTTTCTTTTTTCCCCTTAATTTTTTGTGCTTAGTAATATTTCTTTACATATTCTCTTTTCCTGTTTTTCATTGTTGTTGATTTTGCTTTTGCTGAGTATTTTATTTTGCAGCCTAGGATTGTCAGTCTCCTTTGTGGTTACCTCAATATTTACCCCTATTTTTGTAAGTTTAAAGCAAACTTTTATTTCTTTATATCACCTTGACTTCCTCTCCATATGATGAAAGATCTGTAAGTACATTTTTTTTAGTCCCTCTTTATTGATTTAATGTTATCATCTTTTACATAATGACATCTCTGTTTCCCTGTTTTGAGCTTTTTTAAATCTTGATTTATTTTTGTGATTTCTGTATCTGGGTTGATATCTGGTTGGTTGCTCTGTCCTGTGTTCTAGTCTTGGTTTGATAGGTGATGTTACTGATTTCCTAACCAGAGAACTCCCTTTAGTATTTCTTGTACTTGGTTTATCTGGAAATGTCCTAATTTTGCCTTCATATTTTAGAGGCAGTTTTGCTGGATATACAATTCTTGGCTGGCAATTTTTTTTCTTCAAGGCTTTATATATATCATCACAGTGTCTTCTTGTCTGCATGGTTTCTGTTGAGTAGTCCAAGCTTACTCTTATTGACTGTCTTTGTGGGTTACCTTTCATTTACCCCTAGTGCTCTTACAATTGTCTATCTTTGGTTTTGGCAAGTTTGATTATAATATGTCTTGGTGACTTTCTTTGGGGATCTAACTTATGTGGGGTTTGATGAGCATCTTGGATAGAAATCTCATCTTTCACGGTATCAGGGAAGTTTTCTGTCAACAAATCTTCAACAAGTCTCTCTGTATTTTGTGTTCTCTCTACTTGTTCTGGTATTCCAATCACTCATAGGTTATTTCTCTTGATAGAGTCCCACATGATTCTTATGGTTTCTTCATCTTTAAAAATTCTTTTATCTGACCTCTCTTCAAATATATTGGTGCCAAGTGTTATATCTTCAATCTCACTAATTCTGAATTTCATTCCCACAATTCTGCTCCTCTGACTCTCTACCGAGTTGTCTAATTCTGAAATTTTAATGTTAATCTTCTGAATTTCTGATTGCTGTTTCTCTATGGATTCTAGCAGCCTATTGGATTTTTCATCATACTCTTGAATAACTTTCTTAATTCCCTTGACTGCTTTGTGTTCCTTGGCTTGTTCTGTGTATTGCCTGATTTCCTTCCTGATGTCTTGAAGGATTCTGTATATTTATCTTTTGTATTCTGCATCTGGTAATGCAGGAAGGCACTATCATCTAGAAGATCCCTTGATTCTTTGTTTTGAGAGCTTGTTGAAATGATCATGGTCTGCTTCTTTATGTGATTTGATGTTGACTGTTGACTCTGAGCCATCTGTAAGTTATTGTATTAATTTATTTTATGTTTGCTTACTATGTTGTACCTTCTTGCTTTGTTTTGTTTTGATATGTCCAAATAGGCTGCTTGAGCGAGCTAGCTTGATTATTTGTGCCTTTGGAGCTCTAACGTCCTGTCACCAATGGCTAGATCTGTTACCAGGTATGTGATCCTAGGAGTCCATTTACTTTTCTTGTATGGATTTGGCTCAGGTGTCCAGGAAATCGATCACCAAGTGTGTGGTGCAGGCTCTGTCCTACAGTCTTAAAAGGGCAGGGGTGATTGGTGTAGGCACAGGTATCTGGTTCAATCAGGGGGTCACACTCTTTGCAATGCAGGGTGCTGACAATCGCTCACCGAGTCTCTGTGAGGGAAGCACGTCCCTTGTTCCAAAGAGTGCACAGGTCAGTGGGTTCTGCAGCCAAACCATGGGCACCAAATGCTTTTGGCTGTAAGGACTGGGAGGCTCCACTTATCCTTGGACCTCTGTCCCGGGTGGCTAGGTCACGTAGGTGGAGACACCAGTCTTCAGGCCCCTGATGTGGGTAGATGGGGGCCCTGCTTAATAGGCAGAGCAGTGTCAAGCATCAAAAACTCACCTGTCCACTGCACAGCTGAAACAATCGAAGTCAGATCTCAGGGGTGAAATAGCCTGTGGACTGTTTGTGCCTGGACAGGAGCTGCTTTTCCCCTGACTTCCCAGCTTAGGGGAGCTTGCAGGTTATTTTTTCCCCCATTAGTTAATTTGTTCCTTCTCCAAGACTGGGAGAATGGCTCAGGATGTGCAGCATGACCTATCTCAGGCCCAGGGAAATCAACAACCACTTAAACCAGCTTGGGGGCAAGGGGCGTGTTAAATTAGATGCAAATATTTACCTTTTGCTGAGAGCTCTGTTCTTTGCTGATTCTGGAGGCATTGTTAGATTCTGTACTGCTTGCCATCCGTCCCTGAGGAAAATGCATCCTGAACGCTACTGCCAGCCTTGCCGTGGTCTTGCCAGGGGATCGTGCCTGAGGGACACCGGTTCCCACTGAGTCAGGTCCAGCAACTCCTCGTTGCTTCTGAACCATCTCTCCCTCCCCCTGCCACTCAGTTTGATTTCCTAACTTTGCCTTTGATGTTCAGGGCTCCTACCTTGTCATATATATAATCAATTCACTTGTTTTTTCGGGTCTTTGTAGTAAGAGGGATCAACAGAAGTGTCTGACTACTGTGCCATCTTGGCCCTTCCTCCTGCTTTTTGATATTTTAAAGAGGCCTTTTGCAGCAGATTTGTCCAATCCAACATGTCATTTGATTTCTTAACTGCTGCTTCCTTCCTTCCACGGGCATTGATTGTGGATTCAAGTAAAATGAAATCTTTGACAACTTCATTATTTTCTCCATCATCATGATGTTGCTTATGGGTCCAATTGTGAGGATATTTGTTTTCTTTTTGTTGAGGTATAATCCATACTGGAGGTTATAGTCTTTGATCTTCATCAGAAATGCTTCAAGTCCTCTTCGATTTTTAGCAAGCAAGGTTGTGTCATCTGCATATCAAAGGTTGCTAATGAGCCTTCCTCCAATCCTGACGCTGTGTTCATCTTCCTCTAGCCCAGCTTCTTGGATTATTCACTCAGCATACAGATTGAATAAGTACAGTGAAAGGGTGCAGCCATGACACACACCTTTCCTGACTTTAAACCATGCAGTATCCCCTTGTTCTGTTCAAATGACTGCCTCTTGGTCTATGTACAGGCTCTGCATGAGCACAATTAAATGTTCGGAATTCCCATTTTTCACAATGTTATTCATAATTTGTTATGATCTACACAGTCGAATGCCTTTGCATTAGTCAATAAAATATAGGTAAACATCTTTCTGGTGTCCTTTGCTTTTAGCCAAGATCCATCTGACATCAGCAATGATATCCCTTGTTCCACATCCTCTTCTGAATCTGGCTTGATGTTCTGGCAGTTTCCTGTCAATATACTGCTGCAACTGCTTTTTAATTATCTTCAGCAAAATTTTACTTGTGTGTGATATTGATGATATTCTTTGACAATCTCTGCATTCTGTTGGATCACTTTTCTTTGGAATAAGCATAAATATGGGTTCCTTCCAGTCAGTTAGCCAGGAAGCCAATTCCTTGGCATAGATGAGTGAACACTTCCAGTGTTGCATCTGTTTTTTGAAATTTCTCAGTTGGTATTCGTCAATTCCTGGGGCCTTGTTTTTCACCAGTGCTGTCAGTGCAGCTTGGACTTTTTGCTTCAGTAACATTGGCTCTTGATCATACGCTACCTCCTGAAGTGGTTCAGTATTGACCAATTCTTTTTAGTACAATGACTGTGTATCCCTTCCATCTTCATTTGATACTTCTTGTGTCTTTATTAGTCATGTCTATGAAGAGAAGATAGGCAAGATCCTGAAACTCCAGATCCTATCCTGTACCCTCCTACCACTGTAAGTTCATGAAAAACATTCCAGGGAGGCATGCTATTTCCAGCTAAGGCTCTATGCTTAACACCTTAAGTAAGTGCCTTTTCTGCGCCACTCATCTGGGCCAAGCTTTGGGTGAGCTGTAAGGACCCCTTGGCCCATCTAAAAGCAAGACCTAAAGCAGGTGAGATGACATTGTTGGCCCCTCTCTCCTGGATTCTGCCTGATTCCTGTTCAGCTTTCTAAGAAAGGGAAGAAGGCTCTGGACCAATGTTTTCCACCAGCTTCTTGGGAAGAAAGAGAAATGACCAGAATTTTAATAAAGTTGAACTTAAAAGAAGATGTTCTGAATGAAGTGTTCCACCCAGGAGCAAAAAAGTTGATTGTTTTTCCTCCCATTTAATCCACAGTACCACAAACTCAATTCTACCGCATTGGGTATGGATTAGGGTAAGGTGGAGTAACACTTGATTCTGATTTATAAAATTTGGATTTACGTCCAGCTTCTGCCACTAACAGATGAGTTTCCATGTCCTGCTTAGGGGTTTGAGCTTTGTGTGGTAAGGCGAAATCTCTGAAGTTTGTTAACTTTAGAGTGTACAGGTTTAGATGTTCATTTAGAGAGGGTTTTAAACATTTTTAAATGTTAAAAAATATGTTTTTAAAAAGCCCAACTACCAACAAAAGAAAAACATTGGCAGTGGCCATACCGAAGGCAAGGAAATACTAATTGAGGCAAGGATCGAAGAGGGTCTGAATAAATCTAGTGCAGTGGGAATGCAAAAAAGAGATTGGATATGAGAAATATTAAGGAGGTAGACACAGAAAGATGTGGGTAGAGGAGTCCACTCTCAGGTTTTTGTGTTGGGCTGCTGGCTGGATAGGTGGTGCTATTCACTAGGTTAGGAGGAAGAAGATGGGAGCAGAAATAAGTAGAAACCTCCAGTGCCCAGTTAGATATTCAGACCTGAAGCTCAAGAGTCCAGTCCAGGTAAGAGATACAGATGTGAGAGTCAGCAGGAAAGAGCTGGTAGTAGAAACTATGCGACCAGAGTTCACCAAACAGGAACTGAGAGAAGGACGAGGAGGACCCTGGAGTGCACAGTAGCGACTGGGCCAACAGAGTAAGAGAAACCAGGGAGGATGCAGAATGGAGTAGTGAGAGAGGGAGAAGGAAAGCAAGAGAGATGGGTGTGAGAGAAGAAGCGGTGCCTGGCAGAGTCAAATGCCACAGGGAAGGCAAGGAGGTAGTGGTAGACAATGTCTGTCTGTGTCTTTAGGAACAGAGTTCACGGGTGACTTTGTTGAGTGCTGCTTCAGTGAAGTGGTGAAGGTGGAAGCCAGAGGACAATGGCTTCAGACAATGTGAGATTGTAAGATTTGGAAGGATAGGCCTCTAGGTAAAATACCTTTTCAAAGTCGCTGAATGTTTTCATGAGAGAGACTACAGCGTGTTTTCCATGGAAGCCAGTAGACGGGGAGATTGGCAGACTGAGCTATGGGTTAAAAAAAAAAAAAGGCTTAGTTCTGGTTCGCCTGTCAGACTCTGAATACGTTTTATTTATAGATCTCTTCCTCAACTCACCAGTTAGTGCCCAGGACTCCCAGGCTCCCTGGGTTTGCTCTCTGTCCACTGTTACAGGGGAAGGATTTGCCCCTGCCCTGCTGCTGTCACCACTGCCAGCATGGCGGTCAGGCCTCAACAAGTGCGATGCTCTGTATTCTCTCTTGGGACCACACTTTCTCCTTCACCCCCTTGTGCTTCACAGAGGTCCCAAGACTCTGAGACCTATGAAGAACTGCAGGACAGTCCCATAAAGAGCCAGGGGCCAGTGAGGTCACTGTGTTCTGGGGCAGGACTTCCTACATTGCAACTGTTGGCTGTCAAATATGTTACAAGGGTGCTGTGGCATTGAACCTCTCAGCACCTGTGGCAGGTAAATGAGGCCTGTTCAGCCTTAATAGCCCTTCCATTTCCCCAGGTTGTTGTTCACATGTTATCATTTTCTTTTTGGACAGTGATATGGAAGCACTACTTAGTGGCTCCCCCAGCACACTGGCTGTTTCTTTTCCAATCAGCTTCCTGACGGTGTTTACAATGCCCCACACATCACTCTCAGGCCTCAATAAACTCTCTGGCTTCTTTGATCTGCCATGGGCACACTGAGAAGGGCTACTTAACTTTGCCTGGCATTTGTGTGAGAAGGCTCACTTTTTAGGCAAAGAGCTACTGTAAGAGTATGTCCCTAGTAATAACCAAACTCCTCCTCTGCAGGCTTTCCTGGTTCCCTTTGGTTGTTACCTGGATGACAGGGATTGAATCTGGCCCCTGCCCACATCACATACTATCTGGGGCTGGAAACAAGCCTTAAAACATCCTTTAAATCCTTTCTTTCCCTCTCTCTCTCCCAAATCTGCCCACCATGCACACACCAACTGGAGTTATAGCAGCAGCACTCAACCGTTGAGTACAGTGGCCCTCCCTAAGGTAGCAGAATTGGCCCCTGGGCTCAGGCATCACACCTGGGTACGATTAGACACTGTGTTACCCCACTTGAACGTGTGGCACATGGCAGCTTTCTCTCGTGCACTTGTAGTGGACGATGCTTTCTGGAAATGTGAATGCAGGGCTAGACTCTGCTCCTGCCTGGAATGTTCTCCCTTCCCTCGCCACAGTCAGCGCTCCACTGAGCCAGCGCTAACTCCTCTTCTTGTAGTGGTGTCCGAGGTCCAGGGAGGTGGGGTCATCCTGGTCTTATCACCTTTAAGAACCTAACTCTTTAAGAAGGTCTTTGGTAGCTCCATCCTTCACATACTTGATTTTTCTGAATTCTCTCCAGTGGTTTGGTGGGGTATTTGCTTCTTACAGCTGCTGTAACAAAATACTACAGACTTGGTGACTTAACATGACAGAAATATATTCTCTTTCAGTTCTGGAGGCCAGAGTCTGAAGTCAGTATCACTGGGCCAAAATCCAGATGTCAGCAGGGCCTCACTCCCTCCAGAGACTCTAGGGGATTTTTCATTACTTGCCTCTTCCAGCTTCTGGTGGCTGCCTCCATTCCTTGGTGTGGGGCCCATCACTTCAGTCTCTGCCTCCAGCTTCATATCACCTTCTCTTCTGTGTGTCAACTCTCCCTCTGCCTCTCCTGTATAAGTACATTGCATTTGGGGCCCACCCAGAAAGTTCAGGATAATCTCCCCATCTCATGATTCTTAATTACATCTGCAAAGACCCTTTTTCCAAATAAGGTAACACTTACAGGTTCCAGGGACTAGAACCTACTATCTCTGGGGGGCCATTATTCAGTCTACTACAGATATATTGTTCATGTAATATCATTTGGTCTTTTAGCAGTGACTCACCACCTATGAGACAAGACCTTTTTGGAGGGCAGGAGACTCAAAGCTGTCTTTCCTGAGCAGGTCCAGGCAGGATCACCACCTCATAAGCACACTCAAGACACCTTGGCTGTCCTCTCACTAGAGACAGGGCCTGGGGGCTGGGGAGGTGAGGAGTCTCCCTGGGGAGGTGCAGCTTGCAACAACCAGAGGTAGGAAGAGTCCCTTCTATGCTTCCTTATTTCATGGCTGGTTACAGGGATGGGCACTCCTGGAGGTCATTTCACTTGCAATAGTTTGCCTATTTCTGGTTGGAACAATCACAAGGAGGGTGGCTCCCCTCTCCTCTGCAGTGTGGACCCTGTGGGGAGACGCTGCTCCTCCTTATTCTATCACCATACTTACACTTTTCCTTTCAATTACCTGAGGCATTAGATGAATTTTCAATGTGCAGATAAAGTCCAGAAAGCCAAATGTGTTGAAAATTAGCAATTTGAAGCAACAGTGAACCCACAACTTTGTTTTTTAAAAAGAGGAGTTTGCGAGCGAATCTTCACAAACAGTACTTTAATTGCTCACAAGAGATGTGATCTCCTGGTAGAATGGGCAAACTTCACTGGTGCTAGTCTCGTATCTAGGATTGTGTTAGTCTGCTCTTCCTTTTTGCCATTTATGGTGATATGTCTGCTGCCCAAGCACCACCAGTGTTTTGCTTCTTGTTTCTAGTCCCATTCCAATTTAATTTTTATGTCATGGGAGTAGGGCTTAGAAAATAATTAACAATTATCTTCTTTCACTTTTAACAATGCCTCTGATTACAAAACTATGTCTGAATGCTACTCCTTACTCTGAAAAATTCAGTATGTTATTTTTAATGTTTTTTCAGGCTTTTCAAGGTTTCATGAGTTTCTGGGGCATTGCCATCGGTTTACCTTAGAATGCAGAAGGACGATTATAAAGGAGACTTCAGAATAAAGTCATAATCTTACCAGGGAAAGCATGTCACTATGATTCTGTTGTTAAGAGGTGGGGGAAAAGGCAGAGGAAAAATCAATGATTTAGAAACATCAACATTTGGCATCAGGGCATTAAAGCCTTGTGGCCTATAGGGTGAGCAGAACCATGTCAATCACTGAGAACTTCACAGTAATCTTCTCCTGTACTATCTAACTTGTGTTGATTTAAAATTAGATTTACTTGCAATGGGTATATTTACTCCTCTGGCACATTTATTATCTCCTCTGCTGAGGTCACGTTTGGTGACAGGTCAATCTCTTGGAAAGCATGTCTCCCAATCTCCCCACCCCCTTTATTTTGGTCCCAGGCAAAATTATGCATTCAGTGAATTCAGTCTTCATGATAATGGTCTCTCTTGCTGTCTGTCTTTCCTTGCCCTAGTTCAATTGCCAAAGGCTTGTGTGCTAAGGAGCCCTGGTGGCACAATGGCTATGTGCTTGGCTGCTATCTGGAAGGTCAATGGTTAGAACCCACCCAGTAGCTCTTCAGGAGAAAGTCCCGGTGATCTGCTTCCTTAAAGATTGAAAAATCAAAACCAAATCCACTGCCTTGGAGTTGATTCCGACTCACAGAGACCTTACAGGGCAGAGCAGAACTGCCCTATAGGGCTTCTGAGGTTGTAAGTCTTTACGGAAGCACACAGCCACATCGTTCTCCCAAAGAGCATCCAGTGGGTTCAAACTGCCGACTTTTTAGTTAGCAGCTGAGCACTTTAACCACTGTACCACCAGGGATCCTCCTGTAAAGATTTAAAAAAAGGAAAAAGACCAAATCCATTGCCATGAAGTTGATTGTGACTCATACCGACCCTATAAAACAGGGTAGAACTGCCCCATAGTTTCTAAGGAGCCCCTGATGGATTCAAACTGTCAACCTTTTGGTTAGCAGCCACAGCACTTAACCACTACGCCACCAGCATTTCCTCCTGTAAAGATTAACAAAACCCTATGGGGCAGCTCTACTCTGTCCTACAGGAAAATCAACTCTGGCACACAAATGAGTTCACATCCCATTGTTGGTGGCCCTAACGTGTCCTTACTTACTCCTGGGAGTATTCTAAGAGGACTTTGCCCCTAGTATAATGCCTCACCCAAAGGTGGTGTCTCTAAGGGTGGATTTTTATGGCCCTGGGGCAGCTGTGTAGAAGAGGGATTGTTTTGAGCAGGATTGTCTTCCCAGAACCACTCAGGTTCTACCTTCTTCACTTACAAAAAAGGCTGGCCATGGGTATGAGAACAATTTCTTTTTGAAGTTTTAATGTACCTTTCTTGAGACTTCTGTTAAAGATGTAATTTTCTACAGAAAAGCAGTGTCTTGGGTCTTTGTTGGGATTTTTAGGACCCAAATGTTAACGAAGTCTTTTTTCACTATTTATGTGGGTATCTGTGGTATAAATGTTGGGGACACTGTGCTAAGCTGAGAAGGCCATTTTCCTGATGTGGCCTGTAGGGTAAGGCCTCACCCCAGGAGTGATTGTGGTCTTCCCCGAGGGCTAGACAGCCCAGAAGGAAGCAGGCAGGCCCTCAGACAAGAAACCAGACTCTGGAAGTTGAGGACTGCTGCCTTTCTCTGGGCCTCAGTTTTGTGGCCTTGGACTTCCAGGAGTTTAAGGCAACTTCAGGAGCTGTTTGCTTCTACTCCATTGTGTTGGTTTTCCTACTCCACAAGCTGGAAACCCTGGTCCTCTCAGGTTCTAGGGATCTGGGAAAAAGAAATTCTCAGCTGAGACTCTAAGTTTCCTGACTGATGTTCAATCAACCAGCCCATGAAAAGATGGGTTGAGAGGGCATGAGGAAGCACTGCTGGTGGGATAGCTGTCCAAGTGTGTTCAGTCCAGGGGACGTAATACGAAATTGTTTCATCTGCTGCTGTTTCAGGAAACATTTGGCAACCCCCTCCCCCGCCCCCGGGCCCCACGTCTTTCCTGGACACCTGATGACAACCTCACTGTTGAAGTGTCCCTAACCTGGCCTTGAGGTTGGAGTGGTCACTATCAACTGGATGTGAGCTGTCACAAGATGGCAGCCACTTATATAAAATTTCAATCTTGGGAAGCACCTGTTCAGCAGCTCGGATTACCCAACTTTTTCTTCCTCCACCAGAAGGGCCTTGGGCCCAAATTTTGCAGCTCTATAACTGACATTTTCTACAATCTTTGTTCCTGAACTGTTTTGAGTAGATTACTAGGACAGTGTGTATCCTTTTATTTACTCAACCTTCTTTCTCCCTAAAATGCCCCCTACCCCTAAACAAATCTTCTCAGTCCCTCAAGACCCCCTTTTAGGTCCTTCTCTCCCATGAATCAATTCTCAAAATACAAAGCTCTTTTTTTTCCAGTGATCCTTTTGGTAATGAATCCCATGCATGCATTATGCCATACTTCCAACAACCATTTTATGGTGAACATAATACCCACTTCACTTATTCAGCTTTGATAATTTTGATGTATGGCAGACATCTCTGCTTGTGTGATGAGTCTCTGTAATAATTATTCTATTTTGTATAACAGCTGTGCTTTGAGCAGATGTTTCTATCACCCATGTCAATCTGCTTTCCATGGAGGAAATCTGGTTGACCTTCAAAGGATAAAGCTTATTAACCACTCTTTGGAAGCCAATGAAAGTGACATCAGTATCAGATTTTTGAAAGTAAAAATGGAAGATAATTAACTGCAGCGTAATAGTTGTAAAACAGATTTCATTGTGTTATACATAACTTCATAAAACAGGCAGTTTCCATTCTTTTACACGATATTCTCTGTAGCATCTTTACCACGAATCATGACTCCTTGACAACCCAAGTGAGAAATATTTAGAGATGCTTAATGAGCACTTGCTCTAAGAATAAGATGAAAATTAGATATCCTCAGATGGAAGGCTCACCAGGTAAAATGGTATACCACTGGAATACAGCAAGTGGCGTTCTAGGTACAGTCAGATGAAACAGGCATGTCACAAAATATACCAGGGAGACCATCTTCTTCTTTGGAAGATGAATTGTACAGCCAGAACCAATAAGCTAATGAGTGAATGCCAGTTTTGAGTACCATGACTTCCTTGAGGTGCATGCAGACAGACAAACTAGAAGGCTCCCTGTTTGGATTAATGGTGACTTACCATTGACATCTGGAAACTATTCTTATTTTGTTGGAGTTTGGATGGGGACCTGAGGGTAGTACCCAATAACCCTATTTATATGGCTCACTGACTTGTTTAAGAAGTCAATCATTTATGTTAGTCTGGACATTAAACCGGAGCCCTGGTGGCACAGTGGTTAAGAGCTTGGCTGCTAACCAAAAGATCTGTGGTTTGAATCTAAAGTCCAAGAATTTTGTTCAATAGAAAAAAAATATAGGACTGCTAAATTTGGGACTAGGTTGATAACATAATTTCCAAAGGAGAAAGCCTTATTGGAGAGAGATCATCGTGTTGGCTCATCCTCTTGTCTTTCTATATTTATAGTAAAATGCTTCAGTCTTACCAGGCTCCATACTAGGAGGATCAGAATCATCACCTAATGTATAATTTTTCTTTTGTATGCTCTAAGTATTTATCAAGTTAATTCATGTTGTTGTTGTTAGGTGCCAACGAGTTGGTTCTTACAGTGACCCTATGTACAACAGAGTGAAACACTGCTTGGTCCTGTGCCATCTTCACAATTGTTATTATGCTTGAACCCATTGTTAACTCATGGATTCATGGATTTCCTCCATTTCATGAATTCAACTGTTTGAAGGGAGCTTTGAAAAAAAATGGTAGTTTGCAGTAATCTAAAAACAGAACTAGACCATGATTCTGGAAACCCAGGTTCTGTTTTCTGTTCAATCACTTTAGCCTTTAGTGTTTAGATGTTGATTTTGGCTCACTAAAACATCATTTAAGACTTTATATTTGTGAAGTGCTAAGTAACTCTAATATTTTGATATTTTAAGCAGGTAATTTTAGGCAGAAATTATCTTGTCCTTTGTTAGGTCTGGCCACCCAGGGAGAAGATCACTAATAACCTTGCCTGATACAATAAGCACCTCTACTTATAAAAACAGCTGGATCTCTTCTGGTGGTTTCCATTCTCTTTGAACTTGCAGGTAAAGTGCATCTTGGGTTTTCTCGACTATAAACAAGTGAAGATGACTTAGGTTAAAAGTGGGAGAGTGTTCATGGGGCTGGAGAGAACATCGATTCAGCTCTCAGCAGGTGCAATTCTAAAGTGTTTCTCTGCAGGAAAAACACCAGCAGCTCTGCACCTGCTCCCTGGAGAAGGGACCAGACATTAGAAGGGCTGCCAAGGGAGAAATGACTCAACAAATAGTTTATAAACCGGATGTGGCTTTGTTTCCTTTCTCCAGTAGGGGCATGTTTGTTGTCAACTCAATTATACCTAAACTGATGGGGGAGAGGGTATGTGAAAGGGCTGGGAAAGAGCAACATGGCTAAATACATGCAGGGTGCATTATTTGATTAACAAACACAACTCTGTCTTACTTGCACCTCCATAACTGTCTCCAGACCTGTGAGCAGATGAAATACACACTGACAGTCTTCATCATCTAGCCTATTTGTTTCATCTTTTCCTTGAGGTTACACTACAAATGAAGAGTAAAATGAGAGATTTAATATGATCGATAATAATTAAGATGGAGGAAGGTTTTGAAAGAGTAGCTAAAACTGGCTAAAAATTATGAGATAAATGAACTCGTCCTCAGTAACGAGACTGAGAAGAAGCTGGGGAGTCTCTATTGGAACTGTGAACTCTGAGTAGGGTGTTGTTGAAAAAACACTAGAAAGTTATGGGATAAAGAAACCCAACTGGAAAATTATGGAGTAACACTCAATGCTCTAAGGGAACTCTTCTAATTGGTTAGTCACCCTAACTGCATTTCACCTGCAGTTCAAAGGTTATTTCAGATGATCAGGTGGCAGAATTGCAAACAACTCCAAAAGCGGTGAGAGAACCACTGAAGTGAATGGTGAGGTCATTTTTGAGATACATTTCAAGGAGAAATGAAAGTTTGAAAGACAGAGTTGGCAGTTATTGTGTGCAGGTGTTTTTCCCTGGTGGGGGAAGAGGTGGTTGACAAAGGGACAGGAATCAGTGTGTACATTTCCTGTTCCTGTTTCCTTAACCAACATCCTTAGAGAATCTCTGGGTCCTTGTGGGGGAGGGAAGGAGGGGGCAAGCGCTCTCTGGAGTCCCTGGGTGGTACAAATGGCTAGTGCACTCAGCTGCTAACTGAAGTGTGGGAGGTTCAAGTCCATGCAGAGATGCTGCAGAAGCAAGGTCTGGTCATGTACTTCCAAAAACCCAGCCACTGAAAACCCTCCGGGACACAGTTCTGCTCTGACACACGTCAACTCAACGGCAACTGGGTTTGATTTTTTAAGTGCTGTCTACTGCCCTTTTAGCCTCCTTAACCTCATCTGTAAGGTATCAAACATCTGTCCTGCAGGGATGGGACTGGGGTCACAAGTGTTGGCTGTATCAGTGTTAGCGAAGGGAGGAGAGTCACAGAAGTAAACCTTGAGAGGTTGGCATCAGTGTTGGCTCTAAAAAAACTTCTGGTCTCAGATGTACATTTTTCCTAAACTTGAAGGGCCCCATTTCTGCAATCTCGAATCTTCGGGAAATAAGGAAAATTAGAGTGGATGGAAACCATATCTTACCTTGTTTTAAAGTCTCACCCACATTTTAGAGAAGCAATTTTTCTAGCCCTAGACTTACAGAAATCTTCTATTACACTCTTCTGTATAAATAAGCAACTTCGATTCAACATTTACTCTTTATTGTGTTGTATGAAGTACCTATGTAATGCAAGAATGTACTGTACTAAAATACCCCTATTTCCAAATACATTATGTGGTGAAACCCACAGTCTCTGCAGAAGCATCGTGAGTAACCTGTGCCTTCATACTTTACAATCCATTGTTGGCTGCTGTGAGAAGTATGACAACAGGTGAAAAAAAATAATGCTAAGTATGAATACATTTTTCCAAACACGTACACACACAGCTTACAATGGAACCCCAATGGAAACAAATCAAATGGCATTGGATGCAATATCTGTAAAATGTAGACTCTGCAATAAAAAGCCAAAGGCACATAAAAATATATTTTAACTTTAAAAATAACTTAGTTACAGTAATACTTTGCTTGTGTCTTACCAACACGTAGCTGACGGTCAAAATTTTGCGATATAGCTATAATATATAAGGATATATAAGAACTACAAGAAAATCCCCCAAACCATAAAATTATTCAAAGTGAAAACAGAGAAAAGTTTTAACACTGGAGAATTCGCTATGCTGAGCCCAAACGATATAATATAGAAAAGAGTCTAGAAAAAATGCTTAGGTGTTAGATAGTTTTGACTTCCTCTTGCTCAGAAAATGCTGCAGTACTGTACAGTTCCTTCCCGTGCCTCGCCCAGCCCTTCCTAAGTGCCAATCCCAGCCAAGCCAGGTTCCTTACTTACACATCTGCAAAGACAATGTGAGCTGAACGTCGGCAATGCCCACCGAAAATGGGCTCTGGCTGACTCATTTCCTCTTTTTGCCAGGATAGTTTTTTTCCTTTTTAAAACTTTTTGCAAACAGGACATAACACGATAGGTAAAAAAATATCTCCTAGGAACGTTATTTTAGAAAACCCATGGCACAACTGCAAATATAGCCAGTGAAGCTCTCCTCTGCAACTGTGGTTAGTTTTGGCTCTTCAGTACCTTTCGCCCCAGAGGAAAAGGGCTGGTGTCCTGTTACTTGTTTTTATCCATGACATTCAGCACCTCATCCAAAAGTGAGGGCCCCAGGTCAAGCTGCAGGGAGAGGAGGGAGCCGGTCAGATCCGAGAGGGACTCCTCTGATTTTGTCTTTTCCTTGATGAGCTCACATGGGGCTGGCTGGTCAAACAGGTCCTCGGTGGGCCAGTCGGGGTACTGTTCGGAGAGGCTGGACGAGTGGCTGTCCCTGCCCTGACTGGACTGAGACGCGGAACCACTGGAGCCCCACGAGGCGTCTCCCTGGTGGACTGGCCCGTTCTCCAGCAGACTGCTTTTCTCCTGAGCCTTTTCTTCCACAACAGGCTCACAGCTGAGCCTGGGCAGCTTTGCTGGGCCAAAGGACTCCTGCTTGGAATTAAATGTCACTGGTGACAATAAGGGTAGAATGAGCGCTTGGGACCCTCCAATGGTTGGGAGGGAGATGGCGTTTTTGAGCACTGGGGAGGGCGTTTCTGTGAACACAGAGTCAGAGGTGCTGTTGGCTCGGAAAAACTCGTTATGCCCAGGGAACTGGCCCATGCGTGCTTTCTCCTGGTTTCCAGGTAAAAGCTCATAATTGCCTTGAAGAAAGGAAATGTCCCCAAAAACGTCATGCTGGCCCTCTTTGCCAATGTGAATGGTGTGGCGAAAGTCTCCAAGGGGAGGACTAATCATATCAGGAGACAGAATGTCCCTTAGTTTAAATTTCTTTCCCTTCTTGTTATTGGCAGCTTTTAGGTAAATTGGGGTCTTGGCTGGCATTTTGGAATTTGAGAATGTTTATTTTGCAGAAGGGAAAAGGATCACTTTCTTCACAGATGTGATATGTTTCTGAAAAATCCTTTCTGATATGAACAGTCACATCATTTTCTTCAAGGAGCTTAAGAAGCAACTCTGAAACAAGATGGGGTCGGAGAGACTTCCTTGAGTTACGGCCAAGTGAGGCTTCCAAGACAGCCAGTCACACCATCTGATCCTTTCTGCACCATGGAAAAACCTGGAAAATAAACCAGAGCAAGTTATAAACAGCTAACCCTTCAGGGTTCACTGTTGTTGTTGTGTGCTGGTAAGTTGACTCCGACTCACAGTGACCCTATAGGACAGGGTATAACTATCCCATAGTCTTCTAGGCTGCAATCTTTATGGGAGCAGATTGCCAGGTCTTTCTCCCTCAGAATCACTGGTGGGTTTGAATGAATGACTCTTCAGTTAGCAGTTGAGCACTTTAACCACTGCATCACCAGGACTCCTTTCAGGGTTCACTAGTCCTCCTTTTCACAAAAGGCCTGTATATAAAGGCAGTTCCCACCTAAAGCTGAGCTTTATCTTGTTGTTTCCCTATATAAAGCTTTCAGTTTGACAAAGGCTCACTGATCCGGCCTTACTTCAGGGAAAAAAAAAAAAAAGACAAAAAGACTTAAAACCCCCAAATCTATGACATCGGCACTTTTTAAACATGCCCACGGACATACCTAAGAGCGGCTAAAAGGATTTTACCCTTTTCCTCTAACATAAGAACTACAGTCAGCATATGACCAGAGTGCCTTCAGCTCCTTAGGTATAACTAAAAAAACTAGATTAGTTTAAAAATATTATTTTTCCTATTTGCTTTGGCATTCCCACTAGCAAGACTGATAATACTTTGTGGTTGAGTTCAATATGTAAATAAAATTAATAGTCCTGTAAGGAAAGAAGGAGCTCTGGTGGCGCAGTTGTTAAGTGCTGGGTTGCTAACCAAAAGGTTGGAGGTTCGAAACTACCAGCTGCTCTGTGGGACAAAGATATGGCAACCTACTTCCAAAAAGATTACAACCTTGGAAATCCTATGAAGCAGCTCTACTCTGTCCTATAGGGTCGCTATGAGTTGGATTCAACTTCACAGCAATGGGTTTGGTTTGGTTTTTATAAGGAAAGGGCTTGAGATACCATTTACTAAGTGACCAGATGGTGAAAATGGTTAACACGGTTGGGTGCTAACCAAAAGACTGGAGGTGTGAGTTCACCCAGATGTGCCTTGGAAGAAAGGCCTGGTGATCTACGTCTAAAAAATCATCCACTGAAAACCCTATGGAGCAGTTCTACTCTGACACACATGAGGTCCCCATGAGCTGGAATCAACTTGACCATAACTGGCAACTGTATGGTAGTGTCCAACATGCTCTTAGTGAGATGTGCTCTTCCAGAGGAGGGAACTCGATTCAGTAGTTAAAAACAAAACAAAAAACCAACCTTTCCTAATAACATACAGACAATAAGTGACAGAGCTGGAATTGGAATCAATGTGTTGTGGAAAGTACTGGGCTCAGGATTTGGTGGCCTTCTGGGATGGAAGAAAAAGAACAAAACTGCTTCTTTTCAAAGAGAAGACAGTGTGGTTACATATATTACACTGGGCCTTCACTTAGAATTACCTTCAAAATATTTTCTAGTAAGTTCCTCTTCTCTGTGGTAGGCAGAATTCTAAGATGGCTGCCATCTCTGCCTCCTCATGCCTTTGTGTAATCCCCTCTACTGGAGTGTAGGCAGAACCTGTGACTTGCTTAGAAACAACAGCATATGATGAAAGTGATGGAATGTCACTTCCCGGATTAGGTTACATTTTAGAAGACCTCATCTTAGCAGACTATAGAGAGAGACTCCCCTTGCTGGCTTTGAAAAAGTAAGCTTCCATGTTGTGAGAGGGCTTATAAAAAGAAATTCTGCCAACAATCTGAAGGAGTTTGGAAGTTTCCCCAGTCAAGCTTCTGGTGAGACCACGGCCCTGGCTGATACTTAGATTGCAGCCTGATGAGACCCTGAGCAAAGGACCCAGCTAAGCCCTGCCGGACTCCTGACCCACAGAAACCGTGAGATAATAAATGGGTGTTGTTTTAAGTTGCTAAATTTGTGGTAATCTGTTACACAGCACAGAAAATTAACACACTTCTCTATACACGTCATATGATAAAATTAGAGGTGAAGAGCTAGAAGGTGTTTGGGGACCTGAGGTCCTCATTTTACAGATGACAAACTCTTGGTACACACAATACCATGCCTTCTTCAGTTCCATCAGGTGATACCAGTTCCCCACTGTGGGAATCCCCTGGTGGTTCTGCTGTGACCTTTTTCCCATCATGATCTCTTCCCCTTGGCTGCAAAGCCTGCAAAAAAATAGTCTATGGCTGGGTGAGACAGTGGCTTGAGGAGAGCCACATTTGCTTTGTAGCATCTGGGGGCTGTACCCATCTGCCCCATCCTTCTTTCAACAAAAGTTTTCATTTGCCAGTGGCAGGTGACCAGAACTTTGTTCTACCATCTTCCCCGCTCCCCCTGACCCCCCAACTGCAAGGTAATAACTAACTGTTTGGCAAATGGCATGTTGACCAGCATATACCTAGAGTGCCTGTCAGCATGCCTTACAGTGATCCAGGCCAGGGAAGAAAGAGAACAACGAGCTGGAGGAACCCCAACCCTACCCCCACTTCAGACTCGGGGAGGAGGACGAGGCAGCATTAGGTTTGTACCCACTCACAGTGGGCTGACCTCAAAACTGCCAAAGAGAGCTACATACGCACCACCTCTTGCTTTCTCTTTTTTTTTATTATTTAAGGCACTGGGTCAAAAAATCCATGGGGGTGTAGCCCTCGCCTAGGTATCCTGCTGGCCTCTGAGGCCACACAGAGTGGTCTTGGGTTCTGCAGCCCTCGCCTAGGTGTCCTGCTGGCCTCTGAGGCCACACAGAGTGGTCTTGGGTTCTGCAGCCCTTGCCTAGGTATCCTGCTGGCCTCTGAGGCCACACAGAGTGGTCTTGGGTTCTGCAGCCCTCGCCTAGGTATCCTGCCGGCCTCTGAGGCCACACAGAGTGGCCTTGGATTCTGCGGCACATTTCAGGTTAGAAGCATTACAGAGACACTGTGTGATTACAGGAGACCCTTGATACTAAGTGGAAAAACGGGAAACCCTAGCAAAGGAAGCCAAGACTTGGATGCTGGCATTCTCTCTCAGTTTTAGGTCTAATTCGGGTCTTGCAGCAATAACAAAATTTAAAACCTGGGTCCTCTTGCTAATACATCAGGGCTTCTTCCTGTATAAATACATGATACATGGCTCCAGCCTAGGGCCCTGCCACCCACCTTCGCGTCTCTCTGCGCACAGCGCAGATGAGTGGGATGAATGGCTGCAGAAGGCACTGGCCGCAGAGGTTAGGGGGGTAGCCCTGATGAATGGCCTCCCACACACAGCCAGGAGGGCAGCTGCTGTGAAAAAAGACACAGTGTATTCACTGCAATTCAGGGGCGTGCAAGGATGCCGATGGCCAGCTGGTGGAGCGAGGGTTATACAAGGCCAGAAGCAGAGATGAGGGATTTCAAAGTTATCTAAAAAAGAAAAATTCCCCAGGACATGCAGCCAGCAGCTGGTTTCAGAGAGTGGTCCCGGAGTCCTCACATCTACCCCGTTACTTAAACAACAAGGATGAGGCTACCCTGTGGGGCACTGGGAGTTCCTGGGCATACAAACAATTAATGTGCTCAGCTGCTAACTGAAAGGCTGGAGGTTCGAGTCTACCAGGGGTGCCTTGGAAGAAAGACCTGATGATCAACTTTGAAAAACCAGTCATCGAAAACCCTATGGAGCACAGTTCTACTCTAACACATGTCAGGTCGCCATGAGTCAGAATCGACTCGACAGCAACTGGTGCGGGACAGTGGGGCGGCAAATTCAGGAGGAAAAGAGGGGAAGGAAATGCTTCTCTCTGAGGGCACGGGGTGAGGAGTGCCCAGGCCTCAGGCCTCCTGGCCACGGACACTAATTGTTGCAGGCACCCAGGCTGAGGTGCGCTTGGCCTGCCGGGAGCTGGGGTTTTACGTCAATGGCATAGAGACAAAGGTTGGAGGAAGTGGCAAAATAAAGACAAGAGAAAAAGGTTAAAGATAAAAGAACTGGTGAATGGAGGCTACACAAGCTGCAGACAGTGAGACTTTGGAGAGCAGGAGAAGATAACCTTAAAAGGCTTCTTCTTTCTACAAATATTTGCACAGTGTTACACACATCTCAAGGATGTAGGCCCTGAGGACTTGGGAAACATTTTTTTAATTTAATTTCTACTATGTGCCAGTGCTAAGAACTCCCAAATAAGTGGAAGTTTCGAAACTTAAAATTTAAAAAAATGAATATGAGGCAAAAATGACAGCTTCACAAGTTTAGATGGGTGGGTGTCTGATCTCAACCCTTTATCTTATCTGTTATTTTCCTCCTCCAGCTCAGGGATACCCCTGCTTGATTACAGGAGAGGCAATCCTATTCCCACTTCTTACAATGACCATTTCCTCCCCTCTCTCTTTCTGAAGATTCTGGACTTCCTGGCTTATCATTCAGTGGACTTCCCTGCAGCTTTACCAGGTTTCCCCTTGGGGATATTTAAAGAGCTCAGAGATATATACCCAGACTAATAACTCTTTCAACGTCTTCTCTGCCTTTGTTTTATGCAGAAACCCAATGGGGCAATTTCTTCACTAGTGACTGGCCTGCCTCGAGAGGCTATGTGCTTCTCCTGGGAAGCAACGGTGACAGCAGTGGCAACAGCTAACACTTACGGGGAGCATCTCTCTGTGCCAGACACTGTCTAACCTTTGACATGTACTAGCTCACTCACAAGAACCTGAGGCTGCTGCTGTTAACATCCCTGTTACACAAATAAGGCACCAAGGCACTGAGCTGAGTCCCTTTGCCAAGGCCGCACAGCTGCCAAGCAGAAAGCCAGGCTGCTGGGCTCCAGAGTTTGAGGTCTTGACATTGACAATTGGTGGACGCATGCCCTGGGAATTCAGTCAGCCCCCCAAAATTATGAAGGGGTTGCATTCCAAATTCTAAGACACAAATGTGCAATCACGTACTGTCCTTATGAGGGTAGGGAACAGGCCTCACACATACTGACGGTGGAAGAACGGACAGGTTCAGCCTCAATGGAAGGCAGTATCAAAACTGTAAATTCACATGCTCTTTGAACCAAGAATTCCATTTATAGGGAATCCCTAACTCACGTAAATGGGAAATAATGTATGTGCCAGGGTTGTTCAATCCAACACAGTTTGTAACAGTGAAGAGTTGGAAACAACCTAAATAAGTGGTCCCCAATAGGGGACTGGTTAAATAAATTAAGGTATATTCATACAAATGAGTACCATGCAGGTGTGAAAAAGGAAAAAGCAGTTCTTTGTGTGCTAATAAGCAACGAGCTCAAAGATATGTTATTAGTAAGGGAGAAAAAGGTGTACGTATTTATATCTGTGTTTGTTTGTATATCCACAAAATACCTCTAGAAACATCCATGAGAAACTAATGGTGACTACCTACAGGGAGGGAAAATGAGTAGAAGATAGAAAAGAAACTTGAAGCTTTTCACAGTACATCTAAATTTATAACTCTGGATTTTCCAACCATGTTAATGAATGAGCTATTTAAAAAGTTAAATAAATGGGTTGCTTAAGGCTCAGATTGAGAAGTCCCTTGGCGGTACAAACAGTTAAGTGCTCAACTACTAGCAAAAAAGGTTGGCAGTTCAAGACTACTGAGAGGCACCTTGGAAGACAGGC
Organism: Elephas maximus indicus; assembly: GCF_024166365.1. Classification (NCBI taxonomy): domain Eukaryota; kingdom Metazoa; phylum Chordata; class Mammalia; order Proboscidea; family Elephantidae; genus Elephas; species Elephas maximus. The sequence goes on along the minus strand of NC_064844.1, from coordinate 26,463,826 downwards.
CCAGCAATCTGCTTCTGAGAGGCCACAGCCTTGAAAACCCCGTGGAGCAGTCCTACTCTGCACACATGGGGTTGGCCATGAGTTGGAATCCACTTGAGGGCAACCAGCAAGGTTCAGACTGCACTTTCTTGCAGAGCCAATGTTATACACGGTACTGAGGTCCTGAGAAACCTAGTGAACCTGTGAGGTACCTGATCATAACATGTCTATGCAAAGATGTGAGCAAAAGCCACAGTCTGGGAAGGCAGCATATAGATATATGAAGTCCTTATGAGAGGGCTGGGCCTGGTCCCACCTGAGCTTGGAAAGGGAGAGATCACTAGTTCCTGTAGTCGTTAGCCCTTCACCAAGGAGGCAGCATCAGCCTGTATTTTACAGAAAGATTTCAGAAGAGAAGGGGTTTTAGGAAGAAGGAAATGAGAAGAGGTGAAGAGTACAAGGGTGCTGGAAGAAAGGCCAGAGGGCAGGGCGTCCACGTGGAGGAGCCAATAGACAGGTAGAGTCGCAAGGGCCCTGCGTACAGTCCCTTGTCTGTGAGGTGGCTAGTGACACTGACAGATAAAACTTTACAGTGGAATGGTCCTCAACACCATGACAAGAAACCCTGTCCCTCCTCACCATTTCAAAAAGAGGAGGCTGCTGATGGCTGACCAACCAACGTGGCAGCAGACAGAGGGAGGGACGGACCAGAGTGGGGAGAGCCTGAGTCGGGGGACACTGAGCAGGCTTTACTCTACACCCAGAAGGAAGCAAGGCGTGCTTACAGGAGGGTGGTGTGGGAGAAGAAAGGCTGACTGGGAGGATTTATGGGCCGGAAGTGCGTTATTAGACTAGAACTGGCGAGAGCACACTCCTGGGAGTCCCGTGAGCCACATGATGAGAATTTATAGCCTTTCTGCATCAGCCCAGAATCTATCATCGATATTAACTCTCAGGCTCAGAACCACCGGAGGATGCTGATCACCCACACTCAGGCCTCTCCTGCCCCACCTTTAACCTCTTCCTGCAACAAGGACTTGTGCGCTCAGGCTCCATTTTGCTTTCCTGCCCACCTCTCCCGCTTTCTTGCGTGGCTATCAGTCCTTTACTTCTACTATTCCCACATCTTAAGCCCTTTCTCAAAAACCGTTCCCTTGACCCCGAAATCTGAACTCGCCAGGACTGCCAGCTAACCCCTTCTCTTGGATCTCTGTTTGCTCCTTTTTTCCTCCCTTAGATGACACTCGAGATAACAGTCATCTGGGAAATTAGATTCCTTTGAAAACAAATTCTGCAGTTCCTGGGCACTGGTGAGGAAAGTTTCTCCAACAAAATGGTCGGACTCCTCAGCCAGCCGCTTGTCTCCCTCCATCAGGGCTAGAGAGGTGGTCCGGCAGATACGTGGGCCAAAGGCCAGCTACAAATGGACAGGCTTCCTTTTACAGGTACTTTCAAGAAATTAAACGGCTCAAAGACACAAAAGTACCGGAGAGAGTGCTAGGGCCAGGTTTTGATAAGAAAGGCCTAGTGCCGGGCTTAACACTAAGCCATCACCACTGGAGTCAATTCCGACACATGGCAATCGATGCGTTAGAGCAGAACTGGGCTCCCTGGGATTTTTCCTGGCTGTAATCTCTATGGAGGCAGACCATCAGGCCCTTCTTCTGAGGTGCCATGGGGTGGGTTCAAACCACGAGCCTCTAGGTTAGTGTCAAACACAAGCTGTTTGTACCACCCAGGGACCTTGGCCTGACACTAGGCCAGACAGTTCTAGTTTCTCATTTGTGACTGACTCAAGCAAAGACGACAGTGGTAATAACAGAAGTAGTAATGGCAGTAATAATTCAAGGCAGAAAAAAAAAAGATGTCCATTGCTTCACCTCCTTGTCATCCTTCTGGTAAGCAGGATGACGCTGAACAGACCAAAATGGGGTAGCAGCAAGGAGGAGGGAGAAACAAGCGGGTATAAAAAATGACAGATGGAAAAACCCATTCCTGAACTCCTTAGAGTTGACTGTACTGGCAATTTTGCAGGGTTCTGAAAAGAACAAAAAGTCAAACCAAACCTGTTGCCGTCGAGTCGATTCTAACTCGTAGCAACCCTATAGGACAGAATAGAACTGCTCCATAGAGTTTCCAAAGAGCAGCAGTGGGTTCCAACTGCTGACTGGTTAGCAGCAAAGCTCTTAACCACTGCGCCACCAGGGCTCCGAAAAGAACAAAGAGGTTGGGATAAAAAGACTTCATTTATTTTAAGAAAGGAATGTTTGGTTTGCCTACTAATTATTCTTAGATTAATTCTTAGTGGAGAGGGTAAAAAATTTCTTGCATCCTACAAAATAGGTTGCACAATGTTAATTAAAAACACATACGCCTAAAAATAGGGGCAGGTGGGATAAGGGAGGGGTATTACTGTCCTGAGAAACCTGCTGGGTTCTCCCTGTCTTCTACTTTCAGGAAGTGAGCCTCTGCCTGATTTCCCCTTTCCTGCTTGGTGGTCATATCCCTTAAGGGCATCCTAGCTTCTGGTCACTTTTCACTCGGCCTCAGCACCTATCTGTACGCCCTTTGTCCTAGCACCAGCCTCAGCACCACTGTACTGTCCGGGCTCCGAGCAGAAATATTAAATTAGTCCTCCTTCGTGTCTTCATCAACAGTCCTAGGCAGGGATGACTCGCTCAAGTACCCTCCCCCATCTCCCCACCCCTAGCCACCTTTGGGAGTGTTTCTCTCTGCTGACACCGTGGCAAACCCCAGAATACTGTATGCCACCCTGGGCTCTGCACTTTGGATGGGATAAAGGTTACCTGGAGTATGTTCCCACATGTGAGCAACCCAACCAGGAGCCAAGGAACTTGGTCACATCAAATCAGAAGGAGCTGAAGGAACTGAGTAAATTCACTGAAACCAAGCCCACTGCTGTGGAGTTGATTCAGACTCATAGCGACCCTACAGAACCCAGGAAAACTGCTCCATAGGCTTTCTAAGGCTGTAAATCTTTACTGAAGCGAACTGCTGCATCTTTCTCCCATAAAGCATCTGGTGGGTTCAAACTGCTGATCTTCCGGTTAGCAGCTGAGTGCTTTAACCACTGCATCACTTACAGAAAACTCAGAAAATTATCTTTAGGGATCTGAAGGACTCGTTAATTGTAAACACAAGAGGGATTAACTTGTTCTGCAAGGCCTTAGGGCTACTAAATAGCAGCTACAGGGAAACAGACTTTGGCTTTTCCAAGGAAGAACCTCCCTCCATCCTCCCTGCAAACAAAAACCCAAAAAGCCAAACCCAACACTCTTGAGTTGATTCTGACTCACGGTGAGCCCATGTGTCAGAGCAGAACTGCTCCATAGGGTTTTGATGGCTGTCATCTATATCAAAGCAGACTGCCAGACCTTTCTTCTGCAGCGCCACAGGGGGGTGGTTTGAACCACCAACCTGTACGTTAGTAGCCAAGTGCGAACCATTTGCACCACCCAAGGACCATAATGAAGAACCAAGTTTCCCCAAAAACAAATGAGTTGCTATGGGGAGGGCAAGAAGGGGCTATGAGCATGGGGAGAGGCAGCCATTCCTCTGAGACTGCCTGAAGGTGTTTACATCCCAGTTTCTTCTCTATGGGGATGCTATTACTGCTCATTTCCTTATGGCCCCAAGTCACATTTACCTATAAAATACTCACAGACTCCACCTCCCCCACTTTTTTTTGTTTTGAATTTGACAGTTTATTCAGTGACTTTCCACCAGACACATTTAATGGAAAATGAGACAGAAAATTAATTGTATTCATACCAATATTATTGGGTTAATAAAAGTTTGTTTACTGCAATTGTGCTTAGCAACATAGTGAATTTGGATTCTTAAGACTAAAGTTTCCCTTCCAAAGGCTTTCTGTGTGAAGAAGGCTGTGCTTTTCCACTAAAACAGAAATGACGAACCAGGCTTTGGTTTCAGAAACACTGACACAGTATAACAACATGGGGGTGGCTCCTGCCAATCAGTCCACAAGCCTCTGTAGGAGCGCTTCCCCAAATCAGACAAGGAATTTTAAAATTCAAGGGAAAAAAATCAAATCATAGTACTAAAAATCCAACAATGAACTTAAATGAAAACCCAGGACAGAAATAAGTGTAACAAGAGAACACTCAGGGAACAGCATCCTAAAGGTATGCTTTTCATACTTCCAATCTATCTTCCTCCCCCCATTTTAAGATAAGAAAATGCCTTTTCTACTTGTAGGTTTTTAACCTCTCCCCAGACCATCTGAGCTGAGGGTGCAGCTATACACTGCCAGACTGTAAACCGCAGTAGCCCAGCTCCAGCTGCCCAGTTCTGTCTGCAAACGGAGGTGGCTGTGTTTTATGGACCCACTCAGAAAGTCTCTGAGACACTGCACCTTCAGTTTATAAGTGGACTTCTTGTTTATGACTCAGCTACCACTTGCATTTACTTTTCTTTTACAACCCTGATTATATAAAAACCAAAACCAAAACCAAACCCAGTGCAGTCTAGTCGATTCTGACTCATAGTGACCCTACAGGACAGAGTAGAACTGCCCCATAGAGTTTCCAAGGAGCGCCTGGTCGATTCAAACTGCCGACCCTTTGGTTAGCAGCCGTAGCACTTAACCACTACGCCACCAGGGTTTCCCCTGATGACACAGAGACCCACAAAATACCATATGGGAGACTCACTGCTAATTTGTGTCTACTTCTCACATTTATAGGATTTAACTGTTCTATCTGAAAGATTTTTTAGAATCAAAATTAGAAGACAGAACATCCACTTCACAAAATACCAAGCCACTGCTTTTGAAGAGAGGCCATTATGGCCTTTTTCCCTATAAAAATGAGTTATTGGGGAGGACTAAATATGGACACTGATCCCTGGTCTTTAAGACAAGGCAGCAGAGGGCAGGCTCTCTCAAAATGTCTGGCTCGTTCAACAGGGGACTCAGCCTCAGCGCTGTTCAGGAGCACCGATTCAGGCATTTGAGTTTGGTAGATGAGCATCAGAAGGCCATCAGAGTGAACTGGGTGCTTCCATAACTAATATCTATGCGCTGCCATAACTAATGGATCCCACCTGATCTGAACGCTGCAAGGATAACACCCATACAGGAAGTGAACTCAACTTGGAAGTCTTCAGCAATATTCAACCAGGATATTTATTCTAAACTGTGATTGCAAGTAACTCTTAAGGCTGCTTAGTGTTAGAAATCTTTATGGGTTGCTCACACACACACACAAAAAACCCCTACTATTTAAGTCTGCAATTATCCTATGCAAAACTGCAGTTGTGGCAACAGTATCATAGCTACTATTAGTCAGTCAAATGATCCAGACTTACAGGTTTGACAGGTATCTGGAAATTCAGTCATTTGACCAATATCACCTTAAGAGAGCCGAGTCCCTAGTCATCTGCCTTGGTAACACATCCTCAGGTTTAGGTCCCAGAACACCATCTTCCCCTAGTAGGGTGGTAGGTCAGACGTGACAGTGGGGATCAATTTCTATGTCACTCCCCCATCCTGATGGGGCCCTCTACCCCCACCCATGCTCCCTGGGGGTCTGAGATACAGCTTCTCTGCATCACACCAGCACTCAGCCTGTCTGCAATCTGCCAGTGGCCACTTCCAACCCTTTCGATGGCAGACACCCCAGCGTAACTGGTGTGTATGTCTGCACAGAAATAAGTATTGGATGTTGAATGAACGAATGAATAAGTAATCTCTCTGACCAGGCTGAAAGCTCTTCTGTGGTCTTATCGTTTTTGCCGCCCAGAAGCCCTGGTACAAAATCAATAGTTAAGTGTTAAACCCATAACCCCTGCTAGACTCCCATCACCCCCAGTGCAAGTCAAGAGGCCTTTTCAGGGACACAGGGAAGTCCTGACTGCAAACAGAGGGCAGGTGAGAGTGTGCTCCCAGGTGCTGTGCCTAACTACGTCTTTCCAGCTGTTCATTGCCCCATCTGTGGGTCAGGGAGAGATTAACACAGGGCAGTCTCTAGGAAGTGGAACTTTTAAATGCCTGGTTCTCTGAAGAACTTACACATGTGAATGGAAAGGACTACGATTTGAGTGCGTTCTGTGGTCGCACAGGTACATACTGTCTTATTTAATACTTAGAACACACCTTGGAGGCAACAATCGTATCTCAGGCCAAATCCCAGTGTGCAAGAGCTGGGATTTCAGCCCCAGATGGACTCCACAGTCTGAGCTCAACCACTGCCTACTGTATAGTGTGAGGACCACCACCTTGCAGATTATCTGTCTTGATGTCTGATAACTCCAAGAAGAAATGATGCCCTATGATCTCAACATCAGCAAGAGGTGGAGATGCTAACGTGACCTTGTCAGAAATCAAGAATGAATAAAACGGTCCTAGACACCAGCCTTTCCAACTCTAACTTACTAGGACTTTTCAATATTTTTGCTATTTGTCAAAAGGAATCTCAAAAGGAATTTGACTTTATGGTAAAACATAAAAAGAGTCAAAAGATTTTAATTTTAAGGTAATAAAAGTCCTCTGTGTCTCAAGGAGAAAAACAAACATCCTGTTCTTAGAAAACAGCTGTAAGTGCTGTGAATTCTTTTCCCTGAGGAAACACATGCTTGGGGTCACACATAATCACACTGCTTTCACCTGGGACAACGGCATCTTTCCCTCACTACTGACACTTCACTTCCCTGGTAACTTTCTGAAACTAAGAACTCTGTGTTCCTTACATGGAATGTCCTCCCACCTTCTTACCATCATCAACGACTCATAACATCCTCCAAGACCGGGTTCAAGAGTCACTTCCTTCCTGGAGGAAGTCTAACTTACCTCATGCAATCCAGGCTCATTACTGCCTTGGGTTCATGGAGCATTTATAGTTTGTTTTGTTATTTTCCTGTTCTCTGGTTTTATGTTTAATATCTCCAGGTAACGGTAAGCTTAAAAAGAATAAGGTAAACAAAAGTGCCATCAATAAGAACTGCTGTCAATGAAACTCTTTACGCTGGATCAGTTACAGAGCTTCTTCTCAGGCTGTGAACACAAGGGACCTTCAAATTTTGTTGAATGAGCCCCTTCTGCCAATCCCTTAGGCCAAAGGTCTGCAAATTTCAGCAGGTGGGCCAGATCTGACCTCCTGCCTGTTTCTGTAAATAAAGCTTTATTGGTATACTCATAGATACTCATTTATGTATTATCTACGGCTCAGTGGTTCTCAAGGGGAAGTGATTTTGCCCCCCTCAGGGAACGTTTGGCAATGCCTGGAGACATTTCGATGGTTGTGACTGGGTGGTGGTGCTACTGGCATCTAGTGGGTAGAGGCCAGAGATACTGCTAAATATCCAACAATGCATAGGAGAGTCCCCCGCAACAAAGAATTCATTGTTGTTGGGTGTTGTCAAGTCGCTTTCCACTCATAGCGACCCCATGTGACAGGGTATAACTGCCCTATAGGGTCTTCTTGGCTGCAATCTTTACACAGGCAGATCGCCCCGTCTCTCTCCCGTAGAGCAGCAGGTTGGGTTTGAACTGCCAACCTTTTGGTTAGTGGCCAAGTGCTCCACTGTTTGTACCACCAAAATCTCCGTAGTGCTGAGTTTGTAAACTGGCGGAATAACTGCTTTCATGCTACAAGGTCAGAGTTGAGAGCTGTAACAGAGACCATGTGGCTCTCAAACTCTAAAATATTAACTATCTGGCTCTTCACAGACAAAGTCTGAACCTCTGCCTTAGATGTTGGCATGTCCACAGCGTTAGACATTTCTTGTCCATCCCCCAACCCTCAACAATCCCCCTGCAGTCACATCCTTGCACATAGTTTCAACTACCACCTCTAAAGAAAGCCTCCAAATCAGGATCTTTAGCCCACACATATGTGACGTCTAGACCTGTACTACTCAAAGTGTGGTCCGTGGTCTAGGGCCAGTTCATGGCAAAATTGAAGGTGTTTAGAACCTCCTATAACATTTGGCATTGTCCTGACAATCATGCATGTTCACACTGAATAGGCTATAGAAAATTTGGAGTTCTGAGTTATGAAACTTGCATAGGAGTTGGGTGTGGCCCAAGCTGCATACTTGTGCACAATATCAGATGATGAATTGGAAATTGGAAAAAAGAAAAAAAAAAAACAAAAAAACACCGGTCCTTCACAGATAATTTGAGAAGCACTGAACATTTCTCCCTGTCCTTTAGACTGCTCTACTTTGCTTTCCTCAGGCACTTCATATTCAACATAACTCTGATGGAATTTGCCATCTTTCCTCCCCCTGCCTCACTCTCCGTATCAAGTCCTATCATTCTGCCTCTTCCATCTGAGTGGGCTCTGTCTCCTCTTATTCACCCCCACTGCCTTGGCCTTACTTCTGGCCCTCATGAGCTCTCCTCTAGACAAGGGCATTTGCCTCCAGCCTCATTCCTCTTCCTGTGCTGTATCTTCCAACTTATACCACAGGGAGCCATCTAGAATGCTCAGGTAATCTTGTTGTAAGGTGCCGTTCAGTCAGTTCTGACTCACAGAGACCCTATGTACAACAGAATGAAACACTGCCTGTTCCTGGACTAACCTCACAATCGTTGCTATGCTTGAGCCCATTACTGCAGCCAGTGTCTATCCATCTCGTTAAGAGTCTTCCTCTCTTTCAGTGATCCTCTACCTTAATCTTGTCACTTCTAAAATCCTACAATGGCAGGCTGCCCTTACAGCCTGGAGATAAGACAGATGGTGAGGCTCGCCTTCGCAATCTAAGTCCCATCCATCTCTGCAGCTCTATCTTCTGCCAGCTCCCTAAAGCCTCTTAAAATTGGCGGTGCCTTTTTATACCCTTACACATGCTTACTATGCCTTGCCTCCACCTTGTCTGCTCAGTGATGCAGTCCTTCAACACTAAGTATTGCCTACTTCCCAGGTCTTCACCTGCCATGACTCAAGCTTGGTGTCTACCATGATCTTCTAAGCCAAAAACAAACAAACCCATTGCTGTCAAGCCAATTCTGACTCATAGTGACCCGATAGGCCAGAGCAGAACTGCCCAATAGGGTTTCCAAGGCTGTAATCATTATGGAAGCAGACTGCCACAACTCTCTCCCACAGAGCAGCTGGTGGGTTCTAACTGCCGACCTTTTGGTTAGCAGCCGAGCACTTAATCACGGGACCACCAGGGATCCCTTAGCACCTTGTATACACCTCGGACCAACTACCACACTGAACTGTAATTACCACCTACTTGACTGCCTCCCCACTAGACAGCCTGCTTCTCGGGAGAGAGAACTATATCTTATTCATAGCAGATTCTGGACAAATGTTTGTTGAATGAATGAATGAATGAATGAATAAAAAATCTTGAAAGACATTGCTTCCTCTTCAACCTGCCTGTTGAATATCCAAGTTGGAGTCTTTCTATGACTCCTACAGGTGGAAAAAAAAGAAATTAACAAGGAGCTGTAGTCTCTTTTCTTGTGGTAAAGGCCTTTCATTCTTCCATCTGTAAGACATTTTAACCTTTCTCTCTCCATGCAGGGTAAGGATTTAGCAGCGTATCAATATAAGCCTCAGTAATTCTATGGGCTCCTACAGATCTTTACAATTAAAGCCATGAATAATTGTGAACCTGCTGTTTGAAAGGAAAATGTCTTCTATCCATGACTGCAATGTACAAATAGATGTTAGAGAGAGGCAGGTCTCAAGAAAAATTTGACAATACATTTCCCAGAATACAGGCTTGCTAGTTATATTTAAGACAAACTTAAAGAATGAGGCCCTAAGGGAAACAATAAGCCCGCTCTCCTGACCTTTCCTTCCAAAAGGAAATGGGTAAGGCGGAAGTCAGATTGTTTGGCCAAAGATGTATATGGGAACCTCAAGAAACAACAATGGACATTCTGTAGAGAAGCGTTGTTTTTGACTTTAACACGGGACTGACACAGAACAGGTACTTAAAAGATAAAACCGCCAAATGAACAAAAACATCAACAGCTAGTAGAGCTCTCACCCACTGTTATAAATTGAATTGTGTCCCCCAAAATGTATGTCAAGTTGGCTAGGCCATGATTCCCAGTATTGTGTGACTGTCCACCATTTTGTGATCTGATGTGATTATCCTATGTGTTGTAAATTCTAATCTTTATGATGTCAATGAGGCAGAATTCGAGGCAGTTATGTTAACGAGGCTGGACTAGTTATGTTAATGAGACAGGATTAGTTGTCAATCTAGTCAATCTCTAAAGAGAGAAGTGAGCAAAGAGATAGAGACCTCATACCACCAAGAAAGAAGCGCTGGGAGCAGAGCATGTCCTTTGGACCCAGGGTCTCTGCATGGAGAAGCTCCTAGACTGGGGGAAGACTGGTGACAAGAACCTTCCACTAGAACTGATAAAGACTTTCCTAGAAGCTGGCACCTCAAATTTGGGCTTCTAGCCTCCTAAACTGTGAGAGAATAAATTTCTGTTTGTTAAAGTCATCCACTTGTGGTATTTCTGTTATAGCAGCACTAGATAATGATACTCCTATTCCAGGCCTTAGAAGTAGAGGAAAGAACTGGACCAAAAGACCCAAAACCTTGAACTTAAAGAATCTTTGCAGACTCCCATACACATCTAGGTGCCAGTTACCTCCTATGTAAAATGGAGCTATTGCCCCAAACCTTCCTAGTCTCTCTTAGGTGATTATAGAAACTGAGTGTAAAATCTCTGTAACTACAGGGTGCTATGCCAACACAAGGCATTATCTTTCCCCCAAGTGAAAAACCAGAACATCTACTGGAATACAATATGAAGAACGGGGAACCATTCTAACTGCCAAAATAACCATTTCCATTTTCTCCTTAAGTGTCGTTTGGAGCAGTCATCAATAACATGGATGGAGATGGGGCAAGATTCCTAGGGCTTGCGGATCAGAAAGTGATTTCTTCTGACAAGAGGCCGTGAGGCTAACTTCTCATACACATATACCTGTATCCTTTATCTCCCATTACAGTTCTTCCAGTCTTGAGAACAAATAGGACTTCCTTGAGTTTGGAAAATCAACAACTGTCAGATAACGGCGTCGTTTTAATGCCTAAACTGGGATTTCTTATAGTAGGCTCCTTGGCTTTCCTTTGCTTGCAGAGGGTTCCTTTCATGGTCTCTTCTCCCTATGTGTGTGCCTCTCTCCACAGCTGTTTTCGTTTTTTATAAAACATCACTCAGAAGGGATTAGTTTTAGGACTCACCTTATTCCAATATGGCCTTACTAACATAACAAAGAAAACCCCTATTTCCAAACTGGGTCATACTGATAGGTACAGGGATTAGGACTTCAACATAACTTTTTAGGGGACACAATTCAATCCATAATAATAGGCATGTGTAGTACACAGCAGTCTTAATACATAAATAGATGCAAATAGTCTAAAATCTCTCTCTCCAAACTCTAATTTTTTTGAGGGGGAACCCATTTCATTGCATCTCAAGTTCACTGTGTTTTATTTGTATGAAAAAGGAAGCTGAAGCCAAAAAGGTAAATGCCCTTCTCTGATATTTATTCAGCTTTTATTGTGCTTCTATCCCAAGGAAGGAGCCTGATGGGGCAGTGGTTAAGTGATCGGCTGCTAACTGAAAGGTCAGCAGTTTGAACCCACCAGCTGCTCTGTGGGAGAAAGATGTGGCAGTCTGTTTTTGTTTGTTTGTTTATTCCAAAAAACAGGAGAGAGAAAGGAAATTACTCAGCATCTCATTTTGTTTCCTTGTTTTTTGACAGGGTTGCGAGGAAGGCTGATTAGGATCAAACCATACACACATCATGCCTTGATTTTAGCAAGTGTGAGAAGAATCATCTTTGACAGACCAACTGACTTGAAATGGGAAACACTTGTCGAATCTATAAATGATACGATACTCAGAGGGAGCTTCGATGTGCCAATGACAAACCGGGGGCCAAAATTATCTTGACAGACTAGGAGTAGGGGCAGGATGAAATCAAGAGGCACTGGATGAGAACAAGAAGTTCTGGGTTTGGGGTAAAAATAAATTATATCATCACATAAGTACTGAGTGGGACAAGATCTAGATGGCAGACTAACAAGTAGATTCTGACTCCTAGTAACCCAGAGTAGAACTACCCCACAGGGTTTCCAAGGGGCGGCAGGTGGATTTGAACTGCCAACTTTTTGGTTAGCACCTGGGCTCTTAAGCACTGTGCCACCAGGGCTCCTATGTAAATAAACGAGGGCATCTTAGTTAACCACATGCTTACTGTGAGCTAAGAGTATGAGATCGTAGCTGAAAAAGCTATAGCAATCTGTGGTTCTATGGACAGTTCCTACCGGCAAGAGTCCCTTCCTACCCCACTTTGTTCAACCCCTATCTGAGACTTCACATTACAAGAGGCATTTGCAGACCTGAGTTCATCCAGAGGAGAACAGCTAGATGGTGAATCTTAGCAGATGCCTACTGGCTCATGGTAAGGTAATGTGTGAGAGAGAGAAGATATAAAGGTATTTTCTTGAAATACTGACAAGCTGTCAAGTGAAAGGAAACCTGTATGGTTCCAAGGAACAGACTCTGTGTGACTGAGCTTCACAAGGGAGGCCAGTTGGGGCTTGATATGAGGAAGAAGTCTATAACAATTCGAGTTATCTACTTGAAGAATGGGCTGACAGACTCATCACAGGAAGTTTTCCCGCTGATCCTGGGTGGCTGCAGGGGCTCCAAGGTGCGAGCGTATAACAGGGTGTAGCAGTTTTATCCTATTAGAGTGAGAAAGTAGGGTCTAGATAAGGTCCTTTCCCTTTGGGAAATGTGATTCAACATATCTGCAGAATCTGTACCTTCTAGGGAATTTCAAGAAAAAAATCTAATACTTTTTAAAGAAGACAAGACTATCCTTAGAATTAAAATACTTGTTACCAGCTTATAAATTTTCATCATCGTCGTTTCCCATGCCAATGACTCCCTTTGGAAGCCTCAGTTTCCTCAACTGTAAAGTAGAAACAGTAGGGGTAGGAGTTGGCTTTCCAGAGCTCCAGTAAGGATGCAAAGAAATGTGCATAAAGGGCTTAGCAAAGTCCAGGCAGGCAAAGAGCCTCAAGTAATGGGAAAGGCAATTATTATTATTATTAATTACTCCAAAAAACTAGAGCTATATAAGAAACAAGACAGGCTGGAATTCCAGCTCACAGTGGGGACTTCTTCCAACATTATTTCTTTTAGACCTTGGACTCTGGACACCTAAACTAATTGAAAAGAGTGTGGGGAATTCCCAAATGTTCTGGTTCCAAAAGTCTAATACCCCATCTGACAAAAAGCTCACATTTGAAAGAGGTGCTGTTTCACTCCACATGCCATCCCTCAGCCGTGTCTGTGGTGGTGCTCACAGGCTGGCAAGTGAAGCCCACCTTCCCTCAGGTAAGACACTGCTTAATGGCCTCTTCACAAGGACTACAGAAACAAATTCACCAGGGAGCATAAACTACACTAAATACAAGGCCAAACAGCCATATTACTTTGGAAGACACTTCATTCTGGAGTCATCTGAGAGCAAGACAAAAGTTTCAAGTTTGGTGCTATGATACATACACAGTGGGACATGTGGCTTGAACAGTTTCAGTCAGTGAGAAGCAGGCTTTCAGGAGAGCATTCCACGTGCCCAGCCCATGCTGGTCACTCCTCCATCTACTCAAGGCATATCTACCAAGTCCTACTAAGTGTCAAGCACTGTTGTGGGCATTGAGGTTATAGCAACGATGCCTACACGGAGCTTACATTCTGGTGTAGAAAGACAGATGATAAATACATAAACCGGTAATTGGTTGTACACTCATGGTGGCTCCAGTGATAGGCCTAGGCAAGCACGAGTAAACACAACCACTATTTTCCTCAGCACCTGGGCTACCCGGGTGGCCTGCATGCTGAGTGGACATGCTGCCCTCAGGCATGAGAAAGCTTCGGCAGAGGTTGCCAACTGGCCAGCTGAGAAGACTGAGAAGGTTCCAGCGGTGACTTCAATGGTTTCATAGTACCCTTGGATGATCATTATCACCAGAACCAAAGGACGGGGGGTGCCTCCCCTCAAATCTGAATGTTCTGTAGCCTGGCAAGGAGTACTTTACTACAGCAAGACTCAAACTAGATAAGTGGTTAACGGTTTCTGACTTGAAGACAACTAAGAGAAAAGGATGCTATAGAAGAATGAGACAAAGCTGCATATCTGGCTACAACACTGGACAGACCACTTTTTCCTTAAGCCTTATCTTTAAAAAGATGACTGCTCAGATAAACTAGGTTCAGTCCCTGTCCTCAAAGAGCTGGCTATCTAAATAGGCAGCCACATGGGACCATGAACGATAACTGAAACGCAGTAAGTGTTACACTAGGAAAAGGTACAAGACACTATGGAAATACTCCCGAACAGGAGGGTGACAGGATCACAGTAGCTTAGAGTCAGGAGCTGCAGCCCTTCACCTCCCCCACACACACTACGGAGGCCCACCCAGGGAGGGGCAGCGATTTGCCTTGTGATGCACTGGTCAAAGACTTGGAGCCTTGTCTCCTGCTGTGTTAAAATCAATGTTTTAAAGTCTTAACTGACCCTTGGCAAAAAAAAAAAAAGTTAAAAGTAAATAAATAAATAAGGAATCAAACACATTCCAAAACGGCAAGGCCATGTTTCACCAAAAATGTCTTTGCTTGTTTTAAAAATGTTCATAGCCTAAATGACTATGTGTTTGAACAAAACAGATCTTTCCAACTAAACACACGACACTGACCTACTATTGGCATGATGTGTCTACAACTATGACCTTCTAAATTGTCACCGGAACATGATGGACGCCCAAATGTGAAAGCTGTCTAAATAGCAGCCTGACTTTGATGTGCCCTGCCTTCCACGCTTGCTCCAGCTGCCGGGCCAGAGGTCCACAAGGACTGTTTTTCAATCTGGGGTTTTACATTATTAGTACTAAGATAGCTATGCTAATAGGTGCCACTGATCTGGCTCCCTGAATTGAGAACTAGAGATTATCGAAGATAATCTAAGATGCCTCATCTGTCACACAACTTGGGGCAAAAGTAAGACCAGAACCTATGTTTTTGGATCTCTAGTCCATTATACCTTTTCATTTCTCCAAACTTAATTCTGTATTAGTTTCATCAAACAGGAGAGCACTGGGTGTTTGCCGGCATCTTGTGGTGTGTTCTATGGCTCTATTCCTGTACAGCCTGTGGTCTGTTAAGATGTCCTTGGGCTCCGTAAGCCCTATAGGGCACACTGCAGTGTGTGGCTTCTGCCTTCTGGCTCAGTGTTTCCGGGTGTGGGTTTCCTGCCAGACTAGTCCTGCCAGCTGCTCTGCGGGCTAAACTATTTGAGAAATTCTGGACACTATTTCCCCGAGGAGATTCATGGTACACATTGGCATATTAAAAGCTCTGAAAGGTTCT
Source organism: Elephas maximus indicus (assembly GCF_024166365.1). Lineage (NCBI taxonomy): Eukaryota > Metazoa > Chordata > Mammalia > Proboscidea > Elephantidae > Elephas > Elephas maximus. The sequence continues at coordinate 26,448,435 of NC_064844.1, read as the reverse complement.
GCCGTAAGGGAACTTAATCAAACTTAGTTTTCCACAGAGTCCTTTTCTGGTGCTGTTCACATCTTGGAGTACACTTTTGGTGGCCCTGCATTAGGTAACTGCAGGTGTGTGATCTCTGCAACACTGTTTAACAAAAAACCAGAGGCTAGAAGGCTCGTATGAACTTTTCAAATATGGAAATAAACCCAAATCACTGAAAATCCATCTTTTTTAAATTTTAATCTTGGGATTCTAGAATTCTACTACTGACTCATGACTTTGGCAATCAATAAGGATCAAGCCAATACTAGCTGCAAACTCATCAGCCTTCAAACAGCTTATTGGCTATTCAGAAATAGTAAACATTTTAATATCAATGTTATGATTCACATTATAAAATGACATGGCTCAAGTTTAAAAACTAAATCCTTACTGTCTAACTCAGTCTGTCGTCATGGTCTCTGGTGAAAGGGTGGCACTGAAGTATATCAAGGCCAGGAAGGCATTTTTTTAAAGAAACATAACTGACCACTGCCGTAGAGCTATTTGGCTCTTTATATTACTCTTTTTGGTGTTGTTTTGCTTTGTGGCCTTTAAAAAGTAGGGGCAGGAGAAATGGTAATTCCAAATGGAAATGGACAGCTCCAGGGCTCTTACCCTTCATTTTGAGGCAATGGGGCTTATTTGGAGCAGTTTTTTCCAGAACCCCTACCTCTGTCTGAGCACAGTCCCCCAAGCAGACTCACACAGCTAATCACAACCCACAGCATCAAAGGCAGTGGAAGCCTGGCAGACCGTCCAGGTTATCCAAGCGCCCCTCAAGGTTTCAAAGGTCTCCGTAATCTATCCTTCACAGCAGAAGCTTATCTGGCAGGGTCTGGGCATGTACAAGACTGTAAAGAGGCCCTGACTTCCTCCAAGGAAGAGCCCAGTGCCGTCCTGCCCAGCTTACTTGTGGATCCTGCTTTAGCTCATCTTAGAGCAAAATCATTCCCAAACATGTATTAAATGCATACTAAGTGCCAAGTGCAGCCCTGGTGGCGCAGCGGTTAAGAGCTCGGCTGCTAACTAAAAGGTCAACAGTTCAACTCCACCAGCTACTCCTTTTAAACCCTTTAGGGCAGTTCTTCTCTGTCCTATAGGGGCGCTAAGAATCGCAATCAGCTTGACAGCAATAGGTTTAGTTTTTTTTAAGCGCCAAGTGGAATCTCCGGATAATATATGCAGTTAACAGGCTCAGCTGCTAACCAAAAAGGCTGGAGGTTCAAGCCTACCCAGGGGCACCTTGAAAGAAAGGCCTGGCGGTCTACTTCCCAAAAATCAGCCATTGGAAAGCCTACGGAGCCCAGTTCTTCTCTGATACACAAGGGGCTGCCATGAACTGGAACACACTCAATGACAACTGGTTTTAAGTGCCAGGTACCGAAGCACCATAGATTCCTGAATGGCACAGTTTACACTCAGCTTTTACTAACCTAAGGGTTGGCAGTTCGAACCTACCCAGCAGCACTTTGGAAGGAAGGCCTGGAGATCTGCCTCCATAAAAATTATACCAAGAAAACCCTACGAAGTGCAGTTCTACACTGTGACATGGCGGGTGGCCATGAGTCAGAATCGACTCCATGGCAACAGGTTTTACTTACTTATTAGCTGAAGGACCAGGCACTGTGAATGCAGTTCCTGGCCTCAAGATGACTGTCTAGGCTTGGTTACTGGACCCTGCACCCCCTGACTCTCTAGAACTTTGAGGCAAGGAAAGGGTTCACACCACAGTTCCATCTCACCCCTGACCCTGAAATTTCTTTTTCCTGGCTGTGGCACAGCTTTCTTTCTCACTCCAGAGTCCTGCATTTTTACCTAGTAAATTTTTTCATTTATGGTATAAATTAAACTGCTCATATTAACTCTAGCAGTCTGATGCTTGATCCATTGCAGGAGACGTCTGCTGCCACACATGTGGGACTGCTTCATCTTTAATAATAAAATAATTCACATCGTATTCCCCAAGGCAGGCAATTACTGTCATCTTTCTTTTGTGGGTGGTACTGTGAGATACAAAGTACTAAGAAAAGCGTTCCTTGCTAGAGGCCAAAAGCCAGAGAATCAGATTTAATAGCGTCCTTGCCCCTCCTCCACTGGTGGTGGTGGTGTGGTATTTAATACAAGATCAAACAGACCTTAATTCAAACCCTGATTCTGCTACTTACTTGTTAAACCTTGACCAAGTTACTAACCCTTTCTGAACATGAGTTCTCATATGGGAAATAAAAACAATACCATCTGTCTCAAAAGGTAGTCATGAATATTATTAAATGACAGAACCAGTATTAAACACCTATCATAACAACAAAAGCAACAATGAAAACAAACCATTTATTGTGCCTACTCTGGCCCAGGCACTGTTATGAGTGCTATAAATTTTTGATTAACCATTTAATCCTTACAGTACTATTATTATTCCTATTTTACAGTTGATTAGCTGGGGGTACACAGGCTAAGTAACTTGCCCAAAGTCACACGATTCATAACAAAAAATTGGCCAGAATTCATTCATCCTCACATGTCTGGCAGCTTGTCTGTGTCAAGTACTAAGGACCAGAGCCAGGATATGAGCCCAGGCAGTCAGATTTAGAGCAGCTTTTTAACCTCAGGGTTCTTTCCCCCTTTCCTCAGAGAGCTGCTGACTTCCATGAAGGATTAGCCACTTACATAAGTACATATTGTGTTGTTAAATTACATATGCATGTTTAGACATGTTTCTCACTGTGTGACTTTGGGCAAGTTATATAACCTGTCTCAGTTTTCATATCTGTAAAATGGGGATATTAACAGTTCCTCCTTCATAGAACCCTGTTAGGAAAAAATGAGTTAAAAAAGATACAGGGTTGAGAAGAGTGCCTGGCACTCAGAATAGGCTCCATCCAGGAAGTACCTCCAATATCCAGTCATGAACAGTGTGATATGTCAGGAGAATATGGGAATACAGGAGACTGAAGGGCTGGCTCGATCTAGTAGTTTCAAATGGTAAACACAGTACAATTAGAAAGAGATTTAAGTTCTTATCCAGTCAATGAAAAGAAAAACAGGGTTCTGGTGAGAAAGAAATTAGGCAGGGCCTAAATGAAATCAGACTGAAAGCAAGAATTTTAACAATTAAAACAAAACAAAATCAGAGCAGTCTTTCTGGCATTTTCTCCAGTCATGGACTGTATTCCACCCACTGGATCAGTGTTAGGGCTGGAAACCTACTGGGCAAAGAGCTTGTGAAAAATTTATAGCCTGGTAAAAATCGTTGGGTGATATAGGTTAAAGCAACGTTATCCTTGACACTGCTGAATACCACGAGTTTTCTAAGTGAAAAAGGGCAGCTTTTGTGAGCATGTTGGACATAAAACAAAACACAACATTAAAGGAAAAGCTGGAGAGCAGACAGCAAGCAAGCTCATGTGAGCACTCTGCAATAATCTTTATGGCTTTATATTTTACTCGTCTCACACCACACTTAAATTTACAATAAAAAGCAAAAAATGTGCAGCATTTTTTACTCCAACTGCCTTTACATGTCCCACTGAGATACAAAACAGGGTTTCGCTGCTCGAATTCTGAGGGAAGAGGGAGCTCATTTTACTTCACGTCTGCGCTGCTGCCACAGCCGCAGCACCATGTTCCAATCACGGGATTCTATGTAAATCTCTAGCAGATGACACCACTGGAAAACAGAAACTGCCATGGGTCCCCAGTGCTTCCAAATTTCTCCTCTAAAGTTCTTATCTGTGAGCCCAGAGGCTGGTACAGAGCATTTTATTCAATGGCCGAGGCCTGTTGGGAAATCTACATTCTTTGGGAGATTTAAAAAGAAATTTCAACCATTCCTCAAATACATGTAACGTCTTTATCATTTATTTTACACATGACAATGCTAAACATTTCACAACTGCCCCAACGCATCCCTGAATGTTTAAATCTATTCTGAGAGGGGTGTGTGTCACACCCTTACCTGTGCAGCCTCTTTCTTAACTGCAAATATATAAAAAAAAAAAAAAAAAAACCCAAACCCATTGCCATTGATTCTGACTCATAACATCTGTTAACAAGAGCTCATAAAAATTAACAGGGGGTATCAAAGAGAAGACCTCTGGAGCTGTCCAGAAGAGAGAAGCTCCATTTCCTGGTTGTTTGAGTAAAAATCTTTGATAAGTTAGATCAGTGTATGATTCTTTTAAGTCACCTCAGGGATACCCTTGGGACATCAAGTAATGTTCCATTAACCATTTGCTGGACTGCTTCATGGTGAGCCTTTGTCTCCCCATGAGGTTAAGGGGAAGTCCACAAGGCTGACTTTGCTATTAAAATACAGACATCTGCTGCTTTCCTAATTTTTCTTCTTTTTAAAGGCAACATCCCCAAGAAACCCTTTAGATACTGTAAGGCCTAAGGGCTGGGGGAGAGGATCTGTCTCCCTAGCACATTCACCAGATTCCTCCCCCTCCAACACCTCCCTCCGCAGTGCCCCTACACCCTCAGCACACATCAGCAGTCCACTCCCCCAAACACATCAGGGCTGGGAAGATTCATGTTGCGATACCGTCCTGTCCTTCCTATTCCCGCCCTCATTTTAATTCACTTTTTGAAAAAAAATAAAAAACAAAATGTAATTACTTGACTGTCAGCTTGGGTTGCACTCTGGGGCTTTTACTCCTTTCAGCACAGCTGTGCTCCCGGCTTTGATGCTGCTGTCCACGCAGCTTGTCTCAGCCACAGCCTGGCTCTCGGTAACGTAACATTCAAGTGCATATTTATTTTTAAACTGACCTCTCCTAGACTGTACAGTATAAAGGAGGTCCTGCCAAAAAAATATGCTACTTTCTATTTATAAGATGAAACACATGCCTCCCAAAGTCGAGAGGGGGGTGGAGTATAATAATTCTTCAGAGGAAAATGGCCAGATCCATTCATCCTCAGATGTCTGACACTAGTGTCAAGACACTTAGTTCCAAGGAGAAAGAAATTAAAAAAAAAAAAAAAAAATCTCGAAAACGCTTCAGCTGTTCAGAGTCCACCTTCCAAAAAAAAAAAAAAAATTCAACTGCCAGGTCTGCAGGTCTCTCAAGCGGAGAGGGCATCCGGCGGGCACTGCCTCGGCAGATCTGCACGGTGCACCCATGTGCGGTTCTGCCTGGTGCCAATTCACCACCCGAGGGGCGCGGCGGCCATGTGCGGCTTGTTCTCAGCTGGAAAAATGCAACACGCGCCCAAAAATGGCTCTGTCAATGGCTCGGAGATGGTGCAGTGTAACCGCGCAGCCCCACCCTGAAAAGTGGTGAGCACAAACGGTGGAACTCTGCATCCTGGTGGGTGCCACCCGGCCCCCTCCCGGTGTACTTTATGTCTTCTTTGGTTCTTTTAACGCCAGCTGGGGAGGCGATGCCCTCCCTCCGTGTCCCCATCCCTGGTCTTTCCTAAGCCCAGTACCCCGCACACGCCGGAAGCGGCCACGGTCGCCGCTCGGACAGACTCACAGACAGGCAGAGGTGGGGTGGCAGCGACTCACCAGCAGTCCCGAGGATCCCGGCCGCTGTCCTCGGCGTCGGGGCGCCCTGCACCGACACCTCGCCGAGCGCACACAGTCCCTGCCCGCTGAGCGCAAATTCGACCGGGTCCTCACATTACCCGTTCCGAGACGGCGTGAAGGCGCCGAAGCCGGCCGCCGGGTCTCCGGGCTGGCCCCCCGCTCGGGCCCGCCGCAGCGCCCTCCGCCCGCTCCGGCCCCTGCCCTGCGGAGAGGGAAGGGAGCAGCGAGACTGAGCTCGGCCGCCGGCCGGAGGACTGAACCTGCGGGGGGCGGGGGCGGCGAGGGTGGGGCCGCGAGGCCGCGGGGCGGGGCGAGGAGGAGGCCCCGGCTGCCCCGCGGACCGATCCCGACTACCTGCGCCCGCAGTCCTGACCCGGGGGCCGGGCGCACGCGCGCGGCGCTGCTAGGGACCACCGGCGGCGGGGCCGGGGGGCGCCGGAGGACAATGGGCGCCCATTGCTACCTCCCCAGCGCCACCGCTCGGGGATGCGGCTGCCCTCAGAGACGGAGCCGCGTTCAGTGCCCTCGGCACAAAGAAATGTCGCGGATGCCCGCTTCAAAGAGGGACCCCGGAGTCTTGGCGCCCTGGTGCCTGAGGACAATGAGCCTCCGTCCGCACCCCGAACACCGGCGCTAAACCTGTGAGCCCATCTCTCCCTGCTCCAGGAGGCCTAACCCTGCAAGACTCCGGCGCGGCGGGCGGGTGCCCCAGGGAAGCAGGGCCACCTTACCCTGCCAGTCCCCGGGCGGGTCGCAGCCTGGGCTCCGGAGAGGTTGGGGGGTCGCGGTCGGCTGGTTTCCAGCTCGCTCCCTTCAGAGCTGCAGCCAAAACCCGGAGAGTGGATTTCACGCACTGGAGACGCCGGGTGCTCCCGGCTGAGCGACTGGGCACGCGAAGAACAGCAGATGAGGCAGGTTTTTCCCGTCCAGGGGGAGGCGTTTCCTCTCCCACGCGTCCCTAAAACGGCCTTCCTCAGAGCTGGGGCCTGGGTGTGGCGGCCGCCCCTACGCACGACGAGGCGAAAGCGCAGCTGCTGGCGGGGGAGCGTGCATTCCGCCAGCGCCGCACCTGCGCCCGCCGGTCAGCCCTGCGGCCGCGACCCCGCCCCTCCGCCCGGGCCCGAGCTTGAACCCGGCTAATTAGTGTTAATTTTTCTTAATCAGTCTCCATTTTTTCCTCTAGTAGTCGGCCTGGGGACTGAGTAGCAGACAGGAAAGGGCGGTGTTTTCCGGCTCTGAGGTCCCAGCCCGCCAAGTCGGCCTGGGGAAGGGGCTGGAACCCAGGGGAATCGGACGCTCCGGGACGGGCCGCGGCCGTGGGACTCTAAGGTTGGAGAGAAATCCTGGCACAATCGGAGGACCTCGAGGGGACCTTGAATCAACAGCGCTATCAGCTTCAGGTCGTCACAGCCGTGCCCCCGAATCTGTCTGAAACCTTAGAGGATGCACGTTAAGCCCACGATGTAAACCACCGCTGACAAGAAGTGAAGTGGGAAGGAAACGGACACAACTGCTCTGGAAAGCAAAATACTTGGGTGGAGTGTTAAAAGCCTCAAAGAAAATAATAGTTGGCAGGTCAAATGGCCGTGAGGTTGGAAGTCAAGTACAAAACTCTGCTGAAGTGATGTTAGAAATTTTACAAGCAAAACAGTTCATGAAGATAAGAGAACAGGCATTGTTTCCTTTCCTCGAATCACAACTGCTTCGAAGTTTCCTTTGGCAAATACCTGGATTTCACTCCAGATTCCTGAGAGTTTTCCTTGGGGTTCATTTTTCAAAATATATGTTCCATTTGGCACTAATGTATGTATTTTATACATGAATTTATTGAAAAAATTAAATGTTACTGGCCTACTTAAAGGTATTTTTATAAATATTTATGGGTAGCTTTCATTACATACGGTATTTTTATAAGTACAAATAGTATGTATATATATTTATAAAAATACCATATGAAAAATTCCGTTTGGACACACAAAGACATTCCTGATACATACGTCTTGTGTGTAAAATTTTTTTTTCATTTGCTCTATTGTTAAAAAAAGAAAAAAACTGCTGTTGTGTCAGTTCCGACTTATAGTGACCCTATAGGACAAAATGGAACTGCCCCATAGGGTTTCCAAGGACTCAGCAGCCTTCCTAACCACTGTGCCTGCTCTCTTGTAAACTGCTGTTAAACACATTTCTCCAGGACTAATTGCTTTTTTACAGCTCGTCGCAGGTTGTTTGAGGCAACAATTTTATTTTAGACCCCCATTTCACTTTTCTACAGTGTTCCTCACCTATTAGAGGCTCTCCCTTTCTACCCTTTCTTTATGAGACTTCATTTCTGGGCTCGAAACAATTTATTCAGAACCTTCCCCAAGTGCCTGGTGGTACTATTTTGGTCTACTCTGGCTTCTTTGATGCCCTCCTTATTTGTATGTACCAAAGATCTTCAGTGAGGAGAGAATGCCCTTACATAATGAATTATCCTTCCAAATGAGTGCATTTCCTGTACTCTGATTTGATGGATTTAGATTTCAACATGTTGGGTGACTACATATTGAAAGAGAGAGAAAGCTTTGTTTCAGGAAGATTTTAGGGGTTCTGAAATTCTGCTCTGACTTACAGCAAGATAGAGCCTTGAAATTTTGATGGTAACCCTAGAAATCTAATTTGAGGCTAAGAAAATGGGCATAGAAAGGATGTATTAACTTGGTTCAATTACTGTGGTTCGATGTGCTAATTAATACCTGTAGAGCACCTGCCTGGCCCAACACTAGGCTATTTTTCCATTAGTTCTGGCTGTGGGAGAAGAGCTGAATAGCACCAGCACTGCCCTTGGTGGTCCAGAAACTTGCAGTTTACTTAACGGGGCAGAGAGCAACATGCCAGTTTATACAAGTGAGTGTTGACTGGAAGTATTCTAGGCTCTTAAGACCAGCTGTGGTCTCCAGACCAGCAGCACGAGGCCTCTCTCCAGAGTTACTGAATCTGAATCTTCATTTTAATAAACGTGTGCATGCTTAACATTTGAGAAGCACTGGTCAAGAGCGGTGGTTCTCAATCTTTTTAAGCCACAGGCTCATTTTAAAATCTTATAAATTTACGAACACTCTGGTAGGAAAAATGTACACAGAGCACTATACACACACTTTTGCATACGATTTCGGGGTTCCCTAAAGATTAGTCTAGTGAGGCCTTCCTTGCCTGAGGCCTCTAGTCACAGAGAAGGAAGAGGTGCTCAGAGTCACCTGGGGTGGTTAGAGGAGGATTCTAATAGGAGGCAGAGCTTGAACAAGCCTTGAAATGTGGGGAAAATGGAAGAGGAATGAAGGAGGGCACTTCAGACAGGAGAAATGCATAGGTAACTGAGCCCAGGAGGGAAAATAGCAAGTATCCAAATATATGTGTGCTGTTGTGGTTAGGTGCTGTGGAGTCTGTTTTCGACTCATAGTGACCTCAAGTGACAGAGTAGGACTGCCCCATAGGGTTTTCTAAACTGTATAATCCTTATGAGAGCAGTTTGCCAGGTCTCACTCCTCCAAAGTTACCACTTATCTATTACCTATTGTTTTTCCATCCCCAGCCCTCCCCTCCCTTGTAAGCATCAAAGGTTACTTCATTTTGTGTGTAAACCTTTTCATGAGCGAGATTGTAATTTGATAGCAGGCTCTCCTTGCAATTTATTATCATCTTTTCAGCCTCCAAAAAAATGAAGCCGGACTGTGGACTCAGTAGCCATCCCACTTCAGGGGCTGCAGGGATCCTACGACAAGGAGTTGGATGTAAGACCTCATCTCCTGTTATTTGCTCTCCCTCTCACTCCGCTCTAGCCACATTGGCCTTTAGGCCACTCCTGACACTCCATGCACAAGTCCATGTGCCTGGGACATTCTTTCCCCAGAAAACCACCTGGTTCCTCACTCGCTCCACTAAGGTCTTTGTTCAGATTGGTCCTCATCAGAGATGCTGTCCCTCCAAGATAGTAGCCTTGCCCACACTCCCTGTCACTATGTAAAACAGAAGAATAAATTCTTCATGGCGCTTTTTGTTGCTTGATACTGTTGTTAATTACCGTTGAGTCATCTCTGACACATGGTGACCCTGTGTACAACAGAATAAAATGATGCCCAGTCCGGTGCCATCTTCACCACTGTTGAAATGCTGGAGGCCATTATTGTGCCACTGTGTATTTTGGAAACCCTGGTGGCATAGTGGTTAAGTGCTACGGCTGCTAACCAAAAGGTCAGCAGTTTGAATTCACCAGGCGCTCTTTGGAATCTCTATGGGGCAGTTCTACTCTGTCCTGCAGGGTTGCTGTGAATTGGAATTCACTCAATGGCAACAGGCTTGGTTTTGGAAACCCTGGTGGCATAGTGGTTAAATGCTGTGGCTGTTAACCAAGAGGTCGGCAGTTCGAATCCACCATGCGCTTCTTGGAAACTCTATGGGGCAGTTCTACTCTGTCCTATAGGGTGGCTGTGAGTCGGGATCAACTCAATGGCATAGGGTTTGGTTTTTTTGTGGTATATTTTGAGTACCTTCCAACCTAGGGGTCTAATCATCCAGCACTATGCTGGAGAATGTTGTATCATGACCTAAAGTGTTTTCAATGGCTAATTTTCGGAAGTACATCCCCAGGCCTTTCTTCCTAGTCTGTCTTCCTCTGGAAGCTCTGCTGAAGCCTGTCCATCATGGGTGACCCTGTGGGTATTTGAAATACTGGTGGCATAGCTTCCTGCATCATAGCAACAAGCAAACCACCATAGTATAACAAACTGACAGACAAGTGGTGGACCTGATATTATATTTATTTGTAATTTATGGCCTGTCTCTCCTAAGGCATGGATAGACTTTGTTTCCTGTTGCATCTTGTATACCTCAAACAGGACCTGGAACATAGTGGTGCTCAAAAAATATTTATTGAATACCCATTGCCATTGAGTTGATTCGGACTCATAGCAACCCTACAGGTTAGAGTAGAACTGCCCCACACGGTTTCCAAGGAGCAGTTGGTAGATTCCAACTGCCGACCTTTTGGTTAGCAGCTGAGCTCTTAACCACTGAGCCACCGAGCTCCTTTACTGAAAAAATCACCCTTAAATAGAAGCAGTAATGAGTGTAACAGCCATGTTTACCAACTCCGCAGTTACAGAAATGATGACATTTCAGCATTCCTGAAATATCACACCGCATGTATGCTGGGAGTGAATTTTCAATCACTTTAGCCTAACTGAACAAGAAATGCTAAACACATGGAACATTTTAAGTTCTAAAATTCAAACATTTTTAAAGTAATGCTTACAGAAAATGTCTTTATAGTCCATGTATAATGCATAACTATTTTTCTTCTGGCAAAGTTGAAACACACTCATGTGTGCTCAGCTGGGGTTTTCCTCTAAAATGCCGCATTCAGGCTGGATTCATGTGTGTATGTTCTCGATTATCCCCCTAAGTTAGATTTAAGGAAAAATGTAAGAGAAACTGGAACGTTGGAACATATTGAAGAAGAATCTCCTTGTACCTTGGTGGTTTCCTTCTTTGCTATCTGATTAGAATTTCACCTGTCCTTGAAATATGCTAACCTGCTCCAATGAATTTGGTTCACTGATTGCCAAATGTTAAGGAATCTTCTAATCAGAAAAATTCAGGTCAGATCTTGCTTAGGCTAGCTCAGTTTTGCCTAATTAGGTGCACCAGGAAACATTACACTGTGAGACTGTAAGATAGCGAGCATGCGGACTGCTGGCCTTGCAGAGTTCCGAGGAGGTAAAACAGGCACTTGCTGCAAACACTGAATCTAGAACTTTTGGGCATTTACATTAGCTCTGAACTCAGGCCAGCACCAATGTTATTTGTGGATAAGGGCTTACTTGATCCTGATTGTTGAGTGGAAACTGATGTTATTGTTAGGTGCCACTTATCTCTGCTTGCTGTAGTAGAAACTAGTGACTAATAAACTGTTGTTGTTGATGTTGTTAGGTGCCATTGAGTGGGATCCAACTCACAGTGACCCTGTGTACAACAAAACGAAACATTGCTCAGTCCTGCACCATCCTCAGAATCCTTGCTATGCATGAGCTCATTGTTGCAGCCACTGTGTCAATCCTTTCCTTGAGGGTCTTCCTCTTTTTCACTGACCTTCTACTTTAGCAAGCATGATGTCCTTCTCCATGGATTGGTCCCTCCTAATAACATGTCCAAAGTATGTGAGACATATTCTCATCATCCTTGCTTCTAAAGAGCATTCTGGTTGTACTTCTTCCAAGACATGTCTACACCAACACCATAATTCAAAGGCATCAATTCAGTCTTCCTTATTCATTGTCCAGCTTTTGCATGCATATGAGCTGATTGAAAACACCATGGCTTGGGTCAGGTGCACCTTAGTCCTCAAGGTGACATCTTTGCTTTTTAACACTTTAAAGAGGTCCTTTGCAGCAGATTCGCGCAATGCAATGCATCTTTTGATCTCTTGACTGCTGCTTCCATGGCTGTTGATTGTGGATCCGAGTCAAATGAAATCCTTGACAACTTCCACCTTTTCTCCATTTATCATGATGTTGCTTATTGGTCCAGTTGTGAGGATTTTTTTTTTCGTTTACATTGAGGTGTAACCCATACTGAGGCTGTAGTTTTTGGTGTTCGTCAGTAAGTGCTTCAAGTCCTCTTTACTTTCAGCAAACAAGGTTGTGTCATCTGCATAACACGTTGTTAATGAGTCGTCATCCAATCATGATGCCGCATTCCTCTTCATATAGTCCAGTTTCTTGGATTATTTGCTCAGTATACAGACCGAATAGGTATGGTGAAAGGATATAACCGTGACACACACCTTTCCTAACTTTAAACCACCCAGTATCCCCCTGTTCCGTTTGAATGACTGCCTCTTGATCCATGTACAGGTTCCTTGTGAACACAAGTGTTCTGGAATTCCCATTCTTCATAATATTATCCATAATTTGTTATGATCCACACAGTCAAATGACTTTGCGTCGCCAATAAAACACAGGTAAACATCTTCCTGGTGTTCTCTATTTTCAGCCAGGATCCATCTGACATCAGCAATGACGTCCCTGGTTCTGCTAATAAACAAGTGAGTAATAAATAACATGAGGGGAAACTGGTGACTAATAAACAGCAGTAACATATATACATAGCCTCCTATGCTTTTAGAAATCCTTTTACATTCATTTCATTTCATCCTCATTTTAGGGCCTTTTGTCCATATTGGGTAGTTAAAACATGTATGGTTGATTTATACTTTGCTTCCTTCCAGAAGGGCTTTGAGACTACTTAAAAAGGCTTTTGTGTATAGTAAGAGTCATTCCTATGACTCTTCTTATGACAAGCTCTTTATCCAGATACCTGCATGTCTTGCTATTTGGCTTTCTGTGGGCCTTTTCAAAGAGGCTTCCATGACATCCTATATAAAATATCACCGTACAGCTCTCTTTTTCACTTTACCCCCTTTATTCATCTTTTCACTACCTCACATATTGTATATTTATTTGCTTATTATCCTCTCCGCACACACACACAAGGAGCCCTGGTGGTGCAATGGTTTAGCACTTAGCTAAAAGGTCGACAGTTCAAACCCACCCCGCTGCTCTGTGGGAGGAAGACCTGGCAAGCTGCTCCCATAAAGATTAAAATAAAGATTACAGCCTAAAAAATCCTATGGGGCAGTTCTACTTTGGCACATGGGGTTGCTATGAGTTGAAAATCGACTCAAGGGCACCAAACAATAACACACCAACAACAATAACAACACACACACATATACAACTGTGAGGTCTGAGAGGGCAAAACTTTGCATATTTTATTCATTGCTGCATCCAAACACATTAATCAATGCTTGGCTTATAGTAGGGACTTAATAGATATTTGTTGAATGAATGAATGAATTCATAGTGCTTATTTCAGGTGCCTGGTACATAATAAATATTTGTTGGATAAAAAAAGATTTAATCAATGAACTAGAGGAAGATAAGAGATTTTTTTCAAGGTCATACAAACACTAATCATTTGCTTTATCTAGATTTCAATCTCTGCTACTTCTTTCTCCTAGGCTTCTTCATTTGTATACCTGGTACTTTTATCAAAATTTCTTTGTTCATCCAATTTAGTACCTGCCAAAATTAACAGAAGCCAAACCCATTGTCGTGGAGTCAATTCCAGTTCATAATGACTCTATAGGACAGAGTAGAACTGCCCCATAGGGTTTCCAAAGAGCGGCTGATGAATTTAAACTGCCAACCCTTTGGTTAGCAGCCAAACACTTAACCATTGTGCAACCAGGGTCCCTATATTGACAGGGGACTGCTAGAGAAATTCAAGCTGAATTCAGAAGCAGATGTGGAACCAGTGATATTATTGCTGATGTCAGATGGATCCTGGCTGAAAGCAGAAAACACCAGAAAGATGTTTATCTGTTATGCAGATTAGGTACCCACACAAGCATCAACACTTGGTAACCCTTTGCTTTGCAGCTTTGGACAGAATGCTGTGAGACATACACAAACAGACACTGAAATGCTGAGCTTGTTCGGAGATGCACGTCTCCTTTGTCACTCTATATTAAAATCTCTGTTCCTAAGAGTGGTCTAGAACTTCCTGTTTGTAAATGCCTATTATTAACTTGTTTCTAATGGCAGGCTTGTCTAGAAAGAAAATATAAGAATTTTGCAGATTCATCTATTGTCTTGTAACTCTTAGGACCTGCCATGTAAATCTGCCTGCTAATGAGTATGATATAACATTCTTACTGTCATTCGACCTATATACTAACAGGTACACTTAAGGATACAAAAATGAATACAGTCCCATGCCTGGCTACCACCACTGACTGCCCTGACAGGGATCACAATAGAGGGTCCCAGGAAGAGCTGGAGAAAGATGTAGAACAAAATTCTAACTCACACACACACACACAAAAAAAAACAGACTTACTGGCTTGACAGAGACTGGAGAAACCCAGAGAGTGTGGCCCCGAAACCCTTTTAGTGCAGTAAGGAAGTCATTCCTGAGGTTTACCCTTCAGCCAAAGATTAGACAGGCCTGTAAAACAAAACGAGACTAAAGGGGCACACCAGCCCAGGGGCAAGAACTAGAAGGCAGGAGGGGACAGGAAAGCTAGTAATAGGGAACCCAAGGTCGAGAGTGGAGAGGGTTGACATGTCGTGGGTTTGTTAACCAATGTCATAAAACAATATGCGTACTAATTGTTTAATGAGAAGCTAGTTTGTTCTGTAAGTCTTCAATAGTACAATAAAAAAAAATGCAAAAGAAGAATACGGACCCTACATTTAAGGAGTTTAAAATTTGTAGAGAAAATAAAGCTAGCAAGTAACTAACTATAATACAATATGTGATAAATGATCGTATTTTCCAAATCCCAAATAGAGCCATAATTTCTGATATGTTAAAAAACACACAATCCAAATCCATTGTCATCGAATGGATCACTACTCATGGAGACCCCATGTGTTACAGAGTAAAAACAGGGTTTACTTGGCTGCAATTCTTTGCAGAAGCAGGTTGCCAAGGGCTTTCTTCTGAGATGCTGCGGGGTGGGTTCCAATCTCCACCCTTTAGGTTAGACATGAAGCTCAAACAGTTTGTGCCACCCAGAGACCTTTTCTGATATGTTACTTGACAATAAAAGACAAACAAGTGGCTGTTGAATTGATTCCAACTCATGGCGACCCCAGATGTTTCAGAGTAGAACAGTACTCCATAGTGGCTGTGATCTTTGGGAAGTAGATTGATAGGCAGGCCTTTCTTCTGAGGTGACTCTGGGTGGATTGAAACCACCAACCTTTCAATTAATAGCTGAGTGCTTAACCTTTCGTGCCACCCAGAGACTCCTCTTTGACAATTGGGGCGATCTTGATCCATAAACTAGTGGTTTTGATGTTTTTCCTTTTTAAATGGAATTGTAAGAACTCCAGTATATATTACAGATGAAAGTAGAGCTGTACTGGCTGAGCTGGAGCAGGGAGAAAAAAAAAGCCCACCCTTTAATCCTCTACCTCTTAACAAAGGGATTGCTGCAACTCCTTCCTGGATCTCTTGTGCTCCAAGAAACAGAGTTGAAAACTATGATCAAAGAATGTAGAGGCTGCTTCTGGTTTTGGTGATTGGGACAGCCTGATGGAAGAACCAGTATTTGAAATAGACCTAAAATAGGGTGATTACTGGACATTCCATCATAAGGGCTGGGCTGTGTGGTCTGAGTGCACCTGTATGTGGTACCAATCTTCACTGCCCAGGAAAATGGCCTCCACAGAGGGTATTCTTGAGGGTCTAGGACTTGATGAGTAATCTCGTGGCCAGGTAAAGTGGTGAGGGGTCTGAGGTTCATCTCTGGCCTCTTCTGACATCTTCTTCCTCAGTCTCATCCTCTTCCTTTCTATCCCATGACCAAGTGACTTTCTGCTGTCCCTTTCTCAGCCTAGAGCCCCTGCTCCTCTGAACATTTGTCCTTTGCCAGCAGCACCACTCACATATGGATGTGAACACTTATTAGCAATAGACCCCAGAAGTCACACACCCAGGGCAATGCAATGATGAATGAACATAGGAAAATTCCCCAGCATATACAGCCTTTCTCAGGGAACGTTGCATTTGCTACCAACGAGGGCAGGCTTGGAGAGAGGACATGCCTAGGAGCCATGGCGTTTATTGATTTTCTTGCTCTCTGGCACCAGAGAGTCAAAGACTATTGAGACATAAGTCTTTTGAAGAACTCATGGTAGAGGTGAAGGTAAAGGAAGACTCCAGAAGAATTATCAAGCAAGACAGCCCCCAGGCGTGTTATGGCTAAAGCCTTGGGGTGGCAGACAGCACCGGACACTTAAACACTGGAAAAGAACCAGTGGAAGAAAATTTCCCATATCCTGCTGTGCTGATGCCACTCAGGGAAACAAGACAGGTAAAAAAACTTTAAAATATTAAGCTGGTGAATAATTCGTCAGTGAGTCAACAGCTATTTATTGAGAGTCTACTCTGGAACACACGGTGTTTTAGAACATGACGGACGACAAGGGCCCTGCCTCCAGGGAGTTTACAAACTGTAGCCACAAGTGGGTAAATGAAACAAACAAAAAATGTAAAAGAAAATTTCAGGCACTACCTTATTTTTATGCAAATAACACATGCCTTCTATGTTTGTTTGCCAACAGTACTTTTGTAAGCATGCTATGCTAATTTTTTTACAACAACTCTTTAAAAAATTGGCTTAGCTTACAAAAATACCTCTTGGAGAGAGGGAGCAGTTGGCAAACAAATGTAAAAGGCCATTTTATTTGCATAAAAATAAGGTACTTGCTTGAAAAAAGATCAAATAAGGTCTATGGTAGTGGCTGCTGACTGGGGTGGAGGCCTGTAGCAGAGTTGCAACAGGAAGCTACGAAAGGCTTGGAGTGTGTGTGTAAGGGAGAGGTGAAGTGACACAGGTTATACTTTAATTAGACAGTCTGGCTATTCTTTTAAGGCTGGACTGTGGTAGGGTAGAGATAAGTAAAGCAGAGCAGGGCTTCAGGTGGAAGGCATACCCAGATTTACAAATGTGTGAGGGTTCTGCAGAGAATTCATTTCAATTTAAAAAAAATGGGCTTATTGAGTTCTTACTCTGAATAAGGCACTAAGCTACACTATTGGGGGATAGAATAATATATGGTTTATAAAACAAAGACATAGTTCAGTCCCTTAAGGAGCTTACCTTCCATTTGGGCCTTTCGTTACATGATAGACTAAGCAAAGGGGATTCAAGACAGAATCATTTTCAATTAATTATAAGTCCCAGGAAAGCCTTCCTGAAGGTAAAAACACATCAAGTGGGCTGAGAAGGGTGGGTTGGATCCCAACACAAAGACTGGAAGGGATGTAATTCATCAGGGGGAACAACGTGAGGAACGTGCAGAGGCTGGAACATGTGGCCTACATTTAAGAACAAGATGGAGCCCAGGCTGGTTGGTCATTTAAGACCATTTCACCAGGCGGTGGCATTGACCTCAAGGTAGCTGGCTGAGGAAAGTCACTGAACTCCTGGATTGCCCTTGTGAGTTCAGTCAGCTTTGGAGGTGGTGCTTTGTCATGCAAGTGTTCGTATTCGCCGTAGGTTTTCAAGTTAACGAAAGTTGTCTTTAAAACGCAGCCACTTGCTTCTCTTTCTCCCCTGGTGCCCGCACATGATGGTTTCAGTACACAGAGCTCACAACACTAAGTGACATATTTTGACAGAGAAACAATAGCCAAGGAGATTTGGAGATGTTTCTCATCACCAGGTAAGCAAGCGTATTTCTCAACCTCAAAACAACAGGCCTCAAGAACAGTGTTACTGACGTGTGTCTGATCAATTAAAAGAACATGAATGCTTAATATGCCCTTAGAGACCTTCTAGCCCTGCCCCCTTTTTTATAGCAGAGGAAACAGGCCTGGAGAAAGTTAGAGATTTGCTCAAATCTTTCTGTTTGTGAGGCACCTAGTCTAAAAGGTTTTGTCTGTTTAACTAATTTTGTTTCTACTTGCAAAAGGAGGATCATCCCTGAAGGGTTAGGGTGGGGAAACACTCTAGGTTTTGTGTCTGGGAAAGGCGCGGCATCCCAGTGAAATGCTTGTGCTCTGGAATCAGGCATCTGGGTACAGACTCCAGCTCTCAGGGGCTGCTCATGTGACCTAGATCTATGACTTATGCTCTCAAGCAGTTATCTAGTGCTGCTACAATAGAAATACTACAAGTGGATGGCTTTAACAAACAGAAATTTATTCTCTCACAGTTTAGTAGGCTAGAAGTCTGAATTCAGGGTGCTAGCCTCAGGGGAAGGCTTTCTCTCTCCGTTGGCTCTGGAGGAAGGTTCTTGTCATCAATCTTCCCCAGGTCTAGGAGCTTCTCAGTGCAGGAACCCTTGTTCCAAAGGACATGCTCTGCTTCTGGTTCTTGTTGCTAGGTGGTAATGAGGTCCTCATCTCTCTGCTCACTTTTCCCTTTTATATCTCAAAAGAGATCAACTCAAGATACAACCTACCTTTGAAGATTGAGTCCTGCCTCATTAACATAACTGCCTCTAATTCTGTCTCATTAACATCACAGAGGTAGGATTTATAACACGTAGGAAAATCACATCAGATGACAGAATGGTGGACAATCACACAATACTGGGAATCATGGCCTAGCCAAGTTGACACACATTTTTGGCAGAACCAATTCAATTCATAACAAAGCCTTACTTCTTTACCTATAAGAATGGTGGGGGGCGGGGGATAGGGAAGATTTAAGGAACCCACCTTGAGAGTGGATGTGAAGATTTTTGTGAATGTGACTGACACATTATCAAACTCAAAAGTCTGCTCTCCCTACCACATAGGCATAGCTGGATTCATCGCTGTATTGCTGAGACCTGGCACAGTTCCTGCCACAGAGTCTGTGTGCAACAAGTGTGTGTTGAATGGGTAGGGAAGCATCAGGAGCAACTTAGAAGAAAGGATAGCACATGGAGCTGGGAAAAGAAAAACGGAAACAGAACATGGGATGATATATGGATAAAGGGAGATCTATAAACATTTAGATTTTCGGGGAAGCAGAAAGATTTGAGAAATGTTAAAGGGCAATAAAAGGAAAGAGGAATCCTTGCCTCACAGGGGATTAAACAGGATCAAACAACAGGTGCACGCAACATACTTTGCAAGGCATGAAGTACAAAACAGTTGTGCAGAACCATCAAAAGAAGAAGCAACCAAGCCTGACCAAGATTTGAAGGAGGAGATGTCGCCCCAGAATCTAGAGAGGCCAGTGCTGTTCAGACCTCAGGAGCTGGTAAGGTCAATGGGGAAGAAACTGAGAACAGTCTGAGACAAAGCCAGGGAAAGTAGATCCAACAGTCGAGACTATGCAAAGAGGTGCCAGTAGGGTTTCTAGAGCTGTCCCCTCTCTTCCCTCATTGGGCATCCTTTCCATTTCAGTTCAGAAATGATATTCTCCTATGTTCTGAGAAGTTACTTTCTGAATTTCTCTTTCTCTCTCTCATTTGTTTTAAGTGAAACATTGGCTCACGTGTCTTTTTTGTTGTCGTTCTTTTATTTCAGAATGGAGAATGTAGAAGCTAAAGGCAAGTGGAGAAAACAAACTGATGGTTTCTCCGTGACATTTCTAATCTGACCCAAAAGAGGAGCACCTCCTCTCCTGTAGTCTGAGCTATTTTAAAACTGTTCTTAATGGTTAGTGCCAGTGACTGAGTTTTTTTGTTCAGTTTAAAAATTTTCCTCCTCTCCCCTGATAATTTTAAGGGGTTAGTAAGTGGTGGGAAGAGGATATGTGCTTAATTATTTTGCTTAAAACTGATTTCTGTCTTTAACTGATTATCCTGTAATTTGTTGTTGTTGTTAGCTGTTGTTAAGTTGGCTCCCAACGCATGGCAACCCAATGTATTACCATCCCTATGGCTGGTTGCAAATCAGATGGTTGTGCTCCATAGTGTTTTCATTGACTGATTTTCGAAATAGATCAACAGACCTTTCTTCCTACTTTGTCTTAGTTAGGAAGCTCCACTGAAACCTGTTCAGCATCACAGCAACATGCAAGCCTCCACTGAGAAATGGTTGGTGGCTGCACGTGAGGTGCATTGATCAAGAATCAAACCTGAGTCTCCTGCATGGAAGGTGAGAATTCTACCACTGAATCGCCAATCCTTAATTCTATAATTTAGGGCTTGGAAATTTAACTAAAGTAAATGAATAAATTCTAACTCATCATAGATAAATAACTGAAAAACCTTTTCTCTTATAAAATTGAAAGTAAACAATTAAGCCAGCAAGAACAGGGGTTTATATGTGTATAAAAGTATAGGACTCCACACTTTTTCCCATACCTATAAGTGATGACCATTGTACTATTGTGATTTGCATTGCTGTTGTTAGGTGCTGTTGAGTCTGTTCTGACTCATACAGACCCTACGTACAACAGAGCTAAAGACTGCCTGGTCCTACGCCATCCTCACAGTCATTGTTATGCTTCAGCCCTCTGTTTCAGCCCCAGCGTCAGTCCATCTCACTGGGCCTTCCTCTTTTTCATTGACCCTTTTTTTTTTTTACTTTACCAAGCATGATGTCCTTCTCCAGGGACTGATCCCTCCTAATAACACGTCCAAGGTATGTGAGACATAGTCTTGCCATCCTTGCTTCTAAGGAGCATTCTGGCCGTACTTCCTCCAGGACAGATTTGTTCACTCTTTTGGCAGTCCATGGTATATTCAATATTCTTCACCAACATCACAATACAAAGGCATCAATTCTTCTTCAGTCTTCCTTATTCATTGTCCAGCTTTCGCATGCACATGAGGTGACTGAAAACACCATGGCTTGAGTCAGGTGCACCTTAGTCTTCAAGGTGACATCTTTGCTTTTCAATTCTTTAAAGAGGTCTTTTGCAGCAGATTTTCCTAATATAATGTGTTGTTTCATTTCTTGACTGCTGCTTCCATGGGTGTTGATTGTAGATCCAAGTAAAATAAAATCCTTTACAAGGTCAATCTTTTCTCCATTTATCATGATGTCGCTTAGTGGTCCAGTTGTGAGGATTTTTGTTTTCTTTATGTTGAGGTGCAATCCATACTGAAGGCTATAGTCTTTGATCTTCATAGGTTAGTGATTCAAGTTGTCCTCACTTTCAGCAAGCAAGGTTGTGTCATCTGCATAATGCAGGTTGTTAATGAGTCTTCCTCCAATCCCGGTGCCCCGTTCTTCTTCATATAGTCTAGTTTCTTGGCTTATTTTTGCTCAGCGTACAGATTGAATCAGTATGATGGAAGGATACAACCCTGATGCACACTTTTACTGACTTTAAACCACGCAGTATCCTCTTTTTCTGTCAGAACAACTGCCTCTTGATCTCTCTGTACAGGTTCCTCATGAGCACAGTTAAGTGTTCTGGAACTCCCATTCTTCGTAATGTTATCCATAATTTGTTATGATTCACACAGCCAAATGCCTTTGCATAGTCAATAGAGCACAGGTAAACAGCTTTCTGGTCTTCTCTGCTTTCAGCCAGGATCCATCTGACATCAGTAATGATATCCTTGGTTCCACGCCCCCTTCTAAATCCAGCTTGAATTTCTGGCAGTTCCCTGTTGATGTACTGCTGCAGCTGCTTTTGAACGCAATTCAGCAAAATTTTGCTTGCACATGGTATTGATGATATTGTTCTATAATTTCTGCATTTGGTTGGATCACCTTTCTTTGGAAAGGACATAAATATGGATCTCTTCCAGTCAGTTAGCCAGGTAGCTGTCTCCTAGATTTCTTGGCATAGGTGAGTGAGCACTTCGAGCACTGCATCCATTTGTTGAAACATCTTGATTGGTATTCTGTCAATTCCTGAAGCCTTGTTTTTTGCCAGTGTCTTCAGTTCAGCTTGAACCTCTTCAGTGATTTGCAATTCTGAATAAAAAATATGAAAGACCTGTGACAAAAGTAAACATTGAATTCAGCTATTGTAGATTGCTCTATGACTTTAGTATGTGAAATACTGCTGGCTTTGGAACATGGCTTGGAAATGGATGGTTTTAGAGAATCCTAGTGGACCAGAACCCTTGGGTATCAATAAATAGTCAAGCAGGTATCTTGAGACTTAAAACAAGAAACTCCTGTTCACTTCTGACCTGGTACTGGAGAGTATATAGCCCTCGTGGGTAACTGACTCATGAATTCAAATCCTTTTCAAACATCTAGTAGTCTATTTTGAAATATTCCAGAAATAGACTCTAGTTCCCACCACCTCTAAGAAGATGGGTAGCAGGGAAGCTCTGAAGCTTTCTCTGAAGCCTTCCAATGGGTCGTAGCTGCCCCATGGAAGTGCAGGATAACAGTGAATTAGCCTCTCTGCACAGGAGTTAGTGGAAGGGCTCTTTCTTGCTGTAAATGCTAAAGAGTGACTCTGGCACCAACCCCCATTCTGTCCCCACCAAACCCTGTGGTTTTTGTTCAGGCAATACATATTTACAGAATGGCTGCTATGTGTAAGACCTGTGCTAGAAAGTGTGGGTAACACAAAGATGAATTAGATGTAGATCCCACTGATCCTCCCTCAAGGATCTGATGATCTAATATAAGAGATTATATTTGCATAATTGATGAAAAAAGGTACAACATGATTACTGGAAAATATTCTTACTGAGAAGACAAGAGAATTGTTCCATTTTGTCCTCCTGCCTAGTAAAAACTATAGGATCCATGAGGCTATTTATTTTTTAATTACACCTTTGAATTTGTTTGTTAGGTGCTGTCAAGTCAATTCTGACTCATAGCAACCCTACAGGACAGGGAGAACTGCCCCATAGGGTTTTCAAGGCTGTAAATTGTTACGGAAGCAGACTGCCACATCTTTCTCACGTGGAGCAGCTGGTGGATTCGAACTGCCAACCTTTTGGTTAGTGGCCTAGCACTTTAACCACTGTGTCACCAGGACTTCTCATATGCTCCTACTCATCCTTTAAGAGTCCTCTCTGGTAGCCCTCCTCCCCATAGTCAGAGTTAATCATGCTCTCATCTGCTGAGTCACTGGGACTTTCCTTATCCCATTCTTATAGTACTGAGCTGCATCTGACTTGCATTCCTGCTGGCATGTTTTGTCTGACTTTTTTTTTTTTATCTGATTTAAAACCATTTCAGGATAAGTGCCTTATCTTCATCTTTTATCTTAGCACAATGCCTGGCACAACACATGTTGGTGAAGTTAATTACCCTTTCCGTGATACTTGGGCCTCTAGGCAACCAAACACAGTAAGGCAGATGCAAAGGCCACCCCAATTGACCCCATTTCTGGACATTCTAATAGGCAGGACATGCCAATCTGTATATGAGCCTCAAACAACCAGAAAATGGAATTTATACCACATTTATTTCTCTTCTTTTGATACCTGGAAACCCTGGTGGCATAGTGGTTAAGTGCTATGGCTGCTAACCAAAGGGTCGGCAGTTCGAATCCACCAGGCACTCCTTGGAAACTCTATGGGGGCAGTTCTACTCTGTTCTGTAGGGTCACTATGAGTCGGAATCGACTCGATGGCACTGGGTTTGGTTTTTGGTTTTTCTTTTGATACCTACTCCACAGTCATAACTGAAAAGAAGGAATAAATCAGACCAGAACCTGGAATGTAAAAAAGGCTACTTGTCAACTAACCCACTGTTTTCTGCTGGAGTTAGCAGAGTGGCCTTGGCTGCACATTCCTAGGATATGAATAATATGTTGTGATTACACTTCAGTATCTCATCCATCACCAACCCTTGAGTACACTGAATATAACCTAATTAGGAAATGTGAAGGTTCCTTGGCTGGGGATGCGTGATAGTGAGGCCCAGGTCCACATGATTTCTTAACCCAAGATGGGGGCTCAGCGAGCGAGGTTCACACTGGTTTGGGTCATGCAGCTCAAGTGCCGACCTCACCATCTATGCCACATTCCTTACATAATCACCAGTAAGCTGAGAGAACAACACCTTGGATTCCACCCTATATTACACTCCTCCTTAGATGCATTCCCAAGAAGATATGTTAGGACTGATATGTCAGACATCTTCTAACGGGTGTTAAAGTATTAACTAAAAGAGTGCCTAAGACGTTTTTGTTTACTAGTTTTGACTGGCCTTCAATAGGAACTCTGAATTTGTTGTTGACAATTTGCTTCTCATCTTTCATTGCATTATTCTAAGCTTGTTTGTCTTTTCCTTCAACATTCTTAAAATGCACTCAGAGAGGGTTGCATTTTGTCAAGAAAGCAGAGTATGTCTACAGTCTTAATTACAAAGGATGAGACATTGTCCTTAATGTTCCTTTGCATTAGAGAAAAATACAGGCTTTTCTTTGTAGAAAAAGCTGCTGCATCTAAATTACCACTTGTAGTGTGTGGGCTTTAACTTGTTACATTCATTTATTCAATCCACCATTCATGTGTCTATCCAGCATTTGTTCAGAACCTGCTGTGGTACCCGTCACCTCATGCCCATGGTACCCTGGCCCTCAGCATTTACCGAGTAACTGGAAGGAGCGAGGAGGAGGCCTTTGGTTATAAGCAGACAGATGGACTTACTGCTCTGGGAGTGAGAACCTGGCCATGGCCAGAGCCTCAGCACACAGACCCCAACCATCTGACCTAACTGATAAGTCAACTTCACTGTAACTGTAAAATGATTTCTGTCAAACCACTCTCTACTGACTTCTAACCTACACTTTGTCCTGATAATGTGTGAACCTCAAAGTCATGCAGTAAGATTCTTTTTCCACTGGGATGTAGGCTTTTGGGGCTGGTCAACAGAATTCTTTATTTGTCTTAATTTATGGTCCATTCATCTACAGTGTCACTGTAGTTTGCCACCTAAGTTCCCAAATATCATCTGCCTCTCTCATTTCATAGAATGGGGCTTCCCTTTGGTTCCCATTCTAGTATCCAGTCTGTCTTGCACTTTTTATTTCTGGGTTCTCTTCCCACAGAATGGAACCTGGCTTTGGAATGGACTTCCATAAAGCAGTGGGATTCTGAATACCACCTATTCAATTTTGCTTCACCATGGAAGAACACTTTGCTATCTCTGCCTTCTAGCCTGGTGCTTGCCTATAGCATGCCTGAACATTACTCAATTTTTTTTGGCTGCCATGCCCCATCTGCTTGTCTGAATTTCTGTGGTCAACCTGGCCCCCACCTTCCCTAGCAACTCCACCTCCATTCCAACTTGTCTTGCTGCCTTGCCTTACTGAAGAATCTTGAAATTTGATAGGGAGGATGTTGTTGTTGTTATTAAATTATTATTAGAGAGTCAATAAAAAAGAGGAAGACCCTCAAAGAGATGGATTGACACAGTGTCTACAACAATGGGCTCAAACATATCAAGAATTGTGAGGATGACACAGGACCAGCAGTGTTTTGTTCTGTTGTACATAGGGTTGCTATGAGTGGGCACTGACTTGATGGCCTCTAACAGCAACAATTTTAGAGAAATTGAGGCTTCGAGGGATTAAGTGACTTGGCCAAATACATGTCTAACACAGCAGAGCCAGGCCTTAAGCCAAAACATCTACCTCCAAATAGCTTGGTCTTTCCCCAAATCCATCCTGTTTGCTCTAAAAATCTCTAGTAGGTTTGAAGATTAGATGCGATTTAAAGAAACCATATAGGGAATACATGCTTCATTATTATTATTAAAACAAATGAGCTTCCTCCCATTTGCAGCGATGCATTTCTTCTGGGTCAATCAAGTCTCTGAAACAGAAAAGCTGCTGCTTTCTGCATCAGATGAAGCTAGTACATGGGTGGAAAATTATGACAATGTGTACAGATGCCAGTTGTGAACAAGTCATGCTCCAGAAGTTCATTTGTGATTATTTAGAATGGAGATTTCATTTTCCCAAACAGATAATATTATAAATGGTAGAGTCTTGAGGTAGCCCACAAAAGCTTTTTAATGAATCATGCTGCTGGAGTATGTTTCTAGTTCATAAGGCAGCTGAAGTCATGTGTGTATTAATGCCACTGCAACTTAATCATCAAAGTCTTGATCAATTAAGTAATGCTTGTTTTCATTCCTGGTATCTGTAGAACCAGCTGTCTCCTGACAGCAGCAGTAATCCTGCCACGATGGGCTCTAGAGCACTTAGGAGCCGGTGGGAAATTTCCTGAATTTTAAAAGCTGAGAGAGCTTTTTATCAACTGAAAAGCAGGAAGAGATTCTAGAGACAGGTTGGATGGCTTTGAAAAAAGTGTGCAGATATAGAGTTAAGAAAAGACAGGAAGAGAGGAATACTGGAAACAAACAAACAAAAAAGGTGTGAGGAGAGGATTTGGAAGAAACAAGAGGTAAAAAAAAAAAAAAGGCAGGACTGGAGTCAGGTGAAGATGAAAAGTAAAATCTCAAGGAAATAGGAACTAATGAAGGGACTTAGAAAATGTAGATTTAGAAGGTTAATAATATATAATGAGAGGCATAGAAGATGCCTTTGGTAGAAGAAGGGGATTTTGAATGACTTTGCATAGAGCAAGCTCAGTTTTAGGGAGATGTTTAAAGAAAAAGATACACTAATAAAGCTCATGTAGCATAACTCTGCCCCATGCATCTGTCAGTTTGTTGTTCTGTGGGGGCTTCCATGTTGCTGCGATGCTGGACGCTATGCCACGAGTATTCAAATACGAGCAGGGTCACCCATGGTGGACAGGTTTCAGGTGAGCTTCCAGAGTAAGACAGACTAGGAAGAAGGACCCAGCTGTCTACTTCTGAAAAGAATTAGCCAGTGAAAACCTTATGAATAGCAGCGGAATATTGTCTGATATAGTGCTGGAAGATGAGCCCCTCAGGTTGGAAGGCACTCAAAGTACGACTGGGGAAAAGCTGCCTCCTCAAAGTAGAGTTGACCTTAATGACGTGGATGGAGTCAAGTTTTGGGACCTTCATTTGATGACGTGGCATGACTCAAAATGAGAAGAAACAGCTGCAAACATCCATTAATAATCAGAATGTGGAATGTATGAAGTATGAATCTAGGAAAATTGGAAATTTTCAAAAATGAAATGGAATTCATAAACATCAATATCCTAGGGATTAGTGAGCTGAAATAGACTGGTATTCGTCATTTTGAATCAGGCAATCATATGGTCATCTATGCTGGGAATGACAACTTGAAGAGGAATGGTGTTACATTTATGGTCAAAAAGATCTATTCTAAAGTACAACGCTGTCAGTGATAGGATAATATCCATATGCTTACAAGGAAGACCAGTTACTAGGACTATTATTCAAATTTACACACCAACCACTAAGACCAAAGATGAAGAAATTGAAGACTTTTACCAACTTTTGCAGTCTGAAATTGAATATGCAATCAAGATGCACTGATAATTACTGGAGATTGGAATGTGAAAGCTGGAAACAAAGAAGAAGGATCAGTAGTTGGAAAATATGGCTTTGGTGACAGAGATGATGCTAGAGATTGCATGACTGAATTTTGCCAAAGTACTTCTTCATTGCAAGTACCTTTTTCACCAACATAAACAGTGACTATACACATGGACCTCACCAGATGGAAAACACAGTAATCAAATTGACTACATCTGTGGAAAGAGATGATGGAAAAGCTCAATATCATTAGTCAGAGTAAGGCCAGGGGCCAACTGCGAATCAGACCATCAATTACTTATATGAAAGCTCAAGTTGAAACTGTAGAAAATTAGAGCAAGTCAACGAGAGCCAAAGTACAACCTTGAGTATATCTCACCTGAATTTAGAGACCATCTAAAGAATAGATTTGACGCATTGTACACTAATGACCGAAGACCAGAAGGGTCATGGAATGACATCAAGGACATCATACATGAAGAAAGCAAAAGGTCATTAAAAAGACAGGAAAGAAGAAAAGACCAAATTGGATGTCAGAAAAAAAAAAAAGACTCTGAAACTTGCTCTTGAACATAGAGTAGCTAAAGTGAATGGAAGAAATGGTGAAGTAAAAGAGCTGAACTGAAGATTTCAAAGGGCGACTCAAAAAGACAAAGTAAAGTATTATGATGATATGTGCAAAGAGCTGGAGATAAAAAACCAAAACGGAAGAACACTCTCAGCATTTCTCAAGCTGAAAGAACAGAAGAAAAAATTCAAGCCTCAAGCTGCAATACTGAAGGATTCTATAGGGAAAATATTAAAAGAAGCAGGAAGCATCAACAGAAAATGGAAGGAATACACAGAGTCACTATACCAAAAAGAATTGGTCGATGTTCAACCATTTCAGGAGGTAACATATGATCAGGAACCTATGGTACTGAAAGAAGAAGTCCAAGCTGCACTGAAGGCATTGGTGAAAAACAAGGCTCTGAGAATTGACTGATTAACAATTGAGATGTTTCAGCAAATGGATGCAGTGCTGGAAGTGCTCACTTGTCCATGCCAATAAATTTGGAAAACAGCTACGTGGCCAACTGACTGGAAGAGATCCATATTTATGCCTAGTCCCAAGAAAGGTGATCCAACTGAATGCGAAAATTATCGAGCAATATCAATGGCACCTAACAACAACAAAGACAACAGCATAAATGACCAGGCATAACCAATGGGCTACCAGATTAGCCACAAATTCTCACTGACGTGAGTGAAAGTACAATGCAGGAAGACCATCAGGTTTGATGATGGGAAAGACAGCCTTGCAGGAAGGCTGAACCTTACTCCATGACCAGCAAAATAAGCTGCAGAGAGGTAAAAAGCAGTCCGACAGAGAAGACTTAGATACCTTTGATGGAAAAAGAATCTTTATGTTAATCTCTGCCATATTACCAAGACTAAAATGGGGAGGAAGTCTTGACTAGAATATGATTGGGTCCAAGGAAAAGAAAAGCTAAGAGTAGTAATTAAGGGTTAGCAGCATTGATGTTCTAAAAGACACTCTAATGGGCTTCTCTGTTGACTTGTTTGTTTGTTTACATAGGGAAAAGCTCAGACAAGATCTGGAAACAGGAGATTGGGGAAAAAAGATTGAAATCCCTTTGTCAATAATATAAAAATGCTGTCTCCACTGTGACCTGGGCAACTTCTACAGATTATGTTGGCTTTAGGGACACATTTTTCTTATTTAACAGAGATTTTGACAATACTTGTTCTGGGAGGTAAGGGTGTGTGTGTGCATGTACAAGTTGCTTAGTTAAAGATTCGTGGTTTTGTTCTAGTTTGAATGATTCAGTTATTAGAGGAGATATTGCTGTGAGCTATTAAATCTCACAGATTGCCCTGGTCAGGAGTGGGGAACTGTATTTTACGAAAGACCAACATCCTTGAGCAGAGGGATAAATGTTCTAGAGGAAGCTAGAGATTTGCCATATAATGAATTTTAGAATGTTCTTCCCCTGTCTCTAAATGGGGATAGGAGCAAGGCTAAGAACCAAGGTACTACATCTGTCTGCATAAGGCGATTTATGTGAAGAATTTAATTTGCTCTTTTTTTCCCATATAATCTGGTAATGTGATATTTATCATCATATTAAATATTAAAAATTATAATTATCTTTAATTATTCCCAAGCCCTCAATCAACCCCAACAGCCTTGGGTTGGTGATGGAATGGGCAGTAGAGGGAAGTGTAACCTTCTGGAAAGACCAGCGTGATAGCAGCAGAGTTCTATAGACGGGGCGATGAAGAAATAGCAGCAAGGAGGCAAGTGCCAAAGGTGGAGCTGGGGTAGGCAAGCCACAGGGTGAGCTACCTCAGCAGCAGAGTGACCTATAAAGGGGTGAGGGGGTACCCCTTGGATTACACAAATCAAAGAATGGAGGCTTTTCTATCTGCCCCTCCATTAAGATGTCTAAAATTTGAAAATTTGTTGCCCTCGAGTCAATTCTGACCCATAGCGACCCTATAGACAGAGGAGAATTGCTCCATAGGGCTCCTAAGGCTGTAATCTTCTTCTTTTTTTTTTTAATTGTGCTTTAGGTGAAGGTTTGCAGCACAAATTAGTTTCTGAATTCAAAAATTTATACACAAATTGTTTTGTGACCTTGGTTGCAATTCCTACAACATGTCAGCACTCTCCTCCTTTCCACCCCAGTTTCTCTATGTCTGTTCTTCCAGTTTTCCTTTCCCTTCCTGCCTTCTTGTCTTTGCTTTTGGGCAAGTGTTGCCTATTTGATCTCATATACTTGAATGAACTAAGAATCATGTTCCCCACATGTGTTATTGTTTGTTTTGTAGGACTGTCTAACCTTTGGCCGAAAGGTGGACTTTGAGAATGGCTTCAGTTCTGAGTTAGCAGGGTGTCTGTGGGCCATTATCTCAGGGGTTCCTGCAGTCTCTGTCAGACCAGTAAGTCTCTTCTTTTTTTGTGTGAATTGGAATTTTGTTCTACATTTTTTTTCCTGCTCTGTTTGAGACCCTCTATTGGGATCCCTGTCAGAGCAGTCGGTGGTGTAGCCAGACACCATCTAGTTTTTTTGGGCTCACGCTGATAGAGGCTGTGGTTCATGTGGTCCGTTAGT
This sequence comes from Elephas maximus indicus, assembly GCF_024166365.1. Lineage (NCBI taxonomy): Eukaryota > Metazoa > Chordata > Mammalia > Proboscidea > Elephantidae > Elephas > Elephas maximus. Next base: position 26,417,901 of record NC_064844.1, on the reverse strand, counting down.
CCTTTGGACTAATACTTTCCTGTGTCTTTGGTTTTCTTTATGCTCCTTTGCTCTAGATGGGATGGGACCAATTGATGTATCTTGGATGGCTGCTTGCAAGCTTTTAAGACCCCAGACACTACTCACCAAAGTAGGATGTGGAACATTTTCTTTATGAACTGTGTTATGCCAATTGACCTAGATGTCCCCCGAGACCATGGTCCCCAGCCCTCAGGCCTAGTAATTCAGTTCCTTGAGATGTTTAGACATGTCTAGGAAGCTTTTGTGACATTGTCAACAAGGTTGTAATCTTTATAGAAGCAAACTGTCACATATTTCTCCTGTGGAGTGGCTGTGGGTTCGAACTGGTGACCTTTTGGTTAGCAGCCCAGTGTTTAATTGACTATTGCACCACCAAAAAACCAAACCCGTTGCTTTTGATTTGGTTTTCACTCATAGAGTCCTATAGGACAGAGTAGAACTGACCCATAGGGCTTCTAAGTATCAGCTGGTAGATTCAAACTGCTGACCTTTTGGTTGGGAGCCATAGCTCTTAACCACTGTGTCACCAGGGCTCCACTGCATCACCAGGGCTCCACTGCATCACCAGGGCTCCTTTATTCAGATGCTAACCTGTTGCCATCAAGTCAATTCCAGCTCAGTGGAGAAGGGCACATTTCTCAGGAACCCAGGTTGTTGTTGGCTGCCATCCAGTAGGCCCCAACTCATGGCCACCCTATGCACAATGGAACAAAATGCTACCAGGTCCTGAGCTATTCCCTTAACCTGTTGCAGAACAGACCCTTGTGATCTGTAAGGTTGTCACTGGTTGATTTTCAGAAGTAGATCACCAGACCTTTCTTCCTAGTCCATCATAGTCTGGAGGCTCCACTGAAACCTGTTCATTACCATAGCAACACCCAAGCCTTCACTGACGGATGGCTGGTGGCTGTGCATGAGGTGCACTGGCTTGGAATCAAACCTGGGTCTCCCACATGGAAGGTGGAAATTCTACCACTGAATCACCAATGTCAAGGATTCCAGATAGCTGAGCACATACATGGCTGAGGTTGTCTCAGAAATACTATATGTGGTTTTTAGAAGGGTTGAAGATGAACGGAGAAGGTGAGAGCCAGGAGGGACTCATCAAAACACTCTTTACAGAAGCCAATGGGGAAGCCAATCGGGAAGCCTTTCTACCTCATCATTCCTTACAGTGAGGTAGAAAAAACACACACATATAAAAATGTAGAATTTTGGCAGGAATAGGGGTTGCTGTTTCCATATGAATTTACTGATAACATTTATTGTGTGTTGCTTCCTGTTAATTAAATTTCTATTAAAATAATCTTGTGGTGAGAGTGTTGGCAAAAGTTAACGCCTATTCTTTATTTCAGATATTATTAGCCAGTTGGGGCTGTTGGTGGAATATTTCAGCAGAAGTAATATTCTATGAAACTAATTGTCTAGAGCACTTGTGGAAGTTTGCTGAGATGGGGGTTACACTCTGATGACGAATTTTTCAGTAGCTGTGGAGATCTCAAAGGATTTACTTCTGAAATGGCATTGTTGAAAAAGTAGGAGTTAACACAGTTTGGGGTGTGGGGGAAGGAAACAGCCCAAGATAGTGTTGCCACTGCAAAATTAGAACAAGGTTTTGGCAGTGCTTCCAACCATATCATATAATTAGGCACGAGACGGGGTGAGGGGAAAGACTGGGAATTTGGCCTTAATTGTATTGCATTTGAAGTGTTGATTTAAATTTCTGTTTGGATTCTGCCCCTCCATTCCTCCAGCCTTAGGAAATGGAGTAATTTATCTTCACTTGCGAGTCTAGCTCCATCAAAGCGTTCTTTTCACTGGGTAGTGGAGCTGGACTCCTACTAATCCCACAGGCGCTCCCCCCAACCCCATCATTTATTGCTTTGGCACACTCATTCTCACCTCCTTAAAAAAAAAAAAAAGTTGTCACGACTTCTGGCAGCCCCATGTGTGTCCGAGTAGAACTGTATCCCATAAAATTTTCAGTGGCTGACTTTTTAGGAGTAGATCACCAGTCTTTTCTTCCAAGGCACCTCTGGTGGACCAAACCTCCGACCTTTTGGTTAGCAGCTGAATGCTTTGAAGATTTGCACCACCCAGGGACTCCACCCTTACTCCTAGCACCCATCTATGCCTCTGTACAAATGTTTTATCTCCCACTCTCTATCTAATCCTACTTCTCTGTTTATGTCTTTATATATTGTATTTAATATATTAAATAAACTTATCGTTGTTCTCTTCTGTGGTTACCTCTTCATAGTACATTACTGTGAGGAGAACCACTTGGCTTCTCCTGATTCCCTGAATCAAAACTTAAGAACTGTTGACACTCAACATATGATCCCTTATCAATTTTGCTACTTCTTTTTTACAGTATGTCCTACAGGTTTGCTCCTCATTCATTTTTTCATTACTCCTAATTAGACTTTAACAGAAACCTAGGTAATTTTTATGTTTTCTGTCTCAACCTCATATAATATGTCCTATAGTCAGTACTTAGCGAACTCTTCTTTAAACATGATTTTCCAATTTCATCACACATACTCCAGTTCTAGCTTCAGTTCATTCATTCATTCAGTATTTTTCACCATCAATTGCTTACTTACTTTATGTCAGCAGCTATAACGTCACTTAGAAATAAAGAAATACAATCTCTTTTGTATCAACGTATTTCTTAATGCAGATTAGCATATATATATGACTGTTGTATATGAGGATGATATCAGAATAATGCAGAGTTCATGTTAGTTCCTCTGTTTTTCATATATTAACAGTTGGTGCCAACAAATAATAGTATTGAATACTTGGAACACAAAAGTCACTAAGAAAGCTGAATGCAATAAGCCAGCACTGTACGCAATGCCCAGTCCCCTCATGTTCTTGCTCTTCCCTCAGTTTGTCCACATACTCTGTCTTGGAAAGGTTATCACATGGTTCTCCTTGATTATTGTGCATTTTCTTTTATGTGTGCATGTGTTTGTCATTTTAATTATTTTTGTGTAGTTGTTTTAAACTTTTTTGTTGTCATATGGAAGCAGAGATGGGGAAAAAGAGATGCCAAGCCACGTGAAGATCACCCAGGAGCAGGAGCTCAAAGGGACAAGGACCTTCCTCCAGAGCCGACAGAGAGAGAAACCCTTCCCCTAGAGCTGGCACGCTGAATTCAGACTTCTAGCCTCCTAACTGCTGTACCATAAGAAATGGCCGTTCTCCAACCATTCCAGGAGGCAGCATATGATCAGGAACCAATGGTATTGAAGGAAGAAGTCCAAGCTGCATTGAAGGTATTGGTGAAAAACAAGGCTCCGGGAACTGACGGAAAACCACTTGAGATCTTTCAACAAACAGATACAAAGCTGGAAGTGCTCACTCATGTCTATGCCAAGAGATTTGGAAGACAGCTACCTTTCCAACTGACTGGAAGGGATCCATATTTATGTCCATTCCAAAGAAAGGTGATCCAGCAAAATGTGGAACTTATTGAACAATATGATATCACATGCAAGTAAAATTTTGTTGAAGATAATTCAAAAATGGTTGCAGCAGTACATGGACAGGAAACTGCCAGAGGACGTGAAATGAGGGATATCACTGTTGATGTCAGAAGGATCTTGGCTGAAAGCAGAAAATACCAGAAAGCTGTTTACCTGTGTTTTATTGACTATGGAAAGCATTCAACTGTGTGGATCATAACAAATTATGGATAACATTGTGAACAATGGGAATTCCAGAATACTTAGTTGTGCTCACGCAGAACCTGTACATACACCAAGAAGCAATCATTTGAACAAAACAAGGGGATACTGCATGGTTTAAAATCAGGGAAGGTATGCGTCAGTGTTGTATTCTTTCACCAATCTTATTCAATCTGTATGCTGAGCAAATAATCTGAGGGACTGGACTACATGAAGAAAAATGCAGGATCAGGATTGGAGGAAGACTCGTTAACAACCTGCAAATGCAGATGACACAATCTTGCTTGCTGAAATTGAAGAGGACTTGAAGCACTTATTGATGAAAATCAAAGACTACAGCCTTCAGTATGGATTACACCTCAACATAAAGAAAACAAAAATCCTCACAACTGGACCAGTAAGTAATATCACGATAAGAGGAGAAAAGATTGAAGTTGTAAAGGATCTCATTTTACTTGGACCACAATCAACGCCCATGGAAGAAACAGTCAAGAAATCAAACAGTGTATTGTATTGGGCAAATCTGCTGCAAAAGACCTTTTCACAGTGTTAAAAAGCAAAGATGTCACTCTAAGGACTAAGGTGTCCTGACCCAATCTATGGTGTTTTCAGTCACCTTTGAATTTTGGTGTTGGTGAAGAGTATTGAATATACCATGAACTGCCAAAAGAACAAACAAATCTGTCTCGGAAGAAGTACAGCCAGAATGGTCCTTAGAGGCAAGGATAGTGAAACTTAGTCTCACACACTTTGGACATGTTATTAGGAGGGACTAGTCCCTGAAGAAGGACATCATGCTTGGAAAGTGAAGGGTCAGTGAAGAAGAGGAAGACCCCCCACCAGATGGACTGACACAGTGATTGCAACAATGGGCTGAAGCATAACAATGACTGCAAGGATGGCACAGGACCGGGCAGTGTTTCTTTCTGTTGTGCATAGGGGCGCTATGAGTCGGAACCTACTCAATGGCTAACAACAACAACAACAATCTGTGAACATGGTATGTCCTTTCATTCATTTAGGTCTTCTTTATTTCAGTAATGATTGATAGTTTTTAGTGTATAAATATTTCACTGCATAGGTTAAATTTATTCCTAAACCAAAAAAAAAAAAAAAATTATTCTTTTAGATGCTATTGAAAGTGGCATTGTTTCCTTTCTTTTCTTTTCAGAATGCTCATTGTTGATGCATAGAAACCCAGCTGATTTTTCTGCATTGACCTTGTATCCTGCTATGTTGCTGAATTTGTTTATTAGCTCTAGTAACTTTCTTGTGGATTCTTTGGGTTTTCTGTATATAGGATTATGTCATCAGTGAAAAGGGATAGTTTTACTTATTTGTTCTTGATTTGGATACTTTTTATTTCTTTTTCTTGACTAATTGCTCTGGTTAGGACTTCCAGTTCAGTTTTGAATAGCAGTGATCAGAGTGGGCATCCTTGTCATGTTCCTGGTCTTAAGAGGCAAACTCTTAGTCCTTTTCCATGTTAGCTGTGAGTTTTTCATAAATGCCCTTTATCATCTTGAGGAATTTTCTCTCTATGTCTAGCTTGTTAGTATTTTATCCTATTTTTTTGTGAAATTTTACTGTTAATTTTTTGGATTTCTGTTTGCTGTCTATGGATTCTTGCAGCCTATTAGTTATTATGCTCTTGAATAACCTTCTTAACCTCCTCTGTTGCTTTGTCTGCTTGTTCTGTGTTTTGCCTGATCTCCTTCCTGATTTCTTGAAGAGTTCTATATATCAGTCTTTTGAATTCTACCTCTGATAATTCCCAAAAATTATCTTCCTCTGGAAAATTTTTTGATTCTTTGTTTTGGTGGCTTGCTGAAGCCATCATGGTCTGCCTCGTTCTGTGATTTGATATTGACTGTTGTCTCTGAGCCAACAGTAATTTTTAAAATTTATTTTTACTGTGTCCTAGCTTCTTGTTTTTATATGCCCAAATAGGCTGATTGTGTGAGCTAGTTTGATTATTGGCATCTTTGAAGCTCTCACATCCTGCCTCCAGGTGTCTAGAGCTGTTACTAGGTATGTAAGCCCAAGAGTCTGTTTACTTTTCTTGTGTGGATTCAGCTCCGGTATCTAGGTTGTTGGTCACCAAGTGTATGATGCAGACTCTCACCTACAGTCCTAGGTGGTCAGGGGTGATTGGAGTAGGCACAGGTATCTGGCTGCAGTACGGGGTTATGCACTGATCAAGGCAGGGGGCTGACTGCTGCCCTTTAGCGTCTGGGTAGAAGGTGTGTCCCTGTTCCCCAGAGTGTGTAGGTAGGTGGGTTTTGCAGCCAAACTATGGGTACCCAGTGCTGTTGGCTATAAGGACTGGGAGTCACCACTTATTCTTAAACCCCTGTCACAGGTGACTTGGTGGAGTGGGTGGAGCTACCAATCCTCAGGCCGCTCATATGGGTAGGTGAGGATGCTGCTTGATGGGCAGGGTGGTGTCAAATGTCATGAATCTGCCACCCCCCTTATAGCAGATAGAGATGAAAATAGGCTTCAGGCATATACACTGGTATACTGTGCTAACGAGGGTCTACGCTTTGGAAATGGGCCCACACAGGTCTGTGCAGTGGTGAAAGGCATTCGAAGTCCATGGACCCCTTATGCCTGTGCCTAGGCCAAAGGGCTGTGCCTGCCCTGAGTTTCTGGCTTAGCAGAGCTGGCAGATTATTTTTTTCTGTTTGTTGATTTGTTCCTTCTCCAAAGCCAGGAGAATGGCTTAGGGTGCATGACAGGTCCTACTTCCGGCTCAGGGAGCGCAGCAATCTCTGAAGCTAGACCTGACCGGAGCAGAGCAGGGAGGGAGCAGATAAACGTGAGAGAGGAGGGTTTTATTATTTATTTATTTTTTGATCCTCACTGTAGGATAGACGCTTGTACTTATCTTTCACCAATCAAGCGCCGTTTCTCACTGGTTCTGGACTCTCTGCTGCTCGGTCTCTCCCAATGTGGAAAACACGTCCTTAATGTCAGCTGATTCAGTCTGCAGGGTTCTAGTACTGGCCAGGTCAGGTCTGGCAACTCCTCGCTGCTTCTGAACTGTATCTCCCTCCCGCTGCCTCTCAGTTGGATTCCTCGACTTTGTCTTTGATGTTCAGGGCTTCTAAGTTGTCATATACAATGGATTCACTTGTTTTTTCAGGTCTTTCTGTGAGAGGGACCAAAGGAAGCATCTGACTATTCCGCCATCTTGGCACCGCCTCTCTCATCCTATTTTTTAATAAAGATTCTATAGTTTTATGTTTTACATTTAAGCTTCAGATCCATTTTTGAGTTACTTTTTGTATGAGATGTGATGTTTAGGTTGGGGTTCATATTTTTGTCTACGGATATTCAGTTGCTCTAGCAACCTTTGTTGTTATCCTTCTTTCTACTCTGTCCTATGGGGTCGCTATGAGTCAGAATCGACTCCACAGCACTGGGTCTGGGTTTCCTTCATCAGATTGTTTCTGCACTTTTGTCAAATATCAGTTGGGAATATTTGTGTGGATCTACTTCTGAGTCTTCTACTCTGTTCCATTGATCTATATGTCTGCCCTCTACCGATACCACATAGCCTTCATGACTGTAGTTGTATAATGTCTTGAGATCAGGTAGACTGATTCCTCTCACTTTATTCTTCTAGTTGGTTTAGCAATTCTAGTTCTTTTGCCTTTCCATATGAGTTTTAAAATAATCTAGTCTATATCTACAAAAATTCTTGCTAGGATTTTGATAGAAATTATATTAAACCTGTATATCAACTTGGGGAGAGTTGACATCTGTACTATGATAGGTCTTCAAATCCGTGAACACAGCACGTCTTTCCCTTTATTAGCCCCCCTTTTTTTATTTCTTTCATCAGTATAATGTAGTTTTCAGCATACAAATCTTGTTCATGTTTTATTAGATTTATACTAAAGTATATAAGTTTTTTATTTTGAGTGATTTAAAATGATACTGTGTTTTAAATTTCTTTCTAGCCTGTCTTTCTTGGTCCTTTAGCTAGAAAACGCAGGCTTTTGTATGTGTGCATGTGTGTTGCTATTTTCAGGGTTGCCAGCTTCTTCAGCTCTAAGTCTGGGATATATGAAGTAAAAAGAACCCACCACCATGTTGTTCCTTGGATACCTAAGGCCCTAGCTGGCTCCAGAATCTCTGTTATATTTTGTGCATAATTTTGATAGACCTCAAGTTTTTCATATGTGTGTGTGTATCAATTGCACTATAGCAGGAATACATGTATATTAAACCTGAATCCTGTCCTTAAGAATTCACAGTTTAGAGAACTCTAAATTATTCCCACTGTCTAGGCTAATATTACTTGGTAAAATAGAAGAAAAAAGATAAGCTTCTTGTTAAATATCTCCTCCATCTGCTTGTAGTTGATACTTAAAACTTCACTATTTGCTTTGCATTCTAGTGGGTTTTGTTCTTTCCCTAAATAAAATATGATTGTAACCACGTCCCAGGAGAGTTCAAACACACTAGCACAGAATTAATAAGACAGTATGAATTAATTTTTAGATCATTTTCTGAAACTGTGCTGCATGCAGGGTGTTTTTGATGGATGGAATGCTGGAAGAAAGTGGGGTGCTGGAAAGATAGATACAGAGCATAAGGTGGCGGGATGATCCAAGACAACAGGTGTGGTGAAGACATACAGACTGCCTACGTTCAAGCCTGGCCCCACTGATCATTACTGTGTAACTTTGGGCAAGTTATTTAATCTTCCCATTAAGTAACTTAGTCTCCTCATGTTTCAAATGGGAATAAAAATAGAACCCACCTTTTAGGGTAATTCTAAGGATACAGAAAATAATCTTTGTAAAATTCTTAGTCCAATGACTGACATAAGTAGCAAGTACTCAAGGTTAGATTTATTATTATTATTATTAAATAGTCTGAAGTTGGGTTGATATGGGCAAGTGAAAGAAATGGGCCAATGTTTCTGTTATCAAATGCTGTGTAACAACCACCACCCTAAAAAAAAAAAACAGCAGTACTTTATTATTTCCCATGATTCCACAGGTTGCCTGGGCTTGCTGGTGGTTCTTCTGATCCACCTGGTATAGCTGAGGTCACTCAGTAACTCCATTCAGCCAGGGGCTGAACCAACCATTCCAGATGGCCTCTCATCTCCAGGCCTCTTTCTCCCTTGATCTGCTCATTCAGTAGTCAAGCCAGAGTTTCTTTATGGCATGGATGTTAGCTTCCAAAAGAAAAAACAGAAGCGTTCAGGTCTCTTACAGTCTAGGACTGAAATGGGCACAGCGTCACTTTCACACATTCTATCGGTCATAGCAACTGACAAGGTCATCATTGCAGATTCAAGGGGTAGGGAGTAGACTCCCCTTCATGATGGGAGGAGCAGCATGCCCCTCTGGGAAACAAGGGAGGAAGGAATTGATTTGGAGACTACACAGTTGGCCCTAAAGACTAATCTCAGTTTCATAGATTTATTTTGTGCAGTTCCTGCATGCTCACCACCTATTCTTATGCCCTGGGTCAGTCTCTGTAGTTCAGCAAAGTAAATGGACTTGCTGTTTTTTCTCATAAAGCTTTCACCTTCTTGCCTTTGTTTATGTCATTCCTTTAACCTGGAGCCTGTTTTCTTTCCTTTTAGGTCACTCATGTTCACTGAGTCTTTACATTAAAGACAAACCTTACCTTACATTCTCCAATCTGTTTTTATTAAACTCACCCAGGTTTTATAATTTCTTTCTGAGTTTTGCAGACATTTAAGTATTCAGTTTGTGTTTTATTAACTTACATTTGCTGAAAGGGTTTTAAAACAGTGTGTTTCCAAACATTGCTAATGTGTGTCTTCTGATCAGATTATAAATTCCCTGTGAACTTGGAATACCTTAGTTTTCCTCTTTCCAGATAACCTGTATGAGTTGCTTTGTACCAGCCAGAGATTGCTTCTGAGTGAAACCATATATGAGGCCTTTCGAGAAGTCATATCATATCTAAACAGCAGAGAGGTTAAGAACGCTAGCTAAATAGTATATAAATACTTAGTAGGTGTTCTATTGTTGAAAGAGTGAATGAATGCCCACCTGCATGAAGGCCACTGGGGCCTGGCAAATCCATTTTCAGTGGAAATTATTTTGGTGCATCAAAAATTTATTAAGCATATAATATGTTCCTGTCACTTTGCTAGACCCATAGATGGAAATGCAAAAAAAAAATGTAAATAATACAGAGTCTCTGATCTCCAGGAATACAGATAGAGGGGGAAAATGCACACATACTCACAAGGTTAATACACGCCAGCAGAGGATGCCGGGAGATCACAGGGAGGGCTACTGAGCTCAACATGATAGTTCAATGAATGGTTCCTGGACGAGATGATGCCAATCAAAGCTTAGTGAGTAAGAGGCAACCAGGCAAAGAATGGGGGTAGGGTAGAGAAGGGCATTTTCAAGCAAGGGGGACTGCACGAGGAAAGACACAAGGAGAATTTTAGCATAATAAGTACAGTGGAGTACAAGTTACTTAGTATTATTAAAGCATAAAGTAGAAGACAGCAATTTGGGAGAGGTAAGAAAAGAGAAATGAGCACTGGGTTAAGTGCTCGGCTGCTGCCTGAAAGGTTGGTGGTTTGAACCCACCCAGCGGCTCCGTGGGAGAAAAACCTGGCAGTCTGCTCCCATAAAGATCATAGCCTGTGAAACCCTACGGGGAAGTTCTACTCTGTCCTATAGGGTTGCTATGAGTCGGAATCGACTTGATGGCACACCACAACAACAAGAAAAGAGAGGTAGGTAGGGACAGATCATGGAGGGCCTGTTTCCCCTGACAGGGAGCTCAGTCAGTCTTGGGAGATCATTAGACCACTGCAGGCAGAAGAATAACATGGTCAACTTTCTGAGTTAGAGAGATCTTTCTGGCAGCTGGGTGGAGGATGGATTTCCTGGGCATGTTAAAAGCCATAACAGAGTGCAATGATCAAGGCAGGAGATGACTGAGACGTTGAACTAGGCTGTAATAACAGTAACAGAAAAGGAAGAAGGAATGGATTAGAGAAATATTCAGCAGAAAAAATTGGAAGAGTTTGGGGAGTGATAGCATATGGGAGATGAAAGAGAAAGATGAGTCTAGGTTGGCCCCCAGATTCCTGGCTTGAGTGACTGGGTAACTGTTATGTACTGAATTGTGTCCCCCCAAAACATATGTTTAAATCTGAACCCCTGGTACCTGTGATCATGGCTGTGTTTGGAAGTAGAGTCTTGGAAGATATTATCAGTTAACGTGAGGCCATACAGGAGTAGAGTGGGCTCCTAATCCGATCAGAGTGATGTCTTTATGAAGCAGAAAAGGCAGAGAGAGACAGAAGAAGGATGGCCATATGAAGATGCATCTACAAGCCAAAGATCACCTGGGGCTACTAGAAACTGGGAGAGACAAGAAAGGATCTTCTTCTAGAGACTTTGGAAGGTGCATGGCCTGGCTGACATGTTGATTTGGACTTCTAGCCTCCAGAAATGTGAGATAATAAATTTCTGCTCTTATAAGCTACTCCGTTTGTGGTATTTTGCTGCAGCAGCACTAGGGAACTAATACAGACAGGAAATGGGAGGGGCATCTGTAAAGGTTTAAAAATGTAGGTTAGTTGAGTTATATGGAAATAGGGTTCCAGAAGACCCAGGTGATAACTATGGGGGTGGGGATGAGAGCAGTTGGACAGAACCAGGAGAATTAGAACCCTATGAGATAAGCGTGTGGGAGAGTCAGGGGAACCTCAGCTTCATTGTGTTTGGTGACCAAACATGACATAGCCATCAGGCCTGGTGGGGTCAGCTGGCCTTGAAAGTCCCCATGGAATTTAGGATTTAAAGCAGGGCAGGATCTGGGTCCGGCCTTGGGTGGGTCGGGTTAAGGGTGGTTAGTATTGATGACAACTGTAGCATCATGCGTCAATCATGTGAATGGACTATGTGATGGCGACCTCCAGGCAACACTCCCCCAAACTCTACAGGCCACTGAAGTGAGTGGAAGTCAGAATGGCAAAAAGTGGCTCCAAGAAATCTGTATATACAATTTTATTTCAGGTAAACATACATCAACCATTGGTGAATTGGTGGTGCAGCAGTAGCATTCTCACCTGCCACATGGGAGACCCGGGTTCAATCATCAATCCGTCAGTGGAGGCTCGCGGGTTGCTATGATGCAAGCAGATTCCAGCAAAGCTTCCAGACTAAGATGGACTAGGAAGAAAGACCTGACCACCTACAGGTAGTCCCCAAATTACGAGACTTTGTTTCATAAGTCGGTTCTGACTTAAGTCCAATACCTCATTTTTTTTTTTTCAGTTTTCATTATTATTGCCTTGTATTATCGGCATCTTTATAAATCCAATCTTTATTTGTCTTTGGGGGTTGGAAACATTACATACAGATAAAATATAGCATACAGATATATTTTAATACATATAGACATAAAAAATTCACAGATCATAAAAATTTACTCCTACTCTGAAGAAGAGTTGGACACATGGGCATGCTGGCATTTTGTCAGTTGTGGTAGTAACTCCACTTGTGGAAGGTTCTGGTTCATCTGAATTATCCCTGGGAATGAGGGTGGGTGTTTCTAGTCAAGAAATTAGTGAGAGTTGTCTGTATGGTCCTTTTCTTTTTTTCTTCATGTATTTCATGGTAACATCACACTGATCCTTGAATCTGCCTATCGACTTTAGCAAGTGATCAGCGTTTGGATCCATGTTTTAAAGCAACTGAAGTGCCTGCTTTAGTTTAGATGCAGCTATTGCCTGAGCAAACATAATCTGTAGGTAGTATGCCTTGAAGGTGGCAATTGCTCCTTGATCCATAGGCTGAATCACAGTTCTTGTATTGGGAGATAGACACACCACTTTCACATCTTGTGATTGCAACAATGGGCTCAAGCACAACAACAATTGTGAGGATGGCGAAGGTCCGGACAGTGTTTCGTTCTGTTGTACCTAGAGTCACTATGAGTCAAAACTGACTCTACGGCACCTAACAACATGTCTGACTCTCTTTTTATGTTGCTTCAGGTGGATAGAGACCAATTGTTGTGAACTGGATGGCTGCTTGCAAGCTTTAAAGACCCCAGATATTATGCAACAAACTAGGAGATAGAACAGAAGCACTAAACACGTTATTAGGACAATTTAATGGGATGTCCATGAAACCATGGCCCTAAACCTCCAAACCAAGGAACTAAATCCCATGAGGTATTTGGCTGTACATAAGCAGCCTCAGCAGATACTCTTTGTGTGTGTGTTGTTGTTGTCATGATAAATATATCTGTCACACAACTTCTGCCAATTCAATTTTTTACAAGTGTACAACTTATTGATAGCAGTTATAATAATCCACTGTGCAACCCTACCCTTGATCAATGTGATTTTTCCATCACTGTTAACCACCCCCTTCATGGATTGAATTGTGTCTCCAAAAAATATGTGTATCAATGTGGCTAGACTGTGATTCCCAGTATTGTGTGATTGTCCACCATTTTGTCATCTGATGTAGTTTTCGTATGTGTTGTAAATCCTGCCTCTATGATGTTAATGAGCGGGGATAGGTGGCAGTTACGTTAATAAGGCAGGAGTCAATCTACACGACTGGATTGTGTCTTGAGCCAATTTCTTTTGGGATATAAAAAACAGAAGTGAGTGGAGAGACAGGGGGACTTCATACTGCCAAGAAGGCAGCGCCTAGAGCAGAGTGCATCCTTTGAACTGGAGGTTTCTGCCCTGAGAAGCTCCTAGTCCAGGGGGCAATTGATGACAAGGGCCTTCCTCCAGAGCCCACAGAGAAAGACTTTCCCTGGAGCTGATGCCCAAAATTTGGACTTGTAGCCTACTAGATTATGAGAAAATAAATTTTTCTTTGCTAAAGCCATCCACTTGTGGTATTTCTGTTATAGCAGCACTAGATGACTAAGACATCTTTTCCTCCTTGCTTCCACGCCTAATAAACTTTGATCTCTGTATATTTGCCTTTTCTTGTCTTCTTATGTAAGTGAGGTCATACAATATTTGTCCTTTTGTGATTGACTTATGGCACTCAGTGTAATGTCTTCAAGCTCCACTCATATTGTAGCAAGACTTCATTTCTTCTGCTGGTGAAGTAGTATTCCATTGTTTGTAGGTACCACATTCATTTATTGATGGACATTTAGAATTTTTCTACCTTTTGGCTACTGTGAATATTGCTGCAGTGAACATTGGTGTACAAGTCTGTTTCTGAGTCTCTGCTTTCAAGTCTTTTGGGTATGTACCTAGGAGTGGAATTGCTAGGTCATATGGTAGTTCAATTTTTAGTTTTTTGAGGAACTGCTTTTTTTTTTTGCTACACTATTTTCTACGACAGCTATACCATTTTGCATTCCCACCAGCAATGGATAGGGGTTCCAATTTCCCTACATCCCCACCAACATTTATCATTTTCCAGTTCTTTTTTTTTAATCTTAGCCATTCTAGTGGGAATAAAATGTTATCTCATTGTGGTTTTGATTTGCGTTCTCTTATGGCTAATGACGAGGTGCATCTTTTCATGTGTTTGGTGACCACTTGAATGTTGTCTTTGGTGAAATGTCTGTTCAAGTCTTTTATTCATTTTATGATTGAGTTATTTGTCCTTTTATTGTTAATGCTTCCTGGTATTTTTGATAAAGATATTCAGAAGTTAAATGACTTGCTGAAACAGCAGTCAGTTGGGAATGGGATTAGTATTTTTGGTCAGGTTTCCCGATTTCCATTTCAAAATGCTTTCTGCTGTACCACCCAGTGTCTTGTTAATTTGGTAATAAGTAATTTAAAGGTAAATGGAAGATTTGGTATTATGAAGTGAATAATTGTCCTGTATTTATTTGTTTGGTAAGATTTAATTTTCAGATACTAGGTTTCTAATGACAAGATACCCTCATACCTAATGTATCATTTTGGAAGGGATTTAAACAAATACAGCTCATTTAGCTACTCTCTCTATGTTTGCCTGTGTGACACTGAGAATGGACTAAAGAGTCAACCCATGCTGGAATTGTAGGGTCCCAGGCTGGGAGTTAGGAGTGAGAGGGCTTACTCTTTGGGTATGTCTCCTCCACTGATTTCTGGGCCACACGAAGCAGGGGCTATGTTGTATTCATCCCCATATTCCCAGGGTCTTACGTAGTTCTTGGCTCAGAGTAAGGACTTAAGAAGTATGTGTTGAATGAAGAATAATGACTGAAAGAATGTTCCCTTTTCTTGAAATGGAACATGAGCAAGAGAGGTGGTCAGGGACCTGCTGAGTTGGGGGAGAAGAAACAGGAGAATGAAGAAAGGAAATACTTCATGTTTCAGTTTTAATAGTTACACAGGCTGTGTAACAAACTACCCCCAAACTTGTACCTTAAAACAGCAATAATTTAGTTCTTCTCTTTATCCTTTGGGTTGACTGGGCTCTGCTGACACGTATGATGTCGGTTGGAGTCATTCACAAGATAACCCTGTCATTCAAGCTGGGCCTTGCTTTGCCTTAGTAGGAACTGCAAGCTCCATCTAGGATAGTTTGTCGTCCTTCAGGGCCTCTCTAGATGTGGCCTCTCATCATTCAGTATCCTAGGCTGAGCATCTTAAATGGAGCCTGGAACCAAGAGGGCCAAGGTAGAAGCTGCCAGCTCCATGGAAGTAAAGGCCTAGAACTGGAGAGAGATTATTTCCACCACATTCTATTGATCAAATCAGGTCAGGAGGCCAGTGTAGTTCAAGGGGAGGGAAAATAGACTCCATTCTGATGGAAGCAGTGGCATGTTTACAGGAGTGGAAGGAATTGTTGCAACCAGGTTTGCAGACAAACTACCCTAGGGGAGGAGAAAGGCTGTATGCATTGTCTTGTCTGACTAAGGGCCCCAGTAGATACTTGTAATGCGGACACCTGGGCAAATGTCAATCTTTAAGGGAAATGGAAAGTTTCAAGATTATTAAGGAGGCAAATAAACTGAAATATGATTTCCCCAGATTATCAATAAGTCTGATATGCCTGTTTTATCACCTCCTGTCTCTGAGAAAAGAAATGCCATACCTTAAACACTGTTGTGTGCACCCAATAGGGCTTTCCAAGATATTAGCTCTGAGGGTAAGAATTTAATAAAGACATTAGGCTACTGCAACTTTCCTTTAGAGAGTGCTAGGGCTTTAAATGAAAGCAGTAAATTTTTCCCCTCTGTAATAACGGGAAACCGTCAAGCCATATATGCAACATAATTCAGAAGTTATAGGACAGTTTACAATGAAACATTTTTATGAGCAATCCAATGCAGCAGTCAAAAGATATTTCCTTATTTTAGCTTTAAAATGCTAAGACTTCAGCCACACCATGAACAAAGAACAAAAAGGAATGGAGAACACGGGGGAAAGAGTTGAATTGTCTCTATTTTTATTTTTATGGGTTTCCGTACTATACGTAGACAATTTCCTCAAAATTCAATGAAATATTTTCCATATTTGCCGAATTTTTAAAGTATTGGCTAAAGACTTTATACCTTTAACCACAGATAATCTTTGTAAATCTCATACATGTAAATTGTTTTTCCTCACTTTTATTACTTATTTTTAATATATTTATTTTGCTGTATTCTATGCAACTGTGTAAGAACTTTTAATAAATCTTTCAGAACGAGATTCAAAATACATAAGTAAACTTATCAACTATTAGGTGCTTCTGCCTCCCCTTCCCTCCCTGGATTGCTTTGCTTTTTATAGACAAACTCTCAAGCTGACAGCAACAAGCAACCTTTCCCTTCAATAATCTTCTGAGTCATTCATACTTTACAGGGTGATCTTTACCTCAGATAACCCCTTTCTCATACACAAATCCAAACTTACCTTATAACATTTGTAATGGGTTGAATTCTGTCCCTCCAAAATATGTGTCAACTTGGTTAGGCCATGTGTAGTTGTCCTCCATTTTATGATTTTCCTGTGTTATAAATCCTAATCTCTGCCTGTGGTTGAAAGGATTACTCAGGTCACGTCCCTTATCCTAAAGGGAGTTTCCCTGAGGTGTGGCTTGCACCACCTTTTATCTCTGAAGAGATAAGAGGAAAGGGAAGGAAGCAGAGAGTTGGGGACTTCATACCACCAAGAAAGGAGCACCAGGAGCAGAGCATGTCCTTTAGTCACAGGGTCCCTGCACCTGAGAAGCTCCTCGACCAGGAGAAGTTTGAGGACAAGGAATCTTCCTCCAGACCTGACAGAGAGAGAAAGCCTTCCCCTGGAGCTGACACCCTGAATTTGGACTTGTAGACTGTAAGAAAATAAATTTCTCTTTGTTAAAGCCATCCACTTGCGGTATTTCTGTTATGGCAGCGCTAGATGACTAAAACAACATTCTTGTGTAACCTTTATTCTTTTAACATTCTTACCTCAGAAGCCCTAGTGACATAGTGGTTAAGAGCTTAGCTGCTAACTTGTAGTTGGGAGTCCAAACCTATCAGCCACTCCACAAGAGAAAGATGTGGCAGTCTGCTTCTGTAAAGATTAAAAAAAAAAAAAAAAACAGCCTTGGAAACCCTATGAGGCAGTTCTAGTCCTCTCAGGGAAATCTTCAATCTTCAGCCCCTCCCAATTCACTCAGCTAAGAAAAACGAAACACAACCTGTTGCCATCCAATCAATTCCAATGCATATTGACCCTATAGGACAGAGTAGAACTGCCCCATAGGGGTTCCAAGGTTGTAAATCTACAGGGAAGCAGGTTGCCACATCTTTCTCCTGTGGAGCAGCTGATGGGTTCAAACCACTGACCTTTCGGTTAGCATCTGGGTGTTTAACCATTGAGGTACCATGGCCCCCACATTTGACTTGTACTATTGATAAATTTGTGCCGATGAAATGTCCATTTGGTAATTTACTTGTGTTACAAGTATTTATCGGATGTCAGCTACGTGCTAGGTTCCAAGTACTGCTGAGTAATGTGAGTGCATGTATTAGGGGCCATGTCTCAGTTTACAGGGTCATAGGAGGCTTCTCTGAGGAAGTATCAGCTTAAACTGAGATTGGAAAGTGGAAGAGGAGGAGATAGCTAGGTGACTGCAGTGTGCGTGACAGACACAGAGAGAAACAGAGTGAAAGCAAGAGACCTGACCGGGTTTGCATTTTGAAACAGTAAGTCTGCCTGCAGTGTAGCAAACAAGTTGTGGGGGTGTGAACGTGAATGCGGGAAGACTAGTTTCAAAAGATCCAAGGAAAAACAGATCTGGAAAATTGTCAGGATTAACAGCCTCTGGCCATCTTGAAACTACCCAGACATCGACTTTAAAATCTTCACAGATGTCCGTTTATCACCTTATCCTCTGATAATTATTTCAAGCATATAAGAGAAAATTTTGAAGAACCTCTTACTCAATTATGATTGTTCATAGTACAACTGGGACGTTTTCTTCTTTTGAAATGAACCTAGGGTGGTCCTGCAACATTATATTCTTGCATTGGAAGTTGGAATAAATGAAGGTTCTGGAGAGGCCAGGGGGCCATTACTTTGGGGTACTACCATGGTCCAGGATATGGTTCTCAGTTTTAAAATAAAAAACTTGGGTCACTACGTTCCTGCCCCCTGTCCTAAGTTTTTCTAATTTCATTTGAAATCATTTATGTATGATCCAAATATTAGTATGGTCATACCTATCAAGAAGTCCTGGTGGTACAGTGGTTAAAGCGCTCAGCTACTGACTGAAAGGTTGGCAGTTGGAACCCACCAGCCACTCCATGGGAGAAAGATGTGGTAGCTTGCTTCTGTAAGGATTTACAGCCTTGGAAACCCTATAGGGCATTTCTACTCTGTCCTGCAGGGTTGCTATGAGTCGGAATGGACTTGATAGAAGCGGGTTTTTGGATTTATACCTACTAATAAATACTATCGAACCATTTGTTGAGGAGGCAGTACTAAGGAAATATCTATGCAGTAGGAGCCAGAATTCACCAAGCGTATGATTTGGCAGCGACAGAAACACATGAAAATCAGGAACATATTTGATTCTGGTTCTCACAAAAGGCTTAAAAGAGCAATATTATCTATAATGGAGATGAACATATACAAACACAGATCAGCTATTGCTATTTAAGGATTGTCTCTGAGAAAGGGTTTTTTCCTTCTAAAAAGTGAATGATTTTGATTTAATCTACATGTTTGTTGTTGTTGTTAGGGGTCATTGAGTTGGTTTCAATTCATAGCGACCCCAAGCACAACAGAACAAAACACTGCCTGGTCCTGTGTCATCTTCACAATCATTGCTGTGTTTGAGCCCATTGTTGCAGCCACTGTGTCAATCCATCTCACTGAGGGTGTTCCTTTTTCTCTGACCCTCTACTTTACCAAATACACACATTGAAATATTTAAAAATAAGCCCCATTGAATACTACCAAGCATGGATGCTGTGCAAGCAATTATTTTAGTGTTGTAAAAATATATACGACATAACAGATGCCAATTCAACATTTTTCAGGTGTACAATTCAGTGACATCAACCACATCAATCATGTTGTGCAACCATCACCCATAATCACTGCCAAATTTCTCGTCGCCATACACCCAGATGATATTAAGCCAAATCTTCATTCACTTTTGTTTCATGGAATACTGATATCTGTTTTATTTAATTATTCTACTTTATTTTTTTAACCATGGTTTGATACATTTACACTTTTCGGTTCCCACGTTTGTTTCTAGAGTTTATTTCTAGAGTCGCCTTTCTGGGAGGCCTGAATAATTTGTGATGGGTTATTTGAAGAAGTGGATCTCAAAAATGAAGGAAAGATTTTAGGTTGGTGAAAGGTTCTGCCAGACTTGTACTCCTCTATTGAGGCTGGAGAATGATGAGGAAAAATAACATGGAGGAAGATAAAGTAAGAAAATTAACAA
This sequence comes from Elephas maximus indicus, assembly GCF_024166365.1. Taxonomy (NCBI): domain Eukaryota; kingdom Metazoa; phylum Chordata; class Mammalia; order Proboscidea; family Elephantidae; genus Elephas; species Elephas maximus. The sequence continues at coordinate 26,398,307 of NC_064844.1, read as the reverse complement.
GACACTCTGGATAAGCAGTAAACAGTCTTTGTTTATGGGGGGTAAATGGGTAATTATGGGTGCTTCTGGGAATTACCCATTCTTAGGCTATCCAGCCCCAGGTCTGGCTAGTCTTAACATGGAGAAAAAAAAATTAGAGTGATGTCATTACACATACGGATTCATAGTCGAGATTTCTCACGGAAACATGAAACAGAAATAGGAGGCAATGGAGAGAAGAAGAACATTGGCTTTGAAGTCATCCAGACCTGTTCTGAGTGCCAGCTATACAGCATACTCCCTGGACAAGTTTTTTGTTGTCGTCGTTTTTTGTTTTTACTTCTCTAGATATCAATTTTCTTACTTGTATGATGAAATTACTTTGTAGGACTATGTGAGGGAGGAGTGTGGCTGGTGCAAGCAGTTTGTGATCAGCTTCTAACCTAAATGTTGGTGGTTTGAACCCACCCAGTGGCTATGCGGAAGAAAGGCATAGCAATCTGCTTCTATGAAGATTATAGCCAAGAAAACCCTATGGGGCAGTTCTACTCTGTAACACACATGGTCTCCATGGGTCAGAGGCTGGCTCGACCGCAGCCAACAACAACAAGGTGAGGAGAAAAATATAAAAAAAATATATATATATATATAAAAAAATATATATATATGCATACACAATATAAAATCATCTGTCAATCTAAATGTATAAACCTATATTTGTATAAAATTATCTCCTTATATAGCCACCTTGTTGTAAGCTGCGGTCGAGCCAGCCTCAGACCCATGGAAACCACGTGTGTTACAGACTAGAACTGCCCCATAGGGTTTTCTTGGCTATAATCTTCATGGAAGCAGATTGCTATGCTACTGGCTTTGGAGATGGAGGGAGGGGGCCGTGAGCCAGAGGATGTAGGCAGACTCTGGAGCTTGAAAGGGCAAGGAAGCGGATTCTCCCCTCAAGCTTCCAAGAAAAACGAAGCCTTGTGGGCCCATTTTAGACTTCTGACCCAGAACTGTAAGATAATAAATTTGTGTTGTTTTAAGCTGCTAAATTCATGATAATTTATTATAGCAACAATAGGAAGTTAATACAATTATGGTTGAAAAGGGCCTTTTGGGGCTTCCTCCACCACTTCCACTCTCTGGGTTGTCCACCTGTTGGGATTCATTATCACAATCGCATAGGAGCTGAAACCTTATAAGGGAGATCCCAAAAGCTCTCAGAGGAAGGCTCCCCATGGATGTCCTCGGAGACTCCCAGGGAGGTGCTGTGTCCTCTATATCAACAGCACACAAACTGCATTTGCCATGCAACTCCTGCTGAGCAGACCTGGGATTTGGTGGGAGCTCAGGGGACTTTAGGAATGAAGACAGGGAGAAACAGGAACCTGCCCACACGCATCGCAAGTGCTGGATTGCCAGCTGTGGTTTTCCTGGAAGTCTCTTAAATGGCTTTCAGAACATTCTTTGTTGGGGCCCTACATTCTTTGGCAGGTTTGCCATGACCCAAGGGGTGTGGCCAGAAAGCCGCATCCTCTGGGGTGTTTTGTGGCCTCCTCTGCAGCGTGGCAGAGAAACACTGGCTTGAGGGACCTGCCTCCTTCTAAAGTTATCACCCAGTAAATGCCTAGCTTTTTCTGTTTATCCTTGAGTTGAAAAAGTCTCTTCAACCTCCCACTGTAAAAAAGACTTTGTCCTAGAATTTTGGGGAACTGTTATTTAGAATTCTTACACTTGCATTTGAATCATGGTGTTGGTGAAGAACATTAAATATACTGTGGAGTTCCAGAAGAATGAACAAGTCTGTCTTGGAAGCAAAGATGGTGAGACTTCGTCTCATATACTTTGGACATGTCATCAGGAGGGACCAGTCCCTGGAGAAGGACATCTCACTTGGTAAAGTAGAGGGACCCTCAGCAAGATGGATTGACACAATGGCTGCAACAATAGGGTAAAAACATAACAATAATTGTGAGGATGGCACAGGACCAGGCAGTGTTTTGTTCTCTTGATACATAGGGTTGCTATGAGTCAGAACTGACTAGATGACACCTAACAACAGCACACTTGCTAAAAATGCCACACCAAGTCCCCAAAGCAAAAAATAAAAAGCGGCACCCCACCCTCTCCCCAAGCAATGATTTAGCCACTGTGGTCAGAGAAGAGGCCAGGCGAAAATCCTATTCAGCAATAGCTTTCTCACTCCTCCATGCGCAGCTCTAGTCTATAGTTGTATTAAAGCACTTATTTCAACATTTTGGAATTATTTGATTTCCTCAAACTCCATACTTTCTTTGGTGTTGGAACCATGTCTTACAGATCTTGATATTTCCAGAGATTACCATTGTTTGACACGTAATTGGGCTATTGATAAAATTTTTTATTGTATTTTTTAAATTTTTTTAAAGTTTTTTTTATTGAACTTAGACAAAAGTTTACAGAAAAATCAACTTCTCATTAAACAGTTAGTACATATACCGTTTTATGACATTGGTTAACAACTCCCTGACATGTCAACACTCTCCATTCTCGACCTTGGGTTCCCTATTACCAGCTTTCCTGTCCCTCCTGCCTTCTAGTCCTTGCCCCTGGGCTGGTGTGACCCTTTAGTGTTATTTTGTTTTATGGGCCTGTCCAGTCTTTGGCTGAAGGGTGAACATCAGGAGTGACTTCATTACTGAGCTAAAAGGGTGTCCAAGGGTCATACTCTCAGGGTTTCTCCAGCCTTTGTCAGGCCAGTAAATCTGGTCTTTTTTTGTGAGTGAGAATTTTGTTCTACATTTTTCTTCAGCCCTGTCCAGGACCCTCTACTGTGATCCCTGTCATAGCAGTCAGTGATGGTGGCTGGGCACCATCTAGTTGTGCTTTTAAGACCCCAGACACTACTTACCAAAGCAGAATGTAGAACACTCTCTTTATAAATGTTATACCATTTGAGCTAGATGTTCCCTGAGACCATGGTCTGCACAGCCCTCAGCCCAGTAATTGGTTCCCTCAGGGCATTTGGATGTGTCTATGGAGGCTCCATGACATTGCCTTGGACAAGTTGTGCTGGCTTGCCCAGTGTGGTATACTGTCTTACTCTTCAAAAGTTACCACTTACCTATTGCCTATTTAGTGTTTTTTCATCCCCATCCCTCCCCACTCTCATAACCATCAAAGATTGTTTCTTTTTATGTATAAACCCTTTTCATGATTTTTTATAGTAGTGGTCTCATACAATATTTGTCCTCTTGTGATTGAGTTATTTCACTCAGCATAATGCCCTCTAGATTCATCCATGTTGTGAGATGCTTTGCAGATTCATCATTGTTCTTTATTGTTGTATAGTACTCCATTGTGCTTATGTACTGTGGTTTGATTATCCATTCATCTGTTGGTGGGCATCTAGGTTTCTTCCAACTTTTTTGCTATTGTGAACAGTGCTGCAACATGGGTGTGCATGTCTATTCGTGTGATGGCTCTTATTTCTCTAGGGTACATTCCTAGGAGTGGGATTGCTGGATCATATGGTATTTCTATTTCTAGCTTTCTAAGAAAGCACTATATCGTTTCCCAAAGTGGTTGTACCATTTTGCATTTCCACAGAGTACATAAGAGTTCCAGTCTCCCCGCAGCCTCTCCGACGTTTGTTATTTTCTGTGTTTTTGATTTGTGCCAGTAAAGCAGGGGCGAGATGGTATCTCATTGTGGTTTTCATTTGCATTTCTCTAATGACTAGTGATGGAGAGCATTTCCTCATGTGTCTGTTCGCTCTTGAATGTCTTCTTTGGTGAGAGGTCTATTCATTTTCTTTGCCCATTTTTTAATGGGATTGTCTTTTTGTTGTAGAGGTATTGGATTCTTCCTGTAGATTTTAGAGATTAGACCTTTGCTAGATTTGTAAAAGCCAAAAAATTTTTCCCAGTCAATAGGTTCTCTTTTTACTCTTTTGTTGAAGTTTGTTGATGAGCCTAAGTGTTTAACTTTTAGAAGATTCCAGTTATCTAGCTTATCTTCTAGAGCTTGTGTGTTGTTGGTTGTAGTTTCTATCTTGTTAATGCCATGTATTAAGGCCTCTAGCATTGATCCTATCTTTTCTTCTGTGAACTTTGTAGTTTTTGACTTTATATTTAGATCTTTGATCCATTTTGAATTAGTTTTTGTATATGGTGTGAGGTGTGGGTCCTATTTCATTTTTTTGCTGAGGGACATCCAGTTTTGCCAGCACCATTTGTTAAAAAGACTGTCTTTTCCTCATTTGATGGACTTTGGGCCTTTGTTGAAGATCAGGTGACCGTAAGTAGATGGATTTACTTGTGGGTTCTCTATTCTCTTCCATTGGTCAATGTATCTGTTATTGTATCAGTACCAGGCTGTTTTGACTCCTGTAGCTGTATAGTAGGTTCTGAGGTCAGGAGTGGGAGTCCTCCTACTTTTATCTTCTTCTTCTATAGTGCTTTACTTATCCAGGGCCTTTTTATTTATTTTTTTGATGAGTGGTTAAAGCACTGTGTAGTTATTTATGTAGTTGCTACCCACCAACTGCTATTTTTAAATTGAGGTGTAATTTATATACGTCCACCTAAAAGTTTAAGTGTTCAGTTCAATGATTTTTTTTAATGACTAAGTATATCATGACAATTAAATACACCACACAAGAGGCAATCACTATCCATATATTTTTTTATAATTGTGCTTTAAGTGCAAGTTTACAAATCAAGTCAGTCTCTCACACAAAAACCCATATACACCTTGCTACACACTCCCAATTACTCTCCCCCTTATGAGACAGCCCACTCTCTCCCTCCACTCTTTCTTTTCATGTCCATTTCATCAGCTTCTAACTCCCTCCACCCTCTCATCTACCCTCCAGGCAGGAGATGCCAACATAGTATCAAGTGTCCTCCTCATCCAAGAAGCTCACTCCTCACCAGCAGCTCTCTCCAAGCCATTGTCCAGTCTAATCCATGTCTGAAGAGTTGGCTTTGGGAATGGTTCCTGTCCTGGGCCAACAGAAGGCCTGGGGCCCATGACCACCAGGGTCCTTCTAGTCTCGTTCAGACCATTAAGTCTGGTCTTATGAGAATTTGGGGTCTGCATCCCACTGCTCTCCTGCTCTCTCAGGCGTTCTCTGTTGTGTTCCCTGTTAGGGCAGTCTTTGTTTGTAGCCGAGCACCATGTAGTTCTTCTGGTCTCAGGACGATGTAGTCTCTGGTTCATGTGGCCCTTTCTGTCTCTTGGGCTCATAATCACCTTGTGTCCTTGGTGTTCTTCATTCTCCTTTGATCCAGGTGGGTTGACACCAATTGATGCATCTTAGATGGCTGCTTGCTAGCATTTAAGACCCCAGATGCCACTCTTCAAAGTGGAATGCAGAATGTTTTCTTAATAGATTTTATTATGCCAGTTGACTTAGATGTCCCCTGAAACCATGGTCCCCAGACCCCTGCCCCTGCTACGCTGGCCTTTGAAGCATTCAGTTTATTCAGGAAACTTCTTTGCTTTTGGTTTAGTCCAATTGTGCTGATCTCCCCTGTATTGTGTGCTGTCTTTCCCTTCACCTAAAGTAGTTCTTATCTACTACCTAATTAGTGAATGCCCCTTTTCCTCCTTTCTCCCTCCCCCCTCTAGTAACCACAAAAGAATGTTTTCTTCTCAGTTTAAACTATTTCTCAAGTTCTTATAATAGTGGTCTAATACAATATATGTCCTTTTGCAACTAATTTCACTCAGCATAATGCCTTCCAGTTTCCTGAATGTTATGAAATGTTTCACAGATTCATCACTGTTCTTTATCGATGTGTAGTATTCCATTGTGTGAATATACCATAATTTATTTATTCATCCGTGGATGGACACCTTGGTTGCTTCAATCTTTTTGCTATTGTAAACAGTGCTGCAATGAACATGGGTGTGCATATATCTGTTCGTGTAAAGGCTCTTATTTCTCTAGGATATATTCCAAGGAGTGGGATTGCTGGATCATACAGTAGTTCTATTTCTAGCTTTTTAAGGAAGCGCCAAATCGATTTCCAAAGTGGTTGTACCATTTGACATTCCCACCAGCAGTGTAGAAGTGTTCCAATCTCTCCACAGCCTCTCCAACATTTATTACTTTGTGTTTTTTGGATTAATGCCAGCCTTGTTGGAGTGAGATGAAATCTCATTGTAGTTTTGATTTTCATTTCTGTAATGATTAATGATCACAAACATTTCCTCATATATCTGTTAGCTACCTGAATGTCTTCTTTAGTGAAGTGTCTATTCATATCTTTGGCCCATTTTTTAATTGGGTTATTTGTCTTTTTGCAGTTGAGTTTTTTGCAGTATTATGTAGATTTTAGAGATCAGGCACTGATCAGAAATGTCACAGCTAAAAACTTTTTCCCAGCCTGTAGGTAGTCTTTTTACTCTTTTGGTGAAGCCTTTGGATGAGCATAGGTGCTTGATTTTTAGGGGCGCCCAGTTATCTAGTTTTTCTTCTACATTCTTTATAATGTTTTCTATACTGTTTATGCCATTTATTAGGGCTCCTAACGTTATCCCTATTTTTTCTTCCATGATCTTTATCGTTTTAGGTTTGTTATTTAGGTCTTTGATCCATTTTGAGTTAGTTTTTGTGCATGGAGTGAGGTATGGGTCTTGTTTCATTTTTTTGCAGATGGATATCCAGTTATGCCAGCACCATTTGTTAAAAAGACTGTCTTTTCCCCATTTAACTGTTTTGGGGCCTTTGCCAAATATCAACTGCTCATATGTGGATGGATTTATGCCTGGATTCTCAATTCTGTTCCATTGGTCCATGTGTCTGTTGTTGTACCAGTACCAGGCTGTTTAGACTACTGTGGCTGTATAATAGGTTCTAAAATCGGGTAAAGTAAGGCCTCCCACTTTGTTCTTCTTTTTCAGTAATGCCTTATTTATCCGGGGCCTCTTTCCCTTCCATATGAAGTTGGTGATTTGTTTCTCCATCTTATTAAAGAATGTCATTGGGATTTGGATAGGCATTGCATTAAATGTATAGATTGCTTTTGGTAGAATAGACATTTTCACGATGTTAAGTCTTCCTATCCACGAGTAAGCTATGTTCGTCCACTTATGTAAGTCTCTTTTGGTTTCTTGCAGAAGTGTACTGTAGTTTTCTCTGTACAAGTCTTTTACATCTCTGGTAAGATTTATTCCTAAGTATTTTATCTTCTTGGGGGCTACTGTAAATGGCATTGATTTGGTGATTTCCTCTTCGATGTCCTTTTTGTTGGTGTAGAGGAATCCAACTGATTTTTGTGTGTTTATCTTGTATCCCCATGCTCTGCTGAACTCTTCAATTAGTTTCAGTAGTTTTCTTGAGGATTCCTTAGGGTTTTCTGTGTATAAGATCATGTCATCTGTAAATAGAGATACTTTGACTTCTTCCTTGCCAATCTGGATGCCCTTTATTTCTTTATGTAGCCTAATGGCTCTTGCTAGGACTTCCAGCACAATGTTGAATAAGAGTGGTGATAAAGGGCATCCCTGTCTGGTTCCCGATCTCAGTGGGAATGCTTTCAAGCTCTCTGCATTGAGGGTGATGTTGGCTGTTGGCTTTGTATAAATGCCCTTTATTATGTTGAGGAATTTTCCTTCTATTTCTATTTTGCTGAGAGTTTTTATCATGAATGAGTGTTGAACTTTGTCAAATGCCTTTTCTGCTTCACTGATAAAATTGTATGATTATTGTCTTTTGTTTTATTTATGTGGTTGATTACTTTAATTGTTTTTCTAATGTTGAACCATCCCTGCATACCTGGTATGAATCCCACTTGGTCATGGTGAGTTATTTTTTTGGTATGTTGTTGAATTCTATTGGGTAGAATTTTGTTGAGGATTTTTGCATCTACATTCATGAGGGATATAGGTCTATAATTTTCTTTTCTTGTGGTGTCTTTGTCTGGTTTTGGTATCAGGGATACGGTGGCTTCATAGAATGAGTTTCATAGTATTCCGTCCTTTTCTATGCTCTGAAATACCTTTGGTAGTAGTGGTGTTAACTCTTCTCTTTAAGTTTGGTAGAACTCTGCAGTGAAGCTGTCCAGACCAGGGCTTTTTTTTTGTTGGGAGTTCTTTGATTACCTTTTCAATCTCTTCTTTTGTTATGGGTCTATTTAGTTTTTCTACCTCTGTTTGTGTTAGTTTAGGTAGGTAGTGTATTTCTAGGAATTCATCCATTTCTTCTAGGTTTTCAAACTTGTTTGAGTACAGTTTTTCATAGTAATCTGATGCTTTTAGTTTCAGTTGGGTCGGTTGTAATATCACCCATCTCATTTTTTATTCTGCTTATTTGCTTCCTCCCCTGTTTTTCTTTTGTCATTTTAGCCAGTGGTTTATCACTTTTGTTGATTTTTTTTCAAAAAGCCAGCTTGTGGGCTTGTTAATTCTTTCAATTGTTTTTCTGTTTTCTATTTCATTTAGTTCAGCTCTGATTTTTATTATTTGTTTTCTTCTGGTGCCTGTGGATTTCTTTTGTTGCTCTCTTTCTATTTGTTCAAGTTGTAGGGATAGTTCTTTGGTTTGGGCCCTTTCTTTTTCTGGATGTGTGTATTTATTGATATAAATTGGCCTCTGAACACCGCTTTTGCTGTGTCCCAAAGGTTCTCATAGGAAGTATTTTCATTCTCATTGGATCCTATGAATTTCTTTATTCCATCCTTAATGTTTTTCTATAATCCAGTCTTTTTTGAGCAGGTTATTGTTCAGTTTCCAAGTGTTTGAGTTCTTTTCCCTGCTGTTCCTGTTATTGATTTCCACTTTTATGGCCTTATGGTCAGAGAAGATGGTTTGTAATATTTCAGTGTTTTCAATTCTGCTAAGGCTTGCTTTATGACCTAATATGTGGTCTATTCTAGAGAATGTTCCATGTGCACTAGAAAAGAAAGTATACTTGGTTGCTGTTGGGCAGAGGGTTCTGTATATGTCTACGAGGTCAAGTTGGTTGTGGCATTTAGATCTTCTGTGTCTTTATTGAGCTTCTTTCTGGATGTCCTGTCCTTCACCGAAAGTGGTGTGTTGAAGTCTCCTACTATTATTTTGGAGCTGTCTATCTCACTTTTCAATGCTGATAGAGTTTGTTTTATGTACCTTGCAGCCCTGTCATTGGGTGCATAAATATTTAATATGGTTATATCTTCTTGGTGTATTGTCCCTTTAATCATTATATAGTGTCCTTCCTTATCCTTTCTGATGGATTTAACTTTAAAGTCTGCTTTGCCAGAAATTAATATTGCCACTCCTGCTCTTTTTTGTTTGTTGTTTAGTTGATACATTTTTTTCCATCCTTTGAGTTTTAGTTTGTTTGTGTCTCTAAGTCTAAGGTGTGTCTCTTGTAGGCATCATACAGACGGATCTTGTTTTTTAATCCATTCTGCCACTGTCTGTCTCTTTATTGGTGCGTTTAGTCCATTTACATTCAGGGTAATTATGGATAGGTATGAATTTAGTGCTATCATTTTGATGTCTTTTTTTGTGTGTTGTTGACAGTTTCTTTTTCCTGTTTAATTTTACGTGCTGAGTAGATTTTGTTTATATATTGTCCTTTTGTCATATTTGTTGTTGTTGATTTTGTTTCTGCTGAGTCTGTATTTTTCCCTTGTATTTTATTTTGATGAGTAGGATAGTTTGTCTCCTTTGTGGTTACCTCATTATTTACCCCTATTTTTCCAAATATAAAACTAACTTTTATTTCTTTGTATCACCGTATCTTCCTCTCCATATGGAAGGTGTAGGATTACATTTCTTAGTCCCTCTTTATTATTTTAATGTTGCCTTCTTTTATATAATAACATCGCTGTTACCCTGTTTTGGGCTTTTTTTAATATATAATCTTTCTTTTTTTTTTTTTGGGTTTCCCTGTCTGGGTTGACTTCTGGTTGCTCTGCTCAGTGTTCTAGTCTTGGCTTGATACCTGATACTATTGATTTTCTAACCAAAGAACTCCCTTTAGTATTTCTTGTAGTTTTCGTTTGTTTTTTTTACAAATTCCCTAATCTTGTGTTTATCTGGAAATGTCTTAATCTCACCTTCATATTTAAGAGAAAGTTTTGGTGGATATACGATTCTTGGCAGGCCATTTTTTTCCTTCAATTTTTTAAATATGTCATCCCTTTGCCTTCTTGGCTGCATGGTTTCTGCCGTGTAGTCCGAGCTTATTCTTATTGGCTCTCCTTTGTAGGTAACTTTTCGTTTAACCCTCACCGCTCTTATAATTCTCTATCTTTGGTTTTGGCAAGTTTGATTATAATTTTTTTTTTTTTTTTTAATGTCTTGGTGACTTTCTTTTAAGATCTACCTTATGTGGTGTTCGATGAGCAACTTGGATAGATATCTTCTCGTCTTTCACAATATCAGGGAAGTTTTCTGCCAACAAATCTTCAAGAATTTTCTCTGTATTTTCTGTTATCCCTCCCTGTTCTGGTACTCCAATCACTTGTAGGTTATTTCTCTTGATAGAGTCCCACATGATTCTTAAGGTTTTTTCAGTTTTTAAAATTCCTTTATCTGATTTTTCTTCAAATATATTAGTGCCAAGTGATTTATCTTCGAGTTCAGAAATTCTATCTTCTACTTGCTCAATTCTGCTCCTCTGACTTTCTATTGATTTGTCTAATTCTGTAATTTTATTGTTAATCTTCTGAATTTCTGATTGCTGTCTCTCTATGGGTTTTTCCAGCTTATTAAACTTTTCATTATGTTCCTGAATAATCTTTCTAATTTCTTCAGTTGCTTTATCTGTGTGTTCCTTGGCTTGTTCTGAATATTGACTCATTTCCTTCCTGATGTCTTGAAGGGTTCTGTATATTAAACTTTTGTATTCTGCATCTGGTAATTCCAGGAATGCACTTTCATCTAGAAGATAACTGGATTCTTTGTTTTGAGAGCCTGTATAGGTGATCATGGTCTGTTTCTTTATGTGAGTTGATATTGACTGTTGTCTCTGAGCCATCTATAAGTTATTGTATTTAATTTATGCTTGCTTACTGTGTCGTAGCTGCTTGCTTTGTTTTGCTTTGGTATACCCCTATGGGTTGCTTGAGTGAGCTAGCTTATTTTCACCTTTGGAGCTCTGGTGTCCTGTCCCCATCTGGCTAGAGCTGTTATCAGGTATATCAGTCTAGAAGTCCATTCAGTTTTCTTGTATGAATTCAGCTCAGGTTTCCAGGTAGCTGATCATCAAGTGCGTGGTACAGACTCTGTCCTACAGTCTTAGAGGGGCATGGGTGATTAGCATGTATACCGGTACCTGATTGCAGCAGGGAGTCATGCTCTGAACAAGGCAGGGGACTGAGAACTGACCCCCAAGTGTCTCTGAGGGAAATGTGTCTCTGTTCCCTAAAGCATACTGGTGGGTGGGTTCTGCTGAGGGACGATAGGTACCCAAAGTTTTTGGTTGTAAGGACTGAGAGGTACCAGTTGTCTTTGGACCCATGTCGCAGGTGGCTGGGTGACCTGAGTGGAGCTACCAGTCCTTAGGTCCCTGATGTAGGTAGGTGAGGACCTTGTTTAATAGGCAAAGCAATGTCAAACGTCAAAAACCCACCTCTCCACCGCACAGCTGAAATGGTTGGAGTCTGCCAACAAGGGCCTATTCTCCCGAAATAGGCCCACACAGGTCCATGCAGAAGGGAAAGGTGCTCAAGGTCCACGGACGGTTCTTGCCTAGACAGGAGCCGCTTCTGTCCTGAGCTCCCCAGGTTAATGGAGCTAGCAGATTATCTTTTCCCTCCAGTTGCAAATTTTTTCCTTCCCCAAGGCCGGGAGGATGGCTCTAGGTGCTCTCTAGGGTCTGTCTCAGGCCCAGGGATTCAGCCGCTGAAGCCGGCTTGGGGGTGGGGGGGAGATGCAGTAAAATATACGCAAGTACTTAGCTTTTGCTGAGAGCACCATTCTCCTCAGGTTCCAGAGGTGTGAGTGGGCTCTGTGGCTGGCTGCTTCTCCCTGAGGAAGTTGCGGCCGAATGCTAGTACCAGCCCACCGCCACCGTCGCTCCGGGAATGGTGCTTGAGGGTTCTCCATGATTCAGGCCCAGTTACTCCTCTCCACTTCTGAACGGCCTCTTCTCCCCACTGCCCCTTGGTTCGTTGTCTAAGCTTGCCTTTGATGCTCAGGGCTACCAGCTTGTCACAAATATACTCCTTTCACTTGTTTTTTCGGGTCTTTGTTGTAAAGAGAGCTCACCAGAAGCATCTGTCTATTCTGCCGTCTTGGCTCCACCTCTATTTGTATATTTTTTTGACTATAGATTACTTTTGCCTGCTTTGGGGTTTCATATAAATGCAATCTCACAGTACATAGTTTTTTTGTCCAGGTTCTTTCACTTAGCATAATATTTTAAGATTAATCCATGTTAATGCATCTTTGTGCTTTTATTTCTGATTAGTATTCCAATTTATAAATATACCACAATACATTTATCCATTTCCCTATTGATGAACACCTGGACTGTTTCCAGTTTGGGGCTTTTATGAATAAAGCTTCTCGCAGGACAGATGTAGAAGTTAATTTTATAAGAAACTGGCAAGCTGTTCTCCAAAGTGATTGTAACAGTCTCCATTCTCACTAGCAAAGTTTGAGAGTTCCAGCCTTAACACAGTCATGCAATTTTTTTTAATAGACTATTTTTTTTTTTAGAGCAGTTTTAGGTTTACAGAAAAACCGTGATGAAAGTGCCGAGTTCGTATTTACCCCCTTGCCCTGCCCATCGTTTCTCCTACTAATATCTTGCATTCTTGTGGTACATTCGTGACAATTGATGAAGCAATATTGATAGGTTTTTACTAACTAAAGTGAGCCTTGGTGGCACAGTGGTTAAAGCACTTGGCTGCCAAGCAAAAAGTTGGTGGTTCAAAACTACCAGCTCCTCTGCAGGAGAAAAATGTGACAGTCTGTTCCCGTAAAGATTTACAGCCTTGGAAACCCTATGGAGCAGTTCTACTCTACCCTATAGGGTCAAAGTGGGTTTGGAATTTTTTTGGTATTATCAACTAGATTCCATAATTTACCTTAGGGTTCACTCTTTGTGTTGTATAGTCCTGTGGGTTTTAACAAATGCTTAATGTCATGTGCCCACCATTACAGTGTTATTCAGAATGTTTTCACTGCCCTAAAAATGCCCTGTGCTCCACTTACTCATCCCTCCTCCCTCCTCTGGCAAACACTGGTCTTCTCAGTCTGTACAGTTTTGCCTTTTCCAGAACATCATATAGTTGGCATCATACAGTATGTAGTTTTTTCAGACAGGCTCCTTTCACTTAGCAGCATGCACTTAGTTTCTCCATGTCTTTATGTAATTTGCAGTAGCTTGATAGCTCAATAGCTCGTTTCTTTTTATTGCTGAATAATACTCCATTGTATGGGTGTACCACAGTTTGTTTATTCATTCACCTATTGAAAGAAACCTTAGTTGCTTCCAATTTGTGGATGAAAAAAGCTGCTATCAACATTATTATACAAATTTTTATGTCGACATAAGTTTTCATCTCACTTGAGTAAATACCTAGGCTAGGGGGCCTGGAGTTGGGTATTTCCTTTCCTCCACATCCAAAGCTAGAAGGTCTAAAAGGGGACTGGAGTTTGGTGTTTCTCCTTCCCCATGCGGAAGGCTGGATGGGAATGGAGCTGGATTTTCCCTCCTCCAAGTTGGTTAGACGCTAATAAAACCCATGTTGTCTAGGCTGTGGTAAAGCCATTTCTTTTTAGGGCAGGCCATCGTCGAGGAGAACAGAGCATTATTTTAAAAATTGTTATTTTTCCCTTTGCTTTGCTGGGAACGTGAGGCAATTTTTCTCTGAGCTTCACAGTGAAAACCCGGTGGGGCTCCTGGAGGTGAAACTCATGAAAGTGTGAGGATGCCCACTCCCCTCCACCCGCCACCCAAGGCTGGGCCTCCAGGAGTTTTTAATCTCTCAATCTACTTCAAACTCAGTATTCCTACCTGACTCTGGGTCTTGTGCTAGAAGCAGAGGCAGCAGTGATAATCCCTGCTCCTTGTAAGTGGTGGTTCTCAGTATCAAAAGCCTGTTTGTGTTTTTAGTTTTTGGGGCAGCAGTCCGTTCTGCAAGCTCAATTCTCCAACGGATCTAAAAAGACTTGTTGATTTTCAGCTTTTTTCTCGTTTTGAGGAAGGGAATGATGACTTCCAAGCTCCTGACATGCCATAATGGAAACCGTAAGTCACTTGTTAACTTTTGGTGTTGTCATACTTTTTTATTTTAGCCATTCTAATGGGTGTAAAATGATATCTCATTGTGGTTTTAATTTGCATACTTGTATGATTAATGATGTTGAAAACCTTTTCATATATTTATTGGCCATATTTATATCTTCTTTTTTAAGTGGCTTCTCGAATCTTTTGCCCATTTAAAAAAATTGGATTATTAATCTTGTTATTATTAATGTGGAGTTATTTATATATACTGGATACAAGTCTTTTGTCAGATACATGTACTGGCTGGCCTATTCATTTTCTTTTTATATTTTGATGAAATCCAATTATCATTTTTAATTGTATTTTTTGTGTCCTGTTCAAGAAATCCTTGACTATCACAAGGTTGCAAAAATATTATTTTACATTTTCTACAAGGCACTTTATTGTTTTAGTTTTGTTGTATGAGGTGAGATGAGCCAAGTTTATTTTTGTTTTTCATATGGCTATCTCATTAATCCAACACCTTTTGTTAAAATGTCTTCCTTTCATCAATGAAGCACCTTGTCATTTTTTGTCAAAAGTAAGTTGACCGTATATAAAAAAAAAAAAAAATTTTTTTTTTTATATGGTTGGGTCTATTTGCGTATTTTATTTTACTGATATATTTGCCTATCTTCACATCAATAGTACAGTATCTTGATTACTGTAGCATTATATTAAGTTTTGAAACCAGGTATTGTTAGTCTTCCAACTTTATTCTTTTTCAAGATTGTTTTGGCATATTCATATCACTTTTACACTTAGCCTATCAATTTATCTAAAAAAAAAAGCCTGCTGAAATTTTGATGAGGATTGTATTGCATCCATAAATAAATTTGACAAGAAGGGATGCCTTAACAGTATCAAGTCTTCCAGCTCATAGACAAAGTATACCTCTCCATCTCGTTTGGTCTTCTTTAATTTATCACAGCAGTGTTTACTAGTCTTTATTGTAAAGGAATTGTACATCTTTCACTAGAGGACTTCAAGACAGAGGTAGCAGTTGGAATTGGGCCTTTAAGGATGTGCAGGGTTTTATTTTTCAGGATGAAAATAAATGAGAAATAACACTCCACAAAAGGCTTTTTTTCTTCCTAACACCCTTTCTCTCACGCATATTCCTGGAAAAGGTAGAAATTAATTAAAAAGGCACATGATCAGGAAATAAGTGTGATGACAGTCAGACCAGTTCTTTCTTTGAAGTCTCTGGAGATACATTCATCACCATCACCCTGGAGCCAACAGAAATTTCCATGAAGGGTAGAGGGAAAGGCAAGCCTGAGCAGCTCCTTTTCTCACTCTGTCATACTGTGATGGAAATGCTGTTGATGAGAAGTGAACAGTGTCCCAGAGTGAACAAGTTTTATGGAAGCACAAAGTGGAGGGAACCAAAAGATCAAGGAGTGTCATGTATTTTGAGTCCAAACAGTGGCAATAGAAGTGTCATCCTGATTTCACTGTCATGGAGGACCTCGAGCTAATCTCATTTATACTGTATCCGACAATTTTCTGGACATATAAAATTTAGAAGCACAGAGCGTTTGTGCTTAACGTAACAAGAATAAAGGAAAAAGTATCCTTAAAACACCAGACCAAGTTGGCCATTATGTTCCTACTGGGGTTTTAAGAAAACATTTTCCTTTTTTCTTGTTACTTAAAGCTTATCTTTTAAGCATAAATGATCTGTGCTTTTAAGTTTTATGTGTCCCCAAAATTGGTGGATACGATGTAAATGAGATTAAATGGCCAACTTGGAGTACAGTCCCTTCTATAATTCTTTGTCTTGATTCAGCTGCAGAGCACTGTGTAGCATGTTTGTGCAGCTTGCACCTTTATGCAGGAGAGGTACAGGCTTCTTGTTTATTAGATAAAGCTAATGGCCCTAAAGCCATGCAGCTGCTCACCCAGAAAGTGTTTTAGCCACTTTTCTTCAACAAGGGAAGAGTTGTTAATGTCAGAACTTCAAAAGGTATTTGGAACTAGAACTGTCCCCATGGATTCCAAGTACAGTCACAAACTTAGACCTATTTTCAACTTTTGAACTTTGGAAACAAAAAGAAAGCAAACCTCTGAACAAAGGGAGCAAGATGATCCTTGCCATGCTTTCTGGGTACTTCCATTAGCTACTAACATTATTTTTTTTTATCATTGCAATTGGGCATTATCCCTTGGCTCTCCACCACTCAGCTCTCTTTGGCTGGTGAGGTGGACTTCCAGGATGTACTCTTTACCTAACAGCATAAGATATAAAATATGTAGGTGAAGTCCCAACGGCTTTGGAGGCTTTTGGAAGAGCAGTCTCCATCACCCTCCTTGGGAAATTCTTCTGGCACATCAGAGGAATGCGGCCAGCTTCTCCTACTCACTGTGGAAAGGGGTAACGGGTAGTCCAGCACCCACTTGGAAAGGGGTAACAGGTAGTCCAGCACCCACTGTGGAAAGGGGTAACAGGTAGTCCATCACCTCAGGAAGTATAAGGAATCCTTATGTTAGATCATAGGGCCGTGATGGACAGAAAGAGGTTATCAGCCACAATGAGAACAGAACCTTCCTGTCTGAAACCAGAGTATGTTCTGAAAAGTCAGGGATCTCATGCTTTTCTGCTTGAGGTGTCATTCTCAAGTCATTGAGAAAAGCCTAATTTAAATATACCACTTGAAGTTTTGGAACTCTATGTGCCATACCACATGAAGATTATAATCTCAGGCTCTCACATTCTGCCTGTTAAAATAAAGTGGGTAAGAGAGTGTGAGATTTCAACCTGATCATATTGTTTTTACCTACAGGAAAAGTAGAAGCAAGCAGGGACCTGCAATCTTAGTTTTGGATGTGCAGGGAAAGGTATAAATTCAGAAAACAGTACCACAGCCAAATCAAGCATTCTGCTTTTTCAGAGGCAATGATATTTCACAATGAAGAAACTGAATATCTTAAAAGAAGACACTATTAACAAATATTCTTTTAATTTGAAAGTAGGCTGGGGCCTTGCAAGGCCTCTCTACCTATCCATAGGGATAGTAAAGGAGGCAGTATGGGAATTGGATAAGATCCTGGATTTGAAGTCAGATAGGCCAAGGTTTTATTTCCAGCTCTTCCATTTACTTGATAACTGGCTTGGACTTGGAAGAGTTGCTTCACCTCATCTCTGAAAATGGTGATAATGTCTATCTTGTGGGGTTGTTAGAGTTCTTACTGAGTACAGATCCAGAAAACCAAACCCATTGCCATCGAGTAGATTCTGACTGTCCTGTAGGGTTTCCAAGGAGTGGCTGTGGATTTCAACTGCAGCCAAGGTCTGAACCACTGTACCACCAGGGCTCATCTCAGGATAAGCTACCTGTTTGTAAGCACAATACCCAGTATATACTAGTTAACTTAATTATCTAGTGCTGTTGTAACAGAAATATCACAAGTGGATGGTTTCAGCAAATAGAAGTTTATTCACTCACAGTCTAGTAGGCTAGAGGGCTGAATTCAGGGTGTCAGCTCCAGGGGAAGGCATTCTCTCTCTGGTGGCTCCAGAGGAAGGTCCGTGTCATCAATCTTCCTCTGGTCGAGGAGCTTCTCTGTGCCGGAAACCTGGGTCCAAAGGACATGCTATGCTCCCGTTGCTTCTTTCTTGGTGGTGTGAGGTCCCATGCCTCTCTGATGGCTTCTCTCATCTATATCTCAAAAGAGATTGGCTCAAGACAAAACCCAGTCTTGTAGATTGAGTCCCACCTCATCAGCATTACTACTGCTGATCCCATCTCATCAACATCATAAAGACAGGATTTACAAGTAGGAAAATCACATCAGATGACAAAGTGGTGGATAATCATACAATACTGGGAATCATGGCCTAGCTAAGTTGACACATATTTTGGGAGAACACAATTCAATCCATGACACTGAATGATATTAAAAATGTAACTCATATGTATGCATGATGTGCTCCACAATTCTTTAAAAACAGAGACTTATTTTCCCAGTTAGCAGAGAACAGGCTGTGAACTGATCCTCTGTGGGAGGCTTAAGATAGAGAAACAAGTGGGAGAGGTAAAGTAGAGAGAAAGCACAAAAGGGCGTGTCACAGACTGTCAAAGGAGGTCTTCCTCAGAAACCTTGATGCAGGAAGTCAGGGTAAAGCGGGCCACTATGCCCACAGATGGGCACATGTATCACCATGGTTTTCATTGACTCTCAGTCACAAATCCCTGCTTGCAAAGCAAGTGTTGTTAAGTGGCAGCTCTGTGAAGAGACTCTGGATACAAATGGTGCTTTTAGGGAAAGCATTAATAAAGTTGAACAGTTGGCCCCTGTAGGAGAGGTGGATGCCATTTGTTTACAAAGTAACAATAAATACAAACTTTCCAGACAACTCATCTGTTTTGCATGTGTAAAGTCGGCATCTGAGCCTGACATTTGGCACAGAATTGCCTGGCATTTTATACGGATCATGAAAGTACATAAAAGCTAACTTCCATATGGGAAACCAACACTGGCTTGGGTCCGCTGACCCGCCACTTCTCGATATGAGCTGTGAGGATGGTGCCTACATTGCCCTCACTCCCCATTATCTGAGAAAGATCATCACCATGCTTTTTTCTACCCAGAGAAGCAGAATTTCTGATCAGCTGTATCTTTTAAACTTGGCATGCCCTTGAACCACATTTTGGGGCTCACAGCTGAGTCTCTGAGACCTCTGAGGTGACGCATCCCTTTCAGTAGAGAGCCTGGAGCTGAGGAAGCAAGCAAATACACAGAAATAATCCAACAGAGTGCCCCTTTGGGCATCTGATTTGGCCTCTAAGTGTGGTGTCAAAAATAACTAGATGCTCAATTACACATCTAAACTTAGTCTGTGAATTTACATGTGTGAGTAATTAGGGAAGAATTTGCTTATAAATGTGTTCCATTTCCTCTGCTCTAAATCAAATGACTGAGCATCAGATTGGATTCTGAAATACTTTTTAAAAATACGTTCTAGATCCTCACCACTTGAGCCTAGGGTCCTGTTGGATCTCACGACCCAACCAGATTACTCATAAGGAGAACTCTTTTGAGGAGGCTGCCAACAGCAATTCCTTAGAAATGAGGATGGTGAGACTTTGTCTCATGTACTTTGGCCATGTTGTCAGAAGGGACCAGCCTCTGGAGAAGGACATCATGCTTGGTAAAGTAGAGGGTCAGTGAAAAAGAGGAAGACCCTCAACAAGATGGATTGACATAGTGGCTGTACCAATGGGCTCAAGCATTAACAACGATTGTGAGGATGGCGCAGGATCAGGCAGTGTTCCTTCTGTTGCTGAGTTGCTATGAGTTGTAATCAACCCCACAGCACCTAACAACAAGAAAAACCAATGGCAATAAAGGTCTTGGGCCAAAGTGGGTCACGTGACTTAGGATGCACCCCAGCAGGAACTGGGTCTCATCTGTACTAATTTTGCTGCATTTTGGTGACCATAGTAAGAACATTCAGCAAACACACAGGAGGGGCATTATTAAGGTCCAGGCCCTGATAGAGTACTGCCTGTCTCCATTCATTCAGTCATTCACTCACTTATTTGTTCATTAATTCAAATGGTCCTATTACATATCAAGTGCCTATTTATTACCAGATGAAATACAAAGATGAGAAACCATATTCCCTTCTTTTAAGAAGGTAACAGTCTAAGGAGAGATTTCACACAGACAATATTAATGCACTAAAAAAAAAAAAAAATTTTTTTTTTATGATAGGTGCTATTCATAGGTGAGGCGTATTGAATTATTGGTTCCAACTCTTCACTGTCCTTCAGTGGCAGTATAATATAATATATCCACCCTTTGCATTGGCCTCTTGGTGAGTGATGCATATATACTCCCCTGGCCCTTGGTTCTGGGCTTGGCCCTGTGGCTTGCTTCGACAAATGGGATTTTAGTGAACAGGACACAAGCATAGGCTTGAAATTGGCTTGCTGTGTTGGGCTTGAGTCTTTGAGCTTCTGTATCACTATAAGAAAAATATGTCCTGGTTAGCCACTGCCCCTGGGCCTGGGCCTCAGAATGGAATGGTGGTGCAAGAGCCACCCAGCCAACATGCAGGTGGACAAGTGAGAAATAAATACTTATTGTTGTATTCCACTGAGATTTTGTGGCTGTTTGTGTGTGCAGTAAGGCTAGGGCTAGTGCAGGGAACTACAGGCAAATCTATGAGGAGCTCTGAATCCAAGTTTGAAGGTCCTGAGGAGGTTCCTCAGAGATGGTGATGATCAAGTTGAGACCTGAAGGATAGGTGGTCCATTTGCGTGTGTATGTGTGGGAGTGGGGAGGGTTGGTGATGGCATTTTCTTTGAATAAAGCAATGTTAAGCATTCTGGAATTAGAATGATTAGACTGTGTCACGTACGTGTTTCTATACTGTATTTGAAACTCACATTATATTAAATGGTAATTATAAGGACCATTTCCCTCCACAACTCACAGAAAATTGACTTGGCCATGACTTACAAGCACACTATTAACACATAGTTAAATATACATGCTTTTTCCTTCTTTCTTTTTGGGTTTAGAACAATTTTAACATCATGTGACATATACTTTTCTGAAATTTGACTGCATCTTGTCAACATTATTCTGACAAGTACAAAATTGTCAAGATTATCTTAAAAGTCTAATTATTTTACTATATACTTTTGAGTTAGTAATTAAACAGAGAAACTATTTAATTTTTTGCCAAGAAATTTTACCCATAAAAGTGTCCCCAAGCTAGAAACTATGCAGATCATATAACTGGGAAGTTAAAATTAACAACCAGAAAAACAACTGGCTTTGCATTTCGCCTTTCTCTTGGATGAAAGTTGGCATTATGGTGGTTTGTAATCTGGATTCTAGTCCCTGATCTGTCACAATGAGATACGTGACCTTGGGCAAATCATTTAAGCCTCTGTGGTCTTCAGACTCCTCATTTGTCAAATTGGAGGGTTGAACAAAGTAAGCTCAAAATTTCTGCCTATTTCTATGTCTAGCACTTAAAGTTATTATTCAGTGAGTGGTTGGTTGTCATTTATTCTTCAAATCCACTTAGATGAGAACCAGTAAGGAAGTCAAAGTTGCAGCAAGTAGGACACAGGCTGAATTTAAAGAACCTTACCATAGTAGTGCAAATTATTAAGTACTCAGCTACTAATACTAAGGTTGGTGGTTTGAACCCACCCAGCAGTGCCTTGGAAGGAAGGCCTGGCAATCTACTCCTGAAAGATTACAGCCATTGAAAACTCTCTAGAGTTCAGTTCTATTCTCAAACACATGGGGTTGCTGTGAGTCAAAACCGACTCAATGGGAACTGGTTTCTGGACTGTAGGGAGAAACATTAACTATTAGGCTTGGTTATAGGGTTAATCTGGCTGCTCTTAAAGGTCCTTAAGGATTATCTGAAGACAGAGCTGGAGAAAAATGTAGAGCAAAATTTTAACTTACAAAAAACCCCAGACTTAATGGCCTTCCAGAGGCTGGAGAAGCCTCCAGGGGCAAGGACTAGGGGGTAGGAAGGGATGGGAAGGATGGTGGTGGGGAACCCAAGGTCGAGAGGGGAGTGTTGACATATCATGGGGTTGGTAACCAATGTGTCAAAATAATATGTGTACTAATTGTTTAATGATAAGCTAACTTGTTCAGTAAACCTTCATCTAAAGTACAATAAAAAAAAATTATTTGAAGAAACAACACAATGTCCATCAACAGATGAATGGATAAACAAAATGAGGTACATCCATAAAATGGAATATTATTTATCCATAAAGAGAAATCAAATCCTGATACATGCTCTGGCATAGATGAGCCTTAAAAACATTATGGTGAGTGAAATAAGTCAGACACAAAACAACAAATATTGTATGATCTCACTTATATGAAATATTTAGAATAGGCAAAGGCACAGAGGCAAAAGTTTACCAGTGGTTACCAGGTGCTAGGGGGAGGGAGGAATGGGGAATTATTTTTTAAGGGGTACTGAGCTTCTATTTGGGGTGATGAAAAACTTTTGAAAATAGGTAATGGGGTGATGGTTGTACAACACAGTGAAAGTAATTAAAGTCACTAAATTGTACACTTAAAAATGGTTAAAATGGCAATTTTTTGGTTATGTATATATATTTTTACCACGATAAAATAAAAAAAAAGACTTATCTGATAATATATAAATACACATATTGCTTAGTTTACATATAGTTCTACCTGAGCCTGGTATCAAAGGAGGGCAGATTCTCCCAAAAACAAGGGCCAATTTTACCGTAAATGACTATTTTATTTAGTATCTAGTCAGGACTTTTTTTTGTTTTAAGAATATAGAGGTGTCTTAAGGAGTCCAAGAACAAAAATGCAGCCACACTTCAGGAGGGACCTGTAGCCAGGAAGAGAAAAGTTGTCAGGAGCCCAGGTAGGGCCTTCTCTACCTCTTGCTGCTACTTCTCCCTGAAAGTTGGCTTCATTCTTTTCCCTCCACAGAATATGCAGCTGCAGGTAGATAACCCTCCCACCTTCTCAACCACTCCCCTGAACACATACACACACCCTGTCCGGAGGACTGAAGCTTACCTTATTTCATATAAAGAAACAGCCTAGATTAATTGGAAGGTTTTTGTTTTTTTTTTAATCCCAATTCTAAGTTCCTAAAAAAGAGAATCTGACTGATATAATTGGCTCAGCAAGGTCAAGCATTCATACCTGATCCAATCAACCACAGCCAAGGGAGTAGGATGGTTTGTTATACAGACTGGGCTGTTGAACGGGTGCTCTGCATTGCACAGCTTCAGGGTCCCTATTGATATGGTACTGTGCCTGCATGATGCCCAATGCACTTGTGCAATGGGAGGTTCTACTGTTGTTTGGAGAGGTCTCAGGTAAGGGATGCCATTGTCTATATCCAACTACTCATAGTTGCTTAAAAATCAATTCCCTGGGCCAGAAAACTCCCTCCCACTTACCAGAACTTAGCAGTCATGAATTTCCTATACTTAGGGCCAGAAATTCCACCAATCTGTTCGACCTGCAATGCATGTCTCATTCTTTACAGTTCTGTGTCTTTGTGCCTGAGGTGAGCATCTAGTGATAGAAGAGACAGTACATTTCCTGCATTTCCCTCCCTGAAAGCCACTGATGTCCTGATGGCTCTCAAGCTGTCTGTGTGAGGCCTGTTTCCCTCCTCCTCACTTTGACAAAAGGATTTTGAGTAGGTGGTCTCCTGAGGGTGCTGTCTTCTGGAATTCCAGAATTTTCCTAGCTCCACCTCCACAATCAGACCAAAACTCAACCTACACTGAGAAGAGACACTCAGCAACAATACACCACACA
Source organism: Elephas maximus indicus (assembly GCF_024166365.1). Classification (NCBI taxonomy): domain Eukaryota; kingdom Metazoa; phylum Chordata; class Mammalia; order Proboscidea; family Elephantidae; genus Elephas; species Elephas maximus. The sequence goes on along the minus strand of NC_064844.1, from coordinate 26,374,819 downwards.
CTTTTCCTCTAAAACGTGCAGATCCGTTGGGCAGGAACCAGTATAATACATTTTCAATTTATTTATTTTTGTTTGAGAATTTCTTCGCACTGATTTATGAACACTAGATGTGGGAATCAATTTAGCCCTGATTGTGCCTTATTTAACTTGGCCATTTTTAAGGACAGAGCCCTTACTCAAGCGGCAATAGTTAGGATATCAATCTTTGAAAAGCTGAGCTGCTTTTGTTTGGTACTTGGCATTTATTTGGTGCATGTAAAACGACTCAGATTGAATATTTTCTTTCTCTCTAAGTAAGAACACATCTCTTGAAAAGGGTTGGTGCAGTCTTGCCAAAGAAGGAGGCAGGAAACTCAAGCCAGCCTGTAGTTCTGCAAACCATGGAAAACTGGCTAAATTCACCATGAAAATAATTTGGAAACATGAAGTGAGTACAGAGGGAACTCTTTCTAACCCAGTTCTTCAGTCCAGTCTTGGGATACTATGCTTTAATTTGTTTTTTATAAAATATCAGAATTATGTTCAAATGTTATTAATTGTTATGACCCCAGCGATCACCTGAAAAGTGTTGTGAACTTTACTTTTGACCTACCTTTGAAAAAATAACATTTGTAATGAAATTAATGATACTAACAGAATGATAGATATTTATTTTACTTGATACACTAGATGCTTCTTGAGTGATTAACAATTTAATTTGTATATGATGAATGTGCACATTTTCAGTGATCCTTGTCCTTCCATTAAACTAAGCCTAGTAGTGGTTAAGAGCTCAGCTGCTAACTAAAAGATTATCAGTTTGAATCCACCAGCCACTCCTTGGAAACCCTATGGGGCAGTTCTACTTTGTCCTATAGGGTTGCTATGAGTTGGAATCTACTCAACGGCAACAGGTTTGGTTTTAGTTTTTTACCACATGCCAAGAAAGTTGCACAGGATGACAACGATACAAAGATAAGTAAGATACAGCCCCTGGAAGAAAGCCAAATAAAATGACAGTGCAGTATAGAGAGTGCTGTGATAAAAGCAGGGTTATAAAACTATGGGGGCACAATGTTAAAGCTGTTGGCTGCGCTGAAGTTGAGCCTGTACTCAAGGCGACTCCATGCACAACAGAATGAAATGCTACCTGGTCCTGTGCTATCCATATGATAGCATGTGGATTGGACTATTGTGATCCATAGGGTTTTCATAGACTGATTTTTGTAAGTAAATCCCTAGGCCTTTCTTCCTAGTCTTTTGTAGTCTGGAAGCTCTAGGAAACTGGTTCAGCATTGTCTTAATGATCTAGTGCTGCTATAACACAAATACCATAAACAGATGGCTTTAACAAACATAAGCTTATTCTCTCATAGTCTAGTAAGCTAGAAGTCCATATTCAGGGCATCAGGTCAAGGGAAAGGCTTTCTCTCTCTGTTAGCTCTGGAGGAAAGTCCTCGTCATCAACCTTTCTCTGGTCTAGGAGCTTCTCAGCTCAGGGACCCTGCGTCCAAAGGATGCATGCTCTCAGCTCTTCTCGCTTGATGGCAATGAGGTCCCTCTGTCTCTCTGCTGACTTTTTTCTCTTTTATATCTCAATAGAGATTGGCTCAAGATAAAACCTAATCTTGTAGATTGAGTCCTGCCTGATTAACATAACTGCCTCTAATCCTGACTCATTAACTTCATAGAAGTTAGAATTTACAGCATACAGAATAATCACATCACATGACAAAATGGTGGACAACCACACAATCCTGGGAATCATGGCCAAGCCAAATTAACACACATCTTTGGGGAATACAATTCAATTCATAACAAGCATCATAGCAACAGACAAGCCCCCACTGACAGATGGTTGGTGGCTGTGCATGAAGCGCATTGGCTGGGAATTGAAATCTGGCCTCCTACATTTTGATGGCTAAGCTTGTGTGTCAGCCTGGCTGAGCCATGATTCTCAGTGGTTTGGCAGTTATGATGAAGTTTGGCAGTTATGTAATTATGTAATCAACTCCACGATGAGATCTGCTATGACCAATCAATCAGTTGTAAGGGAGACCCTTGGGGGTGTGGCCTGCCTCCAGTATCTAAATGGATGTTCCAGCATGGCTATCACTCTGGATCCTGCATCCAGCTCATCGTCTGACCTCTGGTCCTTGAGACTTGAGCTAGCAGCTTACCTGCCGATCTTGAGTTCACCAGCCCCTGCAGCTGCACAAGTCAGGAGAAACCTCCAGCCCGATGCCTGATCCATGGACTTATGATTGTCTTGCCCCTACAACTGTGTGAGTCATTTTTTAAGAAAATCTCTCACTGGTTTTGCCTCTCTAGAGAACCCAGCCTAAGACACACATGGAAGGCAATAATTCTGTCACTGAACCACCACTGCAATGGGGGCACAAAGAGGGGAATAATTTATGGGAAGTTGAGAACAATTTCATGAAGAAGTAACACATGAGCTGTGTCATAAAGGTTGAGTGGGATTTCTTTAGGAGTGGGAGTGTAAGAAATATAGTCATAACAAACGACAGGAGAATCCTGGTGTATCAGAAGCTCATCAAAGGGCTCTGAGGGCTTGGACCAGAGGTTACCAGGAGAAATGGCCTGAGATGAAGCTCCTGGATAGGTTGGGGATGTCTGTGAAAGGACTTCCATGCTATGATGGCACAGTAAGGGATTAAGGCTTTTTCCTGTGGCCAGTGGTTTGCAGAGTTTTTTAGGGGGCTGGGATGGGGAAAGGGGATGATGTTATTATTAATTTTTAAGCAATGTGCTTCCTTTTCAATGAAATCTTTTACCTGAGTTTCAAAATATACACGATATTAATGACAAGCAGCTCCTTTAAAGGGGAAGAGAGGTAGGGTGAGCTCTGGGCTTAGCTTGCTAGGCCTCTAGAGCTCCACACATAAGGCCATTTGAATGCCAAGTTCAAGGCAATGGGGAAGACATATAAGCACAGAAGTGACCCAGTGCTGCTCGTGTTCCTAAAAGGTCGGTCTGGCAGCACTGTGGAGCTGGGAATGAAAAGAAACAGGGAGAAAGGAGACCCATTTGGAGCCTGAATTCATGCAAGTGATGAGGGTGCCTGAAGAAAGCATCTCACAGTGGGAATGGGCAAGAGCTATTTCTAAAAAAGGATTGTTGGTGGATTGGATGTAGGGGGAAGGGAAGGGGAGGTTGAAGGTGATCCTGAAGTTTCCTTCCAGCTGCTGGGAGGCAGCCTTCCAAATCCAGTTGACAACAAGAATGTTTCTATTAGATTCTGAGTGGCTTCATTCTAATTGAGGACTCCGCAGCCAAGTTTGTAATGTGCCAAAATCTCATGACGAAAGGAAATTCCATGATTAGATGATTTGCACTTAAGATCTTTCCTGTTTTTGGATTTGGGAAGATTTTTCAGAGGCCAGCTTGATGCTGAATAGAACCTAATGGTTGGTTTAACTATTCCCCTGGGCCCTCTCTTTTGCTGCTCATCTCTAATCAGTAGTGAATGGGAGACAAAAATCTAATACTCCCAGCCAAATTCGAACTACCTCTTTCTGCTGCAAATTTTTCTTGAGGAGTACATAAAAGGTATAAATTACTATTCTTAAAAAATATCTGAGAAGTTTCAAAACACAGCTTATTATGTGGAAGGCTTGTTGGCAGTTTAAGTTTTACAGCCTCCAAAATAAAGTTCTTTGATGGAAAACATTTACTTATTTTTCACTGGTGAGCTCCTGGAACTCACATTCACAGGGAAGTAAGGCCATTTTATTTCCAAAAATGAAGGCTGTGATTACCCTTGTCTCCTGCTTCTTCTGAAATATATCCTTTGAGTTAGACCAAGGAAAAGGTAGCATAAGGCAGCTTTGTTTCTTCCTTAGAGGAAGCAATTTTATGACTATAAAGAGGGTATTCTGGCACTAAGGAATTTAACTACTTTCTGTTAGCCTCTTGCTTGTTGGCCAGAATGAATGCCAGCGTTGGAGTATACTAGAATGAACAAGAATGCTATTTTGGTCTGTTGTAAAGAGCTGTGGAATGCAGATTTTGGACTGTTTCATCACATCCACCAGCAACCACAAAACAAATGTTATTTCAGAATGAGGACTATGGGTGTAGAAATAGTAAAAATTAAATAAAATGGAGATTATACAGTTTTAGAGTTTGATGAGTATGCTCTCCATCAAAACTTGGCTTCTTTTTTTTAATGAAATTGTGATACATATCGTTGGGCTTGTGCAGCCTGATAAGGGCCAGGTGTAGAGGAGGCATTGAGAATTCCACTGCCTCTTTCTCCACTAAACTGTGGTGGGAGTGAGAGGGCAGAAGAGTCTTTCTGTTTTGAGTACTACAAACAGGTAAACCCTGTTTACCAAGAGGAAGTTACCTAGAGAATTCAATACTTTCAAGATAATTAGATTCCTTCTTTGATAGCTGCATGGAGGTTTTACTTCTCTTTGGAGAATATGGCCATTTTCAAAGAAAGAATTATAAGTGCTTTTAAGAGTGGCAGCACAGTCCCTGGAGACTGAAGGGCTTTTTAAAGTAACCAAAGTGGCCAGCTGCTGCTTCTCCTCTGTCTGACCCAGGATATCCTGTGTGTGTGTGTGTGTGTGTGTGTGTGTGTGTATACACTTAATTTTTGTGTCTTTTCTGGCCTTCAAGTAGAAAATTTTGGTGAAGAATCTCTAGGGTATTCTTTATTCATAAAATCCAATGCTTATAACATTCTATGATTTATACTAGGCATTAAACTTTGCCTCCATTTCACAGGACTATTAGTTTTAATGAGTTAATAACTTTGCCTTACTTAAAGTAAATAAATGGAACTACTCTAATGTCAAAGTGTACTAGATTAAATTCTTCTGATTCTGGCATATCCCCACATCCAGTGCCCTATTGCCTGAAATTCCATGATTAAATATTCTTTCCTTTAGATTAAGCATTGTTCTCTCTTCTTTAAATTTTAGATCAATCTAAGAAGAAAATTACATGAATTCCCTATGTGAACTAGTTTAATCTTAAACAATTAGAAATTCTGAAAATACCATGAGTTGGTGAGTATGTAGAGTAACAGCAAATCCTATACAGTCCTGTTGAGAGTGTAAATTGGCATAACTACATCCAAAATCAATTTGGGAACATCTACTTCAGGCCATGATGGTGTAATAGGGTCTGAAATTGCCCTCCTGTATGAAAACAAAACAAAAACATCTGATAAAATGTATATTCAAGACACTGAACATCAGACAGGTAAGGATGAGACACTGAGAGATGGGAAACAAATAAGGTGAAGCTTCCTATTTATTATGCTGGCTTGAAAGAGTTTTCAGTCTACAACACAGGAAGAGGAATCCCAGGAGGAGTTCAACAAACTCCCTGAGTTGAGGATATAGAGTTGAGCATCTGGGGAGATCAGGGTAATTAGCGTTCAAAGGATAAAGTACCGGAGAGGAGAGAGCTGCACAGAGACACAAGTGCAGAGATCTTCAGAGGGTTCTTCTTCAGTATTCATCAGAGTATTTATGAGAATATGTGTGTGAGGAGATTACTGAAAGTTGGGGAAAGAACAATCTGCAAGGGATAGAAGAAACAGTAGTCACACTCACACAGAGCTGGGAATAGTATCTGTTTCTACCAGCAAGACTGGAAAACTTTATAACTCACAGAGCATTGACTAGAGTACTCAGAAAGCTCTTTACTCAATATCCTTTGCTGTTGAGTCAATTCTGACTCATAGTGACCCCATGGGACAGAGTAGAACTGCCCCATAGGGTTCCTAAGGAGTGGCTGGTGGATGCAACTGAAGACCTTTTGGTTAGCAGACTAATTCTTAACCACTGTGCCACCAGAGCTCCCTTAACTCAATAAAAAAACAAAACCCCTTGCCGTCAAGTCATTTCCAACTCATAGCAACCCTATAGTGGGAAATAATTATCTTTAGATGAAATGTTCCTCTAGTTCTGCCTAACAAATCTTTAAAGCAAAACCTGAAAGAGTCAAACTGTTCTCAAAAAACTTAGCTGCATCATAGAACAAATTCCAAGAATATATATAGGAATATAAAAATATTCAGCACCCAAGGCAAAGTCACACTGTCTGGTATCAAACCAAAATTTACCAGACATGCATAGAAGAAAGAAAATACAAACTATAATGTGAAGAAAAATCAGTCAATCAAAACTACCTCAGAACTTACACAGAGGTTAGAATTAGCAGATAAGGGCATTAAAATGGTTATTATACCTATTCCATATGTTCAGAAGTTAAGTATAGACATGGAAGATATAAAAAAGACCCACTTTGAACTATAATGTCTGACATGAAAAATACACTGGATGGGATTAATTATAGATTAGATATTGCAGAAAAAGCTATTAAAGAACTTAAATATGCAGTAATAGAAATGATCTAAAATAAAACCTGAGAGAAAAATAAACTTTAAGAAATATAGAAAGCATCAGTGAGCTGTGGGACCAGTTCAAGTACCCTGATATGTGTATAATTGGAGTTCCTTAAAAGAAAAGGGGGCACAAAAAATATATTAAGAAATAATGGCTGAAATTTTTCCAAATTGAAGGAAAATTCTAAAGCCACAGATCAAGGAAGCTCAAAACCAAGAAGCGTAAATAAAATTACACTAAGACACATCACGATCAAGTTGTTCAAAACCAGTGACAAAGAATTCTAAACCCAGCAGAAAAGTTTTTTAAGAACAAAAATTAATGAAAATGTTTTAAGCCATAAAAAAGTTGAAAGAATCCTTCGTGGACACACTGGTTCTACAGGAAATATTAAAGGAAGTCCTTCAAGCACAAAGTACCAGATGAAAGTGTTGGTCAATGTAAATCGGTAGCTACATGTATAAATTTATATTAATTTTTTCTTATTGTTTAAATATGTTTAAAAGATAATTGTCTGTTGAGACCAAAACTGATATCAATGTAGTGTGATGTTTATAGCATATGTAGAAATAAAACGTATGGCAACACTAAAGGGAATAATGGAAATATACTATTGTAATGTTAATGTTCTTATATTACGTGTGAGGTAGTAAAATATTACTTGAAGGTAGACTGTAATAAGTAAATATATATGCTATAGCCCAAAAAGCAACCATTAAAATACAGATTAAAGAAGTATAACTAATAAGCCAACAGAGAAAATAAAATAAAATGGAATAATACAATTATTTTAAAAAGTAATTAAAAAAGGAACAAAGAACAGATGTGACAAATAGAAAACAAACTAAAAAACATCAATTGCTGTCAAGCTGATTTCAACTCATGGCAACCCCATGAGTGTCAAAGTCAAACTGTGCTCCATATGGCTGATTTTTCAGAAGTAGACACCAGACCTTTTTCCTACGGTGTCTTGGTTAACAGCTGAGCACATTAACCATCGCACCACCCAGGGATGATAAGCTTAACCCAATCGTATCAGTAATCACATTAAATGTAAATCATATTAAATGTAAATGGTCTAAATACCACAAGTAAAGGGCACAGATTGTCAGATTGGATAAAAAAGCAAGACCTAACTATATGTTGCCTATAAGAAACATACTTTAAATATAAACTCATAAACATAAACTCATAAATAAGTTACAAATAAATAGCAAAAGATATACCATGTTAACACTAGGGGAAAAAAAACAAAGTTGAGATGGCTATGTTAATATCAAAGTAGATTTCAAATGATAAAGGGGTCAGTTCATCAAGAGGATATAATCGGACTAAATGTTCATGCACTGAGGAGGTAAGCAAAATCTAAGATGGTCTCTATGATCTCTGCCCTCTGGTGATACTCCTATGTTATGTTACATGGCAAAAAAGACTTTGCAGCTGTAATTAAGGTTACTTATCAGTAGACCTTGAGATAAGGAGACTATCAATTGGGCTTGACCTAATCACATGAGCACTTTAAAAGCAGAGAGTTTCTCCAGCTGTTTGAAGAAGAGGATGAAAAATCTGAGGCTTAAGGAGGATTTGATCGGCCATTGCTAGCTTGAAGATAGAACAGCCCACATGGAAAGATCCTGAGTTGCCTCTTCAAGCTGAAAGTGATCCCTGGCTGATAGATAGTAATAAGCAGGGACTTGAGTCCTACAACTATACGGAAATAAGTTTTTCCAACAATGTGGGAGGTTGGAAGTGGATCTTTCTCTAGTTCAGCCTCCAGATGGGAACACAGCCAAAGCCTTGCTTTCAGCCTTGTGAGAGCCTGAGAAGAGACCACAGCTAATCTTTTCCTGGACCTTTGTCTTACAAAACTGTAAGCTAACAAATTTGTATTGCTTTAAGCCACTAAATTTGTGGTAGTTTATTATGCACAAAAAGAAAACGAATACATGTTCCTAATAGGAAAGCTTGAAATACATGAAGTAAAAACTGACAGAACTGCAAGGAGAAATAAAAACATCCACATTTATCATTGGAGATTTCAATATCCCTCTCTTAATCACTGATAGAACAAGAAGATAGAAAAACAACAAGGTACAGAAGACTTGAACAACACTATCAACCAACTTGAATTAATTGACATTTACAGAACACTCCACCCATAGCAATAGGATTCACATTATTTTCAAGTGCACATGGAACATTTTCCAAGATACGTAATATTCCAGATGATAAAACAAGCCTCAATAAACTTAAAAGGACTTAAGTCATACAAAGTATGGTTTTGGATGACAATGTAATTAAGCTAGAAATTAATAACAGAAAGAAAGTAATAATACACTCTAAATAACCTACATGTCTAATACACTCTAAATAACCTACGTGTCAGAGGAGAAATCAAAAGAGAAATTAGAAATTATTTTGAACTGAATGAAAAGAGAAGCACAACATATCAAAATTTGTATGATGCTGCTAAAAAGTTCTTAGGGAAATTCTACAGTACTTGTTTGAATCTGCGAGGTGCTCCTTGGAAACTCTATGGGGCAGTTCCACTCTGTCCTATAGGGTCACTATTGGTTGGAATCGACTCGACAGCAGTGGGTGGAATACTTATATTTAAAAGAAGAGAGCTCTTAAATCAATAACCCCTCACTTTTACCTTAGAAATCTGGAAAAATAGGAGCAAATTGAACCCAAAATTAGTATAAGAGAGAAAATAATGATAATCAGAGTGGGAATTAATTAAAAATAAAACAGAAAACCATTACAGAAAATAAATGAAACCAAATCTTGTTCTGAGAAAATCCATAAAATTGATAAACCCCAATCTAGTTGGGCAAAAATTTCTTAGCTATGACACCAAAAACATAATTCATAAAAGAACATATTAACACATTCAACTCCTTCAACATTAAAAACTTCTGTTCTTTGAAAGGTACTGATAAGATAATGAAAAGACAAGCCACAAACTGGAAGAAAATTTTTGTAAATAATAAATATGACACAGGGCTTGCATCCAGAATACATTAAAAAAAGCATTTAAAATTCAATAATAAGAAAGGAAAAATACCAAAAAAAAAAAAGCATGAACAAACAATTTAAACAGATACTTCACTAAAAAAGATATATGGTGCCAAATAAGCACATTAGAAGATGCTCATCATTGTTAATCGTTAGGGAAATGAAAATCAAAACAAGGAGATACTATTTCACACTTACGTTGTTGTTGTTAGGTGCCATCAAGTTGGCTCCAACTCAAAGTGATCCCATGCACAACAGAACGAAACACTGCCTGGTCCTGCACAATTGTTGTTATGCTTGAACTCATTGCTGCCCCTACTGTGTCAATCCACCTCATTGAGGATCTTCCTCTTTTCCACTGACCCTGTACTTTGCCAAGCATGATGTCCTTCTCCAGGGACTGGTCCCTCCTGATAACATGTCCAAAGTATGTAAGACACAGTCTCGCCATCCTTGCTTCTATGGAGCATTCTGGTGGTACTTCTTCCAAGACAGATTTGTTCATTCTTTTGCTAGTCCGTGGTATATTCAATATTCTTTGTCAACACTGCCATTCAAAGGCATCAATTCTTCTTCGGCCTTCCTTATTCATTGTCCAGCTTTCACATGCATATGATGTGATTGAAAATACCATGGCTTGGGTCAGGTGCACTTAGTCTTCAAGGTGACATCTTTGCTTTCAACACTTTAAAGAGGTCCTTTGCAGCAGATTTGCCCAATGCAATGCATCATTTTGATTTATTGACTGCTGCTTCCATGGCTGTTGTTTGTGGATCCAAGTAAAACGAAATCCTTGACAACTTCAGTCTTTTCTCTATTTATCATGATTTTGCTCATTGGTCCAGTTGTGAGGATTTTTGTTTTCTTTATGTTGAAGTGCAATCCATACTGAAAGCTGTGGTCTTTGATCATTAGTAAGTGCTTCAAGTCCTTTTCACTTTCAGCCAGCAAGGTTGTATTATATGCATAACACAGGTTGTTAATGAGTCTTACTCTAATCCTGATGCCCTGTCCTTCTTTGTACAGTCCAGCTTCTCAGGTTATTTGCTCAGCATACAGATTGCATAGGTATGATGAAAGGATACAAACCTCACGTACATCTTTCCTGACTTTAAACCAATCAGTATCCCCTTGTTCTGTCCGAACAACTGCCTCTTGATCTATGTAAAGCTTCCTCATGAGCACAATTAAGTGCTCTGGAATTCCCATTCTTCCCAATATTATCCATAATTTCTTATGATCCACACGGTTGAATGCCTTTGCATAGCCAATAAAACACAGGTAAACATCCTTCTGGTATTCTCTGCTTTCAGCCAAGATCCATCTGACATCAGGAATGATAACCGATGGTACTGAAGGAAGAAGTCCAAGCTGCTCTGAAGAGATTGGTGAAAAACAGGGCTCCAGGAATTGATGGAATATTAATTGAGATGTTTCAACAAATGAATGCAGCACTGGAGGTGCTCACTTGTCTATGCCAAGAAATATGGAAGACAGCTTCCTAGCCAACCTACTGGAAGAAATCCATATTTATGCCTATTCCCAAGAAAGGCAATCCAACCAAATGTGGAAATTATAGAACAATGTCATTAATATCAGATGCAAGCAAAATTTTGCTGAAGATCTCTCAAACATGGCTGCAGGGAACTGCCAGAGAAACTCAGGCTGGTTTCACACTTATGAGAGTGGCTAAAATTGAAAAGATTGATCAGATAAAGTATTGGTGAGTTTTTGGAACAGCTGAAATTCTCATACTGTTCTTTGGGATGTAAAATGGTGCAAAGACTTTGGGATAAGTTTGGCAGTCTCTTATAAAGTTAAACAATCATTTATCACATGATGCAACCATTCTACTTTTAGATGTATTTACCCAAGAGAAAAGAAAGCATATTTCTATACAGTGGCTTGCATTTAGATGTGTATAACAGTTTATTTTTAAAAGCCGACAACTGGAAACAACCCCAAAGTCCATCAACAGATGAATGAATAAACAAATTGTAGCATATTAATACAGTATAATACTATTCATCAATAAAAAGAATGAACTATTGATACAAGCAATAACATGGATTAATCTCAAAATAATTATGCTGAGAGGAAGAAGCCAGGCAAAACAAAGTACATACAATGACTCCATTTATTAAAACAAAAAAACTCTAGAAAATGTAAACTAATGTATAGTGACAGAACATAGAATAGTAATTGCTTGGAGAAGGGAGTAGTGAAGAGGGGATTAGGGAAGGATAACAAAGGGGACATGAGATACTTTTGGGGAGTGATGCATATTCACCATCTTTTTTGTGGTGATGTTTTAAAATACGTATGTATAATATATATATGTCAAAATTTATCAAGTTATATACTTTAAATGTATGCAATTTCTTGTATGTAATTATACCTCAATAAAATTGTTAACAGGAGCCCTGATGGCTCAATGATTAAAATGCTTGACTACTAACCAAAAGGTTGGCAGTTCAAACCTACCAGCCACTGCATGGGAGAAAAGACCCAGTGATATGCTTCTGTAAAGATTACAGTCTGGGAAACCCTAGGGGGCAGTTCTACTCTGTCCTATAGGGTCACTATGAGTCAGAATCAACTTGAGGGCACACAACAGCTATAACAACAAAAAGTTGTTAAAAAAAAACAGTTTGACTTCCAGATTCCACTCTGATATGTAAGACCTTGGAAATTTTCACTCCCACTCTCACAACAAAGAAAAGGCTGAGCAAACAGAAAACAACTCTACTTAGATCAATCAGAGAATTGAGGCTTCAGGGAAAACTGCTTCTCTGAAAACTCGAGAGAGAGGCAGATATAATCACACCTTACATGGAATAGAAGCCTAGGAACAGAAGCCTGCTCCTAGAGCAAATGCCAGTAGAAATACTTGATGAATTACTGGCGGTTCAGAATGGACTAGCTTAAAAGTTAAAATCCCCAATAGGGAGAGGCCCAGTCTTAGGGAGGCCCCCACACTATTGTGAGTTTTACCTCCAGAAGGCCCACAGAGTTCTAACTATAAAGATTGGAGAAAAATTCAATTAGTCATGCTTCTGGCAGGAGGAGGGGAAAAGCAATAATTTTGAACTATGTCCAGAGCTTTCTGTTCTTTATTCTGTTCTCTGTATCAAAGGCCAACCCTCAAGAGAAACTATTTTCCAAAGACTTAGGTGACCTGGGGAAGAGCAATTAGTCAACTACAGCCCCCATCTGGCTTTCTATCTCACTTAAAGGGTAAGCAGGGAAGCTGAGAAGCACTTGTGAAAGTCATAGTCCAGGGGCATAGGCCTACTAAAAGATTGGGACCTAATCATAAAATTACAGAACATTTTCCTTCTTCCCACACCTTACCACCATAGCAACAGTACTCCTATATAATAACAAAATTATTATACTTCAAAGCTCAGACTTTATGATTTTATTTGAGTTACTAGTAAAGCCCAAAGACAACATGGAAGACAAAAACAAAGACACTAGAAGACATCGTAGTGTCAGATATCTACAACTACAGTAAATAGTAAACACAGTATAACTCCTAACTTGAGAAACATAAACTGTCACACTAATGGTCTATTTACTTCAGTTTCCTTTACCTGGTACATTGTGTTTGTCTCTCAACAAAAAATTATGAGGCATATTAAATGACAAGAAAACACACAAAGCAAACAACAGAACAAAGCTCAGACAAAGCAAGCAACAGAACTAAGCTCAGACATGGGAGAGATTTTGAAATGATCAGACTGGGAAATTAAAATAACCACAGGGTCGCTATGAGTTGGAATCAACTCAGTGGCAGTGGGTTTATAATTAGTATGCTAAGGGCTCTAATTAAAAAAGTGAACAATATGCAAGAGCAGATAGGTGATGTAAGTAGATATGAAAAAGGGAAAATCAAAAGGAAATGCTAAAAATAAAAAAATATTGTGACAGAAATGAAGAATGCCTTTGATGAGCTCACCAGGAGCCAAGGAGAGGATCAGTGAGCTTCAAGATATGTCAATAGAAAATTCCCAAACTGGAATTCAGAAAGAAAAAAGAATGAAGAAACAAACAAAAAGCTCGAATATCTAAGACCTCTGGGACAAAAAGGAGTTAACATATGTGTAATGGGAATACCAGAAAGAGAGAAAGGAGCAGAAGAAATATTTGAAGAAGTAATGGCTGATTATTTCCCAAAATTAGTGAAAGACGTCAAACTACAGATCTAGGAAGCTCAGAGAACACCAAGCAGAATAAATATTTAAAAAAAAAAAATTATACTAAGTTTTATCATATTTAAATTGCAGAAAATCAAAAGTAAAGAGAAAATCTTGAAAATAGCTGCAGAAAAGAGAGACTTTACCTACAGAGGAAAAAGAATAAGAGCTACATTGAATTCTCTTCAGATACCATGCAAGGAAGAAGAGAGTGGAGTGAAATATCTAAAGTGTTAAGATAAAAATAGCACCAACCTAGAATTCTGTATCCGGTGTAACTATTCTTCAAAAACGAAGGAGAAATAAAGTCTTTCCCAGAAAAACAAAAACTTAGTGAATTTGCCACCAGTGGATCTGCTTTGCAAGAAATTAAAAAAAAAAAAGTTTTTCAGAGAGAAGGACAATGATATAGGTCAAAAACTCAGATCTACATAAAGAAAGGAAAAGTGCTGGAGAAGAAATAAATAAAGGTAGAGTGAAACTTTTTATTTTTCTTATTCTTAATTGATCTAATAAGTGTTTAAAATAATAATAGCAATAGCGGACTGGGTGATTATAGCCTATAACCCACTGCCGTCAAGTCGATTCTGACACATAGTGACCCTATAGGACAGAGTAGAACTGCCCCGTAGAGTTTCCAAGGAGCACCTGGCAGATTTGAACTGTTGACCTTTCAGTTAGCAGCTGTAGCACTTAACCACTACGGCACCAGGGTTTCCATTATAGCTTATAGGTAATTGAAATGAATGACAGTGATATTGTAAGGAATGGAAGAGAGGAATTGAGAATACTCTGTTATAAGGTACCTGCATTCTCCGTGAAGTGGTAAAGTGTTACCTGAAAGTGAACCTAGATTAGCTGTAAATGTGTATTGCAAATTCTAGGGCAACAACTAAAGCATTTCTAAAAAAGAAGTATAATTGATATGCTATGAGAGGAGGAAAAAAGGAACCAAAATGACCAATTAAAACAAGTTGCACTGCCTTGTAAAGTTGAACATACATAACATACGTATTCACTACACATTTATTCTAAGGAATATATCCTAGTGTACTCTTGCACGTGCACCAGGAGACATGAAAAACGTGTTCCTACAGCATTTGTCATATGGACAAAAAACTGGAATAATTCAAATATCCATTGGCAGAAAAATGGATAAATGAATTACGGTGTATTTATGTCATGGAATTCTATACAATTAAAAAAAAAAAAAAAACCCCAAACCTGTTGCCATCAAGTCGATTCTGACTCATAGCAACTCTATAGGACAGAGTAGAACTGCTTCACAGAGTTTCCAAGGAGCTCCTGGTAGATTCTACACAATAGGGAAAATTAATGGACTGTCACCACACATATCAACATGGATTAATTTACTAAACATGATATTTAGAGAGTCCAACAAGACTACATGAGATTTGATACCATTTTTAAAGCTTAAAAATAAGGAAAGCTAAACAACAAGTTGTTTAAAGAAGCAGATAACCTGGTAAAACTGAATGCTGAGTGAGGGTTGGAGGGAGATGGTATTGGGGTGAAGCACATGGGGAGCTCCAAAAATGCTGGCAACGTTCTGCGTCTCAAGTCAGGTGGTGAGTTCAGGGTTATTCAATACATTTCACAATACATATGTGTTACATACACGCTTTAATGTATACTAAACAATTAAAAATAAGTACATGGAATGAATATTGTTGTCCAATTTAAAATTCATTTTCCACCCAATTTTCTTCCATGGCAAGGAAGATACGAGAAACAATGAAATCATTAGACATTTGAGGAGTGAAGGAGCTAGTCTCTAATATCTTTGAATAAATTTACTTCATGTTTTTATATGATTTTTTTTTTTTTTTTATGAAAGTGATTTAATCACAATGTAACACTTGGAAGAGTGAGCAGATGGAAAAATAACCCTCAGTCTTGCTACTACCCTATGATAACCACAGTTAATGTTTTGGTATGTTTCTTTTCAGCCCTTTTCTCTATAAATGTACGTTTTTGTAACTATAATCAGAGTATTCAAATACTCGTGCTGATTGCATTTTCACATAATCATGTATTCACATATATCGAATTATCTTACTGCCATAAAGCCTGACTTTATTTCCATTCTTTTTTAATGGTTGCCTAATAGACTATCAAATTAAATGTCAAATTACTTAATCAGTCCCCTATTATTGGACATTTACCTTATTTCCAGGGTTTCTCTTTTATAGATGATTTTACAATACACGTTTTGTATTTAAATCCTTGGTATTGATTATCTCACATATTGGGTTATTTCCTTAGGATAGATTTTTAGAAACAGCATCACTGAGTAAAAGGATAAGAATGTCAATTACCTCTCGATAAACTACCTTCCATGAGAATTTTCAGCAACAGAGAAGTTGCAAGGATGTCTCATCCTCATTATATTTGGGCTATCCATTGAATAATAATAACAATTTGCTTAATATGCAAAAATTAGATTATCACTATTTGTCTTAATTTTTACTTTTTCTGGTTTCTACTAAGGTTAATATTTTTCAAGAGCTTCTCTACTAGTCTAATAGGATCTTTGACCCATTCTCTGTGTTTGCCCTTTATCAGTTTTTCCTTTAAACCTTTGGTGGATTTTTAAGTTACATTGTAGGCATTCTTTTATAATAACTATAGCCCTTTTCCACATAAGCAGCAAACCATTTTTCCAGTCTGATGTTTATTTTTAAAATCCTAGTTATTTTTGATGCACATATGCTTTTTCTTTACTTTTCAGAAAGTTTTATGTATTGTCCTTTCTTCTTTATCAGTGTGGGTTGTGCTTGACCATGTTGCTTGGACCATGGAGCCAGACTGTTTCCACCTGAACCTAGCCCTGCCACTAGCTATGTGACCTTCGGCAATTTACTGAACCTTTCTAACCTCAGTTTTCTTATCTGTAAAATGGGGTAATACCGTGTCTCCCTCATTAGGCTGTTTTAAGGATTTAGTGAGGTTACAGCTAGAATTTTTCCCGACACAAAAGTTGTTGTTAGGTGTTGTTGAGTTGATTCCAACTCATAGCGACCTATGTACAACAGAATGAAACACTGCCCGGTCCCGTGCCATCATTGTTATGCTTGAGCCCATTGTTGCAGCCACTGTGTCAATCCATCTCACTGAGGGCCTTCCTCTTTTTCGCTGACCCTCTGCTTTACCAAGCATAATGTCCCTCTCCAGAGACTGATCCCTTCTGATAACTTGTCCAAAGTATGTGAGACGAAGTCTCTCTATCCTTGCTTCTAAGGAGCACTGTGGCTGTATTTCTTTGAAGACATATTTGTTCGTTCTTTTGGCAGTCCATGGTTTATTCAGTAATTATCGCCAGCACCATAATTCAAACACATCAATTTTTCTTTGGTCTTCCTTTTCATTGTTTCGCTTTTACATGTATATGAAGCAATTAAAACACCATGCCTTGAGTCAGGCTCACCTTAGTCTTCAGGGTGACATCTATGCTTTTTAAAACTTTAAAGAGGTTTTTTTCCCCCCCTCCCCCTGCAGATTTGCCCAGTGCAATGCAGTATTTGATTTCTTGACTGCGGCTTCCACGGCCGTGGTTGCAGACAGCCCCACATCTCACTCCCTCCAAGTGAAGTTTGTGGGCCTGGCATGTTTTTTTTTTTTTTTTTCCTTTGTTTTATTCAGCTGTTGTACCATACAAATATGTTAGGCCCTACCACATTGATCCTTGCAGCACTATTGGGGTTGATGTTTGTAGCAAATACTATAGGGATTTAAAGACAACTAAAACCTGGCCCCTGTTCTCAGAAGCTCACAGTCCTTCTCTCCAACCATAACAGGTTCCTGTGTGAGACTCAGTGGAGGTCACCTGTGGATTCAGGTTATGTTTGGACATGTCAGTGGGTTGGAGGGACCAGAGTCCCAGGGTTCTGTTTACAATGAGAATGCAAAGACCTCCTAAGAAGAAGAACAGCCTAAAGATTAAAACAAAAACAAACCCTCAAAACAAATAAACAAAAAAAACCTATAAAGAAGGGTACCACTTTGGGTTAAAGACAGTAGGGTATGTTAGAAGGGAGCAGTAATGTGAAATAAAGCTTTAATCCAGGCCTAACTTCCCAGCCAATGCCCCTCAAACACAGCTACCACCCATCTGTCAGCGGAGGCTTGCATGCTGCTACGATGCCGAACAGGTTTTGGCAGAACGCACAGACTAAGATGGACTAGGAAGAAAGGCCTGGCAATGTATTTTTGAAAATCAGCCAGTGAAAACCCTGTGGATCCCAATGATGTGCTCCTGTTGTGCATTGGATTGCCATGAGTAGGAGGCTACCCTATGGCAGCTAACAACCACCACCACCACCGCTGGCCTGAGCCTTAGAAGGATTAGAGAAGCTGTTTGTTTATGACGCCCCATGGGACATAAAGAAGTCAAGGCACTAGCAGCGCTGATGGCAGCAACTGCAGCGCAACCTTCATGTCCCACCACCTGGGTGCCCTCAGCTCAGCCGCCGGCTCCCAGCCTCGGGCTCCAGCACTGATGTTGCAAGGATGGCAGATGAGAGCAGGGGTGCCCTTGCTAAGTAGCAACGGCTGGGTGGTGGTCTTAATGGGCATCGGGGACAGAACTGATGTTTCCTTCCTCAGCAATGACCAGAGGCACCGCCACAGCGAAAGGAAGAAAATGGCTGATATGACCTGGTGGCCGTGAGAACTGGTTCCTAGAGTTCGGTGGAGAATCTAGAGGCACCCCAAATCCTTTTCAAGAGCAGCTGTGTTTTGTGGGTGTTGTGCTGACCCTGTTCTTATGTTCAAGTTGGAGCTGCGTGGGAAGCCTAAGTACCCCCATGGTTCTCAAGCTAGAGTTCATCGGTGTATTCCTGAGGATTTCTATATTCTGCCCTGGAATTTATTTTGGCGGCTACTCTTTTGATGATAATCTTAAAAAAAAAAAAAAAAAAAAAAGAGTCTCTACTTAATCACCTGGATGACAATCGAATAATTAAAAAAAAAAGTTCTCATTGAGTTGATTCCAACTCATGGAGACCCCATGTGTGTCAGAGTAGAACTGCTCCATAGGATTTTCAAGGCCATGACTTTTCAGATGCAAATTGCCAGGACTTTCTTCCAAGGTGCCTCTGGGTGGGTTCAAACCACTAACCTTTCAGTTAGCAGTCGAGTTCTTAACCGTTTGCACAGTGCTTGCATTTGCAGTCTTGTTTTCTGTTCGTATTTGCACCAAACGGAAGACACTGACATCACAGAATACTGTGGGAATGAAAGTATTGCAGTACAAGAAGAAAGGGGTGGGAGAACCGAGCTCTCGCGTGCCCATCATGCGAGGCATGGCGAACCAGCCCTGAGCTGTGAGTACTGTGTTCATGCAGGAAGTGAGAAGACGTATCACCCAGACCTTGTCTTTGCCCCTTCCAGCTTGCAAACAGTCCATTAGCAGTAAGTGAGGAGGAAACGCACAACGGAAAATTTTCTGTTTCTGATTCACGGCATAGTTGTATTAGATTTCCATGAAACGCAGATTTCAAAAATGCCATAAATGTAATTTCATCCTTGAGTATATAAGATATCTTTATATGGTTATCGAGTGGTTGGTCAGCAAAATTGGCATTTGAGGACTGCTTGCTGGAAGTGATTTTTATTATTATTATTAAATTCGCGGTCTGATCCTCATCTAGCAAGCAAAGCTTTGGAGTTCTGTAATTTTTTATAGTATCCTTGTCCCAGTAAGTAGTCTCTACATTAGTTTCCAAAAAAAATTAGTTTACCAAGGTCAAATTCAGGAACAGAGTTACCTTTAGAACTGGATCTAGGCCACCTGCTTTCTTTTATTAAACCCTACTTTGGACATTTACTTTTACCAGAAGGCCACCATCAGTCGCATTTAAATCACCATTGTTAATTACACAGTGTACTTCCATAGCTTTGTATTTACTTTGAATGTTGGTTGTATGGTTGTATAAGGACTACAAGGATAAGAGCTTTCTGGATTTATATTTGTTACCCCTTTACATACTATTGTAATAGAGATGACTTAACACTGAAAATTACTAAGAATTTTCTTTCTTTATCAATGTTTCTAAAGTTTGAGAAACACTTGATTAGCAAAATGAAGCATCACATCTTCTACTACAGAGTGAGCTGAGTTTTCTGCTGTCCTTCAAACACACACACACAAAAAAAACAGGTTTATCATAACCCTGACCTCTTTAGCCTGGGGCTGAATGTCCTAGTATTTACAAGCTACAGAAGTCCAACCTCTTTCTCTCTGGAATGTGATATCCTTTCTCTTCCTGGGTACCTCTTCTCTTATGAGTTCTGAGACTCCTGCAGGCATGCCAGCATGTCGCTGTCACCAACCACCTCCCTCCCACACCCCCCACCCCCCGGCCCAGTCACAAGCTTTTCCAGAGCCTTGGCTGTCAAATCCAGCTCTTAGCACGAGTGCTGGCCTGTTTCATAAAGGCTGTGTGCACAGTGAAGGCCAGGCCCTGGTGTTTAACTAAAATCACAGGGATAGTTCACAAACAGCAGAGAGTAAGGCAGTTAGCAGGGAAAGGGGCTGTACTTAGGACTCATGGGCCACGCACTTTCCCCCACCCCCAGCTCCCTGCTTAGTCCCCAGAAGCTCAACACCCACCAAGAATCTCCAGGCCTCTCCCCACCACTCAGTCCTGGTCTCCTGCTCCCTTCCTATCCCTGACGGTGACAGTGGAGGCACCCATTTCCTCCAGGGGAAACTCTGCTTCTGCTCACCGGGTATGCTCTGGCCTCACATCCTGGCTTATCCAATCTTAAATAACACTGAGTGTGCTATTCCAACCACGCAGCTTCCATCCATGTTAAGGAACAAAAAAAAAATTTCTCTAACTCTGTCAGGACACAGTCATCCTAAAAATACATTCCATTTATATTACAAAACAGAACTTAATTAGATGGCCTGTAGCATCTATATCCGGGTTTATTATAACTTTACAATTTTCTCCAAGAAAAATATGAGCACGTGTTTTATATTTGTGTAACCAAAGAGTCTTTCCCCCCCAAATGTAGAAAGCCTACTCCAAACGTACATTGGTACAGCTTCTAAAATTGCTAAAATAATGACAATAATAATAATAAACAAAGTCCCAGCTCTACTGGATATGATGTTAAATAAGGAAAGGTAAAAAGAAAAATGCAAAAATAGAACCCTAGTCAAAAGGAACCTGTATTTTATGGGATGCAACAAAATTTAGCAGTGAAACCTGTGAGCTCAGAAGTCAGACTACCTGGGATTTGGGGTCTTGGCTCTCCTACTTACTAGCTGGGCAAATGACTTGAACTCACTCTGTGTCCCTCCTTGTCTGTAAAATGGGGGTGACAGTACCTCACTCATAGAGTTGTCATGAGGATTAAATGTACAAGCACTTAAACTACTGCTCTGAATATAGAAAATGCTCAGTAAATGTGAGCTGTGATGATGCTAGGCATCATGATGATGGTGACTGGTATTTGAGTATTCTGAAGGGGCTAAAAAAAAAAAATCAGAAGGGGCCCTAAACTGTGCTTTTCACCGTCATCATTGATAATAAGCACAGAAAAGTAGAAAGTGTCTCTCCTTAGACTTCTCTCTATTGCAAACGTGGCAGGTACATGTGCTGGAGCCCACTGAAGGGGTCAGAAGAGGCTTCTGTTGAGCACCTTGACTCTTCCTGACCTCCACTCTTCCCTGCTGTAACTGTCATGAGTTACCTGGAGCCCTGTGGGCCTGATTCTGGTTCTCTGTGGTTCTTTATGCACAATTATTAGGGCTATTAAACTGTGAGAAAAGACAAAATAAATTTCTGTTCGTTAAAGCCATCCACTTGTGGTATTTCTGTTATAGCAACACTAGATAAGTAAGACAATGATATATTCAACATTCTTCTCCAACACCACAATTTGAATGTTTCAATTCTTCTTCAGTCTTCCTTTTTCATTGGCCAGCCTTTGCCTGCTTATGAGGCAATTGAAAATACCAGGGCTTGGGTTAGGGGCACCTTAGTCCTGGTGGATTGGCATCACTTCTAAAATTGCTGAACTAATGACAATAATAATAATAAAAGTGATATATACATATACTTTAACACTTCAAAGAGGTCTTTGCATCAGATTTTCCCAGTGTAATATGTTGTTTGATTTCTTGACTGCTGCTTTCATGGGCACTGATTGTGGATCCAAGTAAAATGAAATCCTTGACAACTTCAATATTTTCTGTTTGTCGTGATGTTGCTTATTGGTTCAGTTGTGAGGATTTTTGTTTTCTTTACATTGAGATGTGATCCATAGTATTAGGCATATTATATTTACATATTTGCTGTTTTATCAGTGGGTAAAACCTCTTGGGTTTGTTGACATTGCTCTTAAGCTACTTTCAGGTAATTGCTGGCAGGCAAGAGTTGATGTCACTGATTTCTCAACTTCCACCTGTGTGTGCGGGTCATGGAATAAAAAATATCATTCCCCTATTAGCACTTTGCAGAGCCCGGAAGGCCCCTGATGGTGCTCATAGGTCACTTCTCCCAGCCGTCTTGATATGCTCTTGAGGTGGAGACAGTTTGCCACCCTACTCAATCTTCAAAGTTTTCCCCAGGTTGGCAGGTTCCAGTTCATCTCGCTGAAACCTTCACTCCAAGTGCTTTATTGTTTATTCGAAAGGAAGGAGAATATGGGATTGGCCTCACTACTGGCTTTCCTTTCTCTCTCCCCTCCCTTCCTTGTTGCTAGTGTCAGTCCTAATGGGTTAAGCTTTATGTAATTCTGAAGTTATGTCCATAAGAAAAATATTGAAGTCCTGCATAGTATCAACTAATAATCCAGGAAAAACTGAAAGCTGCTAGATTTTTTTTTTTTCCTTTCCTTTTCCTAGTTTCTAGAGCTAAGGGCTGAGTGTTTTGAGGTGCATAACCTGGTTTTTTTTTTTTTAACCTGGTTGGAGCCAGTCGATGAAGGAGCCAGGTCTTATTTTAGGAAGTTGCCTTCAAGCTCAATTAGAAATCATGAGGCCCAGTTTGAAATTCCCATATTTACTTAACATAATATAAAAAATTGTCTGTTTTTTTAAAAAACGAACTCATGCAAACTATTAAATATATTCTACTTTGGACTTTCTTTTTTCTTGTAACAAAACAAAGGTGTTTTAAGCTCCAAAGAAAAGAGCTAAATAATAAGGACAGGTAACTGCATTGATACAACTAGCCTTTTACAGGTGACAAAAATGTCTTCATGGGCTTTTCCTCATTGGTTTTATGACAGTTCTTTAAGGTAGCTAGGGCCGGGACTCCATCCTCATTTGACACCAGAGGAAACTGACCTTCAAACATGAAATATGCTGTCCAAGTTCGTGTGGCTATGTTGTGCTAAATTTGGCCAAGAGATTGCCTTTTGACCATGAAGAATTATTCTTAATTTGTAAAGCAGTGTCATGGATTGAATTGTGTACCCCAAAGATATCTGTCAACTTGGCTAGGTCATCATTCCCAGTATTGTATGATTGTCCACCACTTTGTCATCTGATATGATTTCCCTATGTGTTGTAAATGAGATGGATTAGTGGTAGCAATATTGACGAGATCTACAAGATTAGATAGTGTCTAAAGTAAATCTTTTTTGAGATGTGAAAGAGAGAAGTGAGCAGAGAGACAAGGGGACTGCATACCACCAAGAAAGCAGTGCCAGGAGCAGAGCACTTTCTTTGGATCTGGGGTCTCCACATGGAGAAGTTCCTAGTCTGGGGGAAGACTCACAAGAAGGTTGACGGAGAGAGAAAGCCTTCCCCTGGAGCTGACACCCTGAATTTGGACTTTTAGCCTACTAGACTGTGAGAAAATAAATTTCTCTTTGTTAAAGCCATCCATTTGTGGTATTTCTGCTACAGCAGTACTATCTAGACACTATTTAAGACAAGTAGTATTTGCTATAATGATGTACTTGCTTCCCAGACACACAAAATCAGCCAAGTCTTAGGGATCTGAATGAAGTGATGGGAACTCACCTTCTAAAGTGGGTGGAAAGGGACTCAGACTTCTGCCTATGACTGACTCTTCACAAACGGAGGTCCTTGTTGCTCCTTACCCTGAAGATTTGTCCTCTCCTTGATGGCACTGGGTTTTTTGTTTTGGGTGTCTCTATTGGAATGCATTAGAAAAGGGCCAGCTCAGCCTGAACACCTTTATTTTTCTTACCTATGTGTGACAAACTCAGGGAGTGAAAGATGCCTCAGATCAAGGACTTGGTTAGGTTCTTTGCCAGACAAACAATAATGACAAATAACCTCGAAAAATAAAAGTATGTTGAGCTCTCTTGGCAGTGATACCATGGGAAGAACATGGAGCCTGGGGTCAGACAGATCTGAGTGGAGTCTTGGCTCGATTGGGATTAGCAGTGGGATCTTGGCTGTCACATGGGGTTGACATAGTTAAGAATAGACTTGACAGCACCTAACTACAACAACAACTTGGGCAATTCAGTTTGCCTCATCAATCTTCAGTTTCTCCACCTATAAAATTAAGATGGGGATAAAAATTACTACTTGATTGGATTTTTTGAATATTAAATGAAATCTTATACTAAATAACACTGATAAACAGTGATGGTTAATCAATGCAAGTTCCCCTTTCTGTAATTCACAGATTTGACTCTTGAGCATCTCTGTTCCACAATGAAACCAGGACGATTTCAACTACAAAAGCCAAACTCATAGTAGTTACTGGCTGGAATGTTGAGGCCCCTTATATCCCAGCTCCCTTACCTGAGGGGAGATGCAGTCTTTCCTTCCTTGATAGGCTGCCTCATCACCAGTGCCCATCTGCACCTCCTGGCATTGGCGCAGAGGCAAAAAGAAGCTGTCTCCTCCCTTTCCCAGCATATACAGAACTGGCTATTAGCAGTCTTCAAAGACAGGTATTGTGTAAATGAACACGGTTGACCTGGATATTAATTCATGCTCCTGTACCCCCTCAAGAAGGCTCTGTAATCAAGTGGCATGATTTCACTTCATTACCTGATTAGCCACACTAAGGCAAACATAAAGTATATGAGGGGCATCAAAATGTAATCAGGTTTCCAAATCTGTTGCTGTTGAGTGGATTCCAAACTCATGGTGACCCCATGTATTACAGCATATAACTGCTCCATAGGGTTTTCTTGGCTGTAACCTTTACAGAAGCAGATCACTAGGCCTTTCTTCTGTGGTGCCACTGGGTGGGTGTGAACCACCAACCTTTTGGTTAGTAGCCAAGAGCAAGCCATTTGCCCTACCCAGGGACATCCTAACCAGGCTTCTTGTTGTTCTTAGGTGTTATTGAGTTGTGTACAACAGAACAAAATGCTGCCTGATCCTTCATCATCCTCACAATTGTTATGCTTGAGTCCATTTTTTGCAGCCACTGTGTCAGTCCATCTCATTGAGGGTCTTCCTTTTTTTCAATGGCCCTCTACTTTAGCAAACATGATATCCTTCTCAGGGACTGGTCCCTTCTGACAACATGTCCAAAGTACTTGAGATGAAGCTTCACCATCCTCGCTTCTAAGGAGCATACTGGCTGTACTTCTTCCAAGGCAGATTTGTTCATTCTTTTGGCAGTCCATGGTATATTCAGCATTCTTCACCAAAACCATAACTCAAATGAGTAATTCTTCTTCAGTCTTCCTTATTTATCATCCAGCTTTCACATGCATATGAGGTGACTGAAAATATCATGGCTTGGGTCAGACACACCTTAGTCCTCAAAGTGACATCATTGCTTTTCAACACTTAAAAGAGGTCTTTTGCAGCATATTTGCCCAATGCAACAAGTCATTTGGTTTTCTGACTGCTGCTCCCATGGGCATTGATTGTAGATCCAAGTAAAATGAAATCCTTCACAAATTGAATCTTTTCTCCATTTATCAGGATGTTGTTTATTGGTCAGGTAGTGAGGATTTTTATTTTCTTTACATCGAGGTGCAATTCATACTGATGGTTGTAGTCTTTGATCTTCGTCAGTAAGTGCTTCAAATCCTCTTCACTTTCAGCAAGCAAGGTGTGTCATCTGCATAATACAGCTTGTTAAATCTTCCTCTGTCATGGATTGAATCCTGTCCCCCCAAAATATCTGTCAAATTGGCTAGGTCATGAGTCCCAGTATTGTATGATTGTCTACCATTTATCATGATATGATTTCCCTATGTGTTGTAAATCCTATCACTAATAAGATAGATTAGTGACAGTTATATTGATGAGGTCTACAAGATTAAATAGTGTCTGAAGCCAACCTGTTTTGAGATGCGAAAGAGAGAAGCAAGCAGAGAGACATGGGAACCTCATACCACTAAGAAAGCAGTGCCGGGAACAAAGCCTGTCCTTGGGACCTGAGGTTCCTGCACTGAGATGCTCCCAGACCAAAGAAAGATTGATGACAAGGAACTTCCTCCAAAGCCAACAGAGATAGAAACTTTCCTCTGGAGCTGGTGCTCTGAATTTGGACTTGTAGCCTACTAGACTATGAGAGAAAAAATTTTTCTTTGTTAAAGCCATCCACTTGTGGTATTTCTGTTATAGCAGCACTAGATAACTAAAACATCCTCCAGTCCTAATGCTGTGTACTTCATATATTCCATCTTCTGGGATTATTTCCTCAGCATACAGATTGAGAAAGTATGATAAAAGTATACTATCCAGACACACACTTTTCCTGACTTTAAACCATGCAGTATCCCCTTGTTCTGTTTGGACAACTGCTTCTTGGTCTATGTACAGACCAAGAGCACAATTCCCCATGAGTACAATTAAATGTTCCTGAATCCCCATTATTTTCAATGTTATTCATTATTTACTAAGATTCACACAGTTGAATGCCTTTGCATAGTCAATAAAACAGAGGTAAACGTCCACAGTATGATGGATCGCTTTTGTATGGCCTTTCTAGCTATGGCCTTGTAACTCCCACCCAAGTGATTGGGCAGGACTCTGTGGTAGGGTAATTGTGGCCTACCAGAGGGATTGGTCAGTTTTGCTGTCCTGCTGGATTTGATTGAAATGACACACCTCAGAGGCAGGGAAGAGAAGATTCCACCAGCACCAAGGAAGATCAGCCAGAAGCCACCATATTCTTTGGACCCAGAATCCATATGATAAGAAGCTCCTGGAACCCAGGAGACAGAGAGCGAACTGTAATCCTAAAGGTGACAGAGAAGTGGTGGCAGGAGAGACAGATAGGACTGTGCAGTGGGATTCCTGGCCTTGAGTGTCTTTGGGCAGAGGCAGAGGGCCAGAGAGAGGCATGCCTATGAGCACGGCTGGGAAGGGACTGTCCTGATGGAAGAACTGTATCCTTGAGTGTTCCTGAGACTGAATTATAACCTGTTACTTCCCTAATAAACCCCGTAATTGTGACTATGGTCTGTGAATTCTGTGTGACACTGCCATGAATTATCGAACCCAGCAGAAAAGTAGAGTGCTGTGGGAGGGACAGTTGGTGTCAAAATTGGTTAAAGATGGCCGAGAAAGGAGTCATGTTTGACCCCCGCCTCATAGGAATAAGCCTTGGGCTCAGAATCTTGATTCTCCTTCCCCCTTATGAAGTTAGAGAGGGTCAGTCACTGGTATTCTTTCTGGTATTCTCTGCTTTCAGCCAAGATCCATCTGACATCAGCAATGATAGCCCTCCTTCCACGTCCTCTTCTGAATCTGGCTTGAACTTCTGGCAGTGGCCTGTCAATGTACTACTTTTGAATGATCTTCAGGAAAATTTTACTTTCTCGTGATATTAATGATATTTATGATATTATTCAATAATTTCTGCATTCTGTTGGATCATCTTTCTCTGGAATAAGCAAAAATATGTATGTCTCCCTGTCAATTTTCCAGGAAGCTGTCTTTCAAATTTCTTGACAAAGACAAGTGAGCACCTCCAGCACTGCATCCATTTGCTGAAACATATCAATGGGTATTCCATCAATTCTAGGAGCCTTGTTTTTCGTCAATGCCTTCAGTGCAGCTTGGACTTCTTCCTTCAGTACCATTGGTTTCTGATGAAATGCTGCCTCCTGAAATGATTGAATATTGGCCAATTCTTTTTGGTACAGTGACTCTGTATATTTCTCCTTCTTCTTTTGATGCTTCCTGCATCAAAAGTATTCCCCGTATAATCCTTCAGTATTGCAACTCGAGGCTTTAATTATTTCTTCAGTTCTTTCAGCTTGAAAAATGCCGAGCGTGTTCTTCCCTTTTGGTTTTCTAACTCCGGGTCTTTGCACATTTTATTATAATACCTTCCTTTGTCTTCTAGAACCGCCATTTGAAGTCTTCTGCTCAGCTGTTTTACGTCATCATTTCTTCCATTCACTTTAGCTACTCTACATTCAACAGCAAATTTCAGAGTCTCTTCTGACATCCATTTGGGTATTTTATTTCTTTCCTCTCTTTTTAATGATCTTTTGCTTTCTTCATGTGTGATGTCCTTGATACATTGTCTCTTTCCACAGATACAGTCAGTTTGATTCCTGTGTATTCCATCTGGTGGGGTCCACGTGTATAGTCTCTGTTTATGTTGGCAAAAAGATATTTGCAATGAAGTCATTGGCCTTGAAAAATTCTATTATGCGATCTTCAGCAACGTTTCGATCACCAAGTCCATATTTTTTCAACTACCAATCCTTCTCCTTTGTTTCTGACTTTCACATTTCAATCACCAGTAATTACCAATGCATCTTGATTGCATGTTTGATCAATTTCAGATTGTAGAAGTTAGTAAAAGTCTTCAATTTCCTTATCTTTGGCATTAGTGGTTGGTTCTTACATTTGAATAATAGTTGTATTAACTGGTCTTCCTTGTAGGTATATGAATATTATTCTATCACTGACAACATTGTACTTCAGGATACATCTTAAAATGTTCTTTTTGACAATTTGTCATTGCCTAAATAGTAGACCATACGATTGTCAAAATGGCCAATGCCAGTTCATTTCAACTCACTAATGCCTAAGATATCAATCTTTATGTGGTCCATTTGATTTTTGATGGCTTCCAATCTTCCTAGATTCATACTTCCTACACCCCACATTCTGTTTACTAATGGGTGTTTGCAGCTGTTTCTTCTCATCTTGATCATGCCACCTCAACAAATGAAGGTTCTGAAAGCTTGACTCCATCCACGTCATTAAAGTCAACTCTACTTTGAGGAGGCAGCTCTTTCTCAGTCGTATATTGAGTATCTTCCAACCTGAGGTGCTCATCTTCCATTCCAGCACTATACCAGACAATGTTCAATTGCTATTCATAAGGTTTTCACTGGCCAAATTTTCTCAGAAGTAGACTGTCAGGCCATTCTTCATAGTCTGTCTTAGTCTGGAAGCTCTGCTGAAACCTGTCCACCATGAGTGACCCTATTAGTGTTTGAAATACTGGTCGTATAGCTTTCAGCATCACACCAACATGTAAGCCACCACTGTGCAATAAACTGACAGACACTTGGGGAGAAAGATGTTTACCTGTGTTTTATCGACTTTGCAAAAGTACTTGACTGTGTGGATCATAACACATTATGGATAACATTGCAAAGAATGGGAATTCAAGAACACTTAATTGTGCTCATGAGAAACCTGTACATGGACCAAGATGCAATTGTTCAAACAGAACGAGGGTATACTATGTGGTTTAAAGTCAGGAAAGGCGTGCATCAGGGTTGTATCCTTTCTCCATACTTAGTCTGTATGCTGAGCAAATAATCTGAGAAGCTGGTCTATATAAAGAAGAATAAGACACCAGGATTGGTGAAAGACCCATTAACAACCTGTGAGATACAGATGACACAACCTTGCTTCGTGAAAGTGAAGAGGACTTGAAGCCCTTCCTGATGAAGATCAAAGACTACAGCCTTCAGTATGGATTATACCTCAACACAAAGAAAACAAAATCCTCACAACTGGACCAATAAGCAACAACATGATAAATGGAGAAAAGATTGAATTTGTCAAGGATTTCATTTTATTTCAATCCACCATCAATGCCCATGGAAGCAATGGTGAAGTCAAATGATATATTGCACTGGGAAAATCAGCTGCAAAAGACCTCTTTAATGTGGTCAAAAGTAAAGATGTCACTTTGAGGACTAAGGTGTTTCTGATCTAAGTCATGTTATTTTCAATCACCTCATATGCATGCGAAAGCTGGACAATGAGTAAGGAAGACCAAAGAAGAACTGATGCATTTGAATTATGGTTTTGGTGAAGAATATTGACTATACCATGGACTGCCAGAATAGAAGAATGAACAATTCTGTCCTGAAAGAAATACAGCTGGAGTACTCCTTGTAAGCGAGAATAGCAAGGCTTTGTCTCATGTACTTAGGACATGTTATCAGGAGGGACCAGTCCCTGGAGAAGGGAATCATGCTTGGTAAGGAAGAGGGTCAGTGAAAAACAGGAAGACCCTCAATGAGATGGATTGGCACAGTAGCTGCAACAGTGGGATCAAACACAGCAAGGATTGTGGGGATGGTGCAGGACTGGGCAGTGTTTCGTTCTGTTGTACATAGGGTGTCTATGAGTTGGATCTGACTGGACAGCATCTAAAGATAACAACACCTATGTATCAGGTATTCTGTCTCCAAATGTAAAAACATGTGTTCCCTTCCCTCAAGGAATGAACAGCCTGGAACTGAGGAGAATAAACAAACTGTACAGTACAGCATGACAGCGCAGTGCAAAAAAGAATGTCTAGACACCTTGGAAATATGGAGGAGTTTCCAGTTCAAAGTGGTATGTGGAGAAGGAAGGTCAAAGACACTCCTTATTCCTCCCAAGTGGTCACCTGGCCATTACAGACCTCTTACGAAAGCCCATCATTTCTGGTGAGAAAAGGCAGCTCTTTCTCTCTCGGGCTGCCCTGAAATGAGAAAGTCTTTTTTGTGTTGAGCCTACATATGCTTCTGTTTCTAGTTCCACCCGTCTGAGGCCACAGAAAATAGGTTTAATCCCTCTCTAAATGCCACATTTCAAAAATGTGAGGACAGTTATCGCATCTACCAGAGTCCTCACTTCTCAAAGTGAATGTTCCCCAATCCTCTGCACCACCACACATGACATGCTTTCTGGTCCCCTTTCCATCCTCATCACTGACCTACCAATTCCTGAGAATTGTGGACAAACAGGAAGGAATGGAGCACTTTCTCTGAAAACCAGGCGTAGAGACAACACTGAAACTTCTGGCAACCACGTGAAGGGCAATGGGTACGGATAACTAGAATGTATCAAGTGCAGAATTCGGAGAAAATGAATTTGCGGTATATTAACCGCAAGGGGATGAAATAAAAATAGGAGCACTTCGACAGACCTTTGGGAAAACTTCCCAACCATGAGACTGGACTGTGCCAAACCCCAAGCATTTGGAAATAGCTTGAGATGTTCAGCAAATCTAAGCATTGAACATTTGGGGATGGTTTGAGCTGTCTTAATTGTCCTGTTTTTACTACAGTAACTTGACAGGGCACTCATTTGCTATGTTTCTTCCAAAAAGACAGAGTGGTTTCTGATTCAACACAATAAAAACCTCTGCCTTTCAGTTTTTGTCTTGTCTTTCTTTTTCTCTTATTGTTGGCCAATTTCATCCCAAGAGACCATGGATTCACCTCACTAAGACTGTTTTCATTATTACGTATGATGGGCATATTGAAGAGGTTGATTTATATTCAATTCAGAGTTTCCCTTTAAGAGAAAAAAAAAGAATTAGCACCCCTTCCCTTAAGTAAAGTAGCTGGCACTTGTGCCATGAATGTATTAAACGTTTCCAGATTAGATTTTAGCAGAGTACAGTACATCTTTGTGTAGGGGATGGGCTACGGCTTCTAGACATGCCTCTTATTTCTACCAGGGAAGAGAAGGTTCATGTACAAGAGGCCCTATGATTGCACAGAGACTAAAACCTTCAGCATCCCAGGGGAACGTACAGGGGAGGGTTGGCTGGCTTGCCCTGAAGACTAAGATGAGGAGACTGCCCTATAGCTAAATCTGGTAACACTTATCTTTCAAGAACCACAAGGCAGTATGTAGGAAAAAAGAGGGAACATTCACGTTGGCCATGCCATCCTCACAGGCCATTTGGGGAAAGCACACTGGTGGCAGCACAGCAAGCCTGATGGCTGAGCTTCCATCTGACACAATCACTATGGAAAGAGAAAGGTCCTGGCACTGGGGGAGGCACTTGAGAATGGTTGGGAAGTGACTGACAGAACGCTAGTCTTCCCTTTAACAAGTGTAAGAGTCTTTAAACAATCAGAAAGATGACAGCCACGAATTTGTTGGCACTCAGCAGGGTGTGCCTTTTGCTCACTCATTAAAAATTAAAATCCAAGTAAATTTTAAAAATATATTGTCTTTCAGCCTACTCCGGACTCACATGCTAACTCAAGCAGAGAGTTGTCTATCAGACCATTCACAACATCATCCTTAATTAAAAAACCCTGATTTTGTTAGGTGTGTGACTGACCAACTGTAAAGCTACATTTCCCAGCATCTCATGCAACAAGGGGTAGCCTGACAGCGTTCTGGCCAAGGAAACATAAGCAGAAGTCTGTCGGAATTCCTGGGCAGGTTTTGTTTAGTTGCTACTCCTTCCCTCCATGTTGCTTTTTTTTCTTCTTCCTCTTTTAAACACGGATGTGAGCCAGAAGTATAACGGGCATCTGGTGGGTGACCATGAGGATGAAAGCCATGCACTAAGATGGCAGAGCAGGAAGATGGATGGAGCCTGAGACTTAATGACATCATGGATCTGCTCCACCACCCATGGCCTAGATCCTCTGTTACCCTACACACCCACACACTTCTCCTTCCCAAAAATGGAAATACCATCCTTCCAAAAGCTTTAGGAGTCATTTTTGACTCTTCCCTTTCCCGCACCGACTGTCCCAAAATTCAATCTATTTTCAAGTCCTATCTATTCTACCAGGAAAACATATCTCAAATTCATCTCCTTTTCATCTCTGCTGCCACCTCTGTAGTGGACTGATTGCCACCTGGGATGTCGCAAGAGTCTATTATCTGGTCTCTCCATAAGTGCTCTTTTTCCTGCAATCCTGCTCCAGATATACTTTCTTAAAAAGATCACATTACGTCACTTCCCCACTCAAAATCCTTCATGACTTTCCCTTGCACTGAGTATGAAATAAAAACTCACAGCAGCCCTTGAGAGTCTGCATGGCCAGGCCCCCAGCCACCTCTCCAAACTTATCTCTTACTGTTCTTCCCTCTTCTTTCCATTGCTCAAAACCCCCTCATTCCCCACCCAAAATGTTCATCCTTTCAGTTCCACTCCTTATCTTCTTCAAGTCTTAGCTTAAGTGTCAGGTTTTCCTGACATCTGACCACCACCATATCTAAAGGAAATTACTCTGTTGTTGCTCTCTGTCTTGTTGTTGGGTTTTTTCTTTTCTTTTTTTACCTTCTTAGCACTTTCACAATTTATAATAATTGAATTGGTTTCCTTACTTTTGTTAATTTTGGACTGTAAGTTCCACAAGGACAGGATCCAGTTCCTTCTTGTTATCTTTTATCTCCAGTGCCTAGTCCCCTGCCTGGAACGCAGTGAAAGACTCAATAAGTACTTGAGAAATAAATTAATGAATGTGTCTTAGTTTGCTAATGTTTCCATAAGACAAATACCACAAGGGGTGACTAAAGAACAAAAGTAGGCTAGAAGTCTAACTCAGGTTGTGGCTTGAAGGGGAGGCCCTTCCTTACTGATTTCAGCTTCCAGTTGCTGCTCCAATTCTTGGCAGGGCATATAGATTCATCAGTCTCTGTTGTCTGTCTTCCTCTTTCCCTGTGTCTCTGTGTCTATTCTGTTCTTTTTATAACTCAGAGTGATTAGGCTTTGGACCCACTTTACTAGGATGTGAACTTACTAACAAACCAAAAACCAAAACCAAATCCATTGCTGTGGAATTGATCCTGACTCATAACCACCCTCTAGGACACGGTAGAACTGTCCCACAGGGCTTCCAAGGAGCAGCCGGTATATTTGAACTGCCCAAATTTTTACATAAAAAAAGAAAACTCCTATTTCCAAATAAGGTCACATTTATAGGTACAGAGGTTTAGATTTCAATACACATTTTGGGGGGCTACAATTCAATCCATAACAGAAAACATTTGATATATAATATTTTCTATTTGGTAGTATACTATTAAATTTTCCATTACAATGTTTAAGGCACTGTTTAATAATCTTCACAATATCTACATATATTTTTGTCCTTTTTTCATTTTTCAATCGAGAATTTATTGTATTAAAAATATGATTTGAGACACAAATGCATATTAAGATTTAAATTGACATTTAATCTTGTCTTATGGCATCAAAAATACTTCCATGAACTGTTTGGGATTTTTTTTTCATATTATTCTTATTAAAACTGGTTTTTCTTGGTAATTTTCGTAGTTTGTTTCTGAATGGAAAGATTAGAGAAATTTTCAAGTTGGAATTTGTAAATATTTGTCTGCAGATGACACATATACACACACACCAATTGCTGTCAAGTCGATTCCTACCAATAGCGACCCTATAGGGCAGAGTAGAACTGCCCCATAGGGTTTCCAAGGAGCAGCTGGTGGATTCAAACTGCCTACCTTTTGGTTAGCAGCCAAGCTCTTAACCACTGTGCTACCAGAGTTCTAAATGACACATAGTTGCTGTGAATATACTTACTCCTGGTTAATAGCATGGTCTGTGGAATTAGACAACCTGGACTCAAATCCAGGCATCATTGACTAGTTGTGTGACATTGAGCAAATTGTGTATCTTGCTTGTGCCTTTGTTTTCTCAGCTGTTCAGTTGAGATGGTAATAGTAACATCCCTTTGAGAGTTATGAAATATAAATAAGAAAAAAAAAAAGATGCATATA
The DNA here is from genome assembly GCF_024166365.1 of Elephas maximus indicus. NCBI lineage: Eukaryota > Metazoa > Chordata > Mammalia > Proboscidea > Elephantidae > Elephas > Elephas maximus. The sequence continues at coordinate 26,340,338 of NC_064844.1, read as the reverse complement.
AAACCAAAAACCAAACCAAGCCCGTTGCCGTCGAGTCCATTCCGACTCATAGCGACCCTATAGGGTTTGGTTTTTTGGTTAAGGGCCAAATCATGGAGCCCTGGTGGCACAGTGGTTAAGAGATCAGCTGTAACAACTAGCCAAAAAATAGCCAAACCCACTGCCCTTGAGTCAATTCTGACTCATAGTGACCCTATAGGACGGAGTAGAACTACCCCATAGAGTTTCCAAGGAGTGCCTGGTGGATTTGAACTGCCGCCCTTTTTCTTAGCAGCTGTAGGAATTAACCACTATGCCACCAGGGTTTCCGATGCATATAAAGTGTGTGTCAAAATGCCTGGAGTACCATATTGTAGAATTAATTGAGATAGTACATGTTAAATGTTTAGCACAATAGCATGGTGCCTGACACATTGTTAGTGCTCAAAAGGATTAACTCTTATATTTTTAGCAGTTATTAATTTATGCTCAGGAACATTTTGTGTGTACGTGTGTGTATGTATGTGTGTGTTTTATATATCAGCTCTTGTTTGATATTTAAAATACATGTGCACACACATGCGCACATACAACCTAAAAATCATTGTGTTAAAAGCATTTAGCAATTTAAAAAAAAAAAAAGCAACCAACCAAACCAAAAGCAAAACAAAAATAAAATCACTCTAGATACCTTTGTATGTGAAGGTGTTTGTGGTAGTATAAGGCCTTACTTTGTAATGTTTGTCCGGTATGATATATTTGAAATGATCAAATCAACAAAAATGATTATTACTCCATGCTTCTGAATCAAACTTCATTAGTCAAGCAGAATTCAGTATAGTTTGTAGAACATCTATGAATTCCTTTCATTTTTTTTTAAACATTACATCCTTTTCATTTGTACTTGCATCTGCTACTTCCAGACCCCAGGGGCCTGAGGGCAATAGGTAATGGTGTCTAGTTGGTGGGCAAGGTATATACACAGGATTACCTCCCACAAATGCAGTGTTTTACTGATGCCAAGATTAGCACGTAGAGACCGAAGTGACCCAGGCATTGTGTGTGTCTGTTTAACTCAGCGACTTAAAGTGTTATTAATGAGACCAAAATCATGGGCTTGAGGCCTGTGGAGTCAGGGATTCCTTAAACCATTCAATTCTTTGGCCCTAAATCAAGTTGCTGGGACACTGGAATAGAATATCTTTTTCCCTTTGGATTGCCAGTGGTTAAGAGCTATGTCTTGGCAGTTCAACCAAGACCAGAAGAACTAGATGGTGCCTGGCTACCATCAATGACTGCCCTGACAGGGAACACAACAGAGAACCCCTGAGGGAGTAGGAGAACATTGAGATGCAGACCTCAAATTCTTGTAAAAAGACCAGACTTAATGGTCTGACTGAGACTGGAGGGACCCCAAAGGTCATGATCCCCAGACCCTCTGTTAGCCCAAGACTGGAACCACTCCCAAAGCCAACTCTTCGGACAGGGATTGGACTGGACTTAAGACAGAAAATGATGCCGGCAAGGAATGAGCTTCTTAGCTCAGGTAGACACATAAGACTGTGTGGGCAGCTCCTGTCTTGAGGTGAGATGAGAAGGCAGAGAGGAACAGGAGCTGGTTAAATGGATACGAGAAATACAGGGTGGAGAGAAGGAGTGTGCTGTCTCATTTGGGGGAGAACAGCTAGGAGTACATAGCAAGGTGTATATAAGTTTTTGTACGAGAGACTGACTTGATTTGTAAACTTTCACTTAAAGCACAATAAATAAACAAAAAGTCGGCAGTTTGAACCCACCAGGCACTCCTTGGAAACTCTATGGGGCAGTTATACTCTCTCCTATAGGGTTGCTTTGAGTCTGAATCGACTGTTTGTTTGTTTTTGTTTAATTAGTTTTCAAAATTGTCTTAAACGTGCATTCTATGCTAGCAGCCGTTTTGTAAGGACTCCATTTATTTAGAGTGGAATTGTCAAATGCACAGAGAAATGAGGGACGATGTTAAACTCTTGGTCCAAAGAAAACAACTCCATGGTGCTTATAAAATTTATGTAGTCTGTGCCCTTTCTGGAGGCAGCCTATTTTTCAATGTGGATCCAAGGAGGTGGTTTCACAGCACTCCCACTTCTCATTTTCCCCTTCAGCATCTGACAGGTCTCGCTGCCAAGAAGAAAGCCTTCCTCACCTCTGACCAGCCTTCTTCCCTGGTTCTATTATCAGTGGAGATGGAGAGCAGCTGCTCCACTTTACGGACTCACAGTTAATTTAATTTATATCTGCTATAAACATGGTTTCTTAAAATTGTTACAGCATCTTCATAGAACATTTCAGTCTGGCATGTAGAAAGGGCCCCCCGTTTTGCCCCAGTCATTCGCAACTAGATGTGTTTTATTGTTTTATGTTTCTGTTTCTGTTGTTGTTGCTATTTTTCAACACCATGAGTTTATTCTCGTGGTCATATTCTTCGTAGGAATTCTTGGTGCGTGTGGCATTTCAAAATCTTACTATTTTAATGACCCATTCCACAAATGGATAATAATCTTGATAAAACAATGAAATGCAATTTTAAGGAATACCGTATGATCTCAAAGTTAGCAAAGACCCCTGTGTCTCCTCTGAGTTGGTGTGGATGGCGCTTCTCAATAAAGAATCGGAGCCCACTTTATTTGTGTATCTAGCCTCACTGCTGACATTTTACATAAGTGGGAAACAGCTAAGAGGAAAAACCCAGAATGCAATGAAGAATATCTTTTACTTTTGAAGCCTGTCTAACATGGCCAAAGAATGAAGAATTATTTTGCAAAGACTGTGTGGTAGCTTCTATCTACTGGTGGCTGACCCTTGGACCAGAGGGCAAGCATGAAGAATTTTCAAACAGGCACATGATTCCTCCAGAGGAAGTTGTACAATGTTCAAGCCACGGGGCTAGACCTACTTCTGCCCTGTGGATTTATGGCTTCACATGTGGGCAGGAGAACGCCAACAGTGTACCTCCATGGGGTGATCCAGCCGCCTCTGCTCTGGGCTGCAATTTCTTATGCTTTTCACTGATATAAATCAGGTAACTGCATTGCATAGTGATCTCTTACTACCAGCCCTAAAGTCTTCAACCCCAGCCCCATTGCCTAGTCCTCTGTGGGCTTAAAGCAGGACTTCAAACTAGTTCGTTCAGGTTCAAACTCCTGCTGAGAATTTGCATTTCTTTTTTTGTGTGTGTGATTTTTTTTCCCTTTTTATTAAAAAAAAATTATAAAAGTTACGCTCATAGTAAAAAATTCAAACAGTAGAAGAGAGTATATATAGAAAAGCCATTTCCTCACTGCCCAGTCCCACTCCCAGGAGTTGGTGTATCGTTCTGTAAGTGTTCTGTATATATGTAAATATAAATATTTTTCATTTTAAAAACCACAAATGGGATCTCATTATATATCTTCTGTCAATGTGTTTGAGAAAACAACCACATTTCATGGATGTCTTTCCACATCAGGACATTCAGAGCTACTTAATTCCTTTTAAAGATATAGTAACTGATTTACTCAACTGCCTATGGGTAGATATTTTGATCAATCCTGGTATTTTATGCATAACACTTTTGCATACTGGTGCATTGAATGGGAGTGGGCAAGCACTAGGAAATACTTTCTCCTAAAAGCTTATATTTTTCCTTGACTAGAAGCACAAAAGATTGGAACAGATTTGTGAAAGGAGAATGGCTGGGTTGGCAGTCGGACTTGACTCAGGATCTCATCACTATGAAAAGAACAGTGCCATTCCCAAGACAGCTCTAAAACAGTGCAGTGATGACGTACTACTGCCCTCTTAGATTTCCTGGGTGGCACAGATGGTTCAGTGCTCGCCTACTAGCCAACAGGCTGGAGGTTCAAACCCACCCAGAGACACCTCAGAAGACAGCCTTCAGATCTACATTCGAAAGGTCACAGCCGTGAAAACCCTATGGAGCCATTCTACTCCGTACACATGGGGTCGCCCTCTTAGTTGCAAATCACTGCAAATGGTAGAAGGGCAGTTTATGCGTTAAAAAAGTCACTGTCCTTTCATATAGAGGAAATAACTAAAATATCTCAATCTAGACAAAATCAAAAGAAATATATTTTCTGTAGAGGTGCTAATATTCATTTGGTATCAATAAAGTGATCCAAAATAAACTTGGAGACCATGGCAATTTATAGCTATGTTAATGACGAAACACGGTATTTACTGTTTAAAACAACAGCTGAAAGACTTCCTTTACTTTCTAAGGAGGATGTATAAATTTATAACGTGTATTACTTCCCGTCTGCAACACGCTCTGGAAACATGGCCAATCAGAATTACATTATTATTACAACGTTTTCCTTCACGTTCACATCGGGGTGATGAACTAAAGCTCTCATTTTCTGGGCACCTTCTTGTCCGTGTAATAACAGGAAAAAACACTGAACCTTTACGAAAGATGAAAGTAGACCTAAGTAGACCTTTTTGACGAAGTTATTTAAGTTTTGAAATAGTGTTTAAGTACTTGAAGAAGAACCTCCTTTGCTACACGGCGGTCATAAGGGGAAAGGAATGATGAATCCACTTGGGCACCAAATAGTCCTTCTACTATGGCTGGGTTTTCAGGCAAATTCAAAAGCAGTTTCAAAACTTGAACCTTGGTGTTTCCATTTCCAGCAAGTACCACATGGAAAAAGTCTGTAATGTAACCGTTAAACATATGCTGGTGGTCATTGGTGATGGTCGTTTGTTAACAATCTCAGTCCGGCCATCTGCTCAGCAGCATTCAGAAGACCCAGGAAGACATCTCCACAAACTTGACTGTTGTATATCTTTATCGTATCTTGATTTTCAACATTCACACTCAAGTTATTCAGTGCATTTAAATGTAGACTCTGATCAGCATATCTGGGGTGGAAAGGCAAATTCTCGGCAGGGGTTCAAACTGGAATGAACTGGTTGGAAGCCCTGACTTAGAGACATTCCTTTACTAATATGGGACAACCCTAGAGCTGGTTAGGATTGTCTTAAGAGATTTTACAAATAGGAGAGCAGAGGCCAGATATCGAAGCAGATGTTTCAGTTTCCATTGCTAATTCAACTCCCCCCTCCCCCTCCCCCCGGGAGTGGTATCAATTACTTATTCTCTAGCAGAATCAACCTCATTTCAAAAAAAAAAAAAGAATAAGTAAGAAGGAACTTAAGATCTTACTAAGGGATTTTTCTTTTCCATTACCAAATCTGCTGGAAAACATGAATTCTTCTTTGTAAGAGTGTTCTCCAAATTTGGCTTCTTTTGGTGGTAGACTTGAACTACTCTCAATGACCACCCGCATGTACTGAGTTCCACCGCCTGGATTCTAACCCTGGCTCCACCGCATTTCAGGCAAATTACTTAACCTCTCTAAGGCCTCAGATGAACACTACTTACCGAAATGCACATGAATCTCTCTGAACAACACCTGACAGGTGGCAAGTGCTCACACTAACCTTAGCCATGATGATGGTGATGATGAAGATGATGTTCTAGGCTGATCCAGGCTCTTTAGATACACAGTGAAACCTGTGAGAGCTGGAGCTTGATGGGACTGCCTTGTTTTTCTAAGTCTTGCAAGTTTTCTGCCTTTGGCAGGGTACAGTCTTGCCACTTATCTAGTGTTCTCTATTAGTGGAAAATATTTGAGTTTTCCTTCTTTGACAGTTTTCCACCTTACACAGGTTCTGGCTTTCTCAGGTTTTACTGTAGAGTGAGTCTAATTCTCACAAATACCACCTTAAATAAATGAGAAAATAAGGCTCAGAGCAAGTAAGTAGTCTACTCAAGACTACAAAGTTAGTAGGCAACAGGTCAGGGATTCAAACCCAGGTCTTTCTAACTCAACTCTGGAGCTCTTTTCTTTCTTTCACCACCACGTTACTAACCACATATCAGCAATGCACATCAGAAAAGTTCTTTATGGTTTATAAACATTTTCACAAATATTACTTGGGTAACAATTCAGACTTCATACAAATCTGTAGATTAGGATTACCAGCATCACAATTAACAGGTGAGAAAATGGGTTCAGAGAGGATGAAATTGGCCTGCATTTCCCCAGCTAACAATTGGGCATCATGTGGATAGGAACCTGTGACTTCTGGCTCCCTTTTTTTTTTTATGCTCACCTGAGAAACAACTCTTTTCTGAAGGCCACCAGGGCCTTCAATTCCAACCTGAATTCCTATCTGTGGCCATCAAGACTGCCATCTTCTCCTTCAATTCATGCTTTGATTGTCCTTTAAAACTCTGATCAAGAGTCACCTCTCCCAGGAAGTGTTCACTGATTTAAATTTACTGTGTCTGCTTACCAGGTAAATCCTCCGTTCTTACTGTATGGCTCTGCACATGGCCTTGACAAATTTTTCCTCACAATCACCCTGTGAGAGAGGTCAGGTCAGAGAGTTGGGATTCAACTCAGTCTGGACTCAGTGACCCAGCTCTTACCTTCCTCCCTACACTGTTCTACACCAGAGCTGCCACCCCCTTATCCTTGATGCATGAACCATTAGAAGGTGCCTCAGGGGCTCTGAGCACTCCTCCAGGGGAAAAGGCCATTTCTGAGATAACTAGTGTCTGATTGAGATAGTGGTGACTCAAGACCAGAGCTCCATGAAGCTCTCTTCAAAGCAGTTCTACTCTGACATGGGTGGGGTTGCCATGCATCAGAATTCACTGGGTGACAACCGTTTTGGTTTTTTGTTTTTGTTTTTGTTTTTTTTTTGGTATTCTGTGCAGCTGAAGTGATTGGTGGTCTGGGTGGTGAGCTTTGAAATTTGTAACTGAGATGCATTTAATCAGTTGGAAATTACAAAGACAAGGGATTATACCCTCCATATAGAAGGTACCCAATGAGTTTTCATTTATCTATTTTTTATCAAAATAGTTATTGAGAACTTTATAAGTGCTAGACTCTGTATTAGGCACTGTGGGTACAGTTATGAGTAAGATAGACAAAATCCCAGTCCTTGTGGAGCTTACATCCTAGTAGAGGAGCTAGACTAAAAAATAAATATATAATATTATATACGGTGACAATAAGTACCCTCCTCAGAAAAATAAAGGAAGGTAAGTATGTAGGGGCTGTATGGGGGGAGAATCATGGTGACTGTTTTGATAGAAGAAAAGTGTCTCTGAGGAGATGTTTGAGTAGTGAGCTGAAGGGTAAGAAGGAGCTGGCAATGCACAGATCGAGGGGAAGAACATTCTGGATCACAGGCTTAGTAAGAGAAAATATCCTGAGGCAAAAACAGCCATATCACCAAGGGGAATGCAGGCAGCGCAGACCATACTGGGTGACATTGTTAGAAGGGGTGACACCAAAATGACTGTCTATACAATTTTTGTGCAGTGTTTCCACAGAATTTTATTATTTTTAAATAAAAATATCCCTATAGTTACAGTTATAAAGCAAAAGCATTTTTTGTAAGTCCAGCTTACAAGTATCAATATACCTACAGGTCTAAAACTCTATGTTAATTTACTTTTTAAACCTCCTCGATGGCAACAGGTAATGCTCTCCAGTCAGAGCTGTCATTATTATTCAATCACAACGATGCTTCAAATCACATGGTTTCATCTGCTCACCCTACAAGCACACGCTGTTGTTTAGTCGATTCTAACTTCTAGTGATCCTACATACAACAGAATGAAACACTGCCCAGCCCTACATCATCCTCAAAACTGTTATGCTTGAGCCCGTTGTTGCAGCCAGTGTGCCAGTCCATCTCATTGAGGGTTTTCTTCTTTTTCACCGACGTTCTACATTTTCAAGCATGATGTCCTTCTCCAGGAACTGGTCCTTCCTGATAATATGTCCAAAGTATGTAAGACAAAGTATTCTGGCTGTTCTTCTTCCAAGACAGACTTGTTCATTCTTCTGGCAGTCCTTGGTATATTAAACATTCTTTGCCAACACCATAATTCAGAGGCATCATTTCTTCTTTGGTCTTTGTTATTCATTGGCAAGTTTTTGCATGCATATGAGGTGATTGAAGATGTCATGGCTTGGATCAGGCGTACCTTAGTCCTCAAAGTAACACCTTTGCTTTTTAATAATTTAAAGAGATCTTTTGCAGCTGATTTGCCCAATGCAAAGTGTCTTGATTTCTTGACTGCTGCTTCCATGGATGTTGATTGTGGATCCAAGTAAAATGAAATCCTTGACACCTTCAGGCTTTTCTCTGTTTATCATGATGTTGCTTATTGGTACAGCTGTGAGGATTTTTGTTTTCTTTATGTTAAGGTGTAATCCATAAAGAAGGCAGTGGTCTTTGATCTTCATCAGTAAGTGCTTCAGATCCTCCTTACTTTCAGCAAGCAAGGTTGTGTCATTTGTATAACACAAGTTGTTAATGAGTCTTCCTCCAATCCTGTTGCCCTGTTCTTCTTCATATAGTCCAGCTTCTCGGAATGTTAGCTCAGCATACAGATTGAATAAGTATGGTGAAAGGATACAACTAAGACACACACCCGTCCTGATTTTAAGCCACGCGGTATCCCCTTGTTCTGTCCGAACTACTGCCTCTTAATCTATATACAGGTTCCTCATGAGCACAATTAAGTGTTCTGAAATTTCCATCCTTCACAATGTTATCCATAATTTGTTATGATCCACATGGTTGAATGCCTTTGAATAGTCAATAATCACTGATTTTGTTAAATTTTCTGGTGTTTTAGCTACAGTATTGTGGTAATTAGTATTTGTGCACCTGTATCAATAACTTTTTTGAATTAAAGGAAAAGAAGGAGTGATATATGGGAATTACAATTTATGAGTAACATTAGTACAAAAAACATTACTAAGGATTCTCTGTGGTCTGGTATGGGAAGAAGTCTAACGGGGGGGGGTGACAGCATGAGTTAATGCACTAGGTGACACCAACTCTAGTGACCGGGCAGAAATGAACTGGGCATGTTGTTAAATAGCAGGAAGATGCTCCATATGCTAAGAGTCCTTAAGCAAGGTGTTTATTTTCTCTGAGCCTCATTTTTCTCACCTATATAAAACCTGTTTTTTTTTATATATATAAAACCTAGATGCTGACTGTAGCCTCTCTCCCCACCCCTTGCTGTGGCCAATAGCAGCCCCAAACTATCCTCCTCAAAAACTTCCTTGTTCCTGGGGATTCTGTCCTCCTACCTACCCTCCTCCCTCATGTGCAGTTGTGACTCTCATGGTGCTGACTGAGATGGGAAACCCACACCCTTTTTTAAAAACCACAGAAAACTCACACTGTACAAGAATTGTGAGAATGGCAGATGAATTGAAGATTTAGGCATGAGGAGATGGGGAGTGGAGTATAGCCAGGTTGTGTGGGAGTGGCAGGGTCCACACTTGACACGGAGCAGTCCCGGGAGTTTATTGGCTCTTTCTCAGGGCCAGTCTCTAAATTTCTAGTTCCTTCTCCCTCCTCTCTTTTCATGTCTCTCACTTTTTTTTTCTTCCAATAGCAAAACAGCAACTTTCTCCTTTCAAACCTCTGCCCCCATCCCCTCTTCTGATATTAGTAGTGCTCACCCACCCCAAGAATATCTTTCAAAGTATTTTTTTGAACAAATACAGTGGCATCTCTGAGCACAATTCTGGAGCCAGTTTTAGGGAAAAAAAAAAATTCACATCCCTACATTTAAATTGTGGGTAATCATATTAACTTTTTGGGGTTATTGGAAGGATTACATGAGATAATATGATTACAAGTTTTAGAAGTATGACTGGCATAAGGTAAATGTTCAGTAAACACAGGCTATGCCTAGTGCAATTATTGTGGTGTGGTGGTCGTTGTCAACTCACTCTTTGTTTGAGGCCAGACAACTTCGGGATTTAACTTAGAGAAGATAGAGTGATGAAGAATTAGGAAAGTTCTCGCCACAAAAATGACAAAGAAAATCACTGTAGAAGGAGGAAAAGAGAATGTTAAGGCTATACTGGGGGGCAGAAAAGTCTCTACAGAGTTGGAGGTAGGGGAAGGCAGGGAAAACGGAATGGGGAAGAAAGGTGATGGAAGCAAAGTTATGCAACAAACATTTAGATAAACTGTGAGAATTCAGATTTAATGCCTAAACCTACTGGGTGAAGAGCACACTTGACCTGTCCCTTGTACACTCTGTGATACAAATTTGTAAAATACCATTACAAGAGCACAAAATAACTTCTGGTTAAACATCATGGTATATAGACATTATTCATTCTCCTTCCTCAAAAACCTCAAAAAAAAAAAAGTGGAGAAAAAATATTTTAGTTGCCAATAAAACAAGGCATTGACAAACTTAAACCACAAAAATATGTAACAAACTTGCCAAATACTGTGAAATCAGGACCCAAATGAGGAAGGACATTGAGAAATGACAACATGTCTTCATAACTTGGGCAAGATGGACATTTCCTCCAGAGTAAGTGAGAATGCCCTGAAATGCCCATCCAATGGCTCAGTAAGTGGTGTAAGGTTCAGGGGTGCAGAGGCCATGACAGAAGAGATGCTCCCTGAAGAAAGCCAATTTGACACCACAGAACACAGGAGATAGAAAAGAAGAACAAACCAAGATGACGCATAATTTTTATCTACCATCTACCCTCCTAGATGTGGAGACCATCAGAGCTGAACTAGAATGAAGAAAGTTGGAGAAAACAGCATTTTCCAGATCACCAACCTCTTGAATGCCAAAAACTTAGTGGTAATGTATATTCCTGGTTACAGAAAACAACACATTTAGTAAGAATCTATAGAAGGCAGTATACCCTGTTTGAACTTTCTAACAGACCCCCCTAACACATACTATTCCCCTTCCTCCCAGACAATGTTTCAGCAGGCATATGAAATGAATAATAACCAGAAAGATTCATCTCTGCACACTTACTTTGAAATGAGAGGGCAAATAAAGAAGAAAAGAATGAAAGACAAATAAAAATAAAGAACTACAAGAGAAAGCATCCAATGAAATTAAAGAAGAGTTCTGTTAATCTCCGAGAAATTATAGGAGGTTAATGTAAATAAAATCATTAAAAGAATGCCATACCGTAAGCAACCAAAATTAGGATAAATATAATTTAAAACCAACAAAAGGTCCATTCGTTCATTCAACAAATAATTACTAAGCACCCACCACGTGCCAGATGTGCTTCTAGATGCTAGAGATTTTTTTCTTTTTTTAAGACGAGCAACATCTCTGCCCTCATGGAGCTTACAATCTAGGGTGGAGGTAGAGAAAAATAAAATACATAGGCAGAATAAATTTAGGTAGTAATAAATCCTCCAAAAAAACCAGAATAAGACATGTAATAGGGTGAAAGGTGGGGCCTTCTTTAGATTGGGTAATCAGGAAAGACCTCCCTGAGCATGTGACATTTTATCTGAAACCTGAATGGCATGAATAATTCAGTCATGCAATTATCTAGGAAGACATTCTAGGAATAGATGATGATGGTGGGAATAATAATAATAGATTAGAAAGACATAAATGTAAATGTATGAGTGACAGGTAAAAGATATCCAACAAATGCATAATTGGTGTTTGCAAAGAAAAAATGAACAAATGGAACAGAATTTGTACAAAAAGATATAATAGGAAAAGAATCAATCTCTAAATAAATGTTTAAATTTGCATATTGAAAGAATAATGCTATAAAATGAAAAATTGCTATTTGATTGACATTGATATATAATAATAATATGGGTACCTCTAAAAAAGTAAAATACTTAAGAATAAATCTAACCAGGGATTTAAAAGATCTATACAAAGAAAACTACAAGACTCTACTGCAAGAAACCAAAAAAGACCTACATAAATGGAAGAACATACCATGCTTATGGATAGGTAGGCTTAACATTGTGAAAATGTCAATTCTGTCCAAAAAATATACATATATATATATAAGCAGTCTACAAATACAACGCAATCCCAATCCAAATATCAACAGCATTCTTTAACGAGATGGAAAAACTAATCATTAACTTTATATGGAAAGGAAAGAGGCTCTGGATAAGTAAAGCACTATTGAAGAAGAAAAATAAATTAGGAGGACCAGTACTACCCAACCTCAGAACAGTCAAAGCAGCCTGGTAGTGGTACAATGATAGGCATATTGACCAATGGAACAAAATTGAGAACCCAGATGTAAGTCCATCCACCTAAGATTGTCTGACCTTTAACAAAGCTCCAAAGTCCCTTACATGGAGGAAAAGAGAGTCTTTTAACAAATGGTGCTGGCAAAACTGGATGCCCATCTTTAAAAAAAAAAAAAATGAAACAGGACCCATACCTCACACCACACACAAAAACTTATTCAAAATGGATCAAAGACCTAAATATAAAACCCAAAGCTATAAAAATCACGGAAAAAAAAAAATAGGGTCAATGCTTACATGGCATAAATAGCATAAAAACCATAACTAACAACACACAAACACCAGAAGATAAGCTAGATAACTGGGATCTTCTAAAAATTAAACATTTATGCTCATCAAAAGATTTCACCAAAAGAATAAAAAGAGACTTACAGACTGGGAAAAAAAATTTTGGCTGTGACATATCCAACAAAGGTCTAATCTCTAAAATCTATAGGAAAATCCTACAGCTCTACAACAACAACAACAAAAATCCAATTAAAAAATGGCAAAGGGTATGAACAGACACTTCGCCAAAGAAGACGAGGACATTCAGGCAGCTAAAAGACACATGAAGAAATGCCCACTATCACTAGCTATTAGGAAAATGCAAATCAAAACTACAATGAGATACCATCTCATCCCGACATTACTGGCATGAATTAAAAAAAAAAAACAGAAAGTAACAAGTGTTGGAGAGGCTGTGGGGAGATTGGAGCTCTTATACACTGCTGGTAGGAATGTAAAATGGTACAAATATTTTAGAAAATGATATTGTGCTTCCTTAAAAAGCTAGAAATAGAAATACCATACGATCCAGCAGTCCCGCTCCTAGGACTATATCCTAGAGAAATAAGAGCCATCACACAAGTAGACATATGCACACTTATGTTCATTGCAGCATTATTTGCAGTTGTAAAACGATTCATCAACAGATGAATGGATAAACAAATTTGGTACATAAACACAATGGAACAGTATGCAACAATAAAGAACAACGATGAATCTGCGAAACGTCTCTCAGCATGGATAAATCTGGAAGGCATTATTCTGAGTGAAATAAGTCAATCACAAAAGGACAAATATTATATGAGACCACTATTATAAAAACATATGAAAAGTTTTACACACAGAGATAGTTAAGAGGGAAGGGAGGGATCGGGAGTGAAAAACACTAACTAGACAATAGATAAGTGAAGGGTAAGATAGTACACATACTGGGAAAGTCAGCACAACTTGACCAAGGCAAGGTCATAGAAACTTCATAGACACATCCAAACTCCCTAAGGGATCGAATTACTGGGCTGAGGGCTGGGGACCATGGTCTCAGCAGATATGTAGCTCAATTGGCCTAACATCGTTTATAAACAAAGTGTTCTACGTCTTACTTTGGTGACTATCATCTGGCATCTTAAACGCTTGCGAGCGGCCATCTAAGATACTCCACTGGTCCCACTCCATCTGGAGCAAGAAAGAATGAAGAAAACCAAAGACACAAGGGAAAGTTGCGGACCGCAACTACCACAGCCTCCATCAGACAGAGTACAGCACAACTAGATGGTGCCCGGCCACCACCGGCACAGGCAGGGATCACAATAGAGGGTCCCAGTCAGAGCTGGAGAGAAATGTAGAACAAAACTCTAACTCACACACACGCAAAAATTAGACCAGACTTACTGGTCTGACAGACTGGAGAAACCCTGAGAGCATGGCCCCTGGACACCCTTTTAACACAGTACTTACATCACTTCTGAGGTTCAGCTTTCAGGCAAAGATCAAACAGGCTCATAAAACAAACAGTAATACACATAGCTCAACCAAGTATACAAGACTTGCCCCAACACAGGGGCAAGAATGAGAAGGCAGGAGGGGCCAGGAAAGCTGGGCAAATGAAAATGAAGAACCCAAGGTTGAGAAGGAGAGTGTTGACATGTCTCGAGGTTGGCATCCAATGACACAAAACAGTATTTGTATTTATTGTTTAATGAGAAACTAATTTGCTCTGTAAACCTTCATCTAAAGCACCGTTAAAAAAAAAAAACAACTAAGTTGCTTAAAAACTATTGTTGTTATTAGGTGCCACCGAGTTTGTTTCAACTCATAGTGACCCTGCGCACAACAGAAAGAAACACTGCCCGGTCCTGCACCATCCTTACAATCGTTGTTATGCTTGAGCTCATTGTTGCAGCCAGTGTATCAATCCATCTAGTTGAGAGTCTCCTTTAAAAAAAAGAATAAATGGGTAACTAGGCAGAAAAAAAGCACATCTCCAAAGAAGGAGCAAAAATAAAGTTGTGACCAGACCTTCCCTAGCACAGACAGACATAGATATTCTGGGCAAAAGAATATTTTACCCACTCAGATTTTCCTTAAATCACAAAGGAAACAGAGAACCATTTCAAAGCAGACAAGAACTTAAGAAATACAACGGTTATTAAAGCTTCTTGAAAACAAAACAACTACACAATGATGAAATTTAGCTAGCTAATAGTGAAAGCAAAATTTTAAAATCAAAAATAGGAAAGCTGTGGAGAAAAAAGTTATGCGTGTGTTGTTGGTAGAACATTTAAATTTAGAAGTAAGATTAAATGAAGGAATTTTGCTTCTAAAACAGAGTATAAATGTAATCAACCTTGACAATGTAAAACCAACAGTATGTGTAGGAAAATATCAGTCAATGTGGAGAAAGGGAATGTAAGAAAAAAAGACGTGTTGCTTTCTTAATCTTTTTTAAAGAGAAAGTCAATACCATTCTGTCTAAAATCAGAACATAGAGTCAAAAGAGTAATATTTAGGAGAGCTTTTTTTTTTTTTGTAAAAATGGCTGTAATAATTCCCACTTTATATCCACGTTCCTTTGCAATGTGACTTTGTAGCCCTTCCATTAAACAGTAGAGTCTTATTTTCTGCCCCCTGAATCTGGACTGGTCTCATGGCTTGCTTTGGCCAATAGCATGTGGTGGCAATGATGTTATGTCAGTTAGCCTAAGCCTTAAGAGGCATTGCATATTCCCACTACTTTCACTCTCTTGGAATCCTGCTACCCAGTATGTGAACAAGAGCCAGCCACCCTCCTGGAAGATGAGAGGTCACATGGCCCGGTCACTCCCATCACCCAGCCAAGAGATAACTAACTACCAACATGTGAGTGAGGCTATTCTAGACCAGTCAGGCTCCAACTGACCCATGTGCTGACCATAGACACTTAGGCAATTCAGCCAAGACCAGCCAATCCTTACCCAGATTAGCAGAACTGCACCACAGACCTGTAAGCCTGTGAGTAATAATAAATGAAGTTTTAAGCCCTGAAATTTTGAGGTGATTTATTAGACAGCAAAATCTATTTGATTGATAAATATCTCAATGTTTTTCATAGTCTTTTTCTTGCCTTCAGAGAGACAGTTTAGGAGATGATATGTCTTTTGTAAAAAAATGTTTACCTGAAATTCGACATATCCAAATATATTTTAGTTCTCTTGTCATCAGTTAAATTCAAGTGGAATTAAATTTATTTTTGATTAAAAATACCATGTATATTATTATTCCACGAGGTTGGTGGCACAGTGGTTAAAGCGATTGACTGCTAACCAAAATGTTGGCAGTTTGAAACCACCAAGCAGCTCTGCAGGAGAAAGATGTGGCAGTCTGCTTCCGTAGAGGTTTACAGCCTTGCAAATCTTATGGGGTCGCTGTGAGTCAGAATCAACTTGACAACAATGGGTTTGTTTTTTGTTTGTGTATTATTATTGCGTTTAATCAAAATTATATAAAAATTTTTTTTTTTTTTTTTAATCAATCTCTCTCTACCACCCATCTTTCAGTTTGTCTCACCACGGTAGCTTCCATGTGCTATGATGCTGAAAGCTATGCCACTGATATTTCAAATACCAGCAGACTAACACATGGTAGACAGGTTTCGGTGGAACTTCTGGATTAAGATAGACTAAGAAGAAAGGTGATCTACTTCTGAAAAACAACCCATGAAAACCCTTGGATCACAACAGAATATGGTTCAATATAGTGCTATAAAATGAGTCCCCTAGTTTGGAAGGCACTCAAAATACACAGTGGCTGCAACAATGGACTTGGGAACATCAACAATCATGAAGATGGCTCAGGACCCAGGCAGTGTTTCATTCTATTGTATATGGAGTCATCATAAGTCAGAGCAAACTTGACAGCAACTAATAACAACATCCATACGTCCATCAATGTATCTATGTATGTATACATCTATCTATACTTTTAACTGTACATATGCGTAAAGAGATGTCAGGAACAATGTTCACCAAATGTTAATAGATGTTCTTTCATAATGATGAGATTTTGTATAATTTTTATGTTGTTCTTTGTAGTTTTCTGTATTGCATGAACTTATCTCAACAGATACGTATCAGCTTTACAAAAAACCAGGTGGGTCACTCTTCTAAAAAGAGCATGACTTGTCATTAATAAGTGCTCAGAAAATCATGGGGGTGTGTTGAAAGGATGGAAGAGCCATGTCAGATCCTAGATTGGGTCTTGGACTAGAAAAAGGGTATTAGTTGGAAAACTGGTGAAATTTAAAAAAGGACTGTAGATTGGTTATTAGCATTGTATTGATGTTAACTTATTAGTCTTGATCGCTGTATTGTGATTATTTAAGATGCTAACATTAGGGGAAGTTGGATAAAAGGTAAAAGGGAATGTTCTATATTATTTCTGCAATCGTAAATCTAAAATTATTTCAAAATAAAAAGTTATAAAGAACATGAAATTGTATTGATTATTGTAAACGAAACATTGAATTTTGATCTATCTTACTTTTGAAGTGTAAGTCTCATTATTCTCTGTGAAATAAATAGAAGAACACTTAGAAAAATGGCCAATCGTTAATGCATGTAGTAAATTAAAAAATTGGTATTAGGTGTAGTTTTAGATTTTCAAGATATTTTGGGAAAGAGATTTGTTGATGTAAATGTTTAATGTTTGCAACGTACTATCACTGTTGTTGGAATTGACTCGACGGCACTGGGTTTTTTTTTTCTTAATCACTGTTGTTATTAGCATTTTGAAATGTGTGACCTGTCAAGGAATAGATCAATTCTGTGATCTGGTACAGCAAAAGTTTGTATACTTCTTACACTTTTACAGTAGTTATTAATATATTTTCAGTTAGGTGTTAGAACAAGTAGGTTATATCTCACAGCAAAATGTGACAAATACATAGTAAATATGGGGAAGGGATTTAAGTCTGCTATTTATGAAATAAATAAACGGATTTTGTTATGGATTTTTGTCTCCCAAAAAAATACATGTTGTAAATTCTAACCTCTATGCCTGTGGTTATAGTTCCATTGGGGAATGGATTTTTGTTATGTTAATGAGACAGGATTAGTGTAGGGTGTATCTTGAGTCAATCTTTTTTGAGATATAAAAGAGATTAAACAAGCAAGTGAGTGAGCAGAGATGACAGAAGAGAGATACCAGGCCACATGAAGAATGCCCAGGAGAAGTCCAAAGAGACAATGACCTTCCTTCAGAGCTGACAGAGACAGAAAGCTTTCCCCTATAATTGTCACCCTGAATTTGGGTTTCCAGCCTTCTAAACTATGAGAAAATAAATTTCTGTTTGTTAAAGCCATCTAGTTGTGGTATTTCTGTTATAGCAGCACTGGATAACTAAGACAAATTTTAGTACTGGCAGAGTAGGGTGCTGCTCTAACAGATCCTTAAAATGTGGAAGTGGTTTGGGAATTGGGTAATGGGTAAACGCTGGAAGAATTTTCAGGTGTCTAATAATAAAAATGGAGCCCTGGTGGTGCAGTGGTTAATAGCTTGGCTGCTAACCAAAAGGTCAGCAATTTGAATCAACCAGCCACTCCTTGGAAACCCTATGGGGCAGTTCTATCTATCCTATAGAGTTGCTATGAGTTGGAATCAACTCGACCGCAATGGGTAATAGTAAAAACCTAGATTGCCTTGAAGAGAATATTGGTAGAATTATGCACATCAAAGGCAATTCTGGTGAGGGCTCAGAAGGAAGTGAAGAGAGCTATAGAGAAAGTTTTTATCATCTCAGGTAATACATATGGTACCAGCAACAGAAGTTTGCTGGAAACGTGAACAATACTGTGTTTCTGGCAAGGCTTTAAAAGGAAATGATGAACGTGTGATTGGACAATGGAGTAAAGGTGATGCTTTTTGTGCAGTGGCAAAGAACTTGTCTGAATTATGTTCAGTGTTTTGGTGGAAAGCAGAACTTGTAAGTGATGAACTTGGATATTTGGCTGATGAAATTTCTAAGCAAGATCTTAAAGGGGCCATGTGCTTTCTCCTTGCTGCTGATAGTAAAATGTGAGAGGAAAGAGATGGACTTAAAAACGAACTCTGCAAAGTGAAAACAGAACTTAATAATTTGAGAAATTGTGTTGTGCAAACTAAGGACACATGTCCTAGAATATTCACCAAGGATGTGGCTACACGATCTTTTATTAAAGAGATTAAGCCTAAGACTGATGGATCTAACCAACTGCCATAGCAGAAAACCCATCAGTTCAGACTGAAGGGGACAAAGGAAGAACAAAAGGAAAGAATACTGTCTGCCTCCTGGAATTCTATAGGCAGGAAAGAGGCCAAAGGAGCTACACTTATTGTTCTTTAAGAAAAGAAATGGACCACCCTTGGTGCAGCTTGGAGATCAGCAGAACTGCTGGAAGGAGCACGAGAAGCAGGGCCTTCTTAGTGTCAAAGGGTGGGGACACGGTCTCCTGGATTTCAAAAGGTGGGGCCAGAGCCTTCTAGGTTTCAAAGAGTTGGATCTTTGCCAACTCAGTTTCAGAGTGTGGGGCTGTCATTAAGCTGTACCAAGGGGATAAGACCGTCACCCACAGCTGAGGGGACAGGGCTGTCTTGCCCAAGAGGCAGAATAACGAGGCCTGCCAGGGCCAGTGGGATGGGGTTACCACTCAGATGGACTAGGAGCCAAGGGAGCAGAATTTTCATCCCAGTGGGCTGGAAGGCAGAAGTGAAACCCAGGACTGAGAGGCCTCCACCCAGAATCCAGAGTCTGGAGGGCAGGGCCATTGCCCCGATAGTCTCAGATATCAGATGATTATTTTCAAGACTTCAGAGCTAATGTAGTTTGTTCTCCTGGGTTTTGGATTTTTTTGGTTCCTGTTATCCCTTCTTTCTCTCCAATTTCTCCCTTTTGTAATGGAAATGTCTACCTTGTGCATGTTCCACCATTGTACTTTGGAAGCAGATAATTTGTATTCTAGGTTCCACAGGTTCACAGATGAAGAGTAATTCCGCCCCCCCCCAATGGAATTTGGACTTGGAGTTGATTTAAGACTTTTGGGATGATGTGATGGGGTGAATGTATTTTGCACGTGACAAGGACATGAATTTTGGTGTGCCAAGGGGTAGAATGGATTAAATTGTGTCCCCTAAAAATAAGTGTTGTAAATCCTAAACTCTATGCCTATGGTTATAATTCCACTTAGGAACGGTTTGTCTTTGTTATGTTAATGAGACAGGTTAGTGTAGGGTGTGTCTTGAGTCAATCTCTTTTGAGATATAAAAGACATTAAACAAGCAAGCTAGAATAGCAGAGATGGGGGAAAAGCAATGCCTAGCCACATGAATATCACCCAGGAGCAGAAGCTCAAAGAGACAAGGACCTTCCTTCAGAGCTGACAGAGAAAGAAAGCTTCCCCCAGAATCGGTGCTCTGAATCTGGACTTCCAGTCTCCTAAACTGTGAGAAAATAAATTTCTCTTTTTTTGCAGTATTTCTGTTATAGCAGCCCTAGATAACTAAAGACAAATATGTATTGCCTTGACAAACGCCAACTGAATCATTCTATTAAAAAGAGCATGGCAGGTAGTTAAGAAGTGCTTAAAAAAGGATAGGGACCTGTTAAAAGGCTCTAGGAGCAATGTGAGGCCCTGGATTGGATCCACTTGGTCCATAGAGGTTTCCTTAGACAAGGACTACTCTCTTTTTGATTAGTTGTACTATTATTTACTTCCTTCTTGGTTCCATGACTAAATGATATCCATACCACACAGTGCATGCCAAGTCACTCTATAAATATGTAAATAAACAACCCCAATAATTCCAATTGCTTCATAAAGGAGCTATATTTTTAAAAAAGCAGAATGATTGCATACAAGATTCATTGTAGAGGAATGCCCTAGTGCTTTCTGAAGCAAATAGGATGCAAACAGAACAAAACCAAACCTTAGAAACTTGCAACTAAGAAAAGAAGCTGCAATTCCTTTAGTTTAGAAACAGTACTGATTTCTCTCCTTGTAAAGAGCAACAATTCACACCAAGAATATTATATTTATTTACAAAAGTTGTGATTTAAACCTCTAAAATACTACTGTCAAGTCAAATGTCAAGAATATTCATTAGTGAAAGGAAGGGGAGGAATTGGCGGAGGTGCCCATCAGCCCTGGCACCCTTTGTAAACAGAACTGGTGTCTTGAATTCTGTAGTAACTGCATAGAGGCATTCTTTGAACACAGGAGATAATACATGATAAAGCATCTAGCAGAGAAGATATGAAAAGTTACTGTTCAAAAACCTTTTATCAAACAAATATCCTCTTGATGTAAATTGCCAAACGCTGGGTTTCAGTTTGTTTAGCTCATCAGTGTGTGAGCATTGAGTATTTGAGTTTTATTTCATTTTTCCTCATTGCATTCATTCTTTGTGGGGATTAGTTCATGCTGTCCATCAAGGTGGTCTCTCCAAAGTAGATTTCAGAATCCAGGGGTATTTTTAAAGTCCATTGATAAGTTTTCCCATTCTAAATATTCTACTGTTTAGCCATCAGTTAGTAAACAGGATTTTTAGCTCTAGCCTAGGCAAGAAGAAAGATACTGCCCACATTAGAAACATCAGGCTTTACTTCTTTAATGCGCCTATCTCTTGAGAAATGAAAATGGACGTGGATAGTTTTATGACTTATTTTGTCATTTCATTTTTTTTTCATTTAGCCCTTGAGTCTGACCAAAGCCACCTCTTCTTCGGTGCAACATCACAGGGAGCTGGCAGGTAAATCTTGGTTATAGACCCTGCATCTTCCTAGTGCCCATTAATGTCCTCGTCTTGGGAGTTAAAAAGGCCTTTTGCAGCATCACAGGTCACTTCTCAAGCCATTTAAAATTAATCCCAGTTAAGATTTAAAAAAATAGCACAAAGTGAACTGTTTTTTGAGGGGGCATATTAATATTGTATGTACATTATCAGAATTATAAATCAGTTTTACCCAAAGAGTAAAATGAAACACACCAAAACTCTATATCTTCAGGAAAAAAATATTTGACAATGACCACAGATATTATTATGAATTTTTGTTAAAGATAAGCCAAACTCTCTAATGGATTAAAAATAATTGGTAAGGGTGGACAAAAATCTCTCCCCACCAGTACAGTTACTCACACATTTATAAGCCAAATATCTGGTGTATGCCTTGAGCCCAGAGCCTGAGATACAACCATGAATCAATCCCGTCTCTGCTCTTCTCCCCCAGTCTCCAAAATTTCTTGCAGCACCTAAATGCTCATATAAATTTCCAAACTGTTGAAATAACTCAAGTGGGCCAGCAGTAATGTCAAGGCCAAACTCTGATATATTTTTGACATTTGCTGATAAAGGTGTGTTGAGTATTGTTGTTTTTAACCTAGGGATGCTCCATCTATGCTGACAAAGAAGGAAAACTGGGCTGAGGGAGAACAGCCTCAGCCCACAGGGCTGAGTTCACTTGGCAGATGTTGGAGGAGTGGAGGGGTCTTGATGAGAGTTGGAGCTTGAGAACTAGGAAGGAGAGACCCAGAGTTCTGCTCTGCTTTCTTTTCTAAAGCCAAAAGTGCCTTGTTTACAAGTTCAAGGTTTAAAAAACTCATTTGTGGCATACAGCCAGCAGCTGGTGCAAAGTTCAGGACCTGCCCCAAGGGATGAGCCACTGACAGCTAGAGACCACCGAGCTGCCTGACTGTGCGCTCAAATGTCATCACTCCTCTCCAGTGGCCCAGGCCGATGACCAGACTGGCTGCAGAACTGGTCATTTGTACAAAATGTTTGAAATGGATTATCAGAAATGGTATGTTTGGTGACAGGCAGAGTGCTCATATAATTTACCATCCAAATGAGCAGCTTTTGAAAGAGGCACTGTTAATAATCAGGCCAGATCTAAAGTTGAAGTGGGGTGCACAGTCACACTAGTGAGAGGAGACCTGCTCGGGCTGCTTGCCTTTCCTCTTCAGTAGGTTTGCAGTCACTGTACACTTGAAACTTTTCTAGCGTCTTTCCTGAGGCTCCATCTCCATGGTTATACTGCTTGGCAATGATTTTGAGTGTGTATTTTGGGACAAAATAGATTTGTTTCCAAGGTCACAAGATAACTAAGAGCCCAAGAGACAGAAAGGGCCACATCAACCAGAGACCTACATCATCCTGAGGCCAGAAGAACTAGTTGGTGCCCGGCCACAACCGATGACTGCCCTGACAGGGAGCACAACAGACAACCCCTGAGGGAACAGGAGATCTGCGGGATGCAGACCCCAAATTCTCACAAAAAGACCATACTTAATGGTCTGACTGAGACTAGAGGAATTCCGGCGGTCATGGTCTCCAAACCTTCTGTTGGCCCAGGACAGGAACCGTTCCCGAAGACAACTCATCAGACATGAAAGGGACTGGACAGTGAGTAGGAGAGAGATGCTGATGAAGAGTGAGCTATTTGTATCAGGTGGACACTTGAGACTGTGTTGGCATCTCCTGTCTGGAGGGGGGATGGGAGAATAGAGAGAGTTGGAAGCTGGCAAAATTGTCACGAAAGGAGAGACTGGAAGGGCTGACTCATTAGGGGGAGAGCAAGTGGGAGTACGCAGTAAGGTGTATATAAACTTATATGTGACAGTTTGACTTGATTTGTAAACATTCACTTGAAGCTCAAAAAAGTTAATAAAAAAAAATAGATATGTTTAAGAAAAAGTCCTTCTAGATGTGTGGCAATAACTACAAAAAAGTCATATTCCCACTTTGCCTTCCCAGTGTGGTTAGATTCTAGAATTAGAAAAGAAGAGGGGGGAAGGAGGGAGCGGGAGAGAGAGAGAGAAGGAGAGACAGAAAAGAAAAAAGGTAAGCAGGCAGGCAGGCAGGGAGGGAGGGAGGGAGGAAGGAAGGAAAGAGAGAGAGAGAAAGAGAGAGAAAGGAAGGAAGGAAAGAGGAGAGAAAGGAAGGAAGGAAAGAGGTAAGAAAGGAAGGAGGGAAGGAGGGAGGGAGAGAGAAAGAGAGAAAGAAAGCGAAGACCTGACTAAGGGCTCAATTTTGCTCTTAGGAAAACAAACCTGCAGAGTGGCCGGGGGGTTCTTTAAAAACGTCCCACATCAATCTTCCACCTCATGTTCATTCAGTCTGTGTTTCAGTAACTCTTATTTCACTTTCTGAAAAAGTTATTTTATCGATAGTCTAGAAACTCTATGAAAGTTCATCTGTCAGGCAGGAGAGGATGTTGTCACCGCTGGGGCCGGGTTTGCTGACCAGCAGACATCGTTTTATGCTTTTTCTTTATTTGCAGTACCTTCGATGTATCATCTCCAACAAAAACGCAGTAGCTTAGCAAGGAGAGGGAAAGAGCTCCTGGGCTGCCACAGGAAGAAAGACAGGGCCGGAGCCTGGAGCACGGGGGGCGGAGTGTAAATAAAGTAAAGGCCTGGACAGAGCTGTAAGACATATTTAGCATTCCTGGTTTTCCACAAAGGGTAGGTCAAGGAGAGGGAGCGGGCAGTTGGGATGGAGTGTATGCCGCAACTATTCTTCTTCGGGCAGAGTCCAGTCTACTGCCTCACACAAAGTCCCCAGTGGGAAGACACCGGGTTTATTCTGCAGTGTGGCAAATGCTCTGAGTAATTACACATGGGGCCTGCCTATATGCAGGATGGGGTCAAACTGAGGCAAAGACACAGCTGCTGGGTTCGTGGCTATATGCGAAATCCGCTTTTCCTAACAACCATCAAAGCCACGTTCAGAACACCATGTGTTTAAGGGGTTGCACGCCAGAAGTCCAGTCCCCCAGGTCCCAGTGCAAACAAAGTGCCCTCCTTTTTGGTGTGCTCACAGGCAGCCGGGGTCAGAATCCCGACGCAAGCTTCAGGATTGGGTTTTTGGATGAGAAGCCATGTGCGTTCTAATTGCCTTGGTAGTGAACTGAAGATGTGACCCTCTTTATGCTAAAACTCTGGGAAAAACCACCTCATTACCAACAGCTACAACAGTAAGACAAAAACAGTCATTCATTTCAAAATAGATTTGGTCATTGACGGTAACTTTAGGACTGCCACTCTGGTTCTTTTGGCTTGATTCGGCTTCTGCTGCAGAATCTATAAAATGCTAAATTGAGACTACTTCACTAGGCTTCCATCAGTGGGAATTTCCAGCTACTGGAAATACCCAAGTCCACTGTAAGCTCATTTGTTTTTCTTAATTTGAGCCTCTTGTTATAAATGCAAACAGCCAAGTCTACTTGTTGCTAATGTCCAATTCGATCAGGTGCTTTCTGAGGCAAACACCACAGGAGAGGACATGGAGAGACGTCTGCATGGAAAACGGGACCCTATGATTGGGGGTTGGCAGGGGAGAGGCGCCACGAAAGCCTCCCCTCTGAGCCATGCTCATGAACAGGCCTTGGCTGATGAACCTGAGAAACTCTTCCCACTGCAGGGCCCTGGGCAGCAGGTTGGCTTTTCTGTCCCTTCACCTGCTGTCTGTCTCCATGGCCCAAAGTGAAGTGACCCCCATTTGGTAATTGGGTTCAGAGTTTGATACTTAGCAAGAGTTACAGCAACAGTTGTGAGGATGGCGCAGGACCAGGCAGTGTTTCCTTCTGTTGCTATGAATCCAAACGGACTCGATGGCACCTAACAACAACAAACTTTGGAGTAGTTCTGATTTTTGTTTCATTCAAATGAGCACACGGTATTGATAAAGTGACGGGATGTTTTAAATTTCCTGAGACAGCCTAGTTTCAAATATTTCGTTTGATTACCCCTGTAAGTACAATGAAGCCATGTTCTCTTGATTTTGGGTTCAGAAAACAAGACTGTGGAAATCTTGGGGCTTTTGCGTATTCTACAGGAAGAACAAAGGAGTAGAAGAGAAGGGAAGTGTGGAGCATCTACTTTGTGACAGATGACATGCCAAGACCTTGCATGACGAGTACATCTAATTCTCACAGCAGTAGGCATTATTGGCTTCATTTTATGAATGTGGAAACTGTGCCTCAAAAAAGTTCAACAGCTTGCCCAAGGCACCTTGACACGGAGAGACGGAACCATGCTTCAAAAACAAGTCTGTCTGATTCCAAAACCCCTCTGTGTAAGTTACTGATTCTGTTTTCAGGAAACTTAATTATTTTTTGAGAGGTAAAATTTATAAACACAAAAACTCTATATAATAAAAATGGAAAATAATGTTTTAGATTATAAAAAATGACTAATCATTTAGTCAAATAGTTTACCCATCTGCTGCAAAATGTGTGCTATGTATATGTTGTTGTTAGCTGCCATCAAGTTGGCTCCGACTCATGGTACCACAGAATAAAACATTGCCAGGTCCTGCACCATCTTTGTGATCGTTAGTATGTTGGAGTCCGTTGTTGGGGTCACTGAGTATTTTGAGAACCTTCTGACCTAGAGGTCTCATCTTACAGCATTATATCATAGAATATTCTGTTGTAATTCATAGGGTTCTCATTGCCTAATTTTCAGAACTTGATCACCAAGCCTTTCTTCCTAGTCTTAGTCTGAAGCTCCACTAAAACTTGTCCACTATGAATGACCCTGCTGGTATTTGAAATACTAATGGCATAGCTTCCAGCATCATCACAA
Organism: Elephas maximus indicus; assembly: GCF_024166365.1. Classification (NCBI taxonomy): domain Eukaryota; kingdom Metazoa; phylum Chordata; class Mammalia; order Proboscidea; family Elephantidae; genus Elephas; species Elephas maximus. Next base: position 26,314,347 of record NC_064844.1, on the reverse strand, counting down.
CATGCAAGACACCACAGTGTGGCAAACTGACACACAGGTGGTGCTTATGTATATAAAAAAGTTTATTCTCAGTAGATAAGTTCCTTCTTTTTTTTTTTAATCGAATGAAAATTGAAGTGTATTTCAACCCCATGTGGGGCCTGAACCTGAAGGAGTCAAGATCCTGGTTTTGCTCAGAGGCCTGCTCACTTGTCAGTTTCGTGCTACATGCTTGGTGAGGGCAGAATGCTGCAGAGATGAGAGTGGCAAGGATGATTCAAAGACAGCTAGCAAGGGCCATGATGCTTTACAAGTACAGTCAGCATAGAAAATAGCTTCCATTCCATAAATTTTCGTTGGGGACCTGCTACACACAGCAATGTTGAGACATGTTGGTGCTGGAGGGAGACTTGAGACAGGCTCCACCCTCCAGGTGCTCACAATAGAAGGGGATAAGAAACAAGACAGTGTGAGAAAAGCGCCAGAGGATGGATACAAACAACGTACTCTGGCAGTTCCAAAGGGGAGTGATTTCACTGCATCTGATGGGATGACCAGTGCGAAAGGCATTTGACATAGACCATGTCTTAGTCATCTAGTGCTGCTATAACAGAAATGCTACAAGTGGATGGCTTTAATAGAGAGAAGTTTATTTTCTCACAGTCCAGTAGGCTAGAAGTCTGAATTCAGGGCGCCAGCTCCAGGGAAAGGCTTTCTCTCTGTGTCGGCTCTGGAGGAAGGGCCTTATGATGCATCAGTCTTCCCTTGGTCTGGGAGCATCTCAGCACAGGAACCTCAGGTCCAAAGCATGCACTCTGCTCCTGGCACGGCTTTGTTGGTGGTATGAGGTCCCCCCTTTCTGCTCACTTCCCTTTCCTTTTTATCTCTTGAGAGGGAAAAGCTCGTGCAGGCCACACCCCAGGGAAACTCCTTTTACATTGGATCAGGGATGTGACCTTGTAAGATGTTACAATCCCACCCTAATCCTCTTTAACATAAAATTACAATCACAAAATGGAGGACAACCATACAATACTGAGAATCATGGCCTAACCAAGTTGACACATGTTTTGGGGGGACACAATTCAACCCATGACAGAGTTTGAAGCAAGTGCAGGAGCCTAGACCAGGTGGACAGGGAAAAGGGGGCAAATGCACAAAGGAGGAGAAAATCAGACTCTGTCCAAATAGCAGTGAGGACTGTAGAACATGTGACAGGGAGTAGCAGGAAATAATTTTTGTTTTCTGAGCTTGCACTTCACTCTGAACTTCGTTCATCTGTAAGATTCACAACTTGTCACCTGTCCTCTGAAGCAGGGCCAGATGACCCCAGCAGCAGGCAGCAGTTGCCTATTGCCTACTTCCCACCTGAGTGTGTACAGGGAGCCATGGTCGCTTCCTCATCCAGAAACTTGGCCAGGCTCATGAGAACTAGCCTCACTGGACCAGGGGATCTGGTCTAGCCCGGTTCCTGACCTCCTCCTTGCTGTTTTCCTCCTCCCCTGTCTGGCCTATCTGTCCTGAAGCTCAGACCCCTGGACAGATGGCTGGGTCAGCTCTGTTTGCAGTGAACACCAATGAGGCCACCTTCCCAGGGGCTTTCTCTTCCCAGGTCCCCAGCACTCCCCAGGAGGGCAGCCAGCATTTCTTCCATCTGTTTCTAGGCAATGGGTAAGGCTTGCAGCTACCTATCAATTAAACTGTAAGATGTTTGCTTTTGGGATGTGGTTTGAGTGTCAGTCTGAGGTTTAAAACAAAACGTAACAAGACAAATTGGGTTTCACTTGTATCTTAAATTGTTGATTTCTGGTGAACTATCTTCTAAAAATATGCCAGGCAACCATCATCCATGAGCAGAAGTGGGTATTAGCTCTTGCCTCATTACACTGCCTTGTGAAAGCATCTGGTTCCGTACACAGCTCCCCACTTGTCCACTGTGATAACTTGCTACACAGCAAAATGACCAGAGAGTTGTTAGAAATGCAGATGCCAGGCCCACCCCAGACTTGTGAAGCATCACCACTATGGTGAGACGGAGGCCTGTGGGATTTATTTTTTATTTTTCACATACCTCCTCTGGTGATTACTATACACAGCCATGGTGGAAAATCACAGCTTAAGGCAAACAACTTGTAACGTTTTGCATTCTCACCCCCTATTCATTGCAACCTAGAATTTTAAGGGTGAGGAGGGATCTTGATCAGCTGGTTCTAGCACTTTTCTAAACTTGTGTTTGTGGGGAGCCAATGTAAGATCTGAGGAGATGTGGGCAGTGTTTCCCCAGCTTATATGACTGGGACCATCTGTTCTTAGAGTGTAGATTAGCATCTAGCTGCTTTAGGAACACGGCACAGGGGATGTTGGTTAGCCCAACCTCCCCACCCCCACAATCATGCAGTTGGAGAAAGAAGTGACCCTGCCCAATGGAACGTGGCTGTGAATGGGGAGCCAGGAGCAGCTCAGGAGGCTGTGGACTTCAGCCTCACTCCCCATTGCCTACCGCCCCCAGGCTTGGATGAGACCCTCCTGGGAAAACTGTACTCTAGAAGTGAGATGATATATGCAGTGGGTCAGGCTGATGTGGCTTTCTCTGGGTATTACTTTGAGACCACACCAGCCACTGAAATCATAGGTCACCTTAGAATCACTGAAGAAAGAAGAATGTTTTTGTTATTGTTTTGTTTGTTTGTTTTGTTTTGTTTCTACAAGGAATTCTAGATCTTGGGACTTAGAAACTAAGAATCCTCTAATTCCACCCCAGCTTGAACACACTTCCTCGTTAGATGTTGAATGACAGGAGCACAGGAGTCAACCTCTGACCCCAGGGGCTGTCTAGGCTGAGTTCCTACTGGCACTCCCTCAGGGAGGGGTAGATGACTGCAGCAGAGGGGAGGGTGGCAGCAGAGCATGGAAGGCAAGAGTGGACAGCTAGGAGGTGAGCTAAAAGAATGAGGCTGTTTTGATCTCTCCCTGGCCTGGAGCTCCAGCTGCACTTGACCCCCCTGGTGCTTGACACTGTGTGCCATGAAGGAAATGGACCCTTTTTCTAGTGGTGACAAAGACTACCCAGGTATCTGCTTCGCACCCTTGGGAAATCTGGCCTGGTGCTTGTTCATACAAATTGTTCAGTTATTGTATAAACAATGATGGCCTGAAAGTGACACAACAGAGGACCACAGGATCTTCAGAGGAATACTGCTCTACTTGTTTTCTGCATCTGAAATCACGCTTTCTTCTAGGAGGCAAGGCTTTTAGAAATGTGGGGCTGCCTGCTGAGCCTCATTCCTCCTCAGCATATCAGTCAATGATGCTCTGTTCCTGGAGTTCTCCCATCCTTAACCTGTTGACCTTTTGATCCTTGCCCAGAAGTCTTCCAGAGCACTGACCAGTCCCTTGGTCCCCAGGCCCAAAATTTTTGTTGCAAGAAAAACCTTTCTAACCTGAAACTCTCAATAGCAAATAAATAAAGTGATCCAGGCTCCCAATAGTCCAGGCAAGGCCACCTCATATAAGGCCGTGAATATCACAATAGGTGATTGTTTTTAAATGTTTTAATGAGTCTCAAAACATCCTACATAATATCAGCCTCCACCTCAGTCCTCTTGACAGGCTCCAGTAAATAACATGAGTTGACAGGAATAAAACAGCTTGCTCAGGAGTAATTGAGTGGAATTAGACTGAATAGACAAGAAAGAAAAATTGGCACTTGGGCCACAAGGAACTTTTTGTTAGGAACACTCTGGGGGATTTGGTGGGATGTGGTCCCGCTGACTAATCACCAGTATAGAAAGTTTACAGTCTCTCTACCATGCCAACGTCTTTAATAACTTGAAAAGCACAAGAGGTGGCTATTAATTTTTATTGAGTGTGGCACAGAGTATATAGTTAGCAGCCTGTAAGATAATGAACCCTTTAAACAGGGCTTACAAAAAAGTTTTATTCTTGCTTGAGCCAAAAGAAAAGCAGTTTTCTTCTGCTATTTTTAAAGAAGAAAAATGTATGTGAAGTAGGATCTGTCCATTGCCCTCAACATGGACCATTTTCTTCATTGGGGGCATCTGCCAAGCCCACAAGCCAGAAATATTAAGATTGATGGAGTTTTGACATTGTCATGAAATATTGGTATGGATTGAATAGCTCTACCACCCAATATGTGTTGGAATCCTTACGCTTATTCCTGTGAATCTAATCCTGTTTGGAAATAGTTTTCTTTTTTATGTTAATGAGGCCATACCAATGTACAGAGTGTCCTTAACTTAATCACATCTGAGTTATAAAAAGAGCAGATTAGACACAGACTGGAGCATTAGGGAAGAGAGACACCACGTGAAGATTGTCTATAAGCCAAGGAACTCCTGGACAACCTACAAGGAAGGACTCAACATGGCTGACACCCTGATTTAGATTTTTAGTCTCCAGAACTGTGAGAAAATAAGTTTCTGTTCTTTAAAGTCACCCACTTGTGGTATTTCTGTTACAGCAGCATTACTTACTAAGACACATGTCCTTTGCTTGTAAGAGAGCAGATGGCAAGGAAGGAGTTCTTGCTGTTAAAGAGAAAGGACTAACAACTCAAGAGCAGACATTGTGAGAAGGTCAGGAATGCACCTGGTGTCCCCAGGGGCGTTCAGAGAGCCAGAGACCAAGTGCAGGCAGCAGAGTGGGCACAGATGGCCCTTCCAGTCTAGAACCATTTAGGATGGCCTATTAATGCTACGGCTGCTAACCAAAAGGTCGGCAGTTTGAATCCACCAGGCGCTCCTTGGAAACCCTGTGAGGCAGTTCTACTCTGTGCTGTAAGGTCACTATGAGTCAGAATTGACTCGATGGTAGTGGGTTTTTTTTTTTTTTTTTTTAATTCTTACCTCTTGATGTTCACGTCAGGAAATGAATGAAGCCGGCAGTTGATGTTGTTGTTAGTGCCATCAAGTCAGTTCTGACTCATAGCAATCCTATGTACAACAGAACAAAACACTGCCCGGTCTTGTGCCACCCTTATGATCGTTGCTGTGTTTGAGCCCATTATTGCAGCCACTGTGTCAATCCATCTCGTTGAGGGTGTTCCTCTTTTTCACTGACCCTTTACTTTACCAAACATGATGCTCTTCTCCAGGGACTGGCCCCTCCTGACAATATGTCCAAAGTATGTGAGACAAAGTCTCACCACCCTCACTTCCAAGGAGCATTTCAGCTGTACTTCTCCCAAAACAGACTTGTTCATTCTTCTGGCAGTCCTTGGTATACTCAATAATCTTTGCCAACACCAGAATTCAAAGACATCAGTTCTTCTTTGATCTTCCTTATTCATTTTTTTGTCATCTGCATATGGCAGGTCATTAATGAGTCTTTCACCAATCCTGATGCCATGTTCTTCTTCATACAGTCCAGCTTCTCAGATTATTTCCTCAACATAAGGATTGAATAAGTATGGTGAAAGGATACAACCCTGATACACATGTTTCCTGATTTTAAACCAGAAAGTATCCCTTTGTTCTGTTTGAACAACTGGCTCTTGGTCTATGTACAGGTTCTTCATGAGCACATTCTTTGCAATGGTTTCCATAATTTGTTATGATCCACAGTCAAACACCCTTGTGTAGTCAATAAAACACAGGTAAACATCTTTCTATTATTCTCTGTTTTCAGCAGAGATCCATCTGACATCAGCAATATCCCTTGTTCCATGTCCTCTTCTGAATTCAGCTTGAATTTCTGGCAGTTCCCTGTTCACGGACTACTGCGACTGTTTTCTAATGATCTTCGGCAAAATTTTACTTGTGTGTGATACTGATGATATTGTTCAATAATTTCCACATTCTGATGGATCACTTTTCTTTGGAATGGGCACAAATATAGATCTCTTCCAGTCGGTTGGCCAGGTAGCGATCTTCCAAATTTCATGGCATGTAAGAGTGAGCATTTTCAGTGCTACATCTGTTCGTTGAAACATCTCAGTTGGTATTCCACTAATTCCTGGAAGCTTGTGTTTCATCAATGCCTTCAGTGCAGCTTGGACTTCTTTGTCAGTTCTTGATATGTTACCTCCTAAAATGGTTGTATGTCAACAAATTCATTTTGGTACGGTGACTGTATATTCCTTCCATCTTCTTTTGACATTTCTTGTGTCATTCAATAGTTTTCCCACAGGATCCTTCAAAATTGCAACTTGACGCTTGAATTTTTTCTTCAGTTCTTTTAGCTCGAGAAATGGTGAATATGTTCTTCCCTTTTGGTTTTCTAACTCCAATCTTTGTACATCTCATTATAGTGCTTTACTTTGTCTTCTCAAGCCACCTTTTGAAGTCTTCTGTTCAACTCTTTTATTTCATTATTTTTTCCATTTGCTTTAGCTACTCTATGTCCAAAAGCAAGTGTCAGAGTTTCTTCAGGCATCCATTTTGGTCTTTTCTTTCTTTCCTGTCTTTTTAATGACTTTTAGCTTTGTTCATGTATGATGTCCTTGATGTCATCCCACAACTTGCCTGGTCTTCAGTCATTAGTGTTCAATGCATCAAATCTATTCTTGAGATGGTCTCCAAGATCTGGTGATATACACTCAAGGTCATATTTTGTTTCTTACAGACTTGTCTTAATTTTTTTCAGTTTCAGCTTAAATTTGCATATTAGCAATTGAGGGTCTGTTCCACAGTTGACCAGTGGCCTCTTTCTGACTGATGACATTGAGCTTCTCCAAAGTCTCTTTCCACAGATGTATTTGATTTGATTCCTGTATATTCCATCTGGTGAGGTCCACATGCATAGCAGCCTTTGAAAAAGGTATTTGCAATGAATAAATTGTTGGTCTTGCAAATTCTATCATGTGGTCACCAGAGTTGTTTCTGTCACCAAGGCCATATTTTTGAAGTACCAGTCCTTTGTTCCCAACTTTCACATTCCAATAACCAGTAATTATCAATGCATCTTGATTGTTTGATCAATTTCAGACTGCAGAAGTTGGTAAAAAAAAAAAAAAAAAAAGCTGCAATTTCCTCTTCTTTGACATTAGTTGTTGCTGCATAAATTCAAATAATTAACTGGTCTTCATTTAGGCATATGGATATGATCCTATCACTGACAGCCTTGTACTTGAATTTTTTTTTTTTTTTTTGATGTTGAATATGACACCATTTCTCTTCAATTTGTCATTTTTGACACAGTGGACCATATGATTGTCTGATTCAAAATGGCCAATACCAGTCCATTTCGGCTCACTAATGCCTGGAATATCGATGTTTATGTGTTCCATTTCATTTTTTGTAACTTCACTTTTTATACACCATACATTCCATGTTCTGATTATTAACACAGATATTTGCAGCTGTTTCTTCTCATTTTGAGTCATGCCGCATCAGCAAACGAAGGTCCAAAAGCTTGACTCCATCCATATCATTAAAGTCAACTCTACGTTTAAGAGGAAGCTCTTCCCTACTCCTATTTTGAGCACCTCCCATCCTGAGGGGCTCATCTTCCAGCACTATATTGGAAAATGATTTACTGCTATACATAAGGTTTTCACTGGCCAATTTTTTCAGAAGCAGACTGCCAGATCCTTCTCAGTTTGTCTTATTCTGGAAGCTCCAATGAAACCTGTCCACCATAGATGACCCTGTTAGTATTTTGAAATATCAGTGGCATGGTTTCCAGTATCACAGTAACACAAAAGCTAGCACAGTATGACAAAATGACAGATACATGGTGGGGCAGCTGATAGACCTCTGATACTGTATGAGACATGGTGATAGGGGATGGGACCACCCCTTTCTCCATAAGCAGCCATTCATGATTTTGACCCATGCAGTACTTTAACACTTTTATCATTCTTTCTTTCCTTCTGAATGTATGCATATGTATATGCTGCAGGGGCAGATTATACAATAGGCAAAGTAAGCACGGTGCTTATCTTGCTTACCAGGTCATCTATAGTGAACAATTTCACATTTTTTTTTCACCACATCAAAGAGTCTGCTTCTAGGCATGGCTGGAATCTATCTCTTTCCCAATTCCACAGCACCTTCCTACTGAATCGAAGTCTTTTTTCAAATTTACAGTCCCTGACAGGGACAGATTACCCAGTCAGCAAGGTAAGCACAGGCTTACTTGTGCTTACTTCCTAATTTGTAGTGACCAATTTCACATGATGTGATAAAACCAGGTGAAATTGGCCACTACAGATTAGGAAGTAAACACAAGTAAGTCTGTGCTTACCTTGCTGACTGGGTAATGTCCCCCTGTGTATGTGTGTGAAACAGAAAAATTTGCTTAGCCCATTTTGGAAATCATTTATCATTTTCACATCTTGTTGTTGTTAGCTGCCATGGTGCTGGACCTGAACTCATGATGACCCCATGCACAAAGAGATCAGATCATTGGGATCCATAGGGTTTTCATTGGCTGAGTTTCAGAAGTAGATTACCAGGTTTTTCTTACTAGTCCATTTTAGTCTGAAAAAAAAAAAAAAGTCTGAAAGCTCCACTGAAACCTATTTAGCATCATAGCAACACACAAGCCTCCACTGACAGACAGGTGGGGGCTGTTATGAGGTGTATGGACTGGAATCAAACCCAAGTCTTCCTTAATGAACCACCAATGCCCCCTGTCACTCATCCTACTATACTTGTACTCAATATTTATTAAGTCCTATTTTTTTATGCTGGGAACTAGAGCCCAGTGACATAGTGGTTAAAAGTTATGACTGCTAACCAAAAGGCTGGCAATTTGAGTCCACCAGCTGCTCCTTGGAAACCCTATTGGGCAGTTCTACTCTGTTCTATAGGGTCACTATGAGTCGGAATCGACTCAACAGAAATGGGTTTGGTTTTGGGTTTTGGTGCTGGGAACTGGGGATATAAATGTGAGCAGGACAGACACGGTCCCCCTCCTAGAACATACAGACCCACCTGAGCCCAGCTGGCAGTGGACAGGGGCAATGTGAGTTGGCAGTGCAGGTGCCATCCCAGCTGTGGGGGCAGACCTGCTGCCGGTCCCTGCTGCCATTACCCTTCACAACACAATAAGTCTGTTGTGACTTGCAACAATGGCCTCAGCCATGGGGCTGTCTGGGCTGAGGCTCAATGGGGCCAAATTCTACTGGCCAAGAAGTAAAAACATGCCTTCTCTGAGCCGGTACTATGGAGCAAAGGAAATAATGTAAACAAAGAGATTAGTTAAAGGAAAATGAATTATTTCCTGTCTTAGCACTGGCACCAAGCTTAGTCTTTCTTGTTACCTCATTCAGTCTTGTTGTTAGCAACATGTGTTCTGGCTTCACTTTAATTTTTTCCTTTTGAGACACATTTCTGCCCTTCATATGCTATGGGGAGTTTAATAGTTTCCAAGGATTTATTCCACAATATACACCAAGTTTTACTTTTTCCTGAGGTATGAGTGCTTCATAGTTCAGGAAAGCCCCTTCTAGAAACTTTTGGAATCTGGAGAGGCCTGTGCGAAAGCCCACAGCCTCCCTCCCCTACAGTTTGGAAACATACTGAGAGCTGCTGTGGTGGAAGTCTGGAATGCTGAGGAGGTGATCTCCAGCCCACATTGTACTGGAGACACTCAGATTCTTGCTGGCCTAGGGTGTGCAGAGAAGCCAAGGGATAGTCTTGCTTTAAGAAAAGAGAAACCTGCTTCTTCTAAAGTTGTCAGGAAACAAAATGGTCACTGGGGTCAAATTTACTTTTCCAAAGGTCTTCACAAAGAGAGAGAGGACTTTTAAGGTATTTATGAAGTTTTTACAGTCTTTAATTTTTAGAGATTCCCAATCCTAGCAACATTTTAGGGATATCCGGAGAACTTGCTGTTCTCCACTTCCCACCCTCCACCCCAGAAATCTGAATTTTTAACAAACTCCTTAGTGGTTCTTATGCAGCCTGCCCAGGGCCACTATGAACAAAGTGATGGTCAACACTGTCACTCACAGGCTGCCCGTGGGCTGAGGACATCCGAATGGGCTAAAATTGGAATGACAATTGGGATAAAATTGGAAAGACAAGAAGTTCTTAGGAAGATGACCTTGCGGCTTCAGCATGGCATCAGAGCAGGAATGCTGGGTCTATGGACTCCCAAGTCAGAGATAGCAATCACTTTCTTAAGGATGCCAGTTTGCTGGCTCATCATTCCAGCGGCCCCCAGAGTTGCAATCATTAGGAGGGGGAGTATAGGGAATGCCAGTGTGTAACAGGTACCATGGCAAGAGAATGCCGTGCAGGAGGGGTGTTTCTGAAGTCAGCCCAAGGGTCCATAAAGTCCCTTCTTCTGCCTTCATTCAGACCGATCTCACTGGTCAGTATGGCCTTTGCCAGGTGTGCACGTGCTTTCTCCAAGGCTCCTTGAGCCGGCCAGGGCTCCCACAGTGCCAACAAGTCTGCATGGAGCCATCCTTTTGAATTGGAGTGAACCCTGAGAGAGGCTGGATGGTTTCTGTCCATTTTAGAGTTTCTGTCATATAACTCCCCACAAGAATTTACCACCACCCATCTGTCTGTCTGTCCTACTGTGGTGGCTTCCATGTTGCTATGATGCTGGAAGCTATGCCACCAATATTTCAAATACTAGCAGAGTCATTCAGGCTAAGCCAGACTAGAAAGAAAGACTTGGCGATCTACTTCCAAAAATTAGCCATCGAAAACCCTATGGATTGCAACAGAATATTGTCCGATATAGTGCTTACCTGTTTCTGTTGTGAGTACCTGCAGGGTGGAGCCTGTCTCATGTCTCGCTCTAGCTCCAGCATGTCTCAACATTGCTGTGTGTAGCAGGTCCCCAGTAAACGTTTATGGAATGGAAGCTATTTTCTATGCTGACAGTAATTGTAAAGCATCATGGCCTTTGATGGCTGTCTGTAGGTGGTCCTTGGCACATTCTACATCTTTGTGGCATTGTGCTTTCACCAAGCATGTAGCCTCTCAGCAGAACCAGGATGTCGACTCCTTCAGGCTCTGGTTGCACATGGAGTTGAAAGGCACTCCATCAAATTCCTTAAAGATGCTCCAGTCTGCATTGCATTTGCGATCCTCCTCAAAAAATAATGAAAAGGGCAACTTATTCTACTGAGAATAAAACTTGGGTATATACGTAACACACATTTTGCAGCTGATGGGTAAATTATCTGATTAAATGTTTACTTTTCAATAAGGTCACATTCTGAAGTTCCTTCCAGGTAGACATGAATTTGGTGGGGGAGTGGGGGGAAGGTACTACCCCACCCACTACTGATGAGTCCCTGTTGTTGTTAGGTGCCATCAAGTTGTTTCCAACTCATAGCGACCCTACGCACAACAGAATGAAACACTGCCTGGTCCTGAGCCATCCTCACAATCGTTGTTATGCTTGAACTCATTGCTGCAGCTACTGTGTCAGTCCACCTCATTGAGGGTCTTCCTCTTTTCCCATGACCTTGTACTCTGCCAAGCATGATGTCCTTCTCCAGGGACCGATCCCTCCTAACAACATGTCCAAAGTATGTAAGATGCGGCCTTGCCATCCTTGCTTCCAAGGAGCATTCTGGTTGTACTTCCTCCAAGACAGATTTGTTTGTTCTTTTGGCAGTCTGTGGTATATTCAATATTCTTCACCAGCACCACAATTCAAAGGCATCAATTCTTCTTCAGTCTTCCTTATTCATTGCCCAGCTTTCACATGCATATGAAGCGATTGAAAATACCATGGCTTAAGTCAGGCACACCTTAGCCTTTAAGGTGACATCTTTGCTCTTCAACACTTTAAAGAGATCCTTTGCAACAGATTTACCCAATGCAATGCAACTTTTGATTTCTTGACTGCTGCTTCCATGGCTGTTGATTGTGGATCCAAGTAAAATGAAATCCTTGACAACTTCAGTCTTTTCTCTGTTTATCATGATGTTGCTCATTGGTCCAGATGTAAGGATCTTTGTTTCAGAAGAGGCCAGTTTCAGAAGAGGACGTGGAACCAGGGATATCATTCCTGATGTCAGATGGATCCTGGCTGAAAGCAGAGAATACCACAAGGATGTTTACCTGTGTTTTGTTGACTATGCAAAGGCATTTGACTGTGTGGATCATAAGAAATTATGGATAACATTGCTAAGAATGGGAATTTCAGAACACTTAATTGTGCTTATGAGGAACCTTTACATGAATAAAGACGCAGTTGTTTGGACAGAACAAGGTGATACTGATTGGTTTAAAGTTAGGAAAGGTGTGTGTCAGGGTTGTATTCTTTCACCATACTTACTCAATTTTTATGCTGAGCAAATAATCTGTGAAGCTGGACTATATGAAGAAGAATGGGGCGTCAAGATTGGAGGAAGACTCATTAACAACCTGCGTTGTGCAGATGACACAACCTTGCTTGCTGAAAGTGAAGAGGACTTGAAGCACTTACTAATGAAGATCAAAGATCACAGCCTTCAGTATGGATTGCATCTCAACATAAAGAAAGCAAAGATGAGTCCACAGGTGGTATAAATGGTTAAGAACTGGACTACTTCACTGTACAGTGCCTGGGATCTTAAAAAGCGGATGATGCCCTATTACTACTTATTGAGCATCTTGATCAAAGATTCTATAGCAAGATCATGATCCAAAGAGGGGAAGCATGAAAGAGTTGTATGTAATTCTCCCGGAATCCAGAGTTCTAGCTTTCATGGGGATTAGAGTAACCCAAACAGACTACTGTCCTTTTGAACCCGGAGCTTTGAGGGAAAAAAAAAAAAAAAAAAAAAACTGATTCCTGAAGTCACTTTTGAATCAAACAGTGGTCCTGATAAACTAGTAAGACCCTTTTGCTCTGGGCATTGTATTTTTATTTATTTATTTTTATGAATTCAGTCTGTTTTAAGGAAACTAACTTCAAAGTTCAGACTCAGAGCTATGTTTAAGGTAAATCAGTAAATAGTTTAATCAGTCTTCAAACAGTGTTGTATGAAATACCTGTTTAATGTTTGTAATCAAACTCTCACCCTCTTGCTATATAGAAAATTATGTATCTTAAAGAAGCCAGTTTCTCAGAAGAGATCGACCTCATGGCTCAGACTCCATTTTTTTTTTTTTTATCAACATTTATTGAGCTTCAAGTGAATGTTTACAAATCAAGTCAAACTGTCACATATAAGTTTATATACACCTTACTGCATACTTCCACTTGCTCTCCCCCTAATGAGTCAGCCCTTCCAGTCTCTCCTTTCGTGACAATTTTGCCAGCTTCCAACTCTCTCTATCCTCCCATCCCCCCTCCAGACAGGAGATGCCAACACAGTCTCAAGTGTCCACCTGATACAAATAGCTCACTCTTCATCAGCATCTCTCTCCTACCCACTGTCCGGTCCCTTCCATGTCTGATGAGTTGTCTTTGGGAATGGTTCCTGTCCTGGGCCAACAGAAGGTTTGGGGACCATGACCGCCGGGATTCCTCTAGTCTCAGTCAGACCATTAAGTATGGTCTTTTTGTGAGAATTTGGGGTCTGCATCCCACTGATCTCCTGCTCCCTCAGGGGTTCTCTGTTGTGCTCCCTGACAGGGCAGTCATCGGTTGTGGCCGGGCACCAACTAGTTCTTCTGGTCTCTGGATGATGTAGGTCTCTGGTTCATGTGGCCCTTTCTGTCAGACTCCATTTTGTCTTAGGTTCTACCTCTTTTGAGAAAGTGACACTTGACTGCAAATAGGTAAACCGAAAAGGGGCAGCTTGCCCTCAGGGAGAACACTTAGTATGATTTAAAGAGATTAACTGAAGACTTCCAACAGGAGAGGTCCATCCTGTATTATCTTGCTAATCATGAATTCTCTAATGGCAACTGGTTTGTCACATATAAGTTTTTCTATATTTTCTGTTTTCTGTAGACAAACTTTGTGGGTACATGTTTTTGTGTAGTAGATCCAACTATATTAATTGAGATTATCCCTTTCCAACTGACAGTGAATTTACGTGGGCAATCTGTTGTTTAGATTCCTGGTGAATGCGTGGGCAGTGCACTTTGGGAACTTTAGGGTCACCTTTAGATATTCATAGTAACAATGCTAATTAATATTAGAAAGGTGATGTTAATTTGTTACCCATTGTAAAATGAGAGAAGAAAGCCCATTGGTCCAACACTCAGGGTGGTATTGGTCATTTCTAAGAGTTTTAATTCCTAGTTACAGTATAGTTGAATTACAGAAATCTTTAAGAAATTTATCAATTACAATGGGACAAATAACAGATGAAGTTGCTAGAGGGATGGAAGCACAACAGTGATCTCTGACCTCATTAAGCCAAGGTGGTATTAGATATGAGAATAGTCTTGAATTTTTTTTTTATTAGTCCAAGAAAGTATAATCTGTGCTGTAGAAAATACCTCTTGTTACATTTGGATAAATAACACAGGAGAAGTAGAACAAGATATATATAGAATTAGATAGCAAGCTACTTGGTTACATACTATAACACCCTTACAAACACCAGATTTATTAGGTTTGTTATCATCAAGAATAAGTACACATGCTAGATCACCATTGCAAGGGATAGTAATATTCTTAGTCTGCATCCTGATAGTAATAGGCATAATAAAACTTATATTGTCTTATACACTTAAAAGGCAGAGAAATCTTTGGGCTAAAATGTTGATATATATTGAGTCTGCTTGGTTCAACAATGTGCTTAAGATCTTGGTGAAGAACCAGATGGCATCCGGTGGAAAAGCAGCACAGTGAATTTAAAGAGCCTGCAACAGCCGCCATTTAGGAGCTCGACTAAGTTCAGGTATTGATCATCGATGTGTTATCTCCAATCTCTGATCAAAAGGAGGGCATGATTTAGAAAATAGTATTGGAATCATTATTCCCTGTCCTTGAGCATAGAGAATGTGACCCAGCTGGAGTTGGGCTCACAAAGGCTCATGAGGGCTCTGAAGGACTCACAAGGACACATCAACTGGCCCTGAGGTGTAAAGACAATAGCCAGGAAAATCTTGGAAAATATCTTTTAGGGAAACTTCACATAAGCCAATCAAACAGAACACAAAAGACATTCCATTGTTATGTTTTTCTATTCATGTTTAGTGATTAGAAAATTTGTTAGGCCAATGAAGACCCTCTGGGCTGTTATTACTGAAACCTGTACCAGTGAGTGTTAAGACAGGCAACTCAAAAAGTAAGATCACAGTTTTCGGCCAGTCTGTGAAAAGGTGAAAATTCCAATGGCTTTGCCCATTTGTAATGTTAATATATAGCGATGATTCTGTACCATTCCTTGGACTTGGGAAGACATGGCTGTGGCAGCATGCTTGTCCATGTTTCCACTTTTGTCTCTTCTGTAATATTTCCTTGGACTTGGGCAGGAATGGCTCTGGCAGCATGCTTGTCTGCTTCCCACTTTTGCCTTTTTGAATATATGCTGAATAAAACTTACTTTTTGCTTTACTAAAGAAAAAGAGAGAGAGACAACTGGACTACTACTTAGAAAGTTGGCTATTTGAGCCCACCCAGAGGGTCTTTGGAAGACAGGCCTGGCAATCTGCTTCTGAAAGATCACAGCCTTGAAAACCCCATGGAGCAGTTCTACTCTGCACACATGGAATCACCATGAGTCAGAATCAACTCAAGGGAAAATGACAATGACAAAAACATAGTGCTGGAAGTTGACCCCACTGATTGGAAGCCAGTCAAAGTACACAGTGAGAAATAAACTCAAGCATACCAACAATCATGAAGATGGATCAGGACTGGGCAACATTTTATTCTGTTCTACATGGGTCACCATGAGTAAAAGCTGATTCAATGGCAACAGCAGAAGCGTTTGATTATGGATCCTCTGGGCAAGGAAGAAGCCTGGTCCTGATGCAGAGCCCACTTGTCTACAAGGAGAGAAATAGCTTCTGAGCTGGTGTTCAGGGTTTGCTATTTTTAACAGCTAAATACAGTTAAGTGGTCATTCAGAGCTTCTCTTCTTGCCTGCATGGGCTTGGGTGTGTGAACTACAGTGGTTGCCACCTATGCTGCACCACCTGGGTGAGTTAGTGTCATGGCTGGAATGTGTGCTGGACGCTGAGAGGATGGCTCTGTGCCACTAGCACTCAGGTACCTGGGACAATGCTGTGTATGATCTCTGGCATTTATCAGGATTGGCACAAAGAGCCTGGTTACAGAGTTTTCTGGAGGATGTAGAAAATGCACTATTAAACACATCTTCCCTCCACTCCCAGTTTCTGTGAGGCTACATCTTTATGCACCAACCACTAATACCAAAGATGAGTAAACTGAAGATTTTTACCAACTTCTGCAGTCTGAAATTGATCAAACATGCAACCAAAATGCATTGGTAATTACTGGTGATCAGATGTGAAAGTTGGAAACAAAAAGTTAGAAGTTGAAACAAAGGAGCAGTAGTCAGAAGGTATAGCTTTGGTGATAGGAATGATGCCAGAGATCACATGATAGAATTTCGCAATACCAATGACTTTTTCATTGCAAATTCATTTTTTCAACAGCATAAATGGTGACTGTACCTGTGAACCTTGCTGGATGGAATACATAGAAACCAAATAGGCTACATCTGTCGAAAGAGACTTTGGAGAAGCTGAATATCGTCAGTCAGAACAAAGCCAGGGGCCAATTGCAGAACATCAATTGCTCATATACAAGTTCAAGCTGAAGCTGAAGGAAATTAAAACAAGTCCATGAGAGCCAAAATACGACCTTGAATATATCCTACCTGAATTTAGAGACCATCTCAAGAATAGATTTGACACTAATGACCAAAGACCAGATGAGTCGTAGGATCACATATGAAGAAAGCAAAAGGTCATTGAAAGGACAGGAAAGAAAGAAAAGACCAAAATGGATGTCAGAAGAGACTCTGAAACTTGCTCTTAGACGTAGGGTAGCTAAAGCAAATGGAAGAAATGATGAAGTAAAAGAGCTCGAAAGAAGATTTCAAAGAGCTGCTTGAGAAGACAAAGTAGAGTATTATAATGAAACGTGCAAAGATCTGGAGTTAGAAAATCAAAAGGGAAGAACACGCTCAGCGTTTCTCTAGCCAAAAGAACTGAAGAAAAATTCAGGCCTCGAGTTGTAATTTTGAAGGATTCTATGGACAAAATATTGAACGATGCAGGAAACATCAAAAGATGGAAGGAATATACACAGTCACTGTACCAAAAAGATTTGGTTGATGTTCAACCATTTCAGGAAGTAACATATGATTAAGAACTGATGGTACTGAAGGAAGAAGTCCAAGCTGTACTGAAAGCATTGGGGGAAAACAAGACAAAAGGAATTGACAGAATACCAATTGAGATGTTTCAACAAACTTGTGCGGAACTGGAAGTGCTCACTTGTCTATGCCAAGAAATTTGGAAGACAGCTACCTGGCCAACTGACTGGAAGAGATCTGTGTTTTTCCCTAATCCATAGGAAGATGATCCAGTAGAATGGAGAAATTATCAAATGGTATTGTTAATATCACAAACAAGCAAAATTTTGTTGAAGATAGTTAAAAAATGGTTGCAGCAGTACTTTGATAAGGGACTGCCAGAAATTCAAGCCAGATTCAGAAGAGGACAGGGAACAAGGGATATCATTGCTGATGTCAGATGGATCCTGGCTGAAAGCAGAGAATACCAGAAAGACGTTTACCTGTGTTTTATTGACTGTGCAAAGGTGTTCCACTGTGTGGACCATAAGAAATTATGGATAACATTGGGAAGAATGGGAATTCCAGAACACTTAATTGTGCTCATGAGAGACTTGTACATTGACAAAGAGGCAGTCATTCAAATGGAACAAGGGGATACTACATGGTTTAAAATCAGGAAAGGTGTGTGTCAGGGTTGTACCTTTTCACCATGTTTATTCAATCTGTATGCTGAATAAATCTGAGAAGCTGGACTATATGAAGAAGAACATGGCATCAGGCTTGGTGGAAGACTCAGTAACAACCTGCCATATGCAGATGACACAATCTCGCTTACTGAAAGTGAGGAGGTCTTGAAGCACTTACTGATGAAAATCAAAGACTACAGCCTGCATTATGTATTACACCACAACATAAAGAAAACAAAAATCCTCACACTGGCACAATAAACAACATCATGATAAACAGAGAAAAGGTTGAAACTGTCAAGGATTTCATTTACTTAGATCCACAATCAATGCCCACAGAAGCAGCAATCAAGAAATCAAACTACACATTGCATTGGGAAAATCTGCTGCAAAAGACCTTAAGGTGTTGAAAAGCAACGATGTCACTTTGAGGACAAAAGTGTGCCTGACCCAAACCATGGTAATTTCAATTGCCTCATATGCATGCGAAAGCTGAACAATGAATAAAGAAGATCAAAGAAGAATTGATGTCTTTGAATTCTGGTGTTGGCAAAGAACATTGACTATACCACAGACTGCCAGAAGAAAGAATAAATCCGTCTTAGAAAAAAATACAGCCAGATTGCGCCTTAGAAGCGAGGATGGTGAGACTTCATCTCATGTATTTCGGACATGTTATCAGGAGGGACCAGTCTCTGGAGAAGGAGATCATGTTTGGTAAAGACCCTCAATGAGATGAATTGACCCAGTGGCTGCAACACTGGGCTCAAACATAGCAAAACTGTGAGGATGGTGCAGGACTGGGCAGTGTTCTTTTTTTGTTGTTGTTCATAGGATCTCTATGAGTTGGAACTGACTGGATGGCACCAAACAACAACACATCTTTAAGGTGGACTTACCAGGATTACTAGTTAGGAGGCCTTGGCACCCCTAGCCTATTCTTTTGACATTTGAGTGCAACAAATTAATCCTCAGATGAGATCTGGGTATGTGGAAGTTCTTTTTCCCCTGAACCTAAGTGACAGTTGCCGGGACCATCTAACCAAACGGTCATCCCACACAGACTGCCAGTTGGGGGCCTGAGAGTCAGAGGAGCACCCATCACTATGCTCTTTATATCTGCAACATACCCCAGGCTGAGAAACGCTGAGTTGCTTCCGCTTAGCCAGGTGTACCCACATAGGAAATGCTTCCCCCTCCCTCATTCTGGTAAGAAGGTCTTGTACTGGTCCTGTGGCAGCAGCATGGGGAAAGCTTCCAGGAGCAAGGTGCCTCCTCTTGCTCCCTTGATTCTGGTGACTCCTCCCAGGCTAAAGTGGAGTAGCTCAAACACTCCTGTGACTTCCCAATGTGAACCAGACCCCAGACCCTCCCAGGGGAAGCAGAGCTAAACCTTCACCCTCCCTCCCTTCCTTCATTCCTCTCTCCTTCCCTTCCTTCCTTCCTTCCTCTATCGAATATTTATTAAGTTGTTACCAGGGGCCAGGCACTCCCTTTGGAACCCGCCTGGTGGCCTGCCAGTCCGAATGCTGCAGGACTGCACACTACGGGGGAGGCGCTGTCAAGATTAGGCAAGCAGACTGGGGTAGGCCTTGAGACATCAGGTGGCAGAGCGAAGGTGAGGGGAAGCTGTCCTTAACTGCAGGAGTTTGAGTGGTATCTGGTAAAGCTATGGGACAATAGAGGGGCCTGGGGTAAAAGCACACATCATAGAGGTCCTGTGGCAACCTGAAAGCAAGTCAGCCACTCTTCTCCAGAGAGATGCTGCGCCCATACGCCCAGCCCCACCCAAGGACCTAGCACTCTGGATTTGAATGGCTGGCACCGGGTTCAGAACAGACATTTTTCCTGGCAGAGACAGCATAGAAGGAGATGCACATGCTTAGAACCTTCTATCTCATTCTCTGAGGTTAGTAGGGCATCACGGGAACCCTAAAACATTTGGGCCTTGTCCGACAGGTTTTCCTGTCTGTGGAAGCTCAGTGAGTATTCTTCCCTAACTATGCAGTGAGGGGAACAGAAGGAGACAGGTGCCCAAGAGCACCTCCTCTGAAAAATGTCATGTAAGGGTTCCGTTGGTTCTGCTCCTGTGGTATGATCACAGTAAGAAAATGTGTCCTCACTTCTGCACCTTTTGATCCTGGCCCTGGCACAGTGCTTCCTCGCCACAAAATGCTCGCCTAGCCCTGGTGGTGCAATGGTTCAATGCTCAAGTTGCTAACTCAAATGTTGGCGGTTCAAACCCACCCAGTGGTTTCAATGGAGAAAGACCTGGCAATCTGCTTCTGTAAAGATTACAGCTAAGAAAAACCCTCAAGGGCAGTTCTACTCTGTCATGTGGTGTTGCTATGAGTCCAAATCGACACAACAACACCTAACAACAACCCTGAGTTAGAGGAAGGAGAGACTCAGGGAGGTCTTTCTTTTGGATTTCCTCCTATTTCATAAATTCTCATGAAGAAGGCTTCTTCTTTTTTTTTTTTTAAATCACTCACATGGTTGTTTATAAGACAGATTAAGCATAGATTCAAACCACTAAATTGTTCATTACTCAACAGTTTGGTAGCAAATTTCCTGAAGTGAAAAGACTCTGATCTGATGATAACATTCAAGCGATAAATCACCCTGATCAGCAAAGGACGCAAGAAAAGCAGCTGAAAATCAATCTCCACAAGCCACGTGGCTTTGATCTCCGCTAAAGTGGATATGAGCGGAGACAGCAATCCATAGGTCTTGATTAGCCATTCAAACTGGTGACTGTGATTTCCTTGTACATACAAGTAAAAGAAAGTCAATAAATGATGCACTGCTCTCTCAACAGCTGTCTTCTTGGAGAAAATCCAGTTGTGCAAGGGGGAAGGTGGCTGCCTAGCCTAAAGACACATGTCTATAAATATTGTGGTCTCTCACCCAGGGAAGGATCTTATTCAAGGCATCACAGGAAACAAATTACTCTCATCTTAAACAAGATCCTCTTAACAGGCAGCAGCGGCTCAGCACAAATTAGGGCAAATGCTGCCTTGACTGAGAGGCTTTTCTTATTCTGCCCAAGAAATGCAACCAACCAGGCTACAGGCAGCCAAGTCCTCTGAAGCTGGAGCCTCCAGTTTATATGGAGTCAATCTGCTGGAAGTTCAAACCCCTAAGCCGACTTTTTAATTAAAAGCCCCGGATACTTGTCTTATATTTCAGGCAGGCTGTTGAAATTTGGCCATGGTCTTATTTTACACCTTTGGACCACTGGATATAAATGCAGCACCAGTAAAGCCTTGAGTCCGCTGAGTTTGCTGCAGGGGCTGGCAGAGACTGGGTGAGATGGGGAACAAGAGGGACAGACCATAGGTTCCGATTTTCCTGGGACAGTCCTGGTTTCTGCCTGTCCTTCTAGAGTCCCATCTAGTTTGTATTTGCTGCTCTCCAAAGTTTCCCAGTTTGGATGATGAATATAGTCACTCCAAGGGGGATCATTTCCCCAGCCTCAGCACTATTTGCACAAATTGATGTCCCCAGGGCCTTTGGTTTTGGATGAAGGGAAAGTCTGTGCTTAGACAGGTGAGGTCAAGTTTAGAGAAAGACAGAGAAAAGGGGTCAAGTGTTGTGTCTTTTCTCCCTACTAGCACCAAAGACTGCACCTCAGAATGGGTGAGTCCGAGGCTGGGGGGCTTCCGTGATGAAGCCTTGTGGGTTGTGGGAAAAAGGCAGTTTCCCCATTTCTGTGTGAACACAGAGACAGCACCTGACAGAGACCAGGGAGGCATAGTGGCCAAGTGGCTGGGAAACAAGTTCTCTGGTAGGGCTCCAGCTGCCTCCCAAACAGAGCTCAGCAAGACGGTGTATACTCTTGTCCCTGAGCACACTCGAGACAATCCCCCAACACTTCCAGAAATCCCTGCTGGAGGCACTGACAGTGGTGCCAGGGCCCTGCAATTATGCTGGCACAGACAAACGTAGGTATCAATGTTCACATGCCTCATCTATAACACCAAACCTGTGAGACTAACAGCATACAACTTTACAAGTCAAATCCATACTTTCGTAAGATCTGATGCAAAAGCTATAGTCATCCTTCAGCCCAGAGTCCATCTCACTTCTAGACAGCTAGCACTTTGTTATAGGCCCTCACACTCTAGAACATTCCTTTGAGTTACTTCTCTCTCCTACAGTCTGCAACATCACCTACGGTAGGGAATTCATCTTTGCGTCCCTCATAAAACCTAACTACATTTAGTTTAGAGGGTGCTTAAGCAATATTGGAAACTCTGGTGGCACAGTGGTTAAGAGCTACAGCTGCTGACCAAAAGGTCAGCAGTTCAAATTCCCCATGTGCTCCTTGGAAACCCTATGGGGCAGTTCTACTCTGTCTTATAGGGACACTATAAGTTGAAATTGACTCAACAGCAACGGGTTTGGGTTTCTTTTTAAGCAATATTGGTGAAATAATAAAGGACAATATAATACAGTGTGCCTAATTCTCCAGCTTGGCAGCAGCTAGCAAACTTAAAACTTGAAGTTATCAAAGAAAGGGGCTAATTCACAAAATACCTCAGTACTTTATGCCCCCGTTAAGTTCAGGACATACCGGTGCTCTTAGTAGCTCTTTGTGTGCATTGTCAATGACTTCAGTCTGAAAAAACAAGTCCCCTTCTTACCATGATTTTTTCTGAGGTAGAATTGCTTTAATATATAGCGAAGGTTCAAGAAAGTAAGATCCCTGAGAGAGTGTTTGAGAAGCATCAGGCTTGTGCTAAATGACTGGTTCAGAGGCCCAAGTCAGCATCTCCTATCCTGAAGTACAAGGCTGTCAGTGACAGGATATATCCATACACCTGGAGTCCTCTTGGGCCAAAGAGCAAGGGATGCTGGTCCTGTGCTGCCATATTGGGTCTGTATGCTTCCAGGGGAGTGAGACGCTTTTTATTAGCAGTTACTTTCCTTATTTATAGGAGTCCTGAGTGGCACGAATGGCTAAACGCTCTACTACTAACCAAAAGATTGGCAGTAAAAACCACCTCAGAGGTGTCTCAGAAGAAAGGTTGGTGATCTGCTTCCAAAGGGTCATAGCCTCGCAAACCTTATGGAGCCCAGCTCAACTCTGACACACACGGACTTGCCATGAGTTGAAATTGACTCAACAGTAAGTGGTTTGGTTTTTGGTTTTCCCTTATTTAACCACATGTTCCCTGTTCGGATGGTGCTTGTCTTCAGGAAATGACTCACACTTCTTGTCAGCATACCTTTCTGTATTAAATACCCCTCTCAAGTTCAGCCTCCACCTGTCTGTCAGTTTGTCATACTGTGGGAGCTTGCATGTGGCTATGATGCTGGAAGGTATGCCGTCAGTTTTCAAATACCAGTAGGGCCACTCATGGTGGATGAATCTAGGAAAACTGGAAAAGGTCAAAAATCAAATGGAATTCATAAACATCAATATCCTAGGCATTGGCGAGCTGAAATGGACCAGTATTGCCCATTTTGAATTGAACAATCATATGGTCTACTATGCTGGGAATGATAACTTGAAGAGGAATGGCATTGCATTCGTTATCAAAAAGAACATTTCAAGATCCATCCTGAAGTACAAAGGACAAAGCTGTCAGTGATAGGACAATATCCATACGCCTACAAGGAAGAACAGTTAATAAGACTATTACTCAAATTTATGCACCAACCACTAAGGTCAAAGATGAAGAAATTAAAGACTTTTACCTACTTCTGCAGTCTGAAATTGATCAAACATGCAATTAGGATGCATTGATAATTACAGGTGATTAGAATGAGAAAGTCTGAAACAAAAAGGATTGGTAGTTGGAAAATATGACCTTGGTGACAGAAACAATGATGGAGATTGCATGATAGAATTTTGCAAGACTAACAACTTCTTCATTGCAAATACCTTTTTTCACCAACATAAATGGCGACTATGCAGGGACCGCACCAGATGGAATACACAGGAATCAAATGGACTGCATCTGTGGAAAGAGACAATGGAAAAACTCAGTTATCATCAGTCAGAACAAGGCCAGGAGCCTACTGTGGAACAGACCATCAATTGCTCATATGCAAGTTCAAGTTGAACAAGTCCACAAGAGCCAAAGTATGACCTTGAATATATCCCAACTGAATTTAGAGATCATCTCAAGAATAGATTTAACTCATTGAACACTAATGACTGAAGCCTAGATGAGTTGTGGAATGACATAAAAGACATCATACATGAAAAAAGCAAGAGGTCATTAAAAAGGCAGGAAAGAAAGAAAAGGCCAAAATGGGTGTCAGAAGAGACTCTGAAACTGGCTCTTGAAAGTTGAGTAGCTAAAGCAAATGGACAAAATGATGAAGAAAAAGAGCCAAACAGAATATTTCAAAGGGCAGTTTGAGAAGACAAAGTAAAGAATTATAATGATATGTGCAAAGACCTGGAGTTAGAAAACCAAAAGGTAAAAACACATGTGACATTTCTCAGGCTGAAAGAACTGAAGAAAAAATTCAAGCCTCGAGTTATAATATTGAAGGATTCTATAGGGAAAATATTAATCAACACTGGAAGAACCAAAAGAAGATGGAAGGAATATGCAGAGTCACCATACCAAAAAGAATTGATCAGCATTTAACCATTTCAGAAGGTAGCACATTATCAGGAACTGATGGTACTGAAGGAAGAGGCCAAAGCTGCACTGAAGGCATTGTCGAAAACCAAGGCTCCAGGAGCTGATGGAATAACAATTGAGATGTTTCAACAAACAAAGACAGCTGACTACCTGTCCAATTGACTGGAAGAGATTCATATTTCTGCCTATTCCCAAGAGAGGTGATCTAACAGAATGCAGAAATTATTGAACAATGTCATTAAGATCGCAAGCAAGTAAAATTTTGCTGAAGATCATTCAAAAGCGGCTGCAGCAGTACATTGACAGGGAACTGCCAGAAATTCAAGTCAGATTCAGAAGAGGGTGTTCAACAAGAGATATCACTGTTGTTGTCAGATGGATCCTGGCTGAAAGCAGAGAACACCATAAAAATGTTTACCTGTGTTTTATTGACTATGCAAAGCTATTCCACTGTGTGGATCATAACAAATTATAGATAACATGGCAAAGAGTGGAGATTCCAGAACACCTAATTGTGCTCGTGAGGAACCTGTACATAGATCAAGCAGTCATTCAAACAAAACAAGGGGATACTGCGTGGTTTAATGTCAGAATCTCCCCACCTGCCTTCCATGTGCTGGATGGGAGAGACTTACTGTAAGGAATTGGCTCACGTTATTGTGGAGGGCTGGCAAGTCTAAAATCCATAAGTCGGATAACAAGCTGGAGACCCTGCAGACCCGCATCCCAAGCTCTGAAGGTCAGGTGACAAGAAGGGTGAGGTGAGAGTTCTACCAAAATATCTGTTTATAGTCTGTAGGCAGAACACGCCCTGCAGAAACTCCCTTTTTGCTCTTAAGGTCTTCAAATGATTGATTGATTACATTATATTAGATTACACTGTGGGAGGTAATTATATTACATTAGATGTAAGGTAATTTTACATTACATTATGGAAGGTAATCTGTTAACTGTTTTAATCATATGGAGCTAGTCCTTAACAGCACATGTAACTAATTAATAACAGCAATTAGACTAGTGTTTGGACAAATAACTAGGAACCATAGCCTAGCCAAGTTCACACATACAATTAAGCACCACAGTCACTATGTTCCAGGGTCTATGATAAGACAGAGGTCCTGACTTTTGTCATAATAATCATGTATTGTTAGAGTCAGGGTAGGCTAGTTTACACTGTGGTAACAAACAACCCCAAATCATAGTAGCTAACAATAAATTTATTCCTCAATTTCATTACAAGCCAGGGCAGGTTGGTTAGGGGCTCTGCTCCACATTTCCTCACATGTCGATCTAGATGACAGATCTTCCCCCATCTATTGCATGGCTGGTTGCCAGGGCAAGACGAAGAAGGCACAGAGTATCTTGCAGTAGCTATTAAATGCTTCTGCATTGAAGTCACAGAGATCCATCTGCTCACATGGCAAGGCACATGGCTAAGTCCAACTTTAAGGGTCAGGGAAATGCAATCATACCACCTGTCCAAAAGGAGGAGGAATTTTTAGTGAACAGCATTAATGCCTACCACGCTTATATTATCTATCTTAAGCCTTGTAACAGCTCACTGACGCAGGTTTGTTACCCTCTGCACATGGGGAAACTGAGAGTAAGAAAGGCTAAGTGACTTACCCAAAGTGATACAGCTAATGAATAGAGGGGCAAGAATTTGATTTTAGGGCCCTGGGCCACAGAAGTGACCTTCTACAGGGCACCAGAGCATGAAGCGGCAGTATCGCCATGTACTAGTTCTCCGCTACCACTGTGAGCTTCCCTGCCTCTTGAATTCTCCTTCTCTATCTTTTTTTTTTTTTTTTTTTATCATCTTAGTCCCCAAAAAACTGAAACCAAATCCAGCGCCAGCGAGTCGATTCTGACTCATAGCGACGCTATAGGACAGAATAGAACTCCCCCATAGAGTTTCCAAAGAGCACCTGGTGGATTCAAACTGCCGACCCTTTGGTTAGCAGCCATAGCACTTAACCACTACACCACCAGGGTTTCCTCTTAGTCTCAAGCCGTAGTTAAAATGTGCAATTCCCAAACACAGCTGTAGTAGCTTTAGACCATCTGAGCTTGTGTGATCTGCCCTGGCTTCACTATACCATGTACTCAGGTCAGCTGTGATGGGACAAGCCCATGGATGGAGTCCGAGAAAAATGGATCCCTGTGCTGGAAGGAACCTAATAAGGACAGTCCCAGCTACCACACTTCATAAATGAGAAGGGTATTGCGCATTATCCAGAAACCTGGTGACCTGACTTACAACTCACAGTGCTTTGATTGGTGTAACCTTGGCTAGATATTTCTATGCAGGTTATCTTCTTAAAAAAAAAAAAAAAAAAAGATAATGGAGTACAACCCTGGTGGGCAGGACATGATGATGTGCTTGAATTTGAATGCAGGTATAAACGGGGATTAGGTTCAAGTGAGGGTTTAGTATCACTCGAGTCTGAAATTTCACACAATCCCACCTCTAGGATCCTTGTGTACATTATCGAAAGTCTCCCTGAACTTTCATAACTTTGCCAGCTTGAGCTGTTAAAGAAAACCCTAATTGTATGTTTTGAAATCCAGAAAAGGAAAAAGGGAGAGGGCTGCTGAGACCTGTTGCTGCAGCCCTGGCCTGAGCCTCCCCTGGCACAGGCCCCCAGGGTGAGCTCGCCTCTGTGGACTCCCAGCTGGGAAGCACCACCCTGGTTTATTTTCAGAGGTGGAAACTCAAGCACCAATTATCTCCTGTCACAGCAAATTAAAAGCCCAGGCTTACCCATTCCAGGAGCGGGTCAAGCGCAGCCAGCAGCCAGCAGCCAGCAAAAGACCATAATGACAGGCCGCGGCCGGTGCATTTCCTTTAAAGGCATGAGCCACTCACGGAACACACAGAATAAACAGAGACATAAAAGTCCATGGAAAAGGCCCACAAGGGAGAGAGCACATGAGTCTGCACTAAGGTCAGAGAGTGTATTTGGATTCTGTGGGGGATCAAGGATTGTGGCAGCAAAAACTACTCAGAGGAAGAGTTTGTGTCTGTGTTTAAGATGATGTGGAAGCTATTGTACATGATATTACAGAGGGTGGGAACACACACACACACACACACACCCTGATGGCTTCTAGAGAATTTTCCACTTTGCCTCTCTGATTCCTATCTGAATCTCCCCACCTGCCTTCCATGCTTGGATGGGACCACCGGGCTTTGCTGGCCAGTGCTTCTTCTTGGAATGCCCCCTTCTCTTTTACATTCTGAGCCAGCCAGGAACTTAACCAAAACTCACCACTTTCAGGAAATCCCCCAGGACTGGTGTTTCTGGGTTCCAGCACCCTCTGTTCATTACCTCTTTATATAGCTGTTTCTGCCAGTTGATGTCAGTGAAGATTTGTGGTGTGTCAGTTTGTGGGGAGTTAGTCTGGGCCCTGGGAGTGTAAGATCTGCAAGAGTAGAGATGTCTATTTGTCCTCATAGTTATACCACACATTTAACTTCAAAAAATGTTTTCACATCTACCACCTAATCTGGTCTTCATTATCACCCGGTGAATTGGGTTGATGGGAAACACCATTGCGTGTAACAGACAGGAATTCACATGGTGAAGTAAAGAAAAGCATGGGCTTTGGCTTGGGCTGTTTTCTAACATCTCTAAACCCCACTCCCTTCATCTACAAAACAGGGATAAAAGCTGTACCTACCCCACAGGTTATTTTAAGGAGTAAATGAGATAAAACAGGTAACATGCTTACCCCACACAGTAAAATTGTCATTATTTCAACGATGATGAAATTCAAGCTCAGAGGAGTTAATATACAAGGGGTAGAAGAGTGTCGTGGGAAAAGCAGAGTTTAGAGGCAGCAGAATCTAGTCCTCTTTGCTACTTGATTTGAGGAAAATCACTTCCCCACACTGAGCCTCAGTTTCTTCTTATCTTAAATGGGAATAACAATGTTACATATCACAAAAAGAATATTTCAAGATCTATCCTGAAGTACAATGCTGTCAATGATAGGATAATATCCATAGGTCTATAAGGAAGACCAGTTAATACAACCATTATTCAAATTTACACACTAACCACCAAGGTCAAAGATGAAGAAATTGAGGATTTTTACCAACTTCTGCAGTCTGAAATTCATCAAACATGCAATCAAGATGCATTGGTAATTATGAGTGACTGGAATGTGAAAGTTGGAAACGAAGGATAGGTAGTTGGAAAATATGGCCTTGGTGATAGAAACAACACCAGAGATCTCGTGATAGAATTTTGCAAGACCAACAACTTCTTTGCTGCAAATAGTTTTTTTCAACAACATAAACGGTGACCATACATGTGGACCTCGCCAGATGGAACACACAGGATTCAAATCGACTACATCTGTGAAAGGAGACAATGGAAAGACAATATCATCAGTCTGTGAAACAGACCATCAATTGCTCATATGGAAGTTCAAGCTGAAGCTGAAGATAATTACAGTAAGTCCACAAGAACCAAAATATGACCTTGAGTATATTTCATCTCAATTTAGAGATCGTCTTAAGAATAGATTCGATGCATAGAACACAATGATTAAAGACCAGATGAGTTATGGAATGACATCAAGGATATCATACATGAAAAAAGCAAGAAGTCATCAAAAAGACAGGAAAGAAAGAAAAGACCAACATGGATGTCAGAGGAGACTCTGAAACTTGCTCTTGAATGTAGAGCAGCTAAAGTGAATGGAAGAAATGATGAAGTAAAAGAGCTGAATGGAAGATTCCAAAGAGCAGCTTGAGAAGACAAATTTAAGTATTATAATGACATGTGCAAAGACCTGGAGTTAGAAAACCAAAAGGGAAGAACACTTTGGCATTTCTCGGGCTGAAAGAAATGAAGAAAAAATTCAAGCCTTGAGTTGCAATACTGAAGGATTCTATGGACAAAATGCTAAACAATGCAGGAAGCATCAACCATTTCAGGAGGGAGTATGTGATCAAGAACCAATGGTATTGAAGGAAGAAGTCAAAGCTTCACTGGAGGCATTGGCAAAAAACAAGGCTCCAGAAATTGATGGAATAACAATTGAGATGTTTCAACAAACATGCAGCAGTACAGTTACTCACTCATCTATGCCAAGAAATTTGGAAGACAGCTGCCTCGTCAACCGACTGGAAGAGATCCATATTTATGCCCATTCCAAAGAAAGTTGATCCAATAGAATGCAGAAATTATTGAATGATGTCATTAATATCACAGACAAAATTTTGCTGAAGATCATTCAAGAGCTTTTGCAGCAGTACATTGACAAGAAACCACCAGAAGTTCAAGCTGGATTCAGAAGAGGATGTGGAATGAGGGGTATCATTGCTGGTGTCAGATGGATCTTGGCTGAAAGCAGAGAATACCAGAAAGATGTTTACCTGTGTTATATTGACTATGCAAAAGCATATGACTCTGTGGATCATAACAAATTATGGATAACATTGTAAAGAATGGGAATTCCAGAGCACTTAATTGTGCTTATGAGGAACCTGTACCTAGACCAAGACGCAGTCATTTGAACAGAATAAGGGGATACTGTGTGGTTTAAAATCAGGAAAGGTGCCTCGAAGGAAAGACCTGGTGATCTGGTGGTGGTGTTGTAGGGTGTTGTCTCTGAGGTGTTGGTTTTGACTCATAGTGACCCTTTGTACGACAGTATGAAACACTCTCTGGTCCTGTGTCATCATTTTGACTGTTGTTATGCTTGAGCCCATTGTTGCAACAACTATGTCAATCCATCTTGTTAAGGTTCTTCCTCTTTTTTGCTGACCCTCTACTTTACCAAGCATGATGGATGTCCTTCTCCAGGGACAGGTCCCTCCTGATAATACAACCAAAGTATATGAGATGAAGTCTAGCACCATCCTTGCTTCTCAGGAGCATTCTAGCTGAACTTCTTCCCTGACAGATTTGTTTGTTCTTTTGGCAGTTCATAGTATATTCAATATTATTTGCCAACACAATAATTCAAAGGCATCAATTCTTCTTCAGTCTTCCTAATTCATTGTGAAGCTTTCATATGCATACGAGGCAATTGAAAACGCCATGGCCTGGGTCAGGTACACCTTAGTCCCCGAAGTGACACCTTTGCTTTTTAACACTTTAAAGAGGTCTTTTGCAGCAGATTTACCCAATGTGATGTGTCATTTGATCTCCTGACTGTTGCTTCCATGGACATTGATTGTGGATCCAAGTAAAATGAAATCCTTGACAACTTCAGTCTTTTCTCCATTTACCATTATGTTGCTTATTGGTCGAGTTGTGAGGATATTTATTTTCTTTACGTTGAGGTGTAATCCTTACCGAAGGCTATAGTCTTTAATCTTCATCAGTAAGTGCTTCCAGTAAGTGCTCCCCAAAATCAGCCATTGAAAGCCCTGTAGAGCACAGTTCTGCTCTGATACTTATGGGTTCTGTTTATATATATATACATATATATATACACATATACAGAGAGAAAGAGAGTTACACAGATCACAAATTCATAAAGTGCATAATTCTATCTCAGTCAAAACGACCATTGGATGGCATACAATCAACCACAGTTTAAAGGAAACAGATGATGCTACAAGTTGCCTTCATACCTGATGCCATTATCTATATGAATTACCATCTGAACATTTGCTTAGCTTCTTACCTTAGTCACTGTATCCGTTATCTATTGCTGCACAACAGTCCACCCCCAAAATCAGTGGCTTAAAACAATGGCCATATATTTGTTCATGGTTCTGTAATTTGGGTCAGGCTCAGCTGTGTAGTTTGTCTGCTGGTCTTACCTGGGGCCACATGTGCAGCAGTAGTAGGCAGGTGAGGGATGGAGTGTGGGGTGTGGGGAAAGGCTTGCTTGGGGGCTGACTGGTCCCAGCTGGCCTCACTCACACCTCTGGGTCCTCAGTGGGCATGGCTGGAACCACTGGGTTAACTGAGACTCTCTCTCCACATGGCTGCCCATCCTCAAGGAGATGGGCTTGGGCTTCCTTACGTGACAGTCACGGGACATAAAAGAACTGAGAGCAAGGACTAAAAGCCTCTGAGGATGAGACCCCAAAGCCACCCATTGTTACTTCCGCCTCATTCTACTGATCAAAGAAAGTCACAGGGCCATCCCATGTTCAAAGGGAGGGGAAGTAGGAGCCCTTGGGTGGCACAAATGGGTAAGCATGTGACTGCTAACAAAAAGGTTGGCAGTTTGAATCCACCCAGAAACATCTTGGAAGAAAGTCCTGGGGATCTGCTTCTGGAAGTTCACAGCATTTCAAAATCCTGTGGAGCGTAGTCCTATTTTGCACCCGTGAGTCAGAATTGACTCAAAGGCAATTGGGTTTTTGGTTTTTTGTTTGTTTTGGTGTATTGCAAGTGGCAACAAATTCATATTGCAGAGAAAAAGACACCTAAGGACAGAAGAAATTGCTGGGGCCATCTTTATAATCTACGATGGTCCTGAAGCTGCGTACATATAAATTATTTCTCCCATATTTTAGGAATGACCTGCCTGTCGGTGGCAAGAGCAAATAGAGGTCCCAAATCTGACTTTCTCCAGTTGAGTGGTCTTGGGCAAATCACTGAAGTAAGGATGTAGAGTGGGCAATTATGGGATGCCAACTGTGTACAAGCACTGTACACATATAATCCTATTTAGACTCAAAACAGCTCTGTGATTGATCTCATCCCCAATTCATTAATAAGAAAGCTGATACTCAGAGAGAGTTAATAAATTACAAAAGTTCTCTCAGTTATAAGGGATGAAGCTGAGAGTTTCTTCATCTGTAAAATGGGAATCATAAAGCTTACTAACGGTAAAGTTGGGAGGATGGAATGAGATGCTGTATATGAAATTGATTGGTAAACCCCCAAAACACTGTGCAAATGTTAGTTGTCATTTTCATTGAGCCAGGCAGACTTCTTTGGGGGGACGGGGTTGTCCAGGAAGGCACAAGAGCCATCTGAGCTAGACACCAACTGTTGTGTGTCTCTCAGCTGCTATTTACTTTGGCTTCAGACCAAATCCTTCACCCAGTGCCTTGGGCAGAGATGGACAAGAAAGAACCCTGTGGGCCAAGCTGGCAAGCTGAGACATGTTACAGGTTAAGACACAGGTTTCCCCACAGGCATGCCTCCACTGGAAGAAGCCAGAGACTGAAGCAAAGCTGCAGCTGCCTTGCTATGTTGTCCACAACTGCCTGAGCAGCAGGTTAAGTGTGGAGGATATGGGTGTTTTTTAAGTGACTCAAGTTCACAAACATTCTTGAATTGCTCTGGGCTTACTTTCTCCCAACTCTTCCTTCACTAGCTCTCAAAGCAATTCTCTCACTTTGCCTTCTTTAAACTATATTCCCTTACAGTGATGTTTTCCACATCTTCAGCCTATACACTGAATGTTTCTTCCACCTGCTTACCTTATCTGATAATCTGGATCTCTTTTGATTCTACTTCTGTGATAACCCTCATTCTCCCAGGGGCCAAGTCAGTCTTCTCCAATCTTCTCATTGCACATCTATGATCTACTCATATGCAAAATCTCTTCCTCCTTTGAGGCTCACGCTATTCAGATACACCACATTCTCTCTGACATTACTCTCAGCTACCAAGCAGTCATTTTCCATCAGTTACTACTGTTACTCATTGAGAGCACTGGCTTCTCACTCACAAGGGTCCTTTGACACTCATCCAGCAGCCTAGGCTCAGAGTTCCTTAACTTTTCCAACCTTACTGCCCTTCATTCACACACCAAGACAGCTAAGTACAAATGGTTAAAGACCTGCCATGGGGAGGAGGAATTAGATATACCCATGTAGCCAAAGAAGAGAAAGACAGTGTACAGGAAAGAGGAGATGCAACACAGGACAGGTCAAAGGAATCTTCGGGCTGTTGTGAAAGGGAGATCCCAGGGCAACAGCTAACCAGTCTTGAGAACCAATTTAGAAAACTCATCCTTATGATTTTGTTTCTCTAGAGCCACTCCCAGTTCCAAAATGTCTTAGGCTAGGTTCTCTAGAGAAGTAAAACCAGCGAAGCATCTAGAGAGAGAGTGAGAGTTATCAAGGAAATAGCTCAGGTGGTTGTAGAGGCTAGAAAGTTTCAAATTCATGGATCAGGCTGGAGGCTTCTCCCAACTCACATAGCTACAGGGGCAAACCCAAGATCCAGACCTGGGATGCTGATGAATCCCAAGATTGGCAGAAAAGCTGCTAGCTCAAGTGCCAAGAACCAGAAGTCAGATGAACAGGAGGCAGTGGCAGGATCCAGAGTGAGCAAAAGCCAGAGAGCCTTGCCAGAAAGTCCACCTATATGGTTGCAGGCCACACCCCCAAGGAAACTCTGTTTCAACTAATTGACTACTTACAGCAAATCCTATCATGGAGGTGATCCCATTACATCAGATCTCATCATACAGGTGATTGCAACATTATATAACTGTCAAACTATATCATAACTGTCAAACCACTGAGCATCATGGCCCAGCCAAGTTGACACACAATCTTAACCATAACAGATTTGGGTAGGATCCAGATAGGAGCAGGTCAGAAGGCTTCAGGAGATTTCTCCAAGATGAAATTAATTGACCATCTGATGTGCTTGGATATACCGACAGGACATTTGAACACTTGGTGGAGAGTTTGAGGTTTCATTAGTATACATACATAAGGAAATTAAACAAACAAACAAACAAAATTGCATGGCAATTATTAGTCCCAGGAAAAATCAGAGTTGTGCAGGAAAGGAAAATGATGATCTTCCTCAACTATGAATATCAGTTACAAAAATATAAACACTGAATAATGATCTAATCAAAACGATAATATAACTGAAACGGCAGGATAGAGGAACTAGAAGGTATAGTGGGGAAGAATGAGGGAAGGGATAAAAGAGAACCAAGTGCTCTATCTTCTGTGATGGGAAATCGATAGCTAATGCCCAAAAATGAACACAAAGAAGTAACAGTACAACCACGTTGTTGTTGTTGTTGTTAGCTTTTTTCCAGTCGGCCTCCAATTCATGGTGATTCCATGTGTTACAGAGTAGAACTGCTCCATAGGGTCTTCTTGGCTGTGATCTTTATAGAAGCAGATGGCCAGGCCTTTTTTCCACAGAGCAGCTAGGTGGGTTCAAACAGCCAGCCTTTAGGTTGACAGCTGATGGCAAGCCACTTGCACAACCAAGGCTCCCCAGTAAGCATGCTATCTACATTTAAATACCTATAATCAATTGAGTTGAAAGTCATTGCCTCTGGAGAGGGAAAAGTGAGAGTGGGGGAACTGATAATTTTTATAACAAACCTCATAGAATAGTTTGACTCAATAAAATACAATGTGGATAAGCCCAAAAACTCACTGCCGTTGAGTCGAATCCAATTCATAGCAACCCTGTAGGACAGAGTAGAACTGTCTCACAGGGTTTCAAAGGCTGTAAATCTTTACAGAAGTAGAGTGCCACATCTTTCTCCCACAGACAGGATGGTGGGTTTAAACCGCCAACCTTTCGGTTAGCAGCTGAGTGCTTTAGCCACTGAGCCACCAGGGCTCCTATGATGTGCATAACTGATAAAAATACAAATGAAATTTTATTAAATAGTGTAGATGATTCTATCAGCCATTCCACTAATCAGGTTGTTTATGCCAAAGAATAAGGGAACAGAGACACGGGTCTGCTTCTTCCCACATGCGTCTCATACTGGGATTTTCAAATGTGATGTTGGCAAACTTGATTTCATCCTACATGCTGACTTGGGAACCTAATGCCTGCTTAAGATATGTCTACTGTGTGTGAGAGGGACTTCCTGCCCTGAGTTTGTTTTATAGGCCTTCTCTGATTCCTTCCAACTCCCAGGTAGGGCATAAACCAACTAGAGTTACACAGACACATACCCCAGGGCCTGCAGGGTTAATGAAAATAAATGGAGTGCCAGGAGCTAAGGAGGGTTGGGGAAGGCTCCCTGGAGGAGGCAGTCAATGCTGTCCACATCTTACATTCTACCCATTGAAACTGTATATCATTCATCTTATGGCTACATTAGGTTAAAGCTGCCTGTATTGATGTTTTTAATGTTTTCCTTTTTTCCATGTAGTCAAGGGCACAGAGCCACAACTGAAGGAATTGATGTTTTCAACACTCAGTTTAGAGGTATTACATAATAGGAGAAGTATGTGACCACTGTCTCACCGATATGCCTCACAACAAGGAGAGGGCTTCCAATAGAGTCAGCAAGAATGCCAAATCACAAGCAGAATGTAGATGAATAATAGCCTTCAGGTTGTTTGATTTTCCATGGCTACATCTTTCACTCACTTCCACCAGACTCACTGTCGGCTACCACTGGGGCCACCCGGAGCCACAGGAGGGCGTCTCTCTGCCAAAGCAGAAGCAAATGGGAGATGAGGAGAACATAAGCCTTGAAGCAGTAGTCAGTTCTTTGGCAAAACAAATAGCTTGTGATAGCCTCATTCTGAGCTTTAACATATCTTGTGCCAAAAATGCAAAATGCCAACTGGAAGAAAAGCACTAGACTTCTCAAGATCCTTCATAAATCCCCTTCAAACATAATCGCTCTCATTATCACCTTCAAACACATTCAGTGCCCCTCCCTACCCCCAGAGGGGTGCTCAGGTTTCCTTCGGGCTGGGGTGCAAACTTGAAAAGAGGTGCCAAAAAGCTCGTGGTTAGGGAGCTGACTTAGAATGCCCCATTCTCTAGATTAACCACCCCCTTGAGATGGCATTTTTACGCGAACAATGAGAAGACCCAAAACATGATCTTGACTAGCCTTTGTCTCCATGATAAATGGCTTTCTTTAGGAGGTATTTCAACAAGGCTACTGTTGTGTAATGGTGGGGAGACATTCTACATTCAAGTTAATAAAGTCTCCCTGTCATATTTTAAGGAAGAAAATATATCTGGTGAGATACTGTGTAGGTGTGTCAGTTTGGATCAGCCAAGAAGCAGACTCTGAGATGGAGGTAGGAGTTTGAGAGATTTATTGGGAGATTAAGTCCGAGCAAGATAAAGTCAAACCAAATCAGTTTCCATACAGTCAATTCTGACTCATGGTGACTTCATGTGTGTTAGGGTAGAACTGTGTTCCACAGGGTTTTCAATGACTGAATTTATGGAAGTAGATCTCCAGGCATTTCTTCAGAAGTGCTTCTATGTATACTTGAACCATCAGCCTTTGGTTATTAGCAAGCATGTTAACTGCAACACCCAGGAACTCCTTGTGTAAGATAAAGGAGAAGAAAGAAACCCTGGGCAGGGAAAGTCTTCAGACCATGATGAATACTTGATACCTGAAGTGAAAGGAGAGAAAATGCAGAACCAGGCACCTCTGCACCTCTTATGAGCCCTAGTGGTGCAGTGGCTAAGAACTCGCCTGCTAACCAAAAGTTTGGCGGTTCAAACCCACCAGCTGCTCCACAGGGGAGAGATATGACAGTCTGCTTCCATAAAGATTACAGCCTTGGAAACCCTATGGGGCAGTTTTACTCTGTCCTATAGGGTTGCTATGAGTCAGCAAAGAGGTATACCTCTCACAGCAGAACATCTTTCTTGAAGAAAATTCTGAGCGGCATGGCTGTCACATTAGGGGTGACCACAGAATAATATGAAGAAGAACAGGCATCAGGATTGGAGGAAGACTTATTAACAACCCGCGTTATGTAGATGACACAACCTTGCTTGCTGAAAGTGAAGAAGACTTGAAGCACTTACTGAGGAAGATCAAAGACCTTAGCCTTCAGTATGGATTACACCTTAACATAAAGAAAGCAAAAATACAACTAGGCCAATAAGCAACATCATGATAAATGAGGAAAAGATTGAAGTTGTCGAGGATTTCATTTTACTTGGATCCACAATAACACCATGGAAGCAGCAGTCAAGAAATCAAAAGACACATTGCAAAGGACCTCTTTAAAGTGTTGAAAAGCAAAGATGTCACCTTGAAGACTAAGGTGCGCCTGACCCAAGCCATGGTATCTTCAATTGTATCATATGCATGTGAAAGCTGGACAATGAACAAGGAAGACCAAAGAAGAACTGATGCCTTTGAATTGTGGTGTTGGAGAAGAATATTAAACATACCACGGACTGCCAAAAGAGGGAACAAATCTGTCTTGGAAGAAGTACAACCAGAAAGTTCCTTAGAAGCAAGGATGGAGAGACTGCATCTTACATACTTCGGGCATATTGTTAGGAGGGATCAGTCCCTGGAGAAGGACATCACGCTTGGTAAAGTACAGGGTCAGCAGAAAAGAGGAAGACCCTCAATGAGGTGGATTGACACAGTGGCTCCAACAATGGGCTCAAGCGTAATAACAATTGTAAGGATGGCGCACGACCGGGAAGTGTTTTATTCTGTGGTACACAGGGTCATTGTAAGTCAGAACCGACTCGACGGCACCTAACAACTAACAAAAACAACAAAATAATAAAATGTCAAGACGCTCTGAATTTTTCCATTAAGCCAAGATTTAACGGCTGTGGAAACAGTATTGCAAATACTGTCTATTGAGTAGAGAATATCCTGAGCTAATTGAAATTTGAATGAATAATGTAGCTTTCTATCCAGTTTCACGTTATAAACTTGTTAAGTAATTATTATTTTTTTAATTCTTCATCAGTGTTTATTGACATTCTATGGTTGGCCTCTACCTACTAGGAGCTCACAGTAATAGAATCAAATAAAGCAACACATGACACAGACTAATAGAAATGCATGTGAATTATTGCAGAAGTTCGGGGGAAGAAGGGCCAAAAATACTAAATGATTTAGGCATTTGTTTTACCCTTGGAGAAGGCCCTGGCCAGTCTGCTTCATACTGCACCAACTCTAATATGTTTGTTGCAGGTGAGTTTCCAAAATGGGTGAATAGGGTGGGCAAGGGGTTATTAGTAACCATCTCTGTGGAAGAGGGTGAGATCTTAGTTATTAAATTTAAACCTCATTGGCATCTAAACCAGTCCATTTTCAGAAAATGAAGCACCCTACCCCACTGTTATAGACTGAATTATATACCCCAAGAATATGTGCTGAAACCCTAACTCTTGTGCCTGTAATATGACCTGTTTGGAGATAGGAGTTTTCTTTTATTATGTTAATGAGATCATACCAGAGTAGAGTGGGTCCTAAACCTAATCACTTCTGAGTTATTTTAAAAAAAAATGCAGAATAGACACAGAGACAGACACAGGGGAAAGGCAGATGCCAAGGGATGCCACATGTCTTAATTATCTAGCGCTGCTATATTAGAATTACCACAAGTGGATGGCTCCAACAAGCAGAAGTTTATTCTCTCACAGTCTAGTAGGTTAGAAGTGCAAATTCAGGTCATCAGCTCCAGGAGAAGGCTTTCTCTGTTTTGGCCCTGGAGGAAGGTCCTTGTCATCAATCTTCCCCTGGACTAGAAGCTTCTCAGCACAGGGACCCAGAGTCCAAAGGATGAACTCTTCTGCTGGCACCACTTTATTTGTGTTATGAGGTCCCCATGTCTCCCTGCTTGCCTTTCTCCCCTATATGTCAAAAGAGACTGACTTAAAACACAATCTTATCTTGTAGACTGAGTCCCGCCTCATTAACATAACTGCCTCTAACCCTGCCTCATTCACATCATAGAGGTAGAATTTGCAACTCTATAAGAAAATCACATCAGATAACAAAATTGTGGACAATCACACAATACTGGAAACATGGCCTAGCCAAGTTGATACATAATTTTGGGGGACACAATTCAATCTATAACACCATGGAACTCCCAAGAACTCCCAGAACTCCTGGGCCTACAACAAGGAAGGGTCTGCCCTCTAGACTGTGCCCTAAATTGGGTCTTTTAACTTCCATAACTGTGAGATAATAAATTTCTGTTCTTTAAAGCCACTACTTGTGCTATTTATGTTATGGCAGCACTAGGTAACTAAGAAACCTACCCGAACCAAACTGGGCCTCAACTCCAGTTGGAGAAGGCTCATTTCAGACATGGACATGAAAAACTCATGGGCTTAGAGATAATTTTGTCACCTCAAAAGACTAGGAAATCACTTGATCCCATTGGGATTCCTTTTAACCATACAGACCTGATGCCCAGGGGTGCAGGTGGGGACCAAATACTTCACATGTTCAGCTAAGCCTTGATATGCATTGTTCTGGAATAAGGACTATGGTGGGCATTGTGGGAATGGAATGATGTATGAAACAATGTCTCTATTCTCAGGTGGCAGATGGTACCAAGTTTTGAAAACACTAATTTCCATGGAGTCTACTTGATTCTGTGATTATCTCCTGGCTCCTCTGGTAGCTTTGGTCACAATGACCTTAGACCACCTGAGTCTGCTTCTTGCCTGAGCTGTGGCTAACACTCTGAGCTCTACCAGCTCCAGACCGCCTAAGTATGTTCAGTCTATAGCTCTGCTGGAGCCCTGGTGGCACAGTGGTTAAGCATTCAGCTGCAACCTTTTGCTACTGCTGTTGACCCCGTTGACTTCACACTGTGGGACCTTGACACTGCCTGAAGCCATTATACCCACATGGCCTGAGGGCTAGAACTCCTATGATCCTGACAGGCGTAGACTTGGACCAAAAGTAGTTCTTATACAATCCATATTAATGTGTAATTATCTACAGTGGTTCAGGAATCAGCAGCGTTCTCTGAAGACTTGTCATGCATGTCTTGAGATGTTTTTATAACAACAGGGAAAAATAGATCCACCACATGTGAATCAATACAAAACCAACTTCCAAGTGCAAAATGACTTGTATCTTAATGCAGAAAAAATATACAAAAAAGTATCATGTTTTATTCCCAAAGCTTGTCTTTTGCTTTCCTGTTCTGGAGTGGGGTAACAGGAATTCTTTTATGTTTTCCTTATTCTTTTTCTTTTTAGTCCATGGCCTTTGTGTTTTAGCTACAAATCACCCTGTTGGTAAGATAGGCGCTATTACAAACCACATGCTTCATCAAAAGTAAACCTCAAATTCTTCTTCTAATTGTTGCCCCCTGACAGCTCAAGGAAAATAGTTCTGTTTTCATAGTGAAGTCACAGGCATAAATCTCCCAGGATTAAGGCCTCTCAGCAATCCAATGTGCTCACATCACAAAGGAGACTCCTTCAGACAGGTTGACTTTCTGGAAGAAAGAAAGAGAGTGCCAGAGAGCCAGAGAGGCAAAGAGACAGAGGAGGAGAGAGTCCTTCTAGAAAACCCAAATTCTGGAGAAGTGCATTCACCAGTCTCAGCTCAGTGATGACCAGTCCTTTAGGGTTATAAATCGCATCTAACCAACAAGCATGACCCTGAATTTTTCTTTTGGTTTCTTTATAATTCCATCATAGTACTTCTTCCTCCCCTTCCCTGGCTCCTCTGCTTAGTTTGTGTTTTAATCAACAGTCCACTGTGAAGGGGACTGTTGATTACAGAGCACTGGACTGGGAGTTAGAAACAACCAGATTCAAACCTCTCCTCCACTGCTGTGTGACCTTC
Organism: Elephas maximus indicus; assembly: GCF_024166365.1. NCBI lineage: Eukaryota > Metazoa > Chordata > Mammalia > Proboscidea > Elephantidae > Elephas > Elephas maximus. The sequence continues at coordinate 26,273,509 of NC_064844.1, read as the reverse complement.
GATATTATCTCTCAACCTGTTTCCACAGCAGTAATACAGGAATAATAATGTCACAGAATTATTGGGGGAACCGAATGACATAGCACGTATAAAAGTGTCTGGCACAGGGATCCTTAATCAAATTCACCAGTCTCCACCCCCCTGACTAAATGCTCTTCTGAAATAGGACTCAAATTAGGACTTTCCTTCAAAGGGCTGCCTCCCCATAGGCAGGATAACTGATTTGTGAACAGAAGTCAGCTGTCACGACTAGCTAAGTAAGATTCAAGCTTAGGATAGAAAACACGTAGCTTGATTGCAATATTGGCCCCTTTTTACCTCCTAGTGGAACCCAAGCTACACGTTTCTAGAGGAGTGAAATAATTCATTTGTCCTCGACTTTCTGCTCTTCCTCTTTTTAGAGAGTCTGACATTGTTCCAGGGGGATCAAACGAGAAGAGCCAGTTTATGTGAGCGTATGAGTTAGTCAAAATGCTTTTCATTGGCCTTGTAAATGTTGTCTGCTGAACCACCATAGCCTCTAGACTACCTCTTCCCTATTCTCTCTCCCTCCATACCCATCCATGCCTGCTCCCTTCCTGCCTGCATCATTGTTGCCTAGAATAATCACTGTGAAAATGGCCTAAAGAATTGTTAAACGTGATGAACTGGTCGCATCACTCAGACTAACACTGGAACAACCAAAGCTCCCTCTCACGTAATGAATTATGTTGGAACTCCTTAGCCTGCATTTCAAAGACTTCCCCATTTGGCTCTATCTAGCTTTCCAGTGTCAGATCTTGCCAGGTCCCACCATGAGCCCATGAGTCCCAGGCAGATTGGTTTCCCCAGCTCTCCATCTGTGCCTTTACTTCTTCTGTCCCAACCTCAGTTTAAGTTTCTTCTCTTTCCCTTTCTGTACCTATTTCTGACTCATCCCTCAACAGCCATCACAAACATCATCTCCTGTACTGCCTTCCTGTGAGCACACAGGACATGTGAGTTTTGGAGTCACATGAGTGTGGCTTCAAATCCTCTCTCTGCTAGTTATTAGCTGTGGAACTGTAGGCAACCCACACTCTCTATGCCTCAGTTTCCACGGTTATAAAGTGGGGGGCTGTAAACTTCACTGTGTTGTTGGAAGGACTAAATGATATGAAATACAGAACAGGGTAACTGGTAAGTAGTAACCAATCAAATGATACCTATTGTTATTGTTTTCCTATAATATCTGCCACGTCTCTAACTTACTGTCACCTAATGACTAAGTTGCAAAATTTTCTCACACTCTATTAAGTAGTTTATGAGTAACTGTGGAGATCAGATTTATGAGAACCTTTATGGTAGAAGAATTTCCAGTTGAGGATCATGTGACCTTATGAGAAAAATAGGATTAGGCACACTGAGGTCACATGTCAGTCTATAAAAGTCAGTATAAACAAGTCGCCATTCATTAAAATATATCAGTAAAGGCAACACATTAAACAAAGAGACTATAGTGATATTTTATGCATATCAATTTAGTAAGAATTAATTTCCATTTGCCATCCCTTGCTCACCAGAAACTTTTCTAGAATTCTTTGACTATGGAGAGTCAAAACGAAGCTTACGTCTTCAGTTCGTGTTGTAACAGCTCATGCCTATGCTGAGGGGCACACTGTTCTGTGCCTGTTCCTCCACTCCAAATTTTAATGCAGTTTTGATTTGGTGACTTGGATTTGTTGACTCCTGTTTCCCCGCTCTGCCTTCCGATTCCTGCTCCCCCAGCCCACCTTACAGCATCTCAGCACCCTTAAAGAAAGTAACCCATGTCTGCCTATTGACCATGCAAGGCTATCGTCCATCCCTTCCCCTTTCCTCCTCCCAGAGTCCCCAAACCCAAAGCACCCTGGATCTGAAGGAAAAGTTAAGTCACTGTTCACCAAAAGGATCACGCCTTGTCTCAAAGCCGAACTCATCCAAGGACAGGAAATCCAGTGCCGTGGGCCTGCCCTGGCTCCCTCGCCCCCCTTCACTGTAATGCAGGCAAGGCCTCACCACCCAGGCATTCTGGGGCTGTCCCCTGAGGATGTGTCCTCCCTTCTAAATTCCCTCTTCTTCCCTTTCCCATCCTCTAGGCCTTTGCTTTTTACCTCTTTGCTCTCTTAATGTTTTCACTTTCCTATTTTCTCTAGGGAGCCATTCGTACCTGGGTCACAGCTCTTGTTCTGGGATCACCCTTCTTTATCCTGGTTATATCTCTTGACAGGAATAATGTGACACAGGACTCAAAGACTCTTCTACAGAAGGCAGTTGGGGCTGTGTGAGAATGCCGCTGGCTTCCCTCCCTGGCCTGGGTTCTTCAGGGAGCGAGGAGGGTGGTTCTGATTCCATAAGTGGAGAAAGGTGAGGGGACTTCCCCTCTGTGCTAAGATTTTGTCTTCCAATTTCTGAAATTAAATGTACCTTATTGTGGAGATCAGTTTCTCAGCAAAGACTCCTAACCGGGCTCCATTTATAGCCCTTCTGGTAACATAACATGACTCTTTTTCACAAGAACCTAGAGCCCTGACTTTATCATGCCATTCTAAAGGTGTCTTAGGTCAATACTTAACCTGCCGTGTTCAAATTTCTTCTCCTTAAACACTAGGGTTTTTCCATAACAGTTTTTTTTACAGAGTAGGGGAAGATGGCAAGTGGGGAAAATCCTCAGTTTACCTTGCTATGCTTACAACTTTAACAAACCTACCTACTACGTCATCTGTTAGAAGCTAAGATTCAGGGCTGCCAGAAAGGAACACAGAAATAAATTCACATGTACCGGATTTTCTTATTAGGGGAGAGGGAAAGATATCGCTAATGTAATATTCTTTAATTTTATTTATCTAACAAAGAACACTTTATTACATTGGGATACAGGGCTGTTGAATGTAATACTGTCTTGTCACCAATGGTTGCACATATTTTTGCCTTTTACTCCCAGATGACAAAGTCCTTATGGGAAGGGACCATACCTTACATTTTTTTGTGCCCCTGTGTGTCACTTCCCCCCCGGAAGCATTTGTTGAGAGCCTACTATACACCATAGTGGCTTGGAGAGGTGTCTCTGAGTTCTATATGAGTGCCAAGTCCATAACCACCTTGTGAATGAAGGACTGGGATTTGAGTTGGAGCTGGGGTGTATCTGAGGAAAACCATATAGTATTTATTACTTTGATTTAGCAGAGGAATTTTTAATAAAGTAACTAGCCACTAAAATTATTCCAAACACTTCAAAAATTTTATGTGGGTGGCTATTAGGAAGGGAGGCTTTGTTCCTGGAGGATGGGGAGGTTAATTAAAAAGTAAGGATGTTTATAGGAAGGGTGCTCAGAAGAGGTGGTGCTGTTGTCCCCGTCATTAAATTCTTTCTTGACATAAAAATACTCTTGGCACTTATGGAGAACGTTGATTTTCATTATTATGTATCACTTATTCATTGCAAAATAAAAGTGTGTTTATGTATATGTGTAAGTGTGTGCATGTGTGTTCCCAAACAAAAATCAGGGGCAGGAACTAGATTATCTAAAAACCAAAAAAACCCAGTGCCATATCTAGTACATAGGAATTCAAAGCCTAAATGGATGGATGGACAGATGGGCGGACGGATGGACGGATAGATGAAAGGATGATCTGTCATTCTTGGAAACACTAGTTCTAAGATTTTTTACGCTGAATCCAGACAGAGGAAGGAGTGGAATCACTACGGTTGGAGGAATACCATTAAAAACTTTTGCAGGAAGAATTTGCAGTCACTTTTGGATTATCTCCACTGGTTGTGTTTGTCTTCTCCCCAGGCCTGTTGGGGCAGGGCCATCTGTGACTTATGCCTGGGGCAACTGGAAGGTTGCTTTCCCTTCCCTTTCACACAGTGACTGAGTATCATGCTGCCCTTCTGCTTCCTTTTCTGCCTATCTACATCAATTATAAGCTTATCTCGATACCCATTGCCAAATGCACATGTGGGCCAATTCTATTGCGTTGCTTCACAAGAGTTCCTGGATTCCATTTCCTAGAATAATTTAGTGGACTTGAATGAATATAAATCAAAAGAAATCAGCCCTTGAATAATGTTTGGCAAACTTTATTTTGATAGCAATTCATATCCTAAGTTATGTTGTAACAGAGTTGGCCTGCACAGTCCCTTCCTGGTCCTCCTGGCTCTGTTTCATTTTCTCTGGCCCAGCCTACCTGTCCAGCTTTACCTCTTGCCTCTCCCATCCCTTCCTAACCCATTTGCAGCCTACACTGAAGTCAAATTAAACTATTCACACCTGCTCTGGTGCTCCAGGCTGCTTCAAGCCTCCGGTGACTTTGCTCAGTGACTCACTATGCCTGGATGGTCTTTTTCTCTTTCTCTCCACTTCGAACTTTTCCTTCCCCTTCTCCATCCCCATCAATCTTTGAAGGCTCAACTCCAAAAGCTTCTCCTGTAGGGAGTATGCGTCACTCCTCTTCCCCACTGATAACTAAGCAGTCCCTTCTATAAATACTTCTATTAGAGCAATGATAATACTTTAATGTCTCTATTAGCAAGTCTCTTCCCTCTTCAAGACTGTAAGGAACTTGTTTTTCAAGTGTGTAGCACAGTGCCTAGAATTTAATAGGTACTCAGTACATGTTTGTTGACTGAAAGGGTACTTCCTAGTTCTTTCCTGACCTGCCCCCTGATCCAAGACATCTTCAGCTACTAATCCCTACTTCTCCAGCCTCCAGGTGTTACACTTATAGCTCTTTATTCACAAGAGTGTGCCCTCAATAGGACAGGAGTAGAGAACTGTTTAGCTTAGAAAATTGACTGGGGAGTCCCTATGCAATTTTAAGATGAATTGAGAGGACTTGGCAACTCAATTACTTCTTCCTGCTCCTTCCCCTCAGTTCACTTCAGCAAATAAAGTTAGCATGATTGATAATGGGCAGCTGACAAGAGCATTCCTCAATTGGTCCTTCACATTTTTGATTAAGGAAAGCTTATTAGAATAGAACACAGTCTGTTTTTACAGGTTTATTTTTCTTTTTTAAGACAGAGGGCCTTTTCTCAGAATTAACTGCACTGAAGATACAGAATAATTAGCTCGTAAATCCTCAATCAGTCATTAAAACTTCAAAGAAATTCACAGAGATAGAGGAGGAAAAAAAAAAAAGCCACCAACCAATTAACAAGTGACTAGAATTTGAAGCCTCTGGGTGAACTCCAACCTCCAAACTTAGAAGAAAGACCTGACAATATGCTTCTGAAAAACCAGCCATTGAAAACCTATGGAGCACAGTTCATTTCTGCCACATGTGGAGTCACCATGCACTGGAATTCACTGGAAGGCAACTGTTTTTTGGAATCTGAGGTAGTTCTCCAGTGAAGATGAAGAGTAAGAACCATCATAAATGCAAAAGAGCCAAATAAGAATTAAGGGATAAAACCATGAAAAGACAAAATACATAACCACAGCAAGCACTGTTGAATCTTACAGAGACGTCTTTCCAAGGTAAATATTTTTGAAATCAATTCAACTAGGAAATAAAAATATTCCAGGGCTGAAAAAGCTATATCTCTGAGAATATTATCCTCGTCTACAGTATATAGATCCTGGGGACACATGGAACTTCAGTCAAGGAAAGGGGCACTTCACCTTGGACTTCAAAAGGATGGCAGTGATCATAGCCAGTGCACCCTCATTCCCAAAGACCCAGAAGGACACTGGCATCATGTTGAATGCCTATGTTCCTGTTGGGCATGTCAAATGGATTTGGAACTAGGCTCAGGAGAGAGAACTCTTCAAACTAAACCAGGAAGAGCATGGGTCATTATTTCCCGGGTTCTTAGATTCTTAGTGAGAGTAGTGTCAACATCCTATAATAGATATTTATCATTCGTGGCCACCTAATATCTTTAGGTCTTGCAGTAGCACAAATGGTTTACTCTCCACTACTAACTGAAAGGTTGGAAGTTTGAATCCATCCAGTGGTGCTGCAGAATAAGGGTCTGTTTATCTGCTTCTGTAAGTTTACAGCCAAGGAAACACTGTGGAGCACAGTTCTGCTCTCAAGCACACGGGGCTGCCATGAGTCGGAATTGACTTAACTGCAACAGGTTTGTTTTTTGGGGGGTTTAATATATTTGAACCACTTCCTTATCTTTTTTTTTTGTAACAGCATTTGTTGTTGTTGTTAGATGCCATTGAGTTGGCTCCAACTCATAGTCACCTCATGTATAACAGAATGAAATGTGGCCCAGTCCTGCGCCATCCTCACAATCATTCCTATGTTTGAGGCCATTGTTGCAGGCACTGTGTCAGTCCATCTCATTTCAGTGTTTCCCTCTTTCTTGATGACCTTCTACTTTACCAAGCACGATGTCTTTCTCCAGGGATTGGCCCCTCCTGATGAAATGTCCAAAGAAAGCCAGATACAGTATCACCATCCTCACTTCTAAGGAGTGTTCTGGTTGTACTTCTTCCAAGACAGATTCATTTGTTCTTCTGGAATTTCATGGTATATTCAATACTCTTTGCCAACACCACTATTCAAATGAGTCAATTCTTCTTCAGTCTTCCATTTTCATTGTCCAGCTTTCACATGTATATGAACATGTATATGAGGCGATTGAAAATACCATGGCTTGGGTCAGGTATGTCTTAGTCCTCAGGGTGACGTTTTTGCTTTTTAACACTTTAAAGAGGTCTTTTGCATTAGATATGCACAATGCAATGCATAGTTTGATTTCTTTCTTTTATTGTGCTTTAGGTGAAAGTTTACAGAGCAGATTAGCATCTTATTCAACAATTTATACACAAATTGCTTTGTAACATTGGTTGCAATCCCCTTGATATGTCAACATTCTCCCCTTCCCTACCTCTGGTTCCTCATTTCCACCCGTCCATTTTTCCCTTCCTGCCTTCTCTTCATTTTGGGCAGATGTTACCCGTTTGGTCTCCTATACATGATTGAAATAAGAAGCACATTCCTCACATATGTTATTGTTTGTTTTATAGACCTGTCTAGTCTTTGGCTGAAGGGTGAACTTCCAGAGTGGCTTCAGGTCTGAGTTAAAAATGTGTCTGGGGGCCATAATCTTGGGGTTCCTCCAGCCTTTGTCAGACCAGTAAGTCTGGTTTTTGTTTTTTTTTTTTTCTGTGTGTGAATTTGAATTTTGTTCTACATTTTTCTCCAGCTCTGTCTGGGACCCTGTATTTTGACCCCTGTCAGAGCAGCCAGTGGTATCCGGGCACCATCTAGTCCTTCCGGGCTTAGGCTGGTGGAGGCTGTGGTACTTGTGGACTATTAGTCCTTTGGACTAATATTTCTCTTCTGTCTTTGGTGTTCTTCATTCTTCTTTGCTCTGGATGGGATCAGTGGATGTATCTCAGATGGCTGCTCGCAAGCTTTTAAAACCGCAGATGCTACTCACCAAAGCTGGATGTAGAACATTTTCTTTATGAATTTTGTTATGCCAGTTGACCTATACGACCCATGTGACCATGATCCCCAGCCCTCAGCCCTAGTAACTCAGTCCCTCAGGATGTTAGGATGTGCCTAGGAAGCTTCTATGACTTTGCCTTGGTCAAGTTGTGTTAACTTCCCCTATATTGGGTACTGACATTTCCTTAACCAAAGTTAACACTTACCTACCATCTAGTTAGTGATTTCCCCTCCCCAACCCTCTCCTCCCTTGTAAGCATCAGTGTTTGTTTGTTTCTGTGTATAAACCTTTTCTTGAGTTTTTATAATAGTGGCCTCATATAATATTTGTCCTTTTGTAATTGGTTTGTTTCACTTAGCATAATGCCCTCCAGGTGCATCCATGTTGTGAGATATTTCATGGATCATCATCGCTCTTTATCGTTGTGTCGTATTTCATTGTGTGTATGTACCATACTTTGTTAATCCATTCATCTGTTGAGGGGCACATAGGTCATTTCTATCTTATTGCTGTTGTGAACAATGCTGCAATGAACATGGGTGCGCATAAGTCTATTAGTGTGACAGCTCTTATTTCTCTAGAGTATATTCCGAGAAGTGGGATTCCTGGATCATATGGTATTTCTATTTCTAGCATTTTAAGAAAGCGCTATGTTGTTTTCCATAGTGGTTGTACCATTTTACATTCCTACCAGCAGTGCATAAGAGTTCCAATCTCCCTGCAACTTCTCCAACTTTTGTTATTTTCTGTTTTTTTCTTAATTAGTGCCATTTATGTCGGGGTGAGATGGTATCTCACTGTGGTTTTGATTTGTGTTTCTCCAACGGCTAATGTTCCTTAGCGTTTCCTCATACGACTGTTAGCCACCTGAATGTTTTCTTTGATGAAGTGTCTGTTCTATCCTTTTCCCGTGTTTTAATTGGATTATTTGTCTTTTTGTTGTTGAGGTATTGCAGTTTTCTACAGATTTTAGAGGTTGGACCCTTGTCAGATATACCGTAGCCAAAAAATTTTTTTCCAAGGCTATAGGTTCTCTGTTTACTCTTTTGGTAAAGTCTTTTGATGAGCGTTAAGTGTTTAATTTTTAGGAGCTCCCAGTTATCTAGTTTATTTTCTAGTGTTTGTGCATTGTTAGCTATGGTTTGTTTCCTATTTATACCACATATTAGGGCCCCTGGAGCCCTAGTGGTACAGTGGTTAAGAGCTTGGCTGCTAACCAAAAGGTTGGTACTTTGAATCCACCAGTTGCTCCTTGAAAACCCTATGGGGCAGTTCTCCTCTGTCCCATAGGGTCACTATGAATCGGAATTGACTCAACAGCAACGGTTTTTTGTTTTTTAATTAGGGCCCCTAGTCTTTTGATTTCTTGACTGCTACTTCCATGGGCATTGACTACTGATCCAAGAAGAATGAAATTCTTCACACATGCAATTACTTTGCTGTTTACCATGATGTTGTTTATTGGTCCAGTTATAAGGATTTTTTTTTCTTTTTTTTATATTCAGATGTAATCCATACTGAAGGCTGTAGTCTTTACTTTCATCGGCAAGTGCTTCAAGTCATCTTCATTTTCGGCAAACAAGGCTATGTCATCTGCCTATCTCAAGTTGTTAATAAGACTTCCTCCAATCCTGATGGTGCATTCTTTATATAGCCCAGCTTTCTGGATTATTTGAAATGTGCAAAGACCTGGAGTTAGAAAACCAAAAGGGAAGAACATGATGGCCATTTTTCAAGCTGAAAGAACTGAAGAGAAAATTCAAGGCTCAAGTTGCAATAATGAAGGATTCTATGAGCAAAAAATTGAGTAACAAAGAAAGCATCGAAAGAGGATGAAAGGAAAACACAGTCACTGTGCCAAAAGGAACTGGTCAATGTTCAACCGTTTCAGGAGTTAATGTATGATCAAGAACCACCAGTACAAGCCAAGCTGAAGGCATTGGCAAAAAAGAAGCCTTCAAGAATTGATGAAATACCATTTGAGATGGTTCAACAAACAGATGCAATTTTGGAAGTGCTTACTTGTCTATGTCAAGAAATTTGGAAGGCAACTGCCTGGTCAATTGTTTTGAAGAGATCCGTGTTTATGCCCATTCCAAAGAAAGTGATCAAACAGAATGCAGAAATTATCAAATAATATCATTAATATCACATGTTAGCAAAATTTTGCTGAAGATAATTAAAAAATGACTGAAGACATACACTGACAGGGAACTTCTTGAAGTTCAAGCCAGATTCAGAAGAGGATGTAGAATAACAGATATTATTGCTGATGGCAGATGGATCTTGGCCAAAAGCAGTGAACATCAAAAAGATGTTTTTCCTGTGTTTTATCAACTACGTAAAAACATTTGACTGTGTGGATCACAACAAATTATGGATAACATTGAGAAGAATGGGAATTCCAGAGTACTTAATTGTGCTCATGCAGAACCTCTACATAGATCAAGAGGCAATTGTTCAAAGGGGATATTGCATGGTTTAAAACTGAAAAAAGTGTGTGGCAGGGTTGTATTTTTTCGCCTTACTGCAATAGTTTTATTGAGGAATAATTCACATACTGTCGTCGTCATCTAGTGCTGCTATAACAGAAATACCACAAGTGGTTGGCTTTAACAAGGAGAAATTTATTTGCTCACAGTAAAGTAGGCTGAAAGTCCAAACTCAGGGTGTCAGCTCCATGGGAAGGATTTCTCTGTCGGCCTTCTCATCAATCTTTGCCCAGACAAGGGGCTTCTCTGTGCAGGGAACCTGGGTCCAAAGGACGAGTTCTACTCCTGGCACTGGTTTCTTGGTGGTATGAGGTCCCCAACTCTCTGATTGCTTCCCTTTCCTTTTATGTCTTGTAAGATAAAAGGTGGTGCAGGCCACGCCCCAAGGAAACTCCCTTTACTTTGGTAGTGGATGTGACCTGGTTAAGGGCCGTGTTACAGTCCTACCCGAATCCTCTCTAACATAAAATTACAATCACAAAATGGAGAGTAACCACACAATATGGGGAATCATGGCCCAGCCAAATTGAAACACACATTTTTGGAGGGACATAGTTCAGTCCGTGACACATACCATACAATTCACCCATTTAAAGTGGAGAATTCAATGGCTTTTAGTATATTCAAAGTGTGTAACATTGACCACAATCAATTTTTGAACATTTTCATCACCCCAAAAGAAACCTTCTGACCCCTATCCATCACAGCCCAAACTCATTGCCACTCTCCAGTCCTAGGCAACCATTAATCTACTTTCTATCTTTGTAGATTTACCTATTATGAACATTTCATATAAATGGAATCATACAGTATGTGGTCCTTTATGACTGGCTTCCTTCATTTAGCATGCTGTTTTCAAGGTTTATCTATGTTGTAGCATGTACCAGTATTTCATTCCTTTTTATGGTTAAATAATATTTCATCCTACAGATATACTACATTTGATTATCCATTCATTAGTTGATGGACATATGGATTGTTTCCACTTTTTTGCTTTTATGAATAATACTGCTGTGAACACTCGTGTGGAAGTTTTTGTGTAGACATCATGCTTGGTAAAGTAAAGGGCCAATGAAAAAGAGGAAGGCCCTCAATGAGATGGATTTCACACAGCAGCTGCAACAATGGGCTCAAACATAGCAACAATTGTGAGGATAGTACAGTACCAGGTAGTGTTTTGTTCTGTTATGCTTAGGGTTACTATGAGTCGTAACCAACTTGATGGCACCTGACAACAACAAAAACATTTTCATTTCTCTTGAGCATGTACCTAGGAATAGAATTACTGGGTCATAGGGCAACTCTATGCTTCACCTTTTGAGGAACTGTTTTCCAAAGTAGATGCACGATGTTACATTACTACCAGTATATGAGGGTTCCAATTTCTCTACGTCCTCACCAACATTTGTTATTATAGGTCTTTTTTTATTATCATCATCCTAGTGGATATAAAGTGATATTTCGATGTGCTTTTGATTTATAATTCCCTGATGGCTAATAACATTGAGCATCTTTTCATGTGTTTATTGACTATTTGTATATCTTCTGTGGAGAAATATCTATTCAGATCTTTTGCCCATTTTTAATTGGGTTATCTGTCTATTCATATTGTTATAATAGTTGTTTATAGTCTTTTATCAGACATATGATTTGCAAAACTGTCTCCCATTCTGTAGATTGTCTTTTTACTTTCTCAATAGTGTCCTTTGATTAGAAGCACAAAACTTTTTAATTTTGATGATTTCCATCCTCCTTACCTTTTGGTAAAGTAGAAGCTAGAGGGAACCAAGACTGGAGCTAAAAATTTTGCATACCCCAGCTCCGTGGCAGCTAGGGTGACCTAGATTTCACCAATGTGTGAGATTTGGATTTGGTGAGGAGCAGCCTGAGGAAGTGGCTGCCTGCAGAAGAAGTGGTGTAGTTGTAGAGGCATCTGGGTCTTCAGGATTGGCACTGGCAGAGTTGTTGGTATTCTTCCCAATTTTGTCATTGGTGTGAAGCAGTGGTGGCAAAGGCAATTTTGTACCAGAAGTCCCCATGGTGGTGATAGACGTTGTTCCTGAAAACCTCAGAACCCACTCTCAGACCCTCCTGGGGTTTCTTTGATCTACCTGTTATCCTTTAGTAAATCTTGTTCCTGCTTAAACTAATCAGAGTAGATTATGTTATTGGCAACTCAAAACCAAATACCCCTAGTTTCATCAGAAAAAGGAAATTGTAAGATTTCAGGAATTATTTTAAAAAAACCCCATTGCTGTCAAGTCGATTCCGACTCATAGTGACCCTATAGAACAAGTAGAACTGCCCCATACAGTTTCCAAGGAGTGCCTAGTGGATTTAAACTACTGGCCTTTTGGTTAGCAGCCATAGCTCTTAACCATTATGCCACCATGCCCAAGCCCACTACCATCAAGTCGATTCCAACTCATAGCAACCCTATAGGACAGAGTAGAACTGCCCCATAGAGTTTCCAAGAAGCACCTGTTAGATTCTAACTACTGACCTTTAGGTTAGCAGCCCTTGCACTTAACCACTACCCCACCAGGTTTCCGATGCCACCTGCCGCCGCCACCATAGGCCTTGGTAATTCAGCAAAAAAACAAAACAACAACAACAAAAACTTCTGTCTTAAAAAAAAAGACCAAATTTGTCCCCATAATTTATACGTTATCAGATACTGCCTATCTTTTTATAATTCTTAATAAGGAAACGAAGTGATCTGGTAAAGAGTTTCAAACAGCATAATTTTCCCCGATGGCAGTTTTACAGAAGTGGGATGAATTTGTCCAATTTATACATACAGTTAGCTCAGTGGCCTGAATTGTGGTCTGACTTTGCAGGATGGTAGCCAGGATCAGCTTGGGTAGCAGAATAGAGCGCAGGTGTTGCCCACATGGAGATTAGCCATAAGCACTGGTCTTACTGGTTTTCTGCTTAAGATGCCCTACCAAACCAAAAAATACCAAAACCGTTGCCGTCGAGTCAGTTTTGACTCATAGTGACCCTATACAATAATCAGAAAACTAAAGCTTAACATCCCTCCAAAGGAGAATGACCAATAGATTGGGAAAAAGGACAGATTACAATGGTTCCTTAAGAAGTTGATAGACCAATACCGACTAGAAGTAATATGAGGGCCTCTCGCCCTGGTTCAGGGCTCCATCTAGATCCTTAAACCAGGACTACATGACCAGTGCTAAGCACAGTCAGGGGTCACATGTGGTGAATTCATGACTTCCCAAAGGCTTATTTCAGCCTGGCTACACTGTTCCAAATTCGCCAGATGATTGCCCAGAACTGTTTTGGTTTGATTGATTGGATCTTCTGTAAGGGAGGTCACATTACTGAATGACAGCCAAGTTCAAAAAAGCAAGACAGTAAGAAATTAAGACTTTCTCCTGTAAACTCGAGGCCACCACTGCTTATTCCAAACTTTAAATCTTTAGAGATCAAAAGTCCTGCTAGAGGAGAAAGCATACCAAAGCCATAGAGAAACGTTAGTTTTGGCAAGATGAGCAAAGAGAAGTGGGAAGAAAGGAAGCAAACAAAACACACAGAGGAAATTCTACCTTGACTCTCCTCACAGAAGTTTCATCAAAAAACAATCACCCATCAGTCTTTTTATATCATCAAAAATAATAATAATTAAAAGAAAAATATTCAAAATGAGCATGACCTCAACAGCCTCTGCTCTTTTCAACATGTGAGATTCTGAAGTTTAAAAGTTTTATGGAACTTAATCTCTTTAGAAATTTATCAGAAGGATCAAAGTCATGATCATGGCCTCTGGGGCTGGCATGGCTGGTTGTCTCCTTCTAGATAGGACATGCACTTGCTTGGCATAAATGTGGGTATGCCATTAGATTCATCCCTGAAACAGAGCAATTCAATACTGTGGCTTTCAATAAGGGTGCCAAGTCTAATACTCCAGCAAGAGAGGTAGGAAGTCGTTCAGATGTGTTTGCCTGACAGAAACGACAGAAATACAGTTCAAATCCCTTCCAAAAGGTGTCAATTTCCATATTTCCATGGACTTTAAAAATAAAATTGTATCAGATTAGAGAATAATAACACCATTTTAAAAAGTAAATAGAGTATAAGAAAAATTTTTTTTTTTATCCCTTAAACACATGGAGGTAGAGTAGAAAATCTCTCCATTCTCATTCTTTCTCCCACCTCAAATGTGCCTGGCACCAATGAATGCGGTAAGCTGAGTTGTATACAATCTATATGGTAGTTACTTTTGCTAGAAGAACTGATGCGGGTAGGGTGAATAATGGAAATTATTTTTCATAGGAAAAGCTTCAAAGATCTGCGCTGTATAATCAGTTTAAGTCCAACCTCAGCATTTGGTCTGCACACAAAGAGAGGACTAAATCCAATTGCTGCCTTTACTTAAGTACATCAGAATTTATGGCTCATTTCTCTGCTTGCTCCATGCTCCATGGGACTGATCTGAGTATGTTTCATTTTCGTTGTGAGCAACCCAACTCCAGGCCACAAAAATCAATAGGATCCCTGTACTCAGCTTGCCTGCAAAGCTAAAGAACAAGGTGAGAAATGGTCCCTAAGCCTAAGTTACTACATACATAACTCACCCACATATGGGCAATTGAATTCACTTCCAGATGGGTGACCAAAGGAAGCTTATTATAAACCAAACAGGCACAGGAAGTGGTTAGCAGTCTATTAGTGACCGTGATAATGATAAAGATGCCCCCCCCCCACAATGGTGAAGAAGGGCCAGCAAAATTAATGTGAATGAGATATGAGGGTGTCGTCAGTGAGTCCCATCCCTGGATGAGATTGGAGTAACTCAGTGGGTGGTTTTAAAATGTTGATATAAATCTATCTTGTAGTGCTTTGTGGGGCAGTTCTACTCTGTCCTATGGGGTCGCTATGAGTCGGAATTGACTCGATGGCTACGGGCTTGCTTGGCTATAGTGCGTTAGCAAGAGGTTAAGGAAAGAATGTTAAAAATCAAACCTTTAAGAAGTGAAGGAAGGATTCTGGTCCTAAGATCTCAGATCTTAGTCCTTCCCCTAAAGAATATCTTGAAAGTTGGATAGCAGGTTTAGGGCGGTATGCGTTGTATGCACATGTGGGCCGTGGTGTACAAGTGTTTAATATTAAAATCCCAGGGAGGTAAGGCTGCAGGTAAGGAATACTTTGCTCTCAGAAACAAGTACAAAAAGACCCTGGCTTTATATCTGATTTGCCTTGTGGATTTTCATTGTTAATAGAGTCATCTATTCACATGGGCAAAGAAAGACCTTGTTCTGGGTGCAGTGTGAATATTCTTATAAGGAAAATTTCCAGAAGCTCAGACTAATCCCTCATATCTGTCCCCATAGATTGAAGCAAGCAGACCCTTACCCACATGCAAATCTTTCAGTGGTACATCCCTGAGCAGAGCTGACTTCTGATCACCCTGCTCCTTAGGGAAAACTCCAGGGACTCACAGAGGGGACTCCTATCAACCCTCTGGACAACTCTGAAAGTTACTGGAGGCAACTCTTCTGTCTGTAGTGTTAAGGCAGGAAAAATTCCCCAAATACCAGCTGTCATGGATTGAATTAAGTCCCCCCAAAAATGTGTGTACCAACTCGGTTAAGCCATGATTCCCAGTATTCTGTGGTTGTCCTCCATTTTGTGATTGTAATTTTATGTTAACGAGGATTAAGGTGGGATTTTAACACCCTTACCAGGTCATTTCCCTGATCCAATGTAAAGGGAGTTTCCTCGGGGTGTGGCCTGCACCACCTTTTATCTTACAAGAGATAAGAGGAAAGGGAAGCAAGCAGAGAGTTGGGGACCTCATACCACCAAGAAAGCAGCACCGGGAGAAGAGCACGTCCTTTGAACCTAAGGTTCCTGCTCTGAGATGCTCCCAGGCCAAGGGAAGATGGATGACAAGGATGTTCCTCCAGAGCCAACAGAGAGAGAAAGACTTCCCCTGGAGCTGACACCCTGAATTTGGACTTCTAGCCTACTAGCCTGTAAGGAAATAAATTTCTCTTTGTTAAAGCCATCCATTTGTGGTATTTCTGTTATAGCAGCACTGGATAACTAAGACGCCCGTCACACAGGTAAGAGCTTTACTACATAATAGGCACTGCACTGAACTCTTCATATACATCATCATAATCAATCCTCAAGCTTCAAAGAAGATTCAATTATTACTCATATTTTATACTGGAGAGACACGAAGGAGGCAGTGACTTGCCCACGGCTGCATAGCCCAGGCTCCTGATGCAGAGCCCCTGTTCTCAAGCATCCAGTTCTCCGTATTAGAAAGAGTTTCCATGACCAGCCTAGTTCTTTGCAGCTCTTGAACTAGGTAACTCGATTTTTAGTCTCTGGGAAAGAACATTTTCATAGAGCAAAATCCCCAGCAAGAAGTATAGCATAACTTGCTAGGACCTAATAAAGTCCTTCCTTCTTCAGGCTATTTCTGACATACATGTTCCAATGCATGTTCCCAACAATATGTTCCTGACACGTATATTGTAAACACATATGTTCTTCCACTTCTGACTATAGCAGAACTATTTCTGCTGCCCAGCTGATTACCTGCTACTCAAGGGTCATTGAAATAGACATTTATTTCAGCTCCTTCTATGTGGTGGTAGGAGCACAGACTGTCAAAACAGACCTGTGTGTGAATCCTGGGCCACTGACATAATTACCTTGAGTTCAGGATATAATAGGACCAGAGAGCTAGCCCAGCACTGAGACAGAATGGGGGCAAGAGGGAAAAGTATGGTTTTGGGTCTATGAGACTACAGATAGTAAGTCCTAATTCAGAGCAAGATCGCCCTGATGTGTGACTGTGATAAACTTAAACCCCCAAGTTGATTGTTGTGGCTCAGGCATTGAGGGTGCAAAATCCTCTAAGCTGAGCCTGAGGAGGGCCACCTTCACCCAAAAACTGCTGTGAAGACACTCTGCACCATCAACACCCATGGGAGCTACTGGAGAAGTGGCCTCTGCCACCATGCTTTGGGCCTGAACTTCTGGGGCAGTGATTCCAAAGTGGAACTTTGCCTCCTCGGGCCTTCCCTTCCATTGGTCTTGTTCTTTCATTGTCCAGTGCCCATGAGGTACTGACTCCAGAGCCTCACCTCCCTGGTCAACCTGATACCCTGTGCTGAGGACTGAGCAGGGTCGTCAGAAGAGTTTTAACAAGAAGGGACCTGCCAGCCAAACTGGGAGCCACGTTCACTGAATGTAATATTGGAGTGAGCCAGACTGACTGCGAAGAATTCCAACTGCAAAGCAAGATGACACCCTCATACCTAGGACTGCTAGAGAAACAAGGACCTAGACACAGCCCCCTTTGAGTACAATGAACCCAGCCTGCCATAGATAATAATGTCTACCATCCATTAGCACCCTCTGTGTGAGGGAGTGCTCTGAGATAGAATTGAACTGGACTAGATACTTGCATGCATTTGGATCCCCGTGGGCTCTCTAAAGGCTGAGGGAACCTCAGTTGTTCAACAGAACTAGACCTAGTATAAACACTGATTGAGAAATTAGATTGGGACACCTCCCAACCAAATGACACTTCCTGTAAAACTTGTTAGAACTTCAGTGTTGTAGGGGAAAAAAAAAAGTGTGAAATGTATTTCTGATAATGCCGATAAGTCTGACAGCACATTTTGGCCTGCCTTCTTGCCTTCTTTAGCCTAAAGTATTCCTCCAGATCAGCCATTTCTGCCCCTGTCACCAAAAATAGCCCCTCAATACCAGAGTGCCCACTAGGAATGGCCCACCTGTGCTGTGAGGTCCCTCTAGCTGGATTCCTATAGCCCCCGGTTCTAGGGCTGGCTTAGTATTAGGATAAAACCAGTGGCCACTGATCTTCCCCCGTTGAGGTTACCTCTGTTGAGTTCAAAAAGCATTTAATTCAGAGGAATGTCCACTCTCATCCTTAAATGTTCAAAACTTCAGACTCTCCCCTGGCCACCCTGTCTTTGCTCATATGTGAAATAGGTGGGTACTTCTGTGGTGAGTTTGAGGGACTCCAAGGGAATTCCCTTGATATGACAAAATTCCCCACTGTACCCCCAAACCATGGGACATTAGTGATTCACTTGTTGGTTAAATATTAATTTTTAAACATACAAACATGTTTTGTAGGGATAAAGAGTAAGTAAATAGTTTTTTCAATCATTTTTTCTAGAAAGAAAGGAAGGGGGCAAAATCATAAAACTGGGTCAGAAGGTGAGGGTGGAACACTGACCAGGGCACATCTTTCTCAAAGGTGATGCTCACTAAGGGGACAATTTGGGAGTCATTGGCTCCCAGTCCTTCTCACAGGCCCAATGTCAGAAGCCTTTGCATTTGTGTCAACAAAATTGCAGGGAAGGTGTTTCAACCTGCTCTGAGGATCAGGCATCTAGCACTTCAAAAACATCTCATGAATGTCCTAGATAACAAGGGAAAATTGGGCTGTTATTTTAACCAGGTGAAAGCTCATTTGACACTTTCTGATTTTCTTGGCCCCAGAATTCAATCTCTTGGTAGCAAGGTTTTATTTTGTTTGTTTTTTCCTGAGTTATTTCTACCCCCTAGTCACCAAAGTTGGTTTAGTCACCAAAGAGCTATAATATTTGATTCAGTTTCATATAGAATAATTATAAAACAGATCAGAGAGGGGATCATTACAGAAATGGGAACCCAAAGGGACCAGGAGCACTGGACCTGGACTCATTGGGTTGGGCTAGCCATTGACACTGGAGCTGGCTGGCTCCTTAGCACCTGACGGCAGCGTTGTTTGTTCTGTAGGGCCAGACACCTGCCTCAGGGACTTCACCTACACCCGCATGACATACTTGGAATCAGTGCCTGTTCAGACTCTGGGAAGTCTTAGATAATGAGGTACCAACCTGTTTGTATGTGGGGCCACACCATGCAGACCTCTGTACAAGGCTTCTGGTACAGTCCAGAGGCCATTTCCAGGGCTGGAATGCCTCCGAGGAATTATCATAGAAGGCCAAACATCAGGGAAGGAAGTATCTTAGTTTCCCATGGCTGCCATAATAAAATACCATAAAATGGGTGGCTTTAAAGAATAGGAATTTATTTCCCCACAGCCCTGGAGGCTGAAAGTCCAAATCAGGGTCTCGGTCATACCAATTTCTTCTGTGGGCTTCTCTTGTAGTTTCTGATGATTGCCAGCAGGCAATCCTTGGTGTTCTTTTGCTGCTTATAGATGCATCTGCCTTCGTTGTCACATGGCATCTTCCTCTTTTGTATCTCTCTAAGTCTGTACTCCCCTTTATAAAACATCACTCAGAAAGGGTTAGGTTTACGACCCAACTGACATCATTATGGCCTCATTAATACAACAAGAGAAACCCCCTATTTCCAATCAGGATTACATTACAGGTACAGGGGCTAGGACTTGAATATACATTTTGGGGGGACACAACTTGATCTGTAACAGAAAGTGTGCCCAAGAGAGGCACCCCCAAAACTCTGGCTAGTTAGAGGAATAAAGGCTAACCCTGAGCAAAAGGTCAAAGCCTGCCAAATATGGCTTTTATTTTATAAACATTCTTTGAGCAACTTATTGCCTGGCAATTACTATAACAAGCCCTGGGAAACACTGGTGAACAAGAAACAAGAACTTGCAGTTCAGTGGGAGGTAGAGACTTGTGTAACTCAAATGTCAGACTCAAATCAAGTGTCCTCCCATGCAAAGTTCCCCTTCTCACTCCTAGAAATGTCCTAGCACAACAAGTACCACCCAGCCTATGATTTCCCATCACCACCACATGCCCTGCTTCATTTCTGCTCTGTAAAGGCAGCACCCATGCTCCCCCAAATCCCCTTCTCTCTTACCTTCCCCCAACCCTTCAGTACTTTGAAACTACTTACTTACTGGAGAGAATAACTCCACTTATCGATCATTCACAGATTCTCTGTTACCTTTTTTTTTAAAGAGAACACCAGGAAAATAGCTCCTTACCCCAGAGTGGAATCTCAGGTAGCAGAATTTCTGACACTGGGACAGAACGGTAAAGGAGATATTTTTTATTAGTGACATTATTTCAGAATTCCTGTTTATCTATATTACCTGACTGAATTTTATAACTCTCATATGACATAGTCATTAAAATCATATAGATAAGCATATAAAATGCAGAAATCTCTAGAGTTTTACATAAGAGCACATAGGAAATAAGCGAGAGTGAAGCTCGGAAGCTGGTTGTCTGACTCCAAAGCAGGGACCTTCCACTGCACAGTGCTTCCCTTAGCAATCCCTTTGTGGAAGTCTGCAGGCCATCAGCTGGTGTGAATTAGGGATGCACATGGACTCCAGTGGGCCAGCAATGTTTATAGGATTTCCATAACTCAAACAGGTACCTTGGGAATTACTTCTACTTTTCCTAGATGATCTGCCAAAAGCATTTCCCTTCCTTTTTACTCTGAACCTAGTTAACAGCTCCCTTCTAAAAAGTCAAGGTGTTGAGGGGAAGGTGTAGTAGCTTATGGAATCATGCCAATGTCCCCAGAGTCCTTGGGCATTTGCACATGGATTGGCCTGTCCTTTTCCCACCTTCCATGAACAATGAGGTCAGCCTTGATCATTGGGAACATCTCCTAGTGGGCCGGCAGCATGGGAAAAACACTGCCTGTTTGGTGGCCTTGGCCCAGCCCTGGCCATAAAAAAGGATTTCATATCATTAGCGACTTCCCTTTCACAGTTCGTTAGCATGAAATGTCTTGGCAGCTGAAATGACAATGGGGAGTCTCCTTCCTTACCAGAGATTTTACAGCAAGAGTTGGAAAACACCCCATCCTAAAAGCAGCCATGGCACAGCTGGACTTGCTGCTTTAATTTGTGGCTCTGACTGAACAGCAAATGCCTGTAGCAGCAGTCAGCTGGCAGCCAGATGGCAAGTGGGATTTAACTTCACACGGCAGATCTAGTTGATAAACTAGTTGAGTCTGGATGCCTAGCTTTGTCTACATTACTAGCAGGGTCTGCAACCAAGGTGAGCTGAGATAGTGGGGTAGGGAATCCCAGGTGGTCCCAGTGGAGTGTATCTATGTGTGTATACAGATATACACACATATACATATATATGTATATATTTATGAATATATACAAAACAAATAAATATTACACAATATTTGTTGTCTGTCTTCTGAAGAGAATGAGTACCTTTTCTAGGAGAATTAGTATTGAGTTAGGGCCAGAAAAGATATGAACGACTTGAAAACAATTGTTCCCAAGGTTGTTTGAAAGTTGCACTCCTTTAAAAGACAAAAAGAGAGTGAGTGACCCTGTTGACTAATGCAGTCACTCCAGCGATACATGAGGTGTTGTCCATAGCCAATGCTGTCCATGTGAAAATTCATGCATTGAACTGCACAGACTCGCAGGTCAGCTTTCCTTCTGTTTTGGGCCTATTACTACCATCAGCAGGCAGAGTTCACTCCAGCCCCAATTCTGCTTGCTTAACAGGTAGAAACTGAAGGTTGGAGGTAAGGGTGGTTTGGTGTAGAATTTTATCTCTGCTGTTTGCCTAGGACGGTGTGGCAAACAGCCTCTAAGATGGCCCTCAATGACCCCTGGTTTCTGGTATTCACATCTTTGTGCAATACCACCACCACCACCACCCCACCCAGTGCAGGTTGAACTTATTCACTTGTTTCTAATGAATATAGAAAGGTGATGGGATGTCACTTCCCAGATCAGGCCATAAAAGATTGTGGCTTCCATCTTGAGTTTTCTCTCTCTCTCTTCCTTTCTCTCTCTCTCTGTATGTGTGCGTGTGTGTTTCTCTCTCTGTGTGTCTTGGGTTGCTCACTCTGTGAGAAGTCAGCTGCCATGTTGTGAGGTTGCCCTGTGGAGAGGGACTAAAGCCCACTAAGAACTACATAAATGAGCTTGGAAGCCAAATCCCTCCACCTTCCTTCTCCCCTCTGGTCATCCTATGAGACCACAGTCCTGGCCAACAGCTTGTCTGCAACCTCAAGAGAGACCTTGAGCCAAGGGCACCTAGTTAGTCTGTGCCCTGATTCCTATGCACAGAAACTGAGATAATAAATGTTTGTTGTTTTAAGACATTAAGTTTTGGGAGTAATTTGTTAAACAGCAATAAATAACCAATGCAGGCAGCAATAGGAAGTGAGGGGATTCCACCAGTAACCATTGGGTAGATAGGCGAAGTGTTTGTAGAACTCAACGGCCAGTACACTCAAGCTATAAATGTGTCCTGATCTCAAGGAGGAGTTTTTCCAACCTAAAATAGGGGAATTATCAGCTGTGACTTACTGTGCATACAGACGCCTATGGAACACATTTCTAGCACTGTCTAGAGCAGCTTAAAAACAGTCCTGCCCTGAGTGCTTTCAAAAATACAGAGGGCCGTGTTCTACCCTAGGCTTACTATGGGTAAATATTGCTAGGCTAATCAAAACAGTAACGGACTCTAGTGTAATTCTGTGAATGGTTTGTTTTCTAATCATTTAAACCATTAGTGATGTGTTGCTCAAGCTAAATGTTTCAGAGGCACCATGGTATGGGAACAGAGATGTAGGGATTAGAGGCAGAAGAAATGGGTTCAGGTGGTAGGTCCTCTGTTTAGCAGTCATGTGACTTTGGAAAAGTTAACTAATGTCTCTGAGCATATTTCTTTTACTTTTTAAAAGAAGAACTTTTACTGTTTTCTTTTTTCTGATTATAAAAGTAAAACATAGGCCTTTGTACTTATTAGTATATTCCATATTTTTAGAAAAGGGTAAGTGTTATTTTTATAATCAGAAGAAAAAACAAACAAAACCAGGACCAGGCAACACTGTGTTCTGTTGTACATAAAGTCATCGACTTGAGAGCAACTAACAATAGCAACAATTTTTT
This sequence comes from Elephas maximus indicus, assembly GCF_024166365.1. NCBI lineage: Eukaryota > Metazoa > Chordata > Mammalia > Proboscidea > Elephantidae > Elephas > Elephas maximus. The sequence goes on along the minus strand of NC_064844.1, from coordinate 26,250,723 downwards.
AAATCCAAAATTATACATGACCCAGAAACCTCAAAAAACTAGTTTTATTTTCTTCCAGGCTAGTTTGAAAGGATTTACATTCATGTCTTTACACAGCTGTGATCATGCCATCATGTAAGTCCTTCACCCTGCTTTTAACATTACATTCTGGACACCTTCTCACATCATTTTAAGAGTTCTTCCAAAACATCAATTTTGGGGGCTTCATAATATTCCATTATGTAGATGTATCATAACTATTTCCTTATGATTAAGTATTTGGGTTATTTCCAGAGTTTTATCATTATAAAGAGCATTGTGAGAAATACTTTACATACAGATTTTGTCCACATTTTTATTACTTTCTTAGAAGGGAACCCTGGAAATGACATTACTGAGTCCAAAGGTATGAATACTTTTAAATGACTTGATACATATTGCAAATTGCTCTTCTAAAATTCTTAACCAAAGCATACTTTCTTCTCCTTTGCCAGCCACAATTTTGCATGTCTCAATGCAAACTTACCAGCATAAAGCATTATCTCCTTTCTAATCTTGATAATTTGATACTCCATAGCTTTGTTACTTTGATGGTCAAAATATGCTTTTGTGTTATTTTAATGTATGCTGCTTATAATGCTAATAGGATCAAGCAGTTTTCCTATATTTGTTATTGAGATTCTCTCTTAATTGGTAAAATGAAAACAGTAATCCCTGCCCATATCATAGAGTCTGTCAGTTTGTCATACTGTGGTGGCTGGCTTGTTGCTGCAATACTGGAAACTTTGCCACCAGTATTTCAAATACCAGCAGGGTCACCCTTGGTGGACAGGTTTCAGCTGAGCTTGAGCTTCCAGACTAAGACAGAAGGAAGAAGGACTTGGCAGTTTACTTCTGAAAAAAAAAAAAGGGCAGTGAAAACCTTACAAATAACAGAGAACCTCGTCTGATATACTGCTGGAAGATGAGCCCCTCAGGTTGGAAGGCACTCAAAATTTCCTCCGGGGAAGAGCTGGCTCCTCAAAGTAGCATCCACCTTAATGACATGATTGGAGTTAAGCTTTCGGGACCTTCATTTGCTGGTGTGGCATGACTCAAAATAGAAGAAAAAGCTGCAAACATCTATTAATAATCGGCATGAGGTATGAATCTAGGAAAAATGGAAGTCCTCAGAAATGAAATGGAATGCATAAAGATCAATATCCTAGGCATTAATGAGCTGAAATGGACTAGTACTGGCCATTTTGAATCAGACAATCATATGGTATACTATGCTGGGAATAACAAATTGAAGAGGATTAGCATCGTGTTTATCATCCAAACGAACATTTCAAGACCTATCCTGAAGTCAAGGCTGTCAAACTCCTAAAAACCAGTCACTAATGCCAAAGGTGAGGAAATTTAAGATTTTTACCAACTTCTGTAGTCTGAAATTGATCAAAAATGCAATCAAGATGCATTGATAATTACTGGTGGTTGGAATCCAAAAGTTGGAAACAAAGAAGGATCTGCTGTTGCAAAATATGGCCTTGGTGATAGAAACAACTCTGGAGATCACACGATAGAATCTTGCAAGACCAACAACTTCTTCCTTGCAAATACCTTTTTCAACAACATAAATGGTGACTATACACGTGGACCTTACCAGATGGAAAACACAGGAATCCAATCAATTATATCTGTGGAAAGACACAGTGGAAAAGCTCAAGATCATCAGTTAGAACAAGGCCAGGGGCTGACTGTGGAACAGGCTATCAATTGCTCATTTGCAAGTTCAAGTTGAAGGTGAAGAAAATTAGAGTAAGTCCATGAGAACCAAAATACGACCTTGAGCATATCCCACATGAATTTGGAGAATATCTCAAGAATAAATTTGATGCATTGAACACGAATAACTGAAGAAGACCAGACGAGTTGTGGGAAGACATCAAGGGCATTGTACATGAAGAAAGCAAGAGATCATCAAAAAGACAGGATAGAAAGGAAAGACCAAAAATGGATATCAGAAGAGACTGTGAAACTTGCTTTTGAATGTAGAGTAGCTAAAACAAATGGAAGAAATGAAGTAAAAGAGCTGAACAGACTATTTCAAAGGGCAGTTTGGGAAAACAAAGTGAAATATCATAATGAAATGTGCAAAGACCCGGAGTTAGAAAGCCAAAAGAGAAGAACACGCTCAGCATATCTCAAGCTAAAAGAAGTGAAGAAAAAATTCAAGCCTTGAGTTGCAATTTTGAAGGATTCTATGGGAAAATATTCAATGGCTCAGGAAAAATCAAAAGCAGATTGAAGGAATACACAGGGTCGCCAGAGCAAAAAAGAATTCATTGACAGTCATTTCGGGAAGTAGCATAGGATCAAGAACTGATGGTATTGAATAAGAAGTCCAAGCTGCACTGAAGGCACTGGCAAAAAAAACATAGCTCTAGGAATTGACAGAATACCAATTGAGATGTTTTCAACAAAGGGATACAGAGCTGGAGGTACTCACTTGTCTGTGCCAAGAAGTTTGGAAAACAGCTACCTGGCTAACTGACTAGAAGAGATCCATATTTGTGCCCACTCTAAAGAAATGTGACCCAACAGAATGTGGAAATTATCGAATAGTATCATTAATATCACACACAAGTAAAATTTTGCTGAAGATCTTTCAAAAGCAGCCACAACAATACATGAACAGGGAACTGCCAGAAATTTAAGCCAGATTCTAAGGAGGATTTGGAATAAGGGATATCATTGCTGATGTCAGATGGTTCTTGGCTGAAAGCAAAAGATACCAGCAAGGTGTTTACCTGTGTTATATTGACTATGCAAAGGTATTCGACTGTGTGGATCATAACAAATTATGGATAACATTGCAAAGAATGGGAATTCCAGAACAGTTAATTGTGCTCATGAGGAACCTGCACACAAAGAGGCAATCATTCAAACAGAGCAAGGGGATACTGCATGGTTTAAAATCAAGAAAAGTGTACATCAGGGTTCCATCCTTTTACCATACTTATGCAATCTGTATGCTAAGCAAACAATCCAAGAAGCTAGACTGTATGAAGAAGAAGGGGGCATCAGCGTTGGTGGAAGACTCATAAACAACCTGCAGATGACACAACCTTGCTTGCTGAGAGTGAAGAAGACTTGAAGCACTTACTCATGAAGATCAAAGACCATAGCCTTCTCAGTATGGATTACACCTCAAGATAAAGAAAACAAAAATCCCCACACTGGACAGACAAGCAACATCATGATAAATGGAGAAAAAGTTGACTTTGTCATGGATTTCATTTTACTTGAATCCACAATCAACACCCATGGAAACATCAGTCAAGAAATCAAATGACACATTGCATTGGGCAAACCTGCTGCAAAAGACCTCTTTAAAGTGTTAAAAAGCAAAGAAGCCACTTTAAGGACTAAGGTGTGCCTAACCCAAGCCATTGTAATTTCTGTCACCTCATATGCATGGAAAAGCTGGACAATGAATAAGGAAGACCAAAGAAGAATCGGTGCCTTTGAATTATGTTGCTGGTGAAGAATATTGAATATACCACAGCCTGACAGAAGAACAAGCAATTCTGTCTTGGAAGAAACACAACCAGAGTGCTCCTTGGAAGCAAGGATGGTGAGACTTTGTCTCAAGTACTTTGGACATGTTATCAGAAGGGACCAGTCCCTGGAGAGAGACATCATGCTTGATAAAGTAGAAGGTCAGCAAAAAAGATGAAGACCCTCAACAAGATGGATTGACACAGTGGCTGCAGCGATGAGCTCAAACATAGTAATGATTATGAGCATGGTGCAGGGTACATAGGGTTGCTGTGAGTCAGAACCAACTCAACAGCACCTAACAACAAATGAAATGATGATTGTGAACGCTTCTTATAAATGAAATTGTATGGCACTTATGGGTTGAATTGTGTCCCCCCAAAGCATATGTTGAAGTCCTAACCCCTGTTACCGTATTTGGAAATACGGTCTTTGCAGATGTATTACTTAACATGAGTTATACTAGAGTAGTGTAGACCCTACTCCAACATGACTGATGTCCTTATAAAAAGTGGAGAAAAGACACAGAGAGAGAGACACAGAGGGAAGACAGCCATGTGAAAATGAGGCAGAAATTAAAGGGATTCTGCCACAAGCCATGGAACGTCTGGGGCTCCCAGAAGCTGGGAGAAACAAGAAAAAACCTTCAGCTAGAGCTTTCAGAAAGAGCATAGCCCTGTCTACACCCTGAATCTGGACTTCTAGCCTCCAGAACTGTGAGACAATACATTTCTGCTGTTTTAAGCTATTGCTTTATGGTAATTTATCTTGAAAGCCCTAGGAAATAAATACAGGTAACTTTATATAACTTCTAAAAAAAGAAAAGGAGAATTCTTCTCTTTTCTTCTTATATAACTCTTATGGTCACAATTTAGTTGATAACTAATTTATGTGTAAACCATTCACGCTCATGGGGGTGTGGAACCAAGGGCACATCTCTCTAGTCCTCCTTCATCCTATACATTTCCACATCATGAAATCAGAGTTCAGTAGCATTAAGAGCTGAATGAAGGAACACTCTGAAATGATAAGTGGACCCAGGCAGCCTACATGGTTAGCTCCATGGAAATGAGAGTAGGGGCTCTCATATGTGCCTTGGTGATGGTAGGTGGTAGGGGTGAGATGACTTGGCCCATTGTGTATTTGTTTGTGGATCCAGCTATTTAACAGTGGCTCTTCACAGCAACTTCCTTCTCCTTGGCCAGCCATGTCCCCAAGTCACTGTTCAACTGTGGGTCACAGCAGCAACGACAGCTTTCATACAGCAGGGACCAATTCGTTGCAGCTTTCGACATACCCCAGGTCTGCGTCTGTAGAAACTGCTGATTTCAGCATGCAGAAATGATGGCAAGCATCAAGAGAAATCTAGAACTCTGTAGAATTTCTAAATTAACTAGATAACTTGTATATTTTCACTAATATAACTTGATTCTCTCACTCGTTTAAAAAAATAAAGTAAGAAATAAATAACATTATGATAAAGGCCTGAAAGTACTTGGATAAACCATTCGAGATCTTAAGTAATATGTGGTCTTCAAAGTATGGTAGATTTAAAATGTACTCAATGTTCAGTCAGACTACAACTTCACCATCAGAGGCTTGGAATTCAGCGTTCCCTTTTTCCATAAACTCTGTCCTTTGTGCCTGGCGGCGGCTGTCACGGAGTGGAAGTTGTGAGGGCATAGAATCTGTTCCTCCTTATTTATAATTAAAAAAAAAAAAAAAAAGGTATTTGCGGACCACTTGCACTAGTGTCTATAAATCCACAGTAAAGAATTTTGCCTTAGTAGTTCTAAGCAGGCTATTCTTTTTTTCTCCGAATTTATAGAAGAACTTTAAAGGCATTTTGTGTACATAATTATGCAGTTTGTGATTTAATTCAATGGGAATTTTGGCTGAGTATGGACTGCAAAATTAGTCTTTTTGGGTTCAATTCTCTTTCGTGTATCTTTCTCACGGTGTCTCTATAAATTTGTTTTCTTATAATTGTCTTCTGAAATCTCACACAATAAATAGTTGTCATGAAGAAAAACATCCTCTCCCTAACTTCTTTAAAAATGAGAGAGCCACCATTTTGCCTAGAAGGGCAGTTCAGCTATTACTGCCTTCTTTCTGATGACCAGATTTGTCTCTGCAACCCCGAGGAGTGAGTGTGTCTGTAATGCTGAGCAAGCTTCCACCAGGGAAGCCTGAATCAATCATTCCACCCACCACCTGGGGTCTGTAGCACTGGAAAAGCTTTGTCAGGATGCCACTGAGCTTACCATAGAGCAATGTTCCCCAACTCATGGCTGATTTGAAATGACCCCTGAAAACTAAAAGAAGAACCAAATGAAGCTTGCCCCAAGTGAGAAAAAGTCACTAAGGAACTCACCAGTTTGGAAATGACCATTTTTGACCTTCATACTGTCATATATGGCAACACTAAATTATTTGGAGTGGGCTGAACTCAAGGAAGGGCCTGTGTACACCTTCTAGCATCCTTCTTGTTGCAAGTTCTCTGGCCAGTGCAGGGTATGTACCATTGCTTTCTCACTTTATTATTAGAAATACTATTACTGTATTAAATGATAGTAAATAACTAATGTTTATTAAATATCAGATACTGAAAAAAGTGCTTTACATGAATTATATCACTTAATCCTCGCAATGCCTCAGTGAGGTACATGCTATCATTATCCATGTTATAGACTAGGAGACTGCGTTGGAGAGGTTATATAACTTGCCAATGCACTTCCCTAGGAATGAGCACAGTTGGAATTCAAACACAGGCAGTTAGACCCCAGAATCCAAGGCTCCTCACCATCATGAATACTGGATCCCCAAACAAACATACAGTGGGACAAGTCATCCCACGCCCACCACCTACCATTACCAAGGCAGATATGAAAGCCCCTTACTCTTCTTTCTGTGGAGATAGCCACGCAGACTGCCTGAGTCCACTTGTCATTTCTAAGTATCCATGGTATATAGCACAAACTACTATAGTGGGCAAAGCCATTAAATGGCTACAAGACCCACACTCATTTCTTTCCACTGTCTACCAGAGAGTGAAGAAAAAGGTCATCTGACCTGTAGGGAACCTTGCCACAGATCACAAGGCCAGCACTTTTTGTCTTTCAGAGCATAGTCAGACAAGGTAACTTTCCCTTTCCAAGGCTATAACTGGGATGGGAAGGCAAAACAGGAAGAAATAAAAATAAAATATTTCTTCCCCTGCTTGTCTCAAAGGAAGAGTTCCATAGAAACCTGAGAAACAGATTACCCAAGGATAAAATTTAACAAGTTTGATGTCCAGGATTAAAAATCTGATGCCACTAAATAATTGTTGGAAGCTTCTAGAGGAGCTTCAAAGAAATCATCCAAAGTCCCCCTCCCCCGCATGAAGGCAAACAGACTTACCTATTTTGCTCAAATAACACATGCCTTCCACATTTGTTTGCTGGCCATGTCCCTCCCCTATGAAGCACCCTCATAAGTGCTGCCATGCCAATCCTCTTCCACACGTTGCTGTAAAAAAAAAATTAGCACAGCGAGCTTACAAAAATACCTTGGGTCGGGGGGAGGGCATGGCTGGCAAACAAACGCGGAATGCACGAGTTATTTTCGTAGAAATACGGTAGTCACTGTAAGGGTTAATGTTATGTGTCCACTTGGCTAGGCTATCATTCTCAGTGACTTGGCAGGCACTGTGTAATCACCTTCCATTCTGTGATCTGATGTAAGCAGCCAATCAGTTGAAAAGAAAGGTTCTTTGGGGGTGGGTCCTGCCTCCAGTATATAAATGGATGTTCTGGCAAAGCTCTCTGTCTCTTAACCTTGCACTGTTCTTACCTCTGGGTTCTTGGGGGACATGAGCTTGCAGAAGTCTCTGGCCTGCCACCCGACCTGCAGATTTTGAGTTCCTTAGTCCCTGTAACAACTTGAGCCAGGAGAGGTCTTCAGCCTATCACCTGATCCACTGATTTGGGGCTTACCAGCCCCCACACTTGCATAAGCTGTTTCCTTGACGTAAATTGCTCTCTCTGTATATTTATATACACTTTGTTTTGCTCCTCTGGAGAACACAGACTAACACAGTCACCCATGCTTCTTTGCTGCCACGTTCTTCTTTGTCTGTTGCAATTACCACTGAGATTCTCCCCTGCCAAGAGTTTTCCCTGGGATCAAACTAAGCACTTTGGGAAGCAAAAGTAACTTTTCAGGTCACCAGGAACAGAGAATTTTAGCATCTCATAACTTCCATCAACTTAGTTGTTTCACATGGTGGACTGACAAGCCAATGCATCGGCAGGCACTGACCCTCCTTCCTCTGACTTTCTCAGTTTACAACTCAGTTCACTTCTCCTTCTGGAAATTTCTCTCTCACATGTGTACATCATGTCTGAGTTTCCTCTTAGTGCTTCACAAAGTCATCTCTCGTTTTCAAACTCTCTTTCCCTCCTTTATCCCTCCTTACTCCATTTGTGAACCTGAGAGTGAGCCTCATAACTCACGACTCCAAACCATAACAGTGGTGCTAGAGACACAGCCATGTAAAGGAAGAGGAAAGAGGAAGATGTGGAAGTAAAAGCTGAATAATATGAAGCTGAGACTATCAATCTCTGGAATTCTGGAACCATCCATTGAGCTTCTTCAGAATAACCCTTTATAAATAACCTAGAATCACAACACAATCTCCAGTTTGGAAAAGATCTTAGAGGTAATCTGTCTTACCAACCATCTGAAAATTGCATGTCCTTTACATCATTTACATATTCATTTAAAAATATAGCCAAGCTATCATTGGACCCCAGCACTGTGTCTGGTGATGGAAATTTGGGCCAAATGAGAAGTTGCCCTCCAGAAGAGGTCAGAGATGCATAGGGAGGCAGGCTCAGGTCGCTTGACTTGTGGGAAAGAAGTGGGGAAAGTTTTTGCAGACTAAAAGATGCTTTGGCTGGATCTGGGAGACAGAAGAGGACTCTCTTGGTTGCAAGTAACAGAAATAGCTTTCAAAGTACTTAGGCAAAACAAGGGATGAATTGGAAAGATATGGGCTCTCTCAACTTACTTAGGAAGGGCGGGCATACAACTGAGTCCCATGGTTTCAATGCTGCTTGGACTCTCCCCATATGCCTACTCTGGTATTCTCTGCACTTCAGTTTCATTCTCTCTGATTGCTGACTGGCTGGAAACTTGGTTACTTAAGGTTTCTACTTCAGATTGCACAGCTCTGCCACCAGACATGGACTGATCCTATTTTTCTGGTTTGAAAAAATCTGGGGATTGGGTTGGGGCTCACCACAAAGCTAATCAACTATGGCCAGAGAGCAACGCCACTTTATACAGATTGGGCCACTGGAGTGCAAACTGTACAACGGATGTTTTCCCAGAAAAGGGAAACTCTGGGGACTAAACAACTATTCCACTTGGTGTGTAACACAGACATGTCACTCCAGAGCACTAGTTTCACTTTAAATGGTTTACCTGGCTTCCAGCTCAGTGCTGTTCCAAGTACACACTCTCTGTACAGTGCCTACCACAATTAATATGCTCAATAAACATTAGTTACTTAGCAAATGGGGCTGGTGGGGGCAGTGGTTGTTCAGTGGTAGAATTCTTACCTTCCATGCAGGAGACTCAGGTTCGATTCCCGGCCAATGCGCCTCATGTGCAGTTATTACCCAACTGTCAGTGGGGGCTTGTATGTTGCTATGATGCTAAGTAGGTTTCAGTGGAGCTTCCAGACTAAGACAGACTGGGACAAAAGACCTAGTAATCAACTTCTAAAAATCAGCCAGTGAAAACCCTACGGATCACAACAGCCTGATCCTGTTGTATATGGGGTCATCATGAGTTGGGGTCTATTGGACATCAGCTTACAACAACAATATTTAGCAAACACAAGGGCACCATGACCAGGGAGAGTCATTTAATGGTGATAATGATGGTGATAATTAACAATTGAATAAGCTCCATGCTTCTAAATACATTACCCCATTTGATTTTCACCACTGCCCTATGGGGTCAGTTGTTGTTGTTAGGTTCCATCGAGTTGGTTCTGACTCATAGCAACCTTATATACCACAGAATGAAACAATGCCTGGTCCTGTGCCATCCTCACAATCGCTGTTATGCTTAAGCCCATTGTAGCCATTGTGTCAATCCATCTCATTGAGGGTCTTCCTCTTTTTTGCTGACCCCCTATTTACCAAGCATGATGTCCTTCTCAAGGGATTGATCCCTCCTGACAACATGTCCAAAGTGTGTGAGATGCAGTCTTACTATCCTTGCTTCTAAGGAGCATTCTGGTCCTACTTCTTCCAAGACAGATTTGTTCATTCTTTTCGCAGTCCATGGTATAGTCAATGTTCTTTGCAAGCACCACAATTCAAAGGCATCAATTCTTCTTTGGTCTTCCTTATTCATCATCCAGCTTTCACATGAATATGAGGTAATTGAAAACACCATGACTTCAAGGTGACATCACTGCTTTTCAACACTTTGAAGAGGTCTTTTGCAGCAGCTTTGCCCAATGCAATGCGTCTTTTGATGGCCTGTGGGGTAAATAAAAGTAGTATAGTGACTAACACTTAATTGATCATATACCATGTGCCAAGCACTGTTCTAAGGGCTATATATTTATTAATTCACTCAATTCTCACAGCAACCCTACAAGGCATATATGATTTTTATCCTGATTTTATAGATGAGAAAAATAAGGCACAGGGAAATTAAATAACACATCCAAGGTCACACAGCTTGTATAGAGCTAGGATTTGAGCCCAAGCAGTATGGTTCCTTAGTCCATGCACACAGGTTCTCTTTTGGTAAATTATTATTACCTTCATTTTATATTGGTGAGTTTGACTGATCAAAGCAAGGCCATAGTGAGTAGCCATAGTAATAGTAATAAAAATAACAACAGCTCATACATATTCAATACCCACTATATTTCAGGCCCTGTTTTGACATGAGAATGATTTCTCTAATTATTCTGAAAGGGAATCGTTATTGTTGTTGTTGCTTTGGGAAACAGGATCAGAGATATAAAGCCTGGTGCTGAATTTCACATGTTCATTTACATCTGCTCTTTGTTCTGGATGACCCTAGTAAGTCAGGAAGATCTTGGCCAAGTTAAGAGTTGGCTCACTTTGTAAGAAAACCAAATTCAGGTCTCAACAATGCTCGATCCAAGTCCTAGGGCTGGCTCTGGTAACTGCACAAGTCCTAATGCTTGCCCTGGCCCCTCGTGTCTTCCACACCCAGGTCTACTTACCAGAACATACACCCCTAGAGTGAGGAACCTGAGAGGAAGCTGGCTCTACCATCAAGTCCTTATCACATACGTGTCAGCTGCTGTGCCTGTCTGAGCCTCCTTTTCTTCATGCATAAAATGAGGCTAAAACTTTCCAAGTCTTTACTAGGACATCTATGACTTCTTCCTAGAGAGCATTCCTCTTTTAGAATTGTGTCTTTCAGGAATTCACAGGAAAATAGAACAAGTGATCCTGAGAGTAGGGAAGGCTATTTGAGGCCAAGAAGTGCAGCCTCCTAGGCATCAAACCTCTCAAGACCCTCTAATAAGCCCCTCCGTACAGACCCATTGATGGAGAGCATGAGTTCAGAGAAAACATGCAAATGACTTTTCATAGTATGTTTTCAAAGCTCCAGCACAAAAATTGCCTGAAGTCACACTTTTCCAAAACCAGTCATATTTAGAGGCATTTAAATCACAGCTCTTGCCCAGATCCCTGCTCCTGTTTCGTATTCTTCTGCTGTTTGGGAAACATTGCTGAGGCAGATTCTCCGAGAAGTTTCTGTTTTCCAGACTGTGGTTGAAATCGAAGCTCTGTGCATTTGCCTGCTGCCGTGGTAGAAGCATACACTGGATATAAGACATTGCTCTAAGCTGGCCACCTGTATTAAGGCATTTCATCCTCACAAAAAGCCTAGCAAGAGGGTTTTACTCAGAGGCAACTGATTCATGGAGGTTAAATAACTTGCCCAACGTCACTCAGCTGGTGTAACAAATCACTACAAGTTTGATGACTTGAAACAATAAAAATTTATTCTCTCACAGTTCTGAGAAGTCTAGAATTTTGAAATCAAGGTATGGGCAGGGCTGTGCTCCCTCTGAGGCACTACAGAGAATCTGTTCTTTGGATCTTCCAGCTCCAGGTAGCTCCAGGCATTCCTTGGCTTGTGGCTGCATTACTCCAGACTCTGCCTTTGTCTTCACATGGCCTTCTCTTCCTCTGTATCTGTGTCTTCTCCTCTTCTGTCTCTTATAAGGCCGTTTGTCATTGGATTTAGGGTCCACTGGATAACCCAGAATGATCTCATCTCAGGGATCCTTAAAGAATTACACCCACAAAGATACTTTCTCTAATTAAGGTCACATTTTACATGTTACAGGGGTTACGGCTTAGAAATATCTTTTGAGGGGCCACCATTCAACGCAATAAAACTGAGCAGCTGGGATTCAACCCAGGGGGTCCAGCTCTAGCGTGTGGTCTAGAAACCATTATGCTACACTCTCTCACGCATTGACTTTTCACAGGTTTTGGGAAAACGCCTGCTAAATTATCTGAGCTTTTCACAAATCATCGCAAGGTTGGAGGGTTTGTTTTTCTGTGCTAATGTTCTGCCCATGTTTCAAAGGGCAGCACTTAAATCCATGTCTACACCACCCCACAGATTCACTGACACAGGGGGCAGGAATACCAGCAAATTGGGTTACTTTTTAAAGAGAACTGGATTAAGTTCTGCAAATGTTAAAAGCTTGTATATTTTAAAAATTTCAAGGACAAGTATAAAACCTCGTTGCCTCAAAACCACAGTTGACAAAACCACCATTGATGAGGAATTGCTCTGTACGTAGATGACAATCTGACATAATGCAGCCATCGTCCAAAATATGAGTGTTAGGTCATTACCCAGACGCCAGCAGAGTGGGGAGGTCCGCCATAGTTTTTTTTCCAATGAGAGAACACAGATTTTTAAATGGAGTCTGCAACTTAAGTGTAGAGAATGTAAAGCTGTGGACAATCAATATTGTCATTTAAAGGGTGAGCTTTATTTCTTCTGAGGTAAAGTGAGGAGCCCAGGCAAGGCACTCACGCTATCAGCTATGATTTGAAACAGCTGAAAAATAAAAACCTCTCACAATAAGATTTTAGGAGAGAAACTCTGCCAGACCCTTAAGTGCTGTTCAGAATCATAAAAAGAAAGTAAACAACGCCAAAGGCCAGACGAACAAAAGGAAAATTCTTACATCGTTTGTTCTCGTCAAATACCACAGAAAGATAATCCGTGCTTAGGCAGTTCTTCTGGAGTCCAAATTCCTGCCCCTTGCTCATCTCTTCTTTCTGTTTAAGCTCCATGCTTTTCCAGCTGTCATTAAATCACTTACATTAGTGAATGAAGCCAAGGCATTTTTCAATCTAAAGCCAATGATAGCCTTGAGACAGATTCTGAATGCCTATATCACCTGAGCCTGACCAGGTGGGACACCACCTTGGCATCTGACATTTATGGGAAGATCAAGTCCGTTAGAAGAATCCTCATACCTTCACCACCTTCAGTTAGCCAAGAGCATGACACGGAGCAGGAGTCATTTGGTGGTGCAAAATGGTTAATGTACTCAGCTACCAACAAAAAGATTGGAGGGTTGAGTAGACCCAGAGGATTACAGCCATTGGAAATCCTATGGAGTGCTGTTCTACTCTGACACACAGGAGGTCAGCATGAATCAGAGTTGAGTTGATGGCAGCTGGGCTGTTTTGTTTTGTTTTGTTTGTTTTTCTGCTATGGAGCAGAGGTGCTGGTAATTAAAAAAAAAAAAAAAAAAAAAAAAAAACAGCTTACGAGAAAATGCTTTGGATTAAGCCTTCCAAACAAGAGGCATTTATTTTGTCAGACACCCAGAGTTGCCCTTAAAGACAAGCTAGAAGCTCAACTGGACATGAAGGAATGAGGAATGGAGGCATGACAAACTGGGTCACTGATTCTTATGTAACTAGTCTTGACTGGATTAACAAACATGGAGTGATAAACCAGCTAGCACCCGAATCTTACCAGCTACTCTGAAGCCTGCAGATTAACACCGTCCCTGAGGCTCGTGCTGTAATGAGGTCCTTCTGACAATTTACTTTTTTGGATGAAGTCCAAGGTGGAAATGTGCCACACTATAACCGGCATGCTTCCGAGAGATTCCAGAGTAGAGATGATATTACTTATTTAGACTGAAGGTTATCTGCTTGTCCTTCTCCAGATCCCTTCAAGCCAAGAGAAGGGTATCCTCATTAGTGTGAGATGACAAGGGTCTGGTTCCTTTTATTAGTGAGCTTTTTGTGTCTTACATCCTGTGGAAGATCTGAAAAGCCATTTCTTTTGGCCTCTACTTACTGACGTGGAAGTGAGGACAGCTGAAGCCTGGGTTACTGCTTATCCTTGTTGCTATTCATGGAGACTCTTGGGGAAATGTCCAAAAAGCTCTTTAGAGTTCTTGCAATTAATCCTGAAATTCTGGTTGCCACTCCTGGATAGAAACATATGGATCACAAATGGTTTGATTATTATTATTTCAAGAAAAGACTAATGCCTTATAATGGGGGTGTTAGGGAGGTGGGATAACACGGACAGGGAGGAAAAAAATGACATTTTAAAGGAAACTAGTGGGATTTGAGAAGGTCCATACATAACATCTCCCTTTCCCCCATCTGGACATCTGAACTAGTTCAGGGATAGAGAAAAGGCAAAGGGAGATCAAAATAACACCTTTGTTAAAGAAAATGGCTAAGCTGTATGACACGGCTTTAAGTCTATAAGCCAAATGGGCTTGCCTGCTCGGTGCCCCAGAATTAGGAAGCAGTATCTTTATCCACATGATTGTGGGCCGTCTAAGGAAACTTAAGCCTCCCCACTGAGGGACCCAGTAAAGAATGACAGAGGAAAGCAGAAAGCCAGCTTTTCAGGGGAGGCTGGTTCCATGGAGTCATTAACAAGTAAAACTTCCTGAGTCTTTACTCAGAAAATGGGAGGGAGGAGGGGCCTGGGCTGCATATGTCCAATTCCCTTCTCTTAGTTACCATTGGGTAACTCATCTCACCTTCATGGGGCATTAGGGGCCAAAAAAGGAGTAAGGGGGTTTAGGGAAACCCTTGCTCCTAGAAACTAAAAAAGTAAGGAGTGAGTGCTCAACCGTTAATAGGAAGGTAAATAGTTAAACTTATCTTCTTGAAACATACAGCCACTTGAGCACTGGAAGCCAGAAAAAATTCCTAGTTGTGTTCCTTTGGGTGACTCCTCCAGTGGAAACCTGTGGTGTGCAGAAATTCTTCACTGAGACCAGAGTTCTCACAGGGTTAGAGCCTCATCTATCTCTAGAGGACTCAAAGATATGTGTCCACAACCTCAAATCTGCCATGGATACATATGATGAAGGCAGCCCTGAATCTGAGTTTGATTTATGTGGAGTCTGGCATTTTTCATCATTGATGCTCACCATGACTGCACTTAGAATCATCTGGAGTTGGGGGAGATTTTAAAAACTGTGGATGTCTGAGCTCCTCCTCATACTAGGCATATTGGAAACTCTGCGAATGGCCTGGTGTGGATAGCTTTTAAAAGTGAACCAGGGGATCTTAATATGCAGCCAGGATTGAGAATCATTGATGTAGATGGTTTCCTTTGAGTGTTGATAATCCACTGCTTCTCAGGTGGGCAGAACCCTGAAGCAGGCAATGTATAATGTGGCTAAAACTGCTCTGGAGTCGGGCTGCTTGAGCTTGAATCTCAATTCTCCTCCTTACTGAATGTTGGTAAATTAACTAACTTTTCTTAGTCTCCAGTTTGACCGAGGTCATCCATAAAAGAGAATCTACTCGGGTGAGCATGGCTGTGCTGGCTTGGTCTTCAGCATTTATGATAGTCAACCCCAGAGGTGTTCCTTCTGTTTGATCCATCACCGTTTCATTTCTGTTACAAATGGCAGTGGCACACAGCTCTTCCATGCAGACACTGGGGATATGCTCCATGCCAGAAATTGAAATAGAAGGTACCATCCAAAAGTCCAGAGCTGAGTTTCCTTTGGTTCCACTCATTGAAAAATGGAGTTCCATAGACCGGTTTCACTCACTGCCCTATGGTATAAACGTTTCTTTTGGCTTATTCATAGTATTCACATTTAATTAGTTGAACTTTTATACTCTTGCATGATTAATTGCTGGTCCATATCACAGCTATCTAGCCTATAAGGACCATGACTTCTTGATATTTTCTTCAGAAAATCACACACTGGTGCTCAATCAATAAATAGTTCTTGATTATGGAAGTGATGATGATCTTGGAAGAACCCTGCTTATATAATTAAGAACTTCTAATCTTACACCTGAAAGGGACCTTAGAGATCCAACCTCATTCTTTAAGATGAGCAATCCAGGTCTTATGGCTGAAAGGCGACTCGCCAAGGGCCACACAGATTAGAGTCCAAAGTGAATCTTCTGCTTTAAGTCTGTTGTTCTTTCCCCTTTATCACATTCCCTCTCTAAGTGCCTTTATAACCTTCTCTCTCTCTCTTTTCTAAATCCACATTGTTCTGTTTTCTCTCTCTGCCCCCAAATGCTCTAAATATGTGAAGAAAGTAAATGCAGGAAAGATCTGAATATAACCCTCTGGCTTCTGTGTTTAGATTTCTCTGGAGGATTGGTTTTATTGCTTTCTAGCTTGTTCCTCTATCAACTTCAAGAGGAAAAGAATCCCTATGCTTTTGAACCAGCAACAGGCCGGTACACTCTACCATACGCCCGTACAGCCAGGCAGAGCCAACCACAACCCAAGGGCAACAATTCTTCCATCCTGCTCCCAGGAATAGAGTCCAGGTCAAGACAAGCAGACCTGCAGAGGGGTGACCCCTCAGCCCGGGCAGCCAAAGCAATATCTGTCATTGCTGTAGTTGGCTTTAAGCCTAGTGCCTTCACTGTCTGCCTTGATGGCTTTAGCTGTTAAAACTCTGTACAAAGGAAGCTCTCACAGGCTCCAGCCATGGAAGCCCTCTTGCCTTGGTTTCAGGAAACTGGGGTGAAATGGGCAGAACAAGAGTTTGTCCAAAGACCAAGCAGGACAGGAGGTTCCCACCATTTGGAAATCTATCTGTGTGTTCCTGAGACTTGCAGAACAAAGACCTACACATGGTTATTTTGGCAAGAACAGGAAGGTTTAGATTATCCTTTTCCACCCCATGAAAGTGGCCACCTAAGACGTGAGTTCTGAAGGAACATCTGTTTTAGCGCTAACAGAGCGTCTGTAAGGGCCTCACCGTGGTCTTCACTGCACAGCACAGGAATAGCAATGGGAGAGCTGCAGCTGTCGGATGCACGCATAGTTCAAGGTTTTGCCTCTCCCTTTCATCTTCAGTATTTCCAAAGTGACAGTGGACATTGAGTGTGCTCTGATGCCTTCAGGTCCCACCAGCAGCTCTGAAGTATCTTGTAAGGCCACATCTTGCCTCCCTAAGATGTTATTTTTGGAGAGGGCATTTGGGGAATGACAAAATTAAAATATCCAGCAAGAGACTTTGCATGTCTTTTGTGCATCGGGTGCCTGAGTGAAGGAATTGGATCAGGCAACATATGCTGCATGTAGGATGACTTTCTCCATCTGGTGCCCAGGTGTGAGGGTTCACCCCTGAGTCCTAGCTATAGATATCTGTAAGTAGGAAGAGGAAGACAAATCCCAGTTCGCCTACCATTTTTCCACAAAAATGGTATTAGCCATTGATGTGCAAGGTCAAGGTCCACTTTAGTTTTATTTGTAGATCAAGTTTAGCTACAATTAAATAATTGAACACACTAAGCAGGGGACCTGGGTTCGATTCCTGGCCAGTGCACTTCATTCGCAGCCACTATCCATCTGCCTGTGGTGGCTCTAGTGTTGCTATGATCTGAACAGCTTTCAGAGGAGCTTCCAGACTAAGACTGACTAGGAAGAAAGGTCTGATGATCCACTTCTGAAAACCAGCCAGTGAAAACCCTGTGGATCACAAGAGTTCCATTCTCCAACTGACCATGGAGATGGTTCAGGACTGGGTGGCATTTTGTTTCACTGTGCACGGGGTCACCATGAGTCAGGGGACAACTCAACAATAGCTAGCAATGACAACCTCTGAGTACTGTTGTGATGACTAAGAAGAATGGTTGTAAAAAAAATAACATATCACAAGGAAGCTACATCGTAAAAGCACAAGTCACTGGCTGCTATCATTATTATCGATTTTAGAGATGTGGACTACTCTCTGTTGTTGTTGTTAGGTGCCGTCAAATCTGTTCCCTCTCACAGTGACCTCATATAAAACAGAACGAAACACTGTCCAGTCCTGCACCATCATCAAAATCATTGTAGCCCATTGTTGCAGCCACTATGTCAATCCAACTCGTTGAGGGTCTTCCTTTTTTTCGCTGACCCTCTACCAAGCATGATATTCTTCTCCAGGGACTGGTTCCTTCTGATAGCAAGTCCAAAGTAGGTGAAACAAAGTCTCACCATCCTCCCTTCTAAGGAGCATTCTGGCTGTGCTTCTTCCAAGACAGATTTGTTTATTCTTCTGACAGTCCATGGTATATTCAATATTCTTCGACAATACCATAATTCAAATACATCAATTCCTCCTTATTCATTGTCCAGCTATCGCATGCATATGAGGAGATTGAAAACACCATGGCTTGGGTCAGGCACACTTTAGTCCTCAAAGTGACATCTTTGCTTTTTAACACTTTAAAGAGGTCTTTTGCAGCAGACTTGGCCAATGGAACACATCATTTGATTTCTTGACCGCTGCTTTCATGGGCATTGACTGTGTATTCACGTGAAATGAAATCCTTAACAACTTCAGTATTTTCTCCATTTATCATGGTATTTCTTATTGGACCAGTTGTGAAGATTCTTGTTTTCTTTATGATAAGGTGTAATCCATACTGAAGGCTGTGATCTTTGATCTTCATCAGTAAGTGCTTCAAGTCCTCTTCACTTTCAACAAGCAAGGTTGTGTCATCTGCATACTGTAGGTTGTTAATGAGTCTTTCTCCAGTCCTGATGTCCCATTGTTTTGCACATAGTCCAGCTTCCATCTTATTTGTTCAGCATACAGATGGAATAAGTATGGTGAAAGGATACAACTCTGACACACACCGTTCCTGATTTTAAACCATGCAGTATCCCCTCGTTCTATTCAAACAACTGCCTCTTGGTCTATGTACAGGTTCCTCATGAGCACAATTAAGTGTTCTGGAATTCCCATTCTTTGCAATGTTATCCATAATTTGTTATGATCCACACAGTTGAATGCTTTTGCAAGGTCAATAAAACACAGGTAAACATCTACAAGACCCCTTTCCAAATACCTCCAGTGTGGTAGGCAACTTACTATACCTAGAGGTGCTTGTTCTATCTTTTCCCATCTTTCACTGTTAGAATGTCCTCATCTTGAACCAAAATCTCACTCCCTTTATCTTCTGCTGTTTGATTTTTATCTACTTTCTAGAGGCACAGGGAAAAAATCAAATCCCTTTCCATGGCAGTGACTGGACCACTGCATTTCACAGCTCTAAGGGGCACTCTTCACATTGCAATCTGTGTAAATAGTGCCCCCTGGTGTAGTACTGACTGGACACGCAAGTAGGGAGGATGGAAACCAAAAAAACCAAACCCGTTGCCACAGATTCAGACTCATAGTGACCTTATCGGACAGAGGAGAACTGCCCCTTAGGGATTCCAAGGAGTGCCTGGTGGATTTAAAATGCCGACTTTTTGGTGAGCAGCTGAACTCTTAACCACTACACCACCAGGGTTTCCAGCGAGGGCAAGGATTGTGGAGAGTCCAGCCATATTCTTTTCCCTGAAAATCCCCAGTTAGGTAATTGATCACACTAATGCTCCACCTTCTTATCACAAAGCAGCTATAATTCTATCAATGCTTCTTCACAGGACACAACTTCACGTCAAACCCATTACCCCGTGGACCATGTTCCTCTTAAAGTAAGGCGTCCAGAACAAAATCAACATGCCAGTGTGACCATAGCCAAAAAAAAAAAAAAGCCAAGTAGAGTGAAATTTAACCTTCTTTGTTTTTCTAGGTACCATACTTAAGAGTGCCACTGTAAAAATACAAGTCAACCTTAGCACTTGTAGTAGGTAAAACAGTGTCCCCCGAAAATGCGTGTTTACCTGGATCCTCAGAGTGTAAACTGATTAGGAAATAGGGTCTTTGCAGATGTAATTAGTCAAGTTAAGGTAAGGTCATACTAGATTAGGGTGGTGCCTAAATCTAATGATTGGTGTCCTTATAAGAAGAGTAGACGTGTGGAGACACAGACATACGAGGAAGAAGGCCAAGTGAAGCTGGAGACAGAGATTGGAGGGACGCAGATACAAGCCAAGAAATGCCAAGGACTACTGGGAACAGCCTTTTTTGTTGTTTTTGTCTTTTCAAACTGTCTTTATTGGGAGTTCCCTGTGATACATCTGTGTTTTAAATATTTTGATGACTCTTGTCAAGTCTTAAGCAAGAAAAGAGGCAAAGAAGGATTCTTTTCTAGAGCCTTCAGAGGGAGCATGGCCTTGCTGAGCGCTTGGTTTCAGACTTCTAGCCTATAAAACTATGAGAGAACAGGTATCTGTTGTTTTAAGCCACCTGGTTTGCGACAAATTGTTATGGCAGGAAACCCTCCAGGTGTAGTGGTTAAGAGTTTGGCTGCTAACCAAAAAGTCAGCAGTTTGAATCCACCAGGAGCTCCTCCGAAACCCTATGGGGCAGTTCTATTCTGTCGCTATGAGTTGGAAGTGACTCAACAGCAACGGATGTGGGTTTTGTTTGTTTAGGAAACTAATAAATACAATATTTAATTATTTTTGGACAGTCATTTTGGCATTTGCTTAAATATTGTCCTGCAACATTTATTTGTTTTGAATTGCTATGTATACTTTTTATTGTTATTCCACTTTTTATATGTTTTTGTCTTTTCAAACTATCTTTATTGGGAGTTCCCTGTGATACACCTGTGTTTTAAATATTTTGATGACTGTCGTTAAGTCTAGTGCAGTGTCTGGGTCAATAAAAATGTATCTGACTTGAATATTTAAGTAGAACAAAAGCAAAGGGACAGTGCTTAGTAAAATTTAATATAGCCACTGTGACAACACAATAAATCCATTTTGTGTGCACTTGGATATTCCTGGGATAAAGTGCCCTTGAAGAAACGGTGGTAAGTTTTTGTTTGGCTAATGAATCATAATTCCCCAAACTGCAAGCATGACACGTATGGGAGCTCTTAGTAATAATTCTTCACGTGTGGTTTTCTCTCATGTTTTTTATATATGCAGTGATTTCCAAACTATGCTCTGTGGGTCTTACGAAGTTCCAAAGGGATGTATCAGGGATGGGGTTGGGGGGGCAGAAAGAAAGGGAACAAAGGGTGAGGCTCCCATCAGCCCTCTATTTCACCCAGAGCTGCTGGCTTTTAGTTGTAATGTGTACTGGACTTCCCTGTGTATTTCCTTTGGAAAAAGAATAAGTTTGAAAACTACCAGCTAAGCCACTCCCTGGACATCTCAGAGGGGTGGAGAATATGATCACTTCCATGTTTCTTCTCACTAGGTAAAATGAACTTAAAAAAGAGTCAAAAGTAGATTTCAAGTGCTCAAGTTGGCGCTTTGGGGTGTAAAACTCTCAACATCCCTGATCTAAAGGCAAAGTAAATCACACTGGCACCATCTGGGTTGGCCTCATCTAAGTTGGCCCCTGTGTAGAGGTGTTAGTTAAGCACACCGCCCCCCCCCCCCCCGCCGCCACCACCACCAAGACACGGCTGTAGATCGAACTCAGACCTGGAGGATCCTTGGGGTTTTGACAAACACCTTCTAAATCGTGCTTTGGATTTGTGATTTAATTTACTTCAGAACACTTTAGAGAGTTCATGGAGAACTCTAACCCTCCTTTTCTGATGGCAGGAAAGAAGGGGATCTATTCTGCTTTCTGAAGAAGATGAGCCCGTGGGTTTTGCTTATTCACAGATGAAAGACATATATTCCTTTCAAAACCCTTGGGACATACAGTAACCCACCCAATTTTTATGCTTATGGAGTTCTTTGGAAAGGAGGGAGCCCAGTTTTAACTTGTTTAGTCTTGTAGCTGAAGCCTTTTGAAATGTATGAAACTCAAAAATCCTGAGTTGGAGCCTCATTTTTGTGTAGATTGAGCATTGTCTTAGGTGAAGCCTCCCTGGTGTGTGAATTTTCTAAATTTTTGGCAGGTTTGCCTTTATTTCTGTGAGATAAGCCTCCTCACTGTGTTTTCCAGTTACTGTGTCCTCATGAGAATGTACTTTTCGGGAGAATAAGCTATTGTCAGTCTTCATTCAGTCAGAGTGGCCATTTTTCCTTGATACCGTTCATTGTTTCCAGGTATTACTGGCTCCCTGCTTTTCTAGCTTCTAAACAGTAAATAGTGCCTTTGGAATAAAAAAAAAAAAAATTTTTTTTTTTTTTTTTTTTTGGAATAAAGACTAATGCATTGCAGTGGCACTTTTCAGGAGACTGAAACCCCCATAAATTATTCTTACCCTGCATTCAATCTTAGGGCCCAGTCATTGCTTCTACATGTAGCAGGTGGACTCCACTGACGGAAACAGTTCTGCAGTACTCAGGGCAGCTGCTTCTGCTGCTTAGCTTTTAGAACTGCTTTTTTTTTTGTAATGAAGAATACATAGTAGTGATAATTTTCCTGAAATTCAAATTCATTTGATTTTATTTATTTGGCTTGTAAGTACTGCTTTTGCAGTAATGAAGAATAAATTGCAGTGGTAATTTTCATGAGATAAAAAAATCCCTTGGTTTTATTTATTTGGGCTGTAAGTACTGCTTTTGTAGTAAAGAAGAATGCATCGTACCATGTTTTGAAAAGCTTCATTAACAATGCTAAGGGCCACATAAACCAGGACTACTTCAGCCTGGACCAGAAGAACTAGATGGTGCACGGCTACAACAGATGACTGCCTTGACAGGGAACACAACAGAGAACCCCTGAGGGGGCAGGAGAGCAGTGGGATGCAGACTCCAAATTCTCATAGAAAGACCAGACTTAATGGTCTGACTGAGACTAGAAGGACCCTGGGGGTCATGGCCCCCAGAACTTCTGTTGGCCCAGGGCAGGAACCATTCCCAAAGCCAACTCTTCAGACAGGGATTGGACTGGACAATGGGATAGAAAAAGATGCTGGTGAAGAATGAGCTTCTTGGATCAAGTAGACACTTGAGACTATGTTGGCATCTCCCATCTGGAGGGGAGGTGAGTGGGTAGAGGGATTTATAAGCTGGTGGAATGGACACGAAAAGAGAAAGTAGAGGGAAGGAGTGGGCTGTCTCATTAGGGGGAGAGCAATTAGGAGTATATAGCAAGGTGTATATGAATTTTTGTATGAGAGACTGACTTGATTTGTAAACTTTCACTTAAAGCACAATAAAAATATTTTTAAAATAATAAAAATGTTAAGAAGGAGACTGAAATAAAATGTATGTGCAGCCTTTGCCAAGTGCCTTCGTGTTTTGCAAATTTTCAAGAAATAAAACTAAAAAAAAATTTTAAACCCAATTTTTATGTCATCCAGGGTCTGCTGAGTCACTGTGATCCCAGATAGTGGGAATCAAAACCTATAATGCATAACAAAAATTCTGAATTGGTCCTTTAAGCAGCATGTCTTCATTAGTGAAAACACGTTGTTGTTAGGTGCTGTCAAGTCAGCTCTGACTCATAGTGACACTATGCACAACAGAACGAAACACTGCCGGGTCCTACACTATCCTTACAATCATTGTTGTCCTTGAGCCCATTGTGCAGCCACTGTGTCAATCCATCTCATTGAGGGTCTTCCTCTTTTTCACTGACCCTCTACTTTACCAAGCATGATGTCCTTCTCCAGGGACTGGTCCCTCCTTATAACATGGCCAAAGTACATAAGATGAGTCTTACCATCCTTGTTTCTGGAGCATTCTGGCTGTAGTTCTTCCATGATAGATTTTTTCATTCTTCTGGCAGTCCATAGTATATTCAATATTTTTTGCCACCACTATAATTCAAAAGTGTCAATTCTTCTCCTGTCTTACTTATTCATAGTCCCGCTTTTGCATGCATATGAGGTGACTGAAAATACCGTGGCTTGGAAGGCAGAGCCAACATGGCACTAGACAGAGCACCATGCCATCCTTCTGCAGCAAAGACCTGAAAAACTAAAACAGATACAAACGTCAATTCTGGAATTCTAAGCATTAAATGAAGGAATAAAGAACTTGATCAAGTACAGAGTGGAAGAAGAAACTGACAGAGCATAGGACAGAGCAAGGAAAGAAAGCTATGGAGTGGAGATCCTCTGCCAGCTAACATGGCAGAGCTTCACCATCTTGGAGCACAGCCAGCAACAACTCTAGACTGGGAGTACGGGAAGGCAACTTCATGGAGCTCCCAACAGGAGACAGAGCACCCAGTAACCAGAGACACATGCTTTCCCACCCCTCACCCTTTTGCCCTGTATCCTGCCTCCACTGTTCTCAATAGGCCACCATTGCACCCTGTCTATGCCACCCCCATGGGCCAGCTCCCTCAGCACCATTTTTTTCTCTCTCTTTCCCTTTCTCCTTCTCACCTAGCCTTATGGGCCTTCTCCACCCCTTCTCAACTAGCTGTACCACACCATGCAGCAAGAGAGACACCAGCTCACTGTCACCCCAGTTCTGCCACAATCCCACGGCTGGCTCCCTCAGAGCCCTCTTCATTTTTTTCTCCTCTCTCCTTCCCTTCTTTCCTTTTCTCTCACCTGCCCACCTAGCCCCATGCACTGCCTCCACCCCTTCTTGACAGGCTGTGTGGTACAGCTCAGCTAGAGAACCACTGGCACATGGCTACCCTGGGTCTAACCCTCCCTCCCACCTGCTGGCTTCCACAGTGCCACCATTTTTTCCCTTTGTTTCTCCCTCTTCTTTCTTTTCATTTTCTCTCCCACCTAGACCAGCACATCACATCCCCTCCCTTCCAACTGGCCCTTAAGGCCGCCCCCCCAGTAGCCAGCTCCCATTGAGCCTTTTTTTCTTTCTTTCTTTTATCCCTTTCTTGCTTTTCTGTCCCCCTCCTGTCTACGCTCTTTGCCACCTCTGCCCTTTTCTGACAGGCTATGCTGTGTCACTCGGTGAGAGACACTGGCTTACCACCACCCCCAGTCCATCCTACCCCCACTGGCCAGTTCCCTCAGTGCCATTTTTTCTCTTCTCTCTTTCCCTTTATTCTTTTTCTTTTTCCTTCCCACCTAGCCCTGTGCACCACCTCTCCCCCTTCCTGACCAGCTGCACTGCAGTGCCCAGTGAAAGAGAAACCACCTGGCCCCTACCCCTACCAACCAACTTCCTCAGTGCCATTTTTTTTTAATTATATTTTTCCTTCTTTCTCTTTCTTTCCCTTCCTTTTCTTTCTCCTGTCCACATAACCCATGTACCATGTCTGTCCCTTCTCTATGGGCCAGGCCATGCCACTAGAATAGAAAGCCACTTGGACACAGACTCCTTCGGTCCACCCTTCCCCTATCTACCAGCTTCTGCCATGTTGCCATTTTATTGTCTTTTCATGTTTTTCCTTTCTTTCTTTTCTTTATTCCTCCCACCTAGCCCCATACACCACCTCTACCCTATCCTACCAGGCCACACCTTGCTGCCTTGGTGAGAGAGCTGCTGGCCTATGGTCACCCCACCCTTACTTGCTGGCCCCTGCTGCACTTTTTTTTTTTTTGCTTTTATTTCTCTTTCTTCTTTCTTTTCTTTATCCCTCCCACCTAGTTCCACATATCACACCCCCTCCCTTCCAATCAACCCTCAGGTACACCCTGCCCCCACTTGCCAGCCCATACCACACTGTCTTTCTCTCTCTTCCTTCTCCCTGGGACCTAGTCCCAATTCTACTACCCCCTTCCATGTTGGCCCCCAGGCCTACCCAGCCACCAACTGTCGGTCACTTTTTTTCTCTGTCTTTTCTACCTCCTCTCGACCTAGCCCTGTATGCCACCCCCACTTCCCACAGCTCCCAACATGCAGCTGTGGCTAGAGAACCCCCAGTGCTCAGGCCAGCCACCACATCTCAGCCTGCAACATCCCTCACTCCCACCACTTGACCAGTTGCTGAACAGTGGAAAGGGAACCTGTATCACCCCCCATTTGAGACCCTCGCCTATCTTGCAAGGGGTTGGGAAAGCTCCCACACTTCTGAACCAACATCAGGAGACAGACAGTGCCCTCACAGTCTGTCCTCAGCCATCTCACTAAACCAGTGTACAGCGAAGCAGGCTTACCCAGCCTGTTGCTGTCCTGCCCACCCAGATAAGGTGATAAGAACTACCATGACCACAGGCAAGCAAGCAGCAAAACACACCTGGCCCACCCACCCTGCCGTATCAAAACAAAACAAAAATCAGGGCAAAAAAATGAATATACAATCAATATATAAAGAAAATCATAACTTAATGCCTCGGAGACAGCAGACAATATTGAAACATCTAAAAAAGCAGAACAAAATGGCTCCAGCAAATGACCAAAATAAAGAATCAGGTGACCTTCCAGTAGAACAAAAGGCATTGGAACTACCTGATATGGAATTCAAAAGACTAACATTTAGGACTGTCCAAGAGATAAAGAAAGAAATGAAGGAAAGCACAGACAAAACCAATGAAAACAACCAAAATCAAGGAAAACGCAAACAAAACAATAGAAGAATTCAGGAGACTAATACAAGAAAAAAAGTTGAAATAAACAATTAGAAATCATACAAAAACAGCAACTAGAAATCAAAAAAGATAAGCAACAAAATTTTAGAAATGACACCTCAATAGAAAGTTTTGGGAGAAAATTTGAAACAGTGGTGATATTGAAGACAAATCCATGGATGCCGTTTCAGGAATATCAACTAATAAAATGCCGGTTCAAACTTAGGAAGGTAAGGATAAATTTCAAGGTAACCACAAAGAAAATTAAGCCTACTCATCAGAATAAAAAAGAAGAAAAGCATAAAGATTCAGTAAACACAAAATCTGCAATAACATAAGAAAAGAAAATCCACAACAAAAGGAACTCAGCACAGAAGAGTAAGAGTAACAAAGAAAATGTTGGCAATACAAAAAAAAAAAAAGCACACTGTGACTGAAATACTCATTTCTATTGATAATCACACTGAATGTAAATGGTTTAAATGTGCCCATAAAAAGACAGAAAGTGGCAGAATGGATAAAAGTACATGAACCATCAATATGCTGTCTACAAGAGACATGTCTTAGACACAAAGACATAAATTTACTAAAAATCAAAGGATGAAAGAAATATATCAAGCAAATGGTAACCATGAAAAGGCAGGAGTGGCAATACTAATCTCAGATAGAATAGACTTTAAGGCAAAAATCAACAATAAAAAACAAGGAAGGACATTACATAATGATTAAATGGACAATCTACTAAGGAGACATAACCTTAAAAAATATCTATACACCCAATGATAGGGCCCCAAAATACATAAAACAAACTCTAACAGCACTTTAAAGAGAAATTGACAGTTCCACAATAACAATAGGAGATTTCAACACGCCACTCTCTGTAAAGGACAGAACATCTAGAAAGAAATTCAACAGAGATACAGAGGATCTAAAGACCCAAATAAAAAAAAATCACCTCATAGACCTACAATGAACACTTCACCAAATAGCAGCAAAGTATACATTCTTTTCCAACACACATGGAACATTCTCCAGAATAGACCACATTTTAGACCAAAAAGAAACACTCAATAAAATCCAAAAGATCAAAATAATACAAAGCATTCTCTCTGACCACAGCACCATAAAAGCAGAAATCAATAACAGGAAAAGAAAGGATTAAAAAATTAAATACTACAAACTGAATAACACCTTGCTTAAAAACAGCTACATGATAGAAGAAATCAAAAAAGGAATAAAATAATTCCTAGAATCAAATGAGAATGAAAACATCTCATGCCCAAACTTTTGGCACACAGCAAAGGCTGTGCTCAGAGATTAATTTGTAGTGATAAAAACAAATATTAAAATGAAGAACAGGCCCAAATCAAAACTTTAGGCCTACAACTTGAAAACTTACAAAGAGAATGGTAAAAGAAGCCGACAGCCACCAGAATAACGGAAATAATAAAAATTAGAGCAGAAAGAAATGAAATAGAGAATAGGAAAAAAAAAAAAAATCAGTGAAACCAAAAGTTGATTCTTTGAAAAGATCAACAAAATTGACAAACCATTGGCCAAGTTGACAAAAGAAAAACAGGAGAGAAAGCAAATAACACAAATAAATGAGGGACATTAAACAGACCCAGCTGAAATAAAAAGGATCATAACAGAATGCTATGAAAAATTGTACTCCAACAAATTTGAGAACCTAGAGAAAATGAAACAAGTTTCTAGAAACACACTGCCTAGCTAAACAAACATAATACAAGAGAAAATCTGAACAGACCAATAACAAGAGAGGAGATTGAAGAGGTAATTAAAAAAAAAAAAAAAATTCCCAACAATAACAAAAGAAAGCCAGACAGCTTCACTGGAGAATTCTATCAAATATTCAGAGAAGAGCTCACACTAGTACCACTCAAACTATTTCAGAGCATACGTAAGTAAGGAATACTCCTCAGTTCATTCTATGGAGCCAGTATAACCCTGATACCAAAGCCACGAAAAAAGAAAATTACAGACCAATGTCTCTCATGAATATATATGCAAAAATTCTTAACAAAATTCCAGCCAATAGAATTCAGCATCATATCAAAGAAATAACACACCATGATCAAGTGGGATTCATGTCAGGTATGTAAGGTTGGTTCAACATTAGAAAGTCAATCAACATAATCCACCACATAAATAAAACAAAAAAATCAAACGATCATTTCAATCGATGCAGAAAAGGCATTTGATAAAGTCCAACACCCATCCTTGATTAAAAAAAAAAAATTCTCAGCAAAATAGGAATAGAAGGGAAATTTCTCAACACAATAAATGACATCTTTCAAAACAAATGGCCAGCATCATTCTCAAGAGACAGAGGCTGAAAGCGTTCCCCCTGAGAACAGAAAGAAGACAAGGATTCCCTTTATCACCACTCCTATTTAATATTGTGCTGGGAGTCCTAGCTAAAGTAATAAAAAAGGCAAGAAAAAGAAATAAAGGGCATATACATTGGTAAGGAAGAAGTAGAAATATCTCTATTTACAGATGATATGATACTATACACAGAGAATCCCAAAGATTCCACAAGAAAACTACTGGAAAGATTCAGCAGAGTAGCAGGATACAAGATTAATATACAAAAATCAGTTGGATTCCTATACACCAACAAAGAGAACTTCAAAAAGGAAATCAAGAAAACAATATCATGTATAATCACCCCTAAAAAAAAAAAAAAAATTCATGAATAAATTTGACCACGAATGTTAAAGAGCTATACAAAGAAATCTACAAAACACTACTGCAAGAAACCAAAAGCCCAAAACCCATTGCTGTCAAGACAATTCCAAGAAACCAAAAGAGGCCTACATAAATGGAAAAACGTACTACGCTCATGGATAGGAAGAATCAACATTGTGAAAATGTCAGTTCTACCCAAAGCAATCTACAGATATAATGCAATCCCAATGCAAATACCAATAGTATTTTTTAAAAAGATGGAAAAACTATTTACTAACTTTATTATGGAAAGGAAAGAGACCTTGGATAAGTAAAATATTACTGAAAAATAACAAATTAGGAGGCTTCACACTACCTGATTTCAGAAACTACTATACAGCCATGGTACTCAAAGCAGCCTGGTACTGGTACAATGACAGACACATAGACCAATGGAAGAGAGTGGAGAACCCAGACACAACCCAGACATAAATACATCTACCTAGGGTCGTCTGATCTTTGCCAAAGTTTGAAAGTCCATTAAATGGGGGAAAAGACAGTCTCTTTAACAAATGGTGCTGGCAAAATTGGGTGTACATCTGTAGAAAAATGAAACAGGACCCATACCTCAGACAATATACAAAAACTAATTCAAAATAGAATCAAGGTCATATTTTCCAACTAGTGATGTTTCTTCTTGTTTCCAGCTTTCACATTCCAATCACCAGTAATTATCAATGCATCTCGATTGCATGTTTGATCAATTTAGGACAACAGACGTTGGTAAAAATCTTCAACTTCTTCATCTTTCGCCTTAGTGGTTGGTGTGTAAATTTGAATAATAGTCATATTAACTGGTCTTCCTTGTAAGCATATGGATATTATCCTAGCACTGACAGCGTTGTACTTCAGGATAGATCTTGCAATATTCTTTTTGATGATAAATGCGACACCATTCCCCTTCAGTTTGTCATTGCCTGTGTAGTAGACCATACGGTTGCCTGATTCAAAATGGCCAACACCAGTCCATTTGAGCTCTCTAAATGCCTGGGATATTGATCTTTATGTGTTTCTTTACATTTCTGAGGACTTTTAATTCTCCTAGATTCATACCTCATACATTCCATGTTCTGAATATTAATGGATATTTGGAGCTGTTTCTTCTCATGGCACATCAGCAAATGAAGGTCCTGAAAGCTTGACTCTATCCACGCCATTAAGGTCGACTCTAAGTTGATTAGGCAGCCTTCTAACCTAAGGGGCTCTTCTTCTGGCACTGTATCAGGCAATGTTCTGCTGCTATTCATAAGGTTTTCATTGACCGATATTTTTTTTCAGAAGTAGACTGTCAGATCCTTCTTCCTAATCTGTCTTAGTCTGGAAGCTCTGCTGAAACCTGTTCACCAAAGGTGGCCTTGCTAGTACTTGAAATACCGATAATGTAGCTTCCAGAATCACAGCAACATGCAAGCCACCACGGTGTAACAAACTAAAAGACGAGTGGTGGAATGAAAACACAGAGCATCAACAAAAATTTCAAAGGAGAAAATAATTGAGTCTTGAAAGGAATATCTGAAAATGGGTCATTTACTTATCCCAGTTGTTGGTCTCCTCTGGACAATTTGCAAAGAGGAAAGGGTAGGTGGGTAGACATATTTCCTTTCTCCACACCTAGCCAGATTCCTGGAGGCCCGTGATTGGAGAGACATGGTAGGGCACCTGGCAACCACCTTCAATCCCCAGATTACAGTTTGTGGCTGTAGGGCCTCCTCTAAGAATCATATTTTAAAAAGGATTTGAGGATCAGGCCAAACTTCTCACCACTTTATATGAGCTATAAATATTTAGGAATATCTTAACTCTTGGTTTCATGTTGTAAGTGTAGATGGCAGAATTTCCCACACACTTGCTTAACACATGAGGATTTCTGCTCCCAAGTTTAAAGTAAAGAATTTGTTGGGGATAATTTTAAATAAAAAATAAAGATTAACTTTTTCAGAATTTTTTCCATAAGAAACAGAATAAAGTAGGAACTTACTCTCCGTCCCTCTCTTTGCAAAAACACCTCATTTTTAGCACCAGTAAGTGACTCTGTTACTTAACTCTGCTGATCCATTACTTCTTTGTCTGAAAAATGGAGATAATTATATATTTCATAGAGAGTATTTGGGTTGACTCAGTGAAAATGGATGACAAAATAATTAGGAGAAATCTGAATAAAACTGGAAAAGGAAGGTAGCAATAACTTACTGGCATTTGGCTAAGATGATGACCCAAACCCTGAAGCACTAAGATGGAGAAGGATGGGGAACACCATAAACGGTGAAAATGTCATTGCACCAAAAGAGGGGACATTGCTGCATTAGCTTTACCCACCTCATACTTATGGAGTGTCAGGGGAAAATCTTAACTGTGTGTTTAATATAAAAAAGAAACAAATTCAAACATAACGAAATATTTCCATTTTTCTTCTCTTTCAGCATTATAAATAAAATCAGTTCACGCCCAATAAGATGTAGAAGTTTTCTTCTTAATCTGTATTGCTGTTGTTAGCTCCCGTGGAGTCCATCCCCAACTCTTGGGGACACTTCACACAACAGAACTAAAGCCTGCCCTGTCCTGTGCCATCCTACTGATCAGTTGTGGATTAGACCATTGTGACTCATAGGGTTTTCATTGGTTAATTTTCAGAAGTAGATTGCCAGGCTTTCTTCCCAATCTGTTTTAGCCTGGAAGCTCCTCTAAAGCCTGTTCAGCATCATAACAACATGGAAGCCTCCAGTGACAGACTGGTAGTGGCTGTGCATGAGGTCTTTCGGCCAGGAATTAAATCTGGGTCCCCAACATAGAAGGTGAGAATTTTACCACTGGACCATTACTGTCTCAGCCTGTATTAAAAAAACAAACACACAAACCAAACCCGTTGCCATCAAGTTGATTCCAACCCGTAGAGACCCTATAGGGCAGAATAGAACTGCCCCATAGGGTTTCTAAGGAGCAGCTGGTGGAGTTGAACTGCTGACCTTTTGGTTAGCAGCCATAGCTCTTAACCACTATGCCACCAGGGCTCCAATCTGTATTAGCAGTTCTTAACATGCCAAGAATGTACGAGAGAAGCTGGTATATTGGTAATGACACATTAGATATACCACTTAATATACCAAAGGAGCTTCTTTAGAAGTAAATTTAGTTAAATTGATCTTTTCATTTTGAAGGATTCCAATCAATTTGATATTTTCAATTTCATTTAAGAGAACTCACATGTATTGAGTGTCTACACTCTATGGTGTTGTTAGGGTTAAAATATGATCATCTATAACTCATTTGGGCCTCTTTTTTTGTCTGCAAAGGACCTCTGCAACTAATCCTCATAAGTCACCATTCTACTGGGCCAGAGGGTAAAGGATGGGCAAACCAAACCAGTTGCCACTGAATGTATTCTAACTCATGGTGACCATATGTGTCTCAGAGTAGAACTGCTCCATGGGGTTTTCAATGGCTGAATTTTTGGAAGTAGATCAGCAGGTCTTTCTTCCAAGGTGCCTCTGCGTGGACTGGAATGTCCTACCTTTTGGTTAGCCGCCGAGCATATTAACTGCACCACCCAGGGACTCCCGAAGAGTGGACGGGGGCAGAAAATTTTCCATTTACAGGAGTCTTTGAATTCAAAACAGTATCTTAAAGTTTGAGTAGATTCTTTAGGGTAACCTAAGTATCTTTGGGAAAAATACTTAATCTTTCAGATTCCCTATCTCCCAGCAACCAATGGCATCAGGCTAAAGAGGAAAGCTCATATCCTCATGGCAATGAAGAAGAGGGTTCACCAGCTGGGTCTGTGACCCAGTGTGGTTTCTAGATCTGTATTCTGGGCACATGTCTGGTATCTGTGGCTAAAGTCCATGGCTGATATGCTGATAACACTCGTGGTCTGTTCTCTGCTGACCCCAGCTGCTGGTTCCCTCACGTGGTCTGGTTTGCAGTATTTTTGACACCTAACTGCTGATTCTATCATGCAACATATTCGCTGGTCTTTGGACAACTAGCTAGACACTCACTCTATAGTTTCCTGATACTACAGAGTCATGACCTTCCTCTCTACAGCCCCACATCTGTTGTCATTTTTAGTTGCCATAGAGTTAATGACGCCATACCTAAAAGCGGCCTCTACTCCACAGTCATTGTGTGAGGTTCTTTTTCCCCGTAGTGCAGCTTCACCTGGGACTGGTACAGTCTTCTCTAGGTCCCAGGAAATCTAGGAATTCCCACACTCTTTTTTTTTTAACCTCATGTTTGGAGAAAATCTATGCTGTATCCTAGATCATTATGCTACCACTTTGCCTTTCCAATCCACTACCCTAAGGGATGGCACATTTAATGCAGTAATTCTTTAAGGGGACTTAACATTTTGTCAGAGTCCCTGGGTGGTGCAAATGGCTAACGTGCTTGACTGCTAACTGAAAGGTTGAAAGTTGAAGTCCACTCGGAGATGCCTTGGTGGAAAAACCTGGTATCTACTTCCAAAAAATGACCCATTGAAAACCGCAGTTCTACTCTGAAACACATGGGGTTGTCATGAGTTGGAATCAATTATACATCAAATTCTTTTTTTTTTTAAAACATTTTCTGTCTCTGCCTAGGGGAACCTCTCTGCTCTAGGATTCCCTCAAAGTTATTTTACTTCCCAGAATCCTTTCCAGAGTTTTAATTGCCTAATGGGGATTCTCCTACGTAATATTCTTGCCCTCCTTGAGGCAGCACCTACTCTCTTCTTTCCCCAAGGTCATAACAATGGCAAGAAATTCATCAAAGGAAAACACATCAGGAAGTATTTTTAATTATTATCCTCTTTGAAATGATTTACCTTATTCAATCCTTGCAATAACTTTGGAGGGTATTTATTATTATCCCCATTTGAAGATAGGGAAACTGAGGCTCAAAGTGGCTACACTTTTCCCCAAGTGATTGAACCAGGGTTGACTCCAAATCCTGTGCCATTCAACCGGGCCACACTGCCTCCCAAGTACCTACCTAGAAGACGCAGACACTGCTAAGCCGTCTTCTAGTGACAGGAAGTTCCTATTCTGCCTGGGTAGCCCCAGAAATTTAATTGGATTCACTTTTCAGAGGCTCCCAATGCAGTGCAGGAGAGGAGAGTGTCACGGCCTTTCATGGTGCTTGATTAAAAAAAACC
This sequence comes from Elephas maximus indicus, assembly GCF_024166365.1. Lineage (NCBI taxonomy): Eukaryota > Metazoa > Chordata > Mammalia > Proboscidea > Elephantidae > Elephas > Elephas maximus. The sequence goes on along the minus strand of NC_064844.1, from coordinate 26,216,544 downwards.
CATAATACATCATCACAGCACAGAAGTTTATCCATGAAAACAAATTAGATGCTCAATCATTTGTCACGATTCCCTTCAGAGTGAGCTAGAGGCTGCAGCGAAGAAGCAAGTTCACAATAAGCAACAGGAGAAGGTGAATGTAGGGCTTTTTAGAACAAGTCCAAACATTTGGCTGGAGCCCAAAAGACATTACTCTTTGTTCTTTAGGATTCTCTCCTACACAGTTTTCCAGAGGAGGATGAAATTCCTTGGATCATGTTATAAACATCCATCTGCCCCCTAATAGAAAGAACAGAAGACAAACATGCGCTGTAAGTCATCCGCCTGCCGAATGCGCTCTGCACACAGTAATATAACATGTGGGGTCAGCCCTGCGTCAAAAACCAAATACACAAGTGTAAAGGGATGGGAGGAAAAAGACAGTCTCCACATGGCCAGCCTGGGGAAGGGTGGGGTGTCCCTCAGGGGCGGGGTCTTGGGAAAGGCTTGTCGGGAGGAGCTGAGGAAAGCATGGCTTTGCTGGACTTTGCAGGGGACTGGGATAGAGACGGATATAAACGTGTGGGTGTGGGGGAGTGATCAGTGGGTTTGGGAGGAGAACTTGGGTGGGGTTGTGGGGGGCTGAGAGACTTTTTGGAGAGTACACACAATTAGGTATAGTCTAGAAGCAGTCCAAAGTTAAGAAAGAAGGCATCTTTCCGATTTCCCAGGCCTCCAATCTCCTTCTGGTTTCCCCAAATCTTCCTCTCTAGCCAGCTCCTCTTTGAACTCTAATCTACCCCATTGCCGTGGAGTCCATTCCATCTCATGGCAACTCCATGTGTTACAGAGTAGGACTTCTCCATAGGGTTTTCCTGGCTGTAATCTTCCTGGAAGTGGTTAGCCAGGCCCTTCTTCTGCAGAGTGGCTGGGTGGGTTAGCAGCCAATTGCAAACCATGTGTGCCACCTAGGCTCTAACTCTAAAACCTGTTCCCCCAAAAAGGTTTGCACCCTACCAAAATAGGCAGCACTGTAGACAGGCTCTTCCTCTCTTTCTTCTCAACTCTTTCCTCCCCGGCCAGCACAAGATTCTTCTTCTTTCTATTAAGAGGTATGACTTAAAGATGAATATTTATAACATGAACGAAGTCCTTTAGCGTTTTCCTTCCTCTCAAGCAACATATACATTCAGCCTTAGCCCTGGATTTCCTGGGTTGACCCTAGATGGCCCTTCCTGAGTGACCAATGAGTGGGCCTTTTCCTCACCTTTGTTAGTCACCACCCTTACCTTTGCCCCCCACCCCCAAGTTCACAATGCTCTTTTAGCCATGCTACTTAATTCAGGCATCATAACCCCAGTGAAAAAGCCCTAATAGAGCACTGGGTAAGGAGTGTGAAGGCCTGCGTTCAAATATTGGTTCTGCTTCAGATTAGCTGAGCTACTGAGAGCAATTATAATAATGGTGACAAGATCTACCATTGATTGAGCATCTAGTAGGACGCGTTGTATGCTAAGCACTTAGTTATTATTTTAGGAAAATGATTACCATTATTTTTAAATTCCTAGTAAGTAGAAGCTCTGGTATTTCATTAATTTATTGCATTCCTCTGTGATTATTAAGTTTAAAGACAAAACTCCCCTCACAACACTGAAAGGATGCTCCTGATTCTCAGGGTCAGCATGGGGGCAGACGTGGGAGTGAGAAGTCAGGATGTCATGGTGTTTTTTTCAGTGGCCTGGAAGGAGAGGAATCCCAGTGGGAAAACAGGTGGTAGAAGTAGAAAATGGCAGGAGGGCAAATCCCTGGAACACTTAGGGTATAGGCAGGAAGGAAGCAGGATGCTTCCCCGGATGACATGCATCCATGGCTTGAGCAGTGACCACTTCCCTTGGTATTGCTAAATAACTCCCTTGGTGACCTCACCTTGACGACCTTTGGGTCCTGCTTTGTAGGATTGGCAATGGTCAGTACCAAACTCAGTATGCAACCATGGCTCAGGCTCCTCGCTGACAGACTAACTGCATGTGACCTTGGGCAAGTCATTGAACATTTTCTGAGTTCATTTTCTCTCGTAAAGTAGAAACACTGACACGTACCCTACCTTGCAGGAGACCTGGGTTCAATTCCCTACCAAAGCGCCTTATGTGCAGCCACCACCCATCTGTCACTAGGGGCTTGTGTGTTGCTATGATGCTGAGCAGGTTTCAGTGGAAGCTGCCAGACTGACACACTAGGAAGAAAACCTGGTGACATACTTCTGAAAATCAGCCAATGAAAAGCCTATGGATCACAAAGTTCTAAACCACAACCAATCACAGGAATGGTGAGCAGGACTGGGTAGCATTTTGTTCCGCTGTGAATGGAGTCACCATGAGCCGGGAGCCGAATCCATAGCAGCTAACAACAACAACCCTACCTTACAGAATGTCGAGAGGATCAAATGTGATAACACCGAGGCCAATGTTTCAAAGCTCAAAGGCACAGTGTGAAGTGATGGGGCTGGACAAGTGAAGCCCCAGCTCCCTTTTAGCTAAGTTGCACTCGGATTTCACGATGCGGTGACCTTATTTATGGGAGAACAGAGTACACTCTTCCTTGCTAGGTCTCCAGGAGCCCCCACCACCCTATATGTCTACTCCTCGTTTCCTGCAGCTGTGGGTTGACAGAAGGCTCCTCAGGAGTGCTCACTCAACAGGCATCATTATCTTGTTTCTCTGTTGATAACCCAGTCTGGCCAAAGAATAAAAAGTTCTGCTTCATTCTGGCAGTCATTTTCCTCTTCACTCTAGAGTCGTTGAAAAAGGTCAAGTTCAGGGAACTGAATGCCTTAGAAAAGGATTCCCTGATTGTCTGGGAGAACTGGGTTCATAGTTAGGATGTGAGTGCCAAGATCCCTGTGGTTTTCTCGCTCATAGGGTTTTTATTTTTATTTTTTTAATTAAACCAAAGGTGGATTGTGTTGACCTAGGAATTAACTATGGCTGTATTTTATGGATAGTTTCAGGTGCTCTTTGTGAATTTTGTGATTCCTCACCCCATGCACTCCACCTCCCTCCATTTCTTTAGGGAAGGGTGGAGTGGTTTTTCAGTTATTGATTTAAATTAATCATAGCTCATCCTGTCCAAACACTGAACTGTGTACACAGGTGGACAGGCTATTCATCTTTAGGCATTTCAATCCTGGCGGCTTTTGCATATTGGTATAGATAGATTATCAAGCTGCAAAAATACAAGAATCATCTCCCAATGAGCCCTCTCATACAGCTTCTAAAAGGTTATGAAAATAGAGAAGAAGCATTCAGCTTTGAAATCTTTACTCTGATATTTTTAAATGGCTAATGTTGAGGAGAAGTCCCTGGGTGGTGCAAACGGTTAACACATTCAGCTGCTAACAGAAAGGTTGAAGACTCAAGTCCATCCCGAGGTACCTCTGAAGAAAGGCCTGGCGATCTGCTTCTGAAAAATCAGCCTTTGAAAATCCTATGCAGCACAATTCTACTCTTATACACATGGGGTTACCATGAGTCCGAACTGACTCAATGACAACTGATTTTAAATGTTGGGGGAATGAATTTAATTCTGCCTTTAATCAAACTTGTTGATCTCTTTGGAAAGCCCCAACTCTACTACTTAGCAACTGTGTATTCTTGAATAAATCACTTCACTTCTCTGCTCAGTTTCCTCATCTGAAAATGAGGGTGGGGTACGAAGCTATACTACCTAATTTAAAAATATATTTGTTTTAATTCTAATATGCCAAAGTTTCCTCTTCCCTACTATTTTATGAGCTGAGAGCAAGGATACCTTTTATTTTCTATTGCCATTAACACAGTGCCTTGCATGTGATAGATATTTGATATGTATTTGTCGGATGAAGTGGAATGGAACGGAGTTCATGGTAAGTGACACTAACTCAGAAAAGTTCCTCAGCAGGTTGATTTCCCAGCAGAAGCACTTTCAATCATCCTCATTTCACAGCGGGAAGAACTGAAGCTTTGGGAGGTGAGCTGATAGGCCCACAGGCACATAGTCAGTGAATGGCGGAGTTGAGACTACAACTCAACTTGCCTAAATCTCTGTCCGCCATCTTTTCCACCACATGCAACAGCCCCTCGCAACTTCCTTACATTTATTTAAGGAAGAAAGAAAAATAGATGATACAACAAAAATAAATGATTAATATATATGTACGTATACGTATATATAATATATTGAATATATATATAGTTGTTGTTAGGTGCCACCAAGTCCGTTCCAACTCATACTGATTCTACGTACAACAGAATGAAACACTGCCCAGTCCTGTGCCATCCTCACAATCATTGCTATGCTTGAGCCCATTGTTGCATTCACTGTGTCAATCCATCTCGTTGAGGGTCTTCCTCTCTTTTGCTGACCCTCTACTTTACCAAGCATGATGTCTTTCTCCAGGGACTGGTCCCAACTACTAATGCACGCACACAGACACACACACACTTTTTAAGCCAAACCCTTTGCCATCGAGTCGATTCCAACTCGTAGTGACCCCATAGGACAGCGTAACCCAGAAAAAAACAAACCCAGTGCTGTCGAGTCGATTCCAACTCATAGCAACCCTATAGGACAGAGTAGAACTGCCCCACAGAGTTTCCAAGGAGTGCCTGGTGGATTCAAACTCCCGACCCTTTAGTTAGCAGCCATAGCCCTTAACCACTACTCCACCAGGGTTTCCATAGGACAGCATAGAACTGCCCAATAGGGTTTCTAATGCTATAAATCTTTATAGAAGCAGAATACCATATTTTTCACCCATGGAGCAGCTGGTGGGTTTGAACCACTGATCTGTTGTTTAGCAGCTGAATGCTTAACCGCTATGACACCAGAGGTCATATATATATATATATATATATAACATATGCCAAACCTATTGCTGTTAAGTTGATTCTGACTCATAGCAACTCTATAGGACAGAATAGAACCGCCCCAAAGAGTTTCCAAGAAGCAGCTGGTGGATTCAAGCTGCTAACTTTTTGGTTAGTAGCTGCCTAGTTATCCAGTGCTGCTATAACAGAAACACCACAAGTGGATAGCTTTAACAAAGAGAAGTTTATTTTCTCACGGTAAAGTGAACTAAAAGTCCAAATTCAGGACATCAGCTCCAGGGGAAGGCTTTCTCTCTCTTTTGGCTTTCTCATCAATCTTCCCCTAGACTGGGAGCTTCTCTATGCAGGGACCCTGGGTCCAAAAGACATGCTTTGCTCCCAGCACTGCTTTCTTGGTGGCATAAGGTACCCCTGTATCTCTGCTTGCTTCTTTCTGTTATATCTCAAGAGATTGCCTCAAGACACAGTCCAGTCTTGTGGATTGAGTCCTGCCTCACCAACACAACTGTTCCCCATCCTCTCTCATTAACATCATAGAGGCAGGATTTACAACACATAGGAAAATCACACAATACTGGGAATTAACGGCCCAGCCAAACTGATACACACATTTTGGGAGGGACATAATTCAATCTATGACATTCCACCCTTTGGCCCCCCCAAAATCACATCTTTCAACATGCAAAACAAAATCACCCCATCATACAGCAGAAGTCTGAGCCCCAAGTCCAAAATGCAAAAATTCCTCTTCATCTGTGAAATCTGGAATACAAGCTATTTGCTTCCAAAGATACAATGGCAGAACAGGCACAAGCCAGACATTTCCACTACAAATGGGAAAAACTGGAGGAAAAGAAGGGGTAACAGGCACCAAGCAAGTCAAATGGCCCTGCCTTCCAGGCTGTAGGTATTGGTCACACTCTCCAGGTTCTGCGTGGAGGCCCCTCAGCCCTGGGCTTCAGCTCCATCTTCCAGGCCCACTGGGATGGCAGCTCTGCTCCCTCAGCTTTAGGCACACCATTATCCTAGTCCATCTGAGTGGCAACGCCACCCTTAGAAACACCAGAGGCCATGGCTCCACCCTTTGAAACCCCAGAGGTCATGGCCATACCTTTTGAGACAGAGGCACCTCAGCTTCTTGTGTTCTTTGTCTCTTCAGCTTCTACTTCCTGGTTTCTTGGCCTCTCGACTCCTTGGGCCTCACACCCACATCTGCCCTGCTGGGGCAAGTATTTCAAAGCATTGCAGCTCTGCCAATAAGTGCCTGGAGACACCCCACCCCACCAGGAAGCCTCCTGCACACAGGCACTCAGCTCTCTTGCTCCGTGGGTTGGCTCTAGCAGCATCTCGAGCTGGTCACCTGGTTCCATTGCTGCTGGTACTCTCCTGTTGGTGCTTCTCTGCCACTGCAGGTTCTCCACTGCTGTTGGTTCTCTATCCATTCAGAGTTTCAAAACCACTTCCACATTTTAGGCATCTGTTAGAGCAGCACCCCACTCTCTCGGTACCAAATTCTGTCTTAGATATCTAGTGCTGCTATAACAGAAATACCACAAGTGGATGGTCTTAACAAAGAGAAGTTTATTTTCTCACAGTAAAGTAGGCTAAAAGTCCAAATTCAGGGTGTCGGCTCCAGGGGAAGTCTTTCTCTCTCTGTCGGCCTTTTCATCAATCTCCCCCCAGACTAGGAGCTTCTCTGTACAGGGACCCTGGGTCCCGGCACTGCTTTCTTGGTGGTATTATGTACCCCTGTCTCTCTTCTCACTTCTTTCTTTTATATCTCAAGAGATTGCCTCAAGACACAATCCAATCTTGTAGATTGAGTCCTGCCTCACTAACGCAACTGCTGCCCATCCTCCCTCATTAACATCATAGAGGCAGGATTTACAACATGTAGGAAAATCATACCAAAATACCTGGAATCATGGCCCAGCCAAACTGATACACACATTTTGGGGGGGACATAATTCAATCCATGACAGCTTAACCACTATGCCACCAGGGCTATACATATTTGGAAGACAGGCCTGGCAGTCTGCTTGTAAAATGTCACAGCCTTGAAAATTCTATGGATCATCAGTTCTACTCTGCACACAGGAGTCTCCATGAGTTGGAATCAACTTGATGGCAACTAACAATGACAATATTTTTATAAAATCAGAGTCTCCACTTCAACACACCTCTTTCGGAGAAGGACAGGACATCCAGTAAGAAGCTCAATAGAGACATGGAAGACCTAATTACAACAATCAACCAATTTGACCTTATTGACTTATACAGAACACTCCACCCAACTGCTGCAAAGTATACTTTTTTTTCTAGAGCACATGGAACATTCTCCTGAATAGACCACATGTTAGGTCATAAAACAAACCTTTGCAGAATCCAAAACATCGAAATATTACAAAGCATCTTCTCAGACCACAAGGCAATAAAACAGAAATCAATAACAGAAAAACTAGGGAAAAGAAATCAAATACTTGGAAACTGAACAATATCCTCCTGAAAAAAGACTGGGTTATAGAAGACATTAAGGAGGGAATAAAGAAATTCATAGAATGCAATGAGAATGAAAACACTTCCTATCAAAACCTCTGGGACACAGCAAAAGCAGTTCTCAGAGGCCAATTTATATCGATAAATGCACACATACAAAAAGAAGAAAGAGCCAAAATCAGAGAACTGTCCCTACAACTTGAACAAATAGAAAGTGAGCAACAAAAGAATCCATCAGGTACCAGAAGAAAACAAATAATAAAAATTAGAGCTGAACTAAATGAATTAGAGAACAGGAAAACAATTGAAAGAATTAACAAAGCCAAAAGCTGGTTCTTTGAAAAAATTAGCAAAACTGATAAACCATTGGCCAGACTGACGAAAGAAATACAGGAAAGGAAACAAATAACCCAAATAAGAAACGAGATGGGCCATATCACAACAGACCCAACTGAAATTAAAAGAATCATATCAGATTATTACGAAAAATTGTACTCTAACAAATTTGCAAACCTTGAAGAAATGGATGAATTCCCAGAAAAACACTACCTACCTAAACTAACACAATCAGAAGTAGAACAACTAAATAGACCCATAACAAAAAAACAGATTGAAACGGTAATCAAAAAACTCCCAACAAAAAAAAGCCCTGGCCCGGACGGCTTTACTGCAGAGTTCTACCAATCTTTCAGAGAAGAGTTAACACCACTACTACTAAAGCTATTTCAAAGCATAGAAAATGACGGAATACTACCTAACTCATTCTATGAAGCCACCATCTCCCTGATACCAAAACCAGGTAAAGACATCACAAAAAAAGAAAATTATAGACCTATATCCCTCATGAACATAGATGCAAAAATCCTCAACAAAATTCTAGCCAATAGAATTCAACAACATATCAAAAAAATAATCCACCACGACCAAGTGAGATTTATACCAGGTATGCAAGGCTGGTTTAATATTAGAAAAACCATTAATGTAATCCACCATATAAATAAAACAAAAGACAAAAACCACATGATCTTATCAATTGATGCAGAAAAGGCATTTGACAAAGTCCAACACCCATCCATGATAAAAACTCTCAGCAAAATAGGAATTGAAGGAAAATTCCTCAACATAAGAAAGGGCATCTATACAAAGCCAATAGCCAACATCACTCTAAATGGAGAGAGCCTGAAAGCATTTCCCTTGAGAACGGGAACCAGACAAGGATGCCCTTTATCACCGCTCTTATTCAACATTGTGCTAGAGGTCCTAGCCAGAGCAATTAGGCTTGACAAAGAAATAAAAGGCATCCAGATTGGCAAGGAGGAAGTAAAATTATCTCCATTTGCAGATGACATGATCTTATACACGGGAAACCCTAAGGAATCCTCCAGAAAACTACTGAAACTAATAGAAGAGTTTGGCAGAGTCTCAGGTTATAAGATAAACATACAAAAATCACTTGGATTCCTCTACATCAACAAAAAGAACATTGAAGAGGAAATCACCAAATCCATACTATTCACAGCAGCCCCCAAGAAGATAAAATACTTAGGAATAAATCTTAGCAAAGATGTAAAAGACCTATACAAAGAAAACTACAAAGTACTACTGCAAGAAACTAAAAAGGACCTACTTAAGTGGAAAAACATACCTTGCTCATGGATAGGAAGACTTAACATACTAAAAATGTCTATTCTACCAAAAGCCATCTATACATACAATGCACTTCCGATCCAAATTCCAATGATATTTTTTAATGTGATGGAGAAACAAATCACCAACTTCATATGGAAGGGAAAGAAGCCTTGGACAAGTAAAGCATTACTGAAAAAGAAGAAGAAAGTGGGAGGCCTCACTCTACCTGATTTTAGAACCTGTTATACAGCCACAGTAGTCAAAACAGCCTGGTACGGGTACAACCAACAACAGGCACATAGACCAATGGAACCGAATTGAGAACCCAGACATAAATCCATCCACATATGAGCAGCTGATATTTGACAAAGGCCCAGTGTCAGTTAATTGGGGAAAAGATAGTCTTTTTAACAAATGGTGCTGGCATAACTGGATATCCATTTGCAAAAAAATGAAACAGGACCCATACCTCACACCATGCACAAAAACTAACTCCAAGTGGATCAAAGACCTAAACATAAAGACTAAAACGATAAAGATCATGGTAGAAAAAATAGGGACGTTAGGAGCCCTAATTCTAGGTATAAACAGAATACAAAATATTACCAAAAATGACATAGAGAACCCAGATAACTCAGAGCTCCTAAAAATCAAACACCTATGCTCATCTAAAGACTTCACCAAAAGAGTAAAAAGACCACCTACAGATAGGAAAAGAATTTTCAGTTATAACATCTCCGACCAGCGCCTGATCTCTAAAATCTATATGATTCTGTTAAAACTCAACCACAAAAAGACAAACAACCCAATCAAGAAGTGGGCAAAGGATATGAACACACACTTCACTAAAGAAGATATTCAGGCAGCTAACAGATACGTGAGAAAATGTTCTCGATCATTAGCCATTAGAGAAATGCAAATTAAAACTACGATGAGATTCCATCTCACTCCAACAAGGCTGGCATTAATCCAAAAAACACAAAATAATAGATGTTGGAGAGGCTGTGGAGAGATTGGAACTCTTATACACTGCTGGTGGGAATGTAAAACAGTACAACCACTTTGGAAATCTATCTGGCGTTTTCTTAAAAAGTTAGAAATAGAACTACCATACAACCTAGAAATCCCACTCATTGGAATATACCCTAGAGAAATAAGAGCCTTCACACTAACAGATATATGCACACCCATGTTTATTGCAGCTCTGTTTACAATAGCAAAAAGCTGGAAGCAACCAAGGTGTCCATCAACGGATGAATGATTAAATAAATTGTGGTATATTCACACAATGGAATACTACGCATCAATAAAGAACAGTGACGAATCTGTGAAACATTTCATAACATGGAGGAATCTGGAAGGCATTATGCTGAATGAAATGAGTCAGAGGCAAAAGGACAAATATTGTATAAGACCACTATTATAAGATCTTGAGAAATAGTATAAACTGAGAAGAACACATACTTTTGTGGTTACGATGGGGGGGAGAGAGGGAGTGTGGGAGAGGGTTATGTACTGATTAGTTAGTAGATAAGAACTATTTTAGGTGAAGGGAAGGACAATACTCAATACACGGAAGGTCAGCTCAAATGGACTGGACCAAAAGCAAAGAAGTTTCCTGGATAAAATGAATGCTTCAAAGGTCAGCGGAGCAAGGGTGGGGGTTTGGGGACTATGGCTTAAGGGAACTTCTAAGTTAATTGGCAAAATAATACCATTATGAAAACATTCTGCATCCCACTTTGAAATGTGGCATCTGGGGTCTTAAATGCTAACAAGTGGCCATCTAGATGCATCAATCGGTCTCAACCCACCTGGATCAAAGGAGAATGAAGAACAAGAACACCAAGGTCACACAACAACTATGAACCCAAGAGACAGAAAGGGCCACATGAACCAGAGTCTTACACTAGATGATGCCCGGCCACAACCGATGACTGCCCTGACAGGGAGCACAACAGGGAACCCCTGAGGGAGCAGGAGATCAGTGGGATGCAGACCCCAAATTCTCATAAAAAGACCAGACTTAATGGTCTGACTGAGACTAGAAGAATCCCAGTGGTCATGGTCCCCAAACCTTCTGTTGGCCCAGGACAGGAACCATTCCCAAAGACAACTCATCAGACATGGAAGGGACTGGACAATGGGTTGGAGAGAGATGATGATGAAGAGTGAGCTACTTGTATCAGGTGGACACTTGAGACTGTGTTGGCATCTCCTGTCTGGAGGGGAGGTGGGAGGGTAGAGAAGGTTAGAAACTGGCAAAACCAGCATGAAAGGAGAGACTGAAAGGAGGGAGCGGGCTGACCCATTAGGGGGAGAATAAGTGGGAGTATGGAGTAAGGTGTATACAAGCTTATATGTGACAGACTCACTTGATTTGTAAACGTTCACTTAAAGCTCAATAAAAATTATTTAAAAAAAAAAAATCAGTCTCCAATCAATGAAGCCTGAATTGTTTTTAAATTTTCAGTTAATGAGAGCAAATTTTATCTTAAAATTCAGAGAAAAACTTTGTATCCTCAACACATTCTAATGCAGCTAGATGGGGCTAGAGAGTGATAAGGAGGTGGTGCTATCTTACAAACAGGTGACTAGGAAGGCCTCTTCTATAGGGTAAAATTTAAGTGGAGACGTGAAGTAAGGAAGGGAATAAGCCATGGGGGGGAAGAGCATTCAGCAGAGAGAGAACAGAGCACGAAGGTGCTGAAGTGGGAGGGTGCTGAGGCCGACTTGGCTGGGGTGGAGTGAGGAATGGGAATAGATGAGGTCAGAGACATAATGTCCTCATTATATCTCAGGACATGGTGGACCTCTGTAAGGGCTTAATTACTTACTTAAATGACATGAAAGCCTTTGGAGGGTTAGGAGCAAAAGGGGAGAAGTGATCTAAGTTTTAGAAGGATTTACTGATGACTCTATGGAGATTCATCTGGGTTTTTTTTTAACGGGGTCTATGGAGATTAAACTATAGGAGAGTGGCTCAGTTAGCTAGTGCTGTTGTAACAGAAATACCACAAGTGGATGGCTTTAAAAAACCCAAATTTATTTTTTCACAATTGTAGAGGCTAGAAGTCTGAATTCAGAGCACTGGCTATAGGGGAAGGCTCTCTGTCGGCTCTAGGGGAAAATCCTTATTTCTTTTAGCTTCTGTAGCTATAGTGTTCCTCGGTTCCTTGAGATGTTCATACAGCAAATATCTCTCCCGGCCCCCCCTATTTTGTGCTTACTCCTGTGTTTAACCTGCTCTTTTTATAAGTCAAAGGTGATTAGATTTAGGACACAGCCTACACTGATATGGCCTCACTAACATAACATAAAACCCTATTCACAAACAGTGTTATTTCCACAGGTATAAGAGAGAGGATTCCAACAGATATTTTGAGGGAATATAATTCAACAATTGACAACAAGGAGCTAGTATGTGTGGGGCACCAGTCATAAATGCAGGAGAAGGATGATGGTAATTTTTTTTTAATAATTTTTATTGTGCTCTAAGTGAACATCACGTGCACCTTAGTCACTAAAGTGAAATCTTCACTTTTTAATGATTTAAAGAGACCTTTCACAGCAGATTTGCCCAATCCGATGCGTTATTTGATTTCTTGACTGCTGCTTCCAGGAGTTAGAGGTCAGGAATATAAGAAATAACCTTGTAAATCAAAGGACACTGAGATAAGAAACAGAACCAAAATAAGTGGTGAAATTCTGTCAAAAAGAAGACATGATTAACTGTGTCAAATGCTGAGGACTGAGATCTGATCATTGGACTTGGCAACATGAAGTTGTCAGTGAACTTGGCAAGAGCTGTTTTGGTAGAGTGGTGGAAATGAGAGCCTGTTTGGAGGGTTTCAAGAGAGAATGAGAGGAGAGAAAGTGGTGACTGCATGTACAGACAACTCTTTGTGGAGGGTGCATGTAGAAACAAGGGAGGTGCTTGAATGATAGTGGAAATGATCCCAGGCCAGAGAAAAACTGATGCAGAAGATAAAGGAGAATGGCTGGAGCTAAGTCCTTGAGTCAATGACAGGAGAAGGGATCCAGTGCACCTGTGGAGGGTTTGGCCCCAGGTTGGAGTCCAGACAGTTAATCACTGTAACCAGACAGCAGGCTGAGGATGGATGTGTAGATACAGCTGGTGGAAACAGTGGATGCTCTCTTCTGTTAGCTGCTATCTTCTCAAGGAGATAAGGAGAAAGGTCATCAGCTATGAGGGAAGAGGATGGATGAAGTGTTGGAAGATTGAGAAGAGTTGTGAAGTAATTGCCAAGGAGAATAATGGCCTCGAGAAATGAAGTAGGACCTCTGGACTCCTTGCACACTTTCTGGCACAGAGTCGGGCTCAATAAATCTCCCTCAATTGAACAATGACTAAGAAGCTAAGGAAGGAGCCAAATTGAGGATTCAAGTCCCAATATAGAGTACAACACAGCTCATCAGATTTGATTCCATATTCAATCATGCATATTTGGCCATTTTCCTGCAATTCCATTGAAGGAAACTATAAAAATTGTGATTTAAGCATCTTTCCTGGCAACCCAAAAAAGGGCTCGAACCTTTGCCAAATGAATGATAGAATTACAAAACCTCGTTTTGGAAAGCTCCTTTCCCCATTAGAGATTTTTATTGCCACATTTCATTTCCCGATATAGTATTGTTCTCTTCATTGGTACCTTGCATTCCTTACAGGTTTTGAAACATCGGTTCTCCAGCATCCATCATTTTTACAGCCCCTCTTGCCATTTTCCACATTAAAAACAAAACAAAATCTTACATTTCCTTTAGGAATGTCTTCTTAACTTTAAGTTTACAAATTTTTACTATTCCATAAATTTCCTTCTCACTACCCCCAGAGAAGTATCTAGTCAGAGAATTAAAATCTGTGAAACAAAGGCTTAGCATTCTTTTCAACTCATTCATCTACATTAGACAAGGTCTCCTGAGACTTCGACTGCCTTATAAATGGATGATTCACCTTCTTGCAGAGAATTTCAGTAATTTTTTTGTAACAAAGCTTTTGGTTTTCAGCCAGAGGTGACCTGTAGAAGCGTATGTTTTTAAAACCATGAGACTCACAAACTTTTACCAGACAACAATTCTCTAAAGACCTGTTGAAGGTTTTGCTTTTTCCTTTCTTTTTCCTAAGGAAACCTATCTCAGGTACTTTTGATTGAGAACAATTCTGCTGAGAGGCAAAAAAAAAAAAAAAAAAAAAAAAACTACCTTTAGAATTAACCCAAGTCTAGAACTTAATTATTTGGAGAAGTTTGCAACCAGGAGCTGTGCTTCTTTAGATAGATATAGAATAGATAAATAGATAGAAAATGTTTTATTTTATTTTGTTTTACTTTAATTTTGAGACATCAGAAAAATGTGGAAAATAAAAAAATCGCTGCTTTTTTACCCCACTCCTCTCTGGGTTCAATTTCCCTCTTCCTGAAGTATATACTACTTCTTTCAAAAATACTCTATGAATAGTAAACTCTCTCGGTTTTTGTCTGAAATGTCAGTATTTTACCCTGACTCTTGAATGATGATTTAGCTGGCTGTGGGATTCTAGTATGATTTTTATTTCGGTTCAACATTTTAATGTATACACTATATGTATCACTATATATCATCATTTGGTCTTTTTGGGACTGCTGAGAAGTAGTGAAAAGTCTAAACAATTCTCTTTTAGAAAATTGTTTTTTTAATTGGGATGCTTTTTTTTTTTTTTAACTGCACTTTAGGTGAAAATTTGCAGAGCATATTAGTTTCTCACTCAACGATTTATACCCAAATTGTTTTGTGATATTGGTTGCAATCCCCTTGATGCGTCAGCACTCTCCCTTCTACATCTCAGTTTCCGGTTTCCATTCCTCCATTATTCCTGTCTCTTCCTGCCTTCTAGTCATTGCTTTTGGGCAGGGGGTGTTGTCCTTTTAGTCTCATATACATGATTGAACTAAGAAGCATATTCTTCATGTAAGTTATTGTTTGTTTTATAGACCTGACTAATCTTTGGTTGAAGGGTGAACTTCAGGAGTAGCTTCAGTTCTGAGTTAAAAGAGTGTTCGGGGGCCAGAGTATCAGGGGTTCTTCCAGTCTCTGTCAGACCAATAAGACTGTTTCTGTTTGTTTGTTTGTTTGCTTTTATTTTGTTATGTTTTTTGTGAATTTGAATTTTGTTCTACATTTTTTTCCCACTGTGTCCGGGATCCTCTATTGTGATCCCTGTCAGAGCTGCCGGTAGTGGTAGCCAGGCACCACCTAGCTCTTTGGGGCTCAGGCTAGTTGAGGATATGGTACATCTGGCCTATTGGCCCTTTGGACTAATATTTGCCTTATGTCTTTGGTTTTCTTCATTCTCCTTTGCTCCAGATGGGATGGGATCAGTAGATGTACTTAGATGGCCTCTCGCAAGCTTTTAAGACCCCAGATGCTACTCAGAGAAGTTGGATGTAGAACATTTTCTTTATGAACTTTGTTATGCCAATTAACCTAGATGACCCCCAAGATCATGGTCCCCAGCCCTCAGCCCCAGTAACTCAGACCTTTGGAGTGTTTGAATGTGCCTATGAAGCTTCTGTGACTTTGTCTTACTCAAGCTGTGCTGACTTCCCCTATATTGTGTACTATCTTTCCATTCACCAAAGTTAAAACTTATCTACCATCTAGTTAATGATTTCCTCTTCCTACCCCTCCCCTACTTTATAAACATCAAAAATTGTTTCTTTCTTGTGTAAACCTTTTCTTGAGCTTTTATAAAAATGGTCTCATATAATATTTGTCCTTTTGTGATTAACTTATTTCACTCAGCATATGCCCTCCAGATGCATCCACATTGTGAGATATTTTGAGAACTCATCATTGTTCTTTATCACTGAGTAGCATTCCATTGTGTGTATGTGCCATAATTTGTTTATCCATTCATATGTTGATGGGTGCTTAGATTGTTTCCATCTTTTTGCTATTGTGAATAATGCTGCAGTGAACATGGGTGTGCATATGCCTCTTCATGTGACAGGTCTTATTTAGGATATATGCCCAGGAGTGGGATTGCTGAATATTATAGTATTTCTAGCTTTCCAAGGAAGTGCCGTATTGTTTTCCACAGTACTTGGACCATTTTACATTCCCACCAGCAGTGCCCAAGAGTTTCAATCTCCCCACAACCTCTCCAATGCTTGTTATTTTCTTTTTTTTGATTAGTGCCAGTAATGTTGGGGTGAGACAGTATCTCAATGTAGCTTTGATTTGCATTTCTCTAATGGCTAATGATAGTGAGCATTTCCTTGTGTGTCTGTTAGCTGCCTGAATGTCTTCTTTGGTGAAGTATCTCTTCAAATCCTTTGCCCATTTTTTAACTGGATTATTTATCTTTTTGTTGTTGAGATGTTGTAGTAGCTTGTAGATTTTAGAGATTAGTTGTTTGTCAGATACGTCATAGCCAATTTTTTGTTTTTCCCCAGTCTGTAGGTTCTCTTTACATTTTCGGTGAAGTGTTTCAATGAACATAAGTGTTTAATCTTTAGGAGCTCCCAGCTATCTAGTTTATCTTCTGGTGCTTGCCCATTGTTAGTTATGGCTTGTATTCTATTTATGCCATATATTATGGTCCCTAGAGTTGTCTCTATTTTTCCTTCCATGGTCTTTATAGTTTTAGGTTTTATGTCGAGGCATTTGATTCACTTTGAGTTAATTTTTATGTATAATGTGAGGTATGGGTCTGGTCTTTTTTTTTTTTCTACCCAAAGACAATCAATTTTATTCCTTAATACTTGTTCTTCTGTGTATGAATGATAAAATACTTTTTGAATTACCCTTTTTACTTAATGATATATTCCAAACATATTTTGTATCAATTTAAACATTTCTGAAACATCTTATAAAAGGATACAAAGTATTCCATTATATGCACAAACCAAAATGAGCTGTGGTCAGTTATTACACATTTTTCCTATTATAAACAATATGGTGATGAATAACCTTTATGCGTATCTTTGGCATACGAGTGAATGATTTCCCTAGGATAAATTTCCATAAGCGAGACTGCTGTGTAAAAGGACTCGAAGAGCTCAGTTTTTTGTCTTATCCAGACTTTTTTTTTTATTTTTACTGTGCTTTTTTCTTTTTTAAGTGAAAGTCTACAAATCAAGTCATTTGCTCATACAAAAATTTATATACACCTTGCCATATACTCTTAGTTGCTCTCCTCCTAATGAGACAGCACACTCCTTCTCTCCACCCTCTGTTTTCATGTCCACTGAGCCAGCTTCTGACGCCCTCTGCCTTCTCATCTCCCCTCCAGACAGTAAGTGCCCACGTAGTCTCATGTGTCTGCTTGATCCAAGAAGCTCACTCCTCATCAGTATCATTTTCTATCCTACAGACCAGTTCAATCCCTGTCTGAAGAGTTGGCTTTGGGAATGGTTTGTGTCCTGGGCTAACAGAAGGCCTAGGGACCATGACCTCTGGGGTCCTTCTAGTCTCATTCAGACCATTAAGTCTGGTCTTTTTAGAGAATTTGAAGTCTGCATCCCACTGCTCTCCAGCTCCTTCAGGGGTTCCCTGTTGTGTTCCCTGTCAGGGCAGTCATCAGTTATAGCTGGGCACCATCTAGTTCTTCTGGTCTCAAGCTGATGTAGTCTCTGCTTTATGTGGCCCTTTCTTTCTCTTGGGCTCATAATTACCTTGTGTCTTTGGTGTTCTTCATTCTCCTTTGCTCCAGGTGGGCTGAGACAAATCAATGCATCTTAGATGGCCACTTGCTATAGAGTTTAAAGACCCCAGACGCCACTCTCCAAAGTGGAGTGCAGAATGCATAATAGATTTTATTATGCCAGTTGACCTAGATGTCCCCTAAAACCGTGGTCCCTAAACCCCCACCCCTGCTACACTGGCCTGTGAAGCATTCAGTTTATTCAGGAAACTTCTTTGCTTTTGGTTTAGTCCAATCGTGCTGACCTCGCCTGTATTGTGTGTTGTCTTTCCCTTCACTTAAAATAGTTCTTGTGTACTATCTAATTAGCAAATACCCCTCTCCCTCCCTCCCTTCCCATTCTCGTAACCATCAAAGAATATTTTCTTCTGTGTGTAAGCTATTTCTCGAATTCTTGTAATAGTGGTCTCATGAGATATTTGTCCTTTTGCAACTAATTTCACTCAGCATAATGCCTTCCAGATTCCTCCGTGTTATGAAACGTCTCATGGATTCATCATTGTTCTTTATTGATGTGTAGTATTCCATTGTGTGAATATACTATAATTAATTTATCCATTCATCTATCAGTGGGCACCTTGGTTGCTTCCACCTTTTTGTTTTTGTAAACAATGCTGCAATGAACATGGGTGTGCATATATCTGTTAGTGTAAAGGCTCTTATTTCTCTAAGATATCTTCCAAGGAGTGGGAATGCTGGATTGTATGGTAGTTCTATTTCTAGTTTTTTAAGGAAGTGCCAAATTGATTTCCAAAGTGGTTGTACCATTTTACATTCCCACCAACTGTGTGTAAGTGTTCCAGTCTCTCCATAACCTCGCCAACGTTTATTATTTTGTGTTTTTTTGGTTAATGCCAGCCTTGTTGGAGTGAGATGGAATCTCATTGTAGTTTCGATTTGCATTTCTTGAACGGCTAATGATCTTGAGCATTTCCTCATCTATCTGTTAGCTACCTGAATGTCTTCTTTAGTGAAGTGTCTGTTCATATCCTTCGCTCATTTTTTAATTGGGTTATTTCCCTTTTTGCAGTTGAGTTTTTGCAGTATCATGTAGATTTTAGAGATCAGGTGCTGATCGGAAATGTCATAGCTAAAAACTTCTTCCCAGTCTGTAGGTAGCCTTTTTACTCTTATGGTGAAGTCTTTGGATGAGCGTAGGTGTTTGATTTTTAGGAGCTCCCAGTTATCTGGTTTCTCTTCTGGTGTTTGTGTTGGCGCTTTGTTTTTTATGGATGAATATTTTGTTTTGTCAGTTTTTAATGGACTTTGAACCTTTGTCAAAAGGTCAGCTGACCTTAGGTGGATGGTGTTAAGCTAGGTCCTCAATTCTGTTCCATTGGTGTACTTGTCTGTCATCGTTCCAGTACCAGGCCGTTTTGGCTACCATGGCTGTGTAGTAGGTTTTGAGATCGTATAGTATTAGGCCTCCTACTTTGTTCTTCTTTTTCAATAATGCTTAGCTTATCTGGAACCTCTTTCCTTTCCATATAAAGTTAGTGATTGGTTTATCCACCCATTAAAGAATGCTATTGGTATTTGGATCCAGATTGCATTCTACCTGTAGGTAGCTTTCATTAGAATTGTAGCTTTCATTAGAATTGACATTTTCACAACGTTGAGTCTTCCTATCCACTGGCATGTATATTTTTCCATTCACGTACATCTCGTTTGGTTCCTGCAGTAGTGTTCTGTAGTTTTCTTTGCATAGGCCTTTTATGCCCCTGGTCAGATTTATTCCTAAGTATTTTATTTTTTTAGGGGTGATTATATGTGATACTGTTTTCTCGATTTCCTTTTTGAAGTTTCTGTTCGTTGGTGTATAGGAATCCAACTGATTTTTGTATGTTGATAACGTATTCTCTACTCTGCTGAATCTATTAGTTCCAGTACTTTTCTTGTGGAAATTTTAGGGTTCTCTATGTATACTATCATATTTTCTGTGAGTAGGGATATTTTCACTTCTTCCTTTCCAATTTGGATGCCCTTTCTTGACTTATTGCTCTAGCTAGGACTTCTAGCACAATGTTCAACAGCAGTGATGATAAAGGGCATCCTTGTCTTGTTCTTGCTCTCAGAAGGAATGAATTCAATCCTTCTCTGTTGAGAATTATGTTAGATGGTGGTTTTGTATAGATGCTCTTTTTAGGTTGAGGAATTTTTATTCCTATTTTGCTGATAGTTTTTATCAAGAATGGGTGTTATACTTTTTCAAATGTCTGTTCTACTTTGATTGAAATGATCACGTGATTCTTTTCTGTTGTTTTATTTATCTGGTGGATTACATTGATTGATTTTCTAATGTTGAACCATACTTGCATACCTGATATGAATCCCACTTGGTCATGGTGTATTATTTTTTGATATGGTGCTGAATTCTATTGGCTAGAACATTGTTAAGAATTTTGCATCTATATTCATGAGGAGACCCTGGTGGAGTAGTGGTTAAGTGCTATGGGTGCTAACCAAAGGTCAGTAGTTCGGATCCATCAGGCGCTCCTTGGAAACTCTGTGGGTCGCTATGAGTTGGAATCAACTCAATGGCAGTGGATTTGGTTTTTTGGTTTATATTCATGAGAGATATTGGTCTGTAGATTTCTTTTTTTCTGGTGTCATTTCCTGGTTTTGGTATCAGGATTATGCTGGCTTCATAGAATGAATTCAGATAAGTATTCAGATAAGTATTCCTTACTTATCTATTCTCTGACATAGTTTGAGTAGTACTGGTGTAAGATCTCTGAATGTTTGATAGAATTCTACAGAGAACCCTTCCATGCCAGGATCTTTTGTTGCCATTGTTTTTGGGAATTTTTTTAATTACCTCTTCAATCTCTTCTGTTGTTATGGGATTGTTAAGATTTTCTGTTTGTGTTAGTTTAGGTAGGTAGTATGTTTTTAGAAATTTGTGCATTCCTCTAGGTTCTCAAATATGTTGGAATACAATTTTTTATGGTATTCTCTTATGATCCTTTTTATTTCAGCTGGGTCTGTTGTAATGTCCACCCATCTACTTTCTTATTTGTGTTATTTGCTTTCTCTCCTGTTTTTCTTTTGTCAATTTGGCCAAAGGTTTGTCGATTTTGTTTATCTTTTCAAAGAACCATATTTTGGTCTCATCAATTCTTTTTTTTTTTTTTCTGTTCTCTTGTTTGTTTCTGCTCAAATCTTTATTATTTCCTTTCTTCTGGTGGCTATTGACTTCTTTTCTATTCTCTTTCTGATTCCAAGCTGTAGGTCTAATGTTTTGATTTTGGCCCATTCTTGTTTTTTGATGTGTGCTTGTTGCTGTGAAGTTACCTCTGAGCACTCCCTTTGCTGTGTCCCAGTGGTTTTCATTCTCATTTGATTCTAAGAAGTTTTTTGTTCCCTGTTTGGTTTCTTCTATTACCCAGTTGTTTTTAAGCAAGGAGTTATTCAGTTTTTCATATTTGATTTTTTTTATCCTTGCTTTTCCTGTTATCAATTTCTACTTTTATGGCACTGTGATCAGAGAGAATGCTTTGTATTATTTCAGTGTTTTGGACTTTATTGAGACTTTCTGTTTGGCTTATTCTGGAGAAGGTTCATGTACTTTGGAAAAGAATATGTATTCTGCTGCTGTTGAGTGGAGTGTTCATTATATGTCTACGAGGTCCTGTTGTTCATTTGGCTTTTAGATCTTCTATATCTCTGTTGAGTTTCTTTATAGAAGCTCTGTCCTTTACTGAGAGTAGTTTGTTGAAATCGCCTACTGTTATTGTGGAACTGTCTATTTCTCTTTTTGGTACCATTAGAGTTTGTTTTATGTATTTTGGGGCCCTGTTGTTGGATGCATAGATATTTATTAAGATTATATCTTCTTGGTGAATTGTCCTTTTAATAACCATATAATGTCCTTCCTTGTCTTTTATAGTTAATTTTGCCTTAAAGTCTGTTGTATCTGAGATTACTATTGCCACTCCTGACCTCTTATTGTTACCATTTGCCTGATTTATTTTTTCCGCCCTTTGATTTTTAATAAATTCATGTCTTCTTGTCTAAAATATGTCTCTTGTAGACAGCATACTAATAAGTTGTGGTTTTTGTTTTTTCTTTTAAATCCATTCTGCCACTCTGTCTCTTTACAGGTGCATTTAAACCATTTACTTTCAATGTGATTATTGAGAGATGTTTATTACAGTCATATTGTGCTTTTTTTTTTCTTTTGTGGGGCTAACATTTACTTTGTTACTCCTACTCTCCTGTGCTGAGTTCCTTTTGTTTGTGGACTTTCTTTTCTTATGTTATTGTAGATTTTGTGTTTACTGAATCGTTATGTTTTCTTCTTTTTTTATTCTGATGAATAGATTTGTTAGCTTTCTTTGTGGCTACCTTGAAATTTACCCTTAACTTCCTAAGTTTGAACCACTATTTTATTACTTGACGTTACCTTGACTTCCTCTCCATTTGAAACTCCTATACCTACACCATTTATTCCCCCTTTTTTGTTTTGATATTGTCATCATTTACAGATTTACATCTATGTTTCCCTGTCTTAAGTCTTTTAGCTTAGTTTTATTATTGAGGCTTCTTTACCTAGAATGGTATCTGGCTGACACTGTCCTGTGTATTAGACTCCGGTTGCTCTCTGATGTTGTTGGTTCTCTAACTGGAGGACTCCCTTAAATGTTTCTTATAAGTTTGGCTTGGTTTTTGCCAGTTCTCTTAATTTTGGTTTATCTGGAAATGTCCTAATTTCATCTTTGTATGTGAGAGAGAGTTTTTCATTATATATTATTCTTGTTTGGCAGTTTTTTTCTTTCAGGGTTTTATATATGTCATCCCACTACCTTCTTGTCTACATAGTTTCTGTCAAGTAACCAGAACTTAGTCTTGTTGTTTCCCCTTAGTAAGTGACTTTTTGTTTTTCTCGAGATGCTGTCAGGATTTTTTCTATGCCTTTGGTTTTGGCAGGTGTGATTATGATGTGTCTTAGTGACTTTCTTCTACGGTTTATCTTACATGGGGTTCATTAGGCTTCTGGGATGGTCAGCTTTTCATCTTTTGTGATATTTAGGAAATTACCTGCCAGGAAATCTTCAATTTTCTCTGTGTTTTCCAGTTTCTTCTCCTGTTCTGGAATTGCAATCATGCTCAAATTTTTGCTCTTGACTGTTTCCCACATAATTCTTAGTTTTTCTTCATTTGTCTTCATTCTTTGGTTTTTTCTCAAAGTGGCACCCATGGATTTGTCTTCAATCTCACTGATTCTGTCTTTCATTGTTTTAAATATGCCCCCAAAAACTTTCCATTAAGTTGTCCATTTCTGAAATTTTTTTGTCTGTTTTTTGGATTTCTAGTTGCTGTTTTTTTATGATTTCTAATTGTTTGTTCATTTTGACGTTTTGTACTTGTATTATTTTTCTGAATTCTTTTATTACTTTTTCTGTTTTCCTTGATTACAGCTATGTTTTCATCTGTGATTTCCTTGATTCTTTCCTTATCTCTTGGACAGTCCTAAATATTGGTCTTTCGAATTCCATATCAGGTAGTTCTACTGTCTTTTCTTCTACCAAAAACGTCATCTGATTCTTTATTTTGGTCATTTGCTGAAGCCATCTTGCCCTGGTTTTTTATATGTTTCCATATTGTCTACTGTCTCCTAGACATTAAGGCACTATTGTCTTTATTTATTGGTTGTATGTTTGTTTGGTTCATCCTGCTTTTCTGTTTTGTTTTGATAGGTCAGGGTGGACAGGCCAGGCGCATTTTACCACTTGCTAATCTGTAAGTACAATGGTTCTCATCACCTTGTCCGTGTGGGCAGAACAGCAACAGGTGGGTGAGCATGCTTAGTAAGGTGATTGAGAGCAGACTAGATGGGCACTGTCTGTTTGCCGTTGTTGGTCCAGCACTGTCATAGATTGAATTGTGTCCTCCAAAAAATATATGTATCAATTTGGCTGGGCCATGATTCCTGGTATTGTGTGACTTTCCTACATGTTGTAAATCCTGCTTCAATGATGTTGATGAGAGAGGATGGGCAGCAGTTGTGTTAGTGAGGCAGTACTCAATCTACAAGATTGGATTGTGTCTTGAGGCAATCTCTTGAGATATAAAAGAAAGCAGTGAGCAGAGAGGCAGGGGGACCTCATACCACCAAGAAAGCAGTGCCAGGAGCAGAGCGTGTCCTTTAGACCCAGGGTCCCTGAACCTGAGAAGCTCCTAGTCTGGGGGAAGATTAAAGAGTAGGCTAACAGACAGAGAAAGCCTTCCCCTGGAGCTGACACCCTGAATTTGGACTTTTAGCCTGCTTTACTGTGAGAAAATAAACTTCTCTTTGTTAAAGCCATCCACTTGTAGTATTTCTGTTATAGCAGCACTAGATGACTGAGACAAGCAGTGTGGGAGCTTTCCCAGCCCCTTGCCAGATAGGTGGGGGTGTCAGGTGGGGAGTGGTGCAGACTCACTTCCTCCCATTCAGCAGTTGGTCAAGTGGTGGTGGGGCAGTGCTGGCCCAGTGCAGCAGCTGGCCTGAACATCAGGTGTGCTGTAGACATGGCAGCACATCTGGGGCTGGTGGAACAGGGTGTGACATACAGGGTTAGATGAGAAGAGAAAGAAGATAGAAAGATTTTTTTAAAAAAAAGAGTAACTGGTGGGTGAGCCTCTGGCCAGAGCTGGGAGCATCAGTAAAGGGGGGGAGGTGGTGTATGAGACTAGGTAGGAAGTAGAAAGAAAAGAAAAATAAAAGAAGTGGTGGCACAGTGGAGGTGGGGTGGACCTGGGGCAGCAGTAGATCGGTGGCTTTGCAGCTGTGGCAGCATAGAGAGATTCAGTAGCAGGGGTGGGGAAGTGACGTATGGGACTAGGTACAAGGAAGAAGGAAAAGGAAGTGAGAGGAAATAAATAAATAAAAGAAATTAAAAAAAAAAAAAAAACTGGCAGCTTGGTTGAGGCTGGTGAGCAGGCCAAAGGGCTGGCTGGAGCTAGATGGGAGGCAGAAAGAAAAGAAAGAAGAGATAGAAACAGAAGAAAAACCGAAAATGGGGCAGCAGGAGCTCACGGGTGGCAGCAGGGCAGATTCAGGGTGGCCGTGGGCCAATGGCTATCTAGTCAAGGCAGTAAGGTGCAGCCTGGTAGCATGGGGTGGAGGTGGCATATGGGGGTAAGGGGAAGAATAAAGAAAAGGGAAACACGGAAAAGAAAAAAAATGGTGGCATGGCAGAAGCTGGCAGGTGGGGGCAGGGCAGTCCTGGGAGAGTAGTGTACAGGTGGCTCTCTAGCCGAGCGGTGCGTCACGGCCCCTCATGTAGGGGTAAAGACAGCACATGGTACTAGGTGGGCAAGAGAAAGAAAAGGTAGGAAGCGAAAGACAGAGAAGACAAAAAATATACATGTCATTGAGGGAACTGGCCACTGGGGGCAGGGTGGTACTGGGGTGGCAGCGAGCCTGTGTCTGTCTCACTGAGTGCCATGGTGTGGCTTGTTGAGAAGGGATGGAGGTGGTATACGGAGGTAGGTAAGAGGGAGAAAGAAAACGAAGAAAGGGAAAAAGGGAAGGAAATTTATGCCATATATTAGGGCCACTGTCTAGGTTTTTGATGTTTTTAATGTCTATTTTATTGTTTTAGTCTCTTTTTTTTCTGTTAATTCTGGATAATTTTCTCAGGTAGATCTTCTAATTTGCTAATTCTCTCTTCATCTTTATCTAACCTGCTGTTTTATTTGTTTACTGAGTTTTTAGTATTTATGTTTTTTTTTAATACTAGAAATTCTATTTTTATAGTGTCATCCTTCTCTTATGCTTCTAATTTCTTCTTTTATGGCCTTAATCATTTAAATACACTTATTTTAGAGTCTCTAGTCAATTCTTTTATTATCTAAAATATTTGGGCCTCAACTCTTCTATTAGCTGGGTCTTCTGACTCTCATCATGTTGGTTTTTCTGTTTGTTCATTTAATCTCCTGTATTTTATTACTTTTTACTGTGAATTCCTCTTTAGTGGGACTTGTTTTTCTGTGAGGATCCCCTGCAGCCTTGGTTGGGAGAGCATCTCTCCTGAGAACCTTTTCACTTGCTTCTTTAGGTGCCCCCATGGTCATCACTGACTCTGGGGTCCTGGACCATGAAGGTGATGTATATGTGAACCCCTAATCTGCCAGGGGCTCAGACCTGGAGTTTCCATTTCCCAGGGTGCTTTTATTCACTCAGAGCCTAGATTGAGCTAGACAAGTTTTCCTATGATTTCTCTGGGCTACTGGGCAGAATGTTTTCTAATGCAATCTTTCATTGGAACAAGCTTTTCTTGCAGGCCTGTGAAAATATCTCTGTCTCTGCATGGCTATTAAAATCCTGGCCAAGGTAGTATCTGACCGACTTCTACTCCTTCCCCCGAGTGGCTGCAGCATCAACACTTGCTTTCCTAGATTTCAATTTTCTGTTCATTTTTGGAACCTAGATATTTCCCACTCTTCCTTGCAAGATGAAGCAAATATAATGGAACTTCCACAGATTTCCATCCCACACTGCCCCTCTTACTAGCAACTGCTTTCTGCCTTTCCTTCTATTACTAAGGATGAACTGTCTGTACCCATAAGGCCAAGCCCTCCTTGGTTCACTAACTCCTGTTTTTTCTCACTTGCTCAAGAGCATCACTCCAATAATTCTCCCTCTCTCTTGAACTAATTTTCGTCTTTTTCCTGGATTCGCCCTATCAGTATATAAATGTGCTGTTATTTTTTCTATCTTAATTTTTTTTTTCAATTCAACTTCCCTCCCTTCCAGCTGCTACCCCACTTCTCTGTTCTGCCTTATAGAAAACTTCTTAAAGTGTCTGCCTTCAATTCCTCTCCTCCATTTCTTTCATCTAGCCACTTCCAATCAGACCTTTGTCCTCGCCACTCTACCAAAACCACTCTTTTTAATGTCATCAATGGCGTCCACATTGTTAATTCAATTTTCAGTCATTATCTCTTAACCTAGTAGAAGAATTTGATGTAGTAAATCATTCCCTCCTCCTGGAAACTCTTTTATCCCTTGGTTTTCAGTACTGCACTTTCTCTTTTCTCATTAGCCACTTCTCAGTCTCCTTTGCTGGTTCCTCCTTTTCTCCTCAAACTCTTAACACTGGAGTGCCCCAGAATTTAGCCCTTGGATGTCTTCTCTTTTCTAATTATACTCAGTACACTGGTGGTCTCACCCAGTCTCAAAACTTTAAATGCCATGTATAGTACAGGCTCATGACTTCCAAATGTATATATCTAGCATGTATCTCTCTCCTGAATTCCAAATTCATGTGTCAAACTGCCTACTCAACAGATCCAATGGGCTAATAGTCATGTCCAACTTATCTTGTCCAAAACCGACCCCCTAATCTTTCCTACCTGTTATGCTCTACGTTCAATCTTCCATGTCTCAGATAATGACAGCTCCATCCTTCTGGTTATTCACACAAGAACCTTAGAGTCGCTCTTGACTTCTTTTCCTCCTCTTTTAATCTGGATGTGAAGCTCTGTATTCAGTTTTAGTAGACAATTCCGTTCCACTCAAATGAGTAAAATTGTGTGAACACAGGGCCAAGGGAGCCTAAATTCTGTTAGGGAGATTAAGAGAAGCAATAAGCATAATATAAAACTGAATATGCTAAATGAGAGGTGCAAAATGCTTTAAGAGTTGAAAGGAGGGTGAGATCATACCAAGAGGTAAAGAATCTGAATGGCATCTAGAAGGAAACACTTCTGATATATTCCTGAAGGATGGCAATGATCTGAGCAGTTAAGGTGGGAGTGAGTGGGAATTCTAGGAAAGAAAGCAGCTAAGCAAAACACACATCTTTCTCATTAGTTTTGACTTCCACTTGACTAGTTAAGAATCCTTCACTAGGATTCTTTCTGCCTGCCTTGGCAATATATTCCCTGGAAGCCTTTGGTAATGCCTTGACTCTCCCCTTTGCCCCTCACCAACTCTATCTCCCCCAAAATCACAGTTGCTGTGTTTTACTAACCTTAACTTCCAAACTGTCTCTCACAGGCTTCCCTTTCTGGATTCCTGTTACCACCATCCCCACCCACACTTCCTTTTCCACGTTATCTCTCTTTGATATTCTCATTACCTTCGGGCTACCTGTCCATTCTATCCCCTGCAGTCAGATTTGTGTTAAAGGGAATGCTGACTCCTTTGACCAACATGTAAAAGCCTCTTCTGCACTAGGTGCTATTCTCAAGGAGTTTATAAGCAAGCAAAAGAACAGATTTGGAAAGAGATAAGGGCACCAGAGTGCTACAAGTGCTTCTACAAACTGTACAGAGTACATTAGTCACAAATAAATAAATTGCAAATTGCTAGGGATGTTGTTGTTGTTGTGGGCCATCGACTCAATTTTGACTCATAGCGACCTTATAGGGCAGAGTAGAACTGCCCCATAGGGTTTCCTAGGCTATAATCTTTACTGAAGCCAACTGCCACATCTTACTCTCATGGAGCAGTTGGTGGGTTTGGACTCTCAACTTTTATTTAGCAGTCGAACGCTTAACAATTGCACAACCAGGGCTCCTAGCTGCTAGGGATAGGGGAACAATTATGGAAATCACTCAAAATCCTTCCATGGTTCCTCATAGCCTACAGAATGAAAATTGTCCACAACACATCCCTAGCTACATCTGTGGCCTTATTACTCCTTATCCCTTTTCATATACCCTACTGTCTAGCCCCACTTCCACTCATACCTATGCCCTGAATCTTCCCTTCTCCATGCCTTTGCTCATATTGGTCCTTCTGCCTGGAATGCCATTGCCTCCACTTGCATATTTAAATCCTTTTCAGCATGCAAAACATTTAGCACAGTGCCCTGCGTATAACAAACACTAAATAGTGTCAATCATCTTTACCATTATTATCATCATCGTTGCTATCTTAGAAAGATGAACTCAATTACTACTTGTAAATATGTAAATTCTCAAAACCATTCATTTTTTCTTAAGTTACTTAAAGTCTTTCTTGTTTTACGTATGTTCAATCTTATTTTCCCTGCCTTCTGAGGGCATGGAGTGTGTTACGTAAAATTTCATCTGTGGCACTAGAAAAGTGCCTAGCTAGTACACTGTCATCACAAACAGTAACTGGCGTAAGTGGAAAATGAATTTAAATAAAACATTTGTGTGATAGTTAAAGTTGTGTGTCAACTTGGCTGGGCCATGATCCTCAGTGGTTTAACAGTTACGATGTAGTTTGGCAGCTTTTTAATTATGTAATCCCCTCCATAATGAGATCTGATAGAATGTATTCACCTTCATGATGAGATTTATTGTGAGCAGCCAATCACTTGAAAGCAAGTTTCTGGGGGTGTGGCCTGCATCCAATACAGGTGGACTTTCTGGCAAGGCTTTCGCTCACTCTGAATCCTTCAGCTGGCTCCTGTTCATCTTGGGACTTGAGCTAGCAGCTTACTTGCTGTCTTTCCTGCCAATCCTGGGATACACTGGCCTTCATGGCCTCTGAGCCAGAAGCCTATCTGACTTTCCTATCTGATTTGCCAGAACCTGTGGCTCTGGGAGTCCGGAGAAGCCACCAGCCTGATGCACGAACTTTGGACTTCCCAGTCTCTACACCAGTGTGAACCATTTCCTTTATATATATACTGCACTGGTTTTGCTTCTCTAGAGAATCCAGCCTAAAACAATTAGTAAAGGACTCTTTTAACTAATTAAGTTAAACAGTAATAGAATAAACACCCAATCTAATTCAGCTAGGATGGCATAGTGAGTTGAATGGTGCCCACCTTCCAATAAAAATGTCCATGTCCTAACTCCCTGGACCTATGAATCTGACCATATCTGGAAAAAAGATCTTTGCAGATGTAATTAATTAAGGATCTCAAGATGAGATCATCTTGGACTATTTGGGTAGCCCTAAATCCAATGATAACTGTCATTTTAAGAGGCAGAAGGGAGAAGGAGGAGAAAAGCATGTGAAGACAGAGGCAGAGGTGGGAGTCATGCAGCCACAAGCCAAAGAACACCTGGGACAAGGAAGGATTCTCCTTTAGAGCCTTTGGAGAGATCGTGGCCCCATCAACACCTTGATTTCAGACTCTAGTCTCCACAACTATGAGAGCATAAATTTCTGTTCTTTTAAGCCGCCAAGTTTGTGGTGATTTGTTATGTCAGGCATGGGAAACGAATTCAGATGGAGTGAACCTCTGCACTTCCTGGTAATGTGCAGCCAAATGCCTTTAAGACAGAGCCTAACTGAGTGAGTCCAACCTGAGATCTCACCCTTCTTCAAGGTACCCTTACTCAGATAACGTGACTCCTACTCAGCAGGTGCCTGGCTTAGCCAAAGGAAACCACTCGGGGTTTAAACAGTTTCTAGGAAGAATTTGTAAGGAATCAGAGTTCATTTGTCAGTTGTGGATAATAGAGACCCAGGTGGGCAATGTTTTAATGACCTGAGCAAGAAGAATAATCTAAGTGGTCCTTGAGCAGAGCAAGAACGGTAACTTCATTTACGTGGTGCCCATCTGCCTATCCACTGCCCCCTTCTCCTGTCACTAATGCTGTGCCTCCCCTTGGCTGCTCTCAGAATCAACGTGAGTGAACATATAAATCATCCTTATCCTTGGCTCTACTTTACGGCTGGTTTGGTGGTTTGAGCTCTGTGTCTTGAATCCTTGCAGCCTAGCATAGCTTTCAGTCCTGGCAGCTTCCTGCCTTTTGCAGTCGTATACAAATGTCTGCTCTCTAGTGCAAGCCTGCACTTTAACAGTCATGATTGTTCAGGAAGAAAATATATGCTGGAGCCATCTACCATATAGGCGAGGCCAAGCTAAGCAGGATGGGGTCGGAGCTTATACTCCCGGGAGGAGGTGGTCAGCACAAGGCCCCAGGCCAAAACACATAGTATTTGTTTCGACAGTTCAGATATTTTAACTTCATCTCCTTAAACCCACCCCATTTGGTTTTTTTCTACCCAGATTTTGTGCAAGGACCTTAAAAAATTTCCACACCCACTCTCCCTACAACACACATTCTTTTATTCTCTCTCTTGGCTTGGGATTTTTTTTTCAAACCTTGTTCCAACTCAGTCTATACTTCACATTCTTATGTATTAAAAGTATATGGTAAAGCCAGCATTCAAGCCCAGGTCTATCTGGCTCCAAAGCCCATGTTCTTTTCTCTACATAGTGCTACATCTACTGCTATCTGGCTTGGGCTGAAGGATTCTCAGCCTATACTTCACTTTCTTATGTATCAAAAGTATAGGGTAAAGCCAGGATTCAAGTCCAGGTCTACCTGGCTCAGCCCCAGCCAGATAGCTCACAGCTCAGAACCGAAGGTGTTACACCCTACCATAGGATTTGTAAAATGGAGTAAGCCAACAGAAACTTTAAGATAGCATCTGCTCCTCTTTATTAAGGAAGCTAGAGGATAGAATAGAGGGTTCACTTTGGAAGACTTCTTCCTCCTTTCCATGAATTCAAGGGCTCCTGAACTGTCTATCTGCTCCCCCCTGTCCTGCCCCCCAATTCTAAGTCAGGGACTGGCCTGGCTTAGTGCCAAGCCACTGAACTGACAGATGTGCCTGATGACTCAGGGGTATGGAAGAAGATGGAGCAGAAGATAGCAAAATCGAAAAAAGGTGAATAGGGGTAGGGAGGCACCTGACTTCCCACCTTTCAATGTGGTAACAAAGATAGTAAGTTTCCCAGTGTAGTTCAGTCAAGAGGATACTGTAGAAGGTAGCTGGAGCTTAACCATTTGCACCACCCAGGAACTCCTGGGATAGGGGGAGATGAGACTAAAATTGTAATAACCAGATCAGACT
This sequence comes from Elephas maximus indicus, assembly GCF_024166365.1. Classification (NCBI taxonomy): domain Eukaryota; kingdom Metazoa; phylum Chordata; class Mammalia; order Proboscidea; family Elephantidae; genus Elephas; species Elephas maximus. The sequence continues at coordinate 26,185,091 of NC_064844.1, read as the reverse complement.
ACAAAATCATCAAGCCAAACTTAAATGTATTTGGATGAGTTGAGATACCTTTAAGACTCTGTCTTACATGATTTCCCCAGCTAGGATGTGTGAAGCTAGGGTTACACATCAGCAGGAAAGACCAATCTCTAGAAAAGGACATAATGTTTGGTAAAGGGCCAATGAAAATAAGAGAAAGCCTCAATGAGATGGACTGACACAATAGTCACAATAATGAACTCAAACATACCAATGATTACCGACATGGCACAGGACCAGGCAGCGTTCTGTTTTCTGGTATATAAGGTTGCCATGTATCGGAGCTGACTCCACATAAACTAATGATAATAATAAATATACGTGAGGTCAGTGCTGGTCAAAAATTTTGTTATTAGTTATTTGAAAACATAAAACAGTCAATGCTTGTGTTTTCCTGACACGGACTCATTGACCAAGGCTGTTACACACTCTGTTCAACCCTGGCCAAGTTTATTAACCTCCTGGGCCATTTTCTTCTTCTGAAGATGGGGTCATCCCATAGTACAGGGTGTGGGTTTAAGAAAGATCCTGCCCAAAACCTATAAATGTTAGTTCCCTGGCACTGAGAAGTAGGTGGAAAACTGATTAGCCAGGGAAAGACTAAGTTATCTATCCCACCCTTTTCATTAACAATAACTAAGTTGCCAGAGAAAGAGGGCACACCCTTTTTCCTTCTCATTCTAGGTCTCAGGTTAAATGTCACTTTCTCAAGGAGCTCTGTCTTAGTCACCCTATCCAAAGTGGGTGGTGCTTCTGTTATTCTTCAGCACGTTTCCTGTTATTTCCTTCTCAGTCCCAAATAGAACGGGAAGTTATTTAATTAATTTATTTGTTAAGTTGTTCCTTATTTGTGTCCTGCCCCCACTACCCTCTATGAGGTCAGAGACCTTCTCTGTATTTTCTCTCTTGTACACCCAGTGTGTGACACATCGTAGGTGCTCCTTAAATTTGTTGAATCTTATTTCTTAAGGCTCTGGGCCATGGATTTGAAAACTCTTTCCCCTATTTAGGTAATCCGAAATAAATTGTCTTCTTATTTTTGGTCCTTCCTGCTGTTGTTTGCTTGCTTCAGGAGAGGGAAAGTGAAATATACTCAGTTTTTTTTTTTTTTTACATTTTACGGAAGTCATTAATATAAATAGCAGAGTTGGTGAGTTTCAATACCTGAGAAAAAAAGCTCTGAGAATAATTGCTGGTGGAGCTATCCTCAAAAGATAATTTTCTCCTTTCCTCTTGAGCTAAAACTCCACAAATGTGTTACTATAGCAGCTTATTTCCTTACTGAAAGGAACACGAATGCAACCTATGAATTAACATCAACTATTCCCTCATGGTTCAGCGTCCCAGAGATGCTCCTCAATGTGTTGGGAGATGTACCAAATATTAGGTTAGTGACATGTGTGACACCTACACACTTGGGGAAAAAACATGTACGTACACAGACTATAATTTAGCCACATCAGGACTGCTGAACCAAAAAAGCAAAGAAATTGCACTTAAACATAGTGATGGGAAATCACATCAACAGCATTAGGAAGGAGTTATGCTTTCATTTGAAAAAATTCCCTCATTTTTCTATGGACCTTGGCTCAGCAAAATGAATAAATGCCATTGGAATGCTCTCTGATCTCAATCCTACATCTCAAGGCAAATTCAGTGGTCAGCTCATGGTCAGCTTCCTGTCATTAGTCAGGGTCCACATGAACAAGTACAGCTTTCAAGAAATAAATACTTTTCACAGGCAGGAAACCAGTAGCCACCTCTCCTGACAGTCAGAAGGAAGGTGGTGACATACAATGCTCTTCTATAAACTATAGAAAGGGCTCAGAAGCCTCCCAACTTGTCCCTGGCTGGAATCCCAAGAGACCCCATCCAGTCCCAGTGGTTTCTCAGAGGTATTGACCACAGAAGGTCATTCACTAAATGATGGCATTTCTTACCACATTGGTTCCACCAGGCACATCTCAGCATAGAAGGAGGATGTTTTGGCCGGTGCAATAGCCAGGACCAAGACTATGGAGGAACTTTTCTCTGTTACAGTACAGTGTGGCCTCGGAGATGTGTTCACAGCAATCCCAGTAAATCCAGGCCATTCTTTAGCTGTGGGCAGGCCTTTAAGCTTATGATCTACATCTCGTGGGCAGCCAAAAAAATTTTATTTTATTCACTTAAAAAACGTATAGGGTTGTCATGGATTGAATTGCGTCCCCAAAAAACATCTATCAAATTGGCTCAGTCATGGTTCCCAGTATTGTATGATTGTCTACCATTTATCATCTGATGTGATTTTCCTATGTGTTGTAAATCCTACCACTATGATGTTATGAGATGGATTAATGGCAGTTATATTGATGAGATCTACAAGATTAGATAGTGTCTTAAGCCAATCTCTTTTGAGTTATAAAAGAGAGAAGTGAGCAGAGAGACATGGGGACCTCATACCACCAAGAAGCACGGGAACAGAGCACATCCTCTGGACCCGGTATTCCTGCCCAGAGAATCTCTCAGTCCAGGCGAAGATTGACAAAAAGGACCTTCCTCCAGAGCCAACAGAGAGAGAAAGCCTTCCCGGTAGATGGCACCCTGAATTTGGACTTCTAGCCTACTGGACTGTGAGATAATAAATTTCTCTTTGTTAAAGCCATCCACCTGTGGTATTTCTGTTATAGCAGTACTAGGTGACTGAGACAAGGGTGTTTACTATGGGTGAGGAGCTGTGCAAAGCACTATGCGTGCATTTGTACGTTTACTTTCCACAACAATCTATGAAATAGGTACTAATATTATCATTCCTATCTGACAGATGAAAAAAACTGAGTCTTAGAGAGCTTAAAGGAGTTGCCCAAATTCCACGTATAAGGTAATGCCAGGACACTGCTTAAGTCTGCTTGACACCCTAACAAATATTCTTATCCATGATGCTACACTACCACTGGATGGAAAATCCCTATGATATGCTTCAGCTTAACTAAAGTTTCAGCCAGGAGGAGAGTCTAGGCTGGGATTGACTTAAAGAGGCCAAAGCAGAGGCTGCTTTGGAAGAGTAGATGTTGCCACTCAAGGTGGCCCAGGACCAGCAGCATCGTGTTACCTGATGAAGAATCTCAGGCCCACCCCAGACATGCTGACTCAGAATTTTCATTTTAACAAGATGCCTGGGAGAGCCATATGCATATTCAAGCATGAGGCACACTAGCTGATTTTATAGATTCTCTAAATAAACTTTGCAGAGAAATTAGTTTGTAACTGTAACAGAAAGTGTGAGCTCATGGAGGACAGGGATATTACAAAGTAAGTGTATGATGAATTTGTTGAATAAAGGGAAATTCAGACATTTTATGGTAGACATTATTTTGTGCCATCCAGGCCCCCCTTTGCTAATGCATCCCAAGTTCCACCTCCCACTCACCATCACATAATGTGACACAGGATATTAGGGAGCCTAGGTTGGAGACCTGGCTCTGTTTCTTCCAATCTCTAGCAGGTCACCGCTGTTCTGTGTCTCAGTTTCCATCACTGGAGGTAAAATATAATAGATAGTAAAAAAAAAAAAAAAACTAGATCATTGCAGGGGTATAAAGTCCAGCCATCTTAACACAATTGAGATAATGCTGAGGGGGCATTCTAGCTCAAGAGTCTGTGGGGTGGCTGAGGCCCTCCTGGGCTCACATCTCAGCTCAGTTTCTCCCTCTGGCCACTCCTGCTTCCTTCCCTTCCCTTTAGCAGGTGTTGGTTCCAAAATAACTCCATGAGTGTTGAACTCCATCTCAGAACCTGCTTCCCTGGGAACTCAAGCCGCAAGACCCATTAGAGGAAAATCAGTCATCATCTAAGCATCTAAAGTGGTTCAGTGTGAATGTATTGAGCAGCTGCTGGGTTGGGGAAAATCAGAAAGTAAATTGTCAGATTCTCCACTGGTCTCACCCTGTCTGGAGCAAGGGAGAAAGAAGAAAACCAAAGACACAGTGGAAAGATTAGTCCAAAGGACTAATGGACCACAACTACCACAGCCTCCACTAGTCTGAGTTCAGCACAACTAGATGGTGCCTGGCTACCATCACCAGCTCCTCTGACAGGGATCACAATAGAAGGTCCTGAACAGAGCTGGAGAAAAATGTAGAACAAAATTCTAGCTCACAAAAAAAGACCATACTTACTGGTCTGACAGAGGCTGGAGAAACCCCAAAAGCATGGCCCCTGGACACTCTTTTAACTCAGTACTGAAGTCACTCCTGAGGTTCATCCTTCAGCCAAAAATTAGACAGGCCCATAAAACAAAACGAGACTAAAGGGGCACACCAGCCCAGAGGCAAGGACGAGAAGCAGGAGAGGACAGGAAAGCTGGTGATGGGTAACCCAAGTTTGAGAAGGGGAGAGTGTTGACGTGTCGTGGGGTTGGAAACCAACGTCACAAAACAATATGTGTATTAACTCTTTATTAACTGTTTAGTAGGAAACTAATTTGCTCTGTGAATCTTCATCTAAAGCACAACAAAGAAAGTAAATTCTTAGGCATTTATTGCGTGATTCAGAGCTGTATACCCGATAATTCTGCAACACTGTAGTAAGTTTATACCAGAGTCTCTCATGTTATGCTACTATTAGTACTTTTTCCTGTTTTGAGGTTTTATGTTGTTATATTTTATCTCCAATTGGGGAAACCAAAACACAGAGAAGTGGTGACGTGCCCAAGATTGGAAGAAGTAGAGGTAAAGGTTGTCCATTGAACCATTGTGCTCCGTAGGGTTTTCAGAAATGGATCACCAGGCCTTTCTTCCTGGTCCATCCTAGTCTAGAAGCACTTCTGAAACCTCTTCAGCATCATAGCAACATGCAAGTCTCCACTGACAAACAAATGGTGGCTACACATGAGATGCATTGGCTGGGACTCAAATCTGGGTCTCCCATATGGAAGGCAAGAATTCTACAACTGAACCACCAATGCCCCCACCACCTGCCTCAACAACAAATAAACAGGAACTCATTGCTGTCGAGTCAATTCCAACTCAAAGCGACCCTATAGGACAGAAAAGTACTGCTCCAAAGCGTTTCTAAGGATCGGCTGGTGAATTCGAATTGCTGGCTTTTTGTTTAGCAGCCATAGCTCTCAACCACGGTGCCACGAGGGCTCCACCTGCCTCAGAGACTACTAAATGGTAGTTCAAAAGAACTGCATTCTTCTAAAGATGCAAAAATATTCACACAGAGACCCCAAGAGGCTCAGCTTTCCTGACTCCACGTGGGCCACAACATTCCAGCCCGTGTCACCCTCCCCTCCTCAGTGCTCTTCTGGCCATTACAGCCAGTATCACAAAGTTCAGGGCTGGATTACAGAATATCTTATCCTAGTGGAGCCAGTGTGCAAGACATGTGACCTGGGTAGGGCAAACCCCAGGAATTCAGTGGGTGCCATGGGTGCTCAGGAGCCTGTTGGTGTCCGGTGGATTACAGAGCTCTTGTCTGCTCTGTACCTTCTCAGACCACTTGGCTCTGCTGGGGCAGGGGAGGTGGGTGGGAGCAGCCGGGTGTTGCCCACCAGGATCTCAGCCAGCTTTCCTTGGCAGGAGCAATGCCTATTGTTGGAGCTGCTGTGTTGCCCATGGGCAGGAGCCAGTAAGGTGCTCCCCAGCACGAGGTAGCTGGGGCTCCTGGAGTCAGCCGGTCACTTGGATCCCAAGGCTGGTTTCTCACCTCCATCAGCTGAGCCGTCGTGGTGCAAACGAGTTATCTTCTGGTCAAGTTTGTGGATGAACAGAGGCTTTGCAAGAGGAAGGAAAAGAAATATTGGCTCAAAGCCAGTGTCTGGAGCTGGGGGCCAGGAAAGCTGCCCTCCCTCCCCTGCCTCTCTGCCAAGGCGTTTCCACTCTGACCTGCTGTGTCCAGGGTGGGCCATTCCTGGGACCCAGCCAGCTGTCAGGGCAGGATGGCGGGCAGCTTATCTGTGGGTGGGAGACACAGAAGGGAGAATAGTCGGCTTGGGTCCAGGGAGGGCAGATGACAGAGCCAGGAGAAGAAAAAGCTTTTCCTCCTTGAGAGTCTGAAACAGGAAAAAAAAACAACTTGTTAGACAAAATACCTTCATGTTTCATTCACTCAGCGGAGCAATGCAGAAGGTGGGTCAGGTGCTACAACTGGGATAAAGCTCACCACCTTCCTTCCCCCTCCCCGGTAAGGTTACCTGATAATGTGGCCTCACTCACCACCTTCCGCTGACTCCTCCCCTCCTCATCGTCCACTAAGGTACCAATGACATGAATACCCAGATCACTTTGTACGCTCTGGGGATAGTTTACAGAAAAGCCTCTGCTCTTCCTGGGACATGGCAGGGGGAGGCGCACTGTCTCAGTTGTCTAGTGAAATACTGCAGTTGTATAACAGAAGTACCACAAGTGAATGGCTTCAACAAAGAGAAATTTATTCTCTCACAGTCCAGGAGGCTAGAAGTCCAAATTCAGGGTGCCAGCTCCAGGGGTATGTTTTCTCTCTTTGTCACATCCGGAGAAATGTCCTTGTCATCAATCTTTCCCAGTCAAGGAGCTTCTCAGCACAGGGACCCCAGGGTTCAAAGGCATTCGTATCTAGCTCTTCTTGCTTGATGGTAATGAGATCCCCTTGTCTCTCTGTTCACATCTGTCTTTTATATCTCAGAAGAGATTGGCTTAAGACACAGCCTGATCTTGTATGTAGATTGAATCCTGCCTCATTAACATAACTGCTGTTTGAACTGCCCATCTTTATGTTTAGCAGCCATAGCTCACCATAGCTCTTAACCACTGCACCACAGGGATCCCATCAACTTCGTAGAGGTAGAATTTACAACACAGGAGGAAAATCACATCAGATGACAAAATGGTAGACCATGACACAATACTGGAAATCATGGACTAGTCAAGTTGACTTACATTTTTGGGAGGGATGCAATTCAGTTCATAACAGGTACAGACAGGTCCAGGACATGGCCAGTGTTTAGGACCAGGGAGTCCCTGGATCCCACAGGAGACCCTGACAGCAATCTCAGCCATCAGGGTTGGACAGCTGCCCCTTCAGATGTGCCAAGCACTGTTCTGCCATCTTGGACACGGTGTGTCTGCTCAGTTTCAAAGAGCATTTCCTGAGATAAGAGTGACGTTTATTAAGGCAACCTGGAAATTAAAAACAAGTGCTAGAGCTTCTCCACCCTCTGGCTTTCAAGGATGTCTGTCAAAGCCTGATGACCTGTGGAGAGCAGGGCAAGGGCAGAAACAGGTGGGAAGACAGCTCTGCTTCTCTCTGTCACTTAGTCCTGTGCTTTCTTCTCCTCTCTCCCAAGCTCTGAGCCTGCCCAAGCCCAGAGGGTTTCAGAGAACATTTGATCATGATAAGAGAAGTGGCCATGGACCACCTGGAGGCCAGCTGAGCAGGAAGGAGTCAGAGTGCACACAACTGCTGCTGCCTAGACCCCAGTTTCTCCCACCTTGCTGTCTGACAGGATCCATTCTATCCACACCCCTCCTATCTGGTCAGCCTGTCCACATTCCTGCCTTCCTCAATTCAGTAGAAACCTATAGTGGCTGCTTGAGGCCCTCAGACTCACATCCTTTAATGTGATTTTGAAGTCACCAGATCAATCCCCTGGCCTCCCTTCAAGCATCTCTCTCCATGCCCTGCCACCTCACACCCAACAGTCCAGGCTTAATGAGCCTCTTTTTTTTCCAGTTCTCAAAACCTATTTTACTTCCCCTCACCCCCAGACCTTCAAGCTAGCTGTCCCCTCTGCTTGGAGCACCTTCCCTAGGGTCTTCTCCTCGCTGTCCCACAAATCCCACTTTGCACATTGCCAGGCCAGTTCCTACTCATTCTTCAGAGCTTAGCTTAGAGTACTTCCTCTGAGAAGGCTTCCATTTCCGTTTTCCCCAGCCTACCCCCTGCCCTGTGCCAAGTGAGGTTAAGGGCCCTGAACTCCCTTGTCAGGGCGTTGCCACAGTGTAGACCAATCACTTGATGCTCTGTTCCCTACTGGATGGCTAACTCCATAGGCTTTGTGGCAGATGTCTTCACCACTGGGCCTGGCATTCACCAAATTTGTTGGACAAAAGATGCTATTAATTAATTAATTAACAAAAGGCCCAGAAAATAATTTGGTCAAATGCTTTTGATCAGCCCTGCCAGCTTTTTCCTCACTCCAAGGTCCCCTCCACCCACTAGGGAAAGGGCAGGAGTGATCCTCTGGGCCTCGATACCAGGACTCCAGTCCTCCTCTGCCCCTAATCCACTATGCACCTTCAGGTAGGCAGCTGCCCCTCCTGCCCTCAGTATCTCTGTGTGTTCCTCTCTGCCCACAACCCCAGAAATGAAGCAACCAGAGGCAGCTTGGCCAGTTCCCTTTTGGTGTGGGCTAGGTGCAGTCTGCTCCCCACCCTCTGCCTGCCATTTTGGGTGCAGGTCTGAGCAGCTGCATTATATGGGGCAGGGGTCTGATGGGCGGTTGTGCAGCAGTGCAATCAAAGCTGGAAGACTGCCTGGCTGGGGTCAGGGAGCGGGTGGGCCTGGGGACCCAGGGAAATTTCCCTAGATTCTTCAGATAGATACTGTACTTCTTACTTTGGAAGAGCAGGTAAGCTTTCCTCAGGGACCCAAGGATACACAGAATGAGGTTCTGTCCCGTACAAACAGCCCTCACAGTGCATGGGGATCGAGACAAGGGGTTCATCCAGAACAGAGGTAGAGACAGGAGATGACAGGAGGGGTAAGCTGAGAGTCCTGAGAAATTTTACCTGGAGGCCTTTTACCACCAGGCCTCGGGACAGAGAGCATGTTGCCTGCCTACCTGCTCCCCACCTCTCAATCTACTCCAAATAAAAAACCAAACCTGTTGTCATCGAGTCAATACCTACTCATAGCCACCCTATAGGACAGAGTTGAACTGCCCCATAGGGTTTCCAAGGAGCAGCTGGTGGATTCGAACTGCTGATCTTTTGATTAGCAGCCGAGCTCTTAACCACTGCACCACCAGGGCTCCCTTAATCTACTAGTCACTAAAACACATGAACCAAGAGAGCAGCACCTCTTTGTCTTTTACATTTTTCCATGTAAAAGTGTATAGTTGCACGTTTTGAGACCAAACAGCTAATAATTAATTAGTGAATCAAGATTCCACTTAAAATTCTCTACTATAAATGGTAGTCATTGGCCAGGATTGTCTGAGCTGGGTTCCTGACACCAAATGAAAGTCAAACATGCTAATTTGTTCATTGACCTTGATGACTTTAAAGAGCAACATCTTCTCTCACAAACAGAAGTTAGAATGGACAGTGTTAGAAGTCATGAAGCTGCAGGTATTCTTTCCTGATGCTTTTTATAAAGAAAAATACACTGATTGTCACAAGTTAAACCAAATGAGTTTTAGGGAATGAAAGTCTATCCCGCCATTTCGGAGGGGATGATCAGAATGCTGGGCAGAAAGGGAACTTTTCCCAGCTGTGGGGCAAGATTCACTCAGCCCCCTCTTTGGACATGCCTTTTTCTCCTTTTGTATTCCCCAGGGTTTCCAGGCTAGCTGGGCTTCCTAATTTGGAAGTGGCCACTGAGCAAACCCTGACAGTAAGTGGTGTCCTGCTGTGAACTCTCTGAGAGGCAGCCTCCCCCAGCCTGGTTACACAACAGGCACCTCAGTTAGCCCTGGTTAACTCCTCTGACAGTCTCCCAAGGCTTCTAGGCTAAATGACAACCCCGAGATGATCTCGCTCCCCCCATTCACTGAAGTTGCACAGGGACTGAGCCTGGTGCTATAAGGGCTTTGACCAGTGTCGCTCCAGGTCGCTCCAGCCTCTGGGAAATGTTAACAACAGGCGGTTCTGGGATTTGATGACTCTGATCCAGTCTGGGAGTTATGTGCCATTCTAGAAAGAGATTGAGTTTCCCGGTCATCCATCCTCTGAGCCTTGAAGTGACGAAGATGGGCTTTATACGGCACAGACATTCTCTGTTAGCCCTGTCCTCTGCCCCCTCGTCCCACCTTCCCCACCCTCTCACAGTGGGTGAGGCCGTGCCTGGACTCTCCTCTGAGGCAGTCCTAGGAGGCAGGGCCTTCATTTCTTTCCATTTGTCCTGATACCCAACACACCTCTGGCCTTGGCTTAGCCAAGACGTAAAGGTACTCAAAGGTAAACAAGCACTGATTGTGCAAAGACTGAGAATGTGAGCAAAAGAGAGGGAGGCAGTGGAGAGCGGAAGGAAGAGCCTTTATAAGTCATCCCGCCATTTTTCAGCCCTTTCCCCAGCCTTGCAGTTAAGTTCAGGCAGGTAAGTGTCCACAGAGGGGTGATGGCTTTGTCCACAGCTCTTGCTTGGGGTTCTCAGACAGTCCCTTGGTCTAACTTTATCAGTCATATGTGACAGGTGGGTGAACATTGTCAAAATTTATTTTTGCGTTTACTGCATAAATACCATTTCACCACTAAAGTAAGTTTTAAATAATATGAACATTTCCTAATCCCCAAAACACAACCGATTTTACTTTTACCTATTCCTTTTGATTGGCTTTATTTTAAGAGTTTTATTTTGGGCTTGGGTCGAGGGCAGCAAATTCCTATCCAAATCAACAAGGGCTCTTGTGGCAAGTTTTTGCTTGTGTGTTATAATTATCTACAGCTTCCAGCCTGAGAGCTCCTTGAGGGCAAGAGCCATGGCTTTCAATTTGGTATCTCAACATTTAGCACAGTGCCTCATACTTAGTAAGTGCTCATTAACGTTTGCCAAATGAACAAGCAAGTCACCCTAACACCAGGACCTTGCCAGAAGTGTGCATTTAACTCAATGGTAGGAGCACATATTATTTTAATATAGAAAAATAAGAATTGTCATGACAATAAAAACATGGCCACAGTAGAGCATCAGCAGGTCAGCAGAGACTTCAAGGTCAAAGCTGGAATCTTTGTGCATGCGTCCTGTGGAAGGAAGGATAGAAACAGGAGAATGAAGCTGATGACCTGAACCTTCAAAAGCAGGATGGGGAGAGGAGAAAATCACAGGTTGAGGCAAGTGGTTTGGAAGTGGGTCTGTGAATTGAAAGGGTCTGCTGAAGGGCTCTCAGAGTTGGTATCAGCATGTATTGTGGGGATTCTAAGTGTGGTGACTTAAAGGAAACTCATCAGGCTGAATATTAATGACTGCTCATCAATAACTGCTTCTTAAAGTAGAAATTCTGCTTTGGTTAGTATAATCATAGTTACTAGTGGGGACATTATGCTGTGGGCAAAATTAGTTGTGACACATGACCGTAACGTTATTACCCCATATATCTCACAGAATAAAATCTTTTATCAAAGGCAATAGAATTTGCTTTTTAGTGTTTCAGCAGAAATTTTTTATTTTTTCTATAAAAATATTTCCATAGTTATTACAAAAACATTTTTCGTAAGCCCAGTTTACATGTATCAATCTACCTATAAGGCTAAAATTCTATACTAATTTACCTTCTGAACCTTGTAATGCCCTTTGGTCAGAGCTGTCATTATTACCCAATTACAATGACACTTCAAATCCCGTGATTTCGTTCCCATGCGCTACAAGCAGGTGTTTTTGTTTTCGTTGTTGCTGGTGTTTTTTAGCTGCAGATTTTGCTCATTTTTCTGGTGTTGATATGTTGATACACAGTATGTTGTTGTTAGGTGCCGTCGAGTCAATTCCGACTCACAGTGACCCTATGCACAACAGAGAGAAACACTGCCCCATCCTGCACCATCCTCACAACTGTTGCTATGCTTGTGCCCATTATTGCAGCCGCTATGTCAGTCCCCTCTCTTTGAGGGTCTTCCTATTTTTCGCTGACCCTTTTCTTTACTAAGCATGAAGTCCTTCTCCAGGGATTGATCCCTCCTGATAACATGTCCAAAGTATGTGAGATGTAGTCTCACCATCCTTGCTTCTAAGGAGCATTCTGGTTGTACTTGTTCCAAGACAGATTTGTTCACTCTTTTGGTAGTCCATGGTATATTCAATATTCTTCACCAACAGCACAATTCAAAGGCATCAATTCTTCTTCGGTCTTCCTTATTCCTTGTCCAGCTTTGGCATGCGTATGAGACAATCGAAAACACCATGGCTTGGGTCAGGCACACTTTAGTCCTCAAGGTGACATCTTTGCACACACAGCACAGTCTATTTAATTCACAGGTGAAATCTAAATGCCTTCATTTATCTATTGGCTCTCAAAAGAAAATTCTAGGAAGGTCTCTATTTACCTCAAAGTACAGACTAACCATTTCTTTAGTGACAGGATGCCTGCTTTTCTGGTGGACACGTCTCTCTGCAGTAATGCAGGGACAACTTGGATTTCACTGGGCACCGGGGCTCTGAGCAGTCACGTGGCTGAGTTGACCTCTAGAAGTGGTAGTCTGTCCCCTAATCAGGGAAACTGGGTTAAGACTTACCTACCAGTTCTGAGCTTCTTAAGGAATTTTTGATCAGGCCTGGATTTGGGAGTTCTGGGATTGAGTAAGCCTTGGTTTTAAAAAATCAATTACATGTTATCATGATATAAAGACTTTTTTAAAGGTTTAGGCTAACTTTTCTCTGAAGACATACAGAGGAGGAGTGCAGCCTGTATGATGGATAAAGTGGATATGAGTTTTCAGATTGTGAATGAGTTAGGTAATGACACTGCAGAAGTCATAAATAAGCAATAAAGTGCACATTTTGGAAGTACGTCCAACAAATCAACCTTGCTTGAAATCTCATCCATCTCCTATGACCCTCCTGTCCAATCAGCCTAATCCTATGGAACAGTCCTTCTCAATATCTCTTACATCCTTTATTTTCTTGGTCTACTGCCACGGTTCTAGTCCAGGTCCTCATTACGTCACACCTGGATTATTGCAACAGCCTCGTCACCAGTCTTCCTGTCTCCAGGTTCTTCCTGCCCCCAATCCATTCTTCATACTGCCACCGGGATCAGTTTTTCCAAAAATACAGCATTCAAAGTACCCCAACTCTGCTGAGAAACCTCTGAGTGTTTCCCATTGCCTTCTGAGTGAGATCCAGATCCACAATCTGAGAGTCAAGGTCCTTCAGACTCCAGTCCACCTGTCCAACCTTCTCTCCTTCCACTGCTCAAAGCTCCAGCCAGGTAGAGCTGCTCAGTGGCCATTCCCAGAAGCCTGCGCCTATCTGTTAATTGATCCTCATAGCCACCCTCCACCCTGCCCTTCCCTCGAAGGTCTTCCCCCTCCTCTCTGCCTACTCCAACCCAAGCTCTCTCTTAGGGCTCCACCCCTAAAGCCTCCCTCAACCACTTCAGCCCACCCTGGTCTAATAGAGTGGCTTTCTTGTCTTGTATGACGTCTTCTGTGAGTGTTTGTATTTCACTAGAAGCCTCCTGAAGATGCAGAGTAACTTTAACCGAAAATTAAAAAATTAGAGGAATTTCATGGAAGACCTATGGTAGAGGAGCTACTTTGGGGTCAGAGGGCCGTGTAGGGGACTGCGTACTCAGCCCTAGCTCTATTTCCACACTGCCTCTATCTCAGAAAAGTGACAAGGAAGCTTGTGCTAGCTCTGCCAATGAACCCTGGTTAAGCACTCAGCTGCTAACTGAAAGGTTGGTGGTTGGAACTCACCAACTGCTCCATGGGAGAAAGATGTGGCAGTCTGCTTCAGTAAAGATCACAGCCTTGGAAACCCTATGGGACAGTTCTACTGTGCCCTATAGGATCGCTATGAGTCAGAATTGACTTGACTTCAACAAGTTATGATGCCTCTCCTTTGGTCCTGTTCAGTAGAGATTTGGGTTCATACTTGCACTCTCCTTATTGTGCACCACTGCATTAAAAAGGGCTCTATTTTTGGAAACACTGGTGGCGTAGTGTTTAAGTGCTATGACTGCTAACCAAAAGGTAGGCAGTTCGAATCCATCAGGTGTGCTTGGAAACTCTATGGGGCAGTTCTGCTCTGTCCTATAGCATCTCTATAGGGTCGCTATGAATCGGAATCGACTCTACAGCAACGGGTTTTTTTTTTTTTTTTTTAATTTAGAACTATAATTTTAAACTACAAAAAAAAAGAAACTATATATCTTACTAATTTTAAAGCTATATATTGTTCCTAAATCTAATAATATATGTTGTTTTGAGACAAAGAAATAAGAAGGATATGGGAACAGGCCAAGAGGAGGTAACAGAGCAAGAGGAGGTATTTGTTTTTATCAATTTCTGTTTTAATGCATCCATAAAAGTCTGCTTTGGAAGAGAGAAGCCATTCTAGACGTATCAACCAGGAAATCAGTTCACAGGTTACAGCGTTAGCATCTATAGTAACGCAGGACCACTGCTAGGACTGGAGCGACAGGAAGAGGAGGCGGAGGTCCCAGAGCCCAGCAGCCAGGGCCATGTGGCAGGGGCTGCTCAGCAGGAACTGGGACCGTGAAGGGAGGGGCTTCCCTACAGGACCCAGAACCAAAGAGGAAACACAACCACTGCCAGGGATGCCCTGGAAGGGGGGAGAATATGAGAAATAATGTGCTTATCTCTTTCTTTCAATCCCCAGTACTCTAGCAATCCCTCCCTCTGGAGTAAACTACAGGAACCCTGAAGGGCAAGGGAGCCTGGAAGAGTAGAAACAAATATATGAGCAAACTGGCAGCTGAGTAGCACATCTACTTACGCTACCTCCTTAATTCCCATCCCTTCTTCCTCCTCAGCCTTTAGATCACCCTCCTCATGCCTGTCAGTCTCTCGGCCCTTCCTTGGGACCTCTCACTATCTTCCAGAGGGTCGACAGATGTCCTCATGACCTTGACCTCTGCTGGACCAGCCGTGACACCCATGGCCCTCTCTGCATTTGGTCCTGAGGTGCTGAGCACTGATGGAAGACAGACACAAAGATGTGCTCACTGAAGCCATCAGACTCCAACTTTTTAGCCTCCACGTGGCCCTCATGGCTGCTGGACAATCCTTTGAATACCTTTTGTTGACTTTCAGGCATCTCTCATCTTAGCTGTCCTGAATCTTTCCCCCTTTTTATGTTTACCACTCACTCTCCTGAGATACCTGAGACCTTTAGACCAGATTTTTCTCAATGTCTCTCCTTTCAACCCCCATTCATTCTCTCTTCCTTCTGTTTCTGAGAAAGAGCACTTATCTTTCTTGTCAGCATTAACCACTGACCTGCTCTCTTGATCCTGTTCCCTCTTGCCTCCTCTGTAACTTTGCTCCAGTAACTGCCCTTTATTTTTCTGTTTTAAAACTTCTCTCTCCCTTGGTTTCATTCCATCTATGTGTAAATAAGCACATGTCTTCCATTCCTGCAAAACAACAAGTCCTTTGACTCTTTTTAGCCTTTTAAGCAAATTTTCTTTCTACTTCCCTTCAAATTTATTGAAAGAGTAGATGATATCCAAGATTAACTTATATGATCTTGTTTTCAAGACTTTGTGATTGTCCACTCCAATGACCTCTATCCATCTTCTTCTCTGTAACTGCCCCAGAATTTCACGCCATTGACAACCTCCCCCACCTTCTTTCTAGAAATTCCTCTCCCTTGATTTCTTTTAGGTGGCCCTCACTGTGCCCTCTTCCTCTTACTCTCTCTGATATCTCTTTTGTGGGTACTTTTTGGTCTGTCGTGATCCTCACTTGTCTCTGGCTGCACTGCTCCCCCACTGGCTTTTGTCAAGCCTTAGTTGGCTGACTCCAGGGGAGAACTGCCTGCTCAGGAAGGGGAAGACCACAGGATTAGCTGGGGCCCTGGCTAGAGGGAGGGAGTACATTCTGGTGATGTGCACAGTTGCGTTGGGGCTTAGAACTCATTCTTGCTTGGTTGCAAAAGGACTATTTTAGACCCTGTAGAGTTGGCAGGAGTCCCTCGTACACCCATGTTTCTGTGTTAACTGCTTGTCACTTGTCTCTCCCTGGGGCTATTCCAAAGAGTATGGAAGAAATTAATAGCTGTAAATGACTGAAGCCCTCCAAGTATGCTTTTATTTATGCATAATTCTGACAGATTTCCTCCTTATTGAGAAATGGCATGTTTCTTATCTTTTCAGAAAGATTACTCTCTAATCTGAGAAGCGGGGCTGTGCACAGTATATACCCCATGAGGACTGTGGTTCCTATGGAACCACTTCATCTTTCATTTGGATTATTTTTCCAGTAGGGCCCCTTCTTGCCTCACCATTACCACTGCCTTTTCTACAAACAGAAAAGTTTGCATACGTGTACAATTAACTGCACAATATGCCTCTATACCTCAAGTCAACAAAGTAGCATAGTGTTCTACGGTAATAAATGGATATTAGCTACTCAGAAGATGATAAAAGTTTGTCTTCTGTTTTGGGTAGCACAAGATGGTGTATCAAATCACCATTTGTGCTTTAGGGATGCAATGTCTTAAAAACTATACACACACTGAAAAAAATGGAAAACTTGCATACTTGTGCAATTACTTTAACTTAACTGCACAATATATATCTATCGTCAACTCAACAAAATTGCATAGGGTTCTATGGTAATTAATGTAGATTAACTACTCAAAAAATGATAAAAGTTTATCTATCTCTGTCTTGGGTAGCACAGGGCAATTTATCAAATGTCAATGGTTACACTAACATTTACTTTAGAGAGATAATTGCAAGGGTTGAAAAACCTATTGAACCCATCAGATTGTCCACACATCAGCTGGTTTTCATCCCAACCATTTTATAATCTAAAGCAGGAAAGCCTTTACTTCAGATGCAACCAAGGCCATACCCTTTTGCTGCATTTTTTTTCCGAAAAGGTTCCATGGCCTTAGCAACCCCGACTAAGCTTCACGCTGCCCCTGGCCTCCTGTGAGTGACTCTGCGTCTAAAGACAGCTGGGTGGGGTGAGAGCTGACCAAAAGTTCTAGATGGAATTTCCACCTACGGAAAATGTCTCTAACGAGGCAGATATGGCCTCTCATCAGCAAGAGGCCAAATAATCTGTGAACTACCTTTGTGTAGTCAGTTCCTAAGGTCCTGAAGGGGCAGTAGTCAGGTTATCTCCCTTTGTTGTATACTTGGTGTCATGGTTTGAATTGTGTCCCCTGAAAATATCTGTCAACTTAGCTGGGTTATGATTCCCAGTATTGTGTGATTGTCTACTATTTTGTCGTCTGATGTGATTTCTGTATGTGTTATAAATCCTGTCACTATGATGTAATGCGATGGATTAGTGGCAGTTATATGGATGAGATCTACAAGATTAGGTAGTGTCTTGAGCTGATCTCTTCTGGGATATGAAAGAGAGAAGCAAGCGGGGCGACACAGGGGATCTCACACCACCAAGAAAGCAGTGCCGGGAGCAGAGCGCATCCTTTGGAACTTTGGTTCCTGCGCTGAGATGCTCCCAGACCAAGGGAAGACTGATGTATCACAAGGACCTTCCTCCAGAGCCAATAGAGAGAGAGAAAGCCTTCCCATAGAGCCAGTGCCCTGAATTCAGACTTCTAGCCTACTGGACCGTGAGAGAATAAACTTCTCTTTGTTAAAGCCATCCACTTGTGGTATTTCTGTTACAGCAGCACTAGATGACCAAGACACATGGTTTGAAAGTCCACGTTACTCACAAAATAACCCTTTTCTCAAAGTTACAACCTGTGATTCAACATTGAAAATATAGAAACATCAAATGGTTTGATGCTTCTTGCTGTTTTTGTGAAAAAAATCAAATATTGCCCAGGTGTGCTTCACTGTGCACAAGAATATAAATAGTTGCATGAAGAGCCCTGATTTTCATTTTCCCATTGGCACTCGTTTCTGGGGTGTTTTGGCTTTATTTCAGGTAGAACTTCATTCAGCAGTGGCCTCTGAAAATGAGACTTTGCCCTGCGCACACTTGAAATTCTTTATTAAGTAAGCAATAGCTCATAACAACTGATCAACTTCCTCTTTAAAGAAAACTTACTTTTGTAAGAAAATCTTTTTGTGTACTTAAAAATCCTTTGTAAAATAATTACCCTGACTCACCCATTATGTAATCTTCACCTTTCTTAAAGTTCTTGTTGTTTTTAGTTGCTGTTGTGTCAGCTCCAAATCTCAGTTTTCTTTAAAGCCTACCTGTATCTCCGACATTGGTTTGTTATCCAGTCGTGTAAAGTTTCAGGTTCAAAATTGGTACTTTCAGCCAGTCAAACCTTACTTTTGAGAAGGAGTAGGTGGCAGTTCCATCCTTCTCCTTGCTGTCATTACTTTGTTCATCTCTTCCTCTGACAGTGGTTGATGAGCTGCTGCTTGCTGGGCAATGTGCTGGACTTTGTAGATCCCAGAGTAAAAAAGACCCTCAATGAAGGAGATGACTTGTAAGCAGCCATTGCAACAGAGTAGATAATTGCCCCCAGAGAGGCTCCTAGAGTAAGTACTGACCCGCCTTGCTTGAGAGAGTCAGAGAATCTCCACTAGGAGATGGCATTCGAGCTACAATTTGCAAGAGTTTTCTAGGCAAAAGAATGAGAGGGAAGCCCTTTGAATTTAAAGAAGCAGCAGCAAGAAAATGCTAAGATTGTATGAGAAGTATTTGCTGGTGCAAGGTGAGGAGCGGCAAATCATGAAGCACACACATATACACGTATGTATAATTAACTCTCTACTATATGCCAAGCACTGAGATTAGAGTGTTTTTATAAAGTCATAAAGTCAATTATCATTGTTTATGGATCCTGTATTTGCAAATTCACTTACTAAAATTTAGTCGTAACCCCAAAATCAATACTTGTGATGCTTATGTGATTATTAATGGACATAAACAGAGAGGTGAAAAAATTGAGTTGCTCGTTATATGCATTCCCAGCTGAGGCTGAACAAGGTGACACTGTGCCTTCCTGTTTCAGCTCTTACGCTGTAAATAAGTGTCCTTTTTGCAGTCTATTTTCGTGGCACATTTTTCACTTTGTTGTGCTTTTTGTTGGTGATTTCACTGTTTAAAATGACCCCCAACCATAGTACTGAAGTGCTCTCTAGTGTTTCTAAGCGCAAGAAGGCTGATATGTGCCTTATGGAGAGAATGCTTGTGTTAGATAAGCCCTGTTCAAGCATGAGTTATAGTGCTCGACTCATAGTTGGCCATGACCTGAATGTTATTATGTATTAAGTAAGGTGTCTTTAAGCAGAAACACACAAAAAACAAGGTTGTGTATTACTCAGTTGACAAAAATGATGTGACCAGAGGCTTGCAGGAAACTAAACCTGTATTTCTCCTAAAAGCAATGGTTTAGTATATTGCTAATTCAGTGTTCACAGCGACTTTTTAGAGTGTAACAACTGCTTCTTCTTGTCAGTAGCTTCCAAATCACGGTCTCACATGGCTGTACGAGATTAGTGGTGTCTGAATTGCATGCCCAATCCCTAACTGCAAGGCAAGTTTGGAAAGCAACTTCCAACTTCTCCCTTACACATAAGGAGGCTGTTATGGTGAGATGTTCAAAAGTTGTTGGGTGGTCAAAAGCATGACAGAAATCTCCTAAACCTATTCAAACTACAGATCAAGACATACTCATAGTGACCCCATAGGACAGAGTAGAACTTGCCAGTACCACACTTTCAGAGGAATATTTGAAAACTGGAACAGAAAAATTTTAGCAGGGATGGTGAAGGAGCCTGAAGCCGGGTCTCAGAAGGAGTGTTTTTGTAGATTTCAGGATATAAGTCCCAGTCTTCAAAGGCCCATGATTGAGGTTTCTTCCATGTGAAGGGCTTGCACATGGGAGAGATCGGGCTTGTCTTATGTGTCTTTAGATAGCAACACCAGGACCACGAGGTGATATAGTAGCAGGATACTCCATCTCTCAAGTAGCGTGCTCCAAAGACAGATGGGTTGTCCCAACAGGCAATAGATTTACTGCCACTTGAAGTCTTGACACAAAGGTAGGATGACAAAATTTGTTGTGGTTGTTAGTTGTCATGGAGTTGGTGTCAACTCAATGGCAACTGCATGTGCTGGGGGTCCCTGGGTGGTGCAAATGGTAAAGCTGAAAGGTTTGAATTTCAGACCCACCCAGAAGCTCCTTGGAAGACAGGCCTGGTGATCTGTTTCCAAAAGGTCACAGCCTTGAAAACCCTATGGAGCTGTTCTACCCTGCACAAATGGGGTCACTAAGAGGACAACAAGATATGGGGGTACAAACAAGAGATTCAAGTATCAGGTAAGAATTGTATTAGA
This sequence comes from Elephas maximus indicus, assembly GCF_024166365.1. Classification (NCBI taxonomy): domain Eukaryota; kingdom Metazoa; phylum Chordata; class Mammalia; order Proboscidea; family Elephantidae; genus Elephas; species Elephas maximus. The sequence goes on along the minus strand of NC_064844.1, from coordinate 26,164,926 downwards.
GGGTCTCTAAGTTGTCATTATTTTGTTATTACCCAATAAATGGTTTTTTAGAGGTACTGAGGACCATATCAGGAAACCCCAGTGGTGTAATTGTTAAGAGCTATGGCTGCTAATCAAAAGGTGAGCAGTTGGAATCCACCAGGCACTCCTTGGAAACACTGTGGGGTAGTTCTACTCTGTCCTATGGGGTCGCTATGAGTAGGAATCAACTCAGTGGCAGTGGGTTTGGCTTTTTGGTTAAGGGCCAAATCATGGAGCCCTGGTGGCACAGTGGTTAAGAGATCAGCTGCAACAACTAGCCAAAAAATAGCCAAACCCACTGCTGTCAAGTCAATTTTGACTCATAGTGACCCTATAGAACAGAGTAGAACTGCCCCATAGAGTTTCCAAGGAGTGTCTGGTAGATTTGAACTGCCGACCTTTTGGTTAGCAGCCATAACACTTAGCCACTACACCACCAGGGCTGCAACAACTAGACTAAACCAAAAGCTAAGAAGTTTTCTGAACACAGCAAACACTTCGAAGGACAGAATAGCAGGGACAGGAGTTTAGGGACCATGGTTTTGGGGGACATCTAGGTCAGTTGACATACCAGTTTATTAAGAAAATATTCTGCATTCCACTTTGGTGAGTGGCATCTAGGGTCTTAAAAGCTAATGAGCAGCCATCAAAGATGTATCAATTTGTCCCAACCCACTTGGAGCAAAGGAGAGTGAAGAATACCAAAGACACAAGGAAAATATTAGCCCAAGAGACAAAAAGGGCCACATAAACCAGAGACTCCATCAGCCTGAGACCAGAAGAACTAGACAGTGCCCGGCTACCACCAATGACCGCCCTGACAGGGAACACAACAGAGAGTCCCTGACAGAGTAGGAGAAAAGTGGGGTCCAGAGCTCAAACTCAAATTCGTGTAAAAAGACAGACTTAATGGTCTGACTGGGACTAGAGGAACCCCAGAAGACATGGCCACCAGATTCTCTGTTAACTCAGAACTAAAACCATTCCCGAAGCCAACTCTTCAGGCCAGGATTAGGCTGGACTATAAAACATAAAATAATACTTGTGAAGCATACGTTTCTTAGTTCAAGTAGATACACAAGACTAAATGGGCAGCTCCTGTCCAAAGGTGAGATGAAAGGGATAGTAGCTGGTTGAATGAAGATGAGAAACCTGGGGTGGAAAGGCGGAGTGTGTTGTCACATTGTAGGAACAGCAACTAGGGTCACATAACAATATGTGTATAAATTTTGGTACGAGAAACTAACTTGAGCTGTAAACTGTCACCTAGAGCACAACAACAACAGAAAAACAGATCTGTTGCTAACCAAAAAGTTCAGAAGTTCGAATCCACCAGCTGTTATGGGACAATTCTACTCTGTCCCGTGGGGTCACTGTGAGTCAGAATCAACTCGACAGCAATGGGTCTAGTTTTGGTTTTTTTAAGGGTCAAATCATAATTCTACATAGAAGCAATGTTTTTAAGGAGAAAATGCTTGATATTTTTTCTATCTTGTCCTTATATTTTATTTTCTGATTCCTAATTCCTTATTATTATTATTTTTTTAACAGTAGGTAAGTAACATTTTTGAACAATATCACTTGTTCCCATTCTGATCCAAAGTCTGGCTTTTAATCTCAGGCCACTGTCATGTTGGAGTATTTGACCTGCCTTTTGTGTTCTGTATGTTTTCATCTAAACGACAGGCAGGCAAAGACTGATCCTCCAGTGGCGATGCCAAAGGTTGACTTGATAGAAGTTGATGAATTTATAGAGGAACTGAACAATTTGAATCTTGGTTGTTATTGTTGTTCTATGTATGCAATTTCCTGTTTGCATTCCAACCCTTGGCAGAGAAGCCGTGGTCAGCTGCCCCCATTCATCCTCTTCACACAGAGGTCATGGTGGCAGGCATCAGGGCTGAAAGTTGCCTCCACCTTGGCCTATTTCTTTCCAGATACATTTACAGGCACCCACAGAATCTGTTTGGGAAGGTTACACTTAAAAATGTAAATCTAATGTAAAGATTTTTAAGCTAACAACAACAACAAAAAGTCAGGATTTTTTCCTGGGATTTACCCTAACCTTTTATTGTTCTAATCCAAACCCCACATTGTTTGGTATGACACAGATTTCCTGAGTGACCCAGACACCATTAGCAGTGGGCACTTAGGCCTTTCTATGCTTTTTGGTGCAACGGGAAAACAGCTTCTGTTCATCTGCAAAGCACCGTTATGGGTAGGTTTGCAGACCAAACCAAAACCAAACCCACTGCCTGTTGAGTCGATTCCGACTCACAGTGACCCAGCAGGACAGTGTAGAACCATCCATAGGGTTTCCAAGGAGCAGCTCGTGGATTCAAACTGCCAACCTTTTGGTTAGCAGCCGTAGCTGTTAACCAATGTGCCACCAGGGCTTTGGTTTGCAGGCCAGAAGCCCCAATTTGTGAAATTGTCACAGATCCTGTGTGTGTATATATGTGTGTATGTGCGTGTGTTTGTGTGTGTGTGTGATAATGATGGTGGTGGTGGTGACGGTGAGGATAGGGAATGAGGTGTAGGGAGTTGCAAAAATAAAAAATCCTGGTGCTTTGTGAAGCTTTCATTCCAACCTGTACTTCACAATAATGAAAAGTAATTTTTAGTATACTCACAGCGATTTGTTTCGTTTTCCTTCATTCTTAGAAGACATCTCTTTTGGGTTGTTTTGTTAGAGTCCCAAGCAGGTAACCAGGCTTCAAGAGAACAGAGTGCGTCTTCACCAGCAGGTGTTGCAATTAAATAAAATGCACAACAAAAGAGACTCTGGCAGATATTCACCACATGGATAATGCAGTTCGGTATGGTGATTAGCATAATCACCCATAAATGACTGTAATTAGTCATCTTTTAATACAGCTAAACCAAGTCAGAGTTTCTCTTCTTAGACGTTCTCTAGACTCTATAAATGGAATATGTGTGAAGCATCTCCCTGACATTCTGTTCAGTCTAATTCTGCCCTTACTGTTCCCTCCCTTGTTTCCCTTTCCCCACCCCCACTCTTTTCCCCTCCCCTGCAGTCGATCCAGCCCCTACACCCAGCCCAGAAAACACTTTTCGCTCTCAATTCCTCTCTCAGTTCTCATTAAAGAAGAAGCTGTTGCATCTGCCCCTGCCCATTCCACAAGTGATCAGAGTTCTACATGCCATGTGCCCTCCTCTTGACCTAAAGCTGAGTTCCTCCCGTCAGCCATCACCTGCCCCCAGGCCTCCTTTACCCCTATCGCCTTTCTTAAAGACCCCTAAAGAGCACTTCAGCTGTCCCTGCTCCCAAGCCCTACAGGGGCCGACTGGACTTATAGGTCTGACTGGCTTAGGTGGGTGGCTGTGAGTGGTGCTCAGCCAAGAGGAGGGTGATGGCAACGGCACCAAACGCTTCTTTACCCTGAAGCCTGCACTCCAGGGGAGAGGGCAGGAAAGCAGGAGGAAGGAGGCTGCATGAGAGGCGAGGCGGAAATGGATGGAGGGGACCAGATGGCCAGGAGCCCTCTGTCTTGTCCCACAGGAACATTAACCCTGTGCCCTGACTCCTGTTCCAGAACACAGAGGCTGTGGCCAGGGCAAGTGGCCTGTACTGTTCTCATGCACCTGCTCCACCCAGAGCTCACCCAGTGCTGCAGCAGGACAGAGACCCAGCCACTCCCACCCCATCACATGCATGTTCAAAATGTGTACAGTCGAATGTCAGAGAGCAGAAGAAGGACGCAGCTACAGAGGGTTTGAAGCAGAGCCCAAAGAGGTGTAATGGGACCCCACTGTACCCCCCTTAGCAGTACAAGAGTCTCATCTCATCTCCACACAGCCACACACACACACACGTGCACACGCACACACTCACTTAGACCCCTTCAGTTCCTTGAGGTTATGTGTAAGAGGCAGTCACAGGAGCTTGGGAAAACAGCAGGAGGTTTCTGAAACCTGAGGAGGTGGAATATGGTCTTTTACTGACATACTTTCTATTTGCCTCAGGCTCTCCAGCCACTGCTCCCCCACCGCTGCCCCCCACTGGACTCCCCAAGTCTGGCTAAAAGAATCTCTAATTCCTGGGACTCTAAGCTCTTCTCCTCAAACTTAGGAAGCTGATGACTCGATAAAGCATTCTCATTGCCTCAGCAATCCAATTTGCTTATACTCTGGCCCTCTATCCCTAATTAGGCATGTCCTCCCTCCCAGGAATTCCCTGAGATTCTCCTTCATTGGAAACCCTGGTGGTGTAGCAGTTAAGTGCTATGGCTGCTAACCAAGAGGTCAGCAGTTCAAACCCACCAGGCGCTCCTTGGAAACTCTTTGGGGCAGTTCTACTCTGTCCTATAGGGTCGCTATGAGTCAGAATAGACTCGATGGCACTGGGTTGGGTCTCCTTCACTGCTCTTGGCTTCCCATCACTGGCACAGAGCACTTGGCCCTTGTCACCTCTCTGCCTCCTTACTGTCAAGGACATCCACTGAACTGGCCTGCTTTTGCCTTAGGGACCAGGGGAGGGAGAAGAACCCAGAGGAGGGCCAGGAGCATTAACTACCAAAATGGAGGAATGAAAACAACTGGACTATTTAATCTTTACAATTAAATGCTTTCAATACAGTCTCTGATATTCATTCAAGAAATATTTATTGAGGGCTGCCTCTGCGATATCACTGTTTTGGACTCTGTGGATTCAGAGGGAAAAAGACAAAATTCCTGACCTTATGAAGCTTACATTCTAGCATGAGAAATAGGCAACAAACTAATAAATATATATAATATAAACCCAGCTAGCATAGTTCCTTTTTGGGTGACTGGAACCTGGCCCTCCTCTGTCTTATGTTTGGAGATTCCCTGCCCCATGGGTTATTGTAGGAATGTAGAGCCCACATCCCACCACATAGAAACCAAAAGTGCCAGATACCAGTTTTATCAGCTGCCCATGTAATATAAGAACTTAATAATAAAAAAGAGTTAATAATATGGGAAATTGGGCACAGGGTATATGGGAAATCTCTGTACTATCTTCTCAATTTTTCTATAAATATAAAACTGCTCCAAAAAAAATCAAATCTCTTTTAAAAACTTACTTTGGTTCCTCTATGAAGGATCCTCTGTAGAGGAGCAAGAGTGGAAGCAGAAAGACAAGTTCAGAGCCTATTGTGATGGTCCCGAGAGACAGGGAGATGACTTGTTCTATATCTAGACTTGGGTGTTTGAGGTGGGGCTGGTGAGAAGAGGTAAGATGAGAGGAATATTTTGAAGAGAGAGCTGACAGGTCTTGCTGTGCATTAGATATGGGTTATGAAAGAAAGAGAGACGTCGAGGATGACTCCAAGGTTTGAGGACTGAGCGCCCCTTCCCGAGGTGGGAGAGATGGATGGAAAGGCAAATTGGAAGGTGGGAACAACGGGATCAAGAGTTTTGCTTTGGACCTGTTGTTGTTGTTAACTACTGTCACATCAGCCCCCAATTTATGGCAACCCCAACCAGAATGGAATAGGACTGGTTTGTGACCCATAGGGTTTGCATTGGTTGATTTGTTTTGGAAGTAGATCACCAGGCCTTTCCTAGTTTATCTTAGTCTGGATACTGAAACCTGTTCAGCATCGTAGCAACACGCAAGCCTCTACTGACATACAGGTAATGGCTGTGTTCGAGGTGTATTGGCTGGAAATTAAACCCAGGTCTCCTACATGGAAGGCAAGAATTCCACCACTGAACCACCACCAGCCCCTTCCCTTCTGTCTCCCTAGCAAGTGTGAAACACCTATTAGAGATCCAAGTGGAGAAAGAGTCAGCAGTTGTATAGGAGACTCTGGAGTCCAGGGGAGAGGCCAGGGCTGGAATTAAGCATATGGGATTCCTCACATATAGAGGGAATTTAGAGCCTGAGACGCGCTTACTAAGGAAGTGAGTGTGGTTAGAGAAAAGAAGTCTAGAGACTGAGTTCAGCGGAGTAGGGGACAGAGGTTAGAAAGAGGGGTGCGTGCATCCAGGGGGACTGCTGTGTCCTGGGAGCCAAGAAAAGAAACCCTGATCTTCACCAGGCCCCCAAGGGCTTAAAGAAGATGTTTCTACACAGTCCCATTAAGCAGGTAAGACACTGAGCTCGGGGATGACTTCCTTGTTTAGTGCCCACCAGTGGAAGCCCTGCACTCCGGAACATGCTCTGGGCAGACAGCAGTGAGGCCACACACCATTCCAGACCCTTCTCTCTGAAAAGAGCTCTTTGTAACTTCTTTAAGAAGGAAACACCTCTGTCAGGGGAGGAATATTGTTTGCTTTCTGTTACAGCAGACTTTCACTTAGGATCAAGTTCCTTGCCAGCCCCATCCCCACAGGGAGCAATAAGTGAAAGAGGAGGAAGGGGATACCCCAGATGCTATAGGAGCCAGTGGGGATCATGGAGGCAGGAAAGGCTCTGGAGAGTTTAAAGTACCCTTCACATAAACCTAGTCTCTCTCAGCTAGAAACTCTCTTCTCTTCCACAGGCCTGTCCCCTCCAGTCCCAGCTTGACTGTCCTGAAAAATGACATAAAGGCAAGTCCTTTGGGGGTCACCGAAGTGGGTTGGTTTAACCTTTTGATGTCTGCCAGCTCTTTCCAAAGAAGGATAAACCCAACCATTCCTTTAGTCACCCAACAACCATTTGTTTAGCAACAACTTTGGGCCAGGCCATCTGCTGGGTATGGGGATAGAGCCTTAAAGAAGACAGCCTTGTTCCACATTTTCCCTCAACTTACAGTCCAGTGGGAAAGCAGAAACTAAATAACCACAAAGACAATTTTGCAATTACAGATTCAATTAGGCCATAAGGGATGATGATGATGGATGGCCCTGAAGGAGCCTGAGAAGGAGATCAAAGCTGAGGAATTGCTTCTCAGGATCCCCAGAGGCTGAAAGGCTCTGTAAAGCAGGAGGTGGAGGGCAGCGTTCAGAAATCTATCACCTGTGCTTCCAGAAGCAGGCCAGTCTCTGCTATGCTGTGGTAAGGTTGCTGCAGGTCTCCAAAGTTCAGACCAAATAATGGGGCATGGAAAAAGGTTATTCTTGGTAGGAACTAAGAAGCTGAATCTGGCACAGGACTGCTGGTGCAGAGGGTGTGTTCTGCCCTCTTGGGATGGCAGCTCTGTGTGTAGCAGTTGGTGTCCTGAATGGCCCAGGGCTCCTGAAGCTCAAGTGGCAGTAACCCTACCATTGTCACCAAAGATTTGGGAATTCTTTGTTGAAAGAAGAGCGGAGTGAATGTCTAGGCCTCTCAAGAAAGCCAAGGGGGAGGCTTCCTTAGAGTTATGACTATCTCCCAGCCTTAAATCTACCCAGCTAAGTCTGAGTATACTCACTCCACACCACTTCCACACACAGGCACACACACTCTGACAGAGGGCAGGACAGTGAAGACCGTCGGGGGAGGAAGATACAGGCTCCTTCAATTAACATAAGTGATTTGGATTCAAACGTTGTTTTATTTAATTTTCTGGACAGTTGAACATTAAGCTAAACGTTCCTTTTGTGTTTGAAAATAGTTCAGTCCCTTTTCTTACATGAATCTAATACACTGAAGGTGATGAAATTGTTCTTGGACAAATGAGGAAACTGAACACTCAAGAGCTTTATTCTGAATTTAAGAATTCATTGTATTATGGTTGTAAATACAGGAGCTTGGGTTAAATGTATGGTAAAGATGTAGAAAGGCTTATGTGTAGAAGACATTAAAATTCTCAAGGTGTTTCCATTATATTATTGCATTTGCTCCTTGCAATAGTCCTGTGAATTAGGCAAGAAATATTTCATTTTATAGATGGTGAAACTTACGTCCTGAGACCTTAAGTAACTTACTCAAGGGCCACATGGTTAATTTTTTTCTTTTCTTTTTGTTTTCAGTTCCACTACAATGTTCCGTTATACTATCTTCACAATTCTGGAAACAAATAAATAAACGAATTACACACACACGTACACACCTGCAAATGTGTGTATGTATATATATTAAATATATGCATACATAAACTAAATTTATAGTTACCTTAATAGTCACCTCAGCCTAAAATTATAGTGCAGAAAATAAAATTTGTCTGAAAAAAAACCCTTTAAATTTACTGTTTTTTTGGGTAATTAAATTTTACTGCATTTTGTTTTAATCCTGGTAATGAAATTTTGCAAGTAGCCCAGAAGACTTCCCGTAGAGTCCCAAATAAAACGCACATGGATCATATACATGTCCAACTCAATTACATGGGAGTTATAAACCCTTAATTTCAACTGTTCATTGGAATAAAAATCTGTACTTCCTTTTTACCAGGTTTAAAAAACAAGACTAAGGAAAGGGAGAGGTGGTGGAATCTTTGTTTCTTTTGTCAATCCGTAGCGCCATCTGCTGGCAAGAAGTAAAATCATGAGGCATTGTAATAATGCAAATGAGGGTTTAGTGAGGGAAAGACAATTTTATACCCCAAGACTTAATGGGGTATACATAACGAATATATAACGTGTGCACATTTTAATTTTAGGTTATGAGATCCTTAAGCAGCTTACAGAACAGATCATATGACATTAAAATGTTGTGTTGTTGTTAGGTGCTGTCGAATCGGTTCCAATTCACGTTGTTATTGTAGTTAGGTGCCATCAAGTTGGTTCCAACTCAGAGAGACCCTGCGTACGACAGAACGAAACGCTGCCCAGTCCTGCTCCATGTTCACAATTGTTGCTATGTTTGAGCCCATTGTTGCAGCCACTGTGTCAATCTATCTCATTGAGGGTCTTCCTCCTTTTTACTGATCCTTTACCTTACCAAGAATGATGCCCTTCTTCAGAGACTGGCCCCTCCTGATAACATGTACAAAGTAGGTGAGACAAAGTCTTCCCATCCTCACTTCTAAGGAGCATTCTGGCTGTATGTCTTCCAAAACAGATGTGTTCATTTTTCTGGCAGCCCATGGTATTTTCAATATTCTTCGTCAACACCATAATTCAAAGGCATCAACCCTACTTTGGTTTTCTTTATTCGCTGTTCAGCTTTTACATGCATATACGGCTATTGAAAATACCACGGCTTCGGTCAGGTGCACCTTAGTCCTCAAAATAAAATACAATTATTTAATTATGCACAACGTAATGCTTAACAGCATTAACTTTGAAAAAGGATAAAAACTTAGTTGAATTTTAGCTAAACCACTTAGCAATTGTGTGACTTCTTTTACCCTCATTCTTCTTTTCATCTGTAAAATATAAATAATATATTCATAAGGTCATTTTGTGGATTAGATAATAGAAGTAGAACTTAGCACATTGCTAGCAGAACTACGTACCTATTTTCACATGACGCATATTGAGCACATGCTAAAGGTAGGAATGTTCTTCACCACAATCCTGTTAGATGGAGACACTCTGCAATAATAGGTACCATGCCCAGGTTACATAGCTAAGGGAGATCCAGGTTTGAGTTCAATTTTCCATTTGGTTCCAAAGTCTTTATCATTTCTACTACATCACGAAACACTGCAACATGCTCTGAATTCCCTTGTAATGCATCTCTGTGGATGTTAGCTTTGTGGCCATCAGTGTGGCTCTGCTTTTCACACACCCACGTGGTCCCAACCCTTGGAGGCCCTGATGCACGTATCTCATTGTATAGATGCGCCAAATTTGCAGAACAGTGCTACACATATATAATTAAGGCAATAGTTTCGGGAAGATTCTTAAAGAGCTTGATATGCAATCTTGATCATAGCCAAGGTTGAAAAGACTGATAAACAAATAATTTTACATGTCCTAATAGCATTTGAATTCCTCAAGGGCAGAGTCATGCTCACTGAATGGATGAATGAAGAGACCAGGTCTTTATTAGGTTCTTAAAAGCAGGAACCTCAAATTCTTGCCACTCAAGCACATAGTGGCTATTCATTTGAGATTTATCGAATTGAATTAGGTTGATTAAAAATTGCCCATGAATTATTTCTGATAGACAAACCAGTCTAGAATGCCATCTTTCCCCTTTTTTAATAGCTAAATCTGAAGGGAATTTCTTTCAATTCAAATTTCTTCTCCAAGGAATATAAGACGATTTTACCGAGGTTCTAAGGTATTGACAATTAGAAACTGAGAAAATGCATACATAAATCATGAAATTTTATTGCCAAAATTGGAAAAACTAAGGGGGTTTTGCCAGTCATCTGTTAATGACAAAAGAAACCTAGCTCAAAAGAGTGTTTGAGTACGAAACAAAATCACATGCAGGGAACACAGAGCAGAGTGCTCACTTCATTCTGTCACTCCAAAACACATGCCCTGAGCTCCTCCTCTGTGCCGGGAGGACAGTGTTCTAGCACTGACAGTATGGCAGCAACGAGAGAGACAAAAGCTCACTCTCCTGGAGCTTTCATGAAGGAGGGGGGAGGTTCAAACAATAAGCAAATGAGAAATGCTAAGGAGCCATGGTGGCATAACTGTGGAGTGCAAGGCTACTAACAAAAAGGTTGGTAGTTTGAACCCACCCAACCAAGGCATGGCTATGTACAACAGTAAAGATCATAACCTAGAAAACCCTGTGGGGTAGTTCAACTCTGCCGCATGGGGCCACTATGAGTTGGAATCGACTCAACAGCACCCAACAACAACAACATGGAGAAAAGCAGAGCAGGGGGAGGAGATAGGGAATGCCAGGAGACTCTGGCTTAGGTAGAACAGTCACCGAAGGCCTCACCCAGCAAGCAACATTTGAGCAAAGAGCTTCTGAAGTGAGTGAGCCTTGAGGATATCAGGGGAAAGCATTTCAGACAAAGAGCACAGGAAGCATAAGGCCTGAGGTTCAATGATTGCCAAGAGGCGTTCCCTCCCACTTCTACTCCTGTACTTGAGTCCTCTGATTTTCCCCATGGTGGCTCCCATGATCACATTGATTGAAGACACGTAAGTATTGGCCTTGTCCATGGACGTAGATGCAGGGACATCATTGACAAAGACCTGATCTTGCAGTTGCCTCAAAGGACAAAAAGAAAAATTGACTAAGGTGAAGTTCTCTGTGGCAAGACCATGCCTGTATTTTATATGTCTTTTTTTTATGTTTTTATTTGATCTACAACATTGGATAGGATGACTTAGTTTCCCTGATAGACCACAGGACTCTACTTAGCGTCTAATGTCGGTAGAATATGGGGCATTTTCAATAGAATACAGGGGACTACAACTCTGTTACTCTGTATGAACAGTGTTCTAAAATCCACTCAGCTCTGACATTTTATAATTCTATAATATATAAAAGGAGCAAAGGGAAAATTCATTACCTGTACTAGGGGTTTGAATGGGCCATTGTGGGTTGACCTGGAGACCCAGAAAACATTTATAACACTCTCTCTGTAGAAAAATGAGCTCCGAGTTTCCAGTGCTACACTTACAGGCCTTCAGAACATAGACCATTCATGAACTGGAGCCTCCCTGTGGTGGGTAAAAATGTCCCCTGTGGCGTTGGGCAGGAAGAGATTAAAGAGCAAGCCCAAAGCTACTGTAGCTGGGAGCATTAATGGGGGAAACACCGATCATGACAGAGAGCCCAGACGAGAGCCGCAGCTGTAGCATCACAGGGCCGGTGCTATTAAAATGGGCAAGCCGCGATTTGTAGAGGACCTCAGAGCCTTCTGTAGAAACCAACTGGTAAAGCTTGGTGAAGAGGAAGTCTGAAGAAATGTTAATGTGTTTGCATTTTGGGGATACAATCCCTTCTTTCTTCCTAGTCAGCCTGAATCATCATCTGACTCTAGGGTTCAGATTGTTAGAGCAAAAATGCAAGGTGAGAAAAAAATTGATATTTTGAATAACGGCTTTAGTTATTCAAAATAAGATTTTGTAGCAAGACATTAAGCTGGAAAAATAGGTTACGTTCAGAAAAAAGAAAAAATATATAAACCCGTTTATCTCTTTTTTTAATATATGAAAGTCCAGACAGGACCGTAAAAGTCCGTATGTTGTTGTTTTGTGCCCCCGAGTTGATTCTGACTCATAGTGACCCTATAGGACAGAGTAGAACTGCCCTATAGGATTTTTTAGGCTGTAAATCTTTTTTTTGTAATCTTTACGGGAGTGGGGACGAACCCTGGTGGCGTAGTGGTTAAGAGCTGCAGCTCTAAACAAAAGGTCAGCAGTCCAAATCCACCAGCTGCTCCTTGGAATCCTATGGGGCAGCTCTACTCTATCCTATAGGGTTACTATGAGTTGGAATTGACTCAATGGCAACGGGTTTAATCTTTACAGGAATAGACTGCCAGGTCTTTTCTTCTGTGGAACCACTGATGGATTCAAACCACCAACCTTTCAATTAGCGGTAGAGCACTTAACCACTGTACCACCAGAGCCCCGTAGAAGTTCACATAGGAAGTAAAAAAGAGGGGAGGGAAAAGCCTTTCCCTTTAGCCCAAGGAAACATAGGGAAGGAACAAAGAAGTTGATCAGTGGGTCACACAACCAGTTCTCCTCCATGCCCACCCTCATCTATACCTTGGTGTGTTTGTGGGGGTAGGGGTGGGGGGGCAATGGTTTTCAGAAATATCCCACCAGGTAAAAGAACATGTAGCCGTGGTATGCTTTTCCCAGGATGAGGGACTCTGAAGCCTTGTACAGCAGTGCTACTGAAAGTATGGCTCACAGAACTTTACCCCTCCACTATTTTAGGAGATAAGTACCGAAACTGAGAGTAATGGTTTAGAAACTTCTATGGCAAGGGCTCTGACACTGTCCAAACCCCCAAGCATAAGTCTGTGGAATCACCCCATTGGCCAGGTTGGAGGCGACACTCATGAGCTGTGTCACAGCTGTGTACTAGGCATGGACAGTAAGACCACATGACAACCACGGTCAAAGATAAGCCAAGAGTGTAAAAAGTTTTGAGAAAATGTAAGCATTTGAATATTTTAACTTGTTATTTTGATAAAGCCTGCATTCTTTTAATCAAGCCTATTTTTTAAACTTACAGCTTAATGTTACCAACTAAACTGTTGTTGTTATTAGCTGCCCTGCCTGACTCATGGCAACTCCGTGCACAATGGATCAAAAAGCTGCCCGGTTCTGAGCCATCCCCATGATTGGCTGCAGATTGGACCATTGCGATCCATGGGGTTTTCACTGACTGGTTTTTGGAAGTAGATTGCTAGACCTTTCTTCCTAGTCCATCTTAGTCTGGAGGCTCCACTGAAATCTATTCAGCGCCATAACAACAAGCAGGCCTCCACTGACAGACAGGAAGTGGCCACCCATGAGGTGCATTGGCCCAGGTCTCCTGCATGGAAAGCGAGAATTCTACCATTGAACCACCACTGCTCCCACTAACTAAATTGGGGAAGTTAAATTTTTATTTTTTATTTTTAATTCTACTTGATATACAGTGAAAAAAGCTTCCATGGACTTTTTTTGTAAAAAAAGAAAAAAAAATTTATTTTTCTGATTCAAGAAATAAATGTCCATTTATAGAAAGTTTGGAAAATACAGAAAAAGCTTATTTCCTAGAATTCAACAATGCATAAAGGTCTCCACCAATTTCTATTACATAGATATGTATGTTTTTTTTTATGCTTTTTTGGCAAGAAAAGACACAGTAGCTGTAAACCAGATAATGAAAATGGAAGTAATTCCAAAGAAATGAAGACCAAAGGAATTCATAGAGTTTTACTATAAAGTATAATGCCTACAGATTTTGCATCCATGTTGAAGATGTGCTAAAACCACAATATACAGAAATACTGGCTAATGAAGCAATGAAACCATCCAAACGTGAGTGACATTTATATACAAGAAATTTAAAAAAAAAAAAGAGCTAACAGAAGCAAATGTTCAGTATTTCTCATTTCGATTCTTAAAAATTAGCACTCCGGGAGGAGGAGACAAGATGGCAAAATAGACAGACGCTTCCGTCGAGGCCTCTTTACAACAAAGACCCCGAAAAAACAAGTGAAACGAGTATATTTGTGTCAAGCTGGGAGCCCTGAGCATCAAAGGCAAGCTTAGACAACGAACTGAGGGGCAGGGGAAGGAACAGACCGTTCAGAAGTGGAGAGGAGTTATTGGACCTGAATCGCGGGGAGCCCTCAGGCACCATTCCCAGAGCAGCAGTGGCGGCAGGCTGGTCCTAGCATTTGGCCACAGTTTCCTCAGGGAGAAGCAGCCAGCCACATAGCCCACTCACACCTCCAGAACCTGAAGAGAAGGGCACTCTTGGCAAATCTAAGTACTTGCGTATATTTTACCCCACCCCCCATCCCCAACCCAGCTTCAGCGGCTGAATCCCTAGGCCTGAGATAGACCCTGGTGAGCTCCTGGAGCCGTCCTCCTGGCCTTGGGGAAGGAAAAAATTTCCAACTGGGTGGAAAAGATAATTTGCTAGCTCCATTAACAGGGGGAGCTAAGGACAGAAGTGGCTCCTGTCCAGGCATAAACCATCCATGGAGCTTGAGCACCTTTCCCTTCTGCGTGGACCCGTCTGGGCCTATTTCGGGAGAATAGGCCCTTGTTGGCAAACTCCAAACATTTCAGTGGTGCGGTGGAGAGGTGGGTGTTTGACGTTTGACATTGCTTTGCCTATTAAACAAGGTCCTCACTTACCCACAACAGGGGCCTAAGGACTGGGGTCTCCACTTGGGTCACCCAGCCACCCGTGACAGGGGCCCAGGGATAACTGGTACCTCCCAGTCCTTACACCAAAATCTTTGGGTGCCCATGTTCCCTCTGCAGAGCCCACCCACCAGCATGCTCTAGGAAGCAGAGACGCGTTTTCCTCAGAGACACTTGGGGGTTGGTTCTCAGCCCCCTGCCTTGTTCAGAGCGTGACCCCCCTGCTGTAATCAGATACGGGTATATACGCCAATCAACCCTGCCCCTCTAAGACTGTAGTACAGAGCCTTTACCACACACTTGATATCAGCTACCTGGAAACCTGAGCTGAATTCATACAAGAAAACTGAATGGACCCCTTGACTGATATACCTGATAACAGCTCTAGCCAGCTGGGGACAGGACACCAGAGCTCCAAAGGCAAAAATAATCAAGCTAGCTCACTCAAGCAACCCATAGGGGTATACAAAAACAAACCAAAGCAAGCAGCTACGACACAGTAAGCAAGCATAAACGAATACAATAACTTACAGATGGCTCAGAGACAACAGTCAATATCAAGTCACATAAAGAAACAGGCCATGATCACCTCAACAGGTTCTCAAAACAAAGAATCCAGGGATCTTTCAGATGAAAGTGCATTCCTGGAATTACCAGATGCAGAATACAAAAGTTGAATATACAGAACCCTTCAAGACATCAGGAAGGAAGTGAGGCAGTATGCAGAACAAGCCAAGGAACACACAGATATAGCAACTGAAGAAATCAGAAAGATTATTCAGGAACATAATGAAAAGTTTAATAAGCTGGAAAAATCCATAGACAGCAATCAGAAATTCAGAAGATTAACAATAAAATTACAGAATTAGACAACTCAATAGAAAGTCATAGGAGCAGAATTGAGCAAGTAGAAGCAAGAATTTCTGAACTCGAAGATAAATCTCTTGGCACTAACATATCTGGAGAAAAATCAGATAAAAGAATTTTAAAAACTGGAAAAAAACCTTAAAAATCATGTGGGACTCTATCAAGGGAAATAACCTACAAGTGACTGGAGTACCAGAACAGGAAGGGATAGCAGAAAATACAGAGAAAATTGTTGAGGATTTGTTGGCAGAAAACTTCCCTGATATTGTGAAAGATGAGAAGATATCTATCCAAGATGCTCACTGAACTCCACATAAGGTAGATCTTAAAAGAAAGTCACCAAGACATATTATAATCAAGCTTACCAAAACCAAAGATAAGGAGACAATTATAAGAGCAGCGAGGGATAAAAGAAAAGTCACCTACAAAGGAGAGCCAATAAGAATAAGCTCGGACTACACGGCAGAAACCATGCAGGCAGAAAGGCAATGGGATGACATATTTAAAAAATTGAAGGAAAAAAATTGCCTGCCAAGAATCATATATCCATCAAACCTGTTGCTTAAATATGAAGATGAAATTAAGACATTTCCAGATAAACACAAGTTGAGGGAATTTGTAAAAAAACAAACCAAAACAACAAGAAATACTAAAGGGAGTTCTTTGGTTAGAAAATCAATAAGATCAGGTATCGACCCAAGACTAGAACACTGGGCAGAGCAACCAGAAGTCAACCCAGACAGGGAAATCAAAAGAAAAAAAAAAAAAGGCAAGTTTTAAAAAAAAAAAAAAAAAAAGCCCAAACAGGGTAACAGGGCTGTTATTATATAAAAGAAGACAACATTACAATAATAAAGAGGGACTAAGAAATGTAATCATACACCTTCCATATGGAGAGGAAGATACGGCGATACAAAGAAATAAAAGTTAGTTATACATTTAGAAAAATAAGGGTAAATAATAAGGTAAACACAAAGGAGACAAACTATCCTACTCATCAAAATAAAATACAAGGGAAAAATACAGACTCAGCAGAAACAAAATCAACAACAACAAATATGAGGAAAGGACAATACATAAAGAAAATCTACTCAGCACATAAAATCAAGTGGGAAAACGAAGCTGTCAACACACAAAAAAAGACATCAAAATGATAGCACTAAATTCATACCTATCCATAATTACCCTGAATGTAAATGGACTAAATGCACCAATAAAGAGACAGAGAGTGGCAGAATGGATTAAAAAACAAGATCGGTCTATATGCTGCCTACAAGAGACACACCTTAGACTTAGAGACACAAACAAACTAAAAGAAAGGGCCAAAATCAAAGAACTATCCCTACAACTTAAACAAATAGAAAGAGAGCAACAAAAGAAACCCACAGGCACCAGAAGAAAACAAATAATAAAATTAGAGCTAAACTAAATGAAATAGAAAACAGAAAAATAATTGAAAGACTTAACAAGACCAAAAGCTGGCTTTTTGAAAAACTCAACAAAATTGATAAACCATTGCCCAAACTGACAAAAGAAAAACAGGAGAGGAAGCAAATAACCCAAATAGGAAATGAGATGGGCGATATTACAACAGACACAACTGAAATTAAAAGAATCATATCAGATTACTATGAAAAACTATACTCGAACAAATGGGTGAGTTCCTAGAAATGGGTGAGTTCCTAGAAACACACTACCTACCTAAACTAACACAAACAGAGGTAGAACAACGAAATAGATCCATAACAAAAGAAGAGATTGAAAAGGTAATCAAAAAACTCCCAAACAAAAAAAAGCCCTGGTCCAGGCAGCTTCACTGCAGAGTTCTACCAAACTTTCAGAGGAGAGTTAACACCACTACTACTAAAAGTATTTCAGAGCATAGAAAAGGATGGAATACTACCAAATTCATTCGATGAAGCCACCATATCCCTGATACCAAAACCAGGTAAAGACACCACAAGAAAAGAAAATTATACACCTATATCCCTCATGAATGTAGATGCAAAAATCCTCAACAATATTCTAGCGAATAGAATTCAACAACATATCAAAAAAATAATTCACCATGACCAAGTGGGATTCATACCAGGTAGGCAGGGATGGTTCAACATAAGAAAAACAATTAATGTAATCCACCACATAAATAAAACAAAAGACAAGAACCACATTATTTTATCAGTTGATGTAGAAAAGGCATTTGACAAAGTTCAACACTCATTCATGATAAAAACTCTCAGCAGAATAGGAATACAAGGAAAATTTCTCAACATAATAAAGGGCATTTATACAAAGCCAACAGCCAACATCACCCTAAATGGAGAGAGCCTGAAAACATTCCCACTGAGATCGGGAACCAGACAAGGATGCCCTTTATCACCACTCTTATTCAACATTGTGCTCGAAGTCCTAGCCAGAGCAATTAGGCTAGATAAAGAAATAAAGGGCATCCAAATTGGCAAGGAAGAAGTCAAAATATCTCTATTTGCAGATGACATGATCTTACACACAGAAAACCCTAAGGAATTCGCAAGGAAACTACTGAAACTAACTAGTTCAACAGGGTATCAGGATACAAGATAAACATACAAAAATCAGTTGGATTCCTCTACACCAACAAAAAGAACATCGAAGAGGAAATCACTGAATCAATGCCATTTACAGTAGCCCCCAAGAAGATAACATACCTAGGAATAAATCTTACCAGAGATGTAAAAGACTTATACAAAGAAAACTACAGTACACTTCTGCAAGAAACCAAAAGAGACTTACTTAAGCTGAAGAACATACCTTGCTCATGGATAGGAAGACTTAACATTATAAAAATGTCTATTCTACCAAACGTGATCTATACATTTAATGCAATTCCGATCCAAATCCCAATGACATTCTCTAATGAGATGGATAAACGAATCACCAATTTCATATGGAAAGGAAAGAGGCCCCGGATAAGTAAAACATTACTGAAAAAGAACAAAGTAGGAGGCCTTCACTCTACCTGATTTTAGAACCTATTATACAGCCACAGTAGTCAAAACAGCCTGGTACTGGTACAACAACAGATACATGGACTAATGGAACAGAATTGAGAATCCAGACATAAATCCATCCACATATGAGCAGTTGATATTTGACAAAGGCCCCAAAACAGTTAAATGGGGAAAAGACAGTCTTTTTAACAAATGGTGCTGGCATAACTGGATATCCATCTGCAAAAAAATGAAGCAAGACCCATACCTCACTCCATGCACAAAAACTAACTCAAAATGGATGAAAGACCTAAATAACAAACCTAAAACGATAAAGATCATGGAAGAAAAAATAGGGATAACGTTAGGAGCCCTAATACATGGCATAAACAGTATACAAAACATTATAAAGAATGTAGAAGAAAAACTAGATAACTGGGAGCTCCTAAAAATCAAACACCTATGCTCATCCAAAGATACTATACTGAATTATCTGAGTGGGCCTGACATAATTACAAGGGTCCTTATAAGAGGAAGTTGGAGGGGCAGAGTCAGAGAAAGTGTGAGGACAGAAGCAGAGTTTGGAATGATGTACAATAAAGATGGAGGATGGGACCACAAGACAATGAATGCAGGCAGCCTCTAGAAGCTGAAAAAGACAAGGAAATGGATTGTCCCCTGGAGCCTCTGAAGGAAGAATGGCCTTGCCAATACCTTGATTTTAACCCAGTGAATCCCATTTTGGACTCTGACCTCCAGAGCTCTAAGTGAACACATTTGCATTGTTTTAAGCCACTATGTTTGTGGTTATTTGTTACAGTAGCAATAGGAAACTAATAGAGATGGAAACTACATTCCCCAGAAACCTTTTTCCTGTTTGTTCAGGTCAGAGTTGTTCAAATGTGGAACTTGGACAAGATTTGGAAAACGGAAATGAAGCAGTAGTGATTACCCTCTGAAGCCCTTTGTGATGAGATCAGGTACCCTGTAGGCTCTAGTTGGCGTCACTCTCTTCCACTCTTTGTCCAGTTCTTCCAGACAGCTGGTACTGCTGACCAGCAGTGTCCCAGGCCCTCCACGAGATGTTTGGCTGTGAACTACACAGAGACAACAGTGCCCCATAGGTCTCGCCACAAGCTTCCCCCATCATCCAATTTTGGAGGCTGGACACTTGGCTTCTCAATGCCGCTGCCTTCTCCAACCTGACCTCCCATGCCGGAACTTCCAGATAATTCCAAAGATTTTCCAAAGCGATTATGCTAATTGACTGTGCAATGAATAATAGCTCCTGTTCTTTCAGAGCCTCAACAACACTTGGTATTGGCAGATTGTTACATTTTGGCCAATCTAGAAGCTATGTGATGCTATCTCCCTGTGGTTTTATTTAGCATTTCCCTGATGATTAATGAGGTTGAGCATCTTTTAATATTTTTAGTGGCTTTCTGGATTCCCTTGTTTGTGAAGTGCATGTGACAGTTGCTCATTTTTCTACTAGGTTGTCTGGCTTTTTCTTACCCATATTAGTCCTTTGTCAGGTATACGTATTACAAATATCTTATCCCAGTGCGTGACTTGCCTCTATGCTATCTTTTAAAAGCTCCTAATTTTAACGTGATCAAATTTATTCAACCAATTTGTTTTCTTTGTTTTTACGGTTAGCACTTATTGTGTATATAGTAAATATATATATGTTGTTGTTGTTAGGTGCTGTCAAGTCAGTTTCGACTCATAGCTATCCTACCTACGATAGAATGAAACATTGCCTGATACTGCACTATCCTCACTATCGTTTTTATGTTTGAGGGAACTGTTGCAGACACTGCATCAAACAACCTCATTGAGGATCTTTTTCATTGGCCCTCGACTTTACCAAGTATGGTGTCTGTTCCAGGGACTGAGTCCTTCTGATAACATGTCCAAATTACTTGAGACGAAGTCTCCCCATCCTTGCTTCTAAGGAGCATTCTGGCTGTACTTCCTCCAAGACAGACTTGTTCATTCTTCTGGCAGTCCATAGTACATTCAATATTCTTCACCAACAACGCAATTCAAAGGCATCAATTCTTCAGTCTTCCTTATTCATTCCCCAGCTTCTGCATCCATATGAGGTGATTGAAAATATCACAGCTTGGGTCAGGCACACCTTAGTCCTCAAAGTGGCATCTTTGCTTCTTTAAACTTTAAAGAAGTCTTTTGCAGCCAATTTGCCCAATGCAATACGTAGTATAATTTCTTGACTTCTGCTTCCACGGGCGTTGATTGTGGATCAAAGTAAAATGAAATTGTTGACAGCTTCAATCTTTTCTCCATTTATCATGATGTTGCCTATTGGCCCGGTTGTGAAAATTTTTGTTTTCTTTATGTTGAAGTACAATCCATATCGAAGGCTGTAGTCTTTGATTATCGCCAGTGCTTCAAGTCCTCTTCACTTTCAGCAAACAAGGCTGTGTCATCTACCTAGCTCAGGTTTTTAATGAGTCTTCCTCCAAATCTGATGCCATGTTCTTCATATACTCCAGCTTCTGAGATTATACAGATTAAATAAGTATGGTGAAAGAATACAACCCTGATGCACACCTTTCCTGACTTTAAACCACGCAGTATCCCCTTGATCTGTTTGAACGACTGCCTCTTGATCTATGTACAGGTTCCTCATGAGCACAGTTAAGTGTTCTGGAACTCCCATTCTTCACAATGTTATCCATAATTTGTTATGATCCACACAGTAAAATGCCTTTGCATAGTCAATAAAACACAGGTAAACATCTTTCTACTATTCTCTGCTTTCAGCCAGGATCCATCTGACATCAGCATTTCCACGTCTTCTTCTGGATCTGGCTTGAATTTCAGGCAGTTCCCTGTCAACGTATTGCTGTAACTGCTTTTGAATTATCTTTAGCAAAATTTTACTTGTGTGTAATATTAATAATATTGTTAATATTGATAATTTCCATATTCCATTGGATCACCTTTCTTTCATCTTCAACTTGAACTTGCATATGAGCAATTGATGGTCTGTTACTCAGTAGACCCCTGGCCCTGCTCTGACTGATGATATTGAGCTTCTCCATCATCTCTTTCCACAGATTTTTGATTCCTGTGTATTCCATCCAGTGAGGTCCACGTGTATAGTCACCATTTATATTGTAGAAAAAAGGTATTTTGCATACACTAAGACACACAGCAATTCTACTCTTAGGTATAAAAGCAAACCAAATCAGTTGCCGTTGAGTCAATTTCCAACTCTTGGCCAACCTATGCATGTCAGAGAAGAACCATGCTAATAGGACTTCAATCATTGACTTTTCAGAAGTAGATCACCAGGCTTTTCTTCCGAGGTACTTCTGTGTAGACTCAAACCTCCAACCTTCCAGTTAGCAGCCACGCTCTTAACCGTTTGCACTACCTAGAAGCACTCCTAAGTATATAGCCCTAGAAAAACTCTTGTAAATTCTCCAGGTGTGAGAATATTGATAGCAGCATTATTTCTAATGGGGGGAAAAAAAGAAACTTGGAAGCTTTCTATATGTCCACCAACAGAAGAGATAAATACACATAAGCATGTTCACACAATGTAACTAACGAACTACAAATGTGAGTCTCACAAACATACTATTAACTGAAAGAAATAATTCCTATTCTTGAAAATTCAAAATTAACCAAAGTTAAATAGTATATCATTTAAGGATAAAAACAGAAATGTTCAGCTTTAAAGAGAAGGGGACATTTATCACAAACATTGGGATTGAGGTCACTTCTGAGGATGGGAAGAGCATGTGAGATGAGAGGGCCTCACAAACGGCTTCTAAGGTGCGGGCAACATTCTATTTTTTAATCTAAGAAATGCTTTCACAGCCTTTTGTTTTATTATTCTTTGAAATGCACATACGTTTTATAGATTCATTATTATATTATCTATTTTCCCTATAAAACATTTTAACAGGTATTTTTCTCCCAGCTATCATCTTTGTCATCCTGGTTTAAGTGAGCTGATTAGTAGATAATGAATACTTTAGGGGAGTAGTTCCTAAAAGCCAGCTGTGGTCCTGTTGCATCTGTATCAGGTGGGCTGTGTGTTAATAACAGACTGTGAGCCCCCACCCAGGCTAATGAATGTCCAGGAGTCTGCATCATTGTGTCTAGGTAATTTCCTGTCTAGATTTGTTGGGCTGCCAATGGAGAAACAGCTCACTGCAATCAGCCTGATTGTCAGGAGTGCCCTACTGCCCTCTTGTGGCCATTATTTCCATTCAGCCATGCCTGCCCCCAAAGGAGCAAGAGATCAGATTCTGTCCTTGCATGGGTGGCCTGTCTGGGTTTGCTGATGGCTTTGAGGACCAGCACAGTTGGGCTAGATGCCAAAACACAACACCTAGAGCCCACTACTTTGTCTATTATATCTGTTGAAGTCCTAAGTGCTGTAGCCCAGCCTACATTCCTGTGCTTCCATCCTACTCAAACTCTCCTACCGCCTGGTGCACACTGCCTGTGGAGATCTCAACTCTGGACTCTGCACCTCCACCTGGACCACCATATGCACACACCTTCTACATTATCTGGCCTCCTTTTCTGCCTGAACAAATTACATCTGTGGTCTGCCTAGGCTCCTGGTCTTGGCCTCTCTTGGATGATCCTGTCCTACTCTGACTTTCACAAGGCCAGGGCTGTGATGAGGGCAAGAGTCAAAGGCTACAGAGAAATGCTCCCCTGAGACAGATAGATGCCCTGAGGCTGTGTTGGAAACACTCAGTGCCTGCTGCTTCTTGCCCTGCTTAAAACGGGCATGTTCACTCAGAAAGATCATGGAATAGGTGCAACTCAAAGGAGGGGCCTAGCCCAGATTCCAGGGGTAGGTTCCAAGTGTGTACAGTCCCCACTTAATTCACTCACCTCTGTGCCCAGCCCAGGTCCCGTATGAATCCTGAGTTTAGGTCCTGTTAAGATACAAGGAGGGCAGTAGTGGTTGAGTGGTAGAATTCTTGCCTTCCAAGCAAGAAACCCAGGCTTGATTCTCCACCAATGCACCTCATGTGGAACCGCCGCCCATCTATCAATGGAGGCGCGCATGTTGCTATGATGCTGAACAGACTTTTGCAGAGCCACCAGACTAAGACATACTGGAAAGAAAAGACTGGTGATCTCCTTCTGAAAATCAGCCACTGAAAATCCTATGGATCACAATATTCTGATTCTATTGTACACGGGGCAGCTAACAACAACATTATACATGGCCACTGACCTCTTTCAAGTGAATAAATCCCTGCTTCCTCCCCCAGGATATCACAACCCACCCAGTGGAAGGCAGTGAGGTGTAATGATTAAAAATATGAATTTGGTCAGGAATAGGAGGAGGAGATGGAACTTTTGTCTAATTGCCTCCATGAACAACTACCTACCACCTTTGCCATGAGACCAGAACAACTGGATGGTGCCCAGCTACCATTACCGAACATTTTGATCAAGAACTCTATAGAGGAATCCAGATCAAAAGGGAAAAAACGCAGAACAAAATTTCAAATTCTCATGGAATCCAGACTTTCTGGAAGCATGGACGCTGAGTGAACTCCTGAAACTATTGCCCTGAGATAATCCTTAAATCTTAAACCGAAAATATTCCCTGAAGATTTCTTAAAACCAAATAATGGTTTAGCTTAACTAGTAAAAAATGTCTGCCTTGAGCATTATGCTCTTTTAAGAACTATCTATACGGGATCAAATTGACAAGGGCAACTGGAAAGATTAATAGGAAACAGGGCAGTGAGTTAATGGGGGAGGAACAATTCAGAAAAGGAGGGTGAGATTGGTTGCACAACTCAAAGAATATAATCAATGTCACTGAATTGCATGTGTAGAAACTGTTGAATTGGTTTATGTTTTAAAGTGTATATTTGCAACAACAACAAAATAAATAATTTTTTAGAAAATGTGAATTTGGAATCAGAATTGAGTTGGAATCTCTGCTGGCTTATCATTTGGGTGGTCTTGGGCCACTTGTTTTAATGTCTCTAAACCTCGATTTCCTCATCTGTAAAATGGGGATAATACTATTTAACTCAAAGTTTGTTGTGATAATCAAATAAGACGGAGCCTGAAAAAAAGTGCTTATCACATTTTCATATATGTGGAAGTGTCTAATAATTATTATTTGTTATTATTTATCCTGAACCAGGTCTTTTAGGGTTCAAATGGCTGTCTTTCAAGGGTGGAGTCATTTGCAGCCTCAAGCAGCCAGAAAGAACAAACCATCTGGTGCCCCAGGGCTCCTTTAGTAGTAGCAGCTCCTTGGGATTTCTCCAGGGGCTGTTTCAGTTTGACTCCATTCTGTCTCCTCCAAACCCCATCATTATTCTGGCCTAGCTGTCCCTCCTAGGACTGTACCTCCCAATCGAGTCTGCAGAGGGCCCTGCCCAGCAGGAGCTTGCAGGTCTCTTTCTTTCCCACTCTCCTGCTGGCCTTCTCCCCCTCCTCCCCCACCACTTCCTCTCACTTAACACTGGCAGCCTGCTAAGAACACGCAGGGATCCTGTTTTACCCACATCCGTCTACTCTGACTCAAAGTCTGGGGTTGATGCTTCTTGGTTCAGAGAATACTGCGTTTTTTAAATCAGGTGTCACATAATTGCATGCTTTAAATGCAATGATTGAATGCTTCAATGAAACTCTTCAGAGAGCCCAAGAAAAAAATGTGCTTCAGTGCTTTGTTGGGAAGTCCTCTGCGCATATGCTTAGCATCTCCAGGGATGTGCCTATCTTCAAGCCTGCTTTCCTTATGCAATGCTTTCTCCCTCAGACCCTCGAAGTCTCTGTGGTGAGGAGCACATTACCCCCTGCTTCAAGGCTGCAACTCCAGGGCTCCTGAGATGGCCCATTTCTGGGGATAATAGCATTGACCCAAAGCGACCTTCACCTGACTCACTAGAGAAACTTCTTCATCCGTTAGGCCATGGAGCCTGGAATGTTATCTCCAGTACTGTGAGCACACTTGCCTTGCCTGCAACCATAAAAGAAACTCTTTTTTTTTTACAATTAGGCATGGGGGAAAACGAAAACTCCATGGTAACCTTAAGACCTGAGTTATGGATCCAACTCTGTGCTCATTGGCTCTGTGGCCTTGGTAAGTTATCTTCCCTCTGTGGGCTCATCATCTGCCAAATGCGAGGCTGAGCCAGATGACCTAAGAGGCCTCTTCTAGCACTGATGGGCCCACGGACAACATCACGTTCACCAGCACACAAGAAAGTCAGAGTTGCTCTTTCTGCGGCACCAACCTTCTGAGAAGCTCCAATCACCCAAACAATATGCCTGTGCTTTACCCCTTAGTACAAATTCAAAGGTAGGTCCTTGATTCATCTAAGACACAGCTCCAATAATGAAACTTGCTTGAGGTTACAAAGGGAATCAATTTCTGAAGCCAAAACAGCAGTGACTCAGTCTCCCTACCAGAACCTGAATTTATTTCATCAAGAACACCCAAGACTGAAACAACCCCTTTTTTTAAAAAAAAAAAAAAAAGAACTTGATTGATTTGTACCCATACAAAACTTCTTTAAACTTAATTTTTAAAATTGTACATATTTAAACAAATAAACTGTCATCATTCAGAACTCTCTCTTTAATTAAACTGCACGAAGAACATTTGGAAATTGCAGTGAACTACATCTATCTCTCCATTTATTTAAAACCAGTTTAAAGGGGAAAAAAAAACTGTGTATTTTTTTAAATGCACAGCCCACATGCCACGGTACAGGAGCTATATGCTCTATACACAAACCTTACTGTCCCAGAAATCAAGCTTCTCAACACTGGCTCAGTCCTGAGTAATGAATCCCAAAGGTCAGTCAGGCTCCCAGGAGGGAAAACCACTGAAAGCAAACATTTTTCCCAAGGCAACACTATCTTATCTCTGACTTATCTTCCCTTATCTAAGAAGAGAGGATCAAATTCTTCTGGCTTTCCCGGAACAGCCCTTGTACCTTTGGAAGCAATGCAGATTCTTGCTTTCCTCTACCTAAATCTCGACTTTCACGCAACTTTGTAAAAGGGAATTAGGGATTTTACAAGATTATATGGTCAGGAAATCTCTTTTCAGATCTTTATGATTAAATTTATCACTACTATTTTTGCAAATAAGCTAGTTTATCTCAGAAAGTCTTTCTATCCCACCCAGGTGGGAAAACAGGCAAGAGTTTCTGAAACCCCCCAGAGATGGGGTGGATGGTTGGGGAAGCAGAAGTGTTGAGAGGGCCAGAGACCAGAAAAAGCTTGTGGTTGGGATAAAAATGAAACGAAATGTTGAACCTTGAAATTAAAGGCCACGGAAATAAAAACAGACTTCAGCAGCTGATGCTGGAGCGTGAAACCCAAAGACAGGGTGGAGGTGGGGCTGGGGGTGAAGGAGGGTAGGACAAGCTCCTTGTCATTGGAAGTGAATGAGAACAGAACATGGTTACAGGGGCAGGAGGACAGGATGATACTCGAGCCTCTCCTAGAGCTTGCCTGCCAGCACACCCCCAGGGAGAAGGAGGGAAGGTGAGAGAGGAGGGGAAAGAGTCCTGAATCTGACTGAGTGGTTACCCAAGTAGAGATGGTTTTCAATCTCAAAGTCATTGGGTTGCCTTAAACTGGCAATTTTTTCTATCCATGTTGATAGCCAGAATTAAGAGTTCCACCACCAAGTTCAGTTATAAGGAGCGTGACCTTTCTGCACATTTGAATCTCGTGACTGAAAATTTTACTGGCTATACTAGCAATATTTTATTAAGGGCTGTTTTAGCAAATCTCTATGAAATATTTTACCACCTCCCCCCCGAAAAACTAAGGCATTTGTCAGCATGTCTTAAGACAAATTTAACCCAAAGCTTAATAGGGAAATTAGCTTTGACAATATCAAGACTTTTTCTTAATATCGAATAATAGAATGGATCAATATTCCTAGTATGTAGTGTTCTAGTCAGTGTTTCTCATTCTTAAATAATATATGAACGCTTTTTAAATAAAAAAGGACAAACTCCAACAGGATCCCTGTGTTAACTTACTTCTATTATAAACAAACAAAAAACCCAAATCCACTGCTGTCCAGTCTATTCTGACTCAGAGAGCCTATAAGACAGAATATAACTGCCCCATAGGGTTTCCAAGGCTGTAAACCTTTACAGAAGCAGGCTGCTACCTCATTCCTGAAGAGAGGCTGGTGAATTCAGCAACTTTTGGTTAGAGGCTGAGTGCTTTATCCACTGCACCATCAGGGCTCCAATTTCTGTTACAATGTTTTTTAAATAAGTACAAACATAAAACTAGGTGTAAAATCCTTGTTTAAGGTCCCATTATAATTATAAGAGAAAGAATATAAATGAAATATAAACAAAATCAATATAATTCAAGTTAATTGGTTGATGCTGTTTTGCCAGAACTAAATTGCTACTGAGAGGTTAACTGACACTTCAGTGCAGGTCCTTTGTGTTCAACATGTTTATCCTGCCGCCCCCGGGACCACTCGTCCCTTCTGCTCCTTTTCTTTATTCTGCTAATGCCCAAAGGTAGACCCAAAGTCCCACGGTCATTGCAACCTGCATGGATTGAGGGGGCTCCCCAGGCCCGAGCAGTCCAAAGCCCAGAGTCACTAGCGCTTTTGTCATTAAACTGGGGAAGGAACTCCACCAACACTCAAGATTCTAACCTACTACCATATAAGGAAATTGGTGTTGTGTCTCGGCTATAAACCCCCACATTCTACTTGTCATCTGTCGTCAGACCCACAGCAGTCCTGTCCATGGCCAGTCACACATTTCTCAGTGGAAAATGGATGAAAATGTGCACTGAGTGCAACTCGGCTTTGGAACCGTGTTTATATAGGGTAGTAAAGAAAGGTTCCAGTGCATTCCTCCATTGTGTACACTTTTTAACTGAGTGATCTCACCCAGGTGTGAATGTGTGAATAGATCACTTCTCCCAAATATTTACAATTTAACTTATTTATTTTTCAGTAGATGAGGCTGCCTCCCACAACAGAGTTGCAAATGCCAGTTACTCTTCCAAAATAACATCCTTGTAGCTTCGGCATTGAGTATGGCCAGTCATGGCATTAAGACATAAGAAAAATCTGGAGACATTTCCCTCACTAATATGAAGAAAGAGATGCATGTGTAAAGACTCCTTCCCTTCTGCCTTTTGAAGCAGTTGCGTGAGGACTTGATTCCCGGAACTGTGGCAGCCATCTTGCAACATGAGGAAAAAGACCTGAGGATGCAAGTCAGTAGGCTGTGGGCAGTTGCACGGAAATACAGAAAAAACCTGGGCTCCTAGTGATGCTACTGAGATGCTGAATTGCCCCCAGGCTTTTTGTTATGTGTGATTAAAAAAACCCTTAGTGGTTGAGCCATGTCAAGTTGGTTTTCTGTTGCTTGCAGCCAGAAGCATCCAATCAATACATTAAAGGTTATAAAGGGACGACTAATTCTCATAACCTGTGAGAATGGCAAAAAATCATTTGAATTTGTGTTCTTTTCTTCCTTTTATGATTCTATTGGATCTAGAAAAATTAGACAGGGAGAATCAGGTACATGGGATTTCAGATACTATCACTAGACATTCGTTACAATCATTTTAAGTGTTTAAAGATTTTTTAAAAATTTAGTTTACCATCACAATGGGACAAATTGCAGACGAAGTTGCTAATGGGGTGGAAGAACAACAGTGACCTCTGACCTCATTAGTCAAGGTGTCATGAGATAACAGAATAGTCTTAGATTTTGTTATTAGCCCAAGAAGGTGTAGTCTGTGCTGTAGACAGGATATACACAGAATTAGACAGCAAGCTACTTGGTTACACACTATAATACCCTCATAAACAGCAGATTTTTTTTGGTTGGTTATCATTGGGAAGAAGTACTTGGGCTAGATCACTATTACAAGGAATAGTAATATTCTTAGTCTGCATCCTGATAGTATTAAGCATAATAAAACTTATCTTCTATTGTCTCACACACTTAAAAGACAAAAGAAAGCCTTGGGCTAAAATGTTGATCTACATTGAGTCTGCTCATCTCACCAATGCAATTAATGAGAACGTCGCTCATACTTAAGATCCTGGTAAAGAACGAGATGGTATCCAGTGGAAAACCAGCACTGTGAGTTTAATGAACCTTCCATGGCCAACATCGAGGAGCCCAAGTCCAGATATTGATCATCGATGTGTTATCTCCAATCTCTGATCAAAAGGAGTGAGTGATTTAGGAGGTTAATATTGGAGCCATTATTCCCTGTCCTTGAGTATAAAAAACGTGACCCAGTTGGAGCTGAATTCACAAGGACTCACAAGAACACATCAAGTGGGCCCTGAGATATAAAGACAATAGCTAGGACAATCTTGGAAAACATCTTTTAGAGAACCTTTCACATAAAAAATCATAAACAGCACAAAAGACTCACATACTCTTATCTTTTTCTATTAGCATTTAGTGAATAATAAAATTTGTTGAACTAATGAAGACCCTGTTGAGTGTCATTACTGAAACTTGTACTAATGATTATTAAGAACGACAATTCACAATTTAGAATCATGGTGTTTTAGCAGTTTCTAGCCAATCTGTGAAAAGGTGAAGCTTTCAAGGATTTTACCCATTTAGTAATGTTAACATACGCTAATGATTCTGTAATATTCCTTGGACTCAGGCAGACATGGCTCTGGCAGCATGCCTGTCCATTTCCCACTTTTGCCTCTTTGAACATATGCTGAATAAAACCTTCCTTTTTGCTTTACTATTAAAAAAGAATTTTTTTTTAATTTAACTATAGTAATTCGCAGAAACCCTGGTGGAGCAGTGGTTAAGTGCTATGGCTGCTAACCAAAGGGTGGGCAGTTCAAATTCGCCAGGTGCTCCTTGGAAACTCTATGGGGCAGTTCTACTCTGTCTTGTAGGGTGGCTATGAGTCGGAATCGACTTGATGGCACTGGGTTTGGTTATAGTAATTCCCAATGCTTTGGCTTTCTACTTTTAAATGTTATATTTCCTTTTTTTATCATATTCTCTAGACCCAGTTTCTTTTCTTATGGCTTTCTTGGATCTACCTTCTACAACATCCTTGAGATAGTATTCCTGAAACCTTTCTTCTATTAAAAATGCTCACCCAGCTCGTTCCTATTTTATCCTCTTCCATTTCACTTAATCCGTCTCCCCAGTTTTGCTGAAGGCATCTCAAACCATAGGGTTTTACATAAATCACAGAATATACAAGAATTCTCCTTTCAGAAAAAAAATATATTGCTTGAGTCTGCCAGCAATTGGCAGCGCTGGTGAATGTATTCTTAGATCCAATAGCGTATAAAATCTGAGCATGAATTTGTACGTAAAAATTAGGATAGTGCAGTTGGATAGACAATGGTATTACTTTAAAATCCTTAAGTGCAAGAGGGCTTGGTGCGGTTACGTTAATGTGTTATAGTGTGGCATGAAGCATTCAAGATAGCATTGTACAAAGACAAGAGAAAGGCTGAAAAAGACATTATCCAACGCATACCATGTGTGCATTGGATCCACTGCTGTGCATCGCAGAATTCCACATCTGGGTCTCAGTTATACATACCACCTCCCACTTGGTGCGGTTGACCATGTTGGTTGATTAACCCCAAACCATCTCCAACCTCCTCCTGTCTTTCATTCTTCCACTCTGGAGGTCAGGAAGCCATGTACCTCCTTTCCCAATATCCCTTGTAGCTGGCATGGCTATGTGTCCCACTTCTGGCCAATGAGCTGCAAGCATAAGTTTCATGGGGGTCTCTGGGGCAGTTTTTCCTTTCCTGCTAACTGGTACCATGTCTCTGTCTTCTTTCTGCCTTGAGCAAGGCGACTATTAGGAAAAAAGCCAACAGCAAAGATGATGGAGCAGAAGGGGAGTCTAGCCTTTGATGCTATCATTGATTGATAAGTCAATGCCAGCAACCACTTGCTTTATTTTTAAAGCTACTGTTCATCAGATTTTATTGTTGTTACCTGTAGCTAGAAGTGTTCCTAACTGATATATCAAAATCTTTCTACTTTCTTCTCAGACAAAAGTTCTTAGAGATGATTATATTTAGAGCATGTGGCCAAACAAGCTCACAAAAGCATCAAATACATTCTCCACTATCAACCTTAGATGAATAACCTTTCCCAGGCACCCTCTTCTTCCTAATATTACAGTCTTTTGCCTAAAGAGTTGCAACTGCTACTGGCGAGTGTTATGGATTGGATTGTGCCCCCCCAAAATATGTGTTGTAAATCTTAACCCTTATACTTGTGGTTATACTTCCATTTGTTAATGGGTTTTCTTTGTTATGTTAATAAGACAGTATTAGTGTAGGATGTGTCATAAGTCAATCTCTTTTGAGATACAAAAGAGATTAAACAAGCAAGTGAGAAGCAGAGATAGGGAATGACAGATGCCACACCATGAGGATTTCCCTGGCCATCCAGTCTAAACCTTCTTCTCTATCACATTCCCCTGTTCTAGTTCACCAGAGCCTTAGCAATGCTGGAATCTTATAGAGTCACTACTTTGTCTATTGTCTCTCCCCCTCCACTATAATGTTGTCACCTTAAAAGCAGTGACTTCATATGTCTTGTTCTTTGCTGTATCCTTGATCTCAGAATAATGCCAGGCATGTAGTAAGTGCCCAGGGGACACTAGGATACAGTCAAGTTTATAAATATATAACCCTAATTCACAGACTTGCAGCAAAATCTTCTAGGCCACATAAACATACACTTTTTCCTTTCACTTAATCAAAGCCCAAAAAGATATATCAATGTGGACTATAAAGTCCTCATAAAGACATCAGGGAGGCAATGTCAGTACTCTGTGACTTTAGATACTAGAACAGTTTTAGAAATAAGCAACTGCCTAAATGATGTGATTTCAGCGGTCCAGGTACCACCTCCTGCCCCTAAAATTCTTCTAGGACAGAACTTTTCAACCTTGGCACTATTACATTTTGGGCCAGATAAGTCTTTGTTATGGGGGGCTGTTCTGTGTATTATAGGATATTTAGCAGCATTGAGCCTCTGATCTACTAGATTTTAGCACCCCGCCTATTCCCTCCCCTGCCCTGTAAATTGTGACAACCAAAAATGTTGCCAAAAAGTGCCAGATTCCCCTAAGGGGAAACTTGACTTAGATTGAAAACCACCACCAATGGCTTACTGAGGTTAAAAGCACATCTAAACCTGTTGCTATTGAGTCGATTCCGACTCACTGTGACCCCACAGGACAGAATAGAACTGCCCCATAGGGTTTCCAAGGAGCGACTGGTGGATTCAAACTGCCAAACTTTTGCTTAGCAGCTGTACGCTTAACCACTTCACTACCAAACCAAACCAAAACCAAACCCAGACCGTCGAGTCGATTCCAACTCATAATGGCCCTATAGGACAGAGCGCCCCATAGAGTTTCCAAGGAGCGCCTGGTGGATTCAAGCTGCTGACCCTTTGGTTAGCAGCTATAGCACTTAACCACTACACCACCAGGGTTTCCACTTCACTCCTAAAAGCCCATAGAACTATTAAAATGCAAATTCCTCTAGTAGTAGTCATAAAGTAGTCTTACTTCATCATTCATTTATTCAACAATTAATTTTTTCGTATATACCATGGACTAAGTTCTGTAATAAGTGCCAGGGGTACAAGAGCAAACTAGACAGGCACAGCACCTGCCCTCACAGAGCTTCCGGTCAGCAGGGACACAGATGGAGAAACAGGCAAGAGACAAATGCTGAGTTAGGGCCATGATGGGGGAAGTGTGATTGGGCACAAGTTGTATAACCTCTAATCACCATAGCTTTGTCATCTGTAAAATGGAACTAATAGTACTTACATCATAGGCTTGTTGTAAGGATTAACAAGAGGTTGTTGTAACATGGAAAACACTTAGAAAAGTGTATGATTCGTTGTAAGCATTGTTATAGTATCACAAAAGAAATTTTACATAACCGTATGGAAAAAGCTAAGAACCAATAGAAAAACTGTTTGTGGGCATTTAAAATTGTACACCACTTGGAGGGCAATTCGGCAACATCTATCACAATTTTAAATATATACTGCTTTGACCCAGAAATTTCTGCGTATTTAAATAATTTGGGAATTCAACTGTCAATGCCCTCCAGCCAGAGACCAACAGGAACACACCTGTAGTTTGCTGCCTCAAGGGGAACACACACCACAGAAAACGTGGAGTGTCTCAGTATTAGGCTGTTGGAAAGAATGTGTTATCGGGCTTGGGTTTTGATTGGGTACTTTGCAGAGGGTCTAAGGAAATAGAGTTCCCTGGGTTGTGCAAATGGTCAGATGTCCAGCTACTAGCCAGCAGTTCCAAATCACCCAGAGATGCCTTGGAAGAAAGGCCCCGCCATCTGCTTCCAAAAGAGTACATCCATGAAAACACTCTCTGTGCACATGGGGTCACCATGAGTTGGCATCTACTTGACAGCAACAGGCTTTTGGTTTTTTGTAAGGAAACGGATGTTCGCTCTAGATAGTGTGTTGTAAGAAAGCAGTGGCAATTCTGTGATTGAGTATCTGGTAAATCTTATCTGTAAGGAAGGCAGTCTAGAGCTAGATTAAAGCTATAATTGGTAGAGAAGTCAGTGAGTGTTTGGCATTTTGTGCTGCACAGTGACCTTGTCTGAAGTGGACATTGTGTGAGATGTTGAGAGCAGTTTAGCTGTGAGGATCAGATCAGTTTGTCATAGCATGGAGGCCTGCTGCATGAGGTCTGATCCTGGACATGAGGGGCTGCTTTATTTTTCTTTCTCATAACAAACATTCTGTGAGTCATTGTTTTTAATAACAAATAATGGAACTAACTTAAATGCCTGTTAGTTTAAAGGCTAATTAAAAATTATCCTCACAATGAAATACTGTTAGCTATCAAAAAGGAAGAGGTATACATGAAATGATATATATGATATACCAAGTGAAAAAAAAGCCGTGAAATATTATGTGCATTTTAAACCATGTATGTAACAAACACACATAACATGGACCCAAAGCGCTATAGACAACATCTACCTCTGGAGAGTGGGGTGGAATGGAAAGGGCAGGGACTTTAACCCGTTTCTTAACATAGTTCTGTACTTTTAAGGCAAGAAGTTGAATTACTTTATTAACAAAAAATATTTTTAAATCATGATGAGCAAATAAGGCTGGTTTTAAATATTCAATAATGCCGTTCTCCTTGATTAGAAATGCAAGTAACATAGAGATAGTTCTTAGCCCTATTACGTTGTAAAAGTAAATTAATTTGGCTTCGCCATTCCCCCAGGGACCTATTTTACTCAGGTAATAGTCCTCAGGGAACACCTGGAGGGAAATAATCTTTCATATGTTTTCTTTGGGTGAAATATTGATATACAAGATTCTGAAAATTTTGTTAGTTTTTTTAATAGTCCTCAGGGAACACCTGGAGGGAAATAATCTTTCATATGTTTTCTTTGGGTGAAATATTGATATACAAGATTCTGAAAATTATTAAGGTAATTAACTGATGTTGGATTACATTAAGTTCAGAAAAGTGCCAAATCCATTCCTTCTTCCTATACAGGACAACACCAACAATCCTATACAATGAAAAACCAGGATATCCAGTCTTAATAGAAAGCTGAATCAGAACTGGGAAGAGTAAGTTCTTATGGTGAGCTTCAAATATCAGAGAAGTTGGTACCTCTAATGTCAATTCATTTGATTATAAACACAGAATGAATTCATTTCTCCAAACTGCTGTCAACTGTTCTCCATCAAATCCCTTTTGTCCACTGGTTGCTGAAAATGGTTAAGCACCCAACTGCGAACTGAAAGGTTGGTAGTTAGAACCCACCCGGGGTGCCCCAGAGGAAAGCCCTGGCAATCTGCCTCCAAAAATCCTTGAAACCCCTATGGAGTGCAGTTCTGCTTTATACATGTAGGATCACCATGAGTTGTAGCTGACTTAATAGAAACTGGTTTGGTTTTTTGGTTTAGTTAGCGGATTTCCTTAATCATACTGTAATCTGACCCTACAACTCTTCAGTTACAAGTTAAAGGAGATATATATTTAAAATTGTGATAGCTATTGCCAAGTTGCTCTGTGAATGTTGTACAATTTTAAATGCTCACCAACAGTTTTTCTATTGGTTGTTAGCCTTTTTTCACATTGTTACATAAAATGTCCTTTGTTATAATATATCACATCCTGAGAATTACGTTCTGTGAGAAAAGGAATCTGGCAAACACAGAACAACTGTGCCACAAACAACTAACCTGGATGATAATATACCTGTTGGCCAGGTAATAAAGAGCAGGTACTGCTCAGATGATGATCGATTCATTCCAGGCCACAAAGGCTTGCTAGAACATGCAGGCTCTGAGAGTTGACAAGCAGGACTCAGAGTGAGCGTGCACCAGAGGGAAAAGATAACCCACTCTGAGAAAAGCAGGGCCAGCTTCCTGTCATGGTGAGAGAAAAGGAACTGTATTCTCACTGCTCTTGCTGTTTAGCAGAAGAAATTGTAAAGAGGACCTCTAATAAAATGCTTTTTTCCAAAAGCAAAATTTCATTTGGCTCATTTCAATGTGGTCTTTGAGCCTCTTTCTGCAATTAAAAATAAAATAAGAAACCAAAAGTAAATGAACGAATGAATGACAGAATCAACAATGGTTCTTCTAGAATGAGGCTGCCAAACCTCATTTCAGAAACCCTGGTTGGTGTAGTGGTTAAGTGCTACAGCTGCTAACCCAAAAGGTCGGCAGTTGGAATTCACCAGGCACTCACTGGAAACTCTGTGGGGCAGTCCTACTCTGTTTATAGCTTCACTATAAGTCAGAATTGACTAGATGGCAGTGGGAACCTTATTTTCACTTTAGAAATTCAGCAATAGATCATTACTTATACATCTACATGCACTATTTCTCAAATGGTGGTGTGTGTAACATCAACTTGGGATAAACTTTTGAATGCAAATTCCTGGACCCCATGTCAGAACTTGTGGGTCAGAGAAACTACATAATCAGCAAGCACCCTAAATTATTTATGAGCATCCAAATACCCCATTCTTTCAGCTTTGTCCTCTTAATTGCAAATGCTACCTAAAAGATTTTGTGGGCCTTGAAAAGCAAAAACCAGTGACAGTAACACATCTTAAAGTATTTCTGTATTTAGAAAGAATTTCAAGCACTGGATAGTAAAATCCTGTGAGAAAAGTTAGTTCAATAAACAGTGTTGGGCTTCGGCAAATTTTAGGCCTCTGAGGTGAAATCAAAATTTTCCGTTTTTATTTCTGGAAACGTCATTTCTCCTTTTTCAGCTTCCGTACAATTCATACTACATGACCAATGGGGCTTTCTCCTCTGTAAGCTGTTCTTACTTGGCATTAGTCAATCAAAAAAAAAAAAAAATGGTTGTATTATTGTTGTGTAACAACCCAGCAGCACCTGGACCCAAGGTTGGTCACGTCTCCAAGA
Source organism: Elephas maximus indicus (assembly GCF_024166365.1). NCBI lineage: Eukaryota > Metazoa > Chordata > Mammalia > Proboscidea > Elephantidae > Elephas > Elephas maximus. Next base: position 26,128,025 of record NC_064844.1, on the reverse strand, counting down.
GATTAAAGTAAGACTCTGGAACCAGCGATGGTGACATATGATTTATTAGGGGAGCTTACTTACGGGGCAGTCAGTTGGTCCAGGGCAGCGGCTGGACCAGTTTAGCGCTCCGCAGCCACCTAGCAAGAGACACAAGCTTATATACCACTCCAGCTGGGGCTAAGGATTATTGTTTTCCCTCCCAAGTCCTTGGGCAGCCAGCGTTCCCAGGGATTTCATGTCCAGACCCAGGTGTTTTTCTTCTTGTTGCAAAGGCATTCCTCAGCCTTGGCCACCAGCCCAGTCATGCCACTCCCAGCCTTGTACCTTATCCCAAGTCCATCGTGAGTTCATCCCCAGCAAAGCTGCCTCCATTAGGAGGGGATGCATATAGCTGAATAGCATTACCCTACAATTAGCCCTCTTTTTGTGACTTTAGCTGATCTCCACCCATTCCCAGGACAAGATATCCCAGCACAGGGTTTTCTGGGAAAAGAAGTTTTTATATCAAAAGGGCATCTTCATCCCCCAGGCACTGCTGACCATTACTACCTGGCCCTGGGAGCGCTCCTCTGCAACCAGCTACCTGATTGAAGATCTACCTCCCCTTCTGCGGGGTTGACTTAAACTACTAGATCTGGCTCTCTGGTTAGCTTTCCCTGAGCCTGGGCCACCTCATAACCCAGCCCCTGTTAGAATCCGACTAGCTGACTCTGATGTGTTTCCACCCAAATGGGCCCAGGATTAAGAATTTTGTATTATTAGCCTTTTAAGAGGAGACTTCAAAACCACAGGAGTATTATTCTTGTGGATAAGTCGCTGTTGTCAGTGTTAGGTGCACATTAGTATCATGAGGGGAGCTTTAAAACTACTCATGCCTGGGCCCCAGCCCCACAGATTTTGATTTCATTGGCCTGGCATGGGTTTTTTTTTTTAAGTCCCCAAGTGATTCTAATGTGCAGCAAAGTTTGGGAACCACTGGGTTAAGATATGCTGATCTTCAAGAGCTACCGCTAGGGATCTTGGAATAAGTTGGGGGTGGGCAGGCCTGGGTGAAAGGAAGCCCAGTGCCTAAGAGGTGTAGCAAACTCAAGACAAGCCAGTGTGTTACGGACATCCAGGAGTTCTAAATGTGGAGATGCAGGCATCTGAACCGTAGAAGTCTTCACAGGTCAGGGATAAGATGTTCCCACCATGGGTCAGGAGATGCCAGGGCTCCTAACTGAAGAGAGACCTGAAACTAGAAAAAAGGAACAAGGTTTAGTCCCTCAGGAAGCACAGGCAAAGGCTAGGCTGGCTGTAAATGCCCAGGAAAGCAGGCTGGATTTCAGAGCAGGATTAGAGCCCACTTCCGGAAGTTAGGATATAAACCAGTCAGTGGGGTGAAAAGCAGTTCACACACAGGCTGTTCATGTGCAAATCTGAAAAACATTCTGGTTGAAAACTTAAGAATTCAGATGTCTAGGTATTTTTAATTATCCATCCATTCAAGGAACACTGATGGCACAATGGGTAAGCACTCAGCTGCTAACCCAAACATCAGCAGTTCAAATCCACTAGTCTGCTCTGCAGAAGAAAGATGTAGCATTCTGCTTCCTAAAGATTTACAGCCTTAAAAAAAAAAAAAAAAAAAAATTTTTTTTTTTTTTAAGCCCTGTGGGGCAATTCTACTCTGTCCTATGGGGTCGCTGTAAGTCGGAATCGACTCAAAGGCAGTGTATTTTTTGGTTTATCTATCCATTCATTCATTCAAGATATGCATTACTGAGTATCAAGTAGAAAAACAAGTGAGACATGGCCCATACGTTTAAGAAACATTATCCAAAATTCAGAAATTAAGGGAGAATAGCATATACTTTCAGTACTGAGTCATGGCTCATCAAGTCTCCCTAAACACTAGTTTTCTAGGAGAATGTGTCTGAGTTTGACTTTACTACTTACTATTAATTAAGAGCTTAGATTCTATAAAGTTACATGTAAATACATAGATCTTGTCTGATAAAGATAAAAAATAATTTCATTCTGGTGGGAGAGCTGTCTTAGTCTAGTTTCTCTAGAGAAGCAAAACCAGTAAAGTGTATAAATATATACAGAGATCAAGGAAATGGCTCATGCAGTCGTAGAGGCTGAAATGTTCCAAGTCCACGAGTCAGGCTGGGGGCTTCTCCTGATCCACGTAGCTGCACGGGCTGGTGAATTCAAGATTGGCAAGTCAGACAGCAGGGCTCTGGCTCACAGGCTGCAAAAACCTACAGATCCCAAGATCAGCAGGCAAGAAGGCAGGTAAGCTGCTAGCTCAAGTCCCAAGAACTGGAGGTTAGACTAACAGGAGCTAGTTATAGGATCCAGTGCCAGCAAAAGCCCACAAACCTTGCCAAAAAGTCCACTTATATTGGATGCAGGCCGCATCACCAAGGAAACTCCCTTTTAACTGTTTGGCTACTCGCAGCAGATCCCATCATGGAGGTGATCACACGATGAGATTTGATATAATGTGATCACCTCCATGATGAGATCTGCTGTGAGTAGCCAAACAGTTGAAAGGGAGTTTCCTTGGACTGCCCAACTACATCATAACTGCCAAACCACTGAATCATGGCCCAGCCAAGTTGACACACAACCTTAACGATCACAAGCGCTAACCCCAAAAGTTACAGTTTTATTGCCCTGCAAGTTATCAACCAATTTTGTCCCTAACTCAGCAACCTTACTTCAAAATAGCCTTCCTGGTGGACTATGTAACTCTGTTCCCCTAGTTCTCATTAGAACCAGCTTGGCCATTTTACTAGTTCTCTTATTAAGAAATTGAATAAAATATGTGATATGTATTCATTCTTTGTATGAGAGTCATGTTGTTCACTTTTTGAAAAATATACTTTGATACTATCCTTGAGTAGGTCACAGTCTAATGGGAAAGGAAGACCTAAAAAAGAAGGAATTGCAATACAATTCTCTTTGTGCTATAATAGAATATCTAAACTACTTGAGGAGCACAGAGCAGGAGTGCTTTGATTGCTGAATTTTGAAGAGGAAATCCACGAGGTGATGGAGTGGGTCAATTTCAGCCAAGGAAACAGAGAATACATTGGCATAAATGTGTGAAAGAGCATGGTGTGTTCAGGAAACAGCAAGGAAGTATCTAGAGCAAAAGTGTTTGGAGGTGTTTCTCAGGTAACCACACTGGAAAGCAGAACAACAGGGAATGAAAAACAAGGGAGAAAAGATTTTTAGGAGGAAATGATCAATATTATCCATTGCTCTAAAACCATAGTTCTCAACTGGGGGCAATTTTGCCGCCCAGGGGGCATCTGGCAATATCTGGGAATATTTCTGGTTGCCACAACTGGGGAGATGCTACTGGTACCTAGTGAGTAAAAGCCAAGGATGCTGCTGCTACAAAGCACAAGACAGGTCTTACAACACAGAATTAAACAGCACTAAGTGTCAAGATTGCCAAGGTTACGAAAACTTGCTCTACACAAAAGCCACCGATCTGGGAAAGGTGGAGGTCTTTGACGTCCTGGTGGGAACAGTTATAGCGCGGTGGTTTCTGCAGCTTCTGAGAAGGGGGCGGGAAGTCAGGAAGTAGAACCTGTGAGGAGAAACTTCTCTCAAAGTATTTGGTAGCGAAGCATGTGAGATAAGATATGAATATGAGAGGAGACAGGGTTAATGCAAGGCTTTTAAGGAAGGATAATTGGCAGTTCCAAGTATCTTAAAATACTTGGATCATCAACTTTTCATTTCACATTTAGATGTGTGATGTCTGATGTCAAATGTCAGCCACTGCAGCAATGCATTATTTTGATAAAAGATCTTTACAGTTTCTATGTCTTAAAAGAGGGAGAAAATAATGTTATGTATCTATGGCCATAATTCCATAATCACAAATATTAGCAAAGGAAAATCATGACTAAAATTGGGTTCTCATAACTGAATATTTTATAAAAATCTTTTAAGTTATTATACTGTCATTCTACAAAATCATATTGCATTTCTGCATACAAATATTTAAATTATTCAAATTAGTTTATTAACAGACTTTCACTTATATAGATGTCCCTTGACTTACCTTTAGTTTTGTGCTTCCTGCAGCTGAGTGGCTACCTAATCATTACGTCTAGGACAAAGTTCCCCTTAGAAACTTCTGTTTGAAAAATGGGAGGTTTCCATTACTAAGAGAGGGAGCAAATGTAATGTCATTAGGATCAGAATTGCCTCTTTTTATTTTTTTAAGAAGAGTTGAAGGATTGTTTTGCCTCAAGTGAGAAAGTCAAAGGGCCGTGTGGCTGAATGGGTATTTCTTTTCTTCTGGAGGCCACGGCTGGTAATAGGAGGAATTCTCTTCATTTGCCATAGCTGGGGGTAGGGTTTCTCTTCTCATTGGATGGTTATCAGCTGCAGCAGCTGGCAGGGACAAGTTCACTTTTTTATTTTTTTTAAGTGGAAGCAACCAAGGCCATAGCAACAAATAGATGATTTCGGTTGTTAGGTATTCTCAGAACTCAGCTGAAAACCATACAGTATGTTATCATACAGATTATAAAGAATTTTATGGGCTTGCTCAGGAAACTAGTCACCATTTATAATACAATTTTCATGGGAAATACGTTTTTGGTTCTAAATAATCGGACTTCAATGATTAGATGGCAATATATATGGTTGGTAGATTGCTTTATGACAGTCTTTAAAACCATTATGGTAGTGAATTTCAGTTTTCATCTTTTTCTAGATTCACTTCTTTGAATGAGAGTCCAAATAGATGACTTAATTATAATGACAAGAATGCAATTTTATAAAGTAGAAAAAAGGTTTTGGTAGTGATTGTTTAATTAACACGTCTCCATTGTAGCATACATGAGCAGATCCTTGCTAAAGATTTATTTTATACCAAGAGGCTCTCTCTATCTGCTGAACAATTTCTTGAAAGAGATCTGTTCCTAAGGGGAGAATAACATTTCTTTGTATTGCCTGAGGACAACGGGTCTGGAAAACTGCTAACCCAATTCTTTTCCTAGCAAAACATCACACAAAAATGACATAATACCTAGGTCCAAAGGTAAATTTTTTGTTCTGTTTATTATGTATAATTAAAGTCATCTAATTATTTTAACTATTTTTCACATACATGTATTATAATAATATTTTGTCTAAATGATGGATATTCAACTTTATTTTCAATCTGCCCCAAACAGTAAAACTGACCTTGGCTTGTGAAGTGGACAAATCTACTGTCAAAGATGACCCTGAACATTTTCCTCAGGACGAAGAATGAATGCAGGAGGGAGGAGCAGAATTACTCTTGACTCTGAACCTGTTGCATTCCATTTTAGATCGTATCTGAGGCTGACTTTTAAAAATCAGAGTAAGAATGTGACTTCAAAATCTTCTGCAATTTCTAAAGTCTTTATAACTTCCTTCCTGTCTTGAAGCATCACAGAAAAACTGCTGATAACCATTGAGCAAGGTTAGTATGTCTTTCTGAAAATGATTATTTCTTCATTGAATGAAAACTTAATTTTTCTCACAGAATACTTCTAACAGGAATGCTGTCTCTTAATGAGGTTTAGTTTTAATAAATGTATTCTGCATTGAATTACTATTGCTAATTTTTCATTTATGCATAGCTTTCTAAAAGTACTTTTTTTGAGTCATTCAGTACAGAAACACTGTCAACCCTTTTATTGTATTTAAGTGATTAGTCATTTACTGCACTAATCGTTTATTCTACGGAAATACTAAATAAACTTATCCTCTTGCCTTTTCAAAAGAAAGCATTTTCCCCAAGAGAAGCTCTTGGTTTAGTCATCTTTTTAGAATTGTGTGTGTGTGTTATTTTCTTTTGTTCTACGGATCTACTAAAATTAAAAAACAAAAAAAGTTTAGACACTATCTTTTTCCGCCACCCCCCCGCCCCGACCTCTATTCCTAGCCTAACCTGAAGATGATAGACACCGTAGTTTTATATCCTGTGGTTGAGATAGTGGTAAGCCCCTACGAGGAAGCTCTCCATGGGTTAAGCGCTCTCTCCTCTAAAGGAGGATGTCATGAGTAGGAGCCCACTCAAGGACAACTAATAGTAACAGTTCTGAAGGCTTTAAGTTGGTAATTAAGGTGTTGGCAGGGCTGTGCTCCCTCCGGAGGTTCTATGGAGAATCCTTCCTTGCCTCTCCTAGCTTCTGGTAGCTAGCTGTTAACATTCCCTGACTGGTGGCTGCTCACTCCAATCTCTTCCTCCATCTTCACGTGGCTTTCTCCGTGTCTCTCTGTGTGTCTCTTAAAAGGTACTTGTCATTGGATTTAGAACCTACTTGGATAATCCAGCATGACAGCATCCAAGATTCCTTAACTACATCTGCAAAGGCCATTTTCCAAATAAGGTCACATTCACAGGTTCCGGGGATCAGGACGTGGATATACATTTTTTGGGTCAGCATTCAACCCACACCTGTTGCCATCAAGTCAATTCCAACTCACAGCGATCCTATAGGAGAAAGTAGAACTGCCCCATAGGGTCTTCAAGGCTGTAATATTTATGTGGGCAGATTGCCTCGTCCTTCTCCCATGGAGCGGCTGGTGGATTTGAACCACCAATCTTTGAATTATATTTAGATTTTTACAAATGAAGAAATAGAGGATATGAATTAGAAAATTTGAAGTGGAAAAAAAAAATCCTTAGAATGTAAATTATAATATCTGACCATCACCAATCCCTAAACTTTCAAAGAAAATCCAGATCAAATTTCTAACAAAAAGAAGTTTATCTTCTCAAGGAAATAAAGGCAGAACGGTTGATTACACTGTCTTAGTTATCTAGTACTGCTGTAACAGATATACCACAAGTGAATAGCTTTAACAAACAGAAATTTATTTTCTCACAGTTTAGGAGGCTGGAAGTATGGATTCAGTGTGCCAGCTCGAGGGGAAGCTTTCGCTCTCTGTTAGCTCTGGAGGAAGGGCCTTGTTTCTTTTCAGCTTCTGCTCCTGGGCAATCTTCATGTGATGTAGCATCTCTCTTCCCCCATCTCTGCTTGCTAGCTTGCTTGTTTCATCTCTTTTATTATCTCAAAAGAGATTAAGACACACCATACACAAATACTGCCTCATTAACATAACAAACTCATTCCCAAATGGGATTATGACCATAGGTATAGAGGTTAGGATTTACAATACATATTTTTGGGGGGCACGTTTCAATCCATAACAATTACCTTCTAACTACACAGCTCATTTTCTTTTACTGGTCCATTCACTGGGTAATTCAACAGGTGATAAAATAATTGGAAATAATTAAACTATAAGATTGAAAGTTAACTATATAGTGTATTGGTAACGGTTACTAGGCTACAATTAACTTTATCATTTAATTGCTTTCTGGAAATAACATGATTTAGATAAAACCAAAAAGAAAAGCAAAATAAACAAACCCAAAGAACAAAAATCTTGACACACACTTCTAATGTTACTATATCAAGGGCTACACATTTCCTAATAATTTCCCCTTAAACGTACATATTACTTTCAAAGAAATTCTTTCAGATATTTATCTAATATAGAAAACCACACCATGCCAGGTGTTTGGAGCACAAAGATAAGTGATACTATCTTTGCCTTGAAGATGTTCACAGGCTCATGGAAGCAACTGTCACTGAGTAAACAGCGATGATACAGGCATAACATACGTGTGCTCAAAGACGGGAGGGAAGGATTGTATTCAGTTAAACTCAACCTTCTACAAAAAGTTCGATGAGGCATCAAAGAATACAGCTTTTGGAGATGATAAGATTTGTGCAGAAGTTGCTCAAGGGAAGTTGATTGACCTTGATCTTGATGGACTGATTTTTGACAAAGTAGCAGAGCATTCTGGGCACAAGGAACAGCATGAAAAGGAAACAGAGACTGGAAAGTGCTTGGCTTGTGGGGAGTTTATAGCTGAAACATACGATGACGCCTACAGGAAGAGGTGGGGAAAAGCTGGAAAAATAGCTGTGGACAAACTGTGAAGGGCCTGGAGGCCACTCATAGCTAATGATTGTAACGCTGTACTAGTATAACAACTAACAACAAGTTCGTAGTGTTTTTGTTTCTTTCCTCCAGGAGTTCCTTTTACACTATACACTCCAAGTTGGGGGGAAGGGCATTTCTTCTTCTTATGCCATTACTTCAACAGTGTCTGGTAAAGAGTTCATCTCAAACCAGGCTACTCAGTGTTTTAACTTTACCAAAAATCAATGGCTATCATTGCCCATGAGTTTCTATCTCTCAGATAATTTTTATTGATCACAGAATCAAAGATATTGGAGAACAGGCAGGGGTGCAGGTATTTGATAGGAATACAGCGAGATTCCAGCTATTTTTCCCATCTTTCTGAACTTGAAGAAATCAGTACTGACTGACATCTGCCTTTGTCTTAAGAATCAAGAGTTGGTAGGCCCTGTTCTCAGTCCATACCCTACTCCACACGTTTATTAAATGCCTCTCCTAACGGAGAGATTGGAGGTTCAAGTCCACCCTGAGGCATCTTGGAAGAAAGGCCTGGTGAGCTACTTCTGAAAAATCAGCCACTGAAAACACTATAGATCACAGTTTTACTCTGACACACTTTTTTTTGTTTGAACTGAGGGTGTAGCAGAGTACAACTCAGTGGGCTGATCCTGTGAAAGCTTACAGCTCTAGGTGCTTTAAGTTTCATTTCAGTTATTACTGAGGAGACAGTAATGTTTCTTTTGTATCCAAACCTTGTTAAAACAGAAACCTATTATCACAGGTCTATATTATATGGTATTCTGGTTAAATAAAGCAAATATTACCTGTAACGTCTTTGTAAACCATAATAAAATGGGAGGGAGAGTGGTTCTTTAGAAGGAATGCTTTGTTTCAAATCTGTGGCAAGTGAGAGGTTACGTATTAGTACATTTTTTCCCAAAAGTTCTCTAAGTTCAACATAACCTATTTTTAATAAAATGACCTTGGCTAGGCTTACGTATTCATTAGTGTGGCTTGCTTGAAGTTCAAAAAATATCTTATATTCTTAAGATCCATATAATTCTTAATCCCCGTCAATGAAGTGTTCTATGCATTGTAAAACTGGCCTTCTGATTTTTTAATAGGGCAAGCGTTACATGACATATAGAAGTGTACCGTTTTTAATCCTGTTCGGCACAAGGCCAGGGGTGGGGGCAGGGGCGGGGGCGGGGGCGGCAGGGAGATGAGAGTTAGGAATTAAGCTCTATGCAAGCCTACTTTTAAGTGATGGCAATACAGAAAGGGGTTTGTAGTTTTTAAAGAGTTTATCTGGTGGAGCTTCATTTTATTTTCATTACACAAACCTCAGAAAGTGAGCTGGGTGGAATTCTGAACGTTGGCCATGCTGAGAAGATAGTGGTTTTCATCTGAAAGCAACTCAGAAAGGTGGGAGGCAATGGGCTTGAGATTCAGCAAGTTGCTGTAAAGAAGCAGAGATGTTTACTGCAACATGTCCACGTTTGACCACCTTATAGAGAAAGGTTCAAGGCTGTGCCCTGAAAGGGGCTCAAGATAAGGCTTAAAATAGAGGAGGTGGGTGGGTTTGGGCGGCGGGAGTGCCTGGAGGGGCGGTGGGTTTGGGCGGCGGGGTGACCTGAGGGGATCGGGCCGCAAGGTGGAGGGCGCGCGCCGGGCCTCGCACTGGGTCAGGTGCGGATGGTCTTGAGGCGCGGCGCGGCGGTCCGGCGAGAACAAGGGCATCGAGGGAAGGCGACATCCCAGCAACAATGCCGGGCCCGGCCAAAGCGCCCGCCAGGGCTCGGTATTCTGATTTGTGAGCGGTGCGCTGGGAGCTCGGCCCGGGCCAGTTGAACGCTCCGCGGGAAGAGGCGGGAACCGCGGGCGAGCGGCCGCGGGCTCCTCCCCCGGCACCTCCGCTATCGGGTCAGGACTCGGCGGCCGCGGCGCCGTACTCGGGACCCGCCGCTCCAGGGCTGCTTTCCGCCCTCCACTTTCCTCTCGTCTGCCGGGCCGCAGGACCCCGGTCCCCCCCAGGTGGAAAGCCCGCGTGGCGGATACAGGTGCGCGCTGAGGCGGGGAAGCGAGCTAGGGCGGGACACGGCCGGGAGCAGGCGGGGAACGGCGCACTTCCGGCGGCGGAGGAGATGCTTCCGGGTCGCGTAGTGTCTTCCTGGCCGCCGTCGACGCTGCGGTCGTCACCGCCAGTGGTCTGTGTGGGTCTGTGCGTCGTTCTGGCAGGCAGTGCTACTGTGCCTCCTCCAGGCTGGAGAGGGGACCCGCGGCGGCTCCCTCGGGCGAGCCCGCGCTTCAGAAGCTCTGGTCCCTCGGTCTTCCGTATATCAGCGCAGGTCGCCCCTTGCGAGATGAATGGGAACCTGCCCCGCAAATCCGGAGAAATTTCAGCCTGAGACACCTTTCCAGCTCTCACCTCGGCCCCCTGGGGCTTACCTATCAGCCTTGACTGTTCAGCAGGCTTTTTTTTTTTTTGCTCAAACTCGGATCCTCTACCTATTTTACACAAAAACTAAGACCAGATCGTCATTGCAACCATTTGCAAATAAAATAAACATCAGGGAGCCCTAAATTAAAAAAAAATTATAAAATAGTATAACGAAAATCTGGTGAAATATGAGTATTAGAATTCACTTCGGAAGTATCAGATTATCCAGGCCCTGCGAAGGATCTGATAGTTTATTCAGTAAAGCCTCAGGGCAATTTAAACCTCAGACATGCTCATAACCCATAATGTTTACCCTTCTTGCTAAATTTTCAATTTACTTCCCAAGTTTATCAATGTGGGTTTTGTTTTTCCCCCAAGGTTCTGCTGATGAATTTTAAGAGGATGTATATACTACATATATGCTAAGCATAATTTTATAAAGCATAGTTTCCATATCTAAAAAATCAAGAAGATGAAAATTAGATAATTTTTAAGTTAATTTTTCATGAAGTTTCTATAAAGGAATTTTAATGTAGCAATTTCCTTAGTCTTAATATTTTGATGATTTATTAGAATTCTTGATTCTCTCCAAATAACCTTTAATTATGTATTATTAATTTCAGGTGCTGATAATTTATATTAAAATAACGTCTATCCCTCGTTATTATTAGTGCCTTACAAATTGAAACGTGTATCAGGAATAATAGTTAAGATCTGGTTATTAAAGTATTAGAATTTTAGTATTTAGTCAATGAAAATTTTAATGTGTTTCGATACTGAAATACAGCTATACACTACTAATTTGATAATTAAAAGTAAAAAGGTTATGAATGACAATACAATCTTTGAAAAATTGCACTGCAGGAAGGCAGGTGCTCTGATTTAGTACATTTCTACATTAGTTTTTTTTTTTTTTTTTTAAGTTATTGGTGGCATTTTTCAAGTAATTGCCTTAGAAGCACGTTCATTTTATGCTGATACAAAACAAACATAGGTGGGGCCATTGGTCTATAATTGTGGTTATTTAAAATAAATACCCCTTCTATTAATTCTCGTTTTTTCCAGTTAATTTTCATAGTTCTGAAACCATTTTTCAGCTCTGAACAGCTCTGCCCAGTTAGTGTTCTCCTTCATGTCCTTGTTGATGTTCTCTGAATCTTTATCATGGTAGCAATGCATCCAGGAGTTAGGAACAGATACTTTGAAGGGTGACAGCTCTCTTCCGAGTTGGGTGGTCCCTGGGCAAATTATTTGACAACTGTATACTTCAGTTTTCTGACCTGCAAAATAGAAATAATAGGACCTGCCTCAAAGATAATTTGGAATAGCTGTAATTCCTAAAGAAAGGTCAAACAAAATATAATACCCTTTCCCACCTGTTTACACCTGGTCTTGTCTCAGGGATAAGGCCTCCTGAGGTAGATTTTTTACTCCTATTTATCTATTAAATGGAAAAAAAGATTAAATTAAGCTATGTTTCTTTTTATATATATAATTTTTATTGTACTTTAAGTGAAAGTTTACAGATCAAGTCAGTCTCTCACACAAAAACCCATGTACACCTTGCTACACACTCCCAGTTACTCTCCCCCTCATGAGACAGCCCGCTCTCTCCCTCTTCTCTCTCTTTTTGTGTCCATTTCGCCAGCTTCTAACCCCCTCCACCCCCTCATCTCCGCTCCCGGTAGGAGATGCCAACATAGTCTCAAGTGTCCACCTGATCCAGGAGGCTCACTCATCACCAGCATCCCTGTCCAACCCATTGTACAGTCTAATCCATGTCTGAAGAGGTGGCTTCGGGACTGGTTCCTGTCCTGGGCCAACAGAAGGTCTGGGGGCCATGACCACTGGGGTCCTTCTAGTCTCAGTCAGACCATTAAGTCTGGTCTTTTTATGAGAATTTGGTGTCTGCATCCCACTGCTCTCCTGCGCCCTCAGGAGTTCTCTGTTGTGTTCCCTGTCAGGGCAGTCATCGGTTGTAGCCAGGCACCATCTAGTTCTTCTGGTCTCAGGATGATGTAGTCTCTGATTTATGTGGCCCTTTCTGTCTCTTGGGCTCATAATTGCCTTGTGTCCTTAGTGTTCTTCATTCTCGTTTGATCCAGGTGGGTTGAGACCAGTTGATGCATCTTAGATGGCGCTTGCTAGCGTTTAAGACCCAGACACCACTCTCCAATGTGGGATGCAGAATGTTTTCTTAATAGATTTTATTATGCCAATTGACTTAGATGTCCCCTGAAACTATGGTCCCCAGACCCCTGCCCCTGCTACACTGGCCTTCGAAGCATTCAGTTTATTCAGGAAACTTCTTTGCTTTTGGTTTAGTCCAGTTGTGGTGACCTCCACTGTACTGTGTGTCGTCTTTCCCTTCACCTAAAGTAGTTCTTACCTGCTATCTAATTAGTGAATACTCCTTTCCCACCTTCCTTCCCTCCCCCATCTGGTAACCACAAAAGTGTTTCCTTCTCAGTTTAAACTATTTCTCAAGTTCTATAATGGTGGTCTTACACAATATTTGTCCTTTTGCAACTGACTAATTGCAGTCAGCATAATGCCTTCCAGGTTTCTCCATGTTATGAAACGTTTCACAGATTCCTCATTGTTCTTTATTGATGCATAGTATTCCATTGTGTGAATATACCATAATTTATCCATTCATCCATTGATGGGCACCTTGGTTGCTTCCATCTTTTTGCTGTTGTAAACAGTGCTGCAATAAACATGGGTGTGCATATATCTGTTCGTAGAGAGGCTCTTATTTCTCTAGGATATATTCCGAGGAGTGGGATTGCTGGATCATATGGTAGTTCTATTTCTAGCTTTTTAAGGAAGCGCCAAATCGATTTCCAAACTGGTTGTACCATTTTACATTTCCACCAGCAGTGTGTAAGTGTTTCATTCTCTCCACAGCCTCTCCAACATTTATTATTTTGTGTTTTTTTGGATTAATGCCAGCCTGGTTGGAGTGAGATGAAATCTCATTGTAGTTTTGATTTGCATTTCTCTAATGGCTAATGGTCGTGAGCATTTCCTCATGTGTCTGTTAGCTGCCTAAATGTCTTCTTTAGTGAAGTGTCTATTCGTATCTTTGGCCCATTTTTTAATTGGCTTATTTGTCTTCTTGTAGTTCAGTTTTTGCAGTATCATGTAAATTTTAGAGATCAGATGCTGATCGGAAATGTCATAGCTAAAAACTTTTTCCCCAGTCTGTGGGTAGTCTTTTTACTCTTTTGGTGAAGTCTTTGGATGAGCATAGGTGTTTGATTTTTAGGAGCTCCCAGTTACCTGGTTTTTCTTCTGCATTGTTAGTAATGTATTATATACTGTTTATGCCATGAATTAGGGCTCCTGATGTTGTCCCTATTTTTTCTTCCATGATCTTTATCTTTTGAAGTATTATATTTAGGTCTTTGATCCATTTTGAGCTCATTTTTATGGATGGAATGAGGTATGGGTCTTGTTTCATTTTTTTGCGGATGGATATCCAGTTATGCCAACACCATTTTTTAAAAAGACTGTCTTTTCCCCATTTAACTGTTTTGGGGCCTTTGTCAAATATCAGCAGCTCATATGTGGATGGATTTATGTCTGGATTCTCAATTCTGTTCCGTTGGTCTATGTATCTGTTGCTGAACCAGTACCAGGCTGTTTTGACTACGGTAGCAGTATAATAGGTTCTAAAATTAGGTAGAGTAAGGCCTCCCACTTTGTTCTTCTTTTTCAGTAATGCTTTACTTACCCAGGGCCTCTTTCCCTTCCATATGAAGTTGGTGATTTATCTCTACATCTCATTAAAGAATGTCGTTGGAAATTGGATCGGAATTGCATTAAGTCTATGGATCACTTTTGGTAGAATAGACATTTTTATAATGTTAAGTCTTCCTATCCATAAGCAACGTATGTTTTTCCACTTATGTAGGTATCTTTTGGTTTCTTGCAGAAGAGCTTTGTAGTTTTGAGATAATTTTACTTCTTCCTTGCCAATCTGTATGCCCTTTATTTCTTTACCTAGCCTAATTCCTCTGGCTAGGGCTTCCAGCACAATGTTAAATAAGAGCAGTGACAAAGGGCATCCTTGCCTGGTTCCTGATCTCAAGGGGATTGCTTTCAGGCTCTCTCCACTTAGGATGGTGTTGGCTATTGGCTTTGTATAAATGCCCTTTATTATGTTGAGGAATTTTCCTTCTATTCCTATTTTGCTGAGTTTTTATCATGAATGGGTGTTGAACTTTGTCAAATGCCTTTTCTGCATCAATTGATAAAATAATTTGATTCTTGTCTTTTGTTTTATTTATATGATGGATTCCATTAATTGTTTTTCTAATGTTGAACCATCCCTGCATACCTGGTATGAATCCCACTTGGTCATAGTTTGAATTATTTTTTTGATATGTTGTTGAATTCTATTGGCTAGAATTTTGTTGAGGATTTTTGCATCTAAGTTCATGAGGGATATAGGCGTGTAATTTTCTTTTCTTGTGGTATCTTTACCTGGTTTTGATATCAGGGATATGGTGGCTTCATAGAATGAGTTTGGGAGTATTCCGTCCTTTTTTATGTTGTGAAATACCTTTCGTAGTAGCAGTAGAACTCTGTAGTGAAGCCATCCGGGCCAAGGCTTCTTTTTTTGGGGAGTTTTTTTTATTACCTTTTCAATCTCTTCTTTTGTTATGGGTCTATTTAGTTATTCTACCTCTATTTGTGTTAGTTTAGGTAGGTAGTGTGTTTCTAGGAATTCATGCATTTCTCCTAGGTCATCAAATTTGTTAGAGTACAATTTCTCATAGTAATCTGATATGATTCTTTTAATTTCATTTAGGTCTATTGTAACATCACCCCTTCCATTTCTTCTTTGGGTTATTTGCTGCCTCTCCTATTTTTCTTCTGTCAATTAGGCCAATGGTTTATCAATTTTGTTGATTTTTTCAAAGAACCAGCTTTTGGTCTTGTTAATTCTTTCAATTGTTTTTCTCTTTTCTATTTCATTTAGTTCCGCTCTAGTTTTTATTATTTGTTTTCTTCTGGTGCCTGAGGGTTTCTTCTGTTGCTTTCTTTCTATTCAAGTTGTGGGGATAATTCTTTGATTTTGGCACTGTCTTCTTTTTGTATATGTGCATTTATTGATATAATTGAGCTCTGAGCACCACTTTTGCTGTGTCCCAAAGGTTCTGATAGGAAGTGTTTTCATTCTCATTGGATTCTGTGAATTTTTTTATTCCATTCTTAATGGGTTTTTTTTTTTTTTAATGTCTTCTATAATCCAGTCTTTTTTTGAGCAGGATATTGTTCAGTTTCCAAGGGTTTGATTCTTTTCCCTGCTTTTTCTGTTAATGATTTTCACTTTTATGGCCTTATGGTCAGAGAAGATGCTTTGTAATATTTCAATATTTTGGATTCTGCTAAGGCTTGCTTTATGACCTAATATGTGGTCTAGTCTAGAGGATGTTCCATGTGCACTAGAAAAGAAAGTATACTTGGTTGCTGTTGGGTGGAGTGTTCTGTATATGTCTTTGAGGTCAAGTTGGTTGTTCGGGGCATTTAGATCTTCAGTGTCTTTACTGCACGTCTTTCTGGATGTCCTGTCCTTCACTGAAAGTGGTGTGTTGAAGTCTCCTACTATTATTGCGAACCTGTCTATCTCACTTTTCAATGCTGATGGAGTTTGTTTTATGTATCTTGCAGCCCTGTCATTGGGTGCATAAATATTTAATATGGTTATATCTTCTTGGTATATTGTCTCTTTAGTCATTATATAGTGCCCTTCCTTATCTTTATGTTGGATTTAACTTTAAAGTCTATTTTGTCAGAAATTAATATGCCACTCCTGGTCTTTTTTGATTGTTGTTTGGTTGATATATTTTTTTCCATCCTTTGAGTTTTAGTTCGTTTGTGCCTCTAAGTCTAAGGTGTGTCTCTTGTAGGCAACATATAGATGGATCTTGTTTTTTAATCCATTCTGCCACTCTCTGTCTCTTTATTGGTGCATTTAGTCCATTTACAATCGGGGTAAGTATTGATAGGTATGAATTTAGAGCTATCATTTTGATGTCTTTTTTTGTGTGTTTTTGAGAGTTTCTTTTTCCCACTTAATTTTATGTGCTGAGTGGATCATCTTTATATGTTGTCCTTTTCTCGTATTCGTTGTTGTTCATTTTGTTTCTGCTGAGTCTCTATTTTTCCCTTGTATTTTATTTTGATGTGTAGGATAGTTTGTCTCCTTTGTGGTTACCTTATTATTTAACTCTATTTTTCAAAATTTAAACCTGACTTTTATTTCTTTGTATTGCCTCATCTTACTCTCCATATGGAAGATCTATGACTACATTTCATAATCCCCTTTTATTGTTTTAATGTTGTCTTCTTTTACATAATAACATCACTGATACCCTGTTTTGAGCTTTTTTTTTTTTTTTAGTCTTGCTTTGTTTTTTTGATTACCCTGTCTGGGTTGACTTCTGGTTGCTCTGCCCAGTGTTCTAGTCTTGGGTTGATACCTGATACTATTGATTTTCTAACCAAAGAACTCCCTTAAGTATTTCTTGTAGTTTTGGTTTGATTTTTATGAATTCCCTAAACTTCTGTTTCTGGAAATGTCCTAATTTCACCTTCATATTTAAGAGACAGTTTTGCTGGATATATGATTCTTGGCTGGCAATTTTTTTTCCTTAAGTTTTTTTTTTAAATAAGTCATCCCATTGCCTTCTTGCCTGCATGGTTTCTGCCAAGTAGTCCGAGCTTATTCTTATTGGCTGTCTTTTGTAGGTGACTTTTCCTTTACCCCTAAAATCCAAAAATCCAAACCCATTGCCGTCGAGTTGATTCCGACTCATAGCGACCCTATAGGGCAGAGTAGAACTTCCCCATTGAGTTTCCAAGGAGCGCCTGGTGGATTTGAATTGTCAACCTTTAGGTTAGCAGCCATACCACTTAACCACTGCTGCTCTTAAAATTCTCTTTTTATCTTCGGTTTTGGCAAATTTGTTTATGTCTTGGTAACATTCTTTTATCATCTACCTTATGTGGAGTTCGACAAGCATCTTGGGTAGATATCTTCTCATCTTTCACCATATCAGGGAAGTTTTTGCCAACAAATCTTCAGCAATTCTCTCTGAATTTTCTGTTATCCCACCCTGTTCTGGTACTCCAATCACTCGTAGGTTATTTCTCTTGATAGAGTCCCACATGATTCTTAAGGTTTCTTCATTTTTTTTTAATTATTTTATCTGATTTTTCTTCAAATATATTAGTGCCAAGTTATTTATCTTCAAGTTCAGAAATTCTGCCTTCTACTTGCTCAATTCTGCTCCTCTGACTTCCTGCTGAGTTGTCTACTTCTGTAATTTTGTTGTTAATCTTCTGAATTTCTGATTGCTATGGATTTTTCCAGCTTATTAATTTTTTCATTATGTTCCTGAATAATCTTTTTAATTTCTTCAGTTGCTTTACCTGTGTGTTCCTTGGCTTATTCTGCATATTGCCTCATTTCCTTCCTGATGCCTTGAAGGGTTCTATATATTAATCCTTTGAATTCTGCCTCTGCTAATTCCAGGAATGCACTTTCATCTAGAAGATTCCTGGATTCTTTGTTTTGAGAGCCTGTTGAGGTGATCATG
The DNA here is from genome assembly GCF_024166365.1 of Elephas maximus indicus. NCBI lineage: Eukaryota > Metazoa > Chordata > Mammalia > Proboscidea > Elephantidae > Elephas > Elephas maximus. Next base: position 26,110,007 of record NC_064844.1, on the reverse strand, counting down.
GCCTGTTTCTTTATGTGACTTGATATTGACTGTTGTCTCTGAGCCATCTATAAGTTATTGTATTAGTTTATTTTATGTTTGCTTACTGTGTCATAGCTTCTTGCTTTGTTTTGTTTTGATATGCCTAAATGGGTTACTTGAGTGAGCTAGCTTGATTATTTTCATCTTTGGAGCTCTTTCGTCCTGTCCCCAGATGGCTAGAGCTGTTATCATGTATATCAGTCTAGGAGTCCATTCACTTTTCTTGTATGAATTCAGCTCAGGTGTGCAGGTAGCTGATCATCAAGTGTGTGGTACAGGCTCTGTCCTACAGTCTTAGAGGGGTAGGGGTGATTGGGTAGGTACCAGTATCTGGTGGCAGCAAGGGGTCACACTCTGAACAAGACAGGGGCCTGAGAGTTGTCCCCATGTATCTCTGAGGAAAGCGTGTCCCTAATCCCTAGAGCGTACAGTTGGGTGGATTCTGCAGACAGACCATGGACAGCCAATGTTTTTGGTTGTAAGGACTGGGAGGTAGCAGTTATCCTTGGACCCCTGTTGCAGGTGGCTGAGTGACCTGAGTCCTTAGGCCCCTGATGTGGGTAGGTGAGGACCCTGTTTGATAGGCAAAGCAATGTCAAACTTCAAACACCCAGCTCTCTGCCACACAGCTGAAAAGGTTCTAGTGTGCCAACAAGGGCCTATTCTGAAATAGGCCCACACAGGCTTATGCAGAAAGGTACTGAAAGTCAATGGACCGTTTATGCCTGGACAGGAGCCGCTTCTGTCCTGAGCTCCCCCGTTTAGTGGAGATGGCAAGTTATGTTTTCCCCCAGTTGCAAATTTATTCCTTCTCCAAGGCCTGGAGAATGACTCTAGGTGTTCACCCAGGCCTATCTCAGGCCCAGGAGAATCAACAGTCGCTGAAGCCAGCTTGGGGGCGGGGAGGGGAGGGGCAGTAAAATATACACAAGTACTTAGATTTTGCCGAGAGCACCGTTCTTCTCTGGTTCTGGAGGTGTGAGTGGGCTGTGTGGCTGGCTGCTTCTCCCTGAGGAAACTGTGGCCGAATGCTAGTACCAGCCCGCCACTGCCGCTCCAGGAATGGTGCCTGAGGGCTCCCCCTGATTGAAGTCTGGTAACTCCTCTCCACATCTGAACCGTGTCTTCTTCTCCTTGCCCCTCAGTTCGTTTTCTAAGCTTGCCTTTGATGCTCAGGGCTCCTGGCTTGTGATAAATATACTCGTTTCACTTGTTTTTTCTGGGTCTTTGTTGTAAAGAGGGCTCGCCAGAAGCATCTGTCTATTCTGCCATCTTCTCTATTGGCTAGAATTTTGTTGAGAATTTTTGCATGTGTATTCATGAGAGATATTGGTCTGTAATTTTCTTTTTTTGTGGTGTCTTTGCCTGATTTTGGTATCAGGGTTATGCTGGCTTCATAGAATGATTTCAGAAGTATCGCTTTCTTTTCTATGTTCTGAAATAGTTTGAGTAGTACTGGTGTAAGCTCTTCTCTGAATGTTTGGTAGAATTCTCCAGTGAAGCCAGGGCTTTTTTTTTGTTGGGAGTTTTCTCGTTACCTTTTCAGTCTCTTCTCTTTTTATGGGTCTGTTCAGATTTCCAACATCATTTTGTGTTACTTTGAGTAGTTAGTGTGTACCTAGAAATTTGACATATCCTCTGGTTTTCAGATTTGTTGGAGTATGGTTTTTCATAATACTCTGTTATGATACTTTTTATTTCAGTTGGATCTGTTGTAATGTCCCCCATTTCATTTCTTATTTGGGTTATTTGCATCCTCTCGTGTTTTTCTTTTGTCATTTTGGCCAGTGGCTTGTTGATTTTGTTGATTACTTCAAAGAACCAACTTTTGGTTTTGGTGATTCTTTGTATTGTTTTTCTATTCTCTAATTCATTTATTTCTGCTCTGATCTTTATTATTTCCTTTCTTCTGGTGGCTGTGGGCTTCTTTTGCTGTTCTCTTTCTATTTGTTCAAGTTGTATAGCTAATGTTTTGATTTTGTCCCTTCTTTTTTTGCTGTGTGCAGTTGTTGCTATAACTTGACATCTGAGCACTGCCTTTGCTGTGTTCCAAAGGTTGTGGTATTATGTGTTTTCATTCTAGTTAGATTCTAGGAATTTTTTGATTCCATCTCTGATTTCTTCTCTTATCCAGTGGTTTTTAAGCAGGGTGTTATTCCGTTTTCATGTAATTGATTTGTTTTCCTTGCACCTCCTGTTGTTAATTTCTACTTTGATGGTGTTGTGGTCAGGGAAGATACTTTGTATTATCTCAGTGTTTTGGATTTTGTTGAGGGTTGTTTTGTGGTCTAAGATGTGGTCTATTCTGGAGAACATTCCACGTGCATTGGAAAAGAATGTGTACTTTGTGGCCGTTGGTGGAGTGGTCTGTATATGTCTATGAGGTCAAGTTGGCTGATTGTGCCCTTTAGCTCTTCTGTATCTTTGTTGAATTTCTTTCTAGATGTTCTGTCCTTTACCGAGAGTGGTGTGTTGAAGTCTCCTACTATTATTGTGAAAGTGTCAATTTCTCTTTTCAGTGCTGTTAGAGTTTGCTTCATGTATTTTGCGGCCCTGTCATTGGGTGTGTAGGTGTGCATTATGGTTAAGTCTTCATTATGGATCATCCCTTTAAACATTATATAGTGCCCTTGTTTGTCTTTTGTGGTAGATTTTGTTTCAAAGTCTATTTTATCTGAGATTAGTATTGCCACTTCTGCTATTTTTTGGTAGTTATTTCCTCGATATATTATTTTCCATTCTTTGAATTTTAATAAATTTACATCTTTGTTTTTAAGGTGTGTCTCTTGTAGACGGTGTATTGATGGATCCTGTTTGTTTATCCATTCTGTCACTCTCTGTCTCTTTATGGGTGCATTTAGGCCATTTACATTCAGTGTAATTATTGATAGGTGTCAGTTTATTCCTGTCATTTTGTAATGGTTTTTTGTGTGTGTGTGTGTGCTGACATTTTCTTTGTTCCTCTTACTCTCCTGTGCTGAATTCCTTTTGTTTGTGGATTTCTTTTTTGTTTCTTTTGTTTTTATTGAGATTTTATGTTTTTCTTCTTGATTTTGATGAGTAGGTTTGTTAACTTTCTTTGTGGTTACCTTGACATTTACCCTTACTTTTCTAGGTTTGAAATAGCCTGTTATTACCTAGTATCACCTTGCCTTCCTCTCCATTAGAAAGTTCTATACCTATACCGTTTATTCCCTCTTTTATTGTTCTGACGTTGCTGTCATTTACAGATTAACCTCTCTGGTTCCATGTTGTAATTCTTTTGGTTTTGGGTAGTTCTTGAGAGTTCATTTCCTAGGTTGGTATATGGTTGGTACAGTCTTGCGTCCTATATTCAGGCTGTGGTCTGATGCTATCTGTTCTTAGACCAAAGGGCTCCCTTTAATAATTCTTGTACTTTGGTTTGGCTTTTACATATTCCCTTAATTTCTGTTTATCTGGAAATGTCCTAATTTCACCATCATATTTGATTGAGACTTTTGCAGGATATATTATCCTTGATTGGCGATTTTTTTCTTTCAAGGCTTTATGTATGTCATCCCATTGCCTTCTTGCCTGCATAGTTTCTGCCAAATAACCAGAGCTTAGTCTTACTGTTTCTTCTCTGGATGTGACTTTTCCTTCTTCTCAAACTACTCTCAGGATTTTCCTTGTCTTTGGTTTTAGCGAGTATGATTATGATATGCCTTGGTGATTTTCTTTTGGGGTCTATATTGGCTTGAATTGACCTGAGGCTCCTGTGCTGAGATGCTTCCAGACCAAGGGAAGTCTGATGCATCACAAGGACCTTCCTCCAGAGCCGGCAGAAAGGAAAAGCTTTCCCTTGGAGCTGATGTCCTGAATTTGGACTTGTAACCTACTAGGTAGTGAGAAAATAAACTTCCGTTTGCTAAAGCCACTAGATGACTAAGACAAAATTTGGTACCAACAGTGGGGTGCTGCTCTAACAGATACCTAAAGGGAAACAGTTTTGAAACTGTGAATAGATAGAGAAGCAGCAGCAGTAGAAGACTGGCAGCAGCCAGAGGATGGCAGCAGCAGAGGACCGGTGGCAACACGGAACCTGCAGTGGCAGAGAAGCGGCAGCAGCAGAAGCAGACCAGCACAAGATGACACTGGAGCCAACCCATGGAGCAAGAGCTGAGTGCCTGTGTGTAGGAGGCTTCCTGTTGGAGTAGGGTGCCTCCGGGCACTTACCAGTAGAGGTAGGCTTGCCAACCCACAGAACAAGAGAGCTGAGTGCCTTCTGGCTGAAGTTTACTGGTGGAGATTTACTGGCTTTTGGAACGCTTGCCCCTTCAGGGCAGATGCTGGCATGAGGTCTGAGTTGCCGAGAGGCCAAGAAACCAGGAAGCAGAAGCTGGAGAGACAAGAAACACAAGAAGCCGAGCTGCCTCAGTCTCAAAAGATATGGCCACGACCTCTGGGGTTTCAAGGGTGGAGCCATGGTCTCTGGTGTTTCTAAGCGCTGAGTTGCCATTCAGATGGATTAGGAGAATGGTGTGCTTAAAGCTGAGGGAGCAGAGTTGCTGTTCCAGTGGGCCTGGAAGGTAGAACTGGAGCCCAGGACCGAGGGACCTCCACTCTGTATCCGGAGAGTGTGGCCAATACCCAGAGTCTAGAGGGCAGGGCCATTGTGAAAATTGTCTCAGGGAACAGAGGATAATTTTCAGAGCCTTGAGGGCTAATGTAATGTGTTCTGCTGACTTGCTTGGTGCCTGTTATTCCTTCTTTCCCTCCATTTTCTCCCATTTGTAACGGAAATGCCTAGCTTGTACCTGTTCTGCCATCGTACCTTTGGAAGCAGGTAACTTGCATTCTAGATTTCACAGATGCGGAGGAATTTTTGGATTTTGGGCTTGGACTTGTTTTAAGACTTTTGCTATAATATGATGGGTGAATATGTTTTACATGTGGCAAGGACATAAATTTTGGGGGGCCAAAGGGTGGAATGTCATGGATTGAATTGTGTCCCCCCAAATATCTGTCAATTTAGTTGGGCTTTGATTCTTAATATTGTGTGATTGTCCACGATTTTATGTGATTTTCCTATATGTTGTAAATCCTATCCCTGTGATGTAATAAGATGGATTAGTGGCAGTTATATTGATAAGGTCTACAAGATTAGATAGTGTTTTAAGCCAATCTCTTTTGAGGTATAAAAGACAGAAGTGAGCAGAGAGATACAGGGACCTCATACCACCAAAAAGCAGTGCCAGGAACAGAGTGCATCCTTTGGACCTGAGGTTCTTGCGTTGAGATGCTCCCAGACTGAGGGAAGACTGATGACAAGGACCTTCCTCCAGAGCCGACGGAGAAAGAAAGCCATGCCCTGGAGCTGATGCCCTGAATTTGGACTTGCAACCTAGTAGACAGTGAGAGAATAAACTTCTCTTTGTTAAGGCCATCCACTTGTGGTAGTTCTGTTCTAACATCACTAGATGACTAAGACATGGTCTATCCTATATGAGGTTCATTCAGTGTCTTGGATAGTCAGCTTTTTACCTTTCATGATATTAGGGAAGTTTTCTGTCAGGAAGCCTTCAGTGATCCTCTATGTGTTTTCCATATTCTCCCCCTGTTCTAGAACTCTGATCACTCACACATTTTTGCTTTTCATTGTATCCCACATAATTCTCAGGGTTTCTTCATTTTTGCCTGTTCTTTTTTCTGATTTTTCCTCTGTGTTGTATCCACATGTTTGTCTTCAATTTTGCTGATCTTGTCTCCCATCATTTCAGACTTGCTCCTCAGCCCTTCTGTGACACTGTCCATTTCTGAAATCTTGTTTATCTTCTGGATTTCTAATTGTTGTTTTTGTATGATTTCTAGCTGTGAATTTATTTTGGTATTTTGTTCCTGGTTTGTTTTCCTGAATTCTTCCATTTTCCTGTCTGCATTTTACATGAATTTGTCTGCCTTTTTCCTGAATTTGTCTATTTTTTCCTCATTTTTGTCTTCATTTTGTTTCAAGTCTTGGATAGCTCTAAATATTAGAGATTTGAATTCCCTAACAGGTAGTTCTAGTGCCTTTTCATCTACTGGGAAGTCATCTGGTGTTTTATTCTGGTTGCCTACTGGAGCCACCCTGCCCTTTTTTTTTTTTTTTTTATGTTTTGATATTGTATGTTGTCTTTGGGACATTCGGTAGTTATTTTCTTCATTTATTGATTGTATATCTGTTTGTTTTGTCTTGCTTTTTTGTTCTATTTGTGTTTGAGCAGGGCCGCGGTGCACTTTGTTTACTCATCACTGGTCACAATACTTTTCACCTCCTTGTCCAATGGGCAGGGCCAGTTGCTCAGCTATGGTGCAGCAGAGCAGGTCTAGTTGAAATGGAGGGACTGGCATGGGTTGTTTGTGGCACATACTAGGGCCAACAGGTGGCTTGGGAATCAGTGCTGGGCAGGTTCCGGTAGGCTGTGCCTGTGCAGGTGCTCTGTCTCCTGGTGGGAACTTCGTGAAGCAGCTTTGCAGTACTCACTGCCCACTGACCTCCGATGTGGGTGGGGTGAACCCAAGTGGCACGGATGCTGCAGTTCTTGGCCTGCCGAGCCACCACTGCCAACCAGGAAGTGCCGAGGTAGAGAAGTGGGGAGAGTATGTGGGGTGGGAAAGCGTGTATCACTGGTAAATGGGTACTCTGTCTTCATGAGTTTTTATGATATTGGTCTTATACAATATTTATCCTTTTGTGATTGACTTATTTCTCTCAGAATAATGCCCTCCAGATTCATCCATGTTGTGAGATGTTTCACAGATTCATCATTGTTCTTTATCACTGTGTAGTACTCCACTTTGTGTGTGTACCATAGTTTGTTTATCCATTCAGTTTTTGATGGGCATCTAGTTTGTTTCCATCTGCTTGCTGCAGTGAGCATAGGTATGCTTATGTCTATTATGTGACAGCTCTTATTTCTCTAGGATATATTCCTAGGAGTGGAATTGCTGAATCATACAGTGTTCTTATTCCTGGTTTTCTAAGGAAGCGCCATATTGTTTTCCAAAATGGTTGTACCATGTTGCATTTCCCAGCAGTGCATAAAAGTTCCAGTCTCCCCAGAGCCTCTCCAGCATTTGTTATTTTCTGTTTTTTGATTCATGCCAGTAATGCCAGGGGCAACATGCTATCTCATTGTGGTTTTGATTTTCATTTCTCTAATGGCTAGTGATCACAAACATTTCCTCGTGTGTCTGTTAGCCATTTGAATGTCTTCTTTGGTGATGTGTCTGTTCATTTCCTTCGCCCAATTTTTAATTGCATTGTTTGTCTTTTTGTTGTAGAGGTGTTGGGTTTTCCTACAGATTCTTAGAGATTAAACCTTTGTCAGATTTGTCATAGCTGAAAATTTTTTCCCAGTCTGTAGGTTCTCTTTTTAATCTTTTAGTGAAGTCTTTTGCTGAGCGTAGGTGTTTAATATTATAAGATTCCAGTTATCTAGCTTATCTTCTGGAGTTTGTATGTTGTTAGTTATGGTTTGTATCCTGTTCAGGCCGTCTATTAGGGCCTCTAGTGTTGATCCTATTTTTTCTTCTTTGATCTTCATAGTTTTGGGTTTTATATTCAGGGATTTGATACATTTTGATTTAGTTTTTGGGTATCATGTGAGGTATGGCTCCTATTTCATTTTTTTACAGATGAACATCCAGTTTTGCCAGCACCATTTGTTAAAAAGACCTGATTTTCCCCACTTGGTGGACTTTGAGCCCGTGTTGAAGATCAGATGACTGTAGGTGGATGGCTTTACATTTGGGTTCTCAATTCTGTTCCATTGGTCAATATGTCTGTCATTGTACCAGTACCAGGCAGTTTTGACTACCATAGCTGTATAGTAGGTTCTGAGGTCAGGTAGTGTGAGCCTTCCTGCTTTATTCTTCTTCAATAGTGCTTTACTTATCTGAGGTCTCTTCCCTTTCCATATAAAGTTAATAATAAGTTATTCCATCTCTTTAAAGAATATTGTTGGTATTTGGGTCAGGATTGCATTGTATTTGTAAATCACTTTAGGTACAATTGTCATTTTCACAATGTTGAGTCTACCTAGCCATGAGCATAGTATATTTTTCCATTTATGTAGATCTCTTTTGGTTTCTTAAAGTAGTGTTTTGTAGTTTTCTTTGTATAGGTCCTTTACATCCCTGGTTAGATTTACTCCTAAGTGTTTTTTTTTTAGGGACTATTATGTATGGTATTGTTTTCATGATTTCCTTTTCATTGTTCTCTATATAGGTGCATAGGAATCCAACTGATTTGTGTATGTTTATCTTGTATCCTGCTAATTTACTGAATCTTTCTATTAGTTCCAGTAGTTTTTTCCTGGACTCTTGGTTTTTCTATGTATGGTATCATAAATCATCCACAAATAGGGACAGTTTAACTTCTTCATTACCAGTTTGGATGCCCTTTCTTTTTTCTTGCCTTATTGCTCTAGCTAGAACTTCCAGCACAATGTTAAATAGAAGCGGTGATAAAGAGTATCCTTGTCTTGTTCCTTTCTCAAGGGGAATGTTTTCAGCCTTTCTCCATTAAGAATAATGTTGGCTGTTGGTTTTGTGTAGATGCCCTTTATTATGTTGAGAAATTTCCCTTCTATACCTATTTTGGAAACCCTGGTGGCATAGTGGTTAAGAGTTCAGCTGCTAACCAAAAGATCGGCAGTTCAAATCTACCAGGTGCTACTTGGAAACTCTATGTGGCAGTTCTGCTCTGTCCTATAGGGTCACTATGAGTCAGAATTGACTCAATGGCAATGGGTTTGGTTTGGTTTTTACCTATTTTATTGAGAGTTTTTACCAGGAATGGGTGTTGGACTTTGCTGAATGCCTTTTCTGCATCAATTGAGATGATCATGTGACTCTTTTATTTACGTAGTGGATTATATTGATTGATTTTCCAGTGATGAACCATCCTTGCACACCTGGTATGAATCCCACTGGGCTGTGGTGTATTATTTTTTTTATATGATGCTGAGATCTGTTGGCTAGAATTTTGTTGAGAATTTTTGCCTATATATTCATGAGAGATAGTAGTCTGTAATTTTCTTTTTTTGTGGTGTCTTTAAAAAACCTGGTTTTAATATCAGGATTATGCTGGCTTCATAGAATGAATTTGGAAATATCACTTCTTCTTAAGGTTTTGAAATAGTTCAAGTAGTGCTGTTGTAAGCTCTTCTTTGAATGTTTGGTAGAACTCTCCAATGAAGCTGTCTGGGCCAGGGCTTTTTTTTGTTGGGAGTTTTTTTTTTTCTTTTTCAAGCTTTTCTCTTATATAGGTCTGTTCAGATTTTCACCATCATTTTGTTATTTTGGTTAGGTAGTGCGTTACTAGAAATTCATCCATTTCCTCTAGGTTTTTTAATAATGTTAGAGTATAGTTTTTCATAGAACTCTGTTATGATTCTTTTTCTTTCAGTTTGGTCTGTTGTAATGTCCCCATTTCATCTCTTATTTGGGTTATTTGCGTCCTTTCGTGTTTTTCTTTTGTCAGTTTGGCTAATGGTTTGTCAATTTTGTTGATTCCTTCAAAGAACCAACTTTTGGTTTTGTTGATTCTTTCTATTGTTTTTCTATTCTCTGTTTCATTTATTTTTGCTCTGATTTTTATTATTTCCTTTCTTCTGGTGATGGTGGTCTTCTTTGCTGTTCTCTTTCTGTTTGTTCAAGTTGTGTAGTAATGTTTTGATTTTGTTCCTTCTTTTTTTTTGTAGAGCGCATAAATTGCTATAAATTGGCTTCTGAGCACTGCCTTTACCATGGCCCAAAGATTTTGGTATGATGTGTTTTCATTCTCATTTGATTCTAGGAACTTTTTATTTAGTCTTAGATTTCTTCTATTACTCTGGTTTTTAAAGCAGGGTGTTATTCAGTTTCCATGTAATTAATTTGTTTTCCTTGCTCCTCCTGTTGTTAATTTCTCCTTTGATGGTGTTGTGATCAGAGAAAATGCTTTGTATTATCTCAGTGTTTTGGATTTTGTTGAGGGTTACTTTGTGGCTAAGATGTGGTTTATTCTGGAGAACGTTCCAGGTGTGTTGGAAAAGAATGTGTACTTTGTAGTTGTTGGATAGAGTGTTCTGTATATATCTATGAGGTCAAGTTGGCTGATTGTGCCCTTTAGCTCTTCTGTATCTTTGTTGAGTTTCTTTCTAGATGTTCTGGCTTTTACCAAGAGTCGTATGCTAAAGTCTTCTACTATTCTTGTGGAACTGTCAGTGGGACACAGCCCATCCAGAAGGACTAGATAAGGCTCATGTAGCTAAGTGGGTGGGTGAAAGGAAAGGAAGGAAGGGAGAGAGAGATATGAAACTAGATTAAAAAACAAAACGAGAGATAAAGGCACATGCGGCTAGGTGGTCGGGAGAAATGAATGGAAGGAATGTAGAGAGAGACAAGAAACCGAGGGAAAAAAAAAAGATGCCAGGTGGTTGGGAGGAAGGAAAGGAAGGAAGGTAGAGAGAGACAAGAAACCAAGAAAAAAAATGAAGATAAAGTAACACTCCCAAGGGAATGTACTGGAAGTGGGTCCCCAGCTGAGCGGCGCTGCACAGCCCATCAAGAATGAGTGGAGATGACACATGGTGCTAGGTGTTCAGGAGAAGAGTAAGGAAAGACTGTAGAGAGGGGAAAAAAAAACAAGGAAAAAAAAAAAGAAAAGAAAAATGCCCCGATGGAGCCCACTGGAAGTGAGTCCCCAGTTGAGTGGTGCTGCACAGCCTGTCAAGAAGGAGCAGAGATGGCACACAGCACCAGCTGCTCAGGAGAAGGGTAAGGAAGGAAAGTAAAGAGAGACAAGACACTGAGAAAAGAACAGAGAAAGAAAAAAAGGGTACTGAGAAAGCCCACTTTTGTGGTGGCGCAGACCAGGGATGTGGCTCCCCAGCTGTGTGACCCTGCACAGCCTGTCTGGAAGGAGCAGAGATGGCACACAGTGCCAGGTGTTCAGGAGAAAAGAAGGGAAGGATGATAGAGAGGGACAAGAAATCAAAAAAAGGAAAAAAAAGAAGTCCCCAAGGGAGCCCACTGGCTTGGTGGCACAGACACGGCAAGCAGCACTGCACAGCCCATCCAGAAGGGGTGGAGATTGCACACAGTGCCAGGTATTCAGGAGACAGGAAAAGAAGGAAAGTAGAGAGAGAGATGAGAAACTGAGAAATGAAGAAAAGCAAAAAGTAAAATAGAAAAAAAATGCCCTCAGGGATCCCACAGGCATGGCGATGCATACTGGGGAAGTGGTTCTCTAGTTGAGCTGTGCTTCACAGCCTGTCAAGAGGGAGCAGAGATGGCACACAGAGCCAGGTGCTCAAGACAAAGGAAGGGGAAGTGGAGAGAGAAAGAAAAGAAATCAAAAGAAGCCAAAAAAAGCAACAACGGCAACAAAAAATGGCACTGACAGAGCCAGCTGGTGTGGGCCAGGCAAATCCAAGTCACAAGGAGCCTACGTCTCCCATTTAAGTGACCATGGCCCAACAGGAAACAGCAGAGGCTGAGCAGGGCAAGAAGGGTAAGGGGTGGGAATATGTGTATAGCTGGTTACTGGGTGCTCTGTCTCTTGCTGGGAGCTCCGTGAAGCTGCCTTCTTGTACTCCCTGCCTGCCGTTCTCGGTGGCTGAGAAGTCCAAGATTGCGATTCTGTGTCTCATTAGCTGATAGGGGACCTCCACCCTGTATCTCTCCTTGCTCTTTGTTCTCTGTCAGTTTCTTGTTCCATTTGGTGCTTGGTTGAGTTCTTTTTCTCTTCATTTGATGCCTAGGATTCCAGGATTGCCATTTGTCTCTGTTTTACTTAGTTTTTTGGGTCCTTGCTGTAGAGGCACGGCATGTTGCTTCTGTCTGTAGTGCCATGTTGGCTCCTCCTCCTCCTTCCTGTTATTTTTCTATAACTTAAAAAAATGTTTAGCCCTCAAATGATAAACATATTTTAGTTAACTACTGTGTATTATGCTTATTGAACTAGTGTCTGTGGTGCTGGGCATATCGTAGTGAAGAGAGTCGACTATAAGGCCCCAGATCTCTTGGCACATACAATCTGTAATGTATAATCACATTAATGCCTCCCACAATACAAGCAAAAAATGGGAGTGTACTAAATCAGCATCAACATAGTAACTAACGTTTCTTAAGTCTTTATTATGTGCCAAATACTGTTGTAATCACTTTATATGGGTTGTCTCATTTGATACTTACGACAGCCCTGTCATGGGAGGACTATTATCCCCATTTCACGGTTGAGGAAGCTGAAACACCATGTCGAAGGACACACAATAGGAAACAACAACAACAAAAAAAAACCCAAAAGAGCTGGGATTCTAACCCAGGCGACTCAACTCAGAACTGCTGCTTCTTAACCCTTTCACTGTCCTGGTAGACGTTCCCTTTCCCCTGCCAAGGTTCTGTTCAACAATCTTGCCAAATCTATTATTCTATGAAACATATTCTGTAAAACGTAATGTATGAAACAAAAAGGCCACTTCGCATCCACAACGGCTATCATATAGTCCATGCCATGCAGGAGAGAATTTAAGCATTTGTATAGACCTCCCCTCACTGTCGTAAAGTCAACTCCGACTCATAGCGACTCTATAAGACAGAGTAGAGCTGCCCCATAGGATTACAAAGCTGTAAATCTTTATGGAAGCAGACTACCACATCTTCCTACCATGTATAGTCTCACATGCTGTTATTTTAAATACGTTTCTAACAAACTTGTATGTCTGATTCCATAGCCCACAACAGCCTGGAAGGATCATGCCAGGGACTGGGTAAAAGATATAAGAAAAGAATTCCTATGAAGCAGGCAAAATTATAACCAAAAACAAAAAAAGTGAAAGTTTACCAATGAAGGAGAAAAAATAAACCAACTAGGATTAAAACAAACAAATAAAAAGATAGCATTTATTTCCTTGGAAGGACACAAAATTCATTTTTATAAAAATTTTCTTGATTTTTTTAAGAATAAGTGAAATAACATTGTTTTTTCTACATAAGGATTATTAGAAGATACATATTTGGAAATACATGACAAAATAAATATAAAAGTAAATTTTAATCATATGGAAATTTCACCATATGTAGAATAATTTTATGTTTATCTTTTAACTACTGTGTCCCCAGCATCTAATACAATGCCTGGTATATAGACAATTGTTGACTGAATGGTAAATGAATGCTATATAAATGAGCATACTGTATATGTTATTTTAAGGAAAGTAAATGACTTTTTAAAAATATGTGATATAAGATGCTGTATTGAAGTAAAATGTGCGCAGGATTTAGAATGGAAAAAATCAAACTTCTCCTTTCAACTCTGCAACTGAACAACTTTGCCCTGAGCAACTTTGTCCTTTACTTAGTCATGTATTCTAACAAAGGAGTTGGAATGTGGATTTCTAAGTGCTCTTCCAGTTTTAAATTACATAACTATTTACTAGGAAAATCATTCTTTTACATGGATAGAATGTTCAAATATGTGCTTCATTGTTGTAAAATATTTGGCCAGCATTTTTGTTTGTTTAATACTTCCTTGATGGATCATGGAGCCCTGATAGCACAGTAATTAAGTGCTGGCTGCTAAAACCACAGTGTCGGTGATTTGAATGCACAGCTGCTCTGTGGGGGAAAGATGTGGCAGTCTGCTTCTGTAAAGATTTCAGCCTTGGAAATCCTATGGGGCATTTATACCCTGTCCTAAAGGGACACTATGAGTTGGAATCTACTTAATAGCAGTGGGTTTTTTTTTGTTTTTTGATGGGTCATGAGTTATGACTTCCTAAGATAATTGTAGGATAAAATAGGTTAAAAAGAAATAAAAGTAGAAGAAATTCGGCACTTAAAAAAAACACACATAGAATATATTAACCCCAAAGATAGTTTAGTAGACATTTGTGAGCTTAGTTTTTTCTTTCATCTCATTAAATTTCTTTTGTTGGGGAGATACTAAATTTTTGAAGCATACATTATACTACTTATATTTTGTTCTTAATTCTCAGTTACTATGGATTTTCAAAGAGGAATCAGAAGTTTCAGAGAGGTGGAGTTCTATGGGACCCTATAGATTGTTCTCCCTATAAAATGTTATTTTATTAATTGTTGCCTTTAATTTCCCCTCCAACAACCATCGGTGGCAGTGCTGTAATAATCCACTCCTTGAGAAAGTGTCAGGGAAAAAACAAAAATTGCAAGTCAACGTACTGCAATGGACACTTTACCATAATTTTTAATATTTCTCTAAAGTTGATAGCAAAATTTAATACAGGTGTTTACCTGTTTACAAAATAAGGAAAATTAATGGGAAAATATTTTTGGGAACTTCAAAGTCTTCAAAAATGTCTCACTATATTTTATTCTAATTACAAAAATTTATCATAGTACTAATATACTTACTGCTCTTTTAAAGTCTCAGAAGGAAACTCACCCACCAAACCCAATGCCATGGAGTCTATTCAGACTCACAGCAACCATGTAGGGCAGAGTAGAACTGTCCCATAGTAGCTGCGTTTATGACTATAACTAAATGCCAACTTAATCTTTAGCAAAAATCCCATCTTGATTAATGTTATCGCCTGTCCCTGTTCTTAAAGTCAGAAGACCACTAAAGGAAAATGTAAATATATAGAGGCCTCTTTGCTTCCAAAAGGAGCCCTGGGGGTGCAGTGGTTAAAGTGCTCAGCTGCTAACCAGAATGTCCCTATGGGTCATAATCAACTCAGCGGCAACAGTTTTTTTGTTTTGTTTTGTTTTGTTCTATCTGAGTTTGTATGGAACGAGGAGGGCCAAAGCTTGGGCCTTGGGAGTGTGTGTGTATGAAAGCTCAGAAAAAGGAAAGAGGTCAAAGAAATGACTTTTTTATAATTAAAAAAAGTAAAAATTTGAAAGAAAACAAAAGCATTGAGGCCTCAGACTTAAACAGAAAAACAGGGAACAGAGAAATTCTGGTTCAGAAATAGGAAAGGAATGCAACCTGCACACCAATCAGCATTTCCGCTTTCCATGTCACGTAAAACAGAGATGGGGTAGATTACAGACTTGCCAAAGCTCTCTAATATACTTCACATTTCAAAACCTGGACTCTAAAAGATGTCGTTTTATTACTCTAAACTTAAGTACTAACGTGAACTAAACCAAACCAAAGCCCTTGCTGTCGAATCGATTTTGACTCATAGCGACTCTAAGAGTGCCTTCTTGGCCTGGATTGAAGACTGGATAAGACTCAGAAATGAGCACAATAATTTTATACAAATAAAAGATTCAGACAGTTAAGAATAATCTGAATTCTTCAATCATTTTCTGATAAATTTATAGTGCTGCCTTTTCCTCCATAAGACTCTTTTAAGATATACCCAAAACCAAACCCACTGCCACTGAGTCAATTCTGACTCATTGTAGCCCTGTAGGACAGAGTAGAACTGCTCCATAGAGTTTCCAAGCCTGTAAATCTTAACAGAAGTAGACTGCCACATCTTTCTCTGCAGGGCGGCTGGTGGGTTCAAACCGCTGACCTTTCAGTCAGCAGCCGGTGGTTAACCACTGTGCCACCAGGGCTCCTCTTAAGGTATACAGTAAAGGGTAAATTTCAGATCAGCCATTCAGAATACAGATTTTGAATTCAGATTGATAACTACTTTATATTAGACTTCGGTGATGTGCTTTAAAGTAAATACTTCCATTTGCTTCACACACATTATAAAAGGAATTACTCATAATATATTTTAGTTTATGATTTATCGAGTGTTTTTTCATGATGTAGACTTGGCTTTTGTTGATTGAAAAAGCACTAATATTTTTATCATGGACAAAGACAGAAACAGCATTCATTTATATTTATGTTTTTAATTTTAGAAACAAAAACCAAGAAATGTCTCATTCCACAAGCAAAGGACTGATACTTGGCATCACAGTGGGAACTGCTGGAATCACCTTGCTTCTTTTTTGTTACTACAAGGTCCGTAAACCCAGGATAGCAATGAATTTACCTAAACTTCTTTCTCTGGGTAGTACATCTGATTCAGTGACTTTACAAGATAAAATATATAATGACCAAGGAACAGCAGTGGTCTTCCAAGGAAGGCAACTTCAGATACTGGAGAAGTTAAGTGAGGTACTAACAAATATGGAAGAACTCAAAGAGGAAATCGGATTTCTTAAAGAAGCTGTTTCAAGGCTGGAAGAATGTGTACAAGGTGAACTTGGGGGGAAGGTGACAGTTCATAGGGTAAGTCCTCAGCACAGAGCTAGAAGAAGAAGGCTCGCCACAGTTCAAAGTTCAGCAACAAGTAATAGTTCAGAGGACGCAGAAAGTGAAGGAGGGTAAGTTGCCTTAAGATGTTTCCCATGTGGAACTGATTATTGATTACAGTTATTGCTGTTAATATAGTATTGCTATTATTTAGGTATTTCCACCAAGTATTTCAGGTCATGTATTCTGCTATGAACAAGACATAAAAAGGAGTGATTATTTTGGCTTAGATTATAATTAAAACCATATTCAGTAGTGGTCAGCGTTTAAGATAGTTTAGACCTCATTGATAAAAGCAAGGTAAATAACGTAAGTAGTAGCAGGTGGCGTCATGTGAGTGTTGAGGAAGACAGTAATTTGCTAAAATATGTAGCCTATTTTTATGTGTGGCCATTGTGTGACTCCTTATATAGGAGCTTTCCAGACCAGCACTGTCTAATAGAGCTTTCTATGATGGCAGAAAGGTCCATCTCTGTGATGTTCAGTATGGTTGCCACTAGCCACCTGTGTCTAGTGCAGATGAGGGACTGAATATTTTATTTTAATTAAATTTAAATAGCTACATAGGCTAATGTCCACTAAATTGGACATGCAGGCCTAAATAGACTAGAGAATATATAAGTAATTCAGTGTCATTCACGTGTGGAGTAATCCGTTGAAGTCTAACACCAAGAGCTTAAATGATACTCTTTCATGAAAAAAAACAAGTGATTTATGAATGAAGTAATTGTACTTGATTGTTGTTAGTAAACGAAGGAGCACTAGTGGCATTTTGAATCTGGAGATTTGCTTCTGTACAGGTTACAGCCAAGAAAACCCTATGGGGCAGTTCTACTCTGTAACGCACAGCGTCTCCATGAGTCAGGGGCTGACTTAAAAGCAGCTAACAACAAGAAGTGACTGTGATATAGCTTGAAATTCTTGAGAGTAAATGTGTTTCAAAGTTAGACAAGTCTGTTAGGATTGTATAGTAACCATATGGGCCTCTTTTCTTTTTTTTCTTGACCTAGGTATTTTCATATTGATGTAAGGTTGATATGATACCCTCTGGTGGTATCGACAAAACACTGTACTGCTTATTTGAAAGTAAAAAATCCCAAATCTCCCTCCAAGAGAACACAAGCATAATACAAGGCATAGTACCTAGTACCTTAAAAAAATGTGAACGTAATTTATAAATGATAGAGGATGGTGATAGAAGGGAGACTTCAGACAAATACAGGCTTTTGAGGTTTTGTTTAAAACATTTCCTTAATTTTATTTTCATGAGCCAAAATATAGACCTTGCTTTTTGCTCATTTACATTTTTTATTATTACCATTACTACTTTTGTCAAGTCAGTTTTAGTGTTGAATTTTAGTTTTTCAAGACTTTGAGATAAATACAGATTCAGATATTCATTACGTGATGATTTTGTATTCCTAACGTTGTAGTAGTCCAGATTTGCAAAACAAAAAAATTGTTTCAGATCTTTTTTTTTTTTCAAATAATACATTGCACATATAATTGGATTCCTCTTTGTACTCCTTTCTCTCAGAAGTAGCCATTATCCTGAAGTTGGTGTACATTCTTCCCTTGGAAGTTTTGAGGTTTTTCCTACTGGTGCATTTTCATATAAACAATACATAAATGGCCTTTTGTTCTTAAAATTTACATAAATGGCATTATATAGTGCATGGCATTTGCAACTTGTTTTTTGCAGTAAACTTTTTTTTGAGATTTCTTCCATATTTATACATGTAAACATATTTCATTCTTTTCATTTGCTATACTGTATTTGATTTGAACTAAACTAACTCCGTTTAGTTCTTTATTGCTGGGCGTTTAAATTACTTTTTTGTTCTTATAAACAACTCTTTATTGAACATTGTGATGTGTAAGGTCGTGTGTCAACTTGGCTGGGCCGTGATTCTCAGTGGTTTGGCAGTTATGATGTAGTCTGGCAGTCGTATAATGATGTGCTCATCTCCATGATGAGATATGATATGATGTGATCACCTCCATGAGGGAATCTGCATGAGTAGTCAGTCAGTTGAAAGGGAGTTTCCTTGGGTGTATAGACTGCATCCGATACAGGTAGACTTTCTGGCAAGGCTCATGAGCTTTGCTCTCACTAAGATCCTACAGCTGGCTCCTGCTCATCTGACCTCCAGTTCTTGGGACTTGAGCTAAGAGCTTACCTGCCATCTTGCCTGCCAATCTTAGGATTCATTGGTCTTTGCAGCCTATGAGCAAGAGCCTACTGTCTGACTTGCCATTCTTGGGTTCATCAGCCCCTGCAGCTACATGAATCAGGAGAAGCCTCCAGCCCGTCCCACAGACTTGGGACATTCCAGCCCCTACAACCACATAAGCTATTTCCTCAATATAAATCTTTCTCTATATGTATATTTATACACTTTACTGGTTTTGCTTCTATAAAGAACCCAGCCTAAGACAAATATCTTTCTTCATAATTCCTTAAATACATGTGTAAGAATTTCTTGAAGCTCTATAAGTGAAATTGCTGAGTTATAGACTCAATGAATGTATTATTATTATGTATTGCTAAATTATTCTTCAGAGGGTTTGTACCAGTTCACCTGTAAGCAGTGTATAAGATTTCTAATTTCCCTATACAATTTATTATATTGTTAGGCTTTTTAATATTAGCCAACCTGATGGAGATAAAGTGGTAACTCATCATTATTTTGATTTGCATTTTTCTGAACACTAATACTGGGCATCTTTTCAATGTTTATTTGCCATTAGGCTTGTGAATTTCCTTAAAAATGAAAAATAAATAAAAAGGAAAGGCATTACTAACAGCTGAGACCCCCGTTATTCATTCCATGGGAATTTCTACTCTGTGCCAGGCACCATCTGGGTTATGGAGATACAACAGAGAACCAAACAGTCTCACAAGGCAAACAAATTAGAATGTAACCACGCGTTAAAGAGAGATGCCCTTCAGTCTAGGTTTTAACCAGGGCCCAAAAGGCCAAGAACAAAGCCAACAGTGCCAAGTACCCTTGCATCCTAAAGCCAGGTGCCAGACCCACCTGGGCAGGGCTCTCTGAGAGATGGAAGCCGCTGTCAGCATGAGCAGTCATGCCCTGCAGCCTATGAAAGGAGGTGGCTTGTAAGGCTGAGACATACATTTCTCTGGGGGAAGTTTATATGCTGGACATCCACCAGTGTGTGTATGGTGCTGAAGCTGTGGGAGTAGATGAGATTGCTCAGGCAGTACGTGTGGCATGGGAAAAGAGGAGAGTATGAAGTTCAGAGCCTTTTGGAACCAGTACTGAAGGAGTGGGCAGAGGTGGACAAACCTGCAAAAGAGAACTGATGACTGGTCAAGGGAGTGGAAAAGAACCAATGGAGAAAGACATCATAGAAACCCAGGGAGATCAGAATTTCGAGAACAGTGTGGAAGACCACAGGTTTTGGAATCATTCTGACCCAAGTATGAATTCTGGCTCAGCTTCTAACTAGTTGTGTCCCTTCAATTCTCTGAACATGAATTTATTCATCTTAAAATGTGGCTCATAATACACGTCTCATGTTGCAGTAAGTCTTAAATTGGATGATACAATGCTTTGCGTTGTGTCAAATTTATAGTAAATTCTTAAAAAGAATGAGGGGGGAAAAAATCCCAGTTCTGTGACTGCACGGATGTTACAGAAGGAAATAGTTGTCAAGTCCATCAATATTTCTTTCCCAGATCCTGTCCTAAATGTTTGATGTGTATTTTCTCATTTAATCCACACAATAACTCTCTAGGGTAGATAATACTATTATCCTCATTTTAGAGATCGGGAAATGAAGTCTAGGAAAGTTTAGGGAGCTCACTAGTAAGGGACAGAGTCTGTATACTTAGGCACTGTATTACACTGCCTCTTTCTTCCTCATCCTCATGTAAGATGTCAGAGACTGCTCTAAAAGCATTGTCCTGGAAGATAAAGGGAAGAGGGATAAGGCCATACTGTATTTGAAATACCTGCTGAATTCAGACTACCCCTCAAGGTGAGTACCTGTCATGGAGTGAATTATGTTCCCCCCAAGAATGTGTGTATTAACTTGGTTAGGCCATGATCCCCAGTATTCTGCGGTTGCCTTCTATTTTGTGATCATAACTTTACGTTAAAGAGGATTAGGGTAGGGATTGTAACACCACCCTTACTTAGATCACCTGCTTGATCCAGTGTAAAGGGAGTTTCCCTAGGATGTGGCCTGCACCACAACTGTGAGGAATGAATTTGTGAAGTGAGCTCCAGTATCCTCGAAAACTGCTGTGACTGCTATTTTATGCAAATCAGATTTGACAGTGGGAACTGCCCTAACTGAATTAAGACACCTAACTACAATGAGGCTGATTGGGCCCTGTGGTTGTAGGGGCCAAGTGGCTGCACTCAATCGGCAGAGACAAGGTGGGCATGGTTACAGTAATGGACAGCGGAGTCAAAGCAGTAATCAGAGTAGTCTGAGTTGTATAGACTTATGGCATTGGCTACTTAGTCATGCTGTCCCTAGGAGTGAAATAGATAGGAAGTCTGCTAAATATTGACTTGATCTGTACAAATGGATGCATTCTAGGACAGGTGAACAGCAGTCTAACTAAAATCGCCAGGATAGAGAGTCATGGTCCCTCAATCAATTCCACATTTGAGTGAGTTTAATGACCCACAATCCCTTGAATGAAGGGGAGACTGGGTCCCCTTGAGGAAGGACTCCAATACACTGCCCAAAATTTTTACTGTTAATCTTGCTCCTAGCCTTCCCCCGAGGGATCTACAACCTTTTAGGAGAGTGACTGTTCATTGGGGAAAAGGAAATAATCAGATATTTGGGGGATTCTGAACTGACACTAATTCCAGGAAACCCAAAATGTCACTGTGGCCCACCAGTCAGAATGGAGCTATATGGAGGTCAGGTTATTAACGGAGTCTTAGCTCACATCAGTGGCACTGTAGGTCCAGTGGGTACCTGAACGCATCCTGTAGTACTTTCCCCAGTTCTAGAATGCATAATTGGAGTAGATATACTCATCATTTAGCAGAACCCCCACACTGGATCCCTGACAAATGGAGTAATGTCTATTATGGTAGGAAAAAGCCAAGTAGAAGCCATTAGAATTGCCCCTGCCTAGGAAAACAATAAACCAAAAGAAATACCGAGTTCCTGGAGGAACTGCAGAGATTAATGTCACCATCAAGGACTTGAAGGATGCAGGGGTGGCGATTCCCACCACATCCCCATTCAACTCGCCTATGTGGCCTGTGCAAAAAATAGATGGATCTTGGAGAATGAAAGTGAATTATCAAAAACTTAACCAGGTGGTGACTCCAATTGCAGCTGCTGTTCTAGATGTAGTCTCATTACTTGAGCAAATCAGTACGTCTCCTGGTACCTGGTATGCAGCTATTAATCTGGCTAATGCCTTTTTCTCTATCTTGTTTCATAGGACCATCAGAAGTAGTTTGCCTTTATCTGGCAAGGCCAGCAATACACCTTCACTTGCCTACCTAAGAGCTATATCAGTTCTCCAGTCCTATGTCATAATTGGCGTAGTGGTTAAGTGCTACGGCTGCCAACCAAGAGGTCGGCAGTTCAAATCTGCCAGGCGCTCCTTGGAAACTCTATGGGGCAGTTCTACTCTGTCCTATAGGGTCGCTATGAGTTGGAACTGACTCGATGGCTGTGGGTTTTGGTATGTCATAATTTAGTCCACAGGGACCTTGATCGCCTTTCCCTTCCACAAGACATCACACTGGTCCATTACGTTGATGACATTATGCTGATTGGACCTAGTGAGGAAGAAGTGTCAATGACTCTGGGCTTATTGGTACAACATTTTCGTGCTAGAGGATAGGAATTTAATCCCACAAAAATTCAGGCACCTCAGTGAAATCTCTAGGGGTCCAGTGGTGTGGGGCGTGTCAAGATATTCCTTCCAAAGTGAAGGAGAAGTTATTGCATCTGGCTTCTCCCACAACTAAAAAGGAGACACAACACCTAGTGGGCCTCTTTGGGTTTTGGAGGCAGCATATTCCTCATTTGAGTTTGTGCTACTCCGACCTATTTATCAAGTTACTCAAAAAAGCTGCTAGTTTTGAGTGGGACTCAGAACAGGAGAAGGTTCTGCAACAGGTTCAGGCTGCCTTGCAAGCTGTTCTACTACTTGGGCCATAGGATCCAGCTGATCCAATGGTACTTGAAATGTCCGTGGCAGATAAGAGATACTCCTTGGAGTCTTTGTCAGGCCCCTATTGGTGAATCACAGCACAGACCCTTAGGATTTTGGAGCAAAGCCCTGCCATCCTCTGCAAATAACTACTCTCCTTTTGAGAAACAGCTTTTGGCTTGTTACTGGACCTTAGTAGAGACTGAATGCCTAACCATGGGACACCAAGTCACCAGGTGGCCCAAGCTTCCCATCATGAACTAGGTGTTGTCAGACCCACAGAGTCATAAAGTTGGATGTGCACAGCAGCACTCCATCATTAAATGGAAGTGGTATATAGGAGATCAGGCCCAAGCAGGACCTGAGGGCACAAGTAAGTTACAAGAGGAAGTGGCCCAAATGCCCATGGTCTCCACTCCTGTCTCATTACCTTCTGTCTCCCATTCTGCACCTATGGCCTCATGGGGAGTTCCTTACGATCAGTTGACTGAAGAAGAGAAAACTCGTGCCTGGTTTACAGATGGTTCTGCGCCATATGCAACTTGAAAGTGGACAGTGGCAGCACTTTCTGGGTCCCTTTCTGGGACCTCCCTGAAGGACAGTGGTGAAGGAAAATGCTCCCAATGGGCATAACTTCGAGCAGTGCACCTGGTTGTTCACCTCACTTGGAAGGAGAAATGGCCAGATGTGCGACTATATACTGATTCATGGGCTGTGGCCAATGGTTTGGCTGGATAGTCAGAGACCTAGAAGGGACATGATTGGAAAATTGGAGACAAGGATTTAGTGGGGAAGAGGTATGTAAATATGCCTTTCTGAATGGGCCAAAGAAAGGAAGATATTTGTGTCTCATGTGAATGCTAACCAAAGGGTGACCTCAGCAGAGGAGGATTTTAAGTCAAGTGGATAGGATGACTTGTTCTGTGGAAACCACTTATCCTCTTTCCCCAGCTACTCCCATCATTACTCAATGGGCTCATGAACAAAGCGGCCATGGGGCAGGGATTGAGGTTATGCATGGGCCCAGCAATACGGACTTTCACTCACCAAGGCCAAGTTGGCAACAGCCACTGCTGAGTGCCCAGTCTACCAGCAGCAGAGACCATCACCGAGTCCCCGATATGGCACCATCCTTTGAGGTGATCAGCCAGCAACCCGATGGCAAGTTGATTACATTGGACCACTTTTAACACAGAAAGGGCAGTGTTTTGTTCTTACTGGAACAGACACTTACTCTGGATGTGGATTTGTCTTCCCTATATGCAATGCTTCTGCCAAAACTACCATCCATGGACTTACAGAATGCCTTATCCACCATCGTGGTATCCCATACAGCATTGCCTTAGACCAAGGGACTCACCAGCGGGCCCGTGCCACACTGGCCATACCATGTTCCCCATCATCCTGAAGCAGCTGGCTTGATAGAAAGATGGAATGGCCTCCTAAAGATACAATTATGGCACCAGCTAGATGGCAATACCTCACAGGTTGGGGCAGTGTTCTCCAGGAGGCTGTATGTGTTCTAAACCAGTGTCCAGTGTATGGTGCTGTATTTCCCATAGCTAGGATTCATGGGTCCATGAATCAATGGGTAGAAGTGGGAGTGGCACCACTCACTATTACCCCTGGTGATCCACCTACAAGTTTTTGCTTCCTGTCCCTGCAACCTTATGCTCTGCGGGTCTAGAGGTCTTAGTTCCAGAGGGAGAAATGAAGTGGTTAAGAGCTTGGCTGATAACCAAAAGTTTGGAGTTCGAATCTACCTGTTGCTCCTTGGAAACCCTATAGGGCAGTTCTACTCTGTCCTGAGGTCACTATCAGTTGGAATCCACTTGATAGCAAAGGTTTTGAATGTGGTGAGGTAATTCACTCAGGGTGGCTAAATACGTAAGTGCACATTTCTCTATAACTGAATTCAAAGTAGCTCACGAGTTACTTTGACTAACATGGAAAAGCTTGAATTTGCCAATTCAAGTTAACTCAGTCAATTGCAGTTGAGAGCTAATCTCCTCATATTAAAGACATTTGGGTATCTCCCTTTTCCTCCTTCTTCTG
Source organism: Elephas maximus indicus (assembly GCF_024166365.1). Lineage (NCBI taxonomy): Eukaryota > Metazoa > Chordata > Mammalia > Proboscidea > Elephantidae > Elephas > Elephas maximus. Next base: position 26,085,537 of record NC_064844.1, on the reverse strand, counting down.
AGATGTAACCTAGGTTTCTGAAGGACTTTTCATTGAGGCTCAGGAGGGGGGATGTTTAGTCCTGGCATCAATCACTGTGCTCACTGGACTCCAGCTCAGATGGAAAGCTGTGTGGGGTACTTTGGAAAACTCTTCTAACGTTGACTTTGGGGGTTAGACCCAGATGTTCTAGAACAGAGCTACTCAAAATGTGGTCTTTGGACCAGCAGCATCAATATCCCACTTAGCCCAGAGCCTTGTTGGAAACGCACATTCTTGGACCCCATCTCACACGAAGTGAATCAGAATCTTGGCATTTTAGCAAGCCCTCCAGGTGTCTCTGATGCACCTTAAAGTTTGAGAAACTGTGTTCTAGAAGATTTCTTAACATTTATCTAAGATATCATGATGAAATTGTATTTTTAATGTGTGGTTACAGTTGGGTTATGGTTACAGATATACCAGATGCTCATGAGGAACAGCGAGGTATAATGATTGAGCATTGGTTTTGGTGGGAATAGAGGAACCGTAGTATGAGAGGAGTCCCTGGGTGGCATAAATGGTTAAGCACTTGACTACTAACTGCAGGGTTGGCAATTCAAATCCACCCAAAGATGCCTTGGAAGAAAGACCTGGTTATTTACTTCTGAAAGATCACAGCCATTCAAAACCCTATAAAGTAGATTTCTGCTCTGGAACACGTCACCATGAGTTGGAATCAGCTCAACAAGGGAAGGAGGAGGTATAGGCGGCCATAGGACGTGAAGAAAGCAGAGGTACCTGGAGTCAAGGAATTGATAGAATAAAGAGAGTTGGGAATGGGTTGAAGGAGGAGCATTTTTTAGATGCTTGTTATTATGAGGGGTTACTGCCTTCTTTTGGGCTAAGTCTAATTTTAGTCCCCTTAAGAATAAGCATTGAAGGGGCAATTTTAGAACATCTAGTGACTTAGGTAAGTTCTCTACCCAGAATGATACTAAACAACTTCCAGGTATCTCTTGCACTAGTATGAGATTTCTCTTCCTTTCAAATGTCTAGGCAGATCTGGATCCCCACTCCTACCCTCTAAACACGCACACCCACACACCTTTTTCGAATGGATAACCATATATTTGCCTCATTTGAGGGAGTGATCTGACCTTTTTTATAACTTCCTTTGAGTGGAAATAATTGGCAGTATTGAGATCAAATCATAACCTTATCATCTCCTTTGGGGTTGCTCAGTGGGCAGGTACTTCTAAGTTTCTTGTAGAAACTTTTCGGGCATTACATATTCTGTTGCTGCAGTTTGCAAAAGATGTACTTTTGGAAAAGGTAATCACAGATCTTGGTGTGACTTAGGGACAGCAGACAACATTTTCACGAGAAAGGGAAAAAATAATAGATTGCTGTAGGGAGAGATAGCCCTCATTAGGCCTCTTTTGTGCCCACATGTCTCACCTGGTATAGCCAAGAATGCAAGGCCCTGACCCCTGTTTATCAGGGCCATTTCTCAGGTTTGTGGCAAGAAATCCTGAGGAACAAGGTAGTATTTTCCTCCAGGACTAAGAGTTAGTTTAACACAATTGCTTATTGCTTGCTATAAAAATGGAAGATTCCCTTAGCTCAGTATCCCTTTCCTGTGAATGCAGGTACCTTCTGGACCCTCTGTGTTGCCCTTGTGGGACTAGGGTCAAAGAGAATCAATACAAATATGCTGATGATCATGTTGCTTTCTGTGCCATGAAAAATGAAGTCCTATCTCTGACCCAGGAATCTTGTGTCTTCTGCCAGCATCTATAAAACAGTAACAGATTAATTTATGGTGCAGTGGTTAAAGAGATCGACTGCTAACCAAAAGGTCAATGGTTCAAAACTACCAGTGGCTCCATCAGAGAAAGATGTGGCAGTCTGCTTCCATAGAGATTTACACCCTATGGGGTCACTATCAGTCAGAATTGACTCAATGGCAGTGGATTTGTTTCGTTTTTGTTTTTTTTTTTGGAGGAGGGTACGTAGGGTAAAATCAAATCGTAAGTCTGACAATTGTATGGTGAGAATTAGAGAGCTAAAAGGCAGAAGAATAGATGTATTTGAATTGTGGAGTTGCAAAGTTTACTGACTATATCATAGACTGCCAGGAGGACAAAAAAAATCAGTCTTAGCAGAAATACAGCCAGAATTCTCCTTAGAAGCGAGGATGGTGAGACTTTGGCTCACCTACTTTGGACATGATATCACAAAAAACCAGTCGGTAGAAAAAAAAAACCATGCTTGGTAAAGTGAAGCCTCAGCAAAAACAAGGGAGACCCTCAGTGAGATGGACTGACACAAAAGCCACAAAAATGGACTGAGAATGCCAACGATCAGGGAGGTGGCATAAGACTGAGCAGTGTTTTGTTCTGTTGTACACAGAGTTACATGAGTATGAGTGACTCGACAGCAACTAACAACAGCAAGACCTCTGAAAAGGAATGTGTTCAAGTTTCCCAGAGTAGGGATTCAGGAAGAGAACAACAGGAGGTGGTGGTGGGGTATAGTGTCAGGGTTTTGGGAGATTAAGAAGAGTATTTGAGGGGTTGCTTTATTCCATAAGTGGCTATACACGCTCATACACCTATTATGGGGACAGTGCTCTAAGTTGGGTTGAAAAGGGAGAGGACGATGTTTGTTCACCTAGTGACCATTAACTTTGCCTTTAGGTAGGTGTAAGCTGTTTCAAGTGGTAATGAATAGTGTCTCAGCAGACCTCCATCATCGCGCACATGCTCAGACAAGCAGATACCACTTTGCTAGCAGGGTGAGTGAAGGTTGTTTCCTTGTTCAGGCAAGGACATTTCCTCCTTATTAAGTCTTTTTTTTTCCTTCTCAGTATAACTTCAGGGCGAAGTCTATAAGAGTTGCCCTCCCATTTCACTGGAGGGCATAAAAACCTGGGGTAAGGAGAATTCAAGCGAAAGAGTGAATTAGCTAGCTATGGATGTAGTAGTAGCTGGTGGGAGAGAGAGAGAATTGTATGGCGATCATGTATGTTATTGCCCTCATCCTGCCTTTTCCTTGCCTCTTGTTTGCTGGCTCTTCGAACATAATGAAGGGTAGAATAAACATTCCACAGTCACTCAAATTGCAGCTTTTCAGAAAGCTAAGTCACAAAAAAATCTTATTCTAAACTGATGTCATTGGATTCTAGAGTCTGCTTTCATCACATTCTGTGTTATTGCTATGCTAATTCCACGAGCAGCTTAAGCATTCAGTCTTCTGGCTTGTTCCATCTACTCGGGCATTTCACGGCTTAAGGATGATGGCCTAGAAGGGAAGGGTTTTTAAAGATTTACTTTGGATTGAATACAATATGGGAAAATGCTTAAGGTAGGTCTTTAAAAAACAAGACAATACAAAACAAAAAACAGCACTCCTCCCCATTTCATGTGGTGAAGGATGTTAGAAAGATTCATAAACCAAGCTTTAATGCTCCCTTTTCCTTCCCACAATAACTGGGTATCTGGAATGTCTAGATATTTACCTGAAATACTTTCTCCAGAGAGGTTCTGTTTCACCCATAGTTAGTATTTTTAGAGTGCAAATAGTTAACAGGGTATTATTCCATTTAACTCCTTTCAATGCAGTAGTTTAATAGCCTAAAAGAAATATTATAATTTATTATTTTAAAAACAGGAAATTCTACCTTTCCTTTCAGGGGGACCCTTTAGTCTGATGCCCTCTCATAGATTTCCCATGATCTTTCTTTCTGCCAATTTCCCTGAGTCTTTCAGCTTACTTCCCAAGGTTTAATGAACTGGGCAGGCACTGTGTAGATAATTTAGAGATAATATTTTAGACTCAGGCATTCTTTTGGGTACATCTCTCTGAATATTATCTTCAGCTGCCAAGTTTTTCTTATTCCCTGTTGTTTCCATATTGGTAAGGTGGATATTTTTCAGGAGGCTTGGCGGGTCTCCATCTCTGCTTCCTATTTTTTTTCCTCACTTCACACTTTTCTCACTCCAGCTGCTGCAACAAGGACCAGTGTTTCCAACCATATTGTCCTGAAGAACAAGTTACTGCAGAATTCCAGTACCTTCGAGCCTCTTCTGTTACTCAACCAGATATACCTCCTGGTCGTTTAACATCTCATCCTCCTGTAACACACAGAGTCAGTTCATCTAAAAGAAGTCATAGTTTACCTACTGAACTAAATGTATCTGCTGTCATATCTTTATCTGGAAAAAGACATTCTTTATTGTCTAAACTTAAAAACAGTGCTTCCCTTTCTAAAAACCAAAGTAGAGCTAACTTTGATTCTCAAGAAAAATTAAGCCTCAACGATTTAAACTCTTCCACAAACCTTTTTGGCTCTAGATCCAGAAGATTTTTCTCTGCCCCTAGACTAAGTGTAATTTCCTGTTACCAGAATGCTACTTTTTTTGATTCTCAACCAACTTGTCAGAAATTTTTGGCTCTAAATGAAATTGGACTATTTTCTAAAGACCCAAGTACTGCTGATACTCAAAAACATGCAAGATTGTCTGCTCCTGAATATACCAGTAAACATTTTATGAGTATTGAAACAGCAGATACGTCAGCCCCTAAAAGCATTGATAAAGCCACTTATTATCAAAACACAGCAGCCTTCATTCCTCATCCAATTGGTGTTTCTTCTTCCTGGTCACAAAATAACGTTGCCACTGATATTCAGCAAAGTAACCAATTAAGTAAAGATCCAACAGATTCCCTCTATCCTGGTTCTCAAAGTCATAATCCAAACTATTCTGCAGCTTTGGTTGATGGATTTTCTTCAGGTTGTAAAAACAGCTCCTGGTTTACCCCGTGTCAAAGTATTACTTCATGCTTCTTTCAAGATGGAAAAGTTGTTGACTCACCCGAAGATGAAGACAAATCTTCAGCTGTTGAAATTCCTAACACAAGGTCTCCTCAGACTTACTCTCTCAGAAAAAAAAATCAGAAGTTTTTCTACCAGCCACTGTTGGTAGTCCACAGAAATCCCTGCTCAGTTCTCATAGAAGCCCCTCCCCTTAATAAGCTTCGCTGCATTTTCTGAAAAAGATCCTTACGTTGCACTTTGAATCTAGTTTTAATTGTTGTATTTTTTTTTTTTTTTGAAAGATAGTTTGTTAACAGTATTGGAATATGGAAGTCAAAGATTTTTTCCTCTGTTTCAGGTTTTTTACTGTTTTGAGACCGGCTGGTCCCCAGTTTTTGAGTGACTATTGTAACACTTCTATGGTCTGAACCTAGTATCAAGCTTTGATGTACCGTCTTCTATATGCACTCCATTCTTTGGGAGTCTAGGGCCTTATTTTATCCTACTGTAATCATTAGAAATAGTATTCCTACATAATGTATAACCAAACCCACTGGTGTCGAGTCCATTCTGACTCATAGTGACCCTGTAGGACAAAGTAGAACTGCCTCATAGGATTTCCAAGGCTGTAAATCTTTTCAGAAGAAGACTGCCACATATTTCCCCTGAGGAGCGGCAGATGGGTTCAAACTGCCGACCTTTAATTAGCAGTGGAACGCTTTAACCATTGCACCACCAGGGCTACTGTACATAATGTATAAAACCAAAGGAAAAAAAAAAAACAAGCCCATTGCCGTCGAGCCGATTCTGACTCATAGTGACCCTATAGGACTGAGAGTTTCCAAGAAACATCTGATGGATTCAAGCCACCAGCCTTTTGGTTAGCAGCCATAGCTCTTAACCACTGCGCCACCAGGGCTCCACATAATGTATAGAGCTCTATTAATCATTTTTCCCATTTTTTATTTACATCAGCCCCGCTAGCCATGGTGTTTCTTATGCCAGATAGCCGACTGAGAGATGTTTTTGGTAATACAAGGATAAAATTATAAGTAAAAATAAACACGTAAATAAAGTGAAACTATATAAAAAAAAATATAGAACAGATAAAAACCAGATTCTTTAACTGAGTAATTTTAATACAGATTTCTGTGTTCACGTTTGTATACGCACAAATCTGAGAATTCAGAGAACTCTGAAATCATAAAATAAAAAGCCTATATACTAGACTCTAAAATTTTTATTTTTTAAAGTGAATATGTTTCAGAATTTTTCCATCACATTAAACAAAATTATAAATATATTTATCAAAATAACAAATGGGTAGAAAATGAATATTGGCAATTAAAAACAGTAAGTTAGGATAAAATAAGATTTTGTAGAAGAAAAGCAATTTACATTATTTTCAGTAATTTGTCATCATTTCATTAGTTGCTCCCCAAAACTGTGTCATTGAGATAAGATGTTGTTTTTATTTTTGGATTTTTCTCTTCCTCTTAGCATGTACCTTTTAAAAAACAAACAAGGATGAGATACGATAAAGTCAAGGAAAGAAACTGAATCAGGGTGTCTGAAGTCAGAAGGGCCACAGTACTGTAGCCAGGAATCTTTTTGCCTGTTTGGATGCAGCTCACTACCACTATACTTCTGTAAATACACTACTTCATTGTGGTGCAGCAGTTAAGTGCTCAGCTGTTAACTGAAAGAAAGTTCATCCGTTTGCACCCACCAGCTGCTCTGCCAGAGAACAGAACTTGTGATCTGCTCCCCTAAAGATTACAGCCTAGGAAACTCTATGGAACAGTTCTGCTCTGTCCTCTAGGGTTGCTATGAATCAGAATCGACTCGAGGGCACAAAACAACAACATTCGTGTAGTAAATAATGTCATTTTTTATTTAAATAAAGCAACCACGCCTGCCTTCAGAGATGCCATGGTTGCTATTGATGCAAATAGTCGAATGTGCAGAAATGAAGGGATATCATTAAAAGTACATGAAGAGACAAAAGTTTCAAAGTACATTTGGCATTGTAAGGTGAGCTTCTTCAGGCCTGCTAAAAGAGTGTTGGAATATTGAAGGTTTGACATCCGATAATATATGAAATGACTTTTCCTTTGCCCTAGCACAAAACTCAGCTCTAACCCAAAGTTATAGATGGGGCTGAGTTCTCCCAGGCATGTTTAGATATGCCTTATTTTTTTCGATTTGTTTTCAAAGATTTCTCTTATAATTTTCTGAGAAATGCCCAGTTATAAATAAAAGACCCCTGTCCAAAGTAGGAAAAACAGCTTTCCCACAGATGGGCATTTTTTTAATGTGAAAAAGAGACTAGCCTGAATGTTCTCTTTTGTTTCGTTGGCCAGTTGGCCCACTGGGTGGCAGAAACGGTTTGTGCTCCACTACTAACTGAAAAGTTGATGGTTTGAATCCATCCAGTGTTGCTTGGGAAGAAAGGCCTAGCTATCTGCTCCTGAAAAATCAGCCACTGAAAACCATAGTTCTCCTCTGACACACGTGGGTTCGCCAGGAGTCAGAGTTGACTGGATGGCAATGGTGTTTTGGCGGAGCCCTGGTGGTGCAGTGGTTAAGAGCTACGGCTGCTAACCAAAAGGTCAACAGTTTGAATCCACCATCTGCTCCTTGGAAACCCTACATGGCAGTTCTACTCTGTCCTGTAGGGTTGCTATGAGTAGGGATTGACTGGACAGCAGTGGGTTTTCTGGTAAGTTCTATGGGGAGCCCTGGTGGTGCAGAGTTAAAGCCTCAGCTGCTAACCGAAAGGTGGGAAATTCAAATCCACCAGCTGCTCCATGGAAAAACGATGTGGCATTCTGCTGCCATAAGGATGTACAGCCTTGAAAACCCGATGGGGCCGTTCTGGCCTGTAGGGTTGCTATGAGTCAGAATCAGCTCGATTCTGGGTGTGGTTTTTTGGCCAAGTTCTGTGGGGAAATACTTTTGGGGCTTTGGTTAGAATGGCATTAAAATCATGGATTAATTTGGGGTATGAAATTGTTTTAATATAAAGTTTTCCAGTCCAAGAATACAAAATCTTTCTCCTTTTATTTGTGTGCTTTTTAATGTCCTCAGATGATATTTTGTAGTTACCCTGGAAGGGACATAAAAAACTTTTATGGACTTTTTTCCTAAGTACCTTATATTTTCCTGATATTATGAACAATGTTTCATAAAATTACACTTTTTAACTTGTGTTCTAGTGTATAAGAACACAATTGATTATCAAAAATTGATCATAAATCTTAGTTTTAACTACTTACCTGTAAATTCTTTCAGGTTTTCTATTCTATTGACTAATCTTCAAATATTGACAATTCTTTTTCTTCTTTCCCAGTTTTTATAATTTTTATTTGTTTTTCTTTGATTACTGTGCTAACAGGACCTCTCATACAGTGTTGAATAGATACAGTAATATTGGACATCCTTGTCTATTCTTGATTTTAAGGAAAATGCTTCTAATGTTTCATCATTAAGTGTAAATATATTGTGATTTTTGGTAGGTAACCTTTATTAGATCAGGAAAAGCCTTTCCATTTCTTGTTTAAAGATTTGGTATTTCTTTTCTCCTGAAATGGTGTTATAATTTCTTGATTTTTTTTTTTTTTTAACAACCACTGAAGTGATCATATAGTGTTTCTCATTTTATCTGTTGTCCTAGAGAAATTTTCTAGTGTTAAATCGTGTTTGAGATTCCTGGAATAAAACATTTTTGGTTATGATACATTCTTTCATGTTTGTTGTAATGCCTTGGCTACTTTATGTAGGTTTTTTACAGCTATGTTCATGTGTGAAATTGGGCTATAATTTTCTTTTCTGACACTATCCTTGTTTGGTTGTTAACTAGCTTCTTAAAAATGAGCTGAGGATTGTTCCCTCTTTTTTAATTCTTTTTTTTTTTAACTTTTTTTTATTGTGGTAAAAGATTAGGTAGGTAGGTAGGTAGGTGGTAGGTGGGTAGGTAGGTAGATTAGATAGATGATAGATAGATAGATAAAGATAGATAGATACATAGATAGATGATAGAGAGACACACAAATGTACATATAAAACAAACAACTTTTTTTTTTATAATTGTACTTTAGGTGAAAGTTTATAGCTTAAGTTGGTTTCTCATACAAAAATTTATACACACATTGTTATGTGACCCTAGTTGCTATGCCTGTAATGTGACTGTACAGTCCTCCTTTCCACCCCGATTTCCTGTGTCCGTTCAACTTGCTCCTATCCCTTTCTGCCTTCTCATCTCCCCTCTGGACAGGAGCTGTCCTTTTAGTCTCGTGTATCTACTTCAACTGAGAAGCACACCCTTCACGAGTATCATTTTGTATCTTACAGTCCAGTCTGTTCTTTGTCTGAAGAGTTGGCTTCGGGAATGGTTTTAGTTCTGGGTTAAGAGAGTCTTCTCCAGTGAAGCTGTCAGGGCCAGGGCTTTTTTTTGTTGTTGTTGGGAGCTTTTTAATTACCTTTTCAATTTCTTTTGTTATAGGTTTATTTAGTTGTTCTACCTCTGTTTGTGTTAGTTTAGGTAGGTAGTGTGTTTCTAGAAATTTGTGCATTTCCTCTAGGTTTTCAAATTTGTTAAGAGTACAATTTTTCATAGTATTCTGTTATGATTCTTTTAATTTCAGTTGGGTCTGTTGTGATATCACCAAGGGCGTTTCTTATTTGGGTTATTTGCTTTCTTTCCTGTTTTTCCTTTGTCAGTTTGGCCAATAGTTTATTGATTTTGTTAATCGTTTCAAAGAATCAGCTTTTGGTCTTGTTAACTCTTTCAATTGTTTTTCTATTCTCTACTTCATTTAATTCTGCTCTAATTGTTATTATTTGCATTCTTCTGGCACCTGAGGACTTCTTTTGCTGCTGTCTTTCCATTTACTCAAGTTGTAGGGTTAATGTTTTGATTTTGGCCCTGTCTTCTTTTTGGATATGTGCATTTATTGCTATAAATTGACCTCTGAGCACTGCTTTTGCTGTGTCCCAAAGGGTCTGGTAGGATGTGTTTTCATTCTCATTTGATTCTATGAATTTCTTTATTCAGTCCTTAACTTCTGCTATAACCCAGTAGTTTTTTAGCAAGGTGTTGTTCAGTTTCCATGTGTTTGATTTTTTTTCCCTTGCTTTTTCTGTTACTGATTTCTACTTTTATGGCTTTATGGTCAGAAAAGATGCTTTGTAGTATTTCAGAGCTTTGGATTCTGTAAAGGCTTGCCTTATATATAGCCTGATATGTGGTCTGTTCTGGAGAATGTTCCATATGTGTTGGAAAAGAAAGTATACTTGGCTGCTGTTGGGTAGAGCATTCTGTATATGTCTATGAAGTCAGGTTGGTTGATTGTGACATTTAGATCTTCCGTGTCTTTGTTGAGCTTCTTTTTAGATGTTCTGTCGTTCACCAAAAGTGGTATGTTGAAGTCTTCTACTACTATTGTGGAGTTGTCTTTCTCTTTTCAATGCTGTTAGAGTTTGTGTTATGTATTTTGGAGCCCGGTCATTGTGTTTGTAAATATTTATTATGGTGATGTACTCCTGGTGTATTGATCCTTTAATTATTATATAGTGTCCTTCTTTATGCTTTGCGGTGGATATTGCTTTAAAGTCTGTTTTGTCAGAGATTAATATTGCCACTCCTGCTCATTCTTGACTGTTGTATGCTTGATATATTTTTTCCCATCCTTTGAGTTTTAGTTTGTTTATGTCTTTAAGTCTAAGGTGTGCCTCTTGTAGGCAGCATGTAGACGGATCATGTTTTTTTTAATCCATTCTGCCACTCTGTTTATTGGTACATTTAGTCTGTTTGCATTCGATGTAATTATTGATAGGTAATTTTTTTTTATGAGTTTAGTGCTGTCATTTTGATGTCTGTGTGTGTGTGTGTGTGTGTGTGTGTATTGTTGACAGTTTCTTTGTTCCACTTAATTTTCTGTGCTGTGTCATTTTTCTTTATGTATTTTTTTTCCTTTTTTTCATTGTTGATTTTGTAATTGCTGAGTCTTTGTTTTTTTCATGGATGCGTAGGATTGTTAGTTTCCTTTGTGGCTACCTTAATATTTACCCCTGTTTTTCTAAGTTCAAACCGTCTTTTATTTCCTGATATCAAATTTGACTTCTCCGTATGAACGATCTATGACTACATTTTTTGGTCCCTCTTTTTTGTTTTAATGTTGTCATCTTTTACATATTGACATCTCAGTTTCTTTATTTTCAGTGCTTTAGCTTTGATTTACCTTTGTGACTTCCCTATCAGGGTTGATATCTGGTTGCTCTGTCCTGTGTTCTAGTCTTGGGGAGTTATCTGATGTTATTGATTTTCTAACCTGAGGACTCTCTTTGGTATTTCTTGTAATTTTGGGTTAGTTTTTACAAATTCTCTAAACTTCTGTTTATCTAGAAATGCCCTAATTTCACCATCACATTTTAGGGACGGTTTTGCTGGATGTATAATTCCTGGCTGGCATTTTTTTTTCTTTTAAGACTTTATATATGTCATCCCATTGCCTTCTTGCCTGCATGGTTTCTGCTGAGTAGTCTGAGTTTAGTCTTATCGACTGTCCTCTGTAGATGACTTTTTATTTACCCCAGTCACTCTTAAAATTATCTCTTTATCTTTGTTTTTGACAAGTTTAATTATAATGTTTCTTGGTGATTTTGGGGGTCTACTTTGTGTGGGGTTCAATGAGCTTCTTGGATAGATATCTTCTCATCTTTGACAATATCAGGGAAGTTTTCTGCCAACAAATCTTCAACAATTCTCTCTGTGTTTTCTGTTACCCCCCCCCCCCCACATACCATTATGGTACTCCAATCACTCGTCGGTTATTCCTCTTGATAGAGTCTTACATAATTCTTAGGGTATCTTCTCTCTTTTTTTTTTTTTTAATTCTTTTTACCTGGTTTTTCCTCAGATGAGTTGGTGTCAAGTGCTTTATCATCAGTCTCACTAATTCTGACTTCTGTTGCCTCATTTCTGCTCCTATGACTTTATATTGAGTTGTCTAGTTATGAAATTTTATTGTTGATCTTCTGGATTTCTGTTTGCTGTCTCTCTGTGAATTCTTACAGCCTGTTAAATTTGTTGTTATGCTGTTCTATAATATTCTTAAGTTTCTCTATTGCTTTGTCTGTGTGTTCTTTGGCTTGTTCTTGCTTTTCCTGATCTCTTTAAGAGTTCTGTATATTAATCTTTTGTATTCTACCCCCAGTAATTCCAGGAAGTTCTCTTTCTCTGGAAGATGTCTTGATTCTTGTTTTGGGAGCTTGCTGATGCCATCACAGTCTGCCTCTTGACTATTGTCTCCAAGCTGTCAATAAGTTATTATATTTATTTACTTTATGTTTGCTTACTGTGTCCTAGCTTCTTGTTTTTTTTTTTGTTTTGAAATGCCCAAATAGGCTGCTCGTGTGAGCTAGTTTGATTATTGGCACCTTTGAAGCTCTAACATCCTGTCACCACATGGTTAGATTTGTTACTGGGTATATGAGCCCAGAATCCATTTACTTTTCTTGTATGGATTCAGATCAGGCGTCCAGGTAGTCAGTCACCGAGTGTGTGGTACATGCTTTCACCTACAGTTGTAGATGTGCAGGGGTGATTGGTGTAGGTACAGGTTTCTTGATGCAGTAGGAGATCACACGCTGAGCAAGGTAGGGGGCTGACAGCTGCCTCTGAGTGTCTGGAAGGAAAGTGTGTCCCTGTTCCCTAGAATATGAAGGTGGGTGGGTTTGCATCCAGACTATAGGCACCCCATGCTGTTGGTTGTAAGGGCTGGGAGGCACCACTTATTCTTGGACCTCTGTCGCAGGTGGCTCAGTAAAGTTGGTGGAGCTACCAGTCCTCAGGCCCCTGATGTGGGTAGATGAGGACCCTGCTTAGTAGGCAGAGTGGTGTCAAATGTCATGAAGCTGCCACTCCACCATATAGCTGATACAGCTGAAGTTAGGCTTCAGGTATATATCCTGTTGTACTGTGCTAATGAGGGCCTACACTGTTGAGATGGGCCCACACAGACAGATCTGTGCAGGGGTGAAAGGCAAAGGAACTGTGCCTGCCCTAAGTTCCCAGCTTAGGGGAGCTAGCAGATTATTTTTTCCTGTTTGTTAATTTGTTCCCTCTCCAAGGCCAGGAGAATGGTTCAGGACACGTGATGGGTCCTACTTCTTGCCCAGGGGAAAGGGAAATTCCTGAAGCTGGCCCAGAAGCTGGTACTGAGTGGTGAGGGGGCAGGTAAATGGGAGACAGGTTTTTCCTAAATGGGTGTTTTTGATCCTTGTAGTAGGTCAGACACATCTACTTACCTTTTGCCAATTCAGCTCCACTTTTCACTAGTCCTGGAGGCTTGAGTAAACTCTCTGGTTTTGTTCAATTTTGAGATAATCTTTTGTGTATGGTGTGAGGTAAAGATCTACCTTTTGTCTTTTGCATGTAGATATTCACTGTTCCTAGCACTATTTATTAAAAGAGTATTTGTTCCTTCATTGAATTGTATTGGCACTCTTGTCAAAAACCAATTGATCAAATGTAAGGGTTTATTTCTAAACTCTTAATTCTATTCCATTGATCTATATATCCATCCTTATGGCAGTGCCACACTGTCTTGATTACTGTAGCTTTGTAGTAAATGTTGAAGCCAGGAAGTGTCAGTTTGCCAACTTTGTTTTTCTTTTAAAAGATTATTTTGGCTATTCTGGGTCTCTTGCATTTCCACATGAATTTTTGGGGATCAGCTTGTCATTTTCTGAAGAAAAACTACCGGATAGAATTCTAATAGTGATTGCATTAAATCTGTAGATCAAATTTGGGAGTATTGCCATCTTCACAATGCCAAGTCTTCCAACTCATGAACATGGGATATCTTTTGATTTATTTAACTCTTCTTTAATTTCTTTCAATAATATTTTACAGTTTTCAGTGTACAAGTCTTACACCTCTTTTGTTAAATGTATTCCCTGATATTTTAATGTTGTAAATAAAATTGTTTTCTTCTTTGCATTTTCAGATTGTTCATTGCTGGTGTATAAAAATACAACTGATTGTTGTATATTTATCTTATATCCTAAAACTACACTGAACTTGTTTATTCTAATAGTTTTGTGTGTGTGTTTTGATTCCTGGGAGTTTTTTATATAGATCATGTCATCTGCAGATAGAGATAGTTTTACTTCTTTCTTTGTAGTCTGAGTGCCTTTTATTTCATTTTCTTGCCTAATTGATTGGTTTCTTCTTGAGCAGTTATGTTTTTCTAGGTGATTGTCTGTTTCATCTAAGTTTCCAAATGTATTAGCAAAATCTGTGCTCTATCTGTACTAATAATGACTCTTTGGTTCATTGCTAATATTGTTTGTTAATTCTTTTACATTCTCTTACCTTATTATGTAGGTTCTCTTACCTGATTATGTAGGTATGTATTTCAGAAAACTTTTTTATACTTTTTGAAATACACATGCAGAAAAGTATACAAGCCATAATTATACATATCAATGAATTTTCATAAACTAAATACAACTTTGAAACCAGCATCCAGATTTAGAAACAGAATATTACCAGCATCTCAGATATTCCCAATATGCCCCCTTCCCATTGCTCTCTGCCTCCTGGACCCAATAGGATAGCCCATATTGATTTCTAAATACATAGACTGGTTCCATTTATTTTTCTATTTTCTATAAATGGAATTATACAGTATGTACTCTTTTGTGCCTAGCTTCTTTCAATTAACATTATGTTGTGATAGGCATCAATTTTGTTGTGTGTAGTCGTAGGTTGCTCATTTGCATTGCTAAATATTCTTCCATTGAATAAATATAGGCATTTCAACAGCTTCTAGTTTTGAACTATTATGATTGAGAAAATATATATACACATTTTGGAGGGTATATACTTAGGAGTGAAATTGTTGGACCGTAGAGCATGCATATATCAGCTGGGAGATACACTGCCAAACGTTTCCAAAGTGGTTGCTCCAGTTTACCCTCCCATGAGTCATGTATGAGGGTTCCATTTGCTCCACATCCTCACCAACACTTGATATTTATATGTTTTTCATTTTGGTAGATATATAGTTGGAAGTGTATTTTTTAAAATATTGTTTTGTTTTTTTACTTTTTAGTGGTGATTTCTAAATTAGTTTCATTGTGATCAGAGAACATGGTCTGTATGATAAAAAATGTTTGTTTGTTTGTTTGTTTGTTTTGGTAGCCTTGTATATGTGGCAGTTTTTACGAATGTTACATGTGTGCTACAGAAAAATGGTATTCTCCAGGTAGTCAAAGTCTGATTGTATATTGTAGGTTGGATTTGAGCTTGTTAATTTTGGTGTTTAAATCATCTGTTTCTCTAAGAAGCAAGGTTGGTGAGATTTCAGCTCACTTATTTTGGAAACATTATCAGGAAAGACCAATCACTAAAAAAGGACATCACGGCTAGTAAATTGGAGGGTCAGCCAAACAAGAGAACCCTCAATGAGGTAGATTGACACAAAAGCCACAACAATGGGCTCAAACAGTAACCATGATGGTGGCACAGGTCCAGGCAACATTTCCTTCTGTTATATATTGGTTACCATGAGTCAGAGCCAACTAACAACAGGTAACAACAATCTATCAACTACTTAGAATGTTATGTTAAAAATCTTCCATTATGATAATGGTTTCGTTAGTTTCTCTTTGTATTTATGTCATTTTGTGTTTTTTTTTTTTTAATATATCTGAGGCTCCTGTTTTCAGTTGAGTACAAGTCTAAGATTGCCCTGTCTGCCTCATGGATTGAATCTTTTCGTGTTGTTTTTTGTCCTTCTTTAGGTTTAATGCTTTTTGCCTTAAAGACTACTGTGTCTGATATTAATCTAGTCACTTTCTCTTGGTTATTATTTTCCTCTTATATCTCAGGTGCATAGAATTGGATTAAAAACTATCTTTAGCACATGACAAACTCTGATCATTGGTCCTGCATGTCCTATTTTTGTTCATTTATTTAGTCATTATAAATAATGTAATAATCATCAGCAAAAACTACCAAAGATAGGACCTAGATAGTAATCCCCATCAAATCATTTGACTCCCGCTGCCTCCCTTGACCTGAGGGTAACTATCATCCTGAATGATAATCTAATCTATATTGTTCATTCCTTGCTTTCTTTTTTATATAGTTTTATTATGTATATTCCTAAAAATTAATATTTAATTTTAGTTGTTTATTTTAGAAAGGGATCACACTTTACATAATTTTAGGAGCTTATTTTTCCACTAGGTCCCTAGGTGGTACAGATGGTTTGCACTCAACTACTAATCTAAAGTTTGGCAGTTCAAACCCACCCAGCAGTATCACGGAACAAAGGCCTTGTAATCTGCTTTTGTAAAGATTACAGACAAGAAAACCCCATGGAGCAATTCTACTCTGTTACACATGGGGTCACCATGAATTGTAATCGACTCAATGGCAATGGGTTTGTTTTTATTTTTCCGTTTACAATAACATAAATTTGTTAAAAATCATCCACATTTTGCATGTCACTGTAGTTCACTCATTATGATTATTGTGTAAGATTCACTGCTGTCTCTTGATGGGCATTTAGGTTGTTTCCTGATGTCTGCTATTGTGAAAGTACTGCTGTGTCTGTTCTTACACACGTCTCCTTTTGTACATAAGCAAAAGACTGGGTCCTAGATGGTATGTGAACATTCAGTATTAGGAGATAATGCCAAAATACTTGCCCAACTCGTTTCACCAGTTTACATTCACATCAGATCCTGCGGGTTGACATCCTCTCCAACATTTGGTATCATTAAATGTTTTAAATTTTGCAAATGAAATACATGTAACACAGTGCTCTTTGTGGTCTTTATTTGTGTTTCCTGAATTACTTGTGAATGTTGAGCATCCTTTCATATGTTTATTGGCTAAATGTATTTTCTCATTTGGGAGATGCCTGTTTATATATTTTGAGCATATTTTTATTGAGTTTCCTATGCTTTTCTTAATGAATTATAGTAAATATTTATATATTCTTAATGTTAATCTCTGCCAGGGTATGTATTCCAAGATATTTATTCCTGGTTTTTAATTTGCCTTTCTGTATTTTTGGAGGTGTCTTTTGATTAACAGCAATTTTTCATTTTAATATAGTCGAATTGATTAATAATTTATTTTACAGTGAATGTTTTTATGTCTTGGTTAAGAAAACTTTCCCTACTCCAAGGACTGAAAGATAGTAACCTAGAATTTTTTACTGAGAGTTAAAAATATTTTTTAATGTTTAAGTCCTTATCATCTAGAGTTTTTTTTAATTATGATTATAGAGATTCAATTTTATATTTTTCCATAGAGATAACCAATTTTTTTCCAGCTTAGCTCTTTAATTTCTCACTGATTTAACATGCCACCTTTTGTTGTGCACCACATATTCACATATGTGGGGGTCTGTTTCTGGGCTCTGGTCTATTCTGCCAGTCACACATTTATACCCGGGCAATACCACATTGTCTTTAATTATTATAACTTTATCCTCATGTCTAGTGGGGTAAACCTTCTCTCCTTGCTTTCTTTCAAGAGTGCCTTGTGCATTCTAGGCTCTTTATTCTTCCATATAACATTTAGAATCATCTTGTTAAAATCCATGAGAATTCCCGTTAGATTTTTAATTTGAAATTGCATTAAACCTGTATATTAATCTGGAAAGAATTCACGTATTATGATTTTTTTTTAATCTTTCTAGCCATGAACATGAGCTATTTTCCAAGTATTTGGGTTATTTTTAAACGTCTTTTAACGCAACTTTTCATTTTCTTCATAGAATTTTCTCATATCTTTTTATTAGGTTTATTCCTTAGGTGTTCAGTGTTCCCTGAGATCATTGCAAATGGAATGCTCACTTTAATTATGCTTTTTAGTTTAGTTTTTTTTCTTCTGATATATAGAAATGAAAATGACTTTTGTATAATAATCTTATATCTAGCTAACTTGCTAAACTCTCCTGTGACTCTCATAATTTGTAGTAGAAAAGTATATCCTTTCCTACAGTGAGGTGCATCGAACAAGAATGTGAAATAGGCAAGGAAGTAAACTTTATGGACATTTGAGAAACAGCTTACCAGACAGAGTGAACAATAAATATAAAGGCCCGAAGGCAAGAATGTTCAAGGAATATCAAGGAAGCCAAAGTGCCTCGAGTACTCTGTGTTGGTTGGAGAGTGGTAGGAGATGAGGTCAGAAGTGTAGAACTAGATCATGTAGGGCCTTGTAACCCACTGTGAGGAGTTAGGTTTTCACTCTGATTTGGTCATCCATTGGAGGACTTAAGCAAAGGAGTGACATGATCTCATTCAAGTTTTTAAAAGGTCATTCTGGCTGCTGTGTTGAAAATAGTATAAGTGTTAAAGACAAAAGCAAGGAGATATGATAGGAGGTCATTGCAGTAATGCAGATGAGATGATGATGATGATGACTTAGACTAGGGTAGTAGTGGTAGAGATGGAGAGAATTGGCAAGATTTAGAATATCTTTTGAAGGTGAAACCAACAGGATTCATTAACACTGTGTGTTGCTTAGAAGATAAAAAGAAAAGTCAGTGGTGATTCTAAGATTTTTGGTTTGAACAACTAAAAGAATGGAGTTTTCATTAATAGAGAATTTTGCTGAAGAATTTGATCATCATTTCACATAATGTCATCTTTATAAGGACTTTGAAAGAAATTAATTTGGGTCATAGTACTGGAAATAATTGCACTTCTCTTGAGAACTTTCTTTGGTTTTATTTAATGAGGGCTGGGAGTTATGTGACTAATTGCTTGGCAGTTAGAAGATAATAGAGCCACATTTGTGTCCCTTCTAGCAAGTGTATAGATATCTAAAGTTGTGTATTTTTTTTTTAATTTACTTCATTCACATTTCCTTTTATCTTTTTTTCTCAATACATAATAGAATGTAATGTTTTCTATGTTATACATCTTTATACACCTTCTTCAGATCTTTTTAGAACAAGGCATGCGTTGAATAAAAATGAATCATTTGCATTGTATGCCATCAGAAATTTCAAAGTAGCATTAATTTTTAAAAACTAAGAAGTTGGAACATCATCTTCCCCAGAAAACCCAGTGCCGTCAAGTCAATTCTGACTCATAACGACCCTATAGGACAGAGTAGAACTGCCCCATAGAGTTTCCAAGGAGCACCTGGTGGATTCGAACTGCCGACCCTTTGGTTAGCAGCCATAGCACTTAACCACTACGCCACCAGTGTTTCTGGAACATCATTTTACACTATATGTATATATAAAACCCAAACTAAACCCATTGCCGTCGAGTCAATTCCAACTCATAGTGACCCTATAGGACAGAGCAGAACTTCCCCATAGGGTTTTCAAGGAGTGGCTGGTAGATTTGAACTTCCAACCTTTTGATTAGCAGCTGAGCTCTTAACCACGCACCACCAGGGCGCCATATAGATATATATATGCGTATATATACACATATATACATATATATGCATATATGTGTATGAGTTGGAGTCACCTCAACAACAACGGGTTCATATATACATATACACACACGTATGTGTGTGTATATATGTGTGTATATATACACACACGTAAAGAGAGAGACTGCTAAGTTTCTACAGCTCTGTATCATACATTCAACAACCTTCATTGAATACCCACTATATGCCAGGAGCTTACTGCTCTAGGCACTTGATACACCAGTTAATAAAGCAAACAACTCTACCATCAAGGAACATGCTTTCTAGTTGAGGGATACAGGCAAAAAACATCACATGTAATAGATTAGTAAGTTATATAGTATGTTAGAAAATGATACTTGCTATGGAAAAGAAAAGAAAAACATGATAAGGGAGATTGGAGATGAAGGTTGTGTGGGTGGGGCAGAGTGGGGAGGTTGCAGCATTAAATAGCATGGTCTGGATGGGTCACACTGAGAAGATGACATTAGAACAGAGGCTTGAAGCAGGTAAGGGCATGGTTAATTTGGCATTCTGAGGGAAGAGCATTCCAACAGAGGGGACACCCAGTGCAACAGTCCTGAGGTAGAAGTGTGTTTGGAATATTTAAGGAATGGCTAGGAGCCAGAGTGGAGTTGAATAAGTGCAGGGAAGAATCCTAGGAAATGAGATCATAGAGATAGTAGGGTTGGGGGACAATTCAGATAGGGCCTTGTGTGCTGTTGTTTGAACTTGGGCTTTTTCTCTGAGCGAAAGGACCCATCATTGCAGAGTTTCCATCATGAGTGGCATGATTTGACTTGCATTTTTAAAAGGATCACTCTGGCTATTATTGCTTAAATTTCAAAGGAGTTGATGATTATTTCTACAATTTTAGGTATATTACAGCTAATACTGACACAGAAGAACAGAGTTTTCCAGTCCCTAAGGCATTTAACACACACGTAGAGGAATTAAACTTAGAAACCCTTCTTCAGAAGGCAGATCATTTACGTGTGAATGAGTCTGGCAAGATGGAGAGTTTCGAACTACTTTGTGACCATAAGGAGAAGGTAAGAAATATGTAATAACATGTTCATATAGTTTTAATTTTTAATTTAATTTAATATCCTGTTCATATTATGACCATACAATTATTTCATGGTTTACCAAGTTAAATGATTGATGTATAATTTTTCTATAAAATGATTAAAATTTTTAAAAAGTAAATGTAAAAGTTTATTAAGCTCTAAAGTCATAAAAATGAGAACTAGAGCTATGATTATACAGATTTATTTGATTTTCTACTAATTTTATATATTCAATAAATATTTTATAACAAATAAGGTATGGGCCATTATGCCAAGGCACATAATACCGCTTCCCTGGAGGGAGAAAAACTATATTTTAATTTTTCTATTTTTTATTTGTCAACACCACAGCTATCAATGTGTAAAGCTATTTCTACCACTAGTCATTTTTCAATGTTTAATGTTGGGCCTGAACTGGAAAAGCTATTCTTTCCTACCACCACCATCAAAAAGAGAAAAAAAAAAAAAGTATTTGCAGCATCCCAAGGAGAAATTTTGGTGTTGGCAAAGACTATTGAATATACCGTGGACTGCCAAAAGAACGACCTAATCCATCTTGGAAGAAGTACAACCAGGATGTTCCTTAGAAGCAAGGATGGCAAGACTATATCTCACATACTTTGGACATGTTATCAGGAGGGATTAGTCCCTGGAGAAGGACATCATGCTTGGTAAAGTATGACGTATAGCATTAGCAAAAAAGGGGAAGACCCTCAACCAGATGGACTGACACAGTGGCTGCAACAGTGGGCCCAAGCATAACAACAATTGTGAAGATGGTGCAGGACCAGGCAATGTTTTGTTCTGTTGTGCATAGGGTCAGTATGATTTGGAATCAACTCAACAGCAGTTAACAACAACAAGGAGAAATAAATGTCTTTCTTTCCCATGTGCAAGCTAAGTCTAACCTTTTTCTGAGTATTTAGCAATTCTAAACATATTATTTGAAAGTTATTTTAAAAACAGGGTTATATTGGCATTCTAAATTAAAAAATGTGGCTACTCCTTTGAGCATACGTGATCCAGCTTACAGATATTGTTTGAAATGTTCATTGAGGTATCGTAGTGGCAGTAGATAACTTAGGAAGGAAAACAAGAAGAGGCTGCTACAGCCCAGAGAGGACAATGGTATGTATAATGGGGATTTTGTGCATTGTGGCCCCTATCAATTCTCTCGTCTACACAGGTAGAGATAGTATCTTGGATAATATTAATTTCAAGATCCAAGTATAATACTGTATTAGGTCACATTTCTAAACCATGAATATTTGAATTTAATATGTTATATATTGATACATGCTTAAACCCCGGTGGTATAGTGATTAAGAGCTATGGCTGCTAACCAAAAGGTCTGCAGTTCCAATCCACCAGGCACTTCTTGGAAACTCTGTGGGACAATTCTACTCTGTCCTATAGAGATGCTATGAGTCGGAATCCACTCAACGGCAAGGGGTTTGGTGTTTTTTTTTCTTTTTTTTTTGATACTGTACGTAGAGCCCTGGTGGTGCAGTGGTTAAGAGCTTCAGCTGCTAAGCAAAAGGTGGGCAGTTCAAGTCCACCAGCCACTCACTGGAAACCCTATGGGGCAGTTCTACTCTGTTCTGTAGGGTCACTATAAGTCAGAATCAGTATGAGTCAGAATCAACTTGGCGGCAATGGGTTTGGTTTGGTATACTGTACATGGGGCTCTGGTGGTACAGTGGTTAAGAGATGTGGTTGCTAACCAAAAGCTTGGCAGTTAAATCCACCAGCTGCTGCTTGGAAACTGTATGGGGCATTTCTACGGTGTTCTGTAGGGTCGCTATGAGTTAGAATCAACTCGACGGCAGTGGGTTTGGTTTTTTGGTTTTATACTGTACATAGATTCAGCCATCTATAAATACCAGTTTACCTGTCTGATTTTTAAAAGTTGCACTAGAAAATATTTACACTGTGGTCAAGCTAATGAGTTAACCTAATGTGCAATTCTGTCTTTTCAGTTTAAAGATGAAGTAGAGTTTATTTGGCGGTTAGCTCGTGCTTATGGGGACATGTATGAGTTATCTACAAATACACAAGAAAAGAAGCATTATGCTAATATTGGTAAGTATCTTTTAAAGATTAATGTCCTCAAGTGGCAATTGTAATCTGCAATAGACCACTAATGAATTTGAATTAAATTTTCTTAAAACCAATATGTTTAATCTATTTTAATATATCCTGGTACCAAAAAAAAAATATGTATATATATATATATATATATATATGCACACACACACAACCTCAGGACAGAAAAAAACATTTTTGGAACTAAAGTATGGTTTCTTAAGAAAAATGAATGCGTTAGAATGTTGTCAGGTGTCAAGTCAATTCCAACTCTTAGCGACCCCGTATGACAGTAGAACAGTAGAACTGCCCCATAGAGTTTTCTAAACCAAAAACACCAAAGCCATTGTCATGGAGTCTATTTCAACTCATAGCGACCCTACAGGACAGAGGAGAACTGCCCCACATGATTTCCAAGGAGCGCCTCGTGGATTAGAACTGCCAGCCTTTTGGTTAGCTGCCGTAGCTCTTAACCACTATGTCACCAGGGTTTCCAAAGACCCCAGAGTTTTCTAGGCTGTGATATTTATTGCCAGGTCATTCTCCTGCAGAGCCAACAGTGGGTTTGAACCCCGGACTTTCAGGTTAGCAACCAGAGCATTTAACCATTGCGCCACCAGGGCTCTTTGCATGTTAGAATAAGCAAATGAAAAAACTTAAATTTCAGTTTTAAGAGTTATAAAATCAGACACAAGACTTCAAGTGATAGTGTTTGAGAAACAATAATAGGCAGAGAGGACAGCTGTCTTCAGCAGTAGTCCTTGGTCACAGTTAAAATAACACGCCCTCCTTCCGGTAACATATTACATTACTGTAGGCGCCACAAAGAAGTAACCTCTAGGTACGTCAAAGAAATCCCATTGTAACTTTAGTTCCTGTGTTTTTTTCAGAATTTATCTTGACAAACAAGACAAAACAAGGTTAGCTTAGAGTTAATACTTGTTTAAGCTGAGTGATGGGTACATGTTGGTTCTTCATACTGTCCTCTATACTTTTTGTCTGTTTGAAATTCTTAAATTAAAAAAAAAAAAAAAGCCAGAATGTTGAATCATTTTTTTTTTTTTTTTAAATCTCACCTTAACTCTTACCTGGATATCAAAACTTTTTCTTATAAAACCCCCTTAACTGCCATCTCTCTGAGATTGAGAGTAGTAGTTTGACATCAAAACCTCATTAATTCTTTTTTTTTATTTCAAAGTCATCTCTTTTCCAGGTTTTCCTTCTCTAAGATAGCATGAGGAAGAAGAAACAGCAAGAAGGAAAATGATACTACATATCTCCTCTTAGTCTAGTTCCCTCTTTTTATTCCCAAGAAGAAAGTATTGCCAAACTTCACATGTATTACAAACTCCACAAGTAGGTTTCCTTGCCAATTGGCCTCTGCACTTTAATTTTTCTCCCCTGGGAAGGAGGATGAGGTAATTCCGCTGACCTTCTTGTTTTACAGATTCATCATTGGCTTGGGGAGGGGACAGTTTTTCTGTAGCAATCAATCTCTCAGGCTGTATACAAAATGGAATTCCAGAGAAGAGATTAACTGCAGAGTAAATAAAAAGTTAACCAAAGAAAACAAACTAATTTATTTTCAAATCTACTGAGAAAAGCAAAGCCTGTCTATGTAAACTATTCCAGTGTTCTTCATTATTAAACACATTTTTTTCTTAAGCACTTGCTTGAGAAACCTGAGCATTGTGTCAGGAGGTAGGAATATGATAACTTTGTGGCTTTTGAGGTAGTATTATTCAAATAATCTTAGGTATAAAGAAACAAAAAGAGTATCCTTAAAGGAAATGCCTGGTATTAAGAGAGTACATAATGGGAAGGAGGATATGATGGCAGAGCGAGGTCGATGTAGGGAAGTCTGCCTTCAGAAGTAACCGTTTCACGCAGGGAAAATCACTTTGGATCTTTATATTTAAATGGAGTAGGAGTTTAATTGAGTTAATGCATGAGATGGCGAAAATGGAAAAGAAAAGCTGGAGGAAGTTTGGGGGCAAGGATGGAGCTTAGGATTGGAATAGAGTGTATCTGAAAAAAAGAAAGATTTATGGTGCCAAAGAAAAAGCAGTAAAGCCTCAGACGTGTAAGTGTTCATTCAGATATTGAAATATATTTTTAAAGATTCTCTCCATTTAAGAAATATTTATTCAGAATTACTCTGTCCAGGGTCAATGTTTAAATGAGGGGACAAGGGAGGGAGAGGAAGGAGAGGTGAGTGATTTAAATATGAGTAAGATGACCCTACACACTCAAGGAAGAGATCAATATGGAGACAACCAACTATCATACAGTGTAAAATTAGTACTAAGCATGTGGCAAAGTAACGACAGAGTCCGTTGGAGCTGAGAACAAGGCAAAGGATGTGGACAAGCCATTGAAGGATACTGAAATTCAGTATGGGGAGAAGAAGTGCCAATGTTATCCCTCTTTGTCATATGACGGACACTGTTAGGCTAAGGGAATACTTAATCACTGGAGAGTACAGAATTCTTTCATAAAACTCAAAGTGGGATACACTATGCAGTATGTCTTCTGAAGCACCACAACTGGTCAAAACTTGCATTCCAAGTGAAATATGAATCTTATATCTTAAAAGGAACATAACTATAATTTTCATAATTAAGTGATTGATATGAATGCCTCAGATAGGTTACAAAATAGTATCCTGTAAGAGAAGCAGCTTTCTCTTTAAGCTACAGTTGTATAAGTAGGTGTACCCGTCTTTATTCTACCTAGCTTCCTTTTATATTTCTATATTTTATTTATATGTGTACCGATAGAATTTCCTCTTCATAGGCTTGTGGTAGTCAGCTAAAAGCTGTTGCTCATTTGGCAATACAGCCGAAATGGTGGTTGAATTTTTAATGTTTGTACGTTAAAGAGTATTTATGTTTATCGTTCATTTGAAAATTTCTAACTCCTTTAATATGTCCACAGTGGAACATCAGTTATTATTAAAATGCTTCACTTTTTATTTTTTTTCCAGTTTATGTAGATTTCTGCAAGGGCATTCTCTTAATGAATGGAGCTATAGGGTATCACCTTAACAAATAAACAGGACAGTAGTTTTAGAATTAAAACATCCTTATTTATAAAGATTATCTCAACCACTTATTTAGAAGAGCATTTTGCAGGTCATTGGGTATTTTGGTCAAAATTGGAGCAGGGAAAAAAAGGATGAAGGAGTAAAACAAAACGAACGCTTTGGAGAAAGATTTTCAGAATGCAGTTCTGTTTTGTTGCGAGCATTTTGATTTTTCTACCCATTAGACAAACCTCTCCCTAATTATTGAATTATTAAAAGGTATTCTAAAACTAAATAAAATGATTTGGGGCAATCATTTATGTCACTGAGCCTGTTCATTATCATGATTAATGAGAGAGCTTCTCTGGGAAGCCTTTTCTTACTCCAGGGTGCTCTGCTGTGCTCTGTTTATACCTCGCTTATTTTTTGCATATAATTTGTTTATGTAGCTGCTGCCTATTGGACTATGAGCTCTTGGAGGTCAAAGATTGTGTCTTAATTTGATTTTTTATTCCTAGAAGCTCACACGATGGGGCAATTAGTAGGCCCTCAGCAATGTTTGTTGAAGTGATGACAGAATCTCTATTATGATTTTAAATAATGGTTGAAGGACTTGCCTGGCCCTTGGCTAAATCACTTAGTCCAGTAGGTCTCAAACTTGAACGTGCAGTAGAATCATAGAGGCTCACTAAAAAACGGATTGCTGGACCCGACTTTGAGTATTTCCGATCAAGGAGGTCTCCCAAGTAGCTGAAAATTTGCTCTTCTAACAAGTTTCTAAGTGACACCCTTTCTTCTGTCCTGGGACCATAGTTTGAGAATTACCAACTGAACTGAACAATTTGTTCCTACCAACTCACAGAAAGGTACTAAGTATAAGCACATTTATTTTTCAGGAAAAACCTTGGGTGAAAGAGCTATTACGGTAGCACCCACGAATGGATATTGTCATCTGTGGTAAGCATACATGATTCAGGCAGTATTTTAAAATTCTAATATGCCACTTTACAAATTACAATAGATTTTTTAATATTATTGACTCAGTTTACCCGTGAGTCACATTTAAGAATATATTTAGTAGATAGCACAGTACTATTCTTTTTCTGTTTGTTCTCATGTATTTTTCATTATGCATATTTTAAATTTATTTAAGGTAAATTTTCATTGAAGATTTCTCAAGTGAATATACCAAGTCAAATGGTTTCGAACATAAATTTCAGTTAAGAATGGTTTAACATAGCATTTTGCTTGAAGACAACTAAAATGATGTAGAAAGAATGCTGTGAAGAATAAAATACCTTAAAATGTTCTATATATAAAAAATAGTATGTTTAAATAGATAATATTTAGTTGTAAAGAATTTCCAAATTATTTTAATATAATTTCATAAATTATATTTTCATATATTATAATTTCATATCTAATAATATGTACATTACTAAATATAAATGTCTCTCCATATTATTTAGATCTTTAATATCTTAGAGCAGTGTTTTGGAGCTTTCAATGTACAAATCTTGAACTTCTTTTGTTAAATTTATTCGTAAGTATTTTTGTTCTTTTTGATACTATTGTGAATGGAATTGCATTCTTAATTTCATTTTAGGAGTGGTCATTGTAACATATAAAAAATATAATTGATTTTGCTGTATTATATTGATTTTTTTAAACCTGTGGCATTGTTAAACATGTTTATTAATTCTAGTTGTTATGTTTTTTGTATTTTCCTCTTTTGCACTGACCCTATACTCTGCCAAGCATGATGTCCTTCTCCAGGGACTGATCCCTCCTGACAGCATGTCCAAAGTGTGTAAGATGCAGTCTCACCATCCTTGCCTCTAAGGAGCATTCTGGCTGCACTTTTTCTAAGACAGATTTGTTCGTTCTTTTGGCAGTCCATGGTATATTCAATATTCTTCACCAACACCACAATTCAAAGGCGTCAACTCTTCTTCGGTCTTCGTTATTCATCGTCCAGCATTCCCATGCATGTGATGTGATTGAAAATACCATGGCTTCGATCAGGCACACCTTAGTCTTCAAGGCGACATCTTTGCTTTTCAACACTTTAAAGAGGTCCTTTGCAGCAGATTTACCCAATGCAATGCGTCTTTTCATTTCTTGACTGCTGCTTCTGTGGCTTTTGATTGTGGATCCAAATAAAATGAAATCCTTGACAACTTCAGTCTTTTCTCCATTTATCATGATGTTGCTCATTGGTCCAATTGTGAGGATTTTTGTTTTCTTTATGTTGAGGTGCAATCCATACTGAAGGCTGTGGTCTGTGATCTTCACTAGTAAGTGCTTCAAGTCCTCTTCACTTTCAGCAAGCAAGGTTGTGCCATCTGCATATTGCAGGTTGTTACTGAGTCTTCCTCCAATCCTGATGCCCCATTCTTCTTCATATAGTCCAGCTTCTCGTATTATTTGCACAGCATACAGATTAAATAGGTATGGTGAAAGAATACATCCCTGACACACACCTTTCCTGACTTTAAACCAATCAGTATCCCCTTGTTCTGTCCGAACAACTGCCTCTTGATCTATGTAAAGGTTCCTCAGGAGCACAATTAAGTGTTCTGGAATTCCCATTCTTCTCAATGTTATCCGTAATTTGTTATGATCCACACAGTCGAATGCCTTTGCATAATCAGTAAGCCACAGGTAAACATCCTTCTGGTATTCTCTGCTTTCAGCCAGGATCCATCTGACATCAGCAATGATATCCCTGGTTCCACATCCTCTTCTAAAAATGGCCTGAATTTCTGGGAGTTCCCTGTCGATACACAGCTACAGCTGTTTTTGAATGATCTTCAGCAAAATTTTGCTTGTGTGTGATATTAATGATATTGTTCTGTAATTTCCACATTCAGTTGGATATGAGAATAGGCATAAATATGGATCTCTTCCAGTCAGTTGGCCAGGAAGCTGTCTTACATATTTCTTGGCATAGACCAGTGAACACCTCCAGCGCTGCATCTGTTCGTTGAAACATCTCAATTGATATTCCATCAATTCCTGGAGGCTTGTTTTTCGCCAATGCCTTCAGAGCAGCTTGGACTTCTTCCTTCAGTACCATCGGTTCCTGTTCATATGCCACCTCTTGAAACGGTTGAATATAGACTAATTCTTTTTGGTATAATGACTCTGTGTATTCCTTCCATCTACTTTTGTTGCTTCCTGCGTCGTTTAATGTTTTCCCCATGGCATCCTTCACTATTGCAACTCAAGGCTTGAATTTTTTCTTCAGTTCTTTCAGCTTGAGAAACGCCAAGTGTGTTCTTTCCTTTTGGTTTTCCATCTCCAGCTCTTTGCACATGTAATTATATACTTTACTTTGTCTTCTCAAGAGGCCCTTTGAAATCTTCTGTTCAGTTCTTTTACTTCATCAATTCTTCCTTTTGATTTAGCTGCTCAACGCTCAAGATCAAGTTTCAGAGTCTCCTCTGACATCCATCTTGGTCTTTTCTTTCTTTCTTGACTTTTCAATGACCTCTTGCTTTCTTCATGTATGATGTCCTTGATGTCATTCCACAACTCGTCTGGTCTTTGGTCACTAGTGTTCAATGTGTCAAATCTATTTTTCAGATGGTCTCTAAATTCAGGTGGGATATACTTAAGGTCATATTTTGGCTCTCGTGGACTTGCTCTGATTTTCTTCAGCTTCAGCTTGAACTTGCATATGAGCAATTGATGGTCTGTTCCACAGTCGGCCCCTGGCCTTGTTCTGACTGATGATATTGAGCTTTTCCATCGTCTCTTTCCACACATGTAGTCAGTTTGATTTCTGTGTGTTCCATCTGGCGAGGTCCATGTGTATAGTCACTGTTTATGTTGGCGAAAGAAGGTATTTGCAATGAAGAAGTCGTTGGTCTTGCAAAATTCTGTCATTCGATCTCCAGCATTGTTTCTATCACCAAGGCCATATTTTCCAACTAGTGATCCTTCTTCGTTTCCAACGTTCGCATTCCAATCGCCAGTAATTATCAATGTGTCTTGATCACATGTTCGATCAATTTCAGACTGCAGCAGCTGATAAAAATCTTCTATTTCTTCATCTTTGGCCCTAGTGGTTGGTGTGTAAGTTTGAATAATAGTCATATTAACTGGTCTTCCTTGTAGGTGTATGGGTATTATCTTATCACTGACAGTGTTGTACTTCAGGATAGATTTTGAAACATTCTTTTTGACGATGAATGCAACACCATTCCTCTTCTAGTTGTCATTCCCAGCATAGTAGACTATATGATTGTCTGATTCAAAATGGCCAGTACCAGTCCATTTCAGCTCAGTAATGCCTAGGATATCAATGTTTATGTGTTCCATTTCATTTTTTGACGATTTCCAATTTTCCTAGATTCATACTTCGTACGTTCCAGGCTCCAATTATTAATGGATGTTTGCAGCTGTTTCTTCTCATTTTGAGTCGTGCCACATCAGCAAATGAAGGTCCCAAAAGCTTTACCCCATCCAAGTCATTAAGGTCGACTCTACTTTGAGGAGGCAGCTCTTCCCCAGTCATCTTTTGAGTGCCTTTCAACCTGGGGAGCTCATCTTTCAGCACTATATCAGACAATGTTCTGCTGCTATTCATAAGGTTTTCACTGGCTAATGCTTTTCAGAAGTAGACTGCTGGGTCTTTCTTCCTATTCTGGAAGCTCCGCTGAAATCTGTCCTCCATGGGTGACCCTACTGGTATCTGAATACCAGTGGCGTAGCTTCCAGCATCACAGCAACACGCAAGCCCCCACAGTACGCAAAGTGACAGACACGTGGGAGAGCGACCCTATAGATTATTAAATTTCCTCTTAAGCATTGCTTAAGGAGCCGTGGTGGCACAAGTGGTTAAGTGCTCGACTGCTAAGCAGCGGTTTGAACCTACCAGCTGTGCCGGGGGGAAAGATGTGACAGTGTGCTTCCATAGAGATTTATAGCCTTGGAAACCCTATGGGGCAGTTCTACTCTGTTATATAGGGTTGCTTTGAGTCGGTATTCGACTCACTGACAATGGGTTTGGTTTGTTTTGGTTTATCGAAGTCTCCAGCTCTTATTGTTAAGTGATCTATTTTTCCCTTCACATCTTTCAGTTTTTGCATCATGTATTTCCAGCCTCTGGTGTTAGGTGCATATATGATTATAACTGTTATATTTTCCTGACAAATTTACTATTTTTCATTATAAAGTATTCCTCTTTATCGCTAGTAACAGGTTTTGTCTTAAAGTCTATTTTGTCTGATTTTAGTATTGTCATTCCAGCTCTTTTATGGTTACTGTTTGCATGGTATACACCTTTTTCTATCATTTTACTTTCAACTTATTTATGTCTTTGAATCTAAAATAGGTTTATTGTAGAAGCATGTAGTTGGTTCTAATTTTTTTAATCCAGACTGACAATATCTGCTTTTTTTTTTTGTAATATTTAATCTACTCACATTTAATGTTATTATAGACATGGTAGAATTTACATCTGCCCTTTCCTGTTTGTTTTCTATATCTCTCATGTCTTTTTTGTTCTTTTGTTCTCCTTTACTACCATATTTTATATTAAAGATAATTTCTAGTGTACCATTTTAATTCCTTTGTTCATTTTTAACTTTGTCTTTGATATAATTTTAAGTGACTTTTCTATGGATTCCAATATGCACCTTAATTTATCACAATAGATACGTTAAAATGTAGAATATCTGCTCCAGTATAGGTCCATCCCCTCTTCCCTCCTTTGTGCTATTATCGTCATATATATTATGTCTATATATGTTCTAACCCAGACAATATCAGATTTATTGCTTTACAGACTCTTTTGTCTTTTAAAGACATTAAGAGAAAAAAATTATATGAAGTTTTTTATATTAACCTATATATTTATCATTTCTGGTACTCTTCGTTTTTTTTTTCTGTGAATTCAAGTACCATCTGGTATCACTTCCTTGCTCCAATATAACTCTATCTTCTCCCCCTCCTTTGCATTATTATTGTCACATATATTGCATCTTTGTGTGTTATCAGCTGAACAATACAATTCTATAATTCTTGTTTTATGCCATTGTACTTTTGATTAGTTGAGAGATAAAAAGAGAAAAATGTATTTATACTATCTTTTGTGATTACCTATGTAATTATGTTTACTGGTGCTGTTTGTTTCTGGAAGTGGACTTGAGTTACGATTTGATGTCACTTCTTGTCAGTCTAAAGAATTCCCGTTAGTATTTCTTGTAAGGTAGATATGCTGGGAACAAATTCTCTCAGTCTTTGTTTACCAGGGAATGTCTTTATTTCACCTTCATTTTGTGTTACATTTTATTAGTAAATAAAAACACCGGACACCTGGTTAAATCTGAATTTTATATAAACAATGTATAGTTTTTTTAGAATAAATATGATCCATGCAATGCCTCTCCTGCCTGCCTCTCCTTTTAGCCCTCTCTCTCTAAGTGGTGTCTCTGTCCTTTAGTGACTCAAGCCAGAATTCACCTCCTTGTAGCTTGACTCCTCCCTCTCACATTTCATCAAGTGCAAAAGCCTCATGAGTCTATGTCCTAAATTTATCTTAAATTACTCTCCACCTCCACTGTTATTTCTCTAATAGAGGTCACCATTATCTCTGACTTTAATGGCAACAGCTAGCTTCCAAATTAGTTTTCCTCTCTCCAACCTTGCTTCCAGTCACCCTAAAATCAAAAACCAAACCCATTGTCATTGAGTCCGTTCTGACTCATGGCTACCTCATGTACCACAGAGCAGAACTGCCCCCACAGAGTTCTCTTGGCTGTCATCTTCATGGAAGGGGTCCCTGGGGGTTGCAAATGGTTTGCGCTCAACTATTAACCCAAATGTTGGTGATTTGAACCCACCCAGTGACACCACAGAATAAAGACCTAGCAACCTGATTCTGCAAAGATGAGAGCCAAGAAAACTTCACAGGGCAACTCTACAACACATAGGGTTGCCACAGGTGGGAATCAACTCGACGACAATGGGTTAATCTTTACCGCCACCTACAGCAATCTAATTGCTATCTAAAATGCAAATTTAGTCATGTGAACCAGAAAGTAAGTTCAGTGAGGTCAGGATCAGGGTCTGTCTTTCTCACCTCTGCATCCTTGGTGACTTAGTGATTCATTCATTCAACAAACATTTATTGAGTCTATTTCATACTAAGAAATGTTCTAAGCACTAGAAATTCAGTATTGAATAAGACAGACAAGATCTCTGCCCTCGAGGAACTTAGATTATAGTGAGAGATGACAGGCAAAAGCAAACAAAAGCTAAACAAATGAAGCATAAGGTATGATGCAGATGCAACTTACGGTGTGGCAGAGTGACCAGTGGTCTGTTTTATATAAGGTGGTCAGGGAAAACTCCAAGGAAGTGAATTGAATGAATGGCTGTCTCTCTCCTCCCTATAACTTTTTCATGGATCTTTATTTCCTTCATGTGATCTACAAGGCCTTGATTTTTCTGGTTCTTATCTTTCTTGTTGCAAAGTTAATCTTTAGCCACTTTTGAGCATTCTGTACACTCTAGTCAATTTGAATTTCAGTTCCTCCTTCACAGTGGTGTGAGAACCACTTGGAGGATTGTTAAAACACAGATTACTGGGCCCCATACCTAGAGTTACTGATTCAGTAGATCTGGAATGGGGCTGAAGGATTTGCGTATATAACACACTCCCAAGTAATACCTATGGTGCTAGTCCAGGAACCGTATTTTCTTTTATTTTGGTAAAAGTATGCATGGCCAAAGATACACCATTTTTAACTATTTCTGCATGTACAATTCAATGGCATTGGTTATGTTCTTCAAATTGTGCTACCATTCTCATTATCCTTTTCCACATTATTCCACCACCATTATCTTAAAGTTGCTGCCCCCTAAGATTCCCATCTAACCTTTTGAGTTGCCATTGTCAATTTGATTTCACATAGATAATTCTTTAAAAGAGCACAGTGCTCAAAGCAGATGTACTTTACTATTAAAATAAGCTAGTTTTGGGTTGTAAGAAGACTTCAGGGGATAGTTTTGATTTAAGGTTTAAAGTTTAAAGATTATCTAAGGGCAGTAGTTTTGGGGACTCATCCAGCCTCAATGGCTCCAGAAAGTCTAGATTCCATTGAGAATTTGAAATTCTGTTGTACATTCCCCCCCGCCCACCCTTTTTATTAGAATTCTTCTATACAACCTTTGATCAAAATGTTCAATAATGGTAGCTGGCACCATCCAGTTCTTCTGGTTCATGGCAAGGAGGGTAGTTGTTTATGGAGACAACCAGATACACATTCAGTTTTCTCCTTTGATACCTGACTCTCCATCTTCCTCTGTTGCTTCAAATGAATGGAGACCAGTTGATGTACCTTGGATGGCTGCTTGCTAGCTTTTAAGACCCCAGTCATTGTGCCACGAACTAGGAGGTAGAACAGAAGTACTGAGAAACAATATCCATTTCATCTTCATTTTTGAAGGATAAACCCCTTTGCTGATAGTTTTGCTTTATATAGAATTCTTATTTGACAGGTTTTTTTTTTTTTTTAACATACTATATATATAGTTCCATTATCTTCTGGCCTCCATGGCTTCTAATGAGATGTCAGCTATTAATCGTGTTGTAGTTCTCTGTACATGTGAGTCTTTTTTGTTGTTGTTGTTCCTTGTTTTGCTCTGTTTTTTATCTTTGACTTCCAGCATTTTGACTATGTCTGCATGTAGATCTTCTTGTATCTACCCTACTTGTTTTTTAAACTTTTTAATTAATGTTTTTCATCAAATTTGGGAAGTTTGTAGACATTAATTTCCCTGAATTTTATTTATTTATTTATTTATTTCTCCCCTCCTACTGGTACTCCCATTATGCCTATATGGGCATGCTTAATAGTGTCCCACATTTCTCTGAGTCTCTGTTCATTTTTTCTTCATTCTGTTTTCTGGATTGTCTAGTGTCTATTGACCTATTTCCAAGTTTACTGATTCTTTCTTTTGCCAGCTCAAATCTTCTTACAGTCCCTCTAGTGAATTTTTCGTTTCATATGTTTGTACTTTCCAATTCCAGAATTTCTGTGTGGTTCTTTTTTATACTTTCTAGCTTTTTACTGTCATTCTTTATTTAATGACTCAGTGTCATATACTTTCCTTTAATTCTCTAAGCATGATCTCCTCTAGTTTTTTGAACATTTATAATAGCTGCTTTGAAGTCTTTAAGTCCAGCTTCTTGTCCCTTTCAGACATAGTTTCTGTCGGCTTTTTTTTCCTTTGTATGGGTCATAATTTTCTTATTTTTTTGCCTGTGTCCTTTTTTGGTTGAAAAGTGTCAATTTTAGATAATATGTTACAGAATCTCTGGATTCTGACTCTCCATAACACCCAGGGAGTTTTTGGTTTGTTTATCTGATTAGTGACTGCCTGGCCTAATTCTGTGGAGGCCATTTCCTCCCACACTATGCAGCCACTGATGACTCTTGTTTTGTTTTTCCTTGTTTTTGTTTTTAAGCCTGGCTTCTTTTGGTGAGCATACCTTAGCAATAAGCCAATAATTGGTCAGAAGGGGTGCTTAAACACCTTCAGCCATTAAGGATTCCACCTTTTGCCTGTGGATCATGTATAGCTCAGGGAATGCACTCAAAGTTTAGGCAATTTACAAGTCTGCTCTGGCTTTTACTTTCTTCTGCAAGGCATCAAATTTAGTTCAAGATTAATGACTCAGGATGCAGAGCCAACATGCTGCAACAGACAGAAGCACCATGCAGTCCCTCTTCAGCAAAGATAAAAAACTAAGTAAAACAGATGCAAACGTCAGTCCTGGAACCCAAAGCATCAAATGAAGGGTCAAAGAACTAGATCAAGCACTGAATGAAATAAGAAGTTCACAGAGAACTAGGATTGCTATGGCGTGGAGGTTCTCTACCAGCTAACATGGCACAGATTCGCCATCTTGGATTCAGCCACTAAGAACCACAGACAGGGAGTATGGGAAGGCAACTTCACAGAGCTCCCAACAGGAGACAGAACTCCCAGTAACCAGGGATGCACGTTTTCCCACCTCCTACCATTCTTCCCTCTATGCAGCCTCCACCACTTCCAGTGGGCCACACTGCTTGGTCAAAGAGATACCAGCTCACTGCCCCAAAGGCCAGTTCCCCCAATGTCATTTTGAAATTTTTTTGGCTTTTTTTTTTTCTTCTCTCTCCTCCTCTCCTTTCCCTCACCCAGCTAGACCCATGTGCCATCCTCACCCCTTCTCAATGGGCTGTGCCACACTGCTGGGCTAGAGAGCCACCCACATGGCCTCCCAGGTCCTGTGCCACCGCCACCAGCCGTCTCCCTCAGCACCATATTTTTTCTTTCTTTCTTTTCTCTCTTCCTTCCTTTCCTGTCTCCTGCTCACCTGCCACCTAGCCCCCTGTGCCATCCCCACCCCTTTTTGACAGGCTGTGCTGTACCACTTGGCTAGAGAGCCACCAGCACACAGCCTCCCCAGGTGCATGCCACCATTGGCCAGCTCCTTCAGTGCCATATTTTTTTGTTTTTGCTTTTTTCGTTTGTTTCTTCTCTCTCTCTCACTTCCTTCCTTTCCTTTCTCCCACCCACCTAGTCCCATGTGCCATCCCTATCCCTTTTCGAAGGGCTGTGCTGCACTGCTCAGCTAGAGAGCCACTGGCACACAGCCTCCTCAGATCCATGCCACCCCCACCAGGCAGCTCCCTCAGCACCATATTTTTTTTTTATCGTTGTTGTTTCCTTCTCCTTTCCTTTCCTTTCTCCTGCCCACCTAGCCCCATGCACTGCCCCAACCCTTCTCGACGGGCGATAATGCACTGCTCAGCTAGAGAACCACTGACACATGACCTCCTCAGATCTATGCTACCCCCACCGGCTGGCTCCTTCAGCACCATATTCATGTGTGTGTGTGTTTTTTTTTTTCCTGTATTATTATCTTTTTGTTTTTGCAAGGTTTTTTTTTTTGTTGTTGTTTGTTTCTTCTCCCTCTACCCCTTCCTTCCTTTCCTTTTTCCCACCCACCTAGCCCTGTGCACTGCTCCCACCCCTTCTTGAAGGGCCACACTACACCACTCGGCTAGAGACCCACTGGCACATAGCCTCTCAGGGTCTGTGCCACCCATGCAGGTCAGCTCCCTCAGTGCTGTCATTTTCACTTTTCTTTATCTTTCCCCTTCTCCCTTTTCCTTCTCCCTCCCACCTAGGCCTTGCGCTGCCTCCCTCCCTTCCTGAGGGGCTGTGCTGTGCTGCCCAGCAAGAGAGACACCAGCTCACTACCACCTCAATTCTGCCCCAACCCCAATGGCCAAGTCCCTCAGCATCACATTTATTTTTTGTTGTTGTTATTTTCAATTTTTTGTTTTTGTTTCTTCTTTTGCTTCTTTCATTTCCTTTCTCCCGTCAACCTAGCCCCATGCACTGCTCACACCCCTTCCCAACAGGCTGAGATGCACTGTTTGGCTAGACAGCCCCCAGCACATGGTCTCCCTGGCTCTGCCCCACCTCCAACCACTGAATCCTACCATGCTGCCATTTTATTTACTTTTTTCCTTCATTTTAGTTTGCTTTTTTCTACTTCTGTTTCTTTCTGTTCTTACTCTCACCCACTTAGCTCTCCACATCACATCCTCTCCCTTCCCTCTGGCCCATCTGCACCATGCGCTGAGCACCGCAACCCCAAGTGACACCAACATGGACACCCAGGCCCCTATATTCTGTCCCACACTGCCCCCCGACCCAGGCCTACTGGCCCCAGTTTGTACCATAAAGGACTGATCCCTGCCCTTCCCCCTGGCAGGACCTGCCTGCTGCACCATAGCTGAGTGACTGGCCCTGCCCACTTGGACAAGGTGGTGAGAAGTATCAAGCTCACAGAAGAGCAAGCAACAAAATGCACGCAGCTCGCCTGCCTGGCATAACCAAATAAAACAACAGGATGAAACAAACAAATCTACAATGAATAAATGAAGAAAATAATCCCTGAAATATCCTGGAGACAGCAGACAACATCAAAACACAAAAATACAGGACAGAATGGCTACAGTAAGTTACCAAAATAAAACACCAGATGACCTTCCAGTAGAAGAAAAGGCATGGGAACTACCTGATAAGGAATTCAAAAGTCTAATATTCAGGGCCTTCCAAAAGATTAGGAAAGAGATGAAGAAAAATGCAGAGAAAATCATGGAAAATATGGACAAAATTAGGGAAAACAGACAGTGCAATGGAAGAGTTCAGAAAAACAATACAGGAACAAAATGTCAAAACCTAGAAATCATACAAAACCAGCAATTGGAAATCCAAAAGATAAATAACAAGATTTCAGAAATGGACAGTGCAATAGAAGGTTTAGGAACGAATTTAAAACAATGGAAGACAGAATCAATTAAATTGAAGACAAATCCTTAAATACCACTTTGTTTGAGGAAAAATCAGAGGAAAGAATAAAGAAAACCTGAGAATGATGTAGGATACAATCAAGGGCAAAAATAGGTGTGTTATCAGAGTTCCAGAACAAGGGGAGAAAATGGAAAACATGGAGAGGATCATTGATTTGCTGACAGAAAACTTTCTTAATATGAAAGATGAAAAGCTGACCATCCAAGAAGCTCACTGAACCCCATATAGGGTAGATCCCGAAAGAAATTCACCAAAAGATATCATAATCACATTTGCCAAAACCAAAGACAAAGAATCCTGAAAGCAGCTCAAGAAAATTGCAAAGTCATGTACAAAGGGGAACCATAAGACTAAGGTCTCATTACTCGGCAGAAACCATGTAGATAAGAAGCCAATGGGATGACATATATAAAACCTTTAAAGAAAAGAACTGCCAACCAATAATAATATATCCTGCAAAACTGTCATTCAGATATGACTGCAAAACTAGGACATTTCCAAGTAAACAGAAATTAAGGAAATGTGTAAAAATCAAAACAAGCTTTAAAAAATTATTAAAGGGAGTCCTTCAGTTAGAGAACCAACAACATCAGACAACAACCTGAATCTAGGACACAGGGCAGCATCAGCCAAAAACCAACCTAGGCAATGAACTCTCAAGGATAAAACAAAACTAAAAGATTTACAACCAGAGACTTAATCTGTAGATGACAACAATGTCAAAACAATAAAAGAGGGAATAAATGGTGTAGGTATTGACCTTTCAAATGGAGAGGAAATCAAGGTGATATCAAGTAATAAAAGATTGGTTTAAACTTAGGAAAAGAGAGGTCAATTTCAACGTAACCACAAAGAAAGTTAACAAACCTACTCACCGAAATAAAGAAGAAAAACATAAAGATTCAGTAAACACAAAACTTACAAAAAGGACAGAAAAGAATATCCAGAAAAGAATTTAAAACAGGAGAATAAGAGGAACAAAGAAAACATCAGTACCACACACCAAAAAAAAAAAAAGCACTACAAAATGACAGCAATAAATTCACACCTATCGATAATCAAATTGAAAGTAAATGGCTTAAACGCACCCATAAAGAGACAGTGGCAAAATGGATTAAAAAAAAAAAAAAGGACCCATCAATATGCTGTCTGTAAGACACACCTTAGAAACAAAGACATAAATATATTACAAAATCAAAGAATGGAAAAATATATATCAAGCAAACAGCAACCAAAGAAGAACAGGAGTGGCAATACTAATCTCAGATAAAATAGACTTTAAAACAAAGTCCACCATAAAAGACAAAGAAGGACATTATATAATGATTAAAAGGACAATCCACCAGGAGAACATAACCATCATAAATATCTACATACCCAATGACAGGGCTCCGAAATACATAAAACAAACTCTAACAGCACTAAAAGGAGAAACTGGCAGTTCCACAGTAATAATAGAAGACTTCAAAACACTACTCTCAGTGAAGGGCAGAATTTCTAGAAAGAAACTCAACAAAGGTACAGAAGATCTAGAGGCCACAATCAACCAACTTGACCTCATAGACATATATAGAACACTCCACCCAACAGCAGCAAAGTATACATTCTTTTCCAATGCACATGGAACGCTGTCCATAATAGACTACATCTTAGGCCACAAAGAAACCCTCAACAAAATCCAAAACATTGAGGTAATACAAAGCATATTCTCTGATCACAATGCCAAAACAGTAAAATGAATAACAGGAAGAGCAGGTAAAAATAAACAAATAGGTGGAAATTGAATAACACCTTGCTTAAAAGCCAGTGGGTAATAGAAGAAATCAAAGATGGAATTAAAAAATTCCTAGATTAAACAAGAAGGAAAACACATCCTACCAAAACCTTTGGAACACAACAAAGGCAGTGCTCAGAGGTCAATTTATAGCAATAGATGCACACTACAAAAAAAGAAGGGACAGAATCAAAACAAGAGAAGAGATTGAAGAGTAAAAAAAAAAAAAACCTCCGAACAAAAAAAAAAGTCCTGGCCCAGATGGCTTCACTGGAGAATTCTACCAAACATTGAGAGAAGAGCTCACACCAGTACTACTGAAACTATTTCAGAACATAGAAAAGGAAGGGATACTACCAAATTCATTCTATGAAGCCAGCATTACCTTGATACTTGATACCAGGCACAGACACTACAAAGAAAGAAAATTACAGACCAACTTCTCATGAATATAGATGCAAAAATTCTCAACAAAATTCTAGTCAGTAGAATTCAGCATATCATAATATACCACCACCAAGTATGCATAGGTGGTTCAACATTAGAACGTCAATCAACGTAATCCACCACATAAAACAAAGGGATCACATGATCATCTCAATCAACACAGAAAAGGCATTCAATAAACACCCATTCCTATAAAAGCTCTCAATAAAACAGGCATGGAAGGCAGGTCAGAGAGCGGGGCTTTTTGCTTACGCTGGATTCTGCATCTGGATCCTGTTCATCTGACCTCAGGTTCTTGTGACTTGAACTAGCTGCTTACTTGCCTGCTGATCTTGAGATTCATCGATCTTCACAGCCTGTGAGCAAGAGCCTTGCTCTTTGACCTGAGGATCTTGGGTTCACCAGCCCCTGAGGCTAGGCAAATCAGGAAAAGCCTCCAGCCTGACCCACAGGCTTGGGACATTCCAGTCTCTACAGCCGTGTGAGCCATTTCCTTGATATAACCAAAACCAAACCCAACCCAGTGCCGTCGAGTTGATTCCAACTCATAGTGACCCTACAGGACAGAGTAGAACTGCCCCGTAGAGTTTCCGACGAGCGCCTGGCAGATTTGAACTGTCGACCCTTTGGTTAGCAGCCGTAGCACTTAACCACTACACCACCAGGGTTTCCATATACCTTGATATAAATCTCTCTCTATATATATTTATACACTTTACTGCTTTTGCTTCTCTATAGAATTCTGTTTAAGACAGTATTACAATTATAAAACACAAATAAGAAATATATGGTTTTAAGTTATTATGATTCCCTTTGTTTTAGTTGCATTTTTATAACATTTTTAAGTCCCATTTAGCACTGTCTACGCCCAAATAAAAGCATCTTAGGTGCTAAGAACATATAATATTAACTGTATGTATTATGACCCTCCCCCCAGCCTTTTTTTGTAGGTGTCATTGAGTTGATTCTGACTCATAGTGAGCCTATAAGATGGAGTGGAACTGCTCCATAAGATTTCTTAGGATGAAATCTTTACAGAAGCAAGTTAACAGGTCTTTTTTTTTTTTTTTTTTTCAAACCACTCACCTCTTGTTTAGCAGCAAAGTGCTTAATCATTGTACCACCAGGGCTCGTCAGTCCTAGGTTTCCAGAAATCCACCCCTCTTTTCGGGTTGTTTTATTTCTCTAGGTGGCACTCTTAGCTAAAGTCTCTCTCAGAATGGCTTCCTGTCTACAAAGTCCACATTTGTCCCACAGAAATTCATTTTGGCCCCACTTAACTGCAGTCCATTCTCCCAAAGCAGAACCTGTGTGTTTACTCTGTCATCACCAGGGGGAGCTCCAGTCACAAACTCACCTCTTAAGATTTTCCTGGGCAGGAGCCAGATAATATTTTATGTCCTTCCAACTACAAGGGAAATATGCCAAAATACGAATAGTTCTTTGTAAGCTGCTCTCACTTGACACTTGTCTTAAGATGAGATGTAAGCCTAGCCCCTCCCCTCACCCATGAGAAGGTGGGGGATAGAACCCACAGCACCCTGACAGCTCTGCCCACAGAAATTCTCACTCCCAGTGTCTTCCTCTTCCCAGTGAATTCTTTGCCTTCTCTTGTATAGCCTGGAGATGGGTGAGGGGCTAAGCCTGCCAGAACCTTAGCATGACTTCCTTAGCATGTCATGCGTGGATGATAGAGCATCTTGCTTTACGAATTGCAGTACCTAATACACAAAGTGTTGTTCGTGCCTTTGAAGCCCCTGCCAAAACTACAGGAGAAAGAAAGGTTATTTTGCAGTTAACATCTTGGTATATCTTTAAAATCACTTCTCCAGTATATAAGGGTCTTAGCTATTATTTCTATAGCCAAGCTTATCTGTTGTTGTTGTTGTTAGTTGCCGTCTGGTCGATCCTGACTCGGTGCAACCGCACACGTGCAGAGTAGAACTGCTTCATAGGGTTTTCAAGGCTGTGACCTTTCTGAAGTGGATTGCCAGGCCTGTCTTCTGAGGTGCCCCTGGGTGGGTTCAAACCACCAACCTTTCAGCTGGTAGTTCCGTGTTTGACCATTTGTGCATAGGGACTTAACCATTTGTGCCTAGGGACTTAACCATTTGTGCCTAGGGACTCCATAATATGTACTAATAAATTGACTTATGTATGTGTTAAGGTACTTCTGCTCTTCTGTTTGTAGTGGTAACTGTGATGAATTTGTACTGATCAAGACACAATCTCTTTCTTGATCTCCTTTGATATGGGAAGTGTTTGGGAGCTGGTTAGCCACATTAGGATGCAGAAACAACACCCAAGTGCTGCTCTTTACTCTGAGCTTCTCCTCTTCCTCCTGGGTTGTTCGTCCTCTGCTGTCCTCTTCCTTCTCCCATACATGCATCTGCACCCATGAAGAATCACATTAAAAATGTACATTTGATTCGAGGACATTTAACAGTGTGAGTTTCCAAATTCTCACAGAGGAACAATGTCGAACCTTCTCCAAGGGCTTCGTAAGGACCTCCAAATCTATCCTGTGCGGATAGATCATGCTTAACTCTTCCCTAGTGGGCTGCCCTGTCTGTCTTGCACTAATCAGACTACTTCTCTTTTGTTCTTTTGTTTTTGTTTTTTCGCACTTCTTGTTGTGA
The DNA here is from genome assembly GCF_024166365.1 of Elephas maximus indicus. Taxonomy (NCBI): domain Eukaryota; kingdom Metazoa; phylum Chordata; class Mammalia; order Proboscidea; family Elephantidae; genus Elephas; species Elephas maximus. Next base: position 26,042,866 of record NC_064844.1, on the reverse strand, counting down.
ACTAATTGCTTTGTTTATAGCCATGGAATTTACCCCAAGGTTAAATTTTATCAACATACACATAGAATAATGATCAAATTGTATTTCCCATGATTTCTTATTCATTATCAGTTTTTAATTTTAAAAAAAATCAAATTGTAATCAGTTGATTAAAATTTAATACACCTGAATGTCAATTATATCTGAATTCTTAGAATGTATTATACCGTATGTTTATGCAAATAATGTGTGCCTTCTACATTTGTTTGCAAACCACATCCTTCCCCTGAGAGGTATTTTTGTAAGTGCACTGATTTTTTTCACAGCAACAGGTAGAAAACGTGCATTATCTGAATAAAAATATAGTATCTACTGAATATAAGAGTTCTCATTCAATTAAATAGTAGAGGTCTAAAAAAATGATGGAAAAGAAATTTAAACTTTGACTTGAGAAACAGTTGGTAAAATTTAGGTTAGCTATTTCAATAATTAATTGTAATAAAATTTTGAGAAAAGATCTTATTCTGCCAAAATTTTTATCAGAATGTTAAGATGTTAATAAAGCATTTTTTTCATTCATTCAGCATAAATGGCAAACTGTGGTCAGCAGGCCAAATCCAACTCCCTGTTTTTGTAAATAAAGTTTTATTGAAACATAGCCATGCACATGCATTTGTGCAAAGTGACAGAGTTGAGTAGTTAGAGCAAAGACTGTCTGGCCCCAAAGCATAAAACATTTACTATCTGACCCTATAGCAAAAGTTTGCAGACTTCTACTTTGCAGTGTTATGTGATGGTTTGTAAGCTTCAGTTTGAAACAAAAGATAAAATCTTTAGGGATAATTATTGTGAAGGATAGGAATCTCTGGGTGGCACAAACGGTTAAGTGCTCTCCTATTGACAAAAAAGCTGGTAGTTCAAACCCACCCAGAAGTGCCCTGGAAGAAACACCTAGTGATCCGCTTCCAAAAGGTCATAGCCTTGAAAACCCTATGGAGCAGTTCTACTCTGCAACACATGGGGCTGCCATGAGTTGGTTGATTGAACAGCAACTGGTTTGGTTTTTATTGTAAAGGATTAATATTTAGGGAATATTAATTTTAAAGGCTTGTTTTCTATATTCACCTTTTCTAAAATGAAACTGCTTCGTAACTTTAACATTGCATAAACTTTCTATAATATTCTGTTGCTTTTATTATACCAGCCTAAAATACTTCTGAAATCTAGAGAGTAAAGTTACAAATGGATTTGCAGTTTGTTGGCCAAATGGGCCTGACCCTAATTATAAATAATGTCTTACAAATTTGTTGTGGTCTACTGTTCACAAATTACATCCACATGCCTTGTAGCATTGATTCACAGGATAGCCTGTTTCCACTTTACAGATGGAGTAAACAAAGCACTGTGTGTGTGTCTGTCAATTAATAGCCAGGGTCTCACAGTAAGTGGAAAAACAAACTAGAACCCAGATCTTGGATCCTTATAATACGTGATATTTTTTCTATTATACTACGCTGCATCTGCTGTCTCGCAGTATAAATGGCATTGGTGCTGAACCAAGAGTCCTGCAGGAAGACTCATGGAGTTGGTTTCATAATTGTTGAAACAGTAGTGTTTATCAGTTACTAAGGATATTAACCCCCACGTGTCTGTCAGTTTGTCATACTGTGGGGGCTGGTGTGTTGCTGTGATGCTGGAAGCTATGCCACCGGTATTCAGATACCAGCAGGGTCACCCATGGAGGACAGGTTTCAGCTGAGCTTCCAGAATAAGACAGACTAGGAAGAAGGACCCTGCAGTCTACTTCTGAAAAGCATTAGCCAGTGAAAACCTTATGAATAGCAGCAGAACATTGTCTGATATAGTGCTGAAAGATGAGCCCCCCAGGTTGGAAGGCACTCAAAAGATGACTCCACAAAGTAGAGTAGACCTTAATGACATGGATGGGGTAAAGCTTTCAGGACCTTCATTTGCTGATGTGGCACGACTCAAAATGAGAAGAAACAGCTGCAAACATCCATTAATAATTGGAACCTGGAATGTACGAAGTATGAATCTAGGAAAATTGGAAATCGTCAAAAATGAAATGGAACGCATAAACGTCGATATCCTAGGCATTACTGAGCTGAAATGGACTGGTGTTGGCCATTTTGAATCAGACAATCATATAGTCTACTATGCTGGGAATGACAACTAGAAGAGGAATGGTGTTGCATTCATCGTCAAAAAGAACATTTTAAGATCTATCCTGAAGCACAGCACTGTCAGTGATAGGATAATATCCATATGCCTCCAAGGAAGACCGGTTGATACGACTATTATTCAAATTTATGCACCAACCACTAGGGCCAAAGATGAAGAAACAGAAGATTTTTATCAGCTGCTACAGTCTGAAATTGATCAAACATGGAATCAAGATGCATTGATAATTACTGGCGATTGGAATGCAAAAGTTGGAAACGAAGAAGGATCAGTAGTTGGAAAATATGGCCCTGGTGATAGAAACAATGCTGGAGATTGAATGATAGAATTTTGCAAGACCAATGACTTCTTCATTGCAAATACCTTCTTTCACCAACATAAACGGTGACTATACACATGGACCTCGCCAGATGGAACACACAGAAATGAAATTGACTACATGTGTGGAAAGAGATGATGGAAAAGCTCAATACCATCAGTCAGAACAAGGCCAGGGGCCAACTGTGGAACAGACCATCAATTGCTCATATGCAAGTTCAAGCTGAAGCTGAAGAAAATCAGAGCAAGTCCACGAGAGCCAAAATATGACCTTAAGTATATCCCACCTGAATTTAGAGACCATTTCAAGAATAGATTTGATGCATGGAGCACTAGTGACTGAAGACCAAACGAGTTGTGCAATGACATCAAGAACATCATCCATGAAGAAAGCAAGAGGTCACTGAAAAGACAGGAGAGAAAGAAAAGACCAAGGTCGATGTCAGAGGAGACCCTGAAACTTGCTCTTGACCATCGAGCAGCTAAAGCAAAAGGAAAAATTCATGAAGTAAAAGAACTGAACTGAAGATTTCAAAGGGCCTCTCGAGAAGACAAAATAAAGTATTATAATGACGTGTGCAAAGAGCTGGAGATGGAAAACCAAAAGGGAAGAACACACTCGGTGTTTCTCAAGCTGAAAGAACTGAAGAAAAAATTCAAGCCTCGAGTTGCAATAGTGAAGGGTTCCATGGGGAAAATATTAAATGATGCAGGAGGCATCAAAAGAAGATGGAAGGAATACACAGAGTCATTATACCAAAAAGAATTAGTCGATATTCAACCATTTCAAGAGGTGGCATATGATCAGGAACCGATAGTACTGAGGGAAGAAGTCCAAGCTGCTCTGAAGGCATTGGCGAAAAACAAGGCTCCAGGAATTGATGGAATATCAATTGAGATGTTTCAACAAACAGATGCAGCGCTGGAGGTGTTCACTGGTCTATGCCAAGAAATATGGAAGACAGCTTCCTGGCCAACTGACTGGAAGAGATCCATATTTATGCCTGTTCCCAAGAAACGCGATTCAACTGAATGTGGAAATTATAGAACAATATCGTTAATATCACGCAAGCAAAATTCTGCTGAAGATCATTCAAAAACAGCTGCAGCGGTATATCGACAGGGAACTCCCAGAAATTCAGGCCGGTTTCCGAAGAGGACGTGGAACCAAGGATATCATTACTGATGTCAGATGGATCCTGGCTGAAAGCAGAGAATACCAGAAGGATGTTTACCTGTGTTTTATTGATTATGCAAAGGCATTTGACCGTGTGGATCATAACAAACTATGGATAGCACTGCGAAGAATGGGAATTCCAGAACACTTAATTGTGCTCCTGAGGAACCTTTACATAGATCAAGAGGCAGTTGTTCGGACAGAACAAGGGGATACTGATTGGTTTAAAGTCAGGAAAGGTGTGTGTCAGGGCTGTATTCTCTCACCATACCTATTTAATCTGTATGCTGAACAAATAATCCGAGAAGCTGGACTATATGAAGAAGAACGGGGCATCAGGATTGGAGGAAGACTCATTAAAAACCTGCATTATGCGCAGGACACAATCTTGCTTGCTGAAAGTGAAGAGGACTTGAAGCACTTACTAATGAAGATCAAAGACCACAGCCTTCAGTATGGATTACACCTCAACATAAAACAAAAATCCTCACAGCTGGACCAGTGAGCAACATCATGATAACGGAGAAAAGATTGAAATTTTCAAGGATTTCATTTTACTTGGATCCACAATCAATAGCCATGGAAGCAGCAGTCAAGAAATCAAAAGACACATTGCATTGGGCAAATCTGCTGCAAAGGACCTCTTCAAAGTGTTGAAGAGCAAAGATGTCACCCTGAAGACTCAGGTGCACCTGACCCAAGCCATGATATTTTCAATCACATCATATGCATGTGAGAGCTGGACGATGAATAAGGAAGACCGAAGAAGAGTTGATGCCTTTGAATTGTGGTGTTGGCGAAGCATATTGAATATACCATGGATTGCCAAAAGAACAAACAAATCTTTCTTGGAAGAAGTGTGGCCAGAATGCTCATTAGAGGCAAGGATTGCGAGACTGCATCTTACATACTTTGGGCATGTTGTCAGGAGGGATCAGTCCCTGGAGAAGGACATCATGCTTAGCAGAGTACAGGGTCAGTGAAAAAGCGGAAGACCCTCAACGAGGTGGATTGACACAGTGGCTGCAGCAATGAGCTCAAGCATAACAACGATTGTAAGGACGGCACAGGACCGGGCAGTGTTTCATTCTGTTGTGCATAGGGTCGCTATGAGTCAGAACCAACTCGACGGCACCTAACAACAACAACAAGGACAGCAATGCAAAGAAAATACAGAATTGTTGTTAAAGCATGTAGAGTTAGAATGACCTCTAGATGGAGGCAATAGGCCATACTTCAAATTAATACTCTTTGGAGTTGCCGTGAACTCTAGGGTTTGCAAAATAAAACTTTAAATTAATTTTTTTGTGGACAGTATAAAAAATAACACGCACATACACACATAGGCAGGTTGTTGAAAGAAAAGTAGTGATGACCCTTTGTGAGAAAGTGACCACGTCCCCTTTGAATTTGTGATATGTAGGAAGATAAATAATATTTTAGGCTTTAAAGAAGATTTCAAATAATATTATAAGATTAGAGTCTAGTGAAATTATTTAAAAGGAAAAACATGTCTGTCTTAGTTTTCTAGTGCTGCTATAACAGAAATACCACAACTAGATGATTTTAACAAAGAGAAATTTATTTTCTCACAGGCTAGTAGGCTAGATGTCCAAATTAAGGGGAAGGTTTTCTCTCTGTCAGCTCTGGACGAAGGCCCTTTTCATCAGTCTTCCCCAGGACTACCAGCTTCTTCTCCTAGGAACTCTGAGTCCAAAGGACATGCTGTACTCCCAGCACTGCTTTCTTGGTGGTATGAGGTCCCCCTGTCTCTCTGCTCACTTCTCCCTTTTATATCTCAAAAGAGATTGGCTCAAGACACAATCCAATCTTGTAGATTAAGTCCTGCCACATTAACATAACTGCCACCTATCCCACCTCATTGACATCATAAAAGTAGGATTTATAACACGTAGGAAAATTGCATCAGATGACAAAATGGTAGACAGTCACACAATACTGGAAATCATGGCCTAGCCAAATTGATACACATATTTGACAATATCTATTTGATATAATGGTATTTATAAATCAACATTTTTGTCTATTCCTTCACTCAGAGTGTGCTGAGACAGCAAAATATAAGCCTAGAGATGTGCATAAGTAGTTCTGCTTTTGAGAAAATGGAACATGAATCCTACCGCTGTAGACCAGTGAACACCTATGCCTTTGAGTCCAGCACAGATAATTAATTGGATTCTTTTATCAATCTATAGAAAGCAAGTAAGGTCAAATAGACTTAACATGAATTTTTCCAAAAATGTGAAATGATCTGTTTTTTGCTAGTAGATAGAGTAGGAAAATTGGCCTAGTATATCTGTATTGAAACAAGGCCTTGAGTCAGGTTCACTCATAACATCTTTGCAGACAAGATGCAGAAACACAAGCAAGCTGCCAGGGTACTCATGCTGATGAATGGTGTGAGCCTCAGTGTGTCGGATAATAGATCACTGTCAATCTAGAGCTGATTCTAGGGCTCCATGTCTATACCTTCGACCCCAGTATGTCCAGTAATTTTGTCAGTGGATGGAGACACAGACATTTATATACTTCTAAACATTGCAGATAACAAGAATTAGAAACACGGTGTATGGTAGATATAGTAATTCAAAGATTTTAACATGTTGGAAAAGATAGCTAACAAGATGTGGATTAGTAGGGATAAATCTGGAAGGAGGGATGAAGAAAAACGTGTCAGAAGTGCCTAAGGACATTATTGTCATTGTTAGTTGCTGTCTATTCTGACTAATGGCAATCTCATGTGTTACAGAGAACTGCTCCGTAGAGTTTTCATGTCCATAGCCTTAATGGAAGCAGATCACCAGGGCTGTCTTCTGTGGTACCCCTGGTTGGGTTCACATCACCACCCTTGAGGTTGGCAAACCATTTGCGCCATTTAGGGACCTTCTAAGGGCAATAGGGAAAAACAAATGGAAGTGTATTAATAATTGTGACCATTATGTATCAATATTGGTTCAGTTGTGACAAATGTGCCATGGTAATATGTTAATAGTGGAAAATGGGAATGGGATATGCTGTACTACCACTGTAACTTTTCTGTAAGTCTAAAACTATTCTAAAATTAAAAGTTCATTTAACTTAAAGTGGCCTAAGATTTCAAGTCCAAATAATTTGGAAAATGATAATGCCCCCATAACAAAAATGGAAAGTTTGGAGATGTAGTTTTGTGGAATTTTGGGAGGATTGTACTTGCTTCCACAATGTGGAAACTCTTTGGGAGGAATAATAGAACAGAATGGCACAAGAGAACCCGGTGAGGACTGAGGTAGTAACGAAAGTTTTCACAAGGGAGCACAAGAATCTTTTTCCAGACTCTGTTTTTCTTAAATGCTCAATATTCGGACAGATTAGTAGTGGGGGCAGAGATGTAGGTATATGAAGTTCAGTCTGGTCTTGGAAGTTAAGAGTAGTTGTTGTTACTGTTGTTCTTGTTAGTTGCCACTGAGACGACTCCGACTCATGGTGACCTTACATATAACAGAATGAAGCATTTCCCGGTCCAGCTCCATCATCGTGATTATTATATTTGAGCCCAGTTCATCTCATTGAGGGTTCCCCCATTTTCACTGACCTTCTTCTTTACCAAACACGATGCCTTTTCTAGGCATTGGTCTTTCCTAATAACGTGTCCAAAGTAACTGACGTGAACTCCCGCCATCCTCACTTCTAAGGAACATTCTGGTTGTATTTTTCTAGTATCCCCTAGTCTAGTTAAGTTCTCAGATTACTTTTCATAGATTGATTTAGTCATCATTCTTGCTCTTCTTTAATGTCAGTATAGTCTAGTTAAGTTCTCAGATTACTTTTCATAGATTGATTTAGTCATCATTCTTGCTCTTCTTTAATGTCAGTTATATAGAAACTGAAAATTAAAGTGGTCAAAAAAAATCATACCTGGAAAGTGGCCATTTTATTGGCTGTGCAGAGGTTGTGTGAACTTTGTGATCTTGTGTGTCAAGGAACAGTCAGTCTTACTCTTCTAAATTAAGGAAATCGTTCACTTCATTTTTGTACTTGGAAGTTATGCTTATTCACAGAAATGATTGAGATAAATAACATCCAAAATTGTATTTTCATGTCAGTTATTTGACAATGCAAGTGAAAATTAACACCTATACTTGAAATATTTAGGTAAATGGAAATTTCGCCTCAGGCAATAAATGCTCCGAAATACTTTGCAGACTTTTGCACAGAAACGTGCTCCATGTGAAAAGAAACAGATTCCTAATTTTTAGAGTAAATAAGCAAATTACTGAACAATTACTGCAATATTTGTTATTTATGTAAATTTGTGTTCCCAAAGGAAAAGGGTAAATAATCCTATTTACCCTTTTCTAGGAAAGGTGGAGGAAGATGGTGAGTTTTTGGAAAAAGCATATTCTAAAATTATCTTTGACTTTATTTGCATTTAGTCGTGATATTTTTATTTCCAAATGACTTTAAAGTAAGGCATGAAATTTTTATTTTTATTAAAGAGGGAAAACATTTTAAAAGATTAAGAAACTTTTAATAATGTTTTTAAATTTCTAAATCTGTTGACACAGTATGTTTTCCAATTAAATATTTATGTAACAATACTTTTCCTGAGCGTTTCTTTGTGACTTTGACGTTGATGCTGATGTTGCTAGTGACTGCTAACCTTTACTGAAACTCTGTGTCAGGCACTGTTCTAAGCACGTTGCATATTTTAGCTCATTTTACCGTCATAACATTTTTTTTTTTTAACATACATATGAAATAGGTGGTATTAGTATTCCCAGTTATAGATGAAGAAACTGGCCTCATGTTAATGTCAACTATTGACTGTTTTTAGGACATTTGATTCTATATGATACTTTTGCTAAATATTGATGTATGAGTAGAGATTTTTTTTTTTAATGTATCATTTGGTAGTACTTGATTGAAAGCTTATACCATCCACTGTTTTTATCTTTTTTAGGTTTGCAGTTTTGTGTGGCTATGTATCTGAGTTTGAGGGCTTACAAAACAAAATCAACTATGGGCATCGCTTCAAGGTATTTTTTGATATTAAAAATGGTTTATTATAGCTATATATTCCATTAACAGATATTAATCTAATTATTCAACAAATTCCGCTTTAGGGATTCATCTTTTTTTTTTATACAGTGAGAAAATAAAACGCAGTCTTTAAATAGTGCCACAACAGAAAGAATCAAACTATTTGGGTGATTAAAGATTATTTTATTTTAGATCCTGAAAGAAGTCACATAGTAGATGAGTATCATCTTTTTCAAAGAGAGAGAATTACAACTTCAGTCTTCTGGTCATCAGCTCACCGAACTCATAAGTCATAAGCATGATAGAGAGTAATTAGTTAACATTCTCTGCATATTACTTGGTGCAGGGAAGCAGGATCCAATCTAAGGCTTTAAATTTACTGTGGTAGATGAACCAAATAAGTAATCCACATACATTAAAAAAAAAATTTTTTTTTTTTTTTTTATAATTTGCCTCTGGTTATAACAGCTCAATAAATAACCCCTCAGGGGCAATAACTACAGGATGGGCAAACAGTTCTTTCTTGTTTTCCAGCTTCCTATAGGCATTTTGACAATGCCAGGGGGTTGGATTCCTCTGCCGTCTGTTACTCCTTCCTCTCTCACACTCTACTGCGTGTCACTTGATATCTGTAAGCTCACTTCTGAATGACTGTGTGTTAGCTAGGCTAGTCATAGGTAGGCACACATTTTGACTTGGATGTTTTTTATTTTTATAGTGACATTTTGGCTTTAAATCATATGTAGCCTTATTAAATCATAGACAAAGCTGTGGCTCTGGTTGTGAGCAGTCATTTTTGATATTTGAATGATCGATAAGAATTAATTTTATAACTGATATGGATTATTTGGGGGGAAGGAGACAACATTGGAAAGCCACCTTAGAGTTTACTAGACTTTGGTACAGTTCCATTCAGCAATATCTGAAACTTGGGAGATGACGTTTCCTTTGGACGTTTCTTTCAGGAACATCTAGATAAAGCAATCCAATTTTTACCTGAAGAACCCTTTTTGTATTACCTCAAGGGAAGATACTGTTATACTGTAAGTTGAACACCTTTATCTATAAATCTTACTTGAATGTACTATGATTATATGATACATTTTAAGAGGCATTCATTTTTTATTCTTTTACCCAGTGTATCCAAACCAACCAGTTGCCATCAAGTTGATTCTGACTCATGGCAACCCCATGTATACTGTGGGAAAACTGTAAAATCAATATATCTGTATTCATATACTCTTATATGAATTTATAATTTATATCTTTTCTGATTTAAAATAAATTAATAATTTATGTTTTGTTATAATTTATGTGTTACAATTTACAAACTCATATTTTATGTTTATAAATTTATAATTTATATACATTTATATTGGAGCCCTGGTGATGCAGTGGTTAAGAACTCAGGCACTAACCAGAAGGTCAGCAGTTCAGCTGCTCCTTGGAAACCCTATGGGATAGCTCTACTCTGTCCTATAGAATTGCCATGAGTTGGAATCGACTCGATGGCAACAGGTTTGGTTTTTTGGTTTGGCATACATTTATCACATATTTTATGTATTACATATAATGTACTATTTGCTACTTTACATATGTATACGTGTTTCTCCTTTCCTGCCTTTCTATCCCCTTGCAGCAGTCACTTTGTCTCCCTTGTGGCTCTCTCTCTCAGGTGGGGCTCCACCCTTTGCACACACGCACCCGTAGAGGTGTTCTACTCCCCAGTTCTGTAGGAGGACCTTCTTCATTCAGCAGTTCATTGAGCATAAACTATGTGCTAATTAACTGGTCAGAAGATGAATAAAACACTGTTCTTGCCTTCAAGGAACTTCATTTAGAAGGGGATATGAGATGTATAGAAATAGCTAAAATAAAGGTAGCTGGTCAGCCTAAGACCCAGTGCCTGAAATGACATTATTTGTTTAACAAAATGTGAAAATATAAAGAGATGCGTGAAAAATTGCCATGAGAGGGAAATGCTGTTTCTAAGTTGGAATCGACTTGACAGCAACTGATAACAACAGAGGAGGTAATAGGGAACAGAGAAGAAGCAACATTCAAAAATAATGGCTGAGAACTTTATAAAATCGTTGAAAGATACAAATCTTCCCGTTCGGGAGCTCATTGAATCCCAGGCAGGATAATTACTAAGTCCTATGAGTAAAGAGTTAACAAAAGCCTCTCTCCGGCTCTCTGCAGACAAATTTGGCCTTCCAACTCCCTTCCCCTGGAAGCCTAAGAAAGATAGAATGTGTTACTAAGCAACATTGCTTATGGTAAAACAATTCCTAGACTGGAAGGCTGTGAATGAAGTTTGAATACTTGATGAGAAACAACAGCTTTGGGATCCTCGTTGTGATGACTTTTGTAGTTGGCCATGGCCCTTGCAGGGATTTTGAACCTATGCTCATTGGGCTGTTGCGAGAGATATTGTTTCCTATTTGGGACATAGAGCTTCTGAGCCAGGATCGCTACTGCTTCCATCCAGTGGGACTTGTTTCCCTGCACCTGTGCTAAGTAAAACTGATCCCAAGTGTGGCTTATAGTAGTCATGTGAACCAAAATGTCTGGTCAGGGTTGCTAGGACCAGTAGGGTGTGTTGCAAGTCCACATCCAGATGCATCGAAGTGAAAATGCGAAACACAAAGACAAAAACATTAAAAGCAACCACAGAAAAAAATTACACCATAACAAAAATTAGACTGCCAGCTGACTTCTTCACAGCATCAATGGAAGTCTTGAGAAATAATTTTTTTTAAGTGCTGAGAAAAAGTAGTTGTCAATATAGAATTTTATATCCAATGAAACTATCTCTTAAGAATGAGAGCAAGATAAAGAGAAAACAGAATTTACCACCCCAGACTCTTAGTAAAGGAACTTCCAAAGGGGAGGCAGTTCAGGGAAGAAGATGATCCCAAAGGAAAGAATAAGATGCAAGAAAGAATGACAACCAGGGAAGTGATATGTGTTCATAAATGTAATCCAAATTTGACTTAAAAAGCAATAATGTCTAATTAATAATGTTTTGAATATCAACATACTAAATAAAACAAGTACATTGTTCCACACTACTTTGGCAATTTTAAATTCTCTAGGGTTGCTGTGTCGAAATCAACTCAACGGCAGTGAGTTTGCTTTGGTTTGGGGAGTTATATAAGTATGTAACTGGACAAGGATAATCACCTTAATACATGGCCAAATTGCTTATCCTGAAGATGTTTAAATGTATTCTCTAATTTTGGCTCCTCCAGAAGTTAATTTTCGTATTTCTTTTACCAGTCATATAAAGTAACTTTTTCAGCCATATAGAAATCCAGGCTTTTTGTTTTACTCTACGTTATAAGCACTGGCATCTTTTTTAAAGAGCGTGTTAAAAACATGGTTACTTGAATGAAGAGTATTGAAGGCTTAAGTTTGCCAAATGCTTACTTTAAAACAATATAAATATGGGTTATTAAAGTTGTCTACTTGAGTATAAAATCTATGTAAAACTCTCATAATAGAGGAAAAATGTTCAAAGGCCTGGAAAAAATATTATGTTTGTTTTTATAAAAATGTGCTACTGGATGGTCTTTTGAATACACCTCTAGAAAGTTCTGTAGAAATTTTGGTAATTTGGTTCAGAAAGTAAAGTTCTTCATGAGAAGTTAAACTTTTTCCTAGAGTACAATCCAAAATTCAAAGCTGCTTTCTGAAAATATACTGTTAGTTTATGGCGAGGCAAGGTGACAAAGCTAGAGGTTGAAAAGGATTTGACAGAGTTTTTCTCTTACTCCAAGATGTCAGGCAGTTTTTATAATGTTAGAGATACTAGTTACAGCATTTGGCCCAATACTGGAGTAAAGTAGAAGTGTTTCTGCATACGTTTATTGTTTTCCAGATCAAATTTCAGTATGTTCAATTAAATCACTTCACAAAAGAAGATTTATGAGTGACGTGTAAGCACATGGATATTCAGCATCATTAGTCATTAGAAAAATGTAAATTAATACCACAGTGAGAGACCGCTGCACACGCACGGTTTTGTTGTTAGCTGTTGTCAAGTCAACTCTGATTCAGGGCAACCTTAGGAGAAACAGAATGAAATGTTCCCTGGTCCTGTGTTATTCTCACAGTCGGCAGCATGTTCCAGTCCATCATGTGGTTATTGTTATCAAAACCATCTCACCAAGAATCTCCCACGCCTTCACTGGCCCTCTGTTTCACTAAATTGATCCATCCTGATTAACATGCCCAAAGCAAGTAAGTTAGTTGAACAATGTTTTGTTGTGATTCATAAAGTTTTCATTGGCTAATTTTTGGAAGTACATCACCAGGCCTTTCGTCCTAGTCTGTCTTAATCTAGAAGTTCCACTGAAACCTGTCCACCATGGGTGAGCCTGCTAGTATTTCAGACACTGGTTGCATAGCTTCCAGCATCACAGCAATCTACAAGGCACCAGAGTACAGCAAACTGACAGACAGGTGGCAGACATGCTTACCACAAGGGCTAAAATTTAAAAACATTGACAATATGAAGTGTTGACAAGGATGTGGAGCAATTGGAACGCTCACGCATACTGATTGAATTGCAAAATGGCACAGCCGTTACTAGTCACTGAAGAAAAATTAAAATAAATAACGTCACACAAAGACTAGTACATGGATGTTCAGAGCGGCTTTAGCAGTATAACACGCATAGCAGTGCAACCTGGATGACTCTCCAAAGCATTATGCTAAAAAGCTTCACATAATTCCAGTGATGAAATTCTGGAAAAGGCAAACTATAACGACAGGTCAGTATTGCCTGGTGTGAAGGCATTAACTGCAGAGGGGCATGAGAGAATTTTGAGGAGTGATGGAAATGTACTATATGTTGATTGTGGTGATTACAGGGGTATATGTATTTATCAGAACTCATTGAACTGTACACCTAAAATGGATGAAATTTTATTTTATCTATATTGTTGTTGTTGCTAGGTGCCATCAAGTCAGTTCTGACTCATAGTGACCCTATGTACAACAGAAAGAAACACTGCCTGGCCCTGCACCATCCTCACAATTGTTGCTATGTTTGAGCCCATTGTTACAGCCACATTTTATATATACTATATTTTTATACTTCAATAAAGCTGGTTTTAAAAATATCATAAGGACTAAGAAACAGAAAGTAAGTATATGGAAAAAAATGTATTAGGGAAAGAAAACAAAACCTGTTGCCATGGAGTCGATTCCAACGCATAGTGACCCTGTAGGACAGAGTAGAATTTTCCCATAGGGTAATGGTAGATTCAAACTGCTGACCTTTTGGTTAGCAACTGAACTGTTAATAACTGCACCACAAGGGCAAATAGTAGCCCAAATAAAGTTGGTATACATACATGAATATTAGAAAAAGTAGATTTTAAGTCTAAAGCATCTCTAAAGAGGAAGGTCTAACATTTCTATACTAGTATGTTCCTATTAAAAGTCTCAAAAATATAAAATAAAAATTGACCTAATTATAAAGATAAATTGTGCAGATCCACCTCACAGTAGTAGATTTTTACCCACCTCTTTTTTTAATTAATAGAACAAGCAGACAAAAGAAATATTATTAAGAATGTAAAATATTGGAACCTTACATTTAATAAGCTTAATCTGATAAACCTATATAAAACTTGTACTTAGTCATTGGAGAATGCACATTTTCAAGCATATGCAGAATGTTTACTAAAATTGACCATATATTAGACCAAGAAGCAAGTCTTAATAAATTCCAAAAAAAATTATATTGTACAGAGCATATTTTCTCATCACAGTGCAGTTAACTTAGAAATTAAAAAAACAAAACGGTGTAAAAACATAAATCTTTAAATAAGAAATTATGGGAAATGATCATTAAACCCACAAGGAGATGCCATTTAATTCCTACTCATCTGATAAAAATTTAAAATAGCAGTATGAGGTGTTGTAAGGCTATGGGGCAACAGGAATTCTTACACTGTTGGTGAGAGCATAAATTGGCAAACAACCTTGGCTTTTCAATTTTATTATTTGCCCATCTTATGATCCACACTGGTGACTACCCTAGAGAAACTCTCAGCAATGTGTTCCGGAGGCATGTACAAGAATGCATACAGTAGCCTTGTTCATAAGATCAAAGATGTAGAAAAGACCAAATATTCAGGGATAAGAGTGAATAAAATAAATGTGGATACGTGTTTAAATGATGGAATAATTCTATTATTAAAATGACTGAACTTCAGTTACAGTCATCAACCTGAATGAAATCTTAAAAACATAATGTTAAGCAAAAAAACACCTCTATGGTGCTATAGACAGAAGCACCATGCCACCCCTCTGCAGCAAAGACCCACAAAACTAAATAAAACATATATAAACACCAGTCCTGGAACCCTGAGTGTCAATGAAGGAATAAAGAACTCTATCAAGCACTGAGTGGAATAAGAAACTGACAGAGAACAGAGAATCAGGAGAGCTATGGAGTGGAGGTCCCCTACCAGCTAACACAGCACCAATTCGCCATCTGGGACTACAGCCACCAAAGAACTCAGACAGGGAGCACAGGAAGGCAACTTCAGGAGCTACCAACAGGAGACAGAGCAGCCAGTAACCAGGGATACATGCTTTCCCACCCCCCACCCTTCTTCCCTCTACCTGGCCTCCACTGCTTTCCAATGGGCAATGGTTGCTGGGCCAGAGAGACACCAGTTCACTGCTGCCTAGGTCTGCCCTGCTCCACCAGACAGCCCCTTCAGTGCCATTTTCTTTCTTTGTTGTTGTTGGCTTTTTTTGTTGCTTCTGTCTCTCTCCCTTCCTTTCCTTACCTGGCCCCATGTGCCATCCCTGCCCCTTCTTGTTGGGCTTTGCTGCACCACACAGCTGGGGGGCCACCTGTACAGGGCTTCCTCAGGTTCTGTGCTAACCCCACCAACTGGCTTGCTTAATACCATATTTTTTGGTTTGTTTGCTTTGTTCTTTTTTTTTTTTTTCTGTTTCTTTTCTCTCTCTTCTTCTTCCTTTCCTTTCCCCCACACATCTAGCCTTGTACACTGCCCACATCTCTTCTTGAGGGGCACCACTCAGCTGGAGAGTCATTGGCATGGCCTCCCCAGGTCTGCGCCATTGTCACCGACCAGCAACCTCAGCACCATTTTATTTACTTATTTTTTGTTTTTCTTTCTTTTTTGTTGTTGTTGTTTCTTCTCTTTCTCCATTCCTTTCCCTTTTTCCAACAACCTACCCTCATGTGCCATCCCCTCCCGCCACTTCTTGGCAGGCTGTGCTGTACTGCTTGGCTGGAGAGTTTCTAGAACATAGCCCCCTTGGTCTGTGCTGCCCGCACAGGCCAGCTCCCTCAGTGCCATATTTTTTATTTTTCTTTACCTTTCCCCTTCTCCCTTTTCCTTCTCCCTCCCACTTAGGCCCTGCACTGCCTCTGCCCCTTCCTGGTGGGCTGTGCCATGCCACCTGATGAGAGAGACATCAGCTCACAACCACCCCAATTCCATCCCACCCCCAATGGCCAGCTCCCCACCAACATATTTACTTATTTTTATTTGTTTTTGTTGATTTCTTTTCTGTCCCTTCTTTCCTTTCTCCCACCTACCTAGCCCCATATGTCACCCACATCCCTTATCAACAGGCTGAGCCACATCAATCGGCTAGAGTGCCACCAGCACACAGCCTTGCTGGGTGTGCCCCTCCCCTCCTGGCCAATGCTACCGTGCCCCATTTTATTTACTTTTTTTCTTTAATATATTTGCTCTTTTTTCCTTTTGTTTCTCTCTCATCTGTCTTCTTTTCCTCATATACTTAGCTCCGCACATCACATCCTTTCCCTTCACTCCTGCCTATTTCCACAGTGCACGATGCACCACACCCTCAAGCAGCACCAAGAAGGTCTCCACACCCCACCCTGCGCTGCCCCCCAGCCCCATCCTTTCGGCCACAATCAGTCAACTTGACCTCATAGACATATACAGAATTCTCCACCTGATAGCAGCCAAGTATATACTCTTTTCCAAAGCACATGGAACATTCTCCAGCATAGACCACATATTAGGCCATAAAACAAGCCTTAACAGAATCCAAAATATTGAAATATCACAAAGCATCTTTTCTGACCATAAAGCCACAAAAGTAGAAGTCAATAATAGAAATAGCAAGGAAAAAAAGTCAAATACATGAAAACTCAACAATGCTTTGTTCAAAAACTACTGGGTATAGAAGAAATCGAGGATAGAATAAAGAAATTCACAGAATCAAATGAAAATGAAAACACATCTTACCAGAACCTTTGGGACACAGAAGAGCTGTGCTCAGAGGTCAACATATAGCAATAAATGCACACATCTAAAAAAGAAAGTGCCAAAATCAAAACATTATCCCTACAACTCAGAGAGCAGGAAAAAAAAAAAAAAAAACCTGAGAGACTAGAAGAAAGGAAATAATAAAGATTAGCACAGAAATAAATGAAATAGAGAATAGAAAAACAGTTGAAAGAGTCAACAAGACAAAAAGCTCGTTCTCTGAAAAGATCAACAAAATCAATAAGCCATAGGCCAAACTAACAAAAGAAAAACAAGAGCGGAAGCAAATAACAGAAGTAAGAAATGAGACGGTGATATCACAGCAGAGCCAACTGAGATAAAAAGGATCGTAAAAGAATACTATGAAAAATTGTATTCCAACAAATTTGAAAACCTAGAGGAAATGGACAAATTTCTAGAAACACACTTATCTACCTAACACAAACCGAGGTAGAAAAACTAAATAAACCCATAACAAGGGATTGAAGAGGTAATTAAAAAAAAAAAAACTAACAACAACAAAAAAGCCCTCTCCCAGTGGGCTTCACTGAAGAAGTCTACCACACTTTCAGAGAAGTGTTAGCACTACTACTATTAAAGGTATTTCAGAGCATAGAAAAGGAAGAAATACTCCCAAATTCATTCTATGAAGTCAACATAACCCTGATACCAGAACCAGGCAAAGACACCACAAAAAAAATTACAAACCAGTATCCCTTATGAACATAGAAGCAAAAATCCTCAGCAAAATTTTAGCCAATAGAACTCAACAACATATCAAAAAAATAACTCATCATGACAAAGTGGGATTCATACCAGGTATGCAGGGATGGTTCAACATTAGAAAAACAATCAATGTAATCCATCACACAAATAAAACAAAAGACAACCACATGATCTTATCAGTGGATACAAAAAAGACATTTGACAAAGTTCAACACCCATTCCTGATAAAAACTCTTAGCAAAATAGGAATAGAAGGGAAATCCCTCAACATAATGAAGGGCATTCACACAAAGCCAACAGCCAACATCATTCTAAAGGGAGTGAGTCTGAAAGCATTCCCCTTGAGAACAGGAACCAGACAAGAGTGTCCTTTATCACCACTCTTATTCAACATTGTGCTGGAGGCCCTATCCAGAGCAATAAGGGAAGAAAAAGAAATACAGGGCATCCAAATTGGTAAGGAAGAAGTAAGTGTCCCTATTTGCAGGTGGTATAATCTTATACACAGAATGCCTTAAAGAATCCACAAGAAAACTACTGGAACTAATAGAAGATTTCAGCAAAGTATCAAGATGCGTAATACACATACAAAAATCAGTTGGATCCCTCTGCACCAACAAAGAGAACTTCAAAAAGGAAATCACCAAATCAATACCATTTACAATAGCCCCCAAGAATATAAAGTACTTAGGAATAAATCTAACCAGAGACATAAAGACCTATACAAAGAAAACTACAAGACACGACTGCGAGAAGCCAAAAGAGACCTACATAAGTGGAAAAACATACCTTGCTCATGGATAGGAAGACTCAAAATTGTGAAAATGTCAATTCTACCCAAAGTGATCTACAGGTACAATGCAACCCCAATCCAAATTCTAACGGCATTTTTTAACAAGATGGAGAAACAAATCACCAACTTCTTGTGGAAAATGAAGAGGCCTGGGATAAGTAAAGCATTACTGAAGAAGCAGAACAAACTGGGAGGCCTCACATGACCTGATTTTAGAACCTATTATACCACCATGGTAGTCAAAACAGCCTGGTACGGGTACAACAACAGATACATGGGCCAATGGAACAGAATTAAGAACCCAGACATAAATTCATCCTCCTATGTGCAGTTGAT
This sequence comes from Elephas maximus indicus, assembly GCF_024166365.1. Classification (NCBI taxonomy): domain Eukaryota; kingdom Metazoa; phylum Chordata; class Mammalia; order Proboscidea; family Elephantidae; genus Elephas; species Elephas maximus. The sequence goes on along the minus strand of NC_064844.1, from coordinate 26,023,998 downwards.
ATTTGACAAAGGCCCAAGTTCATTAAATGTGGAAAACACAGTCTCTTTAACAAATGATGCTGGCATAACTAGATATCCATCTGCAAAAAAATGAAACAAGACTAATACCTCACGCTATGTACAAAAACTAACTCAAAATGGATCAAAGACCTAAATATAAAATCTAAAACAATACAGATCATGGAAGAAAAAATAGGGACAACACTAGGAGCCCTAATACATGGCACAAACAAAATACAAAGCATAACAATGCACAAACACCAGAAGAGAAACTAGATAACTGGGAGCTCCTAAACATCAAACACTTACGCTCATCGAAAGACTTCACCAAAAGAGTAAAAGAGAACCTACAGACTGGGAAAAAGTTTTTGGCTATGACATATCCAATAAGGGTCAGATCTTTAAAATCTCCAAGATACTGCAATACCTCAACAACAAAAAGACAAATAACCCAATTAAAAAATGGTCAAAGGATATGAACACACATTTCACCAAAGAAGACATTCAGGCAGCTAACAGGTACATGAGGAAATGCTTGCCATCATTAGCCATCAGAGAAACACAAATAAAAACTACAATGAGATACCATCTTACCCCAACAAGGGTGGCAGTAATCCAAAAAACACAAAATAATAAATGTTGGAGAGGTTGTGGAGGGACTGGAACACTTATGCACTGCTGGTGGAAATGTAAAATAGTACAGCCACTTTGGAAAACGATGTGTTGCTTCCTTAAAAAGCTAGAAAGAGAAGTACCATACAATCCAGGAATCTCACTTCTTGGAATGTATCCTAGAGAAATAAGAGCTGTCACATGAATAGATATGCATACACCCATGTTCATTGCAGCACTGTTTACAATAGCAAAGATGGAAACAACCTAGGTGCCAATCTGCAGACAAATGGATGAGCAAATTATGGTACACACACACAATGGAATAGTACACAATAATAAAGAACAATGATGAATCTGCAAAACATCACACAACATGGATGAATGTGGAGGGCATTATGCTGAGGGAAATTAGTCAGTCCCAAAAGGACAAATATTATATGAGACCACTGCTGTAAAAACTCATGAAAAGGTTTACACACAAAAAGAAACAATCTTTGATGGTTATGAGGAAGAGGACGGATAGGGATGTAAAAACACTAAATAGACAATAGATAAGTGGTGAAGGGTAAGACAGTACACAATACTGGGAAAGCCAGCACAGCTTGTACAGGGCAAGGTCATGGAAGCTCTATAGACACTTCCAAACTTTATGAGGGACCGAATTGCTGGGTGAGGGCTGTGGGGACCATGGCCTCAGGAAATATCTAACTCAATTAGTATATCATAGTTGATAAAGAATGTGTTCTACATTCCACTCTGTTGAGTAGCATCTGGGGTCTTAAAAGCCTGTGAGAGACCATCTAAGATACTCCATTGGTCTCACCCCTTTGAGAGGAAGGGAGAATGAAGAAAACTAAAGATATAAATGAAAAATTAGTCCAAAGGACTAATGGACCACATCTACCATGGCCTCCACCAGATTGAGTCTAGTACAGCTAGATGGCGCCCAGCTACCACCACGGGCTGACCTGACAGGGATCACAATATAGGGTCCCGGACAGAGTTGGAGAAAAATGTAGAACAAAATTCTAACTCACAAAAAAAGACCAGACTTACTGGCCTGACAGACCAAGAGTATGGCCCTGGGACACCCTTTTAGCTCAGTAATGAAGTCACTCCCGAGGTTCACCCTTCAGCCAAAGATTAGACAGGCCCATCAAACAAAATGAGACTAAAGGGGCACACTAGCCTAGGGGCAAGGACTAGAAGGTAGGAGGGGACAGGAAAGCTGGTAATAGGGAACCCAAGGTTGAGACGGGAGAATATTGACCTGTCCTAGGGTTGTTAACCAATGTCATAAAGCAATATGCTTTGTACTAACTGTTTAATGAGAAACTAGTTTGTTCTGTAAACCATCTAAAGAACAATGAAAAGAAAAGGTTTAAACACAGAAGAAAGCATTCTTTGATTGCTACAAGGTTGCGGGGGCAAGGGAATTCACTAGCTAGATAGTAGACAAGGATCATCTTCGGTTGAAGGGAAGGACAACACACAATACAGGAGAAGTCAGCACAACTGGACCAAAGCAAAAACTAAGAAGTTTCCTAAACACATCCAAACACTTTGAGGGACAGAGTAGCTGGGGCTGATGCCTAGGGACCATAGTTTTGGGGGACATCTAGGTCAACTGGCATAGCAAAGTTTATTAAAAAAATGTTCCATATCCCCACTGTGGTGAGTGGCATCTGGGGTCTTAAAAGTTTGCGAGTGGTCATCTAAAATGCATCAGTTGGTCCCAACCCACTTGGAGCAAAGGAAAATGAAGAACACTGAAGATACAAGGAAAATATTAATTAGCTCAAGAGACAAAAGGTCCACATAAACCAGAGACTCCACCAGCCTGAGACCAGAAGAACTAGATGGTGCCTGGCTACCACCAGTGACCACCCTGACAGGGAACATAACAGAGAGTCCCAAACGGAGCAGGAGAAAAGTGTGGAGCAGAACTCAAGTTCACATAAAAAGACCAGATTAAACAGTCTGACAGAGACTGGAGGAGGAACCCTCAAAACTGTGGCCCCCGGACACTCTATTAACCCAGAACTAAAACCATTTCCAAAGCCCACTCTTCAGACAAAAGATTAGACAGGACTATAAAACAAAAAATAATACTCATGAGGAGTGTGCTTCTTAGTTCAATCAGGTACATGAGACCAAATGGGCGACTCCTGTCCAGAGGCAGGATGAGAAGGCAGGAACGGACAGGAACTGGCTGAATGGACACAAGAAACCCAGGTAGAAAGGGGGAGTGTGCTGTCACATTCTGAGGATTGCAACTAATGTCACATAACAATATGTGTATAAATTATTATATCAGAAATTAACTCGAACTGTAAACTTTTACCTAAAGCACAATTTAAAAAAACAAAAAACTTTATAAGATACCATCTCACCTTGACATTTCTGGCACAAATCAAAAAAAAAAAAAACCAGAAAATAATAAATGCTGGAGAGGCTGTGGGGAGACTGGAACTCTTATGTACTGCTGGTGGGAATGTAAAATGGTACAACCATTTTGGAAAACGATATGGCGCTTCCTTAAAAAGCTAGAAATAAAAATACCATACGATCCAGCAGCCTCACTCCTAGGAATATATCCTAGAGAAATAAGAGCCGCCATATGAATAGGCATGTCCACATCATGTTCACTGCAGGACTATTCACAATAGCAAAAAGATGGAAAAAACCTAAGTGCCCATCAACACATGAATGGATAAACAAATTATGGTACATACACACAATGGAATACTATGCAACAATAAAGTACAATGATGAATCTGCGAGGCATCTCCCAACATGCATGAATCTGGAGGGCATTATCCTGAAAGAAATAAGTCAATTAATCATGAAAGGACAAATACTGTATGAGACCACTATTATAGAAACTCACGAATAGGTTTACTCACAAAAAGAAACAATCTTTGATGGTTTTGAGGTGGGTGGGGGATGGAAAAAACACCAAATAGACATTAGATAAGTGGTAACTTTGGTGAAGGGTAAGACAGTACACAATATTGGGGAAGTCAGCACAGCTTGACCAAGGCACGTCTTAGAAGCTTCACAGACACATCCAAACTCCTTGAGGGCCCAAACTAATAGGCTGAGGGTGGAGACCATGGTCTCAGGGGACATCTAGCTCAATTGGCATAAATAGTTTATAAAGAAAATGTTCCACATCCTACTTCAGTGAATAGTATCTGGGGTCTTTGGGAGCAAGGGAGAATGAAGAAAACTAAAGACACAAGGGAAAGATTAGTCCAAAGGACTAATGGACCTTAACTACTACAGCCTCCACCAGACTGAGTCCAGGACAACTAGATGGTGCCTGGCTACCACCACCAACTGCTCTGACAGGGATCACAATAGAGGACAGAGCTGAAGAAAAATGTAGAACAAAATTCTAACTGACAAAGAAAGACCTGACTTTCTGGTCTGACAGAGCCTGGAGAAACTCCGAGTATGGCCCCTGGACACCCTTTTCACTCAGTACTGAAGTCACTCCTGGGCGTCACCCTTCAGCCAAAGATTAGATGGGCCCATAAAATAAATCAAGGCTAAATGAGTACACCAGCCCCTGGGCAAGGTTGAGAAGGCAGGAGGGGACAGGAAAGCTTGTAATAGGGAACCCAAGTTTGAGAAGGAGAGAGTGTTCACATGTTGTGGGGCTAGCAACCAATGTCACAAAACAATATGTATATTAATCGCTTAATGAGAAACTAATCTGCTTTGTAAACCATCTAAAGTACAATAAGAAAAAACATGTCATAGGAGAAAAACAACATTGATATCCTTTTTACAAAGTTTAAGAGTGAAAATAAGCATACAAATGAGTAAAATTATGTAGAAAAATAAGGCAAGAAATGTAAAAAAAATAAACAACAAAAAAAGAGGATAATGAAGACCTAGAAATCCAAAAGATGGGATTGGGAAGGAAGACACGAGATGGGGTTGGATGGCGTGTCAACTGTATCAGTACTCCTTAAAGTATTTATTTTTGAACCAGTTTAATCTTTCATAATAAACATCTAATATCCATATTTGGAAAAAAATTTAAAAATACAGTAAGAAAAAAGATAGCAACCCTAGAGGACAGGCAGAGCTGCCCCATAGGGTTTCTGAGGAGCAGCTGGTGGATTCGAACTGCCAACCTTTTGGTTAACAGCCAAGTTCTTAACCACTGTGCCACTAGGGCTTCAAATAAAGAATCGTAATGTGAAATTTAGCTTAGGTGATTAGTGATAAGAAAACAATTTGGAATTCTAAAAAAAATCAAAAACAAGAAACAAAAGTGCTCCAGAAGTACTATTTCGAAAACAATTTGTGTAGCTGCTACACACCATCCAAGTGCTGTGTGGTCATCTCAGTCAGAGTCACAGATCTGAGGGACAAACAGGGTTGGCATTATTCCCCTCTCTACTGCTTTTTCTATGGTTGAACACAAATCTTGATTATGAGTATTTCAAATTGTTTTTGAAATAGTGCTTCTGGAGTTTTTTCTTTTTTAAGAGTTAATTATGAAAAAAGAATGCAAGATATTAATACCATAAAGGTGCTATCTGTTCTATATATATAAAAACCCACCACAGCTGTTGAGTCAATTCTGACTCGTAGTGACCCTGTAGGACAGAGTGGAACTGCCCCATTAGGGTTTCCAAGGCTATAAATCTTTACGGAAGCTGACTGCCACATTCTTCTCCAGAGGAGCAGGGCTGGTGGATTCGAACTGCCGACCGTTTGGTTAGCAGCTGAGCTCTTAACCACTGCCTATATATTATATATACATAGTTATATATATATATATATATATATATATATATATATATATATATATAGTTATATATCTCTGTATTTCGGCCAAAATATGAACAACTTTCTAAGAATTATATTGCTTTGTATTTGCAGGTCTCAAAGCTGACCTGGATTGAGAAAAAAATGGCTGCTACTTTGTTTGGAAAAATACCTTCCTCCTCTGTAGGAGAAGCTTTGCACAATTTCCTTAAGGTATATTTTGTGTTTCCATTATTTTAATGTCAAACAGGCTACCATCTACACCAGCCCCTTCTACCTTTGTTGCCAAAAACTCCTTCTCTTCTCTACGCATAGATATCTGACTGAAGCCCCAGTTTGTATTCTAGTGTTGGCGTGTTCTGTTTTAAGCCTCTTATAATGTGAGTTGCGTTTTAAATTGAAACTACGTAGAGCAGCTAGTTATACCCTAAGTCCTATACATAACAAACTACTGTAAAAAAAATAACTCAGCAGCCTAAATGAAGGTTACAGGCACCTCAGCCCTCACTAGCAGACGGTGGGAGCAGCTTCCAGGTCGTGTGAGGACATACAAATGCAGTGTCGTGATAATTAGGCTTGGTCCCGAGTACTCCTGATTAGCCCTTTCATTACTACGTTTTTTTCTCCTTAAAAATTTTTTTTTTTTCTGATGGTATGTGTTTTCAGTATTGGAATGCATGCTTACTAATTGATTGTTTAAATTTTTGGTTGGTAATATGGATTTTGAGAAATATGATCTGGTAATACAAGCCACCAATGCGGTGAGTGGCACTGTGGTGCCCCTAATCTGTGATGTGATAGTATACCAATGAGAGTTATATAAATAATTTATATAAATAATTTCTAAATATGACATGGAAAAACCAAAACAAACCCATGAGGGCTCCGTAACTATCACACAGGAGAGCCATAATTATGGTTGCAAGCCTTATAAAGGAAAAAATAAAAAGTAAAAGTTTACGAAACGAACACATCCAGGAAGCATCACCTAATAGAATGTTCAACCTGCACAGCAATGAGGCTCCAACTCAGGTCTGCTGAGCTTCACGCATTTCAGAAGGGACCCACCTTGACACTGGATGCATTAGAACTAGAATAGTGCCCTATTCCTGAGGTCCAGAGGCATAGAAAGTGGCTGGTACACCGTTAACCCAATAGTAATGAAAAAGTAAGCTTAATATGTTGTTACTGTTTTTCTTAGCTAATATTGAGTCAGCTATGACTCATGGTGACCCCATGTACAACAGAATGAAATATCACCCGGTCCTGTGCCATCTTCATAATCATTGGTATGCTCAAGTCCGTTGTTGCAGCCACTGTTTATTTTAACTGCCTTCCAACCTACAGGGCTTATCTTTCAGCATTGTATCAGACGATAGTCTGTGTGACCCATAGGATTTTCACTGGCTAATTTTTGGAAGTAGGTTGCCAAGCCTTTCTTCCTAGTCTGTCTAATCTGGAAGTTCCACTTAAACCTGCTACCATGGGTGACCCTGCTAGTCCTTAAAATATCAGTGGCATAGCGTCCAGCATCATAGCAACACACAAGCCACCACAGAATCTTACAGTTATCAAAATGTCTTTTCTTTCCCCACCTACCTATTTCAGGTTCTTGAATATATGGACAAAATTCAGCTCTGAACTGTATTGTCCAACATCTTGTACATGCTAATCTTTTTTGATATATTTTTGGGTTGATTTTGTAGAGCTGAGTTGGAATTTAGCAATCATATTGCCTAAGATGCGATCATATTGTCTAAGTTAGTTTCATCTCACTTTACGTCTCGGAATGATGGCCAGTGGCTGCCTGAGTGCTTTGTGAAAACATTAAGTGTTCTGAGATCAAGCGTGAGCCCAGCAGAAAAGAGTACAGGGAAGAAAAGCATGATGGTCATATGTTTCTGATTTAAAGTGATCTTTTTTTGTTCATTTTTTTAAGAAGGGAAGAAAGATTTGAGGGACTTAATTTGTCCAGTGTCACACAATGGTAAATCAAAGAGGTGCTCTTAAGATACAAATATGTCTAAGACTACATAATCCCCATGTCTTCCCATTTTTCTACCACAGAGAATTAGTTAGCCCATCTTAAATTTTATAAGAATATGGATCACAGTATGACTACTAGCTGAAAGGTTGATAGTTTGAACCCACTCAGAGGTACCTCAGAAGACAGGCCTGGCAATCTGTTTCCAAAAGGTCACAGCCTTGAAAACCCTATAGAGCAATTCAACTCAGCACACATAGGGTCACCATGAGTTAGAGTCATACAAACCCACCTGGTCCTGCGCCATCACCACCGTCATCTTTATGCCCGAGCCCATTGTTTCAGCTACTGTATTAGTCCATCTAGTTGAGGGTCTTCCTCTTTTTTGCTGACCCTCTGCTTTACCAACCATGATGTCTTTCTCCAGGTACTAGTCCCTCCTGATAATATGTCCAAAGTGCACGAGACGCAGTCTCGCCATCCTTCCTTCTAAGGAGCATTCTGGCTGTACTTCTTCCAAGACAGATTTGTTCGTTCTTCTGGCAGTCCATGGTACATTACATGTTCTTCACCAACACCATAATTCAAAGGCATCAATTCTTCTTTGGTCTTCTTTATTCATTGTCCAGCTTTTGCATGCATATGAGGTGATTGAAAATACCGTGGCTTGGGTCAGGCACACCTTAGTCCTCAAAGTGACATCTCTGCTTTTTAACCCTTTAAAGAAAGGTCTTTTGCATTAGATTTGCCCAATGCAATGCGTAGTTTGATTTCTTGACTGCTGCTTCCATGGGCATTGATTGTGGATCCAAGTAAAATGAAACCCTTGACAACTTCCATCTTTTCTCCATTTATTATGATGTTGTTTTTTGGTCCAGTTGTGAGGATTTTTGTTTTCTTTAGGTTGAGGTGCAGTCCACCTGGGGAGCTTTAAAAAATGCCAACCCAGGCCACAACCCAGACTAATTATTTAAGAATCTCTGGGTCTGTGACCCCAGGCACCCATGTTTTGTTTAATTATTGGGTATAATTTATATACAATAAGATGCACCTATTTTAAGTGTACTGTTCGTTGAGTTTTGGCAACGTGCATGTCCACATAACCACCACCATTTGCAGATATAGCTCATTTCCATCACCCCACAGTTATCTTTATGCCCTTTTGCTGTTAGTTCCCCCTACTGCCTGCCCTAGGCAACCATTGATCTGCTTTGTTATTACAGATTAGCTTTGCCTATTTTAAAATTCATATAAATGGAATCATACAGTTTGTACATGATACTGTGTACTGTGATAAATATTAAGTTAAAGAAGTTTCAGAAAAATATGTAAAAATAGTCCCATTTTAAACAATAAAAAAAAACAATTATCTATTTTGTTTGCATATGCTCGGTAAAGGTCTGGTAGTATGCAAGTTAGATTGTTGACAGTGGTTACCACTGGGGATGAAATTGAAGTTAAAGATAAAATTAGAAAGTAGGAACTTTCATTTTATAATTTTGGAAATTTCTGGATTGTTAGTCTTTTATAAAGCAAGCATTTTTTAAAAATTTTTTAAAGTATTCCCCTTCTCCTGGGTTCTGTATCCCTCTGGGTCAGGGTCGGTTAGGACCCTAAGCCCTTCCAACAGAAAAAGCTGACTCTGCAGCGAAGATTGACTTAGGTTCTAAGAAGAGCTGTCTCTAGCAGCAACGCCAGGTACCTTTCTTCTGAGGTTTCTCTGGGTGGGTTCGAACTGCCAACCTTTTAGCTAGTTGTCAAGCTGGCTATAGATTTTTTAGTTAATTAAGTAATTAATTTTTATTGTGCTTTAGGTGAAAGTTTACAGAGCAAATTAGTTTCTCATTAAACAGTTAATATACAAATTGTTTTGTGACATTGGTTGCCAGCCCCACATTCTGAATGTGTCAATACTCTCCCCTTCTCCACCCTGGGCTCCCTGTTTCCATTTGTCCAGTTTTTATGTCCCTTCCTGCCTTCTCATCTTTGCTTTTGGGCTTAAAGATTTAAGTTGTTTCATAGATCTATCTTTCCTTCAAAAGGACTTGAAATGATGGACTTCAGATATTATTCAACTTATATGGAATGTGCTAAAACTGTAATAAATCAAATATTAATCTTGTGAATGATACTTGCCATGGGATACCAATCAGGTTCTACTCTCACTTCCTACATAGACTGTGATCTTGTCCTTGGGATAGTATATCGCCAGTTATTTTCGTTCTTCAAAAAAGACAAAAGAATAGAGAAGTAGAGAAGGAGGGCTGAGCCAAATGACTTCTGAAACCTTTAAGTATCTCATTGCTTTGTAAGCTTTATGACCATAATAATCAACTTCATTTTGACGGCTACATTCAAAAACTCTCTCTGTTTCTATCTAAAAGATAACTTGAACTGATAAAATCAGATGGGAACCAGCTGAACTAAATTCTTGGGGCAACTTCATTAATAGTATTTGATTTATTGAAATATATTCTCTTCATTTGTTGTTATTGTTGTCAGTTTAATATTGTCCTGTTATACTCTTGTCTGTTTTCTCTTAAAATCAGACTGAAGAACTATGCCCTGGTTATTCCAAGTCCAATTACATGTACTTGGCAAAGGTAATGAAGACCACTGTTCTACTATTATTTTGAATTCATTTACTTGAAAATGTGCTTACCTTTTAATATTATCTTTCATCTCTAGTGTTATTTAGATCTTCATCAAAACCATGATACTTTGAAGTTCTGTAATTTGGCATTGTCGCTTTCTTCTGTTACCAAAGAGGTAAGTCCCAACAGTGACAACGAGTGCTATTATCTTATCAGTACTGTTCTAAGCTTAAAATAAAAACAACTGAATTAGATACATTTCAGGTTTTATTTTATACTAAATCATTTTGACTTGGATTTTACATGTACTGTGAAGGAGCCCCTGGGTAGCGCAAATGGTTAAGTGCTTGACTTCTAGCCTAAAGGTTGACAGTTCAAACCCACCTAGAGGTACCTTGGAAGACAGGCCTGGTGATCTCCTTCCAGAAGGCCACAGCCTTGAAAACCCCTTGGGGCAGTTCCACTCTGCACATGTAGACTCACCATAAGTGAGAATCAGCTCGACGGCAACTAACAACAACAAGAACATGAAGTATTAAGATGATTTTTAAAGTTGCTGTATCTTCTTAGAATAACCCATTACCAGGGGACCCCTTGTATTTTTAAAAAGCAGGCAAATCAAGGGTTAGCAGTTAAAACATATCCTGGTGCTTGTTGTGGGGTGTTAGAAAGCAGGATATGGGACAGCATGATGCTGGGGAGCTGAGGGTTAAACTAAACTATGACAGGAAGCAAACTAGGTAGACAGGCTGCCCAGCTTAGAGCTAGGTGAGTGTACAAGGGGTTGCCATCATCAGCCCCCACCTCACATCAGGGTGTGGCTGTCCAAGGCCATGTAGAACATTAGAAATATATATATATATTTTTTTCGTTTTTGGCCTTTGGATACCTACCAAAAAAGGTAGTAACTATGGCATTGTATTGTTTCTTGCCCTCTTAGTAAGTGGCAGCTCCATCCACCCAGCTGGGAAACCTGGTGCTCTTCATTGACACCTTCTTCTGGCATATGTCAGAGATATCGCAGGCTCTGTTGCAGATCACCACAAAAAAGAGAATATTGCAGTAAAGCGAGTCATACAAATTTTTTGGTTTTCCAGTGCATATAAAAGTTATGTTTACACTATACTAGTCTATTGTATGCAATAGCATTATTTCTAAAACAACGATGTACATACCTTAATTAAAAAATACTTTATTGCTAAAAGATGCTAACCATTACTTGAGCCTTCAGTGAGCCGTAATCTTTTTTTGCTGTTGGAGGTTCTTGCCTCGATGTTGATGGCTGCTGACTGATCAGCGTGGTGGTAGCCGAAGGTTGGGGTGGCTGTGGCACACACATAGCATCACAGCAACACCCAAACCACCACAGTATGACAAACTGATAGACGCGTGAGGTTAAAATAAGAAATTTGCCGCATCAATTGAGTCTTCCTTTCGTGAAAGATTTCTCTGTAGCATGCAATGCTGTTTGATAGTATTTTACCCACAGTAGAACTTCATTCATAATTGGAGTCAATCTTCTCAAACCCTACAGCTGCTTTATCAACTAAATTTCTGTAATATTCTAAATCCTTTGTTGTCTTTTCAACAATGCTTATAGCACCTTCACCAGCAGGAGATCCTATCTCAAGAAGACACTCTCTTTGCCCATTCATAAGAAGCAACTCCTCATCCATTAAAGGTTTATGACATTGCAGAAATTCGATCACATCTTCACGCTCCACTTGTAATTCTAGTTCTCTTGCTATTCCCACCAAATCTGCAGTTATTTCCTCCCCTGAAGTCTTGAACCCTTCAAAGTTATCCATGAGGATTGAAATCAACTTCCCGACTCCTGTTAACATTGATATATTGACTTCCTCCCATGAATCATTAATATTCTTACTGGCACCTGGAATAGTGAATCTTTTCCAGAAAGTTTTCAATTTACTTTGCCCAGATCCATCAGAGGCATCACTGTCTATGGCAGCTGTAAGCCAAAACCAAACCAAACCCATTGCCATCAAGTCAATTCCAAGTCGTAGCGACCCTATAGGACAGAGCAGAACTGCCTCATAGGGTTTCCGAGGAATGGCTGGTAGATTCACACTGCTGACCTTTTGATTAGGAGCTGAGCCCTTAACCACTGCATCACCAGGGCTCCTTATGAAATGTATTTCTTATATAATAAGACTTGAAAGTCGAAATTACTCCTTGATCCATTACTGCAGAATGGATATTGTGTTAGCAGGCATGAAAACAACATTACTGTCCTTGTACATCTCCGTCAGAGCTCTGGCGTGACCAGGTACGTTGTCAATGAGCAGTGATATTTTGAAAGGAATCATCTTTTTTCTGAGCACTAGGTCTCAATAGTGGGCCTAAAATATTTAGTAAACCATGTTGTAAACAGATATGCTGTCATCCAGGCTTTGTTGTTCCATGTATAGAGCACAGGCAGAGGAGATTTAGCATAATTCTTAAGGGCCCTAGGATTTTCAGAATGGTAAATGAGGATTGGCTTCAACTTAAAGTCACCAGCTGCATTAGCCTCTAACAAGAGAGTCAGGCTGTCCTTTGAAGCTTTGAAGCCAGGCATTGACTTCTCTCTCTAGCTATGAAAGTCCTAAATGGCATCTTCTTCCAATGTAAGGCTGTTTCATCTACACGGAAAATCTGTTGTTTAGCGTAGCCACCTTCATCCGTTATCTTAGCTAGGCCTTCTGGGCAGCTTGCTGCCACTTCTACAGCAGCATTTGCTGCTTCATCTTGCACTTTTATGTTATGGAAGTGGTTTCTTTCCTTAAACCTCATGAACCAGCCTCTGTTGTTTCCAACTTTTATTCTGCAGCTTCCTTACCTCTCTCAGCCTTCATAGAACTGAAGAGAGTTAGGGCCTTCCTCTGGATTAGGCTTTGGCTTAAGGGAATGTTGCGACTGGTTTGATCTTCTATCCACACTACCAAAACTTTCTCCGTATCAGCAATAGGACTGTTGTACTTTCTTATTATTTATGTGTTTACTGGAGTAGCACCTTTAATTTCCTTCAAGAACTTTTCCTTTGCATTCACAGCTTGGCTAAGTGTTGGTGCAAGAGGCCTAGCTTTCCGCCTGTCTCGGCTTTCGTCATGCCTTCCCCACTAAGCTTAATCATTTCTTGCTTTTGATTTAAAGTGAGAGATGTATGACTCTTCCTTTCACTTGGACATTTAAAGGTCATTGTACGGTTATTAATTGGCCTAATTTCAATATTGTTGTGTCTCAGGGAATAGAGAGGCCCCAGGAGAGAGAGAGAGAGATGGGTGAATGACGAAGCAGTCAGAACACACACGACATTTATTAAGTTTACTATCTTATATGGGTGTGATTTGTGGCGCCTCAAAACAATTACAATAGTAACATCAAAGATCACAGATCACCATAACAGATATAATAATAGTGAAAAAGTTTGAAATATTGTGGGAATTACCAAAATGTGACACAGAGACACGAAAGGAACACACGCTATTAGAAAAATGGCACCAGTAGACTTGCTCGCTGCAGGGTTGCCACAAACCTTCAATTTGTAAAAAATAAAAAAGCAGTATCTGAGAAGCGCAATAAAGCAAAGCGCAGTAAAACAAGGTATGCCTATATTTAATGTCCATTCTCCATACTAGACAGTCAGTTCCAAGAAAGTAGTAATGCCTTTTTTGTTCACTGCTACATCCCTGGTGCCAAGTATAGTGCCTGGCACATAATAAACACTCAACAACATTGGTGGAAGGAATCCAGAGACTACTAATCATCATATAAAGAAAAGTAACAATGATGATGATGATAAAATAGGACTGGTAATAACTATAACCAAGAAAATTGGACACTCTGGAAGTATTTCTGTAACAAGCAAAATGTTCTTGTTTTTAGGTACCATTGAGTTGATTCCAATTCATGGTGACAAGGAAAATAGCCTTAGCAAATATTTTCTGCATTACATTTTTTACCTTCAGTGATGTCTCCATTTAATATTCCTAGGAATTTTTTTTTTCAAGTAACTGTAAATGTCCTCTCAGCAATATCTGAATTTCTTTTTCACTAAGAAAACAGGATGGGGTGGGTTATATGTGGTACCCCCTATCTCTATGGCATTTAGTCATTTGTGACATATCTTCACACTGCTACTCAAATTGAGGATGTCAGTTATTTGGGCACTAGACCCGTGATCCCTGCCTATAAGGAGATTTTCTTTCCCAGAATTTGAGAGTGCCGTATTTTTATTATTCATGTGGACTTTCCCTGACCCTAGGATGGTAGTCTCAGGTTCTGAGAAACATTCCTTTGTCACAATAAAAGGGATTGCTGTGTCTAAGGCAGTGTGAGGATAATTGCTGAATGAAAGGATGATTTCATCATCAGCTTGAAAATTATTTGTCTGAAGGTAGTATTAAAGCTCACTGACTTGGAGTGTACTGAGAAAATGTACATTAAAAAAGCATTATGTAACATTTAGCTTTACAATGAGAGTGTACTAGTCTGCTAAAAACTACATTTTAAAATTGTAGTGATACTTTAAGGTAACTTTAATCACCCTTCTAAAGACAAATAGACTGTTATAGGGCAGTGAATACATTGTATCAACCAAAAAACCAGACCCATTGCCCTTGAGTTGATTTCAACTCATATTGACCCTATAGAACAGGGTAGAGCTGCCCCATGGGGTTTCCAAGGAGCAGCTGGTAGATTCGAACTGCCGGCCTTTTGGTTAGCAGCCAATCTGTTAACCACTATGCTACCAAGGCTCCATAAAGCAACCACAAAAAAAGGGGTACCCTTTGGGGATACTTAAAGTAAATGCTTCTTTATATTTAGGAAGTGGTGTAGTGTGTTTGTCTTGTAGTGATTTTGAAGGTTTCCTGGGTGGTGCAGATGGTTTGCTCTCGACTACTAACTGAAAGATTGGCAGTTTGAATCCGCTGATGGTGCTGCAAAAGAAAGACCTGGTGATCTGCTTCTGGAAAGATCACAGCCAAGAAAACCCTATGGAGCTCAGTTCTACTTTGTAACACGTGGGGTCGCCATGAGTTGAAATCAACTCAACAGCAGCGAGTTTGTTTTTTGTTTTGTTTTCTTTTGTGTGTTTGTTTATAGTGGTCTTTGAAGTTGAATAAAGTCCTGAGCTGCAGTCCCAATCAGTTTGAAGCTATAATCCAGTCTTCTAATGTAGGTTGGGAATTATCACTCTAATTAGTAGCCCTTCTTAGTAGTAAAATCTTGTCTCAAGACATCATTTTAGTTTTTCAAAGAGGTTTAGAAACTATAATTAGTCCATAAATGTCCACCTAGCTATCCTGTGAGAGATATATAAGAATGCTACAGCTCACAGTGATAAGTGGGTCACATACTGAGGCCCAGAAATATTGTCCAGGGTCTTGTTTGCTAGAAATTCTTATTTGCCTGTTTCTTTCTGGTTTCAGCTTGTTTCTTGTAGATGAACTCACCTATGCTATCCATGTCTGGAGAATTTATTCTTCCTTGTTTGTTTAAAAGTTTATAAGGCTATTATAGGATGGACAAACTTTTCCCACTCTCTGAAGAGCCATTTTCATGAGTTACAGGAAGGGTTACTCTGCTTATAACTTGCTACTTCTACTCTTTCAGCTCTTACTTTCTTTTCATTTGCATTCAAAATGTATTCGTTCTTAAGATTTCCCAATATATAATGGCTTTGGCTATAGGGTCGCTATGAATCGGAATCGACTCAACGGCAATGGGTTTATATTTCTTTTGGTTGGTCTTAAGAACACCTTAAAGAAGTTTCTTAGATCTTCTTTTAATTAATTTCCTCAAAATAACTGATGATGTATCATCAGTTTGGGATCAGTCACTCTTAACCTGTACCCAGTCTAATAAAGTTGACGTTTTATAACCATTTCACAAATCCTAGGAGTATAATAACAATTTAATGTAAGTATCATATTTATCCAAAGTCTTTACAGAACATTGACGTATTGTCCAAAAACATGTATTTTCTCGACAACTTTCAGGTCAAATAAATTTGTATGTTTGAGTGTGTGTGTGTGTGTGTGTGTGTGTGTGTGTAAAAGAGAGATTATCTCTATTCATTTACATTGGGTTTCCTGTTAAAGGCTTGGAAAACAATGAGAAAGGCAGACACCATCTTTGCCACCGTGAATCCTGTTATCTACCAGGAAGGGCAGATACTGAACAAGTAATAGCAATAAAGTACGATGATTGTTATGGAAATGGAAGCACAGGGATTTATGAGAAAGTAAGGTTGGGGACCACACCGTGGGCCAGGGGATAAGAAAGGGCAGCTGGTGATATATGACCTGAGATTTCGAGGAAATTAGGATTTAAATCCAGTGGTTTAAATCTTTAACAGGTAATGTGGTAAGACTTTTTAGACAGGCACAAGAGCTACCATGTGGAGACTGGCTTGAATCGGAAGGGAACAAAACTAGAAGCAGGGGTACCATGTAGGTGACTGCTGCAATAGTGCAGACCTGAGGTGCTGGCCTGAAGAAGGTAATGGCAGTGATAGTGCAGACCTGAGATGATGGCCTGAAGAAGGTGATGGCCCTGAGGATGAGGAGGAGGGAACATATTTAATAGATCTGTACATAGTATTCTTAACAAGACTTGGAGATTGCATATCAAGGGAGAAAGAAGATTCAAGAATGACTTCTAGGTTTCTGTCTTGGGAAACTGAGCCAAGTAGATGAGGTGCCCTTTATTGGCACATGGAATAGTGGAGAATCAGGTTTAGTGGAAAGGTGAGTTCAGTTTTGGACGTATTGAGTTTGTGTTTGTGAGATTTTCAAATCCAGTAAATGATTGGATTTGCAGCATATAAATGATGTCCGAAGCCACAAGTATGGAAGACACCACTCATTAGAGGTTATGTAGTATGTGAAAAGCAGAGGGCTGAAGATCAACCCTTGAGAAGCTTCAACATAGCTAGATGGGTGGAGGAAGAGGAATTTGCAAGTGAGACTGAAAAGAAATGACCAGAGATAAGACATACAATGATACTGGTGAGGAGTGTGCTTCTTAGCTAAAGTAGACACATGAGACTATGTAGGCAGCTCCTGTCTGGAGGTGAAATAAGAAGGCAGAGGGGGAACAGAGCTGGTTGAATGGGCACAGAAAGTACAGGGTAGAGAGAAGGAGTGTGCTATCTGGTTGTAGGGAGAGCAACTAGGGTCATATAACAATGTGGGTAGAAGTTTTCGTATGAGAAACTGACTTGAATTGTTAACTTTCACTTAAAGCACAATTCAAAAAAAAAGGAAGAAGTGAGCAGAGAAGATGTTGCCTCAGAAGGCAAGGGATGTGGAAGTGGTCAAGTCTGTCAGATACTATCAGGAAGTTAAGAAAGCAAAGGACTGAAATGAATCTGTTAAGTGTAGTGATGTGTACATCACTGATGACCTTAACCAGGACTGCTTCACTGGAGCGACAGAGGTGAGACAGCACGCAGAGTGACCAGTGGTGAGAAACTGCAGTTTGCTATGCAGATGCCCTTCCAAAGGCTTTGATGGGGGAGGGAGGAGAGCTGTAAGGTGGAAGTTATGGGGATGCTTGAGTTGAGGAATAGTGTATTTGAGGTGAGAAACATGGGAGCATATTTAAGTGATAATGAGAAAGGGCCACAAAGAAAGAAGGATTGAAGAAAGACTGTAGAGACAGAGGAATAATTGGTTGAATAAGATCCTGAGAAAACCAGAGAAAATGGTACCTACACGTTAGGGGCCTCTTCTTTTGTCACAGGCTAGGAGGAGAAGCAGATGGGTTTATAGATTTGTAGTGATCCAGGGTGAGCACCAGAGAGGGAGAAAGGAGAACGGATATAGGCTTTTATTAAGAGAGTGAATGAAAGTAAGTCAAAACAGGAGAAGGTTGATAGAGAAAAACAAGGAAAAATTGCTTAAAGAACCTGTTGATGTTGGAAAAATTGGTACAATTACTGAAGGTAATTGGATAAATGACCCAAAAGGCAGTTCTTCTGATTAGCAGCCAAGCACTTTAACCATTGCGCCACCTGGGCTCCTTGTTCAGAGAACAAGATGGCTATTTCAGGGGAAGAAAAGTTTTATGTCATGGCACAGACCAGGGTGTGTTGACGGAATGACGGGGAAGGAAGGAGATGAGGAGGCCAACTTGAAAAGGCCAGGGTATTGGATACATAGGCCCTGGGGATGCTAGAGTCTCCAACAGTGATGGTAGAACTTGGTGTGGAGAGGGAGAGTGACCCAGGTGCCAGAGTCATTAAAAACAAAGTAAAAATACAAAGGAGAGTGCCCAGTCTGTTAAAGTATTAAAAGTGATGTTGTTGTGTGTCATCGAGTCGATTTCAACTCATGTTGTTGTTAGGTGCCGTCCAATCAGTTACAACTCAAAGTGACCCTGCATACTACAGAGCAAAGCACTGCCCGGTCCTGTGCCTTGCTCACAATCATTGTTATGCATGAGCCCATTGTTGGAACCATTGTGTCAATCCATGTCAAGGGTCTTCCTCTTTTCCTCTGACCCTGTACTCTGCCAAGCATGATGTCCTTCTCCAGGGACTGATTCCTCCTGACAACATGTCCAAAGTATGTAAGACGCAGTCTCGCCATCCTTGCTTCTACAGAGCATTCTGGTTGTACTTCGTCCAAGACAGATTTGTTCATTCTTTTGGCACTCCATGGTATATTCAATGTTCTTTGCCAGCACAATTCAAAGGCATCAATTCTTCAGTCTTCCTTATTCATTGTCCAGCTTCCGCATGTATATGATGCAATTGAAAATACTGTGGCTTGGGTCAGGAGCACCTTAGTCTTCAGGGTGACATCTTTGCTTTTCAACGCTTTAGAGATGTCTTTCACAGCAGATTTGCCCAACGCTTTGTGTCTTTTGATTTCTTGACTGCTACTTCCATGAGCGTTAATTATGGATTCATGTAAAATGAAATCCTTGACAACATCAATCTTTTCTCCATTTATCATGATGT
This sequence comes from Elephas maximus indicus, assembly GCF_024166365.1. Classification (NCBI taxonomy): domain Eukaryota; kingdom Metazoa; phylum Chordata; class Mammalia; order Proboscidea; family Elephantidae; genus Elephas; species Elephas maximus. Next base: position 26,005,046 of record NC_064844.1, on the reverse strand, counting down.
TGCTTATGGATTCAGTTGTGAGGATTTTTGTTTTCTTTAAGTTGAGGTGTCATCCACACTGTAGGCTGTGGTCTTTGATCATTATCGAAGTGATGTCCTCTTCATTTTCAGCAAGCGAGGTTGTTTCATCTGCATAACGCAGGTTGTTAAAGAGTCTTCCTCCAATCCTGATGCCCCATTCTTCTTCATACACTCCAGCTTCTTGGATTATTTGCACAGCATACAAATTGAATAGGTATGGTGAAAGGATACAACCCTGATGCACACCTTTCATGACTTTAAATCACACAGTATCCCCTTGTTCTGTTCGAACAACTGCCTCTTGATCTATGTACAAGTTCCTCATGAACACAATTAAGTGTTCTGGAATTCCCATTCTTTACAATGCTACCATAATTTGGTATGATTCACATAGTCTAATGCCTTTGCATAGTCAATAAAACACAGGTAAACATCTTTCTAGTATTCTCCGCTTTCAGCCAGGATCCATCTGACACCAGCAATGGTATCCCTGGTCCCACATCCTCTATTGAATCGGGACTGAATTTCTGGCAGTTCCCTGTCGATTATACTGCTGCAGCTGTTTTTGAATGGTCTTTAGCAAAATTTTGCTTGTATGTGATATTAATGATATTGTTTGATAATTTCCACATTTGGTTGGGTCACCTTTCTTGGGAATAGGCATAAATACAGATTTCTTGCAGGTAGCTGTCTTCCAAATTTCTTGGCATAGATGAGTGAGCGCTTCCAGCGCTTCATCCGTCTGTTGAAACATCTCAGTTGATATTCCATCAATTCCTGGAACCTTGTTTTTCACCAGTGCCTTCAGTGCAGCTTGGAACTCTTCCTCTAGTACCTCTTGAAATGGTTGAAAGTCAGCCAATTCTTTTTGGTATAATGACTCTGTGTATTTCTTCCATCTCCTTTTGATGCTTCCTGCGTCATTTAATTTTTTCCCCATGGAATCCTTCACTATTGCAACTCAAGGCTTGAATTTTTTCCTCAGTTTTTTCAGCCTGAGAAATGCCAAGCGTGTTCTTCTCTTTTGGTTTTCTATCTCCAGCTTTTTGCACATGTTATTACAGTACTTCACTTTGCCTTTTCGAGCCGCCTTTTGAAATCTTCTGTTCAGTTCTTTTACTTCATCATTTCTTACTTTTACTTTAGCCACTTAACGTTTGAAAGCAAGTTTCAGAGTCTCTTCTGACATCCATTTTGGTCTTTGCTTTCTTTCGTGCCTTTTTAATGACCTTGTTTCTTCATGGGCGATGTCCTTGATGTCATTCCACAGCTTGTCTGGTCTTTAGTTACTAGTGTTCAACATATCAAATCTATTCTTAAGATGGTCTCTAAATTCAGGTGGGATATACTCAAGGTCATACTTTGGCTCTCATCAACTTGGTCTCATTATCTTCAGTTTCAACTTGAACTTGCATATGAACAATTGATGGTCTGTTCCGCAGTCGGCCCCTGGCCTTGTTCTGACTGATGTTATTGAGCTTTTCCATCTTTCCACAGATGTAGTCAATTTGATTCCTGTGTATTCCATCTGGTGAGGTCCACGTGTATAGTCACCGTTTATGTTGGTGGAAAAAGGTATTTACAATGAAGTTGTTGGTCTTGCAAATTCTATCATCCGATCTTCAGTATTTTTTCTATCACCAAGGCCATATATTCCAACTATTGATCCTTCTTCGTTTCTAGGTTTTGCATTCCAATCACCAGTACTTATCAGTGCATACTGATTTTATGTTCGATCAATTTCAGACTACAGAAGCTGGTAAAAATCTTCAATTTCTTCAACTGTGGCCTTAGTGTTTGGTGTATAAATCTGAATAATAGTCATATTAACTGGTCTTCCTTGTAGGCATATGGATATTATTCTATCACTGACTTCGTACTTCAGGATAGATCTTGAAGTGTTCTTTTGACGGTACTTCAGGATAGATCTTGAAGTGTTCTTTTGACGGTGAATACAACACCGTTCCTCTTCAAGTTGTCATTCCTGGTATAGTAGACCATATGATTGTCTGATTCAGAATGGCCAATACCAGTCCATTTCAGCTCACTAATACCTAGAATATCGATGTTTATGTGTTCCATTTCATCTTTGACAATTTCCAGTTTTCTTAAATTTATACTTTGTACAGTCCACGTTCCAAATATTAATGATTGTTTGCAGCTGTTTCTTCTCATTTTGAGTCGTGCCACATCAGCAAATGAAAGTCACAAAAGCTTGACTCCATCCACGTCATTAAGGTCAACTCTACTTTGAGGAGGCAGCTCTTCCTAGTCATCATTTGAGTGCCTTCCAACCCGAGGGGCTCATCTTCTGGCTGTATTTCAGACAGTGTTCCACTGCTTTTCATAAGGTTTTCACTGTCTAATTCTTTTTAGAAGCAGACTACCAGGTTCTTCTTCCTAGCCCGTCTTAGTCTGGAAGCTCAGCTGAAACCTGTCATGGGTGACCCTGTTGGTATCTGAATACCAGTGGCATAGCTTCCAGCATCACAGCAACATGCAAGCCCCCACAGTAGGACAAACTGATAGACACAAGTAGAACTGTCCCATAAGGTTTCCAAGGAGCAGCTGGTGGATTTGAACTGCTGATGTTTTGGCTAGTCGCCTAAATTTTTAATCACTACACCACCAGGGCTCCATGAGAGAGAGTAATTATTAATGGCTGTAACCTCCCCCCAGTAATATCCTTCAGCCTCTCTTCCATCTCCTAAAACATACTCTCTTGGCAAATACATTGCTAGTTATGCAAAAATGACTTCAAAATAAGTCCCCTAATAGGAGTTCTAGGGAACACTGTGGAAATGTCAGAGGAAGAGGGGAGGAGTTGAGAGATTGAATCAAGGGAGAGAAAGCATAGAAGAGCAGTATTAGGGTAAATACATCAAAGAGGATTAAAAGCCTGGAGGACATCCATTGTGGACAGTGACTGAAGAAAACACGTCTGGGAGGTGGTGGTTTTAGCTGGTTTTTTGAGGTAAAAAGCCGTGCCAGCTCCCTCAGCTCATAAAAAATATAAGACTTGGGTGGAAGCCCTGGAATGGAGATAAATGTGTGTGTGTTGGGAGTCAGGATTGGGGCAGAGGACTGGGGGATTCAGCTTTGTGATGCCTGGGTATAATTATTGCTGAGTCATGATCTTAATTTTAAACCTTTCACTATAAAAATTTTTTTTTTTTTAATTCACTATAGTTTGTGAATATTCATTTCTTTAGGCATCTAATTAAAACAACTTTCTCATCTATGTCATTCTGTAAGGAATTGATTCCTAGATATGGAAAATGGCTTGTGAGTACCAGCGTCTTACTTAGCAGGCATTCCTTGAGGATCTTCTAGGTACCAGGCACTGAGCTAGCCCTGGGGTTACAAATGTAGACATGAATCTCAATACTTAAAATTATAGATTTTTATAAGTTCTTATAAATGACACACTAATATGCTGGATATCATTGATTTTATTTTGTCACAAGCTTTAGTAAATATTGATTTGATAGAAGGTAAACTTCTAGTTTATCAGATATGACAAAGTAATCAGTATATTAATGTTTATGGTTAAAACTATGGTTTCAGTACAATAAAAAAAAACTGTAGAATAAAGTAACAAGAAGCTAAAAAATAAAAAACAGAAACCTCCTAGAGAACTTTCCATTTAAACGATATTTAACAAACGGCTACTTCTAAATATCTGCCTTGTCCCATTTTCCTCATCTTTTTATTTTAAGTTTGTTACATTCCTCAAATTCTTTTTGGTAGATGCAAAGTCAATGTTTCTTAAATGCAAAAAGGCATAAAAGTGCCCTACCATCTGAATTTATTGCCAATTTTTTCTAACTTCCATACTTGTTTTAAAGAAATAACAATGCATGACATTCTATAAAATATATTACATGATTTTTAATCTTAAATATAAGCTATCCGATAAAGTTAATAATGAAATTTGTGTTTTTCTGGCTCTTGTAGCGGAATCTCAGTTTTATTCCAATCTTACTGCTAGGGCTAGGGCTTCTTCACATCCTGTAGTTGAAAAGAAAATTCTTAACACACTGGTAGGATCCAGTATGTCAGCTTACAAGGAAGGCTTTTTCTTTCCTGTATCCCACTGCTCTTAACCTGGTGGAGAAAAAGCCCAAAACAATACTCAGCACTGTCCGCGTTCTCATAGATCAGGATCGTGCCTGGTCCTCAGAGATCCAAGGTTTCTTTGTAATGGTCTTTCAAAAATATGCCCTCACTTAACAAAAATCTGTTTCAAAATACTGAGAATATTAGGATGAATGTGTGAAATTTTATTATGTAATTGCATGTCTATCTTTCCTTTATAGGATAAAGAAGCACAGAAAGAGCTGGAAAGAATGATCACTTCCTTGAAGAGATAAATAAAAGAACTTGCTCTCCAACAAATCAGATGTGGTCTACTAAAATTTAAGCTAATCAAATGTGTGTTTTTACTATCCTTTTTCATTTTCACGTAAGGGTTTGAAGTTAAAACCATGTTTCTGAAGGAGGCATTCTGCTAGTAGCACTCCGGAATTAATCATGTTACTTGGACAATCTATTTACTATAATGTAAGGTCAAAATGATCTCTAAATGTGTATGCTTTATATTTTTCCTATCAATAAGCTATAGTCTTCAGAATATTTCTTTAAATAAAATATGTAAATTAGTACAATAAAATGAACTTTAGTATTTTATTTTCGCTTTCATGGAGACTGCAAATAATTTCATTAATGCAGATGAAAAGTGGAAAAAACGGGCAAAGGACATGAATAAGTTTATAGAAGAGGAAAAACAAAAGAAGAAAAATATTGAAGCTAGTAGTCTGAGAAATACAGATAAAAGTACAATAAGATACTCTTTTACCATCAAATTAGCAAGGATTATTTTTCTTTCAGGAAACATTCAGTGCTGGCAATGGTTCTCATACTCTGCTGGCAGAAGGGTGTTTTGGCACAAACATTTGGGAAAATGTGTCTAGAATCCTAAAAATGTACCGAGTCTTTAATCTTATAGTGCTGTTTCATGAAAATAGTCCTAAAGAGAAAAAGTCCTAGGATTTATACACGAATGTTCATAACAGTATTCTTACAGCAAAACACTACATCCAACAATAAGAAAGCAGCTAAGCATATTAGAATAAAACTAGAATAGAATATTATTTTGACATTAAAATATTTACAAATATGATATAAAGAAATACACAGAGCATCTTAAGTACTGTACAAGGCAAAACTGCAAATACATTATCTTCTCAATTATATGAAAAAGGGCACAGAAGAGTGTCTACTCTGAAACACACTGAAATGGTGGTAGTTCATATTTCTGTGGGGCTGTGTTTCATTTCTTGAATTTTCCAACTTTTTATTAATATCCAGAAACTAAGACATGAAATTTTGGGGGGGTGGGGGGGCTAGGACTTAATTCCCATACCTAGCTACCCTTTAACCAGCCTCATCCTAAAATTAGGTTAAAACTTGAATTTCTAGTTTGCTATCCCAAATACACACACGTTTACATACTCAAAATTGGAAACTCTGACCTGGTAACACCAGTTCATCAAATCGGACTGTTTTCCACACCTCATCTTTTTAATAGTCTATTGAGACACTTGGATAAGTCCAACTGGTTCTTACCCACTTTCCTGTGATAACTGGTCTGACATTGAAACTACTGGGAAGAGTCTTGCAGGTCCCATCACAAAGACACAGTAGTGGTTAAGTGCTATGGCTGCTAACCAAAAGGTTAGCAGTTTGAATCCTCCAGGCACTCTTGGAAACCCTGTGGGGTAGTTCTACTCTGTCCTGTAGGATCGCTATGAGTTAGAATTGACTTGACGGCAATGGGTTTGGTTTTTTTTTTTTTTTTTTGGTTTTCTTCTAAAAGTGCAGTAGAACCTGACCCAGTGACACACAATTATAACCTCGCAAAAGACCTCCAGCACAACTTTGGAAAGGGGGAGTTCCAGTCCAGAGCTTTATGTTCAATTTCAGAAGCTAAGAGTCAAAATTCATGTTAAAATTTCTCATACAGCATTAAAGAGGTAACAGTATTCCACTAAAATTTTAACAACTGTGACTTACATGTAATGGCAATGTTAATTATCTTTCTTACTAAATAGCAAATGGCCTTCATTGTAACATGAAAACCCATGCTACCTCTCAATTGTGCCTCAAAGTTGTTTAGAAAACTTTTTATTTAATAATATTTGTATACTTTTGGATTACCAAAAGCAGTGTCAAAAGCAGAATGGGACTATAAAGATAATCTTCTAGACCAAACTTTTCATTTTACAAATGAACACTCTAAACTCCAATGCACAGTCAAGGTCAGAGAACTGCTTACTGGTCGAGCCAAAACTGAGTTCCAGGTCTAGGGATCTCATGTCTTCTCCACTCTTCTTTGAGCACAGGGCTTTTTTTTTTTTTTACATTTAACTGGTTGAACTCCTTTGTGCCTGACAAAATGTTGGGGCTCTGGGGATAATAAAAAATAGTAACACTTAAATTCTAAGCATTTAACTATATTAACTCATTTAATCCTCATAAAAACCCTATGGGAAGAAATTTTTGTTATCCCATTTACAGACAGGGGAACTAAAGCACAGAAATATTAAATAAAATGCCGAATGCAATCAGCATAAAATTTGAACTTGAGTAGTTTGCTTCAGAGTCCTTGTTGTAGTCTGAATCACTGTGCAATCCTGCAAGCAGATGAGGGTGGGGGAATGGGGGGAAGCAGGAACAAAAAGGAAGTTTTATAATTTTTTGGCTTTACATGTAAGTCTATGGTCAGTTTTGAGTTAATTTTTGTATATGGTGTGAGGTACGGATCAAAGTTAATTTGTTGTGTATCTGGATATCCAATTGTTTCAGCATCACTTGTTGATTTTTCCACTGAATAACTTTTGCACCTTTGTCAAAAATCCGTTTTCTATATATGGGTGAGTCTAGTTCTGGACTCTCCATTTTGTTCCTTTGAACTATTAGTTGATTTTAATATCAATACTCTGTTGATCACTCTAGCTTTATATTAAGTCTTGAAATCAGGTAGTTTGAATCCCCAACTTTGTTACTTTTCAAGCTTGTTTTTCCAATTCTAAGCCCTTTGCATTTCTATATGAGTTTTAGAATTTTTTTTTTTTTCTATGCAAAAATCTGGCTGGAATGTTGATTGGGATTATATTGGTGAATTTGAAGAGAATTGACATCTTAGCAATTTTAAGTCTTTCAACCCATGAATATGGTATATAGGTCTTCTTTAATTTCAGCAAGATTTTATAGTCTTCAATGTACAAGTCTTCCACATTTTTGTCAGATTTCTCCCTTAGTATTTCATATTTAATGCTATTGTAAATTATGTTCTTACTTCCATTTCTAATTGCTCATTGTTTATGGAAATACAATTGATTTTTGTATGTTGATCTTGTATCCTGCAACCTCTCTAAACACATATTTCTAGTAGTTGTTTTTTGTAGATTCCGTTAGATTTTGTACGTAAGTGATCATTTCATTTGTGAATAGAAGACAATTTTACTACTTTATTTCTAATCTGATAGCTTTTAATTCTTTTTTGTTTTTGTTTGTTTTGTTTTATTGTACTATCTAGGTCTTCCAATACACTGTTGAATAGAAGTAATGAGAGAGAACATTATAATGTAATAACATTATACTGTTATCTGTAGGTTTTTTGGAGATACCCTTTATCAGGTTGAAGAAATTCCCATTCATTCCTATTTTCTGAGTTTTCCTATAGAATGAATATTGAAAATTTTTTAAACCAGCGTTTAATGAGATGATCATATATTTTTTTCTGTTTTAGTTTGTTAATGTGGTGAATTATATTGATGGATTTTTAATATAAAACAACCTCACATTCCTAGGATAAACCTAAGTTGATCCTAATGTATTATCTTTCTTTACTGGATTTTATTTGCTAAAATTTTTGTTGAGAATTTTTGCATCTATGTTCATGATGGATGTTGGTCTATAGTTTTTTCTTGTAATATCTTTATCTGATCTTTGTAACAGGGTAATCCCAGGCTCATAGAATGAGTTGGGAAGTATTCTTTCCTCTTCAATTTCCTGAAACTTTGTGTAGAATTGATGTTTTTTATTTTTTAAACATTTGATAGAATTCACTAATGAACCCATCTGGGCCTGGAGTTTTCTTCTTGGAGGAGGTTTTTAACCACAATTTCAATTAAAATTCTTTTAATAGATAAAGGACTATTTATTTTTCTTCTTGAGTGCGATTTGGTAGTTTGTATCTTTCAAAGAATTTGACTTATTTTATCTAAATTGCCAAATTTGTTGACATAAAGTTAATAATATTCCCTTATTATCTCTTTAACATCTATACAATCTCTAGTGATATCATCTGTCTCACTCCTGATACTGATAGTGTTTTTTTTCTGATCAGTCTGGTTGAAGGCTCATCAATGTTTTTGATCTCAAAAAAACAGATTTTGGTCTCACTGATTTTCTCTATTTTTCTGTTTTCTATTTCCTCAATTTCCACTCTGACCTTTCTTTTCTTCTATTTACTTTGCGCCTTATTTGCTCTTCTCCTAATTTCTTAAGGTGAAAGTTGGAGTCACTGATTTGAGACTTGTCTTCTTTTCCAGTGTAGGCTTTTAGCACTATAAAATCCCCCCTAAGAACCGCTTTAGCAGTATCCTACAAATTTTAATATATTGTGTTTTTATTGGAAACCCTGATGGCGTAGTGCTTAAGTGCTAAGGCCGCTAACCAAAGGGTCGGAAGTTCGAATCCACCAGGCGCTCCTTGGAAACTCTATGGGGCAGTTCTACTCTGTCCTGTAGGGTCGCTATGAGTCAGAATTGACTCGATGGCACTGGGTTTGGTTTTGGTTTTTGGTGTTTTTATTTTCATTCAGTGAAAAATGCTTTCTAATTTCACTTTTGGTTTCTTCTCTGACCCATGAGTTATATACGTCTTTAACTTATCACAGTCTAACTTTAAGTGATATTATACAACTTCACATATAGTATAAAAAAACTCATTGCCATCGAGTCAATTCCAACTCACAGCAACTTTATAGGACAGAGTAGAACTGCCCCATAGGATTTCCAAGGAGTGGCTGATGGATTCGAACTGCTGACCTTTTGGTTAGCAGCTGAATTTTTAACCACTGAGCCACCAGTGCTCTTCATGTGTAGTATAACAATCTTAAAATAGTATGCTTCTATTTCTCCCTGTCCAGACAATGCCATTACTGTCATACATTTTACTTATGCGTGTATTATAAACCCCATAAAATATGATGTTTTTAACATCACATAAATATGTTATCAGATCCCTGGTGGCACAGTGGGTAAGAGCTCAGCTGCAAACCAAAATGTCAGCAGTTTGAATCCACCAGGTGGTCCTTGGAAACCCTAAGGGACAGTTATGCTCTGCCCTAAAGCGTCACTATGAGTCGGAATCAACACGAAGGCAATGAGTTTTTGTTGTTGTTGTTTATGTTATAAATTTTCTTGTTCCTTTGTGTAGAATGCATATGTTAGAAACCCCATAATATATCATTAATATTTTTGCTTACTCAATTATTTTTAAAGAGATTTGAATGATTATGAAAACATCTTACATATTTAGCAATGAACATTCCAGTGCTTTTTGTTCCTTGTGTAGAACCATATTTTCATCTGATATGCCTTTTTTCCTCCCCTTCGGCTTTGCCTGAAGTTCTTTAACATTTTTTATGGTACAGATCTGCTGGTGATGAATTCATTCAACTTTTGTGTATATGAAAAGGTCTTTATTTCACCTTCATTTTAGAAGGATATCGGCAAGGGCGGGGGGCAAAGTATTTTAGAAGAAGCCCTGGCAGCACAGTAGTTAAGCACTTGGGTGCTAACTGAAAAGTTGGTGGTTTGAACCCACCAGCCGCCCTGCAGGAGAAAAATGTGGCAGTCTGCTTCCGTAAAGATTACAGCCTTGGAAACCCTGTGGGGCAGCTCTACTCTGTCCTATAAGGTCACTATGAGTCGGAATTGAAAGAATGGCAGTGGGTTTTGGTTTATAGTATTTTAAGTTGACTTTTTTTTTTAATAGTTTAAGGATACTACTTTACCATCTCCTCACTTGCATTGTTTCCAACAAGAAATCTTCTTGTCATCCTTTGTTCTTTATGTAATGTCTGATTGATTTTAAGATTTTCTCTGTAAAAAAAAAAAAAACCCAGTGCCATCTTCTCTGTATCTCTAATTATATCTTGATTATGATGTGCCTTGTCGTTTTCTTCATGTTTTATGTGCTTGGGGTTCATTGAGCTTCTTGGATCTGTGGGTCTATAGTTTTCATCAAATTTGGTATATTTGTTAGTAGGTTGCTTTAAACTGTCCCACAGCTCACTGATGCTCTGTTAGTTGTTTGTTTTCTATTGTTGTTGTTTGTTTTTAATTCTCTTTTTGCTCTCTATTTTGGATAGTTTCTAATGCAATGTCTTCAAGTTCACAAATCTTTTTTTCTGCAATGTCTAATCTACTATTAATCCCATATTTTCATTTCACACAGTGTCATTTTTATCTCTAGAAGTTTGATTTGGGTCTTTTTTATATCCCACATGTCTCTGCTTAACCTCTTGGACATATGGATTACAGTTGTAATAACTGTTTTAATGTCCTTGTCTGGTAGTTCTAAAATCTGTATCAGTTCTGGATCAATTTTGGTTGACTTATTTTTCTATTTATTATGTGTCATATTTTTCTGCTTTGTATAGTTGGTAACTTTTATTGGGTGTCAGACGTTGGCATTTTACCTTGTTTGCTGCTAGATACATACATATATATATATATATATATACACACACACACACACATACATTTCATTCCTGTAAATATTCTTGAGCATTGATCTGGGACACAATTAAGTTATTCAGAAGCAGTTCGATGCTTTCAGGTCTTGATTTTTTTCAGGTCTTGATTTGTTAGGCAGGACCAATGTACACTCTAGGGCTAATTATTCTCCATGATTGAGGCAAGACTCCCTTTGTACTCACCCAATCTGCCATGAACCATGAGATTGTCCAATCTGGCTGGTGGGGAAGAGGAAATATTCTCAGCCCTGAGCTGATCAGCTGAATACTCAAGGGAATGCTCTGAAAATCACCAGTTTTTTCTCTAGTGCAACTCTCTTCTTTCCAGTACTCTGACCTTCAAATTCTACCCAGCTTGGTCTTCCCAGACTCTCAGCTTTGTCCTCTTAACTTAAGGAGGTTGCTGGACTCCTTTTGGCTTCCCCTTCTGTGCACCATGACCTGGAAACTCTCTCAAGGCAGTAAACTGGGGCAAGTGCAGGGATCACCTTTTTTGTTATCTCTCTTTCAGGGCTCACTGTCTGTGATAGTTAAGATTGTGTGTCAACTTGGCTGGGCCATGATTCTCAGAGGTTTGACTGTTATGATGTAGTTTGGCAGTTGTATGATATTGTGATCACTTACATGATGAGTTTTGATATAATGTGATCACCTCCATGATGGTATCTGCTGTGCCTAGCTAATCAGTTGAAAGGGAGTGTCCATTGGCGTGTGGCTTGCGTCGAATATAAGTGGGCATTCTGGCAAGGCTCATGGGCTTTTGCTCGTTCTGGATCCTGCAACTGGCTCCTGTTCATCTGACCTCTGGTTTTTGGGACTTCAGCTAGCAGCCTACCTGTGGTCTTGCCTGCCAATCTTGAGGTTCATTGATCTTCACAACCTGTGAGCAAAAGCCGTGCTCTCTGACCTGCTGATCTTGAGTTCACCAGCCCCTGCAGCTGCATGAATCAGGAGAAGCCTCTATCCTGACCCACGGACTTGGGACATTCCAGCCTTTACAACTGCGTGAGCCATTTCCTTGATATAAATCTCTCTATGTGTATACTTATATGCTTTACTGATTTTGCTTCTCTAGAGAACCCAGCCTAAGACACCGTCCTTCCCTTGCTGTCCAATATCTTGCAAACCATTGTTTCATATATTTTGTCTGTGTTTTAGTTTTTGCAAGCCAGAAATTATAACAGGACAGTTGCATCTCTACAACATTTTAATATAAAAAACCATCCACCCCTCCCCACACTTCCCAGTCCTGTAAGCCCTTATTCTATAGATAGCAAACTCAAAATTATTAAATTTCTTTTTTAAACATGGTTTTATGTTTCAAATGCAGTCACTCTATAAAATAAAGCAAGTTAAGCCAATTATACTATGAAATTAATTATTTAATTGAACTTTGCTTAGAACTCTGAAGTAACTTTTTGGGTTTTTTTTTTTTTAATAAATAGTATCCTTAAGCTTTGTCAAATAACATTTGCAAGTGAAAAGTTAAGTTATAATTATCCTCCTTCCTGAGTGCTTTTTGTTTATACATCCCAACTAATTTAAAGTTACAAAACCTGATTGGGAAAATAGCCTGATGAAAATTACATGTGGGAATGGCATTACAAATTATTAATGCCACATAACCCTGGCTCTAGCAGAGCCTAATTGGACAGCCCCTTCCCATCAGGCAGACTGGCTTCTCTATGTTGAGTGTGTAACTCATCTGGAGCCCAACATTAACTGTTCCAGTTTTTAAGAGGTCCTAGTCATAAAGATAGTGATTTTCCAACCAAGCCATTAATTCAGTTATTTATTTTGTCTCTTTGTTTGAAGTGAATATTATTTCCCTAGAGTTCTTCAGTCCTAGGATCTCTGTGTACTTGGCAATTATAATTAACCAAGCATTTATTGAGCTAATATTATGAAACCATCCAAGGGCTTACTCAAGTTTTGTGAGGCCTGAAGCTTACACAATTTGGTAACTCATTAAGGAAAAGAATACAAAATTACAAATGTAAAATTAGACATGAAAGTGACTCATTTAGAATAAAAAAGACATTACCACAAATTATAAGTTTTTAAAAGCTGACAAAGAATATCACAAAATTCAGGAAAATAACAATATTTCATTATTATTTATTAACTATATGACATACCTCTAGAATACTTTTTTCCCTATATTTTGCCTCATACTTTTTGTTCACTTCATCTTCTGTCATCAATTTTTTAATGCCATTTTCTATAAAAAGGACAGAAAAATCAGTCTTCATATAGCATGATTGATTGAAATTTGTTGTTTATTACTAATGGTTTGAAAAGCTTCTCTCAGCCTCACTTCTTGTTGGTAATGGCACACAGTAACTTTCTCTGCAGCGCTTCTTCCCCAGGTGAGTCCTTGGAGAACTCCAGTCCTTTGAGCCCTGACACCTCTGCAACTCCTCGTCCAGCTCTGCCCATCCTTGGCATCACTGGTTCCCACCTCCGTACCCGAGGTCTATACGGGTCCCAGAAAGCACTGAAGCTTGGGTTGTAGTGGGCCTGAGCAGGGAACTGAACAGCACCTTTGTTCACATCCTTCTCCTTGTGACAAAATTCAGGTTCTGAAGCCCAGTGCAGACCCTCCACAAGAAAGTGTCTCTGGGGCCTGGCTGCTGTGGATGTTGGAAGCAGCCTGCCAGTCAGGCAAACACTAAATCCACCAATAAGATGTGAAGGAGTTGCCAGGCTGAGGCCTGTTCTCCAAGCCTCCAAGCTTTCTTTGTGGGGCTGGGGCTACTCTCCCTCAGGGGTCGGGGGTGGGGGCACAGCCCAGCTTTAGAAGGGGCCCGTGCAAGTGAGGTCACCCGAGTGTCAAGCTGCATTAGGTCTCTAGACCAACATCATGCAAAATGCTGTTGGTGAAGCAGGACGCACACCGTGGAGCCTCTGCTCCCTGGTCGCTCATAATGTAGAAACAAAGAGCAGATTAGTGCCACATCTTCTACGTGGCCTACAGCATACAGGCCAAGGTCCTCAGCACGCTCCTGCCCAGGCTGCCTTTCAGCAGACCATCTACCATCCCACCACCACACACAACACACTGCATTCCAGACAGACTTGATTGATTGTTGCTCTAACCTGTCTAGTGTCTTTCTGCCCTTTTGCTTGGATTTTTTCTGCCCTTCCCTGTGCCCACTCATAGAATTCTCTCTCTCCACTGTAGGTCTGGCTTAAGTGAGGAAAGCTGTGTCACAAAACCCCCCTCCTTAAAACACCAGAGCATTTTGTGTGTGTGTGTCCTATTTTAGCTCAACCAACCATAGATCTTCAGCAAGGTGAGGGCAAGGACCGTGCACTGTTCACCTTTGTATCACCTGGCCTAGCATGTGTGTTCAATCAACATTCATTGAACCACACAAAACTCAAGAAAATGAAAAACATTTCACATGTTACTAAGGTTCCTAAATGAGAAAACCCAGAAAGCCATTGCTACCCTCAGGTATGATGTGACCGTGGAGGAAAAAAAAAAAACAAACCCATTGCCAACAACAACAACAAAAAAAACCCCAGTGTCCTCGAGTCAATTCCGACTTATAGTGACCCTATAGGACGGAGTAGAACTGCCCCATAGAGTTTCCAAGGAGCGCCTGGAGGATTCAAACTGCCAACCCTTTGGTTAGCAGTTGTAGCACTTAACCACTACGCCATCAGGGTTTCCAGTTGCCATTAAGTTGGTTCCAACTCACAGTGACCCTATAGGACAGAGTAGAACTGCCTTATAAGGTTTCCAGGGAGCAGCTGGTGGATTCAAACTGCGGACCTTTTGCTTTGCAGCCAAGCTTTTAACCATTACACCACCAGGGCTCCATGACAGGGAAGAGCAGAGGAAAAGGGAGAAGAGGAGGACAGAGGAGAATGGAGGGAAGGGAAAGCCCAGCAAGTCAGAAACTAGACAACAGACTTACAGTAAGCGATGCCGAGACTTCAGATCCATGGTACTCTCTTACTCCCCTGAAAACAATGCCCAAATGTTGACATTCTATTTTCGTTTTTACATTGAGTGGTGTACAGACCACATACTAGGGTTAGTCATTGTGGCATTTCTATAACCCAAATACTTTCTTTTGTCTTGAAATTGTAATTTTTATTTCATTTCTAGGCTTCAGTTTTCGGCCTGTTATTTTAGTAATAAAGTAACATCTGCAGTACCCCAGTGTGAAATTTAAAAAGATTTAGAGGAGTCAAGGTGGGGGGAGTGGTTTATTCCAGGTAGCTGGGTAAGAGTGAGTGTTCTCTGGGGATTCCTATCTCCTGTGCTCATTGCAAACAAATTGGAAAATGAAAAGATGGCAGAGGATTTTTATTGCTTTACAGACCCAGTCCTACGACGCATATGTTTATAATAGCATTTTAAGGGTTTTTTGTTTAAACAAATGCAAAAAGCTCTGCTTTGTATTTATACTGAAGGAGCCCTGGTGGCACAGTGGTTAAGTGCTTGCCTGCTAACCAGAAGGTCAGTGGTTCGAACCCACCAGCTGTTCCATGGAAGAAAGATGTGGCAGTCTGCTTCTGTAAAGATTACAGCCTTGGGAACCCTATGCGGCAGTTCTGCTCTGTCCTATAGGGTTGCTAGGAGTAGGAATTGACTCGATGGTAATGGGTTTATTTTTGGTTTTAATATTTATATTAGATTTCACTTTTCCAAAGTGATTTTACATCTAATATTTCAGTGAAACCTCTGAGCTCACTTTGGTAGATTAAGAAAGTGACGACATCCTCATTCAACAGTAACAGAAACTGGGACAAAAGTTCGATTTGTGAAGGTTACATGCCTAGTTAAAGAGAGAGAGAGCTAGACTCAGGTCTCCTGACTTCCAGCCCTGGCCTTGCAGTGTGACATGGAAGAGAACCCTACAATCAGTCTTAAATCATCTGAGATTTGAGAGTCCTTAGGGACTAACTCTTTGTTTCCTTTTCTTTTGTTTCCTTTTTTTTTTTTTCATGAAGTGCTTAAAGCAGCTAAAAGAGATGTTAAAAACATAGACTTCTTGAAATTTGTATAATCGTTAACTTAGCTAAAAACATAGAAGTATCTCCCACAGCGGGGGGAAATGGCTCATTGGAAGTGGAAACAGATGGGCTCTGGAAAGGAAGTTTGTTGTCCATGTAAGAAATTCATGGGAATGACCTAGAAAGATGCCTTATTCTACTTAGGGGTGTGTGTGTGTGCGTGTGTGTGTGTGTGTGTGTGCTGAAGTGTGTGATGGAGAAGGGGCTAGAGTGATGGAGAAGAGGTAAGCAGATGAGCAAGCGCTGGCTGCAGCCTACCTGGCCAGAAGCCTGTCACTGACCAACTCTGCCCGTCTCTTGGGGAGAACGGGGATGCTTCCTCTGTCCATAAGGAGTCCCTGTGTGGTACAAATGGTTCGTGTGCTCAGCTGCTAACCATAAGGCTGGAGGTTCAAATTCACCCAGAGGCACCTGAAAAGAAAGGCCTGGTGACCTACTTCCAAAAAACCAGCCCTTGAAAACTCTAGGGAGCACAGTTCTACTCTGACACATGTAGGATCACCATGAGCTGGAATCGACTCCCTGGCAGTTGGTACCGGTTTTCTGTGTGCCCCATGCTGTGTGCCTCAGAAGACAGGATGAAAGAAAGCCTGGATGGCAAGAGCAGCCCAGGAGGCAGGGAACAGGTTGATGCAAGTCATTCTAGACACAAGTGGTACCAAGCCATTTTATTTTTTTCCCTGTGGAAAAGGATTAAATTACTGTTTTCTCTTCCAGTGAAGCATTTCTCCCCCTATGGGAGACACTTGTATGTTTTTAGCTAAGTTAACAATTATACAAATTCCAAGAAAAAAATAATTAATTACCGAGCTTCTTAAGAAATAAATCCGTTTCATAGGTACAGGAATGTGGTTTACATGAAGAATAGCAGTCAAGAGAAAAATTAGAGTATAGAGGACCAGTAACAATGAGCGAGATATCATATGACTTCAGGCCAGCAACTATTCTTTTGTTTAAAAAAAAAGGGGGGGGGGGACAAGTAAAAGACACTAAAAAAACCCATTGCCGGTGAGTTAATTCCGACTTATATCGACCCTATAGGACAGAGTAGAACTGCCCCATAGGGCTTTCAAGGAGTCGCTGGTGGATTCAGACTGCTTCCCTTCAGGTAAGCAGCCATGCGCATAACCACTGCACAACCAGGGCTTCTAAAAAACAATAGAAATTATTTAAATAGTAAAAACTTGGCTGACAAAGTATTTAAGTCTGGATAGTTAATAAGCAGAATCTCAAATCATCTCCATTTGATAGAGGATGGCCCTGCCCTGTTAAAGTATGCTTTTCAAAATGTTGAAAATGTAATTCTCATAAACATGTATAGTGAGCATGTGTATATAGAGTCACTGGAATAAAAGGAAAAGAGGGAGAGGGAGAATGATGGAGAACAATTGCTAAGTTACAGAAGGAACAGGGAAATAAAACCATAATCTTGCAGGTCATCTCGGCCAGACAGAAAAAAAAAAAAAAAAAAATTGAATCTCTACCAGCAAGTCATTTGCAATTTATCAGTGATCTACAAGTTAATATGTAAGTTTACAGGATCAGTAAAAAAAAAAATCAAACCCTTTGCTGCCGAGTCAATTCCGACGTGTGGCGACCAGGAGTGGAGGATCAGTAGGACGTAGTAAATCAGAGTTACATTTCCCTAGGGCATTAAATGAGCCTTAGACAGGCTTCTTAGACAATGATCCAATATAAAATTGATAGGACATACAGTCATCTTTTGGCCTTATTTTCACATTTGAATTTCTTCTCAATTCTCATTACACATACACCCCATGCAAAATGAAAATGCCAGAGGAGAGTGTGAGGTGTGTACTGGATAATTTTATGTCCAGTTGGTTGGTCAAATACCAGTTTAGGTGTTGCTATGAAAGGTATTTATCTGTAATCAGCATTTAAATCAGCTGACTGTAAGTAAAGCAGATGACCCTACATAATGTGGGTGGTTCTTATCCAGTTAGTTGAAGGCCGTAATACGAAGAACTGAGGTTTCCCAAGGGAAATGGAATCTGCCTCAAGACTATACATAGATATCCTGCTGGAATTTCTAGCCACCACCTGGTCTAGTAAGTGCTTCAAGTCCTCTTCACTTTCACTAAGCAAGCACTTACTGATGAAGATCAAAGACCACACCTTCAGTATGGATTACAGCTCAATATAAAGAAAACAAAAATTCTCACAACTGCACAACTGGACCAATTACCCATCATGATAAATGGGGAAAAGATTGTAGTTGTCAAGGATTTCATTTTACTTGGATCCACAATCAATACCCACGGAAGCAGCAGTCAAGAAGTCAAAAGACGCATTGCATTGGGTAAATGTGCTGCAAAAGACCTCTTTAAAGTGTTGAAAAGCAAAGATGTCACCTTGAAGACTAAGGTGCGCCTGACCCAAGCCATGGTATTTTCAATTACACCATATGCATGTGAAAGCTGGACAATGAATAAGGAAGACAGAAGAAGAATTGATGCCTTTGAATTGTGGTGTTGGCAAAGAATATTGAATATACCATGGACTGCCAAAAGAATGAACAAATCTATCTTGGAAGAAGTACAACCAGAATGCTTCTTAGAAGCAAAGGTGGCGAGACTACGTCTTACATACTTTGGACATGTTGTCAGGAGGGATCAGTTCCTGGAGAAGGACATCGTACTTGGTAGAGTACAGGGTCAGTGAAAATGAGGAAGACCCTCAACGACATGGATTGACACAGTGGCTGCAACCATGGGCTCAAGCATAAAAACGATTGTGGGCATGGCACAGGATCAAGCAGTGTTTCGTTCTGTTGTACATGGGGCCGCTATGAGTTGGAGCTGACTCAATGGTACCTCACAACAGCAACAACACCTGGTCTACCGATTTTGAACACAACACTGCCTGAGTTTCCAGCCTGTCACCTAGCCTGTGAGCCCCACAATCTTGTGAGCCAATTCCTTAAAATAAATCTCTATATCCATATGTATATCTACAGATATATCTATGTTACTGTGACTACCACATGAGATTGTGTCATTTCATTTAATTCAATTTTCTTTTTCTCGTTGGTTTGCAACAATTAATGTGGTTACTACTTGACCCCAGCAATATGGTCAATACCAAAGCTGGTATTGAAATCCCATAACCATACTTACTTATAAGGCAATCAGCCAGAACATGCTTTTATTATTGTTGTTTTTAGATTCTCTTCGCAGTACAATTCATTACTATTGTGTGTGGCCTTTCTAGCCATGGTCTTATAACTCCCACCCAGATGATTGGGTGAGATTGTGTGATAGGGTAATCCAAGGGGATTAGCCAGTTTTGCCTTAAAAGAGAGCCAATTCCAGAGCAGGGAGAAAGAGCCCACCACCACCAAAGAAGGAGAGACCAACAGAACAGACCTGGCAACATGAGACAGCACGGTGGGCTTCCTGGCCCGTGGAGAGAGAAAGCTGAGTGCCTTTGGGCAGAGACTGAGGGCCAGGGAAATGTGTGCCTGTGAGCATGTTTGAAAGAGGCTGTCCTGATGAAAGAACTGTATCCTGAATGTTCCTGAGCCTGAATTGTAACTGTTACTTCCCTAATAAAGTGCATAATCATGAGTATGGTCTTTGAGTTCTGTGTGGCCATTGCAATGAATTATAGAACACAGCAGAGAAGTAGAGAGTGCTGTGCTAGGGTTGGTTGGTATCAGAAGTAGTAAAGGTGGTGGAGAGAGAAGGAGTGTCTGACCTCCACTTTATAGGAATCAGCCTTGGGCTGTTGATCTTGGTTCTTCTTCCCCCTTGTGAAGTTGGAGGAGGTTTAGACAATACCCCCACGCCATTTTTACACTTATCTTAGTGAAAATATAATCACTTAGAAAGTTATTGAGAAGAAATTGCAGATTATGGTCCCACACATCCTCAGACTCTGGGTCCAGGGACCTCAGACTGAGAGGTAATGATAGAAATACAGTGCAATCAGCTCTAGGGATGTAAGGCAGGGAGACACCAACTCTGCCTGGAGAGGTCAGGCTTCTGAGCCTTCCCAGAAAGATAGCATTTAAGCTTAATCTTGGATGATGAGTTCTTTATCTTTGAGGTAAAAGAGAAAGAAATCCAAGCAGAGGACAGCGTTTATATAAGGTCTTGAAAAATTAATCGAGAAAATGGCAAAAAGCTTCATATGTCCTGCCATACGTTACCAGGGGTGGAAACTCCTGGAACCAGGAGTTTATACTTTATTCCATAGAAAATAGGGACCCATAGGCAACCTTTAAAACAGTATCTTGGGCTGCATTGTGGAGGATGGACTTTAGCTGGACAAGTCTATGACAGGAAGGAAAAGATTGGAGGCAGCAAGAGCCCAACCTATTATCCCCATTTTACAAACATGTGGTTTTATGGCGAAATGTTGATTAAATGAGATTTCATGAAGCGTCATTCAGTTCTTCAGTGGTACTCAGAGTCCAGATACCTTCCCCCAAAGGATGTTGAGGTTGGGAGTCACTGACTAAACAGGTTGGTGTGCCCTTGAGAGGATCTGTGGATATTATGGTATGGTGGGAGAATTGGAAGGAAAGGAAGGCTCAGAAGGAAAGACCAAACCCACTGCCATCAGGTCGATTCTGACTCGTAGGATCCCTGGTGGTGCAGTGTTTAAGAATTTGGCTGCTGACCAAAAGGTCGGCAGTTCAAATCCACTAGGCACTCCTTGGAAACCCTACGGGGCAGCTGTACTCTGTCCTATAGTGTCCTTGTGACTCAGAAAGAAAGAGGACAAGTGAAAAAGAGGGTGAGAGAGAGAGACTAGCCTAGCTGGGCACATATTTATGGGATCCTTGTTGATGTGACCAACTTGAAGATAAAGTGGTAGCCATGACAGGGAATCAGGAAAGCTCTTCACAGCAAGATCCCTGATGTGTTGTCCGGGAGCACCCAATACCTGCTAGGCACCACACCAGGTGCCCGAGATCTGTGTGATCTTGGGCAAGCCAAGTGCCCATTATGGAAATACTTCCATCTGCTCTGCCCAGCTCAAAGGATTCACATAATGATGTGAAACAACAAGTATAAATACAGTTTGTGAACAGTGATTGGCGGTACCAAAGGAAGAATTGAAGTTTGCTCTGAGTTGAGCCTTGCTTGTAACATCCACTCACTTCTCTGTTGTCACCTATGATTTCCAGAGGAGCCCTGGCCTGCATGGACTTATAGAGACCAAACCAGAGTCCAGATACCTTCCTCCATAGGATGTTGAGGTTGAGAGTCATGAACTAACCGTGGACGATGGTGCAAGGATGACCAAGTCTGGATAGTGCAGCAAGAAGACGCTGATTGCAGGCAAGTTTATCCTGCAAGCTGCTTAATTGCCTGGATCTTGGCAAGGCAATGATGCATCTTGGAGACCTTAAGTCCAAGGCAAAGTGCAGCCAAAGCAAGTGTTTTCCTATGGGGAGCTCACATGAAAGCTCTGCTCTTCTGTGGTGGGTATATGTAACTCTTCAGCCAGTCTAATTACCCACACTGATACAGACCCTCAGGTTCCTGCTGGGTGAAAACGGACCAAGAGATGTGCTGTACTGGGTGGCAAATCAGTGTTCTTTCTGCTAAATCCACCATGCGGAGCCAGAAATTCACCATGCTAATGATGGTGGAAGGATGACCAAGTCGCCCCAGATTTCCTGGTGGCTTTATTGTCTATTCCCAGGGAAAGAGTGAGTAGGAATCAATAGCAAAAGACAAACAGAAAAATGTGTTGCTGCATTACTGGAGTCTATTTATTTCCTAGAAATTTAGGTTTCTGGGAAAAAGTATCATGATATAAAAGAAAAAAAAGTATTGAACGGGGAATCTGGTTCATATCTAGGCCTGACACTTGCTGCCAGTGTAAACTTGAGCAAGTGACTTAAGCTCTCTGAGCCTCAGTTTCCTCATCTGTAAAATAGGAATAAAAATTCCTACTGTGCAGGATTTTCTTTGGAAGATTACATAAATGTACAAAAAAATAAATGGCACATAGAAATGGAAATTGTTTCTCAGCCACCCTCCCTGAGGGACAGAGACTTTTCCACTTTGGTTTTTTTACAGATACTCCTGAAATGCCACTAGAGTGTCCCACAAATAGTAAGAACTTGATAAATGTTTGCTGACTATTCCCCTAGATTCTGGTTGTTTAGTAAATATCTATGGAAACAGGCTCAGCAGTGAGCTTACAGCCAGAACCAAGAAAGTGCAAGGCAGCATCAAAGGCACAGTGTGTGAGGCCCAGGGACAAGAGCAGTGCCTCTCAGTTCTATCACACACTTTAACACCTAGCCCTTTGGCTCTTTTAATACTCCCCACAAGGTCATTACCCACATTTCACAAATGAAGAAACCCAGGCTCCCTGAGACTAAATAACTCATACAGAGCAATAGAGCTAGGGCCTGTCTGAGCTGAGATCAAATCTAGTTCTATCTGGGGTACTCTTTCAGAATGAAGTGGTGAGAGAATGAGGACTTTAAGAAAAGACAAAAATGGGATATTCTCAGGGGCTTTGTAAGCTGGTAAAATAAAAAATAAAATGGGTTTTTTTTTTTTTTTTTTTTTTTTGCTATTCTCTCCCTTTCCTACTTTTCTTCCTTTTCTTTTCCATTCTTTCCCCACGTGGACCATAGAAAGGCACTTACTGACTCCCAAGCTCCCAGGGAGGACATTAGGGACTTTCCACTCCAGGGCATCGGCCTCTCCAAGGGGGCCTGGGCTGTGTCCCTAGGGCCTGCAGGGTGCATCAGGTCAAGTGAGGGCAGACTCCCCTTAGAGTCTTGCCTTGCGCAAGCACTTTGCTCTTCCCTCCCTAGGGTGTTTTTGGTTTTTCCCAACAACCAAATAAGCTGAGTCCTGCGTTACTGGTTCAGTTATCTCGGTTCACAAGAATAAGAGCCAAGGAAAACTGATACCGTGCATTGTGTAAGCTGTTTTCTGGGAAACTGTACTGTCTCCTGTGTGGTTCAGGGCTGGTTACCGCTGTCTGCCTCCCATACCTCTGTGGAGCCAGCTGGTCGTTTGTGAAATAGTCTCCAGCATTTGAGGGCATGAATTGTGTTCTCCTTTTAATGTCCTTGCTATGGTACAGCTGGACGGTAACCAAACATCTTCAATCTTTGTGTCCACGGCATCTAGAATAAAGCCTGACACTAGCAGATACCCAGAAAAAGGCTGTGGAATACATGAGTAAATAAAATCAGAATGGAATGAGTTGATTACACTGGATGCCTCTCGAAAGCCCACAGGATTGTGATAGGCAGATCCCCCGTGTGGCCAGAATTTCTGATGCCACCTCCTCCCTGGCACCCAGTGGGCAAGCAGCAAGAAATTCAATCTACGAGAAGGGTGATGTGGAGTGGGAGGACATAGAACACCAACTCTGAAGCCCAGCAATGAAAAGACCCTATTCTTTCAGTACACGTGAATGACTTTGTGTGTGGGTGTGGATGGGTGTGTGTGTGTGTGTGTGTGTGTGTGTTTGTGTGGAGTCACCTCCGAAGAGGCCAGATGCAAAAAAAAAACACACATATTTTATGGTTCCATTTATATGAAATTCTCAGAAAAGGTGAGTCTATACAGACAGAAAGCAGACCTGTGGTTTTCTTAGGCTACGGGTGGAAGCATGGCTTTGCTGTAAATGAGGATGAGGGATGTTTCTCAGGTGGTGGAAATATTCTGAAACTGGACTGTTCTAAAACTGGATTGCTCAAGTCTATAAACTGTCTAAAAACCATTCAGTTGTACACTTAAAATAGTAGAATGCTATAAGTAAACTATACCTTAAAAAGCTGTTTTAAAAAGAGAGAGAGAAAGGGGACTCATTTCCCAAGAAGAATGTCGATGTTTCATCCTGGTTGGAAATGAAGTTCTTCAAACAAAACCTAACTTGGGACTCCAATATATGAATTGAGGTGGAAGTGGGTGGACATGGGCTCCATTGGTCTTCTTCTCTGACTCCCTCCAGTCACCTCTGTGAAGCTCTGCAGATTACATTGACTGACATGGCCCATCATCCTCCAGGATGTTTGGACAATAGATGGTTATCTTCTCTGGACATTTTATGTGGCTTCCATATGCTAAGCCCTATGGCTTCCCACATGATGCTTTTCAAAATGACATCCTTCCACCTTGCTCTTACCAGTAAATTGGCTGACTTTTGCTCTTTTTTAACAGTTTTATTGAGACATAATTCACATACCATACAATTCACCCATTATAGTGTACAATTCAGTGGTTTTTAGCGTATACGCAGAGTTGGATATCCATCACCACAATCAATTTTAGAACATTTCCATTAGGTCAAGAAGAAACCCTATTAAGGTTAGAGTTGCACAGCCAATTATTGTAATTGCTGTCGATGAGTTATACACCCATAAAAAGCTGAACTAGCAAAAGTTGTGTGGTAGATATATTTACCAAAAAAAAGGAGCTGCTGAGGCTGCTTATATACAATTGTAATGGTTAATATGGTGTGTCAACTTGGCTGGGCCATGATTCCCAGTTGTTTGTATGTGATCGCTCCTGTGATGGAATCTGCTATGAGTAGCCAATCAGTTGAAAGGGAGTTTCCTTGGGCTTGCAGCCTGCATCTGAATATAACCAGACGTTCTGGCTTTTTGCTTGTTCTGGATCCTGTGGCTACCTCCTGTTCGCCTGACCTCTGGTTCTTGGGACTTGAGGTATCAGCTTAACTGCCAATCTTGGGACTCACTGATCTTGGGATTCGTCGATCTTCACAGCCTGCAAGAAAAAGCCCTGCTTCTCGACCTGCCAATCTTGGGTTCGCCAGCCCCTGTGGCTACTGTAATCAAGACAAGCCTCTATCCTGATCTACGGACTTGGGACATTCCTGCCTCTACAATCACACGGGCCCTCTCCTTGATATTAATCTCTCTCTGTATATTTATACGCTTTACTGGTTTTGCTTCTCTAGAGAACCCAGCCTAAGACAACAGTAAAAAACTTCATGGGATTTGGTTCCTTGGCTTGAAGGTTTTCCTAGTTAATTTGTCTTATTACATGTTTAGTGCTTCTGTTCTACCTCCTGGTTTGTTGCATAGTGCCTGGGGTCTTAAAATCTTGCAAGTGGCCATTCAAGCCATGACAATTGGTCTCTATTTGCCTCAAGCAACAGAGGAAGGAGAGTTAGAAACAGGAGGAGGGATGGAACGTGCAGCTAATTGCTTCCATGAACAACTGCATCCAGAAAAACTGGATGGTGCCCAGCTACCACTACTGAACATTTTGGTCAAAGATTCTATCGGAGAATCCTGATCAAAAGGGGGAAAATGCAGAACAGAATTTCAAATTCTCATGGACTCCAGGCTTTCTGGACCCAAGGAGACTGGATGAACCCCTGAAACTATTGCCCTGAGATAACCTTGAAGCATAAATAACCCCTGAAGTCTTTTTAAAACCAGACAATAGCTTAACTAGTAAAAGATGTCTGCCTTGAGTATTATGCTTTTTTAAGAACTATCTATATGGTATCAAAGTGATAACAGTAACTCAAAAGATTATATAGGAACCTTAGGGGGCAGTGAGCTTATATTAATGGGGGAGAAACAACTCAGAAAAGGAGGGTGAGAGTAGTTGCACAGCTAGAAGAATGTAATCCATGTCACTGAATTGTACATGTAGAAATTGTTGAGTTTTGCTGTGTATAATCTCAACAACTGGTTTTCACTGGCTAATGCTTTTCAGAAGTAGACTGTTGGGTCCTTCTTCCTAGTCTGTCTTAGTCTGGAAGCTCAGCTGTAACCTGTCCTCCATGGGTGACCCTGCTGGTATCTGAATACTGGTGGCATATCTTCCAGCATCACAGCAACACGCAAGCCCCCACAGTATGACAAACTGACAGACACATGGGGAGTGTCTGTATGCTGAGCAAATAATCCGAGAAGCTGGACTATATGAAGAAGAACAGGGCATCAGGATTGGAGGAAGATTCATTAACAACCTGAGTTATGCAGATGACACAACCTTGCTTGCTGAAAGTGAAGAGGACTTGAAGCACTTACTAATGAAGATCAAAGACCACAGCCTTCAGTATGGATTGCACCTCAACATAAGGAAAACAAAAATCCTCACGAATGGACCAATGAGCAACATCATGATAAATGGAGAAAAGATTGAAGTTGTCAAGGATTTCATTTTACTTGGATCCACAATCAACAGCCATGGAAGCAGCAGTCAAGAAATCAAAAGACGCATTGCACTGGGTAAATCTGCTGCAAAGGACCTTTTTAAAGTGTTGAAGAGCAAAGATGTCACCCTGAAGACTAAGGTGTGCCTGACCCAAGCCGTGGTATTTTCAATCGCATCATATGCATGTGAAAGCTGGACAATGAATAAGGAAGACCGAAGAAGAGCTGATGCCTTTGAATTGTGGTGTTGGCAAGGAATATTGAATATACCATGGACTTCCAAAAGAATGAACAAATCTGTCTTGGAAGAAGTACAACCAGAATGCTCCTGGTACGACCAGAATGCAAGGATGGTGAGACTGCGTCTTACATACTTTGGACATGTTGTCAGGAGGGATCAGTCCCTGCAGAAGGACATCATGCTTGGCAGAGTACAGGGTCAGTGGAAAAGAGGAAGACCCTCAACAAGGTAGATTGTCACAGTGGCTGCAACATTGAGCTCAAGGATAACAACAACTGTAAGGATGGTGCAGGACCGGACAGTGTTTCGTTCTGTTGTGCATAGGGTTGCTATGAGTTGGAACCGACTTGACGGCATCTAACAACAACAATCTCAACAATGACAACGAAATAAAATAAAATAAAAAAAGAATAAACTGGAAAAAAAGAAACCCCATATCCACTAGCAGTCACTCCCTATCCTCCCCCCCTCCCCCGCCCCACTCTCCCAGCCATGGGAGACTACTAATCTACTTGGATTAGTAGTCTCTGTGGATTTGCCTATTCTGACGTCTCATATAAAGGGACTCATACATAATATGCGGTCTTTTGTGATTGGCTTCTTTCACTTAGCATAATGTTTTCAAGTGTCATTTATGTTGTAGCATGTATCAGTAATTCATTTCTTTATATTGCCAAATAACATTCCGTTGAATGAGTATGCCACGTTTACTTATCCATCCATCAGTTGATGGGGATTTGGGTTGTTTCTACTTTTTCTTTTCTCCTTTTTTTTTTCTTTTTCTTTTTATAGTCCCCAGGCCCCAGCCCCAGCTACTCTGTCCCTCAAAGTGTTTGGATGTGTCCAGAAAACTTCTTAGCTTTTGCTTTGGTCCAGTTGTGTTGACTTCTCCTATATTGTGTTGTCCTTCCTTTCACCGAAGTTGATCCTTGTCACGATCTAGTTAGTGATTTCCCCTCCCTCTCTCTCCCCAACCTCATAACCATCAAAGAATGACTTTTTTATGTGTTTAAACCTTTTCTTGAGTTCTTATAATAGTGGTCACATACAATATTTGCCCTTTTGTGACTGACATTTTACTCAGCATAATGCCCTCCAGATTCGTCCATGTCCTGAGATGTTTCATGAATTCATCATTGTCCTTTCTCATTGCATAGTATTTATTCCATTGTGTGTATGTACCATAATTTGTTTATCTATTCATTTGTTGATAGGCATTTAGGTTGTTTCCATCTTTTTGCTATTGTGAATAGTGCTGTAATGAACATGGGTATGCGTATGTCTATTTGTGTGACGGTTCTTTTTTCTCTAGGATATATTCCTAGGAGTGGGATTGCTGAATCATATGGTATTTCTATTTCTAGCTTTTTAAAGAAGTCCCAAATAGTTTTACAAAGTGGTTGTACCATTTTACAATCCCACCAGCAGTGCATAAGGGTTCCAGTCCCTCCATGACCTCTCCAACATTTGTTATTTTGTGTTTTCTGGATTAGTGCCAGCCTTGTTGGGGTGAGATGGTATCTAATTGTAGGTTTGATTTGTATTTTTTTTTTTAATGCCTAATGATCACAGGCATTTCCTCATGTGTATGTTAGCTGCCTGAATGGCTTCTTCAGTGAAGTGTCTGTTCATATACTTTCCCATTTTTTAGTTGGATTATTTGTCTTTTTGTTGTTTAGGTGTTGCAGTATCTTGTAGATTTTAGAGATTAGACCGTTATCAGATATGTCATTGCCAAATTTTTTTTCCCATTCTATAGTTTCTCTTTTTACTCTTTTGGTGAAGTCTTTTGATAAGCATAAGTGTTTGATGTTTAGGAGCTCCCAGTTTTCTGGTTTATCTTCTAGTGCTTGTGCATTGTTAATTATGGTTTGTATACTATTTAAGCTATCTGTTATGGCTCCTAGCATTGACCCTAATTTTTTCTTCCATTATCTTTATCATTTTAGATTTTATATTTAGGTCTTCGATCTATTTTGAGTTAGTTTTTATGTATGGTGTGAGGTATGGGTCCTGTTTCATTTTTTTACAGATGGATATACAGTTACACCAGCACCATTTGTTAAAGAGGCTGTCTTTTCCCCATTTAACGGACTTTGGGCCTTTGTCAAATATCAGCTGCTTATATGTGGGTGGATTTACATCTGCGTTCTCAATTCTGTTCCAATGATCTATGTGTTTTTTTGTAGGGGAAAAACATCACAAAGTTTAGTAAAGCAAAAAGAAAGTTTTATTCATGAAGGCAAAAGTTGAGAAGTGGACAAGCATGCTGCCAGAGCTAAAGTCTGTCCAAATCCAAGGAAATATTACAGAATAAACCAGAATGGGAAAATGGACAAGCATGCTGCAACAGCCATGTCTGTCCGAGTCCAGAGAATATTACAGAATAGACAGAAGTGGGAAAACAGACAAGCATGCTGCTACTGCTGTGTCTGCCTGAGTCCAAGGAAGGTTACAGAGTCATCAGTATACATTAACATTACAAATGGGCAAAACCATTGAAAGCTTCGCCTTTTCACAGATTGGCTAGATACTGTCATCCTACATTTTGAATTGTCTTTCTTAAAGATCATTGGTACAGGTTTCAGTAACGACAGTCAGGACGGTCTTCGTTGGTCTAACAAATTCCTATTCACTATATGTTCATTGAGGAAACCCTGGTGGCGTAGCGGTTAAGTGCTATAGCTGCTAACCCAAGGGTCAGCAGTTCAAATCCGCCAGGCGCCATAGAAAAAGATAAGAGTGGAAAGTCTTTTGTGTTCTGGCTTGTGTGAAAGTTTCCCTAAAAGATCTTTTCCAAGATTATTCTATCTATTGTCTTTATCTCAGGACCCAGTCTATGTGTCCTTGTGAGTCCTTGTGAGCTCTCATGAGCCCAACTCCAGCTGGGTCACATTCTCTATGCTCAAGGACAGGCAATAATGATTCCAACATTATTTCCTAAATCTGTTTGTTGTACCAGTACCAGGCTGTTTTGACTACGGTAGTGGTATAATAGGTTCTAAAATGTTTCCACTTTTTGACTATTACAAATGATGCTGCTATGAACATTTGTATAGAAGTTTTTGTGTGGACATATTTTTATTTTATTTCTCTTGGGTACATACTTAGTAGTGGAATTGCTGAATCATATGGTAACTTGATGCCCAACCATTTGAAAAACTGCCAGACTGTTTTCCAAAGTGTCTGCATCATTTTACATTCCCACCAACAGTGTAAGAAGGTTCCAGTTTCTCTACATCTTTGTAAACACTCGTCATTATCTGTCTTTTAATTACAGCCATCTAAACAGATGTGAAATGGTATCTCATTGTGGTTTTGATTTGCATTTCACTGATGGCTAATAAGTTTTAGCATCTTTTCATGTATTATTGGCCATTTGTATATCTTCTTTGGACAAATGCTTATTCAGGTCCTTTATGCATTTATTAATTGGGTTGCTTGCCTTTTTATTATTGAGTTATAAGAGCTCTTTTATATAATCTAGGATAAGTCACTTATCAAATATATACACCTAGCTCCAAATTGTTGAGTCCCTGAAGCCAAGTTTGTTTAGTAGTTATACGTGGCTTTTCTCTTGGTCAGCCTAGTCTCATTCATTTCTGCTCTTTCCTTCTGTGTCTTCACTCCACCCCATCCTTAAATGGCTCATTATACTTGTTGAGGACAGAAATTATATCTGCAATTCCTTACCAAAAATACACTGCTCACTCTGTTTTAATCAGAAAATTTACAGAAATGGAAGGCTGTGGCTAGCCAAAAGTGTCAATTAACAGTTAACAAAACTTCTTTTGTCGAGGGGAAAAAAAAAATTCTAATATGTGTGCATTCACTTTTTTCTGCTAAAGAAGACAGAAAATGAGGTTGTGGAATATTTCTGATGATCGAGAATTTTGCAGTGCTTCAGACCCATCCTTCTGAACTCCATTTCTCCTTTATTTGGTAAATATGTTTGTATGTAATGAGATGCTACGAGATATGGGACGGGGGACAGTAAAGGAGGCTTTGCTTCAGTCCTCCCTGCCTGAGGCTCTGTATATGCTGTCTTTTCTTGTGCTTTCCTTCTTATACCTAGAGGTAGAGTAAAACTACTGGGTTCACAATGATATTAGTGTATACAGCAGGTGCTAAAATGCCAGCCAATCACAGGACTGGGATCTGGGCCCCAGTAAATAGTTGGCCTTGCTGAAGTGGCTGCTTTCTTCCAGCACCTTACAATCTTCTCTTTCTCTCCTCTCCCCACCTCCTCTAGGACCCCTGCAGGAGAAGGGAGTACTGGAAATTTACAGGTTTCCTGTGGCCTCGTTTTCCAAAGGAAGGCACAGGAGGACCAGTACATCCCAGAAAGTTTCTGGTGTGCAAACTAGCCCTGCCCTTGGGGGAGCAGGAACAGAGCTGATATGTAAAAGCCTGGGATGGGACTCCAGCTGTTAAAAGAAAGCTGATGACTCAGAGTTGGAGTCAGCATATCTAGAAAGGGATCTCTGACTAACAAAAGATAGAACTGAGCAGTCATAAATCCTTCCCAGTGAAACCTGCTACCTCTGGGGCTCATCCGGGAAGGAAACAAGTTACAAAAACTTCTGGACTGTATCCTGCACAGCCCACATGAGCAACAGTGAAGAGGGGCTTATTTACCACTAAACCCATTGCAATTTAAGATTTAGGGAGAATACAAAGCCATGAGCTGGTAGGTCTCAGTTCCATTTAGAACTTCACAATAGATTTTAAGGTACAGTCTTAATTGATTAATTAACTCATTCTGATCATTCAACTAACAGGTATTGCACCGAACTAGGTGATAGGGGTATAAAATAAAACTTAGCTAATGGCCTCGAGGAGCTTGCTTGTGGTTTAAACATCTTATGGTTTAATATTCTAGTCTGTAAAATATGGAGAACATGGTTCCATCCTGTTTTCCAGGAAGCTTTTCTCAAATGGGGTTCGCTGCTTTATATAGTGTGAGGGCTTGTTGCTTATTGCACTGTTGCCTTGCTAGGGCAAGTCACAGCTGGAAAACCAGCCTCATGAGGAGCAGCTGCTTTCTTCCTTGGCCAGCAAAAGCCACAAAGCCCTGCGGCTGGATGGGATCATTCTGCTGTGACAGGGGAAAGAGGAAGATCAAATGGAAACCTAGGGGTCTTGTCTTGTGTTCTCGTGAATGACATTCCAGGGTTCTCACAGGATGCTAAATCCCTTCTGAGAGTGAAATGTGAAGGCTCTAGAAGTAAAGGCTTAATCCAGCCTTGTATTACAATTGTTAACACATTTCTTTCACATGCTGAATTTTCAACTCCTCAATAGCACCTCTGCTACAATTTGTCTGTCAGTTTGTTATACTGGGGTGCCTAGTGTGTTGCTGTCATACTGGAAGATTTGTCACTGGTATTTCAAATACCAGCATGGTCACCCTAGGTAGACAGTTTTCAGTGGAGCTTCCAGACTAAGACAAACTAGGAAGAAGGAATTGACAGCCTAATTCTGAAAAAATTGGCCAGTGAAAACCTTATGAATAGCAGCAGAGCATTGCAATGATTTATACGTCTTTTTATCATCTTGCTTCCCCAGTCTTCCGTGCCTAATAATAATTTAGGTATGAGCATTGTTACTCTCATAGCTAATATTTGCTGAGTGCTTTCCCTATACTTTGTGCTGAGCTTGTAGCCAACCTTTTGGTTAGCAGTCTGAGCTTTTAACCACTTTGCCACCAGGGCTCCAGTTCAAATCCACCAGCTGCTCCTTGGAAACCCTATGGGGCAGTTCTACTCTGTCCTGTAGGTCACTATGGCTGGAATCAACTCAATGGCACACAACAACAACAACAAACTTGTGGCATGCATTATTTACTTGAATAGTCATAACAATTATGAGTTTGGGGCCTCATTATCGCCATTGTAAATGTGAGAGAACATTCACTTAAAAAAATTGAGTGACTTGTACAAATTCACACATCCCTACAAACTGACAGACAAGATTTGAATCCAGATCTGTATAACCCCTGAAAAAAAAGCTCTTAACTCTACATGAACTCCATGTACCTGACACCATGTCCCTGTGTGCCATACATCCCATCCTCTTGCACCTTCTCAGGGGCTTCACACCTACAACTGTCTCCTTTCTGTCCTGCCTTGTCCTTTCTTTCTCACTGTTGGCTCATTCTTACCAGCATGCACACAAACCTAAGTATCACCTATTTTGAAAAAAAAAAAACACCATACATCCCCTGTAAGGAACAAATTTTTTTTAATTCTCTTGGGACCCAGACCTTCTGGAAACAAGGGTTGAAATGACCCACTCAAACTATTGCCCTGAGACAATCTTTGAGCCTTAAACCTTGAGAAAAATGGTTTCCAGGAAGTCATCTTTAAGTCAAACAGTAGTTCAGCTTAATTAGTAAAGAATATTTGCCTCAAGCATTGTGCTCTTTTAAAGAATTACCTGTGTGTAGTCAGTTTCCACAACGGAAACTCTGAAGTCAGACTTGAAGATATGTTTTAAGGTAAATCAGTAATTATCTGAATTGTTCTTCAAGAAAATGATGTAGAAAATCCCACATGTTCAGAAGTCACTATGTAAACACTATTCTGGCCCTGTTTCCATGGCAACGTTCAATTCCTAGCAATAAGTTTAAGTATAAAAATCTGTAAAGATTTTTTTCTTTGGAATATTTTTAACTTTCTTGCCAGAAATGTTGCCCCAATTTGTCAACTGTATATTAAACATTGTCAATTTCTATTATTGGCTTAATATTATTTTTCTTTTAATACCTTACCCCACAGATAGTACTGATATCTCTGATTATTCTTTTGGGTACCTGAAAAAGCAAGCAACATAACCAGCCAATTACATGTTTTCAGGTTTCAGACATTTTAGAAGGACCTTTAAAAGCCCCTAGGAGCATTGGTAGTGCAGTGATTAAGCGCTTGGCTGCAAACTGAAAGGTTGGTTTGAACCCACCATCCATGCTACAGGAAAAAGATGTGGCAGTCTGCTTCCTTAAAGACTTACAGCCTTGGCAGAGCACACATGGTGCTATAGACAGAAGCAGCAAAGACCTGAAAAAAAAAGTAAAACAGATACAAATATCAATCCTGGAAACCTAAGCATCAAATGAAGGGATAAAGAACTAGATCAAGTGCTGAACAGAAGAAGAAACTGACAGAGAATGAGAAGAGCTACAGAGTGGAGGTCCCCTGCCAGCTAATGCAGCACAGCTTCTCTATCTTGGAGCACAGCAAGCAACAACCCTGGCAGGGAGTACTGGAAGGCAATTTCACAGAGCTCCCAACAGGAGACAGAACGACCAGTAACCAGAGAAACACACTTTCCCACCTTCACCCTTCTGCCCTGTACACCACCTCTGCCACTTTCCAACATGCCATAGTTGCTTCGCTGAAGAGACACTGGCTCACTACCACCCTGGGTCTGCCATGCCCACAACTGCTGGCTACCTCAGTGCCATTTTTTTTCTTTCCCTCTCCCCCTTTCCTTTCTTTGTCCCTTCCACCTAGTCCCATGCACCACCTCCCCCACTTCCCAAGGAGCCACATGCACCGCCCAATGAGAGAGACACCAGCTCACCACCACTTCAGTTCTTCCCCAACCCACCAGCTGGCTCCCTCAGTGCCAAGTTTTTTTTCTCTCTCTCTTTCCCTTCCTCCCTTTCTTTCTTTTGCCCTCCTAGCCATATGCCACTTCCACTCCTTCTCAACGGGCAATGCTGCACTGCTTGGCTAGAAAGCTATTGGCACACAGCCTCCCTAAGTTAGCCAGGCCCCCACCTGCCGGCTCCTTCCACATTGCCATTTTTTGTTTTGGTTTCTCTGTTTCTCTTTCTTCCTTTTCTTCCTCCAACCTAGCCGTGTAAGCCAACACCACCCCATCCTACTAAGCCACACCTTGCTGCCTTGGCTAGAGAGCCACTGGACAACAACTGCCCCAGGACTGGCCCACCCCACCCACCGGCTCCTTCTGTGCCACCATTTTTTTTTTTTTTTTGCTTTTGTTTCTCTCTTTTCGTTCTTTTTCACTCCCCTCCCTTCCAGCCAGCCCTTGAGTCTGCCTCACCCCTACTTGCCGGCCTCCACCACACTGCCAGTTTTTTTTTTTTCTTTACTCTCCCTTTTCTTCTCCCTCAGACCTAGCCCCATATGCCACCTGCCCCCTTGCTGCTGGAACCTGCCACACCACCACGACTAGAGAGCTACTGTCCTGTCACAGCCACAGGTCCACCCCCGCCCCACTGTGCTGCCACTTGTTTTTTTATTTTACTTTCTTTCTACCTCCCACCTAGCCTTGTAAACCATCGCCCCCTGCTTTCACACTGGCCTGCAGATCCACCTAGCCCCCACCAACTGGCTACATTTTAAAGTTTTTTCTCTATTTTCTTTCTGTCCCCCAACTATTCTCATACACAATTCTCCCTTCCTATGGGCCCCCGAAATACTGCCACAGCTACAGCACCCATGGTGCTCAGGCCAGCCACCACAGTGGGCCCACACTGTCACCCCACCACTTGAAGAGCTGCTGAATGGTGGGAAGCAAGCCCACACCAGTTCACATGCAACGCTCCCGCATATCTGGTGAGGGGCTGAAAAATCTTTTACACTGCTGGAAACAGCACTCACCAAGTCTGCCCTCAGCCACCTCACCAAAGCAGTGTACAGCAAAGCAGACTCACTCTGACTGTTGCTCCCCTGCCCACCAGACAAAAAAAAAAGGCAGTGAGAATTATCATGTCCACAGATGAGTAAGCAGCAAAACATAAAAAAGGGCAAAAAAAACGAACATAAAGTCAATAAATAAAGAAAACAATAATGTCTCTGAGACAGCAGACAATATCAAAACATATAAAAGATCAGTACAAGATGGCTCTAGCAAATGACCAAAGTAAATAGATGACCTCCAAGTAGAAGAAAAGGCATGGAACTACCAGATATAGAATTCAAAAGGCTAATGTGTAGAACTCTACAAGCGATAAGGAAAACACATATGTCATGGATTGAATTATATCCCCCAAAAAATGTGTGTATCAGTTTGGCTGGGCCATGATTCCCAGTATTTTGTGGTTGTTCTCCATTTTGTGATTGTAATTTTAAGTTAAAAAGGATTAGAGTGGGATTGTAACACCCTTACTAAGGTCACACCCCTGATCCAACGTAAAGGGAGTTTCTCTGGGATGTGGCTGCATCACCTTTTATCTCTCAAGAGATAAAAAGGAAAGGGGAGTGAGCAGAGGGGGGACCTCATACCACCTAGAAAGCAGTGCAAGGAGTGAACGTGTCCTTTGGACCCGGAGTCCCTGCATGGAGAAACCCCTAGTTCAGGGGACGATTGCTGAGAAAATCAACAGAGAGAGAAAGCTTTCTCCTGGAACTGATGTCCTGAATTTGGACTTTTAGCCTACCTTACTGTGAAGAAATAAATTTTTCTTTGTTAAAGCCATCCACTTGTGGTATTTCTGTTATAGCAGAACTAGATACTAAAACAACA
Source organism: Elephas maximus indicus (assembly GCF_024166365.1). Classification (NCBI taxonomy): domain Eukaryota; kingdom Metazoa; phylum Chordata; class Mammalia; order Proboscidea; family Elephantidae; genus Elephas; species Elephas maximus. Next base: position 25,969,289 of record NC_064844.1, on the reverse strand, counting down.
GGCAAAACCAAGAAATACATAGCCAAAATCAAGGAAAACACAGACAAAGCAATTGAAGAATTCAGGAAAATAATACAAGAACAAACAAATATGAAAACAAACAGAAATCATACAAAAACAGTAGCTAGAAATCTAAAAGATAAACAACAAAATTTCAGAAATGGACAACTCAAAAGAAAGTTTTAGGAGCTAATGTAAAACAATGGATGACAGAATCAGCAAGATTGAAGACAAATACATGGATGCCACTTTGAAGAAAAATCAGAGGAAAGTATGAAGAAAAATGATGAAAACTTAAGAATTTTGTGAGACACAAGTGCAAAAATTTGCACATATCGGGGTTCCAGGAAAGGAGGAGAAAATGGAAAGCACAAAGAAGATTGTTGAATATTTGCTGGCAGAAAACTTCCCGAATATGAAAGATGAAAAGCTGACCATACAAGAAGCTCAATGAACCCCATATAGGATAGACCCTAAAAGAAAGTCACCAAGACACATCATAATCATGCTTGCCAAAATCAAAGACAAAGAAAGAATCCTGAGAGCAGCTTGAGAAAAACAAAGTCACTTATAAAGGGGAAACAATAAGACTAAACTCTGATTACTCAGCAGAAACTATGCAAGCAAGAAGCAGTGGTATGACATGTACAAAACCTAGAAAGAAAAATTACTGCCAACCAAGAATACTATATCCTGCAAAACTGTCTCAAATATGATGATGAAACTGGGACATTTCCAGATAAACAGAAATTAAGGTCATTCACAAAAACCAAACTTACAGGAAATATTAAACAGCAACAAAAAAAGAGCAAGAGTGGCAATACTAATCTCAGATAAAACAGGCTTTAAAACAAAATCCACCATAAAAGACAAGGAAGGACATTATATAATGATTAAAGGGACAGCCCACAATGAGTACAAACTCATAATAAATATCTACGCCCCCAATGACAGGGCTGCAAAATACATAAAACAAACTCTAACAACACTGAAAAGAGAAATAGGCAGTTCTGCAATAATAGTAAGAGACTTCAACACAGCACTCTTGGTAATAGATACACCTTGTAAAAAGAAACTCAGCAAAGATTCAGAAGATCCAAAGGCCACAATCAACTAACTTGACCTCATACATAGAACACTCTACAAAACAGCAGCAAAGTGTATATTCTTTTCCAACGCACATGCAATATTTTCCAGAATAGGCCATATTTTAGGCCACAAAGCAACCCTCAACAGAATACCAAACGTTGAAATAATACAAAGCATTCGTTCTGATCACAATGCCATAAAAATAGAAATTAATAGTGGAAAGAGCAAGGATTAAAAAAAATCAAATACATGGAAACCGAATAACACTTTGCTTAAAAAAAAAGACTGGGTAATAGAAGAAATCAGAAAGGTAGTAAAAAAAATTCCTAGAATCAAATAAGAATGAAAACACATCATACCAAAACCTATGGACACAGCAAAGGCTGTCTTCAGAGGTCAATTTATAGCAATAGATGCACACATCAAAAAAGAAGGGACAAAATCAAAACATTAGCTGTATAACTTGAACAAATAGAAAGGGAACAACAAAAAAAGCCCACAGTCACCAGAAAAAAAGGAAATAATAAAGATCAGAAGAGAAATAAATGAAATACAGAATAGAAAAACAACAGAAAGAATCCACAAAACCAAAAGTTTGTTCTTTGAAAAGATCAACAAAACCTACAAACCACTGGCCAAACTGACAAAAGAAAAACAGGACAGGACACAAACAACCCAAATAAGAAATGAAATGGGAGACATTACAACAGACCCAAATGAAATAAAAAGGATCATAACAGAGTACTGTGAAGAACTATACTCCAACAAATTAGAAAACCTAGAGAAAATGAGCAAATTTCTAGAAATGCACTACCTACCTAAACTAACACAAACTGAGATAGAAAATATGAACAGACCCATAACAAGAGAAGAGAATTAAAAGGTAATTAAAAAAAAAAAAAAAAACTCTCACAAAAAAAAAACCCGTGGCTCAGATGGCTCCACTGGAGAGTTATACCAAACATTCAGAGAAGAGCTTACACCAGACCACTCAAATTATTTCAAAACAATGAAAAGGTAGTGATACTTTCAAGTTCATTCAACAAAGCCAACATAACCCTGATACCAAAACCAGGCAAAGACACCACAAAAAAATTACAGATCAATATCTCTCATGAATACAGATGCAAAAATTCTCAACCAAATCCTAGCCAATAGAATTCAGCATCATACCAAAAAAAAGGTACACCACAACCAAGTGGGATTCACACCAGGTATGCAAGGATGGTTCAACATTAGAAAATGAATCAACATAATCCGCCACATAAATAAAAGAATCACTCAATCATCTCAATCAATGCAGAAAAGGCATTCAACAAAGTCCAACATCCATTCCTGTTAGAAAAACTTTCAATACAATAGGTATAGAAGGGAAATTCCTCAACATAATAAAGGAAACCTATATAAAACCAAAGCCAACACCATTCTTAACAGAGAAAGGCTGAAAACATTCCTCCTGGGAATAGGAACAAGACAAGGATCCCCTTCAACACCACGCCTATTTAACATTGTGCTGGAAGTCCTAAGTACAGCAATAAGGCAAGAAAAATAAATAAAGAGCATCCACATTGGTAAGGAAGAAGTAAAACTGTCCCTAATTGCAGATGATATGTTACTATGCATACAGAAGTCAAAAGATTCCACAAGAAAACTACTGGAGCTATTAGAAAGATTCAGTAGAGTAGTGGGATACAAGATAAACAGACAAAAATCAATTGCATTGCTATACACCAAGAAAGAGAACACGAAAAGGAAATCCAGAATGCAATACCATTTATAATAGCACATAAAAAATAAAATAACTTAGGAATAAATCTAACCAAGGACATGAAAGACCTATACAAGAAAACTACAAAACACTACTGCAAGAAACCAAAAGAGAACTACATAAATGGAAAAACATACCATGCTCATGGATAGGCAGACTCAACATTGTAAAAATGTCAATTCAACTCAAAGCAATCTACAAATACAATGCAATTCCAATCCAAATACCAAAGACATTCTTTAACGAGATGGAAAAGCTAATCATTAACTTTATATGAAAAGGAAAGAGGTCCCAGATAGGTAAAGCACTATTGAAGAAGAACAAAGTAGGAGGACTTGCACTACCTGACCTCAGAACTGACTATACAGCTATGGTAGTCAAAACAGCCTGGTAGCGGTACAACAGGCACATTGACCAATGGAACAGAATTGAGAACCCAGACATAAATCTACCCACCTATGGCCACCTGATTATCAACAAAGGCCCAAAGTCCATTAAACGGGAAAAACATAGTCTCTTCAACAAATAATGCTGGCAAAACTGGATGTCCATCTGTAAAAAAATGAAACAGGACCCACACCTCACACCATACACAAAAACTAATTCAAAATGGATCAAAGACCCAAATATAAAACCTAAACCTATAAAGGTCATGGAAGAAAAAATGGGGATAATGTTAGGGGCCCTAATACATAGCATAAATACAATACAAACTATAACTAAGAATGCACAAGCACCAGAAGATAAACTAGATAACCGGGAGCTCCTAAAAATTAAACACATACGCTCATCAAAAAACTTCACCATAAGAATAAAAAGATAACCTACAAATTGGGAAAAAAATTTTGCTATGACATATCCGACAAGGGTCTAATCTCTGAAATCTACAAGTTACTGCAACACCTCAACAACAAAAAGACAAATAATCCAATTAAAAAGTAGGGAAAGGATGCAAACAGACACTTCACCAAGGAAGACATTTTAGGCAGCTAACATATACGTGAGAAAATATTCGTGATCATTGGCCATTAGAGAAATGCAAATCAAAACTACAATGAGATACCATCTCACCACAACAAGGCTGGCACTAATCCAGAAAACACAAAATAACAAATGTTGGAGAGGTTGTGGAGAGACTGGAACCCTTATGCACTGCTGGTGGGAATATAAGATGCTGCAACCACTATGGAAACCAGTCTGGCGCTTCTTTAAAAAGCTACAAATAGAAGTACCATATGATGCAGCAATCCCACTCCTAGGAATATATCCTAGAGAAATAAGAGCCATCACACAAATAGACATATGCACACCCATGTGCATTGCAGCATTATTCACAATAGCAAAAAGATGGAAACAACCCTAAGGGCCATCAACAGATGAATGGTACATACACACACAGGAATATTATGCAATAATAAAGAACAACGATGAATCTGCAAAACATCTCACAACATGGATGAATCTGGAGGGCATTATGCTAAGTGACATAAGTCAATCACAAAAAGACAAATACTGAGTGAGACAACTATTCTAAAAACTCATGAAAAGGCTTACGCACAAAGAAACAATCTTTGACGGTTACGAGAAGGGGAGAGTTGGTGGTGGGAGAAAAAAGGGGGGAATAATTAACTAGATAGCAGATAAGCGAAGGGAAAGACAGTGCACAATATAGTGGAAGTCAGCGCAACTTGACAAGGCAAAGTCATAGACACATCTAAACACCCCCAGGGACTGAGTCACTGGGACTGAGTACTGCAGACCAAGGTAGCAGGGGTCATCTAGGTCAACTGGCATAAGAAAGTTTGTAAAGAAAATGTTCTACATCCAACTTTGGTAATTAGCGTCTGGGGTCTTAAAAGCTTGCAAGTGGCCATCTAAGATACATCTTTTGGTCCTATCCTGTCCAGAGCAAAGGAGAATGAAGAAAAACGAAAGACACAAGGGAAATATTAGTCCAAAGGACTAAGGGACCACAAGTACCACAGCCTCCACCATCCTGAGCCCAGAAGAACTAGATGGTGCCCAGCTACCACCAACAACCACCCTGACAGGGATCATAATAGAGGACCCTGGACAGAGTGGGAAAAAAATGGAGAACAAAATTCAAATTCACATAAAAAAGACCAGATTTACTGGTCAGACAAAGTTCGGAAGAAGCCTCAAGACAATGGCCCCCAGACACTCTTTTAACTCAGGACCAAAGTCACTCCTGAAGTTCGCCCTTCAGCCAAAGATTAGACAGGTCTATAAAACAAACAATAACATAAAGAAAGTGCTTATTAGTTCAGTCATGTATATGAGACCAAAAGGGCAACACCTGCCCAAAAGCAATGACAAGAAGGCAGGAAGGGACAGGAAAAAAGGAAACAGGGAATTGGAGTGTGGAAGAGAAGAGTGTTGACACAATGCAGGCATTGCAAGCAATGTCACAAAACAATTTGTGTATAAATTGTTGAATATGAAATTAATTTGCTCTATAAACTTTCACCTAAAGCACATTTTTAAAAAAGGAAAAAAAAAAAAAAAGATTTACAGTCTTAGAAATGTTGCAGGGCAGTTCTACTCTGTCCTATAGCTACGAGTCAGAATCCACTTGACAACAATGGATTTGTTTTGTTTTTTTGTTTGTTTGTTTTTAAAAGCCCCTAGGGCCTAAGTCTGGCCCAACTGGGATATAATCCAAATTTTTGTTGGGCAGAAAATCCTGCCTGGATATTCTCCCTGGTTTAATTTCTAATGTAGTTCCTAGTCAGTTCACTAAGAACTTGACATTGAAAGAAAACAAGATTCTGAATGAACTTCCATATGTATTTCTTCATGGAAGACCAAAGGGCCATTTCACTATGTGGCACTAAGTGAATTACTTAACCTCCTCATTAATTGAATTGGTACAATTACATGTGTTATTCTACTGAATTACTCTTATTAATGTTGTTGTCTATGGTGCAGTGATGGCTCAGTGGTAGAATTCTCACCTTCCACGGAGAGACCTGGGTTTGATTCCTAGCCAATTCGCTTCATGCACAGCCACTCCTCACCCCCTCTCCCCTGCTGTCTGTCAGGGGAAGCTTGTGTGTTGCTAAGAGACTAAACAGATTTCAGTGGAGCTTCCAGGCTAAGACAGACTAGGAACAAAATCTTGGCGATCTACTTCTGAAATCAGCCAATGAAAACCCTATGAATCAAAATAGCCTGAGCCACAACTGATCCTGGAAATGGTGCGGGCCAGGCAGCGTTTCATTCTGTTACTTGTGGAGTCGCCATAAGTAGGACCCGACTCAACAGCAGCTAACAACGACGTTATCTACAGGATCTGTGTAAGGATAAAATGAGACAATAAATATAAAAAGAAGTTTAAAAGTTAGAAACATCCTGTGAAAGAAAGATACTCCTTAATAGACATGAGTTTAAAAAACTGAAACGGGTTCTTATTTAATTTGGGGTGATTGTTTCTAAAATTTTTATTTATTGTTTTCCTCTCTATGTTCCCTAAAAGAAATAGCATCAAAACTTGGAATTGAATTTGGAAGAATAGCAGCCTGAGTCTAGTTTCCTGGCTATGAGAGAGGTCCATTGAACTTTAGAAGTCAAGTTGGGCAACCCCAGAATGGGTAAAGTATCTAAGAATAAGAAGGAAGAGAGAGAGAGGGAAACAGTGCTTGAATAAATCTTATGGGAAATCCTTTGCTTTTGTGAACCTTACACCTGGGAAAATTACCTCGAAAGTATCATGAAGAGCAAATTATTTAGAAGTGCCAGGACTAAGAGCTGTGGAGAAGAGAGAACAAGTTGCAACGTGGCCTCATGAGGCCGGATGTGCCCCAGGTAGTGAGCCTCTCTCAGGAAAAACATCACTGACACCAATGACAAGGGTTAAGACATACTTCAGGGCATGAAACCTCATCAGCTCAGGCTTCATTAATCTGGAATTTATGCAATTAGACTGAGTCTGGTTTGATGTCTTTCTTTGATTTGCCAAACCTTGCTTCAGAGTCATGCAAATTCATGGTGAAAATAAAATTGCCAGGGGGAATGTTTAAGATATAGTAGACCCTTCAGCTTTACTTTGGGATATGTCTGGAGGCAATTGGGAGTGGTGATAGAATTTAAAATCTCCTCTGTACACTGTAGTCCAGTGGAAATGAAAAATCTGAGTGGCCTTCATATCCATATGAATTTTCCTCTAGGCATTTATGAACCTGACTAAACATCCTTCTTTCTCATACTGCTTCTTTTTATTGCCATTGCCAGCAGTAACTGTTCTTTCTGGGGCCATTTTCTACAAATTTTGTCAGTTCTCAAGAATTATAGGGACTCAGAAGTCAAGTAGACTTCTTTGAGATGAGGGGGTGAGCAGAGGGCTGGGCTCACTAGCTAAACGGACTCACTACAATACACTGACCTTGTCGCCCATGGGGTTCCAATATGTGCCCCAGCAAAATCCCTATGTAGACTGGATTCTCAGTCATTGACTTTACAACTGCCAAATTCACAAATACCAAGTTCTGTTGTAGTTCAAAGATATTGTTGTTGCTGTTAATGTCTGTTGAGTTGGATCTGACTCACGGCAACCTTCTGTATAACAAAACAAAGCATCGCCTGGTCTTGTGCCATCTTCATGATTGTTGGTATGTTCAAGTCCATCATTGTAGCTACTGTGTCAATCCATCTCATTAACGGTCTCCCTCACCTTCACTGACCCTCTACCTTACCGAACATGATGTCCTTTTCTAGTGATTGGTCTCTCCTGAGGATGTGTCCAAAGTAAATGAGCTGAAGTCTAACCATCATTGCTTCTAAGGAGCATTCTGATAGTGTTTCTTCTAATACTTATTTGTTGGTTCTTGTGGCCAAAACCAAAAACCAAACCCAGTGCTGTTGAGTCAATTCCAACTCATAGCAACCCTATAGGACAGAGTAGAACTGCCCCCATAGAGTTTCCAAGGAGCAGCTGGTGGATTCAAACTGCTGACCCTTTGGTTAGCAGCCATAGCACTTAACCACTAAGTCACCAGGCTTTCGGGTTCTTCCAGCAGTCCATGGTATATTCAGTATTCTTTTCCAACACCACAATTTGAATGCATCAATTCTTCTTCTGTCTTCCTTTTTCATTGTCCAGGTTTCACATGCATATGAGGTGACTGAAAGGACCATGGCTTGGGTCAGGCACACCTTAGTCACCAAAGTGACGTTTTTGCATTTTGAAGCTTTAAAGAGGTCTTTTACAGCAGATTTGCCCAATGAAAAACATTGTTTGATTTCTTCACTGCTACTTCTGTGGTTGTTGATTATTGATCCAAGTAGGATAAAATCATTGACAACTTTTATTTTTTTCTCCAGTAGTTCAAAGTAATGTTTCTCGATTATTCCAGAGTATGTCTCAAGTGGTTGTGTAACTTAATGTAACTTGTTATTAAAAATAAAGTATCTACAAGCACAAATTATTTCCATAAAAATAGGACAAAGAGTGATTAATATATCTTTATAATCTTCTCACTTGAATCTTGGATTTGTGGAGGAAGGGCGAGAGAGACAGAGTGAGAAAGAGAGAGAGAAATGGTGGCTTTCAAACACAATCGCTAAAACCCATAACCTATCTTATCTAAGACCACATATTCAGCAGTACGTGACTGTTACTGATGTATCATGAATGGTTGGGTATCTTCAGGACTATTAGCTTAAATTTCTTAGGACAATTTTGGGGATTTATGGGAATGTCAAACATGTGTACTTTGTCCACCATGAACACAAGAGAACTTGTGTTCATGAACACAAGAGAACACAAGAGAGCTTTAGAAATGCTACTTAAGAGAGAGCACAAGCTATTTGTAAGAACTCCCAATTTCCCTTTAAAAATGCCATTTGTTTACCCACGAACACTTGCAATATTAAGTCAGTCCCATTTAGTCCATAAGATGGTTCCCAAATAGCATTTACTAAGCAACAATCTGAATGAATGAATTTTATTAATTTCAACGGTATCCTGAATTTAACTGAAATAGTAAGCCAAATCGAATCCATTGCCACTGAGTTGATTCTGACTCATAGCAACCCTATAGGTTGGAGTAGAACTGCCCCGTAGAGTTTCCAAGGAGCAGCTGGTAAATTCAAACTCTTAACCACTGTGCTGCCAGGGCTTCAAAATGGTAAAGGTGCCTTTTAAAATTCAGGTCCCTAATGGTTCATGTTTCCATGTTATATTAATGGGATTTTACTATGTGAACTCTCTTTGATCTAACTCAGTGGTCCTCAACCTGGCAGTACATTAGATTTTACTGGGGTACTTTGGAAAATACCAGTACCAGGGTCCCACCCCTAAAGATTCTGATTTCATCAGTTTGGTGAGGGGACTCACAACTGTATTTTTTTTTTTCCAAAGCCCCTAGGTGATTCTAATATGCAGTCAGGGCTGATGACAACCTCTAATTTAGTCATTTTAGCAGGTGTCTTAGTTACCTATGGCTGCTGTAATACAAATACCACAAGTGGGTGGCTTTAAAAAGCAGAAATTTATTTTCTCACAGTTCTGGAAGCTAAAAATCCAAATCAGGGACGCAGCTATGTCAATTCTTTCCTCTTCAGTAGCCCCAGGTTTTCCTCAATTCCTTGGAAATCCTTGGCTTGCAGATGATCCTAATATGGCCTCTGTCTTCCTCTGTGTCTGTGTCTATTCTCGTCTTTTTAGAACTCAGAAGCGATTAGGTTTAGGATCCAGCCTACACTTGTATGACCTCATTAACATAAAAAAAGAAACACCCTATTTCGAAACAGGATCACATCCAAAGGTATAATGGCTAGGAATTCAATGCACATTTTGAGTGGACACAATTCAATTTGTAACAGCAGGCAAGTAGTTAGAGAGGCAGTAAACCTGATCAAGGAGCACCCACTGGCCTGAAGTACCACTCAGTTGTGCCAGAAGCTCTCTTAATTAACCTTCATTTGACCAATTTATCAGATTAATGTATGTAGTCCATTCCTATGAAATACACTGATGGGTACCCATATATTATGACCGCCATGGCCATTGGGGTGATCTTTATCTTTCCTATGCACTTCTGCTTCTCCAGGTTGAACTGTGTTTTTATATAGAATCAGTTGGTTTGCTTCAAAAACTGTCTTATCAGTTTTATTACCACAATTATATAACTTAATTAATATGAAACTCATGAAATATAATGTGAACAGCTATCGTATCAATGAGCACAAAGATGAATGCTTTGGACTCAATGAAGTTGAAATGCAAAAGTATTTTGCTGTTGTAATCAGGCAACTATAAAAGATTGGGGGAAATATCACAACAGCTGGAATGATTCTGCATTCAGATTGATTTGCAAGTATCTTTCAAGTTTTGTTCCCTTTCAAAAACACAAAAACTAGACATCATAGGTAACACATTATGAATATGATTTACTTGAGGGAAAAAAACACTCAAAATTCCAATACGGGAACGCATCATTAAAGGAAAGACCTTAGCCTTCTATCACAAGATTGGTGAACAAATGTGTATTTATGTGTTTTTAGTTAAAACAAATATTTAAGATATAACCCAGCCCAATATGCATGTGTTATTTTTAATGATTCCCCATTTTAAGCGTTTTCTCAAATAACTAATTGCTGGGAGAGGCAAAGAGCACGGGCTCTGAGCATCCCTCGCATTCTTGCTGGTTATTCCAAGAACAGAATGCTCTGGCCACTCTTTACCCTGCCAGTCTCAAGATTATGTTTACAGTGAGCAACATTAACGATGACGTAAGTAAGTAAGATTGCTTCCTACTCACTACAATAACCATAAATTCTCCAAACTCAGTGTTCCTCTGCTATGACACAAACTTACTACATGCACAGTATTAACCTGGGACCTTCCACATTGTTGTTGTTGTTGTTGTTGTTAGGCGCCATGGAGTGGTTTCTACTCATAGTGACCCTATGTATAAGAGAACGAAACTGTCAGCTCCTGCACCATCCTCACAATCATTGCTATGTTTGAGCCCATTGTTGCTGCCACTGTGTCAGTCCATCTTGTTGAGGGTCTTTCTCTTTTTCGCTGACCCTCTCCTTGGGAAGCATGAGGAACCAGAGCAACTAGGATGCTCATGCTGCCTGCTGTGCTGTGAGTAGTAAAGTTCCTTGTCTCTGACCCAGTAGTCTCATGTCTTCTGCCATCCATGAAACAGTAACAAGCTGTAAGTAGAATAAAATCCAGACTTTGACACTGACCAGTTACAATCCCTATTGTTTTAGACAACCTCAGCTGCTAACCTAAACATCGGAGATTTTAACCCACCAGCCGCTCTGCAGGAGAAAGATGTGGCAGTCACCTTCTATAAAGATTACAGCCTTGGAAACCCTGTGGGGTGATTCTACTCCGTTCTACAGTGTTGCTATGAGTTGGTTACAACTTAATGGCCATTTTTTTTTTTTTTTTTGCTTTTTTATAGGTATTTTAGATAGGATTACTACTGAACCTAGAAATTTTAAATCCTCTTTAAGTATAGCCAGCAGACTCCTGCAAACGAATGGTGACCTATATTCTGCCTCAGGGAGTCTGCCATGTGAATCTTCCCTCCTGTCCTCTTTGTTGCTTCAGGGTACATCCTTGAAATCTCTGTCCCTTTTGGCTCATCCTGTGGCTCACAGCATGGCCAGTTACCCAGTTATAGCCTATGCCCTCTCCTCCCTACCACCTTTCTTTAGGAACATTTCTTCAAATATTTTCCAGCTAGCTCCATGCCATTAAACTACCCAGTTCATGATTCTGGACACCTCACCACTGGACTATCCCTTACCAAGTGCACTCAATATAGTATACAGTACTTGTTCCATAAATGAGTGCCCTGTCCTCTGCCCATCACAAAGTTAAGGGGTGACAGAGGAACTCCAAATATTCAATCAGGAAATTCTTTGTGTATCAAGTTATATTTGTAAAATCAATAAAAGGCATTCAGAAATTTATGTGCCACAAATCATAATTTTTGTGAAGAACAGCCCATCATTTATGTCATATTGCAAATATTGGTTATTCTACCTTAGAAAAGTCTGTCAAATCCACCCATTCTTCTCCATCTCCCAGTGAGGTCAGGGCCACATCTACTTTCTCCCTTGCCTATTTGATTTCATAGCCTCCTCATAGTCTATCCAATTTCATGCATTCTCTATACACCATCCTTCTACCTTATAGACAAAGTTACCTTTCTAAAGCACTCATCTGCTTAAGTCTTCCTGTGCCCCAACCCCAACCCAGGAACCTATGGAATAAAACCAAACTCCTTAGTCCAGCATGCATGACCCTTTGTAGCCTGCCTTAACCTACATACCTAAGCTCACCTCCCACCCGACACCCACAGCTGCCCCATTTGTTAGGATGTATTTGGCTGTCAGCATCAGAAACAGAAAGCTAATTCAATTGTATTTTTAAATGATAAAATCAATTGTTTCACACAGGAGGAAAACCGGAAGTAGGAATCTCTGAGTTAGTTTATTAAGTAGCTTGATGGCTTCATCAAGGATGGGTTCTTTGCATCTTTTTATGTAGCCATTCTTGGAGTATCAGCTTGATACTCAGGCCAGTTCTCCTCTTGGCTACAAGATCACTACAATAGTCACATCCAGACACAACAGCATCCTGCAGAGGCAGAGAGACTATCTTATACTTGTGTTTTCTTTTTAAGAGCCATGAAACTCTTCAAGAACCCATTCAATAGGCTTTCCCCTTGCAACTCATCAGCCACAATGGGTTATATGCCCACATCTACACCAGTGATTTGAAAGGGGAATAAGAATACTAGGATTGGTTTAGGCAAATAAGGATTTACTCCTGAACTAGGATAGAGTCATCTTCTCTGAAGACTGAATAAAAAACCGAAGTTCTATTAACCATTAAGTAGAGGGACGGAAAGGAGTCTTAGCTGTGCAGGTTAAGTGCTCGGCTGCTAACTATAAGTTCAGTGGTTAGAACCCACCAGCTGCTCTGTGAGAGAAAGATGTGGCAGACTGCTTCTGTAAAGACCACAGCCTTGGAAACCCTATGGAGCAGTTCTACTCTGTCCTATAGGGTCTCTATGAGTCAGGATCAACTTGATAGCAATGGGTAGAGGAATGGATGCTAGACAAACACCAACAGTACCTACTACTTTCCCTCACCCCAACACACACTGCATGAAAATACATACATACACTCCCACCTCACGTGGATTACCACCCCCCCCAAGTGCATCAAAGTCATTCATTCAACAGATATTTATTGACCCCATATGAGGTGCAAGTCCTATACCACGCACTGGGGATTTAGCAGGAAACAAGACAGATGACTATGCCCTTCCATACCTCGAGGTGTTGTCCAGGTTCTTCTCATCCCCCTTGACCCCAATATTATGTCTCTCTGGTTAACCCCTAAACATCTTTCTAGGTCCAGCTCATATGGCTCCTTTTCTACGGAGACTTTCTTTACTAACCCTCCACATATCCCCTGGTAGAATTAGGTATTTCCTGATCTTTGATCCCTTTTTGTGGGAACAAAGATATATGTGTGTGTGTGTGTATGTATGTATATGTGTGTGTGTGTGTGTGTGTGTGCAAAGGAGAGAACATACTTCATATATATATGTATGTATATAATATACATATACACACACTCACATATATATGTATGAAGTGTATATGTGTGTATATATGTGTGTGGTATATCTGTTACAGCATCCTTTGCAGAGGAGAGACTACACTTCATATGTATGTATATATATAGACACACACACACAGACACATACATATGAAGTTTATGGGAACAAAGATATATACTTATAGTATGTATCTTTGTATATATATGTGTGTGTGTATATATATCTTATATATACATACATATCTGTTGCAGCATTCATTGTACTGTGTTAAGGGTGTTTGAATTTGTCTTCTCAAATAGACAAAAAGACTTCTGAAGCACAGAATATGTTTGTTTTTACAACATTTTATTTCATAGCAGTATCTAATAGTGCTTAACAACATGTAGAAACATAAATTAGATGTGGAATAAATGAAGACCTGGCTGATAAATATATATAAAATTATATTGTGCTTGATTTACTGTGCTCTGCATGTAAGAACCATGGAAGAAAGGCCTACGGATCTGCTTCGGTAAAGATCGCAACCAAGAAAACCCAATGGAGCTTGACTCCGCTCTGTAACACCTGGGGTCGCCATGAATTGGAATTAACAGCAATAGGTTTCGATTTGGGGTTTGAGTGTAATATATGAAAATTTGTAAAAAAAAAAAAAAAAAAAAAAAAAAAACACACATTTCAGAGTGTCCCCTGTGACTACATAGAAGACCAAGAGCGAAGACCAAGACAATACAGGTCAATCCCTATGAGCTCAGGGGAAGGGCCCAGGGTATAGAACCTCAGATACCTAAAAATCACACTCAGTCAACTCAATATCCCTCAACACATTCAAGGCTTCAAGCTTTGTCCTTCAAATAGCAGCAGCATTAGGAGAATTGAAAGTGCAAGGGGTGGAGAAACAGTGCCCAAGTTTTGTTAGTCCTCACCTGGTTGGCTCAGCTCTGCACAAACATAGGGCTTTGCCTTGCCCTGATTTTGTTCTTGAGGACACTCAGATCGGAAGTCTTCATTTCTGCAGACATGGGGGCTACTTATCCCAGGGCAAAGGTGAGGGAGAAGAAAGAGCAGAATGCAAAAGCCAAGGGGACCATAACTTTGAATCTCCTGTTTTGGAGTTAACTTTTCCAACAGAGTTTTACTCTGTAGGGGTTTTCTTTTTTCAGCTATCTCTTTCAGGCCCTCCTCCTCCAAGAAGCCTTCCCTGATTTCCTACCCTGAGCTGGAAAACACAAATATCTCCTTGTCTTGAATTCCTATAGCACTTTATCTGTACCTACCTCAAGGCTCTTGAGTACACATCCCCCCAAAATATGTGTATCAATTTGGCTAGGCCATGATTCCCAGTATTGTGTGGTTGCCCACCATTTTATCATCTGATGTGATTTTCCTATGTGTTGTAAATCCTACCCCTATGATGTTAATGAGGTGGAATAGATAGCAGTTATATTAATAAGGCAGGACTCAATATATGAGATTGGATTGTATCTTGAGCCATAGACACTAAATGTGGATGGGGTGCCTGGGGAACTGAATTTTTTAATTTAATTAATTTAAATTTAAATAGCCACATGTGGCTAGTGGCGACTATAGTGGATAACACAAGCTTATAGGACAATTAACACCTGGTTACCTAATTTTCTTCTGGTGAGTGGATTGTTTATTTGGGCATTGGTCAGACAGTCTTAATTTAAATATAATGCAAATCAGTTGTTCAGTATTGTGTAAAAAAGATAGCAGGGTGACTGAGTATTCCACTTGTTAGGCAACATAAGATATCCAACCCTGTAAGGTTAATTTGATGTTCCATTAACAGGGTAGTGGGCTATGAAAAGAAAAAAAGAAAAAGTAGAGCAAGGTAAAGAGCATTGAAAGTGCCTGTGGGGGCAGGCTGAGTATTAAACAGGGTGGTCAGGGTAGATTTCACTAAGAAGGTGAGATTTGAGCCCAAACTAGAAGGAAGTGAGGGAGTTGGACACAGAAATGAAAAAGGCCCCATGCTCTGCAGAGCCACATGGGGAGGTCTGCACTTATGTGCTGAACTCCCCGACACGTTATCACATGTGGGGCACCGAAGGGGAGTTTTTGCTGTTTTTTGTTAACAAAGTCATGATAGATGTTTCCAGACCATATCTTGAAGTTAGAGATTAAAACAGGTAGCAAGCAGTCTCCCTCTGCTTTTTACTGCAATTAAACAAAAAAGGAAGCGGAGCAAACATGGAGATATATACAGACGCAATACGCCATCCCTCCACAGCAAAGACATGAAAAACTAAGTAAAACAGAAACAAACGTCAATCCTTGAACCCTAAGTATCAAATGAAGAGATAAAGAACTCAGCCAGACACTGAATGGAATAAGAAACTGAGAGAGAACGGAGTGAGGAGAAATACATGCAGAGGTCCCCTACCAGCTAACACATCATGATTCACCATCTTGGACTCCTGTCGTAGGTCAGCAGAGAGTACGGGAAAGCAGCTTCACAAAGCTCCCAGCAGAAGACAGAGCACCAGATAACCAGCAAGATACACTTCCCCCTGCCATCCTTACCGCCCCCCCCAGCCCCCGCCACCCCACTCAGCCTTCTGTGCTTCCTGCCAGCCATAGACTCTTGGCTAGGAGGCACCGGCTTAGGCCCCATGCCTCCTGGATTTGCTCCACCCACACTGGCCAGCTCCTTGAGTGCCATTTGTTTGTTGCTGGTATTGCTTTTTTCCACTTCCTTTGGTTTCTTATGTGCCTCTCACCACCTCACCCTCCTTTTTTTGAACACCTTACTCCATGCGCTGTCTTTGCTTCTTCTTGAAAGGCTGTGAAGCACCTCTCAACTGGGGAACTCCTTCCCTGGCCCATGCTGCCATGCTGGTGGGATCTCTGGGGCTTTTTTTTTTGTTTTGTTTGTTTTCTTTTTCTTCCTGCTGCTTGGGAACCCCTTCTGGCTGGGCTGCACTGAGCAGGTTGGGAGCCATTTCCCCGGTCTATGCAGCCGTGCTTTTGGGATCGCTGGGGGCATTTCTTCTTTCTTTTTTTCTCTTTTGTCCTTTTTGTCATTCTTCATTTCTCAGTTTCTCATGTCTCCATATTTACCTTCTTTCCTGTCTCCTGAATACC
The DNA here is from genome assembly GCF_024166365.1 of Elephas maximus indicus. Classification (NCBI taxonomy): domain Eukaryota; kingdom Metazoa; phylum Chordata; class Mammalia; order Proboscidea; family Elephantidae; genus Elephas; species Elephas maximus. Next base: position 25,952,708 of record NC_064844.1, on the reverse strand, counting down.
TGGTGCTGTGTGACAGCTCTACCCCTTTAGCCAGACTAGCCACTTCTCCAATCTCCACAGCTGCACTGGTGGGATCCCTTGGGGCTTTTCTTTCTTTTTTTTTTTTGTTCTGATTTTTATTTATTTATTCCCCCCCCCCTTTTTTTTTTTTTTCGCCTTTTTGTTTTTCTCCATTTCTCAGTTTCTCATCTCTCCACTCCAAGAGCAAGCCCCCTTAGCACTCTTTTTGTTCATTTGTTTGTTTTTGGTTCCTGTTTCTCTCTCCTCTCTTTCTTCTTTTCCATACCCATTTTAGCTCCCCACATCACTACCTCCCCCCTCATTCCAGCCTACCTGCACCAGTATGTGCCACAAACAACCCATCCCGGCCCTTCCCCTTCAGCTGGACCTGCCCTGATGCACAATGGACAAGGAGGTGAAAAGTATCATGCTTACAGATGAGCAAACAACAAAGAATGCACAGTCTCCCTGCTCCAACATAACCAAATAAAACAAAAAAGCAGGATGAAACAAACAAATCTACAACCAATAAACAATGAAAATAACTACTGAATGTCCCAAAGGCAGCAGACAATATGAAAATACATTAAAAAAAAAGGGGGGGGGACTTGCTGCCAAATGGTGCCATAGACAGAAGCACCATGCTATCCCTCCACAGCAAACACCCCAAAAACAAAGTAAAACAAAAACAAACATCGATCCTGGAAACTGAAGTGTCAAATGAAGAGATAAAGAACTCAGCCAAGCACCAAATGGAATAAGAAACTGACAGAGAACAGAGAGTGAGGAGAGATACGTGCAGGGGTCCCCTACAAGCTAATGCATCATGGATTCACCATCTTGGACTCCTGTCAGAGATTGGCGGACAGGGAGCACAGGAAAGCAGCTTCACGGAGCTCCCAGCATGAGACAGAGCACCTGGTAACCAGCAATACACACTTTCTCACCCCCATCCTCTCCCTGCTACTCTACCTCCACACTTCCTGGCTGGCAGTGGTGGCTTGGCCAGCTGGGAAGTGTAGCATCTGTGTCACTTGGATTTGTCCTGCCCACATTGGAGAACAGTGGACAGGGAGTATTGGAAAGCAGCTTCACGAAGTTCCCAGGAGACAGAGCATCTGGTAACAGGCGATAAGCACTTTCCTAACCCCTACCCTTCTTCCCCACCCCAGCCTCCTCTACTTCCTGTCAGCTGTAGTCTCTTGGCCCATAGGCAACTGCTTTGGCCACAGGCTGCTTGGATTCACCCTGCCCACACTGGCCGTCTCCCCGACTGCCATTTATCTGTTACTGGTGTTGCTTTTTTCCATTTATTTTGGTTTCTTCTGTGCCTCCCACCACCTTCCCCTCCTTTCTCTCGAACACCTGGCTCTGTGTGCCATCTGTGCTTCTTCTTGAAAGGCTGTGAAGCACTGCTGGACTGTGGAAACACTCCCCAGGCTTACGACACCACAATGGTGAGACCCCTGAGCGTTTTTTTTTTTTTTTTTTTTTGCTTTGTTTTGTTTTGATATGTTCTATTTTGTTTTGTTTCTTTTCTTTTTGCAGCTTAGTAGCCCCTTCTAGCCGGGCTGCGCTACACAACTTAGGAGCCACTTCCCAGTCTGCACAGCCATGTCGGTGGATCCCTGGGGGAATTTCTTTTTTCTTTTTTTTTGTTTCTCTCCTCTTTTTTCCTTTCTGTCTTTCTTCATTTCTCAGTTCTTCTCTGTCTATACTTACCTTCTTTTCCTGTCTCCTGAATACATGGTGCTGTGTGACATGTATACCCCTTCTAGCCAGGCAGTATTGCACAGCCTGGGAGCCACTTCCCCAGTCTTCACAGCTTCACTGGTGGGACCCCTGGGGGCTTTTTGTGCCTTTCTTTCTTCCAAATTTTTATCTAGTTATTTTCTTTCCTTTTCCCTTTTTCTTTCTTTCTTTCTTTTTTTCCTTTTTTTCTCCATTTCTTGGTTTCTCATTCCTCCACTCCAATGGCAAGGTCCATTAGCACTCTTTTTTGTTTGTTTGTTTTTGGCTCCCGTCTCTCTCTTCTCTCTCTCCTCTTTTCCATACCCATAGTAGTTCCACATATCACAACCTCTCCTATCTTTCCTGCCTAGTTGCATACCCCTAAGCAGCTCAGGCATGGCCTACCAGAACCTGCCCAAGACTGATTCCCAGCCCGCCCTGTCAGCCCTTGTATGTGCCACAAATGACCTATCCCGGCCCCTTCCCGTCAGCTGTACCTGTCCTGCTGCACCATAACTGAGTGACTAGCCCTGCCCATTGGACAAGGAGGTGAAAAGTATCATGACCACAGACAAGTAAACAACAAAGAATGCACAGCCCACCTGCTCAGACATAAACAAATAAAACCAAAAAGCAGGATGAAACAAACAGATCTACAATCAATAAATGAAGAGAATAACTACTGAATGTTCCACAGACAGCAGACAATATAAAAACATGTACCAAACCCAAACCAAACCCAGTGCCATCGAGTCAATTCTGACTCATAGCGACCACGTAAAAATAAAAAAATAGGACAGAATGGTTCCAGTAGGAGTCCAAAATAAAACACCAGATGACTTTCCAGTAGAACAAAAGGCACTAGAACTACCTGACAGGGAATTCAAATCTCTAATATTCAGAGCTATCCAAGAGTTGAAGCAAAAAGCAGAGAAAAATGAGGAAAAAATAGACAAATTCATGGAAAATACAGACAAAAAAATGGAAGAGTTCAAGAAAATAATACAGGAACAAAATGCCAAAATAAATTCACAACTAGAAATCATACAAAAACAACACTTAGAAATCTGGAAGATAAAAAATTGTCAGAAATTAACAGTGTCATAGAAAGGCTAAAGAGATTTGAAACAATGGAAACAGGATCAGCAAGATTGAAGACAAACACTTGGATACAACTCTGTTTGAGGAAAAATCAGAAAAAAAAAAAATGAAGATACCCTGAGAATTATGTGGGGTACAATCAAAAGCAAAAATCTGTGAGTGATAGGAGTTCCAGAACAGGGAGAGAAAACAGAAAACACAAAGAGGATCATTGAAGACTTGCTGACAGAAAATTTCCCTAATATCATGAAAGATGAAAAGCTGACCATCCAAGAAGCTCAACAAACCCCACATACAATAGGCCCCAAAAGAAAATCACCAGGCATATCATAATCAGATTCACTAAAACCAAAGACAGAGGAAAAAACCCTGAGAGCAGCTCAAGAAAAACAAAAAGTCACATATAGAGGAGAAACAGTAAGACTAAGCTCTGATCATTCGGCAGCAACAATGCAGGCAAAATGCAATGGGATGACATATATAAACCTTTGAAAGAAAAAAATTTCCAAGCAATTTAAACTCTCATTTAAATATGATGGCAAAATTAGGACATTTCCAGATAAACAGAAATTAAGGAAATATGTAAAAACCAAGCCAAACTTACAAGAATTATTAAAGGGAGTTCTTTGGTTGGAGAACAAACAGCATCAGACCACAGCCTGAATCTAGGATGCAAAATTGTACCACCCAGATACCAACCTAGGAAATGAATTCTCAAGGACTATCCAAAACCAAAACAATTGCAACAGGAAACCAGAGAAAAGTAAAAGTCAACAACATCAGAACAATAAAAAGGGGAATAAACAGTGTAGGTATAGAACTTTCTAATGGAGAGGAAGGCAAGGTGATACCAAGTAATAATAAAAAAATAGACTGGTTCAAACCTAGGAAGATAAGGATAAATTTCAAGGCAACCACAAAAAAAGTTAACAAAGCTACTCATCAAAATAAAGAAAAAAAAACTCTCAATAAAAACAAAAGTAACAAAAAAGACATCCACAAACAAAAGGAATTTAGCACAGGAGAGTAAGAGGAACAAGGAAAATGTTAACACCACAAAAAAAAAAGCACTATAAAACAACAGCAATAAACTCACACCTATCAATAATAACACCGATGCAAGTGGCCTAAATGCACCCATAAAGAGACAAACAGTGACACAACAGATTAAAAAAAAAAAAAAAGCAGGATTCATCAATATGCTGTCTACAAGAGACACACCTTAGGAAGAAAGACATAAACTTATTAAAAATTAAAGGATGGAAAAAATACATCAAGCAAATAACTACCAAAAAAGAGCAGGGGTGGCAATACTAACCTCAGACAAAACAGAGTTAAAAACAAAATCCACCACAAAAGACAAAGAAGGGCATATATATAATGATTAAAGGGATGATCCATCACAAAGACTTAACCATAATAAACATCTATGCACCCAATGACTGGGCTCCAAAATATACAAGATGAACTCTAACAGCACTAAAAAGAGAAATTGACAGTTCCACAATAATAGCAGGAGACTTCAACACACCACTCTCAGAAAAGGACAGAACATCTAGAAAGAAACTTAGTAAGAATACAGAAGAGCTAAAGGGCACAATCAGCCAACTTGACCTCATAGACATATATAGGCCACTCCACAGAACAGCTGCAAAGTACACATTCTTTTCCAATGCACATGGAACATTCTCCAGAATAGACCACATCTTAGGCCACAGAGAAACTCTCAACAAAATCCAAAACACTGAGATAATATAAAGTATCTTTTCTGATCACAACACCATCAAAATAGAAATTAACGACAGGAAACAAGCAACCAACCCGCTGCCATCGAGTCAATTCTGACTCATAGAGACCCTACAGGACGAGCAACGAAAAAATCAATTACATGGAAACTGAATAACACCCTGCTTAAAAACCACTGAGTAATAGAAGAAATTAGGGATAGAATCAAAAAGTTCCTAGAATCAAAGAAGAATGAAAACATATCATACCAAAACCTCTGGGACATGGCAAAGGCAGTCTTCAGAGGTCAATTTACAGCAATAGATGCACACATTGAAAAAGAAGAAAGGGATAAAATTAAAATATTAGCTACACAACTTGAACAAATAGAAAGAGAACATGAAAGAAGCCCACAGTGACCAGAAGAAAGGAAATAATAAAGACCAGAGCAGAGATAAATGAAAGAGAACAGAAAAACAATAGAAAGAATCAAAAAAATCAAAAGTTGGTTCTTTGAAAGGATCAACAAACCACTGGCCAAACAGACAAAATTAAAACAGGAGAGGATGCAAATAACTCAAATAAGAAATGAAATGGTGGAATTACACCAAACAGAACTGAAATAAAAAGGATCAAAACGGAATACTCTGAAAAAACTATACTCCAACAAATTAGAAAACCTAGTGGAAATTGACAAATTTCTAGAAAAACATTATCTACCCAAACTAACACAAAATGATGTGAAAATATGAACAGACCACAAAAGAGAAGACATTGAAAAGGTAATTAAAAAAAAAAAAAAAAAAAACTCCTGACAAAAAAAAAATGCCCTGGCCCAGGTGGCTTCACTGGAGAATTCTACCAAATATTCAGAGAACAGCTTACGCCAGTACTACTCAAACTATTTCAACATAGAACAGGAAGTGATACTTTTGAATTCATTCTATGAAGCCAGCATAACCCTGATACCAAATCCAGGCAAAGACACCACACACACACAAAAAAATTATAAACCAATATCTCTCATGAATATAGATGTAAAAATTCTCAATAAAATTCTAGCCAATAGAATTCAGCATCATATCAAAAAAAAAAAAAAATACACGATGACCAAGTAGGAGTCATACCAGGTATGCAAAGATGGTTCAACATTAGAAAATCAATCAACGTAATCGCATAAATAAAAGAAAAGAAACACATGATCATCTCAATCGATGAAGAAAAGGCATTCAACAAAGTCCAACACCCATTCCTCATAAAAGCTTTCAATAAAATAGGTATAGAAGGGAAATTTCTCAACAAAACCAACAGCCAACATCATTCTTAACCAAGAAAACCCAAAACCAAACCCAGAGCTATCAAGTCGATTCCGACTCATAATGACCCTATAGGACTGAGTAGAACTGCCCCATAGAGTTTCCAAAGAGCTCCTGGCGGATTTGAACTGCCAACCCTTTGGTTAGCAGCCGTAGCACTTAACCACTACTCCACCAGGGTTTTCTCTTAACCAAGAGAGGCTGAAAACATTCCCCCTGAGAATAGGAACAAGAGTAGGGTGACCTTTATCACCACTCCTATTTAACATTGGGTTGGAAGTCCTAGCTAGAGCAATAAGGCAAGAAAAAGAAATAAAGGGCATCTAAACTGTTAATGAAGAAGTTAAACTGTCCCTATTTGTGGATGATATGACACTATTCATAGCAAACCCAAAAGACTCCGTTCGAAAACTGCTGAAACTAACAGAAAGATTTAGCAGAGTAGCACGAAACAGGATAAACATACAAAAAAAGTTTCATTCCTACACATCAACAAAGAGAACAATGAAAAGGAAATCACAAAAACAGTACCATTTATAACAGCCCCTAAAAAATAAAATACTTAGGAATAAATCTAACCAGGGATGTAAAGGACCTATACAAAGAAAACTACAAAACACTACTGCAAGATACCAAAACAGATCCACCTAAATGGAAAAACATACCATGCTTATGGATAGGTAAACTCAACATTATGAAAATGACAATTCTACCCAAAGCAATTTACAAATACAACACAATCCCGATCCAAATAGCAAGAACATTCTTTAAAGAGATGGAAAAACTAATCAGTAACTTTATATAGAAAGGGAAGAAGCCCCGGATAAGTAAAGAATCATTGAAGAAGAAGAATAAAGTAGGACTTGCACTACCTGACCTCAGAACCTACTATACAGCTATGATAGTCAAAACAGCCTGGTACTGGTGTAATGACAGATACGTTGACTAATGGAACAGAATTGAGAACTCAGATGTAAATCCATACAGCTGTGGTCACTTGATCTTTGACAAGGGGATCTGTCCATCAAATGGGGAAAAGACATTCTTTTTAACAAACGGTGTTGGCAAAACTGGATGCCCCTCTGCAAAAAAATGAAACAGGACCCATACCTCACACCATATACAAAAGCTAATTCAAAATGGATCAAAGACCTAAATATAAAGCCCAAAACTATGAAGTTCATGGAAAAAAAAAATAGGATCAACGCTAGAGGCCCTAATACAAGGCATTAACAGGATACAAACCACAGTCAACACAAACTCCAGAAGATAAGCTAGATAACTGAGATCTTCTAAAAATTAAACACTTATGCTCATCGAAATACTTTACCAAAAGAGTAAAAAGAGAACCTACAGACTAGGAAAAAAAATTTGGCTATTACAAATCAGACAAAGGTCTAATCCCTAAAATCTTCAAGAAAATCCAACACCTCCAAAACAAAAAAGACAAATAAAATGGGCAAAGGAAACGAATAGACACTTCATCAAAGAAGACATTAAAGCGGCCAATAGACACATGAGGAAATGCTCGCGATCACTAGTCATTAAAGAAATGCAAATCAAAACCAAAATGAGATACCATCTCATCCTGGCATTACTGGCACAAATCAAAAAAACAGGAAATAACAAATGTTGGAGAGGCTGCGGGGAGATTGAGACTCTCACACACTGCTGGTAGGAATGCAAAATGATACAACCATTTTGGAAAATGGTATGGCACTTCCTTAGAAAGCTAGAAATAGAAATACCATATGATCCAGCAATCCCACTCCTAGGAATATATCCTAGAGAAATAAGAGCCATCACATGAATAGACATATGCACACCCATTTTCCCTGCAGCACTGTCCACAATAGCAAAAAGATGGAAACAGCTTAGATGCCCAGCAACAGATGAATGGATAAACAAACTATGGTACACACACACAACAGAGTATTAATGAACAATAAAAGAACAATGATGAATCCATGAAGCATCTCATGCATGACATGGATGAATCTGAAGGGTATTATACTGAGGGAAATAAGTCAATCACAAAAGGACAAATATTGTATGAGACCACTATTGTAAAAACTCAGGAAAATGTTTACACACAAAAAGAAACAATCTTTGATGGTTACGAGGGAGAGGAGGAGTGGGGATGGAAAAACACTAAATAGTAGATAGGTGGTAACTTTGGTGAAGGGTAAGACAGTACACAATATTCGGGAAGACAGCACAACTTGTCCAAGGCAAGATACAACCAAACTCCCTGAGGGACCAAATTGCTGGACTGAGGGCTGTGGGGACCATAAGGTCGGGGAACACCTAGCTCAAGTGGCATAAAATGTTCTACATTCTACTTTGGTGAGTAGCGTCTGGGGTCTTAAAAGCCTGTGAGCGGCCATCTAAGATACTCCATTGGTCTCACCCCTTTGAGAGGAAGGGAGAATGAAGAAAACTAAAGAGACAAGGGAAAGATAAGTCCAAAGGTCTAATGGACCACAACTACCACAGCCTCCACCAGACCGAGTCCAGTACAACTAGATGGTGCCCAACTACCACCACTGACTGCTTTGACAGGGAGCACAACAGAGGGTCCCGGGCAGAGCTGGAGAAAAATGTAGTACAAAATTCTAACTCACAAAAACAGACCCGATTTACTGGTCTGACAGACTGGAGAAACCCCGAGAGCATGGCTCCCAGACACCCTTTTAGTTCAGTAATGAAGTCACCCTTCAGCCAAAGATTAGGCCCATAAAACAAAACGGGACTAAAGGGGCACAACAGCCTAAGGGCAAGGACGAGAAGGCAGGAGGGGACAGGAAAGCTGGTAATAGAGAACTCGAGTTTGAGAAGGGAGGTATTGACAAGTCATGGGGTTGTTAACCAAGTCATAAAACAATATGTGTACTAACAGTTCAATGAGAAACTAGTTTGTTCTGTAAACCTTCGTCTAAAGTACAATAAAATAAATAATAAAAACATACTTGCAATGAAAAAAAAAAAAAACCCCATTCCCATCCAGTGGAATCTAACTCAAACTCAAAGCGGCCCTAAAGGACAGGGTAGGAGCTCCATAAGATCTCCAAGGCTTTATGGAAGCAGACTGCCACATCGCTCTCCCATGGAGCAGCTGGCGGTTTGAACCGCAGCTGATCTTTTTGGTTAGCAGCTGAGCGCTTTAGCCACTGCACCTCCAGGGCTCTTTTCTCCAGCAGTAGGTTCCTGGAAACCATGTTGGAAAACAGTGTGAAAAATCAATCGTACTCTCCCACTGCTTTGTCCAGCCTGTGTTTTCTCACTTTTCCCCCCATGTCCACACTAAGTGCTGGGAAAGCAGTACACTAAGTGCTGGGAAAGCAGTACGCCAACTGGATTGACTGTGGAAACTGCAGAAACAGAGCCTTAAAGTGACGCTTGCTGGGAAGGGCTGTAAGAGAACAGAGGTGCCCCTTAGCCTTAGGAAGGCAGCAGCTGTGAAATGTGAGGAGAGTAGCAGGAGGCGAAGGAGGGGGCCAGCCCAGAGTCTGCATTTCATGAGCACATACCAAATCCAAGGGAACACTAACAGCTTTCACTAAAATGTGGGGATGGAACTGTGTGGTGCTCTCAAAACTGGACGTAACCTGACTCCTGGCGTTCCCAGACCTAGGCAGTAACAAGAGCTGTGTGGTAAAGCCATAACTGCCTTGCTTTATTGCCTTACCAAGGAAAGGAAAGCGTTACCACCCACGCAGTGCAAAACCAAGTGACACGGGATCCTGAAAACTGTAACAGGAGGCTGCTCTTCTCCGCAACCCCACTGAGATCACGGTAGAAATCCTTTTCAGTCAGGTATAATAGACGTTTGATACAAAGGCCAGCGTTAGAGTCTACAAAATGTCTGGGGAGAAGACCCATTAAGTGCTTCAAAGAATCCATTTGGAGTCCTTTGGTGCATGTAAAACTAAAGAACCAACAGGCCACTTGAAACTGTATTTTTTAAGGCATTGTTGTAACTCCAAGAGCCTGCTCTCTGGTTGTTGTCGTTGTTAAGTGCTGTCAAGTTGGTTTTGACTCATAGCCACCCTATGTACAAAAGACCGAAACACTGCCTAGTCCTGCATCATCCTCACAATTGTTATGCTTGAGCCAATTGTTGCAGTGTCTGTCAGTTTGTCGTACTGTGGGTGGGGCTTGTGTGTTGCTGTGATGCTGAAAGGTATGCCACCGGTATTCAAATAGCAGCAAGGTCACCCATGGAGTACAGGTTTCCGCTGAGCTTCCAGACTAACACAGACTAGGAAGAATGATCTGGCAGTCTACTTCTGAAAACAATTGGCCCGTGAAAACTTTATGAATACCAGCAGGTTGCAACAATGGTTCTCAGGAATTGTTTCAGTGCTCCTAGGCTCTGCAGGGGGCAGCGTTGGGGTCTTCCTGGCACTTTCCAACGTCAGTCACTCCCTTACTCTGAGCGTGGAATGTACACTGGACGAAGAAGATAAATTGCTTGTGAAACTCCAGGGATCATAGGGATTAAAAAATAGACTGGCTAGATTATATATGCAGACACAAAAGCTTTAGTAGGAAGACAATAGGCTTGGAAGTCAGTTCAGCTCCAGGAAAAATCAGGACACTGCCACTTTTAAGTGTATAATTTCAGCACATTACATTACTGCTTCCCTCATGTGCAATAAAAGAGCTTAGTACGGTGACACAAAACTAATGAGTGTTCAACATATTTTAGTTCTATTTCTTCCCCTCATACCTGGCACATTTTGTTAGCTCCCATAGTGTCAGTCCCAACTCATGGCAACCCTGTGTACAACAGAACAAACTGCTGCCTGGTCCCGTGCCATCCCCATGATTGGTTGCAGAGCAAACCGTTGTGACCCACAGGGTTTCCATTGGCTGAATATCCCAAGTAGATTACCAGGCCTTTCTTCATAGTCTGGCACCTCCACTAAAACCAGCTCAGCATCATAGCAACATGCAAGCCTCCACTGAGGGACAGGTGGTGATCTGCACGAGGTGCACTGGCCATCTTACCAAGTGTCAACGAAGATGGCAGCATTCTTCCTACAAAGCCTACATGTAAGTGAATAAAGAAACTACAAACATAAGCTATCATTTACCTATAGCTTGTCCATGCTGATTTAAACTATTTTCCTCCAATTTTTCAGGTTAAAATGAATTGCTTCTGAATATCTTTTTTTTTTTTCCCCTTCTTTCCCACCCTCCCAGAATTATAACAGGCCAAAATTGTGACATTCACTGAGCCAAAATGAGATGAGGGGAAAAAAAAAAAAAAAGCCAAACCTGTTGCCATCAAGTCAATTCCAACTCATAGCGACCTTATAGGACAGAGTAGAACTGTCCCATAGAGTTCCCAAGGAGCGGCTGGTGGATTCGAACTGCCGACTTTTTGGTTAGCAGCCATGGCACTTAACTAGTACACCACCAGAGTTCCTGAGAGAAATACAGCAGCCAAAATTTCTACAGCACTTGTGTCGAATTGACTGATTTTAAGGTTGTAGAAACAAACTAACGGAGTTTGCAACAACCCACCTTATGTCCAAAGCGGCATGCGTTTCCCACTGTCCGGTCCAATGGTATACTCTATAGGACTGATTCGGTAGAGTCCAACTCTGCTTGCCATTTTTGCAATAATCTGACCCCAATTACAAGCTTTTAAAAGGATTTTTTTTCCCATGAAAATATTTACTTGTCCTGAACTTTTATGACCTTTTCCAAGATCCTATCAGAGCACATCTGGAAACAAGTAAGCGTTCTCTTCGACCAATTCAGGGTCATACCTTTTGGGTGCTAAAGTGGTGTTCACGAGCCAAAGCATCAATGGCGTTGTGCGCAATTTTTGCTTCATGATTCCTTTTCCTGTTTTCACAGCAACAGGAGCTATGGGCTGGAAAAAACATAAACATCCTTGGCCCAGCACAGCCCTGCCATCTGTGAGGGTGGGGTGTGAGGGCCTAGAGAGTCACAATCCGGGCCTGTGAAGTTGTCTCTCTTGGACCAGGTCAAAAGGTCAGCAGAAAATATCTCCATATCATATATTACAGAATACTCTCACCCATCTGTTCTACCGGACATTTTTCCATTTATTAATTCACGCTAAAAAAATGAACAAATGGATTAGGATGCTGCTGAGGGGAAAAAAAGTGTCCGGCATTTTCAGAGGGAGCAGAAAGGTGAAGTCTTAAAATGTCAATCTTTCAGAATTGCAAATTAATTCCCATTTTGCTAGGTTGCTTATTATTGAAATTGAAACCCTGGGATTGTTCTCATAAATTCAAAAACACAGAGATCAGGAATTTGGTAGGCAACTGGATGATGAAGGCCTGTTGGGGGAAAAAAAAAAGCAAAAGCAAGCACCTAACACCTAAAATGGCCAAACGAAATGTTTCAAATGCAGCATGTGAATTCAAGCATTTGTAAACAGTAGGTGAAGTGAACGTTAGGCTGTATTCGCTACAACATAAAGTAAAACTTCATAACAAGATTATGAAAGTGATTTTTATTATTTTGGTTAATGGTGCCCCATTATAGGTAATTACAATATAGAATTTTCTAAGATAGAATATCTAACAGTAAAAGCCACGTATTAACGCTGTGTCCCCAAAATCCATTTCAGTTACAACTGTGTACCGTGCACCGCGGCTGCTATGTGCGTAAAGTACAAAATTATGAAAAGGGTAAATAAAAAGTCATCCTTCAGTTATAGTAATGAGCTACTAAAGTGTACCTTTTTATTCACACAGTTGTGTCATAGCTAAAATCATACAAATCCATCTATCTGCTATGCAACTGCTTGATCTAATATAGATCTAAGGTGGAAATATTAAGGCTGTAGTAACATTTCACAGGTAAACGCTAAGTTCTGGAACATGAGAGCTTTTAGATAACCCACAAAACAAACCTGAGGCATCTTTTGTTTTAGAAAAAAAGCAATTTTCTTACAAAGTCAAAGCTTTAATGTCTTTCATCAGGCATTTCATAAACAAATGCACTTTAACTACGGCAATAACCTGGAGCAGATGTTCTGACTTTAGTGGTGGTGAGCAACTACGTTCCATCTCTGGCAGAAGTAAAATGAGGCGTTCTGATGAAGCCAGTGATTCGATTACTATAGCCCCCAAACTCAGGTTTGTTTGTTTGTTTGTTTTTTGGTTTTCTTCCTTTAACTAGGCTATACACAGATTAAATAAACCAGGTAACCTCCTAACAAGTCCTTTACTTTCTTCTACATAAGCAAAAAAAGCTTTCCCGTCACCACAAACACCAGGTGATGACTAAGCCCACGTGCATAGAAGCAGGTTATGACATACCTGGGCCTGGCTGACTTAATGAACTATCCAGATTGGTACGTGATTACTGTTGCGGCCACACATCTCTAAATCAGAGTCAATAGGCTAGGGCGGCCCCAATTCACTGTCTCATCCTGTTGGGATATATATAACATTTTGGCATAACCAATGACCAAAAAATTAAAAAATATTGGGTTAGCGTGATTTCTATAGTTCACCTAAATACCTTTTAAAAATACTGACATCCTTTTTCATATTCAAGAGATAAACAGCTATAAAAGTTTTAATAATAAAAAATTATATGATTCTTATTAATAAAAAACTCCAAATTACAAAATAGATCTTCTATGTTATTGTTGTTTTGTACCATCGAGTCGATTCCAACTCACGGTGACCCTGTGTGTTACAGAGTAGAACTGCTCCATAGGGTTTTCTTGGCTGTAAGCTTTATGGACACAGATCGCCAAGACTTTTCTTCCTCCGTGCTGTTGGGTGGGTTCAAAGGGCCAATGTTTTGATTACTGGCTGAGTGTAAACCATCTGTGCCACCCAGGGACCCATGCTGTCATTAAGAACAATTTTTTTTAAGTCTATTTGTGATTTAACACTGGCACACTAAACATCTTTTTCTTAATGTTTATACTTTAAATTTTGTGCTTCAAATTAATTAACTTGCAATGAATGAGGAAATGTTTAATTATCTTCCCTCCTTTTCATTCTCTCTCTTTTCTATTTTCACCTCCCCGCTCCCCCACACACATACAATACACCCTTTGTATTTTGACTAAAAGATTCTAAAACACTTAATAAAAACGTAACAAGCGATAAGCTTTTAGGACATTGTAGACCTTTCTTTTGAAGTTCACAAGCAATGAACACTAAAACTTCAAAGTTCACTTTGCATTCTTCCATCACTTTTTTAAAAAGTTTTTGGTTATTTACATAAGCTGAATAGACACATTTCGTTCACACTTTATGTTTTCACAGCCACCAAAGTGACTGCTCACTAGGTTGGCCGTTCTAAATATCACAACTGGATCTGGCAGCTACGCTGTAACACAAACAAAAGAGCCTCCCCGGACTACCTTCCGACTTCCCAAAAAACAGACATTAATTATGATTTTTTAAAAATCAGTTTAAAGGAGAAAAGAAACAAAATGGACCTTTCTTTGTTTGGCTTCTAAAAAAAAAAAAAAATTCTGGCTTCTAGGTCAGTTATGACAGCATTTCTTCCTTCTTGTTACCTAATAAAGAGAACACCCAGACAGCTCCTTGGGGTCTCCACTAGGATCAGGCAGAAACAGATCCAATTTCTCGGCCTTCCACAGCTAATGACCAGCTTTCCACCAACTTCAACACTCAATAATCAGATGGCTTTAAAATTCAGTTAAAATATAAACATGCTAGGAGTTTGGAATTTTAACATATGAATTAGATCAATTTGTGGTATTTCAAAAAGAGATGCTATATTATGATGCTATATTATAATAGATGCTACATTAAAACTGGGGTTTTGGGGTTATACTAAAACAATACTGTGAAATGATAAGGAACACATCTTACAGACCCCACTTTGAGGTTTATCTGTTCTCATCCAAGTTTTGGTTGAGAAGAGAGACTTTTCTTCAGTTGGGTTTCCGTGATGTAAAAAAAAGTAAATCATAATGATTATTATATATATATACATATTTGACTTAATCAAGCTCATTTAACATATTTGAGCCCAAATTTGTTGAATATGTTGTACTTTTTGATTTACAATGACATCATGAAAGACATACATGATTCAACCTTTTCCTAATATTAACATATTGTTCATGAATACTTATGCAATATATATGCATATTGAAAATTATTTGGCAAAATGTTTTTTATTTATACCTATGAGACTAATTGAAATCAGTGTATTACAATCACATAATTTAAAGCTTTGCTAGGCAGACAAATTATTTTTCTCATATTTGGAATACTATCACTTTGGCAACCAAGAAAGAGATGGCTTCAGCTTGAAATTTTACAGTTCACAACCTACACTTTAAAATTCACGATAAATGACTGAAACCCACTAAACCAAAAAACCCACTGCTGTCGAGCTGATTCTGACTCATAGCGACCCTACAGAGACAGAGTAGAACTGCCCGATAGAGTTTCCGAGGAGCATGTGGCGGATTTGAACTACCGACCTCTTGGTTAGCAGCGATAGCACTTAACCACTACGCCACCAGGGTTTCCTGAAACCCACTATCGTCTCTGTATCAGCCATGAATTTCTTTTTGAGCAACTTTATGACTTGTCCTAAAAAGTACAGAAGCCCACCAGTAGGCAAAAAGATAACTCCATCCATGAATACTACAGCCTATCATAGCTATTTTATTGAAAAAGTGAGAAAGGAAATCTCTGATCTTTACCATTTTCCTTATCGCGCCCTCAGTCACACATCTTACACTGAAGTGACTTGCCTTTGCATATTCAACAATATGTTCTGATACCTTGCGTAATGCAGTTTTCTATGGTGCAGATTTCGGTTCATGGAAGATACATCTTGGATCCCACTCAAGAAGGTTTGGTTAATAAAATACCTCTTCATTAGGGTTTGTGCGTGTGTGTGTGACTCTAAAGAATTCTCTCTCAAAAAAATATAGCACAGATATATATATACTTATAGAAGCATTCCTTGAGTCCTTTAATTCTTTGACTCAAAAAATCTTCCGGGAGCTCCTGCACAGCCCAGTGCTCAGGAAGAATCACCCCAGGCAGGTGTGGAGCACACCCCATCTACAGTCTGCGGGTTTATGCACGCGTTACAGGCTAAAAGCACAGAGAAGCTAAGACAAATTGCATTTTACTCCCATACCCCCAGACCTGCGAACTTCTAAGATTTTAGCTGGCCTCTGGCTTCTCACTGGCAATCTTCCTGGGCTTGTAACTTTTGGACAGCATGATCAAGGAGCTCCATAGACTCCCTGAGAGTGACGTTGATTTTAAATGACTTGGGTTTAATGGTCAGGCCATAAGTGAAATCCATTTTCCAGGGCTCGTCAGGGTTGGCCCTGAAATTGCATTGGTGAGCCAAGATGGAGAAGAAGAGAAATAGCTGCATCTTGGAGAGTTCTTCCCCGATGCACCGCCGTTTGCCCACTGAAAAAATCATCACGCTGCTGGCCAGGTTCTTGTTGATGAAGCCGTCCTTGTCCAAGAATCTGGCTGGATTGAAGTCCTCAGGGTTAGCCCACTTCCCTGGATCATGATTCACTGACCACTGGTTAACAAAAACCACCGTGTCCTTGGGGATATGGTAGCCCAGGACAGAGGCATCGGTGGTGGTGGCGTGAGGAATGGTGACCGGCACGAAGCTGGAGAAGCGCATGGCTTCATAAAGAAAGGCCATGATGTAGGGCAGATTGGGCTGGTCGTCCATACAGGGTAGACGATCTCTACCCACAACTTGATCCAGTTCTGCCTGTACTCGAGCCTGGACTTCAGGATACCTGTTTGGTTTTAATAGAGGGAGTAAACAAGTGAGAAAAATTAATTCTTCTTTCATATTTCACTTTTCTTTATCTGAGCCAGTGAATGAACAAACATTTCCAGCAGACAGACAGTTCTCACCTTTATACAAAGATAATTGTTATCTTGATAGATAATGGCTGCATATTTTCTAAATTTAAAAGCAAACTCCCAAAAGGAAAGCAACAATGGTTGCAGAACGTGAAGAATGTAATCAATGTCACTAAATTTTATACGTAGAAATTGTTGAACTGGCAAATGTTTTGTTGTAAGTACCAGAATTTTTTTTTTTTTAAACAAATTTCCAGTGTTGGTGAGATCATGGTACAAACTGCAATACTTATTCATGGTTGCCAACAGAAACTGCTAAAACCCTTCTGGAAAACAAAATCCCATTACAAAGCAAGAGCCATAAGGACAACCCACCCTCTCCTTTTTTGGCCCAGTAACTCATATCTGAAATTGTACTTTCGGGAAATGATTTAACATGTACAAAAATATGTAACCAAACAATAGCTAATTTTTTTTAATGCAATCTGGATCAATGATCAACATTAAAGCTTAATAAGTGATTATAACTATATATTACTATGGCAAACATTATCAAAAATTACTAAAATACATGTTAAATCATGGGGAATGGTCCACTACATTAAATGAAAGTATCAGAAAAATTTTTAAAAACTACCTAATTATTGAAACTCTGAAAAAAAAATTGAAGCATGTCTGTGGTTGAGTTAAGGGCAGTTTTTAAAAATTGCTTCTTTAACGTCACATGGCAGGGTCTGCAAACGTTTTTCATAAAGGGCCAGACAACAAGTATTTTAGGCTTTGTGGGCCCCTCTGTAGCAACTACCTAACTCTGCCTTGTCCTATAGCCTGAAAACAGCCATAGACAACACAAAAACAAACAGGCAAGGCTATATTTCACTACAACACATACAAAGTGGTGTAATTTGCTGACCTCTGTTATAAGATCAGAAACCCTGGTGGTGTAGTGGTTAAGTGCTACGGCTGCTAACCAAGAGGTCAGCAGTTCGAATCCACCAGGTGCTCCTTGGAAACTATTGGGCAGTTCTACTCTGTCTTATACGGTCACTAGGAGTTGGAATCGACTCAACGGCAGTGGGAGTGGGTCATAAGGTCTTTCCCTAAAAAGAAGAGAGAATTTTTCTCAGCTCTACTGAATTGAAAGCGGCATCTAAATTGTTTTCTTTTTGCTGCCCAATAGTAGTACATGTTTTCCGACTTCTCTCCCCTCTTCCCTTCCGTACATTTTTCTATGACCTTAATACTAAAAAGCGATTTTAAGTACACAAAAAATTTTAATTTGTGAAAGTAACTACACGGTATCTAAAGAAACAAATGCTGTGAAAAGAAACGTCTCTCCCTTCCAAATGCTTCCAGGACAACAGCTTTAGGGGTCCCCACCGCTCCCTTAAGTAGCCCTGGTGGCGCAACGGTTAACGCTGGGCTGCTCCCCGAAAAATCAGTGGTGAACCCATAAGCCTGGAGATCTGATTCCCTAAAGATTACAGCCTAGGAAAACCTATGGGGCGTTCTACTCTGTCATAAAGGGTCGTTATGAGTCGGAATCCATTTTACAGCATACAACAACAAGCGCTTCCTTGTGGGTGGAGAAAGGGCCCTCAAGCCGCAATCAAGATTGGCCTGGAGTGCGGCGTCTCGCCCCTGGAGTAGAATTGCTAGATAAAACATTGGACACTTGATAAAACTTGAATTTCAGATAAACGACTCATCTTTCAGTGTAAGTACATTCCAAGCAAAATTTATTTGCTAAATCTGGCATCCCTATTCCAGGGTCCTGTTTAATTCGTGTGTGCACAGAGCGTGGCAGAGGTCGACGCCCTTCATCAAGGTAGGCACTGGGGCCCTGTAAGCCAAGCTCAGAGCAGAGACAGTAAGGTCTGCAGGCTCCTTCTGGCTCTCCTATTTGCCTTTCTAGATACCGCTCTGCACTGGGTGAAAGTACTTCTCAGGTTCTACTCCGACATGGCTCCTACTCCAAGTGCTGCGGTTTTATAAACCCAACGCGGCCCGCTGGTTTCTGGCCGCCACCCTAAAGCTTCCGTGCCCGCTAACCGTCAGCGGGGCCAGGCTGCGAGCCTCCGAGCGGTGCCTTTCCTCGGAAACGAAAGCCCTACCCGGCGGCGCGCTCCTTGAGATTTGCCTGGCGCAGTGCGGATGACTCGCTGAGCTGGTTATGCTACTGTGTTTATTTAACATATTCACTGCATTACACTTTCTTTCTGAACCGTTCCAATTTTGCTTTTCCTGCGTCAGGGAGGGAGAGTGCAGAGCGGATCTGCCGCCACTTTGTAAATCGTATTTTTCTAAAGGGGTTTCTCGCAAATCTGTCCCCATTCGGAAGCAGCGGTGGTGGGGAATAAAGACAAAATTTGAGATGAGGGGAGGTCCAGACGCTCCTGGGTGGGGTGTGTGCGCGCGCGCATGTCTCGGTCCCCCACTGTGCGCTCCCTGCCTTCACTTCTGGGGTGCGATTTAAGTTTTGAGGGGTGAAGACCTAGTGCGAAACACCGAACCCTGCGCTCTGGTTGCGACCATAGCTTGTTCGGGTCTCATTCGCCCATAAACAGAGGAGAAAAGGCAGGCCTGACCCAAGCCTACTGGGGGCTGTACCTGGTGAAGAGGACCAGCAGCCATTGCAGCGCGGTGGAGAGCGTGTCCTGGCTGGCGCCGAAGATGTCGGTGACAGTGGACGGCACATACTCCAGGTCCAGCCGCGCGCCGCCGTTGCCCGAGCCGTTGGTCTCCTCCTTTCCTGCCAAGAGGATAAAAGCGTCCATCATATCGCGGGGCGCGGCCCCTGGCCGAAGGCTTTCCCGGTGCCTCACGAACTTATCGAGGACGAAGTTGCTGAAGTCGCGGTTGAGCTGCTGGAATTGGCGGAAGGCGGTGCGCACTGGGTTGGGGAAGCGCTGCAGCCAGGGTAGCACGTCCACCAAGCTGCCCGCACCGACTGTGCGCCCGAAATCCTCGTTGTGGCTGAGCAGCCCGCGGAACTCGGCGTCGTCGTGGCTGTAGCGGCAGCCGAAGCACACGGCGCTCATGACGTTGGCCACGGCCACCACGGTCAGCGGCCTCGGGTCGACGAAGGTGCCGCCCGCGCTGCCGCGAACCAGCAGCGCCACCAGCTCGCGCGCCTCGCCCAGCACGTGGCCCTCGAGGACGCGGCGGCTGCGCGGCTGGCGCGTGGAGAAGGCGCGCACCGTGCTGTAGGCCGCGCGCCGCCGCGCCTTCCAGTTCTCCGAGTACCTGCCGAAGGCCAGGCTGCGGCCGTCCGACACCACGCGGAAGGAGGCGAAGGGCGGCCGGTCGGCGAAGGCCCCTCCCTGCTGCACCAGGGCCTGGTGGATGGCGCGCTCCCCGTTCAGTACCACGACAGGGCAGTTGCCAAGTCGGATCTGGAAGACGTCGCCGTAGCGCTGGGCCAGGCGCGCGAACGAAAGGTGAGGCGCCGGGCCCACAGCCGCGGCGTTTCCGATCAGCGGCCACGGGAAGGGCCCTGGCGGCGCGGACGCGGCCTGCCGCCGCCGCTGCTTCAACAGCCACTGGCCCACGTGCACGGCGACCAGCACGGAGAGGAATAGCAAGAGCGTGGTCTGCTGTGTGGACAGCGGGCTAGCCGGCCGGGGATCGTCTGGACTGAGGCTGGTGGCCATGCTAGGGACAGAAGGGCGAAGGTATGACATTCGGGTTTGCAGAGAAAGGTGTGTGCGTCCCAGAGTCCTAGCCCAGCCTCTGGTCTACCGTCAGCCTTTGGGTGGAGAGGAGGTCGTGCAAAGGTCAGGTCAAGGCAGGATCTCTGGGAAAGTGGCTGAAGCCGTCCCTTCGCATCCCCAACCCACTCTCCAAAGGAGAAGGGAAGGGGGCGTGTTCTGACTGTGACTCAGTCCCCCCTCCCGTAGCCGCGTAACGGTTTTTGCAATTCGGGGACAGACAACACCGGGCATCGAGGCGGTGGCTCTCGGTTCCCTCTAAAGTGCCTATCTTCACGGCCCCTGCGCCCCGCCCCACCCCGGACCTGCGATGACTCATCAGAGTAGAACGCGGGAAGGTGCATCTGCGGAACGACTCACCTGCGGGAAGGCGAGGTTTCCAGCGGCGCGGGACAGCCGGCTCAGAGAAGGGGTTGGGGCCTTTACAGAGGACAGGAAGTCAGCCCGAACGTCTCTCGGAACTCGGAGGCGCCCTAGACACCTGCTGCCCACTTTAGATGCTTTAAGCACCCACTCCGGGGTCCCTTGGCGTCGTCAGAAAAAGGTTCCTCCTTTGCCAATCCCCGCTGAACTTGGAGCCCCAGGGTTTTCTCACTGCATTGGGATTGGGACTGAGAGGTCGATGCGTGGAGTCAATTCCGAGCCCACAGCCCCCGAGCGACTCTAGCAGCTAGCGTCGCAAAGATGTGGCCCGTATGCACACAGTCACTCCAGAGTCCCAACGCGCCATCCCACTTCTCTGAGTTTTAAGGACTGGGCAAGGGGAGGAGGAAGCCGGACCTGGCAGGGGCGGAGCTTGCGGGGGGTGGGGCGGGGGCGCCAGGACCTTCCCAGCCGCACCGATCGGCGCTCGGTCTGTGCGCACCGGTGGTCACGCGAGGGGGCCGCGCGGCGTTCTCTCCGAGGGGCTTTGAGCAGAAAGTGGCGGCTTCACCAGAAGCGTTGGTGTGAATTTTTCGTTTGCCCAAAAGCCGCTCTTAATCCCGGTCATCCCCCAGTCGAGGCCTCAGGGAGCAGAAACTGCTCATTCAGATGCGCTTACCGTGGGAGCGCGCCCCACAGCCCGAAAGTTTAGTTGGCTCGACCTCCCTTCCCTTGCAATGACTGGAGCTTTGTTCTCAGAGAGAGAATCGCTCTGAATCCTTGGGTGCTCCATCCCGAGAAAGGAAACCTGTTCGTTTGGAAATGAGAAAGCTTGTCTGAGGTGGCCGGTTGCCACGTTATTCCTTCCACCACCCCCCCCCCTTTTAATGTTCTCCCAAGCAAATGGGCCCCTCGGTTGAGGCCCTTTGGCGCCTAACGTTCTTGGACCGCGTGCGGCAAGATGCCCTAAAAGACTGCACTCCGCCCCAGTGCTGCTGGCCCCGAGGTTTCCCGCGGAGAAAGCACCCCAGGTGGCGCCGCTGCCCTGTTACCCTGCTGCGTCCGGAGGCCGTTGGCGTCCGGCCCGCAGCCGAGCTAGGGCGAACGGGGAGGAGAGGACACTCGGAGGATTCCAGGAGTAAGAGACCCAGGGTGGAGGGGTGGGGGCAAACCGCTGCGCCAGCGAACTTTCTGGGGTTGAAAAGTTTCCTCTGCAGTCACCTCCCCCTTGCGTGCGGAGCTTGTGCCTTGCGTGTTTGGCTTCTGGAAAGTTGGCTTCAGTCATATCCCTCGGCGCTCCTCGCGGCCGCCTCTGCTGCTCTTCTCACGGCACCTGTCACGCAGGGGCGGCAACCCAGGGCGGGGTGCTGGCTGCGCCACACCGCGTGGCGCACGCACGGCTGCAGTCCGGGGTGTCCGCCCGGCCGGGGAAGAGGACGCCCGGGCCACCACTCACAAGCGGGGCCGGGGCGTGCTTCGCCACCACGCAGCGCATTCGCGGCTCCATCTCCTTGCAGGGCGCGGGTGCGCTCGCGTTGGGCGCGTTTTCTTCAAAATTGAAGCCGGCGGCTAGCCTCCCGTCCCTTCCCTACTGGCTGGTGCAAGACATTGGGGAGTTCAAGGTCTTGTCCGCATGGCTGGGGAAAGGGCGAACCCAGCAGGTGGGAGTGAGTGGAATGTTAACCAAGTAGGAATCGTACCTCGGGGCATCCGGGCTCATCGAGTGTAAATATAAAAGTGGCCCGTTTACCGCTGGACAACGCTGTGCTTTGCGCTTTGTGGGCGCTGCTAATCCTCTACTGTTTATCGCCCCGTTTATAGATGAGGAAACTGGGGTTCAGAGAGCTTATGTGACTTAAACGCAGAATCACACAGCTACAAACAGGCGGAGCCAGGATTTGAAGCCAGGAAATCCCACTCCAGACCCTCAAACAAGTTTACACAGAACGAAATCCGCAGATAAATGGCACAAATACTTTTCAGCCTGTCTTAAAAAAAAAAAAAAAAACTTCAGCTAGAAGGATTTTTTTTTTAAAGTTTACCAAAAAATAGTTTACTCTGTATTTCTTTTTCAGAATTGAAACAGTATGCTCACCTTTTGCAATCAAATTGGTTTTGAATGTATGAGGGCTATGGACTGTCTCATATTTGATCGTGTAATAACTGATTAAATTTTAAAGAAACTAGCGGGGATCTGAGAAGAGACTGCTTCTTGAGACTACCTTTTTTGAAATCAACCATAAAATGCCTGAACTGATAGGAAAATATCAGTTTGTAAGTCTCCATTCCGTAACTTTTGGGAGGTTCTCTGGAAATGATTCCCTATCCCATGATGGAGTACTTGGATCAGTAATATAGTGGTTTTTTTTTTTTTTTAAGCAACTGGGTAAATACGCATTGATTTCTCAGAGCTTGCATTGGCTTACATTGCCTTTGCGATGAGTTTCATAACTTTAATAGGTCCAGCTTTGCAAGACCCTCATCCTAATAATTCACAGCTCTATTGCGTGCATCGATCTCTTGTTAGCCTTTACTTTAGTTGACGGAAATTATCTGTGGGCTAAAGCCAATACTGAGCTCTCAACATTGCTGAAAGTCTTTATCACAGTATTGCTACCAGAATCAAAGCAGATGAAAGTTGCCTTTAAATCAGTAAATTTCTATCTTAAAAATTATAAAGTAGGGTTGTTCTCAAGACCTCCTGTTTAACTCCTGAATAATACCATACAATTTTCAGATAAACTACAGTGCATGCCTTCTTGCCACAGCAAATAGAACAGGCATGTCTTTTAAACTCTGGTTTTTCAGGCTCAGCTCATGCTCTAGGACAGGCCTGGAAAAGCAGAGGAATTAGTTGGGCAAATGCAGTCAGAAAGACAGACCCTTATCAATTATGACCAATCAAAATGACTGGCTATAGAAACACCTTCTTCAGAATCTTCAGGTGATTCGTGGTACAGACCTCTATCACAGGTCCCATCTGGTACCTGATGAAGACTTTGGGTAAATCCAGAGTCTTGTGGGTACCTGCCATCCAGCTCCTGCCCAAGGTGGGCCTCTCCCTCTGGTAAGAATCCATATCAGGCTCTTTAATTATCAGCACAATTTCTCAACCCCAGCAGGCATCTTATGCTCAGGGATCTCCTTCTAGTCAACAACATAGAATATAGGGATTTCATCTTCCCAAATCTCAAACTTGAATTATTTGCTGCAAATACTTTCAAAAGAACAGCTAAACTAGAGGGATAGTCTAGAGGTTTAAATACTTTATACTGTATTGATTCCAAGAAACAGAAACCCAGCTTAAGCTTGTTTAAGCAGGACAGGAATGCACTGGCTAACACGGCAGAGAAGGGTAAGTGTGGTGCGTCGCAGGATAGAAGGTCCCAGGGCTTCTCCATTTGATCTCAGTCTATGCTGTTCTCTGCTTGGGCTTTGTTCTTCATACATGCTTTGCATGGTGGGGAAGCTGGCAATGATCAGCCTCAAATTAACAACCACAAAAGAAGAGAACTTTTTTTTTTTGAAGGTCATTTATACAAAGCCCATGGAAGGACTCTGAAGCGCCAAGTCAGCATCAGGTACCCACCCCTGTGGCCAAGGAGGCTGGGTCTGTTATCGGAAAAAGAGGGGTGGGGGAAATCATGCTGGGAAGTCAAAGATAGGAGCCACCACAGACTACCCTATGCATCCCACTGCTGCCAATCGCTCGCTTTTAGGTTGGAGGACAACCCTCGTTATCAGTAGTATTTTAAACCAGCAAATTAGATAGACACATTGTGGTTGGAACCAGTAGCCAAGAAAACTCAACCCGTGTGCCATGAGGTTGAAAGTTGGCTTTCTTCATGGGCTTTCTCTCTCGCATGATCTCTGTGTTGATTTTATGGGTACTTTTTTTTTTTTTTTTACTGTGCTCTCCCATGCACCCCCAAACACACATACATGCATGCACCAAGATGAGAGTGGAGAAGAAGCAGCAGTGTCTGCAAGTCTTTGATGTGTGGGCGGGGCTGGATTAAGGCATGTGAGGACCCTAAACGCTGATAATCAATGGTGCCCCTCCTCTGCTTAGGCACCGAACAGGATATGTAAGTTATATGTATACATCAGTATATATGTCTGTACGTGTTTGCATTTTAGCTCTCCATGATATAACTTCTTTTTAAATGAGACTATAATATTAGCAGATGAACACAAAAAGTGAGGTACGCCATTTCAGCAGAATGAGTTGAACTGGATTATAAAATTTTTAGCGGATGCAGGGTACTAAGATTTTTACTATATTCCACATTTTTTACAAAAAGAATGTTACACATATTCTACAACAAAGAAAATTAGTCAGTGAACTTAGTTTTTCAACGATCAATGTAAAATTCTGTTTATCTCCCACATTGAAAAGTTGACTTTCATCAATTTTGCTTTAAAATGGCTCGTACTTCAGTTTTGATTCCTATTTTGGAATAAATGCTATAATTATAAATAAAGAAATGATAAGATGCCATATAAGAAAATTTAATGATCAGAAAACAAATATTGCAACAAATTACTATATTTTATCTTTAGATAGATTTTCATCTCTAACATATTATAATTAAAAACATTTCTTAGGAATTCTTCAATGATTTCATCACAATTAAGCTGCCAAAAAATGTCTACTTCCACACATAATAAGGATAATGAATCAAGTCTTTCCTGAATTGTTGTATGCTGAGGGTTTTTGAGTCTCTTTAGGGACAAAGTGAATGTTCTGTTACGCAATTTGTGATCATGAACGTTAGAAATATGCAATTGGGAAATATGCATTGTATTTTATCTTCTGTTATGAAATCATAGATGCCTACATGAGTAAAATTGGTCTTTCCTGAATCTGTAAATGTAGTTCTCATGTAAGAATGAAATTGTCACACTTCTCCATTAAAGGTTTGTACTTAAGTCATCCAGATAAGCCTGCTCTAATTTCTTGGATGCCCTCATGCAGTCTTCATCAGGTACATTCACGTTGTTTAAGAAGGAAAATCTATTTGAAAGAACTTCATATATCTTTGCTCTTCTTTTCACTCAAGATTCAAGTGCATCAGTGATGGCGTAGTATGTGATTATGCAAAATTGGTATCTTACACTCAATTGTTTTGGAGCACTTCCGTCATTGTTTCTTTCTAAGGCATCTGCAATGGTGTACTGCTTGATAATCAGTATTTGTTTTGTTGTGTTTTCGAAATCTTCTCTTTAAGTATGTAAATGTTCTGTTAATGACTGGTAGGCTTTTGTGCATGTCTTTAAATTTACTTCTGAGTCTTGAAGAGCTTGACTCGTCCAATGAAAATGCTGCAATATGTTGTTCCACATAACCAACATAAATACATACTCTAGTGTTTGCATTTTGTTGGTGATATTTTCAGCTTCTCTTTCAGTATCTCCATTTTGTGTCTGTTCTTCAGCAATATTTTCTAAGGCATCTAGAATCTGAGTGTACAGCTCCAGGATTGCACTCATTGCTACACCATGCACTTCCCATTGTGTATTGGAAAGGCATTTCAATACTCGATCATTGCCTAAATATGTTTTAAGAGCTGCCGTCAGTGAGACGAGGCAGGAAAAAATGTATAGAGTAACTCAACAGTAGAAAAAAGATCAGCTGCTTCCAGACAACAATCTGCTGTGCTACATCCTACAAGGTTAAGTGAATGTGAAGCATGTGGTATGGAAATGGCTTATTCCTTGTGTTCTAAAATTTGCAGTTGCATGCCTTTATAACACCCTGACCTATTCGCAGCATTGTCATAGGACTGGCCTCTGCACTTAAAAAATCAGTTTTGCCGGCTCTGACATATCCGACAAAATTCTTATCTCTAAAACATATAGGAAAATCCCGCACCTCTACAACGAAAAGACAAATAATCCAATTAAAAATGGGCAAAGGATATGAATGGACAGTTTACCAAGAAGACATTCAGGCGGCTAACAGAAACATGAAGAAATGCTCACGTTCACTAGTCATTAGAAAAATGCAAATCAGAATGACAATGAGATACCGTCTCACCCCAACATTACTGGCACGAGTCAAAAAACCGGAAAATAACAAGTGTCGGAGAAGCTGTGGGGAGCTTGGAACTCTTATGCACTGCTGGTGGGAATGTAAAATGGTACAACCATTTTGGAAAACAATAAGGTGCTTCCTTAAAAAGCTAGAAATAGAAATACCATACGATCCAGCAATTCCACTCCTAAGAATATATCCTAGAGAAATAAGAGCTGTCACACAAATAGACATATGCACGCCCAAAGTCATTGAGGCATTATTCACAAAAGCAAAAAGATGGAAACAATCTAAGTGCCCATCAGCAGATGAATGGATAAACAAACTTTGGTACATACACACAATGGAATACTATGCAATGATAAAGAACAATGATGAATCTGTGAAACATCTCACAACATGGATGAATCTGGAGAGCATTATGCTGAGTGACATAAGTCAATCACAAAAGGACAAATACTGTGTGAGATCACTATCATAAAAACTCATGAAAAGGTTTGCACACAGTGTCTTAGTCATCTAGTGCTGCTATAACAGAAATACCACAATTGGATGAATTTAGCAAAGAAATTTATTCTCTCACAGTCTAGTAGGCTGCAAGTCTGAATTCAGGGCATCAGCTCCAGGAGAAGGCTTTCTCTCTCTTAGCTCTGGAGGAAGGTTCTTGTCATTAGTCTTTGAGGAGCTTCTCAGGCACAGGGACCCCAGATCCAAAGGACGTGCTCTGCTACCAGCACTGCTTTCTTGGTGGTATGAAGTCCTCATGTCTCTCTGCTTGCTTCTCCCTTTTATATCTCAAAAGGATTGACTTAAGACATTATCTAATCTTGTAGATCTAATCAGTATAACTACCGCTAATCCATCTCATTAAATCCTGATGGGATTTACAACATATAGGGCAATCACATCAGATGACAAAGTAGTAGACCATCATACAATACTGGCAATCGTGACCTAGCCAAGTTGACGCGTATTTTTGGAGACAATTCAGTCCATGACACATAGGAAGAAATAATGTTTGATGGTTATGAGGATGGGGAGGGGCAGGGAAGGAAAAACACTAACTAGACAATAGATAAGTGGTAACTTTGGTGAAGAGTAAAACAGTACACAATACTGAGGAAGTCAGAACAACTTGACCAAGGCAAAGTCATAGAAGCTTCACAGACACATCTGAACTCCCCAAGGGACTAAGTTACTGGGGCTGAGGGCTGGGGACATTTAGCTCAATTGGCATAACATAGTTTATAAAGAAAATGTTTTATATCCTACTTTGGTGAGTAGCATCTGGGATCTTAAAAGCTTGTGAGTGGCCATCTAAAATACTCTACTGATCTCCCCCCATCTGGAGCAAGGGAGAATGAAGAAAACCAAAGACATAAGGGAAAGATTAGTCCAAAGAACTATTGGAGCACAACTACCACAGCCTCCACCAGAGTGAGTCTAGAACAAGTAGATGGTGCCCAACTACCACCATCGACTGCTGTAACAGGGATCACAATAGAGGGTCCTAGACAGAGCTGGAGAAAGACATAGAACAAAATTCTAACTCACAAAAAAAGACCAGACTTACTGGTCTGACAGAGACTGAAGAAACCCCAAGAGTACGGCCCCCGGACACCCTTTTAACTCAGTATTGAAGACACTCCAGAGGTTCACCCTTCAGCCAAAGATTAGACAAGCCCATAAAACAAACAATAATATATGTATATGAAATTAAGTGGGTACACCAGCTCAGTGGCAAGGGCAAAAAGGGCAGGAGGGGTCAGGAAAGCTCGACGAATGAAAATGGGGAAACTACGGTCAAGGAGAGAGTGTTGACACATCACAGATTTGGCAATCAATGTCACAAAACAATATGTGTATTGTTTAATGAGAAACTAATGTGTTCTGCAAAACTTCAGCTAAAGCACAACAAAAAAATATTGTCAATTTTGTTACGTATGAATTTTTTTTATGATAATAGTTTTTCAGTTACATTTTTAAAAAGTCTTTATCTATTAGAGAGATATCCTGAAGTATTACGGAATTTGTCTCAATTTTCTCCAGCAGGAAAAATAGTTGGGTGGGGTAGATGAAAAAAGAATGGCAAAATGTCAATAATTATTGAAGCTGAGGAATAGGTACATGGAGGTTCATCATACTCTTCTCTCTACTTTTATGTATGTTTGAAAATTTCCACAATAAAGAGTTAAATTGTTTTTAATAAATAAAAAAAGAAGAGAAAAATCAATTTTGCAAACTTAACATAGTGA
The DNA here is from genome assembly GCF_024166365.1 of Elephas maximus indicus. Lineage (NCBI taxonomy): Eukaryota > Metazoa > Chordata > Mammalia > Proboscidea > Elephantidae > Elephas > Elephas maximus. The sequence continues at coordinate 25,923,623 of NC_064844.1, read as the reverse complement.
AGTACTTGATTTGCAACTTCTTTATCAGTAGGATTTTTAAGCTAGTAAACGTAATAAATTGCTTGACATGTTTTCCATCTGCTGGAGATATGCATCTTAAAACAATACTTAGCTGATCTAAGTGGAATCTACAGACAAACTGAAACATCGAGCTGTACTTATTTCACTGAAAATAGTTGATCAAACTTTATCACTAAGTTTATTAACTCTTCACGCGATGTTTTAGACATATAAGATGGGTTGCCCTTTCCTGTGTTACCATACTTTGAGATGTGACATGCTAAAAATAGATCAAACTGAGCAACAAGTTCAAGTAAACCCTCAAAATTTCCATTTTGTGGGGACCCAAACACTTCATTTCTTTCTCGAAAAGATAGCCCATGTTCAGTGATTGTTACAATGACAGCAACAACGCATTGCAAAACAGCTTTCCAATACCGATGCTCTTCATTAACTTATGTTTCCAGTTCATGAGTTAAGCCAAAATCATGTCTTTGGTTTCAGTATTACAACAGACAATCTCTGTGAGTTGAACTGTTTTCATGTTTATCAAACATTTAAGTTGCACCAATTGTTAAATCTATCCATAGCAAATCGAGAATTAAGTGATTTAGGACTAAATAGTATGCAAATAAAACAATATACAGAGCCAACTGATGAAGAACGCAGTAGCCACTTCCTCTTATAATTTTCACCATTAGCTTTGCCACCTAGAAACATATTCATCACCTAGAAACATACAGAACCTTGTTGGTTTACCACCCAGAAATTTCTGACATGAATTTTCAAATGGTCCACTGTGATGTTGACAATCACTTGGCCCTCTTTTGATTCAATAATTTACACCATTAGAAGAAAAATCATTTCACAAAGCAGGATCTGTGTTTCTCTTACTTATGAGGCCTGCAGATGTGACCATTTCAGATTCTAAAATAGTTTCATTTTCTACACCATTATTAATTTTTTAAAAAACACAGCAAGGAACGGATGCAGAATTTGGAACAAATTCTGTTATATTCGTATTGCTTTTAGTAATTTCAGAGCCCTGGTGGCATCATGGTTAAGAGCTCAGCTGCTAACCAAAAGGTCAGCCGTTCAAATCCACCAGCCGCTGCTTGGAAACCCTATGGGGCAGTTCTCTGTCCTACAGGCTTGCTCTGAGTTGGAATTGGCTCCACGGCACCAGGTTTGGTTTAGTTTTTGGTTTTATTATTAATTTCAGCACTAGCAGTACTAATACAACAATTTGTGACCATTAAACTTGAATGTTCAATGGAAGAATTCTCATCTGGTTAATTATGTTTTGAAAAGGAAGTTAATTTTGGAAATATCTTTAGGGATTCACAAAACCTTTTTATCTTTTGTGAGCTTTCGTTTTTTTTGCTCCACTTTACTATTGCCGTTTCATTTTACCTGAATGTAAAATTATGTCGCTTTTTAAATTTGGTTCTACTGTAGCAAATAAATTTGAATAATTGAAGATAAGTTTATAGAACAAGTAACATCTGTAAAAATAAAATTTACGTTTGAATTTGGAAGTTAATACAAAAATTTATATTTGAAAATTAGTAAATAAAAAAAATTGATTTGGGATATGTAATTTTGTTCTTCAGGTCTGAGATAGTTGAAAGAAATAGTGCTTACAAGGCAGCCAGAAATAATCGTGTTTGTGTGTGGTAAGATGTTTGTTGACCCTTCGCAGATCTCCACAAGTGTTTTTTTTGCCTTGAAATAATACTTAAAAACTTCCACACTCATTTTCCGTCCTTTCATGCTGCATCTTCACAGTTCATTGGACTACTGCTGATACCCACGGGGTCGAACGTGATTGCAAAGAGCACGATACAAGTACAAGGGTGTTCAATGTGAAGACGCCTTTTAGTTCCATTTGCACAGGAAAGGACCAGATACGTCACAGATCATGTGATTATAGTGCTGCTGGAGCGTTCTAATGTGGTCGACGAGAGAACTGAATATGAGCTTATACGTGGTCGGTCTGAAATGAAAAAGAAAATGTAATTATTATCATGTATAAATTTTATAAAATGTACATTTTATTTCTTTGTGGAATTGTTTAACTTCCATATTCAGTGACAGGTACATAATCGATGTAACAATAACACCACTTCTCGACAAGCAAGTTTGAGAGTCATAACAATATCAGTTTCTTAAAAGAAAGTCAGTCTGAAGGGAAATGGAAAATAAAATACATTTATGTAATTGTTATTATCTAAATATTCATTTAATTGATTTCCTCGAGGAATTGTTCTATTTCCTTACACAGAGATATGTAAATATTCTGATAAAATATAAATGTAATGTTCTGATATTGCCCTTTGTTGCTTTTTTGGAAGGCAAATTTAGAAACATAGTCATTGCTGCAAAACAAACATATTTTGCACAATATTGAATTTTGCATCCTCTTAATTTTTTTTTCTTTTTCTTTTAATGTGCCTAATTTCTCATTTGTTAGCATATGTAGGGTAATATCAAGCACTGTGTCCTGCACAACAGACAATAAAAAATGAAACTCACCTGATACATAAGTTAAAACTTTTATGTTAGATAAATATTAATCTTTTCAGTAGTTTTTGGATTTTGCTGTGTTAGTATTAGTATTATGTTAAATTATTACCCATGTTAAATTATTACCCATGTTAGTATTATATTAAATGTATGCTGGATTGTGTCCACGTGTTTGGTGAAAATATTCTAAAATTATAAATATTGTTTACAAAACTTAGGACATAACTCTGTAGGTAAATGCTACACAGTTGAAAAGTAACTCGATTGAATTCATTGGAGTGGTCGGCTTATTCCAGTTCCCTCCCTTTTTTGCGTTATCTCACACTGAAGTCCCCCATTGTTTGTTTTTCCAGGAGTTTGCAGGAGCATACTTTGTGTTTGTATCATGGCAAAGAGCATAGCCGGCCCTCCTAGCTGGAGTTGCTGGATCAGCAGATATGGATACACAGGACGGTTCTCTCAAAATGGCTCAGAGACCCGTTATCTATTAATATAATCCGACCCTGCCCAGTAACCACCCAAGTTGGATCTAGTTGCATAGTTGGTGAATGTAACAAGAGTTAGACTCGACAGTCCACCCCCATCTCTTGTCTATTAGAAAGAAATAGTATATTCCCAAGAGATCTGGCAAGATAAGGCATTTCAATTTCATGGGAGGGACTGCTGTAGGAGACAGATGCCAACGGAGGTGTTGAAGTGATGGGGGCCTCATAGCTTAAACAACTTTGCATGTGGATGCCCTCGTGACCCTGAGAGTGAACTTTATTTCCAGTGGGCACATTCTCACACAACGGAGCTGGTATCAGTTTCATTTAGTGCCCTGCCAGTTCACTGTCACTGTGGTTCTCACTTTTCCTTGTGTCCTGTCTGCTTGGAATCTATGGGTCTTTGCTTTGGACAACTGGTGCCCCTGTTTTGTTGATGCCCTAAGCACTTGCTTACCTTGCTTACTGGGTAATCTGTCCCTGTGTGTGGCATGAGGAATCAGTAATCAGACACATGTTGGTAGACTGGAGAAACAGGAAATTAGAGACACATCAGGTGTCTAAGGTGACTAAGAGTGTGGCGGAAGGGTAAGAGAGCTATAGAATTCTCACACCATGTGCTGGCAATTGAAAGGATTCTTAGGAGCCGATACCAAAACCCTGTGTCTCATCTGCATTGCTTCCACTTCCTTCCTCCTAGCAATACACAGGCTGAGAACCACAGAGTTTAATGCCGTATCTTATTTCATGCAATCTAAGAAGCCATCATTTATAGGAAGCACCACTATTTTCCATACTAAAAAAGGAGGGAAAGCTGCCAATTATAACTGTGCCATTGAAGTGTAGGACACACTTGATTTCAGAGATATTAAAATTTTTTTAATAATTTTTATTGTGCTTTAAGTGAAAGTTTACAAATCAAGTCAGTCACACAAAAACCCGTATACACCTTGCTACACCTTCCCAATTACTCTCCCCCTAATGAGACAGCCCGCTCTCTCCCTCCACTCTCTCTTTTCGTGCTCATTTCGCCAGCTTCTAACCCCCTCCACCCTCTCATCTCCCCTCCAGGCAGGAGATGCCAACATAGCCTCAAGTGTCCACCTGATCCGAGAAGCTCACTCCTCACCAGCATCCCTCTCCAACTCATTGTCCAGTCCAATCCATGTCTGAAGAGTTGGCTTCGGGAATGGTTCCTGTCCTGGGGCAACAGAAGGTCTGGGGGCCATGACCACAGGGGTCCTTCTAGTCTCAGTCAGACCATTAAGTCTGGTCTTATGAGAATTTGGTGTCTGCATCCCACTGCTCTCCTGCTCCCTCAGGGGCTCTCTGTTGTGTTGTGTTCCCTGTCAGAGCAGTCATCGGTTGTAGTTCTTCTGGTCTTCTGGTCTCAGGATGATGTAGTCTCTGGTTCATGTGGCCCTTTCTGTCTCTTGGGCTCATAATTACCTTGTGTCCTTGGTGTTCTTCATTCTCCTTTGATTCAGGTGGGTTGAGACCAATTGATGCATCTTAGATGGCTGCTTGCTAGCATTTAAGACCCCAGACGCCACTCTTCAAAGTGGGATGCAGAATGTTTTCTTAATAGATTTTATTACGCCAATTGACTTAGATGTCCCCTGAAATCATGGTCCCCAGACCCCTGCCCCTGCTACGCTGGCCTTCAAAGCATTCAGTTTATTCAGGAAACTTCTTTGCTTTTGGTTTAGTCCAATTGTGCTGATATCCCCTGTATTGTGTGCTGTCTTTCCCTTCACCTAAAGTAGTTCTTATCTACTATCAAATTAGTGAGTACCCCCTCCCACCCGCCCTCCCTCCCCCCTCTTGTAACCACAAAAGAATGTTTTCTTCTCAGTTTAAACTATTTCTCAAGTTCTTGTAATAGTGGTCTTATACAATATTTGTCCTTTTGCAACTGACTAATTTCACTCAGCATAATGCCTTCCAGGTTCCTCCATGTTATGAAATGTTTCACAGATTCTTCACTGTTCTTTATCGATGCGTAGTATTCTATTGTGTGAATATACCATAATTTATTTATCCATTCATCCATTGATGGGCACCTTGGTTGCTTCCATGTTTTTGCTATTGTAAACAGTGCTGCAATAAACATGGGTGTGCATATATCTATTAGTGTAAAGGCTCTTATTTCTCTAGGATATATTCCAAGAAGTGGGGTTGCTGGATCATGTGGTAGTTTTATTTCTAGCTTTTTAAGGAAGAGCCAGATCGATTTCCAAAGTGGTTGTACCATTTGACATTCCCACCAGCAGTGTAGAAGTTTTCCAATCTCTCCACAGCCTCTCCAACATTTATTATTTTGTGTTTTTTGGATTAATGCCAGTCTTGTTGGAGTGAGATGGAATCCCATTGTAGTTTTGATCTGCATTTCTCTAATGGCTAATGATCATGAACATTTCCTCATTTATCTGTTAGCTACCTGAATTTCTTCTTTAGTGAAGTGTCTATTCATATCTTTTGCCCATTTTTTAATTGGGTTATCCATCTTTTTGCAGTTGAGTTTTTGTGGTATCATGTAGATTTTAGAGATCAGGCACTGATCAGAAATGTCATAGCTAAAAGCTTTTTCCCAGTCTGTAGGTACTCTTTTTACTCTTTGGTGAAGTCTTTGGATGAGGATAGGTGTTTGATTTTTCGGAGCTCCCAGTTATCTAGTTTTTCTTCCACATTTTTTATAATGTTTGGTATACTGTTTATGCCATTTATTAGGGCTCCTAACGTTGTCCCATTTTTCCTTCCGTGATCTTTATCGTTTTAGATTTTATATTTAGGTCTTTGATCCATGTTGAGTTAGTTTTTGTGCACGGGTCTTGTTTCATTTTTTTTTGCAGATGGATATCCAGTTATGCCAGCACCATTTGTTAAAAAGACTGTGTTTTCCCCATTTAACTGTTTTGGGGCCTTTGTCAAATATCAGCTTCTCGTATGTGGATGGATTTATGTCTCGATTCTCAATTCTGTTCCATTGGTCCATGTAGCTGTTGTTGTACCAGTACCAGGCTATTTTGACTACTGTGGCAGTATAATAGGTTCTAAAATCAGGTAAAGTAACACCTCCCACTTTGTTCTTCTTTTTCAGTAATGCCTTATTTATCCAGGGCCTCTTTCCCTTCCATATGAAATTGGTGATTTGTTTCTCCATCTCATTAAAGAATGTCGTTGGGATTTGGATCGGAATTGCATTAAATGTATAGATTGCTTTTGGTAGAATAGACATTTTTATAATGTTAAGTCTTCCTATCCACGAGCAAGGTATGTTCTTCCACTTACGTAAGTCTCTAAAATATTTTATTAAAGTGTGTTCTAGAATTGAGGAAACATCAGCATGCTAACAACAATTTTCTGGATTCTGTAAAATCTGGCTTTTTATTAAGCAGTGGTGGTCCTGAGGTTTCTTGTATGAAGTGGCTGGGGCCACCCACCCTTCTATTATCTGATATAGGCAATTGATGTTTTCTCAATCCTGTGTAAAATGTGGATAGAAGATTTTTCTCTTTTCATTGACCTAAGTAAATGTAAGAGTCCCTGCATGGAGCAAACAGTTAAGCACTTGGCTACTAACTGAAAGTTTGGCAGTTCAAAGCCACCCAGAGGCACTTTGGAAAAAAGGCCTGGCAATCTACTTCTCAGAAAAATCAGCCATTGAAAACCCTGTGGTACACAGTTCCACATTGACACACATGGGGTCACCATGAGTTGGAATTGACTCAAATCAATTGGCTTTTAAGTTAATGTAAGAAAGGTAAAGCTTGCTAAGTCAATGCAACTTCAAGACAAGTTTCTTAGCCCCTCTCTCCTTCCAAACTAATTTCCCCTACCAAGTTCTTCCTATATAATCTGGTATTAGTGAAAGCCACAGAGCTATACTATATTAATCTAGTTTCCCACCAAAATGTTTTCCTAAGGACTTAGAGGTAAAGGGACACTGATGTCTGCCACTTATTCTCCAATGGTTCAAGAAAAAAATACATAAGAGAGAGACGGGGGGAGGGAGAGAGAAAGATGATAACAATAAAGCAAATGTAGTAAAAATGTTAATAAATGAATCTAGGTAAATGAGAGTTCTTTGTGATATTCTTACAACTTTGGTCTAAGCTTGGAATTATATCAAAATAAAAAGTAAAACATAAAAAGAAATGTCTTCATAGCATGATGATGTCACATACTCCAGTCAGCTTTTGCTGAGAGTTGATCTACGAGAAAGGACCATGGAAAGATCCTGGGATTAACATGCAGTTCAGTACCCGCTGTGTGATATGTTACTTTTAGAGTTTAGGTCTAAGAATAAGTTTGTGCACAATAGTTTTCCTGAGCATTGTCTGGTATGATCCTTGCCTTCTTTGCTGCGCTTGCTCTTTGTCTGAATGGTTTGAGTCTATCTGTTTCTTTTATCATAAGCTACTTTCAGTTCCTTTTGGAACGAGAAGAAATGTAATGTATAAACAGTATCTTGTCCTCACTTTCACTCTGTCCTTACTTTATAGAGATAATCTCAAAGTTTCATGTGCTTCATAAATACAGCAAATGGTGCAGTGCTGTAATTGTTTCTCCCTGTAATCTCCTTCCTTCTCTTCTTCACTTCTTGCCTTTGGTTCACCGCACCCTCCATTTTTTTTTTTTTTTTTTTCTGTCTTAGCACTTTCTTCTTCCTTCTTTCTCATTCTCCCTTCCCCTGGGTCCATTCTTATCTCATTCTAACCCGCATTCCCTCTGAGACCACCATTCTTTTCTCCACCATTTCTGGCTGCCAGCTTGCTGCTGTCCTATATCTTCTCCATCTCTACCATCTCTTGTTTACCTTCCTTTTCTCTCTCACAGAAGAGTAAAGAGTAAGGGCAAAGAGGAGAAGAGAAGGGGTGAAAAACATAAGAAGAGGGTGAGGGAGTTAGAGTAACTAAGACAAAAAGGAGTACAATACAAACCACTGGAGCTAAACAGTAACCTTCATGGCCAGTCATTCTTTCTAATCTCTCAGCCGACATGTAAGTCCCTCCTGCTCAATGTTTGTGGTGATGAAACTCTCACTATCTCAGGACAGCAATGATTCTATTGGAAGTGAAGGGGTGCCGAGGTCTGTGGTTGCTTCTGCACATTTGTTCCCTGGGCTTCTACTACCACCCCTTCCAGTTTCTGAAATTCACTTGTATAAATATGGAACTGAGAGCCTGTTGCCCACTACTTTGGTCAGCAGAGCAAAACCTTTCTTCCCTAATTCTTTAAATAAGGACAGAAAATCTTTGGGCAGATAGAGGATATTTTTCATTTTCATTTCCTAAAAACAAATTTTTACTAAGTTACCAAGAAAATACATAAAGCAACAAGTAAAGTACCAAAAAAAAAAAGTAGAAGAATAAATATTTGGGTTCTGCCAAATCTCAGCACCTGGCCATGAACATGCTAGCTGGTACAACTCCCAGGTTTAGGTTGGATCTTGGTTGAGAATCCAGAGTCCAGTACCTTTTTCTCCACTAGCCTCTTAGTTTTTAGTTTAAGTCTATATTCCCTCCCAGGTTTTCTTAATTCTCTATACAAAGGGACAAAACCCAGATCAAAAACTAGCCACATCCAGGGCTTGAGAAAAGAATTAACTTCCATGGTTATCCGTCCCCTGCATGTTCCTGACAGAGAACATGAAAAAAACAAAACAAAACATGAGGGCTGGGTAATTATACATCAATTTTGTTAACCATAGTCTCCCAACAGGATTTTTCCCTTCTACTATTGAAGTGAAGTGGCCATTTCTCTGCTATGGCCTGCCCTATTGTTAGACTGTTCTGGTTAGACAGCTCTAGATGTTCGGAGATTCTTTGCAATATTAAGAAAAAGTCTAGAGTGAATTATCCTACGTTCTGAACCGGGAGCCACCCATTGGAACAACATAAACGAAAGTCTAATTCCTCTTTTATGTAGTACTCCTTCTCATATTTGAAGATGGCTGCCATCTGAGCCACCCTTCCACCAAATTTAAAAAACGCCCCAGTTCCTTCAACCATTCTTTGAATAACTTGGTTTCTAGAACTTTATCCGCTGACCTGTGCCTTCTGGGCAATGTAGTTTTTCAATATGTCTGTTTAATTACATGCCTGAAACTGAACACGATACTACAAAGATAACATCCTGCCCAGTCCAAAGGGCCGTGGTTACCTCCCATCAACCACACAGTGTTTCTTTCAATGCAAACCAAGTTTTTTGCTTATTTTAAAATAGCTGCATTACACTGTTATACCCATACTAAACTTGTGATAAACTAAAAGCCACATCTTTTTTTAAAATAGGAATTGATACCATAGTATTTAATCAAACTTATACACTTGATTTCAACAGAAAAAAAAAAAACCTGAATATAAACATTTTCACTTTTTCCTGTTAAATGCATCTTATGGCTTTAGGCCCATGGAGCCATGCTGATTCTCTTGCAGCCCCTGAGGGGCAGAGACTGGGGACAGGGACAAGAAAATGACATGGGGAGAGGATGTCTACTTTTCTGGACTACTTCTAGGCCAAAAGTCTTTGGACTATGGTTTTTAAAATATAAAATATTTTTCTGTTTTGGCCAGGTATAACTTCTTAAAACACACACCCACACACATGCAGTACATAAGTAGACTTTTCTTGCAAGAGTCAGTATATAACATTATGCAGAAAAGTGGGAGAGCCTCCACTCTCACCCTTCCCAGAGGCAACCATACAACGACACGAAACACTGCCTAGGCATACCCCAACCCCATGACCTGTTGCTGATCAGATTGGTGTGATCCATAAGGTTTTCACTGGCTGATGTTCAGAAGTACATCACTAAGCCTTTCTTCCTAGTTTGTCTTAGTCTGGAAGCTCCACAAACCTGTTTACCATCATAGCAACACTCAAGCCTCCAGTGACAGACAAGTGGCAGCTACATGCATATGGTTGTCCATATATACATATTTTTTACACAAATGGAAGTATACTAGATTTATTGTTCAGGGACTTTTTTTTTTTTTAACTTAACCATTTGTTTCGGTAATCTCCACAACAAAAGCATAGATCTACCCCATGCCTTTAAACTATTGCATAGTATGACCGTAACAATCTATTTAACCATTTCGCTTAGATGGTCCTTTGTGTTGTTTCCAATTCTATTACACACACTGCGGCAGTGACTGCTCTTGTCCTTATAATTCTGTATCCACTTGCAAGTGTTTCCCCAGGAGTGATTCCCAGTAGAAATGCCCAAGCCAAGGGGAGGTGCATTTTACAGGGTGATGGATATGCTCTCATTGCCTTCCAAAAAGGTGTGCCAATTTCAACCCCCATGACCTTGGTTTCTGTGCCAAATAGTATGTGCCAGGAGTCCTTGGGTGGCACAAACAGTTAAGCGCTCAACTACTAGCCAAAAGGATGGTGGTTTGAACCCACCCAGAGGTACCTCAGAAGTTAGGCCTAGCGATCTGCTTCCTAAAGGTCACACTTCCTGAAGGTCACAGCCTTGAAAACCCCTTGAAGCAGCTCTACTCTGGAACACATGGGAGTGCCATGAGTCAGAATTGACTCGTCAGCAACTAATAACAGCATGTGCCCCAAATACTTTTCCTTCTATAAGGAACTATGTTATTTAATTTGGCTTTGCAAATATAGAACAGAAACAAAAACAAAAATATTACTCATCTTTCTGAACCTTTTTTCCTTATCTTAAATAAAATACATCCTTGTGTTCAGATCACCTTTTCTTTCTTACAGTTGAGGGAAATCCCTAAGTTAAAGCTGGTAAGTCACTAAACAAGGAGCCCTGGTAGCACACTGCTTAAGCACTCGGCTGCTAGCTGAAAGGTCAGTGGTTCGAACCCACCAGCCACTCATTGGGAGAAAGATGTGGCCTTCTGCTTCAGTAAAGATTACAGTCTTGGAAACCCTGTGGTGCAGTTCTACTCTGTCCTATAGTGTCAAGTGAGTTGGAATTGATTTGACGGCAATGGGTTTGGTTTGGGTTTTTTTAAAGACACCAAACAAACAAAAAACTAAGCTGTTGTTGTCAAGTCAATTCTGACTCATAGTGACCCTGTAGGACAGAGTAGAACTGCCCCCCATGGGGCAGTGGCATCACTAGTGTTGGTGTCACCCAGTGCAGTAACTCATGGTGTCAACCCCCCATGCTAATTACCATAATATTGTAGCTAAAACACCAGAAAATTTGACAAAATTGGCAACTATAAAACACCAGCAGCAATGAAAACAATAGCGGGTGTTTGTAGTGCATGTAGATGAAACCGTGTAATTCAAAGCATCACTGTAACTCCTAATAATGACAGCTCTGACCAGAGCTCATTAAAAGGTTCATAAAGTAAATTAGCATAGAGTTTTAGCCTTGTAGGTATATGGATTCGCGTAAACTGGGCTTACAAAAAATGTTTTTGTTGTTATAACTACAGGAATATTTTTATAAAAATAATACATTTCTGCTGGAACACTGCACAAAAATTTTATAGACAGTCATTTTGGTGTCACCCCATCTGGCACCTGGTACAGTCCGCACCCCCCATCTGCCCACTTCCATAGCGTTTCCAAGGTTGTAATATTCATGGAAGCAGATTGCAACATCTTCCTCCCGAGGAGCAACTGGGTGGGTCAATGCCAACCTTTCGGTTAACAGTTGAGTGCTTAACCACTACACCATCAGGGCTCCTTGGTAAGACACTAGTAAACAACACCCCAAAAAAGCCAAATCCTTTGCCATCCAGTCGATTCAGACTCATAGCAACTCTGTAGGACAGAGTAGAACTGTCCCATAGGGTTTCCAAGTTGATAAATCTTTGTAGATGTAGACTGCCATACCTTTTTCCCATAGAGCAGCTGGTGGGTTTCAACCATCAACCCTTTGGTTAGCAGCTTAGCGCTTTAACCACTGTACCACCAGGGCTCCTTTGCTAAGACACTAACCAAAACCAACCAAATCTGTTGCCATTGAGTCGATTCAACTCATAATGACCCTATAGGACAGAGTAGAACTGCCCCATAAGGTTTCCAAGGAGAGGCTGGTGGATTCATACTGCCAACCTTTTGGTTAGCAGCTGAGCTCTTAACCACTGCACCACCACGGCTCCTTGGTAAGACACTAAACCAAAAAAACCAAACCCAGTGCCATTGAGTCGATTCCAACTCATAGCGACCCTATAGGACAGAGTACAACTGCCCCAGAGAGTTTCCAAGGAGCACCTGGCAGATTTGAACTGCCGACCCTTTGGTTAGCAGCCGTAGCACTTAACCACTATGCCACCAGGGTTTCCCTGGTAAGACACTAAAAAAAAAAAAAAATTTTTTTTTTTTTTTTTAAGACAGAAGGGGGAAATTCCTGATCTCCACATCACTGTGGAAGAAACCATGGAAGCCCGAGTTGGGGAGCAGCCTCCGCGCATCTTGATATCCCCTGGGAGATGATGACAATTTGTCATAGGCCCAGCCACGGGACCAAATGCCTTCTGGGCTTATCTAATCCTACAGAGAAGATTAAAAGTAATAAAGCCAGCATACCATGATCATTAGGAGTTTGGTTTCTGGACCCAGGCACTCTTGGGTGTGGGGACTGGCTCTTTTATTTATAAGCAGTGGCCTTGGCCATGCTGTTTAACCTTCCTGAGCCCATGTTCCCTCATTCATACAAGAGCTATAACAATATCCCAACCTAAGAGGGTGATGGTGAGGGTTAAGTGAGATATCCTGAGGAAACCATCTAGCATGGTTGATTACAAAGATGGAGCCCTTCATAAAAGTTAGCTATTACTGCTGCTATTATTATTACTAAGCCTTTATTCCTGCCCAGTAAAATCAGAGTCATGACAAGGACCTGGATCTCAGGAATAAAGACATAGCCTGTTTTATTCACTTTGATGCCCAGCCCTCCACTCCCCCAGAGTGATACACCTTTACCCACCTGTAAGCTCCTGAAAGCCTAAGGTGATACCAGTCACCTCCTTCTTGTCTTTCTGAGGCAGCATGTTGAGTGGTCAGTAGCACAGCTCCAGAGCTACATTGCAGGGTCTGAATCCTGGAGCTGAGTGACCTCAGGTGCCGTAAATCCCTTCTCTAGGTCCTTACGTGAAATGGGGATGGTATCAGTACCTATTTCATAGACTATTATGAGGACTAAATGATGTAATACATGCAAAGCTTTGGGAGTAGAATGTGGCACGTGGTAGGCACCCAGGCCGTATTAGCTGTTATCATTATGCCATGGCAGGCAATTTATTGCTGTCTTTAAAAGGCTAAACTCACAGAACCATCTGCTCTTGGCTAACGCAATGGCCAATTTATGTTTTCCTCCATCTCTCAGATGGCAGCTATGGGTACTCTTTCCTCATCTCGTTTCACCTCACCCAGCTGCGCTGCACGTCAGGACCCTTAGGACAGAGGTGGTTCTTTAGGCAGGAGAGTGCCATATCCCCAAAGATCCCAGATGAGGTCCCACTGGGTTCCTTCCTCCTAGCCAGGCTTGGCCAGTCCCTCCTGGCTTTCATGGATACTTTTGCAACTCTGTGGTAATGAGGCCTCAGAACAACACTCATACAATTCCCTGCCAAGGAGAGTTGGGAAAACACCACTCTAGCAGTAAAATGGGAGAGAGCTCAAGGGAGTGCAGTTGTGGGGCCTCCTGGTGATGTCTACAAATGAGGTAATGCTGTCCAGCTTCCCAGAAGACACCTCCTTCTTTTCGTGTGTTACAGCTCTGGGGGAAAGTGCACTGTGACCTCAGACTTCTCCTGTGGGGGCCTGCAGCATGGGGCACATCTGACAGCTACTCTGGGAGGAAATTGTCCAGAATGCTCTTCAATCCAAAACAGAAAGTTAGGGTAAATAGTTTTACTTTGGTGGTGACAAATTTTCATTTTTCTTTTTCCCATTCTGCTGAGTCAGTCCTGCGGGGGTAGTCATTTGTTTGAAGGGGTTGGCTGCATAAGGAAGGAGGGACTTGTCAGTTTCTGAGCCCTGAGAGAATAATGCCCTGGCCTGACCAGGATGGCTGCAACCTCTTACCAACAACGATGGCCTCAAGTGCCTAGCTCCCTGTACATTATTTCGGAACTTCCTGGTGCAGTAAGGACATGACTGAGCCCTGAGCTACCAGGCTACCAGCGCCACACCCAAATGAATCTCTGGGGCTATGGGACAAAATGGAAACCTACCTGCACAGCAAGGACAACTGTGGAACTCTGGACTAGCTGGGAGGAGGGCCCATTTCTGTTCTCTTTCACTGCTGGGTTCTGAGCACTATACCTGGGGCTCCCTAAGGCAGACCAGAGAGGGGAAAATTCAACTGTAGTCCATACTTTACATCGACTGTTTAATTTACTCCTCCCCCCAGAAAAAAGAAACCAAACCTGTTGCCATTGAATCGATTATGATTCATAAGGATCCTATGGGACAGAGCAGAAGTGCACCATAGGATTTCCAAGGCTGAAATCTATATGGAAGCAGACTGCCACATCTTTCTCTCATGGAGAGGCTGGTGGGTATAAACTGCTGACCCTTCAGTTAGCATTTCAGTGCTTAACCATTGCACCAGCAGGACTCCCTACTCTTCCCAATGGTCCTAAAAATATTGATATAATTAGACTATTTTACATACAGTAGGGCAGTGGTTGTTCAGAATGGATTTTGGGATCCACAGACCTGAGGTGGTTCTTTAGGCAGGAGGGTGCCATGTCCCCAAAAGATGGGGTCACCATGAGTTGGGGGCTGACTCAACAGCAGCTAACAACAACAACATTTTACATGTAAGGGGATTAAGGGTCAGAGATGGTGAACTATCTGCCAAAAGTTACACAGCTAACAAGTGATGGAGCCAAGATTTGAACTCAGGTCTGTGGATCCCAAAATCCATTCATATTACGTATACCACTAAACGCTGATTGACTTCTTGCCCATCATCATGAATCTTACAGAAGCCCCTCTCTTCTAACTCTACACTAAGCATAGACTTCTCTGGTACTGTGGTACTTATTAAGCCATCTAAGCCCCTCCACGGCCAGGTGAGGGGACTCTCTCTAGGGGACTAGCACCCCTATAGGTAAGGCCAGTTTTCATCCAAGTGCCAAATGAGATTCAAACGCTCTCCCTCCCCTCACAGTGAACAGTGTCCCTGATATTTCCCCAATGCAATTGAGTCTCTGTGATTTACAGTCAAATCTTGGGAAGTCTTAGAAAATTTTCCTTTAAAACAGTGGCTGGACCATTCAGAAAGTTGGGCTGAAGCCTCCGTATGGGACTCCTGACTCAATCTGATACTCCCAAATCGATTATGTTGGAATTTACCATGAAATTCACACTACTCCGATCCCCAGAAATGATTATTTTATTTAGAACTAAGTGAGCAAAGCAATGATTTCATAGACCCAACGCTCAAGTCTTACCTCAGTGCTTCTCAAATGATTTGGTCTCAGGACCCCTTTATACTTTTAAAAATTATTGTAGATCCCAAAAAGCTATTGTTTATGTGAGTTATAGCTATCATTATTTACCATTTTAGAAATTAAAATGGAGAAGAAAATAAAATGCTTATTTGTTAATTCATTAAAAATAATAAATCCATTACATTTTAATACAAATAACATATTTTATGGCAAATAACTGTATTTTCCAAAGTCAAAATGATTTAGAAAGAGGAGTGGCATTGTTTTGCGTGTTCACCAATCTCTTCAACTTCTAATTTAACAGAAGATAGCTGAATAGGCATACCTGCTTCTGCATTCAGCCTGCCGTGGTGTCACGTGTCCTGTAGCCTCTGGAAGACTCACGCTACACTTGTGAGAGAACAGAAGTGAAAAAGGCAAATGACACCTTATTGTTGTTATGGCCTTGGTTTTGATCTTGTGGATCCCTGAAAGGGTCTTGGGGAGTTCCCAGTGGTCCCTGGACTATACTTTGAAAACCACTATCTCAGCTTAAAAGCAGGGCTTTTTTTTTTTTTTTTTTGTGAGAGTCTCTCCATCCAAAAAATATCCTAAAGGGACTATGGACTTGGCAAAGGTAATGATGCTCCCCCAACTGGTCCCATTTTTCAGAGAAGAAAAAACAGTGGTTGAAGCCCTACAGCCACTAGTGGCTCAGATGGGACTCAAACCCAGGATGTTGGGGACTCCTAGCCAACAGTGAAACCAACCTGGGCACATTCAAATAGTTCTGTAACCCTGTTGGGCTGTTGCAGGTGTCTGGCCAGAAAGATCTCATCTTCCCACACTGCCTGGCTGATGCACGTTAGCCCTAGCAGGGCCAGGAAGAAGTAGCAAACAGTGTAATTCTGAAATGCCTGCTGCCCAGCGTCCAGGGGGCCTAAGCCAGGGCATCAGGAGAGCTGAGCTTAGTGGAAGAGGCAGTGTCTGCTCAGGTGTGGGGCCAGCAGGGCATCTGAGCGACAGCCTGAAATCTTAGGGACAATTTGGATGGCAGCTTGGCCAGTAATAACAACAGTGATAATAATAATATAAGACCAATAATAAAACAAGTACCATTTTTCAAGTACTTTGAGCCAGGCAATGTGCCAAGCACTTGCCTCAAATCATTGCATTAATCCCCCACAACCAACCCTTTGAGGTAACTCTTGCCATAATCCCCTTTTTACAGACAAATAAAGCAAGGCAGGAAGGGTTGGATTATCAGCCAAGGTCACACAGCTCCTGTGGTGGTTCAGCCAGGATTTAAATTCAAGTCTACTGAACTCCAACAGCTATGTTCTTAGTTAGCCACAAGCCTCCACTGCCTCCCAACCGCACAAGGTGGGCAAACTGACCCAGACGACCTTGGCAGCTCGAGGGCAGGGCACAGAGGCTCCTCTATTTTGGCAGGAGGCAGTAGTCATGCCAAAGGAACATGCCTGCTCTCCGTGGCCAGAAACATGGAATAGGACTTACCCCTGTGGCACTGCAATCAGTCTCCCACAGGCTTTAGGGTTGAATTATACCGGGAGCATCACAATATTGAGGGGATGGGGATCCCAGGAGACAGCCCTCGGAGCTTGGCCGTGCCCTCAGGATTTCAGACCCCCTGCTGCACCCCTTCCCACCCAGCTCAGCCCTTCCAGGCCGGTAACAACCCTGGCACCTTAGCATTATTGGCTCCAGCGAGGACATGCAGGAATTGCATCTCCCGGACCTCTCGTCCCCTCTCCTGCCAGGGTCCATAAGAACTTCACCCTGTTGGGGCTCTGGTTTGGGGTTATTTGGAGCCCTGCTCCACAGAGGGCCATCTGGCACAGGATCACCCCCACATCCTGCCCCTACTGAGCTCAGCCTCCCAGAGGTGTGAACATCCCATAAACACCCCATTCCCTGGAAAAGAAAAATTACATAAACAGGGCATTTGTGTGAGAATTCCCTTCTAACGCATCCGCCCTTCTCCCCAATCAGAGAGGCTCCCAGGATTTCAGCTTTGCACGAGCTTTTAATTTGCGTGCAGACAAGCACAGAAGGCCCAACCAGATATACCTGTTATTTCCCAATGACCCGAGAGCCCGACGTTTATGTTAAGCCTTGGGTTATGGCAAGGCTTGCACGCAAGGCTCCAGGACTCCTGCAAGCGAATGAGAGGTGGTGGAACAGAGGACAGGGCAACAGCTTTGAAGTGACAGCACATAATTTAATTCCCCCTAAGCTTTCCAAGCATGCAGACTGTTCCTTTTTTGTCAGGCATATAACCTAAGTGATTTGTTCTACTCTGGCAAAAAAAAAAAAAAAAATTGTCTAATTTAAACCACATTGCAGCTAAGCCCTTGTGAAACACACCAAGAGAATGCCTGCAGCTGACTGAGCTTGTGCACGGTCAGGATGCCGTGGCAGCCGAGGCAAAGCAGACCCCTGTGCCCCTGTATTTCTTACTCAGGTCATGACTGCAGAAACCAGGGCTCTTGGGTTTAAATTACCACACTCGCTGTTATGCCTCGTGTTTCAGCCTTTGTGAGTGGGTTTAATTTTATTCAGTGAGAATGTTTGCAGGACAGTGCTGGCTAGCTGTCCTCCGTGGCCTGGGTTTGAGTCCCATCTGAGCCACTAGTGGCTATGAGACTTGAGGCAAACCGCTTAAACACCAACCACCATTTTTTCTTCTCTGAAAATTGGGACGGGGGGGATGCAGATGGACACATTTTAGAGGAAAGAGATCTGGCTTATGAAGAAAGAGGTCTATGGTCTATTCAGCTTTGTCCCTAATTTAGCTGTGGGTTTGAGGCAAGGAACTTCTCCCTGGGCCTTAATTTCCTCATGTGTAAAATAAGCCAGCCAGGAAGGTATGTGATATCTGACTTTCTAATCTTCTGCAACAATCTCTACAATGATTGTGACATCCCTGGAGTACGTACCCCTTCACCTCTGCTCTAAAAATGCCACTAGATAAATGTCTGTTGTATTAACATGATGCAAAATCAGTTTTGTTTGCAGACTTCTCCAGAACAACTTGTTATAATGGGATGCTTGCTAGAGTGTCTGTGATACTGGCAGAAGCAACACCTTCTCTGCATCCGCGGGATTCTAGAGGAAACTCTCTGGGTTCACAGCTTCTCCTTAGAGATCTTGAGCACAGTGAAATCAGAAAGAACGTTTACCTCAGAGGAATAAGAGCACACACCACAGCCTCAATGTCCAGCAGGCTTAAATCCATTGGAATAATTAGCCTAGGAAATTCATGATTCAAGATGTCCATTCAGTGGCCCCGAAAAAGTCTGAAAGGAGGGGAGGAGATAAAGCCAGAAACCCAGTAAAAGAAAGATAGGCACTTAAGTATGTGTGCAAGCAAAAGACCTATCTCTTGTGGCTACCTAAAAGGTAGCGGGGGTGAAATAATTTACGCATGTATAATATATTGGTGGCACAATGGTTAAGCCCTCAGCTGCTAACAGAAAGGTTAGCATGGTTCAAACCCACCCAGTAGCTCTGCAGGACAAAGACCTGGCAATCTGCTCGCATGAAGATCACAGCCTAGAAAACTCTATGGGGCAGTTTTACTCTGTAATATGGAGTCACTTTGAGTAGAAAGCGACTCATAGGCACCTAACGACAACATATTATATTTTTGTACATTTAGTTCAAATGTGTGTTAAAATATCTGAAAACAACTCCAGACGAACCTTGTTTTTATCCTAAAGGAATTACGCGAATATCCAAATGTTTGCGAAATCAATCTTAAATCCACGAAGGGCTTTCTAATTTATCACCGTGTGGGTGATGTAAACAATCGCCTACAGCGCTGAGTTGGGTAAGGTCCTTTTAACTCATTAATTCATGTTGGTGGTCTTAGATTCCCAACACTATTAGCAGCAAATTGCAGAGGAAAAGCAGGATGGCATGATTTATGACCTTAAAAAGCAGCAAGTTTCTAATTTCCCCTCATCCCCTGAATCATGTGATACGTTTCAGAAACTCACTTAAAATTGAGAAAATAAGCAATTCCTAATTATACTTAAGTACGGAAATAGCTCATTTATGAATCTAAGAAGATGACAGAATATGACTTTAGCATGTTTGTTTAGAATCTATGCCAAAATATCTTTCAAAGACATTAATCTGGTTTTTTTTCCCCTTAAAAAAAAAAAAAGTAAACTTTAATGAAGTCAGATATTAAAAAGACCTTCACACTCAATTTTACCACTTTAGGTTCTTGACAGCTAACTCTCTTCTGGTTTGAATGTGGGATTTTTGCATTTTATGGTAGGTGGGGTGGATATTTTTATGGATACATCATTATATTACTGGAATTTCATATAATTTAATATTTTTAAAAAATTAGACCACCCTACAACCAATTTTTTCCATCTTCATGAAATTCAGTTTCCACAGGCTAGCTGAAGAGAGCTTTTTAAAAAAGAAATTCCAAGCAGGTTGCCTGAAAACATGTAATGTGTTCGCAGTGACTTCACATAAAATCCAATTCCCTAACTATGGGCTACACCATCTGGACTCTCACTACCCTTCTTCATTCTCTACTTTCCTGCCACGTTGGTCTCTTTGCTGTGCCTCAAACGCCAGAGTATTGGTCTCTTTGCTGGGCCTCAAACGCCAGAGTTCTCTCCTGCCTTAGAGCTTCTGGAAAGTTCTCTAATCTTTGCATGGCTGTCTTCATCATATATCTCCTCTGAGAGCATCACTCCTTGACCTTCCTCTGTAGAGTGGTGCCCCAACCCCACCCCATTACTCTCTATCCTAGCATCACAATCTGCTTGTTTCTTGGTTAAGTTATATCTGTTTCTGCCACTGGATTTTCAGTTCCTCAAGAACAGAGACCTTGCCTGTCATGTTCACCATTCTCTTCCCTTAGTGCCTGGCACATCCAAAAATCCCAAACTCATTGACGTTGAGTCAATTCCAACTCATAGTGAACCTATAGGACAGAGTAGAACTGTCCCATAGGGTTTTCAAGGAATGGTTGGTGGATCTGAACTGCTGACCTTTTGGTTAGCAGCTGTAGCTCTTAACCACTGCACTACCAGGGGCCCCTGGCACATAGTATGTGTTTAATAAAAATATATTGAATGAGTGAATGAATGATACGATATTGATCTTTAGCTATTTCCCTTCCTGGGTTGTCTTTGTCGAGTTTTGACACTGATTTTGTGTATCAATTACTGAGAAGAAGAAAAGGGGCAAGGCAGTGAGGCAGCAGGCTTAGAGAGTAGAGGGCCGAGCCCTGGAGCACTCCAATATTCAGAGTTCATGTGGTGGGGAAGGAGCCAGCAAACAGTTGAAGTATGAGAAGCCAGTAAGTTAGAAAGAAAACTTGAGAAGTGTATTATCTTAGAAGAAAGAGAGGGGAGTTTCAAAGAAAGAGTGATCAGCTGTAGACAATGCCTCTGAGAATCAAGTAAGATGAGGACCAAGAAGTATCCATTAGATATGGCAACGTGGTGGGAGTGGGTGACCTGGACAAGAACAGTTGGAGAGGAGTGGTAGGGACACAGAGTGGGTGGAGAGTGGATGGGTGGTGAGGGATTGGAGGCAAAGGGTGTAGACAACTTGTTGTAAAAGTTTTGCTGGAAAGGGACCCTGAGAGAAGTAGAGTGAAGGCTAGAGTAAACATGAGATCAAGAGAGGGGTTTTATTTTATTTTGTTGTTTTTTAAGGTGGGAGATGACAGCACTTGTTTTATGCTGTTGGGAATGATCCAATAGAGAGTGATGATGATGATACAGGGGAGAGAGGCAATAATTGCAGAAAAGAAGTTCTTGAGTAGTTAGGCTGGCATGGTTCCAGTGAAATGTTGACCATTCCTAGGAGAGTGAACCATTTGCCACCATGAAGCAGGAAGGCAGAGAGAATGGGTTCCAGTGAGAAGGAGGAGTGTTGATTTGGGGACGAATGGATAAGGGCATTCCTCTCTGGTAGCTTCTGCTTTTTGTTTGTTTTTCAAAGAAGTATGAGACCAGGACATCAGCTGAGCATGTGCGAGGGAGAAAGGGTTTGGGAGGATTCAGGAGAAATAAAAGGACTTAGAAGAATTTTCTTGACAAGTAGGAAAGCAAAGTGTATAGGGATATATGGTAGGATAGCAGTGTTGAGTATCCATTTGTGTTTTATCATCTCGAATTTAAAGTGAGAAAGCTAGATTTTCCAGTCACTTGAGGAGGGAATGTACATTGTTACCACTCTTCTGTGGACCCAGCAATCCCATTCCAAAGATAGTTGGGCAAGTGTGAGAAGACGTGTATACATACACCGATGTGAAACATATTTAGAATTAATAGTAAAAAAAAAAAAAAAACTACCTAAATGTCCAGTAATGAGGGACTGAGTAAGTAAATGATAGTGTATCTTTACGAATCAGGTTTGGCCCCACAGCACAAAACAACAACAAACACCAAAGACCATGTAAGTCCCTGGGTGGCGCGAATGGTTAAGTGCTCAACTACCAACTGAAATTTTGGCGGTTCAAACACACCCAGAGACACCTTGGAAGTAAGGCCTGGTGATCTGCTTCTGAAAGATCGCACCCTTGAAAACCCTATGGAGTGCAGCTCCACTCTACACACATGGGGAGGCCATGAGTCAGAATCAACTCAATGGCATGGTTTGGTTTTCGTTTTGATAAAGACCACGAGAAGGTCCCTCGGTGGCACGAGTAGTTTGGACTCAAGTAATAACCTAAAAATTACTGGTTCAAACCCACCCAGCAATACCGTGAAAGAGAGGCCTGGCAATCTGCTTCTGTAAAGATTACAGCCAAGAAAATTCTATGGAGCGATTCTACTCTGTAGTACATGGGGTCACCATGAGTTGGAATCAACTTAATGGCAAAGGATTTGATTTCGGTTTAAAAATTATGTATGTTTACCTTCATTGATGTGAGTAGACAGTCATGGTGAGTTGCTGAGGGGAAAAAAAGCAGTTTTCAAAACAGCGCGTAGAATAAAATGCTATACATTCAAACCATTATTTGCATTTATGTATGTTAGCATAGAGAAAGGCCTAGAATGATGTTCACCAAAATGTCAAAATGGTTATTTCTAGATGACAGTGGATCATGGGATTTATACTACTCTTCTGTATATTTTTGAATTTGTTGAAATATTCCACAATGAGCATTAAAAAAAGAAAAAAGAAGTCCATCTGTGCGGTGCTCTCTCTCATTTTATTTATTCAGCTTCTTGTGCATTGTACCCATTGAAATTTCCAAAGGAAGTTATAATACTCACAGCCGGTCTTCTAGGGACCCTGAAAAATCAGACAGCGGGTTTATTACAGGGCTGAGTGGGTCCAGTGCTGCTGAGGCCACCCCAACAACCCTGCTGAAAAATTTGAAAAAGAGAATCCATCCCTTTTATGCATAAGGGGGTGGGTTTGGGGGTGGCACTGAAGGGCTTTCTCCCATTTTTCTGGCAATGGTAGCTGTGGTTTTGTGGATAGGAATGGTATCTTCTCCAATAAGCCAGAAGCTAATGTTCAAGGACTATCTACTGTATACCAACACTGTACTGGGTGCTTTATATACAAAAATCTTTTTAATCTTCACAACAACTCTACAAAGTAGGATTTGTTATCCTCATTAAATACATGAGAAAAAATGAGGTACAGTCGAGTTAAAATTCTTGCATACACACACAATAGTTAGGACTGGAGTGAGAAATTAAATACAATCTTTTAGCACACTGTTTCTAAGGCAAACGCAGCTTTTTACTTGTAATCACACATTCTTCCCCTCCCCAAACTCCTCCAGCTAGCCTTTCCCGCCACGAGGAATTGTCAGGAAACAAGGAAAATCAAATTTCCAACAATGTGTACTTTATGCTTAACAAATCACACAGTTGCATATGAAAGTTCTTTGAAGTTTCTTAGATTTCCTTTGTAGGAAACACTCCCCTCTTGGAACTGTACATCTAAGTATTCCACCCCACTGCCGTTGAGTTGATTTCGACTCACAGCGACCCTATAGTTCTGATCAGTTAATATTTTTATGGTCTAATTTATTTATTTCACTGCAAAACACCTCTTTATTATTTTTTTAATAGTACTTTAGATGAAGGTTTACAGAACCAACTAGTTTCTCATTAAACAGTTAGTACACAAATTGTGTTATGACATTGGTTAACGACCTCACGACATGTCAACACTCTCCTTTTTCAACCCTGGGTTCCCTATTACCAGCTTGCCTGTTCCCTCCTGCCTTCCAGTCCTTGCCCCTGGGCTGGTGTGCCCCTTTAGTCTCGTTTTGTTTTATGGGACTCTTCAATCTTTGGCTGAAGGGTGAACCCCTGGGGTGGCTTCATTACTGAGCCGAAAGGGTGTCCAGGGGCTATACTATCAGGGTTTCTCCAGCCTCTGTCAGGCCAGTAAGTCTGGTCTTTCTTTTTGAGTTAGAATTTTGTACTACGTTTTTCTCCAGCTCTGTCCGGGACCCT
The DNA here is from genome assembly GCF_024166365.1 of Elephas maximus indicus. Taxonomy (NCBI): domain Eukaryota; kingdom Metazoa; phylum Chordata; class Mammalia; order Proboscidea; family Elephantidae; genus Elephas; species Elephas maximus. The sequence continues at coordinate 25,899,746 of NC_064844.1, read as the reverse complement.
CTATTGTGATCCTTGTCAAAGCAGTCACTGGTGGTAGCCAGGCACCATCTAGTTGTAATGGACTCAGTCTGGTGGAGGCCATGGTACATGTGGTCCATTAGTCCTTTGGACTAATCTTTCCCTTATCTCTTTAGTTTTCTTTGTTCTTCCTTGCTCCCGAAGGGGTGAAACCAGTGGAGTATCCTAGATGGCCACTCACAGACTTTTAAGACCCCAGATGCTACTTACCAAAGTAGAATGTAGAACATTTTCTGTTTATGTTATGCCAATTGAGCTAGATATTCCCTGAGACCATGGTCTCTACAGCCCTCAGCCCAGCGATTTGGTCCCTCAGGGAGTTTGGATGTGTCTGTGGAGCTTCCGTGACCTTGCATTGTACAAGTTGTGCTGGCTTCCCCAATGTTGTGTACTGTCTCACCCTTCAACAAAGTTACCACTTATCTGTTGTCTATTTAGTGTTTTTTCCATCTCCACACTCCACTCCCTTGTAACCATTAGAGATTGTTTCTTTTTGTGGGTAAACCTTTTCATGAGTTTTTATACTAATGATCTCATACAATATTTGCCCTTTTGTGATTGACTTATTTCATTCACCATAATGTCCTCCAGATTCATCCATGTTATGAGATCCTTCACAGATTCATCATTGTTCATTATCTTTGCATAATACTCCATTGTGTGTCTGTACCACAGTTTGATTATCCATTCCACTGTTGATGGGCATCTAGGTTGTTTCCATCTTTTTCCTATTGTGAAGAATCTTGAAATGATCATGAGTGTGCATGTCAATTTGTTGATGACTCTTATTTCTCTAGGATATATTCCTAGGAGTGGGATTGCTGGAGCATATGGTATTTCTATTTCTAGCTTTCTAAGGGAGCACCATATTGTTTTCCAAAATGGTTGTATCATTTTGCATTCCCATCAGCAGTGCATAAGAGTTCTGATCTCCCCGCAGCCTCTCCAACATTTATTATTTCCTGTGTTTTTGATTCCTGCCAGTAATGCCAGGTGAGATGGTATCTCACAGTGCTTTTCATTTGCATTTCTCTAATGTCTAGTGATAGCAAGCATTTCCTATGTGTCTATTGGCTGCTTCAAAGTCTCCTTTGGTGAAGTGTCTGTTCACTTCCTTTGCCTATTTTTTAATTGGATTATTTCTCTTTTTGTTGTAGAGGTGTTGGATTTTCTTGTAGATTTTAGAGATTAGAAGTTTGTCTGATTTGTAATAGCCAAAAATTTTTCCCGGTCTGTAGGTTCTCTTTTTACTCTTTTGGTGAAGTTTTTTGATGAGCCTAAGTGTTTAACTTTTAGAAGATCCCAGTTATCTAGCTTATCTTCTGGAGTTTGTGTGCTGTTGATTGTGGTTTGTATCTTGCTAATGCTGTGTATTAGGGCCTCTAGCATTGATCTTATTTTTTCTTCTATGAACTTCATAGTTTTTGACTTTATATTTAGGTCTTCGATCCATTTTGAGTTAGTTTTTGTACACAGTGTGAGGTGTGGGTCCTGTTTCATTTTTTTGCAGATGGACATCCAGTTTTGGCAGCAGTATTCATTAAAAAGACAGTCTTTTCCCCATTTGATGGAATTTGGGCCCTTGTCAAAGATCAGGTGACCATAAGTGGATGAATTTACATCTGGGTTCTCAATTCTGATCCATTGGTCAATGTATCTGTTGCAGTACCAGGCTGTTCTGACTTCTGTAGCTGTATAGCAGGTTCTGAGTTCAGGCAATGTGAGGCCTCCTACTTAATTCTTCTTCTTCAGTAGTATTTTACTTATCGGGGGGCTTCTTCTCTTTTGATATAAAGTGAATAAGTTTTTCCATGTTGGTATTTGGATCAGGATTGCATTGTGTTTGTAAATCGCTTTGGGTAGAATTGCCATTTTCACAATGTTGAGTCTATCCAGGAGCATGGTATGTTTTTCCATTTATGTAGATTTCTTTTGGTTTCTTGCAATAGTGTTTTGTAGTTTTCTTTGTATAGGTCTTTTACATCCCTGGTTAGATTTATTGCTAAGTATTTTATTTTTTTAGAGGCTATTACAAATGGTATTGTTTTTGTGATTTCCTTTTCATTGTTCTTTTTATTGGTGTGTAGGAATCCCACTGATTTTTGTATGTTTATCTTGTATTCTGCTAATCTGATGAATCTTTCCATTAGTTCCCGTAGTTTTCTCATGGAGTCATTTGGGTTTTCTATGTATAGTATCATATCATCTGCAAATAGGGACAGTTTAACTTCTTCATTATCAATTTGGATGCCCTTTCTTTTTCTTGCCTTATTGCTCTAGCTAGAACTTCCAGCACAATGTTAAATAGGAGTGGTAATAAATGGCATCCTTGTCTTGTTCCTGTTCTCAGGAGGAATATTTTCAGCCTCTCTCTGTTAAGAATGACGTTGGCCATTGGTTTTGCCTAGATACCCTTTATTATATTGAAAAATTTCCCTTCTATATCTATTTTGGAAACCCTGGTGGCATACTGGTTAAGCGCTACGGCTGCTAACCAAAGGGTCGGTAGTTCGAATCCTCCAGGTGCTCCTTGGAAACTCTATGGGGCAGTTCTACTCTGTCTTATAGGGTCACTATGAGTCGGAATCGACTCAACAGCACTGGGACACCTACTTTATTGAGAGTTTTTTTTTTTTTTTTAAATCAGGAATGGGTATTGGACTTTGTCCAATGCCTTTTCTGGGCCAACTGAGATGATCAAGGGATTCTTTTCTTTTGTTTATGTGGTGGGTTACATTGATTGATTTTCTACTGTTGAACCATGCTTACATACCTGGTATGAATCCTACTTGGTTGTGGTATATTATTTTTTTGATATGATGCTGAACTCTATTGGCTAGAATTTTGTTCAGAATTTTTGCATCTATATTCATGAGAGATATTGGTCTGTAATTTTCTTTTTTTGTGGTGTCTTTGCCTGGTTTTTGTATCAGGGTTATGCTGGCTTCATAGAACAAATTCGGCAGTATCCCTTCTTTTTCTGTGTTCTGAAATAGTTTGAGTAGTAGTGGCGTAAGCTCTTCTCTGAACGTTTGGTAGAATTTTTCAGTGAGGCTCTCTGGGCCATGGCTTTTTTGTTGTTGTTGTTGGGAGTTTTTTTTTAATACCTTGTCAATCTCTTTTCTTGTTATAGGTCTGTTGAGATTTTCAACATCATTTTGTGTTAGTTTGGGTAGGTAATGTGTTTCTAGAAATTTGTCCATTTCTTCTAGGCTTTCAAATTCTTTGGAGTATAGTTTTTCGTAATACTGTTATGATCCTTGTTATGTCAGTGGGATCTGTTGTAATGTCCCCCCTTTCATTTCTTATTGGGGTTATTTGTGTCCTCTTGCGTTTTTCTTTTGTCAGTTTGGACAGTGGTTTGTTGATTTTGTTGATCCTTTCAAAGAACGAACTTTTGGTTTTGTTGATTCTTTCTGTTGCTGTTCTATTCTCTATTTCATTTATTTCTGCTCTGATCTTTACAATTTCCTTTCTTCTGGTGGCTGTGGGCTTCTTTTGCTGTTTCCTTTTTATTTGTTCAAGTTGTGTGGGTAATGTTTTGATTTCGTCCCTTTCTTCTTTTTTGATGTGTGCGTCTATTGCTATAAATCGGCCTCTGAGCACTGCCTTTGCTGTGTCCCAAAGGTTTTGGTATGATGTGTTTTCATTCTTATTTGAGTCTAGGGATTTTTTTATTCCATCTGTGATTTCTTCTGTTACCCAATTGTTTTTAAGCAGGGTGTTATTCAGTTTCCATGTAATTGATTTTTTTCCCTTGCTCTTCTTGTTGTTAATTTCTACTTTGATAGTGTTGTGGTCAAAAAAGATACTTTGTATTATCTCAATGTTTTGGATTTTGTTGACGGTTTCTCTGTGGCCTAAGATGTGGTCTGTTCTGCAGAGTATTCCATGTGAGTTGGAAAAGAATGTGTACTTCGCAGCTGTTGGGTGGAGTGTTCTATACATGTCTATGAGGTCAAGTTGACTGATTGTGCTCTTGAGCTCTTCTGTATCTTCGTTGAGTTTCTTTCTAGATGTCCCGTCCTTTGCTGAGAGTGGTGTTTTGAGGTCTCCTACTATTATTATGGAACTGTCAATTTGTCTTTTCAGTGCTGTTAGTTTATGTATTTTGGAGCCCTAACATTGGGTGCATAGATGTTTATTATGTTTAAGTCTTCGTGATGGATCAACCCTTTAATCATTATATAGTGTCCTTCTTTGTCTTTTATGGTGGATTTTTTTTTAAGTCTATTTTACCTGAAGTCAGTATTACCACTCCTGCTCTATTTTGGTAGTTATTTGCTGGATATGTTTTTTTTTCATCCTTTGATTTTTAATAAATTTACGTCTTTGTTTCTATGGTGTGTCTCTTGTATACAGCATATTGTGTGGGTCCTGTTTTTTTAATCTATTCTGTCACTCTGTGTCTCTTTATGGGTGCATTTAGGCTATTTACATTCAGTGTAATTATTGATAGGTATTGGAAACCCTGGTGGCATAGTGGTTAAGTGCTACAGCTGCTAACCAAGAGGTTGGCAGTTCAAATCCACCAGGCACTCCTTGGAAACTCTATGGGGGCAGTTCTGTTCTGTCTTATAGGGTCGCTATGAGTCAGAATCGACTCAATGGCAGTGGGTTTTTTTTGGGGGGTGAGTTTATTGCTGTCACTTTGTTGTGTGTGTGTGTGTGTTTTTTTTTTTTGTGGTGCTGACATTTTCTTTGTTCTTCTTACTCTCCTGTGCTGAATTCCTTTTATTTGTGGATTTCTTTTTCATTTGTTTTGTTTTTGTAGATTCTGTTTTTATTGAGACTTTATGTTTTTGTTCTTTGCTTTGATGAGTAGGTTTGTTAACTTTCTTTGTGGTTGCCTTGAAATTTACCCTTATCTTCCTAGATTTGAACCAGCCTGTTATTACTTGGTATCGCCTTGCCTTCCTCTCCATTAGGAAGTTCTATACCTACACCATTTATTCCCTCTTTTATTGTTCTGATGTTGTTGTCATTTATGGATTAACCTCTCTGGTTCCCTGTTGTAATTCCTTTGGTTTTGAATAATCCTTGAGTGTTCATTTCCTTGGTTGCTATCTGGCTAGTACAATCTTGCATCATAGATTCAGGCTGTGGTCTGATGCTGTTTCTTCTCAGACCAAAGGACTCTCTTTAATAATTCTTGCAAGTTTTGTTTGGTTTTTACATATTCCCTTAATTTCTGTTTATCTGGAAATGTCCTAATTTCACCATCATATTTGCATGAGACTTTTGCAGGATATATTATTCTTGGTTGGGAGTTCTTTTCTTTCAAGGTTTTATAAATGCCATCCCATTGCCTTCTTGCCTGAATGATTTCTGCTGAAAAATCAGAGCTTAGTCTTATTGTTTCTCATCTTTATGTGATTTTTTGTTTTTCTCAATCTGCTCTCAGGATATTTTCTTTATCTTTGGTTTTAGCGAGTGTGATTATGATATGCCTTGGTGATTTTCTTTTGGGGTCTATCTTATGTGGGGTTCATTGACCTTCTTGGATGGTCAGCTTTTCATCATTCATGGTATCAGGGAAGTTTTCTGTCAACAATTCTTCAATGATCCTCTCTGTGTTTTCCATTTTCTCCCCCTGTTCTGGAACTCTAATCACTTGTAAATTTTTGCTTTTGATTGTATCCCACAGAATTCTCAGGGTCTCTTCATTTTTCTTTGTTCTATTTTTTCCTCAGACTTGTATCCAAGTGTTTATCTTCAATTTCACTGATCCTGTTTTCCATCATTTCAAACCTGCCCCTCAGCCGTTTATGACACTGTCCATTTCTGAAATCTTGTTGTTTATCTTTTGGATTTCTAATTGTTGTTTTTGTATGATTTCTAGTTGTGAATTTATTTTGCCATTTTGTTCCTGTATTATTTTCCTGAATTCTTCCATTTTTTTGGTCTGTATTTTCTATGAATTTGTCTATTTTTTCTTCATTTTTGTCTGCTATTTGCTTCAACACTTGGATAAAAAATAGCCCTGAATATTAGAGATTTGAATTCCTTGTTAGGTAATTCTAGAGCTTTTTCTCCTACTGGAAAGTCATCTGGCGTTTTATTTTGGATGCCTACTGAAAGCATCCTGTCCTGTTTTTTAATATGTTTTGATATTATCTGCTGTCTTTGGGACATTCAGTAGTTATTTTCTTCATTTATTAATTATAGATCTGTTTGTTTTGTCCTGCTTTTTTGTTTCATTTGGTTATGTCTGAGCAGGCATGCTGTGCATTCTTCATTGTTTACTCATCTGAGGTCATGCTACATTTCACCTCCTTGTCAATGGGCAGGGCCAGTCAGCTATGGTGCAGCAGGGCACGTACAGCTGAAGGAGAGGGGCTGGCATGGCTTGTTTGTGGCACATAGTAGGGCCAACAGGTGGGCCAGAAATCAGTTCTGGGCAGGTTTCTGTAGGCTTTGCCTGTGCTGCTCAGGGGTGTGATGTTCAGTGCACAGTCCAGGTAGGCAGGAAGGTGGGAGGTAGTTGTGATGTATGGAGATAAAATGGGTATGGGAAAGAGGAGAGAGATGAGAGAGAAACAGGGCCAACAAACAAACAAAACAGAGTGCTAAGTGAGTTTGCCATTGGAGTGGAGAGACGAGAAATGAAGAGAAACAAAAAGAAAAAAGGGGGGAAGAAAAAGAAAATAACTAGGTAATAATTTCTAAGAAAGAAAATAGAAGCCTCCAGGTGTCCCACAAGTGCAGCTGCAAAAACCAAGGAAGTGGCTCCCAGCCTGCACAATATAGCCTGGCTAGAGGGGGTATAAATATCACACAGCACCAGGTATTCAGGAGCCAGGAAAAGAAGGTAAGTATAGAAGGATGAGAACTGAGAAATGAAGAAACACAGAAAGGAAAAAAAAGAATAGAAAAGAAAGAAAAAAGGAAATGCCCCCATGGATACCACCTATCCGTTTGCAAAGATTGGGGGAGTGGCTTCTCAGCCATGGAGTGCAGCCTGGCTAGAAGGGGCTCCCAAGCCATTAAAAGAGAAAGAAAACAAAACAGAACAGAACAGAACAAAGGAAAAAAAATGATAACTTCAGGTTCCCCCAGCATGGTGTTGTGGGTCAGGGGAGGGGTTCCCTAGCCAAGTAGCACTTCACAGCCTTTCAAGAGAAAGCAAAGATGGCACATGTAGCCAACAGTTCAAACAAAAGGAGGGGGAGGTCGTGGGAGGCACGGAAGAAACCAAAAGAAATGGAAAAAGGCAACAGAAAAATGGCACTCAGAATGTTGGCCAGTGTGGGTAGGGTGAATCCAAGCAGCCCAGGGCTGAAACAGTTGCCTTAGGGCCAAGAGACTGCAGTTGGCAGGAAACAGGAGATTAGGGGAGAAGAAGGGTAGGGGTGAGGAAAGCATATATAGCTGGTTACTGGGTGCTCTGTTTCCTGCTGGGAACTTTGTGAAGCTGCTTTCCCATACTCCCTGTCTGCTGATAGGTGGGGCAAATCCAAGTGGCATGGATGCTGCACTGAATCTCTCCTACCTTGTCTCAGATAGGGTTCCTTGGAATGAGGCTTTGAGAAGGGGATTTGCATGCAAGAAGTTTGCCAGGAGTGCTCTCAGGAACAAGACCTGAAGGGAGTGAGGGAAGCAGGGTCAGGCAGAGGGAGAAGCTGAACTCTGATGTGTTGCCACAGAGTTCTCAGCTGATCCTACAGTGAGCTGTAGAGCTCGGATGGTCATTTAGAGTAGTCCACAATCAAGGCCAGGTCCAGGGAGAGAATGTGTCCACGGGTCAGGCATCTCCCTTCAGAGGAGGGCACTTTCCAGTAAGGGACTGTCTCCCTAGCTGGGGGGATTAGCACCTCAGCCCTGAAGAAGGGCTCTTGGTAATTTACCACACCACCTATTACAAACCTGCAGTTCTTAGTCTGTAGAATGGGGCAACCATAGGTTCTGCTGTGTTTTCGTCCTCAGGCTGTTGTGAGACACTAATGAGATGTTGTTGTTGTTAGATGCCCTCAAGTTGGTTCTGACTCGTAGTGACCCTCTGTACAACAGAACAAAACACTGCTCAGTCCTGTGCCATCCTCACAATCTTTGTTATGCTTTAGCCCACTATAGTAGCCACCGTGTCAATCCCTCTCATTGAGGGCCTTCCTCTGTTTCACTGACCCTCTACTTTACGAAACATTATGTCCTTCTCCAGGGACTGATTCCTCTTGAAAGCATGTCCAAAGTATGTAAGATGAAGTCTCACCATTCTTGGTTCTAAGGAACATTCTGGCTGTACTTCGTCCAAGACAGATTTGCTCGTTATTTTGGCAGCCCATGGTCTATTCAATGTTATTCGCTAACACCATAATTCAATGTCATCAGCTCTTCTTCTTTCCCTACCCCCCTTTTTTTATTGCTTTTTAAGTGCAAGTTTACAAATCAAGTCAGTCTTTCATACAAAACTTTATATACACCTTACTACGTATTCCGAGTTGCTCTCCCCCTAATGAGACAGCATCCTCCTCCTCTCCAGCCGGCTCTGTCCCCCTCTGCTTTCTCATCTTGCCTCCAGACTTGAGCTGCCCATATAGTTTATGTGTCTACTTGAGCCAAGAAGCTCACTCCTCACCAGTATCATTTTCTATCCTATAGTCCACTCTAATCCCTGTCTGAAAAGTTGGCTTTGTGAATGGTACCAGTCTTGGGCTAACAGAAAGTCTGAGGACCGTGACCTCCAGGGTCCTTCTAGTCTCAGTCAGACCATTAAGCCTGATCTTTTTACAAAAATTGGAGAGCCGCATCCCACCGCTCTTCTCTCCATCAGGGATTCTCTGTTGCATTCCTTGTCAGGGCAGTCATCAGTCATGGCCAGGCACCATCTAGTTCTTCTGGTCTCAGACTGATGTAGTCTCTGAGTTATGTGGCCCTTTCTGTCTCTTGGGGTCATAATTACCTTCCGTCTTTGGTGTTCTTCATTCTTCCTTGATCCTGGTGGGTTGAGACCAATTGATGCATCTTAGATGGCCACTTGCTAGCACTTAAGACCCCAGACACCACTCACCAAAGTGGGATGCAGAATGTTTTCTCGATAGATTTTATTATGCCAATTGACCTAGATGTCCCCTGAAACCAAGACCCCCACCCCTGCTACTCTGGCTTTTGAAGCTCTCGGTTTACTCAGGAAACTTCTCTGCCTTTCGTTTAGTCCAGATGTGCCAACTTTTCCTGTATTATGTTGTCTTTCCCTTCACCTAAAATAGTTCTTGTCTACTATCTAATTAGTGAATACCTCTCTCCCTCTCTCCCTCCCCACCCTCATAACCATCAAAGAATACTTTCTTCTGAGTTTAAACTATTTCTTGAGTTCTTATAATAGTGGTCTCATACAATATTTGTCATTTGCAACTAATTTCACTCGGCATAATGCCTTCCAGATTCCTCCACGTCATGCAATGTTTCACAGATTCATCACTGTTCTTTATTGATGTGTAATATTCCATTATATGTTTTATTTATAATATTCCATTGTGTGAATATATCGTAATTTATTTATCCGTTCATCCATTGATGGGCACCGTGGTTGCTTCCATCTTTTTGCTATTGTAATCAGTGCTGCAATGAACATGGGTGTGCATGTATCTGTTCGTGTAAAGGCTCTTATTCCTCTAGGATATATTCCAAGGAGTGGGATTGCTAGGTCGTATGGTATTTCTATTTCTAGCTTTTTAAGGAAGTGCCAAATTGATTTCCAAAGTGGTTGTACCATTTGACATTCCCACCAGCAGTGTATAAGTGTTCCAGTCTCTCTACAACCTCTACAACATTTATTGTTTTGTGTTTTGGGATTACTGCCAGCTTTGTTGGAGTGAGATGGAATCTCATTGTAGTTTTGATTTGCATTTCTCTTTTTTTTTTTAATGGCTAATAGGAAACCCTGGTGGTATGGTGGTTAAGTACTACAGCTGCAAACCAAAGGGCTGGCAGTTCAAATCTGCCAGGTGCTCCTTGGAAACTCTATGGAGCAGTTCTACTCTGTCCTATAGGGTTGCTATGAGTCTGAATCGACTTGACGGCACTGGGTTTGGGGTTTTTTAATGGCTGATGATCATGAGTATTTCCTCATGTATCTGTTACCTGCCTGAATGTCCTCTTTGGTAACGTGCCTGTTCATATCCTTTGCCCATTTTTTAATTGGGTTTCAATTCCTCTTTTGTCTTCTTTATTCATTGTCCAGCTTTCACATATGTATGAGAGGATTGAAAACACCATGGCTTGATTCAGGTGTAACTTAGCCTTCAAGATGACATCTTTGCTTTTCAACACTTTAAAGATTTTTTTGCAGCAGATTTCCCCAATGCAACACATCATTTGATTTCTTGATTGGTGCTTCCATGAGTTTTGACTGTGGATCCAAGTAAAATGAAATCCTTGACAACTTCAATCTTTTCTCCATTTATAATGATGTTACTTATTGGTCCAGTTATGAGGATTTTTGTTTTCTTTACATTGAGGTGTAATCCATACCAACGGCCATAGTCTTTGATCTTCATCAGTAAGTGCTTCAAGTCTTCTTCACTTTCACCAAACAAGGTTGTGTCACCTACACAATGCAGGTTGCTAACGAGTTTTCCTCCAATCCTGGTGCCCCATTCTTCTTCATATAGCCCAGGTTCTTGGATTATTTGTTCAGCATACAGATTGAATAAGTATGGTGAAAAGATACAACCCTGATGCACACATTTCCTGACTTTAAATCTTGCAGTATTCCCTTGTTCTGTTCAGATGACTGCCTCTTGGTTGCTGATTCTTCATGAGCACATGAAGAATGGAATTCCCATTCTTTGTAATAGTATCCATAATTTGTTATGATTCACACAGCTGAATGCCTTTTCGTAGTCAATAAAACACAGGTAAACATCTTTCTGGTATTGCCTGCTTTCAGCCAAAATCCAACTGACATCAACAATGACATCCCTTGTTCTGCATCCTCTTCTGAATCGGCTTGAATTTCTGGCATTTCCCTGTCAATGTAATGCTGCAGCCACTTTTGAATGATCTTCAGCAAAATTTTACTTGTGGGTGATAATAATGATATTGTTCAATAATTTCCACATTTGGTTGGATCACCTTTCTCTGGAATAGGCATAAATATGTATCTCTTCCAGTTGGCTGGCCAGATAGCTCTCTTCCAAATTTCTTGGCATAGACCAATGAGCACTTCCAGCACTGCAGTTCTTCTGGCTTGAGAAATGCCAATCCTGTTATTTCTTTTGGTTTTCTAACGTCAGGTCTTTGCACATGTCTTATAATACTTTACTTTGGCTTCTCGAGCCACCCTTTGAAATTTTCTGTTCAGCTCTTGTACTTCATCATTTTTTCTGTTTGCTTTAGCTAGTTTTTGCTTTAGCTAGGAGCAAGTTTCGGATGTCTTCTGATATCCATTTTGGTCTTTTCTTTCTTTTCTGTATTTTTAATGATCTCTTGCTTTCTTCATCTATGATGTCCCTCTGTAACTTGTCTGGTCTTTGATCATTAGTATTCAACAAGTCAAATCTATTTTTGAGGTTGGTTCTAAATTCAGGTGAGATATACTCAAGGTCATACTTTGGCTCTCATAGACTTGCTCTAACTTTCCTCAGTTTTAACTTGAACTTGCATATGAGCAATTGATGGTCTGTTCCACAGTCAGCTCCTGGCCTTGTTCTGACATTGAGCTTTTCCGTAATCTCTTTCCACAGATGTAGTCAATTTGATTCATTTGTAATCTATCCAGCAAGGTCCATGTGTGTAGTCACCATTTATGATGTTGAAAAATGGTATTTTCAGTGAAGAAATCATTGGTCTTACAAAATTCTATCAGCCAATCTCCAGCATCATTTCTATCACCAAGGCCATATTTTCCAACTACTGATTCTTCCTTGTTTCCAACCTTTGCATTCCAATCACCAGTAATTATCAATGCATCCTGATTACATGTTTGATCAATTTCAGACTACACAAGTTGATAAAGATCTTCCATGTCTTCATCTTTGGCCTTGATGCTTGGTGTGTAAATTTGAATAATAGTTGTTTTAACTGATCTTCCTTGTAGGCATATAGATATCATCCTATCACTGACATTGTACTTCAGGATAGATTTTAAAATGTTCTTTTTGAGGATGAATGCAATGCCATTCCTCTTAAGTTGTCATTCCTGTCATAGTAGAACTATGATTGTCTGATTCAAAATGGCCAGTCCATTTCAGCTCACTAGTGTCTTAGATATCGATTTTATGCGTTCCATTTCATTTTTGAGGATTTCCAATTTTCCTAGATTCATATTTTGTACATTCCTCTTTCCGATTTTTAATGGATTTTTCCAGCTGTTTCTTCTCATTTTGAGTCATGCCACATCAGCAAATGAAGGTCCTGAAAGCTTGACTCCATCCATGTCACTAAGGTCAACTCTACTTTGAGGAGGTAGCTCTTCTGCAGTCGTATTTTGAGTGCCTTCCAACTTGAGGGGCTTATCTTCTGGCACTGTATCAGACAATGTTTTGGTGCTATTCATAACGTTTCACTGGCTAATTCTTTTTAGAAGTAGATTTCCAGGTCCTTCTTCCTAGTCTGTCTTAGTCTAGAAGCTCAGCTGAAACCTGTCATCCGTGGGTGGCCCTGCTAGTATTTGAATACTAGAGGCATAGCTTCCAGCATCATAGCAACAAGCAAGCCCCCACAGTATGACAAACTGACATATGCATGGGAGACTAATGAGATAATGCATGTGAAATTGTTTTTAACGTGAAGGAGTGTCAACTGTAACATTTAGTTATTCATTATTCCTTGTTATTTGTTCTTATCCTGTCCACTCTCCTCAAGTCTGAACTATCACATTTCTTTTCCTCACATTTAATCCTGGGTCATAGGCACAGGAGAAAGCAAAGGAAAAGCAGGACAGAATTCTAAAAAAGTATGTCCTGAGTTTTTCAGCTCAACAAATGTACAATCCTCAATGTGTCCTGTCAAGAGGGTGGGCCTTCCCCCTTACCTGGACGGGGCATTTCCTTTTAGGGGGCTATCCTGTCAGGGTCATGAGAATGAGGAGATTGTGAAGCACCTGAGCAATCTCTTCCTACCTCTTCCCCCACTGAGACAAGGGCCCAGGGACTATCTTGGGAATTAAACAAACAAAAAAACTATATCCACTGCCATCGAGTCAATTCTGACTCATAGCAACCCTATAGGACAAGGTAGAACTGCCCCACAGGGTTTCCAAGGCTGTAAATCTTTACAGGAGCAGACTGCCACATCTTTCTACCTTGGAGTGGCTGTGTAGCTGGTGGATTTGAACTGCTGACCTTTTGGTTGGCAGCCCAGTGCTTAATCAGTGTGCCACCAGAGCTCTTTTCTTGGGAATTAGAGCAGGGAAAAAAGAAAAGCTCCTTGGAAACTCTACAGGGCAGTTCACTCTGTCCTATAGGGTCACCACGAGTCAGAATCGACTGGACAGTCCTGGGTTTTTTGTTGTGGGACCTCAGACAATAGCATTTCACAGCAGCAACAGGTACTTGTGAGATGAAATGGACAAGTCAAGGCCTGAGAGAAAATCTGAAGCAGGGCTTAAAGAGGCCACAAATATCTCTTTCTTATGGAGTGTCAGACAAGGGGGAGAGCCAAGAAAACCCAGAATATTTTCCCGAACTTTTCTAAAGGCAATTTTTGTTTCTCACGAAGCCAGTAAGTATCTCTTCAAAAAACGTGTGTGGTCATACAAGCTGAAGGGCTGAGCAAATTACTTCCCTGGGCTCCAGATGGTTTTAAATGGTAGCAGAAAGGAGAAGGAGGAGCAGAGCAAGTTGATGCTCCCAACCCACACCACAAGCCTCTGGGCATCCTGCAGCTGCTTCTCCTCTCCCACCAGCTCTGGAAGTGTGAGCGCTGCTGTGCAGACTCAGGGGAGGCCTGCGTGCTGACTGACAGCACTCAAGGACTAGCTGCTGTACTTCCCCCCCCCCCGCTGTCGCTTACCCCTCCCCCTGTATTAGTAAGAAGTTCTGAACCACACAGAAATGATGAAACAACAGACATGGGAATTCCTGGCAAACAACAGACCACAAGTGATCAGAGAGAGATGCAAAATAAATCCAGCCACAAGAGAAATGAAATGGTCTCTCTTCCCAGAAACACTCACTAGAGAGATGAACACAAGCAGCCCTGATCTTGCTCCCTGTGCCCCAGTAAAATGGCCGTGTCCTGGGATTTGGGAGGTTCTAACCTTGGTGGCATAGTGGTTAAGAGCTCCGGCTGCTAACCAAAAGGTTGGCAGTTCAAATCCACCAGGTGCTCCTCGGAAACTCTATGGGGCAGCTCTACTTGTCCTATAGTGTCGCTATGAGTCAGATTCAACTCAACGGCATCAGGTTGAAGCCTAACTAGAGATCCAATCATTTTTACTTATGCCTTGGGCCAAGGTTATGAGTGAATGTGTTGGGTACATCTAGACATGGAATACTAAAATCACAGAGATTAAAATCACAGAGGTGTGAAAATGTTCACAATGAGATCTTAAATAAAGTAGGTTAAGAATACCTTGTTAACATAAATAAAGCAGTAGATGGGGTGGAGTTCCAATTTTGTAAAACAAAAATAAAGAACTCTCAATCTGCCAAGTAAAAAGACTGGCATGCCAGATACAAAATGTTAAATGGCCCTCTGGGTAATGGGATTATTTTCTGTGTACTTTTCTGTATCTTCTGATTTTTGGTTTCTACAATGATCATGTATTCCTACTGTAATCCGAGAAATAAAACTTAAGAAAAGTTTGGCCACATGGGCTAGTACGATCATAAACATTTCTCCACAAACATATATTCGTACACATACTTGACGTGTGTGTGTGCACACATGTGTGTTGTGTTCCAAAGTCCTGTGCTACTACTTTCATCTCAAACATGGTTCTTTTGTCTCTGGTGAGCTCTCGAATCCTGTGTAATCTCATAGACTACATTTCTGGAAAGGCAATCTCCTGGTACTGCAACTCCAGCTTTCTGCAGCCTTCGCCCATAGGTTTCCAGCAGATGGCCAATCTGTCTCAGCTCAGATGGGGCCACCAGAGACCTACCTACCTGTCACTTTCTTGGGATGGGAGGAGGGGGAGAACACCATGATTTGCGGATCTGTGTCTTTGCCCATATGCCCTTGGGCACATTCACACCTCAAAAAAGGGCTCACAGGTAATGCCTGTCTTCTGTAGAATTTAGAGGACACTTCCAGAAAGCTGGGCAATAAAACTAAATATGAGAGGAGTGCGACCCTGCCACATGAGTACCCTCAGGCTGTTGGCATCAAATAGGGTCTCACTTCCTGATCCAATACCTTTTCATTTCTCTCTTCACTTTCAGAGGGATTTCTTCCGACATTAACTGCTTCTTTTCCTCAAAGCATCATCCTTTTTCTCCAAGCATTTAAAAAGGCAGTTTAAGCAGAAAAATGTATTAGACAAAGGCTTGTACTCTCCTCCGCCCTTTTCCTTTTGCATCCGGGTGGAAATTCTCCCGTTCTGATGTTATTCTCTTTGTAAAAGTCCATAAATTCTTGGCTGCTAGGGTATTGTCTTTGGAGCCTTAACTCTAACCTTCACCACGTACCTGTGAATAATTAATAAGCAATGTGTGGTTAACAAGTAACATTGAGTTCTGATATTAGTAACAGATTTTTAAACTAGACGCAGCTGGTGTCAAT
The DNA here is from genome assembly GCF_024166365.1 of Elephas maximus indicus. Lineage (NCBI taxonomy): Eukaryota > Metazoa > Chordata > Mammalia > Proboscidea > Elephantidae > Elephas > Elephas maximus. The sequence goes on along the minus strand of NC_064844.1, from coordinate 25,884,062 downwards.
TCAGTGACACTGGGTCATCTTAGGTTTTTTGAGCATTTGCTTGGAGGAATGACTGAATGCTGCCAGATGTCACCAAGCTAACAAAAGAAATGGAACCAGATCCTAAGAGAGGACCTTGGAGGATGCATGTGTGCACCAGTGTGTGTACGTGCTTGCACACACACAGTAAGGGAGTCCTGTTCTTTTCAAACGTCATCTTCTATTGTCACTTCCTGAGGTCCAGTGGGTCCCTCCTGGGTTATAACTTCAAGACTTCTCCCCAGCTCTTCATCAAATGCATTTTCTGAGCCAGAAATTAGGATTCATGGACTGGTTATAGGTCAGAATTTAGAGATGCCCTTGAAAAGTTGAAGAAAATCAGCTCCTCAATAGTGAGTTATCAGCAGCATTCCCCACAGGCCATTTGGACAGCTGTGTTGAATAACTCCCTCTATGCTAAGTACTTCAAGGCACTTGGGGTTACAAAGGAGAAAAGTTCCTTTCCTCATGGAGCTTCACTCCTGTGAGGGTGTTCCAGAGAGGAACACCATTCTGGCCTATACGGATTACAAATAGAGGTCCAGCCTTGCTCAGCAGTGGTGGGTGTTTCCCTGCTGAAAGTGTTCCTAGCACAGGACATCTCTTATCTTTCTTAGTTCTATCCCCAGAATGGACTGAAATTCTCTCCTCTGCTGGCTTAAGTCAGAAAAGTGACGCATGTCCTTTTGGTTTGCTTTCTCCAGACCCTGCTCTTAAATTCACTCCAAGAGAAAGCCTCTCCTGGCTTCACTCACCTCTTCAGCTCAGGTCAAACATCAGACTGGCTCTCCCTCCATCTTGAAATGACTACTTATCTTTAATTATTCTTTGTCTTCTAATTGTTTACAGACTGACATTGGTCTTGCAATCATTTTTCATTGTTTTTTCCATCATGGCTTGTGTATCATAAATGAAGATCCATAAATGTCTTTATGTGTAATAAATGCCTAATATACAAATTTTTTTTTTTTTTTTTTACAGAGGGCAACTGCTGTCTTCAATTAAAGAAATACAGGAACTTGTCCAGGCCATCTCACCTATGAATCCCCACAAAGAAAATTCAGAGATCAAGGCAAATTTTAAATTTATAATGAGTTTATTTGAGTAAGACCAAATTACTTATGAATCAGGCAGCATCCAAGCCAAAGGTGGAAAGGAGCTCCACCAACAGGATAAAAATCAAGGGTTTCTTTATATAGCAGAACAAGGAAGTTAAATGCTTAATTAAGATTTAACATCTGTCAGGATAAGGTAATAGATGTTCTGATAACACGTAGTCATAAGTAGGGTCAGTTGGTGATTCCATGGTCTCTTATGGGCAATCAGGAGGACAGCCTGGGGAATTGTTTCTTCAGGCATTGTTATGGATTGAACTGTGCCCCCCCAAAATATGTGTTGTAAATCCTAACTCCTATGTCTGTGGCTGTAATCTCATTTGGAAATGGGTTGTCTTTGTTATGTTAATGAGACAGGATTAGTGTAGCGTGTGTCTTTGAGATATAAAAGAGATTAAACAAGTGAATGAAAGAAGTGGAGATGGCAGAAGAGAGATACCAAGCCACATGAAGATCACCCAGGAGCAGAAGCTCAAAAGAGACAAGGACCTTCCTCCAGAGCAGACAGAGAGTGATGATAGCCTTCCCCTCGAGCTGGCACCCTGAATTTGGACTTGTAGTCTCCTAAAGTAAACCCTGATGGCGTAGTGGTTAAGTGCTATGGCTGCTAACCAAAAGGTCAGCAGTTCAAATCCACCAGGCACTCCTTGGAAACCTGGTGGGGCAGTTCTACTCTGTCCTGTAGGGTCGCTATGAGTTAGAATTTAACTCAACGGCAGTGGGTGTTTAGTCTCCTAAACTGTGAGAAAAAAATTTTCTGTTTGTTATAAGCCACCCACTTGTGATATTTCCCTTATAAGCAGCACTAGATAACCAAGACAGGCATATAACACTTTGTGTGTCACAGGGGGCAATAAACTCAAGGTCTATTAGTTATCTATGAGCATGGTATTTCCTTAAGAGTAGAGGCATTTCGATCTTTTAGTGGTTAGGCTCCAGCAAGTCTGGGGGGTATAAATTTTTATTTTTATAATTTCAAAATTTTATTTTTATAATTCTGACTCAACACCAAAGAAAAACAACATTACAATGCTAAACCCACAAAAGGAGTCCCTGGGTGGTACATACAGTTAAGTGCTAGACTATTAGCCAAAAGGTTGGTGGTTCAAACTCACCCAGAAGCACCTTGGAAGATGGGCCTAGCGATGCAGCCTTGAAAACCCTATGGAGCAATTCTATTCTGCACACATGGGGATACCATGAGTCAAAGCTGACTCCCAGCAGCAACAACAACCACCTCACAAAAGGCCTATAGGTGGGGGGGCCCAGATGGCAGACTAGGTGGACGCTACCGCGGATTCCTCTTGCAACAAAGACTCGGAAAAACAAGTGAATCAATCACATACGTAACAATCTACGAACCCTGAACAACAAACATAGATTTAGAGACGGAGAACGAACAAATACGGGGAGGAAGCGATTGTTTTCAGAGCCTGGATCCAGCGTACCAGTCAGGCGGCTTCATTAACATCCGAATAGCCTGAGCCAGAGGGAGAACTCTGATAGGGATCTGACTGCATTTTTTTTTAAGCAGATTTTCTGGAAAAACTAGTTTCCCAGTGATGGCTCAGAGACAGCAGTCCATATAAAACCACATAAAGAAGCAGACCATGACAGCTTCTACAACCCCCCCAAACAAAAGAATCAAAATCTTTCCCAAATGAAGATACAATCCTGGAATTATCAGATACAGAATATAAAAAACTAATTTACAGAATGCTTCAAGACATCACAAACGAAATAAGGCAAACTGCAGAAAAAGCCAAAGAACACACTGATAAAACTGTTGAAGAACTCAAAAAGATCATTCAAGAACATAGTGGAAAAATTAATAAGTTGCAAGAATCCATAGAGAGACAGCATGTAGAAATCCAAAAGATTAACAATAAAATTACCGAATTAGACAACGCAATAGGAAGTCAGAGGAGCAGACTCGAGCAATTAGAATGCAGACTGGGACATCTGGAGGACCAGGGAATCAACACCAACATAGCTGAAAAAAAATCAGATAAAATAATATAAAAAAATGAAGAAACCCTAAGAATCATGTGGGCCTCTATCAAGAAGGATAACTTGCGTGTAATTGGAGTCCCAGAACATGGAGGGGGGACAGAAAACACAGAGAAAATAGTTGAAGAAATCCTGACAGAAAACTTCCCTGACATCATGAAAGACGAAAGGATATCTATCCAAGATGCTCATCGAACCCCATTTAAGATTGATCCAAAAAGAAAAACACCAAGACATATTATCATCAAACTTGCCAAAACCAAAGATAAACAGAAAATTTTAAAAGCAGCCAGGGAGAAAAGAAAGGTTTCCTTCAAGGGAGAATCAATAAGTTCAGACTACTCAGCAGAAACCATGCAGGCAAGAAGGGAATGGGACGACACATACAGAGCACTGAAGGAGAAAAACTGCCAGCCAAGGATCATATATCCAGCAAAACTCTCTCTGAAATATGAAGGCAAAATTAAGATATTTACAGATAAACACAAGTTTAGAGAATTTGCAAAAACCAAACCAAAGCTACAAGAAATACTTAAGGATATTGTTTGGTCAGAAAACCAGTAATATCAGATACCAGCACAATACAAGGTCACAAAACAGAACGTCCTGATATCAACTCAAATAGGGAAATCACAAAAACAAACAAATTAAGATTAATTAAAAAAAAATAATAATACACATAACAGGGAATCATGGAAGCCAATAGGTAAAAGATCACAATAATCAAAAAGAGGGACTAAATACAGGAGGCATTGAACTACCAGATGGAGAGTGATACAAGGCGATATAGAACGATACAAGTTAGGTTTTTACTTAGAAAAATAGGGGTAAATAATAAGGTAACCACAAAAAGGTATAACAACTCCATAACTCAAGATAAAAGCCAAGAAAAACGTAACTACTCATCAAACATAAAGTCAAATACTATGAAAATGAGGATCTCATAATTTACTAAGAAAAACGTCTCAGCACAAAAAAGTATGTGGAAAAATGAAATTGCCAACAACACACATGAAAAGGCATCAAAATGACAACGCTAAAAACTTATTTATCTATAATTACGCTGAATGTAAATGGACTAAATGCACCAATAAAGAGACAGAGAGTCTCGGACTGGATAAAGAAACACGATCCATCTATAGGCTGCCTACAAGAGACACACCTTAGACTTAGAGACACAAACAAACTAAAACTCAAAGGATGGAAAAAAATATATCAAGCAAACAACAAGCAAAAAAGAAGAGGAGTAGCAATATTAATTTCTGACAAAATAGACTTTAGACTTAAATCCACCACAAAGGATAAAGAAGGACACTATATAATGATAAAAGGGACAATTGATCAGGAAGACATAACCGTATTAAATATTTATGCACCCAATGACAGGGCTGCAAGATACATAAATCAAATTTTAACAGAACTGAAAAGTGAGATAGACACCTCCACAATTATAGTAGGAGACTTCAACACACCACTTTCGGAGGACAGGACATCCAGTAAGAAGCTCAACAGAGACACGGAAGATCTAATTACAACAATCAACCAACTTGACCTCATTGACTTATACAGAACTCTCCACCCAACTGCTGCAAAGTATACTTTTTTTCCTAGCGCACATGGAACATTCTCTAGAATAGACCACATATTAGGTCATAAAACAAACCTTTGCAGAATCCAAAACATCGAAATATTACAAAGCATCTTCTCAGACCATAAGGCAATAAAACTAGAAATCAATAACAGAAAAACTAGGGAAAAGAAATCAAACACTTGGAAAATGAACAATACCCTCCCGAAAAAAGACTGGGTTACAGAAGACATCAAGGAGGGAATAAGGAAATTCATAGAATGCAACGAGAATGAAAATACTTCCTATCAAAACCTCTGGGACACAGCAAAAGCAGTGCTCAGAGGCCAATTTATATCGATAAATGCACACATACAAAAAGAAGAAAGAGCCAAAAGCAGAGAACTGTCCCTACAACTGGAACAAATAGAAAGTAAGCAACAAAAGAACCCATCAGGCACCAGAAGAAAACAAATAATAAAAATTAGAGCTGAACTAAATGAATTAGAGAACAGAAAAACAATTGAAAGAATTAACAAAGCCAAAAGCTGGTTCTTCGAAAAAATTAGCAAAATTGATAAACCATTAGCTAGACTGACTAAAGAAATACAGGAAAGGAAACAAATAACCCGAATAAGAAACAAGAAGGACCACATCACAACAGAACCAAATGAAATTAAAAGAATCATTTCAGATTACTACGAAAAATTGTACTCTAACAAATTTGAAAACCTAGAAGAATTGGATGAATTCTTGGAAAAACACTACCTACCTAAACTAACACATTCAGACGTAGAACAACTAAATAGACCCATAACAAAAAAAGAGATTGAAACGGTAATCAAAAAACTTCCAACAAAAAAAAGTCCTGGCCCAGACGGCTTCACTGCAGAGTTCTACCAAACTTTCAGAGAAGTCTTAACACCACTACTACTGAAGGTATTTCAAAGCATAGAAAATGACGGAATACTACCCAACTCATTCTATGAAGCCACCATCTCCCTGATACCAAAACCAGGTAAAGACATTACAAAAAAAGAAAATTATAGACCTATATCCCTCATGAACATAGATGCAAAAATCCTCAACAAAATTCTAGTCAATAGAATCCAACAACACATCAAAAAAATAATTCACCCTGACCAAGTGGGATTTATACCAGGTATGCAAGGCTGGTTTAATATCAGAAAAACCATTAATGTAATCCATCACATAAATAAAACAAAAGATAAAAACCACATGATCTTATCAATTGATGCAGAAAAGGCATTTGACAAAGTCCAACACCCATTCATGATAAAAACTCTCACCAAAATAGGAATTGAAGGAAAATTCCTCAACATAATAAAGGGCATCTATGCAAAGCCAACAGCCAATATCACTCTAAATGGAGAGAACCTGAAAGCATTTCCCTTGAGAACGGGAACCAGACAAGGATGCCCTTTATCACCGCTCTTATTCAACATCATACTTGAAGTCCTAGCCAGGGCAATTAGGCTAGACAAAGAAATAAAAGGTATCCAGATTGGCAAGGAGGAAGTAAAGTTATCACTATTTGCAGATGACATGATCTTATACACAGAAAACCCTAAGGAATCCTCCAGAAAACTACTGAAACTAATAGAAGAGTTTGGCAGAGTCTCAGGTTATAAAATAAACATACAAAAATCAATTGGATTCCTCTACATCAACAAAAAGAACACCGAAGAGGAAATAACCAAATCAATACCATTCACAGTAGCCCCCAAGAAGATAAAATACTTAGGAATAAATCTTACCAAGGATGTAAAAGACCTATACAAAGAAAACTACAAAGCTCTACTACAAGAAATTAAAAAGGACATACTTAAGTGGAAAAACATACCTTGCTCATGGATAGGAAGACTTGACATAGTAAAAATGTCTATTCTACCAAAAGCCATCTATACATATAACGCACTTCCGATCCAAATTCCAATGTCATATTTTAAGGGGCTAGAGAAACAAATCACCAGTTTCATATGGAAGGGAAAGAAGCCCCAGATAAGCAAAGCATTACTGAAAAAGAAGAAGAAAGTGGGAGGCCTCACTCTACCTGATTTCAGAACCTATTATACAGCCACAGTAGTCAAAACAGCCTGGTACTGGTACAACAACAGGCACATAGACCAATGGAACAGAATTGAGAACCCAGATATAAATCCATCCATGTATGAGCAGCTGATATTTGACAAAGGACCAGTGTCAGTTAATTGGGGAAAAGATAGTCTTTTTAACAAATGGTGCTGGCATAACTGGATATCCATTTGCAAAAGAATGAAACAGGACCCATACCTCACACCATGCACAAAAACTAACTCCAAGTGGATCAAAGACCTAAACATAAACACTAAAACGATAAAGATCATGGAAGAAAAAATAGGGACAACCTTAGGAGCCCTAATACAAGGCATAAACAGAATACAAAACATGACCAAAAATGATGAAGAGAAACCCGATAACTGGGAGCTCCTAAAAATCAAACATCTATGCTCATCTAAAGACTTGACCAAAAGAGTAAAAAGACCACCTACAAACTGGGAAGGAATTTTCAGCTATGACATCTCAGACCAGCGCCTGATCTCTAAAATCTACATGATTCTGTCAAAACTCAACCACAAAAAGACAAACAACCCAATCAAGAAGTGGGCAAAGGATATGAACACACATTTCACTAAAGAAGATATTCAGGCAGCCAACAGATACATGAGAAAATGCTCTCGATCATTAGCCATTAGAGAAATGCAAATTAAAACTACGATGAGATTCCATCTCACACCAACAAGGCTGGCATTAATCCAAAAAACACAAAATAATAAATGTTGGAGAGGCTGCGGAGAGATTGGAACTCTTATACACTGCTGGTGGGAATGTAAAATGGTACAACCGCTTTGGAAATCTACCTGGCATTATCTTAAACAGTTAGAAATAGAACTACCATAAAAAAAAAAAAAACCATACAACCCAGAAATCCCACTCCTCGGAATATACCCTAGAGATACAAGAGCCTTCACACAAACAGATATATGCACACCCATGTTTATTGCAGCTCTGTTTACAATAGCAAAAAGCTGGAAGCAACCAAGGTGTCCATCAACGGATGAATGGGTAAATAAATTGTGGTATATTCACACAATGGAATACTACGCATCGATAAAGAACAGTGACGAATCTCTGAAACATTTCATAACATAGAGGAATCTGGAAGGCATTATGCTGAGCGAAATGAGTCAGAGGCAAAAGGACAAATATTGTATAAGACCACTATTATAAGATCTTGAGAAATAGTATAAATTGAGAAGAACACATACTTTTGTGGTTACGAAGGGGGGAGGGAGGGAGGGAGGGAGGGAGAGGGTTTTTTATTGATCAATCAGTAGATAAGAACTGCTTTGGGTGAAGGGAAAGACAACACTCAATACATGGAAGGTCAGCTCAATTGGACTGGACCAAAAGCAAAGAAGTTTCCGGGATAAAATGAATGCTTCAAAGGTCAGCGGAGCAGTGGCGGGGGTCTGGGGAACATGGTTTGAGGGGGAACTTCTAAGTGAATTGGCAAAATAATTCTATTATGAAAACATTCTGCATCCCACTTTGAAATGTGGCATCTGGGGTCTTAAATGCTAACAAGCGGCCATCTAAGATGCATCAATTGGTCTCAACCCACCTGGAAGAAAGGAAAATGAAGAACACCAAGGTCACACGACAACTAGGAGCCCAAGAGACAGAAAGGGCCACATGAACCAGAGACCTACATCATCCTGAGACCAGAAGAACTAGTTGGTGCCCGGCCACAATCGATGACTGCCCTGACAGGGAGCACAACAGAGAACTCCTGAGGGAACAGGAGATCAGTGGGATGCAGACCCCAAAATCTCATAAAAAGACCATACTTAATGGTCTGACTGAGACTAGAGGAATCCCGGCGGCCATGCCCCCCGGACCTTCTGTTGGCACAGGACAGGAACCATCCCCGAAGACAACTCATCAGACATGAAAGGGACTGGTCAGTGGGTGGGAGAGAGATGCTGATGAAGAGTGAGCTAATGATATCAGGTGGACACTTGAGAGTGTGTTGGCAGCTCTTGTCTGGAGGGGGGATGGGAGGATAGAGAGAGTTGGAAGCTGGCAAAATTGTCACGAAAGGAGAGACTGAAAGGGCTGACTCAATAGGGGAAGAGCAGGTGGGAGTACGGAGTAAGATGTATGTAAACTTATATGTGACAGACTGATTGGATTTGTAAACGTTCACTTGAAGCTTAATAAAAGTTAATAAAAAAAAAAAAAAAGTATTATGTGCACCAAAAAAAAAAAAAAAGGCCTATAGGTGGGGACACTGGGGGAAGGTTTGAGGTAAGAGCCACTGCCTCCAAGGGGGACCACAGTTTTTCTGTTTGCAATTCGAAGCCACTGAAGGATGGCTAATGGTGGTGGTAGGGAGGAAGGAAGGGCTCTTACTTTCTTTTTTGATCAGAGAGCTAACAGGTTACTGGTGCCGCCATTCCCTTTCCCTTCTTTAACACACCCATGTGGAGTCCCTGCCTTGTATCATAAATGGCTGACAGTCTACAGCCACCGCTCCCTCCCCCACTCCCCCCCCAAAATTGTTTAGTTGTCCCTGCCTTCCCCTTTCTTACCCCACGGCCTTTTCATAGACTGGCACCTCTTTTCTTCTGTTTCCACGTGCTTCCTCTTCCTTCTCTTAGGAAAGAATGTACTGTCTGATGGGCATGCTTGTCAGGCATCTGACTTTCTAATTATAGCTACATTACTATCATTTGTGTGACTTGGGGAAAGCCACTTACCCTTTCTGGGATCCAGTTTCCTCATTTATATGATGAAGAGTTTGCTGTGTCATCTCTGTGGTTTCTTTCAGCATTAACATCTTGTGATTCTGTATTATCAGAATTATTTTATACTTTAGCCTGAAATTGTTAATAAGTTTCTCCTAAGGTATTTGCAGGAGTCCCTGGGTGGTATAAATGATTAATATTCTCTGCTGCTAACTGAAAGACTGGAGGTTCAAGTCCACTCAGAGCCACCTCAAAAGAAAGGCTTGGCGATCTACCTCTGAAAAATCAGCCATTGAAAATCCTATGGTGCACACGTGGGGTCACCATGAGTCAGAATCAACTCGATGGCAATTGGTTAAGGTATTTGCACCTTAAATTTTACAGGTCATTGTGGAATGAATGGCTTTATTTTTGGCTAAAGAATCTCAAACAGCAACAGAGGTGCAGGCAGAGCCAGAGAGGTAAGGGGTGTCCCTGAAACCATACCACATACTTTTTCTTGAATTACCACTCCCTTGGCTGTGAACTTTCTCCTGGAGACAATTTTTCCTTGCTCTCAGCCTAAGTTTGATATTTTCTACAGAAATCACTTTTGAGATATAATTTATCTTCTTATGAAATTTTCAAATGAAAATGTTTCCCCAGAATTACCCAGGTATTATGCAAAGTCAAATCCAATTTGAAAGCTAAAACAACTGTAGCAAATAGAGATGACAAATTTCAATGAGTAATTTAGTTCTTCATATCAGTTTGTCATTCTGACCACTTTGTATTTAACCAGACACTTTCTCAGAAATTATCATTTAGCCCTTTGAAGTGGTTTGAAGAAAAGATTAACACAACTTTTTCCTCTTTTGCATAAGTATCAGACTTTTGGTTAACTTCCTTGCTCTGTTTCCCTGGAAACCTGATATGTTGTTGCTGTTAGGTGCCACCAAGTCAGTTCCAACTCATAGCAATCCTATGTACAACAGAACGCAACACTGCTTGGTCCTGTGCCATCCCCACAATAGTTGTGTTTGAGCCCATTGTTGCAGCCCCTGTGTCAATCCATCTCACTGAAAGTCTTCCTCTTTTTCACTGACCCTCTACTTTCCCAAAAATGATGTCCTTCTCCAGGGGCTGGTCCCTCCTGATAACGGGTCCAAAGTATGTGAGAAGAAGTCTTACCATCTTTTCTCCTAAGGAGCTGTCCTTCTTCCAAAACACATTTGTTCATTCTTCTGACAGTCCATGGTCTATTCAATGTTCTTTGCCAACACCATAATTCAAAGGCATCAATTCTTCTTCTGTCTTCCTTATTCATTGTCCGGCTTTCAAATGTATATGAGGTGATTGAAAAGACCATGGCTTGGGTCAGGCCATCTTAGTCCTCAAAGTGACATCTTTGCTTTTTAATACTTTAAAGAGGTCTTTTGCAGCAGATTTGCTCAATGCAATAATCATTTATTTGCATTCTTGACTGGGCATTGATTGTGGATCCAAGTAAAATGAAATCCTTGACAACTTCAATCTTTTCTCCATTTAACATAATGTTGCTTCTTTGGTCCAGTTGTGAGGATTTTGTTTTCTTTAAATTGAGGTATAATCCATACTGATGTGAGTCTCATTTCTTTATACCTGAGTCATTACCAGGAGGCCAGGGGTTCCTGGATAGCTGTGTGGATGGCTTTGTGGTCTACTGCACAATCTCCCACAGAAGAGCAATGCCTGGTGAGCCCTGCTGGCATGCTCTGCTTCTAATCCTGCTGTATCCTTCTGAGGAAATTGTGCACAGCTTGGACCAGGGCAGCCCTGTGAGTCTACACGTTTAGTAGAGCCTTAGAAAACCTTCTGGTGGAGAATTTGACTTTCAATGGTTTGAACAAGACCATACACCAGTGAAGCTGTAGGCATGAGTCAACAATCCAGTCATTTTTTTTTTCTTTATTAATTACCAATTTTTCTTTACAAATCAAAAAAATAATTTGGATATAAAAACTGACATACTTTCAATGGCTAGGTTAATACTGGTGACTCCATATTCACTTATAAGTAATACAGGAAGTGTGTTATTCTCCCAATTCTGTTATCCAACTGTAGTTAAACATCATCTGTAGTTCACTTTTTACCACCTGACCAAGTGCCAATTTCAAACATCAGGCACTGTGGGCTCCCATATAAATTTATTTACCATGCCCTTTATTAACACAAGAACACTGTCTAGAGGTAAATTGTGGAACTACAGGATACACAGAAGGAACCTGTAAAGCCTCTACCCCCATGTCCCCACTTTTTGAAAGGCAAGAGCAACTGAAAGAAGAGGCGGGAATTCTAATTATCATCCTTTTCACCATTTTTCCATTCAGTATAGTTTCTAAGCTTGAGCTGCTATGAATGGAAAGACTTTCCAATATCTACAATACTTGGGTTAGAATAAATAGTCTTTTATGGGCTGGAATACTAATATCTTGCTGATAAAATTCTCCATGTCTAAGCGTTTGTTATTCTCTTAAAACAACATAACATCTCTTGTACTAATAAGGCTAAATTTCTTGCAAAACTCTTGTACTCTCTTTGGAATGAATTAGAGTGCTTTGGAAGAGTGACTGAATGCTTCTACTTTTGGTAAATTGGCTAGGGTGACAGAACCTTAGAACTGAAAGAACGTTAGAGGCCATCTAATTTAGAGACCATCTAGAGACCAGTGATCTTAACCATTGTAGAGTCACAGATCCATTTGACACTAGACTTTTGCCCTGTAAAATGCTATTTTACACAAAACCTTGAGTACTATTTGAAGTGTTCATGGATTCCTCACCCACACCCTGAAGTTCATCCTAGATTAAGAATTCCTGCTCTAGTCCCACCCCATAATTTGGAAATGAGGTTTCTGAGAGAAAAACACCACATGTGAAGAAGTCTGGCAGAGTAGACTCAGAGTTGGGGCTGGGTGTTGGAGGGAGATGTAGTTCCACACGCAATGTACAACAGAGTCTAAACCAGCCCAGAATGCATGTGTTCTCCAGAGAGGAGTATCCTGGGTAAGAGAGCAAAGAACTCCCCACTGAAGGCTGCACCACTGCTGGAGAAACCCACTTGAATCAGCAGTCATGAAATGCAAGAGTGTTCTTGTTGGCTGGAGAGGGAGAAGAACATGAGTAGTTGGCAATCCAGAGAAGGTTGGAAGGAGCGTGGGCTGCCAACCATGGACCAAAGTATGGGAGTTTGGCAGCAGCATGGATTGTTACCCAGGGGTACAGAGAAATAATTGTCAAAGCAGCAGAATGGCAACGAGATGGGTCAACCAAGAGCAGAGGCACTTAGGACTGTAGGAAGGAGCCCTGACTGTGAGACCTCTTCCAAAGGACTTTGGAAAGAATCACTAGGGAGGGCTAGAAGAAGACCAGACATCCAATGTGGTGGATAGGAGCATTGCCCTTTGGGCTCCTGTTACAAATGGGATATGTTTTGACTCTGCAGGAAGCAAAGGCAGTAATGAGCCACTGTGATAATTTAGGCTTAAATTCCCCACTGAAACATGGCAGTAGTCAAACTGGCATGTTGGAAAAGTTCCCTGCTGCTGCTGCTGCCTGAGGGTACCCAGAGGTTATAGATTTTGTGACCAATTACCATAAATCTTTCTGAACTTCAGTTTCCTCATCTCCAAAATGGGACCAGGACTTGAGGAGCACTAAGGTTCCTTCCAACTTGAAAAATTTTCTGAGTCTATCACCAAGTTGGAAAGCCTGAGTTGGGTTCTTTCAATTCAGCAAATACAAGTGAGTTATTTCTGAACTGTTGACATAAGCACTATGCTTTTCACTCGAATATTCCCTTGAGGCACCATTTTTTTGAAAATCAGGAAAAGGGAGGATACAAGAAGCTAGAAGGAACGCCTATAAAAAACGTTTTCTACAATTATGATAGAAAATGAAAAAGACAATGATCAGAACTGGAGTTACAAATTCAAGTTGACTGATTTCAAGACTATACTCTGTCAGTAACTGGTCTCATAACTGGTAATTTAGAGGAGCAGAGGCTTCAAGTTTGACTGAAATCCAGTGGCTCCAGTCCCATTTCTCCATGTTTCTTGGCTCTGCCTTGTCCATCTTCCCTTTAGTTCTCAGGGTGGTGGTGATATACATGGCTGTTGCAGTTCCAAGCTTGGTATTTGTACCTGACAATGTCCAGGGAGAGAGATTCTCTCTTCCTATGGCTCTCTTTTAAGGGTGGGGAATTTTCCAGAAGCTCCAGCAAACTTCCACTTCAATGTCTTTAAACCACATTGGTTCGTATGCCTATTCCTAAACCTATCACTGGCAGAGGTTGATGAGATTATGCTGTAAAGTGTTAAGCCAACCAGTTGCCATCCAATAGATTCTGACTCATCATAGCAACCCCATGTGTGTCACAGTAGAACTATGCTCCAGAGGGTTTTTAAAGGCTGAATTTTCAGAAGTAGATCACCATGCCTTTCATCCAAGGCACCTTTGGCTGGATTCAAACCTCTAAACTTCTGCTTAGCAGCTGAGTATGTTAATCATTTGTACCACACCGGGGACCTACTCTAAAGGTACAAGGACTACAATGGGGGAAGAGGTGAATAGCTGAAAAAAAATTAGTTTGTTGGAATGACGAACTGAGGAATGAATGGCTGCTTGGTAGACAACTATCAGTGTCCCCCACATGATATATTTCAAAAGCCTTACTGCACTCTCTTCACAGTCATGTTTTGAGACACAATGGGGTATGTGATCATGTTCCCCATTTTACAGATGGAGTAATTAACCTCAAGGTCACACAGTTGGTTTAGAGCTTGGGACAAAGATATTACCACAGAATCCAGGGCTTCCCTATGTGTATTTCCGAAGGCTTAAATTTTTTACTTATATTTTTACCCCAAAAGTCTGCTTCTGGGGATTATTATAAAGAAATAATAATGAATGTGAATAATGACTTAGAGACAAGAATATTTATCCCAGTACATATATTTGTGAAAAAGTGAAAATAGCCTGAGTCTCTAACAACATGCAGTTAGCTCAATCAATGATGGTGCATACCTAAAATGGAGTATCAAGCAGCTACTACATTTATGTTGTAGGGGGACGGGTAACGGCCTGGAGAAATGCTCACTACATATTGTTATGAAAAAGTAAGCTATAAGGCCCGGATAGCTTCACTGCAGAGTTCTACCAAACTTTCAGAGAAGAGTTAACACCACTACAACTAAAGGTATTTCAGAGCATAGAAAAGGACACAATACTCCCAAACCCTTTCTATGAACCCACCATATCCCTGATACCAAAACCAATTAAAGACACCACAAAGAAAGAAAATTACACACCTATATCCCTCATGAACTTAGATGCAAAAATCCTCAACAAAATTCTAGCCAACAGAATTCAACAGCATATCAAAAAAAAAAAAAATTCACCATGACCAAGTGGGATTCATACCAGGTTTGCAGGATGGTTCGACATTAGAAAAACGATTAATGGAATCCACATATAAATAAAACAAAAGGCAAGAATCACATGATTTTATCAACTGATGCAGAAAAGACATTTGACGAAGTTGAACACCGATTCATGATAAAAACTCTCAGCAAAATAGGAATAGAAGGAAAATTCCTCAGCATAATAAACGGCATTTATGTAAAGCCAAGAGCCAACATCATCTTAAATGGACAGAGCCTGAAAGCATTCCCCTTGAGATCGGGAACTAGACAAGGATGCCCTTTATCACCGCTCTTATTCAACATTGTGCTACAGGTCCTAGTCAGAGCAATTAAGCTAGATAAAGAAATAAAGGGCATCCAGATTGGCAAGGAAGAAGTAAAATTATCTCTATTTGCAGATGACATGATCTTATACACAGAAAACCCTAAGGAATCCTCAAGAAAACTACTGAAACTAATAGAAGAGTTCAACAGGGTATCGGGATACAAGATAAACATACAAAAATCAGTTGGATTCCTCTACACCAACGAAAAGAACATCGAAGAGGAAATCACCAAATCAATACCATTTACAGGAGCCCCCAAGAAGATAAAATGTTTAGGAATAAATCTTACCAGAGATGAAAAAGACCTATACAAAGAAAACTACAAAACACTTCTGCAAGAAACCAAAAGAGACCTACATAAGCAGAAAAACATACCTTGCTCTTGGATAGGAAGACTTAACATTATAAAAATGTCTATTCTACCAAAAGTGACCCATAGATTTAATGCAATTCTGATCCAAATTCCAACGACATTCTTTAATGAGATGGAGAAACAAATCACCAACTTCATATGGAAGGGAAAGAGACCCCAGATAATTAAAGCATTATTGAAAAAGAAGAACAAACTGGGAGGTCTTGCTCTACCTGATTTTAGAACCCATCATACCACGACGATAGTCAAAACAGCCTGGTACTGGTACAACAACAGACGCATAGACCAATGGAACACAATTGAGAATCCAGACATAAATCCATCCACATATTCTACTCTGTCCTATAGGGTCACTATGAGTTGGAATTGGCTCGACGGCACCGGGTTTGGTTTTGGTTTTATGAGCAGTTGATATTTGGCAAAGGCCCCAAAACAGTTAAATGGGAGAAAAGACAGTCTTTTTGTAAAAAATGGTGCTGGCATAACTATATATCCATCTACAAAAAATGAAACAAGACCCATACCTCATTCCATGCACAAAAATGAGCTCAAAATTGATCAAAGACCTAAATATAAAATCTAAAACGATAAAGACCATGGAAGAAAATATAGGAACAACATTAGGAGCCCTAATACGTGGCATAAACAGTATACAAAACATTACTAACAATGCAGGAAAAAAACTAGATAACTAGGAGCTCCTAAAAATCAAACATCTGGGCTCATT
Organism: Elephas maximus indicus; assembly: GCF_024166365.1. Classification (NCBI taxonomy): domain Eukaryota; kingdom Metazoa; phylum Chordata; class Mammalia; order Proboscidea; family Elephantidae; genus Elephas; species Elephas maximus. The sequence goes on along the minus strand of NC_064844.1, from coordinate 25,867,675 downwards.
CAAAGACTTCACCAAAAGAGTAAAAAGATTTCCTACAGACTGGGAAAAAGTTTTTAGCTATGACATTCCAGTCAGCGCCTGATCTCTAAAATCTACATTATACTGCAAAAACTCAACTGCAAAAAGACAAATAACCCAATTAAAAAATGGGCAAAAGATGTGAACAGACACTTCACTAAAGAAGACTTTCAGGTAACTAACAGATACATGAGGCAATGCTCACGATCATCAGCCATTAGAGAAATGCAAATCAAAACTACAATGAGATTCCATCTCACTCCAACAAGGCTGGCATTAATCCAAAAAACACAAAATAATAAATGTTGGAGAGGCTGTGGAGAGATTGGAACACTTACACACTGCTGGTGGGAATGGAAAATGGTACAACCACTTTGGAATCAATTTGGCACTTCCTTAAAAAACTAGAAATAGAACTACCATGCGATCCAGGAATCCCACTCCTTGGAATATAAGAGCCTTTACATGAACAGATACATACACACCCATGTTCATTGCAGCACTGTTTATAATAGCAAAAAGACGGAAGCAACCAAGGTGCCCATCAACAGATGAATGGAGAAATAAATTATAGTATATTCACACATTAGAATACTACCCATCGATAAAGAACAATGATGAATCTGTGAAACATTTCATAACATGGAGGAATCTGGAAGGCATTATGCTGAATGAAATTAGTTGCAAAAGGACAAATATTATATAAGACCACTATTGTAAGAACTTGAGAAATAGTTTAAACAGAGAAGAAAATATTCAAGAGGGAGGGAGGGTGGGAGAAGGGTATTCACTAATGAGACAGTAGATAAGAACTACTTTGGGTAATGGGGAAGACAACGCACAATACAGGCTAGGTCAGCACTACTGGACTAAACCAAGCTCAAAGAAGTTTCCTGAATAAACTGAATGTTTCAAAGGCCAGCGTAGCAGGGGCGGGAGTTTGGGGGCCATGGTTTCAGGCGACATCTAAGTCAATTGGCAAAATAAAATCTGTTAAGAAAACATTCTGCATCCCACTTTGAAGAGTGGCATCTGGGGTTTTAAACGCCAGCAAGCAGCCATCTAAGATACATTGATTGGTCTCATCCCATCTGGATCAAAGGAGAATGAAGAACACCAAGGACACAAGGTAATTACGAGCCCAAGATACAGAAAGGGCCACATAAAACAGAGACTACATCAGCCTGAGAGCAGAAGAACTTGATGGTGCCTGGCTACAACCGATGACTGCCCTGACAGGGAACACAGTAGAGAACCTCTGAAGGAGCAGGAGAGCAATGTGATGCAGACCCCAAATTCTCATAAAAAGACCAGACAATGTTCTGACTGAGACTAGAAGGACCCCAGTGGTCATGGCCCCCAGACCTTCTGTTGCCCCAGGTCAGGAACCATTCCCAAAGCCAACTCTTTAGACATGGATTGGACTGGACAATGGTTTAGAGAGGATGCTGGTGAGGAGTGAACTTCTTGGATCAGGTGGACACTTGAGACTATGTTGGCATCTCCTCTCTGGAGGGGAGATGAGAAGGTAGAGGGGGTTAGAAGGTGGCGAAATGGACATGAAATAGAGAGTGGAGGGAGGGAGCGGGCTGTCTCATTAGGGGGAGAGCAATTGGGAGTATGAAGCAAGATATATATAAGTTTTTGTGTCAGAGGCTGACTTGATTTGTAACCTTACACTTAAACCACAATAAAAAAATTTTTAAAAAGTAGGCTCTAGAACTGTCGTCAAAAAAGAAGGAAAAATCAGATCTGAGTAGGCGAAGAGATGCAGACACCAGTCTTTCATCAGTGGTAACCTTTGACTAGTGGAACTGCAGATGATTTTAATTTCCTACTTTGTGCTTATCTCTATGGTGAGAACATGTAACAAAGAATTTCTTTGGTGAGAATATTACAATCAGAAAAAAAGTCTATTATTCATTTTTTAAATAGAACACTGATTTTCAGACATAGCTACCCTGTACCAAAAAGTTCCATGAGGACTTTCTGGAAATAGAGTTGGGTAGTAACGGCCTCCTGAGATCTATCCTCCAAGCCAAAGAAATCCCAAGATATGAAACACCGCTGGGGAGGATTCTAAAATGTCTTCCCTCAGCTGCCTTCAAGGAATACTCAGCATATCCACGGCTGATCAGCAGGCAAAATGTGTGCTTTGGGAGATCATGTGGAGAAGAGAAAGCTACAGATTCTTCTTAAGTTTAATGTACCTGACACATATTTGGTATTTAATAACTATTGGTTAAATGAAAAGATATTGGGCCAAGAAAATCTTTTGAAAATATTTAACAGTGAACTTACTAACTTATAAATACTCAGCACAATGCCTTCTACAAATTGTGAGTCAAGTAGAATGATTCTCATGCACTCTGCTTTTTCTGGAATCATTCCTGGGCCTCCTGACCACCCACATCTTGTGAAGTTCTCCCACATTTGTCCTGGCTGTCACAGACAAGAAGCACTTTCTCTTCTGTCGACCTTCTGGCCCCTGAGTGGTTCTGTCTCTCCCACATATGGAAAGTACAGAGGAAAGAGCAGAACCAGAAAATTCACGTTTTTAGTCTCAAAGCAAAACTAAAAAGAAAAAAAGCCAAAAGCCTGAAGGAATTTAAAGGACCACAGTTACTCGGGTCAGGAGCTAAACTGAGGTGGCCCACCCCACATTCTTCAGATAGGTGAAGACGGGGAGCTGCCAGGTCCTGAGCAAGTATCACTGAGAAAAAGGGCACATCTAAGAGCAGCCCAGTGTCTGTTCTGCTTTGAAGGCATATAGTCCCTGTAATTAGAAGCAGCTTTATTCACATGCCAGATGTCCATATTTCCCTTCCAATTATTTTCAGAAGCATCATGAAGAACCATCAGTGACAGTGTGAAATGTCCTATTACTTTTTTTTTTTTAACCTGTTCACCCTTACGAGTTCAGTCTGATCTGAAGATTGCAATCTGCTTATTCCTAAGAGTTTTCTTCTTCTTTCTCTCTTTTTGGCAGGATAAGGATGTATCTGACTTGAACTTTTATCCCCAGAAATAACTACCACATATTTGGTGTGACCACATATTTGCTGTGATCACAAAAGAGCAATCTTACAAAAATTTTGACAGAAAGTCTTCTTACATCCTGCACACCCACGTACACACACACACACACCCTGAGCGCTTCCTAAGGGTGATATGAACACTCACAAGTTCCTTGGAAGCCCAGTTCATGAAGTCATAGTTCTTCTGAACTCTGAGCTGGTCAGACCACTTGGGACTATAGCGGGAACCACATTTGGAAGGGGGCATAGACCAATTAAAGTGGCCCCAGAGAGTGAGCAGGCATCAAGATAGACTGCACACTTCTTCGGGCAGGGACTATGTCATGTCCTCTCTTGTACCTACTGCCCCAGCACAGTGCCTGGCATATAGAATGTGCTCAAAAACATTTGTTGAATAAATGAATGTGTAAATTAATCCATATTTTATGCATAATAACTGAAGGAAGTACAGATAGATAACCTGGAGAACAGAAGATATAGAGGACTTGACAGCCCATTTCCAATACGTAAAGGGCAGGCTATAATAGAGAAGAGGGCGGGGATCTCTTCTCTCTTGTTCTTTGGGCCAGAAAGGGACTATTTAATGAAAGTTACAGAAAGACAGCTTTGACCCAGAATCATTATTGTTTTGTGTGTCTACCTTGAAAGGAACCCTGGTTATGCAGTGGTTAAAGTGCTCAGCTGCCAAGCACAACTTTGGCAGTTTGAACCCACCAGCTGGCCCACAGAAGAAAGATCTGGCAGTCTGCTTCTGTAAAGATCACAACCTTGGAAACCCTATGAGGCAGCTCTACTCTGCCCTATAGGGCTGCTATGAGTCAGAATCGACTCCACAATGAAGAGTTTATTTACTTTGAAATACTACAGAATACTCAGGTCCATTTCTGGTTCTCGATTTTAAACAAAAGTTCGGCAGTTTGAAACCACCAGAGGTTCCTCTGGAGAAAGATGTGACGGTCTGCTTCGGTAGACATTTACAGCCTCGGAAACCCTATGGAGTCACTATGAGTCAGAATCCACTCGATGACTGGTTTTTTTTGGGGGGGGGGTACAGATAGATAAGAGATACCTAGGTGGAACAAACGGTTTGCACTAGACTACTAACCTAAAGGTTGGTTGTTCACACGCACCTGTGGTGCCACAGAAGAAAGGACTGGCTAACTGCTTCCATCTAGATTACAGCCAAGAAAACCCTGTGGAGCAGTTCTACTCTGTAACACATGGGGTTGTCATGACTCCGAATCAACTCAATGAAAAGGGTTGGAATATATAAAAAGAAATCTGGGCTTGTGGCCAAATTAGTAATTTATTCAAGAAATTTTTATTGAGCAAAGGGCCAGATAATGCTGAGGGCAGAGTGAGTAGGTAACAAAAAGGGACAGAGCTTCTTCCCTTTTGCATCTTGCAGTCTGTTCAGGAATACAGAAAAGTCAACAGGTGATCCCAGGATGCATAGTGTGAGAAGGGAAAGTTCAGGCACCTACGGTGGACGCTCAGGGGCCCCAAAAGGCCCAGATCAAGAAGAGATGGGGAAGGGGGTGTGATTAACATGCATGAAATCCCCGCAGCATGAAAAAAGGAAACCGTCTGAACTTTGTACCTTTAACCTGCCAGTTTTCCCACTTCCTGCTTGCTCACTGAGCCTGGGAAAATGTTTCCATTTAGCCCCGCAATCACCTTCACGCTGGGTGGCTGAGTTTGGCCTTTCATTGCTAAGGCTTATTTTGAAACTCAGTGCTTGTTTCATGCTTACTCCTGGCCCAACCCCTTTAACAGATAACAAGCTCTCCGAATAGAGAGTGAACTTGAGATATCTGATCATCTGGGCCAAGATGAACACCATAACAAGGGCTGGACATAATAAGCTCACCAAAAGCGAGATTTCGGCAAAGCTATACTCAACTTGACAAGCCTGACATTCAAAAAGCAACCAAGATGATGGGAATGTTTTGAAATGAGATGGTGGTGATGGCTGCACAGCCCTGTGAATATATTAGAAAATACTGAACTTTATACTTGAAAATGGTGAATTTTATGGTATTGACATCATATCTGAATAATGATAATAAAAACAAAATAAGAGGAGGCTACTGGAGAAGGCTGAGCTTAAATACCCCCAGTTAAACTTCTGTTTTCCTCATATTTACTGAAAGAGGAAGGATTTGTCTTTAGACATAGTATTTTTGCCATCTTTGGAAATTCCTGACAAGCTACAGCCCTGTTAAGGCATGAAAAACATTTAATTAGTGCTGACTCTATAACGGTCTATTAATTAATACCTAAGTAATTACATGTTGCCTCTGTTTCATGAGTTACACTCTTAATTTTTTTCACTTAAAAAAATGTTTTTCTCAACTGTAGCATGAGAGACTGACTCACTAGGTCTAGTTTGTCTCCATAATTCTGCGAATTTCTAACTTTCAAAATCTTCAGAGTTTTTTGCTTAGAGGGCACTGAGTTGGTGTTAATGGTGATGGGAAAAGTTGGAAAAGGATATAGCAATTATGGTTGCACAACATGAAGAATGTAACCAAGGTCACTGAGTTGTATATGCAGAAATTGCTGAACTGGAGAATGTTTCGTTGTCTATATTTTTACCGTAAAAAAAAAAAAAGATCTTCAGAATAACACTGAAAGATAAGTGATGTTGTTAGCTGCTGTCACATTGGCCCCCGACTCACAGAGACCCCAAGCACAACAGAACAAAGTGCTGCCTGGCCCTACGCCATCTCCATGATCAGTTGGGGACCAGACTGGTGCTGCCTGGCCCTACACCATCACCATGATCAGTTGGAGATCAGACTGGTGCTGCCTGGCCCTACACCATCTCCATGATCAGTTGGAGATCAGACTGGTGCTGCCTGGCCCTACACCATCTCCATGATCAGTTGGAGATCAGACTGGTGCTGCCTGGCCCTACGCCATCTCCATGATCATTTGGAGATAGGACTGACCCATAGGGCTTTCAGTGACTGGTTTTTGAAAGCAGATCATCAGGTCTTTCTTCCTAGTCCATCCTAGCCTTGAAGCCCCGATGAAACCTGTTCAGCATCTGGGGAACATGGAAGCCTCCACTGACAGACAAATGGTGGCTGTGCATGGATTGCATTGGTCGGCAATCAAACCTGGGTGTCCTGCATAGAAGGTGAGAGAATTCTACCCAAGCCATTGAACCACCACTGTCCCCATAAAATGTAAGCAGGCAGGAATAATTTCTTATTTCACCCATAAGGAAACTCAGGACCAGGGAATTTGAAGAACTGTTCAGTGTCTGAACCAGGACCAGAAGTGAGTTCTCCTCTTAGCGTGAGAGAAATATGGACCCTCATTCCCAGGAATTTACCATCTAAGGGTCATTAAGCTGACATGGGTCTGTTGGAGTTGGGCTTTGGTCACCGAGAGAGGAGGTAAGTCAGGAAAGGTTATTTGCTGAGTTTTCATTCCAGAGAGCACAAGGAAAGTGGAAGTTGCCAGGAAACTCTGATTTTCCAAGTTGGAAATCAGTACGCAACTGAGTTTTAATAGAAATTGACCAGCTTTTTTGAAAGTTTATGTAGTATAAATATGGCCTTGGGATTAGCTTAGAAACACAGAGAAACCTTCTGGAACCCATGTGTTTGGGAGATATGTTATTGTTAGGTGCCGTCAAGTTGGTTCTGACTCACAGCAACCCTACGTACAACAGAACAAAACACTGCCTGGTCCTGAACCATCCTCATAATCGCTCCTTTGCTTGAACCCATTGTTGCAGCCATTGTGCCAATCCATCATGTCGAGAGTCTTCCTCTTTTTTGCTGACCCTCTACCCTACCAAGCACGATGTTCTTCTCCAAGAACTGGTTCCTCCTGATAACATGCCCAAAGTGAGACTTGCTCCAATCCCGAAGCCATGTTTTTCTTCATACAGTACAGCTTCTCAGATTATTTGCTCAGCATACAGATTGAATAAGTATGGTAAAAGGATACAACCCAGATGCACACATTTCCTGATTTTAAATTATGCTGTATCCTCTTGCTGTGTTCGAACAACTCCCTTATGATTTATATACACGTTTCACATGAGCACAATTAAGTGTTCTGGAATTCCCATTCTTCTCAATGTTATCCATCATTTGTTAAGATCCACATAGTCAATAAAACACAGGTAAACACCTTTCTGGTATTCTCTACTTTCAGTCAAGATCCATCTGATATCAGCAATGATATTCCTCATTCCGTGTCCTTTTCTGAATCTGGCTAGAATTTCTGGCAGTTCCTGGTCAATGTACTGCTGCAACTGTTTAGAAATGATCTTCAGCAAAACTTAACTTGCATGTAATATTAATGATATTGTTCCATAATTTCCACATTCTTTCGGATCACCTTTCTTTGGAATAGGCACAAATACGGATCTCTTTCAGTCTGTTCGCCAGATAGCTGTCTTCCAAATTTCTTGGCATAGGCAAGTGAGCACCTCCAGCGTTGCATCCACTGGTATTCTGTCATTTCCCAGAGCCCTGTTTTTTGACAATGTCTTCAGTGCAGCTTGGACTTCTTCCTTCAATACCATCTGTTCTTGATCATATGCCGCCTCCTGAAACGGTTGAATGTTAACCAATTCTTCTGGTATAGTGACTATGATTTCCTTCCATCTTCTTTGATGCTTCCTGTGTCATTCAATATTTTTTCCCATAGAATCTTTCAGAACTACAATTTGGGGCTTGAAATTTTTCTTCAGTTCTTTCAGCTTAAGAAATGCTGAGTGTATTCTTCCCTGTTTGTTTTCTAAAATATTTAACAGTGAACTTACTAACTCAGCTGCAGCCACTTCAAATGATCTTCAGCAAAATTTTACTTGTGTGTGATATTAATGACATTGTTCAATAATTTCCATGTTAGGTTGGGTCATCTTTCTTTGGAATAGGCATAAATATGGATCTCTTCCAGTTGGTCGGCCAAGTAGCTATCTTCCAAATTTCTTGGCATAGACCAATGAGCACTTCCAGTGCTGCAGTTCCTTCAGCTTGAGAAAAGCCGAGCATGTTGTTTCCTTTTGGTTTTCTAACTCCAAGTCTTTGCACATGTCATTATAATACTTTACTTTGTCATCTCAAGCTGCCCTTTGACATCTCCGGTCCAGTTCTTTTACTACGTCATTTCTTCCATTCACTTTAGCTACTCTACATTCAAGAGCAAGTTTCAGAGCCTCTTCTGACATCCATTTTAGTCTTTCTTTCCTGTCTTTTTAATGGCCTTTTGCTTTCTTCATGTATGATGTCCTTTCTTCATGTATGATGTCTTCCATCATTAGTATCCAATGTGTCAAATCTATTCTTAAGATGGTCTCTAAGTTCAGGTAGGATATACTCAAGGTCGTACTTTGGCTCTCATGAACTTGTTTTAATTGTCATCAGCTTCAACTTGAACTTGCATATGAGCAGTTGATGGTTTGTTCCGCAGTCAGCCCCTGGCCTTGTTCTGGCTAATGATATTGAGCTTCTCCATCATCTCTTTCCACAGATGTAGTCAATTTGATTGCCGTGTATTCCATGTGATGAGGTTCACATGTACAGTTGCCATTTATGTTGTTGAAGAAAGGTATTTGCAATAGACAAGCTGTTGATCTTGCAAAATTCTATCATGTGATCCCTGGCATTGTTTCTGTTACCAAGGCTTTATTTTTCAACTACCAGTCCTTCTTCTTTGTTTGCAACTTTCACATTCCAATCACCCGTAATCATCATTGCATCTGGATTTCATGTTTGATCAATTTCAGACTGCAGAAGTTGGTAAAAATCTTCAATTTCTTCATCTTGGCCTTAGTGGTTGGTGCATAAATTTGAACAATAGTCATATTAACTGGTCTTCCCTATAGGTGTATGGATATTATCCTGTCACTGGCAGGGTTGTACTTCAGGATAGATTCTGAAATGTTCTTTTTGACTATGAATGTGATACAATTTCTCCTCAATTTGGAATCCCCAGCATAGTAGACGCTATGATTATCTGATTCAAAATGGCCAATACCAGTCCATTTCAACTTACTTATGCTTAGGATATCAATCTTTATGCATTCCATTTCATTTTGATGACTCCAGTTTTCCTAGATTGATACTTCGTACATGCCATGTTCCAATTATTGATGGATGTTTCCAGCAGTTTCTTCTCTTTTTGAGTCATGCCACCTCAGCAAATGAAGGTCCCAAAAGCTTTACTCCATCCATGTCATTGAGGTCAACTCTACTTTGAGGAGGCAGCGCTTTGCCAGTTGTATTTTGAGTGACTTCCAACCTGAGGGGCTCGTCTTTCAGCAATATACCAGACAAGGTTTTGCTGCTATTCAGAAGTTTTCACTGGCCAATTTTTTAAGACGTAGACTGCCAGGTCCTTCTTCCTAGTCTGTCTTAGTCTGGAAGCTCTGCTGAAACCTGTCCACCATGAGTGACCCTGCTGGTATTTGAAAGAGATTGCAGCATCACAGCAATATGCAAGCCAGCACAGTTTGACAAACTGACAGACACATGGTGATTGGGACATCTACTTATTATCATAATTACTTTGAGTAGAATTATACAATATGAACTTTTATTGGTAAGTAAGTTTTTTTAAGTTTTTAATTTTTCAATCTTCCTAGGCTTCTTAAAAACAAGTAAATAAATCCCAAGCAGAGTAAAGGTAGAGTGGAAAAAGCAGTTTATTCTGAATCAAGAAAATTAGGTCTTGGCACTGTGCCCTTGCTTGTTCAAGGTCACTCATATGCATCAGATTCAGAATAAAGTCTAACTGACTGTGGGTCCTTAGACGATTCACTCAACCTTTCAGATCCTCTATGCTTTAGTTGGAAATGAAGAGGTTAGAGGAGATGAATTTTAAAGCCCAGTTCAGCTCTAAAATACTATGATCTGATACCACATATTTGATCACATTCTTCTCTTTAAATTTTAGGGATTTCTGTATCCCCAAGCCTATACAACTGGAAAGTTCTACACCCTCATTCCTCTTTGACCTGGGAACAGAAAGCCCAGCTACAGTCTAGTGTCACTTCCAAGAGCTACAGCAGACCACGCTAGTGACACTACCATGGCTGTCTACTCTTCTAGGGAAAGTTAACTCCGAGGTGCATGGAAAGCCTTACTGTCTCAGTTACCTAGTGTTACCGTAACAAAAATACCAGAGGTGAGTGGCTTTAAAGAACAGAAATTTAATTCCTTAGAGTTCTGGAGGCTAGAAGTCTAAATCACAGTCTCGATCTTGTTAATTCCTTCCTTGTCAGTAGCCCCTGGAGTTCTTTGGTTCCTTGGTGATCCTCACGTGGTGGTTGTCTTCCACTGTGTGTTCATATCTGTGTCTAATCTTTTTTTCTCTCTCTCTCTTTTTTTTTTTTTAACTCATAAGTTTTAAGTTTAAAACTCATGCTACTTGGGTATGAGCTAATTAACAAAGCAAAGAAATCCCTGTTTCCAAACAGGATTACATCCACAGGTAGAGGGGTTGGGATTCCAACACATATTTTGGGGGGACACAATTTAATTCATAACATGGACCTTGGCTAGAAAGACAATATAGTGTAGTGGTTATAAGCATGGGTTCTGGTCAGAGAGACTTGGGTTGAATTCTGAATCTGCTACATACGGTGACCTTGTACAAGTAAGGACACCATGCCTGGCACATAATGGGCACTCAGTGAAGGTTAACTGTTGGGCCTTTATTCTGGAGAGACACAAGTGCTTTATAAAGTAAAAATGAGATGGTAAATGTTATACAGTCTGGATTTCTAAGAGGAAATACCACCCCTCATTTCTCCAACATCTCTAGCAAAATTATTACTCAAGGATACAGGCCCAGGAGGTCATGGAGGAAAGTGGTTCAAGGAGAAGAACATTTGACTTGACATTTAAATGAGTTGCTTAAATCCTTATGAAGGAGCAATGTGAGAGAAGAAGAAAAAAAAAAAGAGGGGATGAATGAGAATTTAAGGAATAAGAGAAGAAAGAGTGATAAAACTCATTTCTAAATAAATTCTAAACAAATGTTGATGTTTTTATCAAGAAGAAGTAATGAATTAGCTAACTTCTGTTCCCACTTAGAGAAACGCATGGGCATTTTCTCTGCATGTGGAATTTGTTTAAAAATTAAGCATTTCATGTTTTTTAAAAAAAACTATAGATATTTTCTGGACGTGCACATTCCAGCTGATAGACTCATTCTTCATCTCTTCCATGTGTCATTGGATTTCCTACCAACTTCAAACTCAGACCAGATACCACACCTGTGAGCTTGGCACCCATTGCCAGTGTTCTCGCACGAACCTATCAGCTGCTGTGGGAGGCAGAGCAACTCTGGAGTCTAAAGCTAGTCCGTGCAGGCCTGCAGCTGCCCGGTTATGATGCATTAAAGCCGCAGCAAGGTCATTAAAATGCGGGCTTTGCATCCAGATGCCTTGGACTCCAATTTTCTAAGTGCGTGACGTCTAGAAATTACTTATGTCTGTAAGGCTCTGGCGGCGTAGTGATTAAAAGCTTGGTTGCAAACCAAAAAGTTGGCAGTTTGAATCCACCAGCTGATCCTTGGAAACCCTATGGAGCAGTTCTACCCTGTTCAATAGGGTTGCTATAAATTGGAATCGACTCAATGGCAATGTTTTTTTTTTTTTGTAAGGCTCATTTGTACATCTGTAAAATGGGCCTAAGGACAGTCCTTGCTTCATAGGATTCTGGACTGAATGAGATAATGCATAGAAAGCACTTAGCACAGTACCCTCCCCTTAGATAATGTTCAATGCATATTTAACTACTGTGTTCTGCTGGGAAACTTGGATTGTAGTATCTTATGATTGACCCGAAGTTAAAGACTATGGGTTCATGTAAATATAATGTAGGTATGCAGAGATGAGTTTTAGAGGATATGATCTATATGTCATGGCCCCTGACCCATTATCAGTCTAACCTCTATTTCCAACACAATGCCCTGAAATCCCAGAAGAGAGAAAAGGAACTTTTTTTAACAATCAGAAATGTAATAGAACTAACAAAAGTATATTCATTGAGCCATGCAAATTCTAAAACCATAAGTAATGATTCTATTTATTTGGTTGCAACCTAAAAATGCAGATTTCCTGTGAGAAATAAGTAAATAAAAGCAAAGAAAAACTTTGAATGGCACCTGTGGAAGAACCACTAATCAACTATTTGTACGCTGCCTGCCCCCCCCAAAAAAAACTTTTTTTTTTTCTTCCATTTCCAGCCATGCTCTTCACAATATGCCTGTAACAATTACAGTCTAAGAGCTTTATGGGCCCTCTCTTACTGAATTATCCCAACAGCCTTAGAGTGTGGTGCCTGTGTTACAGCTAAGGAGCCGTGCCAGGTCAGAGGGGAAAGTTAGGATTCACGCATGGCAGACTCACTCCAGGGACTGCATTCCCATCACCACACAGCACTGCCTCTGATCTGGGTTGTCAGATCTTGAGCCCAGTGTCCCCAGTTTGGGTAGAAGGGAAAGGGTCCGGAGGTGTGCTGAAAACATCTAATGTACACAGGGCTGACGTTGGAACAACCACCGTGTGCAAAGGCCAAAGTTGGAATGGGACCATGATGAAAACCGAAGTCAAGCAGTGTTGTTATTTAAAGCTGATAAGAAAAGAAAGGTTTAAATGGGAACTTCCCTTCCCTTTCCATCATACCCCATAGTTACTTTAGAACTACGAAAGACATATCCAAACAGCGTTCCTTACACACTCCCGTCCTCCTAAGCAGCCTGATAGACATGGAGTCAAGTGTTCACTGGGCCCTGTTGTTCCTCCCCAAATGTCACCATATGCCCAGTTTTAAGGCAAGTGTTAAAAAGCTCCTTCAACTTTCTCATTACATAAGGTTTCCATGTGATTTTCTACCTTCTTCTCTAAGATGCTGTGTTGTTGTTAGGAGCTGTTGAGTTGGCTCCGACCCACAGCAACCCTACGTACAAAAGAACAAAACACTGCCTGATCCTCTGCTATCCCCACAATCGTTGCTATGTTTGAACTCACCGATGCAGCCACTGTGTCAATCCATCTCATCAATGGTCCTTCTTCTTTTTCACTGACCCTCCACCTTACCAAGCATGATGTCCTTCTCCAGGGACTGGTCCCTCCTGATAACATGTCCAAAGTACACGAGATACAGTCTCACTATTGTGGTTTCCAAGGAGCACTCTGGCTATACTTCTTCCAAGACAGATTTGTTCGTTCTTCTGATATATTCAATATTCTTCACCAACACCATAATTAAAAGGCATCAATTCTTCTTTGTTCTCCCTTATTCATTGTCCAGCTTTCACATGCATATGAGGTGATTGAAAATACGATGGCTCGAGTCAGGTATAACCTAGTCCTCAAAGTCTTTGTTTTTTAACACTTTAAAGAGGTTGTTTGCAGCAGATTTGCGCAATACAATGCATCATTGATTTCTTGACTGCTGCTTCCATGGGCATTGATTGTGGATCCAAGTAAAATGAAATTCTTGACAACTTCAGTCTTTTCTCCGTTTATCATGATGTAGCTTATTGGTCCAGTTGTGAGGATTTTTATTTTCTTTATGTTGAGGTGTAATCCATACTGAAGGCTGAAGTCTTTGATCTTCATCAGTAAATGCTTCAAGTCCTCTTCACTTTCAGCTAGCAAGGTTGTGTCATCTACATAACGCAGGTTGTTAGTGCATCTTCTACCAATCCTGATGCTATTCTCTTCTTCATTATAATCCGGCTTCTCAGATTATTTACTCAGCATACAGATTGATGAGTATGGTGAAAAGATACAACCCTGACACACACCTTCCCTAAGATACGAAGTACTTTTATATATGTTGTTATTAGCTGCTTCCCAACTGGCCCCCACTCATGGTGACCCCATGTAGTACAAAGTAGGACTGCTTTATAGGGTTTTCTTGGCTGTAATCTTTACAGTGGCACAGTGGTTAAAGTGCTGGACTTCTAACCGAAAGGTCAGCAGTTTGAACTGATAAGCTGCTCCGCAGGAGATCAATGTGGCAGCCTGCTTCTGTAAAGACTGCAGCCCTGGAAACCGTGTGGGGCAGTTCTAATCTGTCCTAGAGAGTTGCTATGAGTCGGAATTGACTTGATAGCAATGGGTTTGGTTTTTTTGTTTGTTTGTTTGTTTTTAATCTTTACAGAAGCAATTTGCCAGGTCTTTCTTCCACAGAAGCCACTGGAAGGGTTCAAGCTGCCAACCTTTGGGTTAGCAGCTGATCACAAACCACTTGTGCCACGCTGGCTTCTATTTTTATGTAGAGACCCTCGTAATCTAACCAATTCACCTGAGAACTAGGGGTGGCTATTATTAGTTTTAAATTATAGACTGAGAAATTGAGATATAGAGAAAGCAATAAAACTGCTCTGCAATTTGGAAAACCGTCTGCAACGCTATAAAAATGTCTAACTGGGCTCTTGACCCCATAGATCACTATTTTTATTGCCCTCTCTCTAGAATAAATGCGGTTTAGTTTGAGAGAGTTGTTTATCTTTTGGCAAGCCATGGAGTAAAAGGACCTAATTTCAATTCTCCATTCTGGTGACTGATAATAATAAAGGGAATTTAGTTTGGGGGAAGCAGAGAGGAAATGATAAGAATGGGAAGGAAGTGGTAAACCCAAACAATCCATTCAGAAGGGCTTTTGGACAATCTATGGATTTGATTTGTCCGAGCATGGGTAGGAGTCAGATGAACAAGGCTTTGAATTCCTAAGCCACCAGTTACGATAACTCAGTGAATGTTGGTTCCCACAAGCCGCTTTATACACTAAAACAAAGCAAAACAAAAAAACAACCAAATCTGTTGCCGTCAAGTCGATTCCGACTAGTGGCAATCCTATGGGCCACAGGGTAAAAGTGCTTCAAGGATTTTCTTGGTTATAATCTTTACAGAGCCAGATTGCCAGACATTTCTTCTGCAGCACCACTGGGCAGGTTCAAACCACCAACCTTTAGGTTAGTAGTCAAGTGTAAACCATTTGTGCCACTCAGTAAGCCCAGGACTAAAATCACAACAGCTGGAATGAATTAAGGCACCACTAGGGTCTCACAACAGAACGCCCAGAAGCAAGGGAGAGATAAATAGCTCATTTTTCATCTTTCTCAATGCTTCTTTCTCTCTCTCTCTCTCTGTTGTTCTTGTTTCCTCTTTTTTTCCCTTTCATTTCCTCATTTGGGGACAGTGAAAGGTCATGGTCTGGCTGCCAACAGTTTCGACACTCTCAACAGTCATGGCACCAGGAAGCCAGGACCCCCACAACAGCCTAGAGAGACTATCTGGTCTTCAGCGGGAGGGAGTCTGGTGCTGTCCCTTCACTTTCAATTTTGTTCACAGTGCCTTTTGTCAATTTGAAATGGGGGGATGGGTGTGTAGCGTAATCTGGCAATCTTTTCTTTATGATTTTCAGGTTTTTAACTTCTTGGACAGGCACTCCTAATGCTAAGATTATGTATTTCAAAACATACAGTTTATTTACTTAAACAGAAATGTGGGCAAGCTGACATATCTGACACAGGGCTGCCCCAGAAAATTTGCTGTGTGGACACTGGGTATGTACTGGGGCTCTAGGATTCACTTTGCCCAGAAAAGCCCCCAAGGTTATCTTCCCTGCGGGAGCATCCAGTTGGGACGACCAGAAGCCCACCAGGCTAACTTAAGTAAATGGGGATTTTTGTTATTAGTCACCATTGAGTAAATTTTCACTCATGGCAACCTCATGTGTACAAAGTACAACTACTCTATAGGGTTTTCAAGGCTGGGACTTTTCAGAAGCAGATTGCCAGGACTGTCTTCTGAGGTGCCTCTGGGTGAGCTCGAACTGCCAGCCTTTTGGCTAGTAGTCAAGCATTTAACAGCTTGTGTCACCCAGGGAACCAAATGGAGATCACTTGTACATTTATAAGGGAATCTTATAAAGCTTCATTTGGGAATTACAGCTATATACTGAGGATCTAGAGTCCCCAGGCATCTACTCCTCCTTCCTCTCAGTTATCTTTGTCTCTAAGTGTCTGCTCCTTTTTCCTTCCTCAGCTTCCCCTCTTTGTACGTGACTTAACGTGGTTGCCTGCCTCAGCCTGGAGCCCACAGGAACTTACGGGCCCGTTACCTGCAGCCAACTAACTACCTCAGGATCTTGGTGTCCCAACTCCAAGTTCTAGATAAAGTGATCTGATTGGACTAAAGTGGGTCAGATGTCCACTCCTGATTCAATTACTGGTGACTTTGTGAATGTGTCATGTGGTTGTCCCTCAGGGACAGTAGGTAAGGTAAGTTCTTGAAGAAGGGAATGTAGCAAGGAGGAAATGACTCATGTAACTAGTCCAATTCCCATACCATAGTGCTCTGTAACTTCTTTTCCCCTCCAAGTTTGCCCTTGATGTTGTCTCTAACCAGATTTTTTGATTTCTCCTGTGGCAGGATTTATAGCAGATTGTCTTAGTTACCTAGTGCTGCTGTAACAGAAATACCACAAGTGGGTGGCTTTAAAGGACAGAAATTTATTTTCTCACAGTTATGAAGGCTAAAATTCTAAATCAGGGTCTTGGCTGTGTCAGATCCTTCCTTGTAAGTATTCCTGGGCATTCCTTGGTTCCTTGACTTGGAGACAGTCCTCATGTGACGTCTATCTTTTCCTGTGTGTTTGTGCCTCTGTGTCTAATCTGTTCTTTTTATAACTCAGAAGTAATTAGGTTTAGAATCCACCTTACTCAGCTATAGTTTAATTAACATAACAAAGAAAATTGTATTTACAAACAGGATCACATCCTCAGGTATAGGGGTTAAGATTCCAACCCATATATTGGGGGGATGCAGTTGAATAACACAAATCCAGAACTCTTTAGATCCTGTCCAACAGGGGAGGATCTGATGTACAATCACATTCACATGGAGGTTAGGGAAAGGGGAAAAATCTTGGCTACCAATGAAGAAGGGTTAGTTATTCCAGTAGCCCTGAAACTGGGCTCCTCTGGAGACACAGGGACTGCTTAGTGTGCCCACTGACCACCATGCTCCAACTAAAGGACTGTACGGCTTGCACAGCCACAAAGGGAGGTGAGAGCCGGAAGAATATAGAAAGTCTGCTTTAGACCATTTTGTTTTTTCCTCCTACTGTAGAGTACTCTTGTCACATGGCTGGGAAAGTGGTGGTGGCAACAAGCAGAAAAAGATGAATCTAAGAATTGCTTCCTGAATACTCTTCACAGGATATCTATAGTCTAAAGAAAAAAAGTCAATTGCCATGGAGTTGACTCTCACTCATAGCAGTCTCCTAGAAAGGAGCCCCGGTGGTGCAGTGGTTAGGTGGTTGCCTGCTAACTGAAAGGCTGGCATTTTGAACCCACCAGCCACTCCAAAGGAAAAAGATGTATCGGTCTGCTTCCGTAAAGATTACAGCCTTGGAAACTCTATGGAGCAGTTCTACTCTGCCCTAGGATCCCTGATTCGCAATCACCTGGGTGGTAATGGGTGTGTTTGTTTGTTGGTTGGTTTCCATTAGTCTAAAGAAGTTGACTCCGGAGACAAAGAAATCTTTCTATTTTCTGCAGCCAGTCTAATGATTTGATGGTAAATGGAAAGAGAGGATATGGTGGGACCTTGCTTGGTTACACAGCCTCTAAGACTCCATTTCCTTATCTATAAAATGGGGGACTATTTACCTGGTAATAGAGGATCTTTTAAGATCCCCTTAAACTCCAGAAAAAGTCATTACATTAGTACTATGTATAACTTACTAATGATTTAATTAATTTTCAGTACTCTAAAAAATTCATTATTAAAAATGCTGTTTGGAAAAAAAATATGAAGGGTACATGCTGGAGACCAAATAAATATAAAAGTTTTGTTAAAATTTCTCTCTTCTCCGCTTCACCTGTTTTTAACCAGCCTCCTTCATCCAGAGAGTAAAGCATCTCATCAGTGGTGAGAGAAGAGCAGGAAACTCAACACTGTAGTGATTCTACACAAAGGCACAAAGCTGTTGGGTTGAAAACGGCTTCCCACTTCAGTTTTAGGGGATGACCTAGACAAGTGTTGGTAACACAGGAACTGACGCTGACGACTCTTGAGGATTTGTCCTCTCCTAACACATGATTCTTTTGGAAAAAAATATACAGTATTGGCAATTACGTGTGACAATTTGGATTTTGCCTTGAGGCTCAGGCACTGCCATGTATGCAAGAGTTTACCAGGGTCTAAACACTGCCCTATTTGGCATAGCTTCCAGACTAAGATGGAGTAGGAAGAAAGGCCTGGCTATTTACTTCTGAAAATCAAAGAACCCTATGGATCACAATGTCCATTCTGCAACTGATCATGGGGATGGCACAGGACTGGGCAGCATTTTATTTCATTGTGCACGGAGTCACCATGAGCTGGGGGCTTACTTGACGGCAGCTACAACAACAAAGGTCATTTGGTACCTTGTGAGCCACTGCAGATGGAAAGAGTTTGTAATTTTTCATTCAGGCCACCTCTCTTTGAAGGCACAGGCCTGTTTCGTGTAAGTTCTGAATCACCTAACCTCGGATGTGACCACAACTGTATCCACATCAAAATGACTGGAAACCAGCTTACCAGTAACTGGGTTTATTTTATATGAAACACGAACATGAATCATTTTTTTCTCTTTAATTTTAGAGTGGCCCCCAAACAGTCAAGATTCCCTAGTGTGAGGAAAATCTATTCAGCTCCATGGACTGGTCGAGTGAGCAAGACAAAGACAACTCACGTCCAAAAACTTGAAGGCTTACAACATCTCAGTTGGACCAAGAACGTGCATCCTGGTTCTGCTCATCAGAGTGAACTAGAGAGATGGACTCCCTCTCTACCCCCATCAGCTACATTGGCCAAGGTGTTTGCAAAAGCAAGAACAATTCCTTGCTCCCAGAAGAACTAGTCTTACCCTAAAACAGGGTCCAGCAAACTCTTTCTGTGAAGGGTCAGATACTAAATAGTTTTGCCTTTGTGAGCCATTCCAGCCTCTGTCACAGCTACTCAACCCTGCCATTTGGAAGCAGCCATAGACAATATATAAACGAATGGCATGGCCAAATTTGGCTTGCAATTCATGCTTGCCAACCCTTGCAGGAATTCTAGCTTGAAAACTGGTCCATAAAATGAGGGAGGCAAAGCTCACACATGGATATTGTGTACTTCCTCACTGCCTGTGTCAGTGTTGGTTCCTAGGAAGGGTCTTAGGCCCCAGCCACATGTTAGCTTAGGGAGAAAAGGACCACTGGAGTGTAAGTGAGGGGACAGGTACCAGGTACCCTCCAAGACCCTCGGTCCCCAGATTGCCACAATAGACCATCAACTCCTGTGCTTTCTGGCTTGAAGCATGGAAGCCACAGAGACCCTGCCAGGCTGGGGCCCCTGCGGTAGCAATGAGTGGTGGGGCTGGCAGCGGCAGCAGGCATTGTCCTTGCATGCTAAGCATGGGGAAAGTGCTGATAGCATTCAGTCAGCAACTTTCAAATATTCTCTCTCTTAACTGTGTTATCAGATGTGTACTACTGTCTTATCTTTTTCCTTCAACCTCTCTGATTCCAGCTCTGCCCAGCAGTGGCCCGTGCTCTCCTGACCACTTGTCCCCAGCAGGCCTGTGAGCTGTCTGCCTGGCTCTGTCTGGGACCTGTGCCCAGGCTACCTCCCTCAGCCCTGTGTGGGTTGGTGGAGCAGCCCCAGTTTGGGGCCTCTTCTGCAGGGACTCACTTCTTACTCAGCTCAGAAGAGTAAGAAAATTACCAGCATGTAGGCCAGCCTATCCTTTAAAAAATGTCCTTGAAGCTTCCTCATTTCAAAGTATTTTCAGTAAGTGGCTATTAAATATTTTTTATTATTATTACAGGGAAGGCCCTGACGCTCAGGTTAGGGCTTTAAGGAGCTCCGACAGAGGCTCCCTCAAGCAAGGTGCTTCCCTTTCCAGTCGGGGAAAGAAACAGGATACAGGCGTGTCTGAGATGAGCCCAGCTCAAAGAGGCAATAAACCCAACGAACCTCCACAGTGCTAGAGGAGAGAGAAGGAAAATTGGAAATTACCCTTGAAGTTCGTTTTGTAGCTCATTATTTACTGTTAAAGTACTGTTTGTGCAGAACCCAGGGACAGGAACGTACTGACCTATCCTTCCATTGGCCGGCTGCTCACTTGGTGACGGTGAATATAAACGCCTGCAGCGGGGTACTTAGTGGTAAAGCTCCCACTGGAAGCACAAATTGAAAAGTATAAAAAATAAGCTTTCTGGAGCCCGTGCATTCACAGTATCCTGACTATGGAAGATGGATTAGCTCACGAGTAGGCGCCAAGACACTGCAGATGCTGGCGTGGGGGGCGTGGGTGGGCGCCGCTGACGCAGAAGCTGGTGTGTGCCAGACAATCTGCCAGGCTCTGGGGGGCTGTCTGGTTTGTAGCACGCATGCTGGGGCCTCCAGCAGGGCTGGGTGGAGGCCAGGATGGGATGCAGTGGCCCAGGAGTGGGGGGCAACACAAACACCACAGGGGCCTTGAACCACGGGAGGCGGGAAGAACAATGCGTCTGAGAAATGTGTGTCTGCTCTCAAAGTCCTCTTCAGCTGAGGGCAGCTGCTTCACCCTGAGGCCTCCAAAAAGGAGATTGATGCCAGCAGGGAGAGCCAGGAGTGCTGACCTGCCTACAAAACTACAAAAGTTTCTCATGGGCCGAGGATCTCAAGATTTCAGGCAGTAGGACTAAAATTCAGTTTATGATAGCACTGAGTTCCCGTGCCTTGTTCCAGGATCAACTAGACTTGAGACTTCCCTGAAGCCCTTTAAATGGTGGCATTGCCACACCTCTTTTGAAGACCTGCCTTTTAAGGCCTTCTCCTATTCCGTTCTCTTTTGGCTTTCAAGGGAGCATGGGTTCATAGGTGAACTTTTTTAGAAGTACACCATTAACTCAAAGAGGATGTTCATAGCCTCTTAGTATAATGTCATTGAGAAGTTAGAAGAAATCAGAGATTAATGGAAGGGAAATGGCTTTAGAATATGCCCTTAATGCTGCCATAGGTCTGACACTCCAGAAACATTTGGGAGACAGAATGGGGTAACGATGGAGCTATGCGGTCTTCCTGCCAGAGGTCCTATGGCCTCCCCCACTGTTACCCCCCAAGTGTGGCAACAGAGCCCCTTCCAAATTACCCCAGTCCTAACTTAGTTGGATCTGATTAACCACCAAGTTGACATGGCAGTGGGGTTGTCATAGGCCCAGGATGTTTGCTCCCTGTCATTGTGCTGCAGCTGTGGGTCAGCCCAGCCCGGAGCTGCTGACGGAGTTCACACAGCCCTGTGCCTGCTGTCCTTCCCAGTTCTCCACATGGGGTCTGTAACATGCCTGGTGTTCTAGGTTCCTAGAGCTGCTGGAATAAATAACACAGACTGGGATGACTTAAAACAACAGATATTTATTGTCTCACAGTTCTGGAGCCTAGGAATCTGAACTCAGGGTAGCAGCAGGGCCATGCCCTCTCTGAAGGCTTCCTTCCTTGAGCCTTCCTGCCTCATCTCTTCCAGCTTCTGGCAGCCCCAGGTGTTCCTTGGCTTGCAGCTGCAGCATTGCTCCATTTCTGCCTCCATCTTCACATGGCTGTCTTCCATCTGTGTGTCTACCTCTTCTCATCTTTATACGAACAACACTCATGTTGGATTTGGACCCACCCTATGCAAGGATGACTTCATGTAAACTTAATCAGTAACATCTTCAAAGTTCCAATTTCCAAACAAGGTCACACTCATAGGCACAAAGGTTAGGACCACACCCTGTCTTTTGGGGTGCGGGGGAAGGCACAATTCAACCTATAACAGCGGTTGTCTGAGGAAGAGGGAAGAGAGCAGGCTTTAGCTCTTCTGAGAATCTTGATTTTTCAGGGAGTTGAGTGACTAACTTCTATATAGTTAAAAAAAAAAAAAAATAGCTACAGGCAAATTCCCAATCTTACTCGATACTGCCAATACCTATTGAGATGAGTAGCTCAGAAATGGCTACCATCTGGGGGGACAGCCTGGAGGAAAACAGTAGGTACCACAGGGAGCAATGCAAATGCAAAGCAGAAAATGTATTGCCTTGGAGTCAAACACACACTTAAAGCTTGGTTCTACCACTTAAATGAAGTGACCTTGTGCTAATTGTTAGCTTTGCTGAGTCTCAATTTGTTCATCTGCAAAAATAATGCCTGCTGCTCAGAGCTGTTATGAAGGCTAGCTATAAAGTGAACAGCAGGAGGCTGGACATGGTAGGTGGTTGATGAAAACCAGCTGCTGTCTGTTTTTTTTTAGGTTTTCATTCATTTTAAGCCTTTATCTAGAACTGACGGCTATTGGGTCTATTCGATTATGCCGTAAGCAAAATATAAGCTATTTCCCAGGAGTGTTTTAATTTTCTAAATCAAACACTTGGTTGTCAGAGCCTACCATTTGCATTTAATTTTCTTGTTTTGTGTAAAACTAACCAAAAAATCAGCTCATTTGTTTGTGGCAGAATTTCATCTTCAAACTTCTTTTTATGACTGCTCTCTGTAAACATGTAAATGGCCAAATGTGTTTTCCTTTCTTTCAAGAAAAAATGTACCATTTGGATTTGAGATGAACCACATTGAAAATTTTGGGTACAGAAGTTTTTTTTTCAGAAATTTCTATTTGTGATAGAAGGAAGAAGGCTGGTAAAGGAAGAACACGGTGAAAGCCTTCTGGTCCCTTGGAGGCTCCCAGGAATGAGCTGCAGCGGTAGATGGCACTCTAAATTTTCTCTTTCTTTAGCTTTTGTGATTCACATTGAGGGGGAGAGAAAGCACCCTAAATTATTGTTCAGGAGGACTCTGACATTTTTTTTTTGGCAAATATATGGCTACACATGCTGGCTTATTTTCCCCTCTCTTAAGCACCAGACACATCATGAGAGAATGTGTCCAGATGCTATGCCTTTTCTCTATCTCTCTGTACAGCAAAGCTTCTGTTGTCTATTACCTCCATCTTTGATTCCTCTGATCCAACTTAAAGGGAGTTTCCCTGGGTTGTGGCCTGCACCACCTTTTATCTTATAAGAGATGAAAGGAAAGAGAAACAGCAGAGATTTGAGGAACTTAATACCACCAAGAAAGCAATGCCAAGAGCACAGCCTGTCCTTTGGGCCCAGGGTTCCTGTGCGGAGAAGCTTCTAGTCCAAGGGAAGATTGATGACAAGGACCTTCCTCCAGAGCTGACAGAGAGAGGAAGCCTTCCCCTGGAGCTGATACCCCAAATTTGGACTTCTAACCTACTAGAATGTGAGAAAATAAATTTCTTTTTGTTAAAGCCATCCACTTGTGGTATTTCTGTTATGGCAGCACTAGATAACTAAGACAGTTCATTAATCTTTTTTTTTTTTTTTTGCAGTATCTACTTTGAAATTAAGTCAATTCAGTGAATTTTTCATTGCAGATATTGTATTTTCAGTTCTAGAATTTCCATTTAGTTCCTTTAAAAAAAATCATTTCCGTTTCTCCCCTGAGATTCCCTGTCTTTCTACTCGTTATATCTATCTTTTCCTTTAAATTTGCAAACGTATTTATAGTAGCTGTTTTAAAATCTTTGCCTGTTAATCCCAGCATTTCTGAGTCTATTTTAATTTGTTGTTTTGTTTTCTGGTTATATTTTCCTGCTCTTTCTGATATCAAGTAATTTTTTATTTTGTGTTGATTCATGTAGGTGCTATGTTGTTGAGGGTCTGGATTTTGTTGTCTTCTTTTAAAGAATAATTGAGTTTTGTCCTGAACAGGCAGGCAGTTAATTTACTGACAACTTATCTTTTTTGAGGCTTGTTTTTAAGATTTTTAGAGCAGTAATAGAATAATCTTTTTCCTAGTGTGAGGGAAATACTACTCCTAAGCCCAACTCTAGAGTCTCTTTTTAAAGCCTATGATGTTCAGTAAGGTCTTTCCACTATGGCTAATCAAAACTCCTACGCCTCCCAGCACCAGAAGAGATCTCTGTTCATGTGAAAATTTACCAGCTGCTTTTCCCTGGCATGCCTCGTAGAATGTTGCCTTGTCCTTGTTCAGCTTAGTATTAAACCAGAGACTTAAGAGATTCCTCTATGAAGATTTCTGAAGTTTTTATCTACATAGTTCCTCCATTTCAGGTATCTTGCCACAAAATTGTGGCTGTCCAAGCAGTTCTGTGCTTCCATCTCTACATCCTTAGTTCATCAGGATTGCCATGCTACGACTGGGCTCAACCTTCCTGAGCCAGGTCTAGAAAATGTCTTAGGTAGAGAGCAGAGGCAATCACGTACTCACATCCTGTGTTTCCTGTCTCTCAGAGATCACAATGTCTGAAAATATGTGCATATATGTATTTCCAGTTTTACAGTTGTTTACAATGGGTGAACTAATCCCTTTCATTTCTCCTTTATGACTGCAAGTGTAGAACTCTCGTTAACCGTTAAAGTTGCTCAAGTCTCTCCTATTAAAAATAAAAAAATCCTCCCTTGACATCTTCATTCAATTAATGCTCTATCTCTGCTTCCTCTTTCTTAGACAATCTCTTCTAAAGAGTTTTCTATACATATCATCTGTATTCTTCACCCATCCCACTTCTTAGTTAATCTTTTCTTCACTCCCACGACTCCATCAAAACAGTTCTCCTTAAGATAATCAGTGAAGAGTTCTGATCTGATCATGATGGAGTAGTTCATTTCTGACTAAGCCTCCTGCTAGATACAACTTGAAAAATAGATAAAATTATTATTTGAAGGCACTGAAAAGTGGTTGCTAATACAGGGACTATAATCATTGGGAGGAAGAAAACATATGAAGTAATTTTCTGAGCAAATTTTCTAAACTCCAAAGCAGATAAATAGCTGTCAAGGAGAAAGTGGGAAAGTGGCTGGGATTTTTGAGGGGTGCCTTAAGCTGAGTTCTCAAGAGAAGCAACAAAACCAGCTAAGAGTGTATATATATATATATATATATATATATATATACATATATATATATATACACATATATACACACACACACACAGTTGTGACTGTGTGGCTCACATAGTTTTGGAGGTCGGCAAGTCCCAAATGCATGAGTCAGGTGTCAGGCTTCTCCTGGCTCACATGGTTGCAGGGGCTGACAAATCCCAAATCAAGAGGTAAATGGCAGGCTTCTGGCTCATGTCCCAAGAAAGAGAGGTCAGAAGAGGACGAGTTGAATGCAGAATCCAGAGAAGGAGAGCTTTTCCAGAATATATATATATATATGTATATATATATATAAAAAAAAATTTTTTATATATATATATAGGATGCAGGCCACACCCCCAAAGAAACACCCCTTTCAACTGATTGGTGGATCACATCAGATCACAAAATGGAGGATGATTACATAATATCTGCCAAATCACTGAGAATCATGGCCTGGCCAAACTGACACATAACCTTAACCATCACAGTCCACTCCTTGCCAACTTGGCACCTGTATCCATCTCCTTCAACCATATGTAATCTCTAAATAAAGACAATTATGAAGTCATAGTTGCATCTAACATGATACAGCTAACATAAGTATGACCAAAAGCATACTAGCCCTGTTTACATCTTATATCTTATAATAACTAATGGAATAAGGGAAGAAAGAAAACAAAGATATTTGATATATATACATACATATATATACACAAACTCATACACATATAACAAAACAAGGAAAAAATACAAAAACAATAACAGTCCTTTTTTCTGCAACTGGTCACATGGTTATAACTGGTATTTAGAATTACCTTCTTCTACCACCCATTCCTTATTCTCTTTGACCTCAGCAAGCACCTCAGCTGGTGGTGGTTCTTTGCCTGGTGGGATGACCCAAGCCTTCATTCTGGAATTGGGTTGCTGTAGTTTTCCGTTAACTTTAAACACAAGGCATGGTAGTACTAAGAGATGTCCTAAAGGATCTCCTGTGTTCCAGACTCACTCTTCTTTCCTTTCATTATGTAATATCAATCTGATTTCCTTTTGGGAATCAGCGTCAATCACACTAGCCAATACAGTAACTCTTGTCATTGTTAATGCAGAGGCATGAGAAACACAAAGTGGCCAGGTGGCATTCACAACATTCAGTTCAATGAAATCAGTGTTGTGTCTCCTGGTGGGAGCATTCCTCCCTTTGGAACTAATACATCTGGACCCACAGAGCATAGGGTTGTGGGGGCAGGAACCAAAAATTTTGCAAGTGGGTCACTAGGGGTAATAGTGAGGGATGCCACTCACATTTCCACACCTTGATTCCTGGACCCATGAATCCTGGCTATGGGAGAAACAGCACTATATATTGAATGGTGGTTTAGAGCATATACAGTCTCCTGGAGAATGTTGCCTCAACCCTGTAAGGTATTACCACCAAGCTGGCACCATAATTGTGTCATTAGAAGGCCATTACATCATTCTGTCAGTCCAGCTTTTTCAGGATGATGGGGGACATAGTAAGACCAGTGAATTTCATGAGCATGGGCCCACTGCTGCACTTCATTTTCTGTGAAGTGAGTTCCTTGATCCAAGGCAATGCTTATGGGATACCATGATGGTGGATAAGGCATTCTGTAAGTCCATGGATGGTAAGTTCCGGTAGAAGCATAACATGCAGGGAAGGCAAATCTATATCCAGAGTTAAGTGTCTATCCCAGTAAGAACAAAATGCTGTCCCATTCCTTGATAGGAGTGGTTCAGTGTAAGCAACCTGTCGCTATGTTGCTGACTGATTGCCCCTAGGTATGGTGCTGTAACAGCGACTCATCGTTGGTGTCTTCTGCTGGCAGACTGGGCACTCAGCAGTGGCTGGAACAAAGTCAGCCTTAGTGAATGGAAGTCTATTTTGCTGAGCCCCATGTGTTATCTCCAGTGCAATGACAGGAGTGGCTGGGGAAGGAGGTTGGCTGGTATCCACAGAACACGCCATCCTCCCCACTTGATTATTAAAATCTTCCTCTGCCAAAGTCACTCTTTGCTTAGCCTTGACATGAGACACACATATCTTCGGTTCTTTAGCCCATTCACAGAGGTCTATCCACATGCCCCTTCCCCATACCTTTTTGTCACCAATTTTCCAATCATGTTGCTTCCAAGTCCCTGACCATCCAGGCAAACCATTGGCCACAGCCCATGAATCAGTATGCAAGCACATATCTTGTCATCTCTCTTTCCAAGAAAAACGAACAACCAGATGCACTGCTTGAAGTTCTGCCCACCGGCAGGATTTTCCTTCCCCACCGTGCTTCAGGGAGGTCCCAGAAAGGGGCTGCATATTGTGCAGGATGATAGGTAAACCAGGCATGAGATTTTTTCTTCTTCAGTCAACTGATTGTAAGGACCTCCCCATGAGGCCATAGGTGCAGACTGGGAATTATTGTTGGTTGTTAGTTGCCATCGAGTAGGCTCCGGGTCATAGCGACCCTATGCACAACAGGATGAAGCACTGCCCATCCTGTGCCTTCCTTACAATCGTTGTTATGCTTGAGCTCATTGTTGTAGCCACTGTGTCAATCCATCTCATTGAGGGTCTTCCTGTTTTCCGCCGACCCTGTACTCTGCCAAGTATGATGTCCTTCTCCAGGGACTGATCCCTCCTGACAACATGTCCAAAATATGTAAGACGCAGTCTCGCCTTCCTTGCTTCTAAGGAGCATTCTGGTTGCACTTCTTCCAAGGCAGACTGGGAAAAGAAAGGTAATAAGACAGGAATAGGTACCAAGGGTATTTGGGCCACTTCCTCAGGTAACTTACTTGTGCCTTCAGTCCCTGCTCGTATATACCACCTCCATTTAATAATGGAGTGCTGGTGTGTATGTCTGATTTTATGACTCTGTGGGTCAGACAACACCCAGTTCATGATGGGCAGCTCAGGCCACATGGTGACTTGGTAGCCCATGATTAAGCATTCAGTCTCTACTAAGGCCTGGTAATAAGCCAAAGCTGTTTCTCAAAAGGAAAGTGGTTATCAGCAGAGGATGCCAGAGCTTTGCCTCAAAATTCTAAGGATCTGCATTGTGATTCACCAATAGGGGCCCGCCAAAGACAGCGTCTCTAGCTATCACTAACACCTTCAAGAGCCATTGAATTAGCCAAAACATAAGGCCCAAGAGGTAGAGTAGCTTACACAGCAGCCTGAACATGTTGCAGAGCTTTCTCTTGTTCTGGACCAACTCAAAACTAGCAGCTTTTCCAGTCACTTTATAAATAGGCAGGAGTAGCACACCCAAGTGAGGGATATATTGCCTCCAAAATTCAAAGAGGCCCACTAGGTATTGTGCTTCCTTTTTAGTTTTAGGAGGCGCCAGATGTAACAACTTATCCTTCACTTTAGAATGAATATCTCAACATGCCCCACGCTACTGCACCGCTAGAAATTTCATTGAGGTGGAAAGTGCCTGAATTTTTGTCAGATTAATTTCCCACCCTTTAGCATGCAAATGTCTTAACAATAAGTCCAAAGTCATTTATACTTCTTCCTTTCTAGGTCCAATCAGCATAATACCATCAATGTTATGGACCAGTGTGACATCTTTTGGAAGGGAAATGCAATCAAGGTCCCTGTGGACTAAATTATGACATAGGGCTGGAGAGTTGATATACGCCTGAGGTAGGTCAGTGAAGGTGTATTGCTGGCCTTGTCAGAAGAAGGCAAACTGCTTCTGGTGTTCCTTTAAAACCAGAATCAAAAAAAGACATTGGCCAAACCAATAGCTGCACGGCAGGAGATGTATTAATTTGCTCAAGCAATGAAACCACATCTGGAACAGCAGCTGCAACTGGAGTTGCCACCTGGTTAGGTTTACAATAATCCACTGTCATATTCCAAGATCCATCTGTTTTTTGTACAGGCCAAACAGGTGAGTTGAATGGGGATGTGGTGGGAATCACCACCTCCGTATCCTTCGAGTCCTTGATGTGGCACTAATCTCTGCAATTCCTCCAGAAATGTGGTATTGGTTTTGATTTGCTATTTCCCTAAGTAGGAGCAGTTCTAATGGCTTCCACTGGCTTTTCTCACCATAATAGCCCTTATTCCACATGTCAGGGATCCAATATGGGGGTTCTTCCAGTTGTTCAGTATGACTATTCCACTTATTCATTCTTGATATTGGGGAAATAACTAACGGCATTGCCTACTTAGTCATGTGTCCCCAGGAGTGAAATAGTTCAAAAATCTACTAAATATTTCCTTGATCTGTACAAACAGAAGAATTATAGTCAAGTGAAGGACAATGTAACTTGAATCACCGGGATAGAGAATCACAGTCCCTCAATCAATTCCCAGACTTGAACCAGTTTACAGACCCACAACTCCTTGAAAGAAGGGGAGGCCAGGCTCGCTTGAGGAAGTTCCCCACTGCACTGTCAAAAATTTTTACTGTTAATGTTTCTCCTAGCCTTCCTCAAAGGGATCTACAGCCTTTTACAAGAGTGACTGTTAACTGGAGAAAAGGAAATAATCAGACTGTTCTCAGATTACTGGACACTGGTTCTGAGCCGACACTAATTCCAGGAGTCCCGAAATGTCACTATGGCCCACCATTTTGAGTAGGGGCATATGATGATCAGGTTATCAATGAAGCCCCAGCTCAGGTCCATTTCAGAGTGGGTTCAGTGGGTCCCCAAACCCTAGAGTAGAAAAACTACAATATCTGCAATTAAGAACTCATGGTTGTTGTTGTTGCTGGGTGCCATCATGTGAATTTTGACTCATAGCGACCAGACTGCACATAGTATAAGGTAGGATATGTATGCGTGTATGTATAATACACACACACGAACTGGACCACAGAAGCAAGAAGGGAATTGGAGGATAACAGGGTAGGAAATATATAGGACATTGTCAAAATGTCTAACATAAAAATAATTGGAGTCCCAGAAAGGCAGAATGGGGCCAAAACAATATTTGAAGAGAATTTCCCCAAACCAATAAAAGACATCAAGCCACAGGTTTTAGAGCCTCTATAAACCCTAAGCAAAATAAATACAAAAAAAAAAAAAAAAAATCACATCTAATGACATCATAATCAAACTGCTGAAAACCAAAGGCAAAGTGAAATTCTTAAGATCAGCCACATAAAAATGAAACAGTACCTTCAAAAATGTAATAATAAGACTGATTACTGACTTTTTAGCAAAAAATGTGGAATCCAGAATGCAACAGAATACATCTTAAAAGTACCAAGACTTTCAATTTTATTAAATCCGCTCTCTTTCAGCCCTAACTCACTTGACTTCTAACCACCTATCCCACTGGACCACTTCCTCCTACTTGAAAATTTCTGCCTTCGGCTTTTGTGGCACAATTCTCTCTCTCTCTCTTTTTTTTTTTTTTTTCTTCTTACTGGTACCTCTGGTATTCTGTCCATCTTCTTTAAGACTCATCTTCATATACCTGATCCTTAAATGATAGATGGCTCAATTCTATGTTTTGTCTTTTTTCACACTACGTTCTCACCCCTGGCAATCTCATCTATGCCTTCTACTTCAATTACCACCTATACACCAATGATTCAAAACCAAAAAACGAAACCCATTGCCTTCGACTCAATCCTGACTCATAGCGACCTTACAGGACAGAGCAGAACTGCCCCATAGAGTTTCCAAGGCTGTAATCTTTGTGGAAGCAGACTGCCACATCTTTCTCCCATGGAGAGCTTAGTGGGTTCAAACCACTGACCTTTTGGTTAGCAGCTGTGTGTTTAATCACTCTACCACCCAGGTTCCTTGAGATGATTCAAAACTATAAACATTTAGTTCAGCCTTCTCCTCTGAGCTCAAAATGAATTTCTATTTGTTTCAATGGCGCATCAACTCGACAATTATGGAATTGATCTCATAATTTCACTGGCCTATCCCTGGCCACTCCTACCTATCTGCCCCCACATACATAGTGTGAGATAGGGAACTTCTCCCAGTGATATAAATTTTAATGAATAACACCACCATCAATTCAATTATGCATATCTGAAATGTGGACATCTTCAAATATTCTCTTCCTCATCACCACGTTGTGTGGATTTTATCCTTCCACTTCTCTCTATTGCCATCCCTGCCACTACTAACTTTCTACTCCCACCACCTCTCAACTGTATTACTAAGATAGCTCCAAATAGCTTCAAACTCATATGTGCACATCTAACCTTGCCCTGCTACAATCCATTCTCTACATCATGGCCAAGATGACAGGTTTTAAATGAAAATGTAAAAATCTAATAACCCAAATCTAATATTCTCTCTCTCTGACACATGCACACACATAGAATTCAAAGAAGACTTCAATTGTTTTACACAATTTTTAACATGGATTGGCCCCTGCTTGACTCATCTTACCATCCCTCCTTGCTCTCTATGTCTCTCTGTCATCTTGGTCCTGTTTCAGTCCTTTAGCTTCCATCCTGCTACTGGTCTTTTCCTTTGCTGTTCCATCTGTATGAAGTGTTCATCCATCCCATTATCACTTGGTTAACTTCTTCTCTTCCTTCAGATCAGAACTGAATTGTCCCTTTCTAGAGAAAGCCATCCCTGAATCTCCAGACCAAGTCATCAAATCCCCCTCTTCTATGCTCACGTTGACAGAACGTACCTCTCATTTTTAGCAGTTATTACAGTTGTAGTTTTATAAGGTTATTTCGTTCATGTATGATACCTCAGCTGAACTATAAGCTCTGTAAAATCAAAAAACAGTGTCTGTTTTTGCTCACTATTATATTTCAGCCTCAAGCAGAATGTAAGTTTGCAATACTTATTTATTGAATAAGTGAAAAATAATAACTGAAGAACAAAAAATAAACACTCTTCTCTAGACCTCTTTTATAATCATGCTTAGCTCTGTCTCTACCTTTCCAACAAATTATCTCAACAGAGTCAGATGCTGAGGCAGCGAGAAAATAAAGTAACACGGAAGCAAGGTAAGTTGGTTTCTTGCAATTAGACTTCCTGGAAAATTTTTTTGCTTCTTCTTACAGATGAATCTGAAACATCAAAATTGATATTTTGGTCCCAGGAAGATATACTATAAACCATGAGTAAAAAAATGCTCACATTGCCCCTCCCATCTGTAAATCCTGAGAAGCCCTCAAATGGTTCCATCATAAAGGGTATCACAAACTTCAGGTCTTTGCTTGCTTTTTAATGCTTTACTTCTCGAGTGAGAAGTTTCATTTTCAAAGGGTTTCTAATTGTATTGTTAAGCCTCTGGCTGGACTCGGATATAGTTGTCTTCGTGGAATGGGAGTCAGTGTTTCTAAAAGCAGGATTGGTTTGGGATTATATTCAAGAGGGTAAGCCTGAGGAAGGGCAGGCGATTGCCAAGTCCAAATCTAAAAGAATGGCTGATGGCCAGAAATGTGTAGCCAACAGCAATGACTACAGAGACAGTGGCAGCATGTGAAGGTAGAGATCCAGTAAATAGTCTGAGGTAAAAAACTAAAGGCAAGAGAAGACCCAAAGGATGGTCTAGAAATTAGGAGTTGGCAGGGGTGGATGTCAGGGCAGAAAGTTATCACAGGACAAGTAAGGACAAGGCCACGCTAGTGTGGACCACATGACAGAATATCCTTGGGTACGCTGGTTTTGTTGACTATTGAGCTAGATGAATTCGAGGCATTTTTATCTATGCTTGCTCCTCATATGATGTTTTTTTTCTCTGATTCTTGGGGGAGTTTTGGCATCTCAGACACACATAAACAGAAAAGCTGAAAGGGGTTTTTAGGTAGTTTACTAGTAAGAGAGCAAAGCGCTGGGAGAGTTCAATCTTTCCTTTCACAAAGGCCTTCATTCCTCACAAAAATAGAACTTTTAGTTGAGTATTTTGTCCTTTTAAAAAGAAAAACGCAAAGAAAGATTGAACTCCAGTCCTGTTTTAACTAAATAGTGCCAACTGGCTTGTCTGTTTGGAACTAGAGCCTTTCTCTCTTCCCACATGTTAAATACATATTTTAAAAAATGCCACTTGGCCCCTTGGCTCCCTAGTTTTTGGTGGAAAAACAAAATGGTCGGTAATTCATTTCAACATTGAAACTTAGCTGAAAGCTTTCGGTGATTCAACCCCACAAGGAAGGTGAAAGAGTTTCCAGAGAGCAAGTGAGAGCCATGAGTTTACGAAAAGTCTGTGAGTACTTTCTTGTTAAGGCTCACAGAATCCTATGTTTATCCTTGTTTCAGGAAGAATAACGGGTTTTGAGCCCCTAGAAGACGAGGACCTTCAGGAGGGAGCAGGAGCAGCTGAAACCAGGCCATATCTGTCATGTCACCTCTGCTTGTCTCCTCTGAGATGCTGGCTGGGTGGGAGGAGGCCCATTGCCAGAGAACAGTCTGGTGTTTTCTTTTCTTGCTTCAGGAAGTCCCCCTTCCCCTGCCACCCCCGCACCCTCAGCTTGGAATCAGCTTTTAAGGGGAAGAAGGGAAGCAAGCCTGTGGGAGGCAAACATCAATGGTGAGGTTTGAAGAGAGGGTCCTGTTGTTCAAACATTTCACCCCCAGACTTAAAAGAGTCCTCCATATTCATTTGTTTTAGTTTTGACACTTCTTCAGTATTTAAGAAGCCACTAAGAAATTTTACCCTAGGAAGACAAACCCCTGAAGAGGAATTAAATACTGCCAGCGATTGCCACACTATCTGGCCCTTAGTTATCTCTGACTTCATTTCTCCCCACTCCAAGCCCTGGCTGGTTTGGCTGCAGCCACACTGGCCTCCTTGCTGATTCTCAAACAGCTAAACATGCTCCTACGTCAGGGCCTTTGCCCATCCTGTTCCTTTTGCTTGGAACATTCTTCCACCACATGTCTGTATGATTGGTTCTCTCACTTCATTCAGGGCTCTTCTCAAACGTTGTCTTGTCAGACAGATCTTTCTTGGCCACTCTGTTTATACCTTAACCCTACTTTATTTTTCTTCATACAACTGATCACCACTTGGTATGTGTAATAGTTATATTTTTCTACACTCCATGTATGTCAGAGTAGAACTGCACTCCTTGAGGTTTTCAATGACTGGCCTTTCGGAAGTAGATCATCAGGCCTTTCTTCCAAGATTACTCTGGGTGGGTTTGAACCACAAACCTTTAGGTTAGTAGCTGGGCACTTGAGCACCAACCGTTAGTGCCTCCCAGGAACCATCACTAGAATATTTCTACTATACTACTACTACTATAGTAGTAATAATGCTACTAACTACAATGCTAGATCTATGAGAGAAGAAATTTCTGCTGTATCCTCAGCACATTTAAGGTACTCGATACATATTTGAAGAAGGAAGGATGAAAGGAAATAAGGAGAAGAGGGAAAGATAAAGGGGAAAAAATGGAGGGAAGAAGAAAGGAAAAGGAAGGAAGACCATATAGTAAGGATCAGGATACTGAAAGAATAGAGCACAGGCTGGGGGGTGAGGTAAGGAGTGAGATGGGGCATAAATATGGCTCTGAAAGTAGACATGGGATACACCAAAAGAAACCTTCCTACTTCATCTGTTCCCTGTGTCTGGGATAATTTACTCCTGGATGGTGAAGAACCATCTTGGTTTCTCCTGTGTTAAATGCACCATTGGTGATGTGAGCTGGCTTTGCTTCATAAGCATGACCACGGCTGATGTTTTCAAATACTAGCACGTTTATTTATCACTGATCCAGTCACAAACTCACATAAGAATATTGGTCCACAGCTGATAAGAAAAAGAAGTTGTTGACATGGCATAAAATTACTCAGGTCAGGTGCTCCTTTACGTTTCTACCCTGGTGGTGCTCTCAGAGCACTCCTTGCCGTGCAAACTAACTCACCCACCCAGTCCCAAGAGCTACGGGTTAACTTGCCATCATGAGGCTTTTCCTACTGTGTATCCTTGATCCTTGTTATTTTATCCTTGCTGCCAATCAGATCCCAGCCCTGGAGTCCTAAGAAAGCCTTAAGTACACAAGTTGCAGGTCTCTCCTCCCCATTCTCTCTCCCCTTTCCTAAGCCTGTGCTGGCCCCTGACTCAGCCCTGCCTGTTCTTTTGTTCTGACCTGTTAATGCTAATGATGCCCATTCCCTTTAGGATGGAAGCCATTCCCTGAGCCTCAGTCTGATTTCTAGAGACCCTTCTGCTTCACCGTACAGGCATCTGTCCTCCTTCCTTGTCTCCTACCCCAGCCCAGCAGCAGCCCCTGCTGCCTCTGAAACCCTTTCCCTATGTCAGCTGATGAGATCCCATGAACTCCTGTCTGCTGCACAAACAGGGCAGTCTGACCCTTCAGAGACAACCCCAGCTGCCCCTCTGGAATCAGTCACCACCGTGATTTTCAGTCTCGTGTGGATTCTGGTTTCTTCTCTTGCCCACCTTTGGTGCTACAGAATGGATCATCTTGCCTTGCACCCAAGCCATCTTAAAAAGCTATAGAAAAAGAGGGAATTAAAAAAAAATCCTGAAAAATGAACTGACAAGTATATATCTCAGAAGGTCTTTGTTCCGACAATAATCTGTCATATCCAGGCAAATGGCCAAGAAAATAAAATGTCCCCACTTTGTCCCTGAAGTGGGCTATATTGCAGAAGTATGAGCCTGTCCAGAGTCCTGATCACTTTCTGCTTCCAAAGATAATTCTTTAGCCTATCAGACCCAGAACTGACCCAATGAATTGGTGTGTAGGTCTAGGCTGAGCCAGAAAACCGTTGTTCCCTCTGAGATGCCAGGAAAGGGCCTGGGGTGCCCCTGGGCTGACAGCTCTGGGTAATCCATGGCCTTTGGAAAGTCCTACATGCCAGTGCAACCCCCTGATCTGAGCAGATCCCCTGTCCCAGACACAAACTCCCTACACTGATCTAGAACTAGCACCAGGTGGCTTTCGCCTAGAGATTTTTTCAGCTAGACTCACTGCTCTGGGAATTTCCAAGAATGTCTTTGCCTGAGGAACTCTTTGTCCTTCCACAACCCTCCTCCAGTAAGTGAGACTGTTTATGAAGAAAGTTTGATTGATGAAGTGTGATGTCACAATGCTGCAGCCGGACTGTTTTCTTATAGACTAATCACACAATACTATAATCACGCAGCCTGAAATTCAGGGGAAGAAAATGGAAAACAGATAACTTGACATCTTCTTGGTAATGCAAGAGATAAATGAAAGGTCCAGTCATCCAAAAGCCCCTTCAACTACAACTTCTTATTCAAGGAGAATAACAGCCAAAAAATATTGGCTTTCAAAGTACAAAATGTACTAATTGAATGATAAATAGTTGTTGAGCGAATTTGAGTTTCATCTTTCACTCATGTTCCTGATCTGTGGCTTTTCTAACACTTGGTGGACAAAATGAGTATCTGAATAATTAAAAACTGGATAAGCAGACTGAATAAGAGTGGCCACTTTTTAGTAGTTTGCTGGTCATAATTAAATGTGACAGAACATTGAGTACTTCATTATAGATTAGACAGCCAGGCCCACTTCCAAGAAAAACTTAAGGTAAGCAAATTGTTGGCCTTGGTTTTTCACTTTCTTTTTCCATATTCCACCTGACAGAGGTCCAGGAGTTGAACTGGACAGTAGGCTCAGCAGCTCTCAAGGCATAATACAGATAAAAGGATGCCTTTAAAAAACAATTACTCTGGGGATAAATGTGTAACCTGGTTGGAAGAGATACCTTCTTGACAGTTGAGTTCCAAAGAATCAATCAAAACTGAAGGTAACAGACAGACAGAACATCTTAAACAAATTAACGGGGGTCAATGTCAGAAGAACCAGATAAACTAGGAAAGACTAGGTAGGCAATGGCTTTCAGACCAGAGGCCCGAATGATACACTAGCACATATTGGCAGTTCTGAACTAGTGATATAGTGGAGTTATGTTCTGACCTAAAGATAGGGGTTGACCCTTCTACCCTGCCTCTTTATACTCCACTGAGTAGACAAGTCTTGGCAAGGTAGTCTTTTGTAGTGCCCTTGGCAGACTCCTCTGCCTAAATGTTAGAGTTCTTAGTTTGGCTTCCATTCTCTTCTTATCTCTTCTCTTTATACTTTTCCTCTCTAGATCATTCCTAAGGCATTTAATTACATCTCAAATCTCCAGTCCAGGCTTCAAGTCTGAGCTCCAGTCTCATTTCTCCAAGTACCCACTGTTCATCTCCACCTGAACGTGTCATGGGCATTAACACAAATTAAGCTCTTGATTCTGTTTTCTGCTTACCTCTAAAATGTTCTCTTCCTCTCCCTATTTTCCTAAACCCGTTAAATGCCATGACCATTCGCCTATTTCTCATTCCAGAAGTGGGCTCATATTTAACCCAAGTCCATTCAATTCTACTTCCAAATTAGGTCTCGAAACTCCATTTCTTTCCATCCTTTCTGGTACTTTCCAAGTTCAAATCACCATCACCTTTTGCCTGGACAAATAACCAATTTCCTTATACCCACTCTTGCTCCATCCAATTCATCCATTTGCTACAGAATAGCCAGAGTTATTTTATCAAAAGACAGGTGGCATCATATCATTCTCCTTCAGTTTGTTTCCATTGCATTTAGAAGAAAATCCAACCTTTTTCCTGTGACCTAAGGACTCTTCAAGATCTGGATCCTGCTTATCTTTTCAGCCTCATCTCATGCCCATGTTCCCCTCTGCTTAATATTCTCTAGATTCTATAGCCCTGAACATGCCAAGGTTTGTTTGTTTTTTATCTCAAGGTTTTTGCCTTTATTTATTTATCATCTCTCTCCCCTACTAGGCTGTTTTCTTCACTACTGGTGGCCCTGTTTGGAACAGTGTCTGAAAGTAGTTGCTCAATAAATATTTATTGAATGAATGTTGATGAATGCTGCAAGTCAGACAGAAGTAGGTTTGCCATGCAGCAACCTGAATGCCCCTATAGTTGATGGACTTTGGAAGAAGGGAGTATGCCAAACTGTCCCCTCAATCAAAATATACACATTCTGTGTCCCTTTTTCTCAAGGCTTGGCTTAGGAATACCAGTGAATTTAATAACCATTTATTCTGGAGACTTACTGGGGAAAAAAAAAAATGCCCCAAAACTTACAGTGACTTAAAACACCAACCATTTTATTTTGCTCAGGGATTCTGTGGGTTGGATATGCAGACAAGGAATAGCAGAGCTGGCTTGTCTCTGCGCCATAATGTCTGGGAATAGAGCTGGAAAGAGTCAAAGCCTGGGGGTGACTCGATGGTGGGAAGCTAAAACCATCTGGAGGTGCCTTCCCCCACGTCTAGTGCTTTGGTGACTCAGAGACTAGGGCAAGAGCCTTCCCATGGCCTCTCCACATGACTTGGCTTGCTCACAGCATGGTGGCTTCAGAGTAGTCAGACTCAGGGCTCCAAGAGCTAGTATCCTAGCAAACAAAGAGGAAGCTGCACCACATTTTATGATCCAGGCTCAGAAGTCACAGTGTCACTTTTGCACTATTCTATGGTTTAAGCAGCCATAAGTCCACTCAGACTCAAGGAGAAGAGAAGTAGACTCTCTCTCTAGGAGGAAAGGACAAGGTCACATTGTAGAAGAGCAAGTGGGATGAAAGATATTGTTACAACTGTCTTTGGAAAACATGATCTGCCATCAACTGCATGTAAATGTGCAAATGGGAAAGTACTGTCTGCTCGTCTTCCCTCCTTAGCCCACTCTGCTTTCCTGTGTTCCCAGTCCCGATAATTTATAACACACATTCATTCTAACAAGAATGTCTTGAATTCCGAAGAGTGAGTCCCCTGGCAGGCATTTCAAACAAAGCTAGAGGGAAAAAAAGACTATAATACATGCAGCTTTAAGGAACAACTCAAGCTACATCCAATAAACAGACAAAATTCCCTACCCTCAGGATATTTACATTCTAGAGGACAGAAGGTGACATAAACAAAATAAAGCAAACAATATAGTATGTTAGAAGGTGATAAGTATTACGGAAAAATTAAAGCAGAGGATGGGAGATGGGAAGTACCTAGGGTGGACTTGTTTTTACTATTAGTTTTCCACTTTTGTACAATAGCGTTGTCAGGGTAGACCTCACTAAGAATCAGATGACATTTTAGGAAATTCACGAGAGAGGTGAGGAAGCAAGCTAAGCAAATTCTAGGGGGAGAGCAGAGGTAGCAACAAGTTCACAGGCCTATAGTGGAAACATGTCTGCCATGTTCTAGAAACGAGGAAGAGGTTCATGTGGCTGGAGTGCAGGCAGGAGGAGAAGAGGTCAGAAAGGAAAGGACAGTCCACTTGAAACTGGACCAATGGGTCCGTGCTCAGCATGCAAGAAGCCAAACTCTCAGATGCTGGTTTTGAGAGGAAAAAAGAGTTTATTTAGCAGGCTAGCAAGTGGGAACTCAGAGGTATCAACCTCAGATTAAGTTCCCAGATCTGTGCAAGCAATTTACAATTTATACTTATACATACTCATTTAAGGGTGGAGGAAGGCAGTGGGCAGAGTCAGAAAGTTTTAACTATTCATGGTTTCTACGGATTATTTATTACAAGGCAGGGCTAAGACTTGGCACGGAAGTGGCCGACAGACTCTTCACTTTGGAAATAGGCTCGATGACTCCCAATGACATGTATTTGGTTCCTTGGCATGAGTTTTTTGGTTCTTTGACATAAGTTCTCTTGTGTTATTGAGCATGGGTGGTGGCCCAGGGTCGTTTGTTGATCGCCATGGTCTGTTCTGTTCATGTTGGCTACTTTGAGCTGGTTAGATCTGGACTCTTCCTGGGCTCCGCAAAAACAACTTAGAGGAAGTGAGTGATATGGTGGGGGGAGGTGACTGGGAATGGCCTCATAACTAGTGGAGTACAAATTAATTAGGTGTCTTCAGCCTCTAGGATCCCCTAACATGCTCAATAAGGCATTGTAGCCCATTGTAATAATTCCCGATTTCACTATGAGTAAAATGGGACAGGAGGGGTTATTGGAAAATTTTGAACAGAGAAGTAAAGTGATTTAACTTACATTTTAGGAAGATTTCTGTCTGCTGTGTCAAGAAGAGACCATAAGCAGGCAAGGGTGGGGGCGGAAGGAACAATTAGAAGATTGCTGCAAAAATCTAGACTTGGAGGGTGGTTACGGTCAGTTATACAAAGTGGTTGGGTTCTGGATGTATTGTGGAGGCAGTGTCAAGAGGATTCGCTGGTGGGCTAGATGTGGGATTGTGAAGGAAATAGTGATGTTATGCACGACTCCAAGGTTTTTGGCCTGAGAAGCTAGAAGAATGAAGATGCTGTCAATGGAGATAAGAAAGACTGCATCTTGTGTGGATTTTGGAGAGAATATCAGGGGTTCAGTGGGTACACATTTTAAGTTGAGATGTCTATTAGATATGCAAGTGATATCCAGAGTAGACAACTGGCTATGCAGGCTTGGAATTCAGAGAAGAGGTCCAAGTTGGGAATATATTTTTAAGTCCTCAGCATATAGATGTAATTTAGAGACATGCAACTGAATGAGACTACCAAGGAATGAAAGTAGAGAAAAAAGAGAAGTGGTCCAAGAAAGAATCCCGGGATACTCCAATACTGAGAGATCAGAGAAAAGGGAAGGAATGAGCAAAGCAGATTAAGAAACGTGATCTCCTGAAAGCTGAGGGAGGAGAGTGTTCTCAGAAAGATGGAGTCATCATGCTGATAAGTCAGATAGGATGAGGACTGAGAACTGACCATTGGATTTACTAACATGGCAGTGATGTTCTGATAAGTGTTTAACAACTTGCTGTTTGAGAAAAAGAAAAAACAAAACCCTGATTTGTGGTTTGCAATGGCTAATTCCAAGCTACTAACTTGAAGTCAGTCCCTGGGTGGTGCAAATTATTAACATGCTTGGCTGCTAACTGAAAGGTTGGAGGTTCGAGCCTACCCAAAAGGGCCAAGGATTAAAGGCCTGGCCAACTACTTTGACAAATCAACCACTGAAAACTTTATGGAGCACAGTTCTACTCTGACACACATAGGGTTGCCATGAGTCAGAATCGACTCAGTGGCAACTGGTTTAACGTGAAGTCACTGGATGCAGAGTTTGGAAGAGATGCAGACAACAGACTCTCAAGAAGTGGTGCAAGTTGGCTCCAGTACATCCCTGAGTGGTAATGGTGTCCGTTGCCTCATAAGGCTTTGGCTCAAAAGAGAGACAAGTGTGAACCTGGCATGGCTGTACCTCTGCCAGCTAAACACAGCCAACCACATTTACCTTTCATATAGTGGGCCAGGGACTTTCTCAAAGGGCAGCTCCAGTGCCTTGCTGGAAGCACCCAAGACCTTGAAAGAGGGTGTCAGGGTTACTGCAGCACAGGCTCATACCATCCTTTAGAGAGAGTGAGTTCCAACAAGGAGAAGGCCCGAGGCATAGCCCCAAAGCCCATCAAGAGTGCAGACCCCTCTGCAGGCTCCCAGGTCATCGTGAGCACAGGACGTTGTTGGCTAAAGCAGATGAGAGGGCCTGACCAGAGAGATTTAAGTCTCAAATCGACTAACCAAGCAACTATGCTACAATGACCCAGACATTCTGCCAGGAAAAGGCAAAAGACTCTACCACAGAGTTGTTAAAACAAAATCGATGAGACACTCTCCCAGAAAGTAAGCCTACAGGTTTCTGAGAGTCATGGTCCCCAAATCTTCCTGTTCCCTTCCTGCCAACATCCTGGGAATTTCCTGCTGCTCCCTCAGACTCCAGACCATACTTCTTTTCCTCCTGCCCAGACCTTATCTTGACTGGCCTGATTCTGACACTTTTGTTCCAGCCATTTAATTTCTAGCAACCTGGAATGGCCTGATCCCCAAAGCAAAATTCTCATCAAACTAAGAGGAACATGATTCAGCTTAAATTGTGGGTCCTGCCTTTTCATTTACACAAATGAAAATTTCCCAGGAACGTTTTTTCCCTTCTCTGGAAGTCTTTAAATATGCGATTTTCATTATTCAACCTGTATGCTGAGCAAATAATCTGAGAATCTGCACATCTGAGAAGAATGTAACATCATAGTTGGAGGAAGATTCATTAGCAACCTGCAATATGCAGATGACACAAGCTTGCTTTCAGAATAGAAGATGACTTGAAGCACTTACCGATTAAGGTAAAAGACTATATACAGCCTTCAGTATAAATTACACTTGAATGTGAAGAAAACAAAAATCTTAACATCTGGGCCCATGAACACCACCATGATAAACAGCGAAGAAATTTAAGATGTCAAGGATTTTATTCTAGTTGGATCAAGAGTTAATGCCCATGGGATCAGCAATATAAAGAAATCTAGAGACGTATTGTGCTGGGCAAATCTGTAGAAAAAGATTTTTTTAAATTTTAAAAAGCAAAGATGTCATTTTGATGACTAAGGGGCACCTGACCCAAGCCATGGTGTTTTCAATCTCCTCATAAGCATGTGAAAGGTGGACAATAAAAAAGGAAGACCAAAGAAGAATTGATGCAGCCAAATTCTGATGCTGGTGAAGCATATTGAATATACCATGAACTTCCAGAAGAACAAACAAATCAGTCTTGGAAGGAGTACTGCCAGAATGCTCTGTAGAAATGAGGATGATGAGACTTCATCTTGTTTTCTTTGCAACTATCATCAGGAGGGACCAATCTCTGGTGAAGGACATCATGCTTGGTAAAGTAGAGGGTCAGCAAAAAAGAGGGAGAGGTCCTATGAGATGGATTGACACAGCGGCTATAACAATGGGCTCAAACATAGCAATGGCTGTGAGGATAATGCTGGACCAGGCAACATTTCCTTCTGTTATAATAAGGCCACTATAAGTGGGGACTGACTTGGCAGCACCTCACAACAAGTTTGGTAATTAACAAACATACATTGATTACCTATTGAAAGCAAAGTGTCAAACGGTTCTATAAAACATACAAAGAAGAATTAGGTGTGCACTTACAACATGGTTGGGGAAACAGAGGTTGTCCCCAGCTTACCACAAGGTTCTTTTCTGACCACTCTGTAGTCAGTCAGTTCTGACATAAATTGAATACCTCTTTTTTTTTTTTTTAGTTTTCATTATTATTGTGTTTTATTATCATTATCTTTATAAACCTGAACTTTGTCTTTGGGGGTTGGAAATATGACATATGAACTTGCAGATATATTCTAATACATAATACATATGTAAAAAAATACACAAATCGTATTTACTCTGACAATGAAGAAGAGTTGGATGACTTTGGCATTTTGTCAATTGCACAAGTAACTCCACTTGTGGAAGGTTCTGGATTATCCCTGGGAATGGGGATGGCATTTCCAGTCATAAAATTAGTGAGAGTTGTCTGTGTGATACTTTTCTGTTTTCTTCATAGGTTTCACAGTAACATCTCACTGCTTCCCAAATCTGCCTATCGACTTTAGCAAAGTGATCAGCGTTTGGGTCCATGTTTTCAAGCAATGAACCCATGATTTAGTTTAGAAAACTAAATCTAAATGGCAGTGT
Organism: Elephas maximus indicus; assembly: GCF_024166365.1. Taxonomy (NCBI): domain Eukaryota; kingdom Metazoa; phylum Chordata; class Mammalia; order Proboscidea; family Elephantidae; genus Elephas; species Elephas maximus. Next base: position 25,824,227 of record NC_064844.1, on the reverse strand, counting down.
TTTGAACAGTAAATCATAAAATTGAACAACTGCAAGTGAACACCTGAGAATGGTAATATCAGCAAATTATGCACTGCAACATTGTATACAGTACATATTGCTAACAATAAGATGTATATATAAAAAAAAAAGATGGTCATAAGCGTGGTTTGTTGTAACTCAAATCTGTTGTAAACCAGGGACTGCCTGTATAGCATATTCTTTTTTTTTTTTCTTTTTTTTTTTATTGAACTTTAGATGAAGGTTTACAGAACAAACTAGTTTCTCATCAAACAGTACACACATTGTTGTATGACACTGGTTAACAACACCACAACATGTCAATACTCTCCCTTCTCAACCCTGGGTTCCCTATTACCAGCTGTCCTGTTCCCTCCTACCTTCCAGTCCCTGCCCCAGGGCTGGTGCACCCCTTTAGTCTTGTTTTGTTCCATGGGACTGTTCAATCTTTGGCTGAGGGGTGAACCTCAGGAGTGGCCTCATTACTGAGCTGAAAGGGTGCCCAGGGACCATACTCTCAGGGTTTCTCCAGTCTCTGTCAGGCCAGCAAATCTGGTCCTTCTTTTTGAGGTAGAATTTTGTTCTACATTTTTCTCCAGCTCTGTCTGGGACCCTCTATTGTGATCCCTGTCAGAGCAGTCAGTGGTGGTAGCCGGGCACCATCTAGTTGTACTGGATTCAGTCTGGTGGAGGCCGTGGTAGGTGTGGTCCATTAGCCCTTTGGACTAAACTTTCCCTCATCTCTTTAGTTTTCTTTGTTCTTCCTTGCTCCTGAAGGGGTGAGACCAGCGGAGGATCCTAGGTGGCCGCTCACAGGCTTTTAAGACTCCAGACACTATTCACCAAAGTAGAATGTAGAACATATCCTTTATAAACTCTGTTATGCCAGTTGAGCTAGATGTTCCCTGAGACCATGGTCCCCACAGCCCTCAGCCCAGCATTCGGTCCCTCAGGAAGTTTGGATGTATCTATGGAGCTACCATGGCCTTGCCTTGTACAGGTTGTGCTGGCTTCCCCAGTATTGTGTACTGTCTTACCCTTTGCCAAAGTTACAACTTATCTATTGTCTATTAAGTATTTTTCCATCCCTACCCCTCCCCTCCCTCATAACAATCAAATATTGTTTCTTTTTGTATGTAAACCTTTTCATGAGTTTTTACAGTAGTGGTCTCGTGAAATATTTGTCCTTTGGTGATTGACTTACTTCACTCAGCATAATGCCCTCCAGATGCATCCATGTTATGAGATGCTTCACAGATTCATCGTTGCTCTTTATCATTGTACATACTCCACTGTGTGTATGTACAACAGTTTGTTTATCCATTCATCTGTTAATGGGCGTCTAGGCTGCTTCCATCTTTTTGCTGCTGCGAACAATGCTGCAGTGAACATGAGTGTATATATGTCTATTCATGTGATGACTCTCATTTCTCTAGGATATATTCCTAGGAGTGGGATTGCTGGATCAAATCATCTGTAAATAGGGACAGTTTAACTTCTTCATTACCAACTTGGATGCCCTTTATATCTGTTTCTTGCCTTGTTGCTCTAGCTAAGACTTCCAACGCAATGTTAAATAGGAGTTGGTGATAAAGGGCATCCTTGTCTTGCTCCTGTTCTCAAGGGGAATGTTTGCAGCCTCTCTCCACTGCGAATGATATTGCAGTTGGTTTTGCATAGATGCCCTTTACCATGTTGAGAAATTTGCCTTCCGTATCTATTTTATTGAGAGTTTTTAATCAGGAATGGATGTTGGACTTTATTGAACACCTTTTCTGCATCGATTGAGATGATCATGTGATTCTTTTCTTTCCTTTTATTTATGTGGTGAATTCCATTGATTGATTTTCTAATGTTGAACCATCCTTGCATACCGGGTATGATTCCTACTTGGTCGTGGTATAGTAATTTTTTGATATGATGCTGAATTCTATTGGCTATAATTTTGTTGAGAATTTTTGCATCTATACTCATGAGAGATATTAGTCTGTAATTTTCTCTTTTTATGGTGTCTTTGCCTGGTTTTGGTATCAGGGTTATGCTGGCTTCATAGAATGAATTTGGAAGTATTGCTTCTTTTCTATGTTCTGAAACAATTTGAGTACTACTGGTGTAAGCTGTTCTCTGAATTTTGGTAGAATTCTCCAGTAGAGCCATCTGGGCCAGGGTGTTTTTTTTTTTTTTTTTTTTGGTTGGGGGTTTTTATTGTATTACCTTGTCAATCTCTTCTCTTGTTACGGGTCTGTTCTGATTTTCAACATCAGTTTGTGTTAGTTTGGGTAGGTCACACGTTTCTATGAATTCGCCCATTTCCTCCAGGTTTTCAAATTTATTGGAGTATAGTTTTTCATAATACTCTGTTATGAGCCTTTTTATTTCAGTTGAGTGTGTTGTAATGTCCCCCACTTCATGTCTTATTTGGGTTATTTATGTCCTCTCGTGTTTTTCTTTTGTCAGTTTGTCAATTTTGTCAATTCTTTCAAAGAACCAACTTTTGGTTTTGTTGATTCTATCGTTTTTCTCTTCTCTATTTCATTTATTTCTGCTCTGATCTTTATTATTTCCTTTCTTCTGGTGGCTGTGGGCTTCTTTTGCTGTTCTCTTTCTATTTGTTCAAGTTGTGTAACCAATGTTTTTATTTTTTCCCTTTCATCTTTTTTGATGTGTGCATCTAGTGCTATAAACTGAACTCTGAGGGCTGCCTTTGCTGTGTCCCAAAGGTTTTGGTATGCTGTGTTTTCATTCTCATTTGATTCTAGGAACTTTTTTATTACATTCTTTATTACCCAGTGGTTTTTAAGCAGGGTATTATTCAGTTTCCATGTAAATGATTTTTTTCCTTCCTCTTTCTGTTGTTAATTTCTACTTTGATGGCATCGTGGTCAGAGAAGATACTTTGTATTATCTCAGTGTTTTGGATTTTGCTGAGTGTTGCTCTGTGGCCTAAGATATGGTCCATTCTGGAGAACGTTCCATGTACGTTGGAAAAGAATGTGTACTTTGCAGCTGTTGGGTGGAGTGTTCTATATATATCTATGAGATCAAGTTGGCCGATTGTGCTCTCCAGCTCTTCTGTACCTTTGTTGAGTTTCTTTCTAGATGTTCTGTTCTTTACTGACAGTGGTGTGCTGAAGTCTCCTACTATTATTGTGGAACTGTCAATTTCTCTTTTCAGTGCTGTTAGAGTTTGTTTTATGTATTTAGGAGCCCTGTCATTGGGTGCATAGATGTTTATTATGGTTAAGTCTTCATGATGGATCATTCCTTTAATCATTATATAGTGCCCTTCTTTGTCTTTTATGGTGGATTTTGTTTTAAAGTCTATCTTATGTGAGATTAGTATTGCCACTCCTGCTCTTTTTTGGTAGTTATTTGCTTGATATATTTTTTCCATCCTTTGATTTTTAATAAATTTACATCATTGTTTCTAAGGTTTGTCTCTTGTAGACGGCATATTGATGGATCCTGTTTTTTTAATCCATGCTGTCACTCTGTGTCTCTTTATGGGTGCATTTAGGCCATTTACATTCAGTGTAATTAATGATAGGTGTGAGTTTATTGTTGTCATTTTGTAGTGTTTCTTTTTGTGGTGCTAACATTTTTTTTTTCCTCTTACTCTCCTGTGCTAAGTTCCTTTTTTTTGTGTGTGGATTTTTTTTTTTTAATTTCTTTTGCTTTTGTAGATTTTGTTTTTATTGAGACTTTATGTTTTTGTCCTTTATTTTAATGAGTAGGTTTGTTAACTTTCTTCGTGGCACCCTTATCATCTTAGGTTTGAGCCAGTCTAGTATTACTTGGTATCGCCTTTCTTTCCTCTCCATTAGAAAGTTCAATGCCTATACAATTTATTCCCTCTTTTATTGTTCTGAAGTTGTTGTCATTTACAGATTAACCTCTCTGGTTCCCTGTTGCAATTCTTTCGGTTTTGGATAGTCCTTGAGAGTTCATTTCCTAGGTTGGTATCTGGCTGGTACACTCTTGCATCCTAGATTCAGGCTGTGGTCTGACGCAGTTTGTTCTCAGACCGAAGGACTCCCTTTAATAATTCTTGTAAGTTTGGTTTGGTTTTTGCATATTCCTTTAATTTCTGTTTATCTGGAAATGTCCTAATTTCACCATCATATTTGAATGAGACTTTTGCAGGATTTGGCAATGTTTTTCTTTCAAGATTTTATATATTCATCTCATTGCCTTTTTGCCTGCAGAGTTTCTGCCGAATAATCAGAGCTTAGTCTTATTTTTTCTCCTCTGTATGTGACTTTTTGTTTTTCTCAAGCTGCTCATGGGATTTTTTCTTTGTCTTGTTTTAGCAAGTGTGATTATGATATGCCTTGGTGTTTTTCTTTTGGGATCTATCCTATATGGAGTTCGTTGAGCTTCTTGGATCGTCAGCTTTTCATCATTCATGATATTAGGGAAGTTTTCTTTCAGCAATTCTTCAATGATCCTCTCTGTGTTTTCCATTTTCTCTCCCTGTTCTGGAACCCAGATCACACAAAAATTTTTGCTTTTGATTGTATCCCAAATAATTTCTTTTTTTTGTTTGTTTGTTTGTTTCTTTTTTTTTATTAACTTTTATTGAGCTTCAAGTGAACGTTTACAAATCAAGTCAGACTGTCACATATAAGTTTATATACATCTTACTCCATACTCCCACTTGCTCTCCCCCTAATGAGTCAGCCCTTCCAGTCTCTCCTTTCGTGACAATTTTGCCAGCTTCCAACTCTCTCTATCCTCCTATCTCCCCTCCAGACAGGAGATGCCAACACAGTCTCAAGTGTCCACCTAATATAATTAGCTCACTCTTCATCAGCATCTCTCTCCTACCCACTGTCCAGTCCCTTCCATGTCTGATGAGTTGTCTTCGGGAATGGTTCCTGTCCTGGGCCAACAGAAGGTTTGGGGACCATGACTGCCGGGATTCCTCTGTCTCAGTCAGACCATTAAGTATGGTCTTTTTCTGAGAATTTGGGGTCTGCATCCCACTGATCTCCTGCTCCCTCAGGGGTTCTCTGTTGTGTTCCCTGTCAGGGCAGTCATCGGTTGTGGCCGGGCACCATCTAGTTCTTCTGGTCTCAGGATGATGTAAGTCTCTGGTTCATGTGGCCCTTTCTGTCTCTTGGGCTCATAGTTATCGTGTGACCTTGGTGTTCTTCATTCTCCTTTGATCCAGGTGGGTTGAGACCAATTGATGCATCTTCGTTGGCCGCTTGTTAGCATTTAAGACCCCAGATGCCACATTTCAAAGTGGGATGCAGAATGTTTTCATAATAGAATTATTTTGCCAATTGACTTAGAAGTCCCTGTAAACCATGGTCCCCAAACCCCCGCCATTGCTCCGATGACCTTTGAAGCATTCAGTTTATCCTGGAAACTTCTTTGCTTTTGATCCAGTCCAGTTGAGCTGACCTTCCATGTATTGAGTATTGTCCTTCCCTTCACCTAAAGCAGTTCTTAGCTACTAATTAATCAGTAAAAAACCCTCTCCCACCCTCCCTCCCTCCGCCCCTCGTAACCACAAAAGTATGTGCTCTTCTCAGTTTATACTATTTCTCAAGATCTTATAATAGTGGTCTTATACAATATTTGCCCTTTTGCCTCTAATTTCGCTCAGCATAATGCCTTCCAGGTTCCTCCATGTTATGAAATGTTTCACAGATTCGTCACTGTTCTTTATCGATGTGTAGTATTCCATTGTGTGAATATACCACAATTTATTTAACCATTCATCCATTGATGGACACCTTGGTTGCTTCCAGCTTTTTGCTATTGTAAACAGAGCTGCAATAAACATGGGTGTGTATATATCTGTTTGTGTGAAGGCTCTTATTTCTCTAGGGTATATTCCAATGAGTGGAATTTCTGGGTTGTATGGTAGTTCTATTTCTAACTGTTTAAGACACCGCCAGATAGATTTCCAAAGTGGCTGTACCATTTTACATTCCCACCAGCAGTGTATAAGAGTTCCAATCTCTCTACAGCCTCTCCAACATTTATTATTTTGTGTTTTTTGGCTTAATGCCAGCCTTGCTGGAGTGAGATGGAATCTCATCATAGTTTTAATTTGCATTTCTCTAATGGCTAATGATCAAGAGCATTTTCTCATGTATCTGTTAGCTGCCTGAATATCTTCTTTAGTGAAGTGTGTGTTCATATTCTTTGCCCACTTCTTGATTGGGTTGTTTGTCTTTTTGTGGTTGAGTTTTGACAGAATCATATAGATTTTAGAGATCAGGTGCTGGTCGGAGATGTCATAGCTGAAAATTCTTTCCCAGTTTGTAGGTGGTCTTTTTACTCTTTTGGTCAAGTCTTTAGATGAGCATAGGTGTTTGATTTTTAGGAGCTCCCAGTTATCGGGTTTCTCTTCATCATTTTTGGTCATGTTTTGTATTCTGTTTATGCCTTGTATTAGGGCTCCTAAGGTTGTCCCTATTTTTTCTTCCATGATCTTTATCGTTTTAGTGTTTATGTTTAGGTCTTTGATCCACTTGGAGTTAGTTTTTGTGCATGGTGTGAGGTATGGGTCCTGTTTCATTCTTTTGCAAATGGATATCCAGTTATGCCAGCACCAGTTGTTAAAAAGACTATCTTTTCCCCAATTAACTGACACTGGGCCTTTGTCAAATATCAGCTGCTCATATGTGGATGGATTTATATCTTAGGAATAAATCTTACCAAAGATGTAAAAGACCTATACAAAGATCATGTGGTTTTTGTCTTTTGTTCTTTTTATGTGATGGATTACATTAATGGTTTTTCTAATATTAAACCAGCCTTGCATAAAAAAAAATCCCACTTGGTCGTGGTGAATTATTTTTTTGATATGTTGTTGAATTCTATTGCCTAGAATTTTGTTGAGGATTTTTGCATCTATGTTCATGAGGGATACAGGTCTGTAATTTTCTTTTTTTGTGATGTCTTTACCTGGTTTTGGTATCAGGGAGATGGTGGCTTCATAGAATGAGTTGGGTAGTATTCCGTCATTTTCTATGCTTTGAAATACCTTCAGTAGTAGCGGTGTTATCTCTTCTCTGAAAGTTTGGTAGAACTCTGCAGTATAGCCATCCGGGCCAGGGCTTTTTTTTGTTGGAAGTTTTTTGATTACCGTTTCAATCTCTTTTTTTGTTATGGGTCTATTTAGTTGTTCTACTTCTGATTGTGTTAGTTTAGGTAGGTAGTGTTTTTCCAGGAATTCATCCATTTCTTCTAGGTTTTCAAATTTGTTAGAGTACAATTTTTCGTAATAATCTGATACGATTCTTTTAATTTCAGTTGGGTCTGTTGTGATGTGGCCCTTCTCGTTTCTTATTTGGGTTATTTGTTTCCTTCCCTGTATTTTTTTAGGCAGCCTAGCCAATGGTTTATCAATTTTGTTAATTTTTTCAAAGAACCAGCTTTTGGCTTTGTTAATTCTTTCAATTGTTTTTCTGTTCTCTATTTTTTTAATTCATTTAATTCAGCTCTAATTTTTATTATTTGTTTTCTTCTGGTGCCTGATGGATTCTTTTGTTGCTCACTTTCTATTTGTTCCAGTTGTAGGGACAGTTCTCTGATTTTGGCTCTTTCTTCTTTTTGTATGTGTGCATTTATCGATATAAATTGGCCTCTGAGCACTGCTTTTGCTGTGTCCCAGAGGTTTTGATAGGAAGTATTTTCATTCTCGTTGCATTCTATGAATTTCCTTATTCCCTCCTTAATATCTTCTATAACCCAGTCTTTTTTCGGGAGGGTATTGTTCAGTTTCCAAGTATTTGATTTCTTTTCCCTAGTTTTTCTGTGATTGATTTCTAGTTTTATTGCCTTATGGTCTGAGAAGATGCTTTGTAATATTTCGATGTTTTGGATTCTGCAAAGGTTTGTTTTATGACCTAATATGTGGTCTATTCTAGAGAATGTTCCATGTGCGCTAGAAAAAAAAGTATACTTTGCAGCAGATGGGTGGAGAGTTCTGTATAAGTCAATGAGGTCAAGTTGGTTGATTGTTGTAACTAGATCTTCCGTGTCTCTATTGAGCTTCTTACTGGATGTCCTGTCCTTCTCCGAAAGTGGTGTGTTGAAGTCTCCTACTATAATTGTGGAGGTGTCTATCTCACTTTTCAGTTCTGTTAAAATTTGATTTATGTATCTTGCAGCCCTGTCATTGGGTGCATAAATATTTAATATGGTTATATCTTCCTGATCAATTGTCCCTTTTATCATTATATAGTGTCCTTCTTTATCCTTTGTGGTGGATTTAAGTTTAAAGTCTATTTTGTCAGAAATTAATATTGCTACTCCTCTTCTTTTTTGCTTATTGTTTGCTTGATATACTTTTTTCCATCCTTTGAGTTTTAGTTTGTTTGTGTCTCTGAGTCTAAGGTGTGTCTCTTGTAGGCAGCATATAGACGGATTGTGTTTCTTTATCCAGTCTGAGACTCTCTGTCTCTTTATTGGTGCATTTAGTCCATTTACATTCAGCGTAATTATAGATAAGTAAGTGTTTAGTGTTGTCATTTTGATGCCTTTTTATGTGTGTTGTTGACAATTTCTTTTTTCCACTTACTTTTTTGTGCTGAGATGTTTTTCTTAGTAAATTGTGAAATCCTCATTTTCATAGTATTTGACTTTATGTTTGATGAGTAGTTACGTTTTTCTTGGCTTTTATTTTGAGTTATGGAGTTGGTATTTTTTTTTTTTATACCTCTTTGTGGTTATCTTAATATTTACCCCTATTTTTCTAAATAAAAACCTAACTTGTATTGTCCTGTATCGCCTTGTATCCCTCTCCATATGGCGGTTCTATGCCACCTGTATTTAGTCCCTCTTTTTGATTATTGTGATCTTTTACATATTGACTTCAATGATTCCCTGTTTTGAGCATTTTTTTTTAATCTTAATTTGTTTTTGTGATTTCCCTATTTGAGTTGATATCAGGATGTTCTGTTCTGTGACCTTGTGTTGTGCTGGTATCTGATATTATTGGTTTTCTGACCAAACAATTTCCTTTAGTATTTCTTGCAGCTTTGGTTTGGTTTTTGCAAATTCTCTAAGCTTGTGTTTATCTGTAAATATCTTAATTTTGCCTTCATATTTCAGAGAGAGTTTTGCTGGATATATGATCCTTGGCTGGCAGTTTTTCTCCTTCAGTGCTCTGTATATGTCATCCCATTGCCTTCTTGCCTGTATGGTTTCTGCTGAGTAGTCTGAACTTATTCTTATTGATTCTCCCTTGAAGGAGACCTTTCTTTTCTCCCTGGCTGCTTTTAAAATTTTCTGTTTATCTTTGGTTTTGGCAAGTTTGATGATAATATGTCTTGGTGTTTTTCTTTTTGGATCAATCTTAAATGGGGTTCGATGAGCATCTTGGATAGATATCCTTTCGTCTTTCATGATGTCGGGGAAGTTTTCTGTCAGCAGATCTTCAACTATTTTCTCTGTGTTTTCTGTCCTCCCTCCCTGTTCTGGGACTCCAATCACATGCAAGTTATCCTTCTTGATAGAGTCCCACATGATTCTTAGGGTTTCTTCATTTTTTTTAATTCTTTTATCTGATTTTTTTTTCAGCTATGTTGGTGTTAATTCCCTGGTCCTCCAGATTTCCCACTCTGCATTCTAATTGCTCGAGTCTGCTCCTCTGACTTCCTATTGCGTTGTCTAATTCTGTAATTCTCTTGTTAATCTTTTGGATTTCTGCATGCTGTCTCTCTATGGATTCTTGCAACTTATTAATTTTTCCACTATGTTCTTGAATAATCTTTTTGAGTTCTTCAACAGTTTTATCAGTGTGTTCCTTGGCTTTTTCTGCAGTTTGCCTTATTTCATTTCTGAGGTCATCCCTGATGTCTTGAAGCATTCTGTAAATTAGTTTTTTATATTCTGTATCTGATAATTCCAGGATTGTATCTTCATTTGGGAAAGATTTTGATTCTTTTGTTTGGGGGGTTGTAGAAGCTGTCATGGTCTGCTTCTTTATGTGGTTTGATATCGACTGCTGTCTCCGAGCCATCACTGACTGGGACGCTGGCTCCAGGCTCCAAAAACAGTCGCTGCTTCCCATAGTTGTTCATTCTCCGTCTCTGTCACTGAGGTCAACTCTTTAAATCTGTGTTTGTTGTTCAGGGTTCGTAGATTGTCATGTATGTGATTGATTCACTTGTTTTTCCGAGTCTTTGTTGCAAGAGGGATCTGAGGTAGCGTCTACCTAGTCAGCCATCTTGGCCCCGACCTCTCCCAAATAATTTCTTCATTTTTCTTTCTTTTTTCTGATTTTTCCTCAAACTCACTTGTATCCAAGTGTTTGTCTTCAATTTCCTTGATTCTGTCTTCCCATGTTTCATACCTGCTCCTCAGCCATTCTATGACACTGTCCATTTCTGAAATCTTGTTGTTTATCTTTTGGATTTCTAATTGTTATTTTTGAATGACTTATAGCTGTGAATTTATTTTGACATTTTGTTCCTGTATTATTTTCCTGAATTTTTACATTTTCTTGTCTGTATTTTCCATGAATTTTCTGCCTTTTCCATAAATTTGTCTAATTTTTTCCTCATTTTTGTCTGCTTTTTGATTCAACTCTTGGATCACTCTGAATATGAGAGATTTGAATTCCCTATCTGATAGTTCTATTGTCTTTTCTTCTACTGGAAAGTCATCTGGTGTTTTATCTTGGACTCCTACTGGAGCCATCCTATCCTGTTTTTTATATGCTCTGTTTTTTTTTATATATTATCTGCTGTCCTCAGGACATTCAGTAGTTATTTTCTTCATTTTTTGGTTGTATATTTGTTTTGCCCTGTTTTTTGTTTGTTTGTTTGTTTTGTTTTGATTTGTTTTATTTGGTTAAGTCTGAGCAGGCAGGCTGTGTGTTCTTTGTTGTTTACTCATCTGTAGTCACAGTACTTTCTACCTCCTTGTCCAATGGGCAGGGCCAGTCATTCAGCTTTGGTGCAGCAGGGAAGATCCTGCTGAAGGGGAGGGGCTGGAATGGGTTGTTTGTGTCACGTACTAGGCCAATAGGGTGGACTAAGAATCAGTTCTGGGCAGGTTCCAGTAGGCCGTGCCTGTGCTGCTTGGGGGTGTGATGCTCAGTGCATGGTGCAGGTAGGAAGGAAAGAGGTGGGAGGTCGTGATGTGTGGAGTTAATAGGGGTATGGGAAAGAGAAGAGAGAAACAGGAGCCAAACACAAATAAGCAAACAAATAAAGAAAAAATACAGTGCTAAGGGAGCTTGCCTTCTGAATGGATAGATGAGAAACCGAGAAATGGAGAAAAGGAAAGAAAGAAAAAGGGAAAAAGGAAGAAAAAAATAACTAGGTAAAAATTTGGAAAAGGAAAGAAAAGCCCTCAGGAGTCCCAGAGTCCAACTTGTAAGGAGGCTAAAACTGGAGAAGTAGCTCCCAGGCTGTGCAGTATAGCCCAGCTAGAGGGGTTATAGATGTCACACAGCACCAGGTACTCAAGAGACTGAAAAAGAAGGTAAGTGTACAGAGACGAGAACTGAGAAATGAAGAAAGACAGAAAGGGAAAAAGAGAGAGAAAAGAAAAAAAGAGGGAAAAAAGAAACGTCCCCCGGGATCCCACCTACACAGCTGCGCAGATTAGGGGAGTGGCTACTAAGCTATGCAGTTCAGCCATGCTAGAAGGGGTTCCCAAGCTATGAGAAGAAAAAGAAAACACATAAAACAAAACAAAACAGAATAAAGCAAAACAAGGGGGGAAAAAGCCCCAGGGATCCCACCAGTGTGGTGTCGAGGGCCAGGGGAATGGTTCCTCAGTTGAGCATGGCTTCACAGCCTTTCAAGAAGAAGCAAAGATAGCACACAGAGCCACATGTTCCAGAGAAAGGAGGGGGAGGTGGTAGGAGGCACAGAAGAAACCAAAAAAAGAGTGCTAAGGGAAACCAAAAGAGAGGGAAAGAACCAACAGCTCAGGGACACGGCCAGTGAGGACAGGGCGAATCCAAGCAGCCTCAGGCCAAAGTGGTTGCCTCCTGGCCGGGAGATTGCTGCTGGTGGGAGGCAGAGGAGGCTGAAGTAGGGGGGAGCTTAGGAAAGCATATATCGCTCATTACCTGGTGCTCTGTCTCCTGCTGGGAACTTTGTGAAGCTGCTTTCTCCTACTCTGTCAGCCAATCTCCGATGTGGGTGGGGCAAATCCAAGCAGCACGGACCCTACAATTCCTGGCAGGCTGAGCCACCACAGCCAGCCAGGAGGCTCAGAGGTAGAGCAGCAGGGAGAGAATGGGGGTTGGGAAAGCGTGTGTCAGTGGTTACCGGGTGCTCTGCCTCCTGCTGGGAGTTTCATGAAGCTGCTTTCCCATGATGCTCCCTGTCTGCTCAGCCCTGACGGGAGTCCAAGATGATGGATCCATGCTGTGTTAGCCGATGTAGCCCTCTGCATGTATCTCTCCTCACTCTCTGTCCTTTGTCAGTTTCTTATTCCATTGGGTACTTGGCTGAGTTCTTTATCTCTTCATTTGCCACTTCAGGTTCCAGGAATGACATTTGTCTCTGTTTTACTTAGTTTTTTGGGCCTTTGCTGTGGAGGGACAGTGTGGTGCTTCTGTCTATGGTGCCATGTTGGCTGGAAGTCTGTATAGCATATTCTTAAAAAAAAAAAAAAAAAATTTTTTTTTTTTTAGATAATTACAACTAGCAGGAGTGCCCAGTGACTGCCTCAGACACCAGGTATTGAAGAAGAACAAGGCAAGGCCCATGAAGTTTCACTTTACGGGATGGGTAAGATTGGAGGAAAGGAAATGAAATGTTCTATTGCTTGTCACTTTTCTTTGCTAGGAACTCTTCTGAATATTGCGACTGTTAAATTTTGCTTTAATAGTCCCCATACTATGAAAACCCTGGTGGCGTAGTGGTTAAGTGCTACAGCTGCTAAACAAAAGGTTGGCAGTTTGAATCCATCAGGCACTCCTTGGGAACTCTATGGGGCAGCTGTACTCTGTCCTATAGGATTGCTATGAGTCGAAATCGACTTGACGGCAGCAGGTTTGGTTTGGTTTCATTTTTGTTTATACCGTTAAAAAGGATTTTATACTAATATGAAAAAAAAAAACATTTTAAAAACGAGGGAAAATGAAGCACAGAGCATTACAACACTGAACGAAAATCCGCACAGCCAGTCAGTGGCAGAAGCGGGACACCAGCCCAGGAATGCAAGTCTCCAAAATTATATGTACGACTCTTACCACCAATTTATACTACCTACCTTAGACTGTGTAGTGGGTTGAATTGCTGTTAGTTGCTATCAAGTTGGCACCAACTAACAGCAACCTTATGTATAACAGAATGAAATGTTGCCCAGTCCTGTGCCATCTTCATGATCGATTGTTGCAGCTGTTGTGTCAATTCATCTCATTGAGGGTTTCCTTCATCTTTGCTGACCCTCTGCTTTACAAACATGATATCCTTTTCTAGCTACTGGTCTTTCTGGATGACATGTTCGAAGTAAGTAAGTCGAAGTCTCACCATCCTCACTTCTAAGGAGTTTCTTCTAAAACCAATTTGTTCATTTTTTTGACAGTCCAGTTGTCTTAGTTACCTAGTGCTGTTATAACAAAAATACCACAAGTGGCAGCTTTAACAAACAGAAATTTATCTTCTCACAGTTTAGGAGGCTAGAAGTCTGAATTCAGGGTGCCAGCTCTACGGGAAGGCTTTCTCTCTCTGTCAGCTTTAGAAGGTCCTTGTCCCTTTTCAGCTTCTATTCCTTGGCAATCGTGTGGCATGGCATCTGTCTTCCCCCATTTCTCCTTGCTTGCTTGGTTGCTTGCTCACTCTGCTCTTTTATATCTTTTTTATATCTTTTTTATATCTTTTTTATAAAAGAGATTGACTTAAAACACGTTCTCCACTAATACTGTCTCATTAACATAACAAAGGAAACCCATTCCCAAATGAGGTTGTAACTACAGGAATGGGGTTAGGATTCAAAACACATATTTTGGGGAGACACAATTCAGTCCATAGCAACGATATATTCAATATTCTTTGCCATCGCCACAGTTTGAATGCATCAATTCTTCTTCTGCCTTTCCTTTTCATTATCAAACTGTTGCATGTATATGAGTGTCTTCATCATTTACTGCTGCTATAATAGAAATACCACAAGTGGATGGTTTTAACTAAGAGAAGTTTATTTCCTCACAGTAAAGTAGGCTAAAAGTCCAAATTCAGGGTGTCAGGTCCAGGGGAAGGCTTTCTCTCTCTGTTGGCCTTCTCATCAATGGTCCCGAAATAGGAGCTTCTCAGCACAGGGACCCTGGGTCCAAAGGACACACTCTGCTCCCAGCACTGCTTTCTTGGTGGTATGAGGTCCCCATGTCTCTCTGCTCTCTTCTCTCTTTTATATCTCAAGAGATTACCTCAAGACACTATCCAGGCTTGTAGGTTGAGTCCTGCCTCAGTAACACAACTGGCACCCATCTTTCCTCATTAACATCATAGAGGCAGGATTTATAACATAAAGGAAAATCACACAATACTGGGACTCATGGCCCAGACCAAATGATACACAAATTTTTGGGGGGACATAATTTAATCCATGACAATGGGGCAATTGAAAACAACATGACTTGTGTCAGATGCACCTAAGTCCTCAAAAAGACACCTTCTTTTTTTTTTTTTAAACTTTAAACAGTACTTTTGCAGCAGATTTGTCCAATGCAATATGATCTTCAATCATTCCATTTCATTTTTGATGGCTTACAATTTTTCTTGATTCATACTTACGGCATTTCACATTCTGATAACCAATGGATGTTTGCTGCTGTTACTTCTCATTTTGACTCTTGCCACATCAACAAATGAAGGTTCCAAAGGCTTTACTCCATCTGCATCATTAAGATTGACTGTATTTTGAGAAAGCAGCTCTCCCCCAGTCATTTTAAGTGCCTTCCAACCTGGGGAGATCGTCTTCCAGCACTATATCAGACAATATTCTGATGAAATACATAGGGTTTTCATTGGCTAATTTTTAGAAGTAGATTTCCAGGCCTTTCTTCCTAGTCTGTCTTAGTCTGGAAGCTCCACTGAAAATTGTCCACCTTGGGTGATCCTGCTGGTATTTGAAATACAAGTGGCATAGTTTCCAGCATCATAGCAATATGCAAGCCACCACGGTATGACAAACTGACAGATGGTTGGTAGTGGGTTGAATTGTGTCCCCCCTCAAAATATATCCAAGTGCTAACCCCAGTACCTATGAATGTGACCTTATTTGGAAATAAGGTCTTTGCAAATGTCATTAAATTAATGATCTCAAGATAAGATCATCTTTCATTAAAGGTAAGTCCTAAATCCAATGACTGGTGTCCTTAGAAGAGAAGGAGAAACAAGACACAGAGACACAGAGGGAAGGCTATGTGAAGATGGAGGCAGAGATTGGAGTCATATAGCCATAAGCCAAAGAATACCAACGATTACCAGCAGCCACCAGAACTTAGATGAGAGCCTCCTGAAGGAACCAACCCTGCTAACACCTTGATTTCAGACTTCTGGCATTCACAAATGTGACGGAATAAACTTCTATTGTTTTAAGACAGCAAATCGTGGCCATTTGTTACAGCAGCCTTAGGAAACTAGTTCAGACTGCCAGGATAAGAGTGGTCTTCACAGACATATGGGAAAAGAAAGAAGAAGAAGAAAAAAAAAAGTTAGATTGAGAAGTACGGTATCTGGAAGCTGAATGAAGATGTTGTTATTGTTGTTAGGTGCTGTCAAGTCAGTTCTGACTCACAGCAACCATATGAACAATAGAACAAGACACTGCCAAGTCCTGTGACATCCTCACAATCATTGCTGTGTTTAAGCCCATTGTTGCAGCCACTGTGTCAGTCCATCTCGTCAAGAGTTTTCCTCTTTTTCACTGACTCCCTACTTTACCAAGCATGATGTCCTTCTCCAGGGACTGGTGCCTCCTGAAAATATGTCCAAGTTACATGAGACAAAGTCTCGTCATCCTTGCTTCTAAGAAGTATTCTGGCTGTACTTCTTCCAGGACAGATTTGTTGGTTCTTCTGGAAGTCCACGGTATATTCAATATTCTTCACCAACACCATAATCAAAGGCAATAATTCTTCTTCGATCTTCCTTATTCATTGTCCTGCTTTTGCATGCATATGAGGCAATTGAAAATACCATGGCCTGAGTCAGGTTCACCTTAGTCCTCAAAGCGACACCTTTGTTTTTTTAACATTTTAAAGAGGTCTTTTGCAGGAGATTGCCCAATGTATACATCATTTGATTTCTCGGCTGCTGCTGCTTCCAAGGGCATTGATTGTGGATCCAAGTAAGATGAAATCCTCAACAACTTCAACCTTTTCTCTCTTTATCATGATGTTGCTTATTGGTCCAGTTGTGAGGATTTTTATTTTCTTTATGTTGAGGTATAATCCATACTGAAGGCTGTAGTCTTTGATCTTCAACAGGAAGTGCTTCAAGTCCTCTTTGCTTCAGCAAGCAAGGTGTGTCATCTGCATATCGCAGGTTGTTAAAATAGTCCTTCAATCCTGATGCTTCACTCTTCTTTGTATAGTCCAGCTTCTTGGACTATTTGCTCGACATACATACAGATTGAATAAGTATGGTGAAAGGATACAACCCTACCGCACACCTCTTCAGATTTTAAGCTGTGCATTATCCCCTTGTTCTGTTTGAACACCTGCCTCTTTGTCTATGTACAGGTTCCTTATGAGCACAATTAAGTGCTCTGGAATTCTCATTCTTTGCAATGTTATCCATAATTTGTTATGATCCACACAGTTGAGTGCCTTTGTATGGTCAATAAAACACAGGTAAACATCTTTCTAGTATTCTCTGCTTGCAAACAAGATCCACTCTGACATCAGCAATGACATCCCTCGTTCCACATCCTCTTCTGAATCTGGCTTGAATTTCTGGCAGTTTCCTGTTGATGTACTGCTGTGACCACTTTTTAATGATCTTCATCAAAATTTTACTTCTATGTCATATTAATACCCATACTCACTATCGGTCAGAACCAACTTGACAACAAAGGGTTTTTAGGGTCATATTAATGATATTGTTTGATAATTTCCACATTTTTTTTTTGGATCACACTTTTTTAGAATGGGCACAAATATGGATCTCTTCCAGTTGTCTGGACAGGAAGCTGTCTTCTAAATTTCTTGGCATAGACAAGTGAGTACCTCTAGTGCTACATCTGTTTGTTGAAACATCTCAGTTTATGCTCTGTCAATTCCTGGAGGCTTGTTTTTCACCATTCCTTTCAGTGCAGCTTCAATTCTTCCTTCAGTACCATCGGCTCTTGATCATATGCTACCTCCTAAAATGGTTGAACATCAGCCAATTATTTTTGGTACAGTGACTCTGTATTCCTTCCATCTTCTTTTGATGCTTCCTGTCTCATTCAATACTTTGCCCAGAGAATTCTTCAATATTGCAACTCAAGGCTTGAGTTTCTTCTTCAGTTCTTTCAGCTTGAGAAATGGTGAGAGTGTTCTTCCCTTCTGTTTTTCTAACTCCAGGTCCTTGCACATGTCATTATAACACTTTGTCTCCTCAAGCTGCCCTTTGAAATCTTCTGTTCAGCTCTTTTACTTCATCATTTCTTCCATTTACTTCAGCTACTCCAGCATCACAGCAACATGCAAGCCACCACAGTATGACAAACTGAGAGACAAGTGGTGGCGAGTAAAGACAGAGGCCCCCAAAGAGGGAGTGATTTTCTTTCTGTTGCCTGTAACAAGTCTTGGACTCCTGGATATTGGTTTGATCCTGATTATGTGGTTTGCCTCAGAGCTGCTAACATCTAGTCAGTTTCCTCAACTTACAAGTTTGACAGGTTTTTATTGATTTGACCTACATAGACACAACCCCTGAAATGTTTATCCTCAGAAATATCAGAGAACACTGAGTCATCCAGTTGTATCTCTATGTACACACAGAGTAGATAAGCTTCCAAGAAATAATATTTCTTTCATTGGTGTTGGCTACTGTTGGTCAAAAACAGCTTCCTCAGTAGCTCTTGATGGTGCCTAAAATTTCCTCTGTTATTTCTGTCTTTATATGTAGGCCATCAGCTAAAATGAGTTGGTAGAAGAACCAGGCATTAACACATTAGCTCCATAGGAAGCGGCTCTCTGGAAACTGTACAGCCTAGGCAAGACCTAAAAGGGAACTGTTTGGGAGTCCTGGGCACTCACAGTGTTGAGGAGGAAATGACTAAAATGGAGCTTATGAAGAATGAGAATTAATCATACTTATGTCTGTTTTTGTTTTTTTTTGAATTTTGTTATTGAGAATATACACAGCAAAACATATACCAATTTAACCATTTCTACACATGTACAATGTAGTGATATTGATTACATTCTTCTAGTTGTGCATCTATTCTCACCCTCCTTTTCTGAGTTGTTCCTACCCCAGTAACATACACCCGCTGCCCCCTAAGGTTCCTGTCTAATCTTTTGAGTTTCTTTTGTCACTTTGGTCTCACATAGATAGTTCTTTAAAAAGCATAATTCTTAAGCAGACACTTTTTACTAGTTAAGCTAGCTTTTTTTATTTTAAGAAGACTTCAGGGGATATTTTTGGTTTAAGGTTTAAAGATTATCTCGGGGCAATTGTTTCAGGGGTTGACAAAGCCTCCATGGCTCCAGAAAGTCTAGAGTTCATGAGAATTTGAAATTCTGTTCTGTATTTTTTCCCTTTTGATCAGGGTTCTTTTACAGAATTTTTTATCAAAATGTTCAGTAATGATAGCTGAGCACCATCTAGTTCTTCTCGTCTCATGGCAAAGGAGGCAATTGTTCATGAAGGCAATTAGCCACACAGTCCATCTTCTCCTTCTGTTCCTGACTCTCCTTCTTCTGTTGCTCCAGGCAAATAGAGACCAATTGTCGTGCCCTGGATTGTCCACTTGGAAGCTTTTAAGGCCCTAAGCACTCGGCAATGAACTAGGAGGTAGGATAAAAGGACTAAACACATTATTAGGCCTATTAATTGGGTTGTCTCATGAAACCATGACCCTAAACTTCCAAACCAAGGAATCAAACTCTATGAGGTTTTTGGTTGTACATAAGCAGCCTCAGTAGCTACTCTCTCTCTCTCTTTTTTTTTTTTTTTTGTCATCGTTGTAAATATATCTATCACACAACTTTTGCCAATTCAACTTTTTACATACAGGTGTACAACTTATTGACAGCACTTAGAGTAATCAGCTGTGCAACCCTACTGTCTTTTTGTGTTGGTTATTCAAGGACCAAAAGTGGCCATTTATGGAACTCTAGGCCACTAAATGAGGACCTATTTGGGAATGCTCCCTGTTAGGAGGATGCTCAGAGCTACAAAGATGAATGGGTCCATCTACTGGTAAGAGAAGAAGGCAGACTTTCAATGGGGTAAGGGGGTATAAGCTGCTGTGAGTGGGAGTTGGGGGAATAATAGTTATACCTTAGCTTCTAGATGGTGATGCCCCAAGAGTAGAGTTTTTAATGTTCAGAGCTCCTTGAAGTTCTACTGAAAGGAAGCCATGGACACCAATAACAGACTAAAGAGTGTGCAGCAATCTGGCTGCTCGGAGATCCACACATAGATCAGGTATTTGCCGTAGGGGAAGAAATGTGGCATCTTTCTGTATGTTTTTGCGTTTCCTGAGGAAGGAAGCTTCTGGGTCGCAGAGAAATGGCAGAAGCCTGATGGGTGGAGGATTGTCAGAATCTTTTGATTTATGTGGCAAGATGTTACTGGATCCTTATCAGGAAGAAAAGCAAACAATATCTTCTACACAAAACCCTTTGGGTTTAAAGAGCAATGAATGCCATAGACAGTGAGTCCATCGTAAAAGCCAGAGCTGGGGTAGAAGACAGGATGACAGGGAGTAAGGAGGGGCTCTTCTGGGATCTGAACTTTCTCATTATTTGTGTATTTATCCCAACCATACTCTTCCACGGTGGTGCCTCTGGCCTCCTACCCACATCCTGACCAAGGTTCAGTGTGAAGGAGTTCAGATGGAGAACACACTAAATGAGTCTTCCTTTGTCATTACAGAATGGCAAGTGGAGACACTTATTTGCATAATTCAGGCCTCTCAGAATCATTAATTTTGCTCAGTTTTCATTACTTGGGAATAAAATTGTTTTTAGGCCCACAGAACTTAGCTAATTGATCAATTTTCCTTTTCATTTTTCAGGAGTGGGCATAGCTTTGGGAGAACAGTCTTCTCCCTCTCAGCCCTGTCATTCCATCTCAGATAAAAATGCA
The DNA here is from genome assembly GCF_024166365.1 of Elephas maximus indicus. Lineage (NCBI taxonomy): Eukaryota > Metazoa > Chordata > Mammalia > Proboscidea > Elephantidae > Elephas > Elephas maximus. Next base: position 25,803,990 of record NC_064844.1, on the reverse strand, counting down.
TTAAGAAAATGAAGCCAAGTGAAGCAAAGTTTAGCAGTGGGAGAAAAGTTGATGTAAAGCTTCAGGGTCAGCAGCTGGCCCCAGGAACTAGTGACTGATAAAAGAAACTTTGAGCAGAAAGGCCAGAGATGAATGGGATATTAGTGAGTGGAACTGAGCCAACCACAGAGTGAAGTTTTGCAGGAGGGAAAAAGAGGGTATGGGGAATTAATTATGAATTCCTCCTGAAACACTGAGAGTTGGAAACATTGCATAGGTTATTCAGAGGGTAACTTCTCCCAATTCTGCAAGGTTTCAGAAAGCTTCTTACTCACAAAGAAAGCTACGGGAACCTCTGCAAGAATATAGAATTGCCAAGTTAATGTCAGGAGGACTTGTTTCTGAGCTTTCTGGAATTGGATACATGGACGCCGATGGCGGGTTTGCTTTACAGTGTAGTAAGGAGTGACCCTGTTTTTGTCTGGTTCTTCTACCAGTCTCTATTCCCTGCTGATGTTTCCCTTGGCAGAAAATGATTGCACTGGCCAAGCCAAATGAAAGCAATAAATCCAGCAGGCTTTATATTGTATTAACTCCAGCAAGGGGTTAGAAGGCCCCAAGACAAACATGCCTGTTGTGATGTTGAAGGTTCGGTGTTTGAAGGATGGATGAAAGGGTCTAGGTATATGGAGCTGAAGCTGAGAAATGGCTTTGGGGTTGGGGGTCACTTCAATTTTACTTGCTTTTGGTCATCCTTCTCAGAGGATGGTGGGCAGACCAGAAAAATTATCCTGGATGGGAAGCCAAGAAGCTAAAAATTTAAGCTAAAAATGAAGAAGGCATTTTCTAATAAAGCCAACAGGACCAAGAAGAGGTTGCCAAATGCTCACTCCAACCCCATTTTATTGGCAGTGAAGCAAGTCAGACAATCGCTAGGAAGACTAGCTGTTGCTTAGAAGTGACCCTTGTTGAGAAAACATCCTGCATTTTGTGAAGTGGTCTGTCTCTGAAGAATACTGTGAGTAAAAGAGAAATTCTAGCTTGGGCTTTGTCCAAGTCAGGTGGTCTTGTTACTGATGAGAGGGCTGAGTCTCAAGAGTTCAACTTGATGCAGAAGATGAACCAGACTAAGGGAGAAGATGTAGAATTTAATGCACTTGCTTTTTTTTTTTTTTAATTTTTTTTTTTTTTAACAATCTCCAGGCAGACAGTCCCCATTTTCTAGACCTGACCTGGACTAGGCCCTCATCTTTGAGTTATTTATACTAAAGTTGAGCTGGCCTTGGGGACGAAATGTAAGGTAAATAGGATTCCCTGTTGGTCCATAGTTTTGAACCTGAAATATTCTTAAATACACAAATGAGTGTCGTGGAGTCAAAAGTGTTCACTGAATATTCCTTCCATTTTTTTAAATCAAGGCACAGGTTTTTAAAATAGATTACATGTGCCAGAACAATCTATCTGAAGACTCAGTGTGATACACATTTGATGAGCTAGCCAGTGGGGCTTCTGGAGACTCATCCTTGGACTGGCGAGATAGTCTCATGGGGTGCTTAGAGGAAGGACATGAGGAGCTAGGCACGTGGGTTGAAATGCCCCACCACTGATCAAATTGATGAATTGAAAAATGAAGACATAGAAATGACTTCTTACATTTTGAGGCAACTTCTCATCTGTGCCTAACAAGAGAAAGAATAATCGGTGGGTTTCTGCTGAAAATTCTATGTAATGATTTAATATGAATGGCATAATACCCAGCTTTCCTTGGGGGTCACCAAATTATGTGTCTAGCTATGTAAACTGAAAATACCAGGAGGCTGCTCAGATTAGGAAAATGCTGTAGAGGAAGATCCTTTTCATTTGGGAGGAGGGGTAGAGGGCTCATCTATAAAATGATATTATGTGACACTCTTTCCTGAGCATATGTCTCTTGCTCTTTGCCCTTTCTGAGTTCAAGATTCTGTCCTTGGGGACTTCAGGAGATACACCTTAAGGCTCTCTTCATGAACCCCCTGGTATGAAGCAGGATTTCAGTCAGTTGGGTTTTCACTCATGGCATTCAGGACACTGAAATTAAGGGTGCATTTTCTTTACACGTCCTGTCTTTACTCTCGTAGGACACAGGTTTTTCCTGCCTGAGATGTTTGTTATAAACTCTATTGTTTTCTATATCATATCTCACAATCCACTGAAATCTATTCTCTCAACATTTTTAACAATGGCCAGAACATTGCAGCCCATATTCAGTTCTGAAGAAAAGATGGGATCTTTCAAAAGATAATTTCATCTGATTAGTTTCTATGAAGAAGGTACTTTTGGAGGAGAGAAATACACTTTTATTTACACTAAAACTTCCTCTTTAACTGAGATACAACCCCCCTGGGAGGTTTTCAGCCAAAGGGAACTCAAAGCTGTAGGATAAACCTCATGCATCTTCTTAGAAAATCAAACTTTCCCAAAGATTTGGGGTTTGGAGTTGTTTTTATATTGAAATTAGCACAGATAAACTATGAAACAGACCTTCATCTGGCAATGGCCTCTTGAGCGTTTGGGAGAGCTGCTGTGTTCTTAGGCTGTTTTCTTCAGGCACTGGCTTGGGATCCTTTTTCTGGCCCCCTCAAGCCCTTCCTGCTCTCACCTTTGAAGGCACTTTCAGCTTGCTATGAGAATACACTTTAATAAGCCTCACAGCAAAAATCATCAAGAAGCAAAACCATCCAGATCTCAACTAAAGGATAAGTAATTGTGGAAGATTTAACTAAATCCACCCAGCCACCACGTGGCTTCCTTTCTGTTCAAGCATTCTTGCTTCAGAAGACTGTTTTTCTTCCCCCCATTCTCAGTCCAGTCCCATTAGACAATGGGAAGACCTCTAGTCAGAGAACTAGCACGCCTAGTTTCTAGGGAAGGCTTCTACCTGTTTGGGTCTCAGCAATAAAAACAGGCCTTAAACTAGGGGATCACCAAAATCCCTTCCAGCTCTAACTTTCTGCAGTTCTAAATACAACAGTAAAGTCCCTGGATAGCACAAATTGCTAAGTGTTCAGCCACTAATCCAGAGGTTGGTGGTTTGAATCTACCCAGAGGCACTTTGGAAGAAAGTCCTGTCACAGTCCAAAGAAGAAAGTCCAAAGGTCACAGTCTTGAAAATCTATGGGGCACAGTTCTACTCTGACACACATGGGGTTGTCATGAGTTTGAATCAACTTGATGGCGACTGATTTGATTTTGATTTTTTTTTTCTTGTTTTTGGTGTCGTAAATACAGCAGTAAGGAATTTCAGGAAATATTTTCCTCTGCTTATTTTTAGTTTCTTTGTTCTTTCTTCAACTTTCCCTAGAGAAGGTGGCAAAGAAGAGCTGGTTCTGACCTGTATAAAAATCTTCTCTGTAATTAGGGATTCTGAGACAAAAGAGTTTGTGTGAAAGCCCTGGACAAACTGGTTGCCACCAGGATCCTAGAGAGAAATCCCAATGCAAGCCAAGCTTTCACTCCACTTCTGAGACCCTTCCCAACTCTTCACTGGCTCTCTTTCAGAAGACAACCCCTCCCACCCCCATTCCATCTAAATGTACAGCAAAACACAACATTTCTTCTTTCTTCTCTTTGTCCCAGGCAAAATTCCTATTCAAGAAATGTTGATCTTGATCAGTTGAGGATTTTATGCTCTGATATAAAGCTATTCCTTTTAAACACAATTGTTGTTGTTGTTACATGCTGTCAAGTTGATTCTGACTCATAATGACCTCATGTGCAACAGAATGAAACACTGTCTAGTACTGCACCATCCTCACAATCGTTGCTATACCTGAGCCCGTTGTTGAAGCCATTGTGTCAATCCAGCTCACTGAGGGTCTTCCTCTTTTTCACTGACCCGCTCTCTAATTTACCAAGCATGATGTCCTTCTCCAGGAACTGGTCCCTCCTGATAACATGTCCAAAGTACATGAGACTAAGTCTCGTCATCCTCACTTCTAAGGAGCATTCTGGCTGTACTTCTTCCAAGACAGATTTGTTCATTCTTCTGGAGTCCATGGTATATTCAGTATTCTTTGCCAACACCATTATTCAAAGTCATCAATTCTTCTTCAATCTTCCTTATTCATTGTCCAGCTTTTGCATACATATAAGGCAATTAAAAATGCCATGGCTTGGGTCAGGCACACTTTATTCCTCAAAGTGACATCTTTGCTTTTTAACACTTTAGAGAGATCTTTGGCAGCAGATTTGCCCAATGAAATACATCCATTGATTTCTTGAGTGCTGCTTCCATGGGCATTGATTGTGGTATTCAAGTAAAATGAAATCCTTGACACCTTCAGACTTTCCTCCATTTATCATGATGTTGCTTGTTGGTCCAGTTGTGAGGAGTTTTGTTTTCTTTAAATTGAAGTGTAATTCATACTGAAGGCTGTAGTCTTTGATCTTCATCAATAAGTGCTTCAAGTCCTCTTTGCTTTCAGCAAGCAAAGTGTGTCATCTGCAGGCTGTTAATGAATCTTCCTCCAATCCAGATGCCACATTCTTCTTCATATAGTCCAGCTTCTCAGATTATTCACTCGGTATACAGACTGAATTTATATAGACTGAATAAGTATGGTGAAAGGATGCAACCCTTATGTACACTTTTCCTGATTTTAAACCATGCAGTATCCCCTTGCTCTGTTCGAACAACTGACTCTTGGTTTCTGTATAGGTTTCTCATGAGCACAATTAAGTGTTCTGGAATTCCCATTCTTCACAATGTTATCCATAATTTGTTATGATCCACACAGTCAAATGCCTTTGCATAGTCAATAAAACACAGGTAAATGTCTTTCTGGTATTCTCTGCTTTCAGCCAAGATCCATCTGGTATTAGCAATGCTATCCCTCCTTCCATGTCCGTTTTGTCATCTGATGTGATTTTGCTATGTGTTGTAAATCCTACCTTTAAGATGTTAATAAGGCAGGATTAGAGGCCGTTATGTTAATGGGCAGGGCTCAATCTATAAGATTAAGTTGTATCTTGAGTCTATCTCTTTTGAGATATAAAAGAAAGAAGCCAGAAGAGAGACAGGGGGACCTCTTGCCACTAAGAATGAAATGGAGAACCAAGAGGGGAGCATGTCCTTTGGACCCAGGGTCCCTGTGCTTAGAAGCTTCTAGACCAAGGGAAGATTATGACAAGGACCGTCCCCCAGAGCCGACAGAGAAAGAAAGCCTTCCCCTGGGACTGGCACCCTGAATTTGAACTTCTAGCCTCCTGAACTGTAAGGGAATAAATTTCTGTTTGTCAAAGCCATCCACTTGTGGTATTTCTGTCATAGCAGCACTAGATAACTAAGTCAGAGACTTTCTACGTTTCTTGCTTTTTCTTTCTCGTCATCGGATAAGTGTAATCAGTCCAAACTCCATCCACCCTTTCCTCACCCAAACTTTGCAACAGGAGATTGCTACACTTATGGAGATGGAATAGACTAGCCAAGCAAAGAGAAAACATTTCAATCCTAGAAAGCAGAGGACCTCTGCTATAATAACATCTCATGAACAATTTCTACTAGATTGGGGGTGCCCTGCATGAGGTAGAAGACTGAAGGAAATTCTAGAACCAGAGTGTTCCCTGGCATAGACCAGACTGACAGCATACTTGAGGAGCCCTGGGAATCTAGGATCCCTGAGTGGTGTAAACGGTTTGCACTAGGCTACTAACCAAAAGGTTGGTGGTTCAAATTCACCTAGTAGTGCTGCAGAAGAAAGGCCTGACAATTTACTTCCATAAGATTACAGCCATTGAAAACTCTATGGAGTGCTACTCTGACATACTGAGTCAGAATCAACTCAACAGCAACGGGTATTATTTTGGTTTTGGGGAAGGTAGGGGACAGCATGAGAACAACATAGAAAGAGGCAGAGTTTATTTCATTCTTGGTTTTGTCTGGAGTCAGCTCTGCATCCCATAATACCTACCTGTCCACCAATTTGCCAGGCTTGGTTTGACTCCACTTGGATTCCCCCAGATTCCAGGTGTCACCCCTGCTTCCCCTTGGGTTAATGAGCCAGGGCTGACCAGTCCAAGAAGGACCACCTGGGGCCCAATGCTGACTAAGCCTCAGGAGACATGATATAATCTATCATGGCCACATAGTGAGTCCAATAAAGACCTTGGAAGACAGACTCTCAGAGAGCTTCCTGGTTGGTGGCCACACAAGGGAGAGGAAAATGCATTCCCTTGGGACATGGAAGCTCAAAACTGTAACCCCTCCCAGACCTCACTCTATGCATCTGTTTCTTTGTATCCTTTTTTGTTATATTAAATCTGTAATCACAGGTATGGCATCCTCTCCATGAATCCTGTGAGTCATTCCAGTGAATTATCAGACCCAAATGGTTTGCAGCTGGTAACCTGAGCGGATAGAGGAAAATCCCAAATTTGGGGCCAGCTAGTCTGAAGTATAGGAAGCCATGTGGACTCTGAAGCTTGCAGCCAGTACCTACTGACCAAGCCCCAGGTGCCCGAGGATGACAGAGAGAAGGGCTGCGTCTGCAGCTGGGATCTTAACTGAACAAGGAAGGGAAGCTGAGATTTCCACAGGACACGCCTGGTGTGCAGAGTGGGATTTGTTACTAACCACACAACTTGCCATCAGAGGTATGTGATCTTAGTCTCCTTGGACTGGTTTGCACAATTGGTGATGAGGATGGGATTCACATGAGAGAGCCTAATGTCACAGGGTAGGACCCAAGAATATACATTTTTAATAGTCTCACCAGATGATTCCCATACACTAAAAAGAACCATTACCTTAGCAATAGCTCTCAACCTTGGCTGATAGGAGAATCAATGTTTAAAAAATGCCACTGCTCACTCACCCCTCTCAGAATTCTGAGTTAATTCAACTGCAGTGGGGTTCTGACATTGCATATGTTAAAAGCACCCCAAACTCACCCATTGCTGTCGAATTAATTCCAACTCAGGGTTACTATGAGTCAGGAAAGCTCCCCAGGTGAGTCTAATATTCAGCCAGGGTTAACAAACGCTACCATTAAGGAATCTTGCCAGTTAACAGGTAATCAGCAATTTAATCCCCTCTCACCTCTGGGTTAGATGCAAACAAAACAATAATTCTCAACCTTGGCTGCATTCTCTGCCAAGATTATTAAAATCCTGATTCCCAGGTCACACCTCATACCATCAGTCAGAATCTTTTGGGGTAGGGGTGTTTTTAAAGCTCCCCAGGTGGTTCTAATGTGTGGCCAAGTTTGAGAATCACTGTTTCAGAATATTTGCCTACCTTCTCCCATAATCCTCTGCTCTTGGCTTCTATCTCTCCTCCAACGCCCTAGTTCCTAAAGTCTGAAAAACCTTGTGGGGTAGAGTCAGGGTGAGACTGATGAGGTGAGAGATCAAGATACAACCTGATTCTCTTCACCACTTGACTCCTGACCATCACTTACACAGCACTCTGGGAGTAGTTAAAGGGCAATGGAGCAACCTCTAGGCTTATTGTTACGTATTTCCAAGAAGAAGATGCTTGGACTAGCATCAATCTTGTTTTTTATCTTGGTTCTTCCCTGAGGTTTCTAAATATTGTTCCAGGATAGGAATTTCAGCTTTTATTCTTTTCCAACATTTCATTTATGTGCCATGCATGGGTCAAAGAGAAAATGGAAAGTTGGAAACCATTCCCTTTCAATTAGCAGATGTCTCAGTGGCTGAAATTTTTGCCAGTAACTGTGTCAGCCCAGGACCCGGGACATTAATTACTGTCACCGGTACTCAAGCCTGTTTTCGTAATTGATAAGGGGTTGTTAATATGTTGCCACTGTAGTTAGAGATTCATAAAAGACTTTTGTTTCATGTCTATTAGATGGAATTTGGGGGTAAGGACCCCCAAATTTGCCTTCCAGTGGATTATAAAGGTCAAATGTTACCCTTTTGGAAGAAATGTTGAACCTGACTTCAGTTGCTAAAGGCAGAAGAATAACATGAGATTCAAGACAGATCTGGCTTCTTTTTGACTATTTGATCCCTTTATTTTCAGGTCAAAGTTGGGGCTGACTATGCCCCCCCATCCCCATCTTGTTGCTGCTTATTTGAGATGGGAGAGAAGACCCTCCTTCCTTTTGAATTAGTCTAGGTCCCAGTGCTCAGAGTAGAAGTGTTTGAGTCTGGAGTATTATGGCTTCTAGTGCTAGGTTCTTTCAGTACACACACACACACACACACATTCTCTAAGGTACATCACTTGCATTGAGCTGGCAGATCCTGGTATTGAGATGGGGACCACCAGTCCACACTCACCCTCCCTCTTGATTAGTAGTTCTTCACTGCTAGGTAGTCTCAATTAGGGCCAGTTCTGATCATCAGATAGTTTAATAATGCTGAACTGAAAAGCCTTCTTCCTCTAGGAGGATCCTCTGTCCTTATGTATATTTATGTCTGCAAATATATATGGGAAAGGGGAGGGAAGAGCATAGCTTGATGACATATAACAACAGCATCTAATCCCCAAATCCAAAATGTCTTCCAATGGGTGCATACTTGCCTGAAAACCGCAAACCCCAAAGGGGCCACTAGGTCATTTCCATCTGAGAAGACCTCTTACAACTTAAAATGGCAGCTTCAAAATACGAAAATTCAGTTCCCACCAATTGTCATTTATTGAACACCATGCTAAACCCCACCAGCCACTCCATGAAAGAAAGATACGGCAGTCTTGCTTCTGTAAAGATTGGCAGTCTTGGAAACCATGCCAAAGTCTTGGCAGTTCTACTCTTTCCTATAGGGTTGCTGTCTTAGTCATGTAATACTGCTATAACAGAAATACCACAAGTGGATGACATTAACAAAGAGAAATTTGTTTCCTCACAGTAAAGTAAGCTAAAAGTCCAAATCCTGGGCATTAGCTCCAGGGGAGCCTTTCTCTCTTTGTTGGTTCTAGAGGAGGGTCCGTCTCATCAATCTTCCCCTGGACTAGGAGCTTCTCTGAGCAGGAACCCTGGGACCAAAGGATGCTCTGTACTCCTGGCACGGCTTTTTGGTGGTATGAGGTCCCCCTGTCTCTCTTCTCCCTTCTCTCTTTTATATCCCAAAAGAAGTTGACTCAAGACACAATTCCATCTTGTAGATTGACTCCTGCCTCATTAACACAACTGCCACCCATCCCCCTTCATTAATATCATAGAGGCAGGATTTACAACACAGGAAAATCACATCCAGTGACAAAATGGTGGACAATCACACAATACCAGGAATTGCCCAGCCAAATTGGTACATTTTTGGGTGACACAATTCAATCCATGACATCACACCCTTTGGTCCCCCAAACTCATGTCCTTGCCACATGTAAAACATATTCACCCCATCATATCATAGCAAAAGTCTTAAATCAGCTCCTAGTCCAAAATCCAAAAATTCCTCTTCATCTGTGAAATTTAGAATACAAATTATCTGCTTCCAAAGGTGCAATGGCAGAACAGGCACAAGATAGAAATTTCCATTACAAATAGGAGAAACTGGAGGAAAAGAAGGGAAAACAGGCACCAAGCAAGTCAGCAGAACACATTACATTAGCCCTCAAGGCTTTGAAAATATTTTTCTTTTCTCTGAGACCATTTACACAATGGCCCTGCCCTCCAGACTCTAGGTATCAGCCACACTCACTGGATTCTGAGCTTGGCCCTGGGCTTCAGCTCTACCTTCCAGGCCCACTTGGATAGCAACTCTGCTCCCTCAGTTTTAGGCACGCTGCTCTCCTAGTCCATTTGAGGGGCAACTTCACCCTTTGAAACACCAGAGGCCATGGCTCCACTCTTTCAAACCCCAGAGGTTGTGGCCATACCTCTTGAGACTGAGGCAGCTTGGCTTCCTGTGTTCCTTGTCTCTTCAGTTTCTTCTTCCTGGTTCCTTGGCCTCTCAGCCCCTCAGTCCTCACACCCCCATCTGTCCTGCTGGGGCAAGTGTTCCAAAGCTCAGTAGCTCTACTGATAAGTGCCTGGAAGCAACCCACTCCTCCAGGAAGCCTCCTGAGCAAAGCCACTCAGATCTCTTGCTCTGTGGATTGGCTCCAGTGCTGAGTCATGCTGGTCTCTGCTGCTGCTGGTTCTCTGCTGCTGCCACTTCTCTGCCACAGCTTCTCAAAGTCTGCCTCGTTTCCATTGTAACAGCTCTCCTCACTTCCTTTGGAACCCTCTATCCAGGCGCAGTTTCAAAACCATCTCCACATTTTAAGTACCTGTTAGAGCAGCACCCCACTCTCTCAGTACCAAATTCTGTCGTAGTTATCTAGTGCTGCTATAACAGAAATAACACAAGTGGATGGCTTTAACAAAGAGAAATTTATTTCCTCCCAGTGGGTTTTCACAGTAAAGTAGTCTAAAAGTTCTAGGCATATTCTGGGCATCAGCTCCAAGGGAAGGCTTTCTGTCTCTGTTGGCTCTGGAGAAGGTCCTTCTCACCAATCTTTCCCTGGACTAGGAACTTCTCCAAGCAGGAACCCTGGGTCCAATGGATGTGCTCTGTTCCCAGCACTCCTTTCTTGGCAGTATGATGTCCCCTGTCTCTCTTCTCGCTTCTCTCTTTTATATCCCAAAAGAAATTGGCTCAAGACACAATTCAATCTTGCAAACTGAATCCTGCTTCATCAACACAACTGCCACCCATCCCCCCTCATTAACATCATAGAGGCAGGATTTACAACACATAGGAAAATCACAGCAGATGACAAAATTGTGGACAATTACACAATACTGGGAATCATAGCCCAGCCAAATTGATACACATCCATGATAGGTGCTATGAGTCGGAATTGACTCTATAGCAATGAGTTTGGTTTTGGGGTTTAGTATTAAGCCCTTTACATATGAGATCTTACTAAATCTTTGCACAATCTAAGGAAGGAGGCACAATATCATCATGCCTATTTAACAGAAGAAGAATTGTGCCCAACGTTACAAAGCTAGGAAGTACAAGAATGTGAGTCAAGGTGTATCTAGATACAGAATTATATACAGTAGCTACCGTGTTTTACTACAATAGTTGCTGCTGCAGCTCTGACTGGTGATGTCAGATCGCCCTACAGTGAGTGAGTATGGAGAAAGGGCTTGCCATGTTGTTATGCTTTCATTACAGTTTCCATCTCTACTTTTTCTAATTTTATTGCTCTTATACCCTTCGTTCAGCTTTTGCTGAGACGGGAGAGACCTTTGCTTAATTAGGTAACAAACATGGTGTCCTTGTGCTGTAGCCTTTTTACAGCACCCTAGTATTATAAATGGATAGAAGCTAAGCTTCCAGGTCTCTTTAAGGTACCCCCTTTCTCCTTCCCTGCTTCTCTGAACTTGTTTCCACACCCACAAATTTGTAGCATGTTCTCCATAGGTAGAGTCAAAAGCATTTTTGTGGTACCAAGAACATTGAAAAGTGATTCATCTGCTCAAGCACCTTCATTCCCTCCCACCTCAACGTGAGTTCCTTGTCTGTCCACACTCTTCTTAGACTGACCATCTCAATGGTTTAATTACCAGTAGAAGTGGACAATTGTTTTATACCTTCCCAGCACTCTGTGCTTTAGGGAACCATTTCTTTCCTCCCCCCCCACACCCCCACTTTTAGCCCATGTGCAATCAAGCCTTTACTCCAGGGGTGGGCATGTGACCCAGGCCTAGCCACTCAGAGCACTACAGCTACTGGGCCAAAGGATGGGCTGAAAGATAGGGAAGGGAACCAATTAAAGCCAATTAGAATTAATCCTATGCTTGTCTTTGAACAACTGGGTAAGAGCCAAACTCTGGATTGTAGCAATGAGGATGTAAGCCTGAAGTTGCCAGCAGCTGCCTGACCATGAGGATGAGAGAATCTATCTGAGAACATAGCCCACAGAGAAGAAATCAGAGCCAAGAGTTGGAGAGACTGGCCCTGATGACATCGTGCTTCAAGTACACACATGGACTTTTCAGTTACATTGTTTTGTTGCTTAAGTCCATTGCGTTGATTTTCTGTCACTTGAATGGAAGAGTTCCTAATACAACATCTTCCCATGGATCATTGGATAGGTACTCGTGCAAAAGAATTGCCCAGATTCTGTTCTGCAACAGACTGACACAAAAAGCACCTCTCCACTAATATACAGCCTTATACCCAGAAACCTGACCACATATGATACACAACTTTGTAAATAGTAAACCAAGTATCCGTATGAAGTATTATTAACATATCTTAGTATGAATGTAAAGCTCTGGAGGCACACTGTTTAAAAGCTCAGCTGGTAACCAAAAGGTAGGCAGTTCAAATCCCCAAGCCACTCCTTGGAAACCCTACAGGGCAGTTCTACTGTATCCTATAGGGTCCGTATGAGTTGGAATTGACAGCAATAGGTTTTTTAGTATGAATTAACCATCTAAATATGAGAGCTGAAAGAAGACTGAGGACGTATGAGTCTCTGGGTACAGGGTCCTGAGATGTGCTGGGATGAGGTGTTATGAAAATGAACATCTTAATTTTTCCAGAAACCATATTTCTGTTAATTGACTTTTGGACCCAAATCAAGAATGGCAAAATTGAAAACCTAATTAAATAAAACTCATGGAGAGGGGAAAGATTTTCATAATAATCCAAGTAACAGTAATGATATGAGCTAATCCCCTTTGAAGTATAAACAAAGAAATTACTCCACAGAATGGGACTGACTTTTTTTTTTTTCATAACTAAATATGAAGTGGCAGGCAAGTTGGGGAACCTGGGGTAAATATACTGAGGGCATGGGGGAGACGAAGATAAATTACTCCATTAGAGGAGAGAGGGAAAAGAACAAGTTCTCCCACTGCAACTGACAATAAAGTTATGAAAAGTTCTTTGTGTGGGGAAAATGCTCTAGATTTTTAAATATTTACTAGAAAACAGTAAATTAACTTTTATTTTTTACTTATGATTTATAAGCCTGGCTTTTCAAGGCCAGGCGCAATTAACTTTTTTTTTTCCAGGTATTAAATTTAGTAAAAAGAGAGAACATTGAATCGCTCTTATAAGATAGTGGTTTCCAACATTTTTCATGTCACAATGCACAAAATAGATGACAATAATTTTATGGTGTAATTAAGATAAAAGGGGAGTCCCTGGGTGGTGAAAATCACTTAACACATTCAGCTGCTAACCAAAAGGTTGGAGGTTTGAGTCCACCCAGATGCACCTCAGAAGAAAGGCCTGGCAATCTATTTCTGAAAAATCAGCCATTGGAAACCATACGGAGCACAGTTCTACTCTGACAGCCAGGAGGTCACCATGAATTTCGGTTTACTTGAAAGCCACTGGTTCCAGTTAAAGTAAAAGGACTAGGTCATTTGAAGTGGAGGTTGCTGGTCTGGGCTGCCCTGGGCTTACCTAGATTTCCCAAATACTGAGAAATCCTGCTCTTGTTATACAAGAGAGCTGGGTCCACCAGTTTGGATACTCATCCAAAGACCATCTGTGGAGTGAAGTCTCTACTGAAGCCACATGAGGGAAAGCACAGAGCCCTAGAACAGAGGACAAAGACCAATACTTTGGATCTAGCTCTGACAAGTGTAGGATATTGGGGAAAGCCCTTATCCTTGTAAGCCTAAGTCTGCTTATGTGTAAAACACTGTTAAAAATAGCCTACATCCCATATCTTACAGGGCCATTGTGAAGATCAAGAGTGTCATATTCATGAACATACTTTGCCACCATAAAAAACCAAAAACCCACTGCTGTCGAGTCAATTCCGACTCAAAGTGACCCTATAGGACAGAGTAGAACTGCCCCATAGAGTTTCCAAGGAGCTCCTGGTGGATTTGAACTGCCAACCTCTTGGTTAATAGCTGTAGCACTTAACCACTATGCCACCATAGAATGCTATATAAGTGTATGGCGTGATGATGATAGCGGGTGTGTTAATGTTTTCTCTCCAACCTTGTCCCCATCTAGACCACCCTCACTTTCAAGCCTTAGCCTGAAATGGACATGAATTGCCACTGAGATGAACAATGTGGTTGCTGAACCTTAAGTAGTTAGGAGCACGCAGTGTGAGAACCTGGGCCTTTGAGTTGGGCCAAAGAGCTAGTGGGGTTTGGCTCTCTGAGCACATCTGTTGAAACTCCCTGGGGAATTTTTGCTTTATGAAATTCCCAGCAATTTAGGATCCCACTGGGCTGGCGATTAGGAGCCTGAAGGGCTCCTTGTTGGATGAAAAACTGTGTTTGAAGTCTGCTAAGAAGAGCTATAGGAGGGAGTTGAAAGTTCTTCCCCAACTCCTACTGTGCGTTGACAGAAGCACCCCTACCACTGTTTATTGCCAGTTACTTTTGAGTCCAGAGCCAAAGAAAATATATTTGGAGTGAATGCTTTGAAAGAGACCCGTTTTTCAGTAGGATCCACAGATGGTGAAATATTAATGAACAGGTGGGTTGCACAATACTTCAAGATTGCATTAGACTTGGTTTTGAAAGGATAAATTATTAACACTAGAGGTGCTGACATATATTCTGGTATGGTTAGCAAATCCAGAAGCCACTAATACCAACACAGAATAAATTCAGAACTATCAGGCACAACGTCAATTTCACTAAGAATGGAGGAGTAGGTAATGAGATTGATATTACACATGACATGTCTCTGAAAACAGGACACCTAATTCTGTAATGGATTGCCAGTAAAAGCTCAGACAATGCCTACTCTAGAAGTCCCTTAAAGAGAAGACTTTCATTTATCCTGGGAAAGGTGTTCTAGATATTTACTAAAGTAAGAAGGAATGGAGATGCAAACAGAAAATTGTGTACCAATATTCATTGCAGCACTTTTCACAATTCCCAAAGGTGGAAAGAACTGAAATGTTCATCAGCAGATGAATGGATAACAGAATGTGGTATATACACACAATGGAATATTACCCAGCCATAAAGAGAAGTGAAGTTTTGATGTATGCCACAACTTGGATGAACCTTGAGCCAAATAAGTCTGTTGTAAAAGACAAATACTGTATGATCTCATTTATATGAAATCAGCAAATACATAGAAACCAAAGATTATTAGTGGCTACCAGGGGCAAGAGGGGGAAAGGCTTGTTTTTTCTTAGAGGCCATTGAGTTTATGTTAATAGTGGTGGAATGATTTGGAAAAGAATAGCAAGAACAGTTGCACAACTTGAATAATGTATTCAATGTCACTGAATTATACATATAGAAATCGTTGAGATAGCATAGGTTTTCTCATACACATTTTCACCACAATTTTTAAAAAATGAAGAAGGTAGAATAGTTCTGGAATTAATGTCCATAATTGGAACAAATCCTGGGGTTTCCTGAGTTTCAGTATATGCAGGGAGTTACATTTACAGAAGCACTAGCTAGCTGCCAAGTAGAACCTAAGAAGTTGTTCCAGTCTTGTGCATCTTGAAGATTGTTATCCAGGTAGTACTTCTCAAAATCCATTCCGTCAGCTCACAATGCTCTCCTGCCCCTCACCTACTTCAGATGCTGTCATTTACCAAATCCTGAAACTTCTCTCCAGCCCTGAACGACTCAGTATAAATCACAGACCTTGTTTAGATCCTGATTTAAGCAAACCAGTAAAGCAAAGCAACACTTTGAAGACAATGTGGGAAATCTGAATTTGGACTGTATTATGGATTACGTATCTCTCAGTTTGTTGTACTGTGGGGGCTTGTGTGTTGCTGTGATGCTGGAAGCTATGCCACCAGTATTCAAATGCCAGCAGGGTCACCCATGGAAGACAGATTTCAGCTGAGCTTCCAGACTAAGACAGACTAGGAAGAAGGAAGTGATGGTCTACTTCTGAAAAGAATTAGCTGGTGAAAACCTTATGAATAGCAGGGGAACATTGCCTGCTATAGTGCCAGAAGATGAGCCCCTCAGGTAGGAAGGCACTCAAAATACAACTTGAGAAGAGCTGCCTCCTCAAAGTAGAGTTGACCTTAATGAGGTGGATGGAATCAAGCTTTCAGGACCCTCATTTGCTGATGTGGGTGACTTAAAATGAGAAGAAACAACTGCAAACATCAATTAATAACTGGAACCTAGAACGTACAAAGTATGAATCTAGGAAAATTGGAAATCATCAAAAAAGAAATGGAACACCTAAAGATCAATATCCTAGGCATTAGTGAGCTGAAATGGACTTATACTGATCATTCTGAATCATATGGTCTCCTATGCTGGGGAATGACAACTTGAAGAGGAATGGCATTGTTTTCATTGTCAAAAAGAACATTTCAAGATCTATCCTGAAGTACAACACTGTCAGTGATAGGACAATGTTGTACTTCAGGATAGATACAAGGAAGGCCAGTTAAGACAACTATTATTCAAATTTACACACCAACCACTAAGGCAAAAGATGAAGAAATTGAAGATTTTTACCAAATTCTGAAGTCTGAAATTGATCGAACATGAAATCAGGATCACTGATAATTACTGGTGATTGGAAAACAAAAGTTGGACATGAAGACGGATTGGTAGTTGGAAAATATGGCCTCGGTGATAGAAACAATGCCTGAAATCACATGATAAAATTTTGCAAGACCAACAACTTCTTCATTGCAAATACCCTTTTTCACCAACATTAACCGTGACTATATACATGAACCTCACCAGATGGAATACACAGGAATCAAATTGACTACGTCTGTGAAAGAGATGATGGAAAAACTCAATGTCATCAGGTAGAACAAGGCCAGGGGCGGTCTGCTGATCAGACCATAAATTACTTGTATGCAAGTTCAGTTGAAACTGAAGAAAATTAGAACAAGCCCATGACAGCCAAAGAATGACCTTGAGTATATCCCACCTGAATTTAGAGACCATCTCAAGAATAGATTTGATGCATTGAACACTAATGACCGAAGACCAGACGAGTGTGGAATGACATCAAGGACATCATACATGAAGAAAGCAAGAGGTCATCAAAAAGACAGGAAAGAAAAGACCTAAGTGGATGTCAGAAGAGACTCTGAAACTTGCTCTTGAATGTCGATTAGCTAATACAAAAGGAAAAAATGGTGAAATAAAAGAGCTGAAGATTTCAAAGGGCAGCTGGAGAAGACAAAGTAAAGTATTATGATGACACATGCAAAGACCTGGAGATAAAAAACCAAAAGGAAAGAATATACTCAGCATTTCTCAAGTTGAAAGAACTGAAGAAAACATTCAGGACTTGAGGTGCAATACTGAAGGATTCTATGGGGAAAATATTAAACGATGCAGGAAGCATCAAAAAAAGATGGAAGGAATACACAGAGTCACTATACCAAAAAGAATTGGTTGACGTTCAACATTTCAGGAGGTAATATATGAACAGGAACCTATGGTACTGAAGGAAGAAGTCCAAGCTGCACTGAAGGCACTGGCAAAAAAGAAGGCTCTGGGAATTGACAGAATACCAATTGAGATGTTTCAACAAACAGATGCAGCGCTGAAAATGCTCACTCGTCTATCAAGAAATCTGGAAGACAGCTACCCGGCCAACCAACTGGAGGAGATCCATATTTATGCCCCTTCCTAAGAAAGGTGATCCAACCTAATGCAGAAATTATTGAACAATACCATTAATATCACATGCAAGCAAAGTTTTGCTGAAGATCATTGAAAACCAGCTACAGTAGTATATTGACAGGGAACTGTCAGAAATTCAAGCTGGATTTAGAAGAGGATGTGAAACCAGGGATATCATTGCTGATATCTGATGAATCCTGGCTGAAAACAGAGACTACCCGAAGGATGTTTACCTGTGTTTCATTGACTATGCAAAGGCATTTGACTGTGTGGATCATAACAAATTATGGATAACAGGATGGGAATTCCAGAACACTTAATTTTGCTCATGAGGAATCTGTACATGGATCAAGAGGCAGTCATGGGAACAGAACAAGGGGATATTGCATGGTTTAAAGTCAAGAAAGGTGTGCATCAGGGTTGTATCCTTTCACCATACCTATTCAGTCTGTATGCTGAGCAAATAATCCGAGAAGCTGGACTATATGAAGACCAGGACATCAGGACTGGAGAAACACTCATTAAAAACCTGTGTTATGCATATGACACAACCTTGCTTGCTGAAAGTGAAGAGGACTTGAAGCACTTACTGATCAAGATCAAAGACCACAGCCTTCAGTATGGATTACACCTCAACATAAAGAAAACAAAAATCCTCACAACTGGACCAATAAGCAACATCATGATAAATGGAGAAAGGATTGAGGTTCTCGATGATTTCATTTGACTTGGATCTACAATCAACACCCATGTAAGCAGCAGTCAAGAAACCAAAAGATGCGTTGCATTGGGCAAATCAGCTGCAAAAGACTCTTTAAAGTGTTGAAAACAAAGATGTAACCTTGAGAACTAAGGTGCACCTGACCCGAACCATGGTGTTTTCAGCTACCTCATATGCATGTAAAAGCTGCTTGATAAATAAGGAAGCCTGAAAACTGAAGAATAGGCACGTTTGAATTGTGGTGTTGGCAAAGAATATTGAATATACCATAGACTGCCAAAAGAATGAACTAATCTGTCTTGGAAGAAGTACAACTAGAATGCTCCTTAGAAGCAAGGATGGTGAGGCTATATACTTCGGACATGTTATCAGGAGGGATCAGTCCCTGGAGGAGGACATCATGCTTGGTAAATTAGAGGATCAGTGAAAAAGAGGAAGACCCTCAGTGAGATGGATTGACACAGTGGCTGCAACAATGGGTTCAAGTATAGCAACTATTGTGAGAATGGTACAGGACTGTGCAGTATTTCATCCTGTTGTGCATAGGGTCATGATGAGTCAGAACCAACTTGATGGCACCTAACAAAAACAATATAGATTGAATTGTATCCCCTCAAAATATGTGTTGGAAGTACATGGAACATTCTGTAGAATAGACCACATATTAGGACACAAAGCAAGCCTTAACAGAAACCAAAACATTGAAATATTACAAAGCACCTTCTCTGACCATAAAGCCATAAAAGTAGAAATCAATAAGGGAAAAAGCAAGGAAAAAAAATCAAATACATGGAAAATGAACACCTTGCTCAAAAATTAGTGGGTTATGGAAGAAATTAAGGATGGTATAAAGAAATTCATATAATCCAATTAGAATGAAAACACATTCTACCAGAACCTTTGGGACACAACAAAAGCAGTGATCAGAGGTCAATTTGTAGCAATGAATGCACACATCCAAAAAGAAGAAAGGGCCAAAATCAAAACATTATACCTACAACTCAAACAAATAGAAAGAGAGCACCAAAAGTAGCCCTTGGGCACCAGAAAAAAAGAAATAAAAGTTACAGCAGAAATAAATTAAATAGAAAAACAATTGAAAGACTTAGTAAGACCAAAAGCTGGTTCTTTTAAAAGATCAAGAAAATCAATAAACCATTGGCCAAACTGACCAAAGAAAAACAAGACAGGGAGCAGATAATCCAAATTAGAAATGAGATGGTTGATATCACAACAGACCCAACTGAAATTAAAAGAATCATAACAGAATACCATGAAAAATTGTACTGTAACAAATTTGAAAGCCTAGAGGAAATGGGCAAATTTCTAGAAACACACTACCTACCTAGACTAACGCAAACAGAGGTAGAACACCTAAATAAACCTGTAACAAAAGAAGAGATTGAAGAGATGATTAAAAAAAAAAAAAAAAAACACCCAACAAAGAAAAGCCCTGGCCCTGACAGATTCACTAGAGAATTCTACCAAACTTTCAGAGAAGAGTTAATACCAGTACTACTAAATGTATTTCAGAGCATAGAAAATGATGGAATATACTCCTGAACTCATTTTATGAAGCCAATATAACCCTGATACCAAAACCGGGTAAAGACACCACAAAAACAGAAAATCACAGACCTATATCCCTAATGAACATAGACGCAAAATGCTCAACAAAATTCTAGCCAATAGAATTCAAAAACATATCAAAAAAAATAATTCATCATGATCAAGTGGGATTCATACCAGCTATGCAGGGGTGGTTCAACATTAGAAAAACAATGTAATCTATCACATAAATTTAAAAAAAGATAAGAACCACAGGTCTTATCAATTGATGGAGAGAAGGCATTTGACAAAGTCCAACACCAATTCATGATAAAAGCTCTCAGCAAAATAGGAATAGAGAGGAAATTCCTCAACATAATAAAAAGGGCATTTATACAAAGCCAACAGCCAACATTATGCTAAGTGGAGAGAGTCTGAAAGCACTCCCTTGAAAATGGGAACCAGAAAAGGATGCCCTTTATCACCACTCCTATTCAACATTGTGCTGGAGGTCTTGCCAGAGCAATAAGGCAAGAAAAATAAATAAATAAAGGGCACCCAAATTGTAAGGAAGAAGTAATAGTATCCCTATTTGCAGGTGATATGATGTTATACACAGAAAACCCCAAGAATCCAAAAGAAAACTACTGGAAGTAATAGAATATTTCCACAAAGTATCAGAATACAAGGTAAACATACAAAAATCAGTTGAATTCCTCCACACCAACAAAGAGAACGTCAAAAAGGAAATCACCAAATCAATACCATTTACAATAGCCCCCAAGAAGATAAAATACTTAGAAATAAATCTAACCAGAGAGGTAAAAAACCTGTGCAAAGAAAACTATAAGACCCTACTTCAAGAAACCAAAAGAGACCTACATAAGTGGAAAAACATACTTTACTCATGGATAGGAAGACTCAATACTGTGAAAATGTCAATTCTATGCAAAGTGGTCTACAGATACAATGCAATCCTAATCCAAATTCCAACTGCACTTTTTAATGAGATGGAGAAAAAGATCACCAACGTCATATGAAAAGGGAAGAGGCCCCAGATTAGAAAAGCATTACTGAAGAAGAAGAACAAAGTGAGAGGCCTCACACTACCTGATTTTAGAACCTATTATACAATCATAGTAGTCAAAACAGTCTGGTACTGGTACAACAATAGATACTTACACCAATGGAACAGAACTGAGAATCTAGACATAAATTTATCCACTTACGAACAGCTGATATTTGACAAAGGCCCAAAGTCCGTTAAACGGGGAAACGACAGTCTCTTTAACAAATGGTGCTGCAAAAAAAATGAAACAAGACCCATACCTCACACCATGTACGAAAATTAGCTCAAAATAGATCAAAGACCTAAATATAAAATCTAAAATGATAACGATCATGGAAGAAAAAATAAGGACAACACTAGGAACCCTAATACATGGCATGAACAGAATACAAACCATAACTCACAATGCACAAACACCAAAAAAGAAACTAAATAACTGGGAGCTCCTAAAAATCAAACACTTATGCTCATCCAAAGACTTCATTGAAAGAGTAAAAAGACAACCTACAGACTGGGAAAAAAAATTTGGCTGCGACATATCTGGTCAGGGTCTAGCCTCTAAAATCTATTAAAAAAAAATCTATAAGATACTGCAAAACCTCAACAACAAAAAGACAAATGACACAATTAAATGGGCAAAGAATATGAACAGACACTTCACCAAAGAAGACATTCAGATAGGTAACAGATAATGAGGAAATGTTCGCAATCATTAGCCATTAGAGAAATGCAAATCAAAACTACAACGAGATACCCTCTCACCCCAACAAGGCTAGCACTAATCCAAAAAACACAAAATAATAAATGTTGAAGAGGTTGTGGAGAGACTGGAACACTTACATACTGCTAGTGGGAATATAAAATGGTAAAACCACTTTGGCAATCAATTTGGTGCTTCCTTAAAAAGCTAGAAATACAAGTACCAAAGGATCTAGTAATCCCACTCCTTTGAATATATCCTAGAGAAATAAGAGTCTTCACACAAATAGGCATATGTACGCCCATGTTCATTGCAACACTGTTCACAATAACAAAAAGATGGAAACAACCTACGTGCACATCAATAGAAGAATGGATAAACAAATCATGGTACGTACACATAATGGAATACTACACAATAGTAAAGAACAATGATGAATTCTGGAAACATCTCACAACATGGATGAATCTGGAAGGCATTATGCTGAGTGAAATTAGTCAGTCTCAAAAGGACAAATATTGTATTATAAGAACTCAATGAAAGGTTTAAACACAGAAGAAAACATTCTTTGATGGTTGGAAGGGTGGGGAGAGAGGGAGAGGAGAATTCACTAACTAGATAGTAGATAGGGATCATTTTAGGTGACAGAAAGGACAACACTCAATACAGGGAAGTCAGCACAACTGGACCAAAGCAAAAACTAGGAAGTTTCCTGAACACAACTAAACACTTTGAGGGACAGAGTGGCTGAGGCTGGGGTCTGGGGACCATGGTTTCAGAGGACATCTAGGTCAATTGGCATAACAAAGTATATTAAGAAAATGTTCTGCATCCCATTTTGGTGAGTGGCATCTGGGGTTTTAAAAGCTTTTGAGCAGCCATCTAAGATGCATCAGTTGGTCCCAACCCACTTGGAACAAAACAGAATGAAGAATGCAAAAGGCAGAAGGAAAATATGAAGCCAAGAGGCAAAAGGGCCACATAAACCAGAGACTCCATCAGCCTGAGACGGGAAGAACTAGATGGTGCCTGGCTACCACCAATGACCACCCTGACAGGAAACACAACAGACAGTCCCTGATGGATCAGGAGAAAACTGGGGTGCAGAACTCAAACTCCAGTAAAAAGGCCAGACTTAAGGGTCTGACTAAGACCGGAGGAACCCTCGAAGCCATGGCCCCCAGATACCCTGTTAACCCAGAACTAAAACCATTCCCAAAGCCCACTCTTCAGACAGATTAGACTGGACTATAAAACACAAAATTACACTCATGAAGAGTGTGCTTCTTAGTTCAAGCAGATACATGAGACCAAATGGTCAGCTCCTGTCCAGAGACAGGATGAGAAGACAGAAAGCGACAGGAGCTGGTTTGATGGATACGGGAAACCCAGGGTGGAAAGGGGGAGCGTGTTGTCACATTATAGGGATTACAACTAGTGTCACATAACAATATGTTTATAAATTTTTGTATGAGAAATTAACTTGAGCTGTAAACTTTCGCCTAAAGCACAATGAAAAAAGAAAGAAAAGAAAACCCTATGGGGCTGTTCTATTCCGTCACATGGGGTTGCTGTGTGTCCACTCAAAGGCACTTAATAAAAAAAGCAGAGAGAGAGAGAGAGATGATGAATGACCAGACAGGGAGAAAAAAATCAATATCAAAACAATTATAAAAACATCTGCGACAGACGAGAAAACTAGGTGAAATCCAAAAGAATTAAATGTATTATGTTCCATCCACAACCCCCAAACTAATCACGTATTTGTAAGCTATGGCTTAATGGCAAATGAACCTTCTTAAGGTTCTTAAAGCATAAAGAGGGAAAAGAAAAAAAGAAAGTGTTGGAATCATAACTCCTGTATCAGTGGCTATCTAATCACCTCCATAACGCAGTGTAATGTAATGTAATCAATTGGTTGAGGTCATACCAGTGCATGGTAGATCCTAAACCTAATCATTTCTGAGTTATATAAAGAGCAGCATAGATATAGGGACATGTAAGCACACAGCAGGAAGGTGTGGGAAACCAATGTCATGTGAGGATCACCAAGGAATTCCCCAGGGCTACTGACAAGAAAGGAATAAACATGGCCGAGACCCTGATTTGAACTTACAGGCTTCAGAGCTGTGAGAAAATAAATTTCTGTTCTTAAGGCCAAACAATTGTGATATTTGTGTTATAGCAGCAGTGGGCAACTAAGACAGACTGTGCATTAGATGATACCAATAGATGTGATAATGGTATTGTGGTTATGTAAAGAAATATCCATATTTTTATAAATGTACACTGATATACAAAAGGGTGGGACAACACAATTCTGGGATTTGCTTTAACACTCTTAAAAGATACGGGAGGAAAGGAAAAAGACATAGACGAAGCAAAAGTGGAAAAATCTAGATAATTCCAAATATCAGGATATTGATATTGGAGATATATTGTACTCGTCTCTTTACTTTTGTGTGTGCTTAAAATTTTTCCTGTGAAAAAAATTTTAAAAGACAGAAAGAGAAAAGTGAACAGATTTGTGTATACCCAAAACATCATAAACAAAGGCAAAAAATAAATCAGAGAAATATATTTTAAAACAATAATAGAAGAGGTATTTTGTTGACAGGTAAGCCCACAAAACAAGCTTAATATTTGAGTGTCACTCATGGAATGCAGTGTGAGGTTTACTTCGGTGCAAAAATATTAACATTATAAAAGCAGGATAGTCCACACAAGCATTTCAAACATTTAACATTCTTTTAAACCTGAATGCCTAGCTCAGTCCATAAAATATTTCCTAAATTAATATTGCTCTTAAAAATTGCAATAACTTGTCAATTTCTTTGTTTAAATTTTCTAAAGAGACAGGTTTTAGAAAGCAGTCTTGAATTGAGTAAAAATAGTTGAGGCAAGGTGAAGTTCTAGGGGAAGGGAAGGTGTGTTAAAACTTTTCAAAATGGAATTTAACCACATTTTTTTAAAAGCATCTCTTTCCTACAGGATTCATAGTTTTCCTCCCACTTTCTCCAGCATGTGCCAGTGTCTGGAGGGAAGTATTGCTATTCATAAATGGAATTTTAAGAGAATAGCGTGGATTCTGAAAGAAGCGGCCATAAGGAGAAAAAAAAAAAAAAACATTCTTGGGGCCCTCAAAGAGGTTAAAGAGGACTGACATTTGAATCCAATTGCTGCTAAAAGCACACGTTTCATTTAAAAAACATTCAAGACTTGGGGAGTGAGCTACTTCATCCTCTATGAGATGAGGCTATCAGTGGTGGGTCTTGTGATTTTTTGTTGCTCATCACTGAAGTAGAAAGCTGGGCAGCAAGGAGAGCTGTGGGGGAACAGGCTGGGGTGAGCAGAATACTGCTTGAGCAAGAACAAATAAGATCATTTCCATTTCTCATAGTCACAATTATTTTTCCACCTTTGGCCCTTAATTTGATCAAGACCTTGTCTATCGAACATTGACTAAGCCAACTAGTTTAGTGGAGAATTTGCATAAATTGGTTACTTAGCATCTCCGTTTTCATTTTGATACTGACATGTGGAGATCTGAGGCCAGGGGAATGGCGGATCCTCCAGCTAGAGAGGTCAAATGAACACACTGACTGTTAAGGGACCAGGAAGAAAGTGAGCCACCGTGTAGAAAGGTGCGATTATGAGCTGAGACTTTCAACAGAGATAAAAGTACATTTAGTCATGGAAGAGGAGCTAGCTGAGATAGGCCAGGGAGGACGAATCAAACAAGATACAGTATATGCAAGTGCACAAAGGCTGTATGGTAGGGAGGGTGTGGGGAAGAGCCAGGAGGCCTGTTTGACTGGACCACAGGTAAGTATAGGGAATAAAGGTCAGAAGACTTGGACAGGTATTTCATGGAAAATCTGGAATGCCAAAATGGGGATTTCAGGTGTTGGGTAAAAATGGGGGGTGGGGGTGGGGGAGTGAGAGTTTTTAAACAGGATCACACTTGCCCTGTTGAAAAGAAATCCAGCAGTGGAGAGTAAAAGCAACTGGAGTCGCCAGGTGATGATAATCACAACTACTATTGAGCACTTTGCAGGTGCCACTTTATATGCATAATCAGAATTCTCATAACAAGGGGTATGATTATCCCTCTTTATAGATGAGGAAATTGAAACATAAAGCGATTAAGCAACTTGTCTGAGGACATATAGTTAGTAAGCAGCAGAGGCGTATTCTAGTCTTTACCAGTTGTCAAGTCGACTCTGACTCATGCTGACCCCATGTGTGTCACAGTAGAACTGTGCTCCATAGGGTTTTCCGTGGCTGATTTTTCTGGGGCACCTCTGAGTGAACCCGAACCTCCAACCTCTCAGTTAGCTGCCAAGTGCTCGAACCATTTACACCACCCAGGGACTCCCCAAACACACATACCTGCACTTACTCACTACACTTGACAACCTCTTAAGGCAGTGTAAGGTTATTGGCTCACAGAATAGGTAGGAGGTGGTGACGGCCTGAATCAGGAAGCCGGTGGTAGAGAACAAATTCTTGAGAAGTAGGATTGGCAGGATTTGGTAAACAATTGTTTGTGGAGGTCCTTGATTGGAGCCTATGTGAAGAGAAGAATGATACTATCATTAATCGAAGAAACCGAGAGAAAGACCCAGAGTGGGATAAAAGATTACTTAATCTTCTTTTGGCTATACTGAGTTTGATTTGCCATTTCCAGTGAAAATGTCTACTGGGAATTAGCAATGTCATTTGGTTGCTAAAGAAAGAAGATGGAGTTAGAAAGAGGAGAGTCACATGCAATCAGTGGAGAGATAAATAGGCAAAGGAGGGTGGTAGAAGGAAATCAGATCAGGGTTTTTTTTTTCTCTCTCTCTCTCTCAGCTCAGAATAGAGATGCCTTTTGAGTTTTATCTCCATCCTCCCCGCTCCCAGATGATCTACTCCCATTCATAAGTGAAATGGAGAAATTTAGGACAAGATTTTAGCAAAAGGCCATGTGGAAAAATTCTCTGATCTTCTGTCTCTGGAAGGAAGAGGGGCAAAAGTGTGAGGATTCTAAGTAAAATCGTGTGAAGCCAATCTCATTTCTACCAGAAGAAGACAAGGGTGTCAGCCTTCTGACCTAAAGGTCTGGTCAGTCTCCCAGGAAGCCATTGTGCATTGCTCCCCAGACCAGACTTCTGAGGGGCTAACAGAGGTCAAGCAGTACATGTGCTTTGAATTCGGGGTGGGGTGGGGCACAGCCTGGGTTTAAGGCTGTTAGGATATGTGCCCCTGTGATTCCCGGTTAAGTCGCTTTTTCTAAAACATCCTAAACAACCGAAAGTGCAGTGGGAGGGCAAGATTCCAATGTTGAATTCCCCAGCAGGCCCTACAAATGAATGACACGGTGTCAATAGGGGTGAAAATGAAACAATAAACAGTGGTTCCATAGATGGCATTTGTGCAATCTCGTCCAAGCCAGCAGAGGAAATCACCTCATAACTCTTCCTCTGATGGACAGATTCCCATCTCCTAGCTCCTTACAACTCGCCCTCCCTTGCCTCAGCTTCATCTGATGTGCATTTTTGTGTCAAATTGCAGGTTCATGAGCATGTCACATGCTTCTGTTGTGAGTATGCCAGGTTTACGGTAGGACAACTCCCCCTCTAAGAACTTGGAGTATGGGAAATAAGATTGCCTTACGAGAATAACACTTTAAAGTCACTTATTGAAAACACTTAGCAAATTGGGAAAGAAATATGGGAAATCACCTCAAAGAAGAACAAAAGTGATTCCGGGTCAGCAAGACATGACTGGATCCTGATTGATGCTATTATTAGCTCTCAGGAAAGAACACATTTGTGATAAGGGGATTCAGTTATGGAAAGATGAAGACACTGTTATGGATTGAATTGTGTCCCCCAAAACTATGTGTTGAAATCTTACCCCCTGTACCTGTAAATGTGGCCCTGTTTGGAAATAGGAGTTTTCTTTTGTTATGTTAATGAGGTCATACCAGTATGGAGTGGATCCTAAACCTAATCACTTCTGAGTTATAAAAAGGGAGGAAACGTCATATGAAGGCAGACAAACATGGCAGATGCATCTACAAGTCCAAGAACTCTAAGAATTGCTGGCTCCTAGAAGCTGAGTGGCGTAGTGGTTAAGTGCTATGGGTGGTAACCAAGAGGTCGGCAGTTTGAATTCCCCAGGAGCTCCTTGGAAACTCTACGGGGCAGTTCTATTCTGTCCTATAGGGTCGCTATGAGTCGGAATCGACTCGGCGGCAGTGGGTTTGGTTTTTTTGGATTTTAGAAGCTGAAAGAGCTCCTAGAAGCTCCCCCTAGAGCCATGCCCTGAATTCAGATTTCTAGACTCCTGAACTTTGAGAAAATAAATTTCTGTTCTTTAAAGCCACCCACTTATTTCTTACTATGGCAGCACTAGGCAAGTCAGACAGATGCAAAGGCATTCAATAAATGCTTGTTGAGTACCCACTCACATGCCAGCACTGAGCTTACATTCTAGTTGGAGCACAGAAAATAAACAAATGCATATAAAATCTAATGCAGGTAGCTGTACAGGTGAGTCCCAGGCAAAACATGAGCACAAAGTGCAGCAGCACAGCTGCGCTAATGCAAGATCTGTGGTCAGATGTCAGGAGGGGTACTTGGATGTATGACCCCACACCTACTTCTTCAGTACTTTGGGTGACATTATGAGTTACTTAATAACATTTTGGGTTGATTTCTTTCTGTGTGACTTTCATAGAACCATACATACAGAAAAGAGTGTACATCAAAAACCCAAACCAAAAACCAAACCCACTGCCATTGAGTCGATTCCAACTCAGCAACCCTATAGGACAGAGTAGAACAACTGCCCCACAGGGTTTCCAAGGAGTACCTGGGGGATTTGAACTGTCGACTTTCTGGTTAGCAGTTCAGCTCTTAACCACAGTGCCACCAGGGTTTCCACATATCAAAAAGGTAGAGCTCAATTAATTTTCCAAACGGAGTACACCTGTGTAGCCAGAACCCAGAACCCTGCACCATGTCCCCTTTCAGCCCCTTTCCTACTCAAGGTTAACCACTATCCTGACACTTACACCGTGGATTGTTTTGCCTGTTTCTGAACTTTATATAAATGGAAATATACAAATACATTAAAAAAAAAAAAAACAGTTGCCACTGAGTCAACTCTGACTCGTGGTGACCCCATGTGTTTCAGCGTAGACTTGTACTCTATGGGGTTTTAATGGCTGATTTTTTTGGAAGTAGATTGCCAAGACTTTCTTCTGAGGTACCTCTGGGTGGACTGAAGCCTCCAACTTTTTGGTTAGCAGCCAAGTGGGTTAACCATTAGCACCACCCAGGGACTTCATACAATACATACTGGGTACATATTGTCTGGCTGCTTTTACTCAATGTTATGAGTAAAAGAAATATATTTATGCTGTTGTGTGTATCAGTGGCTTGTTCTTTCATCATCGTCGTACATTTTATTGTATGACTATGTCACAATTTACTTAACCATTCTATTTAAATGGACATCGATGGCCTTTAAAGTATTTTTTTAATAAATTAGTTTTCTATTAAATTTGCTAGAGCTGGTTTCTGATGTTTAAAACAAAAAATCTTGTTTTTTTAATATACTTAAGTTTTAATCCTACACTTTTAATGGGTTATCAGCACCAAAATAGGTTTTTATTGATTGAGAAAGTTAGTGAAGATTTGTGGTCTTCTGTAGAATTTCTTCTTTTTTTAAATAATGCTTTGGTGGCCAAGGACATTTTTTCTTAATCAGCTATTTGGCAAGAAATACCCACTTATTCTGTTTCAATAGTGAGGCCAAATGGTAAAAAATAGCATATCTTGTTGATAAAGCTTTAAGTTCCTGGCTTAAATACAGTACTTTATGGAATTACAGCTATAACTTGGATTCTCTTAGGTTGCTACACAAGTTGGTTAGGAGGTTTTCTCTGCAAGAGTCAGTGACATGATCTCTTCGGGGTAAGTGTCTCAGCAGTTAGAGTGGTTTTCGTCTGTATTGCACAATAGCAGAGGTTTTGTGGTAGTGGATTTCTGCACATTCCCCCTCCCCCTTGGTTGCCATTCCCAGACACTGCAGAGCATTGTTAATAGGTAAACACAACCCAATGGGGAAGGACAGTGGGGGCAACAATAAACTCAATTTAAAGACAGTCATATCAGAAGAAGGAGAGTTGGGAATAGGAGGAGGATATGGAATGTGTGGCTAATTGCCTCCATGAAAAACTGCCTTCTTTGCCATGAGACCAGAAGCACTGGATGGTGCCCAGCTACCATTACCGAATATTTTGATCAGAGATTCCATAGAAGAATCCTGATCAGAACAGGGAAAATGCAGAACGGAATTTCAAATTCTCATGGACTTCAGATTTTTGGAGCCATGGAGGCTGGATGAAACCCTGAAACTATTACCCTGAGATCATCTTTAAACCTTAAACTAAAAATAGCCCCTGAAGTCCTCTTAAAACCAAACAATAGCTTAGCTTAACTAGTTAAAAAAAAAAAAAAAAAGTCTTCTTTGAGCATTATGTTCTTTTAAGAACTATTTATATGAGATCAAACTGACAACAGCAACTCTAAAGAATAGATTAGGAGGCAGTGAGTTCATATTAATGGGGAAGAACAACTCAGAAAAGGAAGGTGAGAATGGATGCACAACTCAAAGAATTGTACATGTAGAGATGGTTGAATTGGTATATATTCTCAACAAAAACAAAATAAATTAAAAAAAGATAAAGATAGTCATATCGGTTGTTAGTCAACGACTAGGATCTTTCCATTTTTCCATCATGTCATATTAATGTCATTCATGTAGGAGTGTACTTTCTCTGAGTGGGGCTGTAAAGAGTAGACCCCTCTGTCTTTTCATCTTTTTCTTCTTGGCCAAGCCTTGTCAATTGCCAATGCAATTGTTTGCAGCCTGACTTTTGAGCAATGAGCTACTCCAGCCAACAGTTGTTCCCCTTGGTTGTTCAAGAAGATTGACACTTGTAATAATAATTGTAAGTACTTACTGACCACTTGCTATGTGTTCCAGGTACTGCACCAGGAACTCTATGTGTGTGCCCACTTCTCCAAAGGCCAGTCTCTCCATTTGTGATCTGGATACTTCCCAAGGACTTTCCTCCTACAATGAACCCCTCTCTCCCCTACATCACCAATTTCTCTTTCTCCAGTGTCTCGGTGAATTGTTAAGTCAGACATGTTCCAGTACCTCCCTTAAAAAAAAAAAAATCCCTTGGCGTCCTACCCCCCTGGAGGTACAGGCATTTCTCTGCTCTCCTCCTCAGCCCAACTTCTTGAAAGCATTGTCTATAGTTACTGCTCTACTTCCTCACCTCGTATTCTCACCTCACCCAGCTCCAGTTGGGACTTCCTGTTGTCCATGCCACTGAATCTGCTCATTTCAAGGTCATAAACAATCTCCTTTGCCCAATCCGATGGTCACCTCTGTGCCTTCATCTTAGTCAATTTTCAAGAGCAATTGATGCAGTTAACTGCTCCCTCCTCTTACAAGCCTCTCCTTCCCCCAGTTTCCCTGATCCCACTTTCTTCTCTTTTCCTCTGATCTATCTGACCCCTAAAATGTTGGGATGCCTTGGGGCTCCTCTGTCCTGGATCTTTTTTACTGTCTACTATACCCTTTCTTAAAGTGAACTCATCTAATCCCATGTTTCTAAATACCATCTATATAATAATGGAAACCCTGGTGGTGTAGTGGTTAAGAGCTATGGCTGCTAACCAAAAGGTCGGCAGTTTGAATCCACCAGGTGCTCCTCAGAGACCCTATGGGGCAGTTCTACTCTGTCTTATAGGGTCACTATGAGTCAGAATCGACTTGATGGTAACAGGTTTTTTTTTTTTTTTCCAATATGTAATGATGACTCTCAAATTTTTATGTAATGATGACTCTCAAATTTAAAATGTCTGGTCTTGATCTCTCTGAACTGTTCTCTGAGCTCAAGTTCCTCTATCCCACTGCCTGCTCTAAATCACCACATGGATGGCTAATAGGCATCTCAGATTTAGTATCAACAAAGAGAACTCTTAGGTTTCCACCCCCAACTTTTACCTCCTCCAATCCCGCATCTCAGTATACAAGACCAGTATGCCAAATATTTAGAGGTCATCTTTAAGTTCTCTCTCCCTCACTTTCCCAAAGAAATCGTTAGCAAGACCTATTGGCAACAGTTTCATGTCAACAGTTAATGGAGTCTTTTATTTTTTGTAACTTGACAAATTAATAGAAAATTTTAAAAGTAGGAGAAAAGACACCATGTTTTCTCATAATTATCATGTTGCTAGTTATCATGTTACTAGTTGGATATTATCTCACTGAGTAAACACACCCTAATATGCTTTAGAATTCCCCTGGTTTCATATTCTGGTTCTTCTCGCATTTAACTATCATAAACAATAGTGCAATGAATAATTACATGTGTATATAGGTGTTTTATTTTTGTTAGTAATGTAGAAGGGCTGATCTTTTTTGCTATATAAAAGATCACTTAGGTGGCTACCTTAGTTATGCAACCATGGGGAGAGAGGTAGCCATTGTTCTAGTGTTCAGGTATAACAGAACTCCATCAAAGCTATCACTTTCTGAGAGCTATCATATTTCAAAACCGATCATTGAAGAGAGATGCGTTAATTTGTCTAAAGAACAAGGGACTTTATAGAGAAGAAACTAATATCCAAAACCTGCTCCCCACAACTGAAAGAAAGAGAAACTTAGAGGTGTGAACTGGTGTGACTTCCCAAGGTTCTATTGCTCAGAAAGCTAATAAGGCCCTAAACACAAAAGCCTGTGAGGAAAAGGAGAACAGCCTAGTGGTCCAGATTTAACATGATGGATGGTTGGATGCATTGTGTAGCTGAGGCTGGAAGCCCCTCAATCCAGTCACCCTGGTCCAATGCTCTTATTGTGGGTATGATGACTGAACAGCGGTATGCAGGCCCCGGACCTGCAACCTTGGAGCCAAAACATGGAGATTGTTAATAAGCTCATCCCTGAGGCATGGAATTGCTTCAAAGGACCACAGTGGACTGTGCCTGGCCTAACAGTTACTTACGGGTGGATATGGGTGCACTGGACCATTTTCAGTAGTAAAGTAGTGGGTAGTGACAGAAGCAACAGCAACCAAAACTGGAGACTCTGTTTGTAGACTTACGGTATTCTTGGCCAATATGAGTGGGAGTTTGGGAGTAACCTCAAAAAGTCAACACTAGCTAGACTGCCTGCTAATAGGGTACTGAACTAACTAGGAAATGTGTTAGTATTTATACCTCCATACTATGACCAGGCACACAGGTTACATACCATTTGCCTTATTTTTGGGTCCTTTCCTTAGGCTAGATTCCCAGAAGAGGAATTACAGATTCAAAGGGTATAAATGTTTTTATGACTCTTGGCCTAAATTATATTTTTTCAAAGGGATGCATTCATTTTCACTATTTCTCCACATCCTGTTTAATGGTGAATAATTAACTAGATTTTTTTTTTTTTTTTTTTGTAAGTGAGAACCCAGAACACTTGGAGGGAGTGATCAGTGAAGGAAATGGTGGCCCATGGTGGGAGTTCACCCACAGTGCAATTGTAAATTCAGCAAAGTATTTAAATCCACTCATTGCTGCTAGTACTGAGACAGGCATTCCAGGCTCCTTCTCATCTCCCTCCTCCAGTGTCTCAGTCCCCCTGTACTAGGCCCCTCAGATGCCCAAACCCTTGCTTCTGTCTTCTCCACGCTCACTGAAACTGGCTTAGGAGCAGATATGACATCAGCCACTCACCTCTTCTTGTGGCTCTAAATCAAATTGTCACCTCTCCGAAGTACATGCCTGTCTTAATTCTGATTGAAGAATGAAAAGCTTTGTTCTCTGTTAAAGGAACTTTGACCCTACGAATGCCCAAGAAATCCACCAAAAGCTGGACCTGTCACTTGAAGAAGCAAAAAACAAAAATAAAAAACAGTTGCTGTCAAGTCAATGTGTACAGATTGGAACTGCTTCATAGGGTTTTCAGAAGCAGATCATCAAGCCTATCTTCTTAGGTGCCTCTAGGTGGATTTGAACCGTCAACTTCTGGCTAGTAGTCAAGCACTTAACTGTTTGCACCACCCAGGGACTCCTAAAGAGACAAAACACCCTCATCCTTAGAGTGGGTTGGAAGAGCACTAAGAGGCCAGGGTTTAAAAGTTGGGACCTAAAAGGTGGGTGAACAGGGGAAGGGTCTTAGCAAAGGAGACTCAACCTTCCAGAGAAAAGAGGTAGTGGGGAACCAAACGCGGGATAGGGAACTGAAAGTGGAAGCCCCGTATGCTAAAAACTCACTGCATTTTACCCAGAACCACTTCAAGGTGAGCATAACTCACCTGAAATAAAAACCTGAAAGCTGTTCTTAGGCCAACAAGTAGAGTACAGTTTAATAAATAATTGTCCATCACTTTCACATAAAATACATTTGGGACATGAATGGTTTTGATCTTTTACTATCATGACATAAAAGCTTTTAGTCTTGCTCATGGTCGTATCATTGTATGAGCCTGGGCAAGTCTCACAACCTTGCTGGTCTTGACTTTTTTATTTACGAGCAATAGACAATTATACCCTGCCTATTGGCCTGGGGGAGCTGATGAGGGTGAGGTGGTGAATTGGGTGTTTAAGTTGAAGGTCAGACACGGTCTTCAGCAGTTGGTTCCAAGCATCATCCACGGTTAAGGGCTAATCTTTAGAGTCCAAGGTTAAATAACAGGTAGAATTAAATGCCTAGAGCCTGCAGCCTAGTGACATGTTTGTGTAACCAACAGTCCAAGCTCAGATTTGTAAGATATTAATTGGAATATAACTCAAGCCCATGGGCAGTAAAGGACAAACAGAACTTAAAAATAAGAGACAGGAAATAATAAAATGGTATTTAATTTGGACATGTGCCCCTAACACATCTGGAGAAAAATCAACAAGACTTAGATTCAATGAGAAAACCCAGAGAGATAAGCCATAATTACTCTAAAAGACACAGGGACATGAAATTGGATCGGGGTTTGCAGGGTTTTTTGTTTTTTTTTTTTTTTTTTTTGGCTACAGCAATGGCCTTTTGTGCCTGCAAAGAGAAATGAGAGTTTACCTCTAAATAATCAGATGGAATCATACAGATGGATAAAATAAGGCTAATCTTTGTCATAAGCCATCTCACAAACTGCAGGCCAGTTCAAACTCCTTGAGGAGGCATGGTACAGGGGAAAGAGGTCAGGTTTATGGCCGGACATCTTCTTGGGATCTTTACTCTGCTGCTTTCTACCTGTGCAACATAGATATGTTTTAACTTGCCTGACCCTCAGGTTTAATTAGCTCATCAAAATACAGGGAAAAAAAGTGTCTGGCACATGGGAAATATCAGTAAATGTCAACCAGTATCAATAAACGTCAACAGTGGTGGAAGTAACAGCTGATCACCTAGTTTTGAAACTCCACCTACCGTGAAATTCTTCGTTGCTCTAAGTGTTCCAAGCCCCATGGACCTGATCATGTAACACCTGAGTTCCTGGCCCACAGCCAGTAGAAGCTCTAGAATTGTGAAGTAAGAAGGGCTTCGGAAGACAATGAAACTGGGCTGTGG
The DNA here is from genome assembly GCF_024166365.1 of Elephas maximus indicus. NCBI lineage: Eukaryota > Metazoa > Chordata > Mammalia > Proboscidea > Elephantidae > Elephas > Elephas maximus. Next base: position 25,768,849 of record NC_064844.1, on the reverse strand, counting down.
GAGTTAGCCAGCCTCCGGGAGGACCGAGTTGAAACTGAGTTTCCGCAGAGGATGTGATCAGCTATCTGGCCCACTCACCAACCAACAAAAGCCAAATACAAACACATTACCTGGGCTCTTAATTGGAATTGAGAGAATCAAAATCTAGAATATTTCTGTCTTTTTAAGAGTCAGTCAATTTTTCTGATGGCAGAGTAGAGCATTTTCTTAGCTTTTTCCTCTACAAATTATGCTATGCTATATTTTAGACACATGCTTTAGCAATTATTTTATATATTTGTTTTTATGATAACGTAAACCACATGCTTTGCAACATGCCTTTATTTGTATGTTTGCTGTGAGTGATTTTAAGAGAAGTTGTTAGAGATTGGGACTCTAGCTCCAAGCTAAACCTTAGCACCACAGGTGGTGCCTTGGAAAGCAATATCCCCAACTTGATACCAAAGTCAACGAGGACATCTGCTGCCTGCTTTTTCATTCTCAGCAGGGAAATGATAGTCATGTGGTCAGAATCCTAGAGATCAGAAGTGTGAGGGAAGAGGGAGCAATGAGGAGATGAGAGGGAGAAATCGGGAAGGTGGGGGTGGGGGGAGGCATTATTTCCCTGAACTTTTCTTTACTTAAAGAGCTCTTTATGCCAGTGGGGTTCTCCAAGCTTGGTTTTGGTATGATGTTGACTTTCTAAGGAGAACTCAAGGTCTCTTGTTCTTGCTCAAAAATGTCAACATGTTGAATGACAACTCTGCTCCCTGCTCTCACACTTCATTGGTTTCAGATGAGCATAGCACAGCCTTTGGTCAGAGCACTTTTCAGAGAGGGGCCATCAAACATAAAGCTTCTGTGTACAGAGAGGCAGACAGAGAGGTAGACCAAAATTTGAGCTGTGAGAAAGGAAAACTGGGGAAGAATGGAGTTAAGAATTTGTGAGTTATGACTGTCTTCTCAAAAGCTGGCAAAAAAAATCAAAGCTGGAATAGAACATAAAAAAATTCAAAGTGGGGAGGCAGAGCCAAGATGGCGGAATAGGCAGACGTTTCAGGCGAGCCCTCTTTAAAATAAAGACCTGAAAAAACAAGTGGAACGAGTATATTTGTGACAAGATGGGAGTCCTGAGCTTCAAAGGCAAGCATAGAAAATGAACTGAGGGGCAGGGGGAGGAAGAGGCTGTACAGAAGCAGAGAGGAGTTACTGGACCTGAATTGCAGGGAGCCCTCAGGCACCATTCCCGGAGCGGCAGCAGTGGGCTGGTACTAGCGTTGGGTCACAGTTTCCTCACAGAGAAGCAGCCAGCCACAGCCCACTCGCACGTCTAGAACCTGAGGAGAATGACGCTCTGGGCAAACGCTAAGTACTTGTGTGTATTTTAATGCGCCCCCCCACCCCCAAACTGGCTTCAGCAGCTGAATTCTCTGGGCCTGAGTTGGCACTGTTGAGCACCTACAGCCATCCTCCCGGCCTTGGGGAAGGAAAAAATTTGCATTTGGGGGAAAAGATAATTTGCTAGGTCCACTAACCGGGGGAGCTCAAGACAGAAGCAGCTCCTGTCCAGGCATAAACCGTCCGTGGACTTTGACCACCTTTCCCTTCTGCATGGACCTGTGTGGGCCTATTTTGGGAAAATAGGCCTTTGTTGGCAGACTCGGACCATTTCAGCTGTGCAGTGAAGAGGTGGGTGTTTGATGTTTGACATTGCTTTGCCTATTAAACAAGGTCCCCACCTACCCACATCAGGGACCTAAGGACTGGTAGCTCCACTCAGGTCATCCAGCCACCCACGACAGGGGTCCAAAGATAACTGGTACCTCCCAGTCCTTACAACCAAAAACTTTGGATGCCCATGGTCCCTCTGCAGAACCCACCCACCTGCACACTCTAGGGAACAGGGATGTGCTTTCCTCAGAGACACTCGGGGGTGGTTCTCAGCCCCCTGCCTTGTTCAGAGCGTGATCCCCTGCTGCAATCAGATACCGGCATATACACCAATCACCCCTGCCCCTCTAAAACTGCAGCGCAGAGCCTGTGCCACACACTTGATGATCAGCTACCTGGAAACCTGAGCTGAATTCATACAAGAAAACTGAATGGAGTCCTAGACTGACATACCTGATAACAGCTCTAGCGAGCTGGGGACAGGACACCAGAGCTCCAAAGGTGAAAATAATCAAGCTAGTTCATTCAAGAAACCCGTAGGGGTATACCAAAACAAAACAAAGCAAGAAGCTAAGACATAGTAAGCAAGCATAAACTAATACAATAACTTATAAATGGCTTGAGACAACAGTCAGTATTAAGTCACATAAAGAAACAGACCATGATCACCTCAACAGGCTCTCAAAACAAAGAATCCAGAGATCTTCTAGATGAAAGTGCATTCCTGGAATTACCAGATGCAGAATACAAAAGTTTAATATACAGAATCCTTCAAGACATCAGGAAGGAAATGAGACAATATGCAGAACAAGCTAAGGAACGCACAGATAAAGAAACTGAAGAAATAGAAAGACTATTCAGAAACATAATGAAAAGTTTAATAAGCTGGAAAAATCCATAGAGAGGCAGCAATCAGAAATTCAGAAGATTAACAATAAAATTACAGAATTAGACAACTCGATAGAAAGTCAGAGGAGCAGAATTGAGAAAGTAGAAGCTAGAATTTCTGAACTCGAAGATAAATCACTTGGCACTAATATATTTGAAGAAAAATCAGATAAAAGAATTTTTAAAAAATGAAGAAACCTTAAGAATCATGTGGGACTCTATCAAGAGAAATAACATACCAGTGATTGGAGTGCCAGAACAGGGAGGGATAAGAGAAAATACAGAGAGAATTGTTGAAGATTTGTTGGCAGAAAACTTCCCTGATATCGTGAAAGATGAGATCGAACTCCACATAAGGAAGAGATTAAAAGAAAGTCACCTAGACATATTATAATCAAACTTGCCAAAACCAAAGATAAAGGGAGAATTATAAGAGCAGCGAGAGATAAACGAAAAGTCGCCTACAAAGAAGAGCCAATAAGAAAAAGCTTGGGCTACTTGGCAGAAATCATGCAGGCAAGAAGGCAATGGGATGGCTTATTTAAAAAATTGAAGGAAAAAAATTGCCTGCCAAGAATCATATATCCAGCAAAACTGTCTCTTAAATATGAAGGTGAAATTAAGACATTACCAGATAAACACAAGTTTAGGAAATTGGTAAACCAAACCAAAACTACAAGAAATACTAAAGGGAGTTCTTTGGTTAGAAAATGAATATCAGGTATCAACCCAAGACTAGAACACTGGGCAGAGCAACCAGAAGTCAACCCAGACAGGGAAATCCCCCCAAAAAAGCAGGATTATAAAAAAAAAAAAAAGCTCAAATCAGGGTAACAGCGATGTTATTATATAAAAAAGACAACATTAAAATAATAAAGAGGGACAAAGAAATGTAATCATACACCTTCCATATGGAGAGGAAGATAACGGCGATACAAAGAAATAAAAGTTAGGTTTAAATTTAGAAAAATAGGAGTAAATAATAAGGTAACCACAGAGGAGACAAACTATCCTACTCATCAAAATAAAATACAAGAAGAAAATACAGGCTCAGCAGAAACAAACTAAACAACAACAGCCATGAGGAAAGGACAATATATAAAGATAATCTACTCAGCACATAAAATTAAGTGGGAAAAGAAACTGTCAACAACACACAAAAAAAGACATCAAAATAATAGCACTAAATTCATACCTATCCATAAATAATTATGCATAATTACCCTGAATGTCAACGGACTAAATGCACCAATAAAGACACAGAGAGTGGCAGAATGGATTAAAAAACAAGATCTGTCTATATGCTGCCTGCAAGAGACACACCCTAGACTTGGAGACACAAACAAACTAAAACTCAAAGGATGGGAAAAAATATATCAAGCAAACAACAATCAAAAAACAGCAGGAGTGGCAATATTAATTTCTGACAAAACAGACTTTAAAGTTAAATCCATCAGAAGGATAAGGAAGGACACTATATAATGATTAAAGGGACGATACACCAAGAAGATATAACCATATTAAATATTTATGCACCCAGTGGCAGGGCTGCAAGATACATAAAACAAACTCTATCAGCATTGAAAAGTGAGATAGACAGTTCCACAATAATAGTAGGAGACTTCAACATACCACTTTCGGTGAAGGACAGGACATCCAGAAAGAAGCTCAATAAAGATATGGAAAATCTAAATGCCACAATCAACCAACTTGACCTCGTAGGCATATACAGAACACTCCGCCCAACAACAACCAACTATACTTTCTTTTCTAGTGCACATGGAACAGTTTCTAGAACAGACCACATATTACGTCATAAAGCAAGCCTTAGAGAATCCAAAACATTGAAATATTACAAAGCATCTTCTCTGACCTTAAGGCCATAAAGGTGGAAATGAATTACAGGAAAAGCGGGGAAAAGAAATCAAACACTTGGAAACTGAACAATACCCTGCTCAAAAAAGACTGGATTATAGAAGACATTAAGGATGGAATAAAGAAATTCAGAAAATCCAATGAGAATGAAATCTTCCTATCAGAACCTTTGGGACACAGCAAAAGCGGTGCTCGGAGGCCAATTTATATCAATAAATGCACACATCCAAAAAGAAGAAAGGGCCAAAATCAAAGAATTATCTCTACAACTTGAGCAAATAGAAAAATAGCAACAAAAGAAACCCACAGGCACCAGAAGAAAAAATAATAAAAATTAGAGCTGAACTAAATGAAATAGAAACAGAAAAACAATTGAAAGAATTAACAAGACCAAAAGCTGATTTTTTTAAGAAATCAACAAAATTGATAAACCACTGGCCAAACTGACAAAAGAAAAACAGGAGAGGAAGCAAATAACCCAAATAAGAAATGAGATGGGCAATATTACAACAAACCCAACTGAAATTAAAAGAATCATATCAGGTTACTGTGGAAAATTGTACTCTAACAAATTTGAAAACCTAGAAAAAATGGGTGAATTCCCAGGAACATACCTAAACTAACACAAACAGAGGTAGAACAACTAAATAGACCCATAACAAAAGAAGAGATTGAAAAGGTACTCAAAAACTCCCAACAAAAAAAAGCCCTGGCCCGGATGTCTTCACTGCAGAGTTCTACCAAACTTTCAGAGAAGAGTTAATACCACTACCACTAAAGGTATTTCAGAGCATAGAAAAGGACAGAATACTACCAAACTCATTCTATGAAGCCACCATATCCCTGATACCAAAACCAGGTAAAGATGCCACTTCAAGAAAAGAAAATTATAGACCTGTATCCTTCATGAACGTAGATGCAAAAATCCTCAACAAAATCCTAGCTAATAGAACTCAACAACATATCAAAAAAATAATTCACCATGACCAAGTGGGATTCATACCAGGTATGCAGGGACAGTTCAACATTAGAAAAACAATTAATGTAATCCACCACATAAATAAAACAAAAAATAAGAACCACATGATTTTATCAATTGATGCAGAAAAGGGATTTGACAAAGTTCAACACCCATTCATGATAAAAACTCTCAGCAAAATAAGAATAGAAGGAAAATTTCTCAACATAATAAAGGGCATTTACACAAAGCCAACAGCCAACATCACCCTAAATGGAGAGAGCCTGAAAACATTCCCATTGATATCGGGAGCCAGACAAGAATACCCTTTATCACCACTCTTATTCAGCATTGTGCTGGAAGTCCTAGCCAGAGCAGTTAGGCTAGATAAAGAAATAAAGGGCATCCAGATTGGCAAGGAAGAAGTAGAAGTATCTCTGTTTGCAGATGACATGATCTTATACACAGAAAACCCTAAGGAATCCTCCCAAAAACTACTGAAAATAATAGAAGAGTTCAGCAGAGTATCAGGACACAAGACAAACATACAAAAATTAGTTGGATTCCTCTACACCAACAAAAAGAACATCAAAGAGGAAATCACCAAATCAACACCATTTACAGTAGCCCCAAAGAAGATAAAATACTTAGGAATAAATCTTACCAGAGATGTAAAAGACTTACACAAAGAAAACTACAGTACACTTCTGCAGGAAACCAAAAGAGACTTATGTAAGTGGAAAAACGTAACTTGCTCATGGATAGGAAGACTTAACATTATAAAAATGTCTATTCTACCAAAAGTGATCTATACATTTAATGCAATTCTGATCTAAATCCCAACAACATTCTTTAATGAGATGGAGAATCAAATCACCAACTTCATATGGAAGGGAAAGAAGCCCCGGATAAATAAGGCATTACTGAAAAAAAAGAACAAAGTGGGAGGTGTTACTTTACCTGATTTTAGAACCTATTATACCACCACAGTATTCAAAACAGCCTGGTACTGGTACAACAACAGATACATGGACCAATGGAACAGAATTGAGAATCCAGACATAAATCCATCCACATATGAGCAGCTGATATTTGACAAAGGCCCCAAAACAGTTAAATGGGGAAAAGTCAGCCTTTTTAACAAATGGTGCTGGCACAACTGTATATCCATCTGCAAAAAAATGAAACAAGACCCATACCTCACTCCATGCACAAAAACAAGCTCAAAATGGATCAAAGACCTAAATATAAAATCGAAAACACTAAAGATCATGGAAGAAAAAATAGGGACAACATTAGGAGCCCTAACACATGGCATAAACAGTATATAAAACATTATTAAGAATGCAGAAGAAAAACTAGATAACTGGGAGCTCCTAAAAATCAAACACCTATGCTCATCCAAAGACTTCACCAAAGAGTAAAAAGACTACCTACAGACTGGGAAAAAGTTTTTAGCTGTGATATTTCCGATCAGCGCCTGATCTTTAAAATCTACATGATACTGGAAAACCTCAACTACAAAAAGACACATAACCCTATTAAAAAATGGGCAAAAGATATGAATAGACACTTCACTAAAGAAGACATTCAGGTAGCTAACAGATACATGAGAAAATGTTCATGATCATTAGCCATTAGAGAAATACAGATCAAAACTACAATGAGATTTCATGTCACTCTAACAAGGCAGGCATTAATCCCAAAAACACAAAATAATAAATGTTGGAGAGGCTGTGGAGAGATTGGAACACTTCTACACTGCTGGTGGGAATGTCAAATGGTACAACCACTTTGGAAATCGATTTGGCTCTTCCCTAAAAATCTCGAAATAGAACTACCCTACGATCCAGCAATCCCACTCCTCAGAATACAACCTAGAGAAATAAGAGCCTTTACACAAACAGATATATACACACCCATGTTTATCGCAGCACTGTTTACAATAGCAAAAAGATGGAAGCAACCAAGACGCCCATCAATGGATGAATAAACCAAACCCACTGCCGTAGAATCAGCTCCGACTCATAGCAACCCTACAGGACACAGTAGAACTGCCCCCTAGAGTTTCCAAGGTCGGATTCAAACTGCCAACCTCTTGGTTAGCAGCCATAGCACTTAACCACTACGCCACCAGGGTTTCCAATGGATGAATGGATAAATAAATTATGGTATATTCACACAATGGAATACTAAGCATCGATAAAGAACAGTGAGGAATCTGTGAAACATTTCATAACATGGAGGAACCTGGAAGGCATTAAGAAATTAGTCAGCTGAAAAAGGACAAATATTATACAAGACCACTATTATAAGAACTTGAGAAATAGTTTAAACTGAGAAGAAAACATTCTTTTGTAGTCACGAGAGGAGGGAGGGTGGGAGGGTGGGAGAGGGGTATTTACTAATTTGTTGGTAGATAAGAACTACTTTAGGTGAAGGAAAAGACAACACACAATACAGGGGATGTCAGCACAATTGGACTAAACCAAAAGCAAAGGAGTTTCCTGAATAAACTGAATGCTTCGAAGGCCAGTGTAGCAGGGGCAGGGGTTTGGGGACCATGGTTTCAGGGGACATCTAAGTCAATTGGCATAATAAAATCTATTAAGAAAACATTCTGCATCCCACTTTGAAGAATGGCCTCTGGGGTCTTAAATGCTAGCAAGCAGCCATCTAAGATGCATCAATTGGCCTCAACCCACCTGGATCAAAGGAGAATGAAGAACACCAAGGACACAAGGTAATTACGAGCCCAAGAGACAGAAAGGGCCACATGAACCAGAGGCTACATCATCCTGAGTCCAGAAGAACTAGATGGTGCCCGGCTACAACCGATGACTGCCCCGACGGGGAGCACAACAGAGAACTCCTGAGGGAGCAGGAGAGCAGTGGGATGCAGACCCCAAATTCTCATAAAAAGACCAGACTTAATGGTCTGACTGAGACTAGAAGGACCCCAGTGGTCATGGCCCCCAGACCTTCTGTTGGCCCAGGACAGGAACCACTCCCGAAGCCAACTCTTCAGACATGGATTGGACTGGACAATGGGTCGGAGAGGGATGCTGGTGAGGAGTGAGCTTCTTGAATCAGGTGGACACTTGAGACTATGTTGGCATCTCCTGCCTGGAAGGGAGATGAGAGGGTGGCAGGGGTTAGAAGCTGGCAAAAAAGGACACAAAAAGAGAGAGTGGAGGGAGAGAGCAGGCTGTCTCATTAGGGGGAGTGTGTAGCAAGGCGTATATGGGCTTTTGTGTGAGGGACTGACTTGATTTGTAAACTTTCACTGAAAGCACAATAAAAATTATTAAAAAAAAAAATTCAAAGTGGTAGCAACTTTAGCTAAATTGAGGAAAAAGCATTGAGCTCCAAAGAGATGAACATGGGGCCCATGCAAGTCGTGTGCGAATTATGAAGAAGGAAACACATGAAAGAGAGACTAGATGGTATTTGAAAAAGAAATGAGACTCCAAGGTTCACACAGATAAAACAAACTATTTTAATGCTTTTCTTTTCCTGTGGTCAGCTTTAGAATTCATCCCAAAGCCAATTGTTTTTGTGGTTATTCAGACTTTATTTCTCTTCTCACTACCTCCTACTGTCTTTGCCCTGATCCCCAGAGCTGGGGCAGAATAAAGGAGAGGAAGTGAAATTCAGATTACTTTATTTCACCCTTTACTGGCCTTTTGGCTGAGAGATGTGAAGGATAAAGAGGTACTTGTGGCTGAAGTGTGGTTTGTAGGATATGCGTTGGGAATTTTTTTTTTTTTTTTTTTTTTTGCAGTTACCACATTCATATTACCCTAACTTCCCACATCAAGGGTTATTTGGGCACAAAAGAGAAGACTCAACAAATATTTGCTGAATGACTTAACTCTACTTTGTTCCTTCTCTTAAATATTCCTCAGTGGTGTCTTAGCAACTTCCCAAAACGAAATCCATGCTAAAGTCTGATTAATCAGTCCCTCAATAATATATTAATCGTTAATTGGATACAAAGTGGTCTAAAGTTTGTTCCAGCAAAAGATTTTATAAGGTATACTTATCCACCACCCCATGTGTGACAGAGGGGAACTGTGCTCCGCAGGGTTTTCAATGGCTGGTTTTTCAGAAGTAGATTGCCAGGTCTTTCTTACAAGGTGCCTGTGTAGACTTGAACCTCCAACCTTTCAGTTAGCATCTGATTGTGTTAACCATTTTCACCAGCCAGGGACTAAGATAAACTTAGAGTTTAGCAAGAATGCAAACCAGAACAATTCTAAACTACTCAGGAGGATGAGCTGTTTTCAAGCATTTTAGTAGTAATTATTTGCATACCAACAAGAAACGCACTAAACACAAGTGATGTTCCTGAATTCATTAAAGCAGTCCAGTAAGGAAGGGCCACAAACTGGGAGTATTGAGAGCACTTTCTTAGCCATTAATTCATGCCATTACATACACATATTAGTTCTAATTCCAGCCTACCAAGCTGGCACAACCCTCAGGGTATTTAAAGTCTCTTCCAAGCCAAGCATGACCCACGATATAAGGAGAAACTCAACCCACCAGCATGCATCTGGAAAAGTTTCAGCTATGTAGGGCTCCCAAAGATCCCGACACCCTGGATTTGTGGGGAGAACCCCAAGTTCTCTAGAAGAGGGTATACCTTTTGCCCCTACTCTTGGAGGACAGTGTAGCATCAGAGTTATCAAAAGAAGATAAGCTTTTTGTTTTCTTTAAAAACTGGAGAAGTGAAAAAGGAAGCAAAAAGACATATAGTGTGTGCCAGGAGTCCCACGTTTCTGATGCTGTCACCTGTGACTCAACCTTCCACTGAGCTCCCCTCTGCCTTCAGAAGGAATGCCTACTCTGTACCCCACATCCAACTCAATAACTTGGTCAACTTTGACCAAGAGACATTTTTAAGAAAAGTCCCATAAAAGCATAAAATTTTGGTATGCAAAGGCAATCAACATCTATATCAACTTGATAAACACATATGATTTGGGGGCGGAAATTTTCCTTTAGGAATTACCTACTATTAAACTCGTTATGGTTGCTAAATCCTTGGTTGTTGGATCACCTTCTCTGATCTTTACCCATTGTCTCCCCTTCCTCTTCACCATTCTTGTGATTATAGGTCACCTCCAGGAATACTTCTCCACAATCCCACCATCAATATCTGAGGGACTCAGAGCAGCACCAGAAAGTCACTGAGTATATGATGACTGCCTAACTGGAGCGCTCCCTAGGTTTTGAGCTAAACAACTCCCAGAGAGAAGAATGGGAGAGTGCCAAGGAGGTTCTGACCTCTGATATATGATGTGACAAAGCAGTTCAGATTAAGTTCCATTTCCACCCACTTGCCATTCTTCTCTGCAATCCCTCTTTCCAAGCCATTCTTGTCTTCTTCATGGATTCTTCACTAGGTTTTTCCTGACTCCACACCCTAAAAGAAGCCTAATTTACTTCTAGATCTTCTCTTTCCTCAATGAAATGAAGAAAAGATAATAGCTCCATCTAATTCTTCATTGTAGATAAGTCCAGTTGACTTGATTTCTGGCTGAAATCAAGATTGACCAGCTGAGGTGGTTTAAATGAATGTGTAATTTTTATTTGGACCACTGAATCACACAGCGGGCCCATTGTATATATGAGTACACCCACAAGTCATTCAGTTAAATACACAATGCCTGAAGCTGTAGATACAGTATTTGCATGGCTCCTTCAAACGAATCCTTATTCATTTGTTTAGTCTACAGCAGGAAACAGACAGCCTTGCTTCAGTCCAGAGGGAGAACGCAGAGATAGTCTACAAACTACATGCAGCTCTCCAAGGTTCAGGAAATTTGAACTGAGATATTGACTGGAAAGATCCCGTAGTACATTTGCCTTATAGCATGCTAAGCTGTGGTTTAAATATTTTTTTCACATGTGATGAGCTCATACCCAAAATGTTTTGACTCAACATGCATGAAAGCTTGGCAAGCGCTAGTGGGGAGGAGCACCCAGTCACGGAAAACAGGAGAAAAACAAGGTCGGTTTAGCACATTCAGAGCACACAGACAGGCAGTGTTCATGGGCTGGGCCTTTTGTTACCATAGAAAGCAAATAGATAATGCCTCCTCTTCACACAGTATCAATGCTAAGGTTACAATAAGTCAACAGTCACTTTTTCCATGGCTTCCTACTATAAAAAAAAAAATAGAGTCTCCCAATAAAGTGTATATTCAATTTATTAATGTATTAACCGATACCTGTTTTGATTGTGTTAAAGTCACACCCACCACTTTAGAGCTGACCACATGCAAGATCTATGTTGTTTGAATAAGTATATTTAACTTCTGAAAGTGATACCCATTTTCCAAGGACAAGCTGTTCTGAGGAGGTTTGTAAAGGATGTGGTGCTCACGGGGCCCTGAATTGTTAGCTCTAAGGCTGCCAGATTTCTAGTTCTCACCAGTATATATTCCCCTACAACACACAGAACTCCACAGTGAACAATGTGGACTTTCTTTTTCCATTAATGGGGGCCCAATAAAGTTTTAAGTCCATTTGAGGCAAGAGCGAGGAAGATGGATTGAACATCCGGAAGGAAAAACTGACAAGCCTTGGAAACTGAGCAGATATAGGGGATAAAGAAGAGAAGGAACCCGGATACAGGGATGACTTCAAGGCTTCTATCCATAGGGCTGAGAGTATGATGGGACCATTGACAGAAACAGCAAACTAGGAGTAGGAGCCAATTTGGAATGAATCAAGAAGAAGGTTGAACCCAGAAAATTGTAGAGCTGGAACAGATCTTGGAAAGCACCAAGCCCAGCCTCTGCTTCCTCCTTATATTTCAGAGACACAACTGAGTCCCAGAGAGAAGGAGAAATAACTTGATGAAGGTCTCACAGCTAGTTGGAGTGAGCAGACACTAGCGCCCAGTCTTCAATCTCTTGGTTCTGTGCCTATGATCAATACTCCATTTTTCTGTGCATAAGCTAGAAATCTTTTGGTTGCAAGTGATAGAAAACCCAACCCAATTTGGCTTGAACGACTAAAGGAATTTATTGGCTCATATAACTGTAAAGTCCAGAGGCTTTGGGTAAGGCTTGGTACAGCAGCTCAACAATGTCACAAGCACCTACTTTCCTTTTGTCTCTGCTCTGCCTGACATCCTTTGTGCTTCCAAGACGGCTGCAAACAGGCCCCTGGGCTTTGCGCTTCCTCATTCACATCCGGCAGGAAGGAGAGAAGATATTTGTTCCAGAATTCCAAGCAAAAGTTCTCTAATTGGATCTGCTTAGTCACATGTCCATTCCTGAACCAATCACAATGGCCAGGGAGCCAAATATGCTGATCTGGGTCACATGTCACACCCTTGGAGCCCCAAGTAGAATCAGGTTCCTTAGAGCCAAATGGTTTCCCAAACTGAAATGAGGGCTGCTAGGAAGGAAACAATGGAAGCTGCAGGACCAACCAAATTTCTACTGTTCATTGTTTGGCTAAAAAGCCTTTTCTCTTTTTTCTATGCAAAGTTTATGACTTTTCTGTTAGATACTATGATTAAGTGATTTATTGAAACAATTCAAAAATATATCGCATAGAAATCAGAATTGCCATATTCACTATAGACTTGAGCAAGGATTTAACAAAAATGTTTAAAAAGGAAAGAAAAGTAATTAGTGTGAATGAGTTCAAATTCGAGGCAAATGCAACCAGTCTTTGCCCCCGAAATATATTCCAGGTTGCATTCCCTAAAGCCAGGGGAAATCTGAATCTGCCATGTGCTGGGCTTTCCCCCCTCACCACAATTGCAGGCTGGTTACCCTACAACACAAGGCCCCTTGTCCCTCTGGCATCAGTGATGAGTGGCATGACATTTGGTATCATTTTGATAATTAATTTAAAATGACTTTCCAAACTGCCCAATTTTGGTTTTTTTTTTATACACCCTGGCATAAGGAAGCCTTTAGCAACCATGGGTACACGCTTCTGAGAAACATTTGACCACAGAAAGCCTTAGATTCAAAACGCATTACTTTGTGGGAAGAAAGGCAGCACCCAGCACACACACCCATCCTGATTTTGAATGGGCTTTATTTAAATTCTAGACACTGCCTCACAATGCTATTACAAACAGTGAGAACCTTGTTAAAACCCCAGGGGGCAGGCCCACAAACAGGGGCTAATCAGTTCCTAAGAGAAGGGTATCTGGGCAACATTTCTAAACTTTGAATTGTCTTGCTGATTGGGGCAAATGATCTCATGATAGGAATAATTTTCAAAATACCCAACGCTAAGCAGTCAGGGAAGATAGCCAACCAGTCTAAATGGGCACTGATTCTTAGATTCTACCTCTCCTTACTAGTTAAGAATCAGCCCTGCCCCCAAGGACAGGGGAGATGTAAGAAGGGAATCCACACAGGATCATGTGAGAGCAAGAGAAAGGCTGCTCTGTGTGGTGAGAGGATGAGAAGACCCATCCTAGATCAAAGGACACACCAGTTCTATGGAGGCACAGATGGAAAGAAGTGGAAGAAGAATGACTTGTGAGAGAGGAGGTGGGATGAGATGGACAAGGATGGTAGAGAAGAAGGAGGTGAGAGGGGCGGAAACTGAGCAGAGGATACTAGGAAGGAGGAATTTCATCAGTCGTGCTTTATCTGTTTCAATCAGTTTAGAGCTCAGATTTAAGTCAACCGAACTAGTTTTTGTTTTGTTTTGTTTTTTTATCTTTTCTCTGCTTTATATTTAATATTCTTTTTTCTTTGTGGCCTTAGGGGATACACTTGGATATGATACTGAAAAAACAGGCTTTGCTTAAGACAGTCTGAGTTCAAAACCCAAACCAAGGCAAGTTACTAAACCTTTTTAGCCTGTTTCCTTCTCTGGAAAATAACAATAATACGGCCTTGCTGTCTACTTCCTGAGGTGGTGGTGATCATTAAACAAGAAAGTTTATGTAAAATCCCTAGCACAGAACCTGATTCATAACTGGTGCTCAGTAAACATTAATAGCGCCCCTCCCACCAGCACTAACCATGATTATTGCGACTAAAGTCAATTTAGATTGACAGGTCATATTCAAGAGAAGTGGTTCTCAGCCCTGGAGGCACGAATCACCTGAGAAGCTTTCAAAAATATTTGTGCCTGAATATCCTTATTCTCTCTCACCCTTAAATATCCTGAGTGTTTGATACCTCCTCTCCCCCTTATTTCTTGTTTTGATCTTAAGTAATATTCCTGGGTGTTCCCCTGACTGGAGACCAGACATTTGGCCACCTTCCTTTTGCTCTTTTCTTTAAATGTTATTTATTTTGTTGTTGTTCAGAATATACACAGCGAAACATATACTAACTCAACAGTTCCCACATGTATCATTTAGTGACACTGATTACATTCTTTGAATTGTGCAATCATTTTCACCCCCCTTTTCTGAGTTGTTCCTCCTCATTAACATAAACTTACTGCCCCCTAAGGTTCCTGTCTAGTCTTTTGAGTTGCTGCTGTCAATTTGATCTCATATAGATAGCTCTTAAAAGAGCATAATTCTCAAGGCAGACATCCTTTTCTAGTTAAGCTCAACTACTGTTTGGCTTTAAGAAGATTTCAGGGGATATTTTTGGTTCAAGTTTCAAAGATTATCTCAGGGCAATAATTTCAGGGGTTCATCCAGCTTTCATGGCTCCAGAAAATCTAGTCCGTAAGAATTTGAAATTCTGTTCTGCATTTTCCCCTTTTTGATCAGGATGATTCTACAGAATCTTTGATCAAAATGTTCAGTAATGGTAGCCAGGCACCATCCAGTGCTTCTGGGCACATGGCAAAGAAGGCAATTGTTCATGGAGTCAGTTAGACATGCATTCCACTTCCTCCTCCTATTTCTGATTCTCCTTCTTCCTCTGTTGTTCCAATTGCTGTGTCTTGGATGGCAATTTGCAAACTTTTAAGACCCCAGGCACTATGCAACAAACTAGGAGGTAGAAAAGAAGTACTGAACACATTAGGCCAATTAACTGGGATGTCCCATGAAACCATGGCCCTAAACTCCAAACCAAGGAACCTAATCCCATGAGGTGTTTGGTTGTACATAAAAAGCCTTTTGCCCTTTTCTTTCTCCCCCTTTCTGTAACTTTTGGGATAATTTGGTACGCAGCAATAGATAACTAACGTACTCCTCTTGTCACTGTTTCAGTTGCTACAACATAGCATTCTTATGCTCCTGACTTTTAGATTTTAATTTTTTATGACTTTTCTTTCCCAGAAATAAAGTGGCCATTAACAGTTGCATGACTTGATGTATGAATTTATTATTCTGTGATTTGATGGAGTCTCTGGATGGCGAAAACGGTCAAGCGCTCGACTACTCACTGAAAGTTAGGCAGTTCAAATCCACCCAGTTTCAAAGGCACCTCAAAAGAAATATCTAGTGATCTATTTCCAAAAGGTCACAGCTAAGAAAACCCTATAAATTCTATAGCAACTTGTTACTGGTTATGATTTTGATATATTGGCCTGGTCTGTTAGCATTATCAAGAAATGAATGCCTTCTTAAGTAGTGATTTATTATCCTTGGTCGAGCCGTCCTGAGATTTCATCTCCTAAAACATGAAAAATTACCTCCCCTCTTTAAGATATTTGATAATTCATCATTTTAGAACAAATTATGGAATCTTCCTTCACTCACTAGTTCTTGGGTCCCTTCCTACATGACCGCTGATGCTGATGAGCCCCTTTCATTCTTGGAGTAGATCCTACTTTTTCAGGGACAACTTGGCTGACTCACATGTCCCTGCAGTTATTCTTTCTTGCTCATGCAGAGAGAAATGAATACCAGACAGTACTCTAAAACAGACATATACTTACCAAAAAAACCAAACCCAGTGCCATCGAGTGGATTCCAACTCATAGTGACCCTGTAGAACAGAGTAGAACTGCCCCATACAGTTTCCAAGGAGCATCTGGCAGATTTGAACTGCTGACCCTTGGGTTAGCAGCTGTAGCACTTAACCACTATGCCACCAGGGTTTCCAACATATGCTTAGCAGAATACTAATACACTATTCTATTGCAGTCAACTTTCTTCTGTATTATAACTACTTTTTAAAACATTATTTCATTTGAGTATTATTATGAGCTTATAGACTTTCACGAACTCAACTTGTCCCAGATGACCATCATTGTTTTTATTATTTGATGTTCAGATTTTCACAGCTTGACTAATAGAAACTCCCTCAAGCGCTGCTTCTGATGATCTTGAAAGCTCTTTGTTATAATGAGAAGATGTTCCAGACCACCCTGATTGATGTTTTTTATGCCCCAAGACTGAAATCAACCAACTTCCAAGAAATCCTGATTGCTTTAAGAAGAGCATGGTATTAGGAACTATAATCCAAGCTTCTCCCTTGAGAGTTAGCATCGAGCAGAGTAGCAGTTCTTTGGCCACTGCTGCTTGGGGCCTATTTTGTGACAGAGAAAAAAAGATGTTTTTTGAGGTATGAATTCATACTGATTTTCTTATATAACATTATGTTTCTTTGCCTTGTTTTAGTAAGCCAGGGCTTCCTAAGAAAAAATACAGTGACTGTTTCTAGAAAGTCTACCAAAGTAGGTAGCTTTCCAGACAAGCAGTGAAGAGGAAGCTTTCAGAGACTTTCTCTCCTCATGACAGGGTTACACAGCCTTGTCTTGGCCAGATCCTGGGCCTCGTGAGAGGAGAGCAGCAGGGCTCACACTTCCTCAATGGCACCACCCAGCTGGTCCCTCCCAGAGATGTTTTTATTTCTATGAGGATGAACACTTTGTCTCCAGTTTGCTTCTTTATGCCTCAAAATTATTTTTTTGACTCCAAGTAGCCTCAATGCACCACTGCAGGGTGCCTGCCAGCTGCCCAGTTTTCTTAGAACTGAGGGAGCTTCTAGGATGCAGGACAGCCCAAGGCAAACTAGGATGGGTTGGTCACCCTGTCACCAGTGTGCTGATGACAAACAGAGGGCTCACCATTCTACACAGAGCAAGGAGGAGACGCCCTCCATTATGCTCAGTAGAAGAAGTGGAGTAAAAACACATTCGAGATTTATATGTGAGGCAATCTTGAATGTGAATTTAAGAGTCATGCTGCAGTGCATACAGCCAAGGAAATTACAGGCAAAGCTGGAGGAGGCTAAGCTGTTTAAACCAGTAAACACACAGCTGTGAACAATTTTCTCATTCAGAAAGCCCCAGTCTTCTCACTGCAAAGCCTGGTTTTTCTTCATTGCTTCAGAGGGCTCTATAGAAAGCAGATCTGAAATTCTCTGAGAGAAAATGGATTCTCCAAGAGGAAGGAAGGGCTGTTATAGCAAAGCCTTTGTAAGTCCAGACTCAGAAATAGGGTCTTGCATTACCGGTCAACAGTTTAAATGAAGGTATATAACAAGCACCCTAGTAAATACGAGTTTTATAAGCTACTCTACTCTCTGGGCCTATGTCTGCCCCAAAAGCTGTGTGTTCCTTAGCTCTGGACAGGTCCTGAGATGAACAGAGGAAGGCTCCTGGGGCCCTGCATGAAGCTTGGGAAGCTACAGTTGGAAGAGTCCCACCTTCCCCATACCCCAGATAATCCGGTCCAACCTCACTTTACAAATGAGTAAACTGAGCCCTGAATTCGGACTTCTAGCCTCCTAAGCTATGAGAGAATAAATTTCTGTTGTTAAAGCCATCCACTTGTGGTATTTCTGTTGTAGCAATACTATATTGCTAGGACACCCTTACTATCTCTTCACAGCGCTTAGCCATTCGTGGCAAAAAGCATGGGTTGTCTTCCACAACCACGCCTGTTCCACATTTTTCCTTGTCACAGAGGCTCCAGTTTGTCTGGGTTTTTACACACCCTGAGTGTGGGCCCTCCCTTGACCCAGGGGCAGACAAGTGACTATCTAAACTCAGTATTCCTTTCCACTGGCAGGTGATTGATTTAATCTTGGGCATGAGAGGAACCCGTGGTCAGTGAGCAGTAAGAAGAAATCTATTGAGAGTTCTCTGGTAAAGAGGTGCAATGAGGAGAGGCAGGCATTCCTGGCTTGGACATAACTGTGTGAGGAGGTGGCACCTGGAGCTGGGTTCCTGAAGGAGCCAGGCTGGCTTCCTGAGGGACAGGCCTGGGAGGGAAGCCAGCTTGCTGAGGGTGGAAATGAGAGGGATGGTATAGCTGTTGGGCCCATGGGTTAATCACCTCTGGAACAGCCCACCTCTGGGTTCCTTGGTTTGGGGGGTGTGTGTGTGTGTGTGTGTGCGTGCATGTGTGTGTGAAAGAGAGAGAATCTCTTTACTGGATTATGTGTTCTTGGAGAACAGAGTTCTTATAATTGTGTTTGCTTGCTTTGGTTTTGTTGTTATTATTGTTTTCTGATTTATGCTTCCAGGGCTTTAAACAATATACAGAATAAGTGACAATATGTGATATAGTGGCAGATTGTCTGTGTTACATAAAGAGATAAGCAGATAATATGCTACTCTGACAGGTTCCCACCCTAAAGCACCCCCCGCCCCAATCTTCCTGGGGGTCTCCAGGCATTGTCAGAAGTGTGTTGCTAAACAAATCCTCTCAGCCCCAACCCACTGGAATGAAGTCTGCCTGTGACTTCATGTGACTTCTTAGACAACATTACCAAATGGATTCAGAGGCAGAGAAGAGAGAAAATAGCAGATCCATGTGGCTGCTGAGATAATTTCTTTGAGGGGACTCAGGAGATACCTTTTTGGGACTCACAGAAATAATTGGGGAAACATTAGGAGGTCCCACACAATCACGTGAAACCAAACAAAACCAAACACGTTGCATCGAATCAATTCTGTCTCATAGCAACCTCATGGGACAGACTCATAGTGACCTCATGAGACAGAGTAGAACTGCCCCATAGGGATTCCAATGAGTGCCTGGTGGATTCAAACTGCCAACCTTTTGGTTAGTAGCAGTAGCACTTAACCACTATGCCATCAGGATTTCCCAATCAGGTGAGGTGGCCAGGAAAAACATGCTGCCTTCCTCTGAGGTCATCGCTGCTGCCATGCCCACCTGAGGAGTTGCGATCTCTTGAAGTTTCACAGAGCTTTTGTTGCAGAAACCCTCTTTCAGTGCTGTGCATAGTGGCTCCATCCTTATGACTCAGAAAAAGGAGATAAGTGCTGACTCCAGGATACAATCTGATCCAGACGCATTACTGCCCTGCATCCCTCTTCCTGCCCCCTAGAAGTTATCTCCCTTAGTTCCAGTCACACTCCCTCCTCTTTTACTTTGCACAATCACATGTCATTTGGATTCTACAATCAGCCATTTCAATACAAGGTTCATTTTTCACTTCAAAACTTGAAGCAAAAGGGAACAAAATCTTACCCATTATGACTTGTGAGTTATAATGTTTTACCACTGAATTCTGCTATGCCATCCATCACCCAGTCCAAACACAAACCAATGTGAACTTTCTAGCTAAAATATCCCTTCATGAAATTCTCCATGCATCAATTCTTGAAAGCCCAAATATCTGATCCTGTGTAAGAATGTGAAATCACAATTGCCAGAAGCAGTTTGAAATTAAACTCAGAAATGTCTATGGTCTCCTAGGAGCAGAGGTTAATTGTGGTTTTTAACCCAGTCGGGAAGTAGTTGTGGAGAAAAGTCCTGAGTTCTTCCTTAGAGTCTTTCCTTCTAAGGTCAGTGGGCCCATCACTTCAGTGCTGCCCTATGTGGTCCCCACATGCTGTGTTTCCTTCTGCATAGTAGTTTACCACAACACACTATTTTATTTTCTGAAAGAAGCACTTCAACACTGTATATTAGCATAAGCTAACTATAAACATACCAGAGAAAAAGGTTGCATATAATCTGTCCATTTATGGAGACAGACCTTGGGGGGCGGGGGAGGGGAGGATTTTAAATCCTCTGCACCATAAATTAAGCAAGTTCTCTGTAAGAGCTCTTGTTGAATTATAGCCGACAACAATGTGAACAGCACAGTCACGCAATGGAATTCTTTCCAGATCCAGCTCCATAATTCACCCTCTCCCACTTGTCCTCTATTCTTAAGCTTAGAAGACTTTTCTTTTTTTAAAATTTTTATTGTGCTTTAAGTGAAAGTTTACAAATCAAGTCAGTTTCTCGTACAAAAACGTATATACACCTTGCTGTATGTTCCTAGTTGCTCTCCTTCTAATGAGACAGCACACTCCTTCTCCCCACTCTCTATTTTTGTGTCCATTTGGCTAGCTTCTGATCCCCTCTGCCCTCTCATCTCTTCTCCAGACAGGAGCTGCCCACATACTCTCATGTGTCTACTTGATCCAAGGAGCTCACTCTTCTCAGTCCAATCCCCATCTGAGGAGTTGGCTTTGGGAATGGTTCCTGTCTTGGGCTAACAGAAGGTCTGGGGACCATGACCTCCAGGGTCCGTCTAGTCTCAGTCAGACCATTAAGTTTGGTCTTTTTATGAGAATTTGATACCTACATCCCACTGCTCTCCTGCTCCCTCAGGGGTTCTCTGTTAGGTTCCCTGTCAGGGCAGTCATTGGTTGTAGCCAGGCGCCATCTAGTTCTTCTGGTCTCAGGCTGATGTAATCTCTGGTTTACGCGGCCCTTTCTGTCTCTTGGGCTCATAATTACCTTGTGTCTTTGCTGTTCTTCATTCTTCTTTGGTCCAGGTGGGTTGAGACAAATTGATGCATCTTAGATGGCCACTTGCTAGCGTTTAAGACCCCAGATGCCACTTCCAAAGTGAAATAACTGCTGATTCTTTTTTTTTTTTTTTTTGAATTTTTGTTGTGCTTTAAGTGAAAGTTTACAAATCAAGTCGGCTTAAAATCCGAAATCCCCACTTTCTCAAACCACCGACTGTTTCCACAGGTTCATGAGGAAATTATGAAAACAGGAGATGCCAGTAAGATGCAACTCCTCCTTGTAATCTGGACCTTGAGTCCAAGCCCTAGCCTGCTGATCTGGGCTGGGCATGTAAACAAGGAGGACTGCTGTGATCTAGAAGATCTAAGCAACCCAGACCAAAAAGCAGCAAAAAAAAAAAAAAAAAAAAGTAAGGATGGATGAACCCAATGAACAAGAGGAACAAAAACTCTTCTCCACGGGGCTGAGGGCAGCTGGCCCAAGCTATCCTATGTCTTGAGCCATCCCCTGGACTACCTGGTTCCTGCTTGACCCTCCCGGGACACGACTTTTTCACACGTGAGGCAACCCCAGGCCCTTTGTACCACTCCAAAGGTCTGGCTCTCCAGAATGCAAACAGGAGGAACAGATCCAAGATATAAAAACCAAATGATCAATGCCATAAAGATGTAAATGCTGTAAACTCTGCTAAAAAAAAATCTCCCCTGTGACTCAATAGGCTCCTCTTCCTTGCCCTCAGTCATGCTCCATTTTCCCATGCATGGAGTAGGTGGGCTGAGGGAGGTGGCAGGGAGGGAAACAGGAGTAACCTGTAAAAGGCACTTGAACACAAATTATTATTGTTTTTAGGTGCTGCTGTGTAGGTTCTAACTCATAGCAACCCTATGTACAACAGAACTAAACACTGCCCGGTCCTGGACCATCCCCACAATCGTTACTATGTTTGAGCTCATTCTTGTAGCTTCTGTGCCAATCCATCTCATTGAGGGTCTCCCTCTTTTTCACTGACCACCTACCTTGCCAAGCATGATGTCCTTCTCCAGAGACTGGTCCCTCCTCATAACATGTCCAAAGTAAGTGAGATGAAATTTCACCATCCTCACTTCTAAGGAGTATTCTGGCTCTACTTCTTTCAAGACAGATTTGTTCATTCTTCTGGAAGTCCATGGTCTATTCAACATTCTTCACCAACACCATAATTCAAAGGCATTTATTCTTCTTCAATCTTCCTTATTCATTGTCCAATCTTCCAACGCATATGAAGAGATTAAAAATACCTTGGCTTGGGTCAGGCACACCTTAGTGCTCAAAGTGACACCTTGGCTTTTTAACACTTCAAAAAGATCTTTTGCAGCAGATTTGCCCAATGCAATACCTCCTTTGATTTCTTGACTGCTGCTTCCTTGGGCATTGATTGTGGATCCAAGTAAAATGAAATCCTTGACAACTTCAATATTTTCTCCATTTATCATGATGTTGCTTGTTGGTCCAGAAGTGAGGATTTTTGTTTTCTTTATGTTGAGACACAATCCATACTGAAGGCTGTAGTCTTCGGTATTCAGCAGAAAGTATTTCAAGTCCTGCTCAATTTCAGCAAGTGAGGTTGTGTCATCTGCATAACGCAGGTTGTTAATGAGTCTTCCTCCAATCCTGATGCCCCATTCTTCTTCATGTAGTCCAGCTCCTGGGATTATTTGCTCAGCAGGCAGATTGAATATGTGTGGTGAAAGAATACAACTCTGATGCACACCTTTCCTGACTTTAAACCTTGTTCTTTTCAAATGACTGCGTCTTGTTCTATGTACAGGTTCCTCATGAGGACAATTAAGTGTTCTCGAACTCTCATTTTTCTCAATGTTATCTATAATTTGTTATGATTCACACAGTTGAATGCCTTTACATAGTCAATAAGCACAGGTAAAAGTCTCTGCTTTCAGCCAACTACCTGACATCAGCAATGATATCCTTCATTCCACCTCCTCTTCTGAATCTAGCTTGAACTTCTGGCCGTTTCCTGTCAATGTACGCTGCAACCACTTTTGAATGATCTTCAACAAAATTTTACTTGCGCGTGATGTTAATGATATTGTTTGATAACTTTTGCATTCTGTAGGATCACCTTTCTTTGGGATGGGCACATATATGGATCTCTTCCAGTAGGTTGGCCAGGTAGCTGTCTTCCAAGTTCTTGGCATAGACGGGTAAGCAATTCCAGCATTGCATCACGTGTTGAAACTTCTCAACTGGTATTCCGTCAATTCCTGGAGCCTCGTTTCTCACTAATGCCTTCAGTGCAGCTTGGACTTCTTCCTTCAGTACCATCGATTCTTGATCATATGCTACTTCTTGAAATAGTTGAACATCGACCAATTCTTTTCAGTACAGTGACTCTGTATTCCTTCCACTTTCTTTTGATGTTCCCTGCATTGTTCAATATATTCCCCCATAGAAACCTTCAATATTACAACTTGAGGCTTGAATTTTTTCTTCAGCTCTTTCAGCTTGAAAAATGCTAAACCATGTTTTTTTCCTTTTGGTTTCCTAACTCCAGGTCTTTGCATATTTCATTATAATACCTTACTTTGTCTTCTCGAGCCACCCTTTGAAATCTTTTGTTTAGCTCTTTTACTTCACCATTTCTTCCATTTGCTTTAGGTACTCTACATTCAAGAGCAAGTTTCAGAGTCTCCTCTGACATCCATTTTGGTCTTTTCTTTCTTTCTTGTCTTTTTAATGACCTTTTGTTTTCTTCATGTATGATGTCCTTGATATCATTCCACAATTTTTCTGATCTTTGGTCATTAGTGTTCAGTGCATCAAATCTACTCTTCAGATGGTCTCTAAATTCAGGTGGGATATATTCAAGGCTGTACTTTGGCTCTTGTGGACTTGTTCTAATTTTCTTCAGCTCCAACTGGAACTTGCATGTAAGCAATTGATGGTCTGTTCTGCAGTTTGCCCCTGGCCTTGTTCTGATGATATTGAGCTTTTCCATCGTCCCTCTCCACAAAGGTAGTCGATTTGATTCTTGTGTATTTCATCTGGCGAGATCCACGTGTATGCTCACTGTTTATGTTGTTTGCAGCGAATAAGTAATTTATGTTGCAAAATTCTATCGTGTGACCTCTGGCGTTGTTTCTATCACCAAGGCCGTATTTTTCAACTACCAACCCTTCTTCACTTCCAACTTTTGCATTCCAGTCACCAGTAATTATCAATGCATCCTGGTTGCATGTTTCATCAATTTCAGACTGCAGAAGTTGGTAAAAGTCTTCAGCTTTGTTATTTTTAGCTTTAGTGGTTGGTGCGTAAATTTGAGTAACGATTGCATTAACTGGTCTTCCTTGAGGGCATATGCATATTATCCTATCACTGACAGTGTTGTGCATCAGGATAGATCTTGAAATGTTCTTTTTGGCTATGAATGTGACACCACCCTCTTCAATTTTTTGTTCACATCATAGTCTGATTCCAAATGGCCAATGCCAGTCCATTTCACCTCCCTGTTGTTGTTTTTGTTGTTAGAAGTCCTCTGGGAATAGACCTATGCCTCCATTATTGATGTACTATCAAAAACTCCTTGCCCAACACCTACTTATAGCCCAAGTTGATTAAATATTTGTTGTATGAATGAATGAAACTTTTTATGGCTATCTTCTCAAGACTTCTTTCCTACTCAAGGAAGAGTTGAGTTTTTAATGTTTATTGGTTATGTATTTTCAACTCTCCGCCTTTCAACTGCCATGTACTCTGTGGATCAGCCCAACTGAAGTAAACTGTTATGTTTAAAATGTGTCATTTTGCAGAGTAAAGAATAAAGTAACCAGGGGTTCTCAGAAACGGTCCATCTTGCTACACCAGCAAGAGTGCTATTTCAATACCAGCACACTAGGTTCTCTAGCACTGCACATCCTTCATTTATGAGACCTCTGGAGGAGTTCTCCCAAGTGTTATTTCTATAAACAATGAGATTAATTTAGGGGCTTTTTCTTGCATTTGTTTGGGAAAAGCTTGTCCCATTGTACAATATTCAAGCTCCACTGCCTAAGAATAATCTGAAGTCTTTCCTCTGGTTTGTTGTCCCCTAGCCTTCAATTCCAACTTGTCTGAATCAAAAACCATGCTTCATTTTGTTTTGTTTTCCCTCTAATACAGGAAACACTTCAGGTCAAAGAACTGCAGAGAGCTTGAGTACTGAACCTGTATTATGCCTTCAGTTTTGTGTGACTCATGTACTACCCTCGCGTGACCTTCTCCTCCTTCATGCCATTTCTGCCCACCTCTCTGCACCCCCAGCCTGCTAGGATTCTACCAATACATTGTTCTAACCTTGGAGGAACAGGTTCTGCACTTACCTTCAGCTTCAGGAGACCCTCCAGGTTTTGACTTTTCAGTACCATCAGAATCCTTGGGTGGTGCAAACGGTTAATGAGTTCAGCTGCTAACAGAAAGGTTGGAATTTCATGTCCGCTCAGAGGCAACTTGGAAGAAAGATCTGGTGATTTACTTCCAAAAAATCAGCCACTGAAAATCCCGTGGAACACAGTTCTACTCTGACATGCATGGGGTTGCTATGAGTAGGAACTGTCTAGACTGCAACTTTTTTTTTTTTAAGAGTAC
This sequence comes from Elephas maximus indicus, assembly GCF_024166365.1. Lineage (NCBI taxonomy): Eukaryota > Metazoa > Chordata > Mammalia > Proboscidea > Elephantidae > Elephas > Elephas maximus. Next base: position 25,743,233 of record NC_064844.1, on the reverse strand, counting down.
TGTCAGGAATCATTATCTACAATCACAAGTTTGAGGAAACTTCATGGATCCACTGGGCTCTATGCTGCCTCCTCAGAGGGCTCAGTGAGCCACCAAGATGGCTGTTGTCGGTCTCATCCTTTTTCTTTCCCAGCCAACTATATTTGAAAGGAAAAAAAATCTCTTTGGACACCCATTTCTTTCCAAATAATTGTTTAATGAACTCCTTATTAGGCCAAATCCAATTTCCTGAAATATTTGCCAAGCATGTCATTCTGCACAAAAGGGGTTTGAAAATAACCAGGAGCTAGTGTGAGGAAAGGACATGTGAAAGGACTCTGTGAGGAGGTTCCCATCAGTGGCCGGAGGTCTACCACTGCCTCGCTATTTGCAGATCTGGGCTGAGCTATGTGCATCACATTGTTTATGTAAAGAAAAAGTGACTGTTCTCCCTAAGGGCCCCTTCCCCACTCCCAATGGCTGCAATCAACAGCCCCAAGACCCTAATTGCCACAGCCTGTTAGAAATAATGAGACTTACATGGCAGAAGCCAAGGGTAAAAGCGACGTCTCACAACACGAAAGGTTAATATCAACATATACTACTTGTGAGTGCAAAGGACACACCAATTGGTGGCTCATTACCGCGGGCTGACCCATGGGGAAAATGTCATCCTGCAGAGAGGCTTTCCCAGGATGTGGTAGCAAAAGTTACAAAAGATAAGAACTTGCCTGTGGAACGCGCTCAACTAATGAGAGCTGGAAATTGTTTGAAATATCCCGATGACCTCGCAGATGGGGGATGCTGATTAAGGTGGCTTCATGAGGCTCCTTTCTTGTCTGACAGCCCATTGAGAAGCTTTGGTGAGATGTGACTAACAGGCCGTGAAGGTGTCTCCATCTTCTCTGACATAGTCCATGCTTTGGATAAAACAAACACAAAAAGTAAGGCCAAACTGACACGCATGTTTGAATTTAGTTTTCAGAGACATGTTTTGGGAAAACAGTGCCGATGGCTGCCAGTTATGATTCCTTTATGGCAAAGGGGGTTTGTGACTACTTGCGTGACTAATCGCATGATTGCGCTGGGGGTGAGCCAACCACAAATTTAGGTCTTGAACACTTGACAAAACAATCACACTGTTCTATGGGTGAAGTTTCATGGAACTTCATGTATAATTAAATGTAAGTTTCCCAAGAGTCTACACTCCATCGTTCAATATTGATATGTGTTACTAAGGATGGATTTTTGCCACATCAAAATACGTGCATGAAACAATGGAGAAATGAAACCAGATTTTTGTTTGCTTTGCCCTAAATTTTCTGAGGCAGAGATGTTCAAAGCAGAAAGCCTGGACTTCTCTTGACCTTCATTTAGTACCTGAGACTGAAAAGAGATCTCCATCACAGTTGCCCTGCCTCGAGCTCATACCAGGAACAAGGATGAGAGTGCATCTTAGAAGGGTCAGCTTATCTTTGGTAATTCTCTAGTTGTTGTTTTTAATTGCCATTGAGTTGACTCTGACTCATGGAGACCTTATACATAACAGAACAAAATGCTGCCCAGTCCTGTGCCATCTTGGTAAGCCATAAATGATACCTGTCCATTTGCAACCTCACTTAAAATTATAAGAATCACTCAGGTCTTGCAAAAATAGCCAGATCTCCTCATAAAAAGAGTTTATTGCTGTATAAAGCAAGGCTATTCAAAGGTGTTTAATAATGAGATTTAGAAAATTTTCTTTCAAGCTTTTCTAACTAGTTATATTAGCTATCTATTGCTGTATGACTAATTATCTCAAAACTTAGCGGTTTAAACAATAAACATTTATTATCTCATATAGTTTCTGTTGGCAACCACATAAGACTACAGACAAGATATTGACCAGAGCTTACCTGGTACTAAAAGATTCTCTTTCAAAGTGGCTTAATCACATACCTGATGAAGGTAGTGATAATTGTTGGCAGCAGACCTCAGTTCTTCACCACATGGGTCCTTCATAGGACTGATTAAGTGTCCTTACAATGTGGCAGCTGGCTTCCCCCAGAGCAATAATCCAAGAAAAAGACAGAAGCCACACTTCTTTTATGATCTAGCTTCAAAATCATGTAACATCACATCTCCAACATCCTGGTGGTTACACAGGTCAACCCCATCCCATGTGGGAGTACTAGGAAGCAAGAACCTTTGGGGACCATCTTGGAGGCTGGTTATCACATCATTTTTTTTAATATTAAAAGTATACCAGCCTGATAAAAAAATGTAAAGGATATGATTATTGATCTAGGGGACCATAAGGCTACAAGGGAGACAAAAACAAAGAACTCACAGTCAAATCTCTGAAGAAAATACACTCCATCCATTTTTTTTTTTTTTCCTGATACTACCTGATAAATGTTTGTATAATATGCCTGTAAGGCTGAAGTGAAGAGATGAATTAAGGAGCTGATCTTGGTAGATAAACAGACAAGGTTTTCTCCAACACAACTTGCTGTCTTCTGACCTCAAGAGTAGAATTTTTGACCCAGAGCATTTACAAAATCACAGTCTCCTTTTACAGTGTATACCCATGGAATGATCTAGAATTGCCCACCAATGTGCCAGGCACAGGGAATACAGTAACAAGGTGAGAAAATCTAAATAGGCTGATCTGAGAATCCATTTAAGGACATATCTCTTTGGAGAAACCATCCTGCAGATATGGGTGTTTATATATATTCTACACACTGGACTAAAGTGATTTGTGAAATTTATCATGATTTTATTTCATAAAATAAATTCTGATTTAAGCACTTGATAAAATAGCTTCATGAATCGAATTTCCTTGTTTCTCTATGGAATGTCTTGTTTAACACTTACTTTGACATTACCACAGAATTAAATGTTCCATTCTCTTCCTAAATTATATTGAACTTCTAGTTTCTGGCTAAGAACCACAATTCTCTGTGACCTCTTTACTTTTCTTTCACTTCCATCATCAACACTAGAAGTTACTTTTCTTTTCTAGGCCATTTTTTAAATCAAAAAAACAGAATTTTTAACACTTCATAAGAGTTACTGAACACATACTAAGGAGTAGAGAACCCCAAGGCAGATTGAAGGGGTAAATTCTGCATAGTTGGCTAGGCTTATACACAGATTCACAGGGCCTCAGACTCAAACTTCTGACCAAGCAGATGACAAAATACTGTATGTTGTGTGCCTTCAGGATCATATGTGAAGAATTAGAGTCACAAACGTTAAATCCACAAATGCCAAGGATCTACTATCTAATGTCTATCTTCTAAATAAAGGTACTTACTTAAAGTGACAATTTAATCATCATTAGAACTGCTCATTTAACAGATCTACATATATTATGTAGCTAAAATATAGGTCTAAACATTTGCCAGCATACATTAGTCTCTCCTATTGAAATATTTTAGGTCAAGGTTATCTAACTAATCAGGTAGTTTTAGTAGTAGTAGTAGCAATGTTCCTAGTGCAACAATTAATGGAAATAAGGAAGTCAAGAAAAAGGTGCGTTTGGGTAAGATAATAAGTACTTTATTGGACATTTAGGTTTGAGGCGCTTTTGTATGAGCAGGTGGAGAAGCTCAACAAAGCAGGCATCAATATGAACCCAGGACTAGATCAGATGACAGGCTGAGAATAAAGATAATTATATTAGTAGAGGAGATATAGTACATCAAAACCAAACTCATTGCTGTTGAGTCTATTCCACTCATATCAATCCAAAAACCAAACCCAGTGCCGTCAAGTCAATTCCAACTCATAGCAACCCTATAGGACAGAGTAGAACTGCTCCACAGTGTTTCCAAGGAGCACCTGGCAGATTCAAACCACCGACCCTTTGGTTAGCAGCCATAGCACTTAACCACTACACCACCAGGGTTTCTGTATTCCACTCATAGCGACCCGAAAAGACAGAGTAGAATTGTCCTATATGATTTCCAAGGAGTGGCTGGTGGATTCAAACTGCCGACCTTTTTTGGTTAGCAGCTGACGTAGCTCTCAGCCACTGTTCCACCAGGGCTCCAGAGGTATAGTTAACAAAAAATTTTAAAAATTATCATTGCCATCGAGTTGATTCCGACTCACAGAGACCGTATAGGACAGAGTAGAACTGCACCATAGGGTTTCCAAGGAGCAGCTGGTGGATACAAACTGCCAACCTTTTTTCCAGCCAAACTCTTAACCACTGCACCACCAGAGATCCAGAGGCATAGTAGGAGGACTAAAATAAAAGTCACAGGTAAATGTACAAAGAGATCAGGACCAATCAAGAATTCTTAATAGCCAGAATTCAAGTCTAGATCTATTTGATACCAAAGCTTATAGTTTTCCACTCTTTGGAACACGATCCATGAAAGGTTGTGGGGCTCATATGACTGGATCACTTTCAAGGTTCTAAGCCAAGCATTTAGACCTCAGCCTATTTCTCTTCCCTCATAAGGTATATCAACCCAAGCTGTTACTGTTTCTTTAGCTGTAAGGCCCTATCAAGAAAAAACCAAAATGGCTTATTTATTACTTATGAGAATAGGCTACCTGCTATAACATACAGCTCCAAAATCTCAGTGGCTTAACGTATTAAAAGTTTATTTCTACCACATGCAAAATTCAGAGTGGGTGACCCTGGTGAAGCAGCTTTCCTGTTCTCCAAGTGGTGACTCAGGGATCCAGGCTCCTTCCATTCTTGGGTTATCACCATCCTCAATATGGGACTCCCAAGGTCACCATCAAGGGTAAAAAAGCATGGGGGAGGCACATGGTATGTTCAACCACCTCATCCTGGAAGTGACACTGACCCCAGCTCACATTTCACTGACTGAAATTAGTCGCACAGCCACCTAGATGCAGGGGCACTGGGAAATGTCATTTCCCAACAGGATTCTGCACTAGAAAGGAGGTAGTTGTATACAATGATCAGCTAGCTGTCTCTGCCAACGTTTGTTTGGTTGTTTACTTGCTTTTTCACCTTAAAAAATGATTTGACATCGGTTAATCAAAACGAAAAGCCTATTTGGGTACCTCTTTTTTTAAAATCCTGAATAATAGCACATTGAAGTTTTAGAGCGAGTTCTCATGTGCTTTAGCTCATTTGATTATCGTGACAATTCAAAGACAAAGATATTTTGTCAGACCCCAAAATTAATATTGTCCACTGTGTAGTTACAACTTCATGTTTCTATATTGAACCATGGCTTATCATACTTCATTTTTTGCACATATTTCTTAATGTAGTAGATATTTAGAAGCTGTCTTAGTCATCTAGTGATGCTATAACAGAAATACCACAAGCAGATGGCTTTAACAAGAAGTTTTTTCCTCACAGTAAAGTAGGCTAAAAGTCCAAATTCAGGGCATCAGCTCCAGGGGAAGGCTTTCTCCTCTGTCGACCTTCTCATCAATCTTCCCCCAAATCAGGAGCTTCTCCCAGCGGGGACTGAGGGTCCAGAGGATGTGCTCTGCTCCCAGCACTGCTTTCTTGGTGGTATGAGGCCCACCTGTCTCTCTGCTAGCTTCTCATTTTTATATCTAAAAGAGATTGACTGAAACCACAATCCAATTTTGTAGATTGAATCCTGCCTCACTAACACAACTGCTGCCCATCCTCCCTCATTAGCACCATAGAGGCAGGATTTACAACATACAGGAAAACCACAGGATACTGGGAATCATGGCCCAGCCAAATTGATACATGTATTTTGGGTGGACATAATTCAATCCATGACAGAAACTAAAAAAAATAAAAAGTTTTTAACCATAAAAGAGGACAGAGATCAAATAGGAGTTGAAAACTGAGCCTGTGATAACTGTTTTCAGTTAAAACAAAAGGAGCATTTCCAGTTTTGACCCTGACAGTTAAACAATAATCGTAAGACTCAGTGTGCTTTAATGTTAACGTCGAAATATCTTGTTTCCTACTCCAATTTCTGTTACCTAAATAAATGGAGAGATATAGCATGCTCATAGATTAGAAAACTCTGTTAACATGGCAATGTTCTCCAAATTTCCCCCAACATTTAGTACAATCTCAATAAAAATTCCTACAGGCATTTTTGTAGCAATTGACAGACTGATTCTAAGGTTTATATGAAAATTCAAATTACCTAAAATAGCCAAAATGACTTAAACAGAGAACAAAGTTGGAGGATTTATTCCGTCCGATTTCGATATTTACTTTAAAGCTATAGTAATTCAGACTGTCTGGCATTGTTTATGGATAGACATATGGATCAATGAAACACAGTAGAGTCCAAAAATGTGCTAACTGATTTTTTACAAAGACGCTAAGGCAATTCAATATTTCAACAAATATTGTTTAGTCAACTAAATATCCATATGAAATATAAAATAAACATCAACCTTACTACTTACCATACACAAAAAATTAACTCGAAATATATCATACAGCTTAAAACTAAATCTAAAGCTATAAAACTTTTAGAAGAAAACACAGGAGAAAATCTTTGAGACCTTAGGGCAAGCAAAGATTTCCTACATATGACACAAAAAAGCACTATCAAGAAAATAAAGAACTCGATAATCAAATGTTATCAAAATTTAGAACTTTTGCTTTTCAAAAGACACCATTAAGAAAACAAAAATACAAACAAAAGACTGGTAGAAAATATTCAGAACACATTCTTCTGATAAAGGATTTGCCTTCAAAATATACAGAACTCTTAGAACTCAATGCAATTTGAACAGACACTTCACAAAAGAGATGAATGGCCAATAAGTACATGAAAAGATGTCTCATATCATTAGTCATCAGTTGTGATATATGTATACAATGTAAATTAAGACAAAATGAAACACCACTACAGACCCATTAAAAACCAAACACCAAATCCTTTGCCATTTAGTTGATTACAACTCATGGCAACCCCACATGTTATAGAGTAGAACTGCTCCATAAGATTTTCTTGGCTGTAGTCTTTACAGAAGCTGATCTCCAGGCCTTTCCATCATGGTTGCCACTGGATGAGTTCAAACCACTAACCTTTACGTTAGTAGCCAAGTGCAAACAACTTGTTCCACCCAGAGACCATACACACGCACTAGATTGGCAAAAAACTAAAAAGACTGAACATAACAAGTATCTGTGAGTGTGTGGAGGAACTGGAAATCTCATACACTCCTGATGGGACTATAAAATGGTACAACCACTTTGAAAAACAGTTTGTCCGTTTCTTAAAAAGTTAAACATACACCTACCATACAACCCAACCATTTCACTCCTAGGTATTTAACCTAAAGAAACAAAAATACATGTCCATACAAAAATTGTACATGAATGTTCTTAGCAGCTTTATTTGCAACAGTTCAAAATTGGAAACAACCCAAACGCCCATTAGCAGGGGAATGGGTAAACAAATTGTGGTATATCCATACAATAGAATATTGTTGTGTGTCTCCAGTTGATTCTGACCCATAATGACCGTATAAAACAGAGTAGAACTGGCCCACAGGGCTTCCTAGGCTATAATCTTTATGGGAGCGATCACCATGTCTTTTCTGCCACTGAGCGGCTGACCTTTTGGTTAGCAGCCGAACGTTTAACGATTGCACCCCTAGGACTCCTTATACAACAGAATATTATTCAGCAATTAAAAGGGCTGAACTATTGATACACACAAGATGGCTGAATCTCAAAATCATTCTGCTGAATGAAAGAAGCCAGGCAAAAGCAAGCAGACACCTGATTGCAAGCCCCAATTCCACTTGACTATGCAACATTGGGCGTGTGGCTTAATCTCTACGTGCTTTGGTTTTCCCACCTGTTAAAAAGAAAAGAACCAGCAATCATAAAATGGACAAAAGACTTGAATAGACATTTCACCAAAGAGGACATTCAAATGGACACCAAACAATGAAAAGATTCTCAGCATCATTAGCCATCAGGGAGATGCAAATCAAGAACACAATGAGATATAATTTCACTCCCACTAGGATAGCTAAGATTAGGCGGGAAAAAAAAAAAACAGAAAATAACAAATGTTGGTGAGGATGTGGTGAAATTGGAGTATTTATTCATCGCTGGTGGGGATGCAAAATGGTACAGCCTTTGTGGAAAACAGTGTGGCTGTTACTCAAAAAACTAAAAATAGAACTACCATATGATCCAGCAATTCCACTCCTAGGTATACACCCAAAAGACTTGAAAGTAGATTCAAAAGGTCTTGTATATCAATGTTCACTGTAGCACTACTCACAATAGCCAAAATGTGGAAACAACCTAAATGCCCATCTACGGATGAATGGATAAACAAAATGCGGTACATACATTAGAATACAATGTAATACTGCTCAGCCAGCAGGGGAAATGAAGTCTTGATACATGCTACAGTATGGATGGAGCTGGAAGACACTATGCTGAGTGAAATAAACCAATCACAAAAGGCTTATTTTGTATTGTATGACCTCACTTACATAAAAAGACAAGAAAAGGCAAATATATAGAGACCAAAGCTTATTAGTGGTTACCAGGGACAGGTGGGAGGGGGAAATGGGGCCTTAATGGTGACGGATAAATCACATTGATTAAGGGTAGCAAAACACAGCTGATTATTATAATTGCTGTCAAGACAATAATTAAGTTGAATTGGCAAAAGTTGTGTGATAGATATGTTTACAACAACAAGCACAGCAACAAAAAAAGAGTAGCTGCTGAGGCTGCTTATGTACAACCAAACACCTCATAGAATTTGTTTCCTTGGTTGGAGGTTTAGGGTCATGGTTTTATGGAGCACTCCAATTAATTGGCCTAATAATGTGTTTAGCGCTTCTGTTCTACCTCCTAGTTTGTTGCATAGTGACTGGGGTCTTAAAAGCCCAAAAGCAGCCACCCAAGGCACAGCAATTGGTCTCTATTCACTTGGAACAACAGAGGAAGAAGGAGAGTCAGGAACAGGAAGAAGATATGGAATGTGTGGCTAATTGCCTCCATGAACAACTGCCTCCTTTGCCATGAGACCAGAAGCACTGGATGGTGATCAGCTACCATTACCGAACATTTTGATCAAAGTTTCCATAGAAGAAACCTGATCAAAATGGGGGAAATGCAGAACAGAATTTCAAATTCTCATGAACTCTAGACTTTCTGGAGCCATGGAAGCTGGATGAATCCCTGAAACTATTGCCCTGAGATAACCTTTAAGCCTTAAACCAAAAATATCCCCTGAAGTAATCTTAAAATTAAACATTAGTTTAGCTTGACTAGTAAAAAAGATCTCCCTTGAGCATTATGCTCTTTTAAGAACTATCTATATGGGATCAAAGTGACAACAGCAACTTGAAAGATTAGATAGGATAATTAGGAGCCAGTGAGTTTATGTTAATGAGAGAGGAACAACTCAGAAAAGGATGATGGGAATGGTTGTGTAACTCAAAGAATGTGATCAATGTCCCTAAATTGTACATGTAGAAACTGTTGAATTGGTGTATGTTTTGCTGTGTATGTTCTCAACAACGACAGCAAAAAAAATATCTGTTGCCATCAAGCCAATTCCTGCTCATGGTGATCCTATAGAACACAGTAGAATGCAGCTGGGTGCTTAACCACTGCATCACCAGGACTCGCCCATTAAAAAATGCTACTAATGTTAATAATTACTACTACTTATTGAGTGTTTACTATGTGCCAAGGTCTTTACTTGAAATATCTCATTTTATCCTCATAATGCCATGTTTAGCGCATAGTACTCAATAAATTGTAGCTATTGTTTTTTTGGTTTTATTGTTATCATAGGGTCACTATGAGTCAGAATCGACTTCACGGCACTAGGTTTTTTTTGGGTATTGTTATCATTATTTCACTAATTTGTAATTAATAATAAATAAATGAACAGATATATGTTGAGACTCAATTATGTGAAAGACCCAGTGAAGGCCCTGTGAGAGATAAGATGAGAGATACAAAGTCCCTATACTCCATAATCTTGTAGTCTAGAATTGGAAACAAACATGCACAAATAACTATCACACAAAATATCAGGTAATAAACCAAAAAAACCAAACTCATTGCTACTGAGTTGATTCTGACTCACAGCAACTGTCTTAGTCGTGCAGTGCTACTATAATAGAAACAGCACAAGTGGATGGCTTCGACAAAGAGAAATTTATTCTTTCACTGTCGAGTAGGCTACAAGTCCAACTCAGGGCATCATTTCCAGGGGAAGGCCTTCTGTCTCTGTCAGCTCTGGAGAAAGGTTCTTGTCATCAATCTTTCCTTGGTCTGGGAGCATCTCAGTGCAGGAACCTCAGGTCCAAAGGACACTCACTGCTCCCAACACTGCTTTCTTGGTGGTATGAGCAAAAGAGATTGGCTTAAGACACTACCTAATCTTGTAGGCCTCATCAATATAACTGCCGCTAATCCATCTTATTACATCATAGTGATGGGATTTACAACACATAGGGAAATCACATCAGATGATGAAATGGTAGGCAATCATGCAATGATACAAGGGAATCATGACCTAGCCAAGTTGACAGATATTTTGGGAGGACACAATTCAATCCAGGACAGCGACCCTATAGGACAGAGTAGAACTGTCCCACAGGATTTCCAGGGAGCAGCTGGTGGATTTGAACTGCTGACCTTTTTGGTTAGCAGCAAAGCTCTTAATCACTGTGCCACCAGGGCTCCTAACAGGTCATATCTGCTATTAAAAAAGAGGCAAATATGGTACTTTGGGAGGAGCTTGGGAAAGTTTCGTAGTGAAGGTGGTACTTAAGCTGGACCTGGAAGGGTGGCAGCACCTCACCAGGAAAAGCTGCTAGGGGATGTAGGAATTTTGGGTAGCATGAAGGGAGAAAGTAGGAACATTATGAGCAGAGGATAATAGTATCAGTATTAGTGGAGCACAGGGTGTGTAATAGCACCTGTGGGCAATGAGGATCATAGTCTGGAATGCCTTGAATAGTACACCAAGAGTTTGGGCTTCATTTTGAATACAATTGGGTTCCTCACATGTTTCTGAGCCAAAGAGTGATATTGTATTGGGTTTTAGCAGGATTACTATGGCAGGGATAAGGCCAAGGTGAAAGATCAGAAGTAGGAAGAGATACTTTGAAGTTTTCGTTGAGTTAAATAAAGCCTGGTGGCTGTAAGAATAAAAGAGAGGTAAGAATTAATTCTGAGGTAGCATTAAATTGATTTAGTGGCTAATTAAAGTGTGCTGGAGAAAAGAAAGAAGTCAAAGGGACTCCAAAGCTGAACACTTGTTTGACTGGAAAGATGGGAAGACCATTCTTAGAAGTAGGGCATTTAAGAATAAAAAATAATTGAACTAGATACAAGAAGTGCTAAAAATAAAGGCAAAAAATGAATATTTGGATAACATTAAAATTAAAACTTCTGTTCATCTAAAAAACACAGTTAAGAGAATGAAAACCAAGGCACGGAGTGGAGGAATATATCTAAAAAAGCACTCATTCTAGAATATGTAAAGAACTGTTGTTGTTGTTGTTGTTAGGTGCTGAAAAGTCAGTTCTAACTCATAGTGAAACTATGTACGATAGAACGAAACACTGTCCAGTCCTATGCCATCCTCACAATCTTTGTTAAGTTTGAGCCCATTGTTGCAGCCACTGTGTCAGTTCGTCTAATTGAGGGTCTTCTTCTTTTTCACTGACCCTCTACCTTACCAAGCATGATGTCCTTCTCCAGGGACAGGTCCCTCCTGATAACATATCAAAAGCATGTGCATCAAAGTCTCACCATCTTCACTTCTAAGGAGCATTCTGGCTGTTCTCCTTTCAAGACAGATTTGTTCATTTTTCTGACAGTCCCTCATTTCTTGTGTTTGCTTTAGCTACTCAGTGTTCTGTAGACAGTTCCAGACTCTCTTCTGAGAACCATTTTAGTCTTTTCTTTCTTTCCTGTCTTTTTAATGACCTCTCTCTTTCTTCATGTATTATGTCCTTGATGTCATTCTACAACTCATCTGCTTTTCTGCCATTAGTGTTCAACATGTCAAATCTATTCTTGAGATGGTCTTTAAATTCAAGTGGGATATACTCAGGGTCCTACTTTGGCTGTCATGGACTTTTTCCAATTTTTTTTAACTTCAACTTGAATTTGCATATGAGCAAGTGAAGGTCTGTTCTGCAGTCAGCCCCTGGCCTTGTTCTGACTGATGATACTGAGCTTCTCCAAGGTCTCTTTCCACAGATGTAGTCAATCTGATTCCTGTGTATTCCATCTGAAGAGGTCTATGTGTATAGTGGCCATTCATGTTGTTGAAAAAAAGGTATTTGCAATGAATAAGTCATTGGTCTTGCAAAATTCTATCATTTGATCTCCAGGATCATTGCTATCACCAAGCCATATTTTCCACCTTTTTTGTTTCCTACTTTCACATTCCAATCACCAGTAATTATCAGTGCACCTGATTGCATATTCAATCAGTTTCAGACTGCATAAGTTGATAAAAATCTTGAGTTTCTTCATGTTTGGCCTTAGTGGTCTTAGAACTGAATGGAAGATTTCAAAGGGCACCTCAAGAAGACAAAGTATTTTAATGGTGTGTGCAAAGACCCAGAGTCAGAAAAACAAAAGGGAAGAATCACTAGACATTTCTCAAGTTGAAAAAACTGTGGAAAAAATTCAAGCTTCAAGTTGTAATTGTGAAGGATTCTACAGGTAAAATATTAAATGGCACAAGAAGCATCAAAAGAAGATGGAAGGAATACACATAGTCACTATATCAAAAAGAATCGGTCAACTTTCAACAATTTCAGGAGGTAGCATATGATAAGGAATTGATGGTACTAAAGGAAGAAGTCCAAGTTGCACTGAAGGCATTGGCAAAAAACAAAGCTCCAGAAATTGATGGAATACCCATTGAGATTTTTCTACAAACAGATGCAATGGTGGAAGTGCTCACTTGTCTGTGCCAAGAAATTTAGAAGACAGCTACCTGGCCAACTGACTGGGAGAAATTCGTATTTATGCCTATTCCAAAGAAAAGTGATCCAACTGAATCAGAAATTATCAAACAATATCATTAATATCACACACAGGTAAAATTTTTCTGAAGATAATTCAAAAACGGTTGCAGCAGTATATCAACAGGGAACTGCCAGAAATCCAGGCTGGATTCAGAGGAGGACATGGAACTAGAGATATTATTGTTGATGTCAGATAGATCCTGACTGAAAACAGAGAATACCAGAAAGATGTTTACCTGTGTTTTATTGACTATATAAAGAACTACTAATAAAGCAGTATAAAAAAAAAAAATTCAATGGAAAAATAGACAAAAAGATGAACAGGTATTTCACAAGATGATATGCAAATGGACAATAAATATATGAAAAGTTGCTTGATTTCATTAGTCACTGGGGGAATGTAAATTAAAACCACAATGAGATAACTTTGCACAGCCATCAGAGTAGCTAAAATGAAGAAACAACAAAACAGAAATATCATATTTTCCAAGAATGTGGACCAATTGTAATTCTCAAATAGTTGCCGATTGAGGAATAAATTTATACAGCCCCTTTGGAAACCCGGTTGGCAATAACTACTAAAACTAAACATATGTATATCATGAGACTTAGCAATTTCACTCCTAGTCATGAACCTAAGAGAAATGCATACGTCCACCAAAAACATACACAAAAATGTTCAAAACAGCATTATTCATAACAGTTTGAAACTCCCAAAAGTCCACCAACAATAGAATGGACTAAAAAATTGGGGTATATTCATATAATGAAATACCATAATGAGAATGAATAAACTCCCTTTCCAGGCAACAACTTGGAATGATGTTATGAACATGATGTTGAAGGAAAAAAGACAGCCACAAAGATCATTCCACTCATATAGAATTCAAAAACAGGCAAAATAACTTTTGGTATTAAAAATCAAGATAGTGGTTATCTTTGGATTGAAGTGGGTAGTGACTGTAACTGGGAGTGAGAAGTGTGTTTGTGGTGCTAGTAACATTCTGTTTCTTAGTCTTAGTACTGCTTACAAGGGCACGTTCCCTGTGCAAAAATTTCTTGAATTGTACACTTATTGCTTGGTGCATTTTTCTGCATTTCTGTTATGCTTCAATAAAACGTGAACCCTAAAAAAAAGCAAGTTGTGGGGTTAGGTGATGCAGTCAGAATTGGCAATGTTGATTTTGTGGAAATACAGATGTTCAACAAGCAGGAATAAAAATGTGTTTACTGTTAGCTAGTTGACAGAATGTTACAGAGATAAATATACATACACATATGTCATTCATTATAATAGTGTCATACATTACAATCTATTACAATGATAAAGGAAAAAGGGACGAAAGCTAAGGAAAGAATCTTGGAAAATATTTACCCATAGGTCAAGGAAAAGAATAACAGAGGAGAAAACAAAGGGGTAGAAAATGATCAAGAAATACAAACACAGAAGCCAAGGCAGAAGAGTGCCCCCAAACGAGAGAAGGGGTGGCTAATGCTAAATGCAGCACAATGGTTAAGAGCAAGGACTTTGGAACCAGGGTCTCTGGGTTCAAATCCTCCTTTTTCTTATCTATAAAATGAGGCTATTAAAGACACTACCTCATTGCACACGTCAAGTGGATTATGGCAGAGAGCAGAGAATACCAGAAAGATGTTTTTTTTAAAAAAAAAAAGAAGAAAGATGTTTACCTGTGTTTTATTGACTACACAAAGCCATTTGACTGTGTGCATCATAACAAATTATGGATAACATTTAGAAGAATGGAACTTCCAGAATACTTAATTGTGCTCATCCAGAACCTGTACATAGACCGAGAGGCAGTCATTTGAACAGAACAAGGGGATACTGCATGATTTAAAGTCAGGAAATGTGTGTGTCAGGATTGTATCCATTCACCATACTTATTCAATCTGTATGCTGAGCAATTAATCCAAGAAGCTGGACTACATGAAGAAGAACATGGCATCAGGATTGGAGGAAGACTCATTTAACAACTTGTGTTATGCAGACAGATGATACAACCTTGCTTGCTGAAAGTAAAGAGGACTTGAAGCACTTCCTGATGAAGATCAAAGACCGCAGTCTTCAATGTGGATTACACCTCAACATAAAGAAAACAAAAATCCTCACAACTGGACCAATAAGCAACATCATGATAAATGGAGAAAATATTGAAGTAGTCAAGGATGTCATTTACTTGGATCACAATCAATGCCCATGCAAGCAGCAGTCCAGAAATCAAACGATGCATTGGTCAAACCTGCTGCAAAAAAACTCCTTAAAGTGTTAAAAAGCAAATATCTCACCTTGAGGACTAGGTGCCCCTGTTCCAAGCCATGATATTTTCAATTGCCTCATATACATGTGAAAGCTGGATAATGAATAAGGAAGACCAAAGAACTGATGCCTTTGACTCATGGTGTTGGTGAAGGATATTGAATATATCATGGACTGCCAAAAGAACGAAGAAGTCTGTCTTGGAAGAAGTACAGCCAGAATGCTCATTAGAAGCCAGGATGGTGAGACTTCATCTCACGTACTTTGGACCATTCCCCGGAGAAGGACATCATGCTTGGTAGAGGGCCAGTGAAAAAGAGGAAGACCCTCAATGAGATGGAATGACACAGTGGTGGGAACAATGGGCTCAAGCATAACAATTGTGAAGATGGAGCAGGACCAAGCAGTGTTTTGTTCTGTTGTAACAGAATCACTTTGAGTCAGAGCCAACTCAATAGCACTTAAGAACAACTAACAACACCTCATAAAGTTAATTCATTTGAACAATGGCTAGCACCCAGTGATACAGAGAGCTCCAAGAGGATGAGAAGTGTAAGAAAAGGCTGTTGGATTTAGTAGTCAGGATTTTAGATGAGGCCTTTTTAGGAGCATGATGGAGGCAGAATCCAGAAAAAGAAAGAAAATACATGAAAAAAAATGTGATTAAATGATGAGCAACCAGTGTCCAAAATGTCATAAGTGGATCCTCCAGTTTCCTAACACTATACCAAGAGTCTGGTCAACTTCCCTGGTTCCCAAGTACTCACTTGTCCTCCAGCTATGAGGTTGTCCATGGTCCCCATGGTACCTCCAGGCCTATGGCACAGAAAGAAGCACTGGTTTTCTCAGTTGTCGAGGAGCTTGAATGCAGCCATACCCATCATATAGAAATAATACCACACATGAGTTTCTGTTTCTCAGATTTAAATCCTCTCCAATAAAACCTAGCCTAGGAAGGAGAGAAAAGGAGGTTGTTGTTGTTAGGTGCCGTCGAGTCGGTTCTGACTCATAGCGACCCTGTGCACAACAGAACGAAACACTGCCTGGTCCTGTGCAATCCTTACAATCGTTGTTATGTTTGAGCTCATTGTTGCAGCCACTGTGTCAATCCACCTCGTTGAGGGTCTTCCTCTTTTCTGCTGAGACAATTGCTCAGAGAAGGCAAACTCAACATTTCTATCTCAAGTTTCTTTTTCAATCTTGTCATCAGTTGGCAGCCTATTGGGTAAAAGGCATATGATATAAATAAGTATTGTCCTAACATTTGTGATATTCCCAAGGGGCATCTCAGTCACTTGAACTGCTTCTTCAAAAATGCATCTTTGCACTAGATTCACTGAATTTCTCTGGTACTTCTCTTCCCTGTGAGCAATCACAGACATCTTTCTTAAGATATGCATATATATCCTTTAAAATTTATTGGGTTCATTGAAATTCCTACATCACTTGGGAAGCTTATTTTAATGCTGATGGTAACAGAAAAGAAAAATATAAAAAATAGAATCAATGGCTTCATCCTATATGCTGACAGATGGATCGAAAGAAGCCAAAAAGCCAGATCTGATCATAGAAATTTCCGTTTTCTGATAGACATCACTTGTATCATTAAGAATCTTATAATAGCAGGAGTTGAGAATGGATGGGGTAATCCCTGTGATTTTGTGCAGATTGACTCCTTCAGGATTTTAAGTAAGGACAAGCAATAGAATTAGGGTAGAATCCAGAAAAGATGACACTGTAGAAGAACTACTACACTGAAACCGGAGCATAAATTCCTATATTCCTTCTGGAGAGCACCAGAGCAATACACCACAAAACCCATCTAAAAAATCTTTTGGCCCAATAATCTCACTCTTGAAAATTTATGCTAAGGAAAAAATTCAACAAAGGTCAAACAAAAAGCTGTATGTGGAGATAATTTTGCAATGTTATTTCTAACACCAAAAACAAAATAAAATAAAACAAAGGGGAGTAAAAATAACCAATAAAAAAAGTGTTTTGTAAAATAGAAATATTAGCAGAATAAGTAATGACAGCTATTAAAAATGGTAATTATGAAGTCTATAAACACATTGGGAAATGTTTTCCATAATTTAAAATACAATAAAAGAAAACAAAATGATATAAAAAAAAAACATAGACTGATTACCACTCACTAATTTTACCAGTCAGTAAAATATTGTATGCATGGACAAGGAATTGAAAGAAATCTACAAAAAGAAAATGCTGTGTTATGATGAGATTATGAGTGAATGTATTTTCCTCTTCTCAAAAGTGTGTCAAGATTTCATTTTTGGAAAGATAAAATAGAAATATCCCCACCCAGCAGTAAATAAGGAGTTCCCCCTCAAGAGTCAATGAACCTGGGGAACTTGGATTTCTACCTCCACCTGGCAGTAATGAGATGGTGCCCTTCCACCTTTCCCTACCAAAGAGGTGTCAGAAAAAAACACCTAAAGCAAAAGGTCTAAACAAGATTCAAAGTCTTATAATATGAAAATGTCCAGGTTTTAATCAGAAAATCTCTTGTCATACTGAGAACTTGGAGTATCTCAAACTGAATGAAAAAAGAGAATAGATGCCAACACACAGATGAGAGAGATGTTAGAATTATCTGACAAAAATTTGAAAGCAGCCATGTTAAAAATGATTTATCAAACAATTAAAAGCACACTTAAAACAAATTTTAAAAAAAATAGAAAACCTCAGCAAAGAAATAAAAAGCCTAATGGAGAAATGGGAGAAATAAAGAAGAACCAGATAGAAATTTTAGAACTAAAAATTACAATAAATGAAATAAAGACCTCTGTGGATCAGCTCAATAGTAGAATGGAAGGGACAGAGGAAAGAACCGGTGAACTTTGGAAAGTAGAACAATAGAAATTACCCAGTCTGAACAACAGAGAGAAAATAGAGTAGAAAAAAAAAAAAAAATACTAGGCCCTGAGGAATTTGTGGGACTATAACAAAAGATCTAACATGTCACTGGAGTTGCTGAAGGAGAGGAGAAAGAGGGCAGGGCCGAAAACGTACTTGAAGAAACAATGGCTGAATTAGCAAAAGCATAAACCTACAGATTCAAGAACCTGAGAAAACCCCAAACAGGATAAACTCTGAGACATATGTCAGGAGCAAAAAACCAAACAAAACCCATTGCCATTGAGTCAATTCCGACTCATAGCAACCCTATAGGACATGTCATAATTATTCTTCTGAAAACTAATCACAACTTAAAAACCTCAAAAGCAGCCAGAGGAAAATGACATCTTACTTATGTGGGGGGGAACAATTAGAATGGCAACAGATTTCTCTTCGGGAATCCCAGAGGCCAGAAGGAAGTGGCAAAATTTTTCAGGTACTGAAGGAAAAGAACTATCAACTCAGAATCCTATACCCAGTGAAAATATCCTTCAGGAATAAAGGGGCAATCAAGGCATCCTCAGATAAAGGAAAACTAAGAGAATTTTTTGCCATCAGACTTACCCTAAAGAATTATTAAAGGAAGTTCCTTAAACAGAAGGGAATTTAAAAAAAAAAAAGTAATTTGGGAACATCAGGAAGCAATAAAGATCACAGCAAGCAAAATATGAGTAAATTCAATTGGCTTTCCTTTTCCTCTTGAGTATTTTAAGTAATGTTTAATGTATGAAGCAAATATTGTAACACTGTATAAAGAGGTTCTGAATGTATGTAGAAGAAATTTATTAGAAAATTATGAATAGCGGAGGGTAAAGGAACATAAGGGAGCCCTGGTGGTGCAGTGGTTAAGTGCCTGGTTGCTAACCTAAAGGTCAGTAGTTCAAACCCACCAGCTACTCCATGGGAGAAAGTTGTGGCAGTCTGCTTCCATAATGATTTCCAACCTTGAAGACCCTATGGGGCAGTTCTCCTCTGTCCTATTAAGGTGGCTATGAGTCGGAATCCACTTGACAGCAATCGGTTTTGCTTTTTTTTTTTTTAAAGGATGTAAAGGGAGAGTAGGTTTCCATACTTCACTCAAACTGGTAAAATGACAGCACCAATAGACAGTGATAATGTAATACCAGAGAAACCACTTAAAAAGCTAGATACAGACAAAACACAATAGATAAGTCAAAATGGAATTCTAAAAAGTGTCTAAAAATTGACATTTTCAAGTTCCCATGGAACATATCCCAAGATAAAACATTGATGCCAAGGACCTTCCCCCAGAGCCAGAGAGAAAAAGCATCCCCCTGGAGCAGACACCCTGAATTCGGACTTCTAGCCTCCTAGACTCTGAGAGAATAATTTTCTCCTGTTAAAGCCATCCACTTGTGGTATTTCTGTTACAGCAGCACTAGATAACTAAGACAGAATTTGGTACTTGGAGTGGGGTGCTGCTTTACAGATACCTACAATGTGGAAGAGATTTTGAAACTGTGAATGGGTAGAGGCTGGAAGAGTTTTAAAGTGCCTAACCTAGATTGCCTCGAAGAGACTTGGTACAATTATGAACATCAAAGACAATTCTGGTGAGGACTCAGAAATCAGAGAGGTGGCAGCATCGGAAAAACAGCAGCAGCAGAACTAGGAGATCAGCGTGAGACAGTGCTGGAGCTGACCCACAGAGCAAGATTGCTAAATGCCTTTGGCAACAAGCTTCCTGGCAGAATGGGATGTCTTCCGGCACTTATCAGTGTAGCTAGGACACTAGCCGAGTGCCTTCCTGCCAAAGTTTACTGGCCGAACGGGGTGCCTTCAGGCACTTATTGTGGAGCTGTAGAGCTTTGGAACACTTGCCTCAGCAGGGCAGACTTGGGCAGAGGCCAAGAGGCCAAGGAACCAGGAAGCAGAAGCTGAAGAGGCAAGGAACACAGGAAGCTGAGCTGCCTCAGTCTCAAAGGTGTGGCCGAGACCTCTGGGGTCTCAAAGGGTGGAGCCATGGCCTCTGGAGTTTCTAAGGGTAGAGTTACCACTCAGATGGACTCGGAGAATGGTGCACCCAAATTCAAGGGAGCAGAGTTGCCATTCCAGTGGGCATGGAAGGCAGAGTTGAAGCCCAGGGCTGATGCGCCTTCACTCAGAATCTGGTGAGTGTGGC
Organism: Elephas maximus indicus; assembly: GCF_024166365.1. Taxonomy (NCBI): domain Eukaryota; kingdom Metazoa; phylum Chordata; class Mammalia; order Proboscidea; family Elephantidae; genus Elephas; species Elephas maximus. Next base: position 25,722,948 of record NC_064844.1, on the reverse strand, counting down.
CAATACCTAGAGTCTGGAGGGCAGGGCCATTGTCTACAGGGTCTCAGAGAACAGAGAACTATTTTCAAGGCTTGACAGCTAATGTAATGTGTTCTGCTGACTTGGGTGGTGCCTGTTATCCCTTCTTTCCCTCCAACTTCTCCCATTTGTAATGGAAATATCTACCTTGTGCCTGTTCCACCATTGTACTTTGGAAGCACATAGCTTCTATTCTAGATTTCACAGACAAAAAGGAATTTTGCAGAAGATATTTTAGACTTGGAATTGATTTAAGACTTTTGAAATGACATGATGGGGTGAATGTGTTTTACATGTGGCAAGGACATGAATTGTGTCCCCCCAAAATGTGTGTCAACTTGGCTAGTCCACGGTTCCCAATATTGCGTGATACTCCACCATTTTGTCATCTGATGTGATTTTCCTATGTGTTGTAAATCCTACCTCTATGATGTTAATGAGGCAGAATTAGAGGCAGTTATGTTAATGAGGCAGGACTCAACTACAAGATTAGGTTGTGTCTTAAGTCAATCTCTTTTGAGAAATAAAAGAGAGAAACGAGCAGAGAGGCAGGGTGACCCCTTATCACCAAGAAACAAGAGCCAAGAAGTTAGCGTGCCCTTTGGACCTGGGGTCCCTGTGCTGAGAAGCTCCTTGACTGGGGAAGATTGATGGCAAGGGCCTTTCCCCAGAGCCAACACAGAAAGAAAGACTTCCCCTGAAGCAGGCACCCTGAATTGGGACTTCTAACCTCCTAGCCAGTAAGAGAATAAATTTTTCTTTAGCCAGTGAGAGAATAAATTTTTCTTGTTAAAGGCATCCACTTGTGGTATTTCTATTATAGCAGCACTAGATAACTAAGACATGGGGCGTTAAAAAAAGCCTCAACAAATCTAAAAGATTTGAAACCATACAGAGTGTGTTTTCTGACCACAATGGAATAAAACTAGAAATCAATAAGAGAAAGCTAATAGAAAAATCTTCAAACACTTGGAAACTAAACAATACGTTTATAAGTAATCCGTGGGTCAAAAATGAAGTCTCAAGGGAAATTTTAAAAAATACATTGAACTGAATGAAAATTAGAATACAACATATCAGAATTTGTGGGTCACAGCTAAAGCAATGTTTAGAGGGAAATTTACAGCACTAAGCACATACACGGAGTTCTGGTGGCACAGTGGTTAAGAGCTTGACTGCTAAACAAAAGGTCAGCAGTTTGAATCCACCAGCTGTTCCTTGGAAACACTATGAGGCAGTTCTACTCTGTCATATAGGGTCACTATGAGTCAGAATTGACTCTACGGCAATGAATTTTGGCTTATAAGCTGTATGTATTTCTATATACTAACAATAAACATGTAGATGCTAAAATTAAAATACAACACAATATATTTATTTTAATTGTCCTTTAAGTGAAAGTTTACAGTTGAAGTCAGTTTCTCATACAAAAACTTATACACACATTGTTACATGACCCTAATTGCTCTCCCAACAATGTGATACACTCTCCTTCTCTCTACCCTGTATTTCCCATGTCTATTCAACAAGCTCCTGTCCCCTTTTGCCTTCTCATCTCGCCTCCAGGCAGGAGCTGCCCATTTAGTCTCATGTTTTTGTTTTATCTACTTGAGCCAAGAAGCACACTCCTTACCAGTACCATTTTATGTCTTATAGTCTAGTCCAATATTTGTCTGAGGAGCTGGCTTCAGAAATGGTTTTAGTTCTGGGCTAACAGAGAGTCCGGGGGCCATATGTTCTGGGGTCCCTCCAGTGTCAGTCAGACCTTCAAGTCTGGTCTTTTGACTAGAATTCGAGTTCTGCATCCCACTTTTCTCCCACTCCATCAGGGACTCTCTGCTGTGTTCCCTGTCAGGGCAGTCATTGGTGGTAGCTGGGCACAGTTCAGCTCCTCCAGTCCCAGGCTGATGGAGTCTCTGGTTTATGTGGCCGTTTCTGTCTCTTGACCTCATATTTTCCTTATGTCTTTGGTGTTCTTCATTCTCTTTTGCTCCAGGTGGGTTGGGACCAATCCATGCATCTTAGATGGCTGCCTGCTAGCTTTTAAGACCCCAGATGACACTCACCAAAGTGGGATGCAGAACATTTTCTTAATTAACTTTGTTATGCCAATTGACCTATATGACCCCTGAAACCATGGCCCTCAGACCCCTGTCCCTGCTACTCTGTTCCTCGAAGTGTTTGGTTATATTCAGGAAACTTCTTAGCTTTTGGTTTAGTCCAGTTGTGCTGACTTCCCCTGTATTGTGTGTTGTCCTTCCCTCCACCTAAAATAATTCTTGTCTACTATCTTGTTAGTGAATAACCCTCGCCCTCCCTCTCCACCCTTGTAACCATCAAAGAATGTTTTCTTCTGTGTTTAAACCTTTTCTTGAGTTCTTACAATAATGGTCTCATACGATATTTGCCCTTTTGCAACTGACTAATTTCACTCAGCATAATGTCTTCCAAATTCGTCTATGTTTTGAGATGTTTCGAGAATTCATCATTGTTCTTTATACTTTCTTAGTATTCCGTTGTGTGAATATATCATAATTTGTTTATCCATCATCTGTTGATGGGTGCCTAGGTTGTTTCCATCTTTTTGCTATCGTGAACAGTGCTGCAATGAACATGGGTGTGCATATATCTATTTGTGTGAAGGCTCTTATTTCTCTAGGATATATTCCAAGGGATGACTGCTAGATTGTATAGCACTTCTATTTCTAGGTTTTTAAGGCAGTGCCAAATTGATTTCCAAAGTGGTTGTACCATTTTATATTCCCACCAGCAGTGTATGTGTCCCAGTTTCTCCACAACATCTCCAACATTTATTTTTGTGTATTTATTTTGTATTAAAGGTAGCCTCATTGGGATGAGATGGCATCTCATTGTAGTTTTGATTTGCATTTCTGTAATGGCTAATGATGGTGAGCATTTCCTCATGAATCTGTTAGCTGCCTGAATGTCTTTTTTGGTGAAGTGCCTGTTCATACCCTTTGCCTATTTTTAATTGGGTTATTTGTCTTTTCGTTGTTGAGGTTTTGCAGTATCTTGTCGATTTTAGAGATTAGCCACTGATAGGATTTGTCATAGCCAAAAATTTTTTCCCAGTCTGTAGATTGTCTTTTCACTCTTTTGGTGAAGTCTTTGGATGCACATAAAGTGTTTGATTTTTAAGAGCTCCCAGTTATCTAGTTTCTCTTGTGTTTGTGCAACCAATGGTTAGCAATGTTTTTTATTCTGTTTTTCCCATGTATTAGGGCTCCTAGCATTGTCCCTATTTTTCTTCCATGACCTTTATTGTTTTGGATTTTATATTTAGGCCTTTGATCCATTCCCAGTTAGTTTTTGTGCATGGTGTGAGGTATGGATCTTCTTTCGTTTTTTTTGCAGATGGATATCCAGTTATGCCAGCACCATTTGTTAAAGAGACTGTCTTTTTTCTATTTAACTGACTTTGGGCCTTTGTAAAATATCAGCTGCTCTTAGGTGGATGAATTTATGTCTGGATTCTCCATTCTGTTCCATTGGTCTATGTATCTGTTGTCGGACCAGTACCAGGCTGTTTTGACTACTGTGTCAGTAAAATAGGTTCTAAAGTCAGGTAGTGTGAGGCCTCCACTTTGTTATTCTTCTTCAGTAATGCTTTACTCATCCAGGGCCTCTTCCCTTTGTATACGAAGTTGGTGATTTATTTTTCCATCTCATTAAAAAATGCCATTGGAATTTGGATTGAGATTGCATTTTATCTATAGACTGCTTTAAGTAGAATAGACATTTTCACAATGTTGAGTCTTCCTATTCATGACCAAGGCATATTTTTCTACTTATGTAGGTCTCTTTCTGGCAGTAATGTCTTGTACTTTCTTTGTATAGGTCTTTTACATCTCTGATTAGATTTATTCCTAAGTATTTTACCTTCTTGTAAATGGTATTGATTTGGTGATTTCTCCTACAATGTTCTGTTTGTTGGTGTAGAGGAATCCAACTGATTTTTATATGTTTACCTGTATCCTAATACTTTGCTGAAATCTTCTATTAGTTTCAGTAGTTTTGTTGTGGATTCTTTAGGGTTTTTTGTGTATAAGATCATATCATCTGCAAGATATTTTTACTTCTTCTTTAGCAATTTGGATGCCCATTATTTCTTTTTCTAGCCTAATTGCTCTAGCTAGGACCTCCAGCACAATGTTGAATAAGAGTGATGATAAAGGACATCCTTGTCTGATTCTCTTTCTCAAGGAGAATGCTTTCAGACTCCATTTAGGATGATGTTGGCTGTTGGCTATGTATAAGTACCCTTTATATGTTGAGAAATTTCCTTTCTATTTTTTTTTTTAATTCCTATTCTGCTGACAGTTTTTATCATGAACGGTTGTTGGACTTTGTCAAATGTCTTTTCAGCATCAGTTGATAAGATCGTGTGGTTCTTATCTTTTGTTTTATTTATATGATGGATTACATTGATTGTTTTTCTAATGTTAAACCATCCCCGCATACCTGGTATGAATCCCACTTGGTCATGGTGAATTTTTTTTTTTTTTTTATTGTTGAATTCTATTGGCTAGGATTTTGTTGAGGATTTCTGAGTCTAAGTTCATGAGGGATACAGGTCTGTAATTTTCTTTTTTTGTGGTGTCTTTACCTGGTTTTGGTATCAGGGTTATGCTGGCTTCATAAAATGAGTTTGGGAGTATTCCATCCTTTTCTATGCTCTGAAATACCTTTAGTAGTAGTGGCGTTTACTCTTCTCTGAAAGTTTGGTAGAACTCTCTAGTGAAGCTGTCAGGGCCAGGGCTTTTTTTTGTTGGGAGTTTTTAAATTACCTTTTCAATCTCTTCTTTTGTTATAGGTTTATTTATTTTGTTAGTTTAGGTAGGTGGTGTGTCTCTAGAAATTTCTCCATTTCCTCTAGGTTTTCAAATTTGTTACAGTACAGTTTTTCACAGTATTCTTTCATGGGTCTTTTAATTTCAGTTGTGTCTATTATGATATTGCCCATCTCATTTCTTATTTGGGTTATTTGCTTTCTCTCCTGTTTTTCTTTTGACAGTTTGGCCAAAGGTTTATCAGTTTTGTCGACCTTTTCAAAGAACCAGCTTTTGGTCTTGTTAACTCTTTCAATTGTTTTTCTGTTCTCTATTTCATTTAATTCTGCTCTAATTTTTATTATTGGCTTTCTTCTGGTGCCTGAGGGTTTCTTTTGCTGCTCTCTTTTTATTTGTTTGAGTTGTAGAGTCAGTGCTTTGATTTTGGCCCTTTCTTCTTTTTGGATGTGTGCTGTCATGGATTGGATTATGTCCCCCAAAAAATGTGTGTATCAACTTGTTTAGGTCATGACTCCCAGTATTCTGTGGTTTTCCTCCATTTTGTGATTGTAATTTTATAATAAAGAGGATTAGGGTGGGATTGTAACACCACCCTTACCTAGGTTACATCCCTTATCCAATGTAAAGGGAGTTTCCCTGGGGTGTGGCCTGCAGCACCTTTATCTCTCAAGAGGTAAAAAGGAAAGGGAAGCAAGCAGAGAGGGGAACCTCATACCACTAAGAAAGCAGCTTAGGGAGGAAAGCTCGTCCTTTGGACCTAGGTTCCTGTGCTGAGATGCTTCCAGGCCAAGGGAAGACTGATAACAGAGACCTTCCTCCAGAGTTGACAGAGAGAGAAAGCCTTCCCTCCTTGAGCCGATGCCCTGAATTTGGACTTGTAGCCTACTAGACAGTGAGAGAATAAATTTCTCTTTGTTAAATCCATCCACTTGTGATATTTCTGTTATAGCAGCACTAGATGACTAAGGCATGTACATTTACTGCTATAAACTGATCCCTGAGCACTGCTTTTGCTACGTCCCACAGGTTCTGATAGGATGTGTTTTCATTCTCATTTGATTCTGTGAATTTCTTTATTCTGTCCTTAATTTCTTCTATAACCCAGTAGTTTTTTGAGCAAGGTGTTCAGTTTTCATGTAAATATAACACCATTTATAGTCACTCAAAAATCAAATACTCAAGTGTTAATCTAACAAAACATATACAAGATTTATATGCTGAAAACTGTGCAAAACTGATGAAAGAAAAAAAAGAGATCTAAGTAAATGAAGAGACACACTGTTTTCATTGATTGGAAGACCACATAGTAAAAATGCCAATTCTCCACAAATTGATATGGAGGTTTACTACAATTCTTATCAAAATTCCAGCAAGACCTTTTTTAGATATAGCCAAGATTAATCTAAGAAGCCCTGGTGGTGGGACGTTTAAGTGTTCAGGGGCTGACTAAAAGGAGAAAGACCCGGTGATCTGCTCCCATAAAGATTACTGCCTAGAAAACCCTATGGAGTAGTTCTACTCTGTCATATGCGTCTCTATGAGTCGAAATTGATTCCAGGGCACCTAACAACAAGATTGATCTAAAATTTATATAGAAAGGCAAATGATCAAGAATAGATAAAAACAATTTTGAAAAAGTAAAATAAAGTGGGAGGAATCAGTCCACCCAATTTTAAAGCTTATTATGTAGCTACAGTATTAAGAAGGTGTGGTATTGGCAGAGAGAGAGGCACATAGATTGATGGACTAGAACAGCAATCTCAGAAATAGACCTATAAAATATACCCAAGTGATTTTTGAAAAAGTACAAAAGCAATTCAATGGAGGAATAACAGCCTTTTCAATAAATAGTGTGAGAGCAATTGTACATCCACAGGCAAAAAAAAAAAAGTGAACCTTGGCATAAGTCTCACACTTGGTACAAAAGTTAAGTCGCATGACTTATGAACTTAAACGTGAACTATGAAACTCCTAGAAAAAAGAAAAAAAAAAATCTTTAGAGTCTAGAGGTAGGGAGAGCATTCGTAGACTTGACACCAAAAGTGCAACCCATAAAAGGAAAATCTGATTAATTAGACATCATAAAATTTTTGAACTTTTGCTTGTAAAAGACCCTAAAAACATGAAAAGGCAAGCCACAAAGTGGGAGGAAGTATTTACAAAACACATATTCAGCAAAGGACTTGTATCTAGAATACCAAAAGAACTCTCTAAACTCAACAGTAAAAAAAAAAAAAAAAAAAAACCCAATTCAATTTAAAAATGGGCAAAAGACAGGAAGAAACATTTCATTGAAGAGGATATATAAATGGTGAATAGACACATGAAAAAATGTTCAACATCATCAGCCATTATGATATCAAATTAACACCACGAAGAGATACATATATATCAGAATAGCTAAAATAAATTTTAAAAAAGTGACAACATTAAATGCTGCACAGATGTGGAGAAGCTGAATCGTTCATGCATTGCTGGTGGGAATGTAAAATGCTACAGCTACTCTGGAAAAGTTTAACAGTTTCTTTAAAAACTAAACTTGTAGCAACCATATGGCCCAGCAATTTTGTACTTTTGGGCATTTATTCCAGAGAAATGAAGACTTCTGCTCACACAAAAGCTTATACATGAAGGTAATAGCCCCAAACTGGAAAGAACCTTGAGGTTTAACAAATTATGGTTCATCTATACCATGGAATACTCATCAGGAATAAAAAGGAACAAACTATTAATTCATGCAACAACCTGGATGAAAATCCGGAGTATTACGCTGAGTAAAAAATCCAAACCCAAAAGCTTACATACTGTACGATTCCTCTTATCTAGCATTCTTGAAATGACAAAATTATAGAATAGAAACTAGGTTAGTGGTTGCCAGGAGTTAAGGAAGGGATGGGGGTGAGGGAAGGCTGGGTGTGCTTATACGAGTGCAATGTGAGGAATTCTGGTGATGATGAAAATGTTGTATACCTTGACAGCATCGATAGCAATGTTCAGGTTGTGACATAGTATTGTAGTTCTGCAAAATGTTACCACCGGGAAAACTGGGTAAAGGGCACGTAGGATTTCTCTCAATTACTCATTGCACATGCGTGTGAATCTACGATTATCTCAAAATAAGAAGTTTTTAATTTTTTTTTTAATATGGCACATTCTTGTTAATAGAAGGCATTTGTCATTTGAGAACAATACCTCCAAACCTTCCGGAATCCTCGAATACCAGAGAAAGCACACACTTGTTCAGGCCTGGGGCTTTTCCCCATATCACACTTCCTCTGGAATCACACATTGCCAGGACACATCTCACTCGGCCTCACCACATTTTCCTTGTTTACCGGAGTTTTATTCTTGTTAAGTGCCCTGGAATCAGCCCCCAACTCATAATGACTCCCGGCTTATGAGGGCTCCATGCATAATGGGATCAGACCTTTGTGATCTGTAGGGTTTTCATTGGCTGATTTTCTGAAATTGATGCCCAGGCCTTTCTTCCTAGTCTGTCTTAGTCTGAAAGTTCTGAAACCTGTTCAGCCTCCACTGACAGATGGGTAGTGGCTGTTACATGAGGTGCATTGACCAGGAATCAAACCTGGGTCTCCCCCATGAAAGGTGAGAATTCTACCACTGAACCACCATTGCCCTAGACTGGAGGGCCTGGAGGTTCAGCCTCCCTTTATGTCCATTTTCCACAATGCCATCCTCATTTTACCAGTCACTGCACCCAAGGACCAGCCTCTCACCACAGCTGCTTTAGGAGGCAGATGTCAAGCACTGGGCTAGACCCCTCACTAGCCAGTGTGGAATTACCCAGGCTGCCCAAGCTCATGCCCCAGAAAAATGCCCATGACTGCAAAGCATGAGCTTTCCAGGAGGTTCCTGATTAGTGGGAGCCATGGTGCTTAAAAAAAAAAAAAAAAAAAACTTTTTTTTTTTTTTTATGGTGCTAAAAATCCAGAGCTGAGAAGGGCACCCATAGGACTTTTTTGATGATTATTTTTATAAAAGGAAATCCAGAAATGGTGCTTGCCTCCATCAGAACCTCACCACAGCATCAGGAGAAGTGAGACGTGCTGGTGGTGATAGGAGTAGTTGGGGGCAGATTGACCAGTAAGCATGGTGCACACAAGCTTTCATTAAAGAGGATAGGCACAGGCTTACTAGTGTGTGCTTACTAATCTGTAGTGCACAATTTCACCTGTTTTTCACCACATCTAAGTCCATGTGTACCTTGCTTATTGGATAATCCAGCCCTGTGGCTAAAAGTGAATGAATCTTCTGCAGACTCAGCTGCCTTGGAGCGGGGGTAGCAGCAGGCTCAGAACAACAGCGTAGCAGGGGCCTGGGGCAGCTGTGCCTGTGCCCAGGTGGCTGTCACTGAAAACCCTCTGAGCGCCTCTCCAGATGGAGTCCCAGCTGGATGCCAGAGCTGTTTTTTTAACCCTAACAAGATCTGTCATTAAACGTTACTGGAGCCTGACTTTGCCTGTCTCCCTGCAGGCCTGGTTGGTGGAGGTCAAAGGTCATGTCATCCTCCACCCAGGCTCCTGGGCCTCCGCTTTTGTTCCCCGTACCTCATAGCGATGATGGAAGAAACACAAGGAATCAGCGAACCATGCTCCTTAACGAGCAGGTCCCTCCGAGGCCGGGCAGCAACAGCCACTTAGGATATTTACAAGTTCTGTCCACACAGATTAAACAAAGAGAACAAAAAATGAAACTCCTTCATCTGGTAAACTTACGTCATTCCTTGTTAAGACAAATTGAGAACAAACCTAGATTTTGTAAGGAAACAACTTCTTCTAAAGAGAGTCTTGGATGACAATGGGAGCATTTCTGGGGACAAGGACATCTTGTGCAATATTAGTATTGACAGTGCTTTCTGATAATTTCATAAACACTTTAGCTGTATTGTTCTCTAGCAACAGAATATATTTTGGCCGACAGTAAATTTTCTCACTTGTTCATTGGCAGTTAGTGTTGTAAACAGATACCTTGTGAATGCATTCCTCAGCAAAGAATCAACACCAATGCAATGAGATCTTGGCAGCCTAAGTTACCAATTTTTTGTTTGGAATGTGGGCATTTTTCTAAAGATACAGCCGTACTGAAGCCAAGGGAAGTGTTCTATTCATTATCTTTGCAATCTGAGAAACTGAGTGTAAGGGCAGTGAATTTTGGCAGGGAAACTTTTTTTAAAAAAAGAAGGTGCACGCATGAGCCCAACGTGTTGATTTAAATCCAGAACTGCCTTTACCTAAGCTAAATAGGAGCCCAGAGCTCAGCCTGATCAGCAACTCCACTTCTCCATGCCCACCTCAGCCCCACTGCCCCTTCCTGTGGGTGTCTCCTGAAGAGGCTCTGTAGAAGATGACGAAAACCCCAGGTCTGTCAGAATCCCTAGTGCCTAGCGGCCTTCTGGAAACCCTGGTACCATAGTGGTTAAGAGCTACGTCTGCTAACCAAAAGGTCGGCAGTTCGAATCTACCAGTTGCTCCTTGGAAACTCCATGGAGCAGTTCTACTCTGTCCTATAGGGTTGCTATGAGTCGGAATCAACTCAGTAGCAATGGGCTTTTAGTGACCTTCTGCTAGTTCTGTGAGCTTAGAGAAGCCCACATAGTCTCATGTGCCTCGTCTAGTAAACATGACTCCCTTATTCTGCCTGCCCCATGGGGTTATGGTGAGGAGCAATGTAAGTAAAGAAGGAAGTATGCTGACAAGCCCAATGCACTCCACAACAGATGTATGGGGTTACTAATCATAATGGGTCTTTTAAAAAAAAAAAAACTTTATTAAGATATTCACATTCCATAAAATTTGTCCATTTAAAGTGTACAGTTCAATATTCATAAGGAGTCCTGGTGGCGCAACAGTTAAGCACGTGGCAATTCAAACCCACCTGGTAGTTCTGTGGAAAAAAGACCTGGCGATCTGCTCCTGTAAAGACTACAACTCTACTCTGTCACATGGGGTCTAATGAGTCAAAAAGCAACTCAACAGCACCTAACAACACCAATAGTATATTCATACAGTTATGCAACCATCACCCCAATCAATTTTAGAACATTTTAATCACCCCAAAAAGAAATCCCATATTCATTAGAAGTCATTCCCCATTTTTTCACATCCCCATCTCTAACCAATCCCAGGCAACCACTAATCTAATGTCTGTCTCCTTAGATTTTCCTATTCTAGACATTTCATATAAATAGAACCATATAATATGCTATCCTTTGTGACTGGGTTCTTCCACTTAACATAACGTTTTCAAGTGTGATCCATGTTGTGGCATATATCAGAACTTCATTTATTTTTAATGCCAAATAATGTTCCATTATATGGATAAATAACCCAAGAAGCTGGACTATATGAAGATTGGAAGAAGACCCATTAATATCCTGCAATATGCAGATGACACAACCTTGCTTGTGGAAAGTGAAGAGGACTTGAAGCACTTACTGATGAAAATCAAAGACTACAGCCTCCAGCATGGATTACACCTCAACATAAAGAAAACAAAAATCCTCACACCTAGACCAAAAAGCAACATCATGATAAAGAGATAAATACAGAAGTTGTCAAGGACTCCATTTTACTCGATCCATAACCAACACTCATGGAAGTAGCAGTGAAGAAGTCAAATGACACATCACAATGAGCAAATCTGCTGCAAAAGACCTCTTTAAAGTGTTAAAAAGCAAAGGTGTCACTTTGAGGACTAAGATGTGCCTGACCCAAGCCATGGTGTTTTCACTTGCATCATATGCCTGCGAAAGCTGTACAATAAATAAGGAAGACTGAAGAATTGACGCCTTTGAATTATGGTGTTGGTGAAGAATATTGAATATACAAAGATGAACAAACCTGTCTTGGAAGAAGTACAGCCAGAATGCTCCTCAGAAGTGAGGATGGTGAGACTTACTGTCTTAGTTATCTAGTGCTGCTATAACAAAAATAACCACAAGTGGATGGCTTTAACAAAGAGAAATTTATTCTCTCACAGTTTAGGAGGCTAGAAGTCCGAATTCAGGGCGCCAGCTCTAGGGGAAGGCTTTCTTTCTCTGTTGGCTCTGGAGGAAGGTCCTTGTCATCGATCTTCCCCTAGTTTAGGAGCTTCTCAGTGCAAGTATCTGGGGTTCAAAGGACATGCTCTGCTCCTGGCTCTTCTTGCTTAGTGATAAAGAGGTCCCTCTCTCTATTCAATTCTCTCTTATATGTCAAAGACTGACTCAAAACGCAACCTAATGCTGTAGATTCAGTCCTGCCTCATTAACATAACTGCCTCTAATCTTGCCTTATTACCATCAGAGGTTAGGATTTACAATACATAGAATAATCACATCAGCTCACAAGATGGTGGACAACCACACAATACTGGGAATCGTGGCCTAACCAAGTTGATACACATTTTGGGAGGACACAATTCAATCCATAATACTTCATCTCACGTACTTTGGACCTGTTATCAGGAGGAACCAGTCCCTGAAGAAAGACATTGTCTTTGTCATCTAATGCTGCCATAATAGAAATACCACAAGTGGATGGCTTTAACAAAGAAATTTATTTTCTCACAGTAAAGTAGGCTAAAAGTCCAAATTCAGGGTGTCAGCTCCAGGGGAAGACTTTCTCTCCCTGTTGGCTTTCTCATCAATCTTCCCCCAGACTAGGAGCTTCTCTGCACAGAGACCCTGGGTCCAAATGACGTGCTATGCTCCCAGCACTGTTTTCTTGGTGGTATGAGATCCCCCTCTCTGCTCACTTCCCTTTCCCTTCTATCTCTTGAGAGATAAAAGGTGGTGCAGGCTATGCCCCAGGGGAACTCCCTTTATATTGGATCAGGGGTATAACCTGGGTAAGAGTGTTACAATCCCATCCTAATCTTCTTTAATGTAAAATTACAATCACAAAATGGAGGACAACCACACAATACTGGGAATCACGGCCTAAACAAGTTGACACATATTTTGAGGGAACACAATTCAATCCATGACAGACATCATGCTTGGTAAAGTAGAGGGTCAATGAAAGAAAGGAAGACTCTCAACGAGATGCATTGACATAATGGCTGCAACAATGGGCTCAAGCATAGCAATGATTGTGAGGATGGTGCAGGACTGGGCAATGTTTCATTCTGTCACACATTGGGTCACTGAGTTGGAACCAACTCGATGGCACCTAACAACATAAGGATATACCACATTTTTTAATCCATTCATCAATTGATAGACATGTGGGCTGTTTCTACCTTTTGGCTCTTATAAGTAATGCTGCTGTAAACATCAGCTTACAAGTTTTTCTGTGGACATGTATGTCATTTCTCTTAGGTATATACGTAGGAGTGGAATTGATGGGTCACGTAGCAACTGTATGTTTAACCTTTTGAGGTACTGACAGGCTGTTTTCCAAAGTAGCTGCACCATTTTACATTTCCACCGTCAATGTACGAGGGTTCCAACTTCCACACATCCTTCCAGTACTTGTTATAATCTGTCTTTTTCATTATAGCCATCTAACTGGTGATGAAGTGGTATCTCGTTGTGTGTTTGTATTTGTATTTCCTTAATGGCTAATGCTGTTGAGCATCTTTTCTTGTTTTCATAATGGGTCTTTTTTTTTTTTTAAGATAATGGCAGGGAGTTTAACAGAGAAAGGTGACGAGATAGATGAAATTCTGCAAGCATCATATTGTTTTCCATATCTATATCAAGTATTACTCTCGTTTGATGACCTGAAAATATTTTTACTTAACGTATCTCTCCTTTCCCAGAATCCCCCAAATTCATTTAAATCCATTATTATGCTGCACGTTGAGCCCAAATTGTTGCAAGAAATATATTTTCTACAAAAATCTCTGAAAAGCAGATGAGCTGCAAGACCCAGCCAATGACACTTTTCTCGATATTCTCAGCACACTAGGTCATCTGAATCTCACCAGGCTTCTGCTGTTCAGAGTCCTGGAGAGCACCATTCATATGATAATCTCCTTGCTTGGCACCCCTGGAGCTGTGTGGTGCTTACCCAATAAGGCAGACCTCTCTTAGCATACCATTATTGGAAAATGTCCTTGTGTGTTGCTGTTTAGTCAGTCGTGGAAGTGGATTTGTACTGACTCAAGGGGCATCTTCAAGGTGGGCAAGTAAGGTAAAGGTCAGGTTAAAGTGTGGGCATAGATCTGTTCACCTGTACCAGGGTTTCCAATGGGTTTGTTCCAGTTCCGGCCCTTGCCGAGAATTTGCATTTCTAACAAGTTCCCAGGGAGTTATACATAAGAATCATCTGGGGATCTTGTTAAAAGGTAGATTCTGGTTCAGTATATCTGGGGTGGAAATGCAAATTTTCAGCACTTGTTAGAAATGCAAATGCTCAGCAGAGGTTGGAACTGGAAGGAACCAGTTCAAAGCCCTGATCTAAATTTTGACTTAACAGGCTTACCTAGAGCAATGACCACACCAGCAGCTACAGAAAACTTGTCCAATCACAGTCAATTACTAAAGGTAGCTCCATCCTGTCGTTAGGAGCCAGCTCTGGCTCTGGTACCTGATGTGAAATCCATCCCCACCACCTGTCAACTCTCTACTCTTACAAAAATGTTCCTTTATCTTTCTGAGTCTGGGTGTCCTCATCTGCAGAAAAGGGTGAATAATAATACATTGCTAGAAGAGTTGGTGTGAAAATTAATGAAACAGTGTGTATAAAGCATTTAGCATAGTGCTAATAGTAGGTTCACAGCCAATGTTGCTATTACTGTTATTTTTATTATCAACAGTCCATTAATGTACAAGGATTTCTTGCTTTATATCTACTGTTCTATCTGTTGAAAAAAAAAAAAAAATCTGTTGAAAATGCTGCCCCCTACCCTTTTCCCAGGTAATTCCTATTAACCTTTCTGGCCTAGGTTTATTAGAAACTCCCTCCAGGAACCTTCCCTGCCCCCACCTCCGCCCCCAAGAGTAGGTGGCCCACCACGAGTTCCCAAGACCTTCATCAACTCATGACGATCTCATGTGTGTCCGAGTAGAACTGTGCTCCGCAGGGTTTTCAGTGGTTGATTTTTCAGAAGTAGATCACCAGGCATTTCTCCCAAGGCACCTCTGGATAAACTTGAACCTCCAACCCTTCAGCTGCTCCAACCAGCGCATTAACTGCCCGTACCACCCAGGGACATGGTACCTATTACCCAGTCCATAATTGTCAGTGTGCTTATCTGTATCCTCCACCAGACCCTGGGCTTCTGCATTGGGTGACAAAACCATAATATTTGTCTTCATTTCTGCCTGTCGCTAAATCTGAGTTACGGTCTCTTTGCCATCTTTAATATCTTCATGAAAGGAAAAGAAACTAACTTTCTGAGTGTTTACCATGTGCCAGTGTTTTACATGTTAGTTCACATAATCCTAATACGAGGTTGGGTGAGTATAGCCCAGTGGCTCAGGAGGTTAATTGACTTGATCGGTCAACCTTAACTTGTCTAAGGTCACACAGGCATGGGCTAGGGTTGGTGCCCAGGGTCTGTGCTTTTTGCCCCACCCCACAGGGCTTCCCTGTGCCTTTCTTAGGATCTGCCTTCCAGTAATCCACCACCAAGACCCACATGAGCTCACCTCAGCTACTTTTTGTTTGGTAGGTGAGGAAGACAGGAGCCAGGAAGCATGTTCTCAGTTGGCTCAGAGGAAGAATACACATTTTTCCCTCATTCTTTATTAGAAAAACACTCCATCATTTATTAAAATCTGTTCCATTTGTTTAATCAGTTTTGAATATATGGAAAAATCCAGACAGGTGAGCTCAGGTAGAGTCACAATGGGCCTCTGGGCCCTGAGGTCTGGTAGTTGGGGACAGGTGCCCAGGGAACCAGAGAGAGGGAATGAACTGGCCAGAGGAAAAGGCAGGATCTGGCAGGAGACCGAAGGTAAAGGCCATGGTTGTGCCTCTGGCTAACCCTGCAAAATCCCACACGCATTTCTGGGGAGGCTTCGAGGTTTGAGCTGACTGCATGCACATCTGGAGTGTTTCTGCCGTGCCACAGCGTCCTCTGACATTCTCTGTGCTGTCCCTGCCCAGGGCCAAGGCACGGCTGCTGCAGCTCCCCTACTAGCTGGCTCCTGCAGCCACTCAGCAGCCTGCTTACACAGCCTCGCACGAGATTGTAAATCACTGGGGTTCGGTGGCACCCTTCCCTCTGGGTCTGGAGACTCTTAGAAAGATTGCGGATGTGAATGAAGGCTCATTCTTCTGTCAACACGAAGAACTCCAGAAGCCACTCATGCATAGGAAGTACATTTGCCATTTGCCAGCATCTACTCTAAGCAGCATGGTTGTCAATGGACTAAAAAGGATCCTGAGGACACAGGAAGCAAAGTGACGAATTCATTTGCTCCTTGTTGTTTTCTGTTTGTTTTGTTTTCATTTGACAAATCTGTAGTGAGCATCTCCTCTGTGCAAAGAAGAGAAGAGGGAAAAAATGGAATAAAATTATACTGTGTGCATTTTAGACAAATGTGGGGAGGACCGTGCATATGAAGAAGTATAACATTAATGTATCTTGTGCACGTGGACAGTTCAGCAGGGCAAGGAACTCAGAGACCATCAAATAAGTCTTCATGGAGTAGGTGGCACTTGCAGGAAGGGTAGAATGACCACAGGCTAATAAGAACCACGAAGGCATTTCAGAATAGAATCTCTATCTAATAAGAGAATGGAGTCTAGAATATATAAAGAAATCTTACTACTCAATAATAAAAAGAGAAAGAACCCAATTTTAAGAAGCGTTTGCAAAGGTTTTGAATAAACGTTTCTCCGAGGAATGTACACAAATGACCAATAAGTACATGACGAGCTTGCTTAACATCATCATGCAACTGCAAACCAACACCACTTCACGTCCACTGGGGTGAATGTAATCAAACAGTCAAATAATAGGAAGTATTGACGAAGATTTAGAGAAACTGGAAACTTCCTACACTGCTCGTGGAAGCATGAAATGGTACAGGCACTTCAAAAAGCAGTCTGGCAGTTACTCAAAAAGTTGCACGTAGACTCACCATTTACCCAGCAATTCCACTCCTAGGTATTTACTCAAGAAAATTGAGAAACCAAAACCTGTACATGAGGGTTCATAATAGCACATTCATAGTAGCCAAAATGTGGAAACAGCCCAAATGTCCATCAACTGATTAATGGACTAACAAAATATGGAGCATTACATTATTCGTCAATAAATAGGACACATATTCCCCAATAAATGAAACATTATTCGATAAGTAACAAAGAATGAAGTGCTGATGTGTACTGTAACATAGCCCAAGACCAAGCTCACTGCCCTCGAGTCGATTCTGACTCATAGCGACCCTATAGGACAGAGTAGAACTGCCCCATAGAGTTTCCAAGGAGCACATGGCAGATTCAAACTGCCGACCTCTTGGTTAGCAGCCATAGCACTTAACCACTACACAACCAGGGTTTCCCTGTAACATAGATGTACATTTAAATCATTATGCTAAGTCAGAGACAACACTTACGAAAGACTACATATCTCATGATTCTATTTACATGATATGCCAGAATAAAAAAAAAAAAAATCCGTTGTCGTCGAGTAGATTCCAACTAATAGTGACCCTATAGGACAGAGTAGGACTGTTCCATGCAGTTTCCAAGGAGTGCCTGTTGGATTTGAATTGCCAACCTTTTGGTTAGCAGCTATAGCTTTTAACCACTATACCGCCAGAGCTTCCAATATCAGAACAGGCAAATATGTATAGACAGAAAGTAGATTAATGGTTGCCTAGGAGTGATGGTCAGGGTGTGGGGAGGTTGAGGGGTGAGAGCTGAAGTATAAAACCAAACCAAACCCGTTGCTGTCGAGTCGATTCAACTAACAGCAACCCTCTATGACAGAGTAGAGCTGCCCCATAGGCTTCTTTACAGAAGCAGATCACCACATCTTTCTCCCACAGAGTGGCTGGTGGCTTGACAGCAAAACATACCAAACCTCTGATCATCCTGTAGAACAATGTGTGTCTGCAAGGCGGAATATGCAGTGTTTCCCAAATTTGTTTAAGAAAAAAAAAATCCTACTTTCTTCTCTTTTTCTTCCTTCCTTCTTTGTTTCCTCCCTTCCTCACCTTATTTATTTTTGGTGGGGAGGGGAGATAATTTCATGGAATTGGCGTCACCATTTGCCGCACACTGTGAGAAATGCTGCTCTGCCATATGTAGGATCAATGGGACATGTGCAGTTACGTACCTTGTTTGCCAATACATCCCCATATCCCCCACACCACACACAGCAGCTGGCACATAGAAGGCTCTCAGTAAATATTTTCAAGTAAGTGAGAAAAGAAAAATAGATTTATCACAAAACTCTATACTTCCTATATCTCTCCTTAGTTTTACTTTTACTTTCCAATGGAAAAAATAATTCACTCAGGGTAGTGGTGAACAGCCCAGTTTGGGCAGTCCACCCAAGCATGAAAGAATTCAGAATCTACTTGTTCTTACCAGTGCTTCTCTCCCGGAAGTTCTACTACTTGAGATGAAACTCTCTTCCCAGCCAAGAGTTAGGGACAACCCGAAGACAATACATCTGTCGTTCATCTTGTAACTCCCCTTTCAATAAATTTGATTTGGTTCACAAGAGTCAAGCATCAATTAGGAATGGCCTCCAAAGAAAACAACCACTTGGACTATATTAAGTGAATTCCTTGACATTCACAGCAATAAAGCCTTGCCCTCGCCCCTTCTCCAGCAAAAGTGTAGCCAGGACATCCTTTCCCCAAGGGAAAAAATAGGAACACATCCTAATAACAGCTGTGCCTTGAGGATGGATTACAACATACTGGAGGCAGCAAGAGATTGTCTACAGTCTTGTAAAGGAGGGTGCATCTTGGGCTGAGAGAGGGCGTGTTCCCTCAGGTATTTTCTTTCCGTCACCCAGAAGCAGAGAAGCTATTCACTTCATTTCTTCCAGAAGCTGAGGGAGTCCTTTAAAAAAACAAACAAACAAACAAACAAACCTGCTGCCATCGCATCTGTTCCGACTCACGGTGACCGCATGTGTTACAAAATAAAACTGCTCCAAAAGGTTTTCTTGGCTGTAAACTTTACAGAAGCAGATCATTAGGGCTCCCCGCTGGGTGGGTTGGAATCGCCAACCTTTGATCGCAAACTACTTTTACCACCCAGGTTCCTTAAGCCCTTCAACAAACAATAAGGGGAAATATGTCCAGACAAAATTCAAGCCTAAATCTGAAATCCAGTTATTTGAATTGGTCATGACATCCATGTGCTACAAAAATATAACTTTCTTTAAAATAAAAACGATGTGTGAATATTTATAAAAATTGTATTTTATTCAGAACGATTTTAAGTCTAGAGGCATTTTAAACTCTCAAACCTCTATACACCCAAGGAAAGCAAACTGAAAGTGAAAGCCACCAAGTTCACTCCTATTTCTAAGATGAACTTCAATCCTCACATTTTTCGCTGTTCCTGCCATTGTCCAGACTGCTAGATGCATTCTGCAGCCACAGTGAGGGATTCCGTAAGTCACACAGGAAACCTGGACTGAATTACTCTGGAGGGATATGTGTCATTTCTCAAATTGTGGTTTGCTTCACTACATTTAAAGCCAAGGTTATTAGACACCCACACAATGGCACAGATGTTCTATATTCAGTGTCATTGATGGCAGAGCCAGATGTGGACCACATCAGGAAAGACATGTTTGGCAGCATTGTTCTAAATGCCAGCGGTGAATTATTTGCGAAGGGGAAAATTGCTGTTATATGGAGCCAGAATAATTTCCTCCAAAAACCACTCCCATTGAGTCATTTTCTCCTCAGGGGGAGTCATGGCTCCCTTTTGTGTGAAATCTAAATTCTTATATTAAAGGCCTCGGTTGCCTGCCCCACCTCAAGCCTATTCAACAGGATCCCTGCACCCCAGGACAACTTCTTTGCTCTCCTCCTGCATATTTTGCCTGGGTGGCTCCCTGGGTCTCAAATAGCTCTTACATCCTTCCAAACCTCATTGTTCTCCAGGAGCTGTCCCTAACCAGCCCCTCTCCGAGCTGGTCACCCTCCCTTATTTGGCATTCCTTTATAGTGGGACATTGATGATGCAGTGGTACAATTCTCCTCTTCAATGTGGGAGACCTGGGTTCGATTCCTGGGCAGTGTGCCACAGGTGCAGCCACCACCCATCTGTCAGTGGAAGTGCTAATCAGGTTTCAGAGGAGCTTCCAAACCAAGTCAGACTAGAAAGAAAGGCCTGGTGAAGTACTTCCAAAAATCAACCAATAAAACCCGTCTAATCCGAAATCAGTTATGGAGATAGTGCAGGACTGGGCAGAGTTTCAGTCCATTGTGATGGGGTGGCCATGAGTTGAGGGCCCACGTGACAGCAGCAACAAGAGTTACCTGGAGCTGTCATTATGACTATTGGCAGTGACTGCTAGAAAGCTTGGAATCCAAACTGTGGCTCCTTGAAGCAAATGTGTGGCTGGACTCTGGGGCTGGACTGCAGGACCTCCTTCCCACTTCACTCTGTGGTCCTCCCTTGCTCTTCCTTTTGCTTTCTCACCCACTTCTAATGGGTTACCTTGTTCTAATTTGTTTTTACACAATATCTTAAGTCCTCTCTGGACCAAAATGGACTGTAAACGTGATTCTTTGTATTATATAACATGCATTTTTCTCTCAGCACGTGTCCTCTGTGTGTCTTAGCTCCCCCTACTTCTTATGCTCCTCAAAGGGAAAGCACACCTCAGAAGCAAGGTATCTTCTGTTCAAATTTTTGATACTAGCATTTATTTAGTTCCTCCTTTGAGTTCCTCCTGTGAGTATAATATATATAAAGACTCTTGCACCATTGTGTGCAAGCCCTTTATATATATTATCCATAGCCCGGATCATCTTCCCCATTTTATAAATGAAAACCCTTGTGATCAGAGAGATTAAATGGCTGGGTTGATGTCACCCAGTTAATAAGACAGAGCTGAGGCTTGGGCTCAGAGCTACCTGACTCCAAATCCCTTCACTCGGTATCCCCTAAAAGTGCCTGGCGCCATAACTGGCACTCAGTGATGTTTATTAATTGATTGTTGAAGTATGGCCAAGAAATAGCTAGCACAGAATTACTAAAACCCTGGAGGCAATGCTATTGAAAATTGAACTTGTAAAATTGATGCAAACTAGCTTCATAAAATAGGTTCAACAATAGACCCCATGAATAAAGTGATCAGAAAAGCCACGAACCAGGAGAAAATATTTGCAAAATATATAACTGATGAAACACAGTAAAGGGAATAAATTTTCAAACATCCCTTCAAAGTCCAAAAATAAAGTAATAAATACAAAGCTAAATAGCCCAGTAGAAAAAGAAAGAGCAGGCATTTCACAGAGCAGGAAACATGAATGGCCCATAAACACTTGAAAGGATACTCAATCACATCAGTAATCAGAGAAACACTAAGATAGCAATGAAATACCAATTTTTACCCACTGAATTGGTAAATACTAACAAGTCTGACGTTGTCACAGGGTTGGTGAAGGTGTGAGTCAATTTTTATACACTGATGATAGAAGTGTAAATTGATAAAAACCACTTCAGGGAAAAAAATAAGTTAAACATTTATAACCTAGTAACTCTGCCCTAAGGAGCCCTGGTGACCCAGTGCTAACTGAAAGGTCAACAGTTCAAATTCATGAGCCACTGGGCAGCAGAAAGATGTGGCAGTCTGCTTCCGTAGAGATTACAGCCTTGGAAACCCTATGGAATGGTTATACTCTGTCCTATAGGGTCACTATGAGTCGAAATTGACTTGACAGCAATGGGTTTTGTTTTGTTTTGTTTTAATTCTCCCCTAAAGAAATCCTTGGACACATGCACCAAGATTTATGCAATTCTACTTCTAAGTCCCGGGGGGCACAAATGGTTAAGAACTCAGCTACTAACCAAAAAATTGGCAGTTCTAACCCACCCAGGGGTGCCTCAGAAGAAAGGCCTGGAGATCTATTTCCAAAAGAGTACACCAATTGAAAATCTTATGGAGCACATTTCTACTCTGAAACACATGGGGTCTCCATGAGTCAGAATCAACTCCATGGGAACTAGTACTGATACCCGTTAAGTATAAACCCTAGAGAAACTCTTGCATAGGATTTATGTATAATAACATCCACAGCCACATTGTAATAGCAACCAGAAACAACCCAAGCATCCAAAGTGACCAAAGAATTCATCAACAATATTCGTATTCACACAATAAAATGTTACACAACAGAGAAAATAATGAACTACGCGCAGCATGGGTGAATCTTAGAAACATAACATGGAGTGAAACAAGCAAGTGGTAGAAGACTGCATATAGTGTAATACCATTTTTATAAAGCAAGAAAAATGAAATAGTATAATATTTGACGTTGTTCAGATATGTGCTAAATTATTTTTAAAAACCAGGAGGTTATAAAAACAAAATTCAGAATGCTGGTTACCTCAAGGGAAATGCAGGGGATGGTATAGGAAAGAAGCCAGCCAGTGAGAGCAATGTTACTGGTGACGTTCTTCTTCTTTAAGTCAGGCTCATGGGTGGTCCTCTCATTATTATGCGTCATCACGTAACCGCATATTACATTCTCTTGCATATATCAACTATTGCATAATTATAATAAAAGGAAAAACCAGGTGGCCAGACTTTTCTGAGAACACGGAAACAAGATTCTTGCAGTTACTCATGATTCTGCCTGAGCTCACAGACTTCCTAACACAGAATATTAGAGGTGGTACTGCCAGGAACCAAACCCAGGTCTTCTGACCTCTCTTTGCCCCCAGGCCACACCCTCTGTCTGGTGAATAATGAAAAGAAAAAGCCAACCTTTTCTTCTTCTCTTTGCTCTTCCAATAACTGGCATCAAAAAAAAAAAAAAAAAGGAGTTGCAGTCAAGTTCATTCCAACTCATGGCGACCCCTTTTGTGCAGAACAGAACTGCTCCATAGGGTTTTTGAGGCTCTGACTTTTTAGAAGCAGATTCCCAGGCCTTTCTTCCAAGGCACCTCTAGGTGCTTCAAACCACCAACCTTTCAGTTAGTAGTCAAACACTTAACGGTTTGTGCCACAGGGCCTGACAATTACAGGCCCTCAAAATGTGTCTATTAACTGAATATTATGGAATTCTTGTTGGACAGGCATCAAGGCATCTCTGAAGTAGTAAAAAGCACTCCTTGTCCTGGTTCAGTGGCTTGAAACCAAAAAATGGTTCCCAGAAGCAGGATGAGAAGACGACCAGCTGTATCATTCACGGGCATTCCCAGAACTCATGTGTGGACATGTGTGAGGAGATATCTGTGGGAAGGGGTACAGGGACCCCTGCATGGGTACAGTTCTCAGCCGTCCCAGCAGGCCAGCCTCGCGTGACTGACTTCTTTAGCTTTAAGGTGTAGAATTCAAGGGAGAGGAGCCAAACCCTGTGAATATATCTGTTGTCTCTGAGGTGAATAGTTGCCAGGATCTGTGGTTTGGCTGTGGACTAAGCAGTGGAAGCACTTTCTCTTCCATTATATCTGCATAAAAGGCTGGCTGCTCCCAAATCATGTTTATAAGTTCCTGGCCAGGGAAGCGGTTTCCATCTCACTTCATTGGCCGTGATACAAGATGCTTCCCTGAACCTCAGATTTCCTCAGGCCCTAGTCCTATGAGGTAAAAGGCCCCTCAGGGATGATTATTCTTGCACTATGCCACCAGAGTTTCCTTGCTTTTTCCAGACCTTCAGTATCACCAAGAGGCTGAGCAGGGGTCCTCGCTTGTGGGGAATTTACAGCCTTTCTCCTTCGTCAGCTCCTGTGTAGAAGAACACTCAGCAAAGGCTCATAAAGCCTAGCTGTGGAATTGCTGGGGCCGAGGTGTTAGCACCTTGCCCTGGCTTTCCTGGCTACAATTAGCAGTGGCCAAGATCTCTGATTTCACCTCAGCATTTTCTAGAGTCACAGCCTCTTAGAGCATTGTGACAGACCAAGAATTTTGAGTCTTCCCATCCAGGAACATGACCTATCTCACCCTTTACTCATGTCTTCTTTTATATCCCTCAATAAAATGTCTTTTCTTCTTCATCAGGTCCTACACATTTCTCAATAATGATATTTCCACTTATGTTCTATTTTGGGTGACTCGGGACAACAATCTGATGAGGCAAGATAACCAACTACAACTGCACTGAGGTGACTGATGGCTGGTGTTCTACTGAGGGAACAAGCCAAGACAGCTGCCATTTGTTTACTAAAGACAAATCACTTCTTTACCACTCCCTTCCTGCAGGTTATGCTAAGATTTGGCTGCTTATTTATAATGTCTGGTTGTACAGGTCTTCCGCAGGTATCAGTAGAGAGGGTGCTGCTCCCTACAGGGGAAGCTTCAGCGTGATTCCCAACACCATGTGTCATGGATTGAACTGTGTCCCCAAAAAATATCTGTTAACTTAGCTAGGTCATGATTCCCTTGTATGATTGTCCACTATTTTATCATCTGATGTAATTTCCCTATATGTTGTAAATCCTATCACTATGATGCAATGAGATGGATAAGCGGCAGTTATACTGATGAGGTCTACAAGATTTGTGTCTTAAGCCAATCTCTTTTGAGATATAAAAGAGAGAAGCAAGCAGAGAAACATGAGAACCTCATACCAAGAAAGCAGTGCCAGGAGCAGAGCACATCCTTTGGACCTGAGGTCCCTGCACTGAGATGCTCCCAGACCAAGGGAAGACTGATGACAAGGACCTTCCTCCAGAGCCAACAGAGAGAGATAACCTTCCTCTGGAGCTGGCGCCCTGAATTCAGACTTCTAGGCTGCTGGACTGTGAGAGAATAAACTTCTTGTTAAAGCCATCCACTTGTGGTATTTCTGTTATAGCAGCACCAGATTATTAAGACAGAATTTGGTACCGAGAGTGGGGTGCTGCTCTAACAGATACCTAAAATATGGAAGCAGTTTTGAAACTGTGAATTGATAGAGGACTGGCAGCAGCAGAGAAGCAGCAGCAGCAGAGAAGTGGCAGCAGAAGCAGCAGAATGAGGAGATAAACACCAGATGACTAAGACACTGTGGTAACATCAAGAAAAGGTGTCGGCCACCTCAGCTGGCCACCATACTGTGGCGCAGGCTGCCTTACCTAATACATGCACAAGGGACAGTGGGTAGATGAACAAAAATACTTTTTTCTAAGCTGAGGCTCCCTGGGTGCCTGCTCTGAGGAGCTTCAGCTTCAGACGCAGTTCTTAGCTTGGCTGATACTTTCTCCCCTTCGCAGACTAGCACGCCTTTATAACTAATGTACACTCTCTTTCACTGGACGTTTGGGATGTATGGGCCCATTAGCACTGAAGCTAGTTTTACTTGAGTGTGTAAGACCTGATTTATAAGCTTTGCAGATGTTTGTGTCTTTTATTTAACTTAGCTTTAATTCCTAGCAAGTTTGGACTCCAACTTCTGCACTGGTTTTTTCAAGTCACCGACTTGGAAGATCCACCTTGAAGACTGGTTTCACAGGAAATGTAATCCAAACATCTACAGAACACCTGTTCTGTGGAAGAGGAAGTTGTGCTTTGGTAGACCCAACAGCATAACTGGCAAGCCAAAACAGGACAGAGTTCCTGAGGCCTGGGTGACTTCAGAAGCTTGTCCAGTGTCTCACCCCACTCCCATCCAGGTTGGGCTCTATCCATCATGTCTCTTTTAAAGAACACAAAGCAGTGGACTCCCCTGAAGCTGCTTCAATCTCTTTCCTTTGTAATTATGTAGAAAAGTTCCCTTACATTTTCCATTTACATTTCATAAAACCTTCACAAATGTAACTTTTGTAGTGTTTTATTTTTTTCAAAAGTACCAGACACCAGGGTATAAAGTAGAAAGAGCACTGGACATGGATCTCAAGGAGCTGAGCATGAGGCTGACCTTACTGAGATCACCTACATCACCTTGGCCAAGTCACTTGACCTCCCTATGCTTCACCCCATCTGAAAATGGGAAATACCTAGTTCAAAAGATTGTGATGAGGCAAAAATGACCTTGTAGGAGCTGTGCAAGTGTTAGGCATTATTATAATTTTTCCCTAAGATCAATAACAGATGAATTTGAATGATTTCAAGACAACAGTTATTTAGTGGACAGAATATAAGAGATTCTTGTAATAATAATATGATAGCTATAATATAATTACAGTTCATTTGTATGGAGCACTTATGTGCCAGGTACTGTGCTAAGACCTTCATATGAAGTATCTCATTTTTTTCTTGTTGTTAGGTGCCGTCCAGTCAGTTCTGACTCATAGCAGCCCTATGTACAACAAAACAAAACACTGCCCAGTCCTGCACCATCCTCACAATCATTGCTATGTTTAAGACCATTGTAGCAGTCACTGTATCAATACATCTCTTTGAGGGCCTTCCTCTTTTTCACTGACCCTCTACTTTACCAAGCATGATCCCTTTCTCCAGGGACTGATCCCTCCTGATAACATGTCCAAATTACATGAGACAAAGTCTCCCCATCCTTGCTTCTAAGGAGCATTCTGGCTGTATTTCCTCCAAGACAGACTTGTTTGTTCTTCTGGCAGTCCATGGTATATTCCATATTCTTTGCCAACACCACAATTCAAAGGCATCAATTCTTTGGTCTTCCTTATTCATTGTCCAGCTTTCACATGCATATGAGGCCATTGAAAATACCATGGCTTGGGTTGGGCGGTGCTTAAAGTGAAGTCTTGCTTTTTAACATTTTAAAGAGGTCTTTAGCAACAGATTAAATTTTTTTTTTTTAGCAGCAGATTTGCTCAATGCAATGTGTCATTTGAATTCTTGACTGCTGCTTCCATGGGCATTGACTGTGGATCCAAGTAAAATGAAATCCTTGACAACTTCAATATTTTGATAGTGCTTACTGGTTGTGAGGATTTTTTTTTTTTTTTTTTTTTTATGTTGAGGTGTAATCCGTACTGAAGGCTGTAGTCTTTGGTCTTCAACAGTAAGTACTTCAAGTCCTCTTCACTTTTAACAAGCAAGGTTGTGTCATCCGCATATTGCTGGTTGTTAATAAGTTTTCTTCCAATTCTGATGCCCTGCTCTTCTCCATATAACCTAGCTTCTCAGATTATTAGCTCGGCATACAGACTGAATAAGTATGGTGAAAGGATACAACCCTGACACATACCTTCCCTGACTTTAAACCATGCAGTATTCCCTTGTTCTATTCGAACGACTGTATTTTGACCTATGCCCAGGTTCCTCGTGAGCACAACTAAGTGTCCTGGAATTCCCATTCTTCACAATGGTATCCATAATTTGTTATTATCCACACAGTCAAATGCCTTTGCATAGTCATAAAACACAAGTGAACATCTATCTGGTGTTCTCTGCTTTCAGCCAAGATCCATCTGAGATCAGCAATGATATCCCTCATTTTACCTCCTCTTCTGAATCTAGCTTGAACTGGCAGTTTCCTGTTGATGTACAGCTACACCTGCTTTTGAATGATCTTCAGCAAAATTTTACTTGCGTGTGATATTAATGATATTGTTCAATAATTTTCACGCTCTGTTGGATCACCTTTCTTTGGAATGGGCACAAATACGGATCTCTTCCAGTCAGTTGGTCAGGAATCTGTCTTCCAAATTTCTTGACATAGATGAGTAAGTACCTCCAGCACTATATCCTTTTGTTAAAATATCTCAATTGGTATTCCATCAATTCCTGGAGCCTTGTTTTTTGCTAATGCCTTCAGTGCAGCTTGGACTTCTTCCTTCAGTACTATCAGTTCTTGATCATATGCTACCTTCTGAAATGGTTGAAAATCAAACAATTCTTTTTGATATAGTGACTCTATGTATTCATTCCATCTTCTTTTGATGCTTCTTACGTAGTTCAATATTTTCCCCATAGAGTTCTTCAATATTGCAACTCGAGGCTTGAATATTTTCTTCAGTTCTTTCAGCTTGAGATATGCTGAGCAAG
The DNA here is from genome assembly GCF_024166365.1 of Elephas maximus indicus. NCBI lineage: Eukaryota > Metazoa > Chordata > Mammalia > Proboscidea > Elephantidae > Elephas > Elephas maximus. The sequence goes on along the minus strand of NC_064844.1, from coordinate 25,695,124 downwards.
TTCTTCCCTTTTGGTTTTCTGTATCATCAGTCAGAACAAGGTCAGGGGCTGATTGCAGAACAGACCATCAATTGCTCATACATATTCAAGTTCAGCTGAAGCTGAAGAAAATTAGAGCAAGTCCACAAGAGCCAAAATACAACTTTCAGGATTTCCCACCTGAATTTAGAGACCATCTGAAGAATTGATTTGACTCACTGAACACTAATGACAAAGGCCAGAGGAGTTGTGGAATGATATCAAGGACATCATACATGGAGAAAGCAAAAGGTCACTAAAAAGGAAAGAAAGAAAAAGACCAAAATGGATGTCAGAAGAGACTCTGAAACTCGCTCTTGAACATAGAGTTCCTAAAGTAAATGGAAGAAATGATGAAGTAAAAGAGCTGAACAGAAGATTTCAAAGGATAGCTCAAGAAGACAAAGTATTATAATAAAATTTATTCCCTATGCACTTACATTATTTGCCCATTTTTTACCCAAGAAAAAAAACTAAGCTTAGCAAGTTTTAGTAACTTGGCCAAGGTCACATAGCTCCTAAGTAGCAGAGCTGGGACTTAAACTCAAAATATCAAATCCTGGAACCTTTCTCCAGAAGCTTCCAAACTATCATGAAAAATAAGACATTCACAAATAAATGTAATATAAGGTATACCATGGATAATGCTATTGATTGTTTTTATTGTCATTAGGTGCCATCGAGTCGGTTCCAACTCATAGGAACCGTATGTATAAATAGAATGTAACATTGCCTGGTCCTGAGCCATTCACACAACTGTCGCTAGGTTTGAGCCCATTATTGCAGCCTTACTGTGTCAGTCCAACTCATTGAGGGTCTCCTTCTTTTTCACTGACCCTCTACTTTTCCAAGCATTGATTAGTCCAGTGTAAACAAAGAGCCAGAGGGAAAGAGGAGAAGAAAGATGAAGGGATAATTTGGGAAGACTTCATGGAAGAGGTGGCATGTCATCTGTGTTTTGAAGGATGAAGAGATTTTTGAAAAATAGAGGGAAAAAGTGTCCCAGACAAAGGAAGGTGTGAACACAAGGAGCCAAAACCAAGTAACAAAGCACATATTTGGGTAACATACTTGCCGTGGCTGGAATGCAGGAAAAGTAAAGGGAGACATGGGAAAAGTAGGGACTGTTTTTTGTCCCCTGGTATTCATTTGTCCTTTCTTCCTTTTAGTAAGAAAAGCTCTTATTTTATTGTAGCACGTTACAAGCCAGCCAGAGATTTCATTTCTCAGCCTCTCCTGCAGCTATGTGTCGTTATATAACTCCGTTCGAGCCAATAGTGCATGAGATGAAGTGGTGTGCTATTTCTAGGCCATCTCCTAAAGACTAAGCCTTATTATGCTCGAGGCTTCTCTTTTTCCCTTTCTCCTGGGTGGAAATGGTGACTGCTAGAGCAGAAGCCTTAGACCTAGATATGAAATTCACATGTGGAAGATGGCAAATCTGCCACCAAACCTGGCTGCCCACCTCTAGATACATGACAAAGGAAAACATTTTTTATCTTTTTTAAGTCATGGTACTTTGGGTTCCTGGGCAAATCCCAGAAGCACAAATTTTTGTGGTCTATACCCTAACTTATACAGGGCTCATTCATATAGAGCCTTGAATTTGATGGTAAAAAAAAAAAAAAAAAAAAAAGGGCTCCCATTGGCAGACTTTGTTTAGTTTGAAGCATCTTGAGTTCAAACTGTGATCTAGTGGTACAGTTTCTCTTTCTTAAAAAGCATTAATGCATTAATGGTATGCCAATCTAGCAGGTGAGTTTCAAATTATGTTAGGTAGAGCTTGAGGTCAGCAAAGCATGTTTGCTTGGGTCTCAGAGCAGAGGGGTGTATTGCTGAGAAAAAGCTTTGTTGAGAGAGCTTTGTTTTCAAATCAACAGAAAGGGAAGAGGAAATATACACAGAGGTGAAGGACATGTGTCTGAGCACAATTCCACTAAGGAACTGCTTGTCCTTGGGCTTCAGAAAGTACTGTTGCCAGTTATTCTGGAATAGGGTTACTCTAAGATGAACAGAGTCCCTGGGTGGTGCAAATGGTTAACACACTTAGCTGCCAACTGAAAGGTCCATGGTTCAAGTCCACCCAGAGGCACCTTGGATAAAAGGCCTTGTGATCTACCTCCAAACAATCGGCCATTGGAAACCCGATAAAGCCCAGGTCTGCCCTGACACACATGGGGTCACCGTGCTTCAGAACCAACTCATAGCAACTGGTTTAAGGTGGGCAAAGTCTAAACTGATGGTCCCGAACTAACATCTACCATCTGACTTCTTCCCTGTTAGAAAACATCAGGCGATTAAGGAGACCTAGAGTAACTTCTCATTAATTGTTCTGGTTGGTTCCAAAATGATGATAAAACTGCAAACACAGGCACGAAATTGTGTGTAGCAGCAGGCATCAGAAGGTGTTTGCCTAATTTTTTTCTTAGATTGCCATCATAATAAAAAAAAAAATCATAATAGAAACATAAAATTAAAGCATTTTCCTAGAGATTTTGGGATCAATCTGTAGTTCTCCTGTTTGGAAGATTCAGGTGTGAGCAGCCAACATTTTCACACATGCAGTCTGTTAACTAATCATTGGTCTTTTATAAATCTTGCCTTATAAACATATATTCAAGGTATTAGTGTGTGTCATAATGAAAACCCATTGCGGTCCAGTCAATTCCGACTCATAGCGACCCTGTAGGACAAAGTAGACCTGCCCCACAGGGTATCCAAGGAGCACTTGGTGGTTCAAACTACCAACCTTTTGGTTAGCAGCCATAGCTTTTAAACACTATGCCACCGGGCTTCCACGTGTGTTGTATGTTAAATATTTCTATTACACAGATTTATTCCTCAAGGATTTGTTGCTGAGAAAGAAAAAATTTAAAAATGAAAAGCAACAACTTGTAGCTCTCAAATAAGCAGAAAATCAGGATACTATTACTTGAAGATAAAACAGTCCACTGATTTATAACGTACTTACATTCCTGGAAAATTCAATGTATTTTAACGCCATGCAAAAAAAAATTATATTTGTATGTAAAGTGAAGTTTGAATTTAGGTTCAAACTATTATAAAGAGGTTTTCTACCTAGATGGATTTGTGGTGGGGCCTTAGAAAGCTCTGTGGGATGTGTGGCAGTTTTTTGATGTGAGGACCATGCTGGGCACAGGAGGATGACTGGCATCCTTGACCCCCCCCACAAAATGCAAATGGCACCCCCAATCTTTGTGAAAGTAAAAAAAAAAAAAAACTCCTGTAATCCCTTTACAGGCAAATTGATTCTGGGCCCTAAGGGGCAGTCTCACTCCCACTGAATATCGCTGTCAGAGTACCCACCAAGTTGTTTTCTTAATTGGCTTCCTTGGACACGTCCCCAATGCACCTGCAACGCCTCAGCATGGGCGTGTGCGTCAGAAAGCTGGCACCTAGGATGTGTTTAGACAAATCGTTGGGCTTGCTGCTGGCTTCAGATCAAAGAAGGCTCTGAGCCTGAGCATTTCACCCTCCCAAGGAAAGGATTCTTGGCATCACTGAACTGAGACAGAAAAAGGGGTGGGGAGGTGTTCTCACTGTTTGGGCCTCGTGGTAAACCTTACCTCCTCAGGGCCCACAGCACTGGGTGGAGGAGGCAACTCCCAAGTAGATCTTAGCACTGTTGATAGTGAGCACATGCTAAGAGAGTAGAGAACCGAGGGAAGACAGACAATGAGGACACAAGTTGCTGAATCATTAGTGTGAGGGCACCAGCTATTTGCCTTGCCCTCCCGTTTTAGGGACAGGTAAGCGTGGCCTGGGGACAGGGAATTTTTGTGAACAGGAAATCAAAAGAAGAAGGAGAATCCTGCAATCCTGCATTCTCACAAAGAATTAACTCTCCAGTTAACTAAAACCAAAAAAACCAAACCCAGTGTGGTCAAGTCAATTCCGACTCTTAGGGACACTATAGGACAGAGTAGAACTGCCCCATGGAGTTCCCAGGGAGCGCCTGGCAGATTCGAACTGCTGACCATTTGGTTAGCAGCAGTAGCACTTAATCACTACACCACCAGGGTTTCCCCAGTTAACTAGGAACTCTAAAAATAGTCTAGTTGAACTGGTTAACATGTCAAAGACTCAAACAGGGCCTTCAGAGCTAAACTTACAGGTGTCCACGTCCTCAGAAAGGAGGGGACACAGACCTGGACTCTTAATAATAAAAACAAGAGTAACAGTGGCAAGGTGCCTCTGATGTCTACATTTTGCTTCCTGGAGTCAACCTAGCAGTTCTTTCACCACCAGGAGCAGAACATCAGTGAAACAGTACTCCCAGCCTGGGTATGGCTTTCCCCTTGCTTCTTAACATTCGCTCACTCTTTCTGTCTCTGCCTCTGTCTCTCTGTCTGTCTCGCTGTCTCTCCTTTTTTAAATTCATGAAACCAGGAGCCAAAATTTGTTGAATGAATTTGTTTCTAAAGCGATAGAAACTGCGTGCTTTGCTGTGCATTGTGTTTGTTTTTTCATTCATTTTTGGGGATCTGTGCTCAAATTGGAAATTCCATAAATTGGTGCCTTTAAATTCTGTCCGCTAATGCTGTGAGGCACTGCCCAGATCCCCCCTTTAGGAACAAAGTACTCACCTACTACCTCCCAAGAGTGTTGCCTACTGATGGCTAACTGCTGAATCTCCCTGCACCACCCCAGGAATTGCCCTCAGCCAAAGGGAACAGCCAAACACAAAGTTACAGGGCCTCCATGGAGGCAGCCTGCACGCAATGAGCAGCTGACGCAGGAGCACAAAGGCCCCAGCCCTGTCTTAATTCAAAACATCTCTGAAGGGCCATTCCAACCTCAAGGCACCATGTGACCGGTTGAAAATCCTGTTGCAATTCTATCGCAGTTCAACTCCTCTTTATGCCATTCTGTTTTGCTCATGCCCTCACAGGTATTGTTCCTGAGAACACTCCCCAGTAAAAATTACTTGCACACAAATCTTTCCCAGAGCCTATTCCCTAGGGAACCCAACCTACAACTGCAGGTGCCAGGAGTTGTCCTAGATAGCAGATTTGGGGGCTAGATCAGCCTCTGGCTGGCTGGCAATGAGGATGTCATTACTAGTGTTGGGTGGAGTGTTGTAGCCCCTGGCATGAAGTAGCAATGCAATTTTTAAAAACGTTACCGATTGTGATCTGGAATGAGATACAGATGCAAGGGAATACGCTGGTGGGTGCAATATTTCAGGCATCTGAGAAGCTCAGAGGAAGTGGTAGTTGCAAGAATTATGAAACTCGATGATTGTTTCTGGGGGGATATTGATTAATCATCAATTTAAGGTGAAGTAAGAAAGCCAGAGGACTTCCTTGACAACGTATAAAAAGACTCTTCCCTCCTGTACCCAGAGGGCAGAAAAAGCTGAGGATCCTTCCCAGAACCCAATTATAAGAGTTGAGGATCTCCAATGAAGGTTGAATTCTCAACCCTGACACTTCAGCTGCAGCAGCGAAGGATGTAGTTTAAGGATGTAGTTTTTCCCATTTACCTTCTTATCCTAAGTTTTCTCAGGGAAAGAAACCAAACAGAGTCCTGGAAGAACTATTGCCAAATGGAGTCGAATTGACTCGACCGCAGTGGTTTTTTTTTTTTTATCAAGCAATTGAATCCAAGGTACCAAAAGATGGACTGTGGTGGATCATTTCCTTGTCAAGACCGAAACACACATTCTACCTCAACCTCCAGGAATGCTGCCTACTGATGGTTTACCCTTGGCCAGTGATATCCACCCCAGGATTTGTCCTTGGTTACGTCTGGTACCTTGTCCAGGATTATGCCTGTTCCCCAGGGAAGCTCACATACAGTGACTGAGCCAGGGGTATGAATTCTTGTTCAGGATGTGTTTAAGAGGTATGCCAGCTTCAGAGCTCTTGTGAACTGGCTGAAGTCTCTGTCACTACTGTGTTGTAGTTCATTTTCTCATTCTGCCCAACTTTGTATTCCTCACCACTCACAGGTGGTTTTTTTGAGAACTTTTTGTTGTTCTTGTGCTCCATCGAGTTGATTCTGACTCATAGCCACCCTACAGGACAGAGTGAAGCTGCCCCATAGAGTTCCCAAGGCTATAATCTTTATGGAAGACCGGTTTTTACACCAAAAATATTCAAAACTGATATATCTTCATTGTGAATTTCACCCTTTAACATCATAAAGTATTTCTTTGTCTCATTTAGTTCTTTTTTGGCCTGAATTCAACCTTGTCTGAAGTTAATAATTATAACCTCTAATTTCTTTCTGTCTGGTATCTCGTCATCTTTCTGTTCTTTATTTTAGTTATGTTCTCGTATATGATATAGAATTGAGATTTGCTTCATGAGAAATGTATATTATATTGTATGCTATGTTTTTGTTTTTATTGCTTTTGTAAGTATTTTACTATATAGACTCTGCTATGTTTGTATGTGTGTGCTGCTTTTGATAATTAAGAACATTCGTATTTTTTTAGTGGCTACTTTTTTGTAAATTTAACTTTTTATAATGCCTTAGTACTCTGTATCTGTAGATTCTACCTATCAATACCCTACAGAGATCAATGATAAAATTATTCTATTTCCTCCTTCTCTTCCACCCCTCCCTTTCTTTCAGTCTTGATCATTTTTTTGTTTACCTTAGAATTGTTAAATACGCTTTTATCTTTATTACTTGATTTGCCAGCTATGAATGGTATCTTTTAACCCAGGAGTCAGCAAAATTTCTTTGTAAAGAGCTAGATTGTAAATACTTTAGGCTTTGCAGTTCGGATGGTTTTCACTGCAACTACTCAACTCTGCCATCATAGCATGAAGCAGTTATAGACAATTTGTAAACAAATGGGTGTGGCTGGGTGCCAATAAAATTTTAATTAAAAAGAAGGCCGTAATCAATTGGTCTCAACCCACCTGGATCAAAGGAGAATGAAGAACACCAGGGTCACACTATAACTATGAGCCCAAGAGACAGAAAGGGCCACATGAACCAGAGACTTACATCATCCTGAGACCAGAAGAACTAGATGGTGCCCGGCCACAACCGATGACTGCCCTGACAGGGAGCACAACAGAGAACCCCTGAGGGAGCAGGAGATCAGTGGGATGCAGACACCAAAATCTCATAAAAAGACCAGACTTAATGGTCTGACTGAGACTAGAGGAATCCCAACGGTCATGGTCCCCAAACCTTCTGTTGGCCCAGGACAGGAACCATTCCCGAAGACAACTCATCAGACATGGAAGGGACTGGACAATGGGTATGAAAGAGATGCAGATGAAGAGTGAGCTACTTGTATCATGTGGACACTTGAGACTGTGTTGTCATCTCCTGTCTGGAGGGGAGATAGGAAGGTAGAGAGGGTTAGAAACTGGCAAAATTGTCACGAAAGGAGAGACTGGAAGGAGGGAGCGGGCTGACTCATTAGGGGGAGAGTAAGTGGGAGTATGGAGTAAGGTGTATATAAGCTTATATGTGACAGACTGACTTGATTTGTAAACGTTCACTTAAAGCTCAATAAAAATTATTAAAAAAAAAAAAAAAGAAGGCCGTGGTTTTCTGATCTCTCTTTTAATTCACTAATTAAGAAGAAATAAACATTTATATAACTTCTTGCCTCCTTTATTTCTGCACCTTCCCACTTTTGCTAGTTATATCAAGTTCAGGTCGTCAGTGCAAATAGTATTTATATTCTATCACTCCAATCTCCACATTTGCTTAGGTCTAGATTTTACAGTTTAATAGATTCAGTGCTCACCATTAATGTTTTTATCATCATTTTTCCATTAATGTTACAGCTGGATATAGTTTTTCCTCTAATAAATTCCTCAAGAAGGGTTTATGGAATTCCAAAACCAAAACTCAGTGCCGTCAAGTAGATTCTGACTCATAGCGACCCTATAGAAGAGAGTAGAACTGTCCCATAGAGTTTCCAAGGAGCGCCTGGTGGATTCGAACTGCCGACCTCTTGGTTAGCAGCCATAGTACTTAACCACTAAGCCACCAGGGTTTCCCTAAATTCTTGCCTTTATGACTAAATAAAAGACTGTGGAGTATAAAATCCTTAGTCCACACTTTCTTTCTAGGAAGACTGGGATTCATGGGCCCCACAGGGTGGTTTTGGAATGCAGGGACAGCTCGTCATCCTCCAGGACTCAGAAATCTGATCACCCAAAGTCAAGGATCAGAACAAGATACAGACTCAGAGAAGCCGAGCTGGCTGGCTTCACACGTGTGCAGCCCGTGTAGTCGCACGGAGTCCCATACTCAGAAGGGTCCTCACTTGGTTTAATGCTCTGCTGTTGCTGTCTTGAAATTCTTAATAATTTTCTTTGAACTTGTGTTTTGTAAGAAAGCTTAATGGGACAATGGTGCACGTGTGTGAGCAGAGGAAACGTGCATACAATGCATGTTCTCCACCACCCCTTGCTGCCCCATTTGTACACCCCGTTTGTACACCTGAGTAAACAGGGGCGCTGACAGCCCCAGGAGGCCATGCTTTCCATTCCAACTAGAGCTTGCTTTGAACACAAAAAGAAAGCGATGGTATTTGAAGAAACACAATCATATCCTTTCTTACTCATCTGTTACTTCCTATTATTAGCCATCCACTTATGCTGAAAATGATGACACAGAAGGAAAGGGAAAGATAAAACCACCCATAGTCTCCTTCTCTCTCAGCCCTTCCTTACTCATCAGTGAGCCAAAAGTATCTCTATCTCGGGTAGAATGTGCACATATGGAGAAGTGAAATAAAAACAGCTGAGTTAGTTTTGTGCAACTTTCTATTGTTCTGGTAACAACAAACCTTTAGAAAATGAATGGTTAGAGGTTCAGGGGAGAATCGGAGTCCTGGCGCAACGTCTAAACCTTCCTCCCTTAGATACAGATGCTAAGAATATGTTACGAAGACAATATGGAAGGGAAAGAAGAGAACACTACGACTGAACTGAGGAAGATTTCGTGTCTTTTCCTGTTGCTCTGGTAAAATTCTTGTTGTGAGGGTTGGGAATGTTGATTTTGAAAGATTCTAACAATTTTCTTCCAAGGCAGCTGATTAAATAACATGCACAAGTGTCTTTATCAGATTTCATGTCATCTGATGTTCCAACATATACACACACACATTTTATTTTTGCTTCTACAGGGAGATGAGAAGAAACCGGACACTTTTCCTCAAGTTACAGTGGGGAAATTTTAACCTCCCCAACATCCCAAAGCAGTCCCCAAACACAGTACTGCAGTGTTTGCAGCTGTAAAAGGACACCATGCACCATTTAATTTCTTCAAGTGGAAACAATTTTTACTTCCATCCTGCCTTCCCTCCACCTACATTAAAGCTGTTAGAGGACATTTTCATCATGTGAAATGTCTTCTGGAACTTCTTTGTGTTGCCTGAAAAGTATTTCTTTTCTAACCAAAATGTTTGGCACAGGTTATGGCTAACCGTGGAGCGGTAATTCAGCTGGGACTGTGGTTTGGGGGGTGAGAGGTAGTGGAGAAGGACCTCCCACCCTGGGACCACCACGCCCCCTCCCTGCTTTCAGCTTGTTAGGCTTCTCAGGAACTTCCTTCCAGGCCACCACCAGCCACAGGCTCAATAAAAATGACCCCCCTCTCTGGCTTTAATGCTGAGGGCTGGGGGGAGACGTACCTAAATTAAAATGAGCTCTGGAGTTGAGAGCCAAATGGAGTGAACTCCATTTGGGGTGGGAGCATGGGGGGTGGGGTGCAGCTTCAGACTCCATTTCCTGACCCTCGAGCCCTTACAGGCTTCACTACCTCACACACAGCCCTCCCAACAGATGCTTTGCTTTGATCGGGTTCTTCTTTTCCACCCACTCCTACGTGCTGGATTTTTGGATTCGCCTTTGCTCCCTGAACTCTCTTGCCCAGGGCTCAGCACTCAGTCCTGCTTCTCCTGCTCCTCTTGCAAGAACCAGCTGAAGTGTGATTGCCCCTCCTTGCTCTGAAGCCATCCTAGAGCATTTGGCACTGCCTGCATTCTAGCACATTGCGTTGCTGTCGTGTTTGCTTCCCCCACTAAACTGTAATGCAGGAATAATGCCTTATTTATCTCTGCCTCCCCTCCCACCCAAATGCCTAGGGTAGGACGGGATTATTAAAAAAACAAAACAAAAACCAAACCCATTGCCATCGAGTCGATTCCGACTCATAGCGACCCTACAGGACAGAGTAGAACTGCCCTATAGGGCTTCCAAGGACTGCCTGGTAGATTCGAACTGCCGACATTTTGGTAAGCAGCCATAGCTCTTAACCACCACGTCACCAGGGTTGCCAGACTGGCCTATAGGCACATATTTTAAAAAAGAAAACCGGTTACCTTCAAGTCAATTCCAACTCGTGGCGACCCCATGTGTGTCAGAGCAGAACTGTGTTAGTAGGGTTTTCAGCGGCTGATTTTTCGGAAGTATATCGCCAGAGCTCTCTTCCAACGGGAGCCCTGGTGGCACAGTGGTTAAGAGCTATGGCTGCTAACTAAAAGGTTGGCAGTTTGAATTCACCAGCTGCTCCTTGGAAACCCTACGGGGCAGTTCTACTCTGTCCTATAGGGTCACTATGAGTCAGATTCAATTTGACGGCAATGGGTTTCTTCGAAGGTGCCTCTGGGTGGACTTGAACCCTCAACCTTTCAGTTAGCAGTCAAGCACATTAATTTTTATTTCTGTTTGATAATTGTCTTTCCGTCGTGTTTTTGGGATTCCTCCCCCACCACTGCAAAGCCTATAACAGAGGTGGTCACACTTGTGAGATCTAAAAAGTCACATGGGCTGCTCTGCTCAGCTGTAGGGTACTAGGGGCTATTGCTCAGCTTTGAACAAATCTGGGGATTACTTATAATTGAAAATCAGGCTCCAAGAGCCTGGAGAGCCATGAGGGAGTTTATTATCCTCCACCCCCACGTGCTTCCCCTTTGTCCCTCTCGCCAGGGCAGTCCCAGCAGGATCTCAGGCCTCACAAGCACCTGCGCTTGGCAAACAGCCGCTTTCCTGCTGGGGTTGTTCTGGGACTCAAGAATCATAGCCCACCCTGCACGCCCACACACGCACTCCTGACTGGGGTGGAACATCACAGACTGAGACGTAGGGCTGGGTAGCCAGCTGAGGCGGAAACTCCAAAAGGACTCACTTATTCTCAGGGTCATCTCAGCAGAGGCCTGCAGATGTGGGGGCCCAGGACCTGAGGTCACTGCGAGTTCCCTGGTGTGAACTTAGCCCCATTTCCCACCCCCATGGCCACCTCCCTCCCCCTTCATGGCCTGAGCCTGCCCCTCCCACGAAAACAGTAGGATCTCAGGCTGCTAATGGGGTACATGCCCCGGCCAGGTGATAAAGAAAATGGAATAACACAATAAAGATTGCCAGAACTGGAGAGGCAGTTAAAGATCTTCTAATCCAAAGAACGTAAAACTCTTTTAGCTGCAGAGCCCTTTCTTCAAAAGAACCGTACTGGAAAGCCCAATAAGTAAAGCCAATAAAAACTCAAAAAAAAAAAAAAAAAACTGGCCATGCTTCTCTTTGAATTCTATTCTCCTGGGCCAAGGGGTTTTTATTTTACTCTCCTTTCTTAGCTCCTTTCCCTTTCTGACATGCAGAGGCACCCGACATCTCTGTCCCCAAAGATGGGGTGCAGTTAGGGCCTCTACACCCAGCAAAGGCAGGGTACCTGTCCAGGAGTGGTGCTCATAGAATGCCTTAGGCGAAAAGCACATTGATCGGTGCGCTAGTCAAAATGCTGTTTCTTTCGAGTAGTGGTGGAAGCCCAGCACAAACGAGCCTAGTTAAAATTGGGCTTTTTGGAAAGATACTGGAGCATCCATGTATCTGGGGTTCCCAGGGCCTAGAGTAGAGCCTCCATACCATGAGGAGCACTCTCTCCCGTATCTTAGCTCTCCTTATCTCTGCTTGGTTTTATCTCTTCAATAGAGGGTTTTCTTCTGTGACTGCAAACACAGCCTCCAACAGCTCGAGTCTCATCCCTCCAGCCACCCTAAGTTAAGATGACTTTACCACTAGCTCTTAGAACCATCCTAGAAAGGCCTCTGATTGGTCCAGATTCTGTCACATGCCCACCCCTGAGACAATCACTATAGTCGGAGGGATGGGGTACCAAGTGGCACACCCATCTAAACAGGACATAGTCTACCCCATGGCCAAGAGCACAGAGTTCTGGAACTGGCAGGCTCCCCAAGGACTGCGTCTTGCCCCAAGGAAGAGGGACTGGGGAGAAAGCCCAAAGAAAGAGGGGTTCCTGTTAGGTTGTTGCTGGTGAATGGCAGAGGTTCTTAACATTTTGACAGACCCCTCTTGGAAACAGAGCCCTAACCAAAAGGAATGGTCTTAGTGAGCCCAGTGTTAAGTATTGTTGTTGTGTGCCATCAAACCAATACTAACTCACAGCAACACCATGGGACAGAGTAGTACGGCTCCATATGGTTTTCTGGACTGTAATCCTTATGGGAGCAACTGGCCAGGTCTTTTCACCCACAGAGTTGCTGGTGGGTTTAAACCACCAGCCTAGTGCTTAGCCATTGTGCTATCAGGGCTACACCAAGCTTTAGAGACTAAAATTAGAGACTAGAGGTTGGGGGCGAGGGAGAGCCAGCCCAGCCCCTCAGACCACCTGCAGAGGGAGCCTTCTCCACTGGCCCCCTACACAATCATCCTGCCATCAGGAGTACTTCAGAGAACGGAAAGACTTTGCTTTACCACCTAAAGCTATAAACCAAGCATTGGCTGGGAACATGTTTGTTGCTTTTCCTCTTAAACCTAATTCAACTTGAAAAGACTCTGTATCTTATCTTGTGCAAATGAGCAAAGGAAAGTGTGTTGGTTCAGTGGTGCAATAAATAACCCCTCATTATGAGAAATATGATTCCGCAGCCTACTAAGCTGTTTGGTAACCGTAACCTGGCATTGCAGGAGCCTTTCTTCGGAGACCGGAGCTATCGGAACCACTTCCCTTTTCAAACAACTTCAGCTAATGGCTCTCCATGCTATTAGTGGAAAGAGTCCAAGCTATCTTTGATTTGTGGTAACTTGATTGAGTCCTGAAAGGAGAGGCCAGCTTTTCGGGGAGGAATAATTGCAGAGTGATATGATTCCTGCGGAGTCTGAGGGACCACAAATTTGGAGAAACTTAACTCCTCCGAAGAGATGAAAAGATATGTCAAGTTTTCTCACTCCCATGCTGGCCCCTTTCTTTCCTCTGTCAGCTGATTGCAGCTTTTTTTTTTTTTTTTTGTGTGTGCCTCTCTGATTTTCTGACACTGGGAATGTTTGCCGAGGAGAGGGGCCTTCCCGGGTCCTTGAGAGCCTGCAAGCCAGAAACCCTTTAGAAAATGATGTAGCAGAACAGCGTGGCAACAGGTCAAACCGCCATTTATCTCCTTGGGCAAAATTCAGTCCTCAGAACACACTTAAAACCCGCCCATGAATTTCAAACACTGGCTCCAGCCACCACTGGACAGTCAGAGTGGGGAAGGTTGTGATCTGTGAGGCCATTAAGTTGACCAGCCTTACTAATAGGAAGAGAGACACCATTTTGTAAAGTCACATGACCACCTACATGCTTCTGCAGGCCCATTTCAGGAGCCTTTGAAGCCACTCAATCTAAAATGAAATTTCCATAGAGCTCAACAGAAGACAGAATGGGACACCATTTGTTTTGACATCTGAATTTATTTTCAGAACAATAATAGCTGAAGGTTATCTCAGGCTTGGGAGGGTCCTTTTTTTAATAAAATTCTATTTTGCAAGAATTTTAGATTTACAGAAGATTTGCAATGATAGTACAGAGCGTCCCCATATACCCTTCACTCAGTTTCCTCTAATATTACGTTAACATCTTATATAACTATGGTACCTTTGTCAGAACTAAAATCATAATGCTAGTACAAGTTCATCAAACTCTAGACTTTATTCAGATTTCACCAGTTTTTCCACTAATGTCCTTTTTACTGTTCTAGGATTCCACCCGGGGTCCCACAGTGCGTTAATTATCGTGTCTCCTTACCCTTCCCCAGTCTGTGACAGCTTCTCAGCCTTTCCTTGTTTTTCATGACCTTGAGGCTTTTGAGGAGCACTGGTCAGCTATTTTGTAGAAAGTCCCTCAATTTGGATTTGTCTGACTGATGTTTTCTCACGATTAGGCTATGGTTATGCATTTTGAGGAAGAATACCTAGAGGTGAAATGTCTAGAAGGGATTTTTTAAAGAACAAGTAGCTCAGAAGTCATAAACTGACTTCAAGCCAAATTATATTTTGTTTTTCATAGTCTGTATTTTCAAGAAATTCTGCCAATATTTTAAAATCACAAATTTTTCCAATTCAGATTCCCAGCTTCTCCTTAAAATTAGAAAGAGCTAGTGACTCCAACACTCCATGGCAAACAGAGGCCGGTGCTGAGGAGCTGGTGGCCTCTCCATGGGACATCTTCTCCCCCCACTCCTCCCCTGGTTCTGTTGTCATTAATCACCGTGTCCACAGTGTTGATTTTCTTAAAGACATATTTTCTGTATTTTTACCATATTTCTGTTGTAACAGAAATGGACCAAGGGGGTCCCATGCTTCAAGAAAAACAAGGCAAGACCAAGAAATGTGGTGAATTGAATCTCAAGGAAATGGTACATCTCTTTATAGCAAGAGATGGCATGAATGCACACTCAAACTGTGTGTGATTCTACATCACTGTTGTCCACCTGACATGGTCCTCACCTCTTATTTGGCAATAGAAGGAAAGGAGAGGTGTGGGTCAAGAGGGAAAGCCAATAATAAGGAAAGTAGATGATGAAGGAAAAGGATGGGTGAAACCTCCACCTGCCCTGACTTCCTCCCAACATCTTTCCCCCAACCAATTTCATGTCCCTTACCTGGGGATAGTCCTGTCACCTACCTGAAGACAGCCATTCAATGGAGCCTACATATCTGGGCCTATTCTGGGCAGGAATTTCAAGTACTTCAAATTCCACCTCAGAAGAGGACCTGCAGTGAGCAGGGAAAGGATCTTCCATGCCTTTTGTACCTTCTATAACATAGGGTGTGTGAGAAGTACAGTGAGAGTCTGAATGATTTCTCCTCTACCCCCATTTCCTCTTCCCGACAACCTATGAGTCAGACATCCCTATCACATGAGCTAGCATTTTGAGCTCCAGCCTCCCCCTCCCCAGGCAAAATGATAGCCAAACCAAAAAAAAAAAACAAACCCAGTGCCATCAAGTCGATTCCGACTCATAGCGATCCTATAGGACAGAGTAGAACTGCCTCATAGCGTTTCCAAGGAGCGCCTGGCGGACTTGAACTGCCAACACTTTAGTTAGCAGATGTAGCATTTAACCACTATGCCACCAGGGCTTCCAAAAAATGATGGCATTAGGTGGGACTCATCAAATGCATTAGGTGGCAGATTCCCCAAATTCTCCTCCTGACCTTCCTCCTTCTCTCTTTCCATCAGGTCACCCTAGCCTTGAAGGATATAGATCTGCTTACAATGTGACCACACCAGATGTTGAGGTGGCAACACTCATTTTGATGAGTCCCACCTAATGCATCTATTATAGATCAAATTGTGTCCCCCAAAAATAAGTATCAACTTGACTAGGCCATGATTTCCAGTATTGTGTGGCTGTTCACCATTTTGTGATCTGACGTGATTATCCTATACGGTGTTAATCCTAATCTCTGCCTGTGGATAATGAGGCAAGATTAGGTTATGTTAAAGAGGATTTGTGTGGGATGCAATACCCTTACTCAGGTCACAGCCCAGATCCAATGTAAGAGGGTTTTCCCTGGGGTGTGGCCTGCATTGCCTTTTATCTTACAAGAGATGAAAGGAGAGAGAAGTGAGCAGAACAAAAGGGACAACATACCACCATGAAAGAAGCACAGGGAGCATAGCACATCCTTTGGACCCTGGGTCCCTGTGCTGAGAAGCACCTAGACCAGGGAAAGGTTGATGACAAGGACCTTCCCCCAGAACCAACAGAGCGAGAGAAAGCCTTCTCTGGGAGCTGGTGCCATGAATTCGAACTTCTAGCTTCCTAGACTGTGAGAGAATAAATTTCTGTTTGTTAAAGCCATCCTCTTGAGGTATTTCTGTTATATCAGCACTAAATAACTAAGACAGAATAACAAGCACAGACTGGGTGGGGAGAGGATATCACCAGCTAAAAGGAGTGAGTACTGGACCAGGGGCCAGAGGAGCTGGGCTTTGGTCCCGGTATCAGGCCCATGCAGTATCAGGCAAGTCACCTAACCCCTCTGAGCCTGAGTTACTTCAGCTATCAAGTCAGGTGACATTTGCACCTGACTTGCCAACTTCCTGATTTCTGTGATGTGTAAAGGTGACATTATAAGCTTCCTGACTTGTCTTCTTCACCCCCAAACTTGAGTTATATCCTTCTCTGTACGTCCATAGCAGCCCATCTTTCTGCATCTTACATCTCCACTTATATCACATTCCCTGCATATTTGTTCTTCTGGAGCACCCTGACTTCTAATAGAGTTGCCTTGAGGACAAGATATTCATATTGAACATATCACAGGGCTTGGTACAGGGCATGCTCATAAATGTTTGTTGAATGAACAAATGAATCAAACAACCAGGAAAATATGACAGTATATGTAAAAGTGCTTTGTAAACTATTAGATTTTAGCTAGAGGTAAGGGGATGGGGTGGTACCTGGCTAGTTCCTGGCATGGATAACCTGACTCTGGACCTTCCCTCTTCTAAGAGAACCTGTTCTGGTCCACAGCTAGTGGTTATTTTCTAACTCTGCCCTCTGGCCAAAGTTGATTGGAACAGGCATAGACACCTGACTCACGTCTGTTAATCTATTGACCAATGAGACATCATCTAGACTTTTGCAGCATTTGAACTGTCTCAGAAGTAACAACTCATTAGATGAAGATGGGTAATAGAACTGAAATGCTATGTAGGGTCATGCCTGGGGTAGTCACGTTGGTCCATTACAAGCAAAAGAAGCTGCCACAGTAAAAGGATACAGAGAACCTGAGATGAAAGAGATCATCTAACCCTAAGAATTGAACAGGGCAATCTCAACTTCCAACATTCCAGTTTCATTTCCAGTGTGGCAGCACTTTGCACCTTGTCCTTGAATGGCTGAGAGATTGCCCCTTGACATCATGTAATAAAACTGCCTTTGCTTAAGCTGGAGGTGGGATATCTGTTCCTTGCACCCACATAATTTTTTGTGAAGAAACTGGGCAATACAAGACAAAGTCACTTATTAAGAGGTATAAACTTACCTACAGGGAGAAGGAAAAGACACCAATAAGTGCAGAGGCACAGTCACTTAAACTGAGGCAGGAGTAGATCTGAGGGCTCTCCTTTGGACTGAATCTCAAAGTCAGTGGTGGAATGGTCACTCCCTAAGAAGATTCAAAACATTTCTCTTGGATCAGCACAGGAAGCTGTAAAAATGACTTGGGGGCAGCTTCTGACCTCTATTTTCACAAGGGGGAAGGAGAATCAAGATCAACAGCCCAAGGCTGACATCTTTACCAGCTCTGACACTAACCGTCCCACGCATGGCACTCTCTACTTTTCTGTTTGGTTTGATAATTTATTGCTATGGCCACACAGAACTCACAGACCATACTCACAATTATGGGGTTTATTAGGGAAGTAACAGGTTACAACTCAAGTTCAGGAATGCTCAGGATACAGTTCTTCCATCAGGATACCCTCTTCTCACCTGAGCCTACATGCACAACTGTCTCTGGTCCCTCGGCCTCTGCCCTGCTCTGGCAAGTGTTAGAAAGCTCTTTTAGCTCCACCAATAAGTGCCCTGAGGCATCCCCTCCACCAGTAAGCCTTGACCCAGCATCACTCACCTGTATCTCCGTAGGCCAGGAAGTCTACAACACTGTCTCCTGCTGGTCCGTTCTGCCACATTTCCCCACCGCTTCTCCACCATCTTCAGTGTTATACCTCTTCTTTCTCTCTCTCTCTCTTTCTCTCTCTCTCTCTCTCTCCCTACCCCTCTTGGTCTTCTGGTTCAGGAGCTTCTTAGTTCAGGGATCCTGGGTCCAGAGGACCACTGTGCTCTTGGCTTTTCTTCCTTTGTGGTGGTGAGATACTCTCCTCTGTTCTGGAATTAGCTCTCTGTTAAGCCTACCAGGATGGCAAAACTGACCAATTCCTTCTTTAGGTTTCCCTAGACCTTATTTGCATAGTCCCACCCAATCACTCCGGTGAAAGTTACAAGGACCATGGTTAGAAGGGCCGTATTAAGTAATTCACTGCACCCAGAGGCTGAATCAGAAACAAGGAAAAAATATCAAAGAAATAAAACTTCAGCTTAGCATGCTATTGACAGAGCTAAGGGCTAACAGTGGCCAGACCAGGAGGCCTCCCAGAACTCTCTTAGGAGATTGGCTCTGGAGGGTTGGGAAACTCACCAAACCAGGAGAAGACAAATCCACAAGAGTCCACATTGCAAAAAATCACGTGAGTGAAGCAACAAAACAGGAAAATAAGGCATAGCTGACTTTGTGGTCACGGCCAAAGGGATCCTGGTAAGAAAAGATTCCTTATCCAGGATCTATAAGTCACTCTGGGTGGTGCTTGTTGTGTGATTATGAAACACTATGGAATTTGTGGTTCCTGTCATTTGCCTGCTGTTATAGATTGAATTTTTTACCCCAAAAATATGTGTTGCAAATCCTAACCTCTGTGCAGATTGTCCTTGTTATGTTAATGAGGCAGGATTAGCATATGGTGTATTTTGAGTCAATCTCTTTTGAGATATAAGAGACTAAATGCATGCTAGCAAGCAGACATGGGAGAAGATAGATGCGAAGACCCACGGAGATCTCCAAGGAACCAGGAAGCAGAAGCTGAAGATACAAGGACTATCCTCCAGAATAAAAAAAAAAAAATTAAAAAAAAAAATCCTCCAGAGCCAATAGAAAAAGAAAGTCTTTCCCTAGAGCCAGTGCTCTGAATTCAGATTTCTAGCCTCCTAAACCATGAGAAAATAAATTTGTTTGAAAAAGCCACCTGTTTGTGGTATTTCTGTTATAGCAGCACGAGATAACTAAGAAGGAGCCCTGGTGGCGCAGTGGTCAAGTGCTCAGCTACTAACAGAATGGTTGGCAATTTGAATCCACCAGCCGCTTCATGAGAAAAAAATGTGGCAATCTATTTCTGTAAAGATTTACAGCCTTGAAAACTCTGTGGGGCAGTTCTACTCTGTCCTACAGGGTCACTAGGAGTCAGAATTGACTCAACGGCAGTGGATAGATAACTAAGACACCTGCCTCAGAGGAACTAATGTTTATTGACGTTTCTTTTGTAAGAGGCAGAACCATCAATTTGACTTTCCAGTGTCAAAATTTCTCAGGTTTCTGGAAGAAGCTGGGCCCAAAATAATTGAAATGGACATCTCCATATTGGCTTTATTCTTAACCATAGACAGTATGGATATTGTTATAATGACAGCATTTACAAACATCCAGATTTGATTCTTATCACAATTTCACTGAAGAAAAAACCGAAGCTTAAAGAAACTAAATAGCTTGCCCACACGGCACATGGTCTGGCCTAGCCTGCATTCCCTCTAAGGCTGCTTCTTCTCCTTGTCTTGCCAAACCTCCAGCAAGCAGGGAAGCTTCTGTCTCAGGGCCTTTGCACATACACTTGAATTGTTCCCTCCACTTTTTCCCCTTCTGTATGCCTCACTCCCTCACCACTTGTAAGCCTTTACTCAAATGTCATTTCCTCAGTGAGGCCTTCACTGAACCCTCTCTCACCCCGTATTTAAAATTGTACCTTCCCTCTCCATACCCAGGATTTCCTGCCCTCCCTCCCACTTTATTTTTCTCCATTGTCACCCTTTAATGTAGTATCTGATTTAGTTATTTATTTGTCTATCTCCTCTCAGCCACTAGGAAGAAATTTTTTTTTTTTTGGTTTTCTCTGCCACTAGCAAGAAATTTCCACAAGGATATTTGTCTGTTTTGTTTATTTTGTAACTACTGTTGCCTGAGCATCTCTGGCACATAATTCAATAAATAATAACAACCTTAACCTTCTCAGATGATGCTGGCAATTCACTTCCTAAGACCAAAACAGCAAAATCTCAACCCAGCTTTCGTTCATTTCCTAACAGGTATGTATGTATTATTGCGTTGTTGTTAGGTGTCATTGATTCTAACACACAGTGACCCTATAGGACAGAGTAGAACTGCTCCATAGGGTTTTCTAGGCTGTAATCTTTATGGGAGCAGATTGCCATAAAGATTTATGGGTTCAAACTAAATCCTTTCCTCCCATGGAGCCACTGGTGGGTTTGAACAAATCCTTATTATTTCCCTTTTTTACAGGTAAGGATACAGAGGCTCAGAGAGTTAAATAATATGCTACAATTGACAGCTCTGTACTTTGAACCCAAGTCGATCTGGTATAAAACCTCTATTAGCAAGAGCTTACAGTCTAGTGAGGGATGATTAAACAAATATTTGTGAGACTGTGTGGTAAGTGCTAGGAAAAGGCAATGTCTGGGGTGCTAAGAGAAAGCAGAGAAGAAAAAGTATTTTTTTCTATAAAGTAGCTAAGTTAATAGATTAGAGGAAAGTCATAAATACAAAAGCATAATTCCACAATTATAGAAACCGAGTACCTGCAGTGTGTTGGGCACTATGCTAGACCCTTTTACAAGACAGTCGCTAATTTAAAGCCTAAATGACTGGTCCAAAGATGTGCAGGTAGTAAAGGCAAAGCAAGAAACTACAGCCCAAATCTCAAGACTCACTCTCCTTTGCTTCTTCTCTGGGACCAAACTCCATTATCTTCTCCGTGCGCCTTAATGACGAAGCAACAGAGCTTGATGACTCTCCAAAGTACCCTCGCGAATGAAACAATTGACTGAGTGCAAGACAATAGTGCTGTTAGGTGAGAGTGAAGATCATTAAATAATCTCACCTGAAGAATGTTCATCTAACACTTTTTGCAGCATGGAAGGTGAGTCTCTGGGGTAATGTCACAGGGTTCTGTCTCTGGCCCTCTCCTTTTCATATGTACCACCTCATACTGTAGAAAGCATGAACAGTGGAAAATGCTGGGCTATGAATTTCAACTGCACAGTCAACTCAGTGTGTGACCTGGGTAGAGCCACTTAGCATGTTTGAAACCTTAACTCCTCTTCTGAAAAAAAAGAAACTCCAAATTTCTAAAGTTTTATAACCTTTTGTCGAATAAAATTTTCAAATGACTCAAAGCTGAGAAGGATAGGGAGGGGACAATAAATACAAAAATATCACAAATTATCTTGATGAGCTAGAATGCTGGACTTAAATCGGTAAGGTTAAATTTCATCAGAAAAAAAATCAAGTACTAAATCTCAGCTCAGAAACTCAGCAGCAACTCACGTAGCCCCAAGCTTATCATGATGATGAGTCTGCTAAAAATCCTACTATCATCCTGGGCTGAATGAAGAGAGTCCAGATTATGGGGACTGAAAATCACAGTATCCAGTGTTATTAGAAGTACGATGTACTTTATTCTGGACGAGGTATTTTAAATACAGATAAACTAAAAAAGAGTAACCATTGCCCCGCGTGATGCAAGTGGTTAAGTGCTGTACTATTAACCGTAAGGTTGGCAGTTCACCCTACCCAGAGGCACCTTAGAATACAGGCCTGGTGATCTGCTTGAAAACCCTGACCTGCCTTGAAAACCCTATGGAGCAGTTCTACTCTGTACACATAGGGTAGCCATGAGTCAGAATAGATGCGACAGCCACCAACAGCAATGTACAAAGCATGACCAGGATCTAGAAACCATGTTAATTGAGGACTGATTTTTCACTTTTGAAAGGAGTCACGAGCATTTTGCCCAAATATTTGGAGAACTTTCATGAACAGCCTTATTCTGAATTGCTCCAGATAGCAGAGCCATCCTGGTGTGAGAAGTTCACAGAAAGGTCATTGTGACAGGGTGAATGTGTTTTACACGTGGGAAGGACATGAATTTTGACGGGATAAATAGTAGGATGTTATGAATTGTGTCCCCCCAAAAATATGTGTTGGAATCTTAACCCCTGTACTTGTGGATCTAATGTAATGTAATCACCCACAATGTTGTTGTTGTTGTTAGGTGCCATCATGTCAGTTCCGACTCAGCGACCCTATGTACAATAGAAAGAAACTCTGCCCAGTTCTGTGCCATGCTCACAATCATTGCTATGTCTGAACCCATTGTTGCAACCACGGTATCAATCCACCTCACTGAATGTCGTCTTCTTTTTTGCTGGCCCTCTACTTTACCAAGACTGGTACCCTCCTGGTAACACGTTCAAAGCATGTGAGACGAAATCTCACCACCCTTGCTTCTAAGGAGCATTCTGGCTATACTTCCTCCAAGACAGACTTGTTCATTCTTCTGGCAGTCCATCGTGTATTCAATATTGTTTGCCAACACCATAATTCAAAGGCATCAATTCTTCTTCAGTCTTCCTTATTCATTGTCCAGGTTTCTCGTGCACATGAGGCAATTAAAAATATCATGGCTTGGGCCAGGTGCACCTTAGTCCTCAAAGTGACATCTTCGCTTTTGGACACTTTAAAGAGGTCTTTTGCAGCAGATTTGCCCAATGCAATACTTCACTTGATTTCCCAACTGCTGCTTCCATGGGCGTTGATTGTAGATCCAAGTAAAATAAAATTCTTGACAACTTCAGCCTTGTCTCCATTTATCAGGGTATTTCTTATTGGTCCAGTTGTGAGGATTTTGGTTTTCTTTATGTTGACGAGTAATTCATACTGAAGGCTATAGTCTTTGATCTTCATCCCTAAGTGCTTCAAATCCTCTTCACTTTCAGCAAGCAAGGAATCACCCATTACATTGCAATCTAACACAACGTGATCAGTCGATCAGTTGAGTCCATGCCAGTGTAGAGTCCATCCTAAACCTCATCACTTCTGAGTTATATAAAGAGCAGCATAGACACAGACACAACACACTCACAGACAAAGGAGGAAGACAGAAGCTATCTGACCACAGAAGCAGGTGAATCTACGAGCCCAGGGACTCCAAGAATTGCTGGCTACTCGAAGCTGAAATGTAGTCCTGGGTCCGAGCCCACCCGGAGGTGCTCAGAAGAAGGGCCTGGTGATCTACTTCCTAAAAATCAGCTTTTGCAAACCCCATGGAGCACAGTTTTACTCTGACGCATATGGGGTTGCCATTAATCAAGACCAACTCGACAGCAACTTGTTAGAAGCTAAACAAAGAAGGACCTCCCCCTAGAGGCACACCCTGAACTCAGACTTCTAGCTTGCTGAACTGTAAGAAAACAAATTTATGTTCTTTAAAGCCACCTACATATGGTATTGCTATTGTAACAACACTAGGAAACTAAGACAGCTGGTTTCTGTCAAAGTGAGAAAATGCTTTCTAAAAAGCAGAAGAAAGCTTTCTCCCATCTAAGGACTAACCAGGTCCAACACAACTTAACTTCTGAGATCAGATAAGATGGGCTGTATTGAAAACTGTCTAAACTACTGCCCAGCTATTCCTCTTTTTAAATATATATCTTATAAAGACTCCTACACATGGGCACCAGGAGACATGTACAAGGATGTTAATTGCAACACTATTTGAAATAGTGAAAATTGAATGCAACCACAAAGTCCATCACCAGAAATAGACCAATAAGATGTTGCATAGTCGTACAATTGGATAGTACAAAATGGTTTAAATTGATAAACCATATTCTGCAATTCTAGATTCCAAAAAGTAATGTTGATGAAAAAAACAAAGCAGCAACATGATAGAATCTATGTAATATTTTGAATTTACAACTAAATCCAAATGTACTAATGTATAACTAATAAAATATAAAACATGAAGTGGAGTATATCAAATTCCAGATAATGACTATCACTGAAGACAGAGGAATGGGAATGGGAAGGAAAACAAAGGTCTTCAAATTTGTCAGGAATATGGTCTTTTGTGTAAAATCATATGTCAAGAACTGTGAACAGTCTGAGTTTTTACTATATGTTCAGGGTTAACAAGTTAGCCTACCGCAGTCTCCTGGATGATGGTACATGACTTCTGGATGGGAGACCAAAGACAGTGTGTTTACTCAAAGCAATAGCTATAGTCGGGCATCAGCATTTTTGCACCACTTCCCTGAGTACCAGTTCCCACAGGGCAATGTGAAGGAGGCCAGATGATGACTACAACTGCAGTAGGCTGTATAACAGGAGAGGAGCCCTGCTTAGGAAACCTCATTATTTATAGTGGTCATTTATCATGCCTATTCTTTGCACCAGGAAACCCCAGTGGCATAGTGGTTAAGTGCTACGGCTGCTAACCAAAGGGTCAGCAGTTCAAATCCACCAGGTGCTCCTTGGAAATTCTATGGGACAGTTCTACTCTGTCCTATTGGGTCGCTACGAGTCGGAACCGACTCAACAGCACTGAGTTTGGTTTTTGGTTTTGGTATTCTTTGCACTAGAGGGAGACAACTATATTGTATCAGTCATGGCTCTCCAGAGAAACAGAACCACGTGTGTGTGTGTGTGTGTACATATACATATAAGGAGATTTATTTTAAGGAATTGACTCACACAATTGTGGGGGATAGCATGTTTAAAATCCATAGGGCAGGCCAGAAACTCAGGCAAGAGTTGATATTACATTTTGAGGCAGGATTCCTTCTTCTCTGGGAAACCTGTTTTTGCTCTTAAGGCCTTCAACTGATTGGGTGAAGCCCACATTATCGAGGGTGATTTCTCTATTAAAAGAAAAAAACAATTATAAATGTCAATCACATCTAAAAATACCTTCATGGCACCGTCTAGACTCCTCTTTGACCAAACAACTAGGCATCATAGCCTAGCCAAGTTGACACATTTAACCATCACGTGTTCCAAGTGTCTGTCTGCTCAGGTGACCTCTTTCTCTCTGACTCAGATTTTCTTTTTCAAAAGAAACCCCTATACCTAGCTTCTTACCTCAAAGGAATGCTGATTCCATTAAACCCAGTTGCCACTGAGTCAATTTCGACTCATGGGAACACCATGTGTGTCAGAGTAGAAATATGCTTCGTAGGGTTTTTTGTTTGTTAAGAAATGTATAACACAATGGCTGATTTTCAGAATGTAGATAACCAGATCTTTCTTCCAAGGTGTCTCTTGGTAGACTAAATCTCTAACCTTTCAGTTAGTAGCCAAGCACTGTAACTGTACCTTCTAGAGACTCTGATCCCATTAAAGCATTCACTGTATTGGACATAACATTTAAAAAGTCCACAATTAGAATATTCTCTGTGCATAATGAAAGATCCCACATCCTTGGTCCTTTCCTTCAAATATCATGCTGACAACATTCTTATCACCATAATATGCAATATACACACACATATACATATACACTTATGGGCTCTACATTTCTGAAATTGTCCTCTTATTCATTCTCAAAGGCTAAAAACATAGGAAGGGCTACTAATTGCTGAAAGAGAGACAAGATTTGGTAATGAGAAATGATGATCTTTTTACTCATCCTCTCAGCAACAATAAAAATGAATATTCATCTAGTAAATACCTAAAAGAAAATTCATATGTGTGGAAATTTTAAATTAAGTGAGAGTATATTCATTTAACAGTATTTTTCAAAAGATTCAGAAAATTCCTTTATTTAGCAAGCTCCCCTAGTAATTATGCCAGAAAAATACTCTGAAAGACTAAATGTCCCTGTAGTTTGGCTTTGCTCATACTTGATACCAGGGATACCCAAGTCAGATAAGCAATGAATTTCCTCCACAAGCCGAACAAATCTGAAGTAAGCTACAGTTGTAATCAACTAAATCAAAAATGCATGGCTGGCACAAATGCTTTTGAAAGATGGACTTAAACTGCCCCCTGCTGTATTCTAGGTAAATGACAAGGCTTCCCAATTTAACAGCAGGAAATAGAGCCAAATTTGGCATATGCTGGCAACCCTACCTAGAATGTAAAGGCCATGGCAAAAGAGACTGTACATGAGGTTCACCACTGTGTCCCCAGCATGGAGTACAGTACCTGGAATACAGCAGACACAACGACATGTGTGGCATGGATGAATATAGAGGTAAGAAAGATGTGCTTACATACTCTGAGTATGTATAATACCAAGAGAGTACACAAGCCCACTGAAGAAATCAATGTAAATGTTTTGCAATGCTCCAATCATACATGCTCGAAAAGAAATTGGTGCCAACTGGGCGTGTGTTTTCAACAAGCCAAACTCCAGGGTCCTCTAATTATTCCAGTGTGCTGGAAGAGTCAGACTTAAGGATAAGCAAAATGGACAGATTTTCTGAATGCTATAGCCAAGAAATAACTCTTTGAGAGTTTAGAGAGGATCAAGAACCCATGAGATTAAAAAAACAAAACAAAAAAACAGGTATTTCCAAAATGGCAGAACTTAGTGAGAGATCGGAGAGTTCTTTCAGCCCTTTCTCCAGGCAATTTCTGATGCTATCAGCACTCCAGTGATTATTTTTATGTTTCTCAAGAACTAGTGAAGGCAAGGAGGGAATGATAGATATCTTTAGTCAGGGATAGATTTATTGAATATGAAAAGAATTCAGTTAGAGCTATGATTTCAACACTGATATACGTACATACCTGCCCTGGAGAAATTTTGGCTTCGCTAAGGAGTCAGCACAACCTGCATATGTAGAACAATTCTAAAGGAAATGTAATTAAGGCCAACGGATGTGATATAGATACTGTAGGATCCCACTCTAGGGGTACATCAATATGGGTCTGACTTCTTTAAGCCATGGGAGAAATAGATATGGACCGGATAAGCAGAAAAAGAGGAAAAGGCATTTCACACTGGGGGAAGATAATGAGTAAAGATACAGCTGGAGGACTGAGCGTGCTCTGGCATAGGATGGTACCTCAAGGCAAACACTGTTGTTGTCAGGTGCCACCAAGTTGGTTCTGACTCATAGCAAGCCCATGCACAACAGAACAAAACACTGCCCAGTCCTGCACCATCCTCACAATTGTTGCTATGTTTGGCAGATATTATGTAATCATCCTCCATTTTGTGATTTGATGTGAGCAGCCAATCAGTCAAAGAGGAACTTCCTTGGGCATGTGACCTGTATCCAATATATGTGGATGTTCTGGTAAAGCTCACCCTCTCTTGATCCTGCATTCAACTTGTCATCCTCTGACCTCTGGTTCTTGGGACGTGAGCCAGCAGCCTGCCATCTGACCTGCAGATTTTGGGGATTTGCCAGCTCCTGCAACTCCATGAACCAGCAGTCTTCTGCCTGACCTGCCTATTTTGGTTTCATTGGCCCCAGGAACCACATGAGTGAGGAGAAGCCTCCAACCTGATATCTGACCCACAGATTTGGGATTGCAAGCCTCCACAACTGTGTGCGTCATGTCCTTGAAATAAACCTCTCTATATAGGCTAAGACAGACTAGGAAGAAGGACCCAGCAGTCTACTTCTGAAACAAGTTAGCCAGTGAAAACCTTATGAATAGCAGAAGAACACTGTTTGATATAGTGCCAGAAGATATGCCCTTCAGGTTGGAAGTCACTCAAAAGATGACTGGGAAGAGCTGCCTCCTCAAAGTAGAGACGACCTAATGTGTGGATAGAGTCAAGCTTTTGGGACCTTCATTTGCTGATGTGGCACAATTCAAAATGAGAAGAAACAGCTGCAAACATCCATTAATAATTGGAATGCAGAATGTGTGAAGTATGAATCTAGGAAAATTGGGAGTCTTCAAAAATGAAATGGAATGCATGAACATTGATATCCTAGGCGTTAGTGAGCTGAAATGGACTGGTATTGGCCATTTTGAATTGAACAATCACATGGCCTACTATGCCGGGAATGACAACTTGAAGAGGAATGGTATTGCTTTCATTGTCAAAAAGAACATTTCGAGATCTATCTTAAAGTACAACACTGTCAGTGATAGGATAATATCCATACACCTACAAGGAAGACCGGTTAATACGGCTATTATTCAAATTTACATACCAACCACTAAGACCAAAGGTGAAGAATTAAAGATTTTTGCCAACTTTTGCAGTCTGAAATTGATCGAACATGCAATCAGGATGCATTGATAATTACTGAAGATTGCAATGTGAAAGCTGGAAACAAAGACAAAGGATCGATAGTTGGAAAATGTGGCCTTGGTAATAAGAATGATGCCAGAGATTGCATGACAGAATTTTGCAAGACCAATGACTTCTTCACAGCAAATACCTTTTCTCATCAAAATAAATGGCGACTATACAAGTGGACCTCACCAAATGTAATACACAGGAGTCAAATCAACTACATCTGTGGGAAGAGACCATGGAAAAGCTCAATATCATCGGCTAGAACAAGGCCAGAGGCTGACTGCAGAACAGACCATCAATGGCTCATATGCAATTTCAAGTTGAAACTGAAGAAAGTTAAAACAAGTGGACGAGAGTCAAAGTGCGATCTTGAGTATATCCCACCTGAATTTAGAGACCATCTCAAGAATAGACTTGACACGTTGAACAGTAATGACTGAAGACCAGACAAGTTGTGGAATGACATCAAGGACATCATACTTGAAGAAAACAAGAGGTCATTAAAAATACAAGAAAGAAAGAAAAGACCCCAAATTGAGGTCAGAAGAGACTCTGAAACTTGCTCTTGAACATTGAGTAGCTAAAGCGAAAGGAAGAAATGACGCAGTAAAAGTTGAACGGAAGATTTCAAAGGGCAGCTCAAGAAAACAAAACAAAATACTATAATGACATGTGCAAAAGGGAAGAACACTCTCTGCATTTCTCAGGCTCAAAGAACTGAAAAAAACTTCAAGCCTCAAGTCGCAATGTTGAAGGATTCTATGGGGAAAAATTAAACGACTCAGGAAGCATCAAAAGAAGATGGAAGGAATACACAGAGTCACTATACCAGAAAGGATTGGCTGAAGTTCAACCATTTCAGGAGGTACCATATGAGGAGAAATCAATGGATCTGAAGGAAGAAGTCCAAGCTACACTGAAAGCATTGGCGAAAAACAAGGCTCCAGGAATTGACAGAATATCAAATGAAATATTACAACAAATGGATGCAGCACTGGAAGTACTCACTCGTCTATGCCAAGAAATTTGGACACAGCTACCTGGTCAACTGACTGGAAGAGATCCATATTTATGCCTATTCCCAAGAAAGGTGATCCCACTGAACGCAGAAATTAT
This sequence comes from Elephas maximus indicus, assembly GCF_024166365.1. Classification (NCBI taxonomy): domain Eukaryota; kingdom Metazoa; phylum Chordata; class Mammalia; order Proboscidea; family Elephantidae; genus Elephas; species Elephas maximus. The sequence continues at coordinate 25,665,874 of NC_064844.1, read as the reverse complement.
AGAACAATATCATTGAAATCTCATGCAAGTAAATTTCTGCTGAAGATCCTTCAAAAGTGGCTGCAGCAGTATATCAACAAGGAACTGCCAGAAATTCAAGCCCAATTCAGAAGAGGACGCAGAACCAAGGATATCATTGCTGATTTCATATGGATCCTGGCTGAAAGCAGAAAATACTAGGAAGATGTTAACCTGTGTTTTATTGACTATGCAAAGGCATTCAACTGTGTGGATCATAACAAATTAAGGGTAATATTGCAAAGAACAGGAATTCCAGAACACTTCATTGTGCTCGTGAGGAAACTGTACATAGGTCAAGAGGCAGTCGTTCAAACAGAAGGAGGGGATGCTCCGTGGTTTAAAGTCAGGAAAGGTGTGCATCGGGGTTGTATCCTTTCACCACACCTATTCAATCTCTATGCTGAACAAGTAATCCAAGAATCTGGAGTATATGAACAATGGTGCATCAGGATTAGAGAAAGATGCATTAACAACCTGCGTTATGCAGATGATACAACCTTGCTTGCTAAAAAAGGACTTGAAGCACTTACTGAGAAAGATCAAAGACCATAGCCTTCATTATAGATTACGCCTCAACATAAAGAAAACAAAAACCCTTACAACTGGACCAATAAGCAACATCATGATAAAAGGGGAAAAGATTGAAGTTGTCAAGGGTTACATTTTACTTGGATCCATAAACAACACTCATGGAAGCAGCAGTCAAGAAATCAAACGACCCATTGCATTGGACAAATCTGCTGCCAAAGACCTCTTTAAAGTGTTGGAAAGCAAAGATGCCACCTTGAAGACTAAGGCGAGCCTGACCCAAGCCTGGTGTTTTCATTCACCTCCTATGCATGTGAAAGCTGGATGATGAATAAAGAAGACCAAAGAAGAATTGACGCCTTTGAACTGTGGTGTTGGAGAAGAATATTAAATACACTATGGGCTGCCAAAAAATGAACAAATCTGTCTTGGAAGAAGTACAACCAGAATGCTCCTTTGAGGCAAGGATGACAAAACTACACGTCACATACTTTGGATATGTTGTCAGGAGGGATCAGTCCCTGGAGAAGGACATCATACTTGGTAAAATAGAAGGTCAGCGAAAAAGAGTAAGACCCACAATGAGATGGACTGACACAGTGGCTGCAACAATGGGCTTAAGCATAACAATTGTGAGGATGGTGCAGGCCCGGGCAGTGTTTTGTTCTGTTGTACGCAGGGTTGCTATGAGTCAGAACAGACTCAATGGCATGTATCAACAACATTATCCCACAGACCACTATGCTGCCCCACTACATTGAATGCTATAGATCCTGGCAAGTGTAAAGCATCTGGCACTCCAGCTGGCCTGGCGAGATACATGTTTCCAACAGAGTGGGCATTAAACTTCATAAAATTAAGTAGACTGCCCTCTCACAGTGAAGTTTCTGGAAATCTAATGGTCTGGAGAACGGAATACCCCTCTGTTGTGGATTGAATTATGTTCCCCAAAAATATGTGTTGTAAATCCTAACCTCTATGCCTGTGGTTATAATCCCATTTAGGAATGGATTGTCTTTGTATATTAATGAGGCAGGATTAGTGTAGGATGCATCCTGTGTCAATCTCTCTTGAGATATAAAAGAGATCAAATGCCCGCTAGCAAGCAGGGATGGGGTAAGATAGATGCCAAGACACATGGAGATCTCCAGGGAACCAGGAAGCAGAAGCTGAAGCTGAAGAGATAAGGACCTTCCTCCAGAGCTGACAGAAAGAGAAAGGCTCCCTCTAGAGCTGGCACTCTGAATTCAGACTTCTAGCCTTCTAAACTGTGAGAAAATAAATTTCTGTTTGTTAAAGCCACCCGTTTGTGATATTTCTGCTATAGCAGCGCTAGATAACTAAGACACCCTCTAAAATAAAAGAAAAGTTGCTGCTCTTTGTGACCTTTACCACTAAAATGAGGTACAATGCTTGATAGGTCTCACTGAATTTGGGAGGCAATATACACCATGTTTTGGAGCCCTGGTGGCATAGTGGTTAAGTGTTCAGCTGCTAACCAAAAGGTCAGCAGTTCAAACCTACCAGCCTTTCCACAAAAGATGTGGCAGACTGCTTCTGTAAAGATTTATGCCTTGGAAACCTTGTGGGGCAGTTCTACTCTGTTCTGTAGGGCCACTATGAATTGAAATTGACTCGATGGCAGTGGGTTTGGCTTTTTTTCTTTTTTTGTATACCATGTTTGAGTGTATGCTACCCCTTTCACCGAGTAACCCATAAGGCTTCCAGATTTGAGTGGAACTCAGGGAAAGAAAAAGCTCTGTAGCTGGTCCAGAGTACAGTGCAATCCAGCACTGACACTTGGCCCTTATAATACACTGGTTCCAATGGCTTGGAGTATCTGTGGATGATTGGGATGTTTATGGATCCTGTGAAAAACCCTAATAGGATAATGACAAAGAGAAAGCTCCTAGGACTTAGGAGAAAAACTAACCACACGCTTTTAAAAACCCAAACCAAATCCATTGCTGTCAAGTCAATCCTGCCTCATAGCAACCCAATAGGACAGAGTAGAACTGCTTAATAGAGTTTCTAGGGAGCAGCTGGTGGATTCGAACCGCCAACCTTTTGGTTAGAAGCCGTAGCTCATCGTACCTCTTAACCACTGTGCCACCAGGGCTCCAAGCACACACTTTAGCAATAACTAATTGCCTAGCTTGCCATTGGGTCTTGGTAGAAATTAAATACCTTACTGTGGTACTCTAGGTGAACATGCAACCTGAGCTACCTTCATGAATCGGGTAGTGTTTTTTTTTTTTCCCCAGAAAGCCGTCAAATTTGGACGTTATCATCAAGAGAAAGTACATTTAGCTCAAGTAATACTGAAGGCACAAATGAATCGCACAACCAGATTATTCACATTACCAGTATACTTACTCTGACCACACGGCCAACCTTTCTTCAGTCAACTCATGACAATTCCAATGACAGCTTGACTGAGGAAGAAAATTTTGACACTGGTGTACAGATAGTTGGCACTTACAAACAGTACCAGCCAGAAAGTCTGCTAAGGCTCTACAGCTCCATCTGGTGGCTCCAAAACATGGTGGAAAAGAACATCCTCTCAATGGACAAAAATTTGAGCTGTATATCTGAAGGCCAGCCTTGCCCCATATGGTTCCCAAGAAGCACCTGGTAGATTTGAACCACCAATCTGTTGGTTAGCAGCTGCAGCTCTTAACCACTACACCACCAGGGTTTCCAACCTTGCCTAGAAGTTGAGATGATCTGATGTATGTATTTTACTGATCTGTGGGCAATAGAAAATAGTTTGCCTGACCAGGGACTTGGAAAGGACAAGAATGGAGGATTAGTAACCAGGATATTGGGCTGATATATGAGGACGGACCTTTCAGAATAGGCTCAGGGTATACACATACTTAGATCTTTTATGGTTGCTCACAAAAGGGCATCTGATACAGAGGGGAAAATCAACAATCTGGTGAAAAAGATAACCCTTTTGTGGATGCCAGTCAGACTGCTTCCCTCGTCACTCCAGTGCTTGTTCAATAACTTCATGGACCCACTGGCCACAGAAGCAGGAATGGAGCTTATACCTGGATTGACCAAATAGACATCTTACCAAAGCTGATCTAGCTGCCACTGTGATTGACAGCCCAATCTGTCATCTACGGTGACCAACTCTGAGCCTCCAAAACAGTGCTAGAACCCAGGGAGGCCAGGTTAGCCACCTGGTGGAAGGTTTATTATGTATGACCCCTTTCATCACAGAAAGGGCTACAATTTGCCTTCACTGGAATGCACACTTATTCTGCTATTGATTTTTCTTCCCTGCATTCTATTTTTCATGGACATACCAAGTGCCTTAATCATCATAATAGTATCTCACCCAAAGGTGCTTTTTATTGTTATTGTTGTTGTGTGGCATTGAGTTGATTTTGACTCATAGCAACCCTACAGGACAGGGTAGAACTGTTCCAAAGGGCCTCCTAGGCTGTAATCTTTATGGGAACAGATCACCAGGTCTTTTCTACCATGGGGCAGCTTGTGAGTTCAAATCACTGGCCTTTCGGTTGGCAGGTGAGTGCTTAACCATTGTACCACCATGGCTCCTTTCTATTAAGGAACTCATTTTACAACAAAAGTAGTAATGCAGTAAGCCAGTGCTCACAAGATATGATAATTCTTTCAGTGTGTAACAGATAACCTTATAGAATGGTGGAATGGCTTTCTGAAATCTCCATTACTAGACAAGAGACATTTTGTGGAACTAGGATGTCGTCCTACCAGATGCAGCATATGTCCTTAATCAGTAACTGATAAAAACCAAACCAAACCAAACCTATTGCCGTCAAGTTGATTCTAACTCACAGCGACCCTATAGGACAGGGTAGCAAGGGAAAACCACTGGAGAATTTTAAGCAGCAAAGACTTGTGAACTGATTTACTCCTTATAGTGAGAGAGGGGTGTGTGAGAGTAGAGTAACAGTGGAGCTAGTGAGGAGCCAAGTTCAGAATATGTTCTGAAATAGAACCAGTGGGCTTGGTGATGGATTGAACGTGGGGTATGAGAGAAAGAGAAGAAGCAAGGAAAAGTACTCGATATTTTAACTGAGACAGGAAAATGTTGTGAGTGTAGTAAATTAGGGCTGGGCAAGAATCAGTAGTTCTCTTCTGGCCATGCTAAGGCTGAAATGGACATCCAAATGGAGATAGCAAGTCGTTAAACACAGAAGTCTGGGTAGAAGAAAGACATTTGAGAGTCATCATTGTAAATAAAGATGGTGTTTATAGGATGGAACTTCATATAATCATCTAGGGGAAGAATAATAAGGGCATAGTCTTGAGATGCTCCAACGCTGAGAGGTCTGATAGAGTAAGATGACCCAGCAAAGGACACTGCATAGGAGAGACAAGTGAGATGAAAAAAAAAGGAAAAAAAGAGACTAAGTAAGATATCAGACTGATTTTAGCTCTGAAGATTTCTCTTGTGACTGTAATAAGAACTGTTTCCAAGAAGTGATGGGAACAATCCAGACTGAAATAGGCTGAGGTAAGAAAGTAGACAATGTGCATAAACAAAACTTCAAGGAAATTTTGCTGTGACAGGAAGCAAAGAAATAGGACTCTAACGAGAAGGGAAAAGGCAGGTCAAGAGCAACAACCATGTGTGCTCTGGAACCCATCTTCTAAATCTTCTGGAGGGCTTTTAATTCTTTAATACTTTTTCTCTTCTGCTGGATCTTTTGGCTTGCAAACATTCTTTAAACTTACATTTAAAGCAAAACAAAACAATAAGACTTCCTTTGGCCTGCCCGTTGGTGAGGGGATCTGACTGTTATGATATATGGGGTTTTTACTGGTTTTCAACTGATTAGCTGCTCACAACAGATTGCATCGTGGATGGTGTCATGAATTGTGTGTCCCCAAAATATGTGTCAACTTGGTTACGCCATGATTCCCAGTATTGTGTAGTTGTCCTCCACTTTGTGGTTGTAATTTTCCTATGTGTTATAAATCCCAACCTCTGCCTGTGATTAATGAGGCAAGATTATATTATGTTAAAGAGGATTAGGGTGGGATTGTAACACCCTTACTAAAGTCACATCCCTGATCCAATGTAAAGGGAGTTTCCCTGGGGTGTGGTCTGCACCACCTTTTATCTTAAAAGAGGTAAAAGAAAAGGCAAGCGAGCAGCAAGAAAGCAGTGCCAGGAGCAGAGCATGTCCTTTGGATCTGGGGTTCCTGCAAGGAGAAGCTCCTAGTCCAGGGGAAGATTGATGACAAGGACCTTCCTCCAGAGCCGACAGAGAAAGCCTTCCCCTGGAGCTGATGCCCTGAATTTGGACTTCTAGCCTAGTAGGCTGTGAGAGAGCAAATTTCTGTTTGTTAAAGCCATCCACTTGTGGTAGCAGCATTAGATAATTAAGACAGATGGTGATTGCATCACATCTGCCAAACCACTGAGAATCACGGCCTAACCAAGTTGGCATATAACCTTAAACATCACAGAAAGGGATAGACCATTTAGGTGGAGTTAAGGTTGACCAGAATGACCACAGAAGAAACAAGGAGGAAGACTGTAAGCCAGGTGCCAAAGCTATTAAGGAAGGAGGGGTGAATGGTAGGGAAGTCGGTAGATTGCCAACAATAAATTGGGGTGTTGAGTGGAAAAGTCTAATGACTTTAAAGAAGTTACTTTGTTTTCTGTTGTTTTTTAATAGAAAAGAAAAAATTTTTGAAATCAGCAATAGAGAACAAGAATATCTAAGCCTCCTTTAGGACATGAAGTACACAGAACGTTGGAGAAAACCAGCCTTGAGAAGGCTGTGGGGAAATTTTTACTGGGGGAGTGAAGGAGGAAGCCAGATTTCATTTAAGTGAGGCATGAAGAGAAAGCACAGAGAGATAAAGCTTTTGGGCAAATCTGCTAATAACAGACACTGAATTATAGAGAGCACAGAGGAAAGGTTTGTAAGGACAAGAAAGAGTTAAATGTTTGGTTAGATTCTGCTATGGTTCTTAATCCTAGCTGCATAATAGAATCACCCAGGAAATTTTTTAAGGCCAAGTGAATGAGAATCTCTGCAGGGTGGGACTAGTGTACTGTGATCCTGATACACAGACAGAATTGAGAACCACTGGCTTAGGTGATTATGAAGCAATATGGAGACAAATGGCTTAGTTTTCTCATGGAGAATGTGTGAAAGAAGTTGTGAGACATGATGGGGTTGGTCCTGGAATTCCAGAAGCATTGGCAGGGCTGGGGGAGACAGTGTTCTCAAACACTGTTGTAGAAGGTGTAAGTTGGTACAAGATTTCTAGAGGGCTATGATTTCTCTTCTATGACTTTATCCTAATCTCCCGATTATTACCAGATGCCCACAAAAATGTAAGTACAAGGTTGGTTGCTGCATTATTAGCGTACCAAAAATGGAAATACCAAATATGCAACATTATAAAATTGGATAAGTTGTAACAAAATAAAATGCAGCCATTAAAAAAATTTTTAATGATTTACCGTCATGATATATTAAATAAACATTGCAGGTTTAAAAGAAATTATTTATGGCATGGTACCAAAATTTCAAATAGATACTTACCCTTAATATCTACAGATTAAACACCCAACCTCTCTACATGGCACATAAGGCCCTCACAATCTGGCCTGTCCATCTTTATAACTTGGTTTTCTGCAGCTACATCATGATAAACAAAGAAAAGATTGAAGTTGTCAAGGATTTCATTTTACTTGCATCCACAATCAACAGCCATGAAATCAAAAGACACGTTGCATTGGGCAAATCTGCTGCAAAGGACCTCTTCAAAGTGTTGAAGAGCAAAGATGTCACCCTGAAGACTAAGGTGCACCTGACCCAAGCCATGGTATTTCCAATCGCCTCATATGCATGTGAAAGCTGGACAATGAATAAGGAAGACCGAAGAAGAATTGATGCCTTTGAATTGTGCTGCTGGCAAAGAATATTGAATATACCATGGACTGCCAAAAAGAACGAACAAATCTGTCTTAGAAGAAGTACAACCAGAATGCTCCTTAGAAGCAAAGATGGCGAGACTGTGTCTTACATACTTTGGACATGTTGTCAGGAGGAATCAGTCCCTGGAGAAGGACATCATGTTTGGCAGAGTACAGGGTCAGAGGAAAAGAGGAAGACCCTCATGGAGGTGGATCGACACAGTGGCTGCAACAATGAACTCAAGCATAACAACGATTGTAGGGATGGTGCAGGATCGGGCAGTGTTTCGTTCTGTTGTGCATAGGGTCGCTATGAGTCGGAACTGACTCGACGGCACCTAACAACAACACATCCACCACTGCTCTTCTAACACCCTACACCGGAAGCACACTAGGTCAGTGCTGCTTCCACAGCACACTGTGTTCTTCCGTGATGTTGTGCTTTCATTCCCTTTTCCTCTTCTCTGCCTGTTTAGGACTGTTTGTCCTTCACAGTGGTGGTGTACAGTGAGAACTACACTGCTATCTGGCTGCTAAAGCCAGCAGATCTGGTTTCCAATCCCAGAGCTACACTTCCTTTGGTAAAAGTGGGGAACCTCTGAGCCTCAGATAACTCATCTATAACGTGGAGATAAAAAACAAAAAACCCACCCCAGGATTATTGCACTGCACCAGCAGTATTTCGTTTAGATGCTGAATATGTCACTTTGTTTTTTCCTTCTCAGTCCTTTTGTTTGTTCGTTTTGGCCTCCAATTAAACCCTCAATCTTCCCAGGAAGAGCTAACTGCCCTCTCCTCTCTCTTGCATGTGGACTTCTTAGATATTCATGATGAATGTAAGAGCTCTATCTCCTGACTGGACAGGACTTTATATACAACTCTGGAAAGCAAGAGGCTGCGTCAGGTCAAATTGGTACACTATAGCTCCAAAGATAATACAAATCTGTAAGGATAGACTATCCTTGGCCTTCCCGAAGTTACTTTGCCAGAAAATTTTCAATTAATGATCATGTTCCTCAGCATTTTGAGACCAAAGGGGAAAATACAACCACTATTTATGAGCCCACAGTTGCCAAATCATCACCTAAGTCATCTATAGTAGATGGTTTATGTGTAAGAATGGAAAGTGGGTGGGGGGATTAACGTTTACTAGTCCGGCCCATTTGTTAAAATGTTCTGAAGATTTACGATACAACAAAAATATTACATAATGCCAAAGTTTTTAAATGCATAAAGTATGAGTTTTTTCTTGTTGTTGTTTCCTTCTAAGGAGCTTAACTCAGTTGAAGAAAAGAACTCATATTGCTTTTTTTCCATTGCCAAAATAGCAATGACCACCACCTTCCAAAATTCATGTTTATTCTCTTCAGGAAGCGGCGATGATTTTTCACAAATATCATCACCCCCATGAAAGAGATTTAGAAGACTGTCTATCATTCCTTTATACAACGATAAGCATTCTCATCTACTCCTAACATCCTGAGAGGTAGATATTACCCCCATTTAACAGATGACAGGCCTGTGGCTCAATTGTTATCTGGCTCCTAGGATCAAAGCTCAGTTTTAACTCCAAGGTCCATCTGTTTTTCTTGGAAGTGAAATTCATCTTCCAGTTCTAAGCCGCACACGTTTTTAGGCAGTCTGCGTGTTTTGTGACTGGGAATTCTAAACTGCCATTTTAGATGACCTCTTTTTCTTGCTCACATACCCGTTTGTCTCCAGAATGACTATGTTGTTTGCTAATTACCGTAAAGCTTCTTCATAACAAGGTTAAAAACCTTTCTTACATAACCGTCCAGGTAATGGGGGGGAGGGGGAGTAAGTTATGGACAAGTATCAGGAACTACAATTATCAGCACACTGGCCAAATGAACCAGCAGATAAGGCTCCAGAACCTGCAGGCTTAAGACAAGTAAAATCTGAGAGCGCAATTTTCTGTTCCTGTAAGTACTATTGCTTCCCAATGACCTTCACATTTTATACTTTGATTTTCTTACCAATCCTGTAATATGGGGAAAATTGTCAAAAAAAAGGAAAAAAAAATACTCTTATTAGTGATCCAAGGTTTAACATTCTCTCTTCAAAACCCCATCCACCCAATTCTGGGACGATGGCAGGGTAAACAGACCATGGTTCCAACCCTCCCCCACAAATACAAGGAAATGGCACTTAGTTTTGAGGGCCTCTGAATTGGGCAGCAGAGGAAGGCAGCAGCAGGAAACTGTAGACAGGCAAGAAATCAACGAATCAAGGACTCACACAGTAGGAAAACTGTTTCTCCCACTGTCCCTGCCCCTCCCCCAAGCCAGTGGGCTGCTGTGAACTGGGGAAGTGGTCCCAGAAAAAACAGCCTGTTTCCCTACCTACCACACCTCCTGCCTATACAAAGAGACAGGACCCCAGGCTTTTGCTCTAAAATCAACAAGGCAGACGTTCCCAGGGGTTTGTTTGGAGTGTGCCAGCGCTTCCCCAGCCAGACACTGTCAGCTGCAAGCCTACTGGGAACTGCTACAGAATGCCCATGCAGTGGGGCCCATTCTCATAGTCAACACTCTATCTGCCTCTCCTGCCACCCCATAGCCCGGGCCTCTGAAACCAGCTGGGCAAACCTCCTTTCTGCTGGTACTAAGGACTGCTCTCAGAGGCTGCTGCATGCTAGAAGGCAGGAATCTTGAGAGGAGGCTACATTCACAGCCAACAATACTGGGGAGTGGGGTACTGATAACAAGGCGGGCCTCCATGGGGATCTAAGTGGAGTATGGCACACCCTCCCCCACCTGGCAACTGTTTATTGCCGGGTGTTGCACACTGCTACAGAAGGCCACTGCAGTGGAATCTGCTCCCGTATCCAGCACTGTACCTGCCTCCCTGGGCACCCCATAGTTCAAGCCTCTGAAGCCAACAAGACAGACCTCCCCGGGGATCAACTTAGATATGTCTCCTTCTCCTTCCAGTCAACACTGAAGACTGCTAAGGCTGCTGTATGCTAGGAAGCAGGCATCTTGTGTGAGGCTATGCCCACATCAATATACTGTAGAGCGGGCTCTGATAGCAACAAGACAGACCTTCCTGGGGACCCCTTCAGAGCATGACAATCCTCCCCTACTCAGAAATGGTCAGCCACTAGACTGAAACAAACTACTACAGAAGGTCACCTACCCTGGAGCCAGGAGAAGTGTCACCTAAGAGGAGATTGCCCCCCAACCCCCAACCACCACAGGGCCACTGAGGCTCTGAAGCCAATGAGACAGATCTCTTGGAGGTCCTTGGAGGTCCTTCTGGGGAGTGCCAGCCCCTCCTTCTGAAACAGAGGAAAGTCTGCTTGTTTCCCGTGAAATCCAACTCAGAAGCAGCCCCCACAAAACAGGGAATGAAGCCTCAGGCAAAACCAGAGGTAACACCCAGCCTGGAAGGGGGCTCTCTGGGTCTGGGTTCTCTGACTGAAATTATGGATACAGCAACAGAGAAGGGAAGGGAGTAATGACCACAGAGAGAGGACTGTGCCCCCTGGGGGACAGATTGATTAGTATATGTCTCGTGAGTGCTGGTGCTGGCCAGTGAATAGATGGATCAGTGTGATTTCTGGTGTGTTTGGGAGAGACTGAAAGTTGAAAACTGAAATCTGGAACTTTCAAATCATAATTAAACCAGGGAGAGAAAAGGAGCTATCACAGAGAGGGACAGGAAACAGTAATTAAAGTCTGAAGGTGCTGCCTGCCTAAAAGCTTTTTGCAGAAAGTAGTGCAGTCAAAACCACCAAATACTGGGGAGAACTGAGAAAGTTAACACCCTTGAAAATGTCAATAAAATTTCAATGTCCCAACAAAAAAAACACAAGACACACAAAGAACTGAGAAACAATGGCCCACCCAAATAAACATGACAAAGGGAGTGAAAGTGCATCTAGAGATCACCAAATAATGACAAGATGGAAAAATATAATACAACAACATTAAAAATAATTAAAACCTAAGGGAAAACATGGACAAATAGCTAAAAAGAAATATGAAAAACGACAGAGAACAAAATGAGGATCTAAAAAAGAGGTATTGCCACTGAAAGAGGCAATAACCGAAATGAGAAACACAATCGGACTTAAGAACAGATTTAATCCGGCAGAAGAATCAGTGAATTAGAGGGTAAGATAGTTAAAATTACAGATGCTGAAGAGCAACAAGAACAGCGGCTCAAGGAGGCTAGGCAGTTTAATGGAATTGTGGGACAACAGGCCTAGTATATGCATCATGGGAATTCCAGAAGGAAGAAAAAGGGACAGAAAGAATATCTGAAGAAATAATGACAGAAAATATTCCTAAACTAACAAAGGAAATGAATCTACAACTCCAAGAAGCTCAAAGAACTCCAAGCAGGATAAACCCAAAGAGATCTACACCAACACACACCATAGCGAGGCTCTCAAAAATTAAAGGTAGAGAATCCTGAAAGCAGTGAGAGAGAAGCAAACAGTCACATACAAAGGATCCCCAGTAAGATTAAATGCTGATTTTTCCTCAGAAACGTTAGAGGCCAAAGGTAATGGAATGATATATTTAAAGTGCTAAAAGAAAAAACTGTCAACCAATAATATTATACCCAGTGAAACTATCCTTCAAGAATGAGGGTGAAATTACAACATTCTCAGACAAACAGAAGCTGAGAGTTCATATTCACCAGACCAGACCAGGCCTACAAAAATACTAATGGAATTTTTACATATAGAAAAGATGCTAGAATTCAGAACTATACATAAAAAGAAAGACCCATAAGGGGAAGATATATAAAGGGAAATTCATGGACAAGTATAAGGGCTAGTAATAAGGTATTCATGCTTGAAAATTCTAAATGTTTTGTCCTTCATGGTTTTTAATAACAAATACATAAAAGGCAAGGATAAAATTATGTTACAGGGCACATGAAATATAAACATGTAATAAGTGATAACAACAAAAGGGGAGGGGAATGGTATAGATATAGAATATCTTTTATGTTACTGAAGTTAAGGTGGTACCAACTTACCCCAGGATGTTATAAATACAAGTTCTTAAATGTAATATGCATGGTAAACACTAAGAAAATATATGTATTTTAAAAAATACCCAAAAGGAAAGGAGAAAGGAACCAAAAATGTTCACTAGAATAAACCAACAAAACAATAACAAGCAGTACTAAAGGACAAAGACAAAGAAGGCTTAAGACACATAAAATGACGAAATGGCAGAAGTCACTTCTTATCAGTAACTACAGTGAACATAAATGGACTAAATTCTCTAATCAAAAGGCAGAGAGTGGCAGAATGAACTTAAAAAAAAAAAAAAAACATGATCCAATTATATGCTGTTTACAAGAGACACTTTAAACTCAAGGGCACAAATAAGTTGAAAGGATGGAAAAAATATTCCATTAAAATAACCAATGGATGCAGAAAAAGCATTTGATAAAATCCAACACCCTTTAGATTGGAATAGAAAGGAAATTCCTCACATGATTCAGGGCATATATGAATAGCCTACAGCTGACATTATACTTAGTGGAGAAAGGCTGCCCCTTGAAATTAGGAACAAGAGTGTCCACTCTCACCACTTCTATTCAATACTGTATTAGAAGTCCTAGCCAGAGCAATAAGACAAGAAAAATAAATAAAATGTGTCCAGACTGGAAATGCAGGAAGAATCAAAAGAAGATGGAAGGAATACACAGAGTCACTGTACCAAAACAATTGGTCGACGTTCAAGCATATGAGGAGGTAGCACAGGATCAAAAACTGACGGTACTGAACGAAGAAGTCTAAACTGCCCTGAAGACACTGTCAAAAATCAAGGCTCCAGGGATCAATGGAATATCAATTGAGATGTTTCAACAAATAGATGCAGTGCTGGAAATGCTCACTCATCTATGCCAAGAAGTTCAGAAGACAGCTACCTGGCCAACCAACCGGAAGAAATACAGATTTATGCCTATTCCAGAGAAAGGTGATCCAACCGAACGTGGAAATTATCAAATAATATCATTAATATCACATGCAAGTAAAATTTTGCTGAAGGTCATTCAAAAGAAGCTGCAGCCGTACATCGATAGGGAACTTCCAGGTATTCAAACCAGATTCTGAAGAGGATGTGGAACCAGGGATGTCATTGCTGATGTCAGATGGATCCTGGCTGAAAGCAGAGAATACCAGAAAGATATTTACCTGTGTTTTATTGGCTATGCAAAGGCATTCGACTGTGTGGGTCATAACAAATTATGGACAACATTATGAAGAACGGGAATTCCAGAACACTCATGCTCATGAGGAACCTGTACATAGATCAAGAGGAAGTCATTTGAACAGAACAAGGGGATGCTGATTGATTTCAAGTCAGGAAAGGCGTGTGTCAGGGTTGTATCCTTTCACCATACTTATTAAATCTGTACACTGAGCAAATAATCCAAGAAGCTGTACTACCTGAAGAAGAATGTGGTATCAGAATTGAAGGAAGACCAACAACCTGTGATATGCAGATGACACAACTTTGCGAAAGTGAAGAGGACTTGAAGCACTTAACTGATGAAGATCAAAGACCACAGCCTTCAATATGGATTACATATTAGCATAAAGAAAACAAAAATCCTCACAACTGGACCAATAAGCAACATCAATGATAAACAGAGAAAAGATTGAAGTTGTCAAGGATTTCATTTTACTTAGATCCATGATCAACACCCATGAAAGCAGCAGTCAAGAAATCAAACAACACATTGCGTTGAGAAAATCTGCTGCAAAAGACTTCTTTAAAATGTTAAAAAGCAAAGATGTCACTTTAAGGACTAAGGTGTGCCTGACCCAAGCCGTGGTGTTTTCAATTGCCTCATATACATGCGAAAGCTGGACAATAAGGAAAACCGAAGAAAAATTGATGGCTTTGAATGGTGTTGGCAAAGAACGTTGAACATATCATGGGCTGCCAAAAGAACAAACGAATCTGTCTTTGAAGAAGTACAGCCAGAATGCTCCTTAGAAGCAAGAACGGCCAGACTTTGTGGAGAAGGACATCATGCTTGGTAAAGCAGAGGGTCAGGAAAAAAGAGGAAGACCATCGATGAAATGAAATGACACAGTGGCTGCAACAGTGGGCTCAAGCATAGCAATGATCATGAAGATGGCGCAGGACCAGACAGGGTTTCGTTCTGTTGTAGCTAGGGTCACTATGAGTTGGAACCAACCTGACAGCACCTAACAACAACGATAGATTGGAAAGGAAGTAAAATGATCTCCATTCAAGGACAGTATGTCCTATATATAGAAAATCTCAAAAAGCCCATAAGAAAACTTTCAGGGCTAATGAAGTAATGTAGCAAAGTTGCAGGGTACAAAGTCAACAAACAGAAATCAATTGGGTTTCTATATACCAGCAATGAGAAAGCTGAAATGGAAATTAGGGAAACAATTCCATTTACAACAGCAACTAAGAGAATAAAGTACCTAGGAATAAATCTAACTAAGGACGTAATGCAAATGGGCTTATACAAAGAAAACTATAAAACTCTGCTCAAAGAGATAAAAAGAAAACTTAAGTAAATAGAAAGATGTTCCATGTTCATGGAAAGACAATATTATTAAGATGTCACTATTACCCAAAGCAATCTATAGATTCAATGCAATCCCGATCAAAATTCCAACAGCCTTCTTTACAGAAATAGAAAAAAAAAAAATCTTCAATTTTATATGGAATGGCAAGAGGCTGTAAATAGTTTTAAAATGATGTTGAAAGATAAGAACCAAGTAGGACTCACATTTCCTGATTTTAAAATATACTACCAAAAAAAAAAAAAAAAAACCCCAAAGATGTTGCGGTGGAGTTGATTCTGATTCATAGTGACCCTATAGGGCAGGGTAGAACTGCCCCACAGGGTTTCCAAGGAGTGGCTGGTAGATTCAAACTGTCGACATTTTGGTTAGCAGCCGTGCTTTTAAGCACTACGCCAGCAGCTACAGTAATCAAAACAGCCTGGTACTGGTAAAACAATGGACACACAGACCAATGGAATAGAATTGAAAGCCCAGAAATAAACCCACATCTATGGTCAACTGATACTTGACGGGTGCTAAGTCCATTCAATGGGGAAAGAAGAGTCTCTTCAATAAATGGTGTTAGGAAAATTGGATTTCTACACGCAGAAAATTGAAACAGGATCCATGTCTCACACCATACATGAAAACAAATTCAATATAGATTAAGAACCTAAACGTGCAAACCAAAACTATAAAATTCTTAGAAGAACAAGCAGGGGCAAAGCTGTCAGACCTAGCTTTCAACAATGGATTATCTAATATAATAACAAAAGCAAAAGACAAAATAAATTAAAATTAAAACCTTTGTTCATCAAAAGTCTTTACAACAAAAAAAGCAAAAAGACAAGCTACCCACTGGGAGAATATCTTCAGAAACCATATATCCAACAAGAATCTAATAATCAAAATACATATAAAACTTCAAAAACTTAACAACAAAAAGACAACTCAATCATAAAGTAGGCAGAGGAACTGAACAGACATTTCACCAAAGACAACCTACAAATGGCCACCAAACACACGAAAAGATGCTCAGCATGATTAGCCACGAGGAGATGCCCTCTCACTCCCACTAGGATGGCTAAGATAAAAAAAAAAAAAAACTGATAACAAATGTTGGTGAGGATGTGGGGAAACTGGAGCCCTTATCCACTGCTAGTGGGAATGTAAAGTGATAGAAATGTTGTGGGAAAGTGTGGCAGTTCCTCAAAAAACTAAAAATACTACTACCACTTGACCCAGCAATTCCACTCTTAGGTATATGCCCAAAAGACTTGAAAGCAGAAAAAAAAGAGGCTTGTATACCAGGTTCACTGCAGCACTATTCACAATAGCTGAAAGGTGGAAACAACCCAAACGCCCATCAACAGATGAGTGGATAAAAATTTGGTACATATATGTAATGGAATACTACTCAGCCAATAGGAGAAATGAAGTCTTGATACTTGATACAGTACGCACGGAGCTTGAAGACATCATGTGGAGCAAAATAAGCCAATCACAAAAGGATGAACATTATACAACCTCATTTATATAAAAAGAAAAGGGAAATGTATAGAGACCAAAGTTTATTAGTGGTTAGAATGGGCCAGAGGAAGGGGGATAAAGGGGGGTTAACAGTGACAGAAAAATTGCATTAAAGGTATTAACAGTCGATTATTGTAATTGCTGTCACTAAGCTGTACACCTATAAAAAGTTGAATTGGCGAAGTTCTGTGATAGGTATGTTTACAACAATGACAAAAAAAAAAAAAAAGTAGCTGCTGAGGTTCCCTATGCACAAACACCTCACAGAATTTGGTTCCTTGCTTTGGGGATTAGAGTCATGGTTTCATGGGACATCCCAGTTAATTGACCTAATAACGTGTTTTGTGTTTCTGTTCTACCTTGTAGGTCGTTGTACAGGGCCTGGGGTGTTAAAAACTTAGAAGCCGCCTTTCAAGGCACAACAACTGGACGCTTATTTACCTGCAGCAACACAAGGAGAGTCAGGAATAGGAGGATATGGAATGTGTGGCTAATTGCCTCCATCAACAATTGCCTCCTTTGCTATGAGCCCAGAACTGGATGGTGTCTGGCTACCATTACTGAACATTTTGATCAGAGATTCCACAGAAGAATCTTCATGAAAAGGTGGAAAATGCAGAACAGAATTTCAAATTCTCATGGACTCTGGACTTTCTGGAGCCATGGAAGGTGGATGAAGCCTTGAAACTATTGGCCGGAGACAAATCTTTAAATCCTGAACAAAAAATACCCCCTGAAATCATCTTAAAATCAAACAATAGCTTAGCTAATAAAAAAGGCCTGCCTTGAGCATTATGCTCTTTTAAGATCTATATGTGATCAAATTGGAAACAGCAAATTCATATAGGAACCTTACAGGGCAATGAGTTTATGTTAATAAGGAACTCAGAAAAGGATGGTGAGACTGGTTGCACAACTTGAAGAATGTAATCAATGTCACTAAACTGTACATGTAGAAACTGTTTAATTGGTGTCTTTTGCTGTGTATATTCTCAACCAAAACAAAGTAAATTTTAGGAAAAAAAAAAAAAAAACATCCACACTCAAGACTTAAGATAATTACATGTACATTAAAGAATTAATGCCCCCTCCAGATTGGTAAGGAAGAAGTAAAAGAATATTTATTTGCAGGTGACATAGTCTTATACACAGAAAACCTAAAGAATCCTCAAAAAAAACTACTGAAACTAATAGAAGAGTTCAGCAGAGTATCAGGATACAAGACAAACATACAAAAATCAGTTGGATTCCTCTACACTAACAAAAAGAACATCAAAGGGGAAATCACCAAATCAATACCATTTACAGTAGCCCCTAAGAAGATAAAATACTTAGGAATAAATCTTACCAGAGACGTAAAAGACCTATACAAGGGAAACTACAAGACACTACTGCAGAAAACCAGAGAAGACCTACATAAGTGGAAAAACATACCTTGCTTATGGATAGGAAGACTTAACATTGTAAAAACGTCTATTCTACCAAAAACCATCTATAGGTACAATGCAATTCTGATCCAAATTCCAACGACATTTTTTTAATGAGATGGAGAAACAAATTGCCAACTTCATATGGAAGGGCAAGAGACCCTAGGTAAGTAAAGCATTACTGAAAAACAAGAAGAAAGTGGGAGGTCTCATTCTACCTGATTTTAGAACCTATTATACTGCCACAGTAGTCAAAACAGCCTGGTACTGGTACAACAACAGATACATAGACCAATAGAACAGAATTGAGAATCCAGACATAAATCCATCCACATATGAGCAGCTGATATTTGACAAAGGCCCAAAGTCAGTTAACTGGGGAAAAGACAGTCTTTTTAACAAATGGTGCTGGCAAAACTGGATATCCACCTGCAAAAAAGTGAAACAAGACCCATACCTCACACCATGCATGAAAACTAACTCAAAATGGATCAAGGACCTAAACATAAAATCTAAAATGATAAAGATCATGGAAGAAAAAATAGGGACATTACGAGCCCTAATACATGGCATGAACAGTATACAAAACATTTACTATAAATGCAGAAGAGAAACCAGATAACTGGGAGCTCCTAAAAATCAAACACCCATGCTCATCCAAAGACTTCACCAAAAGAGTGAAAAGGCTACCTACAGACTGGGAAAAAATTTTTAGCTATGTCGTTTCCAGTCAGCACCTGATCTCTAAAACCTACATGATCCTACTAAAATTCAACTACAAAAAGACAAATAACCCAATTAAAAAATGGGCAAAGGGTATGAACAGGTACTTCACTAAAGAAGACATTCAGGCTGCTAAGATATATGAGGAAATGTTCACGATCGTTAGCCATTAAAAAAAAAAAAAACCAGTGCCGTCGAGTCGATTCCGACTCATAGTGACCCTATAAGACAGAGTAGAACTGCCATTAGAGAAATGCAAATCAAAACGACAATGAGATTCCATCTCACTCCAAAAAGGCTGGCATTAATCTAAAAAACACAAAATGATAAATGTTGGAGAGGTTGTAGAGAGACTGGAACACTTATATACTGGTGGTGGGAATGTCAAATGGTACGACCACTTTGGAAATCAATTTGGTGCTTCCTTTTTTTTAAAAAAAAAAAAAACTAGACATAGACCTACCATACGATCCAGCAATCCCACTCCTTGGAATATATCCTAGAGAAATAAGAGCCTTTACATGAACAGATATATGCACACCCATGTTCCTTGCAGCACTGTTTACAATAGCAAAAAGTTGGAAGGAACCAAGGTGCGCATGAACGGATGAACGGATAAATTATGGTATATTCACTCAATGGGAATACTATGCATCGATAAAGAACAATGATGAATCCATGAAACATTTCATAACATGGAGAAATCTGGAAGACATTATGCTGAGTGAAATTAGTTGCAAAAGGTCAAATATTGTGTAAGACCACCATTCTAAGAACTCAAGAAATTGTTTAAATAGAGAAGAAAATATTCTTTGATGGTTACAAGAGGGGGGAGGGAGGGAGAAAGAGGGGTACTCACTAACTAGATAGTAGATAAGTTTTATTTTAGGTGAAGGGAAAGACAATACACAATACGGGAGAGGTCAACACAACTGGACTAAACCAAAAGCAAATCAGTTTCCTGAATAAACTGAACGCTTCAAAGGCCAGCGTAGCAGGGGCGGGGGTTTGGGGACCATGGTTTCAGGGGACATCTAAGTCAATTGGTATAATAAAATCTATTAAGAAAACATGCTGCATCCCACGTTGGAGAGTGGCGTCTGGGGTCTTAAATGCTAGAAGTGGCCATCTAAGATACATCACTTGGTCTCAACCCACCTGGACCAAAGGAGAATGAAGAACACCAAGGACACAAGGTAATTATGAGCCTAAGAGACAGAAAGGACCACATAAACCAGAGACTACATCAGCCTGAGACCAGAAGAACTAGATGGTGCTCAGCCACAACTGGTGACTGCCCTGACAGGGAACACAACAGAGAACCCCTGAGGGAGCAAGACAGCAGAGGGATGCAGGCCTCGAATTCTCATAAAAAGACCAGACTTAATGGTCAGACCAGTACTAGGACCCCAGAGGCCATGGTCCCCAGACCTTCTGTTAGCCCAAGACAGGAACCATTCCCAAAGCCAACTCTTCAGATAGGGATTGGTCTGGAATATGGCATGGAAAATGATACCGGTGAGAAACAAGCTTCTTGGGTCAAGTAGACACATGAGACTATGTTGGCATCTCCTGTCTGGAGGGGAGATGAGAAGGCAGAGCGGGTCAGAGGCTACCCAAAAGGACACAAGGAGAGAGAGTGAAGAACTGTGCTATCTCAACAAAGGGAGAGCAATTAGGAGTGCATAGCAAGATGTAAACTTTTGTATGAGACTGACCTGATTCGTAAACTTTCACTTAAAGCAAAATAAAAATTAATTAAAAAAAAAAGAAGCAAGGATAATGAAATTTTGTCCTGTTTACTTTGGACGAGTCATCAGGAAAGACTCATTGTTAGAAAAGGACATCTTGTTTGGTAAAGTAGAGGACCAGCGAACATGAGGGAAACCCTCAGTGAGGCGGGACGACACAACAGCCACAACAGTGGACACAGACACACCAATGCTGACGAATTGTACAGGGCCAGACGAGGCTTTGTTTCTTTCCACAAGGCTGCAATGAGTTGGAGCCAACTTGACAACTAACAACGATGAGCGCTGAAAGAGGCCTTCGAGGTCATCAAATCTCCTTACTGCCATCTTACAAATGAGGAATCTGAAATCCAGACAGAAATGCTTTGCTGAAGGCAAACTTGCTTCAAAGTAAGGCTTGAGGGAATAATATAGCAAGTACGTATAACCTGAGGATTACAGCACACATTTCCCATGTCAGCTCTCCTGCCATTTCTATGGTGTTGGAAGTATTTTTCCCATTTGATAGATGAGAAAACAATAAATAGCACAAATAAAATTTAAAAAAAAAAGCCCTTCAAAAAAATCCACATAAAAAAAAAAAACTCCACATACAGGATAGTCCCATTTTTGTGTAAAATACAAGCCAAGAGTATTTTTATGTATACATAGTGTTTCAATAGTACACTCATCAAACAGTTACCTCCAGGGTGTACAATCAAAAGCACATGAAAATTTTCACCTCTTGCTTCATGATTTAAGTGATAGTATGTTATGATTTTCACCTTGTCTCAGTATGAACAAAATCTTTGCTCTGCCTTTTAGTGCCTCAGAATGTAGCCAGGTCAGAGCTTGCTCCCCGAGTTAGGCGCAGCACTCATCCTGTAAGTGAAACGTCACACTGATTCAAACCTGTGGAGGATGTGGCACAGCCCTGCGTTTGTAAGTCTGAAATAGCTGAGACGGAGTCTTCCACCTATTTTGCAGGGCTGTTTTGAGGATAAAAAACATCAACGTATGTAGAAGTGCTCTACTGAACTAAACAAAGGCTGTGGCCCCCTCCCCTAAGCCTTTTTACACATACCTTTCGTCAACTCCTATCTTTGGCTCTGAAGAACCCACAAAGTCACAAATCTAAAAGAATGCAGGCGTTGTATTGCACTGAGGTATGTATGTCGGGGTAACTCAATCCCTCAGCCTCAATTCCAGGAAACTGCAAATTCTAGAGGAGAGGAGAAATTCCTGGGATCCAACATAAGACTTGAGAAGGTGGCATTTCTTTGTTCTGTTTGGGAATGCCCCAGTTTAGCTTTGGAGGATTTCCCAAAGTTCTGTTCTATGACAGGAGCTCCAGAGAGAACCCAGTAACACTGTCATTTGATTGGTAAGACCTGGCCAAATGAGAAGATGGCTGATAGAAGCATAGCTGCCAGCTCTCCAGACTGATTTTTGTCATCACTCCACAACTACGGTACAAGTAGAAAAACACTTACATGGAGAGATCAATTCTGGTCAAGGTAGAGTGTGGGAACTCACGCCATGAAGGAAACTAATGAAGCCAAAAAGGTGTGTACAACAGATCCAGGCAACCCACAGTAGCAGATAAGCAGCTAAACAAAAAGCCTCTTCCCTAGTTAAAAGGTTAAGCAACTACTTAAAAAAAAACTTTCTGAAAGCCATTTTGAATATTTATATAGTAAACCACTAACAAACATGTTACAGTGCTTCCTGGAATCCTATGGTATATTTTAATAGGTCTTCACCAGGTTAAGATCAAAACTACTTTTTTTTTAATCTATAATAAAGTAATATAACTAAGACCAGCAGCATTCATGCCTAAAGCCCAGGGTGAAGTCCCTAGCCTGCCTGGCTCAATTCTGAAAGTAGCTAAAGCAAGCCCAGGTCAGAGCTCTCTGGAAGTATAACCCTCAGATGTGAAATACTGCTATTTCATTCTAGAAAATATTTCAGTGAACCAAGGATGGCTCGGTATCCTCATGAGAAATACACAGGTCATGCTCAATAGCAGGGTCACAATTAATTGTCCCTTCAACAAAAGTAAATTATTTGTCTTGGACTTCGTATCTTAATTAGGAAATCATCTGTCATTGAGAAAATCAACTTTTTAAAAACCTAATTTGCAATATAGATTACTTAAAAAAAATTATACCGCACAGGCAGCAGTTCAATAAATAATTAATGCTTGTTAAAAAAAAAAAAAAATTATACCACAGGAAAATGTACTAATGCCAAATTATCTGGGTCAACAGTTTTGAGGTGGTCTTTAATCCTTTTTATTTCTTCTTGCTTAACAAACTTCAGGGTCTTCCAGCTGAAACTCAAAATGCTTTCTTGATAACCTTTATAGAATTATATCTTCTTTGGGACAAACATTCTTTCCAACATTAAATACTAAGAAATCCAGTGGTCTAGATTTCACCAACTTTGTTTTCAAATAAAAAGTATGCTACATAAGCCTTTAATTTCACAAGAACTGTTATTATACGACAAACTTTTTATTTCTTCCCTCATAAACAGTCCACAGCATTCATTAAACAGGGTGGTAGACGAAATAAAGAGAGACACTTTTCAGGTGAATTCTTTATGTTTAAGAACAGATAAGTTGGAAGCAATTTAATACAGATGGAAACAATACAATCCATATAAAAACAGGATTTGAAGGGAAAAAGATATACCAACCAAAGTAAATTTAGAGCTTTCATGCATACAACCCAACATCTGAATTTTCACTTAAAAACCAAACTAGGTGCTTTAACAGGTGTTCATAAAGAAGGCCACAAAAGTATTGCAAAAAAGGCTAGCCTTACATATACCACATTTTAAAAAGAAAAAAAAAAAAGAATAAATCCCCCAGCTACACCTAGGCTAATCACATTTTCCCTACCAGAGAGACACGGAAAATTAACTTTTCACAAGCTTAGCTTCAAGGTCTAACACCTTGGAGCTCTCACCTGACTGTTTCCTGCTCATGCTCTTCTTCAGTATAAACAAATATGGTTTATGAAGTGGAATACATACTTGAAGGATTCCTTAAAAAATAATCACGAGTTTCATTTTATATATACAACAAATTTTTAATTATATGCTGAAAATAAATTACAGGAAATAACTTTCAAATGCAACAGAGGACAAAATTTCACCAACAAACATTCCCAGTGAATTCCCTTGGGGGGGGGGGGGTGAGAC
Organism: Elephas maximus indicus; assembly: GCF_024166365.1. Lineage (NCBI taxonomy): Eukaryota > Metazoa > Chordata > Mammalia > Proboscidea > Elephantidae > Elephas > Elephas maximus. The sequence continues at coordinate 25,642,225 of NC_064844.1, read as the reverse complement.
TGCAGTGCTTAGGGAACATAAATATCACAAATTTATCAAAAACTTTAAATTGTCTATGCATTCACACACTGACATGAGCCACAAACATTCCTTCACAGGGACTGTACTTATTAGCCTACCACAGAACCAGATTTTGTCATAAACTACAAAACTTTTAATACAAAATTGTATTTATATATTTATAATTCATATACATGCCCTATCTGTGATTTTAGAAAATAAAAGCTACACACTGTACAGACACTCTTAACTCATAGCTGTAGGCAACATTTTTGGATGGAATTTCTCCCCCAATAAAATTAATGGCATATTTTATGTACATGAAGGCTAAACTGCAAAAAAGACAGTTCAGTTTCCCAGATATGCATCTCCTTTTAGGGCAGGTTTATAAATTTAAAAAGGCAAGACAAACGTACACCTCAGAATCACTTTCTTAGCTACAAGAGCTGTCATGTAATGTCTGTGAAGTTTCTGATACATGCATTTACATAATACTGGTATTGAAGACAGTAAAGCAATATGTAATTTTAATGTAGTGGCTCAATAAAGGCTTCATTGTCATTCCAATCTGATTCTTGATACAGTGATTCATAACTTCTCTAAAAATTAAGATTTCAGTGGGATATGGTGTTAAACAGATGCTAAATATATTTCTTAAAATATTTCCCTGAAATATCCTTTTACATAAGACAAGTTTCACTAACATTAGATTAATAAAAAGAAGAAAGAAAAAAAACATGGCACAAATGTGCATGATAAACTAATGCTCCTCAGCCAAGCTCATGTCTTCGGAGCCGATGAAAGAATGCTTACAACCAGCAAACAATTTTCACACTCTGTGGCAGCTATCTGTGAAGCCAGTTACACTAAACTACTTCTACAGTTGATTGTAAACTTTGGTTTATTTTTATTTGAGTTCTCATTGTACAGCAAGCATGAAAAAAAGGGAGAGTGGAGTCCATGAGGAGATGAAGTGTCAGTCTGTCTTTAATCTGGCATGATGAGACACCTGGTCAGTCAGGCCTGCTTTGATAGAGTTTGTTACAGACTGCCTTATGTTTTCCTCCATCAAATTATCACCCAGGGGCTTCAACACCTGTGGCATGAGACATGTGCAAAACAAACAAAAACGTGAGGTAAAAAAGGAGTCACATACAAAAATAGATATAAAAATTCAATTCAAAGCAATGACGAAAATAACCAGGAAGGCGGAAAATAAAAGGATGCTTCTCCCAAAAAAAGTTACGGTGCTACAAATAATGCAATTAGACATTTTATAATGCAACAAAAATTACTCTCCTCCTATTCAAACCATTTACAATTCCTATGAGATGGATGTGCAATTCCATACCCTATATGCAGCATCAAATCTGGTATGTATACAGCATTTATGCAGACCGGCCCAGACGGTCCTGCTTATTGTCCTACATGTATAGTGTGAACACTTCAGAGAGAGAAAAAAGTTAAAAATACTGTCTAATTTTTCTTCTTGTTATTGTTGGATGACAGTCTCTGTCGCTGTGCTGACGAAAGAGCACGATGAATCATTCGACGTCTAGTAACTTCAAACAGTTTGGAAAACACCTAGAACACGGAGTGACTCGTTAGGAGAATGGCTTAAGAGTGCCTTGAAGTTAAAAGAGTTTAAGACTACAAGAATTTGAGACTTTGTAGGTTTTCTCACCTTCCTGGGACTCCTCTGAAGCAATAGAAAAGAGAAATGCAAAGAAATTTAGACGCGGTTTGTTGACACAGCACAGATCCTCTCTGACTAGTGATCACCGTACCTCAACTATACTGAAAATCAGTATACACACTTTAGATTCTTCCATTTAATTGGTTTTTGTAATAATGGCACCTCTAAAATCCTAGAATAAATGCTGTACAGGAGATGAGTATTTTTCAAAAGAACCCATTGTATAATTATTGAAATTCATGTCGAAGAGAATGATAGTCCAAAATTTTAAAGTAGGTAATATTAGAAAAGAAAAAAGTGAGATTGTGATAGTTTTTCATCCATCTTCTACTAAAAGATAGCAAAGAACGCAAAGTAATGAGTTTTTTCAAGAGATTAAAATTTAAATTAAACAAATATCCGACCCAAGTCCACACAAGTGAACTTCCAAATCAGATCTGAACAGACAGCATTTCTCTAACAGGAAATACAAAAACCAAATTAATGTAGTGGATCACTTTATAAAATAATGATATTCTTACAACAGAAGTCAACATCTAAAAAACTTTCTTCAAAAGATGATTTACTTCTCCAGTCTTTGAATTTAAAGTGAAAGAAACACGGACTTTGATATCCTAAATCTTGGAATAAGCCCAATACTTCGTTGGCTCAGAAGTGGCATCTGAAAATGCTATTATACTGTCCATCAGTAATAACTGCAGCTTTCACTCTGGTCTCTGATGTGACGCCCAAGTATTTCACAATGATCATTTTAATGACAATCTCCGTGGAATTTTCTGCACATGGGCAATTCCGGGACACAGCTGGCAGATACAGACATGGCTTTCCTTAGTAGACCCTTGCTGGGGAAGAATTCACAGCCTGACTTTAAATTCTGGTTTGAGGTAAAAGATTATTATTGAAGTTGATTCTTTGCTTGTGGAGCTTTGCTTGTTCATTAGCATTTCCAAAGTACAGAAGCCAAACTTTTTTGGTTTAAGAAATCCCTATAGGACTCTTCCTTGCAGTATATTAACACTGTCTTTATGGAAGGCAATGAAGACCTGTCTACCATCAATATTTTTCCTGGAATAAAAGAGTGCATTGCTTCTTGCCAGTATTAGTAAGACACTTCTTTTGCTTTCCTAAAGCACTGAATTTCCAAAGCCTCTTTTCCTTACCTTCACACATCTCTCCCTGAGCTTTACAGAGTCTGGCCCTGCTCATTGTCAGGGATGATCAGACCTACAAGTAGGAATCTATCCAGATGATAGTAAAGATTCAGGCTAACAAAAATACATTAAAATTATGACTTTAAAGAAAAAAATTCAATTCATACTTTACATTCAGATCATGCATCCAAACAAAACAGAAAATACCCTTTTGATATTCCTCATATAAAGGAAAAGGTAGGTGTGCAGATACTGAAGGAAAAAAAATCATAGGGATAATGAGATTAGTCACTGAAAAACTAAAAGACAGATACCAACCTGTTCCCATAGTGTTTCAGCAATTTGATCAATCACTGTTCCAATTTCTCTGAACTCCCCAGAGTATTTAACATATGCCCAAGTACACAGAGATGTCAGTGCTAACCCCATGACAAGGTTACACAAGACGGCTATAGAGTTCAGGCCAATGAAGCCAGTCAGTCCTGAGATTATATACATAGCAAACATGACGGCAAACAGTGTGGCTGGAGTACGAGCAGCATAGAAGATGTTTTTGCCATCATTGTGCTTTATAAAATTTGCATAGGTTTCTTCAATGTCAGCCTCAAGCTGGTCCTGATAGCGACGGCAGAATTCGTCTCCACCCATTTTTTTGACAGAACGAAACTGTTTAATGGCCACTTCTTTGAGATCCAAGTGCTTCCGCTCCAGATCTGAAGGCGCAATGTAAGGCTTGTCCCCTCCGCACACCTGTACAGACAGGGTTCCAGCAGGACAAATGACATGTTGGAACTGACCCTCGAAACCAGCCCCCTGTTCCCAGTTGTTAGCTTCATAAAGTTAATTAAACTGCTTACAGTATCTCACATGAAATCGCAACCTGTTTATTTCTTGTATGATTAACTGAATAAGATAAAATAATTTTTCAGATATGACTAATACCAGTAAAAGGGAAGACAAAGAAAGTTACACTACACTCTGTACCTCGCTTTACTTGATCCACCAAATAACAAAATAGTGCTAGAAGACCGCTGAGAAGAGAGCAGGTAAAATATAAAAAGGTATTTTAATGTTTGAGTTAGCAAGCACAGCACAGGAACTGTTATTGGCCTTAAGATAATATGACTTACATCAGAGGCTACAAATAGCAGCACTCTGAATCATATGTCAGAAAGGATTGCAGTAGCTTATATAATAACTTGCCACCTGTACTCTGCACTCTAACCACGTGAATTATATTGAAATAGCTTATTTCCAGTGAAGATGATAAAGGGGAATTAGGGCATGCTATAATGTGACAATAAGGAGTCCTGGTGGTGCCGCAGCAATTAAAGCACTGGGCTGCTAGACCAGAAGGCCGGCGGTCTGAACCCCCCAGCTCCTTTTCGGGAGAGAGCTATGGCAGTCGGCCTCCGTGAAGATTACAGCCTCAGAAACCCTGGGGGCAGTCTACTGTGTCCTATAGGGCCACTACGAGTGGGAATCGACTCTATCGCGATGGGTTATAATACGACAATACATTAAAGAACAAACAAAAAACCACTGCCCTTGAGTCAATTCTGACTGAGAGCGGCCCTACAGGACACAGCAGAGCTGCCCCACAGAGCTGACGAGGCTGTAATCTTCACAGAAGCAGGGTGCCACTGCCACATCTCTCCCCCTCGAAGCGGCTGGTGGGTTCGAGCTGCGAACCTTTCATTGGCAGCTGAGCGCTTAACCACTGCACCACCAGGGCTCTCTGTGACAATACATAAGGAGCACAAATTAGTTTAATTATTTTAAATATAAAAACATGCTATCCTACTCTAACGTCAAATTTAAATTTCAGTTACAAACCTGTTCCATACTTTTGCTATAGGTATCTCTTGCTCCTGCTACTGCAGCAAGATTATTAGCTTCAGCTGTGGCCTAAAAAATAAGACAAAATGTACCAATTATCACACAAAAATATCCAATGTGTCTATAATTGATTAACATAATACGTTATGGACAAGTACGAAAATAAACCAAAGAAAAATATTACCAACTCCCAGTTTTCCTTCCCTAAGTAAGAAAACACTGACATAAAAGATACGATAATTCTAAGAAGACTGCCTCTCCATGTTAAAACGGGTTTGTAGAAAATAATCTGCTCAGGAAAATCGATAAAGAATTAATGTGTTTAATCTCCGGATACAAAGAATCAAGAATTATCATATGGTTATCTCACAATATTACACAATATTACACAATAGACACTTTCAAATCCACAAAAAGGCTTAGCTGTGTGAGTTTTACTAAGAAAAAACCAGCTTAATCCACTATAAAACTGGGAAATTATTCAGAGTGGAAAATCTTAAAAAAGAATGAGCTGAGTTAAAATAACATAGTCCCAAAAGAACACCGCTTTTTAAAAAACAAAAACAAAACAAAAAACTATCTTCACTAGAAGCAGCCATAGATCATTAACACCAAGAGAAAATAAGCCTTATTCCAAACACCACTCCTTGTCAAAGACTCAGAGAACGAAAGCAGCTTAGTCAGAGATGCCCACATGCAGCTACCTTATGCCAACAGGCATTTCTCTAAACTCTGCGCATCTGAAGAGAAGGCACCAAACCTGCTCATGTGCAAGGTCTACAATCTACAGTTGCAAAATATCATATAAAAACTCCAGAACCTGTGACACGTATTGCCTTAAGTATCTAAAATGTATCTGTATGTAAAGCAGCACTGGAAAAAAATTTAAAGGTCCTCCCACCTCCCATCCATTTTCAACTATTTATTTCTAAAGCCAGTAGTAAAAATAGGTACAGGAATAAATAAATGTATGTATGCAACACACACATACACACTACCTGAAGCATGGACTTCGGGTGTGGAAGTTCCTCTCCTTGGTAAATTTTAATGTACGCCTAAAAAAGACACAAATTTTATTATGTTGGCAGGCTGTGCAAATTGGCTCTACATCTCCAAAGAAAGAAAACCATTAAATATAGGAATAATTTGTACCATTAAAAGGAAATCCCAGGCATTAAAAGTTATACATTATTCTCATATTCCTATTAAATTAGCCCTATTCTTAACATTATTAAACACATACATTGTTAAATAATATCCTAGAAAAATGCTTCTAGATATAGTTCCAACTTGAATAAAAGTTATATCTCATATTTAAGTTATATATAAAATGCCATCCACTTTATGAAAAGAAAGCCACAATTCCCCTCTATTGCAATATCTCAAATAAAAACCTCAGAAGATATTTTTAATTCTGTATTACTCCAGCTTCAATTATTATGTTTCAGCTCGAGAAAAAAAAAGGTCATCTCATTTGTGGTTTAAGAATAAGAAGGAGAAGATGGGAGTTTATAAGTAAGCCCATACAGGAATCGTCCATGTAAGTTTTCTACTGGCTGAAAATTAATTCATAGTTTAACCAAGACTGGACGAGAGTGGTCGAGTGTCCACTAAGTGAGCAAAAGTACACTCTTTAGTTAACTGTATTTCCCTTCCACCAATCTGTAACTATTATGAATAAATACAACCCTGTACAGTGGTCACGCTCTGGCAAGCAAGAGTAGCCCGAAGCTATAAAGACTAGAGAAGAGTAAACAGAAAACAACACAAACTCTGAATCATTTACTTAACTCATTAACAAATATTGAATTATGTTGCTAGAGTGATATTGTGATAAATGGTTCTTCTCTCCCACACCAAAGCCGGTGAAAAGGGAGAAAAATTACACAAACAAAATCACTGTCTAGAAGATGCAAATAGTCTGCTACAATCTTTTATTTTCATTTATTTATTTTTGTTTTGGTTTTATGCTACAATCTCTTAAACAGCTTTAAAATTGTTTCACCTATAACTAATTCAAGGCAGAAAAATAAATTTTAAATTATTTTTTGCTTTTAAATAAAGAAGTTTCTTGTACATACAGTTGAAACAGTCATAAGTGAGCTACACTTCTAACTTAGACAAAGGCATTTAAGTTAAGAGTTTGCCTACCTTAAAGTATTCTACAAGATCTCTACAAGTGACTTTAGATCCACTTATCTCTTTTTCTACCAAATTTTCAGGGGCAAGCAGTAATGGAACCAGATTTCGAAGCTCTCGTTTAAAGTCTTCATCAATATCTAGTGGACATAAAATTAGCCAATATATTAGTCAAAAAAAAAAAGTAAAGAAGTAAAATTCTATTTCCTAAAATAATAGTGCACAGTATCTATTACGGTACTTAAGTAGGTTTGTTAAAAAAAACAAAAACAACATATCCAAACACTCCATATCTCCCAGGAAAAAATAAAATAGTCTCCCCCTTAACTCTAGCCCATCTCCCTAATACCCAATAATTCTGCCAGCTCAAAAAATATGTAAAATGAACTGTGGATTACCAAAACAAATTCTACATTAAATGCTAACTAAAATATTATTTTCAAAAGAGGCAAACAATTCATGAGGTTAAATTTTAACACTGGATATTGTTTTCCACCCATACTGTAAGTTTCATCAATCCTCAAGCCTTCTGCCATCACGTTCAAAGTAATCTGAAAAAAAAATGATACTACACTATGACTGAAATCTGACTGTATCAACATATTAAATTGCTATATGTTTTTTAGTAGACTGCAATCAGATGAAATATTGAAAAGAACTGTTCTCAGCCTTCAAAATAACTTTCAGGATACCAGTGCTGAATAGGTTAACCACTAAGCTAGGCGGCTGCAAACCAATCAACAGAAAGCTAGAAAGACAGACAGCACTACAACCGCCTCATTAATGAATCTCAAAATGTCCTCCAGCTTAAGACGGAAAATATCAATCATCAAATATTTTTAAAATAAAACCTTTCAGCCACTAAAATATAAGTTCTGACTTTAGCAAGAATGGGAATTCCCACCTTTTAGTCTCCCATCAAAACTAGGGTTAGTTGCAACTTTAAGACCAGGATGTGGTAAAAGGAAGCAACCAAGATTTGAGAAGCAATTGTGAATGTGCTTCCTTACGTTCTGTAGCTCTTCATGTTGATTTTGTTTTACCTGAGGGCAGAAGAGAACAGGGTAAAGACGCAAAGAGAAGACAAGAAAAATGTCTCTCAGGTACACATGCATGTACACACACACGTGTGCACACATACTTAACTCAGATGCTACTCCAGATGAGTGTTTTCTTACAACAAAAAATATTACTAAAGGCTCATTTCTGAACATGATTTCTGATCTTAAACAAGATGTTCTTCTTAAGTAAACTACTTGGGATACCAAAAAACACAAATAACAATTAATCATAGTATCATCTAACATTTGAATAACAAGTTGTAGCGGTGGCTTACAAACCAGTAAGTACATTAAGAATTTGCACTGGAAAAGAAAACAAAACAAAGTAGTAATATGCCTACAAACAAAAGGTCAGCTCCTAGGCCAAAGATAAAAGCTAAGGTGAAAAGCTCCAGTGTGGTCCAAAGAACCTTAGAAATTTATTAGGATTTAAGGGCTCTTTCCACACAACTATGATTTAAGTTATTTAGCAGAGAGTTTTGGGAAGAGAGACTGCTATGTATTTCCTAGAAGAAAATCCTAAACTGAGAAACATTTTGAATAATCACTCACTTATCCCTAAATAATTCACATACTCTCCCAAAGGCTCTTCTCAAAAATCATTCTAAAGAGACTTATTTAAATGCTCAAAGCCAGCACCAATCATATAGAAAAAATCTGGAAACGACCCAAATTTCCATCAACTAACAGTAGAATGGAAAAAACCGTTGTCCATTCACAGAATGGAAAAAAACACACAGCAATGAGAATAGATGAACTAAACTATATGCAACAATAGGGATTAATCTCAGAAACATAACGTTGGGCAACCAAAGCTTGACACAGACTGCATACTCTATGTGATTCCATTCATATGAAGTACAAAGTCTATTAGAAATCAGGATAGTGATAGGACTAAAAAGGGTGGTAGTATATAAAGGTGGGTGCCTCTGCAGGCTATAAGCGTATATAAGGTTATGTTGTAAGTGTATGTTCCATTTGTACAAATTCATAAAGCTGTACGCTTATGATCTGAGCAGTTTTATGTATATACGTATTGCTTCAGTAAGAAGTTAAAAAACCTTCTTGTCTCGTAATTCCAAGTGACAAGAGAAAACCCTGATGACTGAAATCACCTCCAGTAATAGGGTCTAGAAATACCTTTCACATAATCCAAGAAAGAACTGGTTTTAATCTCATTTTAGGAAAAACAAAATTATACTGTACTCCAAGTCTCTTAGTACTGATATTTGTGCCATCCCACAGGCAAGGCATCTTATTAATCAGGCACGAACTCTCTTCCTTATAAATAAAGGGAGCATCATTTATCTTCGAGTATGTGAGTAGCTGATAGTCTGTAAGCATCTGGCCTGTGAGTTCCCTAAGTATTCCCACAGGAAGGCATCTTCAGGAATGAAAGATCATGTTGGTGAGGTTATTTTTCAGGAATGCTTTGGTGTGGCATATTGTGTGGGCCAGGAGTCTAGATATTTGAGTCCTAGTGCCAGTTATCAATAATTAGTTTTATTAGTTTAAGACAGCCCTCTAAGCTGCCCTTCCATGAGAGACAGCATTCCTCTGAGAGAGGGTCTCACGTCATCTGTGCACATTACCCAGCCTGTCCCAAATGTCCAGCTCAGCTGGGCCTGAAGGAGACGTATACGCAATCTAGGTAGGGCACATGGCTAGTCTTCTTCACGTGTATCATTCCAGTATTTATTCATATTGATTTGCTGAGGGGCAGTTGGCTCTGGAGAGAAATACTTGTTACTTAATTTTAATTCGAGGACTCTGTCCACTTTGGAAGGAGTAGAAACAATTTACTTTTCACCAGTTATGTATACAGTCACCTGTGATAATTTGGGATAATTTATTCCAATGAAATATAGAGATTAGTAGCCTAAGCAGCAGTTCAGACACCCACCCCTTCGCCTGGCTTGGGGCTTCTGATCTCCTCTGTAAGAATTGAGGACTTACCTGCAGTCTCTTTTCAAGGAACTGTTTTCCACCTTCCAAACCATATGAATGTTCATAAGGATAACTCCAATCTCGAATCAAAAACATCAATGTCTACCCACACAAAAAAAAGTATAAATCATTTCTTACATACATGAAAAATTGCTACTCTAGTAACTGAAGCCTCCCTTACTGCCTAAACAATCATTATCAAAAGTTGTAGTAGACCATGTGGTTAGTACTGCTGGCAGTCATCCACACCAAGAGTCTACCTAAATCAACATTCCCAGCCCCCACACCAAGTAAACACCTCCCATTCAAGAACTTCACTAGGTGTAAGGAACGAGTCACCACAAAGAATAATACAGGCTATTTTTAAATGACTAAAAGGCATAGAATCAAGATGGTATTAAAGAAGACAACTAATTCTAGATGGCTAACTTTAGCCTGATTACAGATTTGGTGTCAATGAGGCCATTTCCACATGATTTTTTATTCATATAGGCTCAGGTTTCTCAGCCTTGGCACTATTCACATTTTGGGCCAGATAATTTTTGTGAGTGGCTGTCCTGTGCGTTGCAGGATGTTTAACGGCATTCCCGGTCTTTATGCACTAGATGCCATAGCAAGCCCACTCCCTCAGCTGTGACAATGAAAAAGGTCTCCAGACATAGCAAAATCACCCCTAACTGAGAAATACTGATATAGTCTAAACAGTATTATTTCATTCATATACACAGTGGAAAGTATTTCATAAAAGTGATTGCTTGAGCCAGACCAGCCAGACAAGAATGGGGCAGAATCAATGTAAACCCACTAACACTAATAATCACCAGCAATGCTGTCATATAGGAAGGACTTCACACACTGATAAGCAAAAAGGATAGTCACTCACCACTACTGTCACTGCAAGTGATCAAATACTACTAATGCTAACTTATAACTTGCACCTACTTCAAAAAATAAACTATCAGAAATGAGGTGTCAGTGTCTTCATCTCTGTAATGACAGGACTCCACAGAAGCAAGCTGAGCATACGCTTCTCAAATACCAAAGTCATTTCTGACTTCATATTCTGGCTTTTAAGTAAAAAAACACAAGGAGATAGTGGGAGACATGGAGAAGATATGATAAATTCTGGGACCTTCCTATATAAAACCAAAATAAGAAATAACAGGACTAACTTCAACTTATAATACACCACAAAAAAGAAACTCATAATATTTTGGTGTAGTTTTTAGCATGTGTAAAACAAACTTTACATGGCTGTGTTAAATTCCCTGTCTTCAGTCCTAGAATTAAATGATATCTAAGAAAAACAACACCCTCTTAATCCTAATAAAACTATTCAGAATCAATCTAGATTCATTTGTTTCATTTCCTATACTGTTAGCCTACTACTGGTAAGTAAGCTAGTGATGACACTATCATAGGTTAGTTTCAACTCCACTAAATTTGTCACTAGAAATGGCTTTGTTGTAATATCCTAGGGTCTTCAAAGTTATAACCTGAGGTAGGCTAAAAAAAAAAAAAAACTTATTTACCTGAAAAGGTTTCTGATAGATTTCTTCCATTGCAAGCCTGCCGTACTCTGTAAATAACTATTAAATCAAGTTATTTAAAATACTGTCCCAAAGAGATTGAAAAAAGACATTTGTAAAACTATTTTATATACAACTAGATATCAAAGCCTTAACTTAAAACCATTTGAAAGCCATGCACTTGATTTTCTAACACTGAGTACATACTGGAAACCCGAGTGGCATGGTGGTTAAGCTTTGGGCTGGTAACCAAAAGGTCGGCAGTTTGAATCCACCAGGCGCTCCTTGGAAACCATATGGGGCAGTTCTACTCTGCCTTATAGGGTCGCTATGAATCGGAATTGACCTGATGGCAACGGATTTGTTTTTTTTTTTTTTTTGGGTATATACTGAAATTTATTTTATTTAGAAGTTGTAAATCAGTTTAAAACCATGTAACATTTAGTCCTAGATGTAAATTCACAATAAAGTGGAAGTCAAATTTTGACTATTTTGGCATGTATTATCTGAAACATACGTACTTGCAAGTGCTGAAGATCATCTTCTTGAATATTCTGAGACAAATTATATACCTGTTAAAACACAATTTATTTTGCTTTTATTATAGTGTTTTATTTTAAATACCCAGCTTGTGTATAATTTTACTTGTGGAAATGAGGGCTGTTTTATACCTGAGCACAAATAAACTACTTAAGCAGCATTTTAACCAGCGGCTCATGAGAAGGATTTTCTCTTTTACCTTATCAGCACTGAGGATAAAACATTAAGGGAGGAGAGGTGTGGTAAACTATGTAAAAATCAGGAATACATGCATACAAGGCCTAGAAAATAGCAGACATAAAAATCATGTGTATGGTGAATGACCCAGTAAGTCTCTTTTCAAAATTTCTTTAATGTTATGACATAATTTCCCCCCCCAAAAAGGCAAGATTGTTTCTACAGCCATCTTTCTAAGTCAGTGACTGTGAAGGGCAATAGGTCTACAAAGATAACTTCAAAGATACAGAGATAAATTCCTCCCTGATACAATCAGATGGTTATGCCTTGACAACCACCAACTCTAATGTCATTCTCTTCTCACTTAAATAAACCCATCAGCCTAAAACACTAACCAGAAAATTTCAAGTCTGCCTGTGATAAGTGAAAGGCTAACAGTAGGTGGCGTTCTTGCCATATTTTAGGAGGTTTTCCAAGGCACATAGACAATGGAGGTCTAAGTATTCTCAATGGAGGTCTGACAATGGACATCTAAGTATTCTCAAGGAAGGGAAATTGGAGAAAGATTCACTAGGTCCAGTTCTTCTGAGCCATGTCTTTAGAAGGTGACCCAGGGATGCCAGAGAAGAAAAGTCTGGACATCTACCTAAGTTACCTCTGCTAAGAAATAATTTACACCTAAGTAAACAGGATTACTCCAAAGATAGAACAATTAGTTCTAATGGCAAATAAGTAATAATCTAGCTGAACTACTTGGAGGTCAAGAAAAGAGAAATCCAGATCCTTTCATTGTTAGGGCCAGGTTACAAACAGCAAACAGAGAAGGGGATTTGTTCATTTCAGATCATTAGGATTTAGCATGCTGTCTTATACTTAATAGGTGCTTAATAAATATTTCTTGAAAGAATAAATGTCAAGAAGATCAATTTGTCACTGATTTATCAGCCAGATATCTTTAGTAAGGAGAGAAACCTAGCCTCAAAGGTCAGGAAGAAAGCAATAATAACTTTTATCTTCTTGGTCAATTATCATTTACAAAGCCATTTCTTATGTATTATCTCATTTAAATCTCACTTCTGACTGCCCACAGCAACCACATGTGAGATAGGCAAGACAGGTAACATCCTATTTTACAGATAAGCAAGTGGCTGAGTTACTTAAGTGGCTGTCCAAAGCCAGGCCTCTTTCTACTATCAAAAAGCTGAATAAATAAACAAGAGGAAGCCAAGGGATGAGTATTAGGACTCTCATAATTTAAGGCAAGTCCAACGACCCTAGAGCCAACTAACTTGAAAGGCCACGATATGACAACAGTGATGTGGCTTCTACTAGTCTCATGGGAATAGCAGCTGTGCCCGCTTACAAGATCAGAGAAAGAAAAAAAAAATCACTGCTGTCGAGTTGATTGTGACTCATAGAGACCCTATAGGACAGAGTAGAACTGCCCCATAATGTCTCCAAGGAGCACATGGCAGATTCAAACTGCTGAACTTTTGGTTAGCAGCCAAAAGAAAGGCACAACAACAACAAAAAGGGCTCTGAGGGTCTCCAATAGCATCATTTAGTGGGTGGCGACTAGAGTTCAGGGCTTAAAGAAAGAGCAAATAGTTGCCTCCCCAACCCTGAAAAAGATTCTTTAGCTCAAATTAATACTCAAACCTTCTTTCCACACCAACAGCTAGAGACTTCAAGTTGAGGAAGGAGGGAAATGGGAGCTTATAGATTGGTCTTATATTCTAGATATTTTTTTAAAAAAGCATTACAAAACTCCAAGACACTGTGATATTACCCATGATCTGCAGTCAACAATTTCTTATCTTGGGAGGATTACACATACCTTTTTTTTTTTTTTCCCCCCAGTATTTGCAATTATACTCCTTGATAACACTGAAGGTTAACCTTCTGTGTCAACTTGACAAAGCTATGGCGCCCAGTTGTTTGGTCAAACGCTAGTCTAGATGTTGCTATGGAGGTACTCACATGTGATGAACATTTAAATCAGGTGACTTTAAGTAAAGCAGGCTAACCTCCACAATGTGGGTGGACCTCGTGCAATCTAGCTGAAGGCGTTAAGAGCAAAAACTGGAGTTTCCAAGGGAGAAGGATTCTGCCTTAAGACTGTATAAGACTGCCAGAATTTCTAGCCTTGCACCTGACCTGCAGATTTTGGACCTGCCAGCTGCCACAACTGTGTGAGCCAATTCCTTAAAAATCAATCAACCCCTCTTCTCCCTCATCCCCATCACATATGCGTGTTTAATTGGTTTTATTTCTCTGGAGAAACCTAATTAATACATTTACCATCACCAGCACTATGCTTAGTAATTCATTTTCAGCCAGAGAAATATCAACCACAGATGACCTCAGAAAAGAGAAAGCAAAGAAATATAATGACGTGGTAATTTAATTCAATCGAATTAGTCTAAAGTATACAGAAAAGAGATAGCCTAGCTTGAAGAGACCAGAACTTGATAGAACAATTAAGGCATAAAATACAATTAAGACTGATGACTGCCCTGACAGGGAACACAACAGAGAACCCCTGAGGGAGCAGAAGAGCAGTAGGATGCAGACCCTAAATTCTCATAAAAAGACCAGACTTAATGGCCTGACTGAGACTAGCAGGACCCCAGTCATCATGGCCCCCAGACCTTCTGTTAGCCCAAGACAGGAACCATTCCCAAAGCCAACTCTTCAGAGAGGGATTGGACTGGACAATGGGACAGAAAAAGATGCTGCTGAAGAATGAGCTCCTTGGATCAAGTAGACACTTGAGACTATGTTGGCATCTCCTATTTGGAAGGGAGATGAGAGGGCGGTGGGGGGGGGGGGTTAGAAGCTGGCAGAATGGACACAAAAAGCGAGAGTGGAGGGAAGGAGCAGATTGTCTCATTAAGGGGATAGAAATAGAAATTAGGAGTATATAGCAAGGTGTATATAAATTTTTGTATGAGAGGCTAACTTGATTTGTAAACTTTCACTTAAAGCACAATAAAAATGTTTTTAAAAATACAATTAAGACATAAAATAAGTGAAAAAGTAAATGAATCAGGTGTGGTAAATCCTTAGTATATCATAAAAGCATCACTTAGGTTTACTAAGTTAAATAGGAATTAATTCTTGTATCTCTACCTCCATTAGTTTAATTAAGCACCGGCTGTCATAGATATCAAGTAGAAAACTAGACTTTCAAGTTTAATTACTTGAGGTTTTTGTTTGTTTGTTTAACCAGAAAGTAAAAATGTACCTCACACCTTACTGCATCTGGCAATCATATAATTACACTCAATTAAGGATAACATGCAGTAATATTCTTTTCTTAAAAGGAAAAAAAAAAAGATTCTGTGGTGAAAGAACACACAGCTTGGCTATTGGTTTATCACTTTCTTGGTAACTACTCAAAGTATAAAATTTTACGTTGTGAGCCAAAGCAGCAAGCACAGAAATGTAAACAACCAATGGGAAATGTAAATAACTCTTTGATTTTATTCCTTTTTTTCCTTCAATCCAAAGGCATTTGAGGAAAGGGAAAGATATTGGGATTATCTGAACTGAACATACCGTGTAATCTTGTGTCTCACCTGGACAGAGCTAGTCATAGTGCTCAGAGCAAACACTGTTGCACAGTCTTTGATAGTTGATTGGCTATCAAAGGCACCCTGGGTATCCATTAGCAGCACAGCCACCTAGAAATTTAGAAGTTTAAAATACTAAGCAAAATATTAACCGAAAATGACAGTAAAAATCAAATACAAAACTATCAATGTCAAATTCAGGAAATTAAGTCAAGAATAGGACACTAATATCTCACTCTTACATAATAATCAATATACATTAAAGTTATCAAATATTAACACTTTTGTGTTATTTTGATTTTTAATACCAGAAAATAGGTGAAGAGGGGTAAAGGATAAAAAAAAAATAGTAAAAAATAATAAACAGGATTTTACCTTTGTTCCATCCGGTCGGTCGATTACAAATACTTCATTCCAGACTTGTATGCCAGTTGTTTCTCTCTCGCAACCACCTCGCCATGTAAAGCCAGTCAATGGTTCATTGTGTCCACCAATCCAACTTTGGGAATCCTGTTAATGTCAGGCATAAATGTAAAAATAAAACACAAAAAATTTAAGAACTAAAAAAACTTAAGAAATCAGCCTTTATTTTACAGATGAAAAGCTAAAGTCCCCAGAGATAAAATGGACTGTGTAACGTTACATAAGTAGTATACAAAAGTGGTCCCAAATTCCGTCTAGGGCTCTATGCCTGACAGACCTACCATCTCCTCCAAACCTGAGCCTTCTGGGATCTGCTCACATTCTCACTCTCTAAGGCTTCTAGATAAGTAAGGTCACGCAAGCTTTTTCTCCTTTATGGAGAGACTTCCTATAAATTGTAAAACCATAAAACACAGACACCAGGTATTTTTATATCTCCTTGTACAGATAAGCGAAGCTTAATTCTGAACACAGTGGCTGTCAAAATAGCATTGCTCTTTTAAAACAGATTATACTAAAATGTATAAAAAAAAAATGTTTTCACACTGCCTTAATTTTCTCTTTAAAAAGCATCAACTTTAAAAATAACCACAAGACTTGTTTGGAACCTGATTCAAACAACCCATGTGTGAAAAAAAGGCTTTTTCAAAATCAACAAGGAAATCTGAACCCAGACTGGGTATTATATGAAGATAGTGTTCAATCTGGGTAAAGATGATTGTTTGGTGTTATAACGGCCTCTGCGTGGACTCAAACCTCCAACCATCTAGGCCTCAGAAGAAAGGCCTGGAGGTATACTTCTGAAAAAATCAGTCACTGAAAACCCCGTGGAGCATAGTTCTACTCTGACATTCATGGAGTTGCCATGAGTCCGAACTGACTCAATGGCAACTGGGATACTACAGCTGTGTTGAAATAATGACAACAGAGTCCTCATCTGTGTCTTAACAGTTACTTATGGTGAAAGAATATCCCTGGGATTTGCCTTAAAATATTCTAGCCCCCAACTCCCCTCCAAAAAAACCTAAGGAAGAAAAGAGATGAAACAAGACCAGCAAAATATTGATAGGTACACAGGGGGTTCATTATACTATTCTGTTTAAAGTGTGTTTAAAATTTTCCATGTATTTTATTTATAAACACGTGTTTCATTTTCGTAAGTATTCCCAGCACACAGAATGGTGCCTGGCTTGCAACAGGTACTCAAAATATTTGTTCAATGAATGAATATATAAATAAGTTTAATTATAAGCTTCACTGTGTTCTCTTTTGAGCATGGGTTAAGATATATCCTTAGAAACAATACAATTACATGGACAAGACATTAAATTTTAATTTTTTTTAATTTTAAAAAGCACAGATGACTGTAATCATAGGCTAACATGTTTGTTGACCTCTTCTTCATAAGAAACTTTAAAAGAATTGGTATTGCATAAAAATCTATTGACTATATATCATCTCTTCTTAGTTTACCTTGTAATGAATATGGTAAAGAATACTAAGCTGATTAATCAATAAAAGGATAAAAGAAAAAGTAAATCACAGAACCTAGATAATATAATTTTGTAAAACTTAAGAATCATTTCTCTTCTAACACACTAAACACTGAGAGTTTTCATAAAATACATTCATTCATTCAACAAATATTTATTGAACTCCTACTACATGCCAGCCAGTGTTCTAGGTGCTCGGGATAAAGCAAGAAACAAGAACAAATATCCCCTGCTCTTAAAGAACATTCTAAAAAAAAAAAAAAAAGAACATTCTAGTGGGTTCTAAAAGGCAGCCTCGCTGATAACAGCAAACTGTCTCCTCCCTAGTAGCTGTCGTAAGTTACTAAAGGCAAACGTAAGAACTCAAAAAACACTAAACTGGCACCATTTACTACTATGGGGACAAAAAAGCCTCAAAATTCAGAATTTTCAAAAGTAATCTTACTCCTTCACTGAAATAAAGTAAAAACGAAAAGGGACTAGATCTTACAGAATAAATCTCAACTGCAAAAGGAAATCTGAAATCACCTGAAATATAAGTATAGTCAAATATTACAGTGAATAAACATAAACTCTTGCCAAAAAGACTTACCTATGCAATATAATCATCAATAATAAAGATCCTCTACCTACTCTAAATGGTAAGAAACAAATTCATATTACACCAAAAGAAATTAGTTGGAATAAAGACATTACATAATGGTAAAGGGGTCAATTCTGCAAAAAGATTTAACAATCCTCAACCTCTCTGCACCTAAAAACAGAGTGTGAAAATACGTGAGGCAAACTTTTGGAAACAGATAGCAGTGCCAGTTGCGCAATATGGTGAATGTTATTCACGTCAGTAAATTATACACTTAAAATGGCAAGTGTTGTGTTATATTTAAAAAAAAAAAAAAAAAGTGTTATATTTTACCACAGTAAAATTAAAAAAAAAAAAAGCTGGAGTAGCTATAATTAACTTCAGACAAAACAGACTTCATTCAGAACAAGGGAAATTATCAGGAATAAAAAGAGGCATTACATAATGATAACAAGGTCAGTTCTCCAAAAGACATTAACAATCCCTAACCTCTCTGCACCTAAAAACAGAGTGTCAAAATACGTGATGCAAACTGATGGAATTACAAGGAGAAATTGACAAGTCCATCCTCATAGTTGGGGGCTTCAACACCCCTCTACCAGTATTTAAACAGATCCAGCAGGTCCAAAATCTGTAAGGATATTAGTCGAACTGAACAGCATCATCGATTACCTGGATTGATGTTTATAGAACACTTAATTCAACAACAGCAGAACACACAGTCTTCTCAAGCTTACACAGAACATTCACCAAGACAGACCACATTCTGGACCATAAAACACACCTTAACAGATTTATAAGAACAGGAATGATACAAAGTATGCTCTTAGACCATAATGGACTTAAATTAGAAATCAATGACAGAAAGATAGCTGGAAAATACCCAAACGCTTAGAAATTAAACAACACACTTCTAAATAACACATGGGTTAAAGAAGTCTCAAGGGAAACTAAAAAATACTTTGAACTAAATGAAAATACAACTTAAAAAAAATTGTGGGATGCACAGAAAGCAGTGCTTAGAGGGAATTTTATTGCATTTAATGTGTATATTAGAAAAGAATGATCTAGAATCAATAATCTACCACCTTAGGAAACTAGAGAAAGAACAGCAATGTAAACCTAAAGCAAGCAAAAGAAAAGATCTAATAAAGTTGGAGCAAAAATAAATGAAACTACAAAGATAAAAACAACAGAGAAAAATCAACAAAACCAAAAGCTGGTTCTTTGAAAAGATCAATAAAACTGATAAAACTCTAGCCAGACTAAGCAAGAAAAAAAAGGGGGGGGGGCACAAATTACTAATATATGATAAAAGAGGAGTCATCGTTACTAATTCCATGGACATTAAGAAGATAATGAGGGAATATTACAAACTTTATGCCCACGAAAAGTTTTTTCATTATAAAAATTGATATTATTTTTCATTCTAATTGAAATTACACTAAACTTAAGCCTGCAAATGGAAGAACAAAAAATTAGTCTCAATCGAAACCAAAACCCAGCGCCATCGAGTCGATTCTGACTCATAGCTACCCTATAGGACAGAGTAGAACTGCCCCATAGAGTTTCCAAGGAGCTTCTGGCAGATTCGAACTGCCGACCCTTTGGTTAGCAGCCATAACCCTTAGCCACTACGCCACCAGCGTCAATCCAGAAACCAAGATCTCAATAGGAAAAGAAATTCAACATGCTACCAGAAAGAAAGTAGTCCACATAACCTCCATACCAAATCCCCCTAGCTTTTATTGGGGGGGGGGGCACAAATTCTTACTTTCTTTACTGACTCCTTTAAAATCCCGATCAAATAATAATACAAAATTTAAGATTTCAGCAGCTTATTACATAATAGTTACATACAATGTTTCATCTGTAATAAATGAAATATTCAAAGGCAAATTCAGTTAAAGTAACAATTAAATGAATAAAACAAACTTCTACATTAAATCTGGCAAACAGTTTTTTAAGAGCAAAGGAACTCGTATAGAGGAGTATAATGATGATTATAAACGAACAAAACGCACATCTATCAAAACAGCTAAAATTAAAAAGATAATACTGTTTACAAGATGTAACTACAAATCTCTTACATTGCTAGTAGACGTGCATAATGATGAAACCACCCTGGAAAGAACGTTTGGCAGTACCTATTAAAATTAAATAGGTATTTGTTTTCCCTGTGACCCCGCAGTTCTACACCTGGTAGAAACCCAACAGAAATAAGTACTACGTCACAAAGAATTGGACAAGGTGAACAGCAACTTTATTCATAACAGACAAGAACTAGAAACAACCCCCCTATCTATTAAAATAGAAGAATGAGTAAATAAACTGTGATATATTCGTTCACAAAATACCATTCAGCAATAAAAGGTAACAACTATTGATACATGCAATAACATGGATAAATCTTAGACTTAAGACAAAAAGAAAAAAAAAGCCAGACACAAGAGTACATACTTTATAAATACATTTAGGTGAAGCTCAAAGGCAAGCGAAACCATTCTACAGTGATACAAGTCAGAACAGTGGCGGCCCTTGAGAGCTGGAGATAATGATGACTGATCGGAGATTGAAAGGCCTTCAAAAAAGGTGGAAATGATCTCATTTCTTGATCTCGGTGGCAGTGGTTACAAATGTGGACGTATGTAAAAATTCACTGGCTGTACTAAGGTTTATGCACTTTACTGTACATTAAACTATACCACAATAAAGGTAATAAAATTAGAAAGAAACGTTTTAAAATGTAGTTCTTCCTCCAAATATATTTCTTTCTTAGAAAAGAACATGAAACAAACCAAATTTTCTTCATGGATTCACACATTTTCCATGGTCTTGTGTCTTAGATACTGTTAGCCTAGGAGGGGAAGGTAAAATCCAGTTCAACATCCCATAGGACCATATTCTGAGATATTCTGAGATATGTGTGCTTTTGGCAAGTTGTATGTAAAGGCACATAAAATCCCAACTTCTGGTGGCAGTTCTGGGAGCAGCTCTTTAAAGAGTAAAGAATAAAAACTACATAAAGGATAGTTTCCCTTACAATGACTTTATCAGTTTGCTACAAATGAAGTCAAAACTCTTGAGTACCAACACAGAGCATCGACGCTTTCTCCATTAAGCAAAGACACAAGTACCAGTGGGCAGCATAAACAGTTAGCCATGCTTGCACTAACACATAAACATGGAGTATCCTCCTGTCAGTCTATTTCAACTTCTGAAGGACATATTGAAAAGAAAAACCACTTTTACAAAAGAATAATTCAGTAAGTACTTGTACTTTATATACTACAAATATATAGGAAAATTATCAAAGAGCATTTTACACAGTAGTTTTTAGAAAAAAAAAAAGCTTTGGAATCAAACCACCTGGTCTGTAACTTCAGCCTTGCCACTTACTTTGAGCCTCATTCCTTCAACTTTTAAGTGAAAAGACTAATATTACTGTATAGGGTAACTGTGAATAGTAAGTGAGATAATACCTGTCAAATGCTTAGTCAACAGAGTACACAGAATTCAGTAAAGATTCAAAATCTGTTACCTTAAAAGACAATATGCCCCCTAATGGAAGAATATTCACTTCATCCATGAAATACTCTTGCCAAAAAAAAAAAGTCAAATCTGAGTTTGGTAAAGCCTCTAAAAGCCCCTCGATTCAACTACCAATTTACAGGAAATTTACAGGAGAAGGGAACGTGTAAAACTACAGTGATGGAATGCAACCAGTAAATCCGGATGGGGAGACTCTATAAGACCAACAATCAGTGTCTTCAACAAGCTAGACACAAAAAACTGTTTATCTTTAAGAAATACATACCAAAGTTGTAAATACAATTTATTTCTGCAAATGAAGAAGTGACATGATGACCAGGATCTACTTCAACACAATACAAAAGGTGGGGAGTGAATTAGGTTATAGATGAAATGAAACTGAGTTGATAATTGCTAAAAATAGGTGTACACGGGTGTTCATTAGTGTCTACATTTATATATGTTTAAAATTCTTCATAATGGCGTTCGTAACAGGAAAATTAAGAAATATAAAAGTAGAAGCAACTTTGTACAGAATTTAGAATCCTTGTCTAGAACAGTTCAATAGTAACAACGCTCATCGTTTCTTAGTGTTCAATATAACGCAAACATTGTGCTAAGCTTTACATTATATAATTTAAATTCTACTAAATTAGGTTTTGACTTTCCTAAGCTGATTCTTGGAAACGCTGGTGGTGTAGTGGTTAAGAACTACAGCCGCTAACAAAAAGGTCAGCTGTTCAAATCCACCAGGCACTCCTTGGAAACTGTATGGTGCAGCTCTACTGTGTCCTATAGAGTCGAATTGACTCAACGGCAACGGGTTTGGTTTGTTTTTGTTTTTGTTTTTTTTTTTGAAGCTGTTTCTTGGAATTAAAAGTATTCAAAATAGCCAGATGTAACAATTTGGATCAACATTTTTCAAAAATTTCTACTGACAATGGAGTAACCTACTTTACTTTGAAAGCATGGAATTCACAAAAATCAGCTGACTGAAAATTACAAAATCAAAGCCAAAGTCCGAAGATGGATAAATAAAGTGCAGTATAGTAATACAATGGAATACTAAACTAACAAAAACAGTAACTACTGTAACATGCAAAAACATGGGTATTCTCACAGATACAGTGAAATAAGCCAAACCCAGAATACCTACGGTATGATTCCACATTCATGTGAAGTTCTAAAGCTTGCCCTTGGAAGTACAGTAGCTACAGCGAAAAAAAGAAATGATGAAGTCAAAGAGCTGAACAAATTCCAAAGAGCAACTGGAGAAGACAAAGTAAAGTACTATAATGAAACGTGCAGAGACCTGGAGTTAGAAAACCAAAAGGGAAGAACACATTCGGCATTTCTCAAGCTGAAAGAACTGAAGAAAAAAGTCAAGCCTCAAGTTGCAATAATGGAGGATTCTATGCGCAAAATACTGAACAACGCAGGAAGCATTCAAAGAAGATGGAAGGAATACACAGTCACTGTACCAAAAAGAACTGGCCAACATTCAACCATTTCGTGACATAGCAGATGATCATGAACTAATGGCACTGAAAGAAGAAGTTCAAGCTGTCCTGAAGGCATCGGCAAACACAAGGCTCCAGGAATCGGCGGAATACAAACTGAGATGTTTCAACAAATGGATGCAACCCTAAAAGCACTCACTCATTTGTGACAAGAAATTTGGAAGACAGCTACCTGGCCAACCAATGGGAAGAAATCCATATTCATACCCAATCCAAAGAAAGGTGATCCAACAGCATGTGGAAATTATCAAACAATATCATTAATATCACATCCAAGTAAAATTATGCTGAAGATAATTAAAAATGGCTGTAGCAGTGCACTGACAGGGAGCTGCCAGAAATTTAAGCCGGATTCAGATGGACATGGAACAGGGCTATCATTGCTGATATCAGATGGATCCTGGCTGAAAGCAGAGAACACCAGAAAGGTGCTTACCTGTGTTTTACTGACTATGCAAAGGTATACACTGTATGGATCATAACAAATTATGGACAACACTGTGAAGAATGCGAATCCCAGAATACTTAACCGTGCTCATGAGGAACCTACACATAGACCAAGAGGCAGTCATTTGAACAGAACAAGGGCACCTACATGGTTTAAAATCAGGAAAGGTGTGTGTCGGGTTTGATCCTTTCACCATACTCATCCAATCTGTATGCTGAACAAATAAACTATTTGAAGAAGAATGGGGCATCAGGATTGGAGGAAGACTTATGAACAACCTGCGATATGCAGATGACACAACCTTGCTTAGTGGAAGTGAAGAGGACTTGAAGCACTTACTGTTGGAGATGAAAGACCGTAACCTTCAGTATGGATTACACCTTAACATTTAGAAAACAAAAATCCTCACAGCTGGACCAATAAGCAACATCATGATAAATGGAGAAAATATTGAAGTTGCCAAGGATTTCATTTTACTTGGACCCACAATTAACACCCATGGAAACAGCAGTCAAGAAATCAAACAACATATTGCATTGAACAAAAATGCTACACAAGATCCCTTTAAACAGTTACAAAGCAAAGATGCCACCTTGAGAACTAAGGTGCACCTGAAACAAATCATGGTGTTTTCAAACACCTCACATGCATGCAAAAGGTGGACAATAAATAAGGAAGACCGAAGAAGAACTGATGCTTTGCATTATGGTATTGGCAAAGAATATTGAATATACCATGGACTGCCAAAAAATGAACGTATCTGTCATAAAAGTACAGCCAGAATGCTCCTTGGAAGCTAGGATAGTGAGATTTTGACTCATGTACTTTCACAGACCCACTACTGCATCAAGCGTGATGTTCTTCTCCATTCCCTGGAGAAGAACATCACGCTTGATGCAGTAGTGGGTCTGTGAAAGACGAAGACCCTCAATGAGATGGACTGACACAGTGGATGCAACGATGGGCTCAAACATAGCAATGACTGTGAGGACGGTGCAGGACCAGGCAGTGTTCTGATCTATTGTATATAGGGTCGCTAAGAGTCAGAAGTGACTCAACAGCACCTACTAACAACAACAAAGTTCAAAAACTAGACTGTAGTGAGAGATGTCAGTATAGTGGTCATCTTTTGGAGGTAGATATTAAGTGGGAGAGAGCACAAAAAGGGTTTGTATACCTTATATGGCCAGTGGTTATATGGTTGCATTCATGTATAAAATTTCATCAGACTGTACACTTAAGATTAGTGCACCTTTTTGTATGTAAATTATACCAGAAGAACATTTACCTGAACTAAACCCCTGAACAACTGAATCAGAATTAGAAGCGGGGGGGGGGGGGGCACAGAATACTTGAAAGTATATACAGTCATGCACCACACATCTGTCTGGGCAACGTCTGACCACATGTATGTCTATAGTTCCATAAGGTTATAACAGAGCTCAGAAATCCTGATTGGAAAAGGGGACGTAGTGGACTTAGGTATGTCACACTTGACAATCACAACGATCATTAAGAACAAACGAAAAACTCCCCAAGGCATTAAAGGACTGGCTCCACTGAAAGCTACAAGGTTAACAAAAATGCAAGAGGGACATATGTCAGATATGCAGAAATTGCTAATGATGTGGATTGTGGGTCAAACACAAAAGTGATCCCCCTTCACATTGTGATGATCGCTGCTAAGGAACAAAGCTTGTTCAAGATGTTAAAGAAAAAGCAGGACCAGACCACCAATTTTAGTGCTAGCTCTGGGTGGTTCAAACACTTCAAACATTTTTCCGTGCGTAACGTGAAAGTGAACGCTTATGCAAAGTCAGCAGAAGAATTTGGTGAAACCTTAGATAAACTGTAGAGAGAGGTTATTTGCCCCGCAAATTTTTATTATGGACAAAACCTCCTTATTCTGGAGTAAATGCCTGAAAAAACCTTACAGCGTTCGCGCAACATCCAAATCACAAAACTTCCTATCTCATAGACTACGTCGTGGACCTTAAGCGACGCGTGACTCTGTGTGTGTGTATATGCATTCACACATGTATCTCAGAGGGTAAAGTCAGTCTCCTTCCCAACTCCACCGCTAAATGTCTCTCATTACTAATTTTAATGCCCCCTGTATGTATAATTTGTAATTTTTTTGTTTTTGTACAATTCACTACTTTACACATTAATAAGGTGATTTTTTTTAAATATAGGCATAATAGACCTGATAGTTCCCACATAACTCTTTACAATTATTTCATAATTTTTCAAGAATGACTTATAAGGTAATATTCCACTTAAAAATTATTGGGTATACCAATAAACCTGAATTTCTGTTGTATATAAAAAAAAAAATTTTTTTTTGTTGTTGTATATAGGTCATACATAATTGGCATTCATGATGAATGTCATAAGTTATGAGTTCAAATGCTTCTTATTGTCATGAATTCAATAAATCGGCAATTCCAGTGACACCCTCATGTCCTACTTTTCATATTAAAAGTCTTGTTATAATAATTGCTTAATTCTGAAATGACACGAAGAGATTTTATCCTAGAAAAACCTTTAGTTCATTTCTCAAGTTTACAAGAGAAGACTAATTTCTTCCCTCCCATATAGTAAGCAAAAACCACCTAACAATTTTCTCGGTAAAAGTACCAAAAAAAACCAAACCCACTGCCGTCGAGTCGATTCTGACTCATAGCAACCCTATAGGACAAAGTAGAACTGCCCCAAAGAGCTTCCAAGGAGCGCCTGCTAGATTTGAACTGCTGAGCCCTTGGTTAGCAGCCGTAGTACTTAACCACTGGGCCACCAGGGTTTCCCAAAAGAAGTAGCCGCTCAAAAAATAAACTATACAAAAAGCTATTTACTTTACAAGAAAATGAGACCTAAAAATCAGGATTTCCTCTATAATTTGGAAATGTTTGGTTAAAATATCAGAATATTCTTAGTTTTAAGAACTTAGCTACTGATGTTTTTGTTTTTATTCAACAGAGAAGAGCTCACATTCAGCCTTATGATATTATTCCTTTAATAACTACTCAAAATGAAAATACTCATCTATTTTTATGTCATATAGTAAAATGTTTGTTTACATGACTAGCTCCTTTATTTAGTAAACCGCATATTTACACAGACTGACTCCGGTCAATACAGAAGACACACACAGTCAATATGAGCCACTGCTGGCTTCTCTCCTACTTCTTTCAGGAGCATCCCACCAAGGCTTACCTTGTTGTTAGCTGCCACGGAATCAATTCCAACTCATGGCGACCCCATGTGTGCAGAGTAGAACTGCCCCACGGGGTTTTCAAGGCTGTGACCTTTGAGAAACAGATCACCAGGCCTGTCTTCTGAGGCACTTCTGAGTAGGTCTGAAGCGCCAACCTTTCAGCTAGTAAATCTGTTGCCATGGAGTTGATTCTGACTCACAGCAACCCTACAGGATAGAGGAGAACTGCCCCAAAGGGTTTCCAAGGAGTGGCTGGTAGATTCAAACTGCCGACCTTTTGGTTGGCAACTGTAGCACTTAACCACTGGGCCACCAGGGCTCCTTTCAACTAGTAGTCAATGCTTAACACCACCCAGGGACTCCTTGCAGGCACACAGTAAGATACATCTGAAACTATTCCACTGTTATTACTCTTTCCTTATTTTATCTCCTAGGAAAAACATGAACGACCACTAAACCAGTATAAGTAGAGGCATGTTATTCCAAAAATCAAATGCTGCTTTAATGCAATTTTTGATTTGACAGAGTAAGATGATTTATAAAGACCTCTATTCGAACACCTTATGAATAAAGATTAATAAGGATATTATTTTACAAGTTTAGAACCCACCTAACTATGTGTAAACTCAGGCCATCTGCCATTATACCCTTTCCATGGCTTCAGTATCTCTCCCAGGAAAGGAAGAGTTCTATTAGTTCAGGAATTATAAATACATGACACATATGGGCTGCTACCCCATTCTAAGCAGCCACTACTAACTGATCAGAGCTGGAATCAGAAATGGCGAATGAGGTGAAAACTTACACGTCATTACTAGACAAGAGATCTACGCTTCCTTTCTCTTCCAACATTTGACTATCTGTGACCTACTTGGAAGCTAATACATTTGCAGTGAACAGCTAAGACGCAGACATACATAATATAAACAAGCTAACCTAAGGAAGTTAGAGGACCTCAAAATAGAGGAATTCTTTGATTGTCTTTAAATATGCAGATTTTTTTTAAAGAATATGCCACTATTTACACGTCTCTATTACAGTTGTAAAACTCAGGGAGATAAGTCTAAGCTTAAAAACCTTAAAGTACTATATCTTTCTCAATTGCCTAAACATGTAAAAAAAAAAAAAAAAACTGTTATTTAATATGATCTATATTCTTGATACTCAGGCATACTTGAGCATGCCTAAAGAGATCCCTATGTAAAGAATTTACCAAAGAGCTTCCTGTAAAATCTACTGAGAATGTTGACATTACTGCTTATCTCAAGACAAGCATACTCAGTTACACATTTATCAGAACTTTTAAAGGTGAGCACCCTAACAGGTGTTTAAACAATTCTGTAATTCCGTCCAAGTGCTATTTTCAGCGTCTTCACGTGGCTTCTGAATGTCAAATGCCCCACCTAAACGATCCACTCCAAAATTTCCAATTCCTTCTTCTTGGTCATTATCAAAACTCTCATTCTCTCAACCCAACTTTCAACTATTAGAAAAACATTACGACTCAAGTGATAAAATTCTTTGCGTTTTTTTTAGGGAAAAAGTCAAAGTCAGGAAGGAGGAAGGAAATTATAATTAACCATCTGACACCATCAAAAGGTGAAAATGAATAAAGGAATGGAGATTCATTGCTCAAAATAGATAATAAACACCTAAGTATCAATTATTGCACTAGGTAATGGAGATATGTCTCATATATATACATATAAAAAACAAAGCCCATACCCATATTCAAACTCGTCTAGATTGGTTTACTGGGTTAAAGGCTTAGGGCCATAGTCTCCTGGAACAACTTAGTCAACAACTGCATAACATAATTCGTAAAGATAATGTTCTACACCCTAGTTTGGTGAGTAGCATCTGGGGCCTTAAAAGCTTGCAAGTAGCCATCTAAGATACAATTATTGCTCTCTGCTCATATGGTGCAAAAGAAAATGAAGGAAACCAAAGACTCAAAAAAGAAACTGGTCCACAGGACTAAACAGCCCACACAAACCACAGCCTCTTCTAGCCTGAGGCCAGAAGAACTAGATGGTGCCCAGCTACCACTACCAACTGTTCGGACCAGAGACAGGATAGAAAGTCCTGGAAAAAAATGAAGAAAAATGTAGAACAATATTAAAAGTCCTAAGAAAAGCCAGACTTACTGAACCAACAGAGACTAGAGGAACCCTCAAGACTATCACCCTAAAATACCCTTTGAACTTGGAACTGAAGCTACTCCTAAAGGTCACCTTTCAGCCAAATAATTGTTTAGCTTATAAAATAAACAGTATCACCAGTAAGTAATGTGCTCCCTTAAACAATCAGCTATATGAGACCAAACGGTCGACATTTATCCAAAAGCAAAGATGAGATGGCAAGGACAGAAAGGGAAGCTAGATCAAGAGAATCAGAACAAACAGAAGGGAAATAATGAGAATGCTGATACATTGTAAAAATTGTAACCAATGTCACAGAATAATCTGTACAAAAATTATTAAATGGGAATCTAATTTACTGTGTAAACTTTCACCTATAACACAATAAAATACTAAAAAAAGAAAAGCCCAGTCCTGACAGAGCCAGGAAAAATAGGCAACAAAAGTAACATCAATGTAACATATGACCTGAGCCATGAGAATCTGTAGGACATAACATAGTCTTATTAAGTCAGGAAATACCTCTTGTGAAAAGATCAGTCAGGAGTACAGCAAGGACTGACTTAAGAAACATTGTTATACACTCAAGGAAATGAAAGAATTATAGTATACCCGATGTACAGAGGCAAGAGATGAAACTCAGAGGTCATGCAAGGCCATGGAAGCCACTCTAAGGAACTGGATGTTAACTCAGAGGGTAATAGTAAACCACAGAAAGTAACTTATTTGAGGAACAGAGGTATGCTTTTACAAAGGTCTCAATCAGCCTACTTTCACTCACTGTAAAGATGAACAAGAAGGGGAAGGTGTGAGGGAATAACAAAAAGTGAGAGAAGATGAACAGCAGTACTTCAGAGACTTTCAGGGTATACTCAGATACCTTGGGTTAGAGCCACAATGCCTGGAACACAGATGCTCAATCGTACGCATCAGTATGTAGTGTGTACATAAAGGAATTATGGAGATGAGAAAGAGTCAAGGGCCCAAATAAACTTATATTTTTGTTTTATCTGTAAAGTCATAAAGAACTGTATTTCTATAAAATTAAAGATACAGCTCTTCCTGCTTTTCGTCTTTTATTTTTTTAAACAGAGTTGGTTGGTTGGTAGTTTTCTGTTTTAAATTGGGTTCAACTTATAAAAGACTCTATTCACCTTGTTATACATATATCTAAGCATGAAGTCCAGCAGAAATGATTTCCCTTTACGAAAAGCTCCTGCCACAGATACCACTACTATGTTAAGATCTCGTATATGTTCCTGCAGCAATATCTGCTCCAAGGCTTCTTCATCAAGCTCAAAGTTATGGTCATCTTCATGAGCAAGAACAATCTGCACTGGACATGGTTTCTTCATAACCTCATCAGAATTTACTAGGTCATCATCTTCATAATTCTCACCTACAATTAAAAAAAGAGAGAGAGAAACAGATTAATTCTTTTTCTGAAGGATTACAACTAAAGCAGAATCTCAAATAACTTCACCCCTATCTCTAGACCATTTGAGGATAGTTACAAAAAGTCAAGCTCAAGTACATATTAAATTTCTCACTCCCTCTGTAACTGGACCAAGAATGCCACTAAGATTTCCCACTATTATACAGATAAGTAGCAGTATCAAGTAATGCCTCTATCTCAATTAAGTCTTAAAAAACTAAACGTGACTACTACCTGTTCTTGAGCATTACTTTATTGTGTAAACAAATTTTGCTACTATGCACATGGAAACTAAATTCAGAAGGGAAAAAAAAAAAAATCACCTTCACCTAATAGTTCAGATCTCAATTTTCCCTGTAGGTATCATCTGGAAAATTACTCAAAGTTGCAAAGATTAAAACATATATATGATTGTGAATGTTGCTTAACTTCATGATAGAACTTTAAGGGCAAAGTTAAGACCCTACGAAGTTTCTAAAAAGAACTTTCTAAAAAGTTCCTAATTTAATAAACGTAACATAGAATTAAAGCAAAGCACAGAACACAAGAATGGTCAATACGAATTATATCCTCAATCATCCTAAATGGAGAAAATCTGAAAGCATTCCGCTTGAGAACGGGAACCAGACAAGGATGCCCTTTATCACCACTCTTATTCAACACTGTGCTGGAGGTCCTCGCCAGAGCAATCAGGCTAGATAAAGAAATAAAGGGAATCCAAATTGGTAAGGAAGAAGTAAAAGTATATCTATTTGCAGCACAGAAAATCCTCAAGAAAACTACTGAAACTAATAGAAGACTTCAGCAGAGTATCAGGATACAAGATAAACACACATAAATCAGTTGGATTCCTCTACACCAACAAAGGGGACGTCAAGGAGGAAATCACCAAATCAACACCATTTACAGCAGCCCCCAAGAAGATAAAATACTTACGAATAAATCTAAACAGAGGCGTAAAAGACCTACACAAAGAAAACTACAAGACACTACTGCAAGAAACCAAGAGAGACCTACATCAGTAGAAAAATATACCATGCTCATGTCTATTCCACCCAAAGCAATCTATAGATACCATGCAATTTCAATCCAAATTCCAATGACATTTTTTAATGAGATGGAGAAACAAATTACCAACTTCATATAGAAAGGAAAGAGGTCCCAGATAAGTAAACCATTACTGAAAAAGAAGAACAAAGTGGGAGGCCTCACACTACCTGATTTTTGAACACGTTACACCGCCACAGTGGTCAAAATAGCTGGTACTACAGGTACAACAACAGATACAGAGACCAGTGGAACAGAATTGGGAATCCAGACATAAATCCATCCACATATGAGCAGTTGATATTTGACAAAGTCTAAAGTCTGTTAAATGAGGAAAAGAGAGTCTCTTTAACAAATGGTGTTGGCATAACTGGATATCCATCTGCAAAAAAAAATGAAACAAGACCCATACCACACACCATGCACAAAAATCAACTCAAAATAGATCAAAGACCTAAATATAAAATCTAACACGATAAAGTCAGGGAAGAAAAAATAGGGACAATGTTAGGAGCCCTAATATATGGTATGAACAGTATACAAAACATTACTAACAATGTACAAACACCAGAAGAGAAACTAGTTAACTGGGAGCTCCTAAAAATCAAACACTTATGCTCATCCAAAGACTTCACCAAAACAGTAAAAAGATTTCCTACAGACTGGGAAAAAATTCTTGGCTAGGACAAATCCCATCAGATTCTAATCTTTAAAATCTACATGATGCTGCAAAAACTCAACAACAAAAAGACAAATAACCCAATTAATAAATGGGCAAAGGATATGAACAGGTACTTCACCAAAGAAGACATTCAGGCAGCTAACAGATACATGAGGAGATACTCACGATCATTAGCCATTAGAGAAATGCAAATCAAAACTACAATGAGATACCTTCTCACTCCAACACCTAAAACCAAACCAAACCCACTGCCATTGAGTCGGTTCCAACTCATAGCGACCCTATAGGACAGAGAAGAACTGCCCGATAGAATTTCCAAGGAATGCCTGGCGGATCTGAACTGTCAACCTCTTGGTTAGCAGCCGGAGCACTTAACCACTACGCCATCAAGGCTTTCTCACTCCAACAAGGCTGGCATTAATCCAAAAAACACAAAATAATAAATGCTGGAGAGGTTGTGGAGAGACTGGAACACTTATACACTGCTGGTGGGAATGTAAAATGATACAACCACTTTGGAAATCGATTTGGCATTTCCTTGAAAAGCTAGAAATAGAACTACCATACAATCCAGCAATCCCACTCCTTGGAATATATCCTAGAGAAATAAGAGCCTTCACACGAACAGATATATGCACACCCATGTTCACTGCAGCTCTGTTTACAATAGCAAAAAGATGGAAGCAACCAAGGTGCCCATCAACGGATGAATGGATAAATAAATTATGGTATATTCACACAATGGAATACTAAACATCGATAAAGAACAATGAATCCATGAAACAGCATGGAGGAATCTGGAAGACATTACGCTGAATGGAATTAGTCAGTTGCAAAAGGACAAATATTGTATGAGACCACTGTTATAAGAACTCAAGAAATAGTTTAAACACAGAAGAAAATATTCTTTGATAGTTACGAGGGTAGGGAGGGAGAGAGAGGGGTATTCACTAATTAGATAGTAGGCAAGAACTATTTTAGGTGAAGGGAAAGACAATACACATTACAGGAGAAGTCAGCACAACTGCACTAAACCAAAAGCAAAGAAGTTTCCTGAATACAACCGAACACTTTGAAGGCTAGAGTAGCAGTGGCAGAGGTCTGGGGACGGACCATGGTTTCAAGGGACACCTAGGTCAACCGCCAAAACAAAATGTATTAAGAAAATACTCTGCATTCCACTTTGGTGAATGGCATCTGCGGTCTTAAACACTAGCAAGCAGCCATCTGAGACGCATCAGTTGGTCTCAACCCATCTGGAGCAAAGGACAATGAAGAACACAAGGAAAATATGAGCCCAAGAGACAGAAAGGGCCACATAAACCTGAGACTACATCAGCCTGAGACCAGAAGAACTAGATGGTGCCTGGCTACAACAGATGACTGCCCTGACAGGGAACACAACAGAGAATCCCTGATGGAGCAGGAAAACAGTGGGATGGAGAACTCAAATTCTCATAAAAAGACCAGACTTAATGGTCTGACTGAGACTGGAAGGACCCCTGAGGTCATGGTCCCCAGACCTTCTGTTAGCGCAAGATTGATTGGAACCATTCCCAAAGGCAACTCTTCAGTCAGGGGTTGGACTGGACTATAAGACAGAAAATGACACCAGTGAGGAGTGAGCTTCTTGACTCAAGTAAACACATGAGACTATGTGGGCAGCTCCTGTGCTGAGGTGAGATGAGAAGGCAGAGGGGGACAGGAGCTGGCTGAATGGACACAGGGGTGGAGAGGAGCAATGTGCTTCCTCATTAGGGGGAGAGCAACTAGGAATAGTAGCAAGGTGTAAATAAGTTTTTGTATGAGAGACTGACTTGATTTGTAAACTTTCACTTAAAGGAAAAAAAAAAAGTTTTATCCTCTTTTCATCTTCCTCTGGGGCTCTTTCTCACCAAACACCATAGCTGCCATCTCAAGATTCTATAGTTTCCCAAAACAACCATACAACCCCTTCCTTTGTTTACCACAGCACACCAAAATAAGGCAACCTTTGCTGAAAGAACTTTACAGAATAACTACAGAAAATGTAAATAACAGAAGCAAATTTCCAACATTTAGATATCTGCCCTTTTAAAAACACACCTGCTAGCTAGCTTCAGAGGACATGTTCTTTGTCTTGGCTTCCTCTCCTGCCAACTGCTTGATCAATGTAGCCAACAAGTTACTCCTAGGGACCTTATTCTCTCCCACATCAAAATCACATTATTTGCATAATTATCTTTTATTACTTATTCTAATTATATATTAATTTAGAATTTAACTGTTATACCTTTCCTGGAAAGTTTACTTTTCATGCATTCAAATATCATACCCAGCTCTACTGATATACCACTGATATGGTCAGTGATAACAGTCTCTTTCATTAAACACTGTTTTTATTTTCAAGACCCTCCTTAAGCCTATCTACTCATTGCCAGTTTCCAGTCTAGGAGACATTCAGTTTCCACTGTGGTTAATGCAATGACTGTCCCTCCTCTCCCAAGTGAGAGACTGTCAGTCAACAGTACAATACCTTACCCACATTATTGCCATTCACAGAGCAAAGATTATATACCTACATTAATGGATTTTTAATCTCTTTACAGAGAGAAACATCTAGCTCATTCTAACTTGTGAAGAGTATTAGAGCCTTTACTTCCTCATCACAAGGCATCTTCAACTGTGCAGAGCAAAATCAACAATATTTAAAATGTGCTACAAATAGTGACAATGCAGTACAATGAACAAACGACTTCAAAGGAGAATCTTGAAAATGAAAGCAATATTTAATATAAGAGACTATTATCACTGACTGTTTCAATGGTATATCAACATAGCTAGGTATGCTATTTGAATGCATGAAAAGTAAACTTCCCAGGAAACATAACAATTAAATTTTACATTAATATATCATTAGAATAAATAATAAAACAGAATGATGCAGTGTGATTAAAAGCTGCCAAGCTCAACATGATGACCATAATCAGTGTCACTGAATTGTATATATAAAAAATGTTGAAATGGCAAATGTTATGTTACATTTACCACAATTAAAATAAATGAAATACTGATATATGCTAGAGCATGAACGAACCCTGAAAACACGATAAATGAAAGAAGCCAGCCACAAAAGCCTTCTTGTCCAGAAAAGGCAAATCCATAGAAACAGGAAGTAGATTACTGGTTGCCAGGGGCTGTGGGGTCAGAAGGAGAGGGAAGTGACTGCTAATGAGTATAGCATTCCTTCTGGGGGTGATGAAAACGTTGTAATGGTGATGGCTGCACAACTCTGAATATACTTAAAGCACTGAATTGGACACTTCAAAAGTGTAAAATTTTACTATTCCAATAAAGCTGTTATTTAAAAAAAAAAAAAAAAGTTTCCAAGGTTAATTAGTAGTTAAGACAATGAACCATGGGGTCAAAGTGCCTGGATGGCTTTAAGCATGTCACTCAACTTCTTTGTGCTTTGGTTTTCTCATCTGTAAAATGGAGAGATAACAGTGTCTACCTCATAGGATTGGTATCAGGATTAAATGAGTTGAAATATGTATGCCGTGTAGTAAATAACAAAGGTATTTGCTATTGACAGTAATTGAAAAATCATCAATCCCACAAGAGAACCTTCTATTCACACCGTGCATTATGCCAAAGCTCTGCAGTGAATTTCAATTAGCCAGTGTAGCTCTGTAAGGACATCACTATCCACCCATTTATTTGCTCAGGTAGAAGACTGAGCGCTATCACTGGCACCATCTCTTCTTTTTCTTATCATCTTAATCTAATCAATTCCAAGTTCTTAAATCTGTGCTTATCTCAGAATCTTCATTAATACCTGTTTCCACTACCACCATCCTATCACAGCCTGGACTCTGGTACTAGTTTCATAACCGGTTTGCCTTCATAAATACTCACCCTCCCTCCTCTAATCTAATCTCAGCAGAGCACCACCAAAAAACACATTTAAATGCAAATTTGATCAAGTTACTCTCCTTAAAATCATTGTTAAGGAGGATTAGTGATTAAAAGCCTACACATATCTTATAGGATCTTGTACTCACTGCCGACCTGTCTTGCCTCATTTGATGCTACTCCCATCTCCTTAAACTACAAATAGCCAAGCTACCCTTCCTTCAGATCCTTATGCTAAATTCTTTCTAGACTCTGATTTCTTGCTATTCCTCTACCTGGAATACTCCTTCCCATGTTGCTCCCCTAATCAATTCATACGTATTCCTGCGTCTCAGCTTAAATGTCACTGCTTCAGGAAATTAACTAATCCATCATTTAAACATCTGTGTAAGTACTTATTTGTTGTATGTATCCCCTCCTAGATTGCCGTTCCTCTACATAAAGCCTTCATTTCACTGCAAGAAGAAAAAAAGAAAAATCTAAGTTGCTCCAGTGTTCCGTGATCTGGCTCCTACTTCCCCTTTGGCTTCGTCTTATAACACTCTTCAGTTCATTCCCAGAGCTCCAGGCATTCTGGCTTTCTTACTGTTCACTGAACAGCTCAAGCTTGTCGCTCACCTTAGAATCTTTGTCCTCTGTTGTCTCCTCTGGCTGGAATGTTCTATTCCTAGAAATTCATGTGGCTCACTTATCCATCATCCAGGTCTCAGCTCAGATGTTACTGCCTCAGTGTGGCCTTCCCCAACCGCTCACTCCATCACTCTAATGAAACAGTCTTTTCTGTAGCCCTTATCAATATCTGGAATAACCTTTTTTCATTTGTTTACATGGGTATCTTATACCTCCCCCCAACAGACTATGTGCTCCACAAGAATAAGGATCTCAATCCTCCTGTTAACCACTATATCTCCCAGCACCTAAAACATTCTTGGCACCTAGCAAGTGTTTAATAAATATTTGTTGAATGAATGAAATTTAAACATTTCACTCAAGAGCCTTATGTCTGTCCTGACCAACTTTACAAGTAAATTTGATAATCATGTAATTAGAAGGGACACAATCTGGGGAAATACCTCTTAACAACTCAGTTAGTATATTCCTCACAAAGTAACAATAAAAAGTATGAAGTTCTACGAAGCAAAACACTTAAATAAGAACTTGAAGTTAGTAAGTGCTACAAGTACATCACAATAGCCAAATTTGGCGATTGGTGATTTTGTTAAAAACCAACAAACAGTTTTGTTCTTTTTGTAAAGTAACTGTAGAAAGCTTTAGTAGATTAGATAGGCAGACAGACAGACAGATAAAAACAAGACACACATCCACCCAAAAACACTGAACAAGGAATCTTTATTAACTTGAAATTTCATCTAAATTAGCTGGCTATAGTTATCATCTGGCCAGTTTCTTTTTGTTAGCATGGATAACGGCAGTTCACCTCAGAGAAAAAGGCAGCACACGTCTACACACTTGGCACCATCTTTAGTCTACAGGCTCTTAAAGCGAAGTGTGCTGAATGTATTTCAGTTATAACGGTGCTCAGCAATGACGTGATCACCTACGTTTATGCCTCATCATGATTATTTACCAAGTTTGGATTAAATACAAGGTGCTTCACTTATCAAAAGCTGAAATAGGCACTTGAATAAAAAAAAAATTATATGTAAATTTCATTAATACTTGCAAACCTTAACATTCAGTAATTAGGAATGACTGGAAGTTTTTTGTTTTTTTTGTTTTTTGAAACTTAGCATTACTGTAAGATTTTAAACTGAAATTAAATCCTATATACAAAAAACAATAGTGATTTTATTTCCATTCTTCAGGTCCAAAAAAAATTACTGAGACAAGTAGATCTCATCCTTCCGTTAGAGTTTCCGGATTCACTATTCCAAGTTCATTCTTCCTACCTTCAGTCCCCCATGAGTCTTTCAAGTCCAAAGCTGAAAGACACCTTAAATACCCCTCCATACCTTATCGCTAAGTACACCTAACAATCAATTTGCCACAAGCCCTACCAAAAAAAAGTCTTTTTTTTATTGCTGTCTAATCATAATATTAAACTTGCCAAATTCATAAATTCAGCATATATTATAATAGCAAAATTTATACTTCAGGACTGACCTAGATCCGGCAGCAAACCTGAAGCTTAATTATAAGCAGACAATAAAAAAGTGCACCAAATCTGCATTACAATGTTACTAGCTTTACATTACATCAACCCAAAACTAAACTTACAGAAAAAGAACCAAGTAAAGAGCAATTTGCTTTTCACAATCAATGAAAGTATATTTTAAATTATTATTCATATTCCAAATAAAAGCTAGGAACAAATTTTTACAGAAAGTAACTCGGATTCAGTCTACTTTGTCATATACAAAATTTAGTTATGTGAAAAAAAGCAATCTTTTAGTGACTTGTACTTGTTCCTCAACATTTACATTCTACAGTCAAATAATAACAGCATCTAAGTGTTCAAAAGTTTATTCTGGCACATATTTTTAAAAGCCATTTTTAAAGATTATATTCTTTTGCAACGGGCAAACCTACTTCTCAGAACTTATAAGGAAATAACCAAAGATGCTAACAAAGATGTGTAAGTTTGTTTACTTGCGTTACTTATGATGGTGAAAATTAATGTTGAGTGTCTCAAAACTGAAAAGTGGCCCAACAATTATTTTAGCCATATACTGACATATTATGCAGCTTAAGGAAAAGAACACTTAAGAACCTAAGGATTTTTTTTTTTAATCCGTATAAAATAAGTAGGAAAAAAACGGATTACAAAATAGTACAAACAATCCCCAATTCTGTTTGGTTTGTTTTTAAAACTATAGTCAGACTTTGAAGGAGGAAAAAAAAGAACACTTTGGGCCTTCTTCTTCAGGCCATTAGAGTAACTGGTACCCGGCCAGCCCTCTAACACAAACAGCTATAAAATTAGACAAAATACATACGGCATCTTGCTGTTTTTCAAGCATTGGACAACAGGCAGTGCAAGACCATATAACCCCTGAGAAAAGGAAATTCATGAGGTCAGCTCTATCATCACCTCCAGCTCTCTGCCTGGGAACAATATTCTACCCACAGCTAGGGCACAAGCAAAGATGAGAGATCAGGATGGCTAAATCAGTGCAGAGGTAAAGCCAAGAAGACTTTGGCCAAGGGCAAGCTAGGCATGTGCAGGAGAACACAATGCTTTGTATGCAAGGGTTACACAGAGAACAGCTGCTACACGTTTGAAAAAGGAATAGAGATTTCAGAACTCAACAAGAACTTCGGAGTTCTGGCCCAGCCAGAGTGGAGCAATCTCATGAACACCTCGGACATCACGATGAGACATCAGAAAAGCTCCATCTTAGAATTAAGGACCACACTGTAAGTAAGTCCTACTGAAGTTCACTTCAACAAAGCCTAAAACCAAGACTTTACAAGATCTCCAAAGAAGACAATTTAGAATTAGTCCCATCAAGTTAGATGGTCTTCTCTCTGAGCTTTCCACAGATCCACACTAAAAACAAAACACAAAGTCTACATAAGGTCAATATCAACCAGTAATTAAACAGCTTTCCACAACAACAGATAACAGAATCCAGGATCTTTGCAATGCATAACCCACAATATCCAGTATACAATAAAAAATTACTAAATATGCAAAGAAACAGGAATAAGCGGTACACAATCCAGGGGGAAAAAAAAGAAGTTAACAGAAACCTGCAAAGGCCCAGATGTTGGATTTAGCAGACAAAAGTTTTTAAGCAGATTGTTCTATGTTCCCAGGCTTAAAAGAAAAAAATGATCCTATTAAGTGAATAGGCAGGGATTCTCAAGTGTGAAATAAGAACTATTAAAAGACAAATGGAAATTTCAAGCTGAAAAATGAAATAATTAGAATGAAAATATTCACTGGATAGACTTAACAGAAGATTGGTGATGGCAGAAGAAAGGGCCAGTGAACTTGAAGACAGAACAAAAGAAATGTTCTAATCTGAAAAACAGATTGACGAAAAACTAAATAAGAGTCTTAGGGATCTGTCAGGCAATATTAACCATGCATAGTTAAGAGTTCCAGAAGAAGAAAATGAAAATAGGCCCAAAAAGTAATGGTCATAATGTTCCCAATTTGGGTGACAGAGATTACAGACCCAGGAAGCTCAGAGAACCTCAAGAAGGATAAAAACAAAGAAAACCAAACATAGGCACATCACTGTCAGACTGCTAAAAACAAAAGATAAAGAGAAAATCTTTAAAGCAACTGGGGGTGGGGGAGTAGGGAGGACGATACACATTACATAGGGGAATAATTCAAACAACTGCTTCTCATCAATATATCCTTAGAGAGCTTAAAGAAAAAGTTTCAACCCAGACTTCTATACCAAGTGAAACTATCATTCAAAATGAAAGCAAAATAAAGACAATGGGTGTAAGATACGAGAATTCATCCCCAGCAGAGGTACACTACAAGAAATGCTGAAAACAATACCAAATGCAAACTCTTTTCATTCCTTCCTACAGATCTGAACCTGAAATAGAAAATAAGTGGTATAAAGGTAAAAGGTTGCTCCCCCCTCCAACTAATTTCCTTAAAAGATAATTGATTATTTAGAACAAAAGTAATAAACTACAATGTGGGGCTTATATACAAAGAGAAAAAAAAAAACTTAAATGTTGTAGGGATGAGTAAGTTAAATTATACTGTAAAGCTATTATAATTTTGAAGTGGAAGGTGGTAAAACACAGGTTCTAACAGACTCTGATACATTAAGGATGCATATTGTTAACCCTAGTGCAGTGACGAAAATATAAAATGAGTCATAACTAAAAAAGGCAATAGAAGAACCAAGTTTCATTATAACCTCACTGATACCAGTTTTCATTTTTTTACTAAGCAAAAGGTAAGGCCTTAATTGCTTTAATATGCATTTCCTTGACTGTGGTTGGCCATTTTCTATGAATATTATTTGTTTCTTTTTGTATGAATTGCCTATTCATAATTTAGATAGCTATAAGAAAACTTAAACAGTTTAAAATTACCACCCAGAAGTTCCTTTAATTCTGCAGTAGCAATTGTTAAATGCTTCAAGTGTTTTATAGATAGTAGATAGTATTTTGAGGCCAAAAAAGTTAATGTTCTACCTGCATGTTTTAGAGTAGGGTAATCTGCATGTAGTACATAATTTAATACTGAAAACTGATCAAAAAGGCTTATAGTTGCTATATATATTTGCCTAAAATAAAATATCTATAATTTACTTCCTATAGAACCTTCAGTTAAAAATGCAACTTCCAATTTTAACATTATAAAGCAAATTGTGTTCTTCCCATAGGAATAATGTGGTTCTCTCACCTGCATGGTGGTGAAAAGCTGGAACAGGCTATAAACAGACCACAGACAACAAAACTTATGAGCCCCCACTAAGTGCAAACAGACAAAGCCTCAAAGCGAAACAGCTTTACTTTCAATACTCCAATCCTGCTTTTATGACCTTTACCATAATTAAGATCCCCAGACTGAAGATTGAAATTTGAGTTTATAACTGTCTAAAAACTACGACCAACTGTTAACTAAAGATCACTGACTGGCTAATTAACTGAGGGTGATAGCCCAGCTAACAATTAGGAGTTGTGCACA
This sequence comes from Elephas maximus indicus, assembly GCF_024166365.1. Taxonomy (NCBI): domain Eukaryota; kingdom Metazoa; phylum Chordata; class Mammalia; order Proboscidea; family Elephantidae; genus Elephas; species Elephas maximus. Next base: position 25,600,525 of record NC_064844.1, on the reverse strand, counting down.
GCAAAAACTTGTACTCTGCTCTTCACTTTTTGTAAATTTTCTTCAAACTTTGTAACTTTTTTGCTTTAATTCTGATCTCAAAAAAAAAAGGCAATTCACCAAATGTCAAATTAGAAACTACTACCCTGGAAATAAAGCGTGGCATTTTAAGTCCACAGAAGCCAGGAATAAAACACCATGAGTTATTTCCCAGGTATAAACAAAGCACAGTTGCGGAGGATAAGGAAATATGACCGATCTCTAGGTCAGTACATTTGCAAGTATAAGTTTTGTTAAATATGACAGGTTGATTAATGGTGTGGGAAAACGTGATAAAATGGACTATTAGTAAATGCAGGAAATCCATTAAAACTCTAAACCAAAGCAATAATTTCCTCAGAAGCACTTTCTACAGTCTTCAAAATGCTTAAACACTGGATAGGTGAGATGGGCAAGGAGGAAGTTTTTAGCTCAAAAGACAGTCTAAGGTTTAGGATAAGAATTGACTGGCACTGAAATTCAGTGGGAAATGTAAAGTTAACTGGAAGGAATTACTATTTGAGTTCACCAACAACAAAACAGTTTTTCTGGAAAGTGTATGTATTAGCAAAGCTACAGTAACAAGAACGAAAGAACAATGCCTGGTCTCAAGGCAAATGGGACTCCATTGTTAGAATCTCACCCAAAGGAGAGCAGCAGCAAAGCACTTCAAAGTAGAAGGGCAAGGGGTCACTGAAGACAAACACGTCTCCAGCATTTACTATCGAAAGTTCTAGAGAATCAACAGGAAAAATATGAAACAGATGATAAGAATTTTGAGAATAATTATAAGGTCTTTGGACTGAGGTGGCCCTCCTAGCTTACTAAAGTGAAATCTATCAAAAAAAGAAGGTATCTTGATTTCCATGTGTTACTTTTTTCTTTTTTTAAGAAGCTTCAATTCAGCCAATCTAGTTCACAGACAAAAATTCTTTGAAAAAAGTACTGATATTAAAAACAAAATCATTATTAAAAATAACATATTTATATTAAATATCTGGTTTATGTCCTTAATGTCTATAAAATATTCATCCAATTTTCTTTTCATTTATTTTCAAGATTAAGAATGATACTATGGAATGAAATAGATTTCCTTAAACAGAAACCAAATTAATAATTACAGGCATTAAAGATCTGTCTTAAGACTGTTACCCAGGAACCAATTAATGTCTAAGGTCCTCTATAAATAGAACCCAGGTAGTCTTTACTCATTAGAAATGGGGACTTCAAGAAGGCAGCAATGCCCAATGGCTATTAAAACTAATGGGCGAAAAATCAACGGGCTAGATTGTAATGGGCAGATCAGCCCCTAGCCCTAACACCCCTACCTCATCAATCTTAACATCACAAAGAGGTCATCACACATTTTGTGGCTTATGATGCAATATATCAGGAAGCATAATCTGATCCTCTATACCTGACTCCAAAAAACCAAACCAGCTGCTATCAATTCCAACTCATGGCAACCCCATGCGTGTCAGAGTAGAACTGTGCTCCACGGGGTGTTCAATAACTGTGATTTTTCAAAGTAGGTCACCAGGCCTTTCTTCCGAGATGCCTCTGGGCAAATTCTAACTGCCAACCTTTCAGTTAGTACCCAAGCTCTTAACTGTTTACACCACCCAGGGACTCTTTATCTAACTGAACCCTGTTGCTGTCGAGTCAATTTTGACTCATAGTGACCCTACAAAATAGAACTTCCTCATACGGTTTCCAAGGAGCAGCTGGTGGATTTAAACTGCCAACCTTTGGGTCAGCAGTCAAGCTCTCAATCACTGGGCCACCAGGGCTCCATTTCTAACTACAGGGGAGGAAATACAGGAGACAGAGAAACATATTAAACACCACCACAGAAATGCAATCAGCAAAATCCAGAACACAGAAAATTCTACTGGACAAACCAACCAGTTATTAGAAAAATAAATTGTAAAGAGAGAGGGGAAGGGAGGAGAACCTACAAAAAAGAGAATTAAGAGATACACCAACCAAATGCCTTGTCCAAGCAAATTAACTATTAAAATGTATGAAACAATCAGGGAAATTTAAACTCTGGATATTTGCTATTATGACATTTCTAGCGGTGTTGTGGCTATGTTTTAAAGTTTCTAATCTTTTAAAGACACAAGTAAAACATTCACATAAAAGATCTATTATTTGCTTCAAAATAATCTGGCAGGAAACTAAGTGGCCGTACATTAATAATTGTTTGATCTGGGTGATGTGTATACAGGGGTTCCTTATATTGCTCACTTCTGTACATATTTGAAACTTTCTAGAATAAAAAGTTTTTTAAAAGGGAGGTGATACACAATAGCAAAGAGATGGAAACAACCTAAGTGCCAATCAACAGACAAATGGATAACCAATCTGTGGTAGATGCCTACGTGGAATACTATGCAACTACAAAGAATAATGGGTCCATGACTCAATCCACGCATGAATCTGGAGGACACCGTGGTGACTGAAATAAGTCAACCACAAAAAGACAAATATTGTACGGTCCCACTACTATAAAAAGTCAAGGACAGACATACACACAGAAAGCAAAGTTCGTTGATGGTTACCAGGGATGGGAAGAAGAAAGAGGAAGAATCACTTTCCAGATAGAAGACACTTATTACTTTTGGTGATGGGAAAGGCAAATAAAGACACTGAGAAGTACACAAGAAAAAGGGGTAATTTCGGTAAATGCTGTAATATATAGAATTTTGCAAAAACAACCAAAACAATATGTGTGTGCTTACACAGGTAGATATGGATGCATATCTGTGTACAGGAAGGCATGTGTGAGTAAATGCACGTGCATGTGTAGGCGTATATCACATCTGTGTGCGCTGCATATATGTCCACATGTATAACAAACCACATAGGGGGCATGGCTATGGAGGCTTCCAGACATATCCAAACAACATGCACGATTGGTTTACTGGGTCAAAAGGCTTGGGACCCTAGTCTTGGGGGACAACTTAGTTAATTGGCATAACATGGTTCACAAAGATAATGTTCTATATCCTAGTTTGATAAGCAGCATCTGGGGTCTTAAAATCTTGTGAGTGGTCATCTAAGACACAACTATTGATCTCTACTTGTATGAAGCAAAAGAAAATGAAGGAAATCAAACACTCAAAAAAGAAACCAGTCCACAGGACTAACAGCCCACACCAACCACCAGCTCTTCAAACCTGAGACCAGAAGAACTAGATGGTGCCTAGCTACCACTGCCAACCATTCTGGCCAGGGAAACAACAGAAGGTTCCAGACAGCATGGGAAAAAAAATGTAGAACAAATCTCAAATTCCTAAAAAAGGCCACACCTACTGGACCAATAGAGAGTAGAGGAAATCCTGAGACTATCCCCTCAGGTACCCTTTGAACTTGGAATTGAAGCTATTTCTGCAGGTCACGATTCAGCCAAATAACAGTGCAGCTTATAAAACAAACAATAAATGGCACCCATGAGGAATGTACTGCTTTAAACAATTAACTATATGAGACCAAATGGTCAACATTTACCCAAAAAAAGCAAAGATGAGACAGCAATGAAGGGAAGGAAAGCTAGATCAATGGAAGCAGAACAAACAAAACTGAAAAAATGAGAATGCTGACACATTGTAAAAACTGTAACCAATGTCATGGAACAATTTATATAAAAATTGTTAAAGGGGAACTTAATTTGCTGTGTAAACTTTCACCTAAAATGCAATAAAACATTAATTTAAAGGGGGGGGTGATGCAAATAAAAGGTTTATTAGGTGATGAAGTAGATCTAAGTACAAAAGAGATACATATATGCCAGTGCTACCAGAGGCAAGAAAAATTCTCTGAAATATTCTAAAACACAGCTTCTCAAACTTTTTTCTATTTCCACAGCATTTCAGTGATTGGGAGGGGCAAAAGGGTACCATGGAGGGCCCAAAATATATGTTTTCAAAACACACGAAGTCAGGTGATTCTAAAATCCTGTGCCCACCCATCCCACTATTTCCCTCAATCCACTCGGCAGAAACCCAGTTCTAAAACACACTAACACTTGCCTCCTACACTCTAGAAGCCAGAGTTGCCCAAATTTGACTAACTAAAAGAAGGAACGTGCTCTTTAATACGGGAAAGTTAAAAAGAATGAGATTTTAAATCAAATCCATTAAAAATCCTATTAAAAAAGAACTCTAGGTTTGCTGATGAATTCTAACAAACATTTAAGGAAGAAATGATACCAATTCTACACAAACTCTTCCACAAAACAAGAGACAGGAACAGGAACCAGCTTGCTTTATGAAGCCAGTATTACAACCCTGATTACTAAACCCAAAGATATTACAAGAAAACAAAGTATACACCAGTATCCCTCATGAACAGCCATAAAAATTCTTAAACAAAATCCAGTATCCAGAATATAAAGAACTCTCACAAGTCAATAAGAACATAAGCAACTCCATTTTAAAATGGGTAAAAGATTTTAACAGACACATCAAGGAAGATCTACGAATGGCCAATAAACACATGACAAGATACTCAACATCATTACTACTATACTATTACTACCCATTTCCGCTGAGTCGATTCTAACTCATAGCGACCCTACAGAACACAGTAGAACTGACCCATAGGGTTTCCAAGGCTGTAAACCTTTCTAGAAGCAGACTGCCACATCTTTCTCTCACACAGTGGTTGCTGGGTTTGAACTGCCAACCTTTCAGTTCGCAGTTGAGCGCTTAACCACTGCGCACCAGGGCTCCGTCCTCAATATCATTTGCAAAAAAAAAAAAAAAAAAATCCATTGCCGTCAAGTCAATTCCGACTCAATAGCAACCCTACAGGACAGGGTGGAACTGTCCCACTGAGTTTCCAGGAAGCGCCTGGTGGATTTGAACTGCCGACCTTTTGGTTACCAGCCATAGCACTTAACCACTACACCACCAGGGTTTCCCATTAAATGTCAGGGAAATACAAATTTATACCACAATGAGAAACCACTACACAGTCACCAGAAGAGCTAAAATTAGAAAGACTGACAAGACTGGGTGAGCAGCACCACTCTCATTATTTCTGGTAAGCGTGTAAAATGACATAAACACTATTGTAAAAATGGCTTGGGGGCAGTGTCTGACCTTCTCTAACTTCACAAGGAGGAAGCAGAATCAAGATCAACAGCCCAAGGCTGATGATTCCTATCAGGCAGGTGTCAGACATGCCTCCTCTCTCTACCATCTTTACTAATTCTGACACCAACCATCCCTCCACAGAACTCTCTACTGGGTTCAGTAATTCACTGCAGTGGCCACACAGAACTGACAGACCATACTCACAATTACAGAGTTTATTAGGGAATAACAGTTACAATTCAGGCTCAGAACACTCAGGATACAGTTCTTCAGTGAGGTCAGCCTCTTCCCAGCCATGCTCACAGGCATGCCTCTCCCAGGCCCTAGGACTCTCCCGCCAAAGGCACTCAGCTTTCTCTCTCAGTGGGATGGGGAGCCCCCCGTGCCATCTCCTGCTGCCAGGTCTCTGCTGCTGGGTCTCTCCTGCCACCACTTCTCACCATCCTCAGGGATACAGCTTTCTCTCTCTCTCTCTGTCTCCTGCTTCCAGGAGCTTTTCAGTGCAGGGATCCTGGGTCCAAAGAATGGGATCTCCATTCCTGGCTGTTCTTCCTTGGTGGTGGTAGGATCCTCCTCTCTGCTCTGAAATTTGCTCTCTTTTAAGGCAAAACTGACCAATCCCCTTGGTGGGCCACAACTACCCTACCACACAGTCCTGCCCAGTCACCTGGGTGGGAGTTATAAGACCATGGCTAGAAAGGCCACACAAAAGTAATCAAACCACCACTATGAAAAACTTTTGGACAATAACTTATAAAGTTAAACATACATTTATAAAAAGAACCCAGCAATCACACTCTTAGGTATTTGAAAGAGAAATTAAAACATGACAACAAAAAGATCTGAATATGTTCTTGCAGTTTTGTTCACAGCATCCAAAAGTTAGAAACAACCCAAATGTCCGTTAACTAGCGAATGAATGTATGGACTACTACTCGGCAATGAAAATAAACAATTACATACACAACTCAGATGAATGTAAAAAACATTATGGTAAGTGAAAAAAGCCACACACAAAATACTATACTGTATGATTCCATTTACATGAAATTCTAAAGCAGATCACAGCCATCAGAAGCTGGGGGTAAAGGAAGACAACTGACTACAAGGGGAAATTTTGGAAGTGATGGAAATGTTCTACATCATGATTGTGGTTACAAAACTATACATTTATCAAAACTCAAACTGTATTCTTAAAAATCAGTGAATTTCATTTTATGTAAATTATCTCTCAACAAAGCATATTTACAAAAAATCAAATCCACCTATTTCCCTTAGCACTTTAATTTATTAAAAGAGAGATTAAAGCAATACAGCCAAGATATTAAACATTTTCCAGGACAAACTTCTAATTAAGGATAACTGCCCACAAAGATTATGCTCCACTGTGATGAAAAGCAGTGATTGTCCATCAATTCTGACACTGCTGAAGTTCAAGTTAAAATATTTTCTCTTGATCTGAATTCAAGACCCTGAAAACATAATTCTGAGTGTCTGCAATGGTGACAAATTTACTCCCTTATGGATGAATTCCCATAAATACAGAACTTGATCATAACAAGATATTTTGGTGAAAAAAAAGAAAAAGTTATTATGAAGTTACCAATTTTCTTAAAGAACTTTAGATGTTTGGGGGTGGGCATTTTTTAAGTCCTAAAAATGTTTTAATCATCAACAGAATATATATATATTTCCCCCTAGAAAATCATATCTCGTCAAGATGTATGAACACATCTAAGTTTCCATACATATGCTTAAAAATTAGGCCCAATACTTAAAATTAAACCTAATATAGTCCTCACAGGGACTGAGAGATTATGTAGCCCAATTCCTTTATCTTAAAGATAAAGAAAACAGATAACTAGACAGCTGTCTGGAGGGAGAAATGGGCCAGTCTTACCACCTGAGTGCTATTTCCTCTACAGCAGTGCTTCTCAAACTTTAACATGCACATGAATTACCTGGGAACCTTGTTAAACGGCAAATTTCTGATTCAGCGCATCTGGGGTGGGGCCTGACACTTTGCACATAACTCACCCCGAGGTGATGCCAACACTGCTGATCACAGGGAGTAACACGGGTCAGAACATTTTACAGGTGTACATGCCATTCATTTAACTTTATTTCATGTAGTTTCCAGTGATGTTAAAGTAAAAGATGCCCACGCCACCTTCGCCTACCACTCGATCTCTCAGGATTTCTATCATTTCTCTGTTGAGGAGTACACTCACAGAAAAGTATAAAATGAATGGTTTTTGCAACTGAAAAAAAAAAAATCACTGCTGAACATACTATACGTATGAAATTATTTCTATAGACAAGTTCTACAACCCTGATCAGGCTTTGTAAAGGTATAGTGACTTCTAGTCTTCCATCAAAGCTTTGCTCCTAATCCCTAAAGAGACATTTCAACCTTATCTGTTAGTAAGACATAAACCTAGGAGCCCATGAGAACCAAAATAAGGAAAACAGGTGAGGGCAGAGGGAAAGATAAAGTACAAGAAAAAGGGGGTAAAAATCAGTGATTTTTCCACTTTGAATGTGTCCCAGAAATCATGCCTAGTGAGATAATATTTAACGTAACAATTTCATTAAGAAAAGAATTTACAATCTCTTAAAAATCACCTCTATCACCCAGCCAACCAACACTCCCACCTATGTACAACCATGCCTCATTAAACTGGACTCAAAGTTTAGAAACTGATCTAAAATACGGATTAAACTGTTGGGCAAGCATACTACTTAGAAGTACACACTTCTCAAAGTATTTAAGACTGAGCACATAAAGACGATATCAATTTCCTAATAACTAAGAAACTTAACCTCCCACCACACATACCCACCAAAATTATACCTTGAAAACATTAGCTCTGATTTTCTCTAAGACACTGTAAATAATTACATTTCTTTTAAAAGTCCATTATTCAGATTTTCCTCTGATTTATATAACTAGAATCAGTGAAATTTTACCGTCCTTTCTTTTTGCTTTTACTTGGTCAAGAACCTAATTATTATAAAATCTGTATACTAACAATAACACTAGTTTCTGTGCCTAGATTGCTTGTAATAGGCTACTTTTAAATGTGTCAGAATTCTAAAGTAGCAAAACAAAAATCTGTACCATGCTTATTTATGTAATTTTAGGCAGATAAATATTCATACACTTAGAAGCCAAATCCAAGCTCCAGCCTTGAAAACCTTTAAAACTTTTATACATTCTCACTGTGAACATTCCTAGTTTCCTAAAACCATATTACTTACCTTCTAAGAGCTAACAAACGGTGCCCAGAAACTTGTTTGAGGTAAAAACAAATAAATAAATAATCAATGTTCAGAATATTGCTATTATATACAGAAATGATTATGTTACCCCAACGGAGTCTGGTATCTCAAAAGCTGGAAGGCACTCAAGCAAAATCAGGTAGCAGCTAACACCTCAAGCTCTGAGTCATAAAAACCTAGGTTTGAACCTAAGCTCCACCACTCACTGGTTGAGATCTCACCTCTCTGTGCCTTAAGTTTCCTCATCTGTAAAATGGGGATAAGAACAGTAGCTACCTCATAGGGTTATTCCAAGGATAAAATTACTTAATTCATGCCAAATGCTTAATACAGTACCTGACATATAGCAAACTCTTACTAATTATTAGCCAATACTACCATCACCATGATGTCTAACTCCATCATTTTACAGGTAAGAAATCCGAAGCCTGGAGAAGTTAAGGACTATCCCAAACTCGCACGTTGCCAAACCTAGAATCCAAGTTTCCCAGTCCACCACTTTAGCTCTATATGCATTTCGGAAACCTGTTGTTGTTATAAGTTTCGACTCACGGCTACCTCATGTATAACAGAAAAAAATGTTGCCTAATCCTGCACCATCTTCATGATTATTGGTATGCGTGAGACCACTGTTGCAGCCATTACGTCAACCCAACTCACTGAGGATTTCTCTTGCCTTCACTAGCCCTCTACCAAAAATGATGTCCTTCTCCAGCCATCCGTCCCGTCTGATGACAAGTCCAAAGTAAATGTCTTTGGACAATATTCTGTGATCTAGGGTTTTCAATAGAACCCTGGAGGCGCAGTGGTTAAGTGCTCAGCTGCTAACCAAAAGATCAGCAGTTTGAGCCCACGAGCTACTCCATGGGAGAAAGATGTGGCAATCTGTTTCCTTAAACGTTACAGCCTTGGAAATCCTATGGGGCAGTTCTGTTCTGCCCTACAGGGCCGCTTTAAGTCAAAATCGACTCGAGAGCAATGGCTTTTGCTTTTGGTGATAGGTTTTTCATGGGCTAATTTTCATAAATAGATTGCCAGATTTTCCTCCTAGTCTTAGTCTGGAAGCTCTGCTAAGCCTTACCCATCATGAGTTATCCGGCTGGTATTTGAAATGCCAGTGGCACAGCCTCCAGCAACACACGAGGTGACAGCATGACAAGCTGACAGACTGCTGGTGGTTCACAGGCCTAGGTGGTATTAATACAAGATGAGACTCTCTTTCACCTTTGTCCCTTAATGGGAGGACTATGGCATAAACTATCCGTGGGACTGAGGGCACAAGAACCGAAAACAATCGAGCCTATTTTAAATTGCGTATTTAAAACAGATTCAAATTGCCTTTTGGCCAGATTTTTGTTGTTGGTTCTTTTCTACCAGAAACAAACAAGTGTTGGCTACCACAGCATATTTCCATTACTGTACTTCATACTTTAGCAGACGTTTAGTAAATTCTCTCCGAACACAGAAGTAAGCTACCTCTGAAAACAAGAGCAGCAATGTGGGTTACAAGGTCAAACGGTTACGTTTTACCTCCATGAGAGTGCCACAGGAATTATCACAAGTAGATGAAGCAAGATAATTTCAAACCATTAGGGAACTTAGCCCATTTTATTTTTTGACCTATATATTAAAATAATAACACTAAGCATATCAGCTACCTTTTTCTCCCCTTCCTCTCTCATTTCAATGCTAAATAATATATTTATCTTTCCATCAACCTTTAAATCTCAGACACTAACAGCAGTTTTGAGAAAATCACTGTATCTAAAAAATTATCATAATGTGATGAAAATTTCTATCTACCAGGGCAAGTACCAACTTGGTTATTGTCAAGGTACACCAATTTCAATGAATTTCACCCTCCTTTCTCACACTTGTAAGAGTAAAGGGGGGAAGTTTTTAAGCAAAACTATAATCCTCCATCCTTCCTAGGAGACGCTTAATGCTCTGATATAACCAACCATTCCAGCATAACTACTGAGGATTCTGATTAAAGTCTCAGGCAGGGTACATAAGACAATCCTACTTACCGAAAAAAAAAAAAAACAGATATAGAAGATGTCTTAAAATGTTAACGTGATATACAGTTAGGATTGAAAACAGGAGTCACCATCAGTCACCTGGGTGAGCTTTTATATCAGTGCTGGGCCTTGTCCCCCGGACTGATACATTCAGGAATAAGAACGCTCACAAAGACACCAAAATCTGAATTTCAATACCGTCTATTTTTGAAGGAGAGAAGAACCTATTAGATACTACAAGATTGTAATTCAACAATTTGCTCTTAGAAAATAATGTTATTAAGAACTTAGAAAGTTAAAGTTCTCTCATACAAAACTCGAACTACAATGCAAATTACAAAAATAAAAAATTTAAAGACCCCAGAAAAGGACCTATTAACAATGTCAGTTATCAAATATTACCCCTCAGCTCCACCCCTTTAGCCAACAGATGACCATCCTAAATTATCCAGGGTGTTAAGAAATGTTTTAACAAGTATATGATATAGGTGGCGTCCTCCCTTCATTACTATCAAATTAGGAGACAAAGAGTTGTTTTTTCCTATAAGATTCACATATCTTCTTCCATTGGAAATTTACTCTGTTCCCATGGTAACCAGTGCTGATGTCACAGAATTTTCAGGGTTCCCACTTAAAGAACACTGAGGCATAAAAATGCTTTCATACATTTATTTAAATAGATGAAGAAAAAAAATAAAATAGATTATGAATGTATAAATTCAAGGTATTTTTCCCAAAGCATATCATCAAATATTACCAAAAAAAAAAACCCATTGCCGTCGAGTCGATTCTGACTCATAGTGATCCTATAGGACAGAACACTGTCCCATAGGGTTTCCAAGGAGCGCGTGGTGGATTTGAACCACCAACCTTTAGGTTGGCAGCTGTAGCACTTAACCACTATGCCACCAGGGTTTCCCATCAAATATTAGCCAGTTCTAATTAAAGTATAAAGAGCCCTGGTGGACAATCATTAAGAGCTCAGCTGCTAACCAAAAGGTCAGCGGTTTGAGCCCACCAGCTGAACCACAGGAGAAAAGATATGGTGACCTGCTCCCATAAAGATTCCAACCTTGTGGGGCAGTTCTGCCCTGTCACGTTGGGGCACCACGAGTCGAAACTGACTCAACAGCAACTAACAACACAATTTTTATGAGTAAAAAATAATAAGGATAGAATGTAGGGTGGGCTTAAGGGGTTTTGTTTGTTTATACGAGGTGATTGACTAATACCTGGTATTTGAGGTTTTTAGGTTCTTAAAGTTCCAGATTAAGGTAAATTTTTGGATGGCAACTACGATAACCAAAATAATCATAACTACTACAGACATACAGAACTCTTCCTGGACAGACAACGGCGGGGGGGGGGCGGGGGGGGACTACTTGCTACAGAGTGGTTAAGCCATCTGTAAGTTACCTGTACACGGGTCTACAACAGAGTTAGTGTCAGTATTTAATTACCCAACTGTAAACACTGAGTTCCATACACACTAAAGTTTAAGAACCACCTGAGTAACTTGCTTAGAATACAGATTCTTGGACTCCACCTCCAGAGTTTGATTTGGGTAATCAGGCTTAAAAAAACCAAACCAAACCCATTGCCGTCAAGTTAATTCCAACTCATACAACCCTATACGACGGAGTAGAACTGCTCCAAGGAGCTCCTGGTGGATTCAAACTGCTGACATTTTGGTTGGAAGCCACAGCACTTAACCACTACGCCACCAGGGTTTCCATAAAAACCCATGGCTGTCGAGTCAATTCTGACTCACAGCAGCCCTATAAAACAGAGGAGAGCTGCCCCATAAGTTTTCCAAGGAGCGGCTGGTGGATTCAAACTGCCAACCGTTTGGTTAGCAGCCTGAGCTATTAACCATTTCACCACCAGGACTTAGTCAAACTAAACCCATTGCCTCTGTAGTGATCCTGTAAGACAGAGCAGAACTGCTTCATAGGATTTCCAAGGAACAGCTGGTGGATTCGAACTGCTGACCTTTTGGTTAGCAGCCAAGCTCTATGCCATCAGGGCTCCAGGGCCCAAGAATCTACATTTTTCACACGCGCTGCATCAATGACCACCAAGCTAATTCTGATGCAGTGGTGGAAGGACTACCCTTTGGAATCATTGCCCTTCAAACAAGAAGACACTCCTAGAAGTCAGAATGCATAAACCTTTCTTCAATAAATATCCACTGAACATCTAAAATGTAGTTCTAAGAACTACAGATTGAGTAGTGAACAAAAAAACAACATCGTGTCCTTAGGAGCACACATTCTAAAGGTGGGGAGACAAGAAAACAATCATAGGACCATCAGCTGGTGTTAAGTGTAACACAGAAAAATAAAGCAGGTTAAAGGAAATAAAAGTAGAAGTTGCCATTAAAAAAAACAATGATCAGGGAAGGCTTCCTAATAAAGAGACACTTAAGCAGAGAATTGAAAGAAGTAGTTATCTGGGAGAAGGGTAAAAACATTTTTAGTAACTTTCTCATCCTTTCTAAATAATTTACGAAATAATTTCAGGTGTTGTACCTTCCCTTTTATTATAGAAGTATTATGCGCTAATAGCTATATATTATCGCTTTAATATTCAAAATCACCTTGTGGGATAGCTACGAATATCCTTGTTTATAAAGGAGGACAGCGAAGCTCAGATACACCAACCTGCAAGGACATACAATTCCTAAGTATTCAAGTCGGGATGCACATTCAGGTCTGCGATTCTTAAATTCATGCTCTTCCAACCATGGCAGTCTACCTTTTTATTATCAAATAAGCTTGTTTGTTGAATAAACTCAGAGCCGAATTCTTATGTGCTCAAGATTTCTAGAAAGCTAAAAATACAATTTGTTTTTCAAAAAAAAGGGCGGGAGGTATTTTTCATCTTTGTAACAAATCTTGGCATACAGATTTGTTTTCCATTTAAATTTTCCAAAAATTTGCTTGTCAAAACTCAACCATTTATAGTCAGCAAATAACAGTATGCCAAATCACATGTGTAGAGAAGGAAATTTTTTTCTTCATAAACCTTCCACAAGGCCGTATGTAAATGGCAAACTCTTAAAACATAAGATGCAATAAAATCATATCTGGTAAGATTATATATTTCTGTGTGTGTGTAAATAAATGGGCAATTCAATGTTTCATATCCACCGACCCCAACAATGCTCAGTACACCTACACAGTGTGTCACGAGTAACTGAGGAAGGCTCCACCCTACCTACTTCAAGCTAATAATCAAAGAGAAGGGACTATGCTAGATACTATAGAAGTACAATTCACTAATAATCGTCCTTGCTCTCAAGGTTCTTACAAGCAAGTATAAAAGGACAGTATAAAGCAAATGCTACATCAGTAATACAAAAAAAGGGCTATATTGGATTATTTAAACTAGGGTTATCACTGAAGAAATCTGGGAGAAGCCTGCATCTCTCTGGGCCCTGAAGGTCAAACGGAGGGTAAACATCACCCTTAAATGTTCAGGTAAGGATGGCTGAGATTATACCTGTGGGAAGCCACTAAAAATTTCGGGGCAAGAGGAGTGATAGGCTCAAAGCTGTATTACAGAGATAAACGGAAAGTGATGAGTGAGTAAGAACTATAATGAGAGTCTAAAAATAGGGAAATCAGAGCCTAGGAATAAGGTGAAAGGTCCAAAGTCAGGACGTGAGAAAAATGCAAACGGGGGCATGCAAGAGCTAGTTCTTAAACCTGTCCTTCTTTGGACCAGGCAACAGTTTATACAAAATTATTCCACATTTTTTACAGGAAGCATTTTCTTTTCTTACGTCTTTTTAAAATGACAGTGTACTACATTTCTGTTTCAAATGTATTTTTGGTACAGTGGCTCCAAGGTTTTACAACACAGGGATCGGGAAGCCATCACAACCACGGCAGGTTCCTAAACTCAGACAAATTCCTTTTTGGTCTAAAAATTAACTCTGGGAAAGTTAGAAGACATTAAACCCATAGAAGAGCAATGAAATTTGGGATAACCAATTAGCTGACTTCAAGGAGTCATAAGCAAAAAAACAAGGACCCAAGTTTAAACTGAGAATAGGGTTTTCATGACAAATCTCAAAAAGATATCTACCAAGACTCTGGAAATGAGATGCTAAATTTCATTCTGCCACATTTCCCTACCTCAGATGACAGTTACGGCAGCAGTTTAAAAAAGGGAAGCAGAGGCAGAGGAGAGAGAAAAGAGAAGAAAAGAAATACACTCAAATCCCAGACTTGGCTCCATACAGGCAAAACTCCTACTAGGAGAGCAGCTATAAAAAAAATAAATAAATGAAGGGAATGGTGCCAAAAACAGACAATAAAACATCCTTTCTGCTACATAAAAATGTGACTACAAAAAAACAAAAGGGATAAGAAGTGGAGCTTCTCACCGTACCTTCCCTTTGTCCCTTCTCTATTTGGTGATTTTAGAGTGCGTGTCAGGATTCCTGTGTAAATAAATACATATGCTCAAAACAGGGGGAAGGGGTAGCACTTCTCCAGTTTTTAAGAGGTCATATTAGGCTTCAGACAGTTTCCCCAGGAATTATCCAGTTATTTAACTCAACTCTTGGCTCTACCTGGCTACAGAAAAACAGTCCATGTTCCTTTTTTTTTTAAAAAAACATATACTCTAGCACCATCTGATTTTTCAGGGCCCTCTAATTCCTTTTAAGTACTTCTTCAGCATCCTTTTTAGAATGAAAATTCTTAGAAAGCAGAGGCAACTGCTTAAATTATTTCATAAAAAGCTCTTTGTTGTGACCCCAAGTACTATTTTTATCTTCAAACAAGTGATGAGTCCTACACTCTGCTAAGAGCCACCTATTCAAGGCCTGACAAAGGCCACAATTCTTAAACAAACAAACACACTGCTGCCATCATGACAGCACCATGTGCGTCAGGGTAGAACTGTGCTCCATAGGGTTTCCCATGGCTCATTTTTCAGAAGTAGATCGCCAGGCCTTTCTTCCAAGGTACTGTGGGCAGACTCAAACCTTCAGCCTTTCTCTTAGCAGCTGAGACTGTTGCACACAGTAATTTCTACTTCTGAACTTAATAAACTTTACTCAGAAATATGCAAAAGGTCTATCTGACCTCCCATTTGTATGAAAGCTGAGAATAGAGGTCTGTTCTACACTTTTCTGTACAGGTATTCACTCCAACAACCAGTATTCATTACAAGCAACTAAAAAGCCCTTTTATAAAAGCAAAAAAAAACCCATTGCCACTGAGTCAATTCCAACTCAGTGACCCTGTAGGACAGAGTAAAACTGCCCCATAGGGGTTCTAAAGAGTGCCAGATGGATTTGAACTGCTGACCTTTTTGGTTAGCAGCCGTAGCTCTTAACCACCATGGTCAATTGAAAACATCAAGGGAAAAAGCTAGTTCCTCTGTCAAAATACAGTTCTCTGCCTGCTCTACACCTTTCTATCCCAAAAGAAAACAAGTCCCAGCCTCTTCATATGCTCTCTTACCCTCAAGAGAAGGGCTGATAACTTTCTTTGCACACTAAATTCATCCCAAGTGTTTTTAAGACATTATCTTTCCATATTTAACTTTGAAGGTAGGTGTTCTGAGTTAAAGAAACGGAAGCTTAGTGGTGGTGCAGATTTGAACCCAGTCTATCGAACTCTTGAGCCTGCTGTTCTCCTACCACACTA
Source organism: Elephas maximus indicus (assembly GCF_024166365.1). Lineage (NCBI taxonomy): Eukaryota > Metazoa > Chordata > Mammalia > Proboscidea > Elephantidae > Elephas > Elephas maximus. Next base: position 25,584,436 of record NC_064844.1, on the reverse strand, counting down.
CTGGGCACTGAAGTATGCCCACTCTTGACTCTACTCTGGCAATAAAAAGACAAGAGTAAACAACCAATTTCTCAAAAAAAATGTAAACAGCAGAAAAAAAATACTTCAATAGCTCACCTAAGGAACCAGAAGTGACTGGTACAAAATCCGTAAGTTGAAAAGCTGCCAATTTATCATAAAAAGAAACTCATATAAAATCACTCTTAGTTAAAAAAGACACTATTCTCACAAAAAAAAATACAAAAATAAAAAACAAGTAGGAAAAAATGTTTCGTGTATGCAAAAGGACTTTTACAAAACAATAAGAGAACCACTAAATGAGAAATGGTCAAGAATATAAAAAAGCAGTTAATAAAAAGATTGCATTTTCAATTACCGTTTTAAAATTTCAACATTAACTGCAATCAGGAAAGGCAAACTAAAACAGCAAGGTGCCCATTTTTACCTATTAACTGGCATTTACATTTAAACGACAACACCCACTATGAACCAGAGTTATTTTTAGGGGAGAGAGAGGAGGAAAATAGGTAGGACCTTTCTGAACGGATCTGGCGATGCGCATATTCAGTCTTAGAAATGTACAAGCCATTTGACCCAGCAATCTGTTTTTAAGAACTTATCCTAAAGGTCAAGATGAATCTACAAAGATATTCATCTAGTGTTATTCGCAAGAAAAAAACAATATACAAAGGGTTGATTAGGTAAATAATACTATGCTGCCATTAAAAAATCATGCCACAACTATTTAATCACATGGGAAAATGCTCGCAATATAAAATTAAAAAGTAGCTTACAAAAATTATAGTAAGATCCCAATTTAGAAAAAATGAAATTACGAATTTTAAAAAGGATATATACTAAAACGTTAGCAGCAGTTACCACTTGCTGGTGGTATGATTTTTCTTCTTTTTATTTATTTGTTTTTATCTTCCAAGGGGAAACCCTGGTGGCGTAGCGGTTAAATGCTACAGCTGCTAACCAAAGGGTTGGCAGTTTGAATCCACCAGGCGCTCCTTGGACACTCTATGGGGAAGTTCTACTCTGTCCTATAGGGTCGCTATGAGTCAGAATCGACTAGATGGCACTGAGTTTGGTTTTTTTTTTTTTTTTTTTGTATCTTCCAAGGTGTCTATCAAGATTTATTTGCTTTTGAAATTTAAAAAAATTTAAACTTTTAGAACAAAGTATGAACTATCACATTACATGTATTAGGTTAAGAGCTGTGATTGAAAGCCCTGTTTCATGAGAAGTTTAGCTACAACTTAAAGGCAATAAGTTTCTCTTAATATGTAGTTGTAGCAAGATATTTGGCAGCTGCTACACGATGACACGGTTGAGCCTTTTTGAGAACTTCCAGCCTACTTAAAAATTTAGCTATTTTTTGAGAAACAACATCCAAGTGCACTGCCATTTTCCTCTCAACTATAAACAAAAATTCTATACAGCCAGTTCATGTTGGCATATCTATTTAAAAACTAAAGTGCTGATGAAAACAGTGATGTCTGAAACTTCAAAAAAATTTAAGAACAAGGTACATTTCCTGTCAAAATTTCTCTCCAACTTGTCATTCAAAAATCAGCTCCCCCCCATTATGACACAGGTGAACTTAATCCAGTTTCTAATCTCTCATAAACCCCTTCATTCAAATAGGAAAAGAACACCACACCTACTAAGCCAATTCTCTCAGCTTTAGAAGTTTCTTCATAGATGGTTTTTAAAGTGCCTTCAGAGATACTGGAAACCCTGGTGGCGCAGTGGTTAAGTGCTACGGCTGTTAACCAAGAGGCTGAGAGTTCAAATCCGCCAGGTGCTCCTTGGAAACTCTATGGCGCAGTTCTACTCTGTCCTATAGGGTAGCTATGAGTTGGAATAGACTCAACAGCAGTGGGTTTTCAGAGATACTATGTCTTCAGTACTCAAAAAAAATAAGGTCCTATATTTGTTATAACCATATTTCCACACAAGGAATGGAAAACCAGGAAGGGATTAATGTTACAAATAAAAGTTACAAAGCTCCTACTAGAATCCAAGTCTCCATTTCAAATCCATACAGAAGGTCATAGGAAGTTTACAGTAATTTCTACTTTTGAACTTACAAACTTAATAAACTTTACTCAGAAATATGTAAAAGGTCTATCCCATTTGCATGAAAGCTTAGAACAGAGGTCTAAGTAGGTTTTTAGTTAAAATGTTATATAGTTCTAATCATTACCTATAAACCTACTATAAATGATCACATGAAAAATTAAAAAAGAAAAAAAAATTTATGGAATTCCCTGCCAGTATGGTTTCATGTGACTCATTTCTTAGGCATTCCTGTGCATATAACAGACCCAAGTTAGGTTTTGTGGTTTGCTATAGGAAAGACAGTGAACTATACTTGGAAACTGCTATGCCTTAAGCTAATGAACCCTGTAACCGAAAATAAACAATTTAGAGGACTATACCGGCTCAGAATTAAGTGACTCTCTAAAATGCGTATTTATTAAAATTAAGATAGCCGAGAAACATGAAAGCATATTTAAATCGTATTTTGAAAACAGAACAAAGGCGTCTCAAGTTGCCCGTTTTAAAAATTAATTTTTAGTTCAAACTCTCATCTTAAAATAACCACATATCATAGTAATAACTACCACCAACAGAATGTTTGGTGCTACATTAAGCACTTTTATTAAATTTAACACTCATGATAACCCTACCATGAACATATTATCGGCAGTTTACAGATAAAGTTAAAAACTTGACAGCCACCTCTCTCAAACTAAACCTCCCTCCATATCACAAGAGGAGAAAAAAAAAGAAAAACTTTGTTGGCAAATACACACATATAATAGCAAAGTAGTAAAACTGGCACACTCTTCCGTATATGTTACAATGTCTTACACAGAGGCAGCTTTAGAGTTTACAAAACACTTGCACCCTACTGTCTCATTTGTTTCCCACTACAGCCTTATTATGGGGTTATCATCGCCACTTTACCGAGGGCTTCCTGGCACAGAGAGCTTAAGTGCAGTCACTCATGTTTGATTCTTTGTTCTTTTTCCACTACACTGTCTTGCTTCTGGAAACCCCGGTAGAGCAGTGGTTAAGCGCTACGGCTACTTATCAAAAGCCTGGGCAGTTCGAATCCACCAGGTGCTCCTTAGAAACTCTATGGGCAGCTCCACTCTGTCCTATAAGGTCGCTATGAATCGGAATCAACTCAACAGCAAGGGGTTTGGCTTGTTTTTTGTTTTGTTTTGTTTAGCTTGCCTCTAAGGGCTCCTGGACAGTAAAAATGGTTTGCACTGGCATTTCGAATCACTCGGCAGCACTGTGGAAGAAAGGCCTGGCAATCTGCTTCCATAAAAATTAAAAACCAAAACCAAACCCACTGCCGTCAAGTTGATTCTAACACAGGGCAACTCCGTAAGTCACATAGTAGAACTGCTCTATAGAGTTTCCTTGGCTGTAATCTTTACAGAAGCAGACTGCCAGGACTTTCTCCTGCAGTGCCGCCAGATGGGCTCAAATGGGCAACCTTTAGGTTACTGGCCAAGTGCAAATTATAGCCCAGAAAATTCTAAGGAGCAGTTCTACTCTGTAACCCACTGGTCACCGTGAGTTGGAATCAACTCGACAGCAGCAGGTTTGGTTTTTTGGTTTTTAATGTGCCTCTATTATTAAAGAAACATTGTTCCCACAATAACAGCATGATGCAAGGAAAGATGAATGACTATATTCTAAATAAATACCCTTCATCAGTTCCATATTTCATCAATAAGTTATTAGAATCACCTGGCTGGCTAGCAGGACACCCAGCTAGCCAGTAACTGGTTATTTCAGTGTGAATCATAGAAACATATTTTATCTGAATAATTTTTATCAAACTGGTAGGTTAGCAAGGGAATCCCCAAGATCCTACTTGTACTGGCCTGAAGACCAAACCCGAAGTCAATCCGAAGTACAAACCTCTTTGGGAAAATAGAGAATGTATAAATGACCTTCTGTGACTCAAAATTTGTTTTAGTAAATATTATCTGCCCATTTACTCCAGAGCAAAAGGTGAGAGTAGCTACTCAAACACATTTTCACAAAACTCCATTCAAGTTTAGCAATACAGGTGCACAAACACAGAGATATGTTAACAAATAACTTGGAAAATCATTTGTAAAATAAGTACCTTGGCTGTGCCCTTCAGAAGACTCCATACTTCTCGATGTCCATAACAAGCAGAACTGTTCTACTTTCTTCAGTAATTATCCTTCCCATTCCTACTTTAAAATTTTCTATTCCGTTTAGTGACTTGCCCTGTCTTTCCTTAACTGCCCCATATTCTTTCCTTCATTAGTATGATTTCAGATTTCATTCAATAAAGTTTTACCCAGTCGTCTATAATCATATGTGAGAATTCTAAATAAAGGTCTCTACCTTCCAAGTCTGGTGAGGAACAGTAAGAGTGCCTCTGAGTAATTCTGCAACTGTGGGCAAGTCACATTCACTCCCTCCAATGTGAATAAAAATATCTTAATTCCCTCATGGGAAGGTTTTAAGAAATAAAATCAAAATGAGATGTTCAAAATGCTTTACAAAGTACCAAGTATTGTAAGTATTGCTGTCATATTTGTGGTCTGGTACTTTCTTCTAGCAATCCATTTTTAAGTCTGTAAAGAAAGCCAACTCTTTCAGGTGAGGAAGAGTAAAGGAGAGGAAGAAAGTAACTTGGGTAACATCTCCATTGTGGGATCAAGTTCTGTTATTCTATACTCACATCTACCTTCCTGAGTTAAACAATGCCCAAATTTTCTAGAAAGTAAAAAACACACCTGGGCTTTGACAACCCAAAATGGCTACATAATCAGAATATCACTAAACTTTAAAAAAAAAAAAAGCTGTTTTATAAAATAAAATTAAAAAGTTTAACTTCTACTCCAGTTCCTTAGATTTTTGGCTCTTAACTTTGAGAGCCTGCCAAATGGCTTTGCTTTCAATTGTGTGCATCAAACAGTTCTTGCAACTGAGCATAAACAATTTTTTTAAGTGCATCTTGCTACTACTAAGTCCTGCAATTTAAAAATGTCCTGAACTCCAAAATTATTAAAGTTGCAAACTAATTGGTAATTTTTCCAGTTACTCTTAGCAGCTGCCTAAGTTTAAAACTACCTATACCAAACAGGTAGAAAAAGCATTATTTTGGAAAGGGTCTAATATTTTCACTTGTGAATGACCAAAAACTTTATTCTAAAGTTACAATACAATTGCAAACTAAAAACAAATTTCTAAATACACCTAGGTGCACTTGATTTAAGGCCAGACTCATTTTCACTCATGGTTTATTTTCCCTGTAACAGATTTTTTTTTTTCACTGTAAGGCAGCCCTTTTTCCTTCAAATAAAGAATTCTGAACAGCTTCAAAAACATTTTACTAAATAGATTTAAACACATCCACAGATTCCTCGAGACACAAAGCATCTTCCTATGACTAAATTACCAGAGTAACAGGCGTTACTGTTACTGAATTCAGTTCTTCAACTTCACTTCTCCAGAGAGCAGAGGGAGACAAAGAGTTTTTATTCAGTCAAAATTAAAGGAGTCCCTATTCATTCACAGCCTGTTTGCTCTTACTAGAGACACAAACCCTAACAAGTTTATTTGGTTTTTAATGCAGTAATAGATGACTCAGAGCAAATTAGCAGGGAGACGACTGTTCTAGGCAGGCATTAGATAGGAACGGCTATTAAGTGAAGGTCAAATGCCAAAAAAAAAAAGACAAAAACCTATGGGCAATAGAGCGTCTAATAAATAGTGGACCCTACATATCAAGTCTCAAGCGCTTCATCTCTTCTCACTGTACTATTGCATAAAAACAATGTGCATAACCATGACTGTGTCATAGTTATGGTATTCCTAAGAAGGCAACACATGAAACATTTTGGAATGACAACTAAAATGGTTACCTGGGGCGGGGGGGGGGGGGCCGGGGGAGCACAAGTCCCTTCCCTAGGACCCAAAAGAGCTAGACTAAGCTACTTGAGAATTCCAACCGGCAGAGGTCTAAAGTAAGAGTCCCTGGTAGTCTTTTTCAGTGGAGTGCTACCACTGCAAACAGTTCTGCGAAGTGCTTCAGTTGGCAAGCAATAAAATCAGCTTTATCTCGTTTTCTTTTTCCGTTAGCAAACTACAGTTTGTCATCTCCTCTGACATATGTCCAACATCTTCAAGCGCTACCAATGATGATTAAGTATAATTTCACATAAACTTTTCTATTAAAGTGAGTCCTCACGTTACTATTTAATCAAAATGTTTTAAATCTCATCGCACGAAACCTTATCAGATACGAGGAGATAAATCTGAAAACAAGATCGTATTTGGTGTATTTAATAAACTCTTATCTAAGCCATGGTCGTACTTCCCCTACTTAAGCGTCTACTATTTATAAACCTCTGTAAAACTTTACGCCTCTCAACACCATCAAAATTCTCATTCAGGAGTTCATGCGTTCAGTTCACACCACAGTGAAAGATCAAATGCTAAACTCCTAAAAATAGTGGTGTTATGAGTGAGAGGGACACATAACACTCTGCTGCCAAAGCAAACGCGTCTTCGAGGGGGCAGGGGCGCTCCTTGTACACGTACAGTAGGAGCTCACATTCAGCAAAGCCAGGGAACGATGGATCAGGTGACTTCACACCACCGACACCTTGGGCCAGGTCGGGCCCTACCACCGTCTCAGTAACTAGTAAACGACTCAGACCCCAGTTTGGCAACTAAACGTCAACTCGCAAACCTAGGCACGCGCAGTCCACGGGAATGGGTTTGGGGACCGAGGAGCCCCGGATCCCGAGCGCCCAGGCACAGCTCTGGCCTGCGTGCCGCGGCTCCCTCTGGAAGAGTGTTTGAAGAGCTTTCGACCTGGCCGCCAGGTACCTGCTCTGCCCGCGCGCTCCGCGTCCTCCGCCGTGGACCCCCGTCTCGTCCCGGCCACCTTTCCTCCTTCTCCGCGAGGAGAAGGGCAGCGAGTGCCCGCCAGGTGACAGACCGTCCCGCCGTGTCCAGGGCTCCCCGGACCAGGCGGCCCCGCCAACGACCTCCCCGCGCCCTGGCCTGCGGCCCCGGCTCAAGGCCGCCCCCGCAGGTCGGGGCGGACACGGAGACAGCCACGCGGCCGGCGAGCGGGCAGGGGCCGGGCGCGGACGCAAGGGCCGCCGGTTCACCCGACAGCTGCGGGAGGTGCGGCCACGGGCCGCCCTCTCTGGCCGCGCGCGGCCGGAGCACGGGGCGCGGCAGGGGCTAGGCCCAGCGGCCGGACGCGGCTGCAGGAGGAGGGCTCAGCCGGCCGAGGACGACGAGCCCGCCGCTTGCAGCCGGTGCCCGCGAGCCCGAGCAGCCCGCGCCCTCTCGCCCGACCGGGGCCCTGCGGCCTCCGCCCTGTCAGCCCGTACCTAGAGGAGTCGTGGACGAGACGTGGTTAACCCCGACGCTTGGGTCGCTACTCCGCCGCCGGCGCCGCAGCCCCTGGTGCGGCTGCTGGCTCCGCGCTACCTCGTCCCCCTCCGCCATCTTGTACCGATTTAAAATTAACTCCCCACTGACGTCAAACGCCGCCGCCGCTTTATCAACCTCCCGGGAACCGGTGGGGCGGCCGGCAGGTCCTAGCGCCGCCCAGGTTTCGCACCACCTCTTTCGGCTCCCCGCCCCTGCCCCGCCCCTCGGGGCTTCGCTCCGCCCCCGCCCTGCTGCTGCGCGCTTCTCCGGGCCTCCCACTTCTGGGAGGAATTGAGGGGCGCCTCAACCGTCACCGGTTCACGCCCAACTTCCCTGAGCCCATTATCACGTTCTCCTAGAGCTGAGCTGGTCTGCGTAAACACAGAAGGGATCTCCAGGGTGCGAAGTACCCCCTTCTCAATTCAGTAACCCAGTTCTCTTTACATCTTTTCTCTGCAAACTCATGTCCTGCATGTGAGCTTGCTTTCACACCCCTTTTCTTCTCTCCTTTTTATCCCCATCTCCTCCTCCAAGGCCCTCCCCTCGCCCCAACAGTCGCCTGTGCCCCACTTTTTTTCTTGATGTTTTCTTTACTCGCAAAAGTCCCCGATGTTGCTTCCCTTCCTGAGACCGTTATATAGTTTGCATTAGCTGCTTTATGCAAGGTATCATCTTGAGAATAAGAAAAGATGCAAAGATAAGTATTTTTGCCCTCAAAGAATTAGCAATCCAGGATAAACTTGCAGTTAGAATTAGCGGTTAAGAGCACTGAGCACGCCGCATCATTGACCTGCAAAGGGAGCCCCAGAGAATTAAGGCGATTCCCAAGGCTGCACTGCCCACCAATTGGCCAACGAACTGGTATCTTTTTCCTCTATGACACACTGTTTATTTCTTAGGCTACCGGTACAGTGCCCTGGACAGGTCCACCGTTCCTGACTCTAAGGAGTACAGATAGAGAAGCCAAATGCAAGCACAGTCGAGAGGAGGAGCTTGGTTCCATGGTCACCTCAGATCTCTGTGTTTAAAAGGCCTTCCTCCATTTTTCATAGTCAGTAATCCCCCTTTAGTCTCTTATCACAATGAATTTCTTATACCAAACTAAAAACCTCAGTATTACACTAGACTTCTCCTTCCCTCCCCTCCACACCAGCTAAAGTCAACTCCAACTTCTAAATCTCTCTCCAGCTCACCTCCTCTCTATCCCCACAGCCTCCTTCTTGATTTAGGCTCTCATCATCTCCCACTAGACTTCTTCTAACAACCTCCCTGCTTTTCAGCCTTCTCCTGTGGGTCCTCCCCACAGCCTCCAGCTTGAGTGTTCTTAGATGACAATCTGATCATGTAGTTTCTCTGCTCAGGATAAAGTCCAGACTCGTCAAAATAGTTCAAAAGGCCTTTCATGATTTGGGTTCCGCCTACATATCCAACCTCACTGTCACCACTCAAATGTTCATTGCTTCATTCTTTGACAAATAAGTCTAGACCCTACAGTGAATGCTGAAGACACCAGCGGTGAACAAGACAAAGTGGTGTCCCTATTTTTTTTTTTTTGTCTCTTTTCACACTTCCATCCTTTCATCATCAGAGAGTGAACTACATGAGCTCAAACATCTGTCTTGATCAAGGTAGATCTCCGGTGCCTGGTTGACAGCAGCGCCTCAATAAATGTGTGCAGAATGAATGAATGAATGAGTTACAACTCTGTACCACATTACCTAATGTTTCTAAATTCCAGGTCCTTGTTCTTATAACTAAGTATACAACAGGATTCTTCTGAGATCAAATCAAGAGATGTATTGAGAGCATTTTCTCAACTGTAAAATAGCTAACATTCATGGAATGTTTAATGATCCAGGAACCGTTCAAAGTACTTCATATGTATTAAGCCATTTTATCTTTACAGCAATCCTCAGAGTTAAATGCTATTCCTATTTTCATCTTACAGATAGAGAAACTGAGGCACCAAAAGGTAAACTGAGTTGCCTCAGTGGCAGCGCTGGCACCTGATCCCAGGCAGCCTGGCTCCAAAGTTTATGCTCATTGCTCAGTATAAGAGTGTATAACTCATAGACTGTGAATTCCTGGGTGGAGGAATCCATAACTTATCCATGACAGGTACTTTGGGTTTCTTCCTTCGGTCAATGTAAATTGTATTAAAAGCTATTTCTCCCTAGTTAACAACTTTAAAATGTTTAAATCCCATAAGGGAAGAAATGGGCAAAAGACATCAACAGAAAATTCACAAAAAGAATTCTAAAAATGGCCCTTAAGCCTATGAAAAAATGTTCAATTTCACCCATAATAAGAGAAATTCAAATTAAAACAACACTGAGAAACCGTTTCTCACACATTAGGTTGGCAAACATTCAAAAGCTTGCAATTCACTCTATTAGCAAGGTCGTGGGGGGAACAGGTAAGTTTCATTGCTGGTAAGAATGCAAGAGGATATAACCCTGTGGTTACATCAACAAAATTCATTCATATGCTTCCATCCACCAATCCCACTTCTGAGCATTTACCCTGAAGATACAACTCGAACAATATATAAAATACATTTACATGAGATTATTCATAGCAGCATTATATGCAATTGCAAAATACTGGAAACTAAGTATCTGAGCATACCATAGACAACTGATTAAATGAACTATGATTAAGTGCTTGCAGTTAAAGAAAAAAAAAAAGATTTCTATGAACCAATATAGAATGATTTCCAGGAGATAATCTTAAGTGAAAAAAGCAGAATGCAAAAATGCTACCTTTCATGTGACAAGGAGAAATAAGGAAACATACATTTATCTATGTATCTGTCCAAAAAGAAAACAATAAGAATAAACAGGAAAGAATGAAGTTGGTTTTCTCCAAGCGATGTGGGTTATGGGGGTAGAAGGAATAGAGACAGAGCGGCGCTTCCCTGAGTGTACCTTTCATACAGTGTTTTGCTTTTGGTCAAAAAATAAAATTAAATCAACAAAGATGGGGTAGACCTAAAACCAAAGAAAATTAAAATAAATGAACCTAACTATTAAAAATGAATAGCATAACCATAACAAAGAGGAAAAAAAAAAAGAGTCAAATAGTTTATAAATACAGTGTTGGACTATATTTCTCAGTCTCAGTTGAAGTAGAGGTAGAAGAGCAAACATCCTGAATTCTGAGTAGGCTTGTTTTTTGTAGTGGCATGGACAAAGCAATTCTGAACCTGTTTGAGATGTATTATGGGGTTGAACAAATAACTGAATGTGTTGATATTGTGGAAAACCAGGGTTTTCAATGAGGAAAAGGGGACGTACAAATAAGGGAAGGGAGAAACCAAGATGAACCTACAAGACGGATTAAATTGAGAGTACTTATGCAGACTTATGTTCCGAAAGTATGTGTGTATGTTTGTGTGTGTTTGTGTGTGTGTGTGTGTATGTATGTATGCTAATGTATATGTTGTTTTCATTGTTGTTTTGTGGGATAGATCCATTTCAACTCATAGCAACCATATAAGATAGAATAGAACTGCCTCATAGGGCATCTAAGGAGCGACTGGTAGATTTGAACTGCCAGCCTTTTTTTAGCAGCTGAACTCTTAACCATGTGCCACGAGGGTTCCTTCTGACTCACAGAGACACTATAAGACAGAGCAGAACTACCCCATAGGGATTCCGAGACTGTAAACTTTACAGGAGACGATCATCAGATCTTTTCTCCCTTGGAGCAGCTGGTGGGTTCAAACAGCTAACCTTTCAGTTAGCAGATGAGCACTTAGTCATTGTACTACTAGGGCTCCTCATATGTTTATATACATGTATGTATTTCCTAGCTGTGTCAACAGAAAGGGTACCCAAGTAGCAATGAGCATACCTAGTGTCCAGTCTTGTTCTCTAACACCATTCCTCACTGAAAGGAAGCTTATCTCAAAGCTGGGTGAGTACAAGGTGAGTCTTAGACATCTTTTTGCATTGGAAATTAAGGAAGTACTCAAAACTATTATGTTGCAAAGACACAGAAGTCAGCTTGAAGGGGCTTCCATTGGCAAATTTGGGACAATTTGAGCATCAAAATAGTCAAAGACAATAATGAATTATCAATCTTTGGAAAAATAGGAATCTGTGATCCCATAACAATAATAAATAGACAAGTAAATAATGTAGAGGGAGGACTCTTGTTTTTGGTAGAATGCTGAGGGTCAGCTGGTAAATGTGGAGGCAATACTGGAGATGGAAAGTCACCAATTTGCAGTCTTCACACTAAAGATAAGTTCAGATAAGCATTATCTATGTATGCTAAATCCAAGGGGAAAGGCTGTGGAAACAGTCTAGATTAAAGTAGGCTAAAGAGACATGACAACCAAGTGTTTTTAAAGAGACATGACAACCAAGTGTAAGACATGATCTTAGGTGAAAAATGTACTGAAGGGGGAAATGCTATGAAGGACACTATTCAGTTAATTTATAAAATTGGAATTTGGATGGAGAGTAGATAAAAGTAGTGTATCAACATTATATTTTCTGAAGTCAATAACAGTACCATGGCGAAGTAAGAGAATATTCTTATTTATACAAAATATATACTAGAGTGCTTTGGGGTAAAGAGCCATGATATATGCAACTTTCTCTCAAACAGTTCAGAAAAAAGCTATTGTGTATAGGAATAGCAAGGAAAAAAATCAAATATATGGAAACTGAATAACACTCTGCTTAAAAACCACTGGGTAATAGAAGAAATCAAAGATGGAATAAAAAAATTCCTGTAATCAAACAAGAATGAAAACACATCATACCAAACCATTTGGAACACAGCAATAGCACTGTTCAGTAGTCAATGTATAGCAATAGATGCACACATCAAAAAAGAAAACAGTTAAAGAAGCCCACAGCCACCAGAAGAAAGGAAATAACAAAGATCAAAGCAGAAACAAATGAAATAGAGACTAGAAAAACAATAGCAAGAGTCAATGAAACCAAACACTGGTTCTTTGAAAGGATCAGCAAAATCGAGAAACCGTTGTCCAAATTGGCAAAAGAAAAACAGGAGAGGACACAAATAACCCAAATAAGAAATGAAATGGGGGACATTACAACAGACCCAACTGAAATAAAAAGGATCATAACAGAGTACTATGAAAAACTCTACTTCAACAAATTTGAAAACCTAGAGGAAATGGACAAATTTCTAGAAGCACAATACCTACCCAAACTAACACAAGCTGAAGTTGAAAATCTGAACAGACCTATAACAAGAGAAAAGATTGAAAAGATTATTTTAAAAAAAACCCAACAACAACAGCAACAAAAAAGCCCTGGCCCAAATGGCTGCTACCAAACATTCAGAGAAGAGCTTACACCAGTACCACTTAAACTATTCCAAAACATAGAAAGGGAAGGGATACTTCTGAATTCATTTTATGAAGCCAGCAATAACCCTGATACCTAAACCAGGCAGACACCACAAAAAAAAAAAAAAGAAAGAAAGAAAATTACAGACCAATATCTCTCATGAATATAGATGTAAAAATTTTCAACAAAATTCTAGCCAATAGAATTTAGCATCATATCAAAAAAATAACACAACACAACCAAGTGGGATTCATACCAGGTATGCAAGGATGGTTTAACGTTAGAAAATCAATCAATGTAATTGACCACTAAATAAAAGAATCACATGATCATTTCAATCAATGCAGAAAAGGCATTTGACAAAGTCCAACACCCATTCCTGATAAAAACTCTCAAAAATAGGTATAGAAGGGTAATATCTCATCATAATAAAGGGCATCTATACAAAACCAACAGCCAGCATCATTTGAGAAGCTGAATACATTCCCCTTGAGTCCAGGAACAAGACTAGGATGCCCTTTATCACCACTCTTATTTAACATTATGCTGGAAGTCCTAGCTAGAGCAATAAGGCAAGAAAAAGAAATAAAGGGCATCTGAATTGGTAAGGAAGAAGTAAAACTGTCCCTATTTGCAGATGATATGATACTATACATAGAAAACTCAAAAGACTCCACAAGAAAATTACTGGAAGTAATAGAAAGATTCAGCTGAGTAGCAGGAAACAAGATGAACAAACAAAAACCAGTTGGATTCTATACACCAATAAAAAGGACGATGAAAAGGAAATCAGGAAAACAATATTTTTATAATAGCCCCTAAAAAAATAAAATACTTAGGAATAAATCTAACCAGGAATATAATAGACCAATACAAAGAAAACACTACCGCAAGAAACCAGAAGAGATCTACGTAAGTGGAAAAACATACCGTGCTCATGGTTAGGTGAACTCAACATTGTGAAAATGTCAATTCTACCCAAAGCAATCTACAAATACAACGCAATTCCAGTCCAAATACCAACAACATTCTTTAAAGAGATGGAAAAACTAATCATTAACATTATATGGAAAAGAGGCCCCAGATACATAAAGCAGTATTGAAGAAGAAGAATAAGTTAGGAGAACTCGCACTACCTGGATCTCAGAACCTACTATACAGCTACGATAGTCCAAGCAGCCTGGTACTGGTACAACGACAGATACATCGACCAATGGACCAGAATTGAGAACTCAGATGTAAATCCAGCCACCTAAGGTAACTTGATCTTCAACAAGGGCCTAAAGTCCATCAAATGAGGAAAAAACAGCCTTTTTAATAAATGGTGCTGGCAAAACTGGATGTCCACCTGCAAAAAAATGAAACATGACCCATACACAAAAAATCATTCAAAATGAATCAAAGATCTAAATATAAAGCCAAAAAGTATAAAGATCATAGAAGAAAAAAGAGGGTCAACTCTGGAGGCCCTAATACATGGCATTAACAGGATATAAACCATAACTAACAATACATAAACACCAGAAGATAAGGTAGATAACTGGGGTCTTCTAAAAATTAAACACTTGTGTTCATCAAAAGACTTCACCACAAGAGTAAAAACAGAACCTGCAGACTGGGAAAAAAAAATTACCTGTGACAAATCCAATGAAGATCTAATCTCTATAGGAAAAGTCAATACCTATGCAACAAAAAGGCAAATAATCCAATTAAAAATAGGGCAAAGAATATGAACAGACACTTCACCAAAGAAGACATACAAGCAGCTAACAGGCACATGAGGAAATGCTCGTGATCACTAGCTATTAGGGAAATGCTAATCAAAACCGTAATGAGATACCGCCTCATCTCAACATTACTGGCATGAATCAAAAAAACAGACTATAACAAATGTTGGAGAAACTGTGGGGACATTAGAGCTCTTATGGACTGCTGATGAGACTGCAAAATGGTACAAACAATATGATGCTTCCTTAAAAAGTTAAAAATAGAAATACCATATGATCCACCGATCCCACACCTTGGACTATATCCTAAAGAAATAAGAGCCATCACACAAATAGACATAAGCACACCCATGTTCATTGCAGCATTGTTCACAATAGCAAAAAGATTGAAACAACCTAGATGCCCAGCAACAGATGAATGGGTAAACAAACTATGGTACATACACCCCATTGAATACTATGCAATGATAAAGAACAATGATGAATCTACAAAGCATTTCACAATGTGGATGAATCTGGAGGGTAATATGCTGAGTAAAATAAGTCAATCACAAAAGGACAAATATTGTATGAGACCACTATTATAAGAACTCAAGAAAAGGTTTAAACACAGAAGAAAACATTCTTTGATGGTTACAAGGGTGGGAAGGGAGAGAGAGGGGTATTCACTAACTAGATTAAAAAAAAGCAAACCCACTGCCATTGAGTCGATTCCGACTCATAGCGACCCTATGAGGACAGAGTAGAACCACCCCACAGAGTTTCCAAGAAGCACCTGGCGGATTCGACCGGCCGACCCTTTGGTTAGCAGCCGTAGCACTTAACCACTGTGCCACCAGGGTTTTCAACTAACTAGATAGTAGACAAGAATTATTTTAGGTGAAGGGAGAGACAACACACAATATAGGAGAAGTCAGCATAACTGGACTAAACAAAAAGCTAAGCTCCCTGAATACAACCAAACATTTCAAGGTACAGAGTAGCAGGGGCAGAGGTCTGGGGACCCAAAGGGGCCATCTAGGTCAATTGGCATAACAAAGTTTGTTAAGAAAACTTTCTGCATCCCACTTTGGTGAGTGGTGTCTGGGGTCTTAAATACTAGCAGGTGGCCATATAACATGCATCAATTATTCCCAACCCACTTGGAGCAAAGGAGAGTGAAGAACACCAAAAACACAAGGAAAATATGAGCCCAAGAGCCAGAAAGGGCCACATAAACCAGAGACTCCATCAGCCTGAGACTGGAAGAACTAGATGGTGCCTGGCCACCACCAATGACTACCCTGACAGGGAACACAGCAGAGTTCCTGATGGAGCAGGAGAAAAATGGGGTGCGAACTCAAATTCTGGTAAAAAGACCAGACTTACTAGTCTGACTGAGTCTGGAGGTACCCCAGAGAACATGGCCCCTGGACTCTCTGTTAGCACAAGACTAAGACCATTCTTGAAACCAACCCTTCAGACAAAGATTAGACTGGACTATAAAACATAAAACGATACTGGTGACGTGTGTGCTTCTAAGCTCAAGGAGACACATGCGACAAAGTGGGCAGCTCCTGTACTGGGGCGATATGAGAAGGCAGAGGCGAGTAGGAGCTGGCTGAATGGACACTGGAAGTACAGGGTGGAGGGGAGTGTTCTGTCACATTATGGGGAGAGCAACTAGGGTCACACAATGGTGTGTGTGTGTGAGTTTTTGTATGAGAAACTGACTTGAATTGCAAACTTTCACCTAATGCACGAAAAAAAAAAAACTTTGATGGTTACGGGGCCGGGTGGAAGGGAAAAACAGTAAATAGGAAATAGATAAGTAATAACTTTGGTGAAGGGTAAGACAACAGTACACAATACTGGGGAAGCACAAGTTATCCAAGACATGGTCATGGAAGCTCCATAAAACCAGATAGGCACATCAAAACTTCCTGAGGTACCAAATTACTGCAAAGAGGGCTGTGGGGATCATGGTCTCGGGGAACGTATAGCTTAATTGGTGTAACAGTTTATAGAGAAAATGTTCTACATTCTGCTTTGGTGAGTAGTGTCTGGGGTCATAAAAGCTGATGAGCGGCCACCTAAGATACTCCACTGGTCTCACCCCATCTGGAGCAAGAAAGAATGAAGAAAACCAAAGACACAAGGGAAAGATTAGTCCAAAGGACTAATGAACCACAACTACCACAGCCTCCACCGGACTGAGTCCGGCACAACTCGGTGGTACCCAGCTACCACCACTGACTGCCCTGACAGAGATCGCAATAAAGGGTCCCAAACAGAGCTGGAGAAAAATGTAGAACAGAATTCTAACACACAAAAAAAGACCAGACTTATTGGTCTGACATAGACTGGAGAATCCCCAAGAGTATGGGCCCTGAAACCCTTTTAGCTGAATAACGAAGTCACTCCAGGCTCATAAAACCAAACGAGACTAAAGGGGCACACCAGCCCAGGGGCAAGGATGAGAAGGCAGGAGGGGACAGGAAAGCTGGTAATAGGGAACTCAAGGCTGAGAAGGGGAGAGTGTTGACATGTTGTGGGGTTGGCAACCAATTTCACATACCATAATGTGTATTAATGTTTAATGAGAAATTAGTTTGCTCTGTAAATCTCATCTAAAGTACAATTAAAAAAAAAAAAAAAGCTATTGTGTATCTACATAAAAAGAAAGAGAAAGGAGAGAAAGAAAGCAATGAAAAGAGCAAAATGGGACAGAATGTTAACAACTTGTAAATCTGGATAAAAAGTACACAAGTGGTCTATGTACTGTTCTTATTTTTTAAACTTTTCTGTAAATTTGAAGTTATTCTAAAGAAGAGAGTTTTTTCTTTTTTAATTTTAAAAACTTAAAACTTTCATTTTAAAGGGCAAATCATCTCTTCGAATCCATTAGAGATCAATGAAAACTTACACTCCATGTACTATTATACAGTTATTAAAAATGATTATTAACATTTTAGCAATAGAGAAAAAATGTTCATAATGTCAGGTAGGACAAAAAGTAGATTATAACCACATAAAAACATGGGTTGACATGGAAAAAACTAGAAGGAGGTATGTTAAAGGAAGCTGGTAGGATGATGTGGTGGGGGCATATTATTCTTGAATTTTCAGTTTTCTGGAGTCCTACTATATTGCCTATATAATTTTTTAAAGGTACTTTGCAAATGGCTCTTTAGGTCTTTTCACAAATTTCTGTGATAAAGCAGGCCTAGATTTCAGGAGGAAGGATTTAAGTTAGACATCAGAAATTACTTCCCACCTGGCACAAATTTTAGAAGACATTGGCACCAGTTAACTATGTTTACACATTCTGGAAATAGTAGTTAGGATATCCCTTTGGAAAATTTTTTAAACAGGGTGACTACTGATTCAGAGCTCTTGAAGTCCTTTTCTGACATAGATTTTCTGCTTTTTACACGGTTGCCAGGAGTCAGAATCACTGGACGGCACACAACAACAACACATAGTCTATGGCTCAAATTCCTTTTACTGCCTATTATTCTAAATCTTTAGAATGCAAAAAAAAGAAAAGTTCTCAGCATGTTCTCCAACCATTCAGTCCAAGTATTCCTGATGACTCTGATTCAAGCAGACCTTCCCATTGAGTGTTAAATCACGCATTCGGATGTTTGGTTGTGAAAATGCAGTCACTAGGAGAATTGGAGAGCTTGCCTCCCGACTTCCCCTGCTCCTCCGTGATAATTCTAACCAACCAACCCCCTACCGTCAAGTGGATTCCAACCCACAGTGACCTTACAGGACATAACAGAGCTGCCCTATAGGGTTTCCCAGCTGGTAAATCTTTTTGGAAGCAGGTTGTTACCTCTTTCTCCCACGAAGTGGCTGGTAGGTTCAAACCACCAGCCTTTGAGTTACCAGCTGAGCACTTAGCCACTGTGCCAACTAATAGTTACTCAATCCCTTTTCCTTTCTCCTCCCTGGAGTTCTAAAAATTGCTTGATTTGTCTGAAAAAATCAGAAAGGAAGAATTAAGCTGATTTACAGAAAATCCACAGACTCAATCCAAATATACGTAAACAGAATTAGGAGTTCGCTATAGTTGTATCTCACGAACCTACAAGAACAACTGTGTGCATGTTCTTGACAATATTCTTGGGGCAACTAAGGTTCTAGCTCTGGGACCAGAACCACCACCATAATCCAAAGAACAATTATACTTCTCCCTGTTTCATATTAAGGGCAGGCTGTTACCAACTTTTAAGTAACAGTCCTCTTATTTCTTTGTGACATACAATTTGGAGGGCTCATTTTGTCAAGACATTTTCTGTTTTATTATTGGCCTGTAGAACATAGTATAAAAGACAAAAGGAAAAGAAAAAAAGAAGACAAAGATGAAGAAGAAAAAGCTTTAAAAAGATAACCTCACACTGTCATTTACTCACTGAAAAATTTTGTTACCAACTGCCTTTAACTCAGACACATGGCAGTTCCATGTGTGTCAGAGTAGAACTGCACTCCCATAGGGTTTTCCGTTTTAATTTTTCAAAAGTAGATCACTAGGCCTTTCTTCCAAGGTGCTCTGAGTGGACTCGAACCTTTGATCTTTCAGTTCAGCAGTGGAGTGCGTTAACTGTTTACACCACCTACAGACTCCAAAAAATTCTGTAGAAGCCTATAAAAATAAGAAACAGTTGCAAACAGGACAGCACAGGCCATTTGCTAACTAAAAGCTAACATAAGAAAACAAGCTACCCAAGTCCTTTGCTGTTGTTAGCTGTCATTGAGTCAACTCTGACTCAGGGTGACCTTATGTACAATAGAATGAAACATCACCCAGTCCTGTGTCATTCTCACATACGCCAGCATGTTAGAGCCCATTGTTGCAACTATTGTGCCAATCCATCTCTCAGTGGGTCTTCCACACCCACATTGACCTTCTACTTCATCAAACATGACGTCCTACTCTAGCAATTGATCTTTCCAGATGACATGTCCAAAGCAAGCAAGATGAACAATGTTCTCTTATGATCCATAAGGTTTTAATTGGCTAATTGGGAGCCCTGATGGCACAGTGGTGAAGAGCTTGGCTGCTAACCAAGAGGTTGGTAGTTCATCCACCAGTCACTCCTTAGAAATCCTATAGGGAAGTTCTACAATGTCCTATAGGCTTGCTATGAGTCGAAATTGACTCGACAGCAACAGATTTTTGTTGTTATTGTTGTTAATTTTCAAAAGCAGATCACCAGGCCTTTCTTCCTAGTCTTAGTCTGGAAGCTCTATTGAAACCTGTCTACCTGGGGGACCCTGCTGATATTTTAACACCAGTGGCATAGCTTCTCACATCACAATAACACACAAATCACCACAGTATGACAAATTGACAGTTCTTACTGACCTGTAAGTTTCATCCTTTCCTGTTCGGTGCAGACCTTCTTTTGGAAGATTCAGAATGTTTTGTATTTAATAAGAGACCTTATGGTTTTCCTCACTCTGCCTTCAATTTTCAGGAATTCAAATCTATTTATCTAGTCTATTACCTCACGTATTTTTCCTTTCCTTTCCTATGCTTTTCTCTCTTTGGTGTTCTGCCCATCTTGGCCCCCATACCCACTCCCTCCCCAGACTGTGGTTACTATACCTGAATTAAGATGAGTCAAACTCTTTCAAAAAAAAAAAAAAAAAAAGTTGGCTGCCCAGAAAAAAAAGGCAGTGATCCCTAAAGAAAGCCCACCACAGCAACATTTCAGGGAAACATTTCTTTCTTACCAGTCCTCTATAGTGGAAGAAAAGCACAGGGTACAAAGAGTAAGAACAGATCAAAACTGGTCCTAAAGATCTTTTTAACCTTCTTTTTAACCATGTTTGCACACTGTTGCTCCTTCTGTGAAGATGTGTGCTTTCTTGTGCAAGAATGGCTGACAGAACATAAATGAGCTATTTCCATGAAACTACGCAGCTCTGGGCACAGGCAAAGTTGCTTCGGGTGACATAAAGCAGGTGTTATAAAGCACAACAGGGCTAGAGAATGGGCCTTGGGGACTGGTAGCCTTGGGAGCACTAGGAAACAGTGCCCTTGACCCAGTCACTGGCATTCTCATCACGGACTCTGCAGGCTCTTTTCATTGACCTCAGGGGCAATGACCATTGCCTAATCCCAGAAGTTACACAGTCACTGTAGCTAATAAACTGATTTGCCACATGTAGGCTTTCTTTGGGATTAAGCGTTTCGGGGAGAAAGGTCCAGACAGGAAATTTTTTGGGAGAAAGAAGAAAATCAGAGTTCCTCCTGGAGTAGATGTGGACAAGAGTAAGGACTCTGAGTTATTGATTGGCAGGGAGACTTCATTTATATCCAAAGCTGGAGCCAGGGTCTGTGGATCAAAGAAAGATCCCTAAAAAAGATCAAAGAAGGCCTGGTGGCACAACAGTAAAGCATTCAGCTGCTAATCAAAACGTTGGTGTTTCAAACCCGCCTGTGGCTCCGCTGGAGAAAGACTTGGGGATTTGCTTCCATAAAGATTACAGCCAAGAAACACTATGCGGCAGCTTTACTCTGTCACATGGGGTTGCCATGAGGCAGAATTGACTCAACAGCACCAAACAACAACAAGAAACATCAAGTCAAGAACATCAAGCGTTCTTTGAGGTTAATACTTATTATAAGAGTCTGGACAAGGGTGCATGTCTCTCTGGCTTAGTTGAGTTCATCTCATACTGACAGTTGTGGGGCTATTGAAAGGCAGTTGCTCCACATGGAACACTGTGAGCATAGATGGGCTTCCACTGGTTTTGCCGCTTAATATTCTTGTTGTTGTTGTTGGGGGCCACTGAGTTAGCTCTGACTCATAGCCACCCTATATACAACAGAACGAAACACTGCCCAATTCTGTGCCATCCTCACAATTGTTATGGTTGAGTCCATTGTTGCAGCCACCGTGTCAATCCATCTCATTGAGAGTCTTCCTCTTTTTCACTGACTCACTACTTTATCAAGCATGATGTCCTTCTCCAGGGACTGATCCCTCCTGATAACGTGTCCAAAGTATGTGAGACGTAGCCTCACCATCCTTGCCTCTAAGGAGCATTCTGGGAAGACAGATTTGTTCGTTCTTTTGGCAGTCCACAGTATATTCAATATTCTTCTCCAACACCCCAATTCAAAGGCATCAATTATTCTTCACTTTTCCTTATTCATTGTCCAGCTTTCACATGCATATGAGGTGATTGAAAACACCATGTCTTGGGTCAGGCGCACCTTAGTCTTCAAAGTGACATCTTTGCTTTTCAGCAGTTTAAAGAGGCCTGTTGCAGTAGATTTGCCCGGTGCAATGCATCTTTTGATTTCTTGACTGCTGTTTCCATGAGTGTTGGTTATGGATCCAAGCAAACTGAAATCCTTGACAACTTCAATCTTTTCTCCATTTATCATGATGTTGCTCATTTTGGTTTTCTTTATGTTGAGGTGTAATCCATACTGAAGGCTATGGTCTTTGACCTTCATCAGTAAGTGCTTCAAGTCCTCTTCACTTTCAGCAAGCAAGGTTGGGTTATCTGCATAAACCAGGTTGTTAATGAGTCTTCCTCTAATCCTGATGGCCCATTCTTCTTCATATAGTCCAGCTTCTCAGATTATTTGCTCAGAGCACAGATTGAATAGGTATGGTGAAGGCACACAACCCTGATGCACACCTTTCCTAACTTTAAACCATGCAGTATCCCCTTGTTCTGTTTGAACAACTGCCTCTTGATCTATGTACAGGTTCCTCATGAGCACAGTTAAGTGTTCTGGAATTCTCATCTTCACAATGTTATCCATAATTTGTTGTGATCCACACCATCAAATGCTTTTGCATAGTCAATAAAACACAGGTAAACATCTTTCTGGTATTCTCTGCTTTCAGTCAGGATCCACCTGACAGCCACAGTGATATCCCTGGTTCCAAGCTCTCTTCTGAATCAGCTTGAATTTCTGGCAGTTCCCTGTTGATATACTGCTGCAGCCACTTTTGGATGATCTTCTGCAAAACTTTACTTGCATGTGATATCAATGATACTGTTCAATAATTTCTGCATTCAGCTGGATCACCTTTCTTGGAAATAGGCATAAATATGGATCTCTTCCAGGTGATTGTCTTTCAAATTTCTTGGCAAGGATTTTTGAAGGATTCTATGGGGAAAATATTAAATGACTCAGGAAGCATCCAAAGAGGATGGAAGGAATACACAGAGTCACCATACCAGGAAGAACTGGTGGATGTTCAGTCATTTTAGTAGGTAACTATGATCAGGAACCAATGGTACTAAAGGAAGAAGTCCAAACTGCACTGAAAGCATTGGCAAAAAACAAGGCTTCAGGAATTGATGGAATACCAAACGGATGCAGTGCTGGAAGTGCTCACTCGCCTGTGCTTAATATTAGGTGCCCATTTTTCTCTAGAGAAAGGGACAGCTGTACCTCATGAATATAACAGATAAATAATGACCCCCCGCCCCCCCGCCAAGTCCTATTCCTCCTCAGGGGCAACTACTTGAACTGGTATATACGAGCATCAGTGTGGCTTAATGAAAAAAGGACCAGCTTTGAAGTTCAAGCCCTAGCTCTGCCACTTGGTTTCATGCCCTTGAGAAACTTGATTAACCTCTCCAACCTTCAGTTTTCTCTGCTGTCAAGTAGGAGTCTTGTCTTAGTCATCTAGAGCTGCTATAATAAAAATATCACAAGTGGATGGCTTTAAAAAAGAGAAATTTATTCTCTCACAGTCTAGTAGGTTACAAGTCCAAATTCAGGGTGTCAGCTCCAGGGACGTCTTTCTCTCTCTGTTGGCTCTGGAGGAAGATTCCTTGTCATCGATCTTCCCCTGGTCGAGGAGCTTCTCAGGCACAGGGACCCCAGGTCCAAAGGACACGCTCTGCTCCCGGTGCTGCTTTCTTGGTGGTATGAGATTCCCCCCTCTGCTCATTTCCCTTTCCTTTTTATCCCTTGGGAGATAAAAGGTGGTACAGGCCACACCCCAGGGAAACTCCCTTTATGTTCGATCAGGGATGTGACTTGGGTAAAGTCAGTGTTACATTCCCATCCTAATCCTCTTTAACATAAAATTATGATCACAAAATGGAGGACTACCACAGAATTCTGGAAATCATGGCCTAACAAAGATGACACTTTGGCGGGGGGAGGGGGACACAATTCAATCTATGACAAGTCTTTTCCTAGCATTTTGTAGATAATATGGATTAAGTTTTTACCCCAGTGCCTGACACATGGCAATAAATGATAGCCCGTTATTATTGCACTATGCAGCAGCTCTCTCGAGCCTAAAAAGTGATAGAAGAGCAGGAACATAATCATAATACCTATTCATAATTTCCTTTAATCCACAAAGTACCTCAACGAGGCAAGGACTATTGGCATCATCCTTATCATCAGACTTCTACAGATGAAGAAATTGGGATTTAAAACATAATTTGTTCAGGATCACTTGGCTAGTTAAAAAAGGAGCTAAGATTTAAACCCAGTTCTGTCTGCCTCCAGAGCCCATGTTCTTAACTATCTCCTGAGATGTTATCTAGTATGTCTTAGAAACAACGATGGCGAGACTTTGGCTCACTTACTTCGGCCATGTCATCAGGAAAGACCAGTTGCTAGAAAAGGATATCATGTTTGGTAAAGGAAAGCGTCAAAAACAATGAGGAAAACCCTCAATGAGATGAATATAGACCAGAGCTGAAACAACAGTCTCAAACTAACCAATGATCATGAAGATGGCACAGAGCTTGACAATGTTTCATTCTGTTATACATAGGGTCACCATGAGTCAGAGCTGATTTGACAGCAACTAACAACAACAACAAGAAGTAGCTAGACACGTAGCTTCTGAATGTCCAGGAGATTGTTTCAGATTGCTGGAGTGGAGATAGACCGCACTCAAAATCCAGGACAAGGGCACCCATGAGCACCATGATGAGTACTCTCTGAGATCCAAAGGGGAGCATCTACTTGAGTAATTGACTTTATAAATTTCATAAGTATCTTGTAGTCATTAAAATAGTTCAGAAGAGAGAGTGACAAATACCCAAATCCATAAGCTCAACTTGCTTGAATTCATTTGGAAAAGTAGATGAAGGCTGGTTTTTGAATTAAAATCATTGTAAAGAAAGCTATGGGAACTCTCTAGGAGTTATATACCATTCGTGATGGTTAAGGTTACATGTCAACTTGGTTAGGACATGATTCTCAGTGGTTTGGCAGTTATGTAAGGATGTAGCTTGGCAGTTATGCAATGATGGGGTCATCCTCCACAATGTGATCTGATGTGATCAGCTAATCAGTTATAAGAGGTGTTTCCTCTAGGGCGTGGCCTGCATCTAATATATGGATGTTCTGGCAAAGCTTGCTTGCTTGCTCTGAATCCTGCATCTAGCTTGTCATCATTGGATCTCTGGTTCTTGGAACTAGAGCCAGCTGCCTGCTGTATTGCCTGCCAGTCTTAGGATTCATCAGCCTGTGAGCCAGCAGCCTGCCATCTGACCTGCTGACCTTGGGTTCATCAGCCCCTGCAGCTACGTGAGTCAAGAGAACCCTCTAGCCTGACGCCTGACCCTCGGACTCAGGACTTGCCAGCCTCTACAACCACGTGATCCATTTCCTTTACATAAATCTCTCTCTTTCTATATATATATATATATATACTTATATTTATGTATATATACATATATGTGCATGTAACACACATACATATGTACTTCTCATTGATTTCACTTCTATAGAGAACTCCAGCCTAACACACTATTCTATAGCACTTTTACAAAAATAAAAATAATAACAAGGGAATGAAAATGCAGCCACGAAGATGTAGAAAGTGTGCTGTAGCTTGAGACAAACACTGCCATGTGCTTTAGTCTCCTCTGAAAGCAAGGTAGTAAATGATATCCGCCTCAAGCCGGACCACTCCTGGTTCACCCCATAGCTTCCCTGCCCTCAGGAATTCCTTTGAAGTTGGTGGGAAATTCATACTTCACAGAAAGAGCTGTATATTTTGGCCTCCTTTAAGATGAAGACAATATCTACATTGACTTATTACAATCAACGTATTTTATTTGTAATGGGAGAACAGCCAAGTCTTTTATGTCACAACCACACCTAATCCCAAAGCCCTAAAAATTGGCTGGCTGACTGGTTGGCAGCCAGAAACACTCCACCTTGACAATGCCCTTAAAATGAATTGTCCTTGTCGAAACCTAAATAATCCTTGGGTTCACTTTCAGTAGTTTCCTCTGGATTCTATTGGGACGTTTAGCCCAGGCTTTCATATATCTTTCATAGAAATCTGTACCTCACCTAAATGTTAAATCTAAAATCATAAAGTTCTTGGAAGAAAATATAGGAGCAAAGCTTTGGGACCTAATTTTTTTCAGTGATAGATTATCAGACACAACAAAGAATGCATGTGCAACAGTAACCGAAATAGATTAACTGGAACCAAATAAAAGTTACATACTTATGTTCATCAAAAGGCTTTACCAAAAAGAAGTAAAAAGACAACCTAGAGACTGGGAAACAGTCTTTGGGAATGTTATAACTGCTAAGGGTCTAATATCTAAAATATATAGAAAACTTTTACAAACTTAACAACAAAAAGACAAATCACCCAATCAAAAACTTGGTGAAGGACATGAACAGACACTTTACCAAAGAAGATATTCAAATGGCAACGGACACATGAAAAGATGCTCAACATCATTAGCTATCAGAGAAACGTAAATCAAAACCACAATGAGATACCATTACACTCCCACTAAAACTAGGATTGCTAAAATAAACAGAAAATAACAACATATGGAGAAACTGGAGCCCTCACCCATTGCAGGTGGGAATGCAAAATGGCACAGCTGTTGTGGTAAATAGCCTGGCAGTTCCTCAAAAAACTAGAAGTAGAGCTGCCATATGACCTATCAATTCCGTTCCTAGATATATACCCTAGGGATCTAATAGAAGTGACATGGACAGATGTATGCATACCTATGTTCATCGCAGCACTAGTCACAATAGCAAAAAGAAGCAACCTAAGTGCCCATTAACAGATGGACACATAAGTAAAATGTAGTACATATATACAGTGATATACTACTTAGCAAAAAAGAAAAATGAGTTTCCAAAACTCTTGGAGCATGGTTGAACCTGGAGGACATTATATTGAGGGAAATAAGTCAATCATGAAAAAAACCAAATATCATATGCACTCACTTTTATGAAATCACATGAACAGGCAAATATACAGAAACTAATTTTCATCAGTGGCTGCCAGGCATGGGGGTGGATAGTGAACAGGGGGATTTACTCTCTAGATAGTAGATATTTGCTTTTTTTGGTGACAGGAAAAGTAACACCAAATGGGGGTGAAGTGTACAAAGCTTGATGAAGGTAAACTATGTTACTAAAATGTACACAAGAAAAAAGACCTGTTGGTAATTGCTATGGCATATAGAATTTTGAAACAATAGCAAAACAACCAAAAAATATATATGTGGGTATATTTGTATGTATGTAGGCAAATATGTGCAAATATGTGTATAGATATGTATATATGTGTACATATAGGTGTATGTATATGCATCTGTGTGAAGGCATGGATATATATTCATATGTATAATAAAGCAGATGGGGGCATAGTTACAGGTACTTCTCAAACATAGGGAAACAACTCACAGGATTGGTATTCTGGGTTTGAAGGATTAGGACCATAGTCTTGTGGAACATCTTGGTCAATTGACATAACATAGTTCATAAATTTATGTTCTACATCCTAGTTTGGTAAGTAGTATTTGGGGTCTTAGAAGCTTGCGAGTGGCCATCTAAATACACATATTGGTCTCTACTCATCTGTAGCAAGAGAGAAAGAGGAAACCAAAGACTCAAGAAACTAGTCCACAGGACTAATAGTCTACATGAACCATGGCCTCCTCTAGTCTGAGACCAAAAGAACTAGGTGGTGCCCGACTACAACTACCAACCAGTCTAACCAGGGCCACAATAGTGGGACCCTGATAAAATGGAAGAAAAATGTAGAACAGAACATCAAAGTCCAAAAAAACCCCAGACTTACTGGACTGGTTGAGACTGGAGGACTTCCCAAGATTATTGCCCTGAGATTGTCTTCAAACCCTGAACTAAAACTAACCACTGAGCTCACCTTGTAGCTAAATAACAGATTGGCTCACAAAATAATGAATATTACCTGTAAGTACTGTGTCCCTTTAAAAAATCACTTATATGAGACGAAATGGTTAACAATTACTTTCAAACAAAGACAAGAATGTGGGGGAAAAAGGGGCAAGGAAACTAGATTAATGGAAATGGAACAAGCAGAACAGAATTAATGAGAGTGTTCATGCATTGTGAAAAATGTAACCAATGTCTGAACAATTTGTACAGAAATTGTCGAAGGGGAACCTAAACTGCTGTGTGAACAGTTTTATTTTGGTTTTCTGTTTGTTTGTTTTTTTAATATTATTTTAAAAAAGAAAGAAATCTGCACCTTACCTCAAGCATTTCCTTCCCCCAAGTATCATGCCGCCCCTCTCATGCCCTATATTCATGGAGTCTGCCTTCAAGGAGCCCTGGTGGTGCAATGATTAAGTGCTCAGCTCCTAGTTAGGTTGGAACCCACCAGCTACTCCGTGGGAGAAAGCTGTGGCAGTCTGCTTCCAGTAAAGGTTAAACCCAAAAATCCATTGCCATCGAGTCGATTCTGACTCATGGTGACCCAATAAGATAGACTAAAACTGCCCCATAGGGTTTCAAAGGAGTGCCTGGTGGATTCAAACTGCTGACCTTTTGGTTAGCAGCTGAACTCTTAACCAGTACACCACCAGGGTTTCCAAAACAAACCTGTTGCTGTGGAGTTGATTCCAGCCCATACAGACCATAAAGGACAAAGTAGAACTGCCCCATAGGGCTTCCAAGGGATGGTTGGTAGATTTGAACTGCTGACTTTTTGGTTAGCGGCCATATCACTTAACCAGTTGCCACCAGCCTTGGAAACCCTATGTCCTATCAGGTTGCTATGAGTCGTAATAGACTCTACAACAATGGGTTTCACTGGGAGTTTTTTGTCTTCAGATATAAACGCTAAGAATGTGAATTCCTTCTTTCTGTTTCCATAATAGTTCTTTGCTTAAGCTGAGATGTCAGCAGGTAATGCCACTGCCACCTGATCTGCCTGGTAAATATTTATCTTTCCAGCTTTTCCTGTTCACCCTCCAGTGAGGTGAGGTATTGTGAAATATAATCAAATAATTGTTGTTGTTGTTGTTTAATTGTTGTTTTAAGACATTACATTTTGGAGTGATTTGTTATATAGTAATAGCTAACCAGAACACATGCACTTGGTATAATGCCAATTATAAACATACATAGGTAGTAATTGCATAAATAAACACGTGGCAATGATAATCACTGAGTTTAGGATAGTGATAATTACTTTTTGGTTATGTTGCTTGTTTGCTTCTGCTATTTAGAGCAGTGGCTCTTAATTTTTTTGTTTTGATTTTTTGGCAGCAATATACATGATAGGTGGCATTCACCTCCAAGGATATGCCCGAATATCCATTGGTGGCTGTCATGGATTGAATTGTGTCCCCCCAAAATATGTGTCAGCTTGGTTAGGCCATGATTCCCAGTATTATGTGGTTGTCCTCCATTTTGTGATTGATGTAATTTTCCTACATGTTGTAAATCCTAATCTCTGTCTGTAGTTAATAAGGCAAGATTGGATTATGTTGAAGATGATTAGGGTGGGATGTAACATCCCTGCTCATGTCACATCCCTGATCCAATGTAAAGGGGTTTCCCTGCACCGCCTTTTATCTTACAAGAGATAAAAGAGAGAAGGGAGCAGAGAGTCAGGGGGACCTCATACCACAAGAAAGCAGTGCCAGGAGCAGAGATCATCTTTTGGACCCAGGGTTCCTGCACAGAGAATCTCCTAGTCCAGGGGAAGATTGATGACAAGGACCTTCCTCCAGAGCCAACATAAAAAGCCTTCCCCTGGAACTGATGCCCTGAATTTGGATTTGTAGCATACTAGACTGCAAGAATAAACTTCTGTTTGTTAAAGCCACCCACTTGTGGTATTTCTGTTATAGCAGCACTAGATGACTAAGACAGAATTTGGTACCAGGAGTGGGGTGCTGCTCTAACAGATACCCAAAATGTGGAAGCAGTTTTGAAACTGTGAATGGATAGAGAAATCAAAAGAAAACGAGGAGAGCAGTTACACTGGAGACAACGCAGACAGCGAGAACCGGCAGCAGCAGAGGACCGGAAGCAGCAGAACTGGGACCAGTACCAGACAGAACTGGAGCCAAACAACAGAGCGAGAGAGCCGAGTGCTTGTGCACAAGAGGCTTCCTGGTGGAGTGGAGTGCCTACAAGCACTAACTCAGTGGAACTAGGCTTGCTGACCCACAGAGCAAGAGAGCTGAGTGCCTTCCAGCTGAAGTGTACTGGTGGAGTAGGGTGCCTCCAGGTGCTTATCAGTGGAGCTACAGAGCTTTGGAACACTTGCCCCAGCAAGGCAGATGTGGGTGTAAGACCCGAGGGCCAAGAGACCAGGCAACCAGGAAGCAAAAGCTGAAAAGACAAGGAACACAGGAAGCCAAGCTGCCTCAGCCTCTAAAGGTATGGACAGGACCTCTGGGGTTTCAAAGGGTGGGACCATGGCCTCTGGTGTCTCTAAGGGTGGAGTCACCACTCAGATGGACTGGGAGAATGGTGCACCTAAAGCTGAGGGAGCAGAGTTGCCATCTCAGTGGGCCTAGAAGGCAGAGCCGAAGCCCAGGGCCAGGGGCCTCCACTCAGAATCCGGAGAGTGTGGCCAATACCTAGAGTCTGGAGGGCAAGGCCATTGTGTAAATTGTCTCGAAGAGCAGAGGATTATTTTCAAAGCCTTGAGGGCTATTGTAATGTATTCCGCCAAATTGCTTGGTGCCTGTTATCCCTTCTTTCCCTGCAATTTCCTCCATTTGTAATGGAAATGTCTAGCTTCTGCCTGTTCCACCGTTGTACTTTAGAAGCAGATAACTTGTATTCTAGATTTCACAGATGAGGAAGAATTTTTGGATTTTGGACTTGGAGCTGATTTAAGACTTTTGCTATGATATGATGGGGTGAGTGTGTTTTACATGGGGCAGGGACTTTCGGGGGGCCAAAAGGTGGAATGTCATGGATTGAATTGTGTCCCCCCAAAATATGTGTCAACTTGGCTAGGCTATGATTCCCAGTATTGTGAGGTTGTCCTCCATTTTGTGCTGACTGAGACAGTGGCCATTACAGGTTAGCCTATGGGCTCTGCAGTTACCATCAGGAATGGATTGAAGATTTGTGGGACCTAAAGCTTGTATTGAAATAAACTTGGGGAATTTCTTTCAGAAGACAAATTAGAATCAAAATTAGATATGAAAATGAATATTTATTTACAAAGAGAAAAGAAATCACAACAAATTACACATTTTATAAAACTAACACATACCACAAACATTAAAAACATCAAGAAAAATAACAATTTTTATTGATTATTTTTATTGATACCTCTCTAGTCCTCTTTTTTTTTTTTTTTGCAACTTTTTTGTTTGTCTGCTCTTATATTACACTAATTTTGGGATATCGTTTTCTAAGGAGAAAATGGAAAGATAAATTAGTTCTTCCTCTAGTGTAGATGGTTTAAAAAAGTCTCAGCCTCATAACATTTTATTATTAATGTCTTGCAAATTTTTAGGACTATTGTCAAATTTGAGAAGACTTCTATTGGATTTCTTTCATGCACTAGCTTAAGATTTCAGGGCATATCAAGTTTTCTTTTCAGTGGCTAATCTCAAATATTTTTTGATTGAAAATGCATGGGGCTTTTATAATTGTTTATGCTGCATTTTTCAGTATATTCCCAACAGGAGAGAAATTCCATTTTGAATCTGCATTGATGAAAACCAAACCCTTTTTAAAATTTTATCCATCTAGCAACTGAAAGAATTTACCAGAGACTAGCTTCTGGCTCCATTCATCTCAAACATTATTTTCCCTTCACTCTTCTTATACTGCTGGTGCTAGGCACTGTAGAACCCTTTTCTGTGTGTGTGTGATAAAATATATATAACATGAAATTTGTCATTTTAACAATTTTTAAGGGTAAAATTAAGAGACATTAACTACAGTTACAATGTTGTGCAACCATCACCATAGTTTGGAGTTTCTTACTCCCATCACTTGCAATGCCTCATGAAGCCAATTCCTTCTGTTTCTGGCCTCACCCCTCTAATCACCTGGGACTCCAACAGCTTCCAAAAGCACATGCAGAGAACAGATGCTGTGCCCCTCTGCCTCCATTCCACTCCCAGGCCTTGATCTCAACTAAACATGCCTCTCGTCCCTCTAAGTGTTTGAAAAACTCAGCACAACACAAAGTACCTTAGGGATAACATAGGTGCAGATAGATATTGGGAAGAGGGGCATAGGGACAGAAGGAGACTTGAGGAGGTATTGCCCTCGTTAGCCATATTTGGGCCCCAGCTCAGCAGGGCAAAATTGCCCTGCAACAGATGTTAGGGGTAGTAATATTTAGAAATTTCAACATGGATTAAGATTTTCCTCCTGTTCTTATTTTAAGTATGCAGAACCAAAAATGTGTATGTCCGTCTGGGAGAATGGCACTTTTAGATTTTAGTTCATGGGCATATTTAAATATGAAGGTCAAAACCAACACCCAGTATCCCATGACACAGCTCTCTTCTCACAGACATGTATGCTTTCTTTTATCTCATCTTTAATTGATACTCACTGATAGGCCCTATCAAGTTCAGGTCAGTGAATTAAATCTCTGGGAAGCTTACCATGACTATGAGTAGGGTGGAGCACTTGTGGCACAGTAGTTAAGCATTCAGCTGCTAACCAAAAGATCAACTGTTCAAATCCACCAGCCACTCCTTAGAAACCGTATGGGGTAGTTCTACCCTGTCTTACAGGGTGGTTATGAGTCAGAATTGATTCTACAGTAATGGGCTTGGTTTGGTTTATAAGCAGAGTATTTGCTCTTTTATAAGATAAGCAGGTTATTTCTCATTATAACAGTTGCAGCTGTAAAAAAGTACACAGAATATTTTAGTCCAATACTTTCACAAGGAAAATTATTCCAGAGTGGTTTCAGTATCTTCCATGAGGACTGGGGAGTTGATAGTCATTCTGCAGGGAGCTGAAAATGGTGGCAATTAAGCACTATTTGCAGAAGACAATGATGTATAGCTCTTTCCCAAAATTAAGTCAGGGAGTGCTGGTAAACCACTGCAGTTGCAGGTGCACACACAGATGCTCTGAGAAGGGTGGCAGAAAAATAACAGCCTCTGGTGAAAAGACAGGGAAAGGGATATCATGGGATAAAAGAGCTAGCTGTGAGCAGTCCAGAACAGGAAAGGGAGACTAAGAGCAAGCTGGAATTGTGAAGATGGGGAAAGGCTGACTGTAGTGAAGAAATACCTATTGTGGGTCAAGAGGGAGCAAGAGAAATCAGGCATCAAAAATTCAGAAAACAATCAATTGGTCCCAACCCAATTAGAGCAAAGGAGAATGAAGAACACCAAAAACACATGAAAATATTAGCCCAAGAGACAAAGGGCCACATAAACCAGAGGCTCCATCAGTCTGAGACAAGAAGAACTAGATGGTGCCCGGCTATAACCAATGGCACCCTGACAGGGAGCACAACAGAGAGTCCCTGATGGAGTGTGAGAAAGTGTAAAAAGACCAGACTTAATGGTCTGACTGAGACTGGAGGAACCCCAGAGCCACGGCCCCTGGATGCTCTGTCAACCCAGAACTAAATTCATTCCCGAAGCCAAGTCTTCAGACAAAGATTAGACTGGACTATAAAACATAAAATAATATTCATGAAGAGCATGCATTTTAGTTAAAGCAGATACGTGAGACCAAGTATGTGGCTTCTGTCCAGAGGCAGGATGAGAAGGCAGGAAGGGACAGGAACTGATTGAATGGACACAAGAAAACTGGGGTGGAAAGGGGGAGTGTGCTGTCATATTATAGGGATTGCAACTAATGTCACATAACACTACAGCTTGAGCTGTAAACTGTCACCTAAAGCACAATAAAAAATTAATTTTTTTTAATTCAGAAACCAAAAAAGAGAATAAGCGGTGTCTTAGTCACCTAGTGCTTCTATAACAGAAATACCACAAGTGAATGGCTTTAACAAAGAGTTTTCTCCTTAACAGTAAAGTAGACTAAGTCCAAATTCAGGGCATCAGCTCTAGGGGAAGGCTTTCTCTCTGTGTCGGCCTTCTCATCAATGTTCCCCCAGACTAGGAGCTTCTTTGTGCCAGGACCCCGGGTCCAAAGGACGTCCTCTGCTCCCAGCACAGCTTTCTTGGTGGTATGAGGTCTCCCCGTCTCCCTGCTCACTTCTCTCTTTTATATCTCAAGAGATTGCCTCAAGACACAATCCAGTCTGGTAGGTTGAGTTCTGCCTCACTAACACAACTGCCACCCATCCTCCCTCACTAACATCATAAAAAAAAAAAAAACATCATAGAGGCAGGATTTACAACATACAAGAAAATCACACAATACTGGGAATCACAGCCCAGCCAAATTGATACACACATTTTTGGGGGAACATAATTCAGTACATGACAAATGAAGAGTATTAGACTGTCATGTGATTCTGGGGAACCTGAATCTGTTCACTAAATAATGGCGTTTTCCAAACTCCACAAGCAAGGCTAAACTAAAGGAAGTGAAGAATAAGAAAATCTTAGTTTCTAATCTGTCCTCTCCAACATCCACTCACTGAAGTAATCTGAGCAGCTTTTTCTCCAGGGGAGGGGGGAGCATAAAGAGAAGAAAGGAGGGAGGGAAGTATAAGGGACTATAAAATCAAAGTTATAATAAAAATTATGAAGTTCTACGAAGTGGAGTCCCTGGGTGGTACAAACGATTAACTCACTTGGCAGCTAACCTAAAGGCTGGAGGTTTAAGTCTACCAGAGGACTTCAGAAGAAAGGCCTGGCAATCTACTTCCAAAAAATCAGCCACTGAAAGCCCTATGGAGCACAGTTCTACTCTGACACACATGAGGTCACCATGAGTCAGAATCAACTCAATGGCACCTGGTGCTGGTAAATAGAATAAAATATTTTAATAGACGAGAGATGTGGGTGGTGCTGCTGGGGAAGCATACGGACTGACGCACAAAGACAACAGAGTACGGCAATCTACAGTGAGCTAGGGTTTGAGTAGACTGAGCCTAAGAGGTCTGCACCGGGCTTGAAAATAGTGACCACAGCCAAAAGGCAACTCTATGGAATCCTAGATTCTTTCCAGGATAATTTAGATCATTTTACAATTCAATGAGTGTGAATGATTTAGATCTAAGGCTGTGCCTGACTCTGCAGGAAGTATACCTCAGGACAGGGTGTTGGGCACAACCTACCAATCCACCATGGATACCGTCTCCTGCCACTGTTGTGTGCTCTTGAGTCAATTCTGACTCACAGCAACCCCATAGGACAGAGTAGAACCTCCCCCACGGGGTTTTCAAGGTGGTAAATCTTCATGGAAGCAGGCTGCCACATCTTTCTCCTGCGGAGTGGCTGGTAGGTTTGAACCACTGACTTTTTGGTTAGTTGCTGGGTGCTTTACCCACTGTGACACCAGGGCTCCTCGTGAGCATGAAGGGGAACATTAAGACTCACAGGCTCCTTCTAGTCAGCCCTTTGTGGGCACAACATAATCTTTTTTTTTTTTTTAATTTTTATTGGGCTTTAAGTGAAAGTTTACAAATCAAGTCAGTCTCTCATACAAAAATTTACACGCACCTTGCTTTGTTGTTGTTGTTGTTAGGTGCCGTCAAGTCGGTTCCGACTCATAGCGACTCTATGCACAACAGAACGAAACACTGCCCAGTCCTGATCCATCCTTACAATAGTTGTTATGCTTGAGCTCATTGTTGCAGCCACTGTGTCAATCCACCTCATTGAGGGTCTTCCTCTTTTCCGCTGACCCTGTACTCTGCCAAGCATGATGTCCTTCTCCAGGGACTGATACCCCCTGACAACATGTCCAAAGTATGTAAGACGCAGTCTTGCCATCCCTGCCTCTAAGGAGCATTCTGGTTGTACTTATTTTAAGACAGATTTGTTCATTCTTTTGATAAAAAAAAACATATATTCTTCACCAACACCACAATTCAAAGGCGTCAATTCTTCTTCTGTCTTCCTTATTCATTGTCCAGCTTTCACATGCATATGATGTGATTGAAAATACCATGGCTTTGGTCAGGCACACCTTAGTCTTCAAGGTGACATCTTTGCTCTTCAACACCTCGAAGAGGTAGTTTGCAGCAGATTTACCCAATGCAATCTGTCTCTTGATTTCTTGACTGCTGCTTCCATGGCTGTTGATTGTGGATCCAAGTAAAATGAAATCCTTGACAACTTCAATCTTTTAACTGTTTATCATGATGTTGCTCATTGGTCCAGTTGTGAGGATTTTTGTTTTCTTTATGTTGAGATGCAATCCAAACTGAAGGCTGTGGTCTATGGTCTTCATTAGTAAGTACTTCAAATCCTCTTCACTTTCAGCAAGCAAGGTTGTGTCATCTGCATAACGCAGGTTGTTAATGAGTCTTCCTCCAATCCTGATGCCCCATTCTTCTTCATATAGTCCAGCTTCTCGTATTATTTGCTCAGCATACAGATTAAGCACGTATGGTGAAAGAATACAGCCCTGACGCACACCTTTCCTGACTTTAAACCAATCAGTATCCCCTTGTTCTGTACGAACAACCGCCTCTTGATCTGTGTAAAGGTTCCTCATGAGCACAAGTAAGTGCACTGGAATTGCCATTCTTCACAGTGTTATCCATAATTCATTATGATCCACATAGTCGAAAGCCTTTGCATAGTCAATAAAACACAGGTAAACATCCTGGCATTCTCTGCTTTCAGCCAGGCTCCATCTGACATCAGCAATGATATCCCTGGTTCCACGTCCTCTTCTGAAACCAGCCTGAATTTCTGGCAGTTCCCTGTCAGTATACTGCTGTAGCTGTTTTTGAATGATCTTCAGCAAAATTTTACTTGCATGTGATACTAATGATATTGTTCTATAATTTCTAGATTCAGTTGAATCACCTTTCTTGGAAATAGGCATAAATATGGATCTCTTCCAGTCAGTTGGCCAGGAAGCTGTCTTCCATATTTCTTGGCATAGACGACTGAGCACCTCCAGCGATGCATCTGTTTGTAGAAACATCTCAATTGACATTCCATCAATTCCTGGAGCCTTGTTTTTCGCCAATGCCTTCAGAGCAGCTTGGATTTCTTCCTTCAATACCATTGGTTCCTAATCATTTGCCACCTCTTGATATCTCTGAACATCCACTAATTCTTTTTGGTATAATGACTCTGTGTATTCCTTCCATCTTCTTTTGATGCTTCCTGCATCATTTAATATTTTCCCCATGGAATCCTTCACTATTGCAACTCGAGGTTTGAAATTTTCTTCAGTTCTTTCAGCTTGAGAAACGCCGAGAGTGTTCTTCCCTTTTCGTTTTCCATCTCCAGCTCTTTGCACGTCATTATAATACTTTGTCTTCTCGAGATGCCCTTTGAAATCTTCTGTTCAGCTCTTTTACTTCATCAACTCTTCCTTTTGCTTTAGCTGCTCGATGCTCAAGAGCAAGTTTCAGAGTCTCCTCTGACATCCATATTGGCCTTTTCTTTCTTTTCTGTGTTTTCAGTGACCTCTTGCCTTCTTCATGTATGATGTCCTTGATGTCATGCCACAACTCGTGTGGTCTTTGGTCACTAGTGTTCAATGCATCAAATCTATTCTTGAGATGGTCTCTAAATTCAGGTGGGATATACTCAAGGTCATATTTTGGCTGTTGTGGACTTACTTGGATTTTCTTCAGTTTCAGCTTGAACTTGCATGTGAGCAATTAATGGTCTGTTCCACAGTCAGCCCCTGGCCTTGTTCTGACTGATGATATTGAGTTTTTCCACTTTCTCTTTCCACAGATGTAGTCAATTTGATTTCTGTGCATTCCATCTGGAGAGGTCCATGTGTATAGTTGCCGTTTTTGTTGGTGAAAGAAGCTATCTGCAATGAAGAAGTCGTTGGTCTTGCAGAATTCTATCATTCAATCTCTGGCATTTTTTCTATCACCAAGGCCATATTTTCCAACTACTGCTCCTTCTTTGTTTCCAACTTTGACATTCCAATTGCCAGTAATTACCAATGCATCTTGATTGCGTGTTCGATCAATTTCAGACTGCAGCAGCTGATAAAAATCTCCTATTTCTTCATCTTTGGCCCTAGTGGTTGGTGTGTAAATTTGAATAATAGTCGTATTCACTGGTCTTCCTTGTAGGGGTAAGGATATTATCCTATCGCTGACAGTGATGTACTTCAGGATAGATCTTGAAATGTTCTTTTTGATGATGAATGCAACACCATTCCTCTTCGAGCTGTCGTTCCCAGCACAGTAGACTATGTGATTGTCTGACTCAAAATGGCAAATACCAGCCCATTTCAGCTCACTAATGCCTAGGATATTGACGTTTATGTGTTCTATTTCATTTTTGACAATTTCCAATTTTCCTAGATTCATACTTTGTACATTCTAGGTTCTGCTTATTAATGGATGTTTGCAGCTGTTTCTTCTCATTTTGAGTCACACCACATCAGCAAAAGAAGGTCCTGAAAGCTTTACTCCATCCACATCATTAAGGTCGACTCTACTTGAGGAGGCAGCTCTTCCCCAGTCATCTTTTGAGTGCCTTCCAACCTGGGGGGCACATCTTCCAGCACTATATCAGACAATGTTCCACTGCTATTCATAAGGTTTTCACTGGCTAATGCTTTTCAGAAGTAGACAGCCGGGTCCCTCTTCCTAGTCTGTCTAGTCTGGTAGCTCAGCCCCCACGTGTCTGTCAGTTTATTGTACTATGGGGGCTTGTGTGTTGCTGCGATGCTAGAAGCTATGTCACCAATATACACACCTTGCTATATACTCCTAATTGCTCTTCCCCTAATGAAACAGCGCACTCCTTCCCTCCACTCTCTCTTTTCGTGTCCATTCCGCCAGCTTCTAACCCCCTCTGCCCTCTAATCTCCCCTCTAGTCAGGAGATGCCAACATAGTCTCAAGTGTCTACTTGATCCAAGAAGCTCCTTCTTCACCAGCATCATTTTCTATCCCATTGTCCAGTCCAATACCTGCCTGAAGAGCTGGCTTTGGGAATGGTTCCTGTCTCAGGCTGACAGAAGGTCTGGGGACCATGACCTCCAGGGTCATTCTAGTCTCAGTCAGACCATTAAGTCTGGTCTTTTTAAGAGAATTTGCAGTCTGCATCCCACTGCTCTCCATAACATAATCTTAAGGGAGAAAGCAAAGTCATTTCAGTATTCTACGTGGAATAATAAAATGGTAATATATCTTACTTATGTTTCAGTTAAAATGCTTTAGGCTGAATGTACAACAGAAAATCAAACGAGAAACATCATTAACAAAAAGGAGAATATAATATAGCTGATATAACAATAAGTCCAAAGATAGGATGGTTTTGGGCTTGGTTAATTCACTGCTCAATGACATCATTGAGGTGCTTGGGTTTTTCCAATTTCCTGCTTTTCCATCCTCTATAGGTTGACATTTACCCACACGTTTATCCTCCATACTTGCAAACTGACTGCAACGATGTGAGCAAAGGAGCCTCTATTTCCTCCCTTGAATTTCTTTTCATCAGAAGGAACATTTCCCAGAAGGCCCCTCGCTCTGACTTTCCCTCAGTTTCGTTGCTCAGAATTGCTGCATATGGCCATAACTAAACTTATCTCTGGCAAGGAAATGGACTTTCCATGATTGGTTTGATTTAATCAAGAACCAATCTGCCTCAGGGGACCTCTAGGTCAACTGGCATAAAATAGTTTATAAAGAAAATGTTCTACATCCTACTTTGGTGAACAATACCTGTGGTCTTAAAAGTTTGCAAGCAGCCATCCAAGATAAATTTATTGGTTCCATCATGTTTGGAGCAAAGGAGAATGAAGGAAACTGTTAGTTCAAAGGACTAAGGGACCACATGAACCGCAGCCTCCACCAGCCTGAGCCCAGAAGAACTAGAGGGTGCCCAGCTACCACCACTGACCACTTGGACAGGGATCACAACAAAGGGTCCCAGACAGAGCAAGAGAAAAATGCAGAACAAAATTCAAATTCATGAAAAAGATCAGATTTACTGGTCTGACAGAGACTAAAGGAACCCCTCAGACTATGGCCTCCGGACACCCTGCTAACTCAGAACTGAAGCCATTCCTGAAGTCCACCTTTCAGCCAAAGATTAGACAGGCCTATAAAACAAACAATAACACACATGAGGAACATGCTTCTTAGTTTAATCAAGTATACGAGACCAAATGGGCAACACCTGCCCAAAAGCAAAGACAAGAGGGCAGGAAAGGTTAGGTAAACTGGACCAACAGACACTGAGAACCCAAGGTAGAAAGGGAAAGGGGGAGAGTGCTGACACATTGCGGGAATTGCAACCAGTATCATAAAACAATTTGTGTATAAATTTTTGAATGAGAAACTAATTTGCACTATAAACTTTCACCTAAAACACAATAAAATAACAACAACAACAAAAAAGAACCAACCTGCTCTGAGCTGGGACCAGCTTTCCCCGAAGAACACAGCTGCCTAATATCTGAACAATACTGGATTGTTAGCAAGGAAGAGGGAGAAATGGCAATGGATAGGCAGCCACATAGTGTTTAGCGGCTTCTAAACACTCCTGACATACCAGGTCTCTCTCCTCTGCTGCAATCATCCCCTTGCCACGGGAAGGTGCCCTCATTTGGGCATAACTCAAGTAATGAAGTCCCCTCTAGAGGAGGCTGAGAGCAGACTGGAAGCCATGAGACCCAGCCAATAATTCTTCAATTACCAGAGAAATTAACGTGAGTCATGGTGGCTTGTGTTGAAACATGTATCAATTGAGGAGCATAATTTATACCATCTAAGGGTCGCTATGAGTCGGAATCGACTCGACGGCAGTGGGATAGTGATAAACAGAAATCCTGGTGGTGTAGTGGTTAAGTGCTACGGCTGCTAACAAAGAGGTTGGCAGTTTGAATCCACCAGGTGCTCCTTGGAAACCCTATGGGGCAGTTCTACTCCATCCTATAGGGTTGCTATGAATCAGAAACAACTTGATGGCAACGGGCTTTTTGGTTTATAGTGATAAAGGGAGCCCTGGTGGCACAGTGGTTAAGAGCTTGGCTGGTAACAGTAAAGGTTGGCAGTTTGAACCCACCAGCTGCTCCTTGGAAACCCTATGGAGCAGTTCTACTCTGTCCTATGGAGTCTCTATGAGTCAGAATTGACTCAATGGTAACGGGTTTAGTTTAGTTTTATGTTATAGTGATAAAGGAGTCCTGGTGCTCCAGTGGCTAAGTGCAATGGCTGTTAACCAAGGGGTTGGCAGTTTAAATCTACCAGCTACTCCCTGGAAACCTTATGGGGCAGTTCTACTCTGTCCTATAGGGTCACTATGAGTTGGAATTGACTCAACTGCAATGAGCCATTTTATTGTTTGTTTGTTTATTTTGTTTTTTAAATATAGTGACAAGACAGTTGAAATTTGTGGTTACTGACCAAAAGGTTGGGGGTATGAATACACCCTGAGGCACCTCAGAAGAAAGGCCTGGTGATTTACGTCTAAAAACTCAGTCATGGACAACCCTGTGGAGCACCCTCCTACTCAACAGTAACTGGTTTTATAGTGATAAAGACCTTTGTTTCACTAAGTTTTCAGTAAGTACGAGCCATGTGACTCTTCCTATTCTTCCCTTGAACAGGAATTTTTAATGGTTTTCCTGGAATTTTATGAGACTTTGTTGCATAGTTGAAATTCCTCTTTATCTCATGGCTACATGTGTCCTTATAGCATAGCCCCCAAATAGCTTGAAGTAACCTGTGTAAGCACTGGATTCTCCCTTTCTTCCTCTCCCCTCTCCACAAATAATCAGAGACTGAATGAGACCTGCAGGTTTGTTTTGTTTGGTCCTTACATAGTTGGTCTGCAAAGTGATTTTTTTTTTTTTTAATGTTAGATAATTACCAACATTTCAAAATCAAGAAATCACACACATTTTTAAAAAATCTGGATTTCTGGCTTTCTTAAAAAATCAGAAGGTCTGACCAAGCTGAATCGTGGCTCCCACGTTGGTCAGGAAATAGTGCCGTTGATGCTACCTGCCTGACCTGCCCAGAGCATTTGAGCTCATGGCCCTCAGCTACCTGTACAAAAATACCCTTGGTGTTCTCTCATGGAGCTGAGATTGAAAAGCAAGTATGTATACAAAGGGAGAGACCTATCAAGAGATCTGAGACTCAAGGTCCACCCCCAGAGGAGAGACATTCTGAAACTCACAGCCCTCCTCTTTCCCCCCACAAATCTTGGGAAGCTGGCCAGCCCTGATAGGAGAGAAAGAGGAGAGAATAAAACATACTATTGTGTCTTGGTCTAGTCTACAACAATCAGTGTGTCGTGGGAGGC
This sequence comes from Elephas maximus indicus, assembly GCF_024166365.1. Taxonomy (NCBI): domain Eukaryota; kingdom Metazoa; phylum Chordata; class Mammalia; order Proboscidea; family Elephantidae; genus Elephas; species Elephas maximus. The sequence continues at coordinate 25,542,331 of NC_064844.1, read as the reverse complement.
CCCAGAGCACTAGATCTGATTACCTGCCGATCATGATTTCAGCTTGCAGAACAAGACTGTTCCCATTAGTGACCGTATACAATTACTATCTAATATGCTTTCTGGATCCTACCATGATATTCGTTTCACAAATTTCTCATTTGTTCCACCATTCCCCACATACACACACACACATACACACATACACACCCCTTTATACTCCTGATGGCAGTAGGCCCAGGGGGGAGTCTGGAAACTGGCACTGAAAAACTCTGTTTTATCAGTTCTCTATACAGGTTTCTCAAGGCCCATAACTTCCTCCTTCTTAATTTCCACTTCTTGATCATGTCTATTAAAACTCATCTTCCTTGCTGAATGTCAGGGTCCAAAAGTGAAAGAAAGGCCAGGAGGAATTCATCCACCAATCATTTTCAGTAAGTGTCTAATTCCAAACTAAATCAAAACTATCAAAATGTACTAATTTGACCTCTCAAGATGTCAATCCAAAAAGAGTCAATATTCAGTATGAACAGAAATGTCCATAACATGACACAATGTTGCAAGTTGAAATGGGCAGTTGGGTACAGATCCTTTAGCTGATGAAATGACAGAAATAGTTCTTAAAAATTAGGACAGGTTAAAAAAAATCAGGAGAAGAAGGGAACTAAGTCTCCTAGAGATTACCGTGGCCTTTGGAGAAATTTCTATCAAACTGGATCCAGCCATAGGGGAATCAGGTTAGTGTGATAAGGTCAGATATCCTGAGTCCAAAGCACCCCTTCAAGCATGGAAGGACACAAACAGTGCTTTCTCCTGACAACAGAGGGTGAGGCAGTCTTCTGCCTGTTCCATTTTCTGTGGCCTAAGGTACATGCCTCAAGGAAATCCTTTTGAAACTAGAATTCTCCTTCTACCTGAAAGTTTTCAGCACTTGGGATGCAGGGTCTGGAAAAATATAAGAGTCGGACATTTTCTAGAATTTTTCTCTCCTAGTCCTTTCATCACCCTAGGAAGTACTTGAAAACAGTGATTAGGCAGAGAACTGGGAACAGGCAGACACTCCATAGACCTTGGCAGGCTTGCCTCCATCATTCACTTCAGCCCAATCTAATCAGCACTTGCTGGGCACCCACTCTGATACCTGGATTCCTTGGGTGGTGCAAATGGGTAATGTGCTTGGCTGGTAACTGAAAGGTTGGAAGTTCAAGTCCACCCGAAGGCCCCTTGGAAGAATGGTCTGGTGATCTACTTCTGAAACATCAGTGAATGAAAACCCTGTGGAGCACAGTTCTATTCTGACACACATACGGTCATCACAAGTCAAAATTGACTCAACAGCAGCTGCTTTTTAACTCTGTAACCAGCTCTGTGCTAAGGGCGATGACAACTATAAAAGGACTCTACCACAAAGCCCTCGACCTCAAGAAGCCTATAGTCTTGTTGGATGGGCTGAACCTATACATATGAAGGAAGTAAAGAACCCTACATGACAGGAGTATAACTGGGCAAAAGTGGCTTAATGTCTCCCCAGGTAGTAGGTTATGGCTCACTTTCCTTCTGTACCATTCCATAAATACATTTACTAAATTATATTAAATTTGATTATTTAATTTATAATATACAATTATTTATAATTATATCATAGTATATTTATGTTAAATTTGGATGTATTAAAGTTTACTGAAGGTCACATTCAAGCTAAAATGAGAAGCTAAATAATACCAAGTGTTAACAAGGATGTGGAGCAACTATACTTCTCATACAGAAATTATGGAAGAATAAATTGGCACAATCACTTTGGAAAACTGGCAATTATCTATGAATATATGGATAGCCTATGACCCATACATATTTTCACCAAAAGACATGTACAAGAATAGTCATATTAGCACTATTCATAATAGCTCCAAACTGAAATCAGCCCAAATGACCCTCAATAGCAGAATGTATAAAATTGTGGTATATTCAGGCAATAAAATACTAATAGAACAGTGAGAATAAACAAACTACAGCTAAAGTTTCCTCAGTAGGAACAGATCACCCAATAAACAAGGTACACACAAGCTTACTTGTGCTTACTTACTAATTTTTGATATGGTGAAACCCATGTGAAACTGTCCCCTACAGGTTAGTAAGTAAACACAATTAAGCCTTTTCGTACCTTGATTACTGTAAGCCTGTGCATACCTTGCTTACAGGTTAATTCGCCCTGTTCACCAGCATAATATGGAACCAAAGAGCCAAACAGAAAAAAAAAAAAAACCTATATATTGTATGATACCATCTACATACGGCTCAAAAGCAGGCAAATATAATCTATGGTGGTAGATGTCAGGATAATGGTTACCTTGTTTGGGGAGGGTAGTTTTTGGGATGAGGCAAGAGGAGTGCTTCTGGGATGCTGGTAGTGATCTGTTCCTTGATCTGGGAGCTGGTTACATGACTGTGTTCACTTTGTGAAAATTCATTGAGCTCTATGTAGTTTGCACATTTTTATATGTTACTTGTCAGTAAAGAAATCCATATAGGTGTCACATTCAAGTACAACAAGTCCCAGGTTACAAACGTCCGACTTGCGGACCACTTCACCTAGCCCTTTAGCATTATGTAAATTTGCCCTCACTTTGAAACTATTGAACCAACCCCTACGCACAACAAATTCTTCATCACAATCACGGTTCGCTTGCGGCACATGCAGGTTTTAAATCATTGAAAAGTCTTCTAGCCTTTTCTTACACTGAAGTAAGGCTAAATAAGAGCTGTGTGTACCTGTTCTGACTTACCTACTAATTCAGCTTAAAGGCAGACTCCGGTAAGGATCTTGTTCGTAACCTGGAGTCTTCCTGTATTATAAATACATTTACGGTTCCTAAAGATTTCCATTAATGGAGAACGGAAGCCCAGAAGAGTTGTAGAAATTAACTTCCGGCCTGGTAGTATAATGGTTAAGTGCTCAGCTGCTAACTGAAAGGTCTGTGGTTTGAACCCAGCAGTCACCCTGTGGAAGAAAAAAACCTGGTTATCTGCTCCTGTAAGGATTAAACCAAAACAAAGAAAGGAATAAAACAAACCGGTTGCCATGGACTCGATTCCAACTCATAGTGACTCTATAGTGACCCTATAGAAGCCTCGTAGGGTTTCTAAGGCTGTAATCTTTATGGAAGCAGATTGCCACATCTTTCTCCTGCAGAGCAGCTGGTGGGTTCCAACTTCCAACCTTTCAGTTAGCAGCCGAATGCTTAACCACTGCTCCACCGGGGCTCCTTCTGTAAAGATTTATGGGCTAGGAAATCTTAGGGGGCATTTTACTCTGTCTTAAAGGGTCGCTATTAGTGACAATTCACTTGAAGGCTGTCATGGATTGAACTGTGTCCACCAAAAATATCTGTCAACTTGGCTAGATGATGATTCTCAGTATTGTGTGATTTTCCACTATTTTGTGATTGATGTAATTTTCCTATGTATTGTAAATCCTAATCTCCGCCTGTGGTTAATGAGGCAAGATTAGGTTATTTTAAAGAGGATTAGGGTGGGATATAACACCCTTACTCAGGTCGCATCCCTAATCCAATGTAAAGGGAGTTTCTCTGTGGTGTGGCCTGCATCACCTTTTATCTTACAAGAGATAAAAGGAAAGGGAAGTGAGCAGAGAGTTAGGAACCTCATACTACTAAGAAAGCAGCACCAGGAGCAGAGCACATCCTTTGGACCTGGAGTCCCTGTGCCTGAGAAGCTCGTAGACTAGAGGAAGATTGATGAGAAGGACCTTCCTCCGGAACTGACAGAGACAGAAAGCATTCCCCTGGAGCTGGCGCCCTGAATTTGGACTTGTAGCCTACTAAATTGAGAGAATAAACTTCTGTTTTTTGAAGACATCCACTTGTGGTATTTCTGTTATAGCAGCACTAGATAACTAAGACAACAGCACACAATAATAACAGACATTGACTAGGACAGAAAATTACAGATTTCTGAACTTCCTGTTCTGTAATTGCTTCTCTTGACAATTTTAGAAAACATCACTTCTATTAGTGATAGTTTAAAAAATAGCAAGGTTGACTCTCATTCTTTACTTACCACGTAATCAATTTGCCTTTAAGGGTGAAATATATAAAATTGCACAGCAGTTGATGTTTTGACTTTAAATCAAAATGAAAATTCAAGTCCCTCACCACTTTTATGATAAGTAAAAAATTCTGCTGCACATAGGAAATGTATCCTGTTATTGTCCAATCGTAATCATTGTCGCTGTTATTGTTAGGTGTCGTCAAGTTGGTTCCAACTCATAGTGACCCTATGTACACCAGAACAAAACACTGCCCGATCCTGCATCATCCTCACAATTGTTGTTATGCTTGAACCCATCGTTGTAGCCATTGTGTCAATCCATCTTCCTGAGGGTCCTCCTCTTTTTTGCTGACCCTCTACTTTACGAAGCATGATATCTTTCTCCAGGGACTGATCTTTCCTGATAACATGCCCAAAGTCTGTGAGACGTAATCTCGCCATCTTTGCTTCTAAGGAGAATTCTGGTTGTACTTCTTCCAAGATAGATTTGTTCTATCTAGCAGTCCAATTAAGTGTTCTGATATTCCCATTCTCCACAATGTTATCCATAATTTGTTATGATCCACACAGTTGAATGCCTTTGCGTAGTCAATAAAACACAGGTAAACATCTTTCTGGTATTCTCTGCTTTCAGCCAGGATCCATCAGACATCAGCAATGATATCCCTGGTTCCATGTCCTCTCTGAATTGGGCTTGAATTATTGGCAGTTTCCTTTCAATATACTGCTGCAGCCACTTTTGAATGATCTTCAGCAAAATTTTACTTGTGTGTGATATTAATGATATTGTTCAATAATTTCTGCATTTGGTTGCGTCATCTTTCTTGGAATTAGTCATAAATATGAATCTCTTCCAGTCAGTTGGCCAGGTAGCTTTCTCCCAAATTTCTTGGCATAGACAAGTGAGCACTTTCAGCTCTGCATCCATTTGTTGAAACATCTCAGTTGGTATTCCACAAATTCCTGGAGCCTTGTTTTTCACCAATGCCTTCGGTACGGCTTGGACTTCTTCCTTCAGTACCATCAGTTCCTGTTCATATGCTACCCCCTTGAAATGGTTGGACTTCCACCAGTTCTTTTTGGTATAGTGGCTCTGTGTATTTCCATCTTCTTTTGAAGCTTCCTGCATCATTTAATATTTTCCCCATAGAATCCTTCAGTATTTCAATTTGAGGCTTGAATTTTTTCTTCAGTTCTTTCAGTTTGAGAAGTGCAAAGCATGTTCTTCCCTTTTGGTTTTCTATCTCCAGCTCTTTGCACATGTCATTATAATACCTTACTTTGTCTTCTCAAGCTGCCCTTTGAAATCTTCTGTTCAGCTCTTTAAGTTCATCATTTTTTCCTTTTGCTTTAGCTACTCAATGTTCAAGAGCAAGTTTCAGAGTCTCTTCTGACATCCTTTTTAGGTCTTTTCTTTCTTTGCTGTCTTTTTAATGACCCCTTGCTTTCTTCATATATGATGTCCTTGATATCATTCCACAACTCATCTGGTCTTTGGTCATTACTGTTCAATGCATCAAATCTATTCTTGAGATGGTCTCTAAATTCAGGTGGGTTATATTCAAGGTCATACTTTGACTCTCGTCGACTTTTCTAATTTTCTTCAGTTTCAACTTGAACTTGCATATGAGAAATTGATGGTCTGTACCACAGTCGCTCCCTGGCTTTGTCCTGACTGATGATATGGAGCTTTTCCATTGTTCCTTTCCACAGATGTAGTAGATTTGATTCCTCTGTATTCTACTTGGTGAGGTCCACGTGTAGAGTCGCCGTTCATGTTGGTGAAAAAAGGTATTTGCAATGAAGAAGCCATAGGTCTTGCAAAATTCTATCATGCTATCTCCAACATCATTTCTATCAGCAAGGCCATATTTTCCAACTACCGATACTTCTTCTTTGTTTCTAACTTTCATGTTCCCGTCACTAGTAATTATCTATGCATCACTGTATAATAACAAACCTGGTTCCGTGGCCTGCGGACAAAGGTGAGGCTGTCTCTCATTAACCTTCATATGGAGGCCAAGCTCTCTTTTCCTTCCATCTCAAAGGAATGAGGGAGGTGCTTTCTCATTCCTTAAATGGCTGGATTCTTTTTCTCTGAGGAATCAGGAGACATAATTGAACTTAAGCATATGAGCCAGAATGGAAAGAGCTGGTCTTGATGGAAGAAGACTTGGCACTGCCACTTATTAAAAAAAAGTCACTTATTAGCTGGGTAATTTTAGACAGGAGTTGCTGGATGCCTCAGAAGACATGCCTGGCAATCTGCTTCCGAAAGGTCACAGCCTTGAAAATCCTATGGAACAGATCTACTCTGCATACATGGGGTCACCATGAGTTGGAATCAATCTGATGGCAGTTAACAACAACAACAATTTTAGACAAGTCATTTCACCTCTCTGGATCTCAATTTACTCATTTTTAAAATGATGATACAACAATCCCTCTCCTACATACCTCACTGGATTGTTTTGAGGTTGAAATGAGATTATGCATGTAAAAGCACTCTGAAAACTAGAATATGCTATACAAATACATAATACTTTTATAATTCTGCTAGAATGCTATCAGTAAAGTCTGTTGAATTCTTTTAAAAGTAAGTGTCTGTATGAATCCTCCAGGTGCTGGGGGCATAACACAGTGAACAAGACAAACAAGATCCCTGCTTTCAAGCAGCTTCTGTGGTGGGAGAAGACAGTAAAAAAGCAAACAAAAAAGATGACTTTAGTTAGTGTAAAGTGTTATGAAGAAAATAAGGCAAAGCAGTACAGTAGAGAGTGAGTAGGAGGTTTGTTTGGAGTGCAAACAGTTAACATACTCAGCTGCTGACAAAATGGTTGGCAGTTCAAACTCACCCAGAGGTGCCTCAGAAGGCAGGGCTGGCTATCTACTTCTGAAAAATCAGCCATTGAAAATCCTATGGAGCACAGTACTACTGACACACATGGGGTCACCGTGAGTTGGTGTTTACTCAACAGCAACTGGTTTTTAGGAGGTTTCTTTAGATTAGGTCATCTGGGAAGTAGAGCCCCAGTTTACTTAGGAAAGGGAGAAAACAGCATGTCCCTGTCAACTAAGGAGGAAGTAAGAAGAGCAAGGCAACCCAGTAAAGGTGATTATAGGACAAAGAGATCCAGCAGAATAATACAAAAAAGCAGTTGCCTTCGAGTAGGTTCTGACTCATGGCAACCCCGGCTGATAGAGAGGGCTTCTGAGAAGGTGGCATTTGAGCTGAGTCCTGAATGAGAATATTGTAACTTGAGTTCTTGACTTAGCCCTAAAATTATGCCTGTGTGACTGTTCCTTTTCGGAGTGCTGACTTTCACTTTGTGAGATCTAACGTGTCCCCAGCTCGAGCTGTCTTAACTTTCAATAAATCTCTCTTAATTTTACTTTTAAATAGAGTACATGTCATTACTGTACAACAGTAGTAAGTGTTATGAAGACAATTTTAAAAGGACTATGGAGTCCCTGGTAACCCTGGTTGTGTAGTGGTTAAGAGCTATGGCTGCTAACCAAAAGGTTGGCTGTTCGAATCTACCAGGAGCTCCTTGGAAACTCTATGGGGCAGTTCTACTCTGTTATATAAGGTTGCTATGCATCGGAATCAACTCTATGGCAACAGGTTTTTTTTTTGTTTGTTTGTTTGTTTTTTAATGAAATCCCTGGGTGGCACAAATGGTTAAGCGCTCGACTTCGAGCACAAAGGTTGGTAGTTCAAACATACCCAGAGGTGCCTCAGAAGACAGGCCTGGTGATCTATTTCCAAACGATCACAGCCTTGAAAATCCTATGTAGCTGTTCTACTCTGCACACAAAGGGTCGCTCTGAGTTGGAACTGACTCAGCAGCAACTAACAACAACAACAGCAGGCTGGGGAAGGGAGTACTCTGGCAAGGACATGAGGGATGTCCTCTCTAGAAGGGGTAAATGATGAGTCTATCCTGGGGGTTGCTCAACAAACAGGAAAAAAACTGTCTGGCTCTCTAAGGGGGTATATTTGGGGAGGTGGCACTTAAGATAAGCTGAAAGCTAGGCTTCTTGCACCAAACAGTTTGCCAAGTTGTGAATGTAGAGGAGAAGTTCTCGGAGGAAATTAGAAATGCTACTCCAGTGAACATCCAAATGATAAGAAAGTGAAACAGAATTATTGCTGATATGGAGAAACTCTTTGCGTAGAAGATGAAACCAGTCACAACATTCCCTTAAGCCAAAGCCTAATCCAGAGCAAGGCCCTAACTCTCTTCAATTCTGTGAAGCCTGAGAGAGGTGAGGAAGCTGCAGAATAAAAGCTGGAAACTAACAGAGGTTGGTTCATGAGGTTTAAGGAAAGAAGCCATCTCCATAACATGGAAGTTCAAGGTGAAGCAGCAAATGCTGCTGTAGAAATTGTGGCAAGTTACCCAGAAGGCCTAGCTAAGATAATGGATGAAGATGGCTACACTAAACAACAGATTTTCAATGCAGATGAAACAGCCTTACATTGGAAGAAGGTGCCACCTAAGACTTTCATAGCTAGAGAGAGAAGTCAATGCCTGGCTTCAAAGCTTCAAAGAACAGGTTGACATTCTTGTTAGGGGCTAATGCAGCTGGCGAGTTTAAGTGGAAGCAGGTGCTCATTCACTGTTCTGAAAATCCTAGGGCCCTTAAGAATTATGTTATATCTACTCTGCCTGTGCTCTATAATGGAACAACAAAGCCTGGATGACGGCACATCTGTTTACAGTATGGTTTACTGAATATTTTAAACCTACTGTTGAGACCTACTCCTCAGAAAAAAAGATTCCTTTCAAAATATTACTGCTCATTGAGAATGCACCTGGTCACCCAAGAGCTCTGATGGAGATGTACAAGGAGATTAATATTGTTTTCATACCTGCTAACACAACACCCATTCTGCAGCCCGAGGATCAAGGAGTAATTTCGACTTTCAGGTGTTATTGTTTAAGAAATACATTTCCTAAGGCTATAGCTGCCATAGATAGTGATTCCTCTGACGGATCTGTGCAAAGTAAATTGAAAACCTTCTGGAAAGGATTCATCATTCTAGATGCCATTAAGAATATTCATGATTCACAGGTCAAAATACCAACATTAATAAGAGTTTGGAAGAAGTTGAATCCAACCCTCATGGATGACTTTGAGGAGTTCAAGATTTTAGTGGATGTGGTGGAAACAGCAAGAAAATTAGAAATAGAAGTGGAGCCTGAAGATGAATTGCTGCAATCTCGTGATAAAACTTTAACAAATGAGGACTTGCTTCATACGGATGAGCAAAGAAAGTGGTTTCTTACGATGAAATCTACTCCTGGTGAAGATGCTATGAACATTGTTGAAATGACAACAAAGGATTTAGAATATTGCATAACATAGTCGATAAAGCAGTGGGAGGGTCTGAGAGGATTGGCTTCAGTTTAGGAAGGAGTTCTACTATGGGTAAAATTCTATCAAACACCATCACACGCTGCAGAGAAACCGCTCATGAAAGGAAAGGTCAATTGTGGCAAACTTCATGGTTGTCTTATTTTTAAAAATTGCCACAGAAACCACCACCCTGATCAGTCAGCAGCCATCAACATCGAGGCAAGAACCTCCACCACAAAAAGGTTATGGTTCACCGAAGGCTCAGATGATGGTTAGTATTTTTTTGCCGTAAAGTATTTTTTAATTAAGGTATGTACTTTTTTTTAGATGTAATGTTATTTTACACTTAATAGACTAGAATGTAGTGTAAACATAACTTTTATATGCACTGGCAAATGAAAATATTCTTAATGACTCTCTTTATTGTGGTGATCTGAAAACAAACCCTCAATATCCCCAAGGTAAGCCTGTATACAAACACTGTTCTGGCCCCCATTTCCGTGGCAATGTCGGTAAAATGTGATATAAGAATTTGGACGTTCTTTAGAACATTTTTGACTCCCTGGTTGAAATGTTGGAGTCTGGTGGTGTACTGTTTAAGAGCTTGGCTGCTTACCAGAAGGTCAGCAGTTCAAACTCACCAGCTGCTCCTTGGAAACTGTATAGGGCAGTTCTACTTTGTCCTATAGGGTCGCTATGAGTGAGAATCATCTCAAAGGCAATGGGCTTGGCTCAGGCTTGGTCGAAAGGTTACACCAATTTGCAAATTGTATATCAAATAAACTTCAATCAATTTCTATTATTGGCTTAATATGATTTTTTTTTTTTTTAACAGCAGTCTACTTCATGCTACTCAAAAAGGACATCGACGCTACCTGACTTCCCTGAAGCACCTACTTGGGAGAACAATGATCCATCTGTTCTAGTGTCTGTCACTTGCCCTGGTCAGGGACCTCTTCCTTAAGTATCATCTGCATTGGCCTGAGGTCACACCCTCTCTGCTATCCTTTTTGGAAATGTACAACACTGGCCATATCTTCTGTGTCCTCTCCTTTGTTGCAGAAGAAGGGGACAGAAAAGCTAAAACCCAAGGACAGCTTAGAAATCCTGAAAAGTGAGAAAAAGGCTGCTTCTTAGCCACCTGTGCCAGGTAGGTGGGTGGATTATAGCTTTAAATCTGACAAAATGTGGCCCAACCTTGTTCTGCCCACAATGAAGTGGTTCTTTGTTTAGTGACCTGCGGGACCAGGTTAAAGGAGGAGGCAGCCCCTTTCAGAATTTGTAGGCTCTCCCAGGGTGTTGAGATTACACAATCTCTCGCTGAACATGCAGGCAGAACTGGCAGGCTCTCTGGAAAAGAAGGAGGCTTTGGAAGCAAGCTTTTCCCTGCAACTCTGCCAGCATCCCTAATTATTCTGGCTCTAGATTTTGGGACTTTGAACGATAAATAATAGGTCTGATAAAAAATTTTTTCTTTTTGCCACTCCAAAGAAAATTGTAAGACTCCCTGTGGTCCCGAGAATTCTGGAAGTGTTTGTTTTGAATAACTGGCTTATCCCAAATGCTGCTGCATCAGCAAAATATGCCAGAGAAAACGAAAACTTGCCTTTCTGTGGGAGCAGGTCCTGGCTGCTCCCTTTCACTTTATTGGACAGTGGTTGTCTTAAATTTGCATCAAAACAAAGGGCCCCAACATCAAACTGGGTGGCTGTTGCTGGGTCGCTTTGCATTTTCTTATTTAAAAAGCAACAAGACCTTTTTCATTCCTTTTGGCTTCCTCCAAGTAGAATGGTCTTTTGGATCTAGCATCTTTCAGGGTGAGTAATGGAACCGAGAGGAGGTATAGTGTGTGTATGTGTATGTTTAACTTTCTAGTGCTGCTTTTAGAACAATCCAAGAATGAAGCCTTCCCAGGGTGCCTAACTGCTCCTGGAGGACAAACACGCACAATGAATCATCGAAGGAGAAAAAAAAAAGGGGATGGTTAAAACAGGGAGGTAGCAGCCTCTTAGGTGACATTCAGGCTTAGGCCTGATGACTTCTAATTTCACTTGCGGAAACTATCTTTCACCCCTACTAAGTGTTGCCATGGGAAAGAGCCACACAGTATCTCCATGGTGCCTCCTACATGGATGTCGATGACACGCTGTGACAGTTAATGTTATGTGTCAATTGGCTATTGCTATGTGGGTTGGTAGACATTGGACTGATTGCTCTTTCATAATGTAATATAACAGAATCACGATATGATCTGATATGATCACCAACCAGTTGAAACATGAGTTTCCTTGAGGGTGTGGTCTGCCTCCAGAATATACATGGATGTTCTGGCAAAGCTCCCTCCCTTTCAACCCTGCACTCTTCTTGTTGCCTGACTTCCAGTTCTTGGGACAGAAGCCTGCAGAAGTCTGCAGCCTGGTACCTGCCCTACAGGTTTTAGATTTGCCAGTCCCTGAAACCCCGTGAGCCAACAGAGGCTTTCAGTCTGTCTCCTGACCCACGAGTTTGGGATTTGCCAGGCCCCACAACTGGGTGAACCGTTTCCCTGAAGTAAATCTCTCTCTCTCTCTCTGTATATATATATATACACCAAAACCCAACCCAAACCCATTGCCTTCGAATCAACTCTGACTCATATATGTATACACTTCACTGGTTTTGCTCCTCTAGAGAAGCAGACTAAGACCCTCTTTATTAAACTCCTCAGGAAGAACTTCGTTCTGGTCCTGATACCAAGGATAGACATATTTATCTTGAACAGCTATGCTGCTTTGTGGGATTTTACACATCCTTACGAGTATCCTCCAGAACCCAGCTACATATTGTGAATAATCCTGTACCTGTGGCTCTATCAGGGCTGCCAGGGGGGACCTGCCTGGGGGCACCCGCCTGCCCAGACTCCCACATCCCAGAGAATGCCTCCCTTAGGCAGCCACCCCAGACCCCAGAGCTTCAAGAGGTCTGATCCTAGTCCAGAAGCAAACCCCGAGATCCAAGTTTCTATGGACATGTCATTTATTTGGCAACAAATATTTTGTATGACAAATATGGTTAGAGCAGCTACTCTGTGTCATGGGATATTACCATGAATAGGATACGCACAATTCCTTATTCTCACAGTTTATAATCTACTGGGATTAAACCCATAGGATCTGCTTGAATTCGTAGATATTCTAATGAAATTAGAAGGTGACTAAGGTAAAAAAAAAAAAAAGGTGGAAGCCTCAAAAGAAGACCAGAATACCAAAAAGCCAAAATAAATAGATAAAGGCCAGTCATTGCCAGAGTAAACAAGAACGGCATTTAGAAAAAGTGAGAGACTTATGTATTAGAATTACAATGTGTGTCTGTGTATATATGTTGTTGTTCTGCGCCATCAAGTCAATTCTGACTCATAGTGACTGTATAAGACAGAAGAGAACTGCCCCGTAGGGTTTCCTAGGCTGAAATCTTTACGGGAGCGGATGGCCAGGTCTTTCTCCCAAGGGGCAGCTGGTGGGTTTGAACTTCCAACCCTTCAGTAGGCATACATATTTGGGGGATACAACTCATTTCATAACAGGTAGGAAAGTAACTCTACTCCCATTGTCCTTCCCATTTTACCGATGAGAGTCTTTTGTATCTTGGCCAGTTAGAGAGCACAGATAGAAAGTATAGGCCTTCTAACTCACCTCTCATGTTTTCACATTACTTGTTTTGAATGAAGCAGGAAATCTCTTTGTTTTTTCTTTGTTCCTTTTTGGTCGTATGAAGCAGTATCACATGCCAAGAACAGAGGTCTGAACAATACATGTCCTAAACTTGGGGTTCCCTGACTGCTGGCTTCTGGGTTATTACTTCTCGAAAATTCCTAGTCAGATGCCTCATTAAATGTTTCATCTAAATGACAGCTGGTTGCAGCCCTTGACCTAGAATTCCGGGATTCACAGAAAAGAAAGAAGAAAAATAGAAAGTTCCAAGGATGTGGTTCCCCCTTTGGCTCCCATCTCAGCCTCATTGAAGACTTCACTTCTCTTTCAAGGGGTTGGTCTTCAATGTACAGTCAGGACAATGAAAATCAAATTTCAAATCAACAGATCCTAAAATCCTAGGATCTTGAAAACCCAGTCTCTTTGTCTTCTGTGCCTCATCTCATCTGTTAACCCCTATTACACCCACTCCCCCATCCAGCCCACCCTTAGTTGTCCTGAAGAATCTTTACCAAGGCCAAGACGATAGTGGTTCTATAAGCGAAGTGGTAAGTGGAAGGGAATACTCACATTCCCCCATGACCCCAGCTGCTGAGAGACACTGAAAAGAGAAATAGCCTGACTGATCTGGAAGCCAACACGGGCTAGGAAATGATGGAGCAATAGCATGCCACTGAAAATTTCTGTAGTCTCCAGGTGGTGCAAGTAGTTAGCGCGCTTCAGCTGTTAACCAAAAGACTGGAGGTTAGAGTTCACTCAGAGGCACCCCAGAAGAAAGGCTTAGCAATCTACTTGGAAACAATTAGCAACTAAAAATCCTATGTAGCACAGTTCTACTCTGACACACATGAGGTCACCATAAGTCAGAACCAACTTAATGGCAACTGTTTTTTTACCGGTTTGTTAATTTCTACTCATGCAGGATGACCAGGCCAGTGACATAAATAGAAGGGTGATTCTCAAGCCCTCAAGCCTTTAATCTTGATAGACTTTAGCACAAATAAACTGAGTATAGATTGTCTTCTGTTGGCAATCATAGGCCAAGAGCTAGCCTCTCTCCACTGGCTAAGAGAGGGTACCTTGGAGCAGAGGACCTGAAAACATCTGCTGTCTCTCTGCAGACTGAAGCTGGGAGCAATCTTTCTGGCCCATGTGCTGGAAGGCCAAGGTCAGGAAGCCTCTTCTAGGTACCCTCAGCAAGCACTCAGCAGAGTTCTCAGAACATGGATCTGGGGCCTAAGTTTTCAAGTGTAAAGTTAGGAAGAAGAGAAAACCAGTCCCAGGAAAGCAGGCATCTATCTCCTCCCATTTTACACTGCCTCCCTTCTTCCAATGTCTCTCAGGTTGTGTGTCAGCACCGTGCTGTGTCTTGCACTTCCATTCTACTAGAAATTAGGTTAGACAGTTCTGTGACCTAACCTGTGGCCCGTGAGGGCATCAAAACCTACCAAGTATATGTCACCTCCTATATTGCCTTGCTTATATTACCCATGGTGTAGTGGGGGATAGGACTCAGACCGCTAACCAAAAGGTCAGCAGTTTGAATCCACCAGCTGCTCCTTGGAAACCCTATGGGGCAGTTCTACTCTTTCATATAGGGTCACTGTGAGTTGGAACCAACTCGATGGCATGCAAAGATAACAACATATCCCTCATGGAGTCCCCTGGGTGGTGCAAACGGTTGTGTGCTTGGCTATTAGCTGAAAGGTTAGACGCTTGAACCTACCTGGATGTGCCTCAGATGAAAGGCCTGGAGATCAGCTTCTGAAAGTTCACAGCCCTGAAAACCCTATGGAGAGTGGTTTTACTCTGCAACACACGTAATCACAGTGAGTAGGGATCCCTTGATGGCAACTGGTTTGGTTTTTGGTTTATAGCCTCTATAGGTGTATCCAGGCTTTCCTGGCCTAGTTAGACTATGATGTAAAAATTTCTGGGAAATCTCAAATAATATCATCATGTTGACCTAGATAATCTTATAATTGTTATTTACATTGTTTTTTTTTAATGCAGAACATATACTGATTATTTTTCAGATCCAAAACTCTGAGAGTTAAAAAAGTTAGTTTCTGTTTATTAGCATAGTTTAACTATCTATCATGTGTTCTAATTAAGCGTGAGTCTGGCCTGAATCTGTGTCCTTTGATATTATCCCCAATCAGAAATTGGGAAAAATAATGGTAATTGCCATGTACTGGGTGTCTACTACATAAGTAAGGGTCAGGAAATACATCAGGTACTTGTTATACATTGTTTCATCCTCAACCTTGCAATATTATCTCCACTTTACAGATGCTGGTTCTGAAATGCAGAAAGCACAAGTAACTTGCCCCAAAGAACAGTTGCAAGTGGCAGAACTGAAACTCAAACCCAGATGCGTCTGACTCCAAATCCAGTGATACGACACAGTGCTTCTTCAGAGTGGGAACAGCCGGGGGATGGAAACTCCTTGTGTGTCACTTTCTTCCTATAGATACTGAAGGAAATTCACATAGCATTCAGAAAAAGGCTCATGGTGTTCACAAAATGATACCACTCTACTCCATGTTGGTGAGAGCTTACCTGTGGTCTCGTGAACACTCGTCAGGGCACAATTTAGTGGGAATGGTGGCAAGGCAAGTTGACAAGGCTAGATGGATCTGAAAATGCAAGGGACTGTTGCAGGGACTATTAGAGAGAAAAAAGGCAAGATGGAAGAATAGAAGAGATAGGCCCAATGGCTGTCTTAATGTTTGAAAATCTATAATATGGAAGAAGGAACAGACTTCATTCATTCATACAACAAACATTTCTCACATCAACTTTGTCCCAGGCACTGAACTAGGCACAGGGGAACAGTGAGAAACAAAGCAAATTTACCTACACAATGTAGTAAGGAAGACAGAAACATTTTAAATAAATCATTGCAAGTGTAATGATTTTTCAAGGTATAAAAGGGAGACAACAGGATTAATGGGCCTGATTCCCTGAGGTCAAGGAAGACAGAATAAGTTTTTCTTTTTTTTATTGTGCTTTAGGTAAAAGTTTACAGAGCAAATTAGTTTCTCATTGAACAATACACATATTGTTTTGTGACATTGATTGTCAACCCTGTGACATGTACCTTCTCGACCTTGGGTAACCCCATTTTTATTCTTCCAGCTCACCTGTCCCTTCCTACCTTCTTGTCCTTGACCCTGGGCTGGTGTGCCCATTTAGTCTCTTATACATGATCGAACTAAGTGTGTTATTGTTTGTTTCAGAGGCCTGTGTAATTTTTGGGTCAAGAGTGAGCCTCAAGAGTGACATCAGTACTGAGTTAAAAGGGCGTCCAGGGGCCATACTCTCAGGGTCAGAATAAGTCTTAATGGATAGAAATATCAATGGATGGAAGTGAAAGGAAGGCAGATTTCAGAGCAGAATAAGAAGAGTTATCCTGAGCCCCCTAAAATGAAGCAGGGTGTCACGAAGAAGCGAGTCCCTGTCATTGTGAGGGTTCCATTGGAGCTAGATAACCATCTATAAAAAATGTCCTCAAGGGATTCCCACATAGCTTAAGCACCCTCTACAGCTCAGATTCTGAAGTCCTGCAGTCCTGGACTTACCTTCAACTGAGTAAATGCAAGTTTTCTAAAAGAAGGGCTTTTTTCAACAAAGTTGTTTGATTCTTTCTGTGTGCTTTTTGTTATTGTTAGTGGCCATCAAGTCAGTTTCAACTCATGGCAACCTTAAGTATAACAGAACAAAACATTGGCCAGGCCTGCTCCATCTTCATGATTGTTGGCATGTTTGAGTCCATTGTTGCTGCTATTATGTCAATCCATCTCATTGAGGGTTTCTCTCATTTTCATTGACTCTCTACTTTACCAACCACAGTGTCCTTTTATGTCAATTGGTCTTTCCTGATAACATGTTCAAAGTAAATGAGTTGAAGTCTTGCCATCTCACTTCTAAGTAACATTTTGGTTGCTTTACTCTCCCAAAATTCAATATACCTACTTAATCTGCAGAAAAGAAGGCAAAGCGGTCAATATATTCCCAACTAATGGCATCCAGTTATCTTCAGGGGGTTGGTGGTACTCTTCAAGCCATCACTGATGTAAACTTGAATGAGGGAAACTCAATGGGCATAAGTGGCAGCACCCAGGACTTAGAGTTAGCTGTTACTGTTGGCAACACTCGTGGGACAGAGAAGGTTTTTTTTTTTTTTAACCCACTCTATCATTACTTTGCACCATATATTCAGGAGACCAACCTCCCTTCAGGTACCTCCTCAGCATTGCCTCTTGATAACTTTTGAGTGCTTATTATCTCCTCAGCCTTGCCTCTCAAGAACACTTGAGTGTTTAGCAACTATTCACTCTGGTAGAGTGTTAAGGAAGAATACTTTTGTTTTCTAAGAGAAAGCCTCCCTTTTCTGTTTGCATGCTCAAGCAAGTAGCCACAGGCCTGGGAGATTATCAATAGGTTACTCACACCAATTTTGGAAACTTACAACTTTGAATCAAGCCATGGATGCTAAAAAAGCATTACGTAAACCTAGAAAGCCACTGTGGAAAACTCAAGATATATATATATACGTATATATATATATATACGTATATATATATATCTTTTATATATATATATCCTTTGATCGAATTATTCAAGTTGGCAACATCCCACTTCACAAATCAATTGCCCATTTATTGATAAAGCCTTCTTGCCGCGTGGCATTTCAAGAAAAACTTACAAAGCAGGTTCTCATTTGTTATCTTCTCATCCACATAGCAGTCCTTTGCAGTGAGCAGGGCTAGTACTACCACAGAGCAGGCTCTGGACTACGAGAAGAATAAGGCTGTAACTCCTTGATTTATGTTCTTGAGCAATTTCCCTTAAAGTCTGAACTTCAGTTTTCTCTTCTGCATAAATGAGATAAAATTCCCAGAAAGAATGAAGCTTGAACTTTGAGGCCTGCTGTTCACACATGTTGTGGACCTAAGTTCATATCCACAGCATATATTCTTTTTCTTGAGTGGGCTTCCCAAATTGTAATAAGCTTCAGACCCAAAAAATCTGTGTCAGTCTCCTAATAATGCCTGCCTTTCCTACTACCAGAAAGCCAAAAAAAAAATGACAGAGGAGAAAAGATATAAGAGAAAAGAAAAATGGATGAGAAAAGAATAATAGTACCATTGTGTCTCTTTTATTTATTTATTTATTCATTATTTATTTTGGGGGGTGGGTAGTGGGGAAAGCACTTTCTACCTATAAAAGATTTAACTAGTTCTTTATTCTGGCTGAATGGAAGAGTAATCTGATCTTCCTATGACCTCAGTTCTACAAAATGGCTTGTGATGACGGCTATTCATCCCAGTGCAGTATGCGGAATCTGTCTGGTGCCCCTCCCAGATGGCTCAAAAAGCTCACAGTTGGCTCCTTCCCTGGAGAATTGCCCTCGGCCACATGGCAGCTCCTTTGCCCTGCAGGTTACACCACTACCACTCCTATCGGGGCAGCCAACCAGTGTCTGACTGATAGGGAATGACCACTGTGCAAAAGGCTGCATCCTTGCCTCAAAGTAGGACCAGCTCTGTGGTGCAATTCATTTCCTTTGGGAGAAGACCAAAGCTAGGCTCCAGCTGGATCACATCCTGGCTTAGCTCCTTCTGCTGCCTCATCCTGCTTCCCTTGCGCCCTTTCTCCCACTAAACCCTGTGTGTTGGAATCCCTGACTCAGGCCCTGCTTCTCGGAGATCCCACCGAAGACAAGAGTGATAAGAACACTGTCATTTGTTTCTTATGTCAGAGACTGTCTGGTCCACTTTTTAAACACAGTCAAAAAGCCACGGGCCTCATAGACTGACTACAGCTAATGTTCAGGCTGCTACAGAGATGTGCAGACTCATCCCATGACCAGCAACCTGGTCTGAGGCCTATCATGGGTCCCGATCAAAGTCCATAGATTAAGAGTTGGAATAAAGCAGTGAGAGGGTGAAGGTAGTGATGGTATTTCATAAACTCCTACACTGTGACCTTCGCTCACTTAGAGTCTTCTCTGAAACATTTGCTTTAGACATTGGGAAGGAAATGGAAAGATGAGAAAAGAATGTCTCTTTTGATAATTTTGGGGGGTACTTTCTGACTGCAGGAAATTTATAACTAGTTCTTTATCCTGACTGAATAGAAGAGGAATCTGAACTCTCCAATTTGTCTGCATTTGAAAGAAAGAGTTTAGGAGTAAACAGATTTAGAGCCTTCTTCTGTTTCACTTCTGACTCGGTTTGTGACTTTAAACGTCGCATTTTAGCACCCCCACGTGTGGCATGGAGATTTACCTCCACATACTACAGAAAGCAGACTCTCTGGAAAGGATCCTCGTAATGGCGAGACCACCATCCACAGAGAAACATAATGTTTAAGTCATCGAAGAGGACACACAAGAATTTTCTCATGATAGGAAAACAAAATGGAAGTGAAAGGAAATATGGAGCAGGAAGGAAATATTCATTACCCAATGCTCTCTCTCCCAGACCCTTAGCCCTGAGGGATCTGGAGACAACCAGCTCACTGCCTCCACCCTGAAAAGGCACAGCTATGGGCTTTGCTGGCAAGTTGTGAGGAGCTAGGTCCAATCCAGAGGCATCATTCAAGGGAGGGAGAAATAGGCAGGCCCTGTGAGCTGAGGCAGGCATGTTCCGGAATCTAACTACAGGAGGTTGGATAATCCTGCTTAGGAGACTGGGGCCCAAAGAAGCAGGGGCCCGGGGAACTCACCCAATGCCCAATGCAGAACTTAGCAGAGTAACAGGGTCACCATTCAGTTGGCTTTATTCATTCGTGGTTGAAAGAGAAGTGGGTGTTGTGGTTAATTAAATAAAGACACACCGTAACAGCTTCAAGGTTTCATGAGTTAAATGTACACTCAGGCCTAGAGTGCTCAGTTCCAGCTCTGCCAGCTTAATCACAGTGGCTAGTCCCAAGTGGGTTTGGAGGAATGGTGTTAGGATTAGGATATGGTCAGTGAGTCACACTCAAATCATTGTTTTCAGGCAAGAGAAGCAACCATTGCATAATAAGCCTTGAGAACCTTATGGGAATTAAAAAACTTCCATTGACCACAAGTCTGAAAATTCCTGTTTACTACAGTGACACAAAAACTGCATTCTAGGGAAAACATCAGTATTCCTCCAGACTTTCTAGAAAGCATACATTGTGGTGAACATTATTTCATAAAGAAGCAGTCTGGGAGGTAAACAGAAGCTGTCCACCAAAGCTACACGTTGAGTCTAATCAAAACTCATCCACCATGGTTGTTGTTGGTGTTCTTGTTTGCTGTCAAGTAGATTCTGACTCATGGTGACCCTATAGGACAGCATAGAACTGGCTCATCTGGTTTCCTAGGCTGAATCTTTATAGGAGCAGATAGCCAGGTCTTTTCTCCTATTGAGCCCTGGTAGGTTCAAATCGCCGACCTTTCAGTTAGCGGCCAAGTGCTTAGCTGTTTTGCCACCAGGGCTCCTACTTCCACCATTAGGATGATACCATTTGTAATTTTGTTCTGAGGAGGAACCAGAAAGGAAATGTAGAAGGCAGTTCTTGGTGCAAGGACTGTGCTTTAGCACATTTAGAAAAATATAATTGAGTTTGGTAAAGTGAAAAACCCTTTGCCATCAAGTCAATTCCAACTCGTATTGAGCCTGTAGGTCAGAGTAGAACTGCCCCACAGGGTTTCCAAAGGCTGTAAACTTTATGGAAGCAGACTGCCATATCTTTCTTTGATAGATTGAGGAGGACAGAAGAATTGAATGAATGAGTCAAGCCATGAAAGGGCTGGAAATGAAATAAGAGAAATCAGAAGTCATGGCAGAAGAGAAAGAGAAGTTAGTGGAGGGACTTTGGCAGTGAAGATGACTCCCATGCAAGGTTGAAGGGAGCTTTGTAAAAGCTTCCTCGTTTTTAGCATAAGGCACAAAAGACATCATCGGTGATCAAGGAGGTGGCAGGCATAAGAGAGAACTGGGATATAATAGCAGCAGCGAGAGAGGAAGCCTCCACGCTATTTCTAAACAGGTACAAACCATGCTAAAAACCAAACCCGAGGCTGTAGAGTCGATTCTAACTCATGGTGACCCTCTGTGTTACAGAGTAGAACTGCTCCAACCAAGGGTTTTCTTGGTTGTAATCTTTACAGAAGCAGATTGTCAGGCCTTTCTTCCATGGTGCCACTGGGCATGTTCAAACCCCCAACCTTTAGGTTAGTAAACAAATGCAAACCGTTTGTACCACCCAGGATCCTTACAAACCAAAACATCTTAGGGGTTTGCTTTTCAAGTCAGGTCCATGGACCAGCAGCACCTGGGAGCTTGTTTGAAATACAAAATCTTAGGCCCCATCCCAGATGCACTGAATCAAAATCTGCATTTTAACAAAATCCCAAGGGGACTCAGGTACACATGAGATTGAGCCCTAGTCTTTTTAGAACTCTCGAGACCTCATCTCTCCTCCTATTTGTGCTCCTTCTTTTCTCTCTTCTCCCCTTCACCTTTCACTGTCTTCTTTCTCAAATTCCCAAAAAGGGTCATTGGTAAAATCAAAATGTTGAATGCTTACATTTCTGACTGGTCCTAATTCAGAGCACAAACCAGTCTCAATTCATAAACATGTGAACAAAACAGTTGCCTCGGACCCTAGAATATGCCTAGAAAAGAATACATTCCCTGTCCTTTAAAAAATATTTTTCTTTTTCTCTCATAGCCCTGGGGAATAGCCAGGGTGGAGGTAGAATTACGAAATCTTTGAACTAAAAATATATGAAATGAATAGAAGGAAGGAATAGGTCTTTGTTAGGGCCTCCAGACCTCTCTAAGAAAACAAGCAAGACTTTCCCAAACAATAATATCTACCACAAAACAGTAACATTAACAGTAACAAAACAGTATTAAACGGCAAAGCAGGATACAAAACTTTATAACCAGTGTGCCAAAATGCTAATAGTCCTTATCTCTGAAAGTGAGATTTTGAGATTTAATTTTTACTCTTTGAACTTTTCTATATTTTCCAAATGTTATAACTAGTCTGCGTACTCTTCTAAATAGTCAAATTTTTTTTGGTAAAACTGTTTCATGACCCTACTAATTCTCCTTTCTCTCTGTTGCCTTAAGCTACCTGGAACCCACTTAATTAGTTCTCCCAGTCCAGAAGAAAAAAGATGGTTCAGAAGTATGGTGAGTATCACCATTTGAAAAATGATGTTGACTCCATACACCAAAGAGAAGAGAGTGAAGGAGGACTGGAAAGAGGTCAGAATGAGGGAACAGAACAACTTCCCATTCCTCCTAAATCAGCCCTTTAGAGTGTGACTTCAAGTCTTAGTCCAGAGTGTTTTGAGCTCCTAAACACACTCATGATTGTTGTGGAAACACAAGTCCAAAAACATGATTTTTGCACTATGCAAAACCTGAGGATTGGAAGGAATTTTAAAGACCACAAAGTCTGCCGGTTCCCAATTTTGGTGTGCATTGGAGTCACCTGGGAAAGCTTGAAAAAATGCTAGTGCCAGGGTCCTACCCCTAGAGATTCTGATTTAATTGGCCCCGGGTGTGACCTAGACATCAGTTGTTTTTTTTTTAACATTAGCCAGATGATTTAATATGGAGCACCATGGATTAGAGAACCACCACTCCAGTCCAAACTCCACTCCCAACCCCACTTATGTGAGTTCTCCCTCATCTAGAGTGGTGTATGAGGCATTAACCAACTCCGTTATTGGCTTCCGGAGTCTGGTCAGGTGTTTGGCATTGGGAAAATAGTCACCTGACCACAACTAATTGCCTGGTGGGCAGCCATGTTCTATGATGTGAACGGAGGGGACAACTAATTTTGGTGGACAAGTAGCAGTCCTGACCACAGTAGGTACTATCTCCCTTTTATAGCCAAGCAAACAGGCTAACGTTAATTTATTTGCCCAAAACCAGTCAGCAAGTAAGTAGTCGGGCTGAGATTCTTATTCTAAGATTCTTATTCAGTCTTTCAACTTCACCACACGATAAATATTGATGCATTTTTAAAAAATAATTTTGGGAATAAGTTTAGATTTACAGAAAAGTTGCAGAGATAGCACAAAGAGTTCCTGTACACCCTTCACCCAGCTTCCCCCAACATTACCAACTTAACCAAGGTAACTTTGTTCAAACTAAGAGATAACATGGGTACAATTCTATTAACTAAACTGTAAACCAAAAACCCACTGCCATTGAGTCCATTCCGACTCATAGCGACCCTATAGGACAGAGCAGAACTGCCCCATAGTGTTTCCAAGGACAGCCTGGTGGATTCGAACTGCTGACCCTTTGGTTAGCAGCCATAGCCACCGGGGTTTCCAACTAAACTATACCAAACCAAACCCAGTGCCGTCGAGTCGATTCCGACTCATAGTGACCCTGTAGGACAGAACAGAACTGCCCCGTAGAGTTTCCAAGGAGAGCCTGGTGGAGTCAAACTGCTGACCCTTTGGTTAGCAGCCATAGCACTTAACCACTACACCACCAGGGTTTCCAACTAAACTGTAAATCCAAAAAACCAAACCCAGTGCCACTGAGTTGATTCAGACTCATAGCGACCCTATAGGACAGAGTAGAACTGCTGCATAGAGTTTCCAAGGAGCGCCTGGCAGATTCGAACTGCCAACCCTTATGGTTAGCAGCTGTAGCACTTAACCACTACGCCACCAGGGTTTCCAACTAAACTATAAAAAAACAGAACAAAACAGTGCTACCGAGTGGATTCCGACTCATAGCAACTCTATGCAATGCCCCACAGGGTTTTCCGAGGAGCGGTTGGCGGACTTGAACTGCCGACCATTTGGTTAGCAGCCATAGCACTTAGCTGCTAGCCACCAGGGTTTCCAAACTATAGATATACTTTATTCAGGCATCTCCGCTTTTTCCAGTATTGTCCTTTGTTCCAGGATCCAATCCAGGATGATCCCACATTGCATTTAGCATTAACACATTTTAATATAACAACACAGGAGAGTCACAGGATGATTAATTATCAGATGTGGACAGTAGAAAGAGCATGGTTCCAGGGCCAGAGAGGCCTAGACATGCATCTCAGAAAAGGTGGGACCTTTTAGTTGTCAGAGTAAAACAGGACTGGGGTGGGCATTCCAGGCTCTGGATATGGCTTAACGCAGCACGGCGCAAGGAATAAGCATTTCACATTTAACAAAGGGGATAAAGCTCTAATTATGAGCTCTTAGGCCAGAGAGGACCAAGAGGTTGAGTACTTCATGCATGAGAGGAGAGACTTCCCATGCCCTGAAGTCATGCTCCTCACCCTGCATTCAGGGAGCAAGGCAAAGCCTCAGGACCCAGGCCCATTTCCGAAGCAAGAGCTCAAGTACAAGGAACAAAAAGAACAAATTAAATATTTAGACTTCTGGGGAGTCTCTGTTCTTTACTTCTCCAGGGGCCACCTCTGCCCAGAGGCTCCAAGAGGCTAGTGAAGCAGGTGCTGGCACTGAGAGGGCCACAGGCAGAAGGGAGAGAAGCTGGCCTTTCCTCAGAGCTGTCTCAGCACCCTCAGGGACCCCTGGGTATGGCCTTCTCTATTGCAGGGGCACTGGTCTTTGAGCTGGACTCAGTGCCTAAGGTAGGCTAAGGCTGGCATATTAGCATTCCAACTATATTTAACTAGGAATACATTTTAGATTTAGCCCTTCGGCTAAAATAAAAATTTTCCTCTTCTCCTTCCTTGCCATTGTCCCCTCCTTTCCCCTCCCTCCTTCTGCCTCAGAGCTAGGACTAGGGTAAGGCAAGTGAGGGGCCCAGGGCACAAAATTTAAGGAGGCCCTTGCACAACCTTTGGAGTGAGGGCCTGCTTAAATGTTGAGCCCTAGGCCCCCTGTTTGCCTCATCCTAGTCCCAGCCCTTTACCTCCTCCCCACCTAACACCCCACCCCCCATGGAATCATCATGATGGTTTCACACCTACAAAATGCAAAGGGTCAACAATGTCCTGAAACTTCTCAGTTACGTGTGATAGTTTTAAGCATCCCACCTTGCAGCTTTGAAGCAGAACTAAATATGAATAATCTCCCTACCAGCCCCCGGTGAAAGCTCAAGCTTCAGGAGATTGTTGCCGTGGAAAGACCACAAATAAAACCTTGGACACCATCACTTGCTGAGTGACCCAGGGCAAGGCACCCTCTGGTCTAGCGCGTCTATTGAATCTGTAAAGTAGAAGTCTAGGGGTTAAAAAAGAAAACAGATTTTATACTCCCTGAGATACATGACTTAGAAATGAAAAACCAGGGTGGGGAAAGAAGGTAGGAGAGTGGGTGAATGGTCCAGAGTGATCTAGTTGGCAGAAAAGAGCAGAACTTTATGAGTTGTTATTTATTGCTCAGAGTTCCTGGGCGGTGCAAATGTTAACACGCTCGACTGCTAACCAAAACGTTGGAGGTTCAAATCCATCCAGAGCTACCTAAGAAGAAAGGCCTGGAGATCTACTTTCAAAAAATCAGCCATTAAACACCCTGTGGCATGCAGTTCTACTCTGACACACATGGAGTCACCATGAGTCGGAGTCAACTCACCAGTAACTGATTTATTTATTACTCTGGCTTCACAGGCACCCTGGACATCCAAGCGGGACTGAGGTCAGAATTGTCCCCACAGGCCTCAGTCTTCATTTTCTCATATGAAGTGTAAAGGAATTTTTATCAGTGAATGATTCTCAACCTTGACTACACATTAGAAACCCCAGTGCTGAGCCCCACATCTGGACATGCTAATTTAAGTGGTCAATCCCAGGTGTCAGGTTTTTTGTTTGTTTGTTTTCAATAGGCTTTATATTTTAGAGCAGTTTTAGGTTTGCAGAAAAATTATGTGCGAAGTAAAGTTCCTATATGCTCCTCCCTCCTGCACATTTAAAACCCAACCCATTGCGGTCGAGTTGATTCATAACTGCCCCATAGGGTTTCCAAGGAGCAGCTGGTGGATTCGAACTGCTGACCTACCAGACGCTTAACCACAGCACCATGTTATTTCTCTTATTAACAGCTTGCATTCCTGTGGTACCTTTGTTACAGTTGCTGAACCAACACTGATACATTATTATTAACTAAAGTGCATAGTCTACCTTGGGTTTCACTCTGTGTTGTACAGTCCTATGTTTTTTATTGTTGTTGTTGTTGAAAATATACACAGCAAAAACATACACCAATTCATCAGTTCCTACAAGTACAATTCATTGGCATCGATGACATTTTTTGAGTTGTGCGACCAATCTCACCCTCCTTGTCTGAGTTTAGTCCTATGGTTTTGACAAGTGCAATATGTCAGGTGTCACCATTACAGTATCAAGAAGAATAGTTTCACTGCCTGAAAAATGTCCTGTGCTCCACCTATGCATAGAAACTCCTTAGGTGGCTCCAATGTGTTACTTGCCTTGAGAACCTCTGCACTAGGTGATGACTGAGAGTCCATGTCTGACATTCTGTATCATGAGAAATAATCAATACTTAGCTGCTTTTTGGCTTGGCTTCTCTGGACAGAACCCAATTAAAGTGCTCCCATTAAAATGACCACAAGTTTAAAAAAAGGTGATGAGCCTTTAATTAAGTCTCTGGCCTTCTGGCAGAAGCGGCTGGGGAAAAGACAGCAATGATGACAGGGTTAATGAGTAAATCTTCAAGTAGACACTGCTCCAGAGGCTTACAGCTGCAACGGCAACTGAAAAGCCAAAATGAAGTTTCTCTGCCTGCTCAGAAGCCAGCCTGCCCAGCCCCGGGGTGTAGCTGTGTGGCCCTAATCATTATGCAATTACCTAGCTGCTCTCCAAAGCATGGGCAGACCCTTGGGTAATCAGCCAACAACCTCACCTTGACCTCCAGGAAGACACCGAAGCCAATTGACCTAGAGACCACCTAGGCCTAACCAGGAGGGTGGCCAGCCTGGCCTCAACAGCACTAAGTAAACAGTAGGCTTGGTTGTACGCTGGGTCAGGAGGGCCCAGGCAAGCTGGCCTCAGGCTGAAGAGCAGCAATGGAAAGGCCTACGGGACACTGGGCAACTGTTGATTTCAAGACCGAAGTCTAAGGGCAAAAGTACATCTAGTGCCTCCCAGTAGATACTCCCAAAATAGCTGCCCAGTGGACTGTAACATGGCAGGCTCTTATCCAGCGCATGAAGATTTTTTCCTTCCCTTCCTTTTTATCACTGTCCTCTGAACTTTTGGTGCGTGCCACGGACCCTGCACTGTGAACCCCGGCTGATGCTTGTGCAGAGACTTCCACCTCAGAGCAGGTAATGATGAGGGCCAGACCTGGGGGTGGGGGTGGGGGTGGGGGTGGGGGTGGGGGTCCCACCCTCAGCTGCACACTGGATTTAATTAGTCCAGAGTGGGGTCTGGACATCAGTATATGTTTAAAGCTCCCCATATGATTCTAATGTGCTGCCAAGGCAAGGGTAGAACTACTGAGCGAAGTCACTCTTGGCCTAGATGAGGAGGTAAAGGAGATGGACTGGGACAGGGCCAGTGGCAAGGATTCTAAGGGGAGTCACAGAGGAGAAGGAAGGAGAAGACAAGACATGGAGATCTGGCAAGTTTTCCAAAATCACCTGCTCGTGACTTTGGGCCTCCTTGAACTAATGCCGTTATTGAATCTCATTCATTCATTTATCCACTCACTCAGCAAACAATTACTTCTGTGCTGGGTTTCACAGATGTAAAGATGACTGAGACCCAGTCCCTGACCTCAGGGAGCATACAGTTCAGTAGGGGAGACAGACTTGTAAATACAAAATTGTGTAACAGAAGTAGATCACAGACTGTATATATACTTCATTACTGGGGCCCATAGGGCACTCCAGTGCTGTGTGAGGGGCAAGCTTTCCTCTGAGAAAATAGACATCCCAGCATTGCCAATGCTGGGAAGAGACAGAAGCTAGAATATTCAGTGAGAGCTCGGAAAGAGGGCCTTGGACAGGGGAGAGGCAAGAGCTTCCTGGCCTTTCAGAGCTCACTCTGGAGAGCCTGTGCCCTGAGAGCCTGGGAGGTGGGTGTGCTCAGGGCTACTTTGTTGCACAACTCCAGAAGGCACAATTCCTGTTGCATTTTATGGTTACACCCTTGCCAGTGGTGGTAAGAGAAACTTGCTCTAACACAGGAGGCCCAGTAGGTAGGCTGGAAGGTACCTCTGCCGTTTGAACACCTGCCATGTTCCCTATAGGAAACATGGGGACAGATCCACGCCAGTGGGCTCTGAGAACAGCCATGTCTGCAAGCCAGGTAGAAGGTTCTCTGGCTGGTTTTCCTTCCTGTGTACCCAAAGCTTTCAGTGAGGTAGAATTAAGGCCATTTGGTGGCCACCCTTTGGAACCTGGACACCAGCATTCCCTGGGACAAGGGAGTTGGCATTCCCAGAACTGCAGAGGGAGTCACTGCAGCATGGGCAGTGACATGGGGTGATGAGGTCATATGCCTGAGACCTCCCCAAAGACCCACTGAAATATACCAGATAGAGGGAAGCCTAGAAAGGGGAGCTGAGGTGCTGCCACCATTCTGGTGGAGATGTAGAGCCAGTAGGCTTTGGGTTTATCTATAAATGTGGCCTCAGTTGTACTCACAACATAGCAAGTACATACAACTGTGTGAGTATGGGAAGTGGTTGGGGACATTTGAGTGACATTTTAAGTACTGCATCGGTTAATAAAGAACTGTGTATATGGGCAGAGGGAACCCTAGGGGAAAGTGGTCTCTCTGGACCTTAAAGGGTCAAGACAGTCAGGGAAAGCTTCTGAGAGACTCCCTCTGAGCTGGATCTTAAAGGGTGGGAGAACCTCAGAAAGTGGACTGTGAGGCAATCCAAGCACAGGAAACCACATGCAAAAAGGTGTACAGGTAGGAAAGAGCCTTCTGTGATCTGGGAAGTGACCGTGGCTGGGACCTGGGAGTTGAGGCTGGGGAGTCAGGTGTGGCTACTCTGGGGAAAGCAGTGTACATCAACTTAGAAGCTTAGACCTTGTCTTATAGCAGGTGAAGAACCCTCACAATTTCTAACCAGGAACTTGACATGATCTGATTGATGGAAACATCTCTCCAAAAGCTCTGTGTCACTTGCTGCCAGGTAGGGGGAAGGACGACCTTGAGGAGATCAAGAAGCTTTCCTTGTACCTGTGCCATATCCTGTTTCTGGAGGAATGGAGAAGAGAAGTGAGTTTCTGTTAAATCGCTGGCTACCCAGTGTTTCTCCATAGCAGATTGGACAGGAGCTGACCATGGTCTTTTTGGATTCTCCACTTCTCATTACCGTAGGAATATCTTTCAGTTTCTCAGTAGTGCAAAAACCTTGTCTTCCTAATTGGGCCTAACCTTCCCCCTGGTTCAATTAATAAAATAGCCATGTCTCCATCTAAGAAAAAAACCAAAGCATGGCGCCTGCTTCCCAAGTGGGAAATGAGGATTTGCTGGGTGTGTTAATCATCCACCGCCCACTAAGCTGTCTTTGACTTTCTTTTGATGGTCAAGCCCATTTCTCCCCAGCTTGACTCCCCCCACTGTTCTGGTCGATCTGCTGTCTCTGTCTCTACTCAGTTCTCCACAGGGAAGTGGCACAGGGTCCCTGGGCTTGTTGATTCAACATCCATTTCTTCATTGATTGTACTTGTTCATGTGAGGGAGAAAAAAAAACACCCTCTATGAATGCGAGAAGAGACACACAGACACCATGCCTGGTGGTGACTCTCAGAAAGAAGCATTATGTATCCAACCGACTTGATTAATATGTGCCAGACAGCTATTAGAACAAAAATCATTCTTTTGGGTGACTGTCTATTTATGTCAGGGTGAGCCTCCACAGAGAGCCCAAATAATGCTTTCTATCTTCGCCCACATTTGCCAAATGTTTGGATAAATAAAGATGTTGTATGAAATCCCCTGTCTGTCGCTTTAACACAAATTGACATGGAATGGAACACTAGCAGGTTGTGCTCCATTTCACCGTAATGTGGCTTCCATAGCCAAGTAAAGGGAAAGGAGAGAGCCCCCTGTGACTGGACATTAATAATCTGTTTGTTTAATCTGGTGCCTTCTCTGTGTACATACCAGGCCCTCCCCCAGGCCAATGGAAGGTTCTTTGTACATTAATTCAAACTAAACCCGTTGCTGTACGGTGGATTCTGACTCCTAGCAACCCTATAGGACAGAGTAGAACTGCCGCATAGGGTTTCCAAGGCTGTAATCTTTATGGAAGCAGACTGCCACATCTTTTTCCCATGGAGTGGCTAGTGGATCAAACTGTCAACCTTTTAGTTAGTAGATGAACACTTAAGTACTGCGCCACCAAGGCTCCTTCATTGTAGGTAACCTAATATTTAGTGATTGCTGGAGCCTGAAACCAGTGTTTTCATCTAAACAAACCCACCTACAGACCCGGTTCAGAGACTAATAAAAGTGAGTCTTGGGCATGCCAGTCCTATCGGCTCCCACTTTCTTAGATTGTCTACCTTTGTTTTGTACCCGGCTCTGAGTCCTTGCTCCATTTTGGTGTCTAGCTTGCTTGGGATCCTTTGGGCTTTGTGTCTTGCTCCTGGGTCCAGGAGAATAAGACATGATTCTGTTTCTTGCTTTTGACTGTCAGCACTGAGCTTGTATTAGCTTTTGAGCTCCCTCTTGACCACACCCCAGAGTAAGGGCACCAGGGAGCCCCCAGCTGGGAGTGTTCTAGTTTCACACATGCAGAAATGGACAAAAATGGAAGAGCAGACTGCTGTTACAACCAAAAAAGGCAGTTACCCAGCTCTCACTAGAATCCTACCTCATTCAGATCTCCAAGTACAACTCAGAGAACCAGAAGGGGCCAGCCCGTTTTCCAGTCAGGCTACACATACTAATGAGCCACCCAAAGGTAGATCCACTTTTTGATCAAGACCTGCAAACAGACCTTGCACAAACATTTGTTCTCACTTTGAGATTCCTTACTCACCTCTTAGAGCCCGTATACATAGTTGCCCACGCTGAGGTGGACTTATTACTAGTGATCACGTTTTGTCTCCCCCAAGTCATTCTACTTTTGAAATGAGGAGCCAATTACTATTCAGGTAATTTTGGATGGAGTTGATAAATTAGTTACGATAAACTTAAACTACTTTAAGCAAAGACGTGTATCTGTGAAACCATATGTCAGAGAAGAGACGAAGATGGAGTGTTTAGTCTTTTTCTTTCTGTGGCTAAGTGAGCCACCTGGGCACGTGATCCATGACTTTGGCCTCAGCGTCCCAACCAGTGCTGTCAGCTGTTCCACAGGAAGCGAATGCGGCACTGTGTATAAAACATTGGACTTTAGAGCTGGTAGCCTACCGGCACAGTCCCTCTTTCTTATGATCTTGGTCAAAATGTTTCACCTTGTTTTCCTTACCTGTCGTGGTG
The DNA here is from genome assembly GCF_024166365.1 of Elephas maximus indicus. Taxonomy (NCBI): domain Eukaryota; kingdom Metazoa; phylum Chordata; class Mammalia; order Proboscidea; family Elephantidae; genus Elephas; species Elephas maximus. The sequence continues at coordinate 25,510,838 of NC_064844.1, read as the reverse complement.
CAATTAACTACTTTTGTGTGTGGCCTTTCTAGCCCTGGTGTTGTGGCTCTCACCCAAGTGATTGGGTAAGGTGCATATAAGATAATTGTGACTCACTGAGGGGATTGGTCAGTTTTGCCTTAAAAGAAAGTCAATCTCAGAGCAGAGACGAAAGCTTACTACCACCAAAGAAGGAGAGACCCACAACACAGACCCACTGCAGAGACCCACAGGAGAGAGCACAGTGGGCTTCCTGGCCCATGAAGCGAGAAAGCTGAGCGCCTTTGGGCAGAGACTGAGGGCCAGGGAGAGATGTGCCTGTGAGCCTGATGGAAGAACCGTATCCTGAGAGTTCTTAAGCTTGAATTGAACTGTTACCTCCCTAATAAACACCATAATTGTGAGTATGGTCTTTGAGTTCCGGGTGGCCATGGCACTGAATTATCGAACCTGGTAGAGAGTGCTGTGGGAGGGACAGTTGTTGTCAGAATTAGTAAAGATGGGCAGAGAGAGGAGGCCTGTCTGGCCTCCACCAGCCTTGCGCTGTTGAGCTTTGTTCTCCTTCTCCCTTGAGGGGTCGGAGGAGGTCAGAAACCTCCCCCAAGCTATTTTTACACCTATACACAGAGTTTATAATACTTGGCTATAAAGAATTAATGAAATAATGTCTATAAAATATTTCAAAGTCATGAAAATAAATTATCTTTGGGATTCTTTCTGTATGATATTGTCATGGTTACTGTTCAGTTGGTGGTGGCAAATATCCCAATCTCTAAGCCAAAGTTAGTCCTTCTTCCTGAATACCAAATTGTTGTCTGTTACAAGACAACATTGGTCATCGTTTATGTTCTTTTAATGTTTGGGTGGAGTCCCTGGGTGGAGCAAACTGTTAAGTGCTAGACTACTAGCCAAAAGGTTGGCAGTTTGAACTGACCCAGAGGTACCTCAAAAGAAAAGCCTCGCTCTGCTTCCAAAAGGCCACTGCTTTGAAAACCCTATGGAGCTGTTCTACTCTGCATACATGGGTCACCATGAGTTGGAACTGACTTGACAGCAACTAGCAACAACAACGTTTGGGTAATGCATCTCAAAGGGAGACCTGGGTATTTTGTACAAGTGTTACACCTCTCATGACTTTTAGACTTTCTGGTATTCACTAGAGCCTGACTGCAGCCCAACACTGTCCTTAGAGGCCAGGCTGTGGGACCAGGTCATGTGCAAAACTTCTCTAATGAGCTCTTCCTGGCACAGCCAGCAAAAAACAATCCTTGGATAGGATCGAGCCTGTCCTTACACAGATTCCTACGCTTCTACAGGTCAGCCTTTAGTGAGGTGAGTAATAAAAAGGAAAAACTGACATAAATTGTGAGAATAAGGATTGTATTATTAATCTACAAGAATTATGTATTGAGCTTTCACAACTCATGTACTGAACATTGCTGAGCTTCTCCCTACTTACAGTTATTAACAAGTTGCAGAGGGACTCATGGTAATTATCATCTGGGAGAATAGCTCTCAGGTTGTGCAAGCATAAGAAGGCAGGCTAATTCCTAAGGTCAGGTGATGTTGAAGAGGAATGTCAAAGTCCAGGGCTGACAAACCGAAAAACCGAACCCACCACTGCTGAGTCAATTCCGACTCATAGTGACACTACAGGACAGAGTAGAACTGCCCCAGTGAGTTTCCAAGGAGCACCTGACAGATTCAAACTGTTGGCCTCTTGGTTAGCAGCTGTAGCAATTAACCACTACACCACCAAGGCTGACAAGGATGGCCAAATAGTATATAAAATAATTAATAAGGTAGTCACGAGGTTTGAATGACTCAGAGCAGGAGGAACCACAGCTTCATTACGAATTTCTAAACTTTATTCTGCTACTAATAGTGCAATTTTTGGTTAGAGTCCCCTAGGTAACCAGCATATGAACCAAGAATGTAAACCTGAGGCCAAGTGGAAGGCAGAAAGCCTTTGTTCATTGCACAAACATTTAGGAAGTCCTCGTTGAGTGCCTGACACAGCGCTGGGCCCATTAAGATAAGCTCCCAGCCCCCAGGGGGGTGGGGGTAGATGTGTGAATCCATAATGTGATAAGGGCTGTGTGCCAACTGTGCACAGAGTACCAGGAGAGCCCAGAAAAAGGAGTGGCTGATTTTCCCTGAGGATGTTGGAAAGGGTATCTTTGAGCATGTGGCTTTTAAGCTAAGTCTCAAGAAGCTATCTTGGCTGAAAAGTGAGGAAAGGGCATTCCAGGTGAAAGAGAAAAGCAAGAGCTATTGAATCTCTGTTCATCAGGATCCAAAGTGAGCCCCTCTGGGATGTAGGTCAGGCCAAGCTGGCTGTCAACTGTGAAGCCAAGCCAAAGGAGGAGAAGTGCTAGCCCAACCCTTTACATAGCTGGGAGGCCAATGGGCAAGACTGGGGCAGGTGGCAACAAAGTCAAAGGGTCAGAAGCTGAGGGACAGGAACAGAAATGAGAGCTTGAAGGGGCGGAGGCTCCTATTCATTGGCTGCAGCCACTTGGTGGGTTGGCCTGGTTTAAAAGCACAGGACCAGGATGGACATATTTCAAGGCACAGATATGGGTGTTTGGGGATCAATGAGCAGACCAGAAGCAAGGGGGTTTGGGGAAGTGGGAAGGCAGAAGAGTCTGGAAAGGTGGGCAGAGCCAATCACGGAGGGTCTTTTCTGTTAGCTAAGGAGTTTGGACTTCATTTTGTAAGCAATGGGGAATCATTACAATATTTGTTTTTTAAAGGATTTATTTTATTTTTGTTGTTGTTGAGAATATGCACATTAGAACATACACAAATTCAACAATTTCTGCATGTACAATTCAGTTGCATTGATTACATTCTTTAAGTTGTGCAATCATTCTCACACTCCTTTTCCGAATTGTTCCTCCCACATCAGTATAAACTTACTGCCCCCTAAGTTTTCTATCTAATTTTTGATTAAAGCGGTTGTCAATTTTATCCCATATAGATAGTTCTTGAGCATAATGCTCAGGCAGACACTTTTACTAGTTAAGCCAAACTATTGTTTGGTTTTAAGAAGACATCAGGGAATATTTCTGGTGTAAGTTTTAAAGATTATCTCAGGGCAATAGTTTCAGGGGTTCATCCAGCCTCCATAGACGCAGAAAGTCTGGATTCCATGAGAACTTGAAATTCTGTTGTATATTTTCACCTTTTTGATCACTCTGTAGAATCTTTGATCAAAACGTTTGATAACCATCACAGCATTTTAAGCTGGGTAGTGACACACTTGGAATTAGGTTTTAGAAAGACCACTCTGGCAGTGCTATGGAAGAAAAATTGAAGCGGTCTTTTTTTTTTTTTTTTGAAACGGTCTTTTTAAAGTGTGGTATATACCCCACCTGACATAATACCCTAAATGCTTATATGAAATGAAAAAGCATCATTTAGGCTCTGCCTGAACCTACTGAATTTGAATTCAGTGGTGGGACCTAGGAATTTGCATTTTTAACTACCTTTCTCTGATAACTTTGGAGTCCACTTGAGTCTAAAGACAGTTGGATTCTGAGAGTGTAAATAAAAGAAGCAGGAGAATGCCACCATCCTGGGCGGAAGACAGAGCCTGTCCTGAGAAGATGTAGTAAAGAAACATGTATGAAAAGACTACGTCACAAAGTGCACAGGGTGCACGGTAAGTATTTATGAACTAATAAATGAATGAATCAAATATTAACAGGCTTTAGAGACTGATGGGAGAGAGAGAGAGGTCAACTAAAGTATTAAATGGAATCATATGAAATTGCTATTCTTGTGGGTCACAACTAGATGAATATTGGCAATTCATACAGGTCAATTTAATGACAAAAAAATAATGAAAGTGATACCCTTATCATTTACGTTTTATCAGTGCGGTATTACGAAGCCTTTTGTTACTCATTCTTCACAGCTAGGGGGGCTCCAAGGAATGACAAAGGGGATTTAGCTCCCCTTCTGTAATCTCTATGCCACCCCCGACCTGAGTGATTTCGGCTCCATTTCTCCCACTTCTCTGCTCCGGATGGCAGAACAGCTACTATGTCACTGGCTGGCAGCTGGGTTTGGATAATAAAAGGCATTAGCAGAAGATTAAAGGGCAGGAGAAAAGGAGAAGCTGGGGTATTTCCCACCCTCTTCTCTGCCTTGGGTTGTGTTTATGGCAGTGGCCACATTTGTGTTCATGGCAACCCCTGCCCCTGGGCTCTTCCCTTCCTTGGTCCCCCCAGTCTAAGGGTGGTAGTGACAGTCAGCTATTATTCCTCTCCCAGTTGTCTCCTTGTCCCCAGTTGGCTTTTCAGTCTCATCCATCACCTGTGTAACCAATTTTCTTCATTAAATTCCCTCTATTTTAAATACTCTGGGTGATGTCTGGTCAGGCCCTGGCTAACACAATCTCTCAGTTCCACGAGGTCTCCAAATTATGATGATAGGGATAGTTTTTAACACAGATAATTGATGTTTCCTCAAAATTATGTAAGATGTGAATAAAGACATCTGTATTTTTTCTTCTGTTTTTCTATCTAAAACTTACAGTCTAAGGAAAATAATGTTTCTGAAACAAATGAAGCCTAAGACACAGCCCCCAGCCTGCCCACCGTTCTGTGCATCCCAAAGTCCCTCCTGTGTTGACGTTCTGGAACCACCACTGTTCATAGCAATCGTTCTTCACTTTGGGAGGCAGCTTAGGACTGCACACATGGGCACTGGGGGGAGAGGATGGGAGGCTGCCTCCAGTCCTGCAAGGACAGAGTTGTGATTCAGAGTGGGAGCCCAGCTTTCCCAGGCTTAGAGGGCATCAACTCAACTGTCCCCAGAGAATTGACTCCGGAAGTTGGCCAGCCTTGGGAAGTCATCCGAGATTCACTTTTGTAGCTTCTTCCTAAAAGAAAAACGGTATAATCACCTGTGGACCTGTACCCAGCAATACCTCCTGCTAACACTTTGGTGTATCTCAATTTCAGGGCTTTTTTCCTCTAAGTGTATGATTGTGTGGTGATGAACTGCTTTTGTGTGGCCTTCCTAGCCATAGTCTTGTAACTCCCACCCAAGTAATTGGGACGGAATTTGTGCTATGTTAATTGTGGCCCACAAAGGGGACTGGTCAGTTTAACCATCCTACTGGGCTTAAAATGAGTCACCCCAAAGGCAAAAAAGAGAAATCCCACCACCACCAAGGAAGAATAGCCAGGAGGCAGCATGACCTGGGATCCCCGTGCTGAGAGCTCCTGGAAGTAAGAGACCTAGAGAAAGTAAGCTGTAACTCTGAAGACAGTGAGAAGTGGTGGCAGGAGAGACCGGGCAGCAAGAGACACGAGCTGGGATTCCTGGCCCATGAAGAGAGAAAGCTGAGTGCCTTTGGGCAGAGGCCTAGAGCCAGGGAGAGGCGTACGTGCAAGCATGGCTGGGAAGAGGCTGTCCTGATGGAAAAGCTGTATCCTTGAGTGTTTCTGAGACTGAATTGTAAACTATTACTTCCCTAATAAACCCCATAACTATGAATAAGTCTGTGAGTTCTGTGTGGCATTGCATTTAATTATTGAGCCCAGCAGAGAAGCAGAGAGAGCCGTGGGTGGGAAGGTTGGTGTCAGAATTAGTAAAGATGGTGGAGAGAGGAGGCATGTCTCACCTCCACCTCATAGGAATAAGTCTTGGGCTGTTAATCTTGATTCTTCTTCCCCCTTGTGAAGTTAGTTTAGAGGAGGTCAGACACAGAACCCATGCCGTTTTTACAATTGTGGGGTTTTTTTTGTTTTTTTTTACTTAAATGGGTTCATACTGTACATATTGCTTTAGAATATGATCTTTTTCACTTAGTATATTGTAAACTTTTCCCAAATCTATTAAAAATCTTCTACATTATCATTTTGAATGATGCATAGTGTTCTAGTAAATACCGATATCTTGCCATTTTATTAACCAATCCCCTAGTGCTTGCAACATTTCTCCGAAACAAACAATGTTCTAATGAACGTCCTCATTGTGCACACTCTTAATAATGGCTTTGGTATAAATTCCTGGAAGGGGGATTTCTTGAGTAGAAAGTGTACACAGTTGAAGAAATACACGAGCTTTGCTAAATAGCCACAGGGCGGGCTGTTTTTTGTCTTCTTTTGGTTGCTTTTTGAGATTCTGTTTTTTTCGGGAATGAGCAGCAATGCAAGTAAAATACAGAACAACCCAACTAAGTTATCATTCCTGGAAGGCAAGGATTGGGTTATGTACATCTTGGCATGCCACACAGTGTCTACTCACCACAGTGCCTTACACATGCTACGAACGCAATAAATGTTGGGTATACTTAAAAAGATTCACAGGAGCACATTCAACCTCCATGAATGATTTTTGTAAGATAAAGCCAGACCAAGCTCTGCCCTGCTTGGCCCAGTGGTTCTCAGCCCAGACTTCACATTAAAATCGCCTGGGGAGCCTTCCAAAGTTACAGGAGGCTGGACCCACCCTAGATGCATCAAACCAGAATCTTGGGGTGGGGAGGGGGGCAGTCCTGGTTTCAGTATATTTCCAAAGCTCCCCAGAGGATTCTAATGTACAGCCAGGGTGAGGAACTGATAACCCTTAAAAATGGTAGATAACTGAAAAAGGAAAAGTTAATCATTTTTTCTTTTTTTTTTTTTGGTGGGGATCGCTTCTCCTTAATCATCTTGGAGAATACAAAATGGCAGAAGTGGGAAAATTCAGCTCTTTGGGACTCTATGGACTCATGGCTGGATTTCATGGTATTTAATCTAAAAGGGCCAATTTAATATCTTTGAAAGGCAGTGTGCCTTCCTCTGCTCCTAGAGCGCCTAGCTTTAAAGAAAATCCTATCTTTTTTGTTATTCCTGTCTGGCAACCAGGACACAACAGATGGCACAGTAATGGATTGTGTCTGCTCAAGTCAGAGCTGCTTTTATTTGCAAGACATCAAATTCATATTGACCACGGGAACAAGCTGACATGATTTATTTCAAATGAAAATGGAGGCATCATGGGCTGTCTTTGCTCATTACCGTAGATGAAGTCTTGCCCGGATCAGGACATAGTGGATTGTTGGTGATAGAAACTGTTTGCAGGGGCTGCAAGAGATCCCTCTTGTTCTCGGTGACGAACTGTTGGAGAATACCCCCATGCCAAACTGAGAAGGCAGAATTGCACAGCAGTTGTTTCCCACCCAGAATCCCGCTTCTACACATCAGCCAGGGAAGCACCATTTTGTTTTTATTTTTCTGCTAACACTTTAATTATATTATTCTACATGTGCTCGCAGAAGTGCAGCACAAAATTTTGAAAAGAAAATGCAATACGTGCAGCCCTTTGATTCCTGGAAGAAATCATCTCCAAGGCAGACAATGACGCTTCACAGATCCAGCTCACAGCAATCTGGGATCGCTTTTTAGCTCAGCAGTGAGAAATCCTGAGCACCGGGAGCCCAGAGAAAACCACCAGCTGGGAGGCTGCCAGAACTGAGCCAGAAGTGCTCCTAGCTGATAGCGGGGCTGACGTACAAAAAAGCCGGCAGTGGCAGTGTGTAAAGTTAGGGCGGAAGGAAAAGTAGCTGAGGGAAGAACATGAAAGGCTGACAATCTCATTTCTCTACCTCTAAGGTAAGAGCAGAGTCTTGGGTGGCAGAATTCAGGGCTCAACTACTAGCCAAAAGTTTGGCAGTTCGAATCCACCCAGAGGTGCCTCAGAAGACAGGCTTGGCAATCTGTTTCTGAAGGGTCACAGCCTTGAAAGCCCTACGGAGACATTTTACTCTGCACAAGTGGGGTCGCCATGAGTCAGAATCAACTCCGTGGCAACAACAAAAAGGTAAAGAGCACAGCCAAGCCTCAAGGGCCAAGTACCGACTTCCACCCTCTGTAAACAGGACGAAATGTTGCCCAGTCCTGCGCCATCTTCATCATCATTGGAATACTTGAATTCATTGCTGTGGCCACTGCGTAGGTTGTGTGCCTTCTAACCTAGGGGGCTCATTTTCCAGAGCTATATTACACAATATTATGTTCTGATCTATCGGGTTTTCGCAGGCTGATTTTTGGAAGTAGATCTCCAGGCCTTTCTCCCTGGTCTGTCTTAGTCTGGAAGCTCTGCTGAAACCTGTCCACCATGACAGGTAGTGGCCAATCTGCCCTAGGAATGCTTAATGACATTTTAAGAAGGGTCAGTGATGTGGAATGGGCATCAGAGGTCTTCTAGCTCAGAACCCCCAATTTGCAGGTAAGAATATGAGGCCAGAGGAATAACTGATTTGCCCAAGATGGTGCAATGAATCAGTGGAAGAGTTCAGAATTCAGATCTCCTGATTCTCAGGTCCATCCACCTTGTATCACCAGTTGTCCTCAACCTTGGCCTCACATTAGGATTGCTTGGGGAACTTTAAAAAAAATACCTATGCCCAGCTGGTAGACAGATATTTGGCTTAATTGGTGGAACCCAGACATGGGTATTTTTGCAGTTCCCTGGGTGATTGTCATGAACAGCCTGAACAGCCAGGACAGAGAGCCCCAGCACCACAGAGGAGCTGGACTCAGCGGCCTGTCCCACTTACTCCATAATGATGAACAGGGCCCTGGGCTTGGGGCCTGGAGCTTCGAAAAGAAATCAGACTCAGGCCTTGCCCTGAAGCTGCTCAGAATCTGGCAGAAGAGCACTCTGTGAAGAGCTCATCACAATAGCAGAGTCATAAAGGTAGCAACATGAATATAAATAAGTAAAAGCAGGGAGTGATTACTCTGTACGGGAAGGTTGAAGGAGGTGGTTTTAGTGTCCTTGTTTAAAGGATGGATGTGAGTTTGCAGGGAGGACAAGATGCAGAAGGATTTTCCAGGAAGAGGGAACAGAAGATGCAAAGGCCTGAAGGCATGAAACAACATGGCATATTTGTAGCTTGGTATCTCTAAAGCAGGGCTAGAGAGGTAGGCAGGGGCTAGGTCACAAAGGACCTTATAACATAAGCCATTCTAAGGGCTGGGGATTGTCTTTAAATGATGACGAACCACTGAGATATGTTCTGCAGAAACATGACAAAGTAAAATTTGCGTTTTAGGAAAATAAATCTAATGACAGTGTGGATAATGAACAGAAAGGGGAAGAAGGCAGAGGCAGGAAGACCAGCCTAGGACGCCTATCCCTCCCCCACCTCCAAATGTCCACATTAGCTGTATCCTTTAGATCTCAAATCAATGTCACTTCCTCCAAAACTCTGGCGTTTTGAATGAATGGAGGCCAGATGGAGTAAAGCTGAGCAAGATGCACCCATGCTCCACGTTCCTGAGAGTAACACATCGCATTCACTCCTCCCCATCTGTGTGGAAAACTTCTATTATTCCTTCAAAAGTCTGCTCAAAGTCCCTGCTCTGAGAAGACGTCCTTGATATCTACAGACCTGGGTTGTGCCCTTACGACACTTTTGTATTCCTCTGTCAGTATTTAGAGAATTGTTCCATGTTGTTGCTATTTATTCACTATTTCTTGCTTTATACATCCCCTGCCCCACCGCAGGAAGCTCTTTGAAAAACAGGGGCACTGTCTAATTCTTCTCTGTCTCTTGTCCTGACACAATGCACAAAAAAAGATATTTGAGAAAATCTTATTGAACAAATAAATGCCAAGGGCCAAATGAATGAATTCTAGGGAAGTGTTCTCTAATAATAATGAGGATGGTGCTTCGAGGATGCTGTAACCCCCTTAGCATCATTTGGAGCACGACAGGGGAGTGTTATGCCAGTGAACCACATGCACGTAATTTGAACCAGCCTGCAGACCACTGGAAAGGCTTTCAAGACCACCAGAAGGCTAGGGACTGTACTGTGAGAACTGCTGCTGGGGCATTCCCTCAGAAGAATGTTTAGGCAAGGCAGGGAGTGGAGGAAGGGGACAAGCTTGCCCTGCCCTGCCCAGGGAAGGTGAGGCTTGCTTGCCTGCTGACATCGATGCTAAGTTCTCTCCCTGGCCTCCTCCCATATCTAATATCTTCCAGAAGGCCCTCTTCATCCGGAGTCTTGGGTCTTAGCTGGGTGTTATAAAGAAGCTTCTGATTAATTGATACCCTTAAAGTAGGCACCAGTGATTGCCTTTTCGATTCTCCCAAAGGGATTAGCTCTTTAACATGCTGGAAGATGAATGGGCATTTCAGATGCTGTAGTAATTTGCAGGGAAAACAATGTAGGCCTTAGCAGTGTCCCAGGCTCCCCTGCTACAAGAGAGGTATATTTGAGAATCGTTTCACGCCCCCCTCCCCAACTTGAGCCATATATTCCAGCAAGAAAATCTGGGTCTCGAGTCTGAGGTGGCAACTAGGGAAGAGGCTTTGAATCATCACAGAAGTCAGAATTCTGCTTGAGGGCAGCTCTGCTGAAACTCAAAGGAATATATATATATATTTTTAATCTGAAGCAGGCTTTCCCACATTGTTTTTCTCCTGCGGCAGTCGTGGTGTCAGGTTGAAGCTGTGTACACTTGGGGGCTGAGGGGAGTAGAGGTGGGTGGAGGAGGGAATGACGGGAAAGGGGAGAGGAGAACCCCTTCTGTACACAAACGTCAGGCAGAGCTTTACCAGGTGCTCTGCTGCACCCGGTAGAATAAACACCTTCTAAACTAAAAAAAAAATTTTTTTTTTTTTTTAAACTGGTGGCATTCCTCCCCCGAAACCTGAAAGGTGTGTTAACCCACAGTGAAAATTCCTCCCGAGGCTTAGGCTGGGCAGGAAGCTCCTAGCTGTTCTCCAGGAGAAGCGTCTGCCACAGGAGGTGATTTACAGGTTGGGCCAGGGCAGGGCAGGGCAGGTAGAGCTGCCCCAGCCCTTCATCTCCCTCAGGCAAGTCCAGACTGAAGGACTATGTTCAGGACTGTCAGGGTGCTTGGAAATGAGGGCTGTGGGGAAATTCCAGGCAGGCAAGCAGCTCTTCCTGGGAAACCTGTCAGCCTTAAATCACCAAGAGGAATTCTGGGGCAGTGCCTAGCTTGACGTTCTAACAGCAGCTGCAAATAAAGGGTGTAACGAAATCATGCTGAGGGCAAGTTAAAAGGAAATTTGCCAAGTACATGTAAAAAATGTTGACTTGGCAAATGTTTTGTTATATATCTACTTACCACAGTTTAAAAAAAAGAGGCAAAATGAAAAGCACCATGTGTGAACCTGAAACATTTCTGTTGAACCTGTTGCTCAGATGGGTGGAGGTGTTCAAGCATTAAGTGTTGTCGTTGCTGTTGGGCACTGTCAAGTTGATCCGACTTATGGCGAGCCCGTGTGACAAAGTAGAACTGCCCCACAGGATTTTCTTGGCTGTAACCTTTATGAAAGCAGATCACCAAGTCTTTCTCCCACAGAGCTGCTGGGTGGGTTCGAAGCATCAGCCTTTTGGTTAGCAGCTGAGTGCTTAATCATTTATGCCATCACCTATTATATGCCAAGCACCCTGTTAAGCACTAGTAAGACAAAAGGACTAAGACCAGAGAGGGGAAGTAGCAAACCAGAAGGTCCTTTTCTCTGTTGGGAGTGAGGACTGACCATAAAGTGGGACAATGGCCTTCTGAGAGTTGTAACTAGAAGCTTTCATATTGTTTTCATCCTCAGATTTTTCCAGGGCTTCAAACCGGTTCATTCTCGTTCAAACCTCTGCTGTGAACTTACATTTCTAACAAGCTCCCAGGCGATGCTACAGCTGCTGGTTAGGGACTAATTCTGAGAACCACTAGAAGAGCAGTGGTTCTCAAGATTTATTGTAAATAAGAATCACCTGGGGATCTTGTTAAACGGTAGATTCTGATTCAGTATATCTAGGTGAAAATACAAATTCTCATCAGGGGTTCAAACCAGTAGAAACTGGTTCAAAGCCCTGGATTTTTCTAGGCCTCAGTTCCCATCCTCTCTGCAGTAACTAAGCCAAACTCTGTTGCAATTTCCCTCCTGACACAAACACACATCTTTGAGCCTGAGAGAGAAGGTACAAAAGAGGAGGGCCCAGAAGGTGCGGAAGGCCTGTCACACTATGCCGTTGGCCTGTAACTTGGCACTGCCACCATCTGTTGATTTGCTCATCTGTCTAAAGTCTACAACTGCACCCGTCATGTCCTCCCCTCCCCTCGTAGAAGGGGCTTAGGAATAACAACTGCGCTCAAACCGGCCTGAGGGTCTTGACCCACATTTGAGGGTTTGCAAACCAGAGCAGCTGAAACTGAGCTGCAGCTGTGCCTTTAAGAGAATGGTACAGGCCGCTCAGCTCATCTTTCACAGAGCTGGCTATGGGGAAGGTGTGGTCTAGGCCTCAGTTTTCTCCCGTTGCCAGAGTCTGAAGACCTGGAGGGATTATTGCAAACCAACTCTTCTGCCTTCCCCCCCAGGGAACACGGAAGCAAATACCGAAGCCTGAAAGTGTCGTTCAATGTAAAGCGAGAGTAAATAAATAGATGTTTTCCCTCCCTTTACAGCTGGTTCCAGTCCTGGGGCCCTAGCATGGAGCACCTGGGCTGGGCAGTTCCAGAGACCAATAAGAGCCATTCAGCAGTAGCGCTGGAGCCACAGGTTGTCCTGTCCTGCCCTTCGCTGTGATTGTGTTTACAAAAGAGTTAGGGTCAGAGGTCTCCAGAACTTGGTCTAGGACCCGGTTGCAAATTTGAACTCTGCAGCTACTAGCAGTGTGATCCTGGGCAAGCTGCTTCATTTCTGCGCCTCTCAGTTTCCTCATCCGTAATACGAAGTTAATAATAGCACCTACTTCACCGAATTGCTGTGACAATGATCAGGAAGATTGGGAAAACGAGTTTTGCCTATGGGAACCCCCACACCTCGAAACCAGTTGTTGTTGAGTTGACTCAGACATATGGTAACCGCAAGTGTGCCAGAGAAGAACTGTGTTTCGTGGGGTTTTCAGAGGTAGATTGCCAGGCCTTTCTTCTGAGTCATTTCTGGGTGGATTCCAACCTTTAACCTTTGCGTTAGCCACTGCACGCTTAACATTTGGAATACCCAGAAGCTCCTGTTTTGCACTTTATGCTTTGTTGTCTGCCTGTTTCTCCCACCAAATTGTAAAGCTCATTGAATACACAAATTAAGACCCAGCAGTCAACAGAGTCTTTCTGCATAGTAGATAGTCAATAAATATTTGTGAAGGGATGCATGGATGTATATTTTCCCAGCTGACTAGTTGGATATGAGTTCTGATACTTATGGGTATCACTATTCAGGAAATACATAGCTCAAGGCCAGGGAGACATGTGTTTAACATTTACTAACATTTTTCCTTCCCTACCACCTGACTCTTTTGAAGCATTATAACCCAAGTCTTTAGATTTCACTGCCTTGCCTGACTGGGTTAGATTGCATTGGAGAATTTTGCAAAGCAAAGAAGATACATCATACCAATTTGCATCTCAGTTTCTGTTTCTCTCAAAAGGTTTCCAATCCACGAAGTCCCCCAGCAATTATCGTGTGCAAGGCAAAGAAATTAAAAACTTCAGCTGGAAAGAGATTAAATGAATCTCTGGAATGTAGTAAAAGACATATCCAAAGGTATATATATCCTTTCCCTGGATTTATTTTTGGTTGCCTGCCACAGGCTCAGAGAACAAGTCCTCTTACCACAGCTTTCTCTTAGATAACAAGGGAAGATATGTTAAAATCTAACTAAAACTCCCTGCTTGGTACTTTGGATGCAGTTATACTATAGGGCTGGTCACGTCCCTGCGTGCAGCAGTGTAATACCAGGCATCTCTCCTGATAGCAAAGAAAATCTGTAATATGGAGTTTCTAAAGCACAGAGTCCCTCAATCATAAAATCTCCAAGGCCAACATAACCCAGGAGTTAACTTTGTCCCCTTCCTTCAGCATTCCAGAATGTGTCTACTGCGCTTCTCCCTTTGGGTCTCGGGGGGATTGTAGAGTGATAATGAGAGCTTGGGGCAGGCAGGTCATGGACGAATATGAGTGGTTTATTATAGTCCGCAGATCTTGTACAAAATGAAGACTCTGGTTGAAAAGGAGGCAAAAGGGCCAGCCTGGCTTGTGATATGTCCAAGGGAATCAGAAGCCCAGAGAGAGAATCTGGAGTGGGGCTTTGTTTATATTTGTTTCAATAGCTCAGTAAGACTAGGAAACATTTCTCAATTCCATCTGTAGATTTACTACTTGGGGGAGAAACTCAGGTGCAGTAATGGGACTCCCTCTCTCATCAGGGGGAGTGACTGCCTTCAGTAAGGCCCCACAGGCTGAACACAAGGTTTGGCCTGGCCTGCCCAGCCCAGTGAGCACAATTGGGTGGTTGCCCTTTCCTCTTCAAAAGTCATTTCCTCTGGGAAGCCCTCCCTAGGTGGCCTTGGTCACCCCAGGAAGCTCTTAACCTCCGCCCACTAGAACATAGACGCCCACATGTCCCAGAGGTTCCAGGACAGAAATACCTTCAAATATTGACCCAGAGTCCCCACAGTTAGGTTAGTGTGTGACAGAAGGTGTTTTCATTGAGGGGTTTGGAAAGGACAGTCTTGGTAAACATTTCTGTGATAATCGTCAATCCTCTTCTCAGAAAAGCCTTCTCAGATACGTTAATTAAAACTATAACTTCCCCACCTCCTCCCAGCACTCCCTATTTCCTGCCCCTGCTTTATTTTCTTCCACAGAACTCATTGCCTTTTGACATAGTTTATGTTTCATTTATGTGTTGACTGTCTTCTCTTGCTAGAATGTAAACTCCAAGAAGGCAGGGATTTTTGTCTATTTTGTTCACTGTACTCCCAGTATGTAGAACAGCGCCTGGCACATAGTAGGTACTCAATAAACACTTTTTTAAAATCAATGCCTACTGAGAGCCAAGCGTTTTGCATTGATAACAGCCTCCAAGCCAACCCTGCAAGTGAAGGCTGGCCTCTGAGGGAACCTGCATCCCCCTGCCCAGGGATGGGTTGGGTCACTCTGTGCCCCAGGACAAGTGCTGCTCTCTTGGAGGGTGTTTTACTGGCCTCTGTTTTTTTGTGTTAGTGGGTGCAGTCACTCTGTCTGGTTAAATGTCTCAGAGTATGTGGTATGCTTTCTTTCCTTCTTTTTCTTTCTTAAATCCAAATTGGCAAAAGGGCTAGACCCTGTTCTCTTTCTTCTCTTTTCTCCCTGTTGGACTTGCTTCTGTCCAGAAGTCTGCAGACAGAAGTCAGTCTTGGCCTGAAGCTTGACCTGCCTAAAAAAATTCTGGCCCCTCTTCCTTGTTCTCACTGGGAGAGGTGGCTTTAGAGGAAATGATCTATTTGTGTTAGCAATAGTTCTTAGTTGAACAACAGAAACCCAAACTGGTTAATTTAAGTAGAAAAGATATTAGTTGAAGAATGTTAGGTAGTTCACAGACACTCTGGGAGAGTTAGAGAAATAGGCCTAGAGGCTAGACAGCTGTAATAGGCCTGAATCACACCACAGATCTGGTCCCATGGAAACACCATAGCCACCACTCCGGGGCTCTGACACTGCAGCTTACCCCATCAACATCTCTGGCCCGAGATACTGGATACTGCGACCAGAACCTCTGCCACAGCACCTAAGAAAGTGGACGGCCGCTGTCACTCTCACCCAACTCCTTCAATAACCAACTGTGTCCAACTGGCTGAGCCTGGCTCACATGCTGGCTCCCTCACAGCAAAGGGGCCTGGGAAAGCAAGTATCAATTTTCTCTTATGGAAGGTGAGTCCTTTTAAGTTGGGTTAGGGCACTCCTCAAATGCTGAATGATCAATAAAAACATGGAAAATGTCTACCTCACAGATAGGCCTCCTGACAAAATACTTTCTTAATAGCACCTTAATCTGACACAAGGAGTTCTGGTGGCCCAACGGTTAAGTACTCGGCTGCTAACCTAAAGCTTAGCAGTTTGAACCCACCCAGCAGTTCTGCAGGAAAAAGACCTAGCTATCTGCTCCCATAAAGATTATGCCAAGTAAACCCTGTGGGGCAGTTCCACGCTGTCACATAGGGTCGCTATAGTCGAAATCAGCTCGATAGCACCTAACAACAACAACAATCCAACGTTAATTTCTAATAGCAAAGTCTTATTGTCTCCATCTCTTAAGAAAAAATGGACTCAGAGAGGTTAACAGACTTGCCCAGTTACACAGCTAAACAAACATCACTTTAGGTGTTCAAACTCACAGCCCACACTTTCTCCACTACACTTCACTGCCTTCTTATATTGCCTCTGCTTTCCTGTTCTTTATTATCCATGTCCTCAGGCATATTTACCTTTCTGGTTCCATTTGCCTCGTTAAATCATAAATTCCTGAACAGGCTATATACTCTACTTACTTTATAACTCCGTTCTTTTCCTTGTTCTTCCTTCCATCTCCCTTCAACTCATTGAATAAAACTGGGAGGGACCGCAGAGGTCTGTAGCAGATGCTGGTGTTGGCCCACCCAACAGCCATTCTCCTCTTCTCCCTTGCTAATAAAAAACCAGCTGCCCTGGAGTCGATTCTGACTCATGAGGACCCCTTGTGTAGCGGTGGAAAAGTACTCCATGGGGCTTTCAATGGCGGACTTTTCAGAAGTAGATCCCCAGGCCTTTCTTCTGAGTCAACTCTGGGTAGACTCAAACCATCAGCCTTTAGGTTATCAGCCAAGCCCTTAATCATATATGTCACCCAGGTCTCCCCCAAACTAATAGAACCTGAGTTTTGTTGAAGTGACAATAGGTCCCAGCCTTGGGTATGAATCATCATTGGTCTAAGCCAATCGGATAATCTCATTTCCTTCTGCCAGTGATGGTCTAGGGGTGGACATGTGACCTGGTTCTGGACAATAAGCTGTAAAGGCAAGTGGGTTGGGAGATTCTGAGAAAGACTTTTCTCCCAGATAAGAGAGAGGCAAGGGAGAGAACATCCCATTTTTCCCCTTTCTTCCTGTTTAAAAGTTGGTCTCATGAGGACAAGATGACTGCCATACCAACTGTCAACTGCGGAATGCTGAGGTAAGGCCTGGCCATCTGGGCATGGTTGTATGTGTACATGTTCCTCAGCGCTCCAGTGCTAGTGCCTCTATGCTTGACCCTCAGGAAACCTGCCTCTTCTCCCCACCTATCCAGGAATTCCAGCAGCTATTCATCTGCCCTTCCATCTCCAGCCTGTCCCGTGCATTGTCCTTCTGCCTCCAACACCCCTGGTTCCCTGACCACCTTGGCACCTCCTGTTGCTAAATACACATCCTGTGCTCACCTGCCCCATTCCACTCCTGTCAGCCCCCTCACCTCGTTCTTCACTGTTGGCTCTCCTAAGAACTCTTCCCAAGGAACCCTGGCTCTGAAGTGGGCAAAATTCCCTTCACCCCTAGATAGTGGTGGTTGTGCAGCATTGTGAATGCATCAAGTGCCACTGAATTGTACACTTTAAAAATGTTAATTGTACGTTCTGTGAACTTCGCCTTAATTAAAAAAAAAAAAAATCCATTTACCCTAAACCTGTTTGGCTCACTCTGTTCTCTGATATCTAATCCTGACCTAAGCCTGGCCCACTCTTGGCAGAACGTACTATAGCCCCTGATATACCTTATCACCATCTTCACTTGCCCCCTTCTCCCTCCACAATAAAAGATCTTAATATAAAGTCCATGGACACCCCAAAGAAGTCTGTGAACTCCCTGAAAATATTCATTAAACTTTAAACATTGTACATAGCATTAAAAATATTTTAAAGGAGTCTGTGATCTCCAAAAGGAGCCCTGGTGGCACAGTGGTTAAGTGCTCGGCTGCTAACAGAAAGGTCAGCAGTTCAAACCCACCAGCCACTCCATGAGAGAAAGATATGGAGTCTACTTCTATAAAGATTACAGCCTTGGAAACCCTATGGAGTAGTTCTAATTGGTGATGGGGTTGCTATGAGTCTGAATCTACTCAATGGCAATGGGTTTGGTTGGTTGGTTTTGGTGATCTCCAAAAACATTAATGTAAAACACTTACGTAAAAAAGAGGGAGAAGTTGGCGTCTATGTGTGTGTATATGCATGGCATATATCTAGAGCAGTGGTTCTCCAGTGTGTTTCATTATCACCAGCAGGGCCTATGAAAACACAGATTGCTGAGCCCCACCCCCACATTTTGACTTCAGTAAATGTGAAATTGGCCCCAGGAATTTGCATTTCTAACAAGTTTTCGGGTGATTATTTTACTGCTAGTCCAGGACTACACTGCTCAAAAAAAAAAAAACAAACCTGTTGCCATCAAGTTGCTTCTGACTCAGGGCGACCCCATGTGTTACAGAGTACAATTGCTCCACAGGGTCTTCTTGCCTGTAATCTTGGTGGCGCAATGGTTAAAGCTCTTGGCTGTGAACCAAAAGGTCAGTGGTTCAAAGCCACTAGTGGGTCTGATGGAGAAAAGACCTGGTGATACTCTCCCATAAAGATTACAGCCTAGGAAATCCTATGGGACAGTTCTGCTCTGTCCTATAGGGTCTCTATGAGTTGGAATTGATTTGACAGCACACAGCGACAACAAATGTTTACAGAAACAGATCACCAGGCCTTTCTTCTGTGGTGCTGGAACCACTAGGTGGGTTGGAACTGGCAATCTTTAGGTTAGAAGTCCAGCACAAACCACAAATTATTTGTGCCACCCACGGCTTTCAACTAGTTGCTGTCAAGTCGATTCTGACTCATGTTGATTCCACATGTGCAGAGGACAACTACTCCATAGGGTATCCACGACTGCGACCTTTCAGAAGCTCTAGGGAGACTCATGTGGTTGCCTCCAGGGAGGAGACGTTGTTGGCGTTGTTGGCTGGAGGCAAGGATGGAAGAAATTTTCACTGTGTTATCCTTTTGTGTCTTTTAAATTTCCATCTGTGTGAATATATCACCTACTGAAAAACAAAACATGAAATTGAAAAAGATTAAAATACCACAACCCTAAACTTGCCCCCTCACCCACCACATGACAGGGGAGAGAGGCCAGTTTTCTTTATATTCCTAATGGCCCTTCTGGAAGGTCACCACCCTCTCTCTGTTTCTCATTTGCATGTTGGGCAACCAGCGTAGGTTACTTCATTCAAATAATCCCTGCTTTTGGGTACCATTTCTGCCTTCCAAGAGGAATCCTACTTGTGTTCATACTTTTTTCCTTTCTGGCCCACCTGGTATCATTGTTCTCATGGGCTTTCAGTGGTTCTCAAAGTCAGCACTCCCTGAGCCTCATATTTCCTCAACCTTGAAGAACTTCACAAATCTCACTGCCCTTTCCATATCAGACCCAGATCACCAAGGCCACATCTCATTGTACCTCCTCCAGTTCACTGGCTGAGAACCCGCCGTCTTCATCTTATTAGCCCTCCTTGGCCTCAAATCCTCGTCAGCTACTGATGCCATGGACAGCCCCTTCACACTGCTCTCACTGTTGCCTAGACTCCTATGTTCCCTCACTCTCATATTATGCTAATGTCAAACCTGGGACAACAACCCCCATCTCCCACCACGCAGAGCGTTCTTATTCTCTAGTCTCTGCTCTCAGACGAAGAGAAACCCACAGAATCTTACTGCATGTTCATGCTCATTTCAAACACTCAGTTCTGCCCCATAACACTGTTTACCTCTTGGTGGATCTGGGGCTGCTGCTCCTGACGGTATCACACATCTTCTCCAACTCCCCTAAGCCCCAACCCTACTCTGTCCTGCCAGACTCCCTTCCACCTCCAACTTTGTCAGGGAAGTCAAGGCAATTAGGCACACAGTATGTTTCTTCTCTCTCCCCCTCTTCTCTTGTACATGCCACCCCCTTCTAAGCAGCCCCTTCCCTTCTTGCCCCAGAAAGCAGAGTCTCCCCAGCCTGCGAACCATGACGTTCACCATGCCCCCGTCCTGCTGACTCGTCAGTTATCTTCAAGAGCTCTCTCACTTTTTCCTTGTTCTTTCACCTTTGCCAAGAAATACACATAGATGTCCATCTCAGAAATTCCTCACGTGAACTTGCTACCCACCCTTTCTATTTATTTTTAATTTTTACAGAGAAACTTCTCAAAAAAGCACCTTTACCTGCTACTTTCTCGTCACTCTACAAAAATGACTTTTTTAAAGGTCACCAATGACTTTCTAATTGTCATATTCCAAGGCCTTTTCTTAGTTTCTGGAAACTTCGGCCTCATTTTACCCTCTCTTAACATGTCTGCTTCCCCTGACTTTTCTAATCCATCCAGGCTTTTACCTCTCTGACTGATCTCTAACTATTTCACCTTTGGCTCCTATCCTCTTCCCACCCTCCTCTCTACATACTTGCTCCCTGGTGACCATCCACTCTCCGGGCTTCAATATTGACACCATCGTTTTCAAATCTCTAGCTCCAACTTCTGTGTGACCTTGGGCAAATGTCCTCACTGAGCCTCAGTTTCAAAATCTATAAATCACCTGCCTGACACCCCCATCAAGGTAGTTAAATGCCACCTCACAGTCATTAGGTTTCACCCTGAACTCCTCCTCTTTTTGCAGAAAAAAAAAAAAAAAAAAAAAAAACTCCTCCTTTTCCTGCTATGCCTACTTCTCATCATGGTACCTGCATCAGTTAGGTCAGGCTAAATTAATCTGCTGTAACAAAGAGGCCCCAATTCTCAGCTGGTTTACAATAACAAATGTTTGTTTCATTACCATGTTACATTTCCACTGTGGATCAGCTGAGACTCTGTTCCACACGCCTTTCATTCTGAAAGCCAGCCTGATAGGCAGTCCCGATCTGAGGCATTGCCTAGCTTGTGGTAGAGCGAAGAGAGAGAAGGTGGTGCACCATTCTGGGGTTCTTAAAATTTCTCAGTGGCACACTTCACATTCCATTGGTCAAAGCAACCTTGTAGTCCAACTTGACATAAATGAGGTGGGATATATGGTCTTTCTAAAAGGAAGGGCCCACAGCAAATGTTTTTAAACAATGATAAAATCTACCAGAGCTAGTCTTCTGAACATTAGACTTCGTACACACCTCTGATCCCATTCTCTGCCTTGATTCTCATACCTCTCGCTTGCCAGATATTATTAATTCTTCCTTCAAACACCTCTTGAATTCAGCATCAATCATGGCACATTTAAGATAGATTATATAATACCTCACCCATGGTATAATTGATCATGGTTATATTTTTTCCAGCTGGTCTCCCAACCCCAGTTTCTTTCATATTAGCACTCAATATTTGATTGTGTTATCCCACTACTCAAAATTTTCTATAGCTCCTCATTAAAAAAAAAAAAAAAACATTACCTTGGGAGAAAAATACAAATTTATTAGCCTGATTTTCAAAGTCCCTTCACAGTATAGGCCCTAACCTATGTTCCCAGATTTATCTGTTAGTAAGCTTCTACTGCAATTAATTTAATCTACCCACCACTCCTGAAACACATCAAATACCTTCCTACATCTCCCACACCCTCTTTCTGGAATTCTTGCCACCCTGTTAAAATTCTGGAGCCCTGGTGGCTCAATGGTTAAGAGCTCAGCTACTAACCAAGATGTCAGCAGTTTGAATGCACTAGCCACTCCTTGGAAATCCTATGGGGCAATTCCACTCTGTACTATAGGGTCACAATGAGTCAGAATTGACTTGATGGCAACAGGTTTTTTTTTTGTTTGTTTTTATTTTTTTTGGTCAAAATTCTACCCATCTTATAAAGTCTATGTCAAATATCTGTGTATATTTTATTTCTCCTATTGGGTTGTATGTTCCCTGAAGACAAATACAGTGTCATATACATTTTTTGTCCCTCACAGCACCTTACCCGTGGTACCAAAACCCATTGCCGTCAAGTGAACTGCCGACTTTTGGTTAACAGCCAAGCTCTTAACTACTGTGCCACCAGGGTTCCTACCCATGGTAGGGGAAAGGAAACAAATGAGCATTTATTGAGCACCTCCTGTTTGCCAGAGAGTGTAAGGGTCACTTTACATATACAGTGAAACCTGTGAGAGTTGGAACTCGGCAAGGCTTCCTTATTTTTACGGGCCTTGCAAGTTTTCTGCCTTCAACAGGGTACAGCTTACCACTTTTCTCTCACTCTCTACTAGTGGAAAATATTTGAGGTTTCCTTCTCTGACAGGTTTCTGTCTTACACAATTCCAGCTATCACAGGTCTTACTGTATAGTCTCATTAAATCGTAAAAGCAACTTTATTGTAGGAATTATTATTCCAGTGAATTGGTGATGTAACCAAGGCTGGTATTTGCCCAAGGTCACAAAGCTAGTAATTGGTAGAGTAAGATTTGAACCTAAGAGCTGCCTAATAAATAAATTTGAGGACAGAATACGCAAAGAACGATTTATGCTCACAATAGGCAAGTCGTAAAAGAAATACAAATGGTTAAAAATACATTGAAAAATTCAGCCACATCAGCTGTTTAAGAAACTAAAACAATAATGACGTACTGTTTTTCACGCATCAAATAAGAACTATTAAAGAGCTAATAATATGTTGGAAGAGTGGGGCAAGAGGGACTCTTTGCACTCCTCGTAGAAGCAAAAATTGAATCATCCTAGAAGGCAATCTGGCCTTAAAAATGTGCACAGCCTTTGACCTAACTAATTCCACCTCCAGAAATTCACCCTAAAGACCCAGCAGCATAGAAGCATTTACTTTAAATATGTTCATCTTGGCAAAAAAAACCCAGAAACAAACTAAATGCCCAACAATCGGGGTTTATTAAATATATCCTGGCCCAGTATAGCCAATAAAAATGACATGATAAAAAAAATATTTAATGACATGGGAATATGTTCAATATGCATTAAGTATGAACAAAAATCAGGTGAGAAAACAGTATTGTAATATTATGCCAATTTTTTAAAGAAAATTATGACTATGAGATGACTGAAAGGACATACTCTAAAATGTTTAATAATGGTTATCTCTGGGTGGGGTGATTTCAGGTGGATTTTATTTTCATTATCCAATTTTGCTTGCCAATAATATTAAACTTTCCGCACTGAGTGTTTATTGCTTTTATATTTAAAAATGGCAGGCGGGCATGGGTTACTACTACCTTGTATCGGAACAGTCAAGGCCAGTTGGACATGAGGCCTTCGGAAGGAGAGTCCTCAGGGAGCATTGTCAACTGCCCACCCCTGCAATATCGCACCCTTGGGCTCAGTGCACTTCTGGCAACGGTGGGACTGGCGGGGGAGACAGCACCTCACCTCAGTCTCATTTCTATTGCCAGTGCTGATCAGAACAGCAGTCCAGTGCCTGTGAGGAAACACCATGGTGGTGCCTATCCCTCCATCAACACCCCAGCCTGGCAGCAGTCTTCAGCGCAAGAATCCACCCAGCCTGAGGCTGAGGGGGAAACATGGGCTCAGATGCCAAGAGGAGGAGCCCACATGTTGAGCTGGTCTTGGAACGCTGGGTAGTTCGTGGTTAATCACACTGCCTGAGGAGTGGGGTAGGCTTGAGGCCAAGTGAGACAGAGCGTGGGAACAAGCCATGGGAGATGAAAAAAAGTGTAGTGATCAAGGCAGACACTTAAGTTGAAAAGAGAGTAGAAGTTGACAGAATGGGGGAAGAGATACAGGTTGATATGGACAGATTTTAAAGGAGAACCAGTTTTTCAACCAAGGAGCCAGACTTTTCTAAGTCTTATGTAGCCCCCAGCTCACAATATGCCTTCTGTGAAGCTAAAGCTGTGATTTGGTAGAAGGAATGCAGGACTTGAAGTCTGCAGAGCTACCAACTACTCAAGTTAAAAAAAAATTTTTTTTAATATTTTTGAGTTTTTAAAAAATAAAAAGAATATTTCATAACTCATGAAGATTATAAGAAATTCAAATGTCAGTGTCCATAAATAAAGTTTTATTGGAACACAGCCATCCTCATTGATTTACATACTATCTATGGGTACTTTTGCTCAACAAGGGCACAGCTGAATCTTTGTCCAAGAGACCGTAGGGCTCGCAAAACCAAAAGATGTTTCCTATCTGACTCTTTACAGAATAAGTTTGCTGACCCCTGGACTAAAGGAAGAAAAACAAGATAATTATAGACTCAGAAAAGTTCTATGAAATGAAAAAGAAGGGGGGGGGTGGAATTTCCCAAGGCTGTTATGAAAGTGAAAATTAAAGTACGTAGAGAGTACTCGGTAAACTTCCATAACGGAATGTTTCCAAGTCTCACTGGTCTGTGGGTACCACCTGGGTGAAACTAACAGCTGTGTCCATACTGCCACTGGCTCCTGTCTCCACCTGCATGACCAGGCCCTCCAGCCCCACTCAAGTCCGCTGGTGTACAGGGAGTGTGAGAAGCAGTTTCCTGAGCTCTCAGGCTGCCCTCTGGGAACACACCTATGTTCTTGCCAAGGGTGCTGTACCCACCTCACCAAAGGTGCAGACCAGCAAGGGGCCAAAATGAAGTTCCACTCCCTGCTATCCTCACTGCTGAGAGAGCTGTTTTGCTCCACAGGGGGTGTGAGGAGAATGCAGCCTTCTCCACGCAGTATCCCTGGGAGCTACTTTGGAACCAAAGCAGACAGCTGTGGCCTCTGTCTACCTGAGGTCTGATGAAAAGGACTCCTTCACTTCCTCCCTGCTGCCACCTCTCACTGGACTGGGAGGCAGATCAGAGACTGTCACTGCCTTATATCTATGCAAAACACTGCCCTTCCTATCTCCTGACCCCATGTTAACAACTCATGCAAATGGACACCCGTATCAACTAATGAGGGAGTGTACTTCGGATTTGTAACCTTCTTATATAATCTGTGTGGGGTAGTATCATCAGGCATTTCTTCATCTACCTCGCAGCTGGCCACCCAAGCTGTTGTCTTTATCCTACCGCAATTGCCTGGCACGCAAATACACAGTCAAGTATTTATTGGTTTGACTGGATGGAACTTGCAGCTCTGCAGTTCAGGTAGTTGACCCCATCCTCCCCAACCCCTTCAGCCTTCCCTCTGATCTCAGCCCCACCCCAGTCTCCAAGGCCAAAGGTGCCTGGGGAGGCCCAGGTGCATACGGAGGTACTGTGGAGTAGGATCACAGCCTGCGAGCTAAGCTCCTGCCCTTTTGTCTGCCCTGGGCATCAGGTTGTGGCCTTGACATCCCACCTAGCTCTAGCCTGCCCCTCAGTGTGGCCTGAACCCTGACCCCTGGCCTCCCACCCTAACTCCTCCCACCTGCACAGGCTTTGACTGGGGCATCCTGCTGGGTAGGAGACGTTTCTTCAGTCCTGTGCATCTCCTGCCACAGGCCCTGCCCCACCAACCAGGAACCAACACCACCACTACCAAACCTTGCAAGAACATGAGCTCCCATGCTCATTGGTCCTTGCATACTGGGTGTCCAGCCTGGGTCAGCACTTTAATTGTTCCCTCCCCACCCAAGCTTGAGGTTCTACTCCCAATTTTTTAAAAAGCATCTGCAGTTACCTTCTTCAGCTTGCATGAGAGATGGATTATGCCTAGGACAGCCCTGGCTGTATTTCCAGGCCTGGCTTCCTTCCCTCATGGTGAAGACCCTATGCCTCCAAGGTCCCAGCATGCCTTGGGCACAAACCCACTTAACTAAGATGGCAGCTGTGGCCATGACTAGGTTCCAAGCTCCATCAGAGCAGAACAAAAGGTAGAGAGACAGGTGGAAGAGACAGCTATTAACATATTAACACACATTGTGCCAGCTACAGGCAGGCTGAGCCTTATGGGAAAAGACACAGAAGACGGGGAAGACAGAGGGTAGAGGCGGGGAAATGACAGGCAGTCCTGACTCCTTTCAGTAACGGTTAATGGCGAGGTGCCTTTTGGATGGCAGGCAATGTCTAGACTCTTCGTTCCTGAACCTTTAGGGAGGCAGGAGAGCAGAGAGGAGTGGACAGAAGAAAATGTGCACGCATCACTCCCAAATGTTAACCAAATCTCCCTGACTTCTCTGCCCCGATTTACAGGCGTGTGGTTGTGTCTGACTCCTCTGTGGTCTCTCTGTCTCTCCTAATCCAGGATGTGATTATATTAAGTAGATTAAACATGGCTTTGACCACGTAAGGCAAGGTAAGGCCTGCGGCACCTCTAGAGCTGGTTTTACAACTGGTTGTGCTCATTTTAATTCAGTTAACAAGCTTGGAATTACTCATGCTGATTTCTGATTCTTGAAGACGAAATGAACACTTATGCAAAACGTGGTGAGGAATTTGTGAACTCTGGTATTCTTTGTCCCTGATTCAGCAGTGCCCTTAAAAAGGAGGCTACCACAGCCTCACGATCAGAGATGTTTCAGGGAAAAGTCTTTCCTTGGGTGGGAAATTGGGCAGGTAACTTCCAAAGTCTCTTTTAACTCTAAGCTTTTATGATTCTGTAGTTAATGGACCTGAACTTGCAGGGCAAGGCAAAAAAAACATCTAGCAAGAGAGGTTTAAAAAAGCCTTTTTGTATTTTAGCAAGAGCCAAGTGACCAAACATTTCAAGCAAGAACTGTCAGCAAAGAATTCGTTTGCAAACCAGTGGGAATTTAAAATAAACATCAGCAGGCAAATGATAAACATTCCCTTAAAAGGTAATCAGATGGTAAGTGACCAAATTTTGGAAGTGGTATTGAAAAGATTTCTGCACCACCCAAAATGCTTTAATGATCTCCACCTCAAATGAGCAGGTGAACTTGTTTTGGGGGCCAAAAAAGTTGACAAGTTGGGGTTGTTGCAAACTGCTCAGCAGATACCCATAGGGAAGCCATAAGAAATGGAGTATGCGTTGACAGCTTAGAAAGGCAGGCTAAATCCCAGGAAGAAAGGGGCATAGAGAGGATACCCTGAGGTCCCAGAGCCCAGTGGTCCTGGGGATACCATGACACATCTCATTCCAGCTGCTGTCCTTCTCTCACCCCAGTGCCATTCCAGACCCTTAAGGCAACATGTTTGAAAAGTTCCAATTCCTTTGAGGCTCATACCATTCAATCACATCAACCTCTACCTTTATTGAGATACAGGAGTGGGGGCAAGGATTTGGCTCTGACTCAATACATTTTTAGGTGTTTCATTGTGAAATAGATCATAGTTACAAAAGAATATGTGTAACAAATATGCACAGTTTAGAGAATAACAATAATAACAAAACACCCAT
Organism: Elephas maximus indicus; assembly: GCF_024166365.1. Taxonomy (NCBI): domain Eukaryota; kingdom Metazoa; phylum Chordata; class Mammalia; order Proboscidea; family Elephantidae; genus Elephas; species Elephas maximus. The sequence goes on along the minus strand of NC_064844.1, from coordinate 25,483,823 downwards.
GTATACACCACCCAGCTTAAGGAATACAATATTGCCCATACCTTTGAAGCTCCCTCCATGCCTGCCCCTTCCCAGTTATACTGCACTCTTTCAATTCCCAGAGGAAACCACTGACTTGACACTTGCCTTTGCTCTTTTTTTTTTTTTTAACTGTTTTACTACATTTATTATGAATCCCTAACCAATATATATGTGTCCCTGAGTGGCGCAAATAATTTAGTAATGGACTATTAATCGAAAAGTTGGCATATCAAACCAACCCAGAGGCTCCTCAGAAGACAGGCCTGGCAATCTGCCTCCAAAAGGTCACAGCCATGAAAACTCTATCGGATAAGTTCTACTCTGCACGCATGTGGTCACCATGAGTCAGAATTGACTTAATGGCAACTGAAAAATAGAATCAATGTATTGTTTAAAATAAATATTTAATAATCCCTAGCCACCATCCTTATCTCCTTCCACTCCTAGCCCTCTCATTTCCAATACACCTGCTCTTTAGCCTTACACTCCACTCCCTTGGCTGCCCTGCTTTCTCTGCATCAATTAAACCATTCCCATCTTCCATCTTTTCCTATCCAGTCTAGGTTCCCATGGATCCACACTCTCAATTCCCTTCCTTCAGTGTCCACCAGCCATATTTGCTCAAATAGCTCCAGTCTTAGATAAATCCAATTGTCCTCTGTGTCCTCACGTAGACCTGGGCTGCTGAGAAAGGCTAGAGGACACCACACAGTCTCAAAGGTTGACGCTCTGCCAGTTCATATCTTCAGCTTCAACATGGGGAACCCAGATACCCCCAGACCTGTCCCAAATCTTCCAGCAATGTTCTTGTCAGTTCTCCCTCCCACTGCCCACATTTAGGCCCAAATGTCGCCAAGTTCTTCACACTTCCTCCCCTACCATTTTCACTTCATCCTCATCTCTTATTTCTTGAGGGGGAGGGTTTGACGGAAACTACCAGACCAGAGCTCTCTCTCAACTTGCTGCCACGAAACCTGTGAACCTACCCATCCTGTCATCCTGTCACATGGGAAATGGAACCCTCCTCCTAGCTAAGTTGAATCCTGAGTTTTGGATCCTGTTCTCTCTCCATCTGAAGGATTTCTGTTTGTCAATTTTCCCTCTCCTTCATCTTTGACCATTCTGTCTCTCCGCCACCTTCCCTTATTAGCACTGAAAAATGCTTAACTCTTGCTGTAGAGCCGACAATTGAGGTTTTCCCCCAAACCCTTCCCCTCAAGAAATATGAGGTGAGAATGAAGTGAAAAATGCTTGGTTATCTCCAAATAAACAGACAAACAAAAACAAAACTCTTTCTGAATTCCATATTCCTCTCCAGCTACTGCCCTATCTTTTCCTCCCTTTACGGCCAAATATCTTCTTTAAAGTTTATTTAAAACATTGATTCAACAATATTTATTAAGCCAGACCCAATGATCAACTAGAGAAAGATGGTGTCTGTTTAAAAAGAGCCTGCATTCTAGCTGGAGGAAACAAATGATAAAGAATTAAACACGTAAGAAAATGAAATACGTTCAGATAATGGTAAAATGCTATAGAGAAGAATAAAATAAAGCAGGGTAATGATCTGAGACTTGAGTGGTGAGAAGTAGCAATCATGTAGAGTCCTGGAGAAACAGTTGCAGGCAGAGGGAACAGCAGCAGCAGGGCCCTGAGGCAAGAATGAGCATGGTGAGTTTGCATGATGGGAAGAGTGGTGTAAGATGAGATCAGAGAAGTAAATTGCAGCCAGATTGTGCAGGGCTTTGTGAACTAGGGCGAGAAGCTGGATTGTACTTTTTTTTTTTTTACAATGGGAAGCCATTAGCAATTTTTAAGCAGAAGCGTCCTTATTGTCATTAAGATAAAGTGCAAACTATTTAGCGTGGTACTTAAAGCTCTTCATGAACTCGGCCTTCTTGCCCCTCCAGTTTCATTGCTTACCATTCCCTTCCTCACACTCCAAGTTCAAATCAGGGAATTTATAGTCCCATGAACACCCAGTTCTCTTTGAACATCTGTCTTTTGGTCATGTCATGCACCCCGCCTCTATCACCCACCTCTTCCACCTGCCTAACTCTCACAGAATATTTCACAAGAGCTATTTTGACCCAGTTTTGAGATTATGGCTGAAAACCTCTCAATTCTCCTTCACAGGCAGTTTGCTAAGCCCACACCTCAACTACTTCTTTATCAGACTCTAACACTCCTAGGCTACAACACACAGAGGCCCCCACCATGCTTGCCATAAATCAGCCATCTCCTACAATTCCAGCTTGCTGTTACCCTGTGCCCATTTGAAACCTTCCATATGGCCGTACCTGGAGACTTCTTTCATTTGGAGGGAGCTGTAAGTCACAATGAATTCTGCCTTCCATCTATCCAAGTGCCTTTGTGTTGTGTTCTGCCATGCAAAAAAACCTATAACCATCTTTAATACCATATATGATTTTTTTTTTTATGATTGTAAAACACTAGTTTGTATCTCCCATGAAACATAGCTCTTTGAAGGCAGGGCGCGTTAGTTTTCCTAGTGCTGCCATAATGAAATACCACAAACTGGGTGGCTTATAAGAATAGAAATTTATTGTTTTACATCTCTGGGCCTGGTAGTTTGAATTCAGGGTGACAGCAGGGTCATAGTCTCTCTGAAGGTTCTAGGAGAAAATCCTTTCTGTCCTCTCTCAACTTCTGGTAGCCCCAGGTATTCCTTGGTGTGCAGATGCGTCTTCACGTGTCCATTGTCCCTGTCTGTCTGTCTCTCCGTGTTTCTTCTCCTCTTTTATAAAGGCCCAACTCAGATTGGACCAGACCCAACTCAGGTATGAGTTCGTGTTAACTTAATTAATAATGTCTTTTTTTTTTTTTTTTTTCCAAGGCTGTATTTCCAAACAAGGTTACAATCATAGATACTGAGGTTAGGGCTTCAACATACCTTTTGAGGGGACACAATTCAGTCCATTACACAGGGATTGTATCTTATTAACAGTCGTGTTCTTGGCCTCTTGCTCCATGCCTGGCACATGTAGGTTCTCATTAAGTCTTTGCTGAATGAAAACAATAAATGAAAAATAAATAGAATCTGCTTGTTGCACTTTACTACATTGGCCTCTTCCTTTTTCCTTTTTTCAAAAAACCTGTTTCCACCTCAGAGCATTTGAACATGCCATTCCCTTTTATATCCTCATGACTTACATCATTCAGATTTTTCTCAAATATCACAGTGGTAGAACAAAAATGGCCACAAATCCTTTGTATATCCTCCCATTGAGAGGTGAGGCCTATTTCCTCTCTCCTTGAATCTGAATTGGAAGTAGTAGCTTGCTTGACCAATAGAGTATGACAGAAGTAATGCTACACCACTTCCAGGGCTAGGTTTTAAGAGAACTGACAGTTTCCACTTTGCTCTGTAGAGCCCTAAGCCACCATGTAAGAAGTCCAATGACTCTGATGCTGCCATGCTGTGAGGAAGCCCAAGTCACATGGGGAGGCCACATGTAGGTACTCCAGTCTATAGCCCCAGCTGAACTGCCAGTCAAAAGCATCAAATTCCAGTCATGTGAGTGAGTCACTTTGAACATATCTGGCCTATATGAGCCTCAGATGACTCCAACCCCAGTCAGCACCCGACTGTGACTATATGAGAAACCCCAAGTGAGACCCACCAAGCTGAGCCCAGGCAACTCACAGAACCATAAGAGATAGCATAGCAATAGATACCTGAAACAGTCACCTTATTAGAAATGACCACCTTATCTAATAGCTCCCTTGTCACTCAATAATCCTTTATGTTGCTTTGCCTTTCTTCATTGCACTTAGCACAACTGGCATTTATTATTTATCAATTTTCTTATTGGTTTATCTTCTGTCTCCTCCACCCAAATGTACCACAAGAACAGGGACTTTTACTTGATGGAGAGTTTTGTTCAATAAACAATTGTGAAGTAAATTAATGAATGAAAAAATGATTTACCCTTCCCTGCCCACATATCTATCTCATAAACTTCCATGTTCTTCCATGAACCTCACCGTCCAAGTTGATTTTTCCAGGGGCTGTGGGAAGATCTGACACACAAGCTGAGAGAGTCAAAGTCCTTCCAAACATTTTTCATCATAGAACCAAGAAAGGGTATCAATATATCTCCAGTAGCAAAAGCTAAGGTATCAGTCTCCAGAGCCATCGGCAACCCTACTTGTCATCTTGGAAAGAAGCTAGTTTGCAGTGAGAGAAGATGAAGTGGAGGCATGGGGGGGGGGGCGGGGGCGTGGGGACAGAAATAAGAAGAAGAGCCAGAATCTGGCAGAACATCAGTCTTTGGCTCCTGGATCCTTCAGCCTGGCTGCATTTCTGCTTTTTCACAGTTGATTATTCAACCCTCTCCTTGGCATCCTCTTTTTGCCTAAGCTGGTTGGAACTGTGTTTCCATATCTGGAAAAAAAATGAAAACATCATACTTTAACCAAGGTAAGTTGCAGAAAGCTGATATTAAGTTTGACCTTTGGACTGCAAAGATGGTTTTTATGGAGGTTTTTGAAGACAGGTTGCCAATCATTCAGATTTGTGTTCCTGTAAAAAAAAAAAAACAAAACAAAAAGCCACAAGGAAAATTGATAAAGGAAGGCAGGAAGAACCACTAAGTAAAGGGATCCTGAGGAATGTCAAGCATCTTCCAAGTAATATTCAATCCAGAAATAATTCTTTTAAATCCCAGAAAGGACTTTTAAACCATTTTACCACAGAAATCAAAAGCCTTTTGTGGGCATTTTATCCATCCCATTTCGACCTAAACCAGTTGGACGCAAAACACAATGCCCAGAATGCATAGAAAAGATAAGCAGATCAACCTCCCACCCCATTCCCCTACAACCCCCAGGTGAAAACAGCAGTGTTCTTGGGTCACCTGGTGACAGTCTGTGTTATAATCTGCCCAGTTTGGGCATGTGCCTTGTAGTAGATAATCTTGGTGCTCCTCCCAGATTTTCTTGGATCCCTTTGTATGGATTTTGTGTTTTCCCTTCATCATGTTATCTTTTTGTTTTGGAGGATTGCTCTTACACTACTGGAAACCACTTTGCCCACAACTAGAACAGCCAAAAGTGCCTAGCAATTTAACACCCTTTTAACAATAAATGAGGGTGGAGGAGTATTAAAATTCCAGCTCTTCTGATTCATTTTGGGACAACTCTGTCTCTCTGACTAAATGCACAGAGCAGGTATTTGAGGACGCTGAAAAGTGAATAGTAGCAGGTGGACTGGGAAAAAAAGACCAGAATTCAAAGCACCATCAAGATAGTGTTGAGTTTACCATTATTTTTTCATCCAGTATCTCACTGTCCAAACTCAACACAGCTCAAAACCCAGAAGTGGACACTGGGGCACAGACTTTAAGAGTTTCAGGAGAAGCTCTATATTTATGGCTTGAAGAACAGAAAAGAGAACTCCAAATGCTCGAAAAGAGTAGGGTAAATCTCCTATTTTACTTTTCTCCATTCACTCATGTCCCAGTCCCCAAACAATCTCATAGAAGCTGCAGCAGTGACAGCAACAGGAGACCACAGGAGTCAAAATTCTGAAGTAGGGGAACATTCCTTTCTGACCTGGGGAGTAAGGTCCCAAGAGCGTGGGGCAAACCCTTGTTACTTTTATTTCCGTACCTGTCCTCCCTCCATTTGGCCCTAGATGCAGACATAGTAATGGGAAGTACATAGCAGTGACTAAAGTTACACATTTCTGTTAATCGCATCTACAAAAATACCTTCACAGCAACATCTAGAGTAGTTTCTAGAGCAGTAGGCATTAAATTCATCAATTTACATGAAGCTGACTAATTCTTCAAAACCGCAAGTATCAAAACTCATGCAAAATGAAATAGATAACATGAATAGTCATAACTCTCAAAGAAATTTAGTTTGTAGTTAAAAACCTTCCAAAAAAAAAAAAGAGAGAAAGAAATCTCTAGGCATAGATGGTTTTGTTAGCAACTTCTACCAAACATTTTAAAAAATAACACCATTTCTACATAGTATCTTCCAGAAAATACAAGTGAAGGGAACACTTTCCAGTTCATTTTGTGACCTGACCCAAAAACAGAGAAAGACTGTGCAAAAAAAAGAGTAATATAGACCAAAATTTCTCATGAACGAAGACACAAAGTCCTCAACAAAAAATTAGCAAATCAAATCTAGCAATATATAAAAAGAATAATACACCATAAGCAGAAACGGTTATCCTAGGAATGCAAGGCTGGTTCAATATTTGAAAATCAATCAGTGTAATTCACCATATTAAGAGTCTAAAGAAGAAAAACCATATGATCACACCAATTGATGCAAAAAAAAAATTAACAAAATTCAACATCATCATAAAAATTTTAAAAACTTTCAAAACTCTCAGCAATTAGGCATAAAATGGGCTTTCTCAACCTGATGAAGAGGATCTACAGAAGACATCGTATTTTATGATGAAAGTCTAAATATGTTTCCCCTAAGAATGAGAAAAAGGCAAGGATATTCACCCTCACCATTCCTATTCAGCATTGTACTGAAAGTTCTAGCCAGAACAATAAGGTTAGAGGGAGAAATAAAAGGCATACAGATTGAAAAGGAAGAAATAAAACTCTTCCTATTTATAGATGACATGATTCTATGCAGAAAAAAACAAGGAATAGACACACACACAAAAGCCTCATACAACTAATAAATGAGTTTAGCAAGGTCATAGGATAGAAGGTCAACACACAAAAATCTATATACCAAAAACAAATGAAAAATTAGGGACCAAAACTAAAATATATATATATATATATAATTTACAATAGCTCCAAAAATACAAAATACTTTTTAATACAAATCTAACAAAACTTGTATAGTATCGGTATGCTGAAAACTATCGTATGCTAATGAAAGACACCAAAAAGACCTACGTAAATGAAGAGGCATTCTGTATTCATGGCTTGGAAGACTCAACATAGAAAAGATGTCAATTCTCCCCGATTTGATCTATAGTTTTAATGCAATTCCAATCAAAATGCTAGCAGAATTTGTTGTAGATATAGCCAGCTTATTCTAAAATTTATACGGAAAGGCAAAGGGATTAGAATAGCCAGAATACTTTCTGAAAGCTGGAGGAATCACTTCACCTGGTTTTAAGATTTACTATAAAGCTTAGGGTTGCTATGAGTCGGTATTGACTCGACAGCACTGTGTGTGTGTGTGTGTATATATATATAAAGCTATAATAATCAAGGCAATGTGGTACTGGCAAAGGCATAGATACATGGATCAATGGAACAGCACAGAGTCCAGAAGTAGACCCAAGCAAATGTGACCAACTGATTTTTGACAAAGATGCAAAGATAATTCAATAACAAAAGGGCAGCCTTTACAGCAAATGCTACTGGAAAAATTGGGCATCCATATGGAAAAAACAAACAAAAAAACTAACCTCAACCTAAAGCTGACACCTTATACAAAAATTAACTCAAAATGGATCCTAGATCTAAACGTAAAATGTAAACCTATTAGATTTTTAGAAAACATAGTAGAAAATCTTCATCACCTGGGGTTAGGTGAAGAGTTCTTAGACATGACATCGAAAGCACAATCCATAAAAGAAAAGCATTGATAAATTAGGCTTCATAAAAATTAAAAACATTGTTCTATGAATGACATTGTTAAGAGGGTGGAAAGACAAGCCATTGACCGGGAGGAAGTATTTGTAAAAAAGGACTTGTTCCGAAATATAAAAGATTTCCCTAAACTTAAGAGTAGGAAAACAAACAATTTAATTAGAAAATAGGCAAAGACTTGACCAGATGTTTCAACAAAGAGGATATATGAATGGTAAATGAGCACATGAAAAGATATTCAACATTATTAGCCATTAGGGAAATGCTAATTAAAGTCATGATGAAATTGCACTAAGTATCTATTAGAATTTCTACAAAAAAAACACTGACAATACCAAGTGATGACGAGGATGCAGATAAACTAGAACTCTCATACATTGCTGGGGGCAAAGAAAAATGATACAACCACTCTGGAAAACACTTTGGCAGTTTCTTAAAAAATTAAACATGTACTTGCCATACGACCCAGCAATCACATTCCTGGGTATTTACCCTAAAGAAAGAAAAGCTTAAATTCACACAAAAACCTGTACCTGAATCTTTACAGTGGTTCTATTCATAGTTGTCAAAATATGACAACAATCCAAGTGTCCGCCAACTGGTGTATGGATAAACTGTGGTATATCAGTAAGATGGAATATTACTTAGCAAAAAAGAAGGAATGAACTACTGATACGTTCAACAACTTGCTGAAATTTCAAAGACATTATGCTGAGTGAAAGAAGCCATCTCAAAAGGTTACGTATTATATGATTCTATTTATATGACATCCTCCAAAACATAAAACTATAGCGATGAAGAATAGACATTGTTTGCTAGGGGTTATGTGTGCGAGGAGGATGTGACTGGAAAGGAATAATACAAGGGAGTTATGGGGGGAGTGATGGAACTATTCTGTATCCTATTTGTGCTGGTGGTTACGCAAATCTATACATAGATTCATAGAATTACATACAAAAATGGTTCAATTTTACTTTTGTCAATTAAAAAAAAAAACTTTAAAAAAACAGGCATGCAAATTGACAGTAAGGTGTCAGCCAAAGAACAAGCCCCTAGTCGACAAAACATCCCGGTTGCGTTTTTTGTTTGTTTGATCTTTTGCTGTTCCAGCTCCTGAGTCTCTCTTTAGAAAGAAAACCAGGTCCAAAGGCTTACTTAGGAGGGCAAGGGGTAGGGTGTACATGTTATCCCAGGAATTTAGACTGGCAAATGTCAAGCTTCCACGTGTGACCCCTTGTGAGTGCTCAGCATGTAAAACACATCTTGTGACTGTGGGACACTGAGAAGTATGGTGGTTAAGACTTGGATGATATTGCTCTTTATCCCTTCACCCTTTCCTTCATTCTTGCCTAGAAAGTGAATGCAATGTAGCCAGCATCATTGCACTGCACAACCCCAGGAGCACTATTCACATCAAAGACTGTGAAAATTGTACCCCATGGAGCTGGGCTGTGAAAAACCTGGCAGTTGTTCATGCTAAAGAAGGTAAGCAGGAAAATGGAAGGAGCCTAACCCTTGAGGATGTCTTGAAGCAGCAGCAACAGGCCTGCCCAACTTTGAACTTCTTGTTACATGAAGAAAACAGCCCCTCTTTGGTTAAGCCATTGAAGTCTGGCATACTCGGATGATTGACATCAAAAGAAAGTGAGTCAAAGCATGTGTCATGGGTTGAATTGTGCCCTCCCCAAATATCTGTCAACTTGGCTGGGTCATGATTCCCAGTATTGTGATGATCGTCTACCATTTTGTCGTCTGATCTGATTTTCCTGTGTTGTAAATTCTATCACTATGATATTAATGAGATGGATTAGTGGCAGTTATATTGATGAGATCTACAAGATTAGATAGTATCTTAAGCCAATCTCTTTTGAGATATAGAAGAGAGCAGAGAGATAGGGGAATCTCATACCAGCAAGAAAGCAGTGCCAGGAGCAGAGCATATCCATTGGACCTGACGTTCCTATGCAGAGAAGCTCCTAGACCAAGGGAAGATTGATGACAAGGACCTTCCTCCAGAGCTGACAGAGAGAGAAAGCCTTCTACCAGAACCGATGCCCTGAATTTGGACTTGTAGCCTACTTGACTGTGAGAGAATAAATTTCTCTTTGTTAAAGCCATCTGCTTGTGGTATTTCTGTTATAGCAGCACTAGATGACTAAGCAACATGTAACATTCTTTAGAACAGTGTCTGGTTTATAGCACTAGGCTCAGCGATTGCTAGCTATTAATATTGATGAGCGAATGCTATTTATTGACCTGGCTCAGGACTGGTCAAAGAGGTTGAGATGAATGATGTTGAAGCAGGAAGAAAGAGGTTGGAAGGAAAAGTTGTACTCAATTTTGAGAGTCTAATTCCTCACTCCCACTAGAGAACATTTCAAAGTATTTTTCTTCCTCCTTCTACCCTTCCCTTATTTTCCTCCCTCAATCGAAAGAAGAGACAAGCATGTATCTCACTGCATATGCACTGCAGCATGGAGAGAGAGAGAGGAGTTGGCCCATTTCCTCACTCCCTGACTCAATCCTGGAATGGGAACACTATTAGATAAGTCACCTGGGCACAATGAACTAAGATTTGAGTCTTTGTAACTTTGCAGTATATATGAAAATGCCCGGTACATATCAGGTAGTCAATAAATATTTTGGGGTTGGGCATTAATTTTTATCTGCTAGGCACTTAAAAGTTAAGATATTTAATAATAAAGGAATTCAGAAAATATCCAAAATAGAACTTCAAAGTAGAAGAGACATATAAAGTTGAACTGATGTCTCACCATCTCCCAGAACATTGGGGCCCAGGGAAGTTAAGTAACTTATTGAAGTTACAAAGACTAAAATCCTGTCCTTCAAACTCCAAATTCTCAGTGCTTTTCCTTTGAATTGTAGTGTTGGTGAAGAATATTGAATATACCATGGACTGCCAAAAGAACAAACAGATCTGTCTTGGAAGAAGTGCAGCCAGAACGCTCCTCAGAAGCAAGGATGGCGAAACTGCGTCTTACATACTTTGGACATGTTGTCAGGAGGGATCAGTCCCTGGAGAAGGACATCATGCTTGGCAGAGTACAGGGTCAGTGGAAAACAGGAAGACCCTCAATGAGGTGGATTGACACGGTGGCTGCAACAATGAGCTCAAGCATAACAATGATTGTAAAGATGGTGCAGGACCAGGCAGTGTTTCGCTCTATTGTTCATAGGGTCGCTATGAGTGGGAACCAACTTGACAGCACCTAACAACAACAACAACAACAATTCCTACTACCACGTGTCCCATTCTAGTGAGAGAGTTAAGTATGACAGCCACCATCAAGGACTTCAGAATCTATCTGAGGAGTGTCCCGGTATGGAGCAGTAATGTGAAACTTCTCTCTGAAAATTGAGGGTGCCAAGAGACCAACCAAGAGTACTGAAGGAAGAAGTTCAAGCTGCACTGAAGGCATTGGAGAAAGACGAGGCTCCAGGAAATGACGGAATACCAACTGAGATGTTTTAACAAATGGTTGCAGCACTGGAAATGCTCGCTCACCTGTGCCAACAAATTTGGAAGACACCTACGCGTCCAGCTGACTAGAAAAGATCCATATTTATGCCTATTCCTAGGCGAGGTGATCCAATCCAATCAAAAAATTATAGAACAATATCATTAATATCGCATGCAAGTAAAATTTTGCTGAAGACCATTCAAAAGTGGCTGCAGCCGTATATCAACAGAGAACTGCCAGAAATTCAAGCCAGATTCAGAAGAGGACATGGAACCAGGAATAACATAGCTGATGTCAGATGGATCCTGGCTGAAAGCAGAGCATACTAGAAAGATGTTTACCTTTGTTTTATTGACTACGCAAAGGCATTCAATTGAACGGATCATGACAAACTATGGATAACATTGTGAAGAATGGGAATTCCAGATCACTTAATTGTGCTCATGAGGAACCTGTACATAGATCAAGAGGCAGTCCTTTGAACAGAACAAGGGCATATTGGGTGGTTTAAAGTCAGGAAAGTTGTGTGTCAAGGTTGTATCCTTTCACTATGCTTATTCAATCTGTATGCTGAGCAAATAATCTGAGAAGCTGGACTATGTGAGGAAGAATGGGCATCAGGACTGGTGGAAGTCTCATTGACAATTGGCTTTATGCAGATGACACAGTCTTGCTTACTGAAGAAGACTTGAAGCACTTACTGATGAAGATCAAAGTCCACAGCCTTCTGTATGGATTACACCTCAACATAAAGAAAAAAAAAATCCTCTCAACTGAACCAGTAAGTGACACCATGATACATGGTGAAAAGATTGAACTTGTCGAGGATTTCATTTTACTTGGATCCACAATCAGCACCCATGGAAGCAGCAGTCAAGAAATCAAAAGACACACCCATGTTCATTGCAACACTCTTTACAGTACCAAAAAGAAGGAAGCAACCAAGTTGCCCATCAACGGATGAGTGAGTAAATAAATTGTGGTATATTCACACAGTGGAATACTATGCATTGATAAAGAACAACCATGAATCCGTGAAACATTTCATAACATGGAGGAATCTGGAAGGCATTACGCTGAGTGAACTTAGTTGCAAAAGGACAAACGTTGTATGAGACCACTACTAAAAGAACTGGAGAAAAAGTTTAAACACAGAAGAAAACATTATTTGATGGTTACGAGGGTGGAGGGGGAGGAAGAGGGGTATTCACTAATTTGATAGTAGACAAGAACTATTTTAGGTGAAGGGAAAGACAACAGACAATACAGGAGAGGCCAGCACAACTGGACTAAACCAAAAGCAAAGAAGTTTCCTGAGTAAACCAAATACTTCGAAGGCCAGAGTAGGAGGGGAGGGGGTCTGGGGACCATGGTTTCAGGGGACATCTAGGTCAATTGGCATAATAAAATCTGTTAAGAAAACATTCTGCATCCCACTTTGGTGAGTGCCATCTGGGGTCTTAAACACTAGCAGGTGCCCATATAAGATGCTTCAAGTGGTCTCAACCCACCTGGAGCAAAGGAGAATGAAGAACACCAAAGCACAAGGTAATTATGAGCCCAAGAGACATCAAGGGCCACATAAATCATAGACTACATCATCCTGAGACCAGAAGAACTAGATGGTGTCCAGCTACAACCAATGACTACCCTGAAAGGAAACACAACAGAGAATCCCTGATGGAGCAGGAGAACAGTGAGATGCATACCTCAAATTCTTGTAGAAAGACCAGGCTGAGACTGGAGAGACTCTGGAGGTCATGGTCCCCAGACCTTCTATTAGTCCAAGACTGGAACCATTCCCAAAGCCAACTCTTCTCAGGGGAATTGGACTGAACTATAAGATAAAGGGTGATACTTCTGAGGAGTGAGCTTCTTCGCTCAAGTGGACACATGAGACTATGTGGTCAGCTCCTGTCTGGAGGGGAGATGAGAAGGCAGAGGGGGAAAGAGGCTGTCTGAATGGACACGGGGAGTACGGGGTGGAGAGAAGGAGTGTGCTGTCTCATTAGGGGGAGAGCAACTGGGAGCACACACCAAAGAGCATATAAATTTTTGTGCGAGAGACTGACTTGATTTGTAAATGTTCACTTAAAGCACAATAAAAAGAAAAGAAAAAATCAAAAGACATTGCATTGGGCAAATCTGCTGCAAAAGACTTCTTTAAAGAGTTAAAAAGCAAAGATGTCACCTTGAAGACCAAGCTGGACCTGACTCAAGCCATGGTGTCTTCAATCAGCTCATATGCATGTGAAAGCTGGACAATGAATAAGGAAGACCGAAGAAGAGTTGTGCAGTGTTGGTGAAAAATATTGAATATACCATGGACTGCCAAAAGAACAAACAAATCTGTCTTAGAAGAAGTACAACCAGAATGCTCCTCAGAAGCAAGGATGGCGAGACTGCGTCTTACATACTTTGGACATGTTGTCAGGAGGGATCAGTCCCTGGAGAAGGACATCATGCTTGGCAGAGTACAGGGTCAGCAGAAAACAGGAAGACCCTCAACGAGGTGGATTGACACAGTGGCTGCAACAATGAGCTCAAGCATAACAACAATTGTAAAGATGGCGCAGGACCGAGCAGTGTTTCGTTCTGTTGTGCATAGGGTCGCTGTGAGTAGGAACTGACTCGACGGCACCTAACAACAACAACAACAATATTTGACCTTTTATAATTGGCTATTTCACTGAGCATAATATCTTCAAGCTTCATCTCTACTGTGGCATGTACCAAGACCTCATTTCTCCTCCTGGCTCAGTAGTATTCCATTGTATGTATGTACCACATTTTGTTTATCCGTTCATCTGTTGATGGGCATTTAGGTTGTTTCTACCTTTCGGCTATTGTGAATAGTGCCGCAATGAGTGTTGGTGTACAAGTCTCTTTTTGAGTCTCTGCTTTCAAGTCTCTTGGTTATATTCCTAGGAATGGAATTTCTGGATCAAATGGTAGTTCCATTCTTAGTTTTTTGAGGAACCACCACACTGTTTTCCACGATGGCTATACCATTTTGCATTCCCACCAGCAGTGGATAAGTCTTCAGATTTCCCCACATCCTCATCAACATATGTTATTTTCAGAGTTTTTTTTTTTTTTTTTTTTTTTATCTTAGCCCTCCTAGTAGGAGTCAAGTGGTATCTCACTGTGATTTTGATTTACATCTTTCTGATGGCTAATGACGCTGAGCATATTTTCATGTATTTGGTGGTCATTTGAGTGTCCTTTTTGGTGCAATGGCTATTCAAGTCAATTGCCCATTTTATGATTGGGTTTGGTTATTTGTCTTTTTGTTAAGTCTTCCAAGTTTTATAAACATTTTGGTTATTAGATTCTTGTTGAACTTACGGTTTCCAAAGGTATTCTTCCAGTCAGTAACTTGTCCTTTCACTTTTTTGGTAAAGTCTTTTGATGAACGAAAGTTTTAATTTTTATGAGGCCCCATTTATTTATTTTGTCTTTTGCTGTTTGTGCTTTTGTTATTATATTACATAATCCATTGTTGAAAGCTAAACCTGACAGGGTTTCCCCTGCTTGTTCTTCTAAGAATCTTGTGGTTTTAGTTTGCACGTTTAGGTTCTTAATCTGTATTGAATCTGTTTTTGTGTATGGTGGGAGACATGGGCCCTGTTTCATTTTTCTGCATTTGGAAATCCAATTTTCCCAACATCATTTGTTGAAGAGACTCTTCTTTCCCCATTGAATAGACTTTGCACCCTTGTCAAAAGTCAGTTGACCATAGATATGTGGGTTTATTTCTGGACTTTCAATTCTATTCCATTGTTCTATGTGTCTATTGTTATACCAGTACCAGGTTGTTTTGATTGCTGTAGGTGTACAGCATGTTTTAAAATCAGGAAATGTGAGTCCTCCTACTTTGTTTTTCTCTTTCAACATTGCTTTAGCTATCTGGAGCCTCTTGCCATTCCATATAAAGGTGAGGATTGGGTTTTCTCTTTCTGTAAAGAAGGCTGTTAGAATTTTGATCAGGATTGTGTTGAATCTATAGATTGCTTTGGGTAATATTGCCATTGTAACAATATTAGGTTTTCCAATCCATGAACGTGGAACATCTTTAGGTTTATTTATTTAAGCCTTCTTGAATCTCTTTCAGCAGTTTTTTATAGTTTTCATTGTATAAATCCTTCACGTCCCTGGTTAGATTTATTCCTAGGTATTTTATTCTCCTAGATGTTATGGTAAATGGAATCCTTTCCCTAATTTCCCTTTCAGATTTCTCATATCTGGTGTATAAAGGCCAAGTTGACCAGCTAAGATTTTTGAGGATATGTTTTAACAAGCCCCCGTACCTCTTTTTTAGGGGTTGATGGTATATGATACTTCTCATTCACCTTGGGGCCTCAGCTAAGACAAGAAGTGTCTTTAACGTTCTGTCATGCCAGGTTTTTACATCAAGCAATAAGTGTAAATTTATGGGGTTACAAAAAGAAGAAAATCCTGAAATTCTGATTCATCTACTTGCTCCTTTTTTATTCATTAGAAAAGAAAGATTCACTGTGGGTCACTTTCTTTTGGTTGTGTTAGCAGATGTTTTGACACCCTCTATAAAGATGATCCTCCTTGATCATAAAAGATCTGGTCCTACCAGGGTGAAGATTACAGTTTTTATCAGAAATCTGTTCCTTCTACTTGAGCACAAGAGTCAAGAACAAAGGACCTTGCCCACAGGAAGGAGGCTTGGAGTTTCTAGGGCACAAATAAGTGAACCATCTGCCCACTTTTTTCTCTCAGCCACCTTGAAAGAACCTCAAAAACTTTAGACTTTGTAAAAAAAAAATTAATGTAGATGACCTTGACTTGTTTCTTTCAAGAAGGGAAGAATTAGCTTTCAAAGATAACAAGACACCTTTCTCCATTTGAAGAGAGGAAGGAGAGAAGGGAGAAAAGAAAAGAATCTAAAATATAGCAGGAAATTAGCAGGATGAAGGTTATAAACCTTGAGACGGCTAATAGCACTCCTTATCTTGATACGTGATGCACTGTCATGCATTCTCATTAAAGCTCTCAAAAAAGAAAGAAACCTAGCTTCAACTGATTTTTAATCTATTTCAAGTACACTTAAAATGATCACTTAAGATTAAAAGGCTGTCACTAATAACGCATTCTATTGATATCACATTACATAGTTTCCAAAACGTTTTGTTGCTTTCTATCCTCACAATCACCCTGTGGACTAGAGAGGGAAAGCATCCTCACAGCTCAGGGAGGTTATATGAATTATGCAAGGTCGCCAAGTGGTAGCAGAATCCACGCTAGAAGTCAGAAACTCTCATGCCTAATATAGTGCTCTTTTCTCTACACTGTGCTGCTTAGGATCACATCTCCGGAAATGAAGATATTTCAGATGGTGTGAATTAGAATGTAAAGCTAGTGAACTGGTGGGTACAGTGCCCTCAGTGTCAGTGCTGTAGGACAGCTATGAAAACGGTAGCCGTGCATCTTGGACATCTTATTACAGCAGACACCCTAAAGAGCTCCCTGAGGGGCAGGTAGGTGCCCATGGAATTTTAAGCCTGTGGTTTCCAAACTATTGAGTATGAAATCAATTAGTGGGTTGACTAGTATTTCTGAATAGAGTAGAAAATATCACACTGCATCATATGATAAGGGTAAGAATCTTTTTTTTTTAATTATTTATTATTGTACTTTAAATGAAAGTTTACAGAAAAAACTAACTTGCCTTAAACAATTAGTATATATATTGTTTTGTGACATTGTTTACCAACCCCTCAACATGTCAACGCTCTCCCCTTCTCCACCTTGGATTCGCTATTACCAGTTTTCCTGGCCGCTCCAGCCTTTTAGACCTTGTCCCTGGCCTGGTGTGCCCCTTTAGTCTTGTTTTGTTTTATGGGTCTGTCCAATCTTTGGCTGAAGGGTGAACCTCAGGAATGACTTCATTACTGAGCTAAAAGTGTGTCTGGGGGCCTTACTCTTGGGATTTCTCAAGTCTCGGTCAGGCCGGTAAGTCTCGTCTTTTTTTGTGAGTTGGAAGTTTGTTCCACATTTTTCTCCAGCTCTGTTCAGGACCCTCTATTGTGATCCCTGTCAGAGCAGTCAGTGGTGGTAGCCAGGCACCATCTAGTTGTGCTGGACTCAGTCTGGTGGAGGCAGCAGTCGTTGTGATCCATTAGTCCTTTGGACTAATATTTCCCTTGTGTCTTTGGTTTTCTTCATTCTCCCTTGCTCCAGCTGGGGTGAGACCAGTGAAGTGTCTTAAATGGCTGCTCACCATCTTTTAAGACCCTGGATGCCACTCACCACAGTAGAATGTAGAACATTTTGTTTATAAACTGTGTTATGGCAATTGAGCTGGATGTTCCCTGAGACCGTGGTCCCCACAGCCCTCAGTCCAGCAATTCAGTCCCTCAGGGAGTTTGAATGTCTCTATGGAGCTTCCATGACCTTGCCTTGGACGAGTTGTGCTGGCTTCCCCAGGGGTGAGTATTATTTTGCAAAATACTCATTACATTGTGTGTGTGTGTGTATTCTAGGTCAAGATGTAAAATTTTGTTTGTTTGTCTTTTTAACCAGGGCTACTATCAAAATGTTTTAGGAATTCTGCTTTGAAGCATACTTTTAGCCAAACTTCTGCCTATTACGTTCAAATGCTTTTACATTCTCTGCAGATGCAGAAAAAATGCAAATATATGTAAAATATATATATATATTCACAATTTTACAATGCAGTAACAAAAATCTTGGGGCTATTTTAATAAAGATTCAGTTAACCAGAATGCTCAGGGAAGTAAGTGTCCTGGTTAATTGAAGTTCTGTGTAACTGAGGGCAAACTGAAAACCCTTTTCAAGACACAGAGTGCTAGAACATTATGGGTGGAATAAACCTTGGAAATCAGTTTTTACCAGATCTCTCACTCTCCTGCTGGCAGAAATTGAGGCCCAGAAGTAGAAATAGGCATACCTGGGGCCCTGGGTAAAGCCAAGACTCAGGGCCACAAAATTACCCGCTCAAGTCGCCTGTGAGATTGGGCTGGAGCTGAGTGAAATCATACATAGCCCTTGGGCTTGCTTTTAAAATACACCCAGCTCCCCACTTGTCTATTGCCATTTTTCTTTTCTCATAGGTCAGTGCAATTTGTTTGATTGAATGTAGAGCAAACACTCAAGATCTGCCGGTAGCATCAAAAGGTTGGAGTGGTCACGTATCAATCTCTCTTTTTCTGATTCATCAGAATTTATTTCTCTTTGTTCTGGTCTGCTTTCTTCACGTACAATATTGACCTTCCAGATACCAGGCAAGAACCATTTCTTTAAATATATTTTTTATATTACTTGAGGCTGAGAGAGGTTGTTTTCATTCCTGGAACTCTCTAAACACCCCCATTACCACAGTTTTCTACTGTTCCTTTGTGTAATTATCTAATTATTTCTATCACATTGGAAATAAACTCTGAAAACTGAAATGCATAGCACTGCCCTCCAGCAACACATGTTGTCCTCTTTGTATATTTGTTCATTCAACACATATTTACAAGCCCATACTATGCACTGTACTAGAAACCAGGGCTTCAGCAGGGACCAAGATCAAAACTCTGCCCTAATGGAACTTACATTCTAATGGGTGGGAAACAGACAATAAACAAAGAAAGAAGTAAACATGTCACGTAAGTATATCAAATCGTCAAATCGTGGCAAGGTCTAACTAAAGAGGAACAAAGCCAGATCAGAG
The DNA here is from genome assembly GCF_024166365.1 of Elephas maximus indicus. NCBI lineage: Eukaryota > Metazoa > Chordata > Mammalia > Proboscidea > Elephantidae > Elephas > Elephas maximus. The sequence goes on along the minus strand of NC_064844.1, from coordinate 25,465,002 downwards.
GGAATGGGGATTGCTGGAGCTGGAGTGATAACTATTTTATATCCTGTGATCAGGAAATAACGGAGTGAGGCATGTCACTGTCTGACAGAAGAGTGTTCGTTCCTGGCAGAGAAAACAATGATCAGTGAACAGGGTTTTTAAGTGTCAGGCTACAAATCCTCCTATCAAGTCCCAATCGCTAAATCCTCCTCACCAGTGATACAATCCTAAAGGTTACTAGATTTTGATTTAGGGATAAGACAATTGCAGTGGTTTATTCCATCAACAAGCACATGTGCCAGGGTCGCTGTGATGAAAGAAGCAGATGATCCCTGCCCTCAAGATTAGTAGCCAGCCAGGAAATGACCATCCAGGTAGTCAGTGCTTTGACTGTAGTAAGGATGTTGCACAGGAGGGAGGTGACACCATGAAAGTCTTCCCGGAATAGGAGTAAATCAGGGGAGGAAAGGGAAATTCAAGCAGAAGAAATAGTTGGCATAAAGGCAGGAGAGCTAATGGTGACTCTGGAAACCTCAAGTTATTTGACATGATTGGAGGGTGAGTGATGTCTCATGGGTGAATCTCAAAAAATAGGGCTAGAATTGGACAGAGATGTGATGCCATTATATTCTCTGTGATGCTTTTAAAATCTTTCCTGGTTGCAATCCAAAAAGGGGAGGGGTGTTGTCTTGGTTATCTAGTGCTGCTATAACAGAAATATCACAGGTAGGTGGCTTTAACAAACAAATTTATTCTCTCACAGTTTAGGAGGCTAGGAGTCCAAATTCAGGGCACCAGCTCTAGGCATAGACTTTCTCTTTCTGTCGGCTCTGGGGGAAGGTCCTTGTCATCAGTTTTCCCCTGGGTCTAGGATCTGCTCAGTGCTGGACCCTGGGTCCAAAGGACACACTCTGCTCCTGGCACTTCTTTCTTGCTCTCTGCTTGCTTCCCTTTTTTATATCTCAGAAGAGATTGACTCAAAATACAACCTAATCGTGTGGATTTCCTGCCTCATTAACACAGCTGCCTCTAATCCTGCCTTATTCACTTGATAGAGGTTAGCATTTACAACCCGTAGGATAATCATATCAGATCACAAATGGTGGACAAACATACAATACTGGGAATCGTGGCCTAGCCAAGTTGACAGATGTTTTGGGGGACATCGTTCAATCCATAACAGATAGGCACCTGAGACGTAGAGAGACACCACTTTGTAAAGTTACAAAACTTGTAATACTTTAAGCAGAGGAATGCTATGATTGTATTTGCCTTTTATAAAGATTACACTGATACACAGAGGATGAAAGAGCGGGAGACTGGAAGCAGGAGAAAGAATGAGGAGGTTGATAGGTCCAGAGGAATTCAAGTAAGAAATGCCTCTAGCCTGCTAAATGGCATCACTAGGGGAGTGTGGGGGGTGTAGACCACACTGGGTAACACTGTCAGGGGAGGTGACACAAAAATGACTAAAAATTTTACACAGTATTTCAGGAGAAAAAAAAAATTTTTAATTAAAAAAACCCTTATAATTAATTATAACAAAAAATTTTGTTTCATAAGCCCAGTTTACATGTATCAATATACCTACCAGGCTAAAACTCTGTGCTAATTTATATTTGAACCTTTTAATGCAGTCATTATTACCCAATTACAATGATGCTTTGAATCATGTGGTTTTGCCTGCACACACTGCAGGCACGCGCTGTTGTTTCTGTTGCTGCGAGTATTTTTATAATCACTGATTTTTTTCATATTTTCTGGCGTTTTAACTACAATACTGTGGTAATTCACATGGAGGGGTGACACCACTGAGCCTGCACTACAGGACTCACTGAAGACATGGGAAGAACAGGACGAACTAGACAACTATTGAGATGATGGAATTGACATGAATTGCTGATGGCTTAGATACTAGGGTGCAAGGAACAAGTCTGGGGGAAAGGGGAGTTATTCATTCACAGAAGACAGAAGGTTAAAATTCGGCTCCATAGGCTGCTTGGAGTTCCTCAGATGGCACCATTATAACAAAGACAAAGGTTATTACTTTCACAGATATTAATTTAACACAACTGTTACTGTTTTGTTTTGTTTTTTATGGAGCACCGATGGTACAGTGTTTAAGAGTTCAGCTGCTAACCAAAAGGTCAGCAGTTTGAATCCACCAGCCGCTCCTTGGAAACTCTATGGGGCAGATCTACTCTGTCCTAAAGGGTGGCTATGAGTAGGAATTGACTTGATGGCAACAGATTTGGGGTTTTTTGTTGTTTTTTTTTTTGGTTATTGTTTTTAGCTCCGTCGAGTCAGCCCCTGACTCAGGATAACCCCATTGACCCTATGCGCAACGGAAAGAAACGCCGCCCTTGATTCGTTGTGGATCAGACTGCTTCACTCTATGGGTTTTCATTGACTGGTTTTCAGAAGTAGATAGCCAGGCCTTTCTTCCTAGTCTGTCTTAATCTGAAAGTGCCACTGAGACCAGTTCAGCATCATAGCAGAACACAGGCCTCCACTTACAGACAGTGGCTGCACATGAAGTACATTGACCGGAAATCAAATCCTGGGTCTCCCTCATGGAAGGCAAGAATTCTACCACTACCATTACCCCTACATAGCAGTTGTAGAGCTGGTCAGTTAAAGGTAGCAATTTGGATTAGTAGGTTCTAACTATACAATATTATAAAATACAAGACAAGATATAAAATAGTGTGGCCAATTCTTAAAAAGCCATGCAAAGATTTATATATCCGTACGAGCATTATCCCCTTCCTTGGAAGCTAGACGTTTAATCCTAACAGCACTGCCACTGCGGGAAACTGGGGACCTCCCTTCGTGACCATATCCCCAGAGCTGGAAAATCCTCATGCTTTTAAGAGAAGATTTGATTTTTAGAAAAGATGAAAAGTCATTTGCTGCAAACAGATCAGTGGTTGCCTAGGACAAAGTAGATAGAGGCAGGGTAAAAAAAAAAAATTTTTTTTTTTTTTTGTAGGATGAATTACAAACAGGGACAAGAAAACTTGTAGGGTGATAAATAGGTTAATTGTCTTGATTGTGGTGATAGTTTCGCGGATGTATACATTTGTCAAAATTCATCAAACTGTACACTTTAAATATGTGCAGTATATTTTTTTATTGCATGTCAATCATACCTTAATAAAGCTGTTTTTAAAAAGTTATTTGCTTCAAAATGTGATAACCAAGGCTCATTAACAAGCTGAAGAACTCCTTTTTTTAATACAAAATTAAAATTTAAAAGAATACTTCCCTTGTGTGTTTCCCACGTTGACTTGAAAGCAATTCTCAATTCCAGTTGCTGTTTTTTGTGCAAGTGTATAAAACCATGGTAGAATCACTGAAACATGTGATCTGCCCCATTATAGGACAGTCTTCATCAGGGCATGTAAATTGTAGAGCATGTGTTTTTAAATTTTGCAGGCATGCCCTAAAATCTAGACTGAAATTCAACGACTTGTCTTCTGATCCTTTCATTCACTTTGCTAGGGATAGCTATCCCAGTCTCAGATTTCCTCGTCTGTAAATGAAACTATCCCTTTCCTTAGCTCATCTGGATAAAGGATTGGACAAGAACAAGTTTCGCTGCTTTTACTAGCTGGGGTTTGAGTTTTAGACATCCTGAGCCAGCCTTACAGAACTGGAATCCTAGAAAGCTTTCATTGCCCCCAAAACATTGTCCTCTGACTAGTTTGCCAATGCCTGAAATCCACCATTAGAGGATTCCTTCCTTTTGGGTTAAACATTCCATCTCCCAGAATGCCATTTGAAAATAGGATCCTAGAGGGAAAACCTGGGTGGTGTTCCAAAGGGCAGAGGCTAGAGGTAGCCAGGGGGCACCATGAGGACACTATAGAATCTAAAAATAGGAGCTACCAATGGAGGAATTGTGTCACCCAAAAAGGTATGTTGAAGTCCTAGCCCCCAGTACGTTCAAGTGTGTCCTTGTCTGGAAATAAGGTCTTGAAGATGTTATCAGTTAACAGAAGGTCATACTGGAGTGGGTCCTAATCCTACATGGGTAGAGTCCTTATAAAAGAGGAGAACAGACACAGGAGGAAAACACCATGAGAAGACAGAAGCAGAGGTTTGGAGTGATGTATTTATGCACTAGGAACACCAAAGATCTAGGATCACTGGACGTCACCAGAAACTAGGAGAGAGGCATGGAACAAATTCTCCCTGAGACCCCTTAGAAGGAATCAACAGAACCAACACCTTGATTTCAGACTCCTAGCCGCCAGAACCATGAGACAATAAATTTTTGTTCTTATAAGCCACCCAAGAAGCCCTGGTGACACAGTGGTTAAGTGCTTGGCTGCTAACCAAAAGGTCAGCAGTTTGAACCCACCAGCCTCTGTACTGGAGAAAGATGTGGCAGTCTGCGGCCATAAGGACTTACAGCCTTGGAAACCCTATGGGGTAGTTCTACTCTGTCCTATAGGGTTGCTGTGAGTTGGAATCGACTTGACGGCAGTAGGTTTTTAATAAGCCACTGTAAAAATGACGTGGGGGCAGTGTCTGACCTCCTCTAACTTCACAAGGGGGAAGGATAATCAAGATCAATAGCCCCAGGCTGATTCCTATGAGGCAGAAGTCAGACATGCTCCTCTCTTTGGCATCTTTACCAGTTCTGACACCAACCATCTCTCCCATGGCACTCTACTTCTCTGCTGGGTTTGATAATTCATTGCAATGGCCACACAGAACTCACAGACAATACTCACGATTATGGGGTTTATTTGGAAAATAACAGTTATAATCAAGGTTCAGGAATGCTCAAGATACAGCTCTTCCATCAGGACAGCCTCTTTTCAGCTGTGCTCACAGGAGCACCTCTCTCCGGCCCTAGGCCTCTGCCGTGCTGAGGCAAGTGTTACAAAGCTCTTTTAGCCCCTGCCAATAAGTTCCCAGAGGCACCCCAGGCACTCAGCTTTCTCACTCTGTGGGCTGGGAAGCCTACTACACAGTCTTCTGCCGGTCTCTCCTGCCACAGTTTCTCACTGTCTTAAGGATTACAGTTCTATCTCTCTCTCTCTCCGTTTCCTGGTTCCAGGAGCTTCTCAGCACAGGGATCCTGGGTCCAAAGGATGTTCACTCCTGGCTGTTCTTCCTTGGAGATTGTAGGATCCTCTCCTCCCCTGCCTCTGGGAGGGCTTGTTTCAAGCCCAGTGGGATGGCAAAACTGATCAATCCCTTTGGTGGGTCATAATTACCCTATCACACAGTCTGGCCCCATCACTTGGGTGGACGTTACACCTAGAAAGGCCACACAATAGTGACCCATCATACCACAGCCACCCAACTTGTGGTACTTTGTTACAGCAGCCTTAGGAAAGTAATACAGGAGGGATAAAGAAGAGAAAAAATGTCACAAATGGCCTAGAGTAACGCTACTTCCCTATTTTCTTATTCATTTAAAAATCATTTATTGAGCACCTACTATACTTACCGTATATCTACTTCTGGGCTTAGTAATGAGTATGCCTATCTAAACCAGGACTTTTAGCAAAGTTGACTAGCAAGCTAAAACTGCACTCTGTCATATAGCAACAGCAAGAGTGGTATCCTACGAACCGGCAGTTGGTCCCACAATAACCCAAAGGATTGACCATGTATTCATATCATACTTTTAACAGCAGTTTGGAATTAAATGAGCAGAATATTGATAAATGGAAGCTTCAGGGAAGTATTAAAAATATGAATGCAAAGCTGGTGGAGTTAATACTAAAATAGTTCATCTAAAAATAGTCTAATTCCACCCAGTAGCCAAACCTTATTAGGTTTCGCGTTCATTTGGGTTCACAGTTTGTCTGTAGCCTCCTTTGGCTTTATGGGGCCAAGTTTGGGAGGAAAGAGGGTCTCCTCCATGATTTTTGTACTCAGCCTTGCACTGGCCCATCATCTGAATCTGAGCCCAAGAAAGTAGATTTTCAGAGACTAAGAAAAAAATGCTTAACATGGAGCTGCTAGGATTTGACAAGAGTGTTGGGAGTGATTTAGAGGGAAAGTTGGTACATCTCCTAAATCCTTTTTTGAATTGTCTCTCTTTACACAGAGTTAGAGCCACAAAATGGGGTTATCCATAAAATTCCCAAACATTTTCTTGGCATCTCCTGTGTGCTGGGCCCTTGAATAGCTAAGACCAGGAGATATAAAGAAGCAAGGCCTCAGAGGTGGATACTCAGCTATAACCCAGCTGCAAAACAAAGTCCACCCTCAAAGGTCACTCATGAGCCTTGCTAAGGCACAGCTGCCCAGAATTCTACTGTTGGAGAGAGATGTTTGGGATCAGAACCTACAAAGAGGGTTGTGGTAAACACATTTCATGGCTGTGCTCACCCTCAGCACTTGCTAATGGAACTGCCCTGATAAAGGCCAGGCCCACAATTCCACACCTTGTACCATCCCCTCCACCACAACTGACAGGAGTGGAGTAGCATCTGACCTAAAATCCCTCTGTGTGAAAAGAAGGCCTGGGCAATCACAACAGTTTATGAAGCAGCCTCACTCAGTTTGGTATTATAGTGAAATAGTGTCATTTGTCTTCTGTTTCAGTTTTTACCCCACTCCATTGAATCTTCTATTCTTTTGGGATTTAGAGGAAGCCAGACAGCCCATGAGTGGCCAAAGGCAAGAAGAAGCAATCACGAGGAGAAACAATGAGGAAGCCAGGATAGAAACTCATGGCGGGGTAGAGGGAGTGCACAGAGTACAGCTAAGCTATATAAACAAGACTGGAACCAAGGTCACCCATGCCTGCTGCAGGGTCCCTGGAGCCAGATAGGGTCCAGAACCACCCTCTAGCCCCTGTCTGTGAGACCTGGTCCCAGGCTGGCTCCAATCTTGTATACCTGTGAGATAGTCTTTATTGCTCTTCATGGATGCTTACCAAAAATCCCCTTACTGGGAAGTCATTGCTTAGGGCACTGAGTTTCTGTTCGTGGTGGTGTAATAATTTGGAAAAGAAGAGTGGTTATGTTTGCATAACATGATGAATGTAATCAATGTCACTGAATTTTACGTGTAAAAAATATTGAATTGGCAAGTGTTTTGTAATATACATACATTGCAAATATATATATATATATATAATTTACCACAATAAAAAATAAATAAAATGAGTGGTCAAATTTTTTTAAATTCCCCTTACTTGAATGTGCTGAAGTGAGTTTCTGTTCCCTGCAAATGAGTGAGCCAAATAGGAGTTTTGCAAGCAATCCCCTACCTCTGCTGAGCATACTGGGGTCCCCAGGGAAAGCCAGTGAGGTGTAAGTGAGAGGATGAAGGGCCTCAGCTTTCATAGGGCCTTTTGCCCTGTTGCTTAGTTGCCCAAGTTTAGAGGCAGCAATGTGATATAGTAGAAATAAAACTAGAGCAGGGCTTACAAAACCTGTACCTCCCTTAATTAGATGTGTGAGATTGGCCAAGTAATTTAAGTCTATGTCCTAGTTTTCTCATCAGAAAGGCAGGACTAATAATATTTGCCCTAACCACCTTGAAGATTTTTTTCTGTAGATCACATGGGAAGGTGTGCATAAGAGGCCTTGGGAAGGCACATGTAAGAGCTACATAGTTTCCTGCAATGTAACCGAGGATGCAGAGGCGCGACAGTGGCATCACCCACACTGACCAGCAAAGGAGTCCCCACCACCCACCCTCTGCCAAGTCTGATATCCTCAGCGCTAAAGAAGCCAAAGGATTAATGTCTGGATCCCCCCAAAAATGAAGTTTGTGGCTTCTTGCTTATACAAAATGTGCTGTTAATTCCACGGGGGCTATTATCAGAATTGGAGTTTAGACAGATAGGTAGGTAGGTAGGTAGGGAGCTAGATAGACAGACAAAGAGAGAGAGAGAGAGCAGGGAACCACACAACTCAACTAAAAGTGGCTTAAGTAATAGAAAATTGTCTTACAATTTCCAGTTCCAGGGTTTGTTCATTTCATGGCACACCGATATTGTGAAGGACTGGGAACTTCACACTTCCTTTCTGTCATCTTCAGCTCGTTGGCTTAGGTCCTCAGGCTCATTGTACAATGGCTGCTTCAGTGTCACACAGCACACCCTCGTCAACCACATTCAAAGGCAGGAGGGGAGATTTTTCTTAAATGCCTCTTTTTATTAGGGTAGAAAACTGTTCCAGGAACACACACACCATAGACTCAATTGCAAAGAGGCTAGGAAACATTTTCAGCTTCTCTGGCTGGAGTGGGCACCGCAAGGAAGAAGATTGTGGGAAAAGAGCCAAAGACAGCTGTAGGGTTGGCAAGAGGTTTTGAGTGCAAAGAATGAAGTTCATTATTGCTCAACGAAGCAGAAGGAATTTGTTTCAGGGGTTAATTGGCCTACAAAATCGCTGTGGGGGCCGAAGAAGCAGACTCTAGGTTGTTTTCTGGAAAGATGCCCAAAGCCACGCTGCAGAACTGGGCCACAAGTAAACCGCTGCCTTGCCTGTGATCAGAAAGCCAAAGGCTCAAAACCATACTGCCACTGCCATGATCAGGAAGTCACGACTATTGCTGCCAGCTCCTACTTGATGTCTGCTTTGGTTCACACCAGCACAACAGATGCCCCACCCTGCTCTTGACACCCACAAGGCTAGAGACCTGACACTGAGATGTCTGCTAAGGCTCCTGCAGAAAAACGAAACATTTCCCCAGTCAAATTTGCCAGCAGAATCTCAGCCCCACCTCAGGTTAGCAGCCCAAGCCTCACTGGAAAGCATCTGATGGGCAGAATAAATTACAGCACAAATTTTAGCTGCAAGAGAGTCTGGCAAATGTAATTATTAGCTTTCAATCCTGTGATACAGGAAAGCACACCAGGAGAAAGGTGGAGGATATTGAGTTCCAGTTCCACCAAATCCACACAGCAACAAGTAGGGCCTGCCTAACTCATCTTCTGGCCATAGATTCTGACTTTAATTTGGGCTCCACTTCCCCTCCACTCTCAGGCCATGAGTTCAGAGAGAGAGGGAAGGAAATCTACCCCTGACTCCAGGGTTCAACACATGACAATCAGCATATCTCATTTCCCCGGCCACAGTAATTGACTCAGGCACATGACTTTAGGGATGTTCAAACTGAGCAAACCTCAGGACTTTTTTCCAGGTTCTAGAATAGAGGCTTGATCTTTCCAGCTGGACATGAACCTAAAAAGCCAGGAGCTGCTATATTCCATCTCCAACTGCCTAAGAATGGAGCCAACCAAGATGAGGCAAAGCCAAGAGACAGAGAGAAGCCAGGATCTGACAGCATTTTTGAACCCCTGAATTGAGCCACTCCCAAGCCACCTGGGCTTGTCAGGTATGTGAGCCAATACTCTCTCTTTTTGTTTAAGTCTATTTGAATTGTCATTTGCAAAAAAAAAAAAAAAAACCCAAAACTGCAGTGTGATGGATTACTTTTACATGGCCTTTCTCACCATGGTTTTGTAACTCCTACCAAATGACTGGGTGGGGATATGCAAATGAGGTGATTGTGGTCCACCAATAGGATTGGGTAGCTTTCTCTAATAATGTAAATAAGATGCATGGCACCCTTGTGGGGATGGGACCACACAAATAAGGTGTATGGAACCAAATTGGTCCCAATAGGACCTAGTGGCAGAGAGCAGAAAGAAGCTGTCCTGATAGAGGAAATGTATCCTGAGTTGTTGTTCCTGTTACTTCCAGGTTGATTCTGATTCCAAGTTGTACCCTGTTACCTCCCTAGTAAACCACTTAACTGTAACTATGGTTCGTGAGTTCTGTGATGCATTGCAGTAATTACCAAACCCAATAACTGAATGAAGGGTACTGAGGGGAGAGGGAGTAGTTGATGTTAGAGATGATGAAGTGATACAGCAGTTTGGAGAAGTTGGACATTTGGGACATCTTTAACCTCCACCTCATAGGAACCAGCTTTGTGCTAATTCTTATAAAAGAAATCACTTAAAAACTGATCCAGGAATGTTATCAAAGACCCACTTTGATTAATAAAAACAATTTAAAAAGGGCCCTGTGTTAGTCATCTAGTGCTGCCATAACAGAGATACCACAGTGGATGGCTTTAACAAAGAGAAATTTATTTCCTCACAGCAAAGTAGGCTAAAAGCCCAAAATCAAGGCATCAGCTCCAGGGGAGGCTTTCTCTCTCTGTCGGCTCTGGGAGAAGGTCCTTGTCCTCAATCTTCCCACGGTGGAGGAGCTTCTCAGGTGCAGGGACCCCATGTCCAAAAGACGCACTCTGCTCCCAGTGCTACTGTCTTGGTGGTATGAGGTCCCCAGCTCTCTGCTTGCTTCTCTTTCCTTTTATCTCTTCAGAGATAAAAGGTGTTACAGGCCACACCCCAGGGAAACTCCCCTTACATTGGATCAGGGAGGTGACCTAAGTAGGGGTAGTGTTACAATCCCACCCTAATCCTCTTAACGTAAAATTACAATCACAAAATGGAGGACAACCACACAATACTGGGAATCATGGCCTAACCAAGTTGATACATACATTTTGGGGGGGACATAATTCAATCCATGACAGACACACTTTGATCATTCCCCTGCACAAGCGGGAGGTGGCCACTGGCTTACTGAGATCAGTCCCCCAGCTCCTTAAGGGTAAATTACTCACAGAACATCAAGCTGAAGTGAGAAAAGTACAGAAATATTGGAGAGATGTGAATAGCTGGACCACGGACCAAGGCTCTCACAGCTATAGCCTTCCCTTTTCTCCACAGACATAAAAACCACTACCAAAACCCCAAAAAACCAAACCCACTGCCATCTAGTTGATTCCCGCTCATGGCAACCCTGTAGAGCTTCCAAGGCTGTAATCTTTACGGAAGTAGACTGCCATATCTTCACATCTTTCTCCCACGGAGCTGCTAGTGGTTTTGAACTGACCTTTTGGTTAGCAGCCGAGCACTGTAATGACTGTGCCACCAGGGCTCTTAAACCACTAGTGTAAAACCACTCCAAATTGCTGGTGGACTGGGGATTTGTTCATTTTGCTCTAAAAAGTTACTTAACATTCTCCTTGTAGATCCCATTTAAGAGCAATTATTTAAAAGTAATAATATCAGAATGCATTATTATATTTTCAATTATATTTAAATATGTATATTTAAATTTTTGCATTAAAAAATATATTCTTTTAATCAATCAAATATCCTAGTTGAAGAGTGGCGTCTGGGGTCTTAAACGCTAGCAAGCGGCCGGGCAACTAAGATGCATCAATTGGTCTCAACCTACCTGGATCAAAGGAGAATGAAGAACACCAAAGACACAAGGCAATTACAAGCCCAAGAGACAGAAAGGGCCACATAAATCAGAGACTACATCAGCCTGAGATCAGAAGAGTTAAATGGTGCCCAGCTACAACTGATGACTGCCCTAACGGAGAATCCCTGATGGAGCAGGAGAGCAGTCGATGCAGACCCTAAATTCTCATAAAAAGACCAGACTTAATGGTCTGACTGAGATGAGAAGGACCCTGGTGGTCAAGGCCCCCAGACCTTCTGTTGGCCCAGGACAGGAACCATTCCTAAAGCCAACTCTTCAGACAGGGATTGGACTGGACAGTGGGTTGGAGAGTGATGTTGGTGAGGGGTGAGCTTCTTGGATCAGGTGGACACTTGAGACTATGTTGGCATCTCCTCCCTGGAGGGGAGAGGAGAGGGTAGAGGGGGTTAGAAGCTGACAAAATGGACATGAAAAGAGAGAGTGGAGGGAGAGAGCAGGCTGTCTCATTAGCAGGAGAGAATTGGGAGTATGTAGCAAGGTGTACATAAGTTTTTGTGTGAGAGACTGACTAGTAAACTTTCACTAAAAGCACAATAAAAATTAAAGAAAAAAAAAAAGACTAAACCTGGAGACTTCTAAGGCAAGGAACAATTTTATATATATATATCCGATTTGATAAAACCTGATTCATTTGTCTTCCTGCCTAATATTGAAGTTGTTACACATATGAACTCTTTAACACATTCAAGCTGGTTTTCTTTGAATGTGGATGGGGCCCAAAGCAATCTGACTGTCCCTCTTAGTCCATAGCAAGCCAGAAAGCGCCCTTGGGGAGCCAGTGAGTGGTGGATCCTGTGACACACCCTACAGGTTCCCCTTCAGGAATGAAAAGCTTATTCTTCTAGATGCTGGGAAGGTAGTCAACTGACAGGTCTCAGCTGTCAACCTTCTTTGTGGATTAGCGGAAGGAAACTGCCTGGCCCAAGGTCCCACCTCCTTTCAACCTCCCCAGCAGCTGGTATTGCCACCCAATGGCCCCTTGGCAACTCTGGCTCCCTTTCCCTCCCTTCACAGGTGGGGGCTGATTACCCAATAGGCAAGGTAAGCAAAGTGGATCATCTGTAACAAAACTGTTCCCTACAGATTAGTAAGTAAGCACAAGTAAGCCAGTGCTTACCTTGCTTACTGGAGCATCTGCCCCATCAGGGATTGTAAATTTGAAAAGAGGCTTTGATTCTGTATGAAGGTGCTGTGGGGTTGGGAGAGAGACAGATGCCAGCCATACCTCAAAGCAGAATCTTGATGTGGCGAAAAAATGTGGAATTGTTCAGTACAGATGATCTGGTAAGCAAGGTAAGCACCGTGCTTACCTCGCCTATTGGTCGATCCAGCTCTGTTCACAGGTTTTGATCCCAAGGGCATTTCCCAGTAAACATCTGTCATAGATTGTATTATGTCCCCCCAAAAATATGTGTATCAACTTGATTAGGCCACGATTCCCAGTATTGTGTAGTTGTCCTCCATTTTGTGATGATAATTTTATGTTAAGAGGATTTGGGTGAGATTGTAACACCACTTTACTCAGGTCACCTCCTTGATCCAATATAAAGGGAGTTTCCCTGGGGTGTGGCCTACACCACCTTTTATCTCTTCAGAAATAAAAGGAAAGAGAAGCAAGCAGAGAGTTGGGGACCTCATACTACCAAGAAAGCACTGGGAGCAGAGTACGTCCTTTGGACCTGGGGTCCCTGTGCCGGAGATGTTCCCAGACCAATGGAAGACTGATGACAAGGATCTTCTTCCAGAGCCAACAGAAAGAGAAAGCCTTCCCCTGGAGCCAGCACCCTAAATTTGGACTTGTAGCCTACTTGACTGTGAGAGAATAAACTTCTCTTTGTTAAAGCCATCCACTTGTGTTATTTCTGTTATAGCAGTACTAGATGACCAAGACAATGTCCAACCTGCTGATCTCTATCTAAGAAACCCCCTGAAAAGACATGAGTTGTTTTTTTAATTTTTATTGTGCCTTAAGTGAAAGTTTACAAATCAAGTCAGTCTCTCACACAAAAATTTACATACACCTTGCTATGTACTCCTAGTTGCTCACCCCCTAATGAGGTAGCATACTCCTTCTCTCCGCTCTGTATTCCCCATGTCCATTCAGCTAGCTTCTGTCCCCCTCTGCCTTCTCATCTACCCTCCAGACAGGAACTGTCCACATAGTCTCATGTGTCTACTTGATCCCAGAAGCTTACTCCTCACCAGTATCATTTTCTACCTTACAGACCAGTCCAATCCCTCTCTGAAGAGTTGGCTTTGGGAATGGTTCCAGTCTTGGACTGACAGAAGGTCTGGGGACCATGACCTCCAGAGTCCCTCCAGTCTCAGTCAGACCCTTAAGTCTGGTCTTTTTGCAGGAATTTGAGGTCTGATCCCACTGCTCTCCTGCTCCATCAGGGATTCTCTGTTTAGTTCCCTGTCAGGGCAGTCATCGGTTATAGCGGGGCACTATCTGGTTCTTCTGGTCTCAGGCTGATGTAGTCTCTGATTTATGTGGCCCTTTCTGTCTCTTGGCCTCATAATTACCTTGTGTCTTTGGTGTTCTTCATTCTCTTTTGTTCCAGGTAGGTTGAGACCAATTGATGCATCTTAGATGGCCGCTTGCTAGCGTTTAAGACCCCAGATGGCACTCACTAAAGTGGGATGCAGAATGTTTTCTTAATAGATTTTATTATGCCAAATGACCTTGATGTCCCCTGAAACCATGGTCCCCAGACTCCTGTCCCTGCTACGCTGGCCTTTGAAGCATTCAGTTTATTTGGGAAACTTCTTTGATTTTGATCTAATCCAGTTGTGCTGACAGGACAGGAGCTCTTGAACTTTGGCATTTAACCAGGTATCTTAGTTTCTTAGCGCTGCTGTAACAGAAATGCCACAAGTGGGTGGTTTTAAAGACCGGAAATTTATTTTCTCACAATACAGGAGGCTAGAAGCCTGAATTCAGGGCACTGATTGTAGGGAGTGGTCTTTTCTTGTCTATTTCAGCTTCTAGTAGCCAGCAATCCTTGGCGGTCCTGGGCTTTTATAGATTCCCTCTGTGTCTATATCCACCCATTGCCACTGAGTCAATTCCAACTCATAGCAACTCTATAGGACAGAGTAGAACTGCCCTGTAGGATTTCCAAGGAGCACCTGGTGGATTCGAACTGCCGATCTTTTGATTAGCAGCCAAGTGCTTAACCACTGCCCCACCAGAGCTCCTCTGTGCTTAAAACCAAAAACCTGTCACCATCGAGTCGATTCTGACACATAACACCCCTATATACTACTCCTTATATCCCTCAGCAGTCATTAGGTTTAGGACACACCCTACACTGATAGGACCTTATTAATGTAACAAAGAAAACCCTATTTCCAAACAGGATCACATCCACACGTGTAAGGGTTAAGATTCCAACACATATTTTGGGAAGATACAATTCGATCTATAACACTAGGAATAACAGAAAAGGATTCCAAGTAATTTACATATTGCTGCCCAGTATCTATTCCTGCGGCCCACCGCCCCATCTTTTTCCAGAAACAAAAGGGTGCTTCATGGCCAGCTCCTCTCCCACCTCCTCCCCAAAGGCTTCTCTGATCCTCAAGCAGCAAGGGTCTCGCCCCGTCCTGAACGCCTGTCCCATTTGGTGAGCACACGATGCACAGTCTGTATTTTCTAATTTTCACCTTTTCATTTTCTGCTACTAACTGAGTCCTCGAATCAGGGAGGTACCTTCTCTGAGCCACTTTCCTGATTCTTAAAATGGGAACGATAACACTCCTGAGGATTAAATGAGTAAACGGAGATAAAGCACCAACCCCAGAGCCTAACCCACAGAGAAGTCTCAATATGCTAATTCCCTCTGTCCTTCCTCCAGAGGAAACTCTTTTTCATCCTTTTTCAGCTTTCAGGGAAAAGGGAAGCAACAGGAGGCCCTTCAGGACACTTCTGCCCCCTGCCTGCTTTCAGGAGGGGGTGTCCCACCTCCTCCCACGTTGCCCTGCACTGGGCTTGGCTATTCACAAACAGGAGGGACAGCACCGTTTGTGGCTTTGAGGAGAACACCCACTCACGCAGGTACTCTTAGGTGGTCACACTGTAGCCAGCCTACCCTAAAAAAAAAAAAAAAATTTTTTTACCCTAGACCATCTAAATCTCTGTCTATTTGGGGGATCAGAGTTAATTTTCTAGCCTGGTATGAGCAGTCAGGATGTGGATGTAGTTAAAAGTAGGTGATGTTTATTATAATTGCTTATTCTGGGGCCAACTCAAAAAGCTGTATAAATTAGAAAATAACAAAAACACTAACATAATTGGTCAAGAGACGTGACATTTTCAGCTACGCTTCCCTCTGGACTTGCTTCTCTCTGGCACCCAAAGCCCATTGTCATCAGGCCGCGCAGTCACAGCTGGCAATTTCTCAGGAAACTCTGGGTTTCTTTCAGACGGTCTTCTCCCTGGACCTTAGTCATCGCATCTGTCAGCCAAAGACTCCCATGGGAGGGCGAGCCCCAGAACAGACTGACAGCATTCATCTTTCCAGTGCCTTTGGAGGAGAAACCGACAAAGCAAACCCATTGCCCTGGAGTCAAGTCACAGAGTAGACCTGCCACATAGGGTTTCCAAGGAGCAGCTGGTAGAGTCAAATGGCCCATCTTTCGGTTAGCAGCTGAGCTCTTAACCACTGCTCCACAAGGGCTGCTTTGGAGGAGAAAAAAAAAAAAAAAACCACATTACCATCAAGTGGATTCTGACTTATGGCAACCCTATAGGACACAGTAGAACTGCCCCACAGTTTCCAAGGAGCACCTGGTGGATCCAAACTGCTGACCTTCTTGTTAGCAGCAGTAGCACTTAACCACTACACCACCAGGGTTTCCATATAGGGTCACTATGAGTCGGAAATGAAATGAGTCAAAAAATACTCTTGAGGGCAACTGTTTTGTTTGGAGGAGAAGGAAAGGCTAATCCTAGGAAAGCAGCCCTCTGGGTATGGGTGGGGTGGGGCGGGGCTGTCTTCCCTGAGGGCTCAGAGCCTGATTGTGGTGACTGTGGAGCACTGCACTGAGCTGAGAGCCCAGGTGCTTTCTGTGTCTACATCCCTCCTCTCTCTTACCCCACAGCCCCCACCACCACCAGCACACACACAACACAAACACATGCCTCAGGTCTCGGGGCTGGCATTTCTGTCATGGCGCAGTATTCATAGACTGAATTCAATTTGACACAGTTAACTAGGAAGGAGTCCCTGGGTGTGCAAAAGGCTAATGCATTCAGCTGCTAACCGAAAGGTTAGAAGTTCCAGTCCACCCAGAGACATCTTGGAAGAAAGGTCTAGAGATCTAAAAAATCAGCAGCTGAAAACCATAAGGAGCACAGTTCTAATCTGACACACGTGAAGTCATCATGAGTCAGGATCAACTTGATGGCAACTGTTTAATTAACTAGGGAACCTCATTTGCACCACATAGGGTCAGGAACTCAAATAGCTATAAGTGAATGAAGCGCTGTCCAGGAGAATGTGGCCATGAGCCAGTGGAGAGCCGATAGCTAGCTAATGGTCAGCTGCCACTGGGCTCTGGCCAATTCCTGCTATGTGGGGATGTAGGCGTTGTATTGTCAGCTCTTCTAAATTTTCAAGAGAAGCTGGAAATAAGATTTTTTAGGTAAAATCTCTTAATATTTCATTGCTGGCAACCATCACGGTTTTAAAAAGGAAAATGAAAGCCACCTTCCAGGCCTAGCAATACAAGTCTGCAGGCTAGATATGCTAGTCTTTGACATCTGTTCATAACAGCCGTTGTGGTTGGGCATTGGCACCGTGTTAATAGTGAGGAAATTGATACCTGCACACGGGCCAAAGGGGCAGCCAGCACTCTGAGGGGCTGCCTGCCCTGATTTATTACTGGTAGACAAAAGTTGTGCTGCAATTTATTTTTAGTTCATATTTTTTAACCATCTTATTTCGATTTCAGTGTATCAGCCTCTAAAAAAAAAAAAAAATTTTTTTTTTTTTTTCCTCGTAGTGGTTATAGGGTAGCCTAAGAACTCATTGGTTTGGGTTCCAGAGAACTTGAGGAGTCTCAGGAAAGCAGCATTAAGCAACAGCGGGGCAGAGTGTACACTCCGCTGGGAATCACCCCCAGCACTGCTGACCCACTGCCCGTCCCAGGAATGCAGCTTGGGGGTAGGCGGTGGGCTTTGCTTTTTAAATGTCAGAGCCATAGTTTCCTGGGTCCAGAAATCAGCGCATTAATGCCTCACGCTGGGAGGATTAAATGAGATGCCCACAGGTTATGCAAAACGTAAGGCCTCTTCCCAAGAAACGCTAAACCTGGCTCACTCCTCCCCAGCACATCTTCACCACGCTTCAACTTGTTCAGCACACCCAACTTAAAAAAGAATTATATATAATTTCACAAAAACCTCGGCTCCAAAGTCAATAGCTGACTCCTCTTCTTCTTGAGAACAGATTTTTTTTCAGAAATAAATGTCATAAGGTTTCAAAAGGTTGTTAGCATTCTTTCCCTTTTAACAAGGAGTGTTAGAGCAGCAAACTGCTCTGCAGGCCAGGGCCCGTCCTGGCACTTTCTTTCTCCAGGCCTCTGTTTTTGCCCTTCCCCTGGCCAGGACTCACCCCGTCCCCCCAACCACTCACTCCCCATCTCTCACTCCCGCTTTGGGAACCCAAGAAGCCTTCAAGGGCAGCTCCAATAGGGCTTCCTGAACAGACCTTCTCAGACCCCAAACACGCTGTTCAGTTTCCTCAGAACTCACAGAAACGTTTAGAAAAAGCCTCCCCCAAAGACACTCAACACCGTGCTCTGTGTTTCTCAGTTACTTGTGAAGCCAGATGCTGACTAAACTGCATAATATCTCTGCCTCAGGTTTCTCAGCCAGCTGTCATATAGCAGAATGGAATCCACCTCCCAGGACTGTTAGGATTTAATGGAAATGTAGCTACTAGATCTTGACCCAGCAAATTATAAGTGTTCAAGACAATCAAGCTCCCTTTTCCTTCCTGCGTTGTTCTCCCAGCCAAGGGCGTGGACTCTGGAGCTCTCTGCGTGGGGTTACCCCCCAGCTCTGCTGCTCAACCGATGTGCGGCCTCCTGCAGGTGACCTGACCTCTTTATACCCCAGGGTCTTCAGCCGAACATGGGGATAGTAACAGGATATAACCATGGAATTATTGTGAGGACTAAATGTATTAATCCATAAAAAGTTCTCCAGAAGAGCCCAATAAATGTTACTGATTTATCACCATTCTGTGTCCTCTCCAGTGATCTTTTCTCGGTCTGGGTCCCTGTGATGGCTAATGCTATAGGTCAACTTGGCTAGGCTATGATTCTCAGTGGTTTGGCAGACACTGGCCGGGTGCTAGTCCATAATATAATATAATGTTATCACTGTCCATTTTGTAATCTGATGTGAAAAGCCAATCAGTTGAAATGGGAATTTCCTTGGGAGGTGTGGCCTGTATCCAATATATGAGTGGATGTTCTGGCAAAGCGCACTCTCTGTCTCTTGACCCTGCACTGTTCTCGTCTCCTGACCTCCAGTTCCTGGGGTGTAAGCCTGCGTAAGCCTCCAGCCTGCCACCTGACCTGCAGATTTTGGATTTTGCCAGCTCCTGCAACCCTGTGAACCAGCAGAGGTCTCCAGCCTGCCACTGGATCCATGGATTTGGGACTTGCCAGCCCCCACAATTGTGTGAGCTATTTCGTTGAAGTAAATCTCGCTCTCTCTACGTATATGTCTCTCTCTCTATATGTGTGTGTGTATATATACATATACATTAAACTGGTTTTGCTCCTCTAGAGAACTCAAACTAAGATATTCCACTCAGAGACAGCACAATTTGGGATCGGGTACATTGAAATAGGGATGAGGAGGATGGCCCATTATGGCCACCATGTCCAAAGAGACAGAGCAGGGATATGGGCTGGGCTGAGCACCAACAGCTGTGGGCAGGTGGGCAGACAGGAAGGGTCCAGCCAATCCAAGTGAAGGAGCTTAAGGGGGGCTTCCAATGCCCAAGAGGTGAGGCCTTCATCTTGGTCTCTCAAAAGTAGACAGTCAGCCCTTCCCCCAGGGAGGATCCACTGGCCCTTGAGTACCTATCTCCTCTAGTGGGAAAGAAAGCAAAAAAATAATGTGTATTGGGCATCATCTGCTTTTCCTTTTCTTTTCAATTCCCCCTTCAAATGCCCCCTTATCCCGCTATGTAATTGGGTCATCAAGTCCTTTTACTTATCCTCCTAAAAGACCCTTTGTCTCCATCCCACCATACCTCCATTTGGGCCCTCATCACAGTTTTCCTTCACTCCCTAACATCTATTTCCCACCTTTCAGCTTACCCACTGTCACTGTCCATCAGAAATATTTTCCAGGGGACCAGAGAGGGGTAGGAGGAGGAGGCTGAGGTTGTTATTCCCATGCTTAGGAGTCTTTGCAGACACCCAGCTATCTTCAGGGGAAAAAAATAGGCTCCTTAGCCCCATATCCCTCTCCAGCTTCACCCCCACCTGCTCCTGCCCCACCATGTACTCAACAGTAAAGCCACACTGCATTTATCATCATTTCCTGAATATGTCAGGCCCAGGCACAACTTCAGACCTGTTTTTCAGGCCGTCGCCTCCGTGCATGCCTTGTCAAATGGATTTTTACAAAAACTGTTTAATGTGTTATTAATCCCACTTCTACAGGCAAGGTGTCATGCAAGATGGGTTCCTGTTACCAGGGTTCAAGTCAAATTCCATGATGTCACAAGGCACAGGTTGAAGAATATGTTTTATTGGAGAAAGAGCAAATTCACCAACCCAGAGTAGGTAAGGGTTGTTCTGATGCTCCCATCCTCTCACAGAAAGATGTGCAGGGTCAAGGAGATGCTGGTTCACAGTGTGGGTCTCTAGGGGCAGTGGAGGCTCCCATCCCATAATCACTCTTTCCTCACAGAGTACAAGTGTAAGGTGGTGCCAGGCAGTCTGGATTTGCCAGCTGTTTACAAGAGATGTCTGAAAATACCAGCTACCGAGACCTTGGGACCCATGGAATAATAGAGACCCTCTCAACCAAGAAAGAGCCATTGGGCCGTGGACTTAGTTTGGACACTGCTCCTCCTAAAAGGAGAACATGGCAACCCCTGCCTTCCCCCTCCTCCCTACTCCCACATCCCATCCCAGCTGGCTCAATGTTCAAGCAAGCTTGAGTAAGCACCCAGGGTAACTTTTGGACAATTCTGCTCATCACACCACATGAGGAAGCTGAGGTTCAGAGAGTTTAAGGCAGGCGGGAAAATATCACACAGCTAGTAGCTGGTAGAGCTCAGGTTCTACATCAGGTTTTTTCCACCACACCACCACACCACCACACCACCACACCACCACAGCACCACACCTCTGGGGCAAGGCAGCTTGTTACACTCTTCATGGAATTTCACAAGCATCTTTGTTATCCAAACTGTGATCCTCAGCGGCCATGTATAGGGCCTCATTCTCTCCTGAAGTGACCACTGGGTCAGCCCACCAATTGGGGTCTCTGATTTATGGGAAGGAGGGTGTCCTGTTTTCCTCAGGAATAGCATCCTGGTTCTCCAAGAGGACTAAAGCCAAAAAGAGGCCTTGAGCATACCAACCATAAAAGTTCACTTTGTGCTGACTGGGATTTCTAGATGGTACGATAACATCCCTTTCTCATTTTTTTTTTTAATTCAATTTCCTAGTTTCCAGAGCCAAACCCTGAGAAACTCTGTGCTTACTTAAGTAAGAACAGGCACCATTGATATCTCTTCTGCTTTTTCTCAGAACAGCGGAAACATTTGCAGTAAGTTGCCTGAGAATTGGCCCAAAATAGATGATAATAATAAAGTCCTGTAGTTTATGTGTGTCTGTGTGTAGATCCCTTGTCGGGGGAGGGGTGGTAGTTCTGGGTTGAAAAGTCTGTTAAAAAAAAAAAAAAAACCAAACTCATTGCTGTCGAGTCAATTCTGACTCATAGTGACCTTACTTATAGGACAGAGAAGAACTGTCCCACGGGATTTCCAAGGAGCAGCTGGTAGATTCAAACTCCTTACTTTTTGGTTAGCATCCAAGCTCTTAACCACTGTGCCAGCAGGGCTCCAAAAGAAGCCTGGAAGGAGAGTTAAATACGTCCTTTCACAAGATTCTGTGTAGTTTAGTTATAGCCAACCCAAATGGACCAAAGACTATCCTAAGCTGTGTAATAATAGCTTTAATAGAAGACAAATATTTGCTATAATTTCAAAGCCTTAGAGAATTTTGTATAGGGGAACCACAGAAGTAGCTTAACACACACACACACACCATGGTGAGATGGTGTTAAATCTCTCTTCCTTTCACTCCCCTGGTTCAGGATTTTTCAGGATTCGTTTGTATCCCTCGCCTTTCTTCTTCCCAGTCCTCAGTAGGGTCATTTGTCCCCCTCCCACCCCCCCCATTTGGCCATATTACTGACTTTCACCTTTTTTATAAATCTTTGATCCTTGCTCCTAAAGATTCAGGCATCCCACAGACTAGCCTCCATAAAGGAGACATTCTTTGAGTTCTCTTGTTTCCTGGAATTGCTTTGTTGTGTCTGAGCAGTTGTTAAAGTGACAGCTTCATGTGTCCACTAGCTACATCTTCTCTGTGCAATGGTGGCAACAAGAGCACGCTAATGTCAACACAGTGAAAGCCACAGGAGAAATCCTGGTCAGAGATAAAAGCATTCCAAATACTGCAAAAGGTATTTGGAGATACAGCCGGTGACATATTGGAGGACATGCAAATCCACCATCAGCTACAGAAGGTTCAAGGGCATGTGGACAATGGTTTGAGAGAGGGCAAATGATGGAGAAGTCATTTCAAACATGTACACGGACCCATCCAGAAAGCAGTCAGTCAGAGAAGGACAGCAAGCAGTCCTAGGGACCTGAAGGTGACCTCATGGTCCTCAACCTTACTGGCTTAATAATGGGTGAATATTGTCAAAATATTTATAAAGGCAATTCTTCTCCAGCATGCTTATCTTGCTTAATTTGCAAGTCTGGGGACAATGCCTGGCTGTTTGGGATGACACAGAGCTAAGATTCCTTTCTTTAATCATCCCTTATTTTTAGTCGTGGGAACAAGGGAGTTGAATTACTATGCTATCATCCCTTTGGGCTGAAATCCACCTGCTCATAAGAATCATAATAGAAAGGTTAGGCCTTTCTTTTTTTTCTATCAGAACTCCAATTTCTTAAGAATAGGCGTTCTCAAAAGCCAATTTTAAAACAAAATCTAGATTTGCTAATCTGTTTATAATCTTTTTGTTTTTCCTTATCTTCATCTTCTCCGTCATCGTCATTACTCCCAAATCCCTTAAGTGCCCCCCACCTGAACACCTACTACACAGGTTGTTTTTTAAAAGTCATCTTTCTTTTAATAGATAGCTGCGCAGAACAGCAAGGAGGCGGCGTATTACGCTTGTCAGGGAACTTGTAGAACAAGCTGGCGTTTGGGGCTTCAGCAGTGAGCAAAGGTGCTGGTCCTTTTTTTGGAGACCTGTCAGTTCCTGGATGAATGTCAGAAGACACTCGTGCCTGTCTGCAGCTTGAGTTTGGTGATTTTGATTTCAGCAGGGTGTGTTACAAGTGGCAAGCTTCCCATTCGTTCAGGGAGGCTCATTTGGGATCAGATCAGTAATTATGCCTTTTCTGGCTTTCCACCCCATTCTGATTAGCACAGTTTACCTAACCAGAGCCAGCAGGAGCGGCTTCACGTTCTCTCTGCATCCCTTTGTATGTAATCTAAGAAGCTTGTTTAACGAGACATCACACACACACAAGACAGTCAGTGTTAATTGCTAAAAATGCCCCCTGAAAATGTTTACAGACTCAGAGCTCTTCCTCCCCCTTTCTGCCCGCTCCCCTCATCTATCTTCTTCCTTGTGAATTTATTTGATAATAACACCTTGATTTACAATCATCCTTTTATCTCTTCAGTTAGTGTCACACCTTTGAGCTCATCTCAGAAAGGAATTTAGGGATGGGATGTGGGGTGGGGGAGCCTGGGAAGTGGGGAGCTCTGGGGCTGCCTGAGAGCATGGGTTCATGCGTGAGAACATTCTGAGGAAGGCAGCCTGCCTGGACCGTTACACTGACCCTGTTCCCACGAGGATGAGGGAAGAGAAGACAGAGGCCAGGCAAAGCTTTCTATTGGTAAAAACAAGCGACCAAGGTTTGGCTCTTGGAAAGGGCGGGTAAGGCAGCCTTGATGAAAAGTCGCTCAGAAGCTGTGGCAGGTGTGAACCTAAAGCCTTGCTCTCTAGGTTTCATCCTAGGTTTCCCACTAGCCCCTTGCTTCTCAAAAAATGTTAGCCACAGAATCTTCATTTGAGTTAAAATCTCACAATTCCACAATTTAAAGCAACTAGAAATTTTTTTTTTTTTTTAGAAGCTGAGCAGCAGGCGGGGGGTATGACGGTGCAGAGAATGATCTCCCCCCTCAGTCTCCCTTTTGCCCATCCTCTGCCCCTGCAACGCACCCCCCACCCAAACATCCTAGGAACAGGGTTTGAAAACTACCGTACATGCAGACCTCACAGCCTCCTTTAGGCAGAAGGACATTGTAACCTTAGCCTCCCCCCACACCCCCATCCCCAGCAAGAGGAGGACAGATGCTTCCAAGTAAATAAGCTGAAATTCAAGTAGCAGAAATTCCTAGGGGCTGTTTACTTGGTGTTCCATGCCTAACAGGTTCTAGTGTGCCCTCTGGCTGAATCATCCCTCTGGGGGCCAGCAGACAGTGCCAGAGAGCCTGGTAGGCTTGGTGTGGCAGGGCTGCTAGCTTGCAGACGCACGGCGGTGTCTGATACCTGCCCACCTGCGGCCGCTCACCTCTTCTGTGCTGAGTCTACATCATTGGGGGGGAAAAAAAGTGCTGCCGACGAGAGTCAATTCCAACTCGTAGTGACACTGTAGAAAGGAGCAGAACTGCCCCATAGGTTTTCCAAGGAGTGCCTGGTGGATTCAAACTGCTGACCTTTTGGTTAGCAACCAAGCTCCTAACCACTGCACCACCAGGGCTCATCATTGGGGAAGCATCTCAAATTAGACAGTAGAAGTTTGAGGGAGGAGAGAAGATATAAAAATGTTAGCAGCCAAGAAGCCCTGCTTTTTTTTTTTTTTTTTTTAGTTACTGGGAGCATTGAGGGCAGTGGTAGTTCGGTGGTAGAATTCTCACCTTTCATGTGGGAGACATGGGTTCAATTCCCAGCCAATGCACGTCATTCGCAGCCACTGCCTGTCTCTCAGTGGAGGCCTGCATGTTGCTGTGACGTTGGACAGGTTTCAGTGGAGCTTCCAGACTAAGACAGACTAGGAAAGAAGGGCTTGGCAATCCGCTTCCAGATATCAACCAGTAAAACCCTATGGATCACAATGGTTCAATTCACACACAACCTTCAGTTGTGCACGGGGTCGGCTCCACAGCAGCTACCATCATCACGTGTCCTGCAGAGCTGGTGGTGGTCTCCTGGGGGCAGTGGGAAGTGTGCTGAACCCAGACTGGGGAGCCAGGCTCTGCTTCCAGCTCTGCCACGAATAGATCCGGCGACTTAGGGCAAGTGTCTTGACTACATTTCATCTATATATTTGATAAAATAATAATTTTTTAAAAAGTGATATCTAAGATCCCTTTGAGCTCTACTGTTGTGTTTAACAGGCCTCCTATGGTCAGTGCTGGGCAAGCCCTCAGCCCTCCTCTGAGGCAAAGGGCCCAGAAGGCTCTTTGAGCGAAGTTGTTCTGGCTAACGTCCTGTGTGTTAAAAGAAATCACCCTTGCAACCCTGCCCTGGACCAACTGGCACAGGGAAGATGTCCAGGCCAAAACCAATCCGTACTCTGGTGTGGAAAGGATAAATACGAGGTTCTTGCGGAGAACGTGCCAGAGCAACCACAGGCAGACAGGGTGCTCTAAATAAGGCCTAGCATTGTTCCTCTGCTGCAGGGCACTCCCTCCTGCCAGCACCAGGAGCACTGGGCCCGCATGGCTGTACACTGTGGAGACAGCTTTCCAGGACTCCTCACTTTCTCCCGTGGCTTGCAGGGAACACCTATCACCTGCAGAGAGTGGGGCCTGTCTTTTCCTTACAACCCAAAAGCACCAAAAAAAAAAAAAAAAAAAGTTGCCATCAATTTGATTCTGACTCATGGTGACCCCATGTGTGTCAGAGTAGAACTGCACTCCACAGGGTTTTCAGTGGCTGATTTTTTGGAAGTAGATCACCAGACATTTCTTCCAAGGCATCTCTGGGTAGGCTCAAACCTCTAACCTTTTGGTTAGCACCCAAGCTTGTTAACCAGGGTTTCTGCAGGGTTTTGCAGTGCCCAGGGTTTCCCCAAAGGCACCTGGAAGTGATTATTCCTTTTTATTCTCTTATTGCTCACAGGAATTAAGTAAGCAGATCATGATGAGGAAGGTTTGGGTCGTAAGCCACCAGACACCCTGAGTTTGGTCTTGGGCATTACTGATTGATTGTTCTTAATCCAGCTCATAAAACTAATTCCTTGTGAGTTTCAAGGCGAATACAAGCCCAAGAGACAGAAAGGGCCACATGAACCAGAGACTACAACATCCTGAGACCAGAAGAACTAGATGGTGCCCGGCTACAACCGATGGCTGCCCTGACAGGGAACACAACAGAGAACCCTGAGGGAGCAGAAGAGCAGTGGGATGCAGACCCCAAATTCTCATAAGACCAGACTTAATGGTCTGACTGAGACTGAAAGGATCCCAGTGGTCATGGCCGCCAGACCTTCTGTTGGCCCAGGACAGGAACCATTCCCGAAGCCAACTCTTCAGACTGGACAATGTGTTGGAGAGGGATGCTGATGAGGAGTGAGCTTCTTGGATCAGGTGGACACTGGAGACTATGTTGGCATCTCCTGCCTGGAAGGGAGATGAGAGGGTGGAGGGGGTTAGAAGCTGAGGAAATGGACACAAAAAGAGAGAGTGGCGGGAGAGAGAAGGCTGCCTCATTAGGGGGAGAGTAATTGGGAGTGTGTAGCAAGGTGTATATGTGTGAGAGACTGACTTGATTTGTAAACTTTCACTTAAAGCACAATAAAAAGTATTAAAAAAATTAAAAAACTAATTCCTTGTGAGTTTAATGGAGCAAAGGTTTTTTGCTTTTTTTTTTTTTTTTTTTCAAAAGGAGTGCTGAGTGAGTTTATGTTGATAAGGGAGGAACAATTTGGAAAATGAGGGTGAGAACAGTTGTAGAACTTGAAGAATGTATTCAATGTCACTGAATCGTACATGTAGAAATTGTTGAATTGACCTGTGCTCTGCTGTGTATATCCTCAACAACAAATGATAAAATAAGTTATTTAAAAAAAAATAGGGGTTGCTGAGTAGTTTATTACTAACAAAGTGACCTCTTTCTCCAGCGGCCATCTAATGAGGACAGTATTATTCAATCCACCTACCTCTTAGGGTTGTGGTAGAACGCAATCAAATGTGGCCAGGTATATGAGCATACTCAGGCAAACACCCTGTGCTAGATAAGTATGTCCTTAATCCTCAGACAAACAGGGAAGACCATGGGGCCACAGAGTGCAGAAATTGAGAGCACCGACTCTGGAGTTAGACTTGGTTAGGTTGAGATCATGGCTCTCTCAATTCCTAGACAGGTGACCTTGACAAATTAGCCTCTCTGTGTGTCAGTTTTCTCATCTGAAAAATGGAAATAATCATAGCAACTACCTCATAAAATTGTTAATTAAGTGAATGCATTTCAAGTACTTAGAACATTGCCTAGCTTAGAGTAAGTGTTCAATAAATGTTGTTATTAAAGCAACACATTCCTCTGGCCAGCAGCACATTGTGAGGACTTGCCCAGCCCTCCTGTGCACGTGGGAATACAGCACTTACTGTGGACTTCGAAGGCAGCCAGGCCAGGCCAGCAGTCCTCCCACACAGAGGTGGTGCCTCGCCTCACAGTCAGCCACACCGGTACTGTGGCACCCCACGCAATTCTCTCCTTCCCAAGAGCCTCATTCTCCCCCAGAAAGGAAAGACAAGCATAATGACCTGTCCCACAAACAATCATTTGGATTGCTTCATTTGTGGGGTTCCAGAAGGCCTTCCTCCATGATTTTCTGGAGGCTTGTCCTACTATAGAAGGGAACATGGCCACACACATCACAGACTGAAAAGAGAAATCCAGGAAACAACTCAGGACCTGACAAACTGCACTCAGAAGACATGGAGAATTATTTTTGCTTTAAATACCTTTAAGGAAAGAATCCCTACCACCACCACTTCCATTTCCACTTTAATTTTCCTGGCTGGGAACATAGAAATCCCCCTCCTGGAGTCAGGATGACGAGGAAACTTTACAAAGGAGTTATAATTTTCAGAGTGCAGCTCATTCTTCTCAGCAGAGCCCTCTGTTGGATCCTTAGCACCTAGGAGCTGCAGTTTTCTGTCACTGATCCCACTGATGGGTCCAGGGGGAGGGAGGGCATGCCTGCAGTCTGCAGTGACCCCACACTGCCGCTCCTCATGGAGCTTCCCAAACAAGCAAGGCCCACACACTGCAGCCTGGGTCCAGCCTGGCTAGTAGGCTTGGTAAAGGGCTGGAGTGCTCATCTGGGGGTCACTCAGTGGTTTCTGCAGTGCTTCTAACTCAGACTGTCCAAAGATGATCATCCAGGTGTTCTGGCAGAGGGTCCCCTCCAGAGCAGGAGGCTGGAGGGGGCAGGGGTGATCACTTCATTCTGAGTGACTCTTTTGTGTCCAGTTAGCTTCTGGTTGGGTTTCCACACTTGGCGGCAATGCCTCATCAATGGCAGCATTCATGTCCAGCCAGAATACGCCCTCTTTGGCTCTGGGTTTGGATTTCTAACACCCAGTTGTGAGCTGTGAATTGTACACAGCAGTGACTAGTCCCCTGGTATTTGCTCAGATGGCATGAAGGCCTTTGTCCTTGAATCAGATCCCAAGCCACCCTGACTTCATCTGTTGCTTCATGAGAAAAACCTGACAATTGTCCTATGTGCTCAGAGGCAGGCAACAGCACGGCTCCAACCTTGAGCCTGACCAAGGACACCAGAGTCACAATCCCAGAAGGCTCTGTGTTAGGAAAAGCCCAAATGAGAGCACTGAGTTGTCTGGCCTACACAGGCCCTGTCAGGCGACTTATGTCGTATTCCTCGAGGACCACGTTACTCTCTATGTGAGTAAGGGGTACAGGCATTGAAGTTATTTTCTCTGTGAGGTTCAAAAAATATTTTGCAGATTTTGCTTTTTTCAACTTCAAAAAAAAATTTTTTTTTTAATTAAGGTGTTTGCTGAGGTGAGGTCTACGTGAAGTATGAGACTGTTATTACGAATCATATTACACAGCTAAACTAAAGTCCAGAGGGTCACATGAGCTAATTCATTCTTTCCTTCAACAAAAATTCAAACCAGTGTAAAAGGAAAACAACCTGCTAAGCAACACTTAAGGTTCTCTTACAAAAACACAGCCTGTAGTCACACAACTCGCTCCTTACAGAGGCAGGGATCAGAGCCCAAATAAAACCATAACACAGAACGGTTATGGAGCCTCTCCCCACATGTAGCTCTCAATAAAAATATCATCAAACTGCATCGTTTAAAAAGTGTAAGGGTAGGAGAGCAAGGATCTGATTATCCCCATGATGAATGTTCTAGTAGCATACGATGCTCCCCTCCCCCCCAATTGTTAATCCAACCTTAGACGGTGGGGAGGGGTTGGGAGGGGTGGCACTTAGGAAATGGGTTGCACTTGGGTGACAGATGTGCCATTATTGGCTAAAAGTGAGAGATGCCCCCCAAGGGGAGAGAGAGAGACTTCCTTACTCGGCAAAGTGGCCTACAGTAGGCCATAGCAGTTGAGATGCAGCTAGTTGGAGGAGGAATTAGAATTCTCTAGAGGAACTAAGCAGGACGCTGTGGTCTCAGAGTGGTGAAGAGCCAACAGAGACTAGCCCGGGAAGACTCTGTGGAAGGGGACTGAGGCCATTCAAACCCCTATAGAGAGAGAGAGATACTGGAGTGAAATCAAGAGGTAGACGTGGGGCCCAAGCAGAAAATCATCTTGATTCATCCAGGACATTGAACAAAAGTAACAACCCAGTGTCCACAAAGAAATGTGCATGCATGCAAGCTTTGAGAGAGGAGAGGGGAAGAATTTTTCAGGGAGAAACATTGGCTCTTAAAGTCTGCTTTAGAAGGCACTAGACTCAAACTCAGGTGGGGCAGTAGCAAGGAGCAGGAAATTGGAAAGACTGGAAATAACTCACTAATGTCGTTGTGTGCCGCCTAGTCGGTTCCAACTCGTAGCGACATTATAGGCCAGAGTAGAACCGCCCCACAGGGTTTCCCTAGGCTGTAATCTTTCCGACAGCAGATCTCCAGGTATTTTCTCTGGAGGAGCTGCTGGGTGGGACCTTTCAGTTAGCAGCCAAGCGCTTAACTACTGTTCCACCAGGGCTCCTTAGTACCAGGACACCCGTTTGGAAAAGCCATTGGACAGTTCTGAAAGGGGATGGTCTGCCCACACAGGGGCGACAAGTGCCCTGGAGCCAGGTTTTCACACAGTACCTTCTATGTCCGTTTGTTTTATTATCTTTATTTCTCCCCTAAGTAGGTTTCTTTAGATGTTAAAGGACAGTGGTCAGGAACGCAGGATGCTGACAACGTACAGGAGGAGGAGGTAGATGAGAACTCTGAACTTTCAGCACCATTTTTCTATAAACTAAAACTGCTCTAAAAAATAAATTCTACTTAGAAAAAAACAAAACAGTGGTTTTCAGAGCAGGGTTCTTAGACTAGCAGTGTGAGCTCCACCTGGCAACTTGTTAGAAATGCAAACTATCTGTCTGACCCCAGACCTATAAAAGTAGAGACTTTATCTTAAATCTGGGGTTTAACGGACCCTCCAGGTGATGCTGATGTGTGTTCAAGTTTGAGAACCACTGCTCTGGCAGATAGGCAGGCCCACTGAGTGTAAAAGTCTTAAATATCTTATTTTTTTGCAATTTATCTATTTTGGCTTTTGTGTTTAAACTTTCTTTGCAGAAACATACAGGATTTCTGTAATTTGTAGCTCTAAATTTCCAGGATTGTTACGCATATTCCTGAGTCAACTTTTTTTTAACCTTGGGGGTGAGAAGGAGCCACGATAAGGCCAGAATGATAAGGCCAGGATGTAATTCGACCAACATGATCTGCTGTCTTTTTCTAGGCTGAGATAAGTGCAGAAAAATAAACGAAGAGCAGATGTGGAGAGACCTTGGCTCTGGCTGCCTTTGGCTTCACTGAGCTGCCTGAATTGGTGAGGCAACTGAGAAATGTCCTTAAGACCCACACTGGCTGGCTCTTGTCTTTGGAATCAGAAGGGAGCTCACAGGTGGCACATGGCAGGTGAGTAACCGCTAAGAAGGCTCACATGCTTCCTTTTCATTTTCAAATTCAATCATTCTAGCTTTTCTCAACGCTGACTGCCCACCACCCTCTCCCCCCCAAAAAGTGGAATCTTTATAGCCCTGCAGACTCAGTTACACCCTTCCCCACTCTCCTCCTTCCCCTCAGTCACGCATTCCGCCTGGCTCCCTCTGTCTGACTTCCTCCGTCTGGGTTCTGGGCCTGCCAGAACATTCCAGGACAGAGGCAATTCCTTCCTACCCATTGCCTGGCACACATTGTCAGCAAGATATGCGAGGCCAAGGACAGGTATCTGTTAGAGAGGCCAATGCATGTGTGATCCCTGCAGCTTCTGACACGTGGAGATGATGAGGCAACGGGACCTTTTGCATTATGCCGGAAGACAGCTCACAGGGGAAAAGAGCTTCCTTATGTAATCAAAGCACGTGGGTTTGATCACTGCTATTCACCTGTTGCTAATTAGTGCACTGCCTGTCAGGAATCAAGCAAGGAAAAAAATCTGCCTGCCAAGCAGATAGCAAATGCAAGCTCATCTCGCTTTTGGAGTGGAAAAGACACTAGGAGCCTTCAGTTCAATCCATCCAAAAAAATGTATGGAGCCATGCACTCTGTTCTCCTGGGGATATTGAGATAAATAAATCAGGGTTCCTGCTCACAAGGAGCTCATGGGCAGGAGAAGAAAACAAACTCTTACACTCTATGCGATACATAAAAGGAAACCATCTCCAGGGTACACAAATCCTGCAGGAGTACTTTGAAAGTTGAGTCTGGCTGACCTGGTGGTTCCTTCCAGAAGGGCATTACAGGCAGAGAGAACAGTATGTGCAAAAGCCAGGGAATGGGGCTGGGGCTCTCTAATTCTGAAAGAGTCAAATTAAGCTAAGGTTCAAATGCCAGGAACTGAGTCAGGAAGGCCGCCACCTCGTGGCAGGGCCAGCAGCAGTGCTCAAAATCTGAGTGGAGAACCAGAGAGAAGACAGTAGGTAAGAACAGGGCAGGACCCAATGGACAGAGCAGAGTGGGGGGAAGGGTGGTGGTCAGGAAGGTCACGCAGATAATCAGCTGGAGTCTGAGGCTTGCCTTCATTGGCCAGTGGGGACGAGGCTTGGGAGAGCTGGCCTGGCTAGGGTGGCCAACAGGACTGTTAGTTGGCTGGTTAGATGGACAGAGCACGACCATCTGCAGATCCTACTATTCACAAGCAGTAAGAGGGTAGCTGCAAGTGTCAGGGCTGGAGCTCTGGAACATTTAATTGCCCCTGTACGTGGCCTTTTGTGTCTGGAAGGACGTTAACAGGGACGCGAGGGAGAATGCAGGAGTGGAGAACAGAAATTGGCCCCCAAATACCCAAGAGAAAGTTTTGTGAGACTCCTGGGGACAAAGAGGATACATGCACAGAATAGTTTCCAGGGCAAACAAAGAATTCACTGGAGGTATATTTTGTTTTGTGTCCTTACACACACACACACACACACACAAAGAGAGACTTTTATTTTTTTCCTCAAATGAGGGCTCTGTCTTCAGTTCTCTTCTCTTCTCAGTGTCACTCTCCGTGGGCTACCTCAACCTGGCCCGTGACTTCCATTATGAGGGCCAACCTCAGTCTCCAGGCCAGTCTCTCTCCTAGCAGACAACTGTTTACTGGATATCTTTACCCTGAAGTCCCACAGATCCCTCAAACCTGAATGTGTCTTCACCATCCCTCCTCCCCCAAACCCTCTCTTGTGGGCCCTAGCTCAGAGAATGGTACCTCAACTGATGTTTTGCCTGACTCAGAAATCCAGTGAGGTCTCTGTGATGGTTAAGATTGTGTGTCATCTTGGCTGGGCCATGATTCTCAGTGTTTTGGCAGTTGTATAACGTTATGATCACTTCACTGTTGAAATTTGGTAAGTGATCACCCCCAGGATGGAATCTGCTGGGTGGTACTGGTGGGGGTGGGGCCTGTGGCAGCTCACCGCCCTCTCAGGCTTCATCTCCTCTTCTTTCTCCACCTACTTCCTTCCTGCTCGATTTGCTGGAGTTTTTGCTTGTTCCACACACTGCAGCTGGCTCCCATTCATCTGGCCTCCAGTTCAGGGGACTTGGGCTAGCAGCTTGCTGGTGGTCTTGCCTGCCAATCATCGATCTTCACAGCCTATGGCAGCACTGCTCTCTGGCCTGCTGATCTTGGATTCACCAGCCCCTGCAGATACATGAATCAGGAGAATTCTCTTTCTTGCCTCACGGACTTGGGACTTAACTGCCTCTAAAAACCATGGGAGGCATTTCCTTGATACAAATCTCTCTTGGTGTGTGTGTGTATATATATATATATACACACACACACTTTACTGGTTTTGCTTCTCTAGAGAATCCAGCCTAAGAGCCTCTCTTTCACCTCCTCCCTCTAATGAAATAATTTCCTAAATCACTCTTGAACCCGTTCACCTTGTGTTAGTTTCCTAATGCTGCTGTCACAAATCACTACTTAAATCTGTCACCTTATAATTCTGGAGGTCACACTGGGCTAAAGTCAAGCTAAAGTCAAGGCAGGACCATGCTCCGTTGGGAGGCTCTGAGGTAGAATCCATCCCCTTGTCTTTTCCAGCTTCTAGAAGCCACCTGCATTCCTTGGCTCATGGCCCCTTCCTCCATCTTCAAAACCAGCAGCATAGCATCTTCAGATCTTTCTCTGACTCTGACTTTTTACTTCCTTTGCCATCTTTTAAAGACCCTTGTGATTATATTAGGCCCAGTTGGATAATCCTCCATATTTCAACACCCTTAATCATGGAAACACTGGTGGCATAGGGAAAACCCTGGTGGCATAGTGGTTAAGTGCTGTGGCTGCTAACCAAAAGGTTAGCAGTTTGAATCCACCAGGGAATCCTTGGAAACTCTATGGAGCAGTTCTAAACTGTCCTATAGGGTTGCTGTGAGTCAGAATGGACTCGACGGCAGTGGGTTTGATTTTGTTTTGTTTTTTTAATTTAATCATACCTGCTATATAAAGTAATATATTCTCAAGTTCTAGGAATTAGGATATGGACATCTTTGGAGGTCATTATCCTGCCTACAACATGCCTCTTTCCATCCCAACACCACTGCTACCATTATCTCTCACCTGGAGTCACCAATAAATTTCTAAGATCACAGAAGAATTACAAAGTATTTAATGAAAGGAAAGGAAGAGGGAGAGAAGAAGAAAGGGATGAGAAGGGATGCTGTTCCAACAGGCTCTTTGAGGGAAGGCCATCTTTCATTCGCAGTCTCTTATTTAGTTTCCCCGATCCCGGGACTTCCCCCTCCGAGCCATCCTTGGTCTTGCTATTTATTTCCTTTTGCCCTTGTACCTTGCCACCAAGCCTTTGCCCTTGCTATTTCCTCTGCCTACAAGATTCCCCCTACAACTCATAACAGTCACCCCTACTCCACCCCACCCCCTACAAAGAGCACCAGGCTAAGTTCTGGTCCTTCAGGTCTCAGTTGAGATATCACTTCCCCAGAAAGTCTTCTCAGACTTTCCAGGTTTAGGTTGGATCTGTCTCCAAAGCACATTGCTGTTCCTGCTCTTATTTGCTTGAGCCCTTATCTCACCCTTTTGTAATTGCCTGTTTACTTGTCTATCTTGTCCCTGAGCTTTAAGTGCCTTAAAGTCAAGGTCCAAATCATATTCTATGTTGTTCCCCAAGTACATTGTAAGGCTCAATAAATATTCACTGAATAAGATAAAAAGCTCTTTTTGAAAACACTTTGGGTACCAGACCTGATTTTGTTCACCTTTGGCTCACCCCAGGCCTTGCTCTTTATTAGTGTTTATTACATATTTATTGACTCAATTGGAGGGTGTAGTGACAAAGTCAGTGGAGGCTCTCCTATGGGAAGGGTTGTTGTTGTGAGATGCCGTCAGTCAAGTTGGTTCCAACCCAGCAACCCTATGTACAACAGAGAGAAACACTGCCCTGCCTTGCACCATCCTCACAATTGTTGCTATGCTTGAGCCCATCCTTGCAGCCACTGTGTCAATCCATCTCATCAAAGGTCTTCCTCTTTTTCACTGACCCTCTACTTTACCAAGCATGATGTCCTTATCCAGGGACTGGTCCCTTCTGATAACATGTCCAAAGTATGTGAGACGATGTCTCACCATCCTCACTTCTAAGAAGCATTCTAACTGTACTTCTTTCAAGACAGATTTGTTCGTTCTTCTGGCAGTCCATGGCATAGTCAACATTCTTTGTTAACACCATAATGGGAAGGGAGGGGACAGTAAATAGTTCAGCAGTTGCCAGTAGGTCCCAGATCGGGAAGGCAAGTGGGGACAAGGCCCTGGCAGACAGGCCTGGGAAGTTTTCCAAAATTAGGATCCAGAAGAGAGGTTTCCCCTCTCAGGTCACAGGCAAGGCTGGATCCTGCTGTCTGTAATTTCATCACTGGCCAGAGCCAGGATTCCGGCGATGTAATAAGAATTCCAGGACAGCACACATAGGGCAGCCGCTGGACTGTCAGCCTCCTGCTAAATGAAAGCAACTCCTGGCACAGTGTGGCAGCTCCCAGGCAGGGGTGCAGGCCTGGGGACCCCACAGCCCTCCCCCTCCCTCCTACTCGCCATCTTCAGTCTCCATGCCCTTCCTCCTACATCCTGCCACCTCATCCCTTCTCCTCCCAACATGTACTTCAGAATACCAAGGCCAAGACAGACATTTAAGAGAATACCGCCAAACTTGTAGCCATTTCAACAATTTGTCAGGACTGATGATAAAAAAGTCATTAAGGAATGACTCTTTTCCATCTGTTTTTAATAAATAAAGGATTTACAAAATCATTATTTGTCTACTTTTGGAGTTAGTGTAGCCAATAGGAATCATGTCAAAAGTACTTGTCCAATATCACTGAATTATACATGTAGAAGCTGTTCAGTTGGTGTATGTCTTGCTGTGCATATTCTCAACAAAACAAATAATTTTCTTCTAAGTCAACTTAGTTCCTGTACACTAGAGGATAAACAAACATCTCTTTTTCTCGCTCTCTCTTTTTTTGCTTTTTACAAATGAGTAAAATAAATATTATTAGGACTCTGAACATTTAAAAGTCAGTTTTTTACTTCCTTTCCATTGGAAATTTTTGCTTTGGTTTATTTATTTTGATAGCACTATGGTATTCTGTTTGAATGTCTTTTCAACAATTTATTCATCCCTTTTTCTCTTGGTAAACATTTAGGTTGTTCTGGTTATTTTTTCCTCTTTCAAACAATTCTTCAATATATTCTTCTGCATATCTCTATGTGAACACATGGGAAAGTTTTAATAAGTAGAATTGATGGGTAGTTTAGGGTAAGTACCTTCTCATCTTTACTAGATCAGTAATTACTAAATAACTCACCTAAATCATTGCATCAATTTACACTCCCACCACCAGCATATGTTCCACACCTTCCCCAATACTTTGGCAAATATTTTTAGTTTTTACCAGTCTGATGGGTGTAAAATGGTACCTCATTTTGCTTTAATTTATATTTCTGTGACTACTAGTGAGATTGAGCATCTTTCGGATTTCTTTTTCTACAGATTGTTCCAGTCTTCTGCCTAATTTTCTATTGAGTTGCCTTTTTCTTATTAATCTGTAGTGCGCTTGTTTTCACATATACATTCTGGACACTAAACCTTGTTATAGTCTACGTCCTTTAGGTCCTCCAGGAAGCAGATACCAAGATGGAATAAGGCAGGTAAGAAATGTAGGAGGTGGAGTGGAGGGGAGAGGACAATGCCTGTGAAGGAAAAGGGGAAGGGAGCAGGAGTGATTGGGGAGAGCTTTCAGACCCCAGTACAGGTCTGACACGTATAAAAGAAGAGAGAGAAGAAGGAAGACTAGGTAAGGAAGAGCTTTAGTCTGCAGGGCAGCTCTGAGAAAGTCTCAGCCAGGCCAATGGGGAGCCCCAGAGCAAAGCTTGCTCTTTAAAGGAGCCCCACAGTGGGCAGAAGTGGCCTAGACTTAGTACCCCCACCATGCTCAGTCATTGTCTGGAATCAGCCCAAGGAGAGTGTGACCTCCACTTGAGCACTGAGGTAGACCCAAAAAGCGCAGCAGCTAGAGACTGTCAGCCGATCTCACTCCTAGCAGAGGCTTCTCTCTTGAAGGGAGACACATGGCTGCCACAGACAAATATCTTCTTCCAGTTTGTTCTGGTCTGTCCTTTATTTTTCCCTTATGTCATCTTTTGATGAAAAAAAGATTTACATTTTCATACAGACAAGTTTATGCTATTTTTCTTTATGCTTTATACTTTTTGTGTTTTATTTAAGGTATTATTGCCTATACTATCTTCAAATTAGTTTTTGATATTTTCTTTTAGAAGTCTTAGTTCTGTTTTTCACATTTTTCACCTAGAATTTTTAAAACAATTATTTTCAGTATGGATTACCAAATTCCCAGTGCCATTAATAGTTCATCCTTTCTCTGCTGATCTGCATATCACCTCTGTTGTATGTCAAGTCTTCATACAAGTAGGGATTTGTTTTGAATTCTTTGTTCTGTTCCACTGGTCTATTTACCTCTTTCTGAGTTAATACCACACTGTCTTAACTTAATGACTTTGAATTTTGTAGGGCAAGTCATTCATCTTGTTTTCTTCAAAATCTCTTAATTATTATTTTTGGCCCTTGGCTTTTTCACAGCAATTTAGAATTATCTTCTTCAGTTCCACAAAAGTCCTTCCTGAATTTGATTGGAGTCAGATAGAACTTATAGGTTAATTTAGGAAGAATCGAAATCTTATGACTGAATCTTTCTATCATGAACACGCCTTATCTATTGAAGAATACCTAAATAAATGAAATTTTATAATTTTCTCAATAAAGATCATGCATATATTTCATTAGATTTCTTTCTGTTTCTCTTAAAAATGTTAGTTTTTCAGTCACGGAAGGAGAGGCTAGAAGGAGGGAGTGGGCTGACTCATTAGGGGGAGAGTAAGTGGGAGTACATAGTAAGGTGCATATAAGTTTATATGTGAGAGACTGACTTGATTTGTAAACTTTCCCTTAAAGCACAATAAAAATTATTTTTTTAAAATGTTAGTTTTTTCAAACTTTTGTTTTGTGTGGTTGGTATATCAAAGTGCAATTTGATTTTTGTATAATGATCCCTTATCTAGCAACCTTGATGCAGTCTCTTATAAATTTTATGAGGGTCTTTTTTTTACACATATCTAGCAAATTTGGGTACCTGAGAAAAACCCATCAGCAGGCGCTTGCCCTTGGTTACCCAAACTGTCCAAGTAGAGGAAGATACCTTTGCTGACTCCCCTGAGTAGGCATGTTCATACACCCCTCCTATTACACTGGCATCTACAGTAGCAACACCCCTGTCTGGAGACCTGCCGGCAAGACAGAACTCTCCCAGGTAAAAGCTGTTGTACTTGTTTAGCTAAAATAAGGATCTGAACAGAGTGGCCTAGCTTGACGTCAGCTTCACTGTTACAAAACAGAAAGATCCCCTGGCAAAAGGCTCAGAGCCAGCTGGGTTAGACAAGGGGCTGCTTGGATGACCTGATTAGAGAATATCATTTCTTGATTGGCCAGAGCTACTTTGTCCTTCCACTCTCCTAGCTGAAAAGGCCTTGGGGACATCAGAAAGCGGGCCAGAAGGAGGTGGAGACACTGTGTTGAGAAAGGGAGTTAGAATGAAGCCTGTCCCTTGCCCCCCACTCTCCCCTGGCTTTCAAGCTGTTCCCAGCTAGGCTTCCACCTGAGATGTGTCCACCTGGCCTGATGACTGGAGGACAGGTGAGCAGCTTTCCAGAGACCTGTGTGAGGCCAGGAAGAAGTGTTCTGTGGACTGTTGGCTCTGGGGTATGCAAGACCACACCATCCTAAGTGATGCTGGAGAACAAGAGAGAGGATGAAGAGGCTTCTCATCTTGTACCTAAAGCAGGTCCTGCTCCACATGGCTTCTCGTCAATAAAGGCACGCCAGGGTGAGGAGGGAAGAAAAGCACTTATTGCAAGCATGCAGGCAAGGAGCAAGGAGGTGTACACCTCAAATCAAGCTCCCCAAACAAGGGGAAACAGAACTTTTTATACCATCTCTCACAAGGAAGTACATACAAACATTATGGACTACATAGGTTATCATGGTGCCCAGGTGCCACAAGACAAATTGAATTTTTTTCCCCTTTAGCCTGTAGGCTAGTAAACTGGGTTCCCTGGTGTGAGCCACACCCAATGCTTTGAGGACAACGGACAGGAGTATATAGGTTCTGCTTGGATAGAGCCAGGTGAGAAACAGCAGTAATACTGTAGGAGGCAGCCACAGGAGGGGTGAAAACCAGGAGACAGGCACAAGACATCATGATGGGCATGCCTACCTACAGAGTGAGAGAGAAGAGCGCCTTTGGGCAGGAGGCTTCCTGGCAGATTGGGGTGCCTTCAGGTACTTATCGGTGGAGCTAAAGAGCTTTGTAACACTTGCCCAAGGGCCAACAAAGGAGCCTATCTTCTAGGGGCTGAGAAGGGCCTGTCCTCAGAGGAACCTGTCCTCAGAGGGCTGAGAGGAACCCTGCATGTCTGAGGGAGCTGAGAGAGCTGTCCTGCACTGAAGAAAAGAGACTTTGCCTACATGCTTCCTGATCCTGATTCTGAGTTGTAGCTTGTTGATTCTGCTTCCAAGTGGTAACCTGCTACCTCCCTAATAAACGTTTTAACTGTGAGTATGGTCTCCGTGTTCTGTGTGACTACTGCAATGAATTATTGAACCCAGAGAGAAGTAGAGAGTGCTGTGGGAGGGACAGCTAGTGTCAGAATTGGTAAAAAGGTTGGAGGGTGGAGGAACGTCTGACCTCCACCTCACAGGAATCAGCCTTGGGCTGATATTGATCTTGATTCTCCTCCCTCCTTGTGAAGTTAGAGCAGGAGGTCTGATGCCATGCCATTTATTACAGTGTGGTTCTGTGGGTTAGGACTTCAACATATCTTTTGCGGGATGCAGTTCAGCACTTGCCGATCTCAATTTTTTCCAATAAACCAA
This sequence comes from Elephas maximus indicus, assembly GCF_024166365.1. Lineage (NCBI taxonomy): Eukaryota > Metazoa > Chordata > Mammalia > Proboscidea > Elephantidae > Elephas > Elephas maximus. Next base: position 25,425,284 of record NC_064844.1, on the reverse strand, counting down.
GAAATGTGAGGGCCAGAGAGGCCTTTGAGGACTCTATTGAGTTCCCCTGAAACAAGATGCAGCACTAAGCACTGTGGTGTGTGCTCAGGATGGAGCTTACGCACTTACGCGTACTCATTTATGCCAACACTGTCCAGTGGATAGAATCGATGTTATGGCCTTAAAACTGAGGCTCAGAAAGGCAAGGTTCCTTTCTGAAGTCACATGCAGGACATAGAAGAGCAGAGATAAGAAGATTTGTCCTTCCTGGGAGCCTTTGCTGACTTGGCCCCCTCAGGTCATTACGGTTGTTGTGTCCTGATGACCTAGTCCCAGGCCCCTGGTCATGCCACCATGATTAACTGGGCTCCAGGGAAGTCCTGACTTGTCTTTTCAGTGCATAAATTAATGATTTCATTGCCAGGATCAACAGCTCACTGACCCTTGTGAAGTGTTTTCCTGCTAACAAGAATTGACGGAAAAGCTATTATTTTTCTTATTCTTGCTTTTCATAGAATTGCCATTCTGTGTAATGTCCATGAGCAGGAAAAATGCTATCAAATAAAGGTAAAGAGGAAAAAAAGGTTAATGGGAAGAAAACAAAGGGCAAGAGAGAGTCATTTTATAATTTACCATGATATGTTGTTGTTAGGTGCCCTCAAGTTGCTTCTGACTCACAGCGACCCTATGTGTGACAGAACGAAACACTGCCCAGTCCTCTGCCATCCTCACAAGCATTGCTATTTTTCAGCCCATTGTTGCAGCCACTGTGTCAATCCATCTCCCTGAGGGTCTTCTTTTCACTGACCCTCTACTTTACCAAGCAGGATGAACTTCTCCAGGGACTGGTTCTTCCTGATAACATGTCCAAAGTATTTAAAACAAAGTCTCGCCATCCTTGCTTCTAAGGAGCATTCTCCCTGCACTTCTTCCAAGACAGATTTTTTCATTCTTCTGGCAGTCCATGGTATACTCAATATCCTTCGCCAGCAGCATAATTCAAAGGCATCAATTCTTTTTCAGTCTTCCTTATTCATTGTCCAGCTTTCACATGCATATGAGGTGACTGGATATAACATGGCTTGGGTCAGGTGCACCTTAGTCCTCAAAGTGACATCTTTGCTTTTCAACATTTTAAAGAGGTCTTTTGCAGCATATTTGCCCAATGTAGTCCATCATTTGATTTCTTGACTGCTGCTTCTATGGGCATTGATGGTGCATCCAAGTAAAATTAAATCTTTGACAACTTCAGTCTTTTCTCCATTTATTATGATGTCGCTTATTGGTCCAGTTGTGAGGATTTTTCTTTTCTTTATTTTGAGGCATAATCATACTGAAGGCTCTGGCCTTTGATCTTCATTGGTAAGTGCTTCAATTCCTCTTTACTTTCAGCCAGTACGGTTGTGTCATCTGCATATCGTAAGTTGTTGATGAGTCTTCCTCCCATCCTGATGCCCCATTCTTCTTCGTATAGTCCAGAGTCTCAGATTATTTGCTCAGCATACAGATTGAATAAGTGTGGTAAAAATATACAACCTTGACACCTTTCCTGATTTTATCCACTTGTTCTGTTCAAATGATTGTCTCTTGGTCTATGTATGGATTCCACACAAGCACAATTAAGTGTTTTGGAATTCCCATGCTTCACAGTGTTATCCATAATTTGTTATGATCCACAAAGCCTAATGTCTTTGCATAGTCAATAAAACACAGATAAACATCTTTCTGGTATTCTCTGCTTTCAGCCAGGATCCATCCGACATCAGCAATGGTATCCCTTGTTCCACATTCTCTTCTGAATCCGCCTTGAATTTCTGACAGTTCCTTTTTGATGTACTGCTGCAATCGTTTTTCAATTATCTTCAGCAAAATTTTACTTATGTACAATATTAATATTGTTCTATAACTTCCACATTCTGTTAGATCACTTTTCTTTGGAATGAGCATGTATATGGATCTCTTCCAGTTTGTTGGCCAGGTAGCCGTCTTCCAAATTTCTTGGCACAGACAAGTGAGTGCTTCCAGTGTTGCATTGATTTGTTGAAATATCTTAGTTGGTATTTTGTCACTTCCCGGAGCCTTGTTTTTTGCCAATACCTTCAGTGCAGCTTGGACTTCTTCCTTCAATACCATCGGTTCTTGAACATATGCTACTTCCTGAAATGGTTGAAAGTTTACTGGTTCTTTTTGGTACAGTGATTCTGTGTATTCCTTCCATCTTCTTTTGATATTTCTTGCGTCTTTCAATATTTTGTCCGTAGAATCCTTTAGTATTGCAACTTGAGTCTTGAATCTTTTCTTCAGTGCTTTCAGCTTGACAAATGGCAAGCATGTTCTTCTCTTTTGGCTTTCTAACTCCAGGTCTTTGCATATTTCATTATAATGTTTTACTTTGTCTTTTTGAACCGCCCTATGAAATCTTCTGTTCAGCTCTTTTACTTCATCATTTCTTCCATTTGCTTTAGCTACTCAATATTCAAGAGCAAGTTTCAGAGTCTTTTCTGACATCCATTTTGGTTTTTCTTTCTTTCTTGTATTTTTACGTTCTTTTTCTTTCTTCAGGAAACCCTAGTGACATAGTGGTTAGGAACTACAGCTGCTAACCAAAAGGTCAGCAGTTAGAATCCTCCAGGTGCTCCTTGGAAACCCTATGGGGTAGTTCTGCTCTGTCCTATAGGGTCACTCTGAGTCTGAATCACTCCACAACTCATCTGGTCTTTGGTCATTAGTGTTCACTATGCCAAATCTGTTCTTGGTATAGTTTCTAAATTCAGGTGGAATATACTCAGGGTCATACTTTGTCTCTTGTGGAGTTGTTTTGATTTTCTTCAGCTTCAACTTGAATTTGCATATGAGCAACTGATGGTCTGTTCCACAGTCGGCCCCTGGCCATATTCTAACTGATGATATTGAGCTTCTCTATTGTCTCTTCCTACAGTTGTAGTCGATTTGATTCCTGTGTATTTCATCCAGCAAAGTTCACATGTAAGTTGTCATTCACGTTGTTGAAAAAAGATATTTCCAATTAATAGGTTTTTGGTCTTGCAAAATTCTATCATACGATCTCCAGTGTCATTTCTATTACCAAGGCCATATTTTCCAAGTACTGATCCTTTTTTATTTCCAGCTTTTGAGTTCCAATCACCAGTAATTATCAATGCAGTTTGATTGCACGTTTGAACAATTTTAGACTGCAAAAATTGGTAAAACCCTTCAATTTTTTCATCTTTGGCATTAGCGGTTGGTGTGTAAACTTGAATAATAGTCATATTAACTGGTCTTCTTTGTAGGCATGTGGATATTATCCTATCACTGACAACATTGTACTTCAGGATAGATCTTGAAATGTTCTTTTTGCAAATGAATGTGACTCTGTTCCTCTTCAACTTGTCATTCCCAGCATAGCAGACCATATGATTGTCTGATTCAAAATGGCCAATTTCATTCCATTTTCAGCTCACTACTACCTAGGATATTGATCTTCAAGCATTCCGTTTCATTTTTTACAACTTCCAATTTTCGTAGACTCATACTTCATACATCCCACATTCCGATTACTAATGGATGTTTGCAGCTGTTTCTTCTCATTTTGAGTCGTACCACATCAGAAAACGAAGGTCCCGAAAGCTTGACTCCATCCATGTCATTAGGGTTGACTCTACTTTGAGGAGGCAGCTCTTTCCCAGTCATATTTTGAGTGCCTTCCAACCTGAGGGGCTTGCCTTCTGGCGTTGTATCAGACAATGTTCCTCTGCTATTCATAAGGTTTTCACTGGTCAATTTTTTCAGAAGTAGATCACCAGGTCTTTCTTAGTTTGTCTTAGTCTGGAAGCTCTGCTGATACCTGTCCACCATGGGTAACCCTGCTGGTATTTGAATTACCAGTGTCATAGCTTCCAGCATCACAGCAACACACAAGCTACCATAGTACAACAAACTGACAAATGAGTGGTGGTGACTTGATATGAAAAAAAAAACCTGTTGCCGTCATGTTGATTCCAACTCATAGTGACCCTGTAGGACAGAGTAGAACTGCCCCATAGGATTTCCAAGGAGCAGCTGGTGGATTCAAACTGCCGACCTTTTGCTTAGCAGCCGAGCTCTCAACCACCAGTGCTCCCACCATGATATAGGAATCAGCAAACCATATCTTAAGCAAAAAGTGATTTCTCTTATTATATATGGCTTATATTACAATGATTTGTGCATTTGTATGGCCTCTTTCATTTGTATTTTTAAGGTTCTGGAGGGGAAGAGCTGTGTATGTGTGTCTAATCTTCAGCACTTGGCCTGGTACCTAGCATATAAACAACTCACCAATAGAAAGAAGGAATCAGTGGCCCATCTTCCCAGAAATACCTTCTCCTTTGGCTTTCAGTTATGCTGACATGTTCACCATGAGAGTCTCTGCCTCTTGGAGACAATTTCTTTCAACTAGGTTAACTTGGTCCTACCCACTGTCCATGGACTCCCTGGGTGGTGGAAATGGTTAACATACTTGGCTGCTATTCAAAAAGTTGGCAGTTCAAATCCACCCAGAGGTGCCTCGGAAAAAAGGTCTGGTGATCTACTTCCAAAAAATCAGCCCTCAAAAGCCCTATGGAGCACAGTTCTACTCTTACACACATGAGTCACCATGAGTCAGAGTCAACTCAAGGGCAACTGGTTTTTTATGCACTGTCCACAGAGCAAACAGAATACCACGGGAAGGGGTTTAAGGAAGAAAATTGAGGGGAAAGCTGACCCATGGGACATTGTCAGTCCCATGAGGGACCCTCACGGGATCATGTTCCTGGAACATGAAGAATGGCTCCAGTCCTTGTGAGAAGGAAGAGAAATCACTCCACAAGGAGCATCCCTGAGAAAGCAAACACTGCTCACATAGTCATTCTGTCAGGACTAGTCTGATTGGGGTGCTGGTTTCCTGCTGAAGTCTGGGGGTGCAGGACAAAGCCACACAGTGTGGTTCCTGCATGATTCAAGCTCATTCCTTTGATCTCCATCAACATTGGACTGGACTATTACAGACCTCTGATGAGCCCCAAATGTTCTGCAGAGCAGGGGATACTCAGAACCTCAATCCACTAGGACAGGCCAAGAGGCTACCGATGTAGTTGTTTCTTGTTTGTCTGTTTCATTTTCTGTTGTAATCATTTGATCATTCACCATCATTCATTAATGCACTTACCCTGCTTTTTACAAAATGGATTTACGGTGAAGCCAATTTATCCAGAAAATGACGTTCTTAAGTTAACTCGATTCTATCATCAATTGCATTCAACAATGTAATTGAACAAATAATTACTAAATACAGTGAAGGAACATCAGTGGAATGACAAAGATGGGGCCCACCGGAACACACCTCATAGTCTATGTGCACTGTGAACAAGTAAACAACTACAGCTGCCTGTCAAAAAGCCTCATGGCTGTAGTTGTTGTTAGTAGCCTTCAGGTCAGCTCTGACTCATGGCAACCCCACGTACAACAGAACAAAACTTGCCTTGTCTTTTGCCGTATTCATGATGGTTGGTATGCTCAAGTCCATTGTGGCCACTGTGTATTTTGAGTGCCTTCCAACCTAGGGAACTTGTCTTCTAGCACTATATTGAACAATGTTTTGTTCTGATCCACAGGGTTTTCACTTGCTAATTTTAGGAAATAGATCCCGCAGCCTTTCTTCAGAAGCTTCGGTGAAATATGTCCACCATGGATAACTCTACTAGTATTTGAAATACCAGTGGCACAGCTTCCAGCATCATAGCAATGCACAAGCCACCATAGAACAACAAACTGACTGACAGGCGGTCGATAACTCTAGTAATCCTGGCCAAATAGTGTATCTTACTACCAGTCAGTCCCTAACTAAAAAAAACAAAAAACAAACCCACTGCTGTTGAGTCCATCCTGACTCACAGCAACCCTATAGGACAGAGTAGAATCACCCCATAGGGTTTCCGAGGAGCACCTGGTAGGTTTGAACTGCCGACCTTTTGGTTAGCAGCTGTAGCTCTTAACCACTACGCCACCAGTGTTTCTCTGTTACTTTACATAGCTGATTACATTTTATTTGTGCCCTAATGGCATCTTACTTATTGTCATATCATTCCCCAACAACCAAAAATTGCTCCCCAGATTAAGGCTGGTTGCACTTGCAGCGCCCTGTCCCCAACACCCAGACTTTGCTGCCCAACAGCCTGCTGAGCCTCCCCTTAAAACGAAAGCATTTACAAACAAATGAGAATGAATGTCAAAGCAATCAGTAGACAATTTTAAATGAAACGTGCTAACTACAAATAATCATGGATAAGCAGCTAAATTTTCAGAGATTCCATTCAGGGTCTAGTTCTGTTTAGCTTGGATCATGAAACTTACTTCATAACTTAATTCAGTAAATTCCTTATAAGGACTGACTAGGACTTGGGACTTCTATACGGCCCGGGACACCCCCTGAAGCCAACAACCCCTCTCCAGTCCAGGATCCTCTGTCGCTGGCTTCAGGTAAGACCACTTTGTTTCACCTGCCTCCACCTCTAGTGCAAGCCAGGGCTTCTCCCCATCACTGAGGAGGCACTGGTTATCCAGGTCCTTCTCTGGGTTTGAAGTCCCTGGGTGGTGCAAACAGTTAAAATGTTCAGCTGCTAACCCAAATGTTGGTAGTTCCAGTCCCCCCAGAGGCACCTCAGAAGAAGTATTCTGTCTTACTTCAGATCTACTTCCAAAAAATCAGCCATTGGAAACCCTACCAAGAACAGTTCTATTCTGACACACATGGGTTGCCATTAGTCAGAATCTACTCCACAGCAAATTTTTCCCCCCTCCTCTGGGTTTAGTCAGACACTCTGGTTCTCTCCACCTTCCAAGCCACATGAAAAGAGCACTGGACTTAAGCCAGATGGATAACAGTCTTGCCCAGAGGACTGTGGGACATTCTTTTCACCTCTCAGAGCCAGAGCTTCCTTCCTGGGAAACTAGGAATTCTGCTACCTGCCCTGCCTTCCTCATCAGGCTGGCTGTGAGGCTCAGAGCCTTGTGAACTGTCAAGCCCTATGTAAAGGGAGGGAAGGATTCATACTCATCGTATCTGCCTGGTTGCCTTCGCTCTGTGCTCAGCCGCATCCTGGAGGCTCCACTGCGGTCAAGACCAGCAGCACTAAGTCAGGATAGTTATACTGTGGGAATTCTTTCCATCACAGAATCAGAGAACAGCTAAGACAACCCTGTGAGTTGGAGACAGAGGCAGAGTTAGGGCACAGGATGAGAGTGATGGACAAGAGTTGCAAAAGAGAACAGATTTTTTTCTTGCTATCAATCCTTTAATCCACACCCTCTCATGGTTTTTAGCCAAATGCAGTTGACTATAAGCCCATACATTTACTCATTATCAATCCTGATAATGTCCACTTCTAAAAAACCTCTCATCTTTGTTGCAATCCTGTTCTTCCAACTATTTATTCATGTGAGTATCTGATATGCACAGTAACTAAAATATTCAAAATAGAATTCTCCACACCAGTCCTTTTTCCCAACTGTGCCATTTCTATCAGCACCACAGATTTTGTCTTGAAGCACAAAAGCTTCTTTCTTCCCTTCTTTCCTGATGTACAGTCTGGAGCTGAGTACTTTATTTCAGAGATTTTCAGAATTTTTTGTATCACATCCCACATAAAAATCATTATATTTGATTGATCAGATAGGAGTAAACAAAAGAGGCTACTTGTATCTAGAAGTAATCGGCTGCTGTGGGGTGGGCTCCCCACTTCCCCTAAGACTGTAGTGGGTCAACATCTCAGCTCATCTGTAACACCTGGGCATACAGATTGGCAAGCTCAAATTTAACCCAGTCTTTCTTCAAAATGTCTTCTATAGTTGGCCTTTTTTGCCATTTCAGCAGCTACTATCTTAGTCAAGGTGATTAGAGAGAACGGATTTTTGGAAAGTGCTTTGAAAATAGGGGTAGGATTGTGGAGTTTTGTATACAGAGAGTATGGGAACTAGTCAGATAAGGACTACTGTACTGCTCTTGTTCAAGGGGATGTTTTTACTCCTCCCAAATAAAAACAGTCATGAGTCAAGCTAGTTAAGCAATTTCCTCTTTTCTCCAGTTACAGATCTGATTTCACAAGACATGGGGCGATCCTCTCTTTTCTGAAAGGCTTCAAAGAGTACACATTTGTTAAGGTGGCCCACTGGTCCGCAGAGGGCCACAGCCCACATTTTGCTTGCTCTTTGTTTTTGTTTGGCCTTGTTTTGTGTTAAATGACCCTGACACTTTTTCTTCTCACCTCCTCCAAGCACCCTAGATATTTTAATTAGAATGTCCCAAACCTCAATTGTAATTGAAAGAAGAATAGAAACAAACCTCTGTATCAACTGGTGTAAAAATGAAGCCAATCCCAGGTGCTGGGTCAGAATTTAAATCGCCTAATATTCAAAAAAAAAAAAAAAAAATTTTTTTTTTTTTTTAATATTCAGGCTGCCTGTGACATTTGCGCCCACCCAGGCCAATCCTTGCATTTTCCAGATGAAGAAACGGAGGTCTCATCTCATCACCCAGCAAATCAGTGAAAAACCAAGACCCAGAAACCACATTCCTCATCTCCCCAGTCAGAGGCCAAAGGTCATGGCCAGTACTTGTATCTTCAGCTTGTCAAATATAAAACAGATCCAAATTTTGATAGGGAAAAGCTTTATTCAGGAAAAAAAGGGGAAAGGGGCGACCACAATAGGGAGAGAGGTCTATTATAATAAGGAGGGCACTGTGACCATAAGATCTGGAAGTGACTCAACAGTAAGGGAAAAGCATTTTCTTTTATACAGACTGAGAGTAAATAAGGAGTAGACAAAGTCCAGGTGTGGAAAGTGGGGTGAAAGGGTGACAGCATCAGAGAGTAAATCAGAATTTTGACACTGTGGTCCGCCTCTTCTCCGGGAGGGGCCCTTAACGAGTGGTTATATGTTGGCTCAGGCTGAGGGTGAGCCAAAGTTCAGGGACTTGGGGGAAGGAGAGGAGCTTAACCAAAGTTTGATTAACAAGCATTTTGTTTCTGATTGACCAGAGGGGACAGGCAATTCAAGTACTCATTTATGGGACAAGGAATGGGAATGTGGGGGGTCTGTGTTGGGCCTTGTCATAGGTAAACAAGAGGGCATCCCAAGTCTTAGCTAAGTCATACGGGCAAGAGTGGCTATTTGCAGTAAACTGTTTTCCTGAGCTCATTTAAACACTGTTTTCTAATATCACAGGGTTCAGGTAAAAGTCAACATTGTCAAGCTTTAATCTTTTCTGAACCCATTTGAATTTATTCTTTCATTCATCTTCTCAAAATGTCACATTTCACAAATGAGGGGAAATCAGGCCAGAGGAAGGTAATGACTTCTTCCCTGTGGTCATTCACATAGTATCCAAGGTGTAACTGGAATCCTAGGACCCAAGTTTCCCAATACCTCATTTTAACAGTAAATAGAACACCTTACTGTACCTTCCCAGAGCAGAGGTCTGTACTAATTGGGGAGGCTGGGGATTTATGAGGAAGCCTTGGTATGTCAGCTGTCACTATTGCTATCCATCTTAGCTTGAAGTGAAAAAAGGACTGTGGTATGGCTGGATGGCTAATTTACTCTTTAATGCAACACACTGGTCTAGTGCAGTGGTTTTCATAGTGTGGTCTCGAGACCAGCAGCATCAACATCACCTGGGAACTTATTAGGAATGCAAATTTCGGCCTCTCCCCAAACCTAAGGAATCAGTCAGAAACTCTGGGAGTAGAGCCCAGCAATCTTTGTTTTAACAAGCCCTCCAGGTAATTCTGATGCACACTGAAATTCCAACACCTCTGCTCTGGAGCCTCTGCTCTTGGGAGCTTCTGAGATAGTTGATTTGGAAGTTCAAGAAAATGAGAGAACCAGTGGTTTTCTCCTTCAAGACCAGCGTGTCCCAAACTGGCCTAATCTTAAGAAATACTGGAGACTTCTTAAAAAGGCTGATTTCCTGGGCCCTGCCCCAGGGGATTCAGAACCAAAGCAGGAGAAAAGAGTTGGAAAAGCCAGGCTAAAATTTTGAAGCAGCCACTTAGAGTGGTCCACTCATCCACACTCTGTCGAAAATTTTTGCTGTAGCACTTTACTTATTGCTCTAGTCGAGAATAAGTAAACTCCTGGTTTACTTATTATAACCGTCTCAGCCCAACATCATCAACATTTAAGAGTGTAGGGTGATGCTATTCAGCTATACGCATCCTTTCCCTAATAAAATCAGCTTTACTCTTCCCCGAAGCATGCTGGGGATGAATTCCAGATGGGCTCGGGCTAAGGTACAAGGCCAGGAGTGGCATGACTGGGCCAGCGGCCAAGGCTGAAGAATGCCTTAGCAACAAGAAGGAAAACATCTGGGCCTGGACGTGAAGTCCCTGGGAACAATGACTGACCAAGGACGTGGGAGAAAATGATAAGCTTTGGTCCCAGCTAGAATTGTATATAAGCTTGGGTCACTTGCTAGGTGGTTGCGGAAAATACTCCAGACCGCTGCCACTGGAGAGCAACTGCTTGTCCGTATCCATAAGTTTCCCTGAATAAACTCATGAATCTGGAAAGGGCTATATGTCAGTTGTTCAGATTATTTGCCAGGACAAACCGATTCAAAGCCCTGCTCTACAGCAGTGATTCTCAAAGGTTAGCATCTCATGGAGGGCTTATTATAACACAGACTACTGGGCCCCACTCCTAGAATTTCTGATTCAGTAGGTCTGGGATGGAGTCTGAGAAACTGCATTTCTAACAGGCTCCCAGGAGATGCTCATGCTGTGGTCTAGGAAAAACACTTTTATGGCCACTCGTCTACATTTTGGAGAAAGAAACTATGGCTTATCAGAAGTTATGTATTACCAGTGAAAAGTCAGATTGAAAGGTACTCTTTCTCAATGCCTAGTTGTAATGAGTTCTGAGAGGAAGAACAAAATAATCTTTAGAATAAGTCATAATTATAGTACTGGTCTGGATCACCTGTGCTCAGTGTTCAGTTTATATTGCTTATGAGCATGTTCAACTCATAATTTTTTTTTAATTTATGGGGAACATCAGTACCTGGTATAATCTGAAGGCCCTTGAATGACCCACTGACCCACTGACTCATTCCCCTTTTCTGAGAAGTTTTTATCATCAGAATCATAGAGCTAAGGATGGTGTGTTTAGACCTACACAGGAATCTCAAGAGGGGACTGGAATAGCCATCTGGCCTTCTCTCATTTAGCTTGGAAATATTGACTAAATTAGTTTTTAACACTTTATTGTTGTTAAGTGCCATGGAGTTGGTTCCAACTCAAAGCGACCCTATCTACAACAGAACAAAACACTTTCCGGTCCTGGGCCATCCTAACAATCATGCTTGAGCCCATTGTTGCAGCCACTGTGTCAATCCATCTCTTTGAGGGTCTTCCTCTTTTTCACAGACCCTCTACTTTACCAAGCATGATATCATTCTCCAGTGACTGGTCCCTCTTGATAACATGTCCAAAGTCTTGTCATCCTTGCTTCTAAGGAGCATTCTGGTTGTATTTCTTTCAACACAGATTTGTTCTTTCTTCTGGAAATCTGTTGTGTATTCAATATTCTTTGCCAATACCATATTTCAAAGGTATCAAGTCTTCTTCAGTCTTCCTTATTCATTGTCCAGCTTTCACAGGCATATGAGGCAATTAAAAATACCATGGCTTGGGCCAGGCACACCTTAGTCCTCAAAGTGACATCTTTGCTTTTTAACACTTTAAAGAAGTCTTTTGCAGCAGATCCGCCCAATGCAATACATCCTTTGATTTCTTGGCTGCTGCTTCCATGGACATTTTGGATCCAAGTAAAATGAAACCCTTGACAGTTTCAATCCTTTTCCATTTATTACGATGTTGCTTATTGGTCTAGTTGTGAGAATTTTTGTTTTCTTTATGTTGAGATGCAATCCATACTGAAGGCTGCAGTTTTTGATCTTTATCAGTAAGTGCTTCAAGTCCTCTTTACTTTCAGCAAGCAAGGTTGTGTCCTCTGCATATTCCAGGTTGTTATTGAGTCCTCCTCCACTCCTGATGCCACATTCTTCTTCATATAGTCCAGATTCTCAGATTTTTGCTTAGCATGCAGACTGAATAAGTATGGTGAAAGGAAATAACCCTGACACACACCTTTCTTGACTTTAAACCATACCGTATCTCCTTGTTCTCTTTGAACAGCTGCCTCTTGGTCTGTGTGTAGGTTTCTCATGAACACATTTAAGCGTTCTGGAATTTCCATTCTCGGCAATGTTACCCATAATTTGTTATGATCCACACAATCAAATGCCTTTGCACAGTCAATAAAACACAGGAAAAACATCTTTCTGGTATTCTCTGTCTTCAGTCAAGATCCATCTGACATTAGCAATGATATCGCTTGTCCCACATCCACTTCTGAGTCCGGTTTGAATTTCCAGCAGTTCCCTGTCAAGGTACTGCTGCAACCACTTTTGACCTATCTTCAGCAAAATTTTACTTGAGGAAGTGGAGCCAAAATGGTACCCTAGACAGATGCATCATGCTGTCCTTCTGCAGCAAGGCCTGAAAAGGTAAGTAAAACAGATATAAAGATCAATCCTGAACCCTAAGCATCAAATGAAGGACTAAAGAAATAGATCAAGGGCTGAATAGAAGAAACTGAAGGAAAACAGAGAACAAGGAGAGATGGAGAGTGGAGGTCCCCTGTCAACTAACACAGCAGAGCATCACCACCTTGGAGCAGAGCCATCAACAACCCCAAACAGGGAGTAGAGGAAGACTACTTCACGGAGCTCCCAGCAGGAGACAGAGCACCCAGTAAACAGATAAACACACTTGCCCCTTACACCACCTCCACTCCTCCCTATGGGCTACACTGAGCCACCTTGGCTAGTGAGCTAGCTACCAGCCTGCCACCAGCTCAGGTCTGCCCCACCCGCAACCTGCTAACTCCTTCCATGCCATTATTTTTTTTCCCTTTCCTCTTTTTTTTTCTCCTTCTCACCTAGCTTGTACGTCACCTCTACCCCTTCCCACCAGGTCACGCTGTGCCACCTTGGCTAGACAAGTCTAGAGAGACACTGGCCTACTGCCAGACTAGGTCTATCCCACCCCCACCTGCCAGCTCTGACTGTGTCATTTTTTTCTTTCTTTCCCCTCTCCTCCTTTTCTTGTTCCCTCTGACCTAGCCCATTACTCACCTCTACCTCTTCAAAACAGGCCACCTGAGCTAGAGAAATACCAGCCTCTCACCAGCCTGGGTCCTCACCACGCCCATCCACTGGCTTCCACAGCACTGTTTTTATTTCTTTCTCTCTTTTCCCCCCTTTCTTTCTTTTCTTCCTCCCTCTCACCTAGCCTGTACCTCACCTCTACCTCTTCCCACCAGGGCACACCACACCCTCTTGGCTAGAGAGACACCAGCGCACAGCCAGCCCAGGTCTGCCCCACCCCCACCTGCTGGCTCTGGCTATGCCATTTTTTCCCTTTCTTCTTTTTCTTTCTCCCCCTCGCCTAGCCACATAACCCATCTCTACCTATTCCTACCAAGTCACACTGCACTGCCTTGGCTAGAGTTACACTCATCCACTCCCAGCCCAGGTCCACCACCAGCCCAGGTCCACCCCACATGTCAGCTCCTGCCACGCCTTTTTTTTCTTTTTTTTTCCCCCTTTCTTCCTTTTCTTTCTCCCCCTCACCTAGCCCCATAACCCACCTCTGCCCTTCCCCACCAGGCCATGCCACACCGTCATGGGTAGAGACCTACTGGCCCACCATCACCCGAGGTCCCCCATCACTCCACTCACCAGTTCCCACTGCACCATTTTTCCCCTTTCCTCCTTTACTTTCTCCCTCCCACCTAGTCCCATATCCCACCTCTACCCCTTCCTGCCAGGCCATGTCATGCTGCCTTGGCTAGAGAGACACCAGCCCACCAATAGCCCAGGTTCACCCCACCCTCACCTGCTGGCTCCTGCTGTGACATTTATTTTCTTTTTTCTCTTTCTTCCCTTTCTTTCTCCCTCCCACCTAGCTCCATACACCACCTCTATGCCATCCTGCCAGGCCCACTATGGGTAGACAGCTACTGGCCCATCACCAGCCCATGTTCCCCCAGCGCCCATCTGCTGGCTCCCACCAAGCCATTTTGTTTATTTATTTATTTTTGTCATTTTCTTTTTCCCTCCCATGTAACTCCATACCCCACCTCTACCTGTTTCTGTTGGGGCCATGCCGCACGCACTGCCTTTGCTAGAGAGGTACCAGCCCACTGCCACCCTAGGTCTGCCACACCCCACTTGACAGCTCCCGCCATGCCATTTTTTCCTTTACTTTGTTTTTCTTTCTTTTTCCTGTTTCTGTGTTTTCTTTCTCCCTCCAATCTGGCCCTGTATGCCACCTCTACCCCTTCCCACCAAGCCTCACCACACCATCAAGGCTAGAGAGCTACCAGCACACCACTGCCCCAGGTCCCACCTGCCCCTCCTACCAATGCCCTGCCATGCCATTTTTTATTTTATTTCTTTCTTTCCCACCTAGCCCTGTACACCATCTCCCCCCTTTCCATTGGCTCCTGGATCTATCCTGTCTCCACCTGCCAGCTACCCCCCTTTTTTTTCTATCTCTTTTCTTTTCTTTGTTACCCCCTCCTAGGCCCATACCCCATCCCCCTTCCTACTGGACCTCACTGTGCCACTGCAGTCAGAGCATGCCTAGCTAAGGTCTGCTGCCACACCAGGCTTGCACTGCCCCTCCCCTCCTGCCAATCAACTAGCTGCTGAATGGAGGGAAACAAGCTTGTACCACTCCCTGTCTGACACCCCCACTAATCTGGTGAGAGGCTGTGAATGCTCCCACACCACTGGACCAACATCAGGAGGCAGATAGTACCTGCCCAGACTGCCTTCAGCCACTTCCACAAACCAGTGTACAAAGAAGCAGACTCAACCTGCCTACTGCTGCCCTGCCCACACAGACAAGGTGGTGAGAGTTATCGTGCCCACAGATGAGTGAAGAGCACAGAATGCCTGACCTGACATATAAAACAAAAAGAGAAATTGGGCAAATCAACTGAACATACAATTAATAAATAAAGAAAATAATACCTTAATATCTTAGAAAGAGCAGAAAATATCAAAACATATCAAAAAAAGTAGAACAACTTGGCCCTAGAAAGTGACCAAAATAAAGAATCAGGTGGCCTTCCAGTAGAAGAAAAGGCAGTGGGACTACCTGAAATGGAATTCAAAAGACAAATATTCAGGGCTTTCCAAGAGATTTTGAAAGAGATCAAGGAAAACACAGACAAAACCAACAAAAACATAGCCCAAATTGAGGACAACACAAACAAAGCAATAAAGAGAAGCTTGAGAAAAATGAGAAGCCACTTACAAAGGAGAAACAAGAAGACTAAACTCTGATTACTCAGCAGAAACTATGCAGGCAAGAAGGCAATGGGAATTTTATATATGTTTTTTCATATTTTTATATATGAAAAAATACTTTGAAAGAAAAAATACTGGCATCCAAGAATAACGTATCCTGCAAAACTCCCTCTCAAATATGATGGTGAAATTAGGACATTTTCAGATAAGCAGAAGTTAAGGCAACTTGTAAAAGCCAAAACAAACTTACAAGAAATGTTAAAAGGAGTCCTTCAGTTAGAGAACCAACAACACCAGACAACAAATGGAGCCTAGGACATAGGAGAGCAACAGCCAGATACCAACCTAGGTGTCATGGATTGAATTATGTCCCCCTCCAAAACATGTATATTAACTTGGTTAGGCCATGATTCCCAGTATTCTGCAGTTGTCCTCCATTTTGTGATTGTAATTTTATGTTAAAGAAGATTAGGTTGGGATTGTAACACCCTCACCAGGATACATGCCTGATCCAATATAAAAGGAGTTTCACTGGGGTGTGGCCTGCAGCATCTTTTACCTCTCAAGAGATAAAAGGAAAGGGAAGTAAGCAGAGAGTTGGGAACTTCATGCCACCAAGAAAGCAGGGCAGGGAGTAGAGTGCATTCTTTGGACCTGAGGTTCCTGCACTGAGATACTCCCAGACCAAGGGAAGACTGATGACGAGGATCTTCCTCCAGAGCTGACAGAGAAAGAAAGCCTTTCCTTGGAGCTGGCACCCTGAATTTGGACTTCTAGCCTACTGGACTGTGAGAGAATAAACTTCTCTTCGTGAAAGCTATCCACTAGTGGTATTTCTGTTATAGGAGCAGTAGATGACTAAAACAGAATTTGGTACTGAGAGAGTGGGATGCTGATCTAAGAGATACCTAAAATGTGGAAGCAGTTTTGAAACTGTGAACGGGTAGTAGACTCAGAAGGAAGTGAGGAGAACTGTTAACGCTGGAGAAGGTGCAGATGGTGAGAGTCAGCAGCAGAGGACCAGCAGCAGCACATAACTGGCAGCAACAGAGAACCAGCAGCAGCAGAACCAAGAGACCAGCGCCAGACAGCATTGGAGCTGACTCACAGAGCAAGAGAGCTGAGTGTATGTGTGCAGGAGGCTTCCTGGCAGAGTGGGGTGCCTCTGGGCACTTATGGGTGGAGCTAGGCTTGCCGACCCATGGAGCAAGGAACTGAGGGCTTCCTGGCAGAGTGGGATGCCTCCAGGCACTTATCAGTGGAGCTACCGAGCTTTTGAACACTTGCGCAGCAGGGCAGATGCAGGCGTAAGGGTCAAGGAAAGGCCAAGAAACCAGGAAGCAGAAGCTGAAGAGACAAAGGACACAAGAAGCTAAGCTGTCTCAGTCTCAAAAGGTACGGCTATCACCTCAGGGGTTTCAAAGGGTGGAGCCATGGCCTCTGGTGTTTCTAAGGGTGCCATCATCACTCAAATGGCCTAGGAGAATGGTGCGCCTAAAGCCGAGAGAGCAGAGTTGCTGTCCCCGGTGGGCCTGGAAGGCAGAGCTGACCCAGGGCCAAGGGACCGTCACTCAGAATCCAGAGAGTACGGCCAATACCTACAGTCTGTAGGGCGCGGCCATTGTAAAAATAGTCTCAGAGAACATAGGATTATTTTCAAAGCCTTGAGAGCTAATGTAATGTGTTCTGCTGACTTGCTTGGTGCCTGTTATCCCTTCTTTCCCTCCAGTTTCTCCTGTTTTTAATGGAAATATCTAGCTTGTGCCTGCTCTGCCATTGGACCTTTGGAAGCAGATAACGTGTATTCTAGATTTCACAGATGAAGAGGAATTTTTGGATTTTGGACTTGGAGTTAAGACTTTTGCTATGATATGATGGGATAAATATGTTTTGCATGTTGCAAGAATGTGATTTTTGGGAGGACAAAGGGTGGAATGTCATGGATTGAATTATGTACCCCAAAAATGTGTGTATTAATTTGGTTAGGCCATGACTTCCGGTATTCTGTGGTTGTCTTCCATTTTGTGATTCTAAGTTTATGTTAAAGAGGATTAGATTGGGATTGTGACACACTTACCAGGTCACATCCACGATCCAATATAAAGGGAGTTTCACTGGGGTGTGGCCTGCACAAGGTTTTATCTCTCAAGAAATAAAAGGAAAGGGAAGTAAGCAAAGAGCTGGGAACCTCATGCTACCAAGAAACCAGTGCCAGGAGTACAGCACATCCTTTGGACCTGAGGTTCCTGTGCTGAGATACTCCCAAACCAAGGGAAGACTGATGACAAGGATGTTCCTCCAGAGCCAACAGAGAAAGAAAGAGTTTCCCTGGAGCTGAAACCCTCAATTTGGACTTCTAGCCTACTGAACTGTGACAGAATACACTTTTCTTTGTGAAAGCCATCCACTAGTGGTATTTCTGTTATAGCAGCACTAGATGACTGATACATTAGGTAAAGAATTCTCAATAAAAATACATAACTGAGACGGGGCCAAGATGGTGGACTAGGTAGATGCTACCTCGGATCCCTCTTGCAACAAAGACTCAGAAAAACAAGTGAATAGATCACATACACAACAATCTACAAACCCTGAACAACAAACACAGATTTAAAGATGGAAAACGAACAAATACAGGGAAGTAGCGATTGTTTTTGGAGCCTGGAGCCAGCGACCCAGTCAGAGGATTTTATGGAAAAACTAGTTTCCCAGTGATGGCTCGGAGACAGCAGTCCATATCAAACCACTTAAAGAAGCAGACCATGACAGCTTCTACAACCCTCCAAACAAAAGAATCAAAATCTTTCCCAAATGAAGATACAATTCTGGAATTATCAGATACAGAATATAAAAAACTAATTTACAGAATGCTTCAAGACATCGGAAATGAAATAAGGCAAACTGCAGAAAAAGCCAAAGAACACACTGATAAAACAGTAGAAGAACTCAAAAAGATTATTCAAGAACATAGTGGAAAAATTAATAAGTTGCAAGAATCCATACAGAGACAGCATGTAGAAATCCAAAAGATTAACAATAAAATTACAGAATTAGACAACTCAGTAGGAAGTCAGAGGAGCGGACTCGAGCAATTAGAATGCAGACTGGGACATCTGGAGGACCAGGGAATCAACACCAACATAGCTGAAAAAAAATCAGATAAAAGAATTTAAAAAAATGAAGAAACCCTAAGAATCACGTGGGACTCTATCAAGAAGGATAACCTGCGGGTGATTGGAGTCCCAGAACAGGGAGGGGGGACAGAAAACGCAGAGAAAATAGTTGAAGAACTCCTGACACAAAACTTCCCTGACATCATGAAAGATGAAAGGATATCTATCCAAGATGCTCATCGAACCCCATTTAAGATTGATCCAAAAAGAAAAACACCAAGACATATTATCATCAAACTCACCAAAACCAAAGATAAACAGAAAATTTTAAAAGCAGCCAGGGAGAAAAGAAAGGTTGCCTTCAAGGGAGAATCAATAAGAATAAGTTCAGACTACTCAGCAGAAACCATGCAGGCAAGAAGGGAATGGGACGACACATACAGACCACAGAAGGAGAAAAACTGCCAGCCAAGGATCATATATCCAGCAAAACTCTCTCTGAAATATGAAGGCGAAATTAAGATATTTACAGATAAACACAAGTTTAGAGAATTTGCAAAAACCAAACCAAAGCTACAAGAAATACTAAGGGATATTGTTTGGTCAGAAAACCAATAACTTCAGACACCAGCACAACACAAGGTCACAAAACAGAACATCCTGATATCAACTCAAATAGGGAAATAACAAAAACAAATTAAGATTAATTAAAAAAAAAATGCACATAACAGGGAATCACTGAAATCAATATGTAAAAGATCACAATAATCAAAAAGAGGGATTAAATACAGGAGGCATAGAACTGCCATATGGAGAGTGATACAAGGCGACATAGAACAATACAAGTTAGGTTTTTACTTAGAAAAATAGGGCTAAATACTAAGGTAACCACAAAGAGGTATAACAACTCCATAACTCAAGATAAAAGCCAAGAAAAACGTAACGACTCAACAAACATAAAGTCAAACACTACGAAAATGAGGATCTCACAATTTACTAAGAAAAATGTCTCAGCACAAAAAAGTATGTGGAAAAATGAAATTGCCAACAACACACATAAAAAGGCATCAAAATGACAACACTAAACACTTATTTATCTATAATTACGCTGAATGTAAATGGACTAAATGCACCAATAAAGAGACAGAGAGTCACAGACTGGATAAAGAAACAAGATCCATCTATATGCTGCCTACAAGAGACACACCTTAGACTTAGAGACACAAATAAACTAAAACTCAAAGGATGGAAAAAAAATATATCAAGCAAACAATAAGCAAAAAAGAAGAGGAGTAGCAATATTAATTTCTGACAAAATAGACTTCAGACTTAAATCCACCACAAAGGATAAAGAAGGACACTACATAATGATAAAAGGGACAATTGATCAGGAAGACATAACCATATTAAATATTTATGCACCCAATGACAGGGCTGCAAGATACATAAATCAAATTTTAACAGAACTGAAAAGTGAGATAGACACCTCCACAATTATAGTAGGAGACTTCAACACACCACTTTCGGAGAAGGACAGGACATCCAGTAAGAAGCTCAATAGAGACACGGAAGACCTACTTACAACAATCAACCAACTTGACCTCATTGACTTATACAGAACTTTCCACCCAACTGCTGCAAATTATACTTTTTTTTCTAGCGTACATGGAACATTCTCTAGAATAGACCACATATCAGGTCATAAAACAAACCTTTGCAGAGTCCAAAACATCGAAATATTACAAAGCATCTTCTCAGACCACAAGGCAATAAAACTAGAAATCAATAACAGAAAAACTAGGGAAAAGAAATCAAATACTTGGAAACTGAACAATATCCTCCTGAAAAAAGACTGGGTTATAGAAGACATCAAGGAGGGAATAAGGAAATTCATAGAATGCAACGAGAATGAAAATACTTCCTATCAAAACCTCTGGGACACAGCAAAAGCAGTGCTCAGAGGCCAATTTATATCGATAAATGCACACATACAAAAAGAAGAAAGAGCCAAAATCAGGGAACTGTCCCTACAACTTGAACAAATAGAAAGTGAGCAACAAAAGAATCCATCAGGCACCAGAAGAAAACAAATAATAAAAATTAGAGCTGAACTAAATGAATTAGAGAACAGAAAAACAATTGAAAGAATTAACAAAGCCAAAAGCTGGTTCTTTGAAAAAAATAACAAAATTGATAAACCATTGGCTAGACTGACTAAAGAAATACAGGAAAGGAAACAAATAACCCGAATAAGAAAAAAGAAGGACCACATCACAACAGAACCAACTGAAATTAAAAGAATCATATCAGATTATTACGAAAAATTGTACTCTAACAAATTTGCAAACCTAGAAGAAATGGATGAATTCCTGGAAAAACACTACCTACCTAAACTAACACATTCAGAAGTAGAACAATTAAATAGACCCATAACAAAAAAAGAGATTGAAACGGTAATCAAAAAACTCCCAACAAAAAAAAGCCCTGGCTCGGACGGCTTCACTGCAGAGTTCTACCAAACTTTCAGAGAAGAGTTAACACCACTACTACTAAAGGTATTTCAAAGCATAGAAAATGACAGAATACTACTCAACTCATTCTATGAAGCCACCATCTCCCTGATACCAAAACCAGGTAAAGACATTACAAAAAAAGAAAATTGCAGACCTATATCCCTCATGAAAACATAGATGCAAAAATCCTCAACAAAATTCTAGCCAATAGAATTCAACAACATATCAAAAAAATAATTCACCCTGATCAAGTGGGATTTATACCAGGTATGCAAGGCTGGTTTAATATCAGAAAAACCATTAATGTAATCCACCACATAAATAAAACAAAAGACAAAAACCACATGATCTTATCAATTGATGCAGAAAAGGCATTTGACAAAGTCCAACACCCATTTATGATAAAAACTCTTACCAAAATAGGAATTGAAGAAAAATTCCTCAACATAATAAAGGGCATCTACGCAAAGCCAACAGCCAACATCACTCTAAATGGAGAGAACCTGAAAGCATTTCCCTCGAGAACGGGAACCAGACAAGGATGCCCTTTATCACCGCTCTTATTCAACATCGTGCTGGAAGTACTAGCCAGGGCAATTAGGCTAGACAAAGAAATAAAAGGCATCCGGATTGGCAAGGAGGAAGTAAAATTATCTCTATTTGCAGATGACATCATCTTATACACAGAAAACCCTAAGGAATCCTCCAGAAAACTACTGAAACTCATAGAAGAGTTTGGCAGAGTCTCAGGTTATAAAATAAACATACAAAAATCACTTGGATTCCTCTACATCAACAAAAAGAACACCGAAGAGGAAATAACCAAATCAATACCATTCACAGTAGCCCCCAAGAAGATAAAATACTTAAGAATAAATCTTACCAAGGATGTAAAAGACCTATACAAAGAAAACTACAAAGCTCTACTACAAGAAATTCAAAAGGACTTATTTAAGTGGAAAAACATACCTTGCTCATGGATAGGAAGACTTGACATAGTAAAAATATCTATTCTACCAAAAGCCATCTATACATACAATGCACTTCTGATCCAAATTCCAATGTCATTTTTTAAGGTGATAGAGAAACAAATCAGCAATTTCATATGGAAGGGAAAGAAGCCCCGGATAAGCAAAGCATTACTGAAAAAGAAGAAGAAAGTGGGAGGCCTCACTCTACCAGATTTCAGAAGCTATTATACAGCCACAGTAGTCAAAACAGCCTGGTACTGGTACAAAAACAGGCACATAGACCAATGGAACAGAATTGAGAACCCAGATATAAATCCATCCACATATGAGCAGCTGATATTTGACAAAGGCCCAGTGTCAGTTAATTGGGGAAAAGATAGTCTTTTTAACAAATGGTGCTGGCATAACTGGATATCCATTTGCAAAAAAATGAAACAGGACCCATACCTCACACCATGCACAAAAACTAACTCCAAGTGGATCAAAGGCCTAAACATAAAGACTAAAACGATAAAGATCATGGAAGAAAAAATAGGGACAACCCTAGGAGCCCTAACACAAGGCATAAACAGAATACAAAACATTACCAAAAATGATGAAGAGAAACCCGATAATTGGGAGCTCCTAAAAATCAAACACCTATGCTCATCTAAAGACTTCACCAAAAGAGTAAAAAGACCACCTACAGACTGGGAAGGAATTTTCAGCTATGACATCTCCGACCAGCGCCTGATCTCTAAAATCTACATGATTCTGTCAAAACTCAACCACAAAAAGACAAACAACCCAATCAAGAAGTGGGTAAAGGATATGAACACACACTTCACTAAAGAAGATATTCAGGAAGCTAACAGATACACGAGAAAATGCTCTCGATCATTGGCCATTAGAGAAATGCAGATTAAAACTACGATGAGATTCCATCTCACTCCAACAAGGCTGGCATTAATCCAAAAAACACAAAATAATAAATGTTGGAGAGGCTGCGGAGAGATTGGAACTCTTATACACTGCTGGTGGGAATGTAAAATGGTACAACCACTTTGGAAATCTATCTGGCGTTATCTTAAACAGTTAGAAATAGAACTACCATACAACCCAGAAATCCCACTCCTCAGAATATACCCTAGAGATACAAGAGCCTTCACACAAACAGATATATGCACACCCATGTTTATTGCAGCTCTGTTTACAACAGCAAAAAGCTGGAAGCAACCAAGGTGTCCATCTACGGATGAATGGGTAAATAAATTGTGGTATATTCACACAATGGAATACTACGCATTGATAAAGAACAGTGAGGAATCTGTGAAACATTTCATAACATGGAGGAACCTGGAAGGCATTATGCTGAGCGAAATGAGTCAGAGGCAAAAGGACAAATATTGTATAAGACCACTATTATAAGATCTTGAGAAATAGTATAAACTGAGAAGAACACATACTTTTGTGGTTATGAGGGAGGGAGGGAGGGAGGGAGGGAGGGAGAGGGTTTTTTTACTGATTAATTAGCTGAAAAGAACTGCTTTAGGTGAAGGGAAGGACAACACTCAATACATGGAAGGTCAGCTCAACTGGACTGGACTGGACCAAAAGCAAAGAAGCTTCCGGGATAAACTGAATACTTCAAAGGTCAGCGGAGCAAGGGTGGGGGTTTGGGAACCATGGTTTGCGGGGACTTCTAAGTCAATTGGCAAAATAATTCCATTATGAAAACATTCTGCATCCCACATTGAAATGTGGTGTCTGGGGTCTTAAAAGCTAACAAGCAGCCATCTAAGATGCATCAATTGGTCTCAACCCACCTGGATCAAAGGAGAATGAAGAACACCACGGTCACACGACAACTAAGAGCCCAAGAGACAGAGAGGGCCACATGAACCAGAGACCTACATTATCCTGAGAACAGAAGAACTAGTTGGTGCCCGGCCACAATCGATGACTTCCCTGACAGGGAGCACAACAGAGAACCCCTGAGGGAGCAGGAGATAAGTGGGATGCAGACCCCGAATTCTCATAAAAAGACCATACTTAATGGTCTGGATGTGACTAGAGGAGCCCCGGTGGTCATGGTCCCCAAACCTTCTGTTGGCACAGGATGGGAACCATTCCCGAAGACAATTCATCAGACATGAAAGGGACTGGACAGTGGGTGGGAGAGAGATGCTGATGAAGAGTGAGCTAATAATATCAGGTGGACACTTGAGATTGTGTTGGCATCTCCTGTCTGGAGGGGGGATGGGAGGATAGAGACAGTTGGAGGCTGCCAAAGTTTTCATGAAAGGAGAGACTGAAAGGCCTGACTCATTAGGGAAAGAGCAAGTGGGAGTAAGGAGTAGGCTGTATATTAACTTATATGTGACAGACTGACTTGATTTGTAAACGTTCACTTGAAGCTCAATAAAAGTTAATAAAAAAAAAAAAGATACATAGCTAAAAGACTTAAAACAGGAACCAGAGATGTCAATCTGTAAATGGCAACAATGTCAAAACTATAAAACAGAGAATAAACAGTGTAGATACAGAACTTCCAAATGGAGAGGAAATCAAGTAATAAAAAACTGGTTAAAATGTAGGAAGATGGGGTAAATTTCAAGGTAACCAAAAAGTAAGCTAACAAACCA
Organism: Elephas maximus indicus; assembly: GCF_024166365.1. Classification (NCBI taxonomy): domain Eukaryota; kingdom Metazoa; phylum Chordata; class Mammalia; order Proboscidea; family Elephantidae; genus Elephas; species Elephas maximus. Next base: position 25,400,684 of record NC_064844.1, on the reverse strand, counting down.
CTGATCAGAATAAAAAAGAAGAAAAACAAAAACTCTCAATAAACACAAAATCTACAATAATGAAATAAAACAAAATCCACAAACAAAAAGAACTCAGCACAGAAAAATAAGAGGAACAAAGAAAACATCAGCACCATTAAAAAAAAAAAGTACAATATGACAGCAATAAACTGATAACTCTCGATAATCACACTGAATGTAAATGGCTTAAGTGCACCTGTAAAGAGACAGAGAGTGGCAGAATGGATAAAAAAGCATGACCTAGCAATATGCTGTCTACAAGAGACACACCTTAGACACAAAGACATAAATATATTAAAAATCAAAAGATGGGGAAAAAATACATCAATCAAACAGCTACAAAAAAAAAAAAGAGCAGGAATGGCAATACTAATCTCAGATAAAATAGACTTTAAAACAAAATCCATCATAAAAGATGAGGAAGGACATTATATAACGATTAAAGGGACAATCCACCAAGAAGATAAAACCTTAATAAATATCTACACATCTGATGACAGGATTCCAAAATACAAACTCTAACAGCACTGGAAAGAGAAATAGTTCCACAATAATAGTAGGAGACTTCAATACACCCTACTCAGTAAAGGACAGAACTTCTAAAAAGAAACTCAACAAAGATATGGAAGATCTAACGGCCCAAATCTACCAACTTGACCTTATAGATATATGTACAACACTCTACCCAACAGCAGCAAAGTATACATTCTTTTCCAGTGCACATGGAACATTCTCCAGAATAAATCACACTTTAGGCCACAAAGCAACTGTCAACAAAATCCAAAATATCAAAGTAATACAAAGCATTATCTCTGATCACAACATCATAGACATACAGATCAATAACAGGAAGATCTAGGAAAAAAAGATACATAGAAACTGAATAACACTTTGCTTAAAAAGAACTGAGTAACAGAAGAAATCAATGAGGGCATAAAAAAAATTCCTAGAATTAAATGAAAACACATCATACCAAAACTTTTGGGACACAGCAAAAGCAGTGCTCAGAGGTCAATTTATAGCAATAAATGCATGCATCCAAAAAGAACGGGCCAAAATCAAAACGTTAGCCCTACAACTTGAACAAACAGAAACAGAGCAGCAAAAGGAGCCCACAGCCACCAGAAGAATGGAAATAATAAGATCAGGGCAGAAATAAATTAAGTAGAGAATACAAAAACAATGGAAAGAATTAACAATGTCCCTTCAATCATTATATAATGTCTTTTCTTGTCTTTGAAAAGAGCAACACAATCAACAAACCATTGACCAAACTGACAAAAGAAAAACAAGAGAGGAAGCAAATAACCCAAACAAGAAATGAAATGGGGGACATTACAACAAACCCAACTGAAATAAAAAGGATTGTAACAGGATACTACGAAAAACTGTACTCCAACAAATTTGAGAACCTAGAGGAAATGGACAAATTTCTAGAAACACACTACCTACCTAAACTAAAGAAACTGAGATAGAAAATCTGCACAGACCCATAACAAGAGAAGAGATTGGAAAGGTAATTAAAAAAAAAAAAAAAAAAAAAAAAACTCCCAACAAAAAAAAGCCCTGACCTAGACAGCTTCACTGGAGAATTCTACCGAACATTCAGAGAAGTGCTCACACCAGTACTATTCAAACTATTTCAGAGCATAGAAAAGCCAGAAATACTCACAAATTCATTCTATGAAGCCAGCATAACCCTGATACCAGAGCCAGGCAAAGATCCCACAAAAAAGAGAAAATTAGAGACCAATATCTCATGAATATAGATGCAAAAATCCTCAATAAAATTCTAGCCAGTAGAATTCAGCATCGTATAAAAAAAAATACACCATGACAAAGTGGGATTCATACTAGGTATGCAAGGATGGTTCAACATTAGAAAATCAATCAACATAATCCACAAAGTAAATAAAATAAAAGAACCACATGATCATCTTAATAGATGCAGAAAAGGCATTTGATAAAGTCCAACACTCATTCCTGATAAAAATTCTCTATAAAATAGGAATAGAAGGGAAATTCCTCAAAATAATAAATAATACTAAATATAAAAAAACAATAATACAAAACCAGTAACCAGCATCATTCTAGATGGACAGAGGCTAAAACTTTCCCCCTGAGAACTGGAACAGGAATGGGAACAAGACAAAGATGCCCTTTATCACCATTCCTATCTAACATTGTGCTGGAAGCCCTAGCTAGACCAATAAGGCAAGAAAAAGAAATAAAGGGCATCCAAATTGGAACAAAAAAAGTAAAACTATCCCTACTGCAGTTGATATGATTCTATACATAGAAAACCCCAAAGATTGCACAAGAAAACTACTGGAACTAATAGAAAGATTCAGCAGAGTAGCAGGAGATAAAATCAACATACAAAAATCAGCTGGATTCCCACACATCAACAAAGAGAACTTGGAAAACAATAGCATTTATAATAACTCCTAAAAAGATAAAATACTTAGGAATAAAACTAACCAAAGGCATAAAAGACCTACCCAAAGAAAACTACAAAACGCTATTGCAAGGAACCAAAAGAGACCTATGTAAATGGAAAAATATACCATGCTTATGGATAGGAAGACTCAACATTGTGAAAATGTCAATCCTACCCAAAGCAATCTACAGATATAAGGTGATCCTGATCCAAATATCAACATTTGTCATGGATTGAATTGTGTCCCCCCAAAAAGTGTGTCGACTTGGGTAGTCCATGATTCCCAGTATTGTGTGATTGTCCACCATCACACAATTGTCATCTGATGTGATTTTCCTATTTGTTATAAATCCTACCCCTATGATATTACTGAGGTGGGATTAGCAACAATTATGTTAATGAGGCAGGACTCATTCTACAAGATTAGGTCGTGTCTTAAGTCAAACTCTTTTGAGATATAAAAGAGAGAAGTCAGCAGAGACACAAGGGGACCTCATGCCACCAATAACAGAGCCAGGAGAATAGCGCATCCTTTGGGCCTGGAGTCCCTGAGCTGAGGATTTCCTCAACTGAGGAAGATTGATGACAAGGACCTTCCGCCAGAGCGGACACAGAAAGGAGGACTTCCCTTGGAGCTGGCACCCTGAATTCAGAGTTCTAGCCTCCTAGACTATGAGAGAATAAACTTCTCTTTGTTAAAGCCAACTACTTGTGGTATTTCTGTTGCAGCAGCACTAGATAACTAACACTGTATTCTTTAACAAAATAGAAAAACTAATCAACAACTTTATATTGAAAGGAAAGAGGCCCCAATTAGCAAAGCATTATTGAGAAAAAGAACAAAGCAGGCCTCACACTACCTGACACAATAGTGAAAACAGCCTGGTACTGGTACAACGACAGACAAATAGATCAATGGAACAGAATCAAGACCCAGATGTAAATCCACTCACCTATGGTCAGTTGATATTTGACAAAGGCCCAAAGCCTATTAAATGGGGAAAAGGCAGTCTTTTTAACAAATGGTGTTGGCAAAACTGGATATCCATCTGTAAAAAAATGAAACAGGACCCATAACTAACATCATTCACAAAAACTAACTCAAAATGGATCAAAGACCTCAATATAAAATCTAAATGAGGAGGCGAGGCCAAGACAGCAGAGTAGTCAGATGCTTCCTGCAGTCCCTCTTACAACAAAGACCCAAAAAATCAAGTGAATCCACTATATATGATAATTTAGGAACTCTGAACATCAAAGGCAAAGTTGAGGAATCCAACTGAGCAGCAGGGGGAGGGAGAGACGGTTCAGAAGCAGCGAGGAGTTGCCAGAACTGACCCGCGGGAATCTGCACACTGCAGGCCAGATCAGCTGGCTGAGCGATGAGGTAAGCAGTGGCACTCGGGATGTGTTTTCCATATCGGGAGACACTGAACAGCAGAGAGTCTACTCAAGCCTCTAGAACCAGTGAAAAGTGGAGCTCAGGCAACAAAAATAAATTCATGCATCTAAACTACCCTGCACATCAAAAAACACCTATTTGGGACAAATTTCTCTCCCATTTACCTCCCCCCTCCCCACTCTAAGATTACTGCATCCCCTGGGCCAGAAGTAGGACTGTCACACACCCTGAGCCATTGTCCCAGCTTTGGAGAGGGAACAAATTAACGCACAGGAAAAAATAACCTGCCAGCTCCCCTAAGACGGGAACTCGGGGCAGGTACAGCACATTTTCCTAGGCAGAGGCATAAGGGGTCCATGGATTTTGAATGCCTTTCACCCCTGCATCAACCTGTGTGGACCCATTTCAATAGCGTAGGCCCTCATTAGAACAATACAGCAGGGTATATACCTGAAGCCTAACTTGAACAGTATCAGCTATACGGTGGAGTGGTAGGTTCATGATATTTGACACTGCTCTGCCTATTAAGCAGGGTCTTCGCCTACCTGCATTAGGGGCCTGAGGACTGGTGGCTCCACCCATGCCACCTAGCCACCCACAACAAGGGTCTAAGGATAAGTGGTGCCTCCCAGTCCTTCAGCCAACAGCACTGGGTGCCAGTAGTCCAGCGGCAGAACCCACCCACCTACATCCTCTAGGGAACAGGGACACGCTTTCCTTCCAGACACTCAGGGTCAGCTGTCAGCCCCCTGCCTTGCTCAGTGATAAGACACTGACCAAACTGAAAGAAGAAAAACAGGAGAGGAAGCAAATATCCCTAATAAGAAGTGAGACAGACAATATCACAGCAGACCCAACTGAAATTAAAAGAATCATAGCAGAATACTATGAAAAATTGTACTCTAACAAATTTGAAAAGCTAGAGGAAATGGAGAAATTTCTAGAAACAACTACCTACCTAACAAAAACAGAGGTAAACAACTAAATAAACCTATAACTAAATAGAAAGAGTCTGAAAGCATTCTACTTGAGAACGGGAACCAGACAAGAATGCCCTTTATCAGCACTCTTATTCAACATTGTGCTGGAGGTCCTAGCCAGAGCAATTAGACCAGAAAAAGAAATAAAGGGCATCCAATTGGGTAAGGAAGAAGTAAAAGTATCTCTATTTGCAGATGATATGATCTTATACACAGAAAAGTCCAAAGGATCCACAAGAAAACTGCTGGAGCTAATAGAAGATTTCAGCAAAGTATCAGGATACAAGATAAACATACAAAAATCAGTTGGATTCCGCTACACCAAAAAAGAGAATGTCAAAAAGAAATCACCAAATCAATACCGTTTACAATAGCCCCAAGAAGATAAAATACTTAGGGATAAACCTAACTAGAGACCTAAAAGACCCATGTGAATAAAACTACCAGACACTACTGCAAGAAACCAGAAGAGTCATACATAAGTGGAAAAACATACCATGCTCATGGATAGGAAGACTAACATCGTGAAAATGTCAATACTACTCAAAGCAATCTATAGATACAATGCAATACTGATCCAAATTCCAAGGAAGTTTTTTAACAAGATGGAGAAACATATCACAAACTTCATATGGAAAGGGAAGAGGCCCCAGATTAGTAAACCACTACTGAAGAAGAAGAAGAAAGTGGGAGGCCTCACACTACCTGATTTTAGAACATATTATACTGCCATGGTAGTCAGGACAGCCTGGTACTGGTACAGCAACAGATACATAGACCAGTAGAACAGAATTGGGGAAAAGACAGTCTCTTTAATAAATGGTGCTGGCATAACTGGATATCCATCTGCAAAAAAATGAAACAAGACCCATACCTTACTCCATACACAAAAATGGGCTCTAAATGGATCAAAGACCTAAATATAAACCCCTAATACATGGCATGAGCCATTTCTTTGATACAATCTCTCTCTATATATATGTTTTGCAGCCCTAGTGGTGAAGAGGTTAAGAGCTACAGCTGCTAACCAGAAGATCAGCAGTTCAAATCCACCAGTTACTCCTTGAAAATCCTATGGGGCAGTTTTACTCTGTCCTATAGGGTGGCTATGGGTCAGAATCAACTCAACAGCAAAGGTTTTTTACTGGTTTTTCTCCTCTAGAGAGCTCAGCCTAGGACGTCTGGTACCAAATTGTTCTGAGAAACGAAATTGTAAGGATGAGTTTTCTAAATTGGTTCTCAAGTCTGGCTAGTCTTAAAGATGTTGATGACTCTGCTTCCAGCAATAAAGAGGGCACTCCTAATCCATGGTGTGAGGTGGCAATACAAATACGCAAAATATCACGACCATTAGATCAGGTATTGGAGAAAGGCAATGCTCTGGGTGAACACATGTGTGATATCTTTCTATAGTTTGTCACAATTAGAAGGTTTAAGGGAGCTGGTTGGTTGGTCCTACTTTCACTAGACAAACCTGTGAAAGAAAGAGAAGCATCAGGGCTTCAGAAGCAAAGCTCAAGTGCCACATAAATGACCTCCAAGTTTCCACTTGTGCTTTGAAAGAAAGCCTTATTTCTTGTAGTAGCAGCTGATATTGCCAAAAACCAAACCCAGAGTCTTAATGTAAGAATGGCTAAATTACAATGCCAGCTCAATTGCCAACCTCAAGAAGTGTCTGAAGTTAAAGTAAGGGTGTTGATTGGGAAGAAATGGGATCCTGAAACTTGGGATGGGGGCATATGAGCAGATAATCAGGAGGCTGGAGACACTGAGCCCCTAAAGTCTGTTGAATCACTCCTGCCAGCAGAACCACTCCCATCTGAAGAGATTATGTTTGTCTGCTAAACCACCCTGCCCAGAAAAACCATTAGCCCCTCCACTTCTATCTAATGAAATTAGCCCTAGCTCAGCTGCCTCTAAAGAGCCCTTGTCTGAGTCATTGCCTGGGGCATCACCTGAGGCAGATGCTTTACAAGACAGTGTCGAATGTTCTCAAAACCATTCCACACTAGGATTCTGACTTCTAGACCTATAACTAGAGTTAAGTCCCACTGAGCCCCAAAAGGTGAAGTACAAAGTGTGGCCCAGGAGGAGATACACTACACTCCAAAAGAACTGCTTGACTTTTCTAATATGTACAAACAGAACCTGGGGAATATGTGTGGGAATGCCTATTAAGGGTGTGGGATAACGGTGCAAGGAACTTAAAGATGGATCAATCTGAGTTTATTGATATGGGTCCACTAAGCACAGATTCTTCATTCAGTGTTTCAGCTCAAGTAGTTAGGAAAGGATCTAATAGTTTATTAGGGTGGGTTGTCAAAGCATGGATTACGAGGCGGCCTACAGTAAATCAAGTTGAAGTACCAGACCTGCCTTTGTATACTGTAAAAGAAGGTATCCAAAGGCTTAGGGAAATTGGCATGCTAGAGTGGATTTATCAGGTTAGACCCACAGACCCACACATGGAGTGCCCAGACAACATACCTTTTACCACAACTGTGAGGAACAAATTTGTGAAGGGAGCTCCACCATCCTTAAAGGCTGCTGTGATTGCTATTTTATGTGAATCAGATTTGGCAGTGGGAACTGTCCTAACTGAATCAAGACACCTAATTGCAATGGGGCTGATTGGACCCTGTGGTAGTAGAGGCCAAGTGGCTGCACTCAATTGACAAAGTGGGTGTGATTACAGTAACGGACAGCGAAGTCAAAGCAGTCATCAGAATAGTCTGACTCGTTTTGGGCTTACGACATTGGCTACTTAGTCTTGGTGTCCCTAGGCATGAAATAGATAGGAAATCTAAATATTTTCTTGATCTGTACATACGGATGAATTCTAGGTCAGGTGAACAGCAATCTAACTTGAACGGCCAGAACAGAGAGTCATGATCTCTAAATCAACTCCCAGATTTGAATGAGTTTAAAGACCCACAATCCCTTGAATGATGGGGAGGCTGGGTCCCCTTGAGGAAGGACTCAAACACACTGTCAAAATTTTTTATTGTTAATCTCTCTCCCAGACTTCCCCAAAGTGATCTAAGGCCTTTTACAAGAGTGGCTGTCCAGTGAGGAAAAGGAAATAATCGGGCTTTTGGGGGATTACTGGATACTGGCTCTGAACTGACACTAATTCCCAGAGACACAAAATGGCAATGTGGCCCACCAGTCAGAATGGGGGCATGTGGACGTCAGGTTATTATTGGAGTCTTGGCTCATGTCCATCTCACAGTAGGTTCAGTGAGTCACCAAACTCCTCCTGTAGTGATTTCCCCAGTTCCAGAATGAACAACTGGAATAGATATACTCGGTAACTGGCAGAACTCCTACTTTGGATCCCTGACAAATAGAGTAAAGGCTGTTATGGTAGGAAAAGCCAAGTGGAAGCTGTTAGAACTACCCCTACCTGGGAAAATAGTAAACCAAAAGCAATACTGCATTCCTGGAGGGATTACAGAGATTACTACCACCATCAAGGACTTGAAGGATGCAGGGGTGGTGATTTCCACCACATCCCCATTCAACTCACTTATTTGGCCTGTGCAAAAAACAGGCCTGGGAGAATGAAAGTAGATTATTGAAAATTTAACCAGGTGGTGATGCTAATTGCAGCTTCCGTTCCAGATGTAGTTTCATTGCTTGAGCAAATTAATACATCTCCTGGTACCTGGTATGCAGTTATTGACCTGGATAATACCTTTTTCTCCATACGGGTTTGAAGGACCATCGGAAGAAGTTTGCCTTCAGCTGGCAAGGCCAGCAATACATCTTCACTTTCCTACCTCAGGGCTACATCAACTCTCCAGCCCTATGTCATAATTTAGTCCACAAGGACCTTGATTGCCTTTCCCTTCCACAAGACGTCACACTGGTCCATTATATTGATGAGATTATGCTGATAGAACCTAGTAAGGAAGAAGTGTCAATGACTCTGGACATATTGGTAAAACATTTTCATGCTTCAGTGGGTCTCAACCCACCTGGAGCAAAGGACACAAGGTAATTATGAGTCCAAGGGACAGGAATGGCCACATAAACCAGAGACTACATCAGCCTGAGACCGGAAGAACCAGATGGTGCCTGGCTACAAACAATGACCGCCCTGACAGGCAACAAAACAGAGAATCCCTAATGGAGCAGGGGAGCAGTGGGATCAGACCTCAAATTCTCATAAAAACACCAGACTTAACGGCCTGTCTGAGACTAGATGGACCCCGGAAGTCATGGTCCCCAGACCTTCTGTTAGCCCAAGACTGGAACCATTCCCACAGCCAATTCTTCAGACAGGGATTGACTGGACTATAAGATAGATAATTATGGTGGTGAGGAGTGAGCTTCTTGGCTCAAGTAGACACATGAGACTGTGTGGGCAGCTCCTGTGTGGAGGGGAGAAGAGAACGCAGGAGGGGATAGAAGCTGGCTGAATGGACACAGGGAATACAGGGTGGAGAGAAGGAGTGTGTTGTCTCATTAGGGGGAGAGCAACTAGGAGTGCATAGCAAGGTGTATATAAATTTTTGTATGAGACACTGATTTGTAAATTTTCACTTAAAGCACAATTTAAACATTTTTTTTTCATGCTAGAGAGTGGAAAATTAATCCCACAAAAATTCAGGCACCTCCCACCTCAGTGAAATTTCTAGGGGTCCAGTGGTGTGGGGCATGTCAAGATATTCCTTCTAAACTGAAGAATAAGTTATTGCATCTAGCTGCTTCCACAACTAAAAAGGAGACACAACTCTTGGAGGGCATCTTTGGATTTTAGAGGCAACATGTTCCTCATTTGAGTGTGCTACTCCAGCCTATTTATCAAGTTACTCAAAAAGCTACTAGCTTTGAGTGGGGCCTAAACAAGAGAAGGCTCTGCAACAGGGTCAGATTGCTGTGCAAGCTATTCTGTCACTTGGGCCACATGATCCAGCTTATCCAATGGTGCTTGAAATTTCACTGGCAGATAGAGATGCTGTTTGGGGTCTTTGGCAGGCCCCTATTGGTGAATCATAGCACAGACCCTTAGAATTTTAGAGCAAAGCCCTGCCATCCTCTGCAGATAACTGCTCTCCTTTTGAGTAACAGCTTTTGGCTTGTTACTGGGCCTTTGTAGAGACTGAATGCTTAACCATGGGACACCAAGTCAGCTTGCAGCCTGAGCTACCCATCATGAACTGGGTGTTGTGTGACCCACAGAGTCATAAAGTTGGACGGGCACAGCAGTACTCCATCATTAAATGGAAGTCTTATATACAAGATCTGCCCGAGCAGCACCTGAAGGCAAGAGTAAGTTGCATGAGTAAGTGATCCAAATACCCGTGGCCTCCAATCCTGTCACATTACCTTCCATCTCCCAGTCTGCACCTATGGCCTCATGGCGAGTTCCTTATGATCATTTGACTGAAGAAGGGAAAACTCGTGCCCGGTTTACTCGAAAGTGGACAGCGGCAGCATTACAGCTCCTTTTTGGGACTTCCCTGAAGGATAGTGGAGAGGGGAAATCCTCTCAATGGGCAGAACTTCAAGCAGTGTACCTGGTTGTTCACTTTGCTTGGAAGGAGAAATGGCCAGATGTGCAATTGTATACTGATTCATGGGCTGTGGCCAATGGTTTGGCTGAATGGCCAAGGACTTGGAAGGAACATGATTGGAAAATTGGAGACAAGGATTTATGGGGAAGATGTATGTGGATAGACCTCTCTGAATGGGCCAAAGAAATGAAGATATTTGTGTCTCATGTGAATGCTCACCAAAGGATGACCTCAGCAGAGAAGGATTTTAGCAATTAAATGGATAGGATGATGCATTCTGTGGAAACCAGTCATCCTCTTTCCACAACTACTCCCATCGTTGCTCACTGGGCTCATGAACAAAGTGGGCATGGTGGTAGGGATGTATGGGTCCAGCAACACAGACTTCCACTCACCAAGGCTGACTAGGCTACAGCCACTGCCAAGTGCCCAATCTGTCAGCAGCAGAGACCAACACTGAGTCCCCAGCATGGCACCATCCCTCAAGGTGATCAGCTAGCAAGCTGGTGGCAAGTTGATTACATTGGACCACTTCCATCATGAAAAGGGCAGTGCTTTGTCCTTACTGGAATAGACACTTAATCTGGATATGAATTTGCCTTCCCTGCACACAATGCTTCCTCTAAAACTACTATCTGTGGACTTACAGAATGCCTTGTCCACCATTGTCCTATCCCACACAGCATTGCCTCAGAGCAAGGGACTCGCTTCACAGCAAATGAAGTGTGGCTACGAGCCCATGCTCATGGAATAACTGGTCTTTCCATGTTCCCCCATCATCCTAAAACAGCTAGTTTGATAGAATGATGGAATGACCTTCTAAAGACACAATTACAACCCCAGCTAGGTAGCAATACCTTGCAAGTTTGGGACAATGTTCTTCAAGAGGCTGTATATACTCTAAACCAGTGTTCAATCTGCGGTGCTATTTCTCCCAAAGCCAGGATTCATGGGTCCAGGAATCAAGGGGTGGAAATGGGAGTGGCATCACTCACTATTACCCCTAGTGACCCACTCACAAGTTTTTTGCTTCCTGTCCCAGCGGCCTTATGCTCCGTAGGTCTAGAGGTCTTAGTTTCAAATGGAGAAATGTTCTCACCTTGAGACACATTACTGATTCTGTTGAACTGGAAGCTAAGAATGTCACCTGGCCACTTTGGGTTCCTTATGCCTCTGTATCACAGGCAAAGAAGGAGTTACCACACTGGCTGGTGTGATTGATCCTGATTACCAAGAGGAAATAGGATTGCTATTTCATAATGGAAGTAAAGAAGAGTATGTCTGGAATGCAGGTGATCCCTTAGGGTGTCTCTTAGTACTACCATGCCCTATGATTAAAGTCAGTGGAAACCTACAGCAACCCAATTCTGACATGAGAGGCAGAGCCAAGATGGCAGAATAGACAGATGCTTCCGGTGAGCCCTCTTACAACAAAGACCTGAAAAAACAAGTGAAACAAGTGTATTTATGACAAGCTAGGAGCCCTGAACATCAAAGGCAAGCTTATAAAATGAACTACGGGGCAAGGGGGAGGAAGAGATGGTTCAGCGGAGAGGAGTTACCGGGCCTGAATTGCGGGGAGCCCTCAGGCACCATTCCCGGGAGCAGCGGTGGCAGGCTGGTACTAGCGTTCAGCCGCAGTTTCCTCAGAGAGAAGCAGCCAGCCACACAGCCTGCTCACACCTCCCGTACCAGAGAAGAAGGGCGCTCTCGGCAAAAGCTAAGTACTTGCGTGTATTTTACCACGCCCCCGCCCCCCACCCCTAAGCCAGCTTCAGAGGTTGATTTCCCTGGGCCTGAGATAGGCCCTGTTGAGCACCTAGTGCCATCTTCCCGGCCTTGGAGAAGGAATTAATTTGCAATTAAAGGAAAAGATAATTTGCCAGCTCCACTAACCGGGGGAGCTTAGGACAGAAGTGGCTCCTGTCCAGGCATAAATGATCCATAGACTTTGAGTACCTTTCCCCCCTGCATGGACCTGTGTGGGCCTATTTCAGGAGAAGAGGCCCTTGTTGGCAGACTCCAACCATTTCAGCTGTGCGGCAGAGAGGTGGGTATTTGATGTTTGACATTGCTTTGCCTATTATACAGGGCCCTCACCTACCCACATCAGGGGCCTAACAACTGGTGGCTCCACTCAGGTCACCCAGCCACCTGTGACAGGTGTCCAAAGATAACTGGTACCTCCCAGTCCTTACAACCAAAAACATTAGGTGCCCATGGTCCATCTGCAGAACCCACCCACCTGCACGCTCTAGGGAACAGAGACATGCTTTCCTCAGAGACACATGGGGGATGATTCTCAGCCCCCTGCCTTGTTCAGAGTGTGATCCCCTGCTGCAATCAGATACCGGTACCTACACCAATCACTCCTACCCCTCTAAGACTGTAGTACAGAGCCTGTACCACGCACTTGATGATCAGTTACCTGGACACATGAGCTGAATTCATACAAGAAAAGTGAATGGACTCCTAGACTGATATACCTGATAACAGCTCTAGCCAGCTGGGGACAGGACGTAAGAGATTCAAAGGCAAAAATAATCAAGCTTCTTAGCTCACTCAAGCAACCCATTTGGGCTTATCAAAACAAAACAAAGCAAGCAGCTAAGGCATAGTAAGCAAACATAAGATAAACTAATACAATAACTTACAGACAGCTCAGAGACAACAGTCAATATCAAGTCACATGAAGAAACAGACCATGATCACCTCAACAAGCTCTCAAAACAAAGAATCCAGGGATCTTCTAGATGAAAGTGCCTTCTTACCAGAGGCAGGATACAAAAGATTAATATACAGAACGCTTCAAGACATCAGGAAGGAAATGAGGCAATATGCAGAACAAGCCAAGGATCACACAGACAAAGCAATTGAGGAAATTAAAAAGATTATTCAGGAACATAATGGAAAATTTAATAAGCTGGAAAAATCCATAGACAGACAGCAATCAGAAATTCAGAAGATTAACAATAAAATTACAGAAGTAGACAACCTAATTCTGATATGACTACTAATGACCCAGACCCTTCAGGAATGAAGGTTTGGGTCACCCTACCAGGCAAGAACCACAGCCAGCTAAGGTGCTTGCTGAGGGCAAAGAGAATACAGAATGGGTGGTGGAAGAAAAAAAAAAAAAAATGAAGAAGATAGTTCTAAATACCAGTTACGGCCACGTGACCAGTTGCAGAAACAAGGGCTGTAATTGTTATGAGTATTTCTACTTTGTATGTGTGGATCAGAAATTTTTGTTTTCTTCCACATATAAAATATAAGATATAAACAGGGCTAGTGTGTTTTTGGTTGTACACATGTTAGTTGTATTATGTTAGGCACAAGTATGACTTTATAATTGTCTTTATTCAGAGATTATGTATGGTTTAATGAGATGTGTACATGTGACAAGGGTGGACCATGGTGGTTAAAATCATGTGTCAACTTGGCTGGGCCATGATTCTCAGTGTTTATATGTGATCACTCCCATGATGGGATCTGCTGTGTGTAGCCAATCAGTTAAAACCAGTTTCCTTGGGGGTGTGGCCTGCATTCAAATATAAGCAGATGTTCTGGCTTTTTTCTCACCTTGGGTCCTGTGGCTGCCTCCCATTCGTCTGACCTCCGGTTCTTGGAACTTGAGCTATCAACTTATCTGCTGATCTTGGGATTTGTCAATCTTCACAGCTTATGAGTGGAACCCTGCTCTCTGACCTGTCAATCTTGTGTTTGCCAACCCCTGAGCTGCATGAATCAGGAGAAGCCTTGCAGTCTTTCCTGCCAATCTTGGTATTCATCGATATTCACAGCCTGTGAGCAAGAGCCTTGCCTTCTGACCTGCCAATCTTGGATTCACCAGCTCCTGCAGCTTCGTGAATTGGGAGAAGCCTCTATACTAATCCACGGACTTGGCATGTTCCAGTCTGTATAATTGCATGAGCCATTTCTTTGATGTAAATCTCTCTCTACACATATTTATATGCTTTACTGGTTTTGCTTCTCTAGAGAACTCTGCCTAAGACAATGTCATTCCACAATTCATCTGGTCTACAATCATTAACATTTTGAGGCTGGATTCTCTAGAGAAGCAAAACCAGTGAAGTGTCTATATGTATATATAGATATAGAGAGAGAGAGAGAGGTTGAGAGAGAGAGAGAGATTTATAACAAGGAACTGGCACACACAGTTGTAGAGGATTGAAAGTCCCAAGCCTGTGGATCAGGCTGGAGGCTTCTTCCGACTCACATAGCTGCAGGGGCTGGCGAACACAAGACTGGCAGGCAAGAAATCCCAAGAACTGAAGGTCAAATGAATACGAGCCAGCTGCAGGATCCAGAGAGAACAAAAGCAAACCAGTCTTGCCAGAAAGCCTACCTATATTGGATGCAGGCCACACTCCCAAGGAAACTCCCTTTCAAGTGATCAGCTACTCACAGAGGACCCCATCATGGAGGTAATTACACTGTATCAGATCTCATCATGGAGGTGATTACATCATTATACCACTGCCAAAATACATCATAACTGCCAAACCACATCATAACTGCCAAACCACTGAGAGTCATGGCCCGGCCAAGCTGACACACAACCTTAATAATCACAGGTCCTGAGATAATAAGATACAAAGGAGTCCTTTGGGTAGGACCATGGCTAAAATCAGCCATGCTTTTAGGAGAAAGTGAGGTAAAGGGGCAGCCTGAGGACAAGTTTGGGAATTTCTGCCAAAGGAAAAGGGAGGGAGGAAGACATTGAAATAAGGATTATGGGGAGGTGTTGGGGTGCCTGACTTTGTGTACCACCATCTTGGTTATAAAAAAGGTTGCAGATTGCAAGAGAGAAGTAAAGGTGAGAGAAAAATAGTTCCTATGACCCCAAGGGGAAATCAGCAGAAACATTAATGACTTGGCTCCGACCAGCCATATGTGCCCTGTTTAATTCACCAGAGCCTCGTCTCTCCCTCATGTGCTGTCCCAGTTCTCTTCCTATACCCAGGAAGTCTTGCTTTCTGGGTAGGTCATTCCACAAGGAGGTTGGGTCACTTATTTCTGGGAGGATATGGTGCAGGTCCGTGGAGGGAGAAGGTAGATAGCTCAACCTCGGATAGAAATATGTGCCCTGAAATTCAAGATGCCTTTCACTAATTCCCACGGAGCCTGGTGTCCAGTAGCTGAGGACAAAATGGTAAATACATCACCTCTGTCTGCTCCTGTCCTGCTAGCAGTATCTAAGGAATGCTTTCTCCCTGGGGCAGCCTACTTGGGCCTAGAGGCCAGTTTTGTCGGTGGAAACCTTGCTTGGAAAGGAATATTTCCAATAGAGGCTCAAAAGATGCTTCTGGGTGAGCTCAGTGCTGTAGCAGAGCAATGCCCTCAAAAAGAGGGACTGGTTAAAGTGTTGGAAAACAGGATGGGTAAGGTTAGGAGACACAGAAGGCTGAGGACTACACTAATAGAGGCTTTTGGACATATCAATAAAGCAAATTTTCGTAGAGCTCTGCCCATGAGCCAGGCACTTGTAGTCTTCACCACAACCGGGCAAAGCATGGCTTGCTGTCCCTGTTACCACAGGTGCAGACACAGACTCTGACCCAAGTCACTTGCCCAAGGTCACCCAGTGGATAGTGGCAGAGCCAGGGTACCCACTGTCCAGGTGGCCCTCTAAGAGGGAAAAACAGTAGCATCTGTAATCAAGAAATGGTGATATGCAGGTATTTTGTATTTCTGCAGCATGAAAGCGTTATTGTTGTTTTTGTCGTTGTTGTTGTTAGGGGCCATCGAGTCAGTTCCGACTTATAGTGACCCTATGCACAACAGAACGAAACACTGCCTGGTCCTACGCCATTCTTATAATCGTTGTTATGCTTGAGCCCATTGTTGCAGCCACTGTGCCAATCCATCTCATTGAGGGTCTTCCTCTTTTACACTGACCATGTACTTTACCAAGCACGATGTCCTTCTCCAGGGGCTGATCCCTCCTGACAATGTACCCAAAGTATATAAGACACAGTCTTGCCATCCTTGCTTCTAAGGAGCGTTCTGGTGGTGCTTCTTCCAAGACAGATTTGTTTGTTCTTTTGGCAGTCCACGGTATATTCAATATTCTTTGCCAACACCACAATTCAAAGGCATCAATTCTTCTTTGGTCTTCCTTAAAAACCTTAGGTTAGACATAAGTAGGAAATAGATTCTCTCAAGAAGTTAAATAAATTCTTTTGGGGGATGATTCTGCAGTGTCACCCTGCCTTGAAGTGGGAGGATGCATGGTGAGGGGGCCCTTGCAATCCAGGGGCAGCCCAGACAAAGAGGCACGGGTGTGGGGCCTGCAAGTGGTTCTTGGGAGTAACAGAAGAGGGAAAGCCACACAATATTCCCACCCCTGCAAATATACACACACACAAGAATAGATTAATTGAAAATTGGGGGGCCTTTTTTACTTTAATACTCAAGGAGATGAGATTCTAGTGTATAGTGGCAGGTGGTGAGGTGGCTGTTTTAGGCTGTTAGGCTTGTCTGCCCCTCCAATATAAATGCCAGTGCTTATTCTGACTGTTGGAGAGAAGAAGGGGATATGGGGGCAGGGGGAGGAGGAGAAGCAGTGGTGTCTAAGCAGAGACCCCTCCAAGCCTAGGTGTCTACCTTCCATGGGCCGGCCAAGCAGGAAACACAAGGCTACTATGTGTCCCCATCTGTGGAGAGCTGGCTGGGTCCTCTTGCAGACTCAAGGACCCCCCACCCCATGAGTGCCAGCAAAGAATGGAATGATTAAAGCAAAACCAAATCCTAATCTTCACAGTCTCTTTGCCCATGGAGTTCAGCATCTGCAAGCAGCTCACCACCAAAAATGAGTTAACTGGAGAGGGGTTCTTTTAAGCCCGGGTCCTCTAAGATGGTCCCTGCCCATAGAGACTGAAGACAGCCTCCTCATTTCTGGAGCAGAGAGCTTTGCTTCCCAATTGCAGTGGGACAGTGTCAGATGCTTAGCATATGTCCTCTATGATGAGTCTTGTTTACAGGGTTTTCCAAACGCCTTCAGGAGCCCCCATTACCTCTATTCACAATGCTGTCCTTGCTTGGATGCACTTCTGTTTGCTTTCCGTCAGCCTAAATCCTATTCATCCTTCAAGGACTAAGTGAAGATACTTCCTTCTTGAAGCCTCCTGGGTCACCCAGCCCACAGAGCTCTCTCCCTCTGTGGAGGGAGAATTCTTTGCCTTCACTGTCTGAGCCACTCATTTGCTTTTTTCATGACCTCTACATGCATATCAAGCAGCACTGGTGGTGCAGTGATTAAGTGCTCTGCTGCTAACGAAAGGGTCACCAGTTCAACCCACCAGCCGCTCTGTGGAAGAAAAGATCTGGTGATCTGGTCCCATAAAGATTACAGCCTACAGGGCTGGGAACCATGGTCTCAGGGGACATCTAGGTCAATTGGTATAACATAGTTCATATACAAAATGTTCTATATCCCACTTTAGTGAGTAGCATCTGGGGTCTTAAAAGTTTGCAAGCAGCCATCTAAGATACATCTACTGGTCCCATCTCATCCGAGCAAAGGAGAATGAAGAAAACCAAAGACACAAAGGAAATATTAGTCTAAAGAACTAACTGACCACATGAACCCAGCATCCACCAGCCTGAGTCCAGAGAAACTAGATGGTACCCAGCTACCACCTCAACCACTCTGATAGGGATCACAATAGAGGGCCCCGGATGGAGTGGGAGAAAAATGTAGAACAAAATTCAAATTCACAAAAAAAGACCAGATTTACCGGCCTGACCAAGACTGGAGGACCCTGAGACTATAGTTCCCTGATACCCTGCTGACTCAGAACTGAAGCCACTCCTGAAGGTCACCCTTCAGTAAAGATCACACAGGTCTATAAAACAAACAATAACACATGAGAGGAGCATGCTTCTTAGTTCAACCATGTACATGAGACCAAATGAGCAACACCTGCCTAAAAGCAAAGAAAGCAGGCAGGAAGGGACAGGAAAACAGGCTGAATGGAAGTGGGGAACCCAAGATGGAGAAGGGGAGAGTGTTGACGCACTGCGGGGATTGCAACTAATGCCACAAAACACTTTGTTTATAAATTGTTGAATGAGAAGCTAATTTGATCTGTAAACTTTCACCTAAAGCACAATAAAAACAAAGAAAGAATAAAGATTGCAGCCTAGGAAACCCTCTGGAGCAGTTCTACTCTGTCCTACAGGGTCACTATGAGTTGGATCAACTCGATGGCATGCAACGCTTCTATACCAATGATCATGGAAATGGTCCAGAACTGGGCAACATTTCATTCTGTTGTACATAAGGTTGCTATGAGTCAGAGGTAACTCCATGGCCACTATCAGTAACAACCCCCCCTTCAAGGTTACTTGACTTTTTAAAGGCATTTGTCCAGATGATTATTTTTTTTTTTAATTTCACCCAGCCACAGCACTCTAGTGTGTACATAGACACTCAGTAGATGCTTTTTGTTTGACTAAGTCTGAATTACAAACAACTTCTTTAAAAAAAAATTTTTTTTTTAATTGGGCCTGCATTACATTTTCTAAACAATAAGTGTCCCAGCCTTCCATTATCCAAAATTGTTGTTAGTTACCTGGGTAATTCCAAGTGGATCAAAGATCTAAATGTATCGAACAACACGATGAACATTAGTGTCACTGAACTATACATGTGAAGATGTTGAAATGGCAAATATTTTGTCACCTATATATTTTTCAAGATTAAAAAAAATGCAAATGTAAAAATGAAACCATACAAATAATGAAGAAAAAAAATGGGTGGATTACTTGGTAACCTAGATGAGGCTAGAATTTTCCCTAATTATGGCTCATAAAATCCAGAAATAATAAGGAAAAAGATTAATAAGTTTGACTCCGTGATAATATAAAAACATCTTAAGCAAAATCAAAAGACAAATGAAAAGCTGGGGGAAATATTTGCAAATTATATCACAGACAAAAGGCTAATATCCTTAACAATGAAAGAATTTCTAAGAAGAAAAAGCCCAATAACCTGGTAGAAAAATGGTCAAAAGATATACACAGGCATTTCACATAAAAACAAAAGCAAATGAAGATATGTTCACCATTGCTTAAGATATGCAAAATTAAACTATAGTGACATACCATTTATTATCTTTCAGGTAGGCAAAAAAATCCCAAAGTTCCAAAATACACTCTGTTGGTGAGGCTCTGAGGAGATAGTCACTCTCCTACATTGTTGATAGGAATTCAAAATGTTACACAGTCTCTTTGGATGAGGATTTTGTAACATCTAGCAGAATTGCTTGTGCCTTTTCCCTTTGACCCAGCAATCACATTTCTAGGAGCCTATCCCAAACATAACTACCAAAGTTGTGAAATGACATGTGCTCCAGGTTATTCTTTGCTGGAGCACCATTTGTAATAGCAAAGACTGTAAACAACTCAAGTGTCCATCTATAAGGCGCTGGCTGAATAAATTACATAGCTGTGAAAAGGAGTAAGGATGGCCTCCAAAGCATACTGGTTTGTGAGGAATACAAGGTCAGAAGAGTACATATAGTATGCTACCTTTTTTGTTAGAACCAAAAAAAAAAAAACACCAAATCCATTGCCGTGGAGTCGGTTACGACTCACCTCAACCCCATGTGTTACTGAGTAGAACTGCTCCACAGGGTTTTTCTTTGCTGTAATCTTTATGGAAGCAGGTCACCAGTCGCTCACTTGGAAACCCTATGGGGTAGTTCTAGTCTGTCCTATAGGGTTGCTATGACTCAGAATCGACTCTATGGCACACAACAACAACATAAACAACAATGGAAGGATAAAGCAATAACTAATAAAAAATCATTATCTTTAGGCGGAGAAAGAGAATGATGAGTTCAGTGAGAAAGCGGGCAGGCATTTATATCTTATTTTATAATTTTGACTTTCAGCCATGTAAATATTTTATATAATTAAAAAACAAAATCCTATTTGGAAATGGCAACCCCTGTCAATCAAAACCAAACTGAAATAAATGAAACTAACAGTGTATCAAGTTGATTTCATAATCACATAAAGAAGAATTATTTCAAGTGACTTTAAAACACAGTATTTTGACTGAACATCCCTGATAGGATAGAGCCTAGAGACTGAGAGAATCACAAAGAAATCTTAAACCATATTCATCAGTCTTCCTAGTGATTCTACAAGACAAGCGACCCAGTTTCTTCAACAAATAGAATGAGCAAAATTTAAAATAAGATATTCTTGCATAGCTTAGGAAAGACTTAAGAGATCTACAACCAAATGTAACTATAAAAAGACTGTTTTGAAACAATCAGAGAAAACTGAACTCTAGCATGAGATGATATTAATAAATTATTAATTTTATTGATAAAAGTATGGTGGTTGCTTTTTAATCATTTCTCAGAGGTTTTTTCCCCATTTAGTTATTTCTAACTTTATTTTGGGACTATATGAAGAAGAACGGGGCATCAGGATTGGAAGAAGACTCATTAACAACCTGCATTTTGCAGGTAACAAACACAACCTCGCTTGCTAAAATTGAAGAGGACTTGAAGCACTTCCTAATGGAGATCAAAGACCATAGCCTTCAGTATGGATTACACCTCAAAATAAAGAGAAAAAAAAAATCCTCACAACTGGACCAATAAGCAACATCATGATAAATGGAGAAAAGATTGAAGTCGTCAAGGATTTCATTTTACTTGGATCCACAACCAATACCCATGGAAGCAGCAGTCAAGAAATCAAAAGACACGTTGCATTGGGCAAATCTGCGCAAAAGACCTCTTTAAAGTGTTGAAAAGCAAAGATGTCACCTTGAAGACTAAGGTGCACCTGACCCAAGCCATGGTGTTTTCATTCGCCTCTGATGAAAGTGAGAGCTGGACGATGAATAAGGAAGACGGAAGAAGAATTGATGCTTTTGAATTGCAGTGGTGGAGAATAATATTGAATATACCATGGACTGCCAAAAGAATGAACTAATCTGCCTTGGAAGAAGTACAACCAGGATGCTCCTTAGAAGCAAGGATGGTGAGACTATGTCTCACATACTTTCACTATGTTGTCTGGAGGGATCAGTCCCTGGAGAAGTACATCATGCTGGTAAAGCAGAGGGTCAGGGAGAAAGAGGAAGACCCTCAATGACATGGGTCAAGTGGCTGCAACAATGGGCTTAAGCATAACAATGATTGCGAGGATGGCACAAGACCCGGCAGTGTTTTCTTCTGCTATACATATCATTGCTATGAGTCAGAACCGACTTGATGGCACCTAACAACAAGAACTTTATTTTGAGATCTTTTTTAAATGAGGTTTCCAGACATCTGGACGACAGAATCTCAGTGGTAACACATTCCCAGGGCTCGGTGACACTGAGTCCCATACTGAACACCTAAATCAAGGGTGAATTTTCCAGAAGGTGCAAGTGAGGAACTAGCACCTTTAAAGGGAGTGAATTTATAACAAGTATTCCATTTGATCAAGTTGATTAAAGTGGAAACATTTTCTTGGCATGTAAAATTACACCTAATCTGAGGCTGAGAGCACAGGCTATGGGGCCTGGTTGCCAGGTTTGAATTCTGGCTCTGGTGCTTCTACTGTGTGTCCTTGGGCCAGTTGCTTAGCCTCCCTGTACCTCGTTTTCTCTGTCTACAAAAGGAGAATGATGATAAGACTTACACTCTTCAGTAAAGTGTTTAGAATTATTTTTCTACCTTCTGAGAGTGAACATGTTAGTGGGGAAAGATAACATAACAGATCATTGTTACACCCCTCCACTCCTCCCCCAGTGGTGTGCCCTTGGAGACTGGACTCCACTTTGGCTGACGCCAGATGGTGGCCTTTAGGCTGTGAGGAGTGGAGAAGCCCAAGGCTGCCCTGAGGGTAAACCAGACCAGATGTCAAGATGACCTCTGACCTGCTTCCTCCAGGAAGACCTCCCTCATCCCTCTGCCCAGATTCAGTGCCTTCCTTTGCCTTTCTCCTACTGTGGATTACTGCCACCCAAGGGAGCACCCATTGCATTATACTGAAATTCCTATGTTTTTATCTCCCCTACAGGTCTGCACACAGTAAGCATAGGGCTTTGCCTTGCTGTCTTCTGTGACCTGTTGGACAGTACCTGGCACCCAGTAGGCCTTTGCTAACCACTTGTTAAACTGAACTGAACAGGATCACCCAGTGGAAGGTCCATATGTAAGGGGTCCACACAGAGGACCTCTTGTCTGAGCAGAGAGGAACAGATTGAAGGGGGGTGGGGAGCCACAAGCAAATGGCCAATCTGAACTGCTACTTGGGATCCATCTTGCCCATCAAAAGTTAAACCCACCTCATCAAGAACATGCTTGCCTGGGGGCAGAGCCGACATGGTGCTATAGACAGAAGTACCACACTGTCCGTCAAATAGACAAAAGACGGTCTTTTAAACAAATGTTGCTGGTGAAACTGGATGTCCACCTGCAAAAAAATGAAACAGGACCCGTACCTCACACCGTACACAAAAACTAATTCAAAATGGAGCAAAGGCCTAAATACAAAACCAAAAAACTATAAAAATCATACAAGAAAAAATGGGATCAATGCTAGAGGCCCTAATACATGGCATTAACATGATACAAACCATAACTAACAACACACAAACTTCAGAAGATAAGCTAGATAACTGGGATCTTCTAAAAATTCAACAAACACGCTCATCGGAAGCGTTCACCAAAGGAGTAAAAAGAGAACCTACAGGCTGGGAAAACATTTTTGGCTATGACAAATCTGACGAAGGTCTAACCTCTAAAATCTATAGGAAAATCCAACACCCCTAGAACAAAAAGATAAAAAATCCAATTAAAGAATGCACAAAGGTAATGAAGAGACACTTCACCAACGAAGACATTCAAGCAGCTAACAGACACATGAGGAAATGCTCACTATCACTAGCCGTTAGAGAAATGCAAATCAAAACGACAATGAGACACCATCTCACCCCCAGCATTACTGGCATGAATCCAACAAACAGAAAATAACAAGAGTTGGAGAAGCTGCAAGGAGATGGAAACTCTTATGCACCGCTCATGGAAATGCAAAATGGTACAACCATTCTGGAAAACCATATGGCACTTCCTTAGAAAAATAGAACTAGAAATACCATATGATGCAGCAATCCCACTCCTAGGAAGCTATCCTAGAGAATTAAGAGTCGTCACAAAGATAGACATATGCACACCCATGTTCGTTGCAGCATTGTTCACAATAGCAAAAAGATGGGAACAACCTAGATGCCCATCAACAGATGAATGGATAAAAACACTATGGTACATACACAGAATGGAGTACTATGCAAAGATAAAGAACAATGATGAATCTGCAAAGCATCTCACAACTTGGTTGAATCTGGAGGGCATTATGCTGAGTGAAATAAGTCAATCCATGAAAAGGCAAATATCGTATGAGGCCACTACTATAAAAACTCATGAAAAGGTTTATACACAAAAAAACAATGTCTGACAGCTCCGAGGGAGGGGAGAGGTGCGGATGGAAAAATACTAAATAGACATAGTTAAGCAGTAACTCTGGTGAAGGGTAAAACCAAAACCAAACCCAGTGCCATTGAGTCGATTCCGACTCATAGTGACACTGGTGGCGTAGTGGTTAAGTGCTGTGGCTGCTAACCAAGAGGTCAGCAGTTCGAATCTGCCAGGCGCCCCTTGGAAACTCTATGGTGCAGTTCTACTCCGTCCTATAGGGTCACTGTGGTGAAGGGTAAGACAGTACAGAATATTGGGGAAGCCAGCAGGACTGGTCCAAAATAAGGTCATGGAAGCTCCATAGACACATCCAAACTGCCTGAGGGATGCAATTACTGGGCTGAGGGCTGAGGGGACCGTGGTGTTGGGGAACATCTAGCTCAGTTGGTATAATATAGTTTATAAAGAAAATGTTCTACATTCTACTTTGGCGAGTACTGTCTGGGGTCTTAAAAGCCTGTGAGTGGCCATCTAAGGCACTCCACTAGTCTCACCCCATCTGGAGCAAGAAAGAATGAAGAAAATCAAAGACACAAGGGAAAGATTTGTCTAAAGGACTAATGGACCACACCTACCACAGCCTCCACCAGAGTGAGTCCAGTACAACTAGATGGTGCCTGGCTACCATCGCTGACTGCTCTGATAGGAATCACAATAGAGGACCCTGAACAGAGCTGGAGAAAAATGTGGAACAAAATTCTAACTCACAAAAAAAGACCAGACTTACTGACCTGACAGAGACTGGAGAAACCCTGAGAATATGGTCCCTGGACATCCTTATAGCTCGGTAATGAAGTCATTCCTAAGGTTCACCCTTCAGCCAAAGATTAGACAGGCCCATAAAACAAAACAAGACTAAAGGGGCACACCAGCCCAGGGGCAAGTACTAGAAGGCAGGAGGGGACAGGAAAGCTGGTAATAAAGAACCCAACGTTAAGAAGGGAAAGTAATGTCATAAAACAATATGCGTACTGCTTAGTGAGAAGCTAGTTTGTTCTGTAAACCTTCATCTAAAGTACAATAAAAATAAATAAATAAATAAAACATTCTTGCCTAATCACACTCAGTGTGTGTCCCTTACTTTGCACCACAAGCATTTACTGATCACCCCCCCCCCCAAATCAAATACACTCCTCCCTCAAAAAACTTCAGACTGGTAGAAGGGATGAGCCAAAAAACTTCAGACAGGTACAAAAATAATTCTAAACAGTTTATTGAAGAATCTCAACAACTTGGGGGAGAGAGGTAAAAACATGAATTGTGGTCCAATAATTGCCCCTAACTAGTCCAGTTTGATTCCCTCCTCCCACCCCCAACAGCAGAACCCTTAATCCCATCTTTGCCACATCCATAGCTTTCCAGTCACCTTCACTTATTTCAGATTGAAGACTCAGTCCTATTCATTTTAAAATTTCAAGTTTCCTCACCTCCCCTTCAGCCCATGCAGGCTGGATCCATGTGTGAATCTAGCTTAGACTTGGTCTTCCCTTACCCGTCTCCCCCTCTCTTCTGTAGGGTAACCCCTCCAGGAGGCACTGAGGCAGGAAGAAGGGAGCGGCAAAGAACGGGTGTCTCCTTACTTAGTGGGGTGAGGTTGCTATCCCCTCCTTGGTTTTAGCCGCTTGTTATCTATGTCCCTGTGAGGCTGGGTGAGGACCCCCTCCCTCCCTCAAAGCTCCCCTAGGGCACTCTGCCCTTGTATAAGTGCAGCCCTGCTTCTAGCACATTGCCAGGTGGTGGCATGGATGCATCACCACCACCACCCCCAACCCCATGCATCTCTTCTTTGCTTCCTTCACTGTTGTGGCCACAGCATCGTCTTCTCTCACCCACCCTCCATGGTCAACTTCAGGGCTTAACTGCTTGCACAGACCCATTTTCCACCCCTCAGGAGCTGAGAACTCAAGGCAGCAGCTCTGAACCCTCTCCGGCAGGATCCTCCCCCACCACGCCCCTCCCATTCTCTTACTCCTGCTCCACACCCCACGGCAGCAAGTCCAAGGGCCAAGCAAACAACCACTGGGGAGAACAATGCCAGCAAACACCTCTAATTTTTTTCTTATGATTCTCTTAGACCCTGTATTGGGGCTACAGTAACAAAGTACTACAAACTTGATGCTCATCAGACCAGAAAGAAGAGGACAGGAGGGAGGTGGGGGGAATCACTGTTTCACAGCTTGACCAAGGTAAATGATGCCACTAAGAAATACACAAGAGAAAAGGACTTTTTTGGTAAAAGATAAGACATGTAATTTTGTACCACCAAAAAAAAAATGTGTGCGGTTACATATGTATGTATATATGCATATATGTGTATGGGCATATATATGTACATGCGTATACACATATAGATGTATCTGTATCAAAACCAAAAAAACCAAACCCTTTGCTGTTGAGTAGATTCCAACTTATAGCAACCCTATAGGACAGAGTAGAACTGCCCCATAGGGTTTTCAAGGAGTGTCTGGTGGATTTGAACTGACAACTTTTGGTAAGCAATCAAGCTCTTAACCACTGTGCCACCAGGGCTCCAGATGTATCTAAATGGACAGGTATGTGTGTAAACTACATAGATGGCATAGTTGTGGATACTTCTTGGACATAACCAAATATCTCACAAGTTTAGTTTCCTGGGTTCGAAGGCACAGGACCATAGTCCTGCGGGACAACTTTGTCAATTGGCATAATTTAGTTCATAAAGTTTATGTTCTGCGTTCTAGTTTGGTGAGTAGGGTCTGGGGTCTTAAAAACTTGCAGGCGGCCATCTAGGATACAACTATTGGTCTCTACTCATCCAGAGCAAAAAAGAAAAAGGAAACCAAAGATTCAAAGAAGAAACTAGTCTGCAGGACTAATAGTCTACATGAACCACAGCCCCACCTACCCAGAGACTAAAAGAACTTGATGGTGCCCAGCTACCTCTACCAACCCTAGTGATCAGGGCTACCAATAAATGGATCTGGATAGAATGGGAAAAAAATGTGGACTAGAACTCAAATTCTTAAAAGAAATCCATACGTAACTGAACCCCTTGAGACTGGAGGACTTCCTAAGACTATCACCCTGAGATACTCTTTAAACCTTGAACCAAAACTAGTCCCTGAGGTTGCCTTTTAGCTAAATAACTGAATAATTTGTGTAGAAATTGTTAAATGGGAACCTAATTGCTGTGTAAAGTCTCACCAAAAACACAATTAAAAAAATGTTTTTTTAGATGGGGGGAGGCAGGATGGGGAATATCCCCTCTGTTCATTCCTTCTAAGGCTCTGAGAAAGAATCTGTTCATGCTTCTTTCCTAACTTCTGGTGATGACTGGAATCCTTGGAATTCATCAGCTCGTAGATCACTCCAATCTTCGCCTCTGTCTTCACATGGCTGTCTTCCCTGTTTGCGGGTGTCTGTGTCTCCTCTCATCTTTTATAGGACAACACTCATATTGGATTAGGACACATCCTATTCCAGTTTGACCACATGTTAACTGATAACATCTTCAAAGACCCAGTTTCCAAACAAGGTCACAATCACACATACCAGGAGTTAGGACTTCAACATATCTTTTGGCAGCACACAATTCAATCCATAGTAGCTCCCCTACCTCCTTCTTTGGCTTTAGGGAGGGGAGTGAACAGCCTTTCTCCCTAAAAGCAATTCAGCCTCCCCCTTTCGAATCCTCTTCTTACTTCCGATTGGTAGGGAGAGGGCTTGGATAGGGGGTTGTGGGATCAGCCCAGACTCCTCTTTGTAAGCCTTGTTTGGAGATAGCTGGCCCCAACTTTGAGGAGCTTACTGGTGAATCTCTGAATTGAGAACATGGATAACTTAGCACCTTTGGTCCTTACTTGTAAACCCTAGCTCAAACTAGTAGTGTCACAGGCGCTCCAAGGAGGGAGAGATCTCTTTGAATAGTAGGGAATGGGGAAAACTTTTTGAACGTGGGAATATTTGAACTAGGCCTTAAGGAGAGGTCAGATTTGACAAAGAAGAGTGAGAAGCAGGAGGCAGCAAAGGGCATCTAGACAGCAAAGGCAATAGCCCAGAAACAAGAAGTTGCAGGACTTTTAAGCATTTCATGTTGTGTTGGCTTAGCCTGAGCTCAGTCTGTCCCCTGATGCTTTGAACCTGTTACCATCAAAAGAACTCCTACTCACAGAGACCCTATAGGACACAGTAGACCTGCTCCATAGGGTTTCCAAAGTTGTAATCCTTATGGAAGCAGACTGCCACGTCTTTCTCCTGTGGAGTGGCTGGTGGGTGAACTGCCAACCTTTCAGTTAGCAGCCTAGCTCTTAACTCTGTTGGAAGGCCCATGTTCCCTCCAAAAGCTCTAGGGAAGAATGCTTCCTTGCCTCTTCCAGCTTCTGGTGGTTGCAGGAAGTCCTTGACATTCCCGGGCTTGTGGCTACCTAACTCCAGTCTCTGCCTCTGTCTTCACATGGCCACTTTCCTCTGGGTGTGTCTGTGTCCAAATTTCCCTCTTCTTATAAGGATATCAGCCATTGAATTAGGGCCCACTCTAATCCAGTACGATCTCATCTTAATTTGATTATATCGACAAAGACCCTATTTCCAAATAAGGTCACATTCACAGGTTCTGGGTGGACGTGAGTTTTGGGGGGACACTATCGAACCCAGTACAAGGGGTGAAGGCAGCAGTGCAGCATTCTCAGGACCAATATTTGGGCTAGCGCAGGCACAGTAAGCTGAGACGACTGGAGATGACTGCGCTGGCAAGGAGCCATCGGCCTTGAAAACAGGGTACAGGCATGGCTTAAGCTTTCTTTTGCCTCGGGACATAAAACTAACAAAATTCTTCCGCAGCTGATCACATTTCTCTGTGGGCTTCATGCAGAAGTGCCCACATTTCTCTTTGTGCTTAGACTGCCCCACACAGCTAATTCTAACTTGAATGGCACAGTCCAAAATGCACCGGGTTTCTATCTGACCAGCCTATCCTGAGTGCCCGCCATTGCACAGTTCAATCACAGCACACTGTTGTTGGCTGCTGCCGAATCGGTCACCAACTCATGGTGATCCCATGCACAATGGAGTGAAATGCCACCTGGTCCTTCGCCATCCCCATGATTGGTTTCAGATCAGACCACTGTGACCCAATAGGGTTTTCACTGGTTGATTTTCAGAAGTAGATCTCCAGGCCTTTCTTCCTAATCTGTCTTAATCTATTAGTCTAGAAGCTCTGCTGGAACCTATTCAGCAGCATAGCAACATGCAAGCCTCCACTGACAGACATGTGGTGACGGCTCAGGAGTGCAGTGGCCAGGAATCAAACCCGGGTCTCCTGCATGGAAGGCAAGAACTCTACTACTGAGCCACCACTGTCTCCTCAATCATAGTATAAGGAGGCCTAGAGGAAGAAAACAGAGGGGCCGGCCACTCACTGGCCATGTGACTTTGACAAGTCACTTACTCTCTGAGCCTCAAATTTATCATCAGAAACACAGGAGTGAGTCAGACCTGCCCTAACACAGGATCAGAGGAGGGAAGTGATGTGTGTGAAAGTGCCTACGAAAGTGGCAACGGCACACAAAGTAAGAAGCAATGGTGATGACGTGTAGCTTTATACACTGAACGCAGCATTTCAGTTCTTGTCCAGAGCCGGAGAGTCTAAGTGCGTGAGGATACAGAGAGGGCTAACACTCCACTGTGGGACATAAATAATACTGCCAGCTTAAAATAAACAGCACCCCGGTGTTTTGGGTCCTCCTTTTCTCTATTTCTATGGCATCTATCACCATGGTATCAAGATACTCAAGAAACACATTAAGTTTAAAGCAGAGCCATATGTGGGAAGACACACTCCTCTCCTGAAGCTGATCTCCTGGAGCTGAGCTTGGGGGAGGAGTGACAAGGTGGAATCGACTCCCCAGATGACAGAATCCTGCGATTGCATGTAGAAGAGAAGCTAGCACCAAACATCTATCAAATACCCACAGGGCGGAGCACCTTTTTAGCTGCCTGGGGATTCACAGTAATGATTTCCCAGTTCTAGTCCTCAAGGACTTAGAGCCTCAAAGGCAATAGCTGACTCCAAACATACGCCTAGCACAAGGACATTAGATTATAAGAGGGCTTGTCCTTGCCAAAGGTGGATACACACACAGACGTGAGCTCATTTCTGGAAAAACAGGCTCAACCCAGAAGCAAACTCTGCCTCACAAATACCAGGGAGCATCCGGAATAAATGCATAAAAGCTGTCACTGCCGAGGTGGTTTAAGGGGAGGGGAGGGTCTGTGGAAGACCCACAGAATGGCGCAGACAGTAAACAGGCGAAGCTTGTTCTAAATCTAGAGATGAGTCTTGTATCTCATCACCGAAAGCCCTTGCCTTGTCCAGTGGTTTCCTCTTGACTCTAAACCGAAGTGGCTTTTCCAGTATTGGGGTCAGCTCCAACATAGCTAATTTGTCCCTATAGTTCATAAGCCCTAACCCAATTCACTCACTATCTGAGAGACTTACATACCCACCCAAAGGGGCTGGCATGAGTCTTCAGGGGCCCTCCTGGGTTGCTCATTTCTCCATAGAGGGCACCATCCTCCAGCCCAGCACCCAAGAATCCCCTCATTGGCAGTATCGGTGGGGCCGCCCACCTGCTGCCCACCCAGGTCTTCCCTGCTCTGGTCTCCACCTCAAATTCGAGAAATGTTCCTCCTCCTTAACAGACTAACAGGACTTAACAGACTAACATACCTCACTCCTCTGGTAGGACTCGCCTCTTCATGGAGGGGTGTGGCCTTAAAGTACAACACCAGCATTCAAGAAGTAAACAAGAACTTTGGACCACCACATTTGTGTTCCTCGCAAGCCTAAGAGGGCTGTTGTGAGGGAAAATAAGTTTATAGGAAGTATTTCCAGCTTTAATACTTTCCAGAAAGAAGTGAGAATATAAAGAAATATGCATAAACCCATTGCTGTCAAGCCAATTCCAACTCATAGCAACCCTATAGGACTGAGTAGAACTGCCCCATAGAGTTTCCGAGGAGTGGCTGCTGGTTAGCAGCCGGGTTCTTAGCCACAATACCTATATATACATAAATGCGTGAATTTTAAGTTGTTGTTAGGTGCCGTCCAGTTGATTCCAACTCATAGCAACCTTAGGCACAACTGAACAAAACACTGCTCAGGCCTGCACTATCCTCAAGATTCTTGTTATGCTTGAGCCAATTGTTGCAGCCATCGTGTCAATCCATCTTGTTGAGGGTTTTCCTCTTTTTCAGTGACCTTCCACTTTACCAAGCACGATGTCCTTCTCCAGGGACTGGTTCCTCCTGATAACATGTCCAAATTAAGTTAGACGAAGTCTTGCAATTCTTGCTTCTAAGGAGCATTCCGGCTGTACTTCTTCCAAGACAACACCCTGAAATATAAAGATAACACAACCTTGCTTGCTGAAAGTGAAGAGGACTTGAAGCACTTATGATGACAATCAAGGACTGTAGCCTTCAGTATGGATTGCATCTCAGCAAAAAGAAAACAAAAATCCTCACAACCAGACCAATAGGCAACATCACGACAAACAGAAAAGATTAAAGTTGTCAAAAAAAAAAAAAAAAAAAAACCCATTGCCATTGAGTCGATTCCGACTCATAACGACCCTATATGACAGGGTAGAACTGCCCCATAGAGCTTCCAAGGAGCGCCTGGTGGACTTGAACTGCCGACCTTTTGGTTAGCAGCCATGGCACTTAACCACTACCCACCAGGGTTTCCCTGAAGTCGTCAAGGACATCATTTTACTTAGATCCAGTCAACGCCCATAGATGCGGCAGTCAAGGAATCAGACAACATGTTGTATTGGGCAAATATGTTGCAAAAAGACCTCTGTAAAGTGTTGAAAAGCAAGGATGCCACTTTGAGGACTAAGGTGCACCTGATCGAAGCCTTAGTATTTTCAACTGCTTTGTATGCACGTGAAAGCTGGACGGTGAATGAGGAAGACTGAAGAATTGATGCCTTTGAATTACGGTGTTGGCAAAGAATACTGAATATGCTGTGGACTGCCAGAAGAACGAACAAACGTGTCTTGAAAGAATTTTAAGCACTACTGAAAATGTTAAAGGGCTTCTGTTACAGTGAAAGTCCTGAGGCAAAGCCACTCCATTCTGAACTTAATTCCCACTTCCTTAAAGGTGCAGCAAGGAGGCTTGAAGTGAGACTTGCCTCCAGGCTCAGAAGGCGCGGGAGCTGTGTGGCCGGGGGAGGCCGTGCCCTGCTCGGCCCCTGGGGGTAGCCCCCACTCCTGTCCTCTTCTCCCGCACCCCAGCTCCCTCTTATGATGCCTGCTGGGGTGGGTGTGGGGGGCATGGCGGAGGACCCGGGCAGCTCCAGGGAAAGGCAAAAGGCCCACCTGCCCTGGGCTTGTAACTGCGAGGACTCAGGGCATCCCGTCTGCTCCGGCCCTGTGGGAGAACCAGGCTCGGGGGCCGAGGGCGGCACGGATGCTACCAGTGCCCGGGGCCCACTGTAGCCAGGGCGTCGGGGAGGGCGCAGGGCCGTCACTGTCCTGGCTGCGGGTCCCACCTGAGACCCGCGCGCACCTTCTCAGGGTCCCGCTCCAGGGGTCCTGGCCAGTAGGTGGCGCCGCACGACCGTCAGCGCGCCGGGCGTAGGCGGCCGGGGCGTTCGTTTAGGGGACCGGAGACCCGGGAAAGCCGGTCCCTTGAACAAACCAGCACAGCCTCGTACTCGGGAGCTCCGGTACCACCGCACGGTGATTAAAACGCTCGGCCCTAAGGTCAAGGTGCGTCCTGGTGCCTCAGTGGTTAAAGCGCTCGGCTGCTAACCGAAGGGCTGGCGGTTCGAACCCACCAGTCACTCCACGGGACAAGGATGTGGCAGTCTGTTTCCATAAAGATTAAACCACGTGCCGTCGAGTCGATTCCGATTCATAGCGACCCTATAGGACACTTGGAAACCCTGTGGGGCAGTTGTACTCTGTCCTAGAGTGTCGCTATGAGTCGGAATCAACTCCCCCGCAATGGGTTTTGCTCATATATATATAATTTGTTGTTAGTTTCTATCTAGTTTATTCCAACTCATGCGTGTATATTTACATATATATGTAAATGTTATATATATATGCATATATATAGCTAGCACATAGTAAGCACCAATAATATTAGCTATATTTTATATTTCATTATGCAACTTCTATAAATTATTAATTTTTAAAAACATTTTTTTATTCAAACAAGAGAAAGTTGTACAGGTTTTTCCTGTTTTGTTTTGCTACCTTTTTATATGGAAATTTTCAAAGGTTTATAAAAGTAGAGAAAATAGTATAACGAACCCAAATTTTCAAAGGTTTATGAAAGTACAGAAAATAGTATAATGAACCGCCACGTACCCATCATGCAGCTTCAGTGATTATCTACACATGGCTAATTCTATTTCATTTGTACTCCACGTCCTCTGCCTCAATCAGCTGGATAATTTTCAAGTAAAATCCCAGATCTCATATCATTTCATTCATAAATACTCGACTATCCTACAGTATGTTTTAAAGCTCGCCATTTATGTAATACTGCTCCACGCTCAATTTGTCTTCATCAGTTCATAGGTTTCCCGTGGCACTAAAAATCCTTCCACATCATCATTTGGCACAGAAATTGAAACCGAATATCGAACCGTTTATGAAATACTTGGTGCAGCAGCTTCTTTGCTGGAAAAGTATTTCCACTTCTCAAGACAGGTGATCTCTCTAAGGAAGGGAATATGTTCAGCTGCTGGCGCCCTCCCAGCCAGAATGTCCAGGTTGCTCCCTTACCCAGAGTGACATACTCCAGGCTGAACTCCCTCAGCAGGGAATTTCTCCTAAGGAGAATTCTCCTCATCAGTCAGCATATGCTACATTTTAAGAAGAAAACCACTTCTCCAGATGTTTGAAGGTTTTAGGATACACACCCAATAATTCAGGGGTAAACCCTACTGAAGTATTCCTTCCACAGTGTCAATGTCACTTTCACACTGAAAATGTAACCAATTTTTTTTTCCTCAAGGAATTTCAGAACTATGTTAACATTTTTAATTATTTTCTTAAGATGGAAATAGACATGCATGCGCACACACGTGTGTACACACACACACATCTGCCTAATATCCCTTAAGAGCCCTTTGAGACAGGAGAAAGATGAAAAGTAGACAAATTTAATAAAGCCCTCATCCAACTGTATGTTTTTAAAATTCAGCACTGTATGTCACAGCACACTTCCTGACTGACAGGAGGCAGAATCAGGCTTCACTATGCCATATTCTGAGCTTCTTTGGGAGAAGCTTATCTTGTTTTCTGGTATAATAATAATAGCAGCTGCTGCTACCATTGATATTGGTGCTGATAGAGCACTTTGAAAAACAAGACTATATTTAATCCTCACAAAGGTCCCACTAACCCACTGCCATCGAGTGGATTCTGACTCATAGCGACCCTATAAGACAGAGTAGAACTGCCCCAAAGGGTTTCCGAGGCTGTAATCTTTACAGAAGCAGACTGCCACATCTTTCTTCCGTGGAGTAGCTGGTGGGTTTGAACTGCTGACCTTTCGGTTAGCAGCTGAGCGCTTAACCACTACACCAGCAGTAAATGCTGCTTGCATTGATGTTTCAAATCATTGGAGGAAATTGCTCTTGCCAAGGCTTGTTCTTTTTCACAACATCTGCAGCTAACTTACAAGTTTTGTTTTGTTTTTTAACATTATCCACAAATATTCTCAGTTTTGTTTATATTTTAATATAAACATCCCATATCCAAAGGCTCCTTGCAAAGTGAGGGATGTGCTAGCATGAAGTTTCACTAACAAAAAACAAATCCATTGCCATCTAGTCAGTTCTGACTCACAGAGATTCCACGTGTTTTGGAGTAAAACTATGCTCCACAGGGTTTTTAATGGCTGTAATCTTACGATGACTGTAATTTTTTTTTTTCTAAATAATGTTTTATTGAGTTTTTGGTGAAAGTTTACACAGCAAATTAGGTTCCCATTTGAAAATTTCTACACAGGTTGATCAGTGACATTAGTTACATTTTTCACAATGTGTCAACATTCCCATTAATAAAAACCCTGGGTGTGTTATGTTACCACAAGTGGGCAAGGAAAGGACAGGGTGAAGACCCCCAGGCCTCTGCTGTCAGCCCCACTACACGGGTCCCCCTCAGCACTTGCCTCTTGTCAGGGCCCTGCAGCCCAAACCACCAAGAACACACGAAGTTGGGGTTACTGGCTTCTTGAATTGAGGGAGACCGCGCACAGTAAGAGGGCATGAAAAAGGACATCGGTTTTAGGCTTGCGTGAAGTGATTCTGAGGGTTCAAGGAAACAGGGCTTTGCCCTGGATTGGATGCTGTCAGGAAGCAGGGGTGACTCTATGATTTGCCACCTTAATGCACATCTAGAAGGCAGGCGGAACAAAGCGAGCCTGCAGGTGTGGGTGATAAAGCAGCAGCGGCCATACTCCCAGGATGGGGGATGTTTGGTCAGTTCTGTGGCGTGGACAGTTTCTCGTTTTGGATCACGTTCAGACATGACTACAGAGGGGGGTCCTGTTTTGTCCTGACCCATCACAGTCACAGAGTGTCTCAGCTGATGTTCTGTGAGATTGTTTATAATTAGCACGAGTACATACACTAAGGCTCATACTCTAAGGCCCAGCTGATAGTCCTGGGCCAGCTGCTGAATGTCAGGGGCTGCTTTTCTCTTTCTCGCTCTCATTCTACTTTCTTGATTTTGCTGGAGTTACCGTTCCCACATTTGGTGTCTGCTGTCTCCCTCGCCCTCCCCACAGCCCTGTTTAAACCCTGGGTCTTCTGGGGAAGCCACTGTCCCAAGTTGCTCTTTCCCTTTGCTAAAGTTCTGCCTCTGCCACGCGACTTAGCACTAATTGTGCGTGGATGTCCCCACGGGAGCTGGGTGCTAGCAGAGGGCCCCGGGCATGTCTGGAGAAAAGTGGGACCGCCTTGAGAAGCTGAGATGCAGAGGAGCCCACACAATCCTATTTGGGTGACCACCCAGCAAAGTGTGATGGGAGGGGGAGAGAAGACATCCCTTCCTAGGCACTAAGGCACCACCAGTACTTTGGGAATCCCAGGGAATGCAGAGTCACTTTGCAGCTCTGGCAGAGCCCTGAGCACAGACAGAGGCCCCCTCAGGGAGGACATCTGCCTGGCATTGTGCTGAAGCCCACCCTGCAGTGGCTTCCCTGGCAGGAGGTGGCCAGGAAGGCAAAACAGGAGAGGGCTGGCTCCAAAATCACTGGGTGAGATTTAGAGGGGTTTGGAGGTATTGCAGAGCCCTGACAGGGCGATGGCTAAGAGCTTGGCTGCTAACCAAAAGGTCAGCAGTTCAAATCCATCAGCTGCTCCTTGAAAACCCTGTAGGACAGTTCTATTCTGTCCTGTGGGGTCGCTATGAGTTGGAATCAACTCGACGGCAGTGAGTTTGGTTTTTTGGTTTGTGGGGGTACTGAACAGTGAAATACTTATAACCATTTATATGATCTAACATATAGCCACAGACTTGTAAGGGCTGAGGGAACAAAGGTTATGCCTTTTTTGTTTTTCAAAAGCACTTTTAAAAATTATAATACCTGCTCATTGTAACAATTTCAACAATTCTAAATTGTAGGATTCCCTGGTGTCAAACATGTTTAATAAGCTCAGCTGCTAACAGAAAGGTTTACAGTTCAAACCCACCCAGAGGCAACTCAGAAGAAAGGCCTGGCTATCTACTTCTGAAAGGTCATAACTATGAAAACCCTACAGAGCACAGTTCCACTCTGACACACAAGGGTCACCATTAGTCCAGGTCCTCACAATAGCAACTGGATTGTTTTTTGGTAAATTATTCCTATTGCCATCAAGTCGACTCTCTCTCATATCTCATAGTGATCCTATGAGTAGATACAGTAGGACAAAGGAGAACTGCCCCATAGGGTTTTCTAGGCTGTGATCTTTGTGGAAGCAGCCTGCCACATCTTTCTCCCAGGCAGCTAGCTGCTGGTGGATTCGAACCATCAACCTTTCAGTTAGCAGTCAAGCACTTAACCGCTGTGCTATCAGAGCGCCCTCTGGTGAATTACAGAAAGGTAAAAATAATACTCTCTCCCTGTCCAATCCCACCCTGGTAATAGCATTTTGATGTGTATCATTCCATACTTTTTCTATGTATATACAAACAGAGAATCACCTATTTAGGTCCTCATTTTTGCTTTTTACAAAAATGTGATCATACTCTTCATATTATCCTACCTCTTGCTTATTTTCACTTAACAGTATGTCTTCTCCACCTTTCTGATGCATAGAAATCTGCTTTGTTCTATTTGAGGGCTGCATAGCATTCCATAGAATGGATGCATCATAATTTATTGAGCAGCCCATTGTTAATCGTGTGTTACAGCTATATGATATCAGCTTTGTTTGCGGTTTCATCCGAGCCAGTCTTGCCTTAGTTGTAATTTCTGAAATGACAAAGGCCACATCTCAAACCTAAATTTCCTTCCTAGAACCTAACCCATCACTGCCTGCAAACGTCATACATTCGACACATGAATATCCTTTTTATTTTGGAAATGTTCATAATGTCTTCTTTTTATGTGCTAAAAGGAAGATAGTTCTTTGGGTGAGAGGCTCATATTTGGCACATTTTCTGAGCAGGAGGAGATAATTTTTAATTTCCTAACCCCATATGGTTCGACTTTCCTCTGTATATCACCCTGCCTCCTACCCGTGCACCCGTGCAATGCCATCACTGCAGAAATCACTTCATGTTGGCCTCCCTACCGTGAAATTATCCAAGTGCCAACTGAGGCAGCCTAACCCAACAGCCTCCTTTTAACGATGAGCCAAATGAAGTTTAGAAGGATGAATAACTTGGCCAAAGTCCCACACCTGCTTGGCAGAGGATCCGGGGCCAGGGCCAATCCAGGGCCCTCTCCACCACAGGACACAGCCCCACCAGGGCCGGGGGTGGCTGTGCACAGCACATAGGCAATGGTATTTTTATTGGAGCAGGATTGAAAAGTAGGGCATTAATTCTTTTCAAAGACTTTGAAACAGGTAAGTGATTAATGCCATCTGCTCCTCATTCCTCTGAAGGAGCTCCTTCTCCAGACCCCAAGTCTGTAACTTGTTTTTCTCCAGGAGATCTGGTCTTGCTCCAGCGTGCAGTTTTTTTCTGCATTCAGCTGCTAGTTGAGTGGTGAATGCCCCTCTTTCCTCGCATTCCCACACGATCCTTGGCATTCCAGTGTGCCCTGGCATGGAGCTGAGGCTGCTTACTGTATGTACAGTAAGCACATACTTGACGCTGCTGACTTGTGTACAGGTGAAGCCCAGCAGGCAGGGCCAGAGAGAAAGCCTTGTTGAGGCAGATCCAGGTTTAAAGAGACCCTCTTTAACAGAAAGCAATACAAAAATATCATATTTTTGCCACTGCTACAAAAACATGACCACATTGCTAGGACCCTTCCTAGTGCCTTAGAAAGGGTTAACCAGTTGCTGACAAGCCGATTCTGACTCATGGTGACCCCATCTGTGTCAGAGAAGAACTGTGTTTCACAGGGTTTTCAGTGGCTCATTTTTTGGAAGTAGATCACCAGCCCTTTCTTCTGAGGTGCCTCTGGGTGGACTCAAACCAATCAATCTTTCAGTTGTTAACCAAGCATGTTCACCATTTGTGCCACCCAAGGACACCTAGAAAGGGCTGCACCCTGGAAAATGAGGCATTCTGAAGCTTAATTTTCTTGAGCTTCAGAGTAAAACTGCCCCATCCTTATTTACAGTAGGATATACCTGGGCCCCCTTTTCCAGCCCCTCACATGTAGAAAGACAGAGCTGCTCAGACTCCTCTGTGGGTATTATACACAATGACCCTAAGCCCTGGAGTTCTCAGGACAGTCTGTGTCAATCTATCAGACTGTATGTTAAATGATATATCGTGACTTTTCAAAAAATATGGGCAATAATTGTTACAGAATGGATGTATAAAAGAGAAAGAAAATAAAACAAAGCAAAATATAAAAACAAAACAAACCCCCTTTCTCCTAAAATCAGTACAAATTGGGATGGAACTAGCCAAGTGTTTTCTACAAATGTTTTGTTTCCCATCTCAGGATGGAAAGGAAAAACCAGGATGGGCAATAAGGGCACCCAGCAGCTGCTGAGCACAGAAGTTTCCACCTGCTAAAAAAATAAAAAGAATCTTCAAAATGAAATGATCTTCCCCAGCAATAGTTATGCTGCCAAGAAAATCTTGCCTTTTTAGAATTACATAGGATAAGAAATAAGATTTAGCTGGAATGGATGAGTAGAGTTCAAAAGACAGGCGGATCTCCTAGTCCTTGTCCTCAGCTTTCCATTCCATAGTGTGACGGTTAAGATTGTGTGTCAGCTTGGCTGGGCCATGACTCTCAGTGTTTTGGCAGTTGTATAATGTTAC
This sequence comes from Elephas maximus indicus, assembly GCF_024166365.1. Classification (NCBI taxonomy): domain Eukaryota; kingdom Metazoa; phylum Chordata; class Mammalia; order Proboscidea; family Elephantidae; genus Elephas; species Elephas maximus. The sequence continues at coordinate 25,361,359 of NC_064844.1, read as the reverse complement.
GATCACTTCCCTGTTGAGATTTGATATGTGATCGCCCCCGTGATAGGATCTCCTGAGTGGCAGCAGCTGGGGCAGGGCCCGTGGTGGCTCACCACCCCCTCAGCCTTCATCTCTCGGCCCTCTGCCACCTAGCTCTTCCTGCTTGCTTTACTGGGGGCTTTTGCTTGTTCTAGATCCTGCAGCTGGCTCCTGTGCATCTGACCTCCGGTTCTCGGGACCTGAGCTAACAGCTTGCCTGCCGATCTTGAGAATCATTGATCTTCACAGCCTGCGTGCTCACCAGCCCCTGTGGCTGCATGAATCAGGAAAAGCTTCTTTTCTGCCTCACAGACTTGGAACGTTCTAGCCTCTAAAAACCACGTGAGCTATTTCCTTGATATAAATCTGTCTATGTATAAATATATGCTTTACTGGTTTTGCTTTTCTAGAGAACCCAGCCTAAAATACATGGTAACCAGACATGAGATTTCAGAGTACTGAAGCAGGCTATGCTGTGTAGGTCTCCCATGTTCAAAGTTTCAGGCAACTATTCCACAGACTTCTATGGAGCTGTCAGGAAAAAGATGTGTATGAAAAGCTGCTTCCCATGCATTTACGAATCATACTTAATGGTCAGATAAGAGGTATTCATTTTGCTTTCCAGGGGATGCCCTATATCTGAAAGGCAAGTGACGTATATCTGGCACTTCCAGGGTTGGCCCAGTGCACTCACTGTCTGCTGAACAATGTGACAGTGATAATAATCAGTCGTGACTACTGTTCATTGAGACTTACTACGCTTTACATGCATTATCTTGTTTCATCCTCCGAACAACTCCATTAATATCCTATTTTACTTACAAGAAAACAGACTTAGGGATGTTAAGAAACATACCTATTGTCACAAAGCTAATAAATGCTAGTATTCAACTGGAACTCAAACCTAGTTGTATCAGATGCCAAAGGCCATTAATTTAACCACCACACTTTCCAGCCTCTTTGAATGAGCAACAGATGGACTTCTGAGTGGTTAACTAAAAACGTTCCTGGGTGGTGCAAACAGTTAACGTGCTTGGCTACTAACCTGAAGGCTGGCAGTTCAAGTCCACCCAGAGATGCCTTAGAAGAAAGGTCTGGTGATTGACTTCTTAAAAATAGCTATTGAAAGCCCTGTGGAGCACAGCTCTACTGAGCCAGAGTCAACTTGACAGCAACGGGTGGCGGTAACTAAAAAAAAAAAAGCAAACTTTAGTAAAACTTATCCATAAGGGTTAGCCAATCCTGCTTAGCGGTAGTGTCAACCAGAAACTGCTCTAGGCCCTGCCGTATTTCCTCACCAACCCCAGCATCAGAATCACCCAGGCACTTATGAAAAAAAGGTGATTCTTGGGCCCCACCTCAAACCTACTGTCAGAATCTCTGGCCTATGAATTCTCATTTGACGTGCTCCTCAGGCAATTCTGCACACTGAAGTTTGAGAACAGTTGCTTGTCGGGTGGCCATTCCCCCCAGCTAGCCTGGAAGACCCAGTTTATACCTGTTGTCCTGGCATAAGTACCAACGCTGCCCGCCCCCCTTACTCTCCTAAGGGTGCCAGTGTGGATCATCTGTTTCTATGCAAATATTGTGTATTTTATACCAAAATCAGGCCATACTACACATGCTATTTTATAACCTGATTTTTGAATTTAATGACCTTCATTTTTTCATATAAATAAATTTTTATCTTTTCTAATACTAGTTCATATTCAGATTTCCTCATGCATCCCTAAGATGCCTATACATTTGGCACCTGGTTTAGTCAATACACACATGTATTATGATAGTTTGACTCTTCTAAACAAATAACAGTCTCTCTTTGACATGACAGTGACTTATCTTTTGGATTTGTCTGAATACTTCCTTCTTTTTGGTGTTATTTAGTTTGTTCCCATTTTCTGTATTTCTGATCAAATGGAGATTAGAAGAAAAGTTTGATAGTATCAAGTTAATTATGTTTGGCTCTACATTACAGGTAATGTGTTTATTTCATCTTTGTATCACATTAAAACCAAAACCCATTGCCGTCGAGTTGATTCCAACTCATAGTGAACCTATGGGACAGAGTAGAACTGCCCCATAGAGTTTCCAAGGAGCAGCTGGTGGATTTGAACCACTGACCTTCTGGTTACCAGCCACAGCACTTAACCTCTACGCTACCCAGTTTTCCTGTATCACATTAGGAAACACGAAATATCTGGTTGACGCACCATTAGTGATGCTAAGACTAACCACCACTGGAGGAGGCTAATGACTGTCTGACTCCATGGATGGACTCTGCTTTTCTCCCCTGCAACTAGGAAGTAATCTGTATGGTATTGCTTCGGGACTATATTAAAGTTCAGTTCCCCATTAACCACACACCTAATGCTTTTAACACCATTGATAATCCCTGCCTGAGTTAAGGATGTTGCAGAATGTTGATTTGCTAATTCTTTCAACTCTTCTACATTACTGACTAACATTCTTTAGTAAAATACCTATTTTTTCCTCATCATCTGGGGCCATTTGATTACCATGAAACACAGTCCCTTCTGGAAAGGCAAGTTAAATATTCATTTCTTTCCCTTTAATTTTCATTTTCAAACTAAGAAGCTAGTTTAATGGCCACTTGGGCCCAATTTCTAGGGTCCATTTTTAGCATCTCGATCAAGAGTGAGCACCTTCTAGAAGAGTGGTGTAGGATAACTTAATAATGCCAAAAAGTTTGGCCAGACTGTGCACAGACATGACTGGCAGCTAGAAATATTCCACTGGGAACAGTAGCCATGATGAGAAGTGAGAGACTGAATGAACAATGGACAATGACCAGGCCATATATAAAAACAGAACTCTGACCCACAACCTGCAGCATTCAAACCACGAAGTCAAACCACCACCTGTGGCTACCAGTCCACGAAGCCAAGCAACAATCCCTGTAACAATGGGTTCAAAATGGCCAGGACTTGATTAATAACTGACAGCTTCCTTAATTTTTGTCTCCACTTCCAACTTAGGACCAACCAGAGAAAGCCCAATATGCTCCCCTTACAGATCATATAATTCTTGGGTGGTGAAAAGTTACTGCACTCGGCTTCTAAACTAAATGTTGGAAGTTTGAGCCCACCTCAGAGGCACCTTGAAAGTAAGACCTGACTATCTTCTTCCAAAACAAATCAGCCATTGAAAACCTTATGGAGCAGTTCTATTCTGATACACATGGGGTTGCCATGAGTTGGAATCAACTTGAGGGCAACTAATTCCTGGCTTTAACCAATCACATAAAATACCCTGCTTCTAGTACACCCACCTCCAGCTTCCTCATGCCAATAGACTCCAATCGGGGACTACCTGGAGCCTTCCCTATTTTCCACTCTAAAGCTTTCCCACTCTTCTGCCTGCCTTTTACATCTGCCAAATGAAAACGAAAGGTGGCTGACCCCTTGCTATAGCAAACTCTGAATAAATAGCCTTCATTTGTATTTGGGTGTTCTTTGTCTGTTTCCACAAAACTGTTGACTTGAGGTAACTACAGTTTTCACATCTGATTCTCAGTCCACAAGCCTGCACTGCATTTTCTTTGAGCTTGAGCAGGTCTTGAAGAGCACTTAGTTTATGATAGAACACTGTTCTGTTCCTTCTGAAAAAAAGAACTTTCATTAAGCAGAGGAAGAGTTGCTCTACTTAATAGGCTCTTAACAAACAAGAGCATTGTACCAAGCTACGGGACAATGATTCTTTGTGTTCTGAGCTTGACATGTAGAGTAGGGCTTAAAAAAGCATTAGTATTTTCAAGGGAATACACATCACACATTGTGGCGTATTGTATGTTCCAAAGATTGTTCCAACAATATCTCTCATCCCACATGCTCTTCGTAGTGTGACTTTGACTCTGAGAGGTAGGGTCTGTGTTCCTGTCCCTTGAACCTGGGCAGGCTCGTGACATGGAAGAAGTGACACTATGCATAGATATACCAGAATTTGTTTATTCATTCACTTGCTGATGGGCATTTGGGTTATTTCCAGTTTGGGGTTATTAAAAATAGAGCTGCTATGAACATTCATGTACAAGTCATTGTAGGGACACATGCTTTCTTTTCTCTTGGGTAAATCTAGGAGTGAATGGCTGGATCATATGGTAGGTGTATAGTTTGACTTTTTTGGAAACTGCCTGAATTTGGCAGTTTAATCTTTAATAGTTTAATCTCAGTTTTCAGCACGGTGCTTCAACACTCAACCTTTGTTCCTGAGTCTGGTGCTTCTCTAGTTGAATTTCTCAAAAAAAAAAAAAAAAAAGCTTCCTTTCTTTTTCTGTGGTAAAGGTGCAGGATGGGATATGGAAAGGGATCTGTGGCTTAACTGTTCCTTCTCAAGTCTTTCAACATATTACTCTGCCTCTCTCTTCCCTCCAGTTGTTTGAGGTACTAGGTGCCTCCAATTCCTGAGCCTTTCAGAGTTCTGCTGTGCAAACTGGCATGCCTACTGTTGGCATTTTCCTCTGCAAAGTGGTTGTACAATTTTACTTTTCCACCAGAAGTATATGAGAGTTCCAGGTCCTCCACATCTTTGCCAACACTTGTGTGGTCAGTCTTCTTAATTTTAGCCATTCTAATTTTTTTTTTTAATAGGTATAGGACTAGAGCCCTGGTGGCACAATGGTTAAAAGCTATGGCTGCTAACCAAAAGGTTAGTAGTTCAAACCCACCAGCCACCCCTTGGGAACCCTGTGGGGCAGTTCTACTTCGGTCTTATATAGGGTCACTATGAGTTGGAATTGACTCCACAGCAATGGGTTTAGATCTGGGATAGGTATAGAGGACACCTGGTGGTACAGTGCTTAGGAGCTATGGCTGCTAACTAAAAGGCTGGCAGTTTGAATCCACCAGCTGCTCCTTGTAAACCCTATGGGGCAGTTCTACTCTGTCCTAAAGGGTCATTATGAGTCAGAATCAACTCAAGAGCAATGGGTTTGGTTGGTTTTGGGGAATGTTAAAGTGCTGATTTTTGGCAGTCCATTCATCTTTAAGACAGAGACATTAAAAAGTCAATTAGAAGAGGCAGGGCCAAGAAGGCGTAGCAGTCAGACACTTCCCGTGGTCCCTCTTACAACAAAGACCTGAAGAAACAAATGAATTGATTATATATGACCACCTAGGAGCCCTGAACATCAAAGACAAAGTTGAGGAGTCTGGGCAGCACGGGGAGGGAGAGACAGTTCAGAAGCAGTGAGGATTTACCAGACCTGACCTGGCCAGTACCCTGAAGGCTGGATTGGCCGGCGCACACAGGCTGAGGCAAGCAGTAGCACTCGGGACATGTTTTCCACATTGGGAGATACCCAGTGGTAGACAGTCTGCACAAGCCCCCAGAACCAAGGGAAAGCTATGATAGATCTGAAAAAGTCAAGTGCAAGCATCTAATCTACCATGCGGGATCAAAATAACCCTTTCCCCTCTGGGAATTAACTCTCTCCTCTTCACCCACACCCTCCCTGCTCTCCTCTGGTCAGCGGTCTGCTTCAGCAATTACCGTGACCCCTGGGCTGGAAGTGGGACCCGTCTCACAACCCGAGCCATTCTCCTGGCTTTGGAGAGAGAACAAATTAACAAAATAATAAATAGGAAAAATTAATCTGCCACTTCCACTAAACGGGGACCTCAGGGCAGGTACAGCCCCTTTGCCTAGGCACAGACATAAGGGGTCCACAGACTTTGAATGCGTTTTACCCCTGCCTAGACCTATGTGGGCCCATTTCAACAGCATAGGTCCTCATTAGCATAGAAGAGCAGGGTATATACCTGAAGCCTATTTTCAACTGCAACAGCTAAGGGATAGTGTCAGATTTGTGACATTTGACACCACCCTGCCCATTAAGCAGGGTCCTCACCTACCCACACCAGGGGCCTGAGGACTGGTGACGCTACCCACTCCACCTAGCCACCCATGACAGGGGTCCGGGAATAAGTGGTGCTCCCCAGTCCTTACAGCCAACAGCACTGGGTGCCTGCAAAACTCACCACCTACACACTCTAGGGAACAGGGACACACCTTCCACCCAGGAACTCAGGGACAGCTATCAGGCCCCTACCTTGCTCAGCACATAAGCCCCTACTGCAGCCAGATACCTGTCCTGCTTCAATCACCTCTATGTAGCCCTGCCCACCTAGGACTGTAGGTGAGAGCCTGCGCCACACACTCGGTGACCAATGACCTGGACACCTGAGCTGAATCCACACAAGAAAAGTAAATGGACTTCTGGGCTAAACATACCTAGTAGCAGCTCTAACCACCTGGTGACAGGATGTAAGAGCTTCAAAGACACCAATAATCAAAGTAGCTCACACAATCAGCCTACCTGGGTG